>NC_083726.1:90717421-93217421 GCF_028564815.1 Eubalaena glacialis
AGACAATGCATATTTAAAACCTTCACATTTTCAAGGTATGCAAAGTTTGGCTACTTTTACAGAAATGAGATGATCCATTATAAGTCTTTAGTATTTTTGTTTTTCTATTTTGAGTTTGTTGTTTTTGCTATTTATTCCTGCACCTTTTATTGAATTCCCACTCAGCTCCATGAGGGCAGGGGCTATATTTGTCTCACTCAACATTGTATCCCTATCACCCAACACATATCTGGTGCCCAATAAATATTTGGTTTTCCCCCCAGCTTTACTGAGATATAACTAACATAACAAAACATATTTGTTGAATGAATGTATTCTTCCCCCATTGATTTGAAACAACTTTTAAAATCACATTTTAAATATAGTAATTCGTTGCTAAGCTTAGAGGTGGCTATCCACAAATACTGCCTCACTGTTGGCAAGGCAAATCAAGGTGTAGAAAATAGGGAGTGGGGGAGGGGAAAATAAAGACAAGCCCTAACAAGTAAAAATTGAGGGGGCACGTGCTTTCAAAATAAACTGGATTCATTGGCTTTAAAGATCTTTTCTAGCAGGAAAGCTTTTTTCTGAATCACCTTTTTCATTTTTTTCGGAAAACATCACTGCAACATTATCTGTAAGGTACAATCTCCTACAAATGTTATGCTGTGCTTATACAGAGGGTACCTTACCAGACTTGAAGTTTAATTATGTTTGCTTTTGCATTCTTGATTCATTTTCTGAAATATGTTTGGAAATAAAACTGTATAGATTTATTCAGAATTATTCCATTTAGTGGAATATTTAGGATCTATGGCTAGATCTATATGACCCAAGGGATAGTTTATTATTGGTCAATTAGAAGGCAAACATTTAATGATTAATATGTCTGAAATACCATTCTGTGGTTCACTATTAGTTCAGGCTACAACAGGCATAACCTGTGCTGTAACTTTGAGCCTGCTCGTTGATCCAAAAGTGTGTCCTTCACATTTTTTTTTAACTTTGTCCACTTTTTTCTTCCTCCCCTCACGTTAAGCAGCTTCTGCTCTATCTCTCGTTGTAAACAATGAAACAAATGGACAGTGTAGTATTTGTCTGACCCTCAAGGTCACATATGGAATTCAGAGATTCAAAGCTAAAATGCAACATTAAGGTACAATAGGTTACCAGAGACTGAAAAGAACACAGATAATAACTGGCAAAATACTGTATCAAGAAATGTTAAAAATCATGATAATTTTTGTGTAGGTTTCCCCAACACTTTTTAAACTGGACTTTGGTTTCCTTAATTATACTTCTGATTTTTCTCTGTTCTTCTCTTGCTAGTCTAAATAATTTTTATCAGAGCCCCAAGGACAGGACCTAAAACAATTCTATTTGGTGTAATAGCTGGACACATGGTAGGTATTCCTTTTTTTTTTTTTCTCCCCTCATTCTTTTGGTATGAGAAACACATACCTTCCTTCAGAAACACTGATGTATTTCCAGCTTTTTCTCTTAATTTGATGCAACCTTACCAAGATTTTTATCAGCTTTTTCTCTGAGTGACAACGAATTAATCTGTTTCAAAGCAACAAATGACACAGCCTAAATAAAATCTTGTTACTGAAGGTTGCGGAGTCACCCACTCCGTTTTTATGGCAACGCTGGTTTGGAGCATTCTGCTCTTACATGCTGTCCTTTCTGAGGAAACGGTGATTTTTCCCCATCCTACTGTGAAGGATGGAATCTGGGGGGCAAAGGCATCCCTGCATTTCAAGAGTGCCCACCTAAACCACCAGAGGCTCAAGCTCGGTTTAACTGGCAATTCCACAAAGGGCTCGCTGCGCTTTTCGAGTGATCGAAATCACCTGCTCAAGGTCGCACATCCAATTGTTACTGGATGCAATCAGCAAGGTCGGGTAGGGCTGCCGGGTCTGCGGCCCGCCAGCTCCCGGCGACTCAGCAGGCCCACCTGGTGCCCCGCAATCTGCGCAATCGCTGGGAAAACGCGCCCTCTCGCGACCGACTTCGCGCCGCAGCTGGGCCTGGCGCAAACGCCCCCCGGGCGGGGGCCGGCGGCTGCTGGGCCGGGGAACCGGAAGGAGGAGGCAGCGGCGGCCCGAGGCTGGGAGAGCGGGTGGGGGAGGGGCGCGCCTATATAAACCCCGTGCGGGGTTGAGGGCGGGCCTAGGTGAGAGCGGCTAAGTCGGCGGGGCGTCCGGCGCCGCAGACGCCGCCGGCGAGGACTGGGAAGGGAGAGGGAGGAGACAGGAGGAGGAGACGCGAGTGCGGGGTGGCGCCGGTCCACCTCCGCAGCTCTCCTGGCTCCCGCCGGCTTTCGAAGGCGGGCCCGTGCTGCGGCAGCGGCGGCGGCAGCGGCCTCGGCGGCCTGCGGAGGTGAAGCCTGGCTGCCGCGGCCTGGGTCGGCGGCGCGGGGGCAGGTGGCCGGCCGGCGTGGGTGGGCAGGGTTGGGCGGCCGCCGCCGTGAGTGCAGGGGCGGCTTGGCATCCTCGGGGCGGGGCCCTGGAGGGCAGGTGGCCCGTGCGTCTTACTGCAGGTCGGCCTCCTAGAGGCACCTGCAGAAGTGACCCCGGCCGTGTGCTTCGGCGTCCGGAGGACTGTGGGGAGGGCGGGGGTCGCTGGCTTCGGGGCGCCGAGGGCCCGCCGCGTAGAAGCGCCTCTCGCCCGGGCCCTGCAGGGGCTTGGGATCCGCGCCGGCTGCCTGGGGCCTGTTGTGCCCTTGCTTTGGGGATGCTCCTCAAGGGGAGTGGGGGGAATAGCGCCGATGCGCGGGGGTGGAGGGGGAGCTAGGGCCACGGTCGGGCGGTGTAAGACTCGCCAGGATGAGCCCTTAAACCGGTTGGATGTGAGTGGTTATCGGTTAGTCTAAACAAAACTGAACACCAACTCGGGGCGGTCGCAGTTTCAGAGAGTACCTGGCTCCAAATGACCAGTAGTGACGGACTTGCTTTATAGGCCCCAGAGCAATCAAAGGGAAGTTAGCATTCTTGTTCAAGAAGTTTCTCTTCACTTAGTGAATGAGAGCTCTAAAAGAATTGTGTGTGTTCGGGATTTTCTTTTAAAAGTCGTTGTTAGTGATTGGGGTCGGGGCTCGTGGTGAGGGATAATGTAGAGAGTTTCGAATGGCTGCCTTGTCCCGATGGGGAAGGCTTATTTTTTGTGTGTCATCACTTGACCATAGAAATTATTCAATATGTGGATTGCCCTCAGCTCTGAAGCCACTGCTTGATTAGCGGCTTTTCCTCCCTATGTGGGAAATTGAACTTCTGGAAACGTCCCCCATATTGTAGATTTTTGCCTACGTAAAGGCGCCAGTGCGTGGCACTAATTGCCTTCAAGGTAGTGAAATGGAAGTGTGGTATTTAAAGCGTCATTAGGTTTTGAGCTCACTTCTGTGGAAGAGAATTTTGAGGGCGTGGGTCTAGACTTTTCAGGGAATTTAAAGCCTCTAGTCGTAATTTACTTTTATACTTAACTTATTTTTTTTCTTCCCTCTTTCAGCCTCATCTGTTTCAATGGTGCAACTCTCTTCATCTCCTTTTGGTTACCAGTCACCTTCAGGCCATTCGGAGGAGGGAAAAGAGGGGACTATGAAGTCAGCCAGGCCCCAAGTGAACCACAGTCAGCATGGGGAAAGCCAGCGGGCCATGAGCCCCTTGCAGCCTGCTCTCAGTTCTGCTGCCTCTCCTTCCCAAGCATATGAGACATATATTGATAATGGACTCATATGCCTTAAACACAAAATCAGAAACATCGAGAAAAAGAAGGTAACTTTTTTTTTTTCTCCCAGCCCTGTATATGCACCATCTTAAATAAGGGTTAAGGAACTGGCATTTTTGCTTTCTATCAGGGCTCATAGGTATTCTTCCTAAAGATATTTTTCCTAAAGATTTAAGTAACCTTGAGATTTAGCTGCCTAAAATGTACAAGTGGGCTAAATATTGGCTATATTAAACATTTTCTGTTTGATTTGTCAGAATGAATAAAAATATTCTTCATAGTAAAATTATTATGCATGCTACTGTTGAAATACTTGAAGGGCTGGCTACTTTACGTCAGATTAATTCCTTGAGTGTAGTATTAATGTTTCTTTTCATAAATGAGTAATAGTCTGAATTTTTTAGCTTGTTTTCCTTGTGACTTTCTGCAGCAGTTGATATTGCAGTATAGCTGCTGCAGTCTTTGGAAGCTTTAATGATGGTAGAGCCAGAAAATGTTTTAGCACTAATTTTTGTGTTGCTAGGTGATCGTTTAAGATTGGTAGGTGAAAGCATTGTAGAGAGCCTTGTGAAGATTCTCAGGGTTATAATCAGCCTAACGTTACAGTAAATGCTGATGTAAAGATCCAAATCATTCTTCATTTCCTGAGTCATGTAGCCTGTGAAACGGTACTGCACGTAGCTTTGTTGTGTCATGATCCTCTTTTGCTTGTGATAGTAAGGTGAGTTAATAACTATCTGGACCTAGGAACTCTTAAATATTTTTATGCCAAGACCTAGTTAAACCTTAGGAAAGTTGCTTTTAATGGAGGAAGGTGAAGAGATTTTTAAGAGTCCGGTTGACTCCTTTTTCCTTCCCCTTCTCCCCTCCCTCGGGCCCCCTCCCCCCCACTAACACACACACTAGGAAGGTAGTGAAGACGAGCCAGTTACTAGTAGCTTCTCTGTAGCCCTAGCTCTCACCAGTTGTCTTTTGAATGCATGCAGTTTGATCACAAGTGTGATAAGGTGAGTGTGCCTGGGTCAGCACAAATTCCCTGCCACTGTGGGAAATTAGTCAAAGCAGGATCTATTGATAGACTCACTAATGTCTTACCTCAGGTGGAGGAACTACATATATATGTATAATTATGCTCTTCAGCTTAACTATAATGCCTCTTTAATTTTGAATACCAATCTGGTCAGTACTTACACATTTGTTTCAAGCTTCTGGAAAAGCATTTTAAAGCTATCAAGCCAATATGGAAGGAGCCTAAACATTGCTTTTAGAATACCATAAAGGGTCATGTCATTATTATGTGGACAATAAATGCAATTAATTTGTCATCTATTTACTTTATGAGAAATTTTATATGAAAAATAGCTTCAAGTTGAGGCTACTATAATTCTAGAAAAGAAGTATTTTACATTTCTGTACTTCTGTTAGGAAGTTTCCTATTGAACAAATGCCTACATAATTCAACAGGTAACAGTTTCAGTGTGAGGGTAGAGTAGGACTTCTCAGTCTCAACACTATTGACATTTTGGGCTGGATAATTCTTGGTTGTGGGGGAGCTGTCCTTTGCACTGTAGGATGTTCAGCAGCATCCCTGGCCTCTACCCACAAGACGCCAGTAGCACCTTCTTCCTCCCTCCCATCCCCCAAGTTGTGATAACCAAAAATATCTCCAGACATTGTTGGCTATCCTTGGGGGACAAAATTGCCCCTGATTGAGCACCACTGGGTTAGGAGCATATGATTGATTAAATCCCTGTGTGTCACGTAGTCTAATTATAGAGGCCATTAAGAGAAAAGGGTTTTATTACTGCTTAACTTTTGTACTTCCAGACTAATGTTGATTGTGTGTAATATTTTTTTCCCTGACTGGAACTCATCTACAGTTGCTGCTTGCCTCGTAGTAAAACGTTATTCTTACAGATTGATAGCTAACTTCAAGAACTTTGTTTTCATAAGGAACAGTCTGGTATTTAATTTGTTTCAGAATTTTATATCAGGTTGTGGTAGATACCAAGTTTCTCTTTTGTAGCTCAAACTGGAAGATTACAAGGATCGCCTGAAAAATGGAGAGCAACTTAATCCAGACCAGTTGGTAAGTGGTTTATGATCCTTTTGCCAGACCTACTGATTTTCTTTTCTTAGTAAAACTCTAGATGAATTTGGGGGAGACCAAAGATTTGATAGGCTAAAAAAGAAGAGTGAGAATCCACTGGATTTTTCAAAAGACTTTGTCTTCACCTATTAGATCTCATAGCTTTGACTTTACTTCTTTTGCACTAGTAGATGGTGTACGGATGGGGGGTGTGTGTTGTCAAATAAGAGGGAAAATGTAGACTATCACTAAGAGTTAACGTATGGATTTAAATTAACCTTTCACTAGAGTGGACTAAAGGAGAAGAGCCGGGAATCATCTAGCTTTCTACTTTTTTAAACCTAACATCTCTCTGCTCTAAAATATAAAAGAGTATTTACTACAGCTTGCCTTGGTTTTCTCTAGTTGCTTCCCCCTAATTCCTTTGATGGTTTCTCCCTGCTTTTCTATCCTGAATTGCCATGTTCCTTCTCAGGAGGCATGTTTATATGATAGATAGATATTGGGCCTTTTTTTTAAAAAAAAATCTTACTATAAATATTTACTATTTACCACATTTAAAAATACTGTTTACTTTGCCCATGGTATACCTGGTAATTGCAAATTTTATCTAATGTGGTGAAGGAGAGTTTTTGCAGTATGGAAAATTTTAAAAATGCTTTATTGATGTTTGCCATTTTGACCTGATCACATCTCCTGGCTAAGATGGGGACAAAATTAATCTAGAACTTATTCGATCTAGCTTGTAGATCTATTGTCTTTTATCTTTTTTAACTAAAATTTTTGGCTGTGAATCATAGGTCCTGATATTCAAGGGCTTTTCCCTTGCCATATTGGCCCTTCTTCACTGACCTCGAATTTTTGTGATGTAGTAAATTACAGTTTTGCTGAGGCACAGATTTGAATTGTCTGAGCTCCGAGAATGATGTGCTTAGATAGCTGGTGAAAGGACTTAGCTGGACATTCAGCGTTTCAACATGGCTTTGTTTTTAAGTAGTCATGGTATATTCAATAACTTTTAAAGTGATGAAACTTCCCTTTGTGTAAATACCCTTGGAGGAAATGTTCTGTTACAGTAGTGTTTTTGACTTTGGGGAAACATAGGGGATGGGAGTGGGGAGGTTGGTGGTTCTCATGATAGCTCTGTAAGAAATGTCAAGGATATGCTATATTTCAGAGCTCCAGCCAGGTAAACTTTAATCTCAGCATTTCATTACTGCCTTCACAACTACATGTTGCTTCTATAGTATTAACTTTGATTTCTTAAGTAATATCCTGACAAATGCCAAATTTATATTGCCAGTAGATCAGTCCTCTGAACTCTGGATTCTTATGTCCAGTTGTCTTTGACATCTTTGACTTCATTTTGCTTCCCAGAACCTGTTCCTCCTTTAACCTTCACTATGTCAGTTAATGGCTGATGAATTAGAAGGATGGAGTTGCCCAAAACCTTGGAGAATTTCTCATTTTTCTCCTCATACCTCATATCTAGCCCATCAGCAAGTCTGGTCAATTCTGCCTTCAAAATAAATCCAGAAACAGACCATTCTCATAAATTCTGCTTCTGCCTTCCTGTTCCACACCACATCACCTTTCATCTGCATTACTGTGACAGCTTCCTCCCAGGTTTTTCTATTTCTGCTCTCTCTCCAAGTCTATTCTTAACATAGTAGCCTCAGTAATTCTTTTCAAATACAAGTCAGATGGTCATTCCTCTGCTCAAAAGTCCCTCCCTATTGGTTCCCATTATGTGGCAAAATGTCCTATAAGGCCCTACGAAATATGCTCCTCACTTCCTTTTACATCTTTATTGCATTTCCTGCACTTCTCTCTCCTGCTGGCTTCATCCCAGCAACACTGGCCTTCTTGCTGGTCCTCAAACATCCCAGCCACACTTCTACTTCGGGGCTTTTGCATGTGCTGTTCTTACTGCCTGGGATGCTTTTTTACCCAGATGTCTAAATGGCTCCATTCCCGACCTCCTTCAGCTTTTTATTTGAAGGTCATCTTGGTAACGTATGTCCTGACAATACCATACCTCCATTCCCCCATTCACACTCCTTTGCTCCTTGTTTTAATTTTCTTAATTTTCTTAATAAAAGTGCTTCTCTGACAAACTGTAAAGTTTTATCTCTCCTTCCCTTACACTGTAAGTTCCATTAAAGTAGAGATTTTGTCTGTTCACTGTTGTTTTCCTAGTACTTAGAATGGTTTATAGCATATGGTAGGCATTTAAATATTTATTATGTATAGATTTACTAAATATAAAATGATTGAATATTAGGTTTTTAGGTGTGATTAAGTATATAGTTAGTGGTACTTTTGAGAATTAACATCTCCTCATACAAAGAATATATACTTAAGGTAGAAATTTAGAAAATGCAGATGAGTCAGAAGGAAAAAAATCTATAATCTGACCCCTCAGAGAACTGTTGTCAGTAGTATAGTACTTAATTTAAAAGCTCTAAGTTTAGTTTTTAAAGTTGGAAGTAATTCACATAGTTTAGAAATCAGGAAATATTAAAAAAGATACAGTTTTTCTTTCACCCTGTCCTTCCTCTGTTCAGTTCTCATCTTACAAAATAATGATTCTAATAGATTACTTTGTATTTGTCCATAGTTTCTTTAAGCCTGTATACAGTTTAGCTTAATATAGATACTTTTGGGGCCTTTATTTTTGCTTCTTTTTTTTTTTTAGTGTACTTTATTTTTTGGGCAGCTTTAGATTCACAGTAAAATTGAGCCGACAGTAGAGAGAGTTCCTGTATACCCCTTGACCCCACCACACATGCACAGCCTTCTTAGCTGTCAACGGTCCTTACCAGAGTGGTACATTTGTTACAATTGAACCTACATTGACACATCATCATCAAAGTCCATAGCTTACATTAGGGTTCGACTCATTCTGTGGGTTTTGACAAATACGTAATGGTATGTATCCACTGTTATAGTAACATACAGAATAGTTTCACTGCCCTAAACATCTGTGCTCTGCCTGTTCATCCTTTATTAATATGGTGTCAGTGTTTCCATAATACTTTAAAGTTTGGTTGAAATGTTCTCAAACTATCAGCCTGGTTCTTTTTGGGTGGGAGTGCTTTGAAAATATTCTCCATTTTTTCTTTGAAAATTGATCTGTTTACATTTTTATTGTTTTTGGAGTCAACTTTTTAAAACTTTTCCTTGAAAATCACTAATATTTCATCCAGTTTTAAAAAATTATTTGCAAAGATTGGGACAAAGCAATTATTTATAAAAGCCTATTTCTGTATTACTTTGTTTATTTCTAACTGTGGTTGTATTTCTTCGTTTACTCAATTAAGTTAGTGAGTATCTTAAAAAAATTCTTTCTTAAAGCCACCTTTATTTTTTCTCACCTACGCCTTTTATCTTTTTGCTTTCCTTTGGTTTATTTGCTTCATTTTCTATCTTTAAGCTGAGTGCTTAATTTGTTTCCTCCCCCCCCCACCCTATATGTATTTAAAGCTGTGACTATTACTTCAAGCGCTGCTTTAGCTGATACAATAGATTTGATTTGATACTGTTTTCGGTATTGTTGGCTAGAAATTTTGTAATTCAGTTTGTATTTCTTCTTTAACCCAACAGATATTTGTAATACTGTAAATAAAGCTTTCTATGATCTGCGTGATTATATGTGCCTAGCTAATGTAACCTCTTTTGGTAGTAACTCTTAAGTAACCTGTTGAGAATAAGCTATAGACTTCTAAGATTTCACTATTGCTAACATAAACTTAGATTTCTCCTTTAAAATAGTTAGAAAAGTGTCTTAATGAAGTTTTTTGGAGTCCCATTTGTAACTTTAATATCTATTTTGATTCAGGTCTGGATTTGAAACGGAGAACTGAGACTCAAGTGAGCGCTTGAGCAAAAGGCAAGGGTACTTGATGCTTTCAGCTGCTACACCTGTAGTCTAAGTCAGAGCTTTTGGGAGCTGGTACCAAGATGGTGGCAGAGGGGTTTGAATAAAGTAGTTGGATTTGAGAGGTAAAATCGACATAGCTTGGTACTGTGTAGGAATAGAGAGAAGAACCAAGGGTGGTTTCCAGGTTTCTGGCTTGAACAGTTGGGTGGATGGCAAAACCATTTATTGGGCTTGGAAACACTGGGAGAGAAGAATGTTTTGGGAGGATGGGATAAAGAGCTCAATTTTGGACCATTGATTTTAATGTGCCTGTGAAACATTAAAGGGTGAGATATCTAGTAAGTATTTATGAGAAGGTCTGGAGCATAGAGAAGTTTAGTCTACAGATCTATCACCTGTATGGCTGCTAATTGAAGCCATGAGAAAAGATGAGACTATCACGGGTGAGAGTATAGAAAGCAGAAAAGAAGCGTTAAGACAGAATGCTAAAGAAATCTGACATTTCATGTTTGGATAATAATGGCTAAAAATATTGATAGTGAACTTACTTTCGGGCCAGGCATCATTCTGAGTGATTTATAAACATGAAATCATTTAAATTGCACATCTCTGTGATGTAGGTCCTATTATCTTTATAAGTGCTTAAAAACTGAGGTGAGAATAGTTAATGGAAAAATTGCCAGTAAATAAAAAGCTGGAGAAATGGGAAGTTAGTGTTATAAAAAGACAAGGGATCCTAGTAGAGCAGGAGGATGCCTTTATGTTGAAGTCTTCTGAGAAGCTAACCAAAATGAGAGCTATACAAGATCCATAGGTTTAAAGGATGGGATTGACATCGCTGACTTTAGCCAGGACAGTTCTGGTGGAATGGTGGAAACAATCCAGGTTGATAAAGGCTGAGGAGGAAATGGAAACTGTGTAGGCATTTTTGATACATGTCTGAGACTGGAAGGACGTGGTTGCCAGAATGGCACTTTTTATTTTTCTTATTTAGGTTGGGGGAGACTTGAACTTGTTAAATGCTGGTTTCAGCATCAACAGAGAGGGAGAGGCTCAAGACATTAAAGAGGGAATCAGAGTAAGATCTCCCATGAAGGCAGAATTGAATAGGATCCAGGGCACAGGTGGAAGGACATCTCCACTATATAAAGAAAGAGAGAAAGGATGGATCCACATTTGATGATGGGAAGTCGAGGTAGTTCCCATTTGATTTTGCTTTTCTTGAGTCAAAGTTAACAGCATTTGGGAGTAGATATGAAGCGGTATTCCTTTTTAGTTTTACATCCCTTTGAGGACTGTATAATATGGTTATGTTATCTGTGCATTCTTGGTTCTGTATTTGGAAGGCCTCTCTACCTGTTTTATTAAGAAATATGTAGTCCAAACAAAGTATTGCATGTAAGTTACAATGCATAATAAAGCAATTGTCAGAACCCACTACTCAACCCAAATAGTATATTACCAACAACACTGAAGCTCCTTCACAGAGCTCTCTTTCCTGTAACCTGATTTGAACTTTTCCCCCCTCATTCCCTTCCTTTTGTTTTGACAGAACTTATTTGTTGTCCTTAAATCTGTTAGGGTTGCTTTTTTGAAACTTATGATAAATGTTATACTGTATATTCTTCAGTTTATCTTTTTTACTCATTATGTTTAGGATTTTTATATTGATGCAAGTAGCTATATTTCCTTTGCTTTTCTCTACTTAGTAGTAATCTGTAAATAGATGGATGTTTGAGTTGTTTATTTTTTGGCATTCTACTTTGATTGGTCTTATATATGTTATTGAGATACAGGTGTAAGATTTCTTCAGGGTGTATACCTATCATTGGGTTGTAGGGTATACCCATAGTTAACTTCATAGTAAAAATGTTAAACAATTTTCCAAAATTATTGTACCAATTTATGCTAAGACAAGTAGTACACAGGAGTTCCTATTGTTCTGTACCTTTGTAAAGACGTAGTACTATCAGATTATTTTAAAAACAGCTTTATTGAGGTATCATAAATATAACATTAACCCATTGTAAGTATACAATTCAATAATTTATAGTAAATTTGTAGAGTTATGCAGCTATCACAACAATTGTGTTTTAGAACATTTCTATAACCCCTTCAAGTTCTCTTTTGTGCCCTTATTTGCTTTCTATCTATAAATTTGGCTTTTCTGGATATTTCATATAAAATAAAGTCTTGCATCCGGCTTTTTTGACTTACCATTATGTTTTTGAGGTTCATCCATGTTATAGCATGTATCAGTAATTCATTTATTTTTATTGCTAACTAGAATTCCTTTGTATGGTTATAACACATTTTGCTTATCCATTTACCAGTTGCTGAATATTTGGATTGTTTTTATTTTGGGCTATAATGAATAATGTACTATATAAATTTACTTACAAGTCTTTAAGTGGGCATATGTTTTAATTTCTTTTGGGTAGATACCCAGAGTGGAATATTATATTATTTTAACCATGGAGGCTTTGTAATATGCCTTTGTCTGATTGGACAGGTTCCCCATCTTGTTCTGTTTCATAATGGCCCTTTGAGGTAAAGTCCCATAAAAAAAAATAGATAACTAATGAGAACCTGCTGTATAGCACAGGGAATTCTAACGCAACATTGGAAAACAACTATACCCCAATTAAAAAAAAAAAACAACCTACCCCTTCTCTAATTATCAACTTTGTTCATCTGTGAAATCTCAAAGAAAAATTTCCCTCTTTAAATTTACAGGGAATTCCGTGGAAGTCCAGTGGTTAGGACTCTGCACTTTCACTGCTGAGGGCCCGGGTTCAATCCCTGGTTGGGGAAGTATGATCCTGCAAGCCGCACGTTGTGGCCAAAAAAAAAAAAAAAATTTACAATATTTCTGTCACAATACTTAATTTGTCTGTTATAAGTAATTATTTACAAGTCTTTCCTACCATAGTATAAATTTCTTGAGGTTGCTTTCATCTGTGTGATTCTTACTCTGCTACTTGTGTAATATATTTGTGTAGTGAATGAATATTGACAGAGGAATCCTATTGGCTCAGTGCTCTTAAAACCCACAGGCCTCTCTGACCTTAGACTTTATAGATAGCTTTATTATTATTATTATTATGGTTCAGATTTCTAGCATAAACAATTGAATTTTTAAATTTAACTTTATGTAACTTCTATTAAATACTTTCTCCTTACTTTTTTTGAGTATGTATAGTAAATGGCTAGTTCCTAAAGTCTTAAATATCCTCTGCTGTTATTAAGGAACTTATTTTGAGATATTTGTACTTAGAAGTTCACAGAATTGATTTTTTTTATCCTATTCGGTAGGAAGCAGTTGAGAAATATGAAGAAGTGCTACATAACTTAGAATTTGCCAAGGAGCTTCAGAAAACCTTTTCTGGACTGAGCCAAGATGTGAGTATGTTTTCTTTGCTTTTCCTAAAACGAATTTAACCACTGATCTTGAAGAAAATATCAGTGTCTGATAATGGTGCTTGGTTATTGTTCATCTAATTCCTGCTGATATTTTATTGGAGGAGGTGGGGTGGAGTATAGTTTCTGAAGAACTAGTGTTTTCAGATTTCTAGAGTCTCAACACAAATGTTATCTGAATATGAGGTATCGTGAATAAAGTGTTAGTTATCTAATGTGTATTATTTCACTCTGGAATTACGGAAATCATTGAGAAGGGGAATGAAAACTATTTTGACAGATACATTTATTAAAGACATTTTAGAATATAGGCTTGAAAATTTATTATATAGGCTTGTAAGTTTAGCATTATTGGTAGACTCTTCTTGAGAGCGTGGTAGTTATTACCAGGAAAATTTATGGATGGTTCATCTTAAATTTAAATAGTGTTAAGTCTGGTCCCACTGCTTGTTTCAATTGCTCTGTGTTGGCAACTCAAACTTTTCTCTTCCACAGATTTAATCAGTAATTAATAGTGAAGTCTTAAGCATTCATTAATGAAGTATTCTTCATTGTTTTAGAATCTTAGTGTTAGATGGCCCTTTAAAGATCATGTTCTACCAATTGAGGAAATAATTTGGTGAATTCATTTCTGAGATGGGGAGCATGCCTCATAAGATAGTCTTTTCCAGTTTTTGGATATTTTCTTGTTTGGCGAATTAAAATTCTCTTCTCCATTCCTGTGGCATCAAAAAAGAACAAATAAAAAAATAAAAACCCAAAAACATCATTCTGAAGCTGAAGACAGCTACCATCTTAATCCTTGTAAAATATAGTTCTGAGTTGCTCTCTTCTGGATGTCTGACTTAATTAACTTTTAAAAGGTATTGTGAAACCTAGAATAGTGTAGTATAGAGACACTTCCTTCTGTTTTCTGGATAATTCTGTTAATGCAAGTCTAAGATGATATTAGCTTTGTTATCCATAGCACACTTTAACTCGTGTTTACTTATTCATCACTTAATTATAATACTTTCTGTTAGTTTCACAGTTGTTAAATACTCCTAGGCTGTTTTAGATACAATACTTCTAAGTCATTTTTTTTCTTGTGTGATTGATTCCCTGCCCCCCCCCACCCCCAATATGTTAAGTTTAGTTAGTTTTGGCCCATTGTGCTAAAAAAAAGATCTTTTATATCTGCCTTCTGGTTGGAGGTTTGAAGTATATTTTTATAATACTTTAAAATTTCCATTAACTCTCTTTTCTGAGTTACCCTATCAAATTTTCATTTTCCACGCAGGTGTTGTTTTTTCAATGTATGATGTTCTTTTTAGATTTAAATCTTTTTTTAAACACCATCCATGTGCCAGGCACCTATGGAGGTTCACTATTTTTTTTTTTTTTAATAGATTTATTTATTTATTTATTTATTTTTGGCTGCGTTGGGTCTTCGTTGCTGCGTGCGGGCTTTCTCTAGTTGCGGCAAGTGGGGGGCTACTCATTGTAGCTTCTCTTGTGGCGGAGCATGGGCTCTAGGTGCCCGGGCTTCAGTAGTTGTGGCGTGTGGGCTATAGAGCAGAGGTTCAGTAGTTGTGGCGCACGGGCTTAGTTGCTCTGTGGCATGTGGGATCTTCCCGGACTGGGGCTCGAACCCGTGTCCCCTGCATTGGCAGGTAGATTCTAACCACTGCACCACCAGGGAAGTCCAAGGTTCACTATTTTTATAGCAAAGTACCTTCCAGCCTAGGAATTTGGGAGCTTTTTTTTTTTTTTTGCTAAACTCTTTTGTCAGACCTCTTCTATGATAGCCTGTTTTGCAGTTTGTGTAACATTTTCTTCTTTCCCTTCAAACTAAAGTTGGAAGCCTTCAGCCCACCATATCTCTCTTTATCTTCATGATATGAGCTTTGTCCTTTGGGGATTTATCATTCTAAGTCATGGTTCAGAAAATAAATTTTATGGTTGGGTGCTATTGGTTGACAGCAGTTTACTTCATATTTTCTTCTTTCTAAATCAGTTTTCAACTGAAAGAAGAGAAGTAACCTGATTCCTTAGTTTCCACATAAATAAGAATAGGCTGCTGTCAGTGGTTTTCATGACATCTGATTATGACCTAGGAGACAGCATGTTTCTTGCTTGATACCTGATAGAATCGATAAATATTTGAGGTCCTGTCATGTGTCAGACTCTATGCTGGGTACTAGTGATATACTGGTGAACAACAGAGATATAGTCCCTGTCATGATGGAGCTGAAGTGTAAGGGGGATGCAGCTAAAGAAAAAGATAAGCATTTCATGTAATAGATACTTTGATAGGGGAAGTTCAGAGTGACCTGAGCCCTTAAGAACACCTAATCCAGCCCTGGGAGGTGGCCAAAGAGAGAGCTGAGGTAATCATGTGATATAGTCCTGAAGATGTCCTCAGCACCAATTGCCTTTTCTTATACCATCATGAATCTGTGTCCAAGGGAATCCCACTGTCTTGGAGAGCTAGAATTGCCACCTCTATCATCTTTCCTCCTCTCAAGCAGAAGCTGAGTTTGGTAAGTGTTATTGGTGTAAGTCCATATTAAGGTCTTGGAAGAAGCTTTTCTGAGCCTTTGCCATCCTGAAGAAAATACCCTTGCCCACGTAACCCGCAACCAGTCCATTTCTCACTCTTAAAATTTTATCTTCAGCCATTGTCTCTTGTCCCTGGTAGTAGCACAAGTCATATTTATTAAGTTGCTTTCATACCCTGTAGAAAGGAATTAATAATGCCATAATGAATCTTTTTCCTGAGGTTTTTTTTTTTTTTTAAACCCCCGTCTTGATTAGGATTTATGAGCGTCTCTTAGAGTTTTAAATGTTGATGCTGAATCAAAGTACTTTAACTCATCTATAGGAGAAATCAAAAAGTTTTTTTTTTGTTTTTTTTTGTTATCTTGATTTTCATACCTTGGAAAATATCCAGTACGATGTAAACATTACAAACAGAAAAACACCTATGGGGAGAAAAGACCTTTTGGGTTTCTCAGTGGAAATAGATGGTACTTTTTGTTATTGGTATTTTACAAATGAGAAGCCACTTTTGGGACCCACATATTATATCAGACTTTAAGGTATTACAGTTGTAAGCTTTAGAGTAGACTCGGAGCTGCTCAGTGTACACACACACACACACACACACACACACACATTCATTTGAGGGAAAACTTATATTCCACTAATTTTCCATGACAAACTATTATGAAAATCTCTCTCAATTTTCCTTAAAAAAACCCCTGTTTGCTGTGGCTGTTTTTTTGGCATTACATTTGTAAGACATTTTATTTCTGTTTGGTTTTCAATTCCTTATGCTTTAAGCAGTCTTCTTTGGTTGGTTGAAAATCAACCATTTTGAATACTCTTTCCCTGGAACATAAAATTTAAAAAAAAACCCAAACTAAACTGAAGCATTTCCTTAAAATATTTAGCCTAAAAAGGCTTGGTATACATAATATGGAAAAGTAAAACCTTGTGATTAATATGGACATTAATGATAGGTACTTTGCTTCTCATCATGGTGATAGTAGAGGTACTAGATTCAGCCTGGGGTTGAGAGTCACATATTTGGACTTCTTTAGCTTTGGTTAGCTGAGACAAACCAGCTAAGTACTGGGTGACTTCTTTAGCTCAGAAAGCAAGCAGGCGGTTAAATGACCTTGTCAGTTTCACAGTCAGTGTTATATATTTGAGATTTATCATCTAATCTCAACTCTTTGGCATTAGACTTTTGTAGACTAATGGATTGCTAGTATGGGTTGTGGAGAGTTGTCAGCCTTAATTAGCGTTTGTTTTAACAGCTGCTTAAAGCGCAGAAGAAAGCCCAGAGAAGGGAGCACATGCTAAAACTTGAGGCTGAGAAGAAAAAGCTTCGCACTATACTTCAAGTTCAGTATGTATTACAGAACTTGATGCAGGAACATGTACAGAAAGACTTCAAAGGGGGCTTGAATGGTGCAGTGTATTTGCCTTTAAAAGAACTTGACTACCTCATTAAATTTTCAAAATTGACCTGTCCTGAAAGAAATGAAAGTCTGAGGTAAGTTAATGAAAATATTTTCCTGAAACAGGACACATAACACTTTAGTCTAGCTTTTCAGCATGTATATATGTATATGTATGTGTGTATGTGTGTGTATATATATATATATATATTCAGCTTTGGAAACGTTGGCCTGCCCAGACTCTCACGAGGTTGATAGCCTGTCTAGTAAGAAAGTGAATTTGAATGATCTCATTAACCTGCTTCTTTATTGTAACACTGATTTTTAAAATGTCTGATCAAGTTTTAACCTTATATAGGTATTAACCATAATACTAATTATGTATATTCTTAAAAATTTTTTTGTAATTATATCAGGCTGTTGTGTTACCTGAGAGTCTTTGCCTCCTTACTACTGCTGTACTTAAGTGGAGGTGAATAAAATTTAACTTGATTAGTATCACTAAACTGTCAAAGTAAGAATTATTTAGTGTTCTTTTTAGGCTGTGAGTAAATACTGAGAAACCAATCTGATAATTTAAAATATAAAACCAGCAAATTGAGGCAACCCAATTTTTTTTTCTTACAGTATATATTTACTGTTTTTGCTTAGATGGAGTAAATCAGCTAATGAGCAGAAGCTCTACGCTTTTGGTTTGTTAGATACAGGTTGTTTCAATGCTGTGTCTGTTAGCCATGCAAAAGCAGTTAGATTTCAACTGCTTTAGAAATTAGCCCTATCAGTGCAGGAAGAAACCTGATAAAACTCTTAATTACCTATATATAGCCATATATATATATATATTTATTCCCATCCCAATAGTCTATTCCATCATCATTACCTATTTGGATGCTTCCTTCTCTTGCTTCACTTTGGTAGATCCAAGGAATGTAGCTTACTTTAATATGTGAAATGTAAGTGAAACAATTTGAAAAATGAGCTGCTCTCTTTAAAGACAAATGCAGCTCTTAATATTTCCATTCCACGGTTTTTTAAAATCTAGGACATATACTTGATAATGAAGGATACCACACTGATTGCTTTAAACTCTTTTTGGTCTATTCCTTAATAGCTGTATTTGGTAAAATCTTTATTTTAGTTTTAAGGAAAAATGCTTACATTTGAAATCCATAAATGGGTATTTAGTCATCTTTTATAAAATTTCAATTTTTCATTTCCAAAGAGTAAAAAACCACATAATTAACACTGAATGTCTTAATTGTTGATGGATTATATTGTATGAATTGTACTGCTCCATATATAAGTATATGTGCCTCTAAAGCCACTTTGTTCTGCTGCTGCTTTTCCTTGTCAGTGTTGAAGACCAGATGGAGCAGTCATCCTTGTACTTTTGGGACCTTTTGGAAGGTAGTGAGAAAGCAGTGGTAGGAACGACATGTGAGTTTTCTCTACTCTGGACTTATGCAGTAAATACTAAACTTTATGTCTAGGAGTTTAGTATGATATTGAGGGCCAAAACTGTGTCAGTCCATCAGAACTTACATGTCTGACAATACTAGATTCATCGGCAGAATGATATCTTTGTTTAGTTCTGTTAAAAGCAGCTATTGTATAATTGTACTCACTAAAATGGAGCCTGGGGAGAGTTTTGAGGTGACAAGTCACTGTGATTTGGGAACAAGAGCTAGGGACTAGTGCTTGACCATTTTGGGGTTCGGTTCTCTATTGTGCTGGTAGTACCTGTTCTATTTACAAATCTTAAATCCACATATTGTTAATATCAAGGCTTATCTACCAGATCTGCTTAAGAAAATAAGAATGATTTGGCTACATAGTCTATTGAAACATTGTTGTCTATTGGTCTGGAAATGATCTGGAGAGAAAGAGTCCTTTTGGCTTCCTAGATAGGCTTTGGCCAAATGACCAAGTACAAATGTTTGGACGTGAAGTACGCAGTTTTGTTTACTAGTTTAGGATAATGAAAACTCATTGGAAGCTGGTAAACATTTTTGTTACTAGTGATTGCTTCCTTTTTAAAAATATTTAAGTATGAATAACTATCTCAATTTCTAAGTCCTTTCAAGTTTAAACCACAGAAATTTATTGCTTGGCTAGAATGCAAAATGATACAAATACTTTGGAAACTACTTTGTTAGTTTCTTATAAAATTAAGCATGCACTTACTGTATAACCAAGCTATTACACTTCTAGTACCCGAGAGAATTGAAAACATACATTCACATGAGTACTTGTACATGAATGTTCATACCAGCTTATTCATAATAGTCCCAAATTGAACACAGCCCGGATGTACACCAACTGATAATTAATAAACAAAATGTGATATATTCATGCAATGGAATCTACTCAGCAATGAAAAAAGGAATGAACTATTGATACTGCAACAGCATGTATGAATCTCAAAATAATTATGCTGAGTGAAAGAAGCCAGACAAAAAATGAGTACATATTGTATGATTCCATTTATATGAAATTCTAGAAAAGACATAACTAGAACGATAGCAGGTCAGTGGTTGCCAGGGAGTAGGGGGAGGAGATTGATTATAAAAGGGGCATAAGGGAACTTTCTGAGTTGTTTAAAATGTTCTGTATCATGGTTATGGTGGAAGTAACATGACTGTTAACATCTGTTAAAACTGTGCACTTAAAATGTGAATTTTGTAAATTATACCTCAAATTTGATTTAAAAAAAAAAAAAAGGTCATCTGTGTCATAGTATTCCTGTGAAAGGAATAGTAGACCCAAATCAAGTATGAGAGCTCTGCTTAATTTGGGAATTATGTTTTTAGTGGATATTAAAAATAAAATAGACTTCAGACCTATTTATGGTGCAGTGACTTTAATAACATCATTTTAAGATTTTTCTTGATCATCAAATGGTGATGTGCTAGGAGTGAAATATAGCATAACTCAAGGGTAAAATCTTAATCATGGAATTTTATACTTTAAAAATTCTTTAGAGGTTGTCCAAAATAGGTTTTTCTAAAGTTTATGTTTGAGGAACTGTGTTGTTTATTTCTCTTAAAGCCTTAATTACTTGGGGAAGGTAGAGTAATTGCTTTTTGTGATGTCTTGGGGGCAGATGGGAGAAATCACTTTTCTCCCAGCTCAGGGAATAGATGTGTGCTTTTATAACATACTAGATAGAGTCCTTGATTGGAGTCTCTGATTTTTAGCCATTTTTCAAATGGTAGAAATGGAGGCCCAGGGAAACTTAAGTGACTTGCTAAACTTTGGGATTCTGATTTTTAAAATTTATATTGCTTCAGCATGATGTAACAATGGACTGCATATTTCCTTTTCATGGTACGACCAGTTCTTTCAATACCCCCAGTGTAGACTGTTATAATGACATACTACAACTAGGATAAAATTATATAAGGATTTCTAGTCCAAATCATTTTCCATGAACTATTAGGCTATGTGATAACTAAGTCTTAATCACTCTTTCTTAGACAAACACATGAAAGATCTACTATCTAAATTGCTGAACTCAGGCTATTTTGAAAGTATCCCAGTTCCAAAAAATGCTAAGGAAAAAGAGGTATCATTGGAGGAAGAAATGCTAATAAAATCAGAGAAGAAAAAACAATTATCGAAGACTGAATCTGTCAAAGAGTCAGGTTTGTTGTGATCTCTGAAATTCTTTATAGTGGTTGCATTTTTAACACTTAACCAAAATGAGTCAAATCACTGTAAAATGATTATTTTATTTTCTACATGCATGGAAATCTTTACTTGCCCCAGGATAAGCCTAGGTTTAGGACGCATCTCTAGGCTTTACTACCATGATTTGCAGAGTCAACCTTAATAGAAACATTAGGTTATACTTTGTTACAAGAGAGTACACTGTTAAAATGAGGCATTTATGGAATTTGAATTCTTTGTTAAACTATTAAAGTTTAACTCTTTGTTAAACTATTAGGATCATTCCATTTAAAACCGTTGTTTAAAATGTGAGTTATAGTACATTCCAATACTGTAGTAGAACAAGAATGTAAATAATCTAAGGTTAACATATTGATTTAGGAAAAACATTGCCAAAATCAGTAAAAGAAATAATGTTTTTCAAAATTCCACTTTTCTTGGGGAAGAAATACTTTGAGTAAATGGCACCTTTGCTATTTATTGTTGAGGCTGGATTTATTTAAGAAATATTACTTCTAAGGAGGTAGTCCAAGCAGCCTTCTGGTAGCCACTAGCAAGATTCGAGTATTTCTCGTTTACCCCATGGCACCAGAGCTATAAATCCAACTTGAAAGAAGCTGTGTTTGTGGGTAAGAGGAGATAGTCCTATTTTCAATCAGAAATCAGTTTTTAACTACAACCTGACTTCAGAAAAGTGTCTCATATAAGCAGAGCTACTAGCTTCAACTAGCCTCAGACCCCATGCTTTTGACCAGCACCCAATAGTGAGAATTACTCCTGCCATGAATATACTTAATTGCACTATCCTTTTTCTGTTACTATTCTGAAATTTGTTGCTAGAATGAATTACAGTGTAATCAGCCTAAAAACTTATAGTTTACCTAGTACTTATTTAATATTCCTTTTATCTTCTCAGAGTCTCTTGTGGAACTTGCACAGCCAGAGATACAACCACAAGAGGTAAGGTACCGAAAGGTAATTTTCAGTCAATTGTGGTTTTTGAGACTTTTGTATAGTGTTGTGGTTAGGAGCTGAGGCTTTGGAGCTAGACTGCTTAAGCTTGAATCCCGGCTCTGCAGCTTATTAGCTTAATGAGTTTGGGCAAGATGTGTAGCCCAGCTGTGTCTGTTATCCTCCTACCTAAAATGGGGATAATAACAATGCCTGCCTCATATGGTTATTGTGAGGTTTGAAGGAGTTAAATCTGAATTACTTACAATTTGGCCTGGCACGCAGAATGGCTCAAGTGTTAGCTGGTGTTGGTGGTGGTGGTTTTGGTCCCTGTATTGGAATTTGAAGATGGGTGGGATTTTGCTCTTTCCAGAATTTACTCATATTGGTAATAGAAGAGGACATTTGTTCTCTTTCTGAAGTGACATCGGAATTCATGGAAGCCGAAAAGAATGGAAGAAGCAAAATCACAGTATGATTGATATATAATGGGAATAAAGAAAAGGCTGGTAATTCAGGAAACATAAGGCTTCAGTGTAAAGAGTAGGACTTTGTGTAGTTGAACTACCCTCTGCCTTAACTTGAAGGGAGTCAGGTGGTCCTAAGGCTGGCAGAGGCAGAGTAACCTTGGTAAGAGAGCCTGAGTCAAGCAAATTTTGCACCACGGTGTGCACTGCTTACCAGTCTTAGGTGAATCAAATATAGGTTGCTACTTTTGAAGTATACTTTTGAAGTTTGTCTTTCTGTTAATTGAGGGGAAAGGAATGGACATAAAAGTAGGATACTCTTTTCAAGTAGGATAAGGTCAGAAGTTTCCTGTTAGCACAGTGGCTCAGACCAGTGGACATAGGAGTTCAGTATTCTCTTCAAGGTCTTCTACAGACTGTGACTTGAGCACATTTTCCCTGTGGTTTAGTTTCTTAACAGACGCTACATGACAGAAGTAGATTATTCAAGTAAACAAGATGAAGAGCAATCTTGGGAAGCAGATTATGCTAGAAAACCAAATCTCCCCAAATGTTGGGATGTGCTTACCGAACCAGATGGTCAGGAGAAGAAACAGGAATCCTTCAAGTCCTGGGAGTCTTCCGTTAAGCACCAGGAGGTATCAAAGCCCGCAGTTTCCTTAGAACAGAGGAAACAAGAGATTCCAAAACTCAGGTCCACTCTGCAGGAAGAGCAGAAGAAGCAGGATGTCTCGAAAACCAAGTCAGCTCCCAGCCAGTGGAAGCCAGAAGCTCTTAAGTCCAAAGTGGGGTACATTCAGGAGGAACAGAAGAAGCAGGAGACACCAAAGCCTTGGCCAGTTCAGCTGCAGAAAGAACAGGATCCAAAGAAGCAAACTCCAAAGCCTTGGACACCTTCTGTGCAGAGTGAACAGGACATCACCAAGTCATGGGCCACTCCCATGTGTGAAGAACAGGATTCAAGACAGCCAGAGACTCCAAAATCCTGGGAAAACAATGTTGAGAGTCAAAAACACCCTTTACCACCACAATCACAGATTTCTCCAAAGTCCTGGGGGGTAGCTACAGCAAGCCTCATACCAAATGACCAGCTGCTGCCCAGGAAGTTTAATACAGAACCCAAAGATGTGAGTTGATTTGTATCAGTTTGTTCCTGTCAATGTAGGCATAAATAGAGATTTGTGGTAGTGATAATTTAAAAGTTCTCTTTAGGAAAAGATCAGTAAAACCCATGTTTAATTAATGTATAAAATATTTCACTTAACTCTTTAATGCATAATTTGTTTTCCCTAGAAAATTGGAAGCAGATTTAATCTGTCATTTGCGCCTAACCTGAAGTGAAATTTCCACAATTAGAAAATATTGTTTTAATGCTCAAATTTTAATGATATGATATGACATCAAAATAGTGGATAGTTCAGAAAAGACCATAATGTTGAAGAAGTGAGAAATGTAAATGCATGTCAAAAGGCAGGAGACCTTTTTCTGACAGAAGTTACATTTTTCTGTATTCTCTTCCTTCTCTTTCATTTATAGTCACTCAAATTAGCCTGTCCTCTTTGCAGAAGGTACAGATGGTCAGGAGAAGAAACAGGAATCTTTCATGTCCTGTTTCAGAAGAAGCAGTAGTTGGGAAGGATCTGAATTAGTTCTCTATTTCTGTTTCAAAAGAATTTTCTGCAGATGAAAAGTATAGGCATTAAATATTCTGTAATTAGGTTTTGGAGTATGAGATTTAGTTCAAATATAAGGTATCATTCTGCTAATGATAAATAACCCATGTCAGTAAGATAAGAAGCCTTATAATGAATAATCCTTGGAT
The DNA here is from genome assembly GCF_028564815.1 of Eubalaena glacialis. Classification (NCBI taxonomy): domain Eukaryota; kingdom Metazoa; phylum Chordata; class Mammalia; order Artiodactyla; family Balaenidae; genus Eubalaena; species Eubalaena glacialis. The sequence goes on from NC_083726.1 coordinate 90,741,375, forward strand.
ACGATGCTAGTTAGTGTTGTCTTTTATTAAAGTATAAGTTATTTACCACTGTTTCATTGCAGACTTGTTGAAGACTAGTTACCACCTTGTTTGCTAAGAGATGTGAACTTGCTACCCTCCCAGTGTTCTCCATATACATCTAGTAGTGTTCCCTGCACTTCCTCGCCATTTTACCCAAAGGCTTGCCCGTAAATCTTTGGTCCTCTAACAGTTTGAAAAACATTTTGCTAAGGACCTACTTTATTGCACAGGGAACTAAACTAAGTATTTTGTAATAACCTATCAGGGAAAAGACTCTGAAAAAGAATACACACACACACACACACACACACATAAAACTGAATCACCATCATGTACACCTGAAATTAACACGATATTGTAAATCAACTATACTTCAATTAAAAAAGGTTGGGGGAGAAAAACATTTTGCTTAGGGAATTCAAAGCATTGCATTTTATAAATTACCCCCGCCTCAATTCTACCTTATGGGAAGAGAATTTTAGAATTATTTGTCTCCTTTTATTTTCCTTTCTTCCTCTTTAAGTGGTAATATAATTTTAGCTTCTTCCCGACCCTGCAGAAGATTGATAACCTTTTTCATTAACTAGATATCATATGACAGTAATTGTAATATAGCAACTACTTTGAGAGATTTATATCTAAAAACCCAATTTAATACCTCAATAAAGCTGTTTAAAAAACCACAATTAAAAATTCCACTAGGTATAGCAGTGTTGAACCTTTACCGTACCAGAATATTGATACCATGCTGTTTGCTGAATAGTATTTAAAATTAAGGGTGTTTAATTGGAAAGGTCAAAACTCATTTAATGTGCTTTATGGCACAGACATCATTATATTGAAGTTACAGGGTCTCTCAGGAACTGAGAGGACGCTTCTCTGTATAATAGAGTATTTGCCTCTATCTGTATTGAAATCTCAGCTGTTTGGAACATGACTAAGTACTGTCAAGGGCAAAATAGAGTTCAAAGCCAAAAGACTAGATAACATGAAATAAATCACTAAAGTTCATACTTTTCTCCTAAAAGAGCCTTTCATATATTCCCTTAGGGTCTATTAACAGTTATTTTATGACACTGTTGACAGGCTTAGCTGTGTGACTTCCCAGTGAATTAGAAGGTGGAGAAGAGGAGCTGGTAGGGACAGGCTTGCTGATACCTGTAAGAAATAACCATAAGCATGAGGTCTATTCCAGGGTATTCAGCAATCTTAAGAAATTTAGCAGGAGGGCGAGCCACCTTCTAAGCATCAGTAGCCCCCTACCCCCCAAAGTATACTTACTGTGTGACAGAATATAATAGTATATTTCCTCAACTCTAGGATATATATGTATATGTTTTTACATCCTACTGTTTCTGAAATCAGGTATGTGTTAAAAATGGGATGTATATTTAATGTGGTAGTAGTAATTTTTTTCCCTGGGGAAAAAAATCATTGATGTGTTTTATATTTATAGTCAGTGGCATCTTATCATAGAAGACACAGGGTAAATGATGTCCATAATGAGAGAACTTCTATCAAGGAAGTTCTGTTGCTCTGGGCCTTCCCTTTAAAAAGATGATGTTTAGAAACCTTTCCCATTAAAGTTGTTCTGAAGGAGGAAACATGTAAAGTTTGCTTAAATTACTTAGAAAATGCATTTATGTGGAAATTCTTTACCTGAGATAAATCTATAAATGAGCACTGCTATGTGTTTTGATTACATTAAGATGTAGTGATAAGCTTAGTTTCCTGAATTAGGCTTTTGAATTTGAATTTCACTCTTATACATTATGGGTTTATCTTGTAGGTGCCTAAGCCTATGCATCAGCCTGTAGGTTCTTCCTCTACCCTTCCAAAGGATCCAGTATTGAGGAAGGAAAAACTGCAGGATCTGATGACCCAGATTCAAGGAACTTGTAACTTTATGCAAGTATGAGTCATTATTAAGTGAATCTTAAATGATAGTCATGGGGCTACTAGCTTCTGATCTGAAGCATTAAATGAAGTTGTTAAGAGCATAGATTCTGGTGTCCAGAATGAGTACAAATCTTGGTTCTGCCACTTCCTAGCTCTGAGAATTTAGGCAAGTTACTTAACTCTCTTCCTCAGTTTCTTTTTGGAAAAAATGATAATAGTTCCTATTCCTGTTTGTTGTGAGTAATAAAATGAATTAAACATGTAAGAAGCTTAAAGTGCTCAAATGATATTGCTGCTGTTGTGTGTAGATAATCATAAGACATTCATTATGACACATGCTAAATTGTGTCATACAGACTCTTACAGAATTTCAGAATAGTATGGTATTACTGAGGGATGAAGTAGGCAAATAAGAGATTTTTGTGTAGTAAAAAGATTTTGAGCTTTGTAATTAGACCTGCATTTAAATCCACTTCTACCAGTTACCAATTGTATAATCTGTGGCAAGTTATTTAACCTCCAACCTTCTGCTTATTTGTAAAGTGAGGGAATTGCATACCTCTTCAGATTATTTGATAAATAAAAGACCTAAAATGATCACTGTAAGTATATAAGTTAAGTACTCAAAACGTTGGAAATATTTTTAGGTTAACCAAGATAGGCAGATGGGAGAAGAGAATGACTTCTTGTCGTGAAAGTCTCTAAGGGCATGAGTTAGTTTAGTGGTTGAGATAAAATAATTAGACCCTCTCATTGGTTATAATAAAAATGAGGGCTCAGTCGACGCTAGGATTAATGTTTAAGACTTCAAGTCAGGAGTTTTCTTTTCCTAACTTGGCTTTAGAATTACTATTAGAGTTTTAACACTTGACACAGTCTTTTTTTAAAAAAATTAATTAATTAATTTATTTTTGGCTGCATTGGGTCTTTGTTGCTGCACATGGGCTTTCTAGTTGTGGCGAGCAGGGGCTACTCTTTGTTGTGGTGCGCAGGCTTCTCATTGCAGTGGCTTCTCTTGTTGTGGAGCACGGGCCTTAGGCACTCAGGCTTCAGTAGTTGCAGCACGTGGGCTCAGTAGTTGCGGCTCGCAGGCTCTAGAGCACAGGCTCAGTAGTTGTGGTGCACGGGCTTAGTTGGTCCGTGGCATGTGGGATCTTCCCGGACCAGGGCTTGAACCCGTGTAGGCAGATTCCTAATGACTGTGCCACCAGGGCAGCCCCTGACACAGTCTTAAGGTTTGACAGTTACTTTAGATTTCGTTTTTAATTCTCAATTTCTTCTCCTATAAAGACTAAGTTATTAACATCTTGAGATAGTTATTAGCTAGATTCCTATAGCTAATAAGCAGTTGACAACATCATAAATAATTTAATGGTAATAGCTTTACCAACAGATGATAATCTTTGTTTTCACTCATTATTTAAACTCTTGTCTTTAGGAATCTATTCTGGATTTTGACAAACCTCCAAGTGCAATTCCATCATCACAGCCGCCTTCAGCTACTCCAGGTAGCCCAGTAGGTATGTCCTCATCCTTAAGACTTGTTAGACCTACAGCTGTTTTTCCAATTACTTCTTTTACATATAATTTTACTCTAGATTATCTTAAGGTTAAACTATGTCTTTGTGTTAATTTTTTCTAAATGTGTTCATATGTTATCAGAGTTACATATGGGTAAATTACCATGAGGATGTTAGTGTACTTAACTGACCCGTTTGCATTTTAGAGAAGGTCTCCAGATCGGTGAATGGAAGTACACAATGTTAGTTGTCCTTGCCACTTTTTATATTCTTGTTGGAGTGAATTCTGACTAGAACCTGCTTGACTTCTTTCAACTCTGTATGTCTAGTGTGGAGGCTTTTGGATCCTAACTGAGTGAAATTACATCAGTGGTATTTAGTGCACAGGTTAACACAGTAACTAATGATGCAGCCCGGATCTGAATCTGGTCTGATGCTTCAGACTTTAGGCTTTTTGTTCTACACTAGTTTATCTCAGAGGTGGAATGACATAATCAAAGCCATAGTTCAGCTGCAGTGAGCAGTAGACACCAACCAGAAGACTGACTGGTCCAGTAATTCCTGGGTAGGGTAAGGAGAAGGAAGAGTGAGTAATTAACAAAAGTGATAGACATTAATAAGAAGAAACCAAACAAACTATGTAATTGAAAAGTATATTTAATTTACATGATCAAAGAGAAAAAAAAAACTGAAGAGCCAGATGACCCCTGCACTTGTAACTTAAAGTGTATCAGCTAATTACTGCTCATGATAGCTCAGGTTTTATCATCCAGATTACAATTACCAGTTTTTTAAAAGTCATAGTTCTTTTCTTTTGGAAGCCTTGAAATGCTGCTTTTGTCCATTGATGGAACTAGTATCCTTTTCTTCTGTAATCCTCTCTGACTCTTTATTAGAGCTCTACTACAATAGAAAGGACTTGAGAGCTAGTTCTTCCAGATACTGCTTTGTTTTATAAAGTATAAACTTTAGTTTCCACTCAGTTGGTATGCATAAGCTTTTCTCCTCCCTCAGTAGTTTACTGTTGATTTCACTCTCTGCAGCATCTACAGAACAAAATCTATCCAATCAAAGTGATTTTCTTCAAGAGCCATTACAGGTAACTTTTCCAGACTGATCTTTCATTTACTCTCCTTTGCTATTCAAGGAGGGAACTCTTGCTTTGGCAAGAATGATCAGACTCGCTGATTCTAATATACCTAATGAAATTATTGAAAATGTTCTAAGGATATCTAGTTTTTTAGATTAAGTACAGCTGGTTCTCAAAAGATTCTCTAATAAACATGGGGAAGTCATCTGTTATAATAGAGAAGGTTAGCTGATGTTAGTAAGGAAAGAGTAAGCCTGAAGAATTCGGAGGTACTTTGGGAATCTTACTTTGCTGTTGAGCTACCTAAGTCACTTAGTATATTGGCAGAGTAAAGGGTATAAAGAAAGAAACTAATTTTGCTTAACTCATGGTTAGCCAGTCCTACCCGCACACATATATCTAACATTCTGATGAACTAATTTTCACAGAACACACTTAGAGTTATAAAGGGACCAGATCATTGAGATCTCTAAATGCCACATTGCATTTCCATCAATAGTAAGTTCAAGATTTGCTAGTTTTCTGGTCATTACTTTAAAAAAATTTTTTTCTCAGGATCCTTCTGGAAACCTTATGGCAGTTTTCTAGACAGCAACCGCTTTGACAGTCGGTTAAATATTTTGATCAGGTGGTTCAGCAGTTGCTTTCCCATCCAAACACTTACGAGTAAATACCATTTGTTTACAGTGGTTTATATTTAGTTTAAGATGTAGCTCGGTTTTCAAAATGTGTTTGTTAAGCAGGGTCCCTCACCCCAGTCACTGCTTTAACTGAAGAATTCCATGTTATCTGGTCTAGCTGTTAGGTTCTATATGAGGCTTTCAAGTGACAAGTTAAGATTTTTTTTGATAAACCAATAGTCTGGTAGTTCTCAGGGCATGCCTGTGGGACGGCTACATCAGAATCACTTGGTCACTTTAATAAAAGTACATACAGTTGACCCTTGAACAGTATGCATTTGAACTGCTCGGGTCCACTGATACGTGGGTTTTTTCCACTAAATACGTAGAGTACTACGCTTCACGAATTTGCGTGTCATCCTTGCGCAGGGGCCATGCTAATCTTCTCTGAATCGTTCCAATTTTAGTATATGTGCTGCCGAAGCGAGCACTAAATACATAGAGTACTATGGGTCTGAGGTTGGTTTAATCCGAAGTTGCGGAACCACGGGCATGAAGGGTCAACTATGGGACCTGAGCATCTGCGAATTTTGGTATCCATAGCGGGTCTCGGAACCAATTCCCTGTGGATACTGAGGGATGACTGTATTGTTAGATACCACCTTAGACCTATAGGGTCAGAATTTCCAGGGGTGTCATCTAGTCATCTGTATTTTTAATCTGCTCCCTGGGTGAATCTGCACATCCATATTTTGTGGTTTGAGGAACCACTGGCCTCAAACATCATGCTTACTCAGCAGTACTTAAAACGAACTCCAGCCGGTCTTCTTAAAGAGCAATAATTTGGAAGCAAGAACTGCCGTAACTTCTAAATAAATACTAATGTAAAGAATGTTTCTTTATCTTTTTTGTTAAGTTAACGTTTTAACTGAAATTCAAAGTCTTTTAAAGCTTAACTATCAAGTGGGCCAAGTTGCCTTAACTTAGTATCTTTGAATTTTTCTTTGGCAATAGAGTTAGTAATGTCCCCACAATAGCCAGTCTCACTTATTTTGGGTGGTTGTCTCATTGTTTTAATGAGAGGACCAGAAGAAAGGCCTACTTTTAGAAACACTACCGTTTTATAATAATTCTAATAGTTTGGTCAGATCTAAATTATACCTATTTATTTAGGTATATTAAATGCTCGAAAGGATTTCAAAATTTTCTCCATAAGACCTTTTAAAGGTCTTCCATTAGACTTTTTAAAACTTGGTCCCCATCTCCTTATCAAGAAGTGGCATATCATGATGAACCCTTCTAGAAGGTCACTGAAACATAACTGCTCTGATATTTGGTTACCATTAATTAGTTTCCATTTAACCCATTTTATTACTTGGGCTGCTGAGAACCGCATTGAAACATTTAGATAAAAGGAGTGGATTCACCGACACTTCAGACCTTGCCATTGCTAGAATTTTATGTATCTCTGTTATATTCTAGTACCTGTTGTGCCATAGAATTCCTTCCTAGCTACTCTCTTAGTTTTTAATTGGTTACAGTTGTCGCAGCATTAGTTCCTACTGTGCTTTCTCCCAATTTGTATTTAATACATATTAGCTTTAATTTTTCTCAAAATATTGGTGCTATTGTGATTTATGTAGAGCTTATCCTTTCTATTTATACTTCTGCCGACTTCTTTAAGACACTGAGAGCACTTAGAGTAAAAGCATAGTTGTAATGATCCCTGGCAGGCCCGTGCCTAGAGCGTTAATGTACCCTGGACTCCTCTCCCACGGAACTGCTATTGAGAGCCTGATAGAAAATCTGACCCCAGGTTTCCAGGGCCGAGAATCTTGATAAATGAGGATGGGATTAGATGTGTAGCTCTGGTGACTAAGCCTGGAAAGGCAATGTAGCTGACTGCTTGGGTTAGAATCTCAGCTCTTCCGCTTAATTTTAGTGTGACCTTGGGTAAATTACTTAACTTTCTTTGCTTCTGCCTGATTATGAATAAAATGGGAATAGTTGTACCTATTGCACAGGGTTATTGTTAGGATTAAATATATTAATATGTGTTAAAAGTGTTTAGCATACCATTTGGCACTAGTGATTGCTCAACGAGAGTAACGTGTTAGGAAGCCCAGGGCCCAAGAAATATAAAGTGAACAAAATGTGCCTTTTACAATGTTTTATATCTTCCTGTATTTAGGCTGCTTCTTCTCCAGTTACTTGTAGCTCAAATGCTTGCTTGGTTACTACCGATCAGGCCTCTTCGGGATCTGAAACAGAGTTTATGACCTCAGAGACTCCTGAGGTAATAAGAGACCAATTGTCTTAATTTCTTTTCTGTCTTAAAGAATAGCAGAACCAGCTTATTGTATGAATTACCGGCATAATCAGTTTAATGATTTAACATTTATACCTTACTAATGTTTGCTTTCTATAGATGTTGTAGTCCTGGAACTTATACAGGTAACTTTAACTTTATTGTGACCTTACCTTATAAATGGACTTAATAGTGTATTGCCTTTTCAGATACAATAAATATGTCCAAATTGCTAGTGTCAAAAAAAAAGGAAATTTCTAGGTAAGGATAAGGTTAGTTCAAATTTCTCACTATATTCATATTGAAGGACTCCTTAGGAGAAAAATCTTTTTATCCATGTAACAGAAGACTCAATAACTTTATAGTTTTAATATTAGCACTGACTCAGTTGGAATGAGTTACATTCTCTTTTTGCCTAATTTTGTCAAAGCATTTTGACAGTATTACGTTTTTCCTCTTGATTGTCAAGTGAAAGTTTTCGCTGTGTTTGAGCAAATCCTTGAGATAGATATAGCAAGATAGGATGATTTTTTGGATTAATTTAGCAATTCTTAGGTTTTATTATTATTTTTTAGTTAACTATTATACGAGAATTTGTGTTCATTGTATAAGAAAATAAAGGTAAGCATTAGTTTTTATGGTGTTGACTTGGTCTCAATTGAAATTACTTGGTTCCTTATTTTAAGGTGAGGAAGTGTTTGCCACCTAGTGAGTCACAGCTGTCTGCTTCATAATCTCATTGGTATTGGTGTTTTCCTATCTTTTAAAGCATTTGGCTTTATAATCTATTATATTAAGGACTTGCTTATTCCCTTAGTTAAGAGTTACTTAGATTAGCTCAGGTTTGGTTTTCTTTTTTTAGGCAGCTGACTGAGGAATCCACTCATAAGACTTTAAAATAGAGAAAAATTAACACTGACTAAGTAACTAACCCAAGGTTTTTCTTAAGCCTAATTCTTCTGTATATATTTGGAATAATACTAGATTCTGAACTGGAAAATACCATTACAGGGTTTGAAAAGGACTAGGTACTCATAAAAAGTTCAGCCCCTCGTCTGTTAGACTGATTAATAGTAAGATTCTCACTTAGTCAGCAAGCTGTGCAAAAGCAAATGCTAGTGTGCATCCTCAGCAATTGAGATTTGAAATTGTAAGCAAAAGCTATTCTTCTGGATTCCTGTGTCCAAATGTCGTCCTGTAGGACTTGCTGACTTATGCCAGTCTGGGGTTTAGTGTTAACTGTTTACTGTATGGCAGGTGATTGGCTGATATTGCATTTCTCCTCCCTAGGCAGCAGTTCCCCCAAGCAAGAAACCGTCTTCACTAGCTTCTCCAAATCCTCCCATGTCAAAGGGCTCTGAACAGGGCTTCCAGTCACCTCCAGCAAGTAGTAGTTCAGTAACCATTAACACAGCACCCTTTCAAGCCATGCAGACAGTGAGTATGAAACGTGAATGATGATTGCAGTTCATTATTCCTGTTAAAAAGCTGTTGTTTCTCTTACATTAGGTACTATGTGAAAAAATTTGCCATTTCTATTACTCTTTTTTGGGCTGGTAGAATTTGCATTTGTCCAATGGAAATATTGTTTTTGTGGGAAGAGTATTAAATTCAAAGCCTCAATAATTTTGAATGGAAATTTTATCAGGGCATTTTCCCCTCTGAAAATTAGTGGCAGGCAAAGCTGAGGACCCATATTAAATAAATGAAATGTGAGTGAGAAACATAATTTTCTGTAAATAGCTTAATAATACTAACCATTACTAATATCACAGTAGTAACGTTCCATGGCATCAATAACCTGAAATACAGGACACACACTTGTGTGTTCTATCACTGTTGAAACTTTCATTTGATTTCATCTTCATCTCATCTGGGTTTTGGAGAATTGTTCAGATTTTTATGGTATTTTGAATTACATATTCCGCTACAAATTGTAGTTTAAAACTTTTTAAGGTGATATTTCAACTAGGTTTGTATGTTTATTCTCTAAACATAGAATAAGTATAAAACTTTTCTTTAGAAGAAAGCAAAAAGTCTTAGCCGATAAGTACCTTTCCTGATGGTGCTTAATGCCCCACTCCAGGTACTTCCGTGTGATGGTGGTGGGATGGGGCCAGTGGAGTGGAAGTGGAAAGCAGGCACAATGCAGGGAGATGGTCTGGCGAATTCACACCCCTGAATTCACTAATCTTATTACTTCCTGCTTGGCCACCTAGCACAGCTTTGTGTCCTTGCTTTCCCTCTATCCCTGTCAATCCATCCTACACAGTATTGCCACATTGGTTTTACTAACTTTTTCTTATTCCTAATTAAAAGCAAATATTGGTCCATTATAGAATGAAATTGAAAGTCCTTTGCCTGACACTCAGTAACTTTTGAAGTCTGGTATAACTTGCCAGACTAGTCCCCTGGGCTTGCCTTGTACACTCTTTGTCACAATACCTTTTTTGTGTGTGTGTGTGTTTTAAGATTTTTAATTTTAATTTGAAATGAAATACAATTATTCATTCAACAAATTGGAAAATATTAAAACAATTGACATTATATAGAGTGGGGAAAGAAATCAGAAAGTTTTATACACTGCTGATGTGACAGTAAATCATCACAACCTTTTAGGAAAGGCATTTCCTGTTAAAATTTTTTAAAAAGGGGGCATAAAGCCGTGACAGAGGTTTCACCTTGAGGAATCCATACTACAGGAACAAAGGGATTAGTAGCTAAGGATATGCTTCAGTAGCTGAAGATATGTTGTATATAACGGCACTAGAAGGCAATCGCAACAAAACCAATCTGAATTGGAGACCATCTGAACGTCTGTTAACTGGGAAATGATTGACTAAATTATGGTATTTCCAATTCTGTGGCTCATTTATTCACTCACCGTATATATTTTTCGAGGCAGGCATTGTTTTACTGTATGCCAGGCATTGTTCTAGATACTGGGGGTAAGGAAGTGAATAATACAGATTTGTCCCCTTTACCATGAAGCTTACATTCTAGTGTGTGTGTGTGTGTAGCAAGGGAGAGACAAAAATGATAAATGATAATAACAACAACAGCAACAATAAAACAAGTCAGTTAACCTTTAGAATAATTGCCTGTTTCTAGGGGCAGGTACCTTGGGTTTTTCAGTGAAAAAATTACATCCAGATTTGTATTCTGCTTTGAAATCTTTGTTTCCTGATTAGTTGCTCCTGGTGTGTCTTCTCATTGTATTTTGGAAATTTTTAATAGCACTTATCCTACTTTATTTTTATGTTTTTTAAGTGAAACTTCAGACTTTATCTGGATTTCCCTAGTTTTTCCACCAGTGTTTTTTTTCTTTTCCAGGATCCCATGCAGGATGCCACATTGCATCACAATACCTTTTTGCTCATGCCAATCTGTCTTCTCTACCTGTTTGGATTCTATCCAGTACAAATTGGTTCTTATTTGTTTGCTTACTCATTTATTCAATAAACAGGTAGTTATGAAGCCAGGCACTGTTCTTAGGGGTTGTAACAATGGAGAATAGACAGGTCTTTGTGCTTAAGAAGCTTATACTTTATTATGGAGGTGGGAGGGCTAGAGAGAAAAATATTCATATATATATTATATCAGATGCTATGTGTTGTGAGGACAAATGGAGCAGGATAAGGGGGTTAGAGAGTAGCAGAAGTGCTATATTATAGATGATGACCAGAGTCTGGACAGATCATTGCCTGCTACATGGTAGAAATTCAGTAAATGGCAGATTTTTTCATTTGTTTTCGATTTCTGAAAAAGTACCCTTTTCCCCTATATAGCTTTCATTCTCAGTAAGCATTATTATAATGTAATAGCAGGAGAGTTAATTTTTGTACTTGGTTTAACTTCTGTCAGAAATCAAATAGAGGGGCTTCCCTGGTGGCACAGTGGTTGAGAATCTGCCTGCCAATGCAGGGGACACAGGTTTGAGCCCTGGTCTGGGAAGATCCCACATGCCGCGGAGCAGCTAGGCCCGTGAGCCACAACTACTAAGCCTGCGCGTCTGGAGCTTGTGCTCCGCAACAAGAGAGGCCGCGACAGTGAGAGGCCCGCGCACCGCGATGAAGAGTGGCCCCCGCTCGCCGCAACTAGAGAAAGCCCTTGCACAGAAACGAAGACCCAACACAGCCAAAAATAAAAATAAATAAATAAATTAAAAAAAGAAAAAAGAAATCAAATAGAAATTCGGTTTTTTTACTATGGTAAAATATGCATAAACATAAAGTTTACTGTTTTAACCGTATTTAAATGTATAATTCAATGGCATTAAGTACATCCACAGTGTTGTACAGCCATCACCACTATCTATTTCCAGAACTTTTTCATCATCCCCTCCCCCTTCCTAGCCCCTGGTAACTTCTATTCTACTTTGTCTCTATGAATTTACCTATTCTTAGGTACCTCATATAAGTGGAATCATGGTGTTTGTCCTTTTGTATCTGGCTTATTTCAGTTAGCATAGAATTTTCAAGGTTCATCCATGTTGTAGCATAGATCAGAATTTCATTCTTTTTTATGGTGAAATAACATTCCATTGTATGTATGTACCACATTTCTGTTTATCCATTCATCTGCTGATGGACACTTGGGTTGTTTCCATCTTTTGGCTATTATGAATAATGCCATGAACATCGGTGTACAAATATTTGAGTCTCTGCTTTCAGTTCTTTTGGGTATATGCCTAGAAGTGGAATTGCTGGGTCATATTCTGCTTGGTAATTCTACTTGGTAAATGGGAATTCTGCATTTAGCTTTTTGAAGAACCGCTGTACTATTTTCTGCAGTGGGTGCACCATTTTACGTTCCCACCAGCACTGCACGAGGGTGGCAACAGTACCACACCCTCAGCAATACTTAGATTTTCTGGGTTTTTTTTTTTTTTTTTTTTAAGTAATAGCCATCCTAATGGGTATGAAGTGGAATATCATTGTGGTTTTGATTTATATTTGTCTAATGACTAACGATGTTGGGCATCTTTTCACGTGCTTATTGGCCATTTATCTTCTTTGAAGAAATGTCTATTCAAGTCCTTTGCCCATCAAATAGAAGTTTTTGAATGTTGCAGAGTTTTGCTGAATGTCACCTTTAATCGTTTTCTATAAAACTTCACAAATGACTCAGTGTACCCTGTCTTTTAAGGTATTTAATGTTAATGCACCTCTGCCTCCACGTAAAGAACAAGAAATAAAAGAATCCCCTTATTCACCTGGCTACAATCAAAGTTTTACTACAGCAAGTACACAGACACCACCCCAGTGCCAACTGCCAGCTATACACGTAGAACAGACTGTCCTTTCTCAAGAGACTGGTAAGATCTTTGTGTATCATATTCTGAAGTCTTAGATGAGAGCTAATTAAATGGAAAGCAAGTCTGTAGTGACACTTGAGAGGTTCTTTCTTGACTAGTAAGCCTTATCTCTTCACATGTTCAAGTATTGAGAAACACTTAATGCTTTTTCGTCTCTTTAGTTAAGTTCACTTATTACTTTTAACTTTTGTAGAGGTAGAACTTAGATGGTTGATTTAACCTTGAAGTAGGCTTTTATTTTTAAATCTGATTGCTTTAATTACCATCAACAGTGGTCGAGGTGCATAAGGCACCATCCAGCTGCTTTTATGAAGGTTTTGAAACCATTCTGTTAACTCCGTGTTAGCACAGACAGATGGCTATCTGGCCTTTTTTCTTCCCTCTTGTAATAAAACATTGATTAATGTGAAGATATAATTTAGTATGCTTATTCTACTCTTTGCTTAGAGATGGGAGACCCTTTTGATTGTTCATGCTATTCTAATACGTACATGAAAGAATAGCAACTTTGTAGTTATTTCCCAATTTAAGAAGCACTTGTAGATTTTTAGTGTTGGTATTTCAGGCCCCTATTGGGTTTTCTAAAACAAGCTGGGAGCAAACGAATTGCTTGGTTAATCACAAGAGGTAGTAAATGTAAATCCCTGGACCTAGCCACAAATGACCTCATTCTGTTCTCACCTGTACTGTGAAAACATAGGGCAGGTGATTTACATAAAGGATACTTTTTGTCATATGCCTTTTCAATTACAGTATTAATAAGAGTTCATTTTCTTTTACTCCTCGATCTGGCATATTTAGCCTGTTTTTTTCCTTTAATTGTGGTAAAATATACGTAACATAAAATTCATCATTTTAAACATTTTTAAGTGTACAGGTTTTATGGCATTAAGTACATCCAGGTTGTTGTGCAGCCATCACCACCATTCATCTCTAGGAATTTTTCATCTTCCCCATTTAACACTAACTCCCCATTTCCCTTTCCCTGTAATCCCTGGCAACCAGCATTCTACTCTATGAATTTGACTGCTCTAAATACGTAACTTATATAAGTGGAATCATACAGTATTTGTCCTTTTGTAACACCATAATGTCTTCAAGGTTCATCCATGTTGTATTGTAGAATGTGTCAGAATTTTCTTCCTGTCTAAGGCTGAATAATATTTTATTACTTAAATATATATACAGAGAGAGATATCTGTGTCTCTCTCTATATATACACATACATATCTGTAGCATCTGTTTTTTTAAAAAAGGGAGAAAGTTGTATTAAAGGTTTTGATATACACTGACTTCTAAGTATAAAGAATATTAAACTTTTATTACCATTTAACTCTTGGACTCTAAAACTGTTTCCTTAAGCAGCAAGTTATCCTGATGGAACTATTCAAGTAAGCAATGGTAGCCTTGCCTTTTACCCAGCACAGACGAATGTATTTCCCAGACCCTCTCAACCATTTGTCAATAGCCGGGGATCTGTTAGAGGATGTACTCGTGGTGGGAGATTACTAACCAATTCGTATCGGTCCCCTGGTGGTTATAAAGGTATGCTCTGAATAAAATTTGTATGTTTACTTGACTCAAACTGTTTTTACTTTACCTTGTTCCTTTTTGTGGTTTCCATTTATAATGTAGAAGAGAATTCCCTATTTCTGCCAAATATGGTATTTCTAATATGTCTATTGTCTATAACAGAGGGACTCTTTGAATGAAAAACAGATCGATCCTGTGACTTACTGAAGTGAAAGGTTGAGCATTTTGGTTTTTTCCAGGGATGAATTTTGGTTTTCATATTTGAATAATTTCTTTCTTCTGTTAATTGACTTGGCTGGCTCAAAACATGTCATATTTAAGACAGTGCCCATTTCCTAGTTATCAGAGTATACCACAGATGAAAACTTTGAGACAATAATAGTGATACGCTTTTAAGTTAGATATGGTTCCAAGTATTCTAGTCACTGCTGGTATTAGCAGAAGTACTCTAGACCAAGGCCTTAACCACCATCCTTTCCCAACCCCACCTGCATCCCAGCAATAGTAAATTTCTACAGTTGGCTTGTTTGAAGTCTGTGATATTTTTATAAATGTGTGTTTTATTGTGGAAACAGTATTATGGAGTTTGCTTAAAGAAGGCATAAATCTAACGACGGCTTTATAGGATCAATTTAACTTTCTAAGCGTTATAGAACAGACTATTTAAAAGTTTAGTGTAATTTTGCCCATAATTTTATGTAAGTTGTTTATTTATTAGGTTTTGATACCTATAGAGGACCTCCTTCAATTTCCAATGGAAATTATAGCCAGCTACAGTTCCAAGCTAGAGAGTATCCTGGAACACCTTATTCCCAAAGGGTAAGAATAATTGTTATAACTGAACAATAGTACAATTGATGTGAAGCTGGTGACTAAACTATAGCAGAGTCGTAATTTGTTTTGTAAAGACACTCTTGTAACTATGGAGAGTGGATCTGGAAGCTTTTCTAATAACCCAAGTAGGGTACATGGCAACTGCCTGTTACATGGAACTTAGGAGGTCTTAAGGACTTTATTAAGTTTGCATTAACTCATTTACTCCACCATCCTATAAGAGAAACTGGGGTTCAGAAACAAGTAACTTATCTAAGGTCACTCAGCAAGTAAATGATAGAACTAAGATTAGATGCAAGTTTCTTAACTCCAGAGCCCATAGTCTTTACTATATTGCCTTCAGTTTAACTTTTTTAGATATCAGGTATAGGAAAGTCCTTTTTTGTAAGTTTGATTTTTTTGGTTTATTCTTGATTGACTAGTTCAGCAGATTTTCTTTACTATATATGATAAAAGACTGAGAGGAGGATGGTAGACATTCCACTTGAACAGCCCTTGGGAACTCCCTGTCATTGGTCGTATATGGATATGAATTTATACTACATTAGCATTTTCAGTTTTGAAGTTTTACAAGCCTTTAAGTGTGTATGTGGTATTTTACTGAGTTCTGTTGTTAATATACGAAGGAGCTTACGGTCACGTGAGGTAAGATAGGCGTCTATACAGAGGCAATATTGAAGAACACACCTTGGAGAACACACCAGGTCACCTAAATGACTTGGGTTTGACCCCTGATCTCACCAGTTTCCTCTTTGTGTGACCTTGGGCATGTTACGTAAACTTTCTGAGCTTTAGTTCCTTATCTGTTAGGTGAAGACTCATCTGTTTGAGTTACTTATCTTACTCTGAAGTGTTGAGGATTACTCTATGAGAGATTCTGAGGATTAAATGAAGTCATATACATACATAAGTGCTTTGCATATATCAAGGATATATGCATATGTACATAAGTGCTTTGCATATATCAAGGATGCAAATATTAACTGTTATTACTTGATTGTCACATACTGTGTGTGCAGGGAAAACTTTGATGGGGTCTTTCAGTAATGGAGCTATCTGTTCTTGATAACCAGTATTCTAGTATTTTTGTGTGCTGCTTTAAATTTCTTCCTGAGGAAACATAAGATATCAATGATAGTAGTGCTATTGGGAAGAGGATTAGGAGTTTGGGGTAGGAAAATTAATTATTATTTTTACTGTATACATTCTTGTCCTGTTTAAATTTTTATTACATGTATTGATATTAATCTGATTACACCATTAATTATTCTTTTCATGACTTGCATGGGGGCTGACTTTCACTATACTTGGGAATCAGTTTGAAATGTTGCCTCTTGAACATTTTTTCTTAAAGATTCCAGGCAATAATATGTTCATACATTATAATTCTTATCAATTTCCCTGTCAAAACAAAACAAAACCCTAACATAGTTTGTAATTGTCTTCACTCTTTGGTTTATAAATAGAGCAAGACTGAAATTGTCTGTATTTTTGCTTTATCATCTCCTTTTATATTGAGATGAGGCACAGAGGACCAGCACATATTTCTGAATTTCGTTCATTACTTAGCATTGTGTCTTTTACGTAGTGTTCTCTAAATGCTTTCTTGTTTTTGCAAGTATTAACATATCTAATTTGTCAGGTTAATTAACAGATGAAGCAAATATTGCTACTGTGACTCTTGCTTTGTTTTTCTTGGTGTCATCTGAGCCCCTTTGGTTGCTGAAGAAGGCTAGATCAAGGGCTAGGAGGACTTAGTCTTACAAATTTATCTACCAATAATAAATAATTACTGTTTTGCATTTTTGGTGCTAAGGTAAATATTATGTGTTCATTTTAGGATAATTTCCAGCAGTGTTACAAGCGAGGAGGAACATCTGGTGGTCCTCGGGCAAATTCGAGAGGTAAGGATAATTTATTGAGGAGTTTATTTACCCAAAACATACCTCTAGATCTTTCTTCATCCTTTGTCAAGTTCTCCCCAAAGTATATTAGCATTTATCTTTTGAGGTTTTCAGTTTGCTTAGATGTTGTACTGAAGATCTGAGGGAGATATTAGACTACTAGAAAGGCTGTGGAAATCATTTGTCAATTTAAGTGTGTGTGTATTTTAAATTTGCTTGACACCAGAGCATAATTTAACCTTAGATACATATTCACTATGCTGACTTGATATAGTTTCAGGTGGTATTTCAGGATGGTGGTTTTGGAATAATGGGCACTTCTAGATACTCTAGTGCCCCTTAGTACATTGATAGATGAGGAATAAACAATAATTAAGACACAATGACTTGAACAAAAGCAGGATACTTTTAATACTTCTTAAAATGTGAAGGTACTATTAAAAGGTTCAGTGTAACTGAGAAAATCAAGAATTACTGAAGATTAACTTTGTCACAAGAAAAGAGAAGCTTTTCCTTTTAAGAAAGTAGCCACTATTCACATTATCTTTGCCTTCTATCTGAGCAGTGTTTTTGTACAATACTGAAAACATTAAAATTTTATGATACCACATTAACTTAGAAATAAAGAACAAGCATTTATTATGGGGCTTAGTACCATGACAAAATATGTTTGAATGTCTAGTAGGCTAGTAGTTCCAGAAGTTGCCACTTTTATGTAATCTCAGTTTGAGTCCTTCTCCGTTAGATACTTAGTGGATTTATCACTGAGGAATTAAGAACTCAGAATTATGGGAGAAAGGTAAAGAATTAAAGAGTGTTCACACCTGGGTTTTAGACTCTGCTAACCATAACTACTGTTAAGTTATCCAACCTTTGGGGGCCTCATTTTTTTAACATTAAAAAAAAATGAGGCTACTGGACAAAATCATCCAGGTCCTTTCTGGCTTTAGAATAGTAGTAGAAAAGCCTATTGTCAGAGAAATCTAGAAAAGTATACTGTAGCTATACTTTATTGCTTTTTAAAAAAAATTTACTATAAAATGTATTTTTATCTGTATTTCAGTAGCCGACTAATGTTAAATATTGTGTTCAAAGCTAACTGCTTCATTATGAGAAACTCACTGTTGCTAATAAAACAGCAGGGTGGAGTGATTCTTCTCAGGTGAGCAGCCCAGAAAGAGACAACGAAACCTTTAACAGTGGTGACTCTGGACAAGGAGACTCCCGTAGCATGACCCCTGTGGATGTGCCAGTGACAAACCCAGCAGCCACCATACTGCCAGTACACGTGTATCCCCTGCCTCAGCAGATGCGAGTTGCCTTCTCAGCAGCCAGAACCTCCAATCTTGCCCCTGGAACTTTAGACCAACCTATTGTGTTTGATCTTCTTCTGAACAACTTGGGAGAAACTTTTGATCTTCAGCTTGGTAGATTTAATTGCCCAGTGAATGGCACTTATGTTTTCATTTTTCACATGCTAAAGCTGGCAGTGAATGTGCCACTGTATGTCAACCTCATGAAGAATGAAGAGGTCTTGGTATCCGCCTATGCCAATGATGGTGCTCCAGACCATGAAACTGCTAGCAATCATGCAATTCTTCAGCTCTTCCAGGGAGACCAGATATGGTTACGTTTGCACAGAGGAGCAATTTATGGAAGTAGTTGGAAATATTCTACGTTTTCAGGCTATCTTCTTTACCAAGATTGAAAGTCAGTACAGAATTGACAATAAAAGGATATGGTGTTCTGATTAGTGGGAATAAAGGAAAAGTAGTCCTTGCCCTTCTGACAGATTGGTTTAGGAAAATGTTTTCATTCCTAGAGGAAGGAGGAGGTCCTTACTTTTTTGTTTTCCTCCCCATGGTGAAAAATTTCAAGCTGAATGACAATTAGCACTAATCTGGCACTTTATAAATTGTGATGTAGCCTCGCTAGTCAAGCTGTGAATGTATATTGTTTGCACTTAATCCTTAACTGTATTAACGTTCAGCTTACTAAACTAACTGCCTCAAGTTCAGGCAAGTTATAATGCCTTGTTGTGCCTCAATAAAAAAGTTACATGCACCTTCAGTGTTCTTACTTGATTAAACATTTAGTTAAGAAGTAAAATGTTTAATTTTTAGTGTTCATCACTGGTAACTCTTGAATGGGAATCTATTCATGGGTTCATACTATTATTTTAAAATAAGCCTTTTGTATATAACAGCTCCTTTTAGAGTTACTTTTCTCTGTTTTTATACGTATCATTCATCAAAAGATTTCATCTGTTTTCCACTGGCCAAATCACATATTCTCCTTGAAGCTGTTTTGCAGTAGGGTGTTTTATCCTTTAGTTAGCTATCTTCAAGTACCTACTATATGAATAATAATACAAGATACAGTAGGCGATACATGGGTAATACTACTGGTCCACCATCAGTAAGGCTTATGCTTTCTAGTGGATTCTTAAATTTGAGTAGGTAAAATATTCAGTCATCAAAAAGCATAGGTCTGTGGTCAGGCAGTGCTGTATTTGAGTGCTGATTTTGCCACTTAGTAACTGATCTTGGGCAAGTTATTATACCTCAAAGATTTTTTTAAAGACCATTTCCCGAAATGCAAAATGGGCATGATAGATCAGCCTCAGGGCAGTTGTGAAGTTCAACTAAGAATTTATCTAAAAGACTTTACACAGTGCCTGGCACATAAGCATTTAATAAATGTTAGATGCTGTAATTGTGTTTTTCTCATTCGGAAAACTTTAGGGTGCTGTGTGTGTATATACTGTCTTGTATGCAGTGTAGCAGGCAATGCCAGAGTTTAGTATCCATTCTAGACATACATCCTCACGTCTCAATTTAAGTTTGTATATGATTCTTACTACTAAGAACTTAATAACATGTTTCTCAATTACTTTAAAGAATAGTAATTCAAAATAAACATTTTGATTGAATATTCCAGAGTTTATTAAGGGTTGGAGAAAGGGCATTCTTAGCCTGCAACCAAGCAAGTCACTTGCTGAGGCAGAAAGTTCTTGTTTTGATCCTCTGCTCACTCTGTGTTGTTAAAAAATCTCAGGAAGATGTAAGAGCATTAAATTATTATGGTTAATGTTTTTGAGCTAGGTGTGGGTTCAGCAATTAAATCCTTAAGCCATGTTTAATTCTGTGGTGTTAAGTGTTAGTACAGTGCTCTCAAGATAGAGGATGTAATGTGATTCACTATTTAACAGAACTTTTTCAATTCATGGTAAGTACTTTGTGAGTTAGGGATATTAGTATTCCAGTTAAATAAATTAGTTCATGGCTTTTATGTCCAGAACACAAAATGAAAAGTATGCAGGAAAGCAGAAATATGATTAAATGCTTGAGGGGAAAACTTGATGTTTAAGAACAGTTGTTGGTCAAGTTCCATGAGGCCTTTCTCAGTCTTTTTTAGCCACTGTTTTCTGCTGCATTAGGGTCTTCAGCTTAGTCTTTTGTCCTGCACATGATGGACATCTATTGAAAAAATATTGTGAATGACTCTATGTTTTTTAAGATAAGTGTCCAACAAGAAGAGATTCATTAACTAGGGTATCCCCTCATGATAATACTCATGTTTTAGGAGAGTATTTTAAATGAAATACTATTTCTCTAAGTGTAAAGACAATAAACTAGAAAATTATTCTTAGATTTAAGGAATGAATGGACAAGATCTTTCTTTCTGAAGCAGTGTAACTTTTGAAGACACAGTTCTTCTGGAAGCTTTTAGTAAAAGTCCAGATGTCTTTACAGAAAGATGTACACATGCAGATTTTAGATACCTTTGCAAGAGATGGGGATCCATAATAAGGGATGGGGATCCATAGATAAGTAAAGCACATTTAGGGACCTTGTATAAGGAACTTATATTTTACTGAGAGGATCTTGTTGTAGGTATGACTGAAGTGGAAAGGCATTCCATAAAATTACTATGTATCTCTGAATATGTAAATTCTTAGTTGTCTTACTGGAGGTGGAGATAGGGGAGATAAAGTAGGTTTTTCTATTTTCTATAGATAGATTTTCTATAAATTCATCTCTGAGTTTCCTTTCACTTTAAATCTTTAGTCTTTTGTTAAATGAATTCTCCCTTAAGAATTGGGAGCAACTGACTCTTACCTCCTGTAAAGTTATTTAGTGAGTAAATGCAGGTATTTAAAGCAGGAAATATTTTTGAGAGGTTTGC
Source organism: Eubalaena glacialis (assembly GCF_028564815.1). Taxonomy (NCBI): domain Eukaryota; kingdom Metazoa; phylum Chordata; class Mammalia; order Artiodactyla; family Balaenidae; genus Eubalaena; species Eubalaena glacialis. Next base: position 90,762,609 of record NC_083726.1, read on the forward strand.
TCAGTTGCCTCCCATACCAAGTATCTCGTCAACCATTCCATTTTTAAATTGAAACTTTCTAAACTCCATAATAGCTACAATTTTACAGTGCTTTGACATCACCTACTGTGTTTTTATACTTCAATCTTCCCTGTTTGCAAAGTTTTATTCCTTATCTTTATTGACTGATGTTCTGTTGTGATCCTTGTGATAACTAGGATGATATTTTATGTATTTTACAAGGCATATAAAGTATTTTATATGCCAAATAATTTTTGGCATATAGACGTTAAAGTTTTTCCATATGAATTCCACTCTGCTCCCATGCCAAACACTTTATTTTGATGAAAAAATTTTGAGTTGTCTCTCCAGGTCCTCCACTTGCTAATGTTATCTCAGGGGTATTCTTAATTGCTACTTTAATGATTAGGCTGATATCTTTGTCCTCATTTCTCAGCTTTTGGGGAAGTGTTGACAAACTGATAGGTACAGCTTACTTGCCACCAGTGCAAGACGCTGAATGCCAGATGATAAAATATTGTTACCCATTATCAATATCAAGAGGCCTTAGGCTCACTAATTGTAAGTTTCTTAAGCATTATTCTTTTATTCATTTTATTTCAAGGGCCTTATATGTTGAAATAAATTATTAATTTAGGTGGGTTTTAATTTACCATAAAACCCAAATGGGTGGGTTATCTGATTTGTACCTGGCTCAGGGGCTACAAAGGTGAATGTTCAGACACATCAAGTATATCAATTTCATCCATTTCATCTGCTGAGAGCAAATCTCTTGAGTTATTTCTCTGATTTCTATCACACTTCTGTTTTTTTCTGTTCTATGTCTGGAAATCTTACTATTCGGAAGCTAAACCTCCTTGGACAAGTTATTTAATCTCATCTTTTCTCTTGTTTCTAAGTTTTCACTTTCTGGAAGATTTCCTTGATTTTGTCTTCTGACCTTTTTACAGAGTTAAATTTCTGCTACGTTTAAAATTTATAAGTACACATCTGTTATCTTGAATGTTCCTTACATGTGTATTCCATTCTTGTGATTGCATTATTGTCTAATTCTAAGGATAGTTGGTTTTCTTAAAGTTTTCTTCCCTCTGTAGTCTATTTCTGTACTTCGTTTGTCCTAGTCTCATATCTGTATTGTTATATTTGCTCAGAATCTTGTGATTATTTGTTGACTGTTGATATTTAAGAATGTGGCACCTAAAAATGATTGGAAGCTTTGAATGCAGAGGTGGGGCTTGTTGATTTTGGGGTTTGTAGTAGCATGATTTTTGTGGGGAGAACACCAATGTGGAAGTAGGGAGGAGCTTTCTAAGTGGAGCACAAAACCCAGAAGCCGTAAAAGATGGATAAATTTGACACATAGAATTTATTCCCCTAAAACTTGTTAGGGGAAATAATGTCAAAAGACCAATGACTGCCTGCAGTGGGAGAAAATCAAGAAAAAGATGGCCCAAAAAAGCCACAGAAGTGAAGAGACTTTTCATATGCACTTACCAAAAAAAAAAAAAAAAAGATCAGTAAGCATACGTAAAATTTTAAAGTGCGTATTTTGGCAAGCATGTGGGAAAAGGGGCACTCATACTGTAGATGGTAATAAAATTGGTACTTTTTGGAGAGAGTATATGCTTTCTAACCCAGAAATTCCACTGCTAGGAATTTACAAGTAGTTTTGGAATTATGCCAAGGTACATGCATAGAGATATTGTGTATAGCATTAATTATAACAGCAAAAACTGGAGAAACAACCTAGATGCCCATCAGTAGGAAATTGGTTAAGTGAGAAGAGAAGAATATAGATCAGTGTGTGCAAAATATCATTTGTGTAAAAATTCCTAAAAGCACATATATGTGATTACTTGAATTATTTTTTTTTCCTGGTAGTATGTACAAAACTTGATAGTGTTGGCTTTAAGAAAAAGGGGTTGTAGTAGGTATTTTTCATTCTGCATATTACTATAGAACTTTAAATGTACATATCACTTTTGTTAAAAATTTTAAAGATAAAATGGTAGATTGCTATGGTACTTACCCTGCTTTGTCTTTCCTTGGATAGAGCTTGAGGGTCTGCTTTAATTATCATTAAGCCCGGGATAACACATGGAAGAGTTACCGTAAAAACCTTTCACCTTTCACTAATATTTGCATTTCACGTCATAATTTACAGAGTACTCTCATTTGTGTAATCTTATTTGATCTTCACAATGGTCCTGGTGAGGCAGATACTTTTGTAGGGGATAAGAAAATTGGGACTCTTGGAGATTGACTTTCTAAGACCACTAGCAGTAGTGCCTGAGCCAGGCTTTGAGTCCAAATACAAGCGCGGCCTTTCTTACCGTATTTGTTGCTCTTCTTTAGTTGTCAGGTGTGGTTGCCTTCACTGTATTTTCCATTGCTGTTTTGCACACTGATGTTTTAGATGTACTACTCAGCTTTACTAGAGCAGAATAGACACCGAACTGGATAAACTGGACCCAGTTAAGGCTGTCATAAGTTATCATTTCTTGTATGTCCTGAATTTGAACAGGATGACTCCTTTTCCAATGTGAAATGTGGAAAGCCTGAGGAAATGAAGGAACAGAACATTTTGAGGAAAAAACTGATTTGAAAGTACATATTTCATTTTCAGTCTTAGTTAATACCACTCTCTTTAGCTTCTATGCCTCCCGCCCACTACTACCATTTTAGTTTCTTGGAGATGGAAGTTTCTGGCTTCTGATCAGAAACTTCCTAACCCCCTATTACTTTAGCTTATATATACTGATTTTTTGTTTTTAAAAAATTCTTCTTTAACTGAGAGGTCTGTCATTCTTTTAGAAAATTCTACTCAGGGCTTTTGGTTACATGTGACAGTTTAAAGGAGATTACCATACCATTGACTTTATTATACTAACAAAATACTGAAGACCTTACATTTGTAAGATGTATGTATGTACTCTTGCCTGTTTTTCAGGTGCTATGATGTAGAGCTCTGCCAACGTAGACCCTTTTGAAGTAGAGGCATTTAATCAAAATTGACGTACTGTATTCACTTACAGATCATTTAAATGGTTTAAGAGATATATTATTAAACTTACAGTAGAGATTTTTGTGCATTGGGTTTTAACTCCCATTTTGTCTTTACCGTATGGACTAGATTCAAGCCTGCTAACACAGACCAGCAGTTGAGCTGCTGCCAACAGATGGGGAGGACAGCTGTGTGATATTCCATTTAGATGACTGAAATGTTAAATCTCAAAAAAGGCCACAGTGGCAGTGCTTGGAGTGAAAATTGCTTTCTGTAATTTGAGCTGGAATCATGCCAGTTATCCTCTGTGCTGTATTTCTAGGATAATGTCATCCATTTCTATGGTGTCAACTAACCTATATACACAGATGACTCACAGTTCTCTAACTCCATCCCTCTCTCCTTCCTCTAACCCCCTGCCATAGCTTCCTCCTTCTCACCTAGCTCTTCTGTGAGAGCCAGAAGTCAGTTTCTGATTGTCACTGGAAATCTCCACTTGTATAACCCATAAGCACTTCTAGTTCAACGTGTCCAAAGACAAAGTCATCTTCCTTCCAAAATATAATACTCCTTCCATTTTCCCATAGGTCATCAAAGCTTGATACTCTAGAATCATTTTTGACTTCCCTTTGTTACTTTGTGTATCAGTCACAAATTTCTGATGCTTCAGCCTGCGAAATGTCTCATATCTGTCCTACCTTCTTTATTCCTACTGTGCATATCCTGTTTCAGACCCCTTATCTCTCTCACATTCATTCATTTATTCACTACTTATTAATTGTTTATTATGTGTCAGGCATAGTGTGAGACTGTCTCACTATGTCTCATTTATCAAAGGTTGAATAAGGTCTCTCCTCTCTCCTTAATAGAATACAATGATAATAGTTAACATTGAGCATGTACCATGGGCAATGTACTTATATCATTTAGTCTTCACAGTAGCTTTTGGAAGCAGATGAGGAAACAGGCACAGAGAGGTAAGCCGTATGCAAACCATGATACTACAACAAGACAATACAGCTCGCTCAAATTCTACCTTAAACAAGGTGAATGTGTTAATAAATATAGACATCCTCTCATATTGTGCATATTAGTTAAAAAAAGGGACTCATAAACAACGAGCCATTTATAAGTTAAAGATATAGTTTAGGGAAAGCAACTTTAAAACACTTGCAAAGAAATCTGAGAGCAGAATCAGATGCTTGGTTTTTGTTTGTTTGTTTGTTTTCCTGTTGTCTCAGACATCACTAATTTGACAGCATTATTTTTGAGTAACTTGTCTTCACTGAGTCTTTTCAAAGCATACAAAGTTTTCATGGGAACATCATCTCTTTCTTAAATTATATATTTTATAAGTTAAAGTTTATTTTTTGAGATAATTGTAGATTCTCATGTAGTTGTAAGAAATAATACAGATGGGTCCTGTGTACCCTTTATCCAATTTCCTTCAATGGTAACATCTTGCAAAACTATATATATATATATATATATATATATATATATATATGTATATATTACAGTGTCAGATACCAGAGAGAGGTTTTAAGATGAGAACTAAAACTGTCTCTTGTATAGACCAAATGCACATACCTTAGATACCAACTAAGGGATTAGTGTTCATTTTTTGTTGGCAGTTTCAGTGGGGGAAATGAAGGCAGAAGCCTCGGAATAGCTGACTGAAGCACAAATAGGAAGTAAGGAAGTAGAGACAAGGAATGAAGACCATTCCTTGGAAAAGAATGAACGTTAGAGAGCATTACTGAAAAAGATTGTTTTTTAGCTGGGGGAAATATTTTTAGGCTGAAGTTGAATCAGTGGAGAGAAAGGTTGAAAATATAGGAAAGTTTTACAAATTGTCAACCGTAAGTGTGTAATAAGACTCAAAATTTATTTTAATGAAAAATATATAGAATAGAGATTTATGGAGCAAGGTCCCAGAGGAAATGGGAGAAGATTGGGTTCAGATTGGAGGCAAGGAGGTAAAGAGGGGTAAACAGATTAATTTGTGTTTGAGTGATTTGAACCTAGTGGTTTTGTTCATCTTTGCAGAGCTTTGTGGAAAGAGGTAGGGAGTTTGAGAAGAGTCTTGAGGGTGGGAACAGTTGCTGAGATGCTGAAGGTGGTGCTGAGCAAAGGAAAGGAATGGGATTGTTGAGCCTAAGGAAAGAACACATTTGTAGCGGTGTCGGTTTGCACCGTGGGTCAAGGGTAGACTTGAGAAGTTAAATTGGGAGTTTATTAGCAGAGAAAGATGTGTAGTCGTGAATGGATAGACTAAGGAAGGGTTGAAAAGTGACTGAGTTGGAAAACCGGTATAGAGTTATTGAGGGAGACAGAGATGGAAGAGAAGGTCCTAAATTGAAAAGAGGATATTGGAGTTAAGATTTCAGAGGTCAAGGCGTTTTAGATTCATGTGGTCCAAGAGAGTGGGATAAGGAAATAGTGTGAAGATGAAAGGCACTATGATTCATAAAAATTTGGAGTGCTAAGGAGTTTGTATTTTATCTTGAAGTTGATGGGAAATCATCAAGGAAGGGACATGACAGTATTAACCTTTAAGAAACACTACTCTGATGGAAATGTAGAGAATGGGCAAAACTGGAAGCAACCAGAGACATATTGCTAGGCACTTTTGCACCCAGCTGAAGGGCGTGGTCCCATTTACAGCCCCTGTAGAGGGGAGAGCTTTCAGGCAGCTAAGTTTTCCACCACAAAGTTTGTACCCTCTTGATTGAACCCAGTTAGCTGAACCAATCTGTCTTAATTACCTGCTCCAGGAAAGATCACACCCCTTCAGATGTATTTTGCCCACAGTCATCTTCTTTACAAATGTAATTAAACTCTCTTTTTCTGGGTTAACCTCAGGAACAACTAGCTCCTTAATATTTTTATGCCATTGAAATTTTGGGGCCAGATATGGCCACAGTGGGTGGAGACAGTATAAACTTTCTTGCCTTTCACTACTTTTCTGAGAAGATCTGGAAATATTTCAGAAACCCTCAGGAATAGAGTTAGTTTCTCCGATCTGGAACAGTTACTTTCTAAGTATATTTTTTCTGTTTACATTTGTCTCTTCTATCACATTGTAAGTTCCTTCATAGTAACCTGCATTGAATTCATTTTGTTATAATGTGGTGCCTAAGTATCGTAGTACTCTGGCCCAAAAATACGTGTTTAAAAAACGTTCAGTGAGGGACTTCCCTGGCGGTGCAGTGGTTAAGAATCCGCCTGCCAATGCAGGGGACACAGGTTCGAGCCCTGGTCCAGGAGGATCCCAAACGCCGCGGAGCAACTAAGCCCCCAGCGCCACAACTAATGAGCCTGAGCTCTAGAGCCCACGTGCCTAGAGCCCACGCAGCCAAAACTAAATAAATAAATATGAAAAAACAAACAAAAAAACCGTTCAGTGAATGAGTGAGTGAGTGAAGGAATGAATGATGGCTCCCACAGACTGAGGGAGCCTTGTTCTCCTTTGGGCTAGATGATCTCAAGGTCCCAACAAGTCTGCCCTGGAACAGGCTCAGTTGTAATGTCCAAAGAGTGCTCAGACTAACAAAAAGTGCCACGCCATCCATATATGCTTAATTTGGATGTAGCTGTAAGGAGACCTAGCTAGCTCGTTTCCGGATCTGCGAAGAGGCGGGAGGCTCTTTTCCGTATGGCAGCAAGACTGCCGCCTGCCGGAGCTAGTGAAACCGGTTTCCCTCCGAGAAAGAAGCCGAGACTACTTTCCGTACAGTAGCATGGTGGCCGCCAGCGGGGGCGGCCATAGCATCACGCCCCGGGGGAAGAGGCCGCCGTAAAGGAGGCGCCGCTTCCTCTTCTTACTTCTCCCGCCTCCCACCGGCTGTCGTAAAAGGGTGAATGGAGAGCGAGTTGTTGGGGGTAGAAAGGGAGGACAGGGGGCGCGGAGTCAGAGTGGCGCAGCAAGTGGCTGCAGGTGGCGACGGTGGCGGGGGGTGGGGAGTGAGGTAGTGCAAGGGTCGCGGAGGAGGCGGCTGAGAGGGTCAAAAGAAAAACTAAAGCTGCAGTCTGGCCTACTGGTCCGGGGGCCGCGGAGCCCCCGCCCGGGGAGATGGACCTCAACCGGATCATCCAGGCGCTGAAGGGCACCATCGACCCGAAGCTGCGGATTGCAGCTGAGAATGAACTCAACCAGGTAAGGAGCAGGCCTGCGGCGCCCCCCGCCGGCTCGCCGGACTCTCCCTTCTCGGCGCCCCTGATCTCCACCCCTACCCGGGCCCCGGGCCCCGGGCCCCAGACCCCGACGCGTCTCTCGGCCGGTTCCACCCTCGCCCCAGCCCCCGCCCCGGGGTCCAGTGGGGCCGCACTCCCCGGATCTTTTCTCAAGGGCTCACGCACCTGTTGGCCACCTTTGCATCTTTTCATGTCGTTTTCCTTCCCCAGTGCAGTTTGTTCAGCCTGCTTGGTCCGCAAAAAGAAGCTTTAGCAAGCTTTGCTAGTGTTTTCGGGATGTGATTTCTTTTCCTTAAGTACGCTGACTTGGTGGGAAAATTCACTTAAAATTCAAATCTGAGTTCAGCTTTTCTGCAGACCCAGCCCTTTTTAGGTGTTGCTGTGGGAAACCCTGCCCATCGCCTGCTTCTGTGGGGTTGGCAGCACCGTTTAGACACTGATTGGCAGAGTTTTGTTGGAGCGTTGGAGAAATGCTGTCGAGAGAGTGCTCTGGGAAGAACAGGCAATTTTTATGGTGGTAGTGCTTTGCGAAAGACATGCCGAGTAGTAAGTGTTTGTAGGGATTTCTTATAAACGGTAAAATGTGTGAGACTTTCTTTCATCCCCCATCCTCTATTCTTACTAACTAGCCTTGACCATGTTCCAGCGATACTACCGACATTTCCAAATTTAATGATCCCAAACCCTAGCTTGTATTTTACTCCTCACCTGTAAGAATGAATCAGAAACCTCTCACTAAAAAATACGAATTAAGGTCCACCCCCAGGATAGAGTGACAGCTGTTTGAGGTTGCAGTAATCCTTAAAATGTAAAGGAATATACCTAAATTAGTGGTTCTCAAAGTGTTGCCCAGGATGAGCACCATCAACATCGTATGGGAACTTGTTGGAAATGCAAATTATGGAGCTTCACTCTAGACTTAAAGAATTAGAAACTCTGGGGATGGGGCCCAGTTATATTTTAATTAGATAGCTAGGTGATTCTGTGCTTCCTAAAGTGTGAGAACGACCGTCCTAAGTAAATGTTTCTGTAGGAGTTCACTTAGGTTTTCCCTGGTTGGAGTTGACTTTAAAGTGCAGATATCCATTCTAAATCTCTGAAAGGGATTATTTTAATGGGAAATCTGGGTGGAGTAAGTGTGAATCCAGGATTTCCAAGAGATAAAAGGGAGAGTGAAAACACTGACTGGAGGGAAGGTTGAGTTGAACTGAAGCCCAAAGGGAATGCATTGGTGCTTCAAAGAGAAAAGGATTCTCACTCAGAATAGGGGAAAGTTAAAGTCAGTACCTGTCCCAGGCTTTACAGAGTATAAGTACTATATGTTGCTTGGCTAGAAGAGTAGTAATCCAGGCATTGGTTAGGAGGAACAAAGCAAGAGCTGAACTTGCAATCTACCAGTATGAACAGGGGAGTTGGCCTGTTTCTCTTCACAGTGAGGCCAGATGTTATACTGATAGTGTTGACAGGGATCGTGTCTTTGCCATCATGTTGTACTACCCTGCCTCTGTTAGCCCACCCTTGCTTTGTTTCTGAGTCATCAGTATATAAGTGCAGTTGAATTTATAGAAGTGGAAAAGGTAGGGAGGAAAGCCTACAGAACTGCAAGAGACATTTAGGATCCAATTCTACCCTTTTCTTCGTGATATTTCAATCCAAATCCATTCCAACCTCACTCTGCCCTGCCCCATATCCACCCAACTCATCACAGACCACAATTTTCTCGCAACTTCTAAAAGTACTTATTGCTATGTCACTCATTTAGCATTTATATTTAGTATAATGCTTTGGATTGTAATATGCTCTAAGTATTTTTTTGAATTGTAAGTAGAAGACCAAAGTATAATGTCACATAACCTTTTAATAAAACATGGTTTTAATGTTGGATTTTGTACGCTTTATCCTTTACCACCACTGTAACCTCCTTTTTTGTTGAATAAACAGGTGGGTAATCTACCATAAATGATTAGGGTCCAGCTCATTTAATATTTTAGTCTAGGTCCCCCCACGATAAATAGTCTCTGCATAGGAAATAGGGGCAGTTTCTACAGTGTACTGATTGATTTGTCAGTTGCCATTTAGAAGAGTAGGCAGTTTCAAAACATAACGGCCTGTGTTCCAAAGGACTGGCTTCTTGACTGCTATATCTGATATTGTTTCTCTGGAAAAAATGTGTTTTCAGTTTTATTGGAGGATATTAAGAATGGATCCTGTACACATTCATCATTGTCTTTAAACCCAGCAGTCCCTTTAGCAGCAGCATAGGGAAGTAGGAATGGGTAGATATCTTTTTCTAGTAACTCATCCAGAAAGGTGTCTTCTTTTAATAAATCATGGCCTCAAAAGGGAAGATATTGGGCTTCCCTGGTGGCGCAGTGGTTGAGAATCTGCCTGCTAATGCAGGGGACACGGGTTCGCGCCCTGGTCTGGCAAGATGCCACATGCCGCGGAGCAACTAGGCCCGTGAGCCACAACTACTGAGCCTGCGCGTCTGGAGCCTGTGCTCCGCAACAAGAGAGGCCACGATAGTGAGAGGCCCGCGCACCGCGATGAAGAGTGGCCCCCGCTTGCCGCAACTAGAGAAAGCCCTAGCACAGAAACGAAGACCCAACATAGCAATCAATCAATCAATCAATAAATCTTTAAAAAAAAAAAAAAGAAAGGGAAGATATTTACTTTCATTGCCACTCTTTGGAATCTCTCCTTTTCCATGCATCTGTATGTATCATTTTTATTGCCCTTTAAGAGAGTTTGCTTCTATGAATAACATATTTATCGGGTTATTTGCAGGCACTACTACAAGACTCTGCTCTCATGGACCTTACATTCTAGTGGGGGATACAGAAAAGTAAATAATACAATTTTAGGTTATAAGTGCTGTAGAGAGTAAAGCCCTAGAGAGAGCGTTGGAATGTATAAGTAGGGTGATCAGTCTCTGAAGAATGGCATTGAGCAGAGACCTAGATATTGTGAAGAAGTGAACCAGATGAAGAACTGGGAGAGGAAGAAAGGGAAGAGCAAGTTCAGTAAAGGCCTTCAGCTTGGTGTGTTGGAGGACTGGAAAAGTTAATGTTGAGGGAGCAATGAGGCAGAGTGGGAAAACATCAGGTTTTTTGCTTTAAATGAATTCTCATAAAATGCAGAATTTAGCTAAGCAAGGAAAGTTTATTTTCAGAAAACTTCACAGGTATGAACCAAATATCCTCAAGAAATCATTGAGAGATAGTATTATTATTATTTTTTAGAAACTTGAAGCCCAGGGTAGAAAAGGAAATTGGATAAATATTTGTAAGGAAAGTAGTATGAGAATATATCTGAATTTACCACTGAATGTTTTAGCTGATCAAATTAATGTTGATTGAATCAAGGCTGAAAGAGGACAAAAAGTTGCAGAAGTTCTCTGAAATGTCAAACAGTTGTAAAAAGAGGAGTTCCAAAATGTGTACAATGACAACAGTGTTGAAATAGTCTCCACTATAACTACTTCCAAATAAGTAGTATTAATCTAAGTGTAAAGGTTATTTTGTACTTATGTGTAATAAGTAAACTACGTAGATTAGAACTAAACTATATATATGTTTCAATCATTGATTCACTACAGGATCTTACAGTATCTCAAAAGTTATAAATGTGAGCTATTTTACAAGAATGTAAATGTAGAAGGTGAGACTGAGCTAAATCTGTTTTAATTTTGACTCCTGTAAACTGCTATTAAAAGAAATCTGTTTTCTTAAAAACTACTTTAAATTTCTGGTGGTTTCAATTTACTTTATACACAACAGATTTAAGATTTTGAGGTTTATACAGGATGAAAGGAAGAGCAATTATAAGATAATTTATAATTTTATTGAAGGATATGGAAAGACTTGGAAAGCATAATGTTCCTGGATGGAAAGAAGCGATATTTTAAAGATGCCAGTTTTCTCCAAATTTTTGGTCAAACATTTATTTATTTATTTTTAATATGTATTTATTTGGTTGCACCAGGTCTTAGTTGTGGTAGGCGGGCTCCTTAGTTGCGGCACACAGGCTCCTTAGTTGTGGCATGTGAACTCTTAGTTGTGGCGTGCATGTGGCATCTAATTCTCTGACCAGGGATTGAACCCCGGCCCCCTGCATTGGGAGCGTGGAGTCTTAACCACTGCGCCACCAGGGAAGTCCCTGAACATTTATCTTAATAAATGCTATTACAAATAATAGGAAAGGTGATAAATTTAAAAAATGGAGTGGTATGCATAAACCTAGTGGTGTACTGAAAGGGATCCACCATAGATCCAGGCTCCTGGGAGGAGGTAAGCAGAAAAGACTCTCTGCATCATGGTCTGGCTTTACCCTCACTGAGTATGAGTCTTTTCTGGGAATGTCAACGGGCAAGGCCAAGTGTAAGCTCTGGGAATGTGGCAGGCCTGTACTAGACAGGCTCTAGGTCCAGGTACTAGACATCTGGAGGGTATATGATCAGAAGGAATAGGCTGCTCTCTATTTTTTCTTTGCTTCTAAAGTTACCATGGCCAAACTCAGGAATAGGTCAAAGTAGAACATGTCTATGGGGAGAAATGGCCCAGGCAGCAGGCAGTTCATCAGCACAGGCTCACTTGGGCATTGTTAAGTTTAAAAGATGCTCTGGCAACAGAGAGCAGCTGGTGACGACAGCTCTCAACACTGTCTTGTGAAGCACACTGTTCCAGTCTGGACTGGTTCCTCTCTATAGCTCATGCACAGCCATTGTCCATATTCTGTGTTGGATCTCTTGTTTTCTGTAACCCGTGTTTTCCTGTTTGTCAAAAATACCATAAACAAAATTGAAGCACAAATAAGCTGGAAACAAACATTTGCAATGTATAAGTCAAATAAAAATTTGAGATTAAATTCATAAAATAGCTCCTAGAATTTATTAAGAATAAAACAAATATTCCACTTACAAAAGGGTGAGGGGAAAAAGGAATTTGTAGAAGAAAACAAATAGCCAACAAAGAGGAAAAAAAATTCAAGCTAGAATAAATGTAATTTAAAATATGAATAAGGTTTAAAAGTTTTGAAGGAATGATAATGCTAATCCCTATATTAGATAGATGAACACACACATATTCTACTCTTGGGAGTGTAAATTGCTACACCCTTTGCGGAGAGCATTTTGACAATATATGTCCAAAAAACATGAAAGTGTTCTTACTCATTTATTCATCAATTTATTCTAAGTAAATTTTTCTGACTTGGAGTATTTTAGTAATCTTCATTTGGCTTTGGAGAGTTTCTCTCACTTTAAAAGTGTTTCTTTTATTTGGACAGTAATGTATTCAGGAACAGGTGCTAGCAGTTATTCATTTATATTGCCCTATTTTTTTATAAAATATTTCTTTGTAATTTCAGTCTTACAAGATTATCAATTTTGCCCCCAGTTTACTTCGGATTATAGTCTCTGACCATGTGGAATTCCCAGTACGCCAGGCAGGTGAGTTGGTTTTTTTATCCTTTATAAGTTTATTTATGGGTAAAAGTAGGACTAGCGTTTTATTTCATTTCTAAGTATATGCTTTCTTTGAAAACATAAGAAACACACATGAAGTATTTCTAATGGCTTAAAAACTCACTCTCTTTTTCCCTGGAAATTTAGAGGTCCATACTGAGCTCTTAAATCTCCCATAGCTTTTTCTTTCCTCTTCTCCCTTCTAGCTTCTAGCTGCAGTTCCTTTTCTCTATAACCTTGCCATTTTTCCCTCTTAGCTTTCCCAGTTTTAATAGCTTTATCTCCCTAATTTTTAATGCTTCCTGGTGGCCTTGCCTTTGGGCCCATAGATTAAGACCATGAATTTGTATATATTAATTTGGTTCTATTCATGCGTCAGATCATGGAGATAAGGTTTGCACAGGTGTTCTTAACCACATGATTGGGGAGCAGGACTTTTGTTATAAACATGAAACTTACTTTTGAGTCTGTGGGATCTTAGGGTAGTTCCCTGATGTTGTGTATTATTCTTCTTTTTGCTTTTTTAATGAACTGGTAATTAGAACCCAGAAGGTTAAAAAATGGAGAAAGTCTTGGAGTGTAATGAGTCCTGGAAAGAGAATAATTTCATGATAAAAGGGGTAAAATGATAATAGCTAATTAAAAAATATGTAATTGAAGAGACTTAAAGAATTATGTAGGTGATATGTACTAATAAATAATTTGGGCAATATAGAAAAATAGAGACAAAAAAGTAGAAAAAAATTACCTGACATTCATCACTCAGAAATGACCATCATTAACATTGGGTGAACATTAGTCTTTGCATGTGTTCAGGTAGAAGGATAGATGAACAATATAGAAATGGGATTATACTATACATGCTGATAAAAGTATTTAGTTTTACTTGAACATAACAGAATAAAAAAGTAGGGGACCATTAAGTTTTGGAAAAATATGTATGATTTTCTAAATGATCCGTTTGTGGTTAAGAAAAACCTATGGAAAAACATTCACGGTGGAATTATTTTTTTACTTTAATAAGGTTTATAAGACTTCTATGTAAGTTTTTTGAAACCACAATTCTCAATTTAATCTTTGTTTTATAAAATAGGGCTGTTTTGAAACCACATTTTGCTAAGTAGAACCTATTTTAATAACCTAAGTGTTTATAGCACCATTGTGAATTTCCCATAAAGCTTTGTAGAAACAGTATTTTTAAAGATCTTAAAGCAATTTATTAAATTAATATGTCTTCTTTATATGACATATAAACATTACAAAAATACAGTTTATATTATTAGATTGCTCTTAATCCCACCCCCAAAGATACCTACCGTCAACTTTGGTGCATGGTTCTCTAATTCTTTTTTTTCTGTAGATAAGCTGGTTTTAAAAAGTAACAAAAATCTGTTTGTATTACACATGCTATTTTATAATTTCCTTTTTTTTCATTTAACCTTATACCCTTGGGGGATCATTCCATGTCAGTGCATGTACATATACTTCATTCTTTGTAACAATTATTCAATATTTCTTTGAATTAGAACTGCCATAGTTTATTTAAGCAATCTGATATTAGTGGACATTTCCTTTATTGTCCCTTTTTGTTGTTTTTGATAGAGGCAATGCTGAAATGAACATCCTTAGACACATATCTCTGGATGCTCGTGCGGATAGTTTCACAGAATAAATTTTAACAAATGGAAGTGCTAGGTCAATGATACTAACAATATTAACATTTAGAATTTTGAATCTTATCACCAAGTTGCATTTACTTGCTTTTTCTATCAACAGTGCATTAGAATGCTGGGTTCCCCATGTCCTCACCAACTGTATACAACTTTAAATCTTAATAACTTAGGTAATTAAGTTTTGATATAAAATGTAAATAGCATTTAAAGGCAATTTTTTCTTCATAGTTTATGTAGATTTCAAATCTGTTAGCCACATGACAGGGTTTGTCTTGGTGGTTGATCATGTCCTAATTTATTAGGACAACTTTCTACTTTAGAGCATCCATTTTGTTATACAGTCTGAAATATACTGTGTAGACTTCTACATTATCACCTAAATTTAAGTGCCATTTATAAATTTTCTGTTCTATTTAATCTATTATTAAAATACAAATGCTCCAAGAATCTGATGGTGACACCCAGACAGATAATTTATCATTTTAGCATGACATTTAAAGAAGAATGATATGATCTTTGATTAAAAAATATCAGCCTGTATAAAGCTGTAAAAAATTATGCTAATATTAAGTGGAAATACTTAGTTCTGCAAAATATTCAGTTCTTGATTATTTTGTTTGTGGGCAATTCTAAAATATTCTTGCTATTATCAAGCAAGCTCATTAGTGAATGTCCTTTATTACCTTACTGTGAAGAAATAGGAAATAAATGTAATATTTTGATATTGGCAAGCCAAACAAAATAAATTTGGATGTTTGCTCCACTGTTTTCCTTTTGATTGGTAGGCTTAATAGCATTATTAAGGTTAACCTCAGTGTTCCAGAATACAAAACCTAGAAATAAACAGAAAGTTGCCTCTGATCAGTCCAGAAGCACTTCAAGAAGCTCTTTTGTTAAAACTAATGTGTCTTATTTGTAGGATACTCAGAATCTATTTAATCTTGTTTTAGATACAATATATACACTTTGTTACCTTATTTCCTAGCCTTTAA
This sequence comes from Eubalaena glacialis, assembly GCF_028564815.1. NCBI lineage: Eukaryota > Metazoa > Chordata > Mammalia > Artiodactyla > Balaenidae > Eubalaena > Eubalaena glacialis. Next base: position 90,777,939 of record NC_083726.1, read on the forward strand.
CAGATTAAAGTAATAACAAAGGAGAGAAGGAGATAGGGGCTACCAAATTACTATGAAAAATGGAAAAGCTTAAAAACATCAACTCAAAAAGCACGGCATTCTGCTTCACAGAGTTTAATGGCATCCTTTCCCCTTTGAGGTTATGGAACCCAGTTGATCTGTGTAGTGGTGGCTCTGGGTCCAGAGGATAGAGCGTATGTGATGATTCATTGTGTTTGAGAAGGGGAGAAGCGTGTGTATGTTTTAAAACTAATTTCAAACTTAAGACGCTTGAAATTGTAAGTGGATTCTGCAGAAAAGCAAATTTTAGTACTTAATTTCTTTATGAATGAATTAAGATATTTGTATTTTCTTAGCTCTGGCAAATGTGAGATACTTGAATTAAATGATTAAAGGGAGATTTTTAGATTATTGGTACAGTTTCAGTTATTTTTGGTATTTTTCCTTCATTATCTTTAGTAATCCATGATTATCCATGAGAGTAATTAATATTCTCTTTTCAAATTATTCATTAAGTTCAATTTTATTTTAACTAATTGCAGATTTATTCCAACATATACAAATTTGTCAGTGTGCCTTTTATATAGGCCATCTCTTGTGGTGTCCCATAATAAAAATATTTTTAGTTATAAAATTAATAGCATTTAATGACTGAATTATGAGTAAGTCCATGATTTTACCATGTCTGTATCTTTGCTGTCTGAAAGTTGTTTTTTATTTTCAAGACTAGTTCTGTAGGGATTAAAATGGTGTGTATAATATATTGATTTTTTGATTTTTCTTTTTGCAAAGATTAATCTCATGAAATCAGTCTGAACTGCTGACAGGTTGGACCATATTCTTAGATCATTTATTCATTTTTTTCAACAGTTTATGTATTTTTATTGCTGATGACTGTAATATTAAAAAATAAATATACTGGGACAAACGATGGTACTTAGTCCAGAGCCTGTGTGATCTGAATTAAAAAAAGACAAAAACCCAAACTCTCTCACATATAGACACATTTTCTCCCTCTCTCTCCCTCCCTCCCTCCCTTTCATTCTCTTAAATAATTTTTGTTTTTATCCTAAAAAATGGAAATGCTAGGTGAAATTGTCTTTTTCAGACCTGTGTTGAATCAAAACTAATGAAAGAGGAGCTTGTAGGATGTCAGGTTTATAATTTCATTGGGTTTCTGTTGTATTATAGCCAATGTAGAACATGTTGGTTTATTCTCTGTGGTGTAATGCTTTTACGAGCCAATTTAGTTTATGTTAAAATTGAGATGAAGGGAGGATTGGGTGGGGGGGAGAAGGGAGAGGAGAAACTTAAGGGGAGAAAGTTACAATGCTTTGCAGATCACCTCTCTTTATTCATATATATTATGTATATGTAAGAATATGACACTATAAGTATTAATTTACATTCAGTGCTCAGCTGGGATGGTTAGAAAACTTCACATCCCCTATCAAAATTCTGTAGCAGTATGTTAGCTTCTTTCGGAAGTCTTTTGTTAAATGTTGATGGTGATTAAAAAGAATAGGAACAGAATCATTGATTATGTATTTTGATAGAAATAAACAGGTAAGAAATTTCCTGAGATTTTCCAAAAATATTGGAAAGCTGATGTCCTTTTCTTTATTGTTATATTTACAAGTGGCAAATATTTCAAAAGGGTTAGATAAAAATTACCAATACTATAGGTATTTCAAAATGGTAGTGCAGGATAATAGCCAGTGAAAGAAAAACAAAAAAAGCAATCTACATGAAGGACTGTAGAATTTCATGTGTTGTCAGTTCAGTATTAGGCATTATGAACAGTATGACTCTTACGGTCTCAAAGTACATTTAGTAGAGTTTCATTTAGACCATCTTGTATTTAGTCTAAGGATGCATCCTTGAGTCCCTGGATCATTTTTCTGTCATGTAAACTCTGGAAGCTTGATTTAATGAGATGTTTTCTGCTTAGACTTGCTTTACTAGCTAAAGAGAAACTTTAAATTCTTATCCATTTTCCCTTCCCCACTTGGCTATTTATAACTGTAAGATTTTCCATTTTTGCTGGGTATCATGTTTAGCGTTGAAGGGTTTAGCCTTTCATGCTCTGTAAAGCTGAATGAAAGCCATCTTTTTGATACTGCTACTTTAGCATTTTTTTTCTCTGACTTAGCTGCCATTTACTTGAAGAACATGGTGACCCAGTACTGGCCGGACCGAGAACCTCCACCAGGAGAAGCAATATTTCCATTTAACATTCATGAAAATGATCGCCAGCAAATACGTGATAATATTGTGGAAGGAATAATTCGGTCTCCAGATTTAGTGAGGTACATTATACTATTTCTATATGCTTAGTAGGAAGCCCAAAATATATGAATGGGGGAGGTTGGATTTAATCATCAGCCTCAAGTTTGTTTTTTAAAAGAGATAAAGTAATGAAGATGGGCACTCAAAGAGTACAGTTTTAGTTATTTGTTTTTGCATTTGTAATTCTTTGCCTCAAAATATTTTGGAAAAAAAAATTTAGTTTCTATAAGTTGCCACAAAAAGAGTTGAGGCAAAAATCTAACTAAAATTGTTGTATAGATCCTTGCTATGTGAATAACCTGTGTTCTTAGTTATGAGCTCTTGACTTTTTACTATCTGCTTTTCTTTTCCCTGATACAGGGAAATTGACTTCTGGGGGGTTTTAACCTACCAGTTTTTGTAACACTTTACCTATCTTTTTGTTCATTTTTATGAACTGAGCTTCTTTTCTTTTGAAGAAGACAGGATAGAGAAAATATAAACTAGAAGAATTGTCTCTGGTTTTTCAAATTTAGATTAGATGCTATAAAGCAGCACTGTCCAATAGAACTTTCTGCAGTGATGGAAATCTTTTATATCCACACTGTCTGATATTTAGCCATGTGGCATAGAAGCCAACTGAGTACTTGAAATGTGGCTAGTGTAACTGAGGAACCGAATTTTTAATTTAATTTTGATTAAATTACAGTGTGTGCATGTAGCTGGTACCTGCCCTTAGTGGACAGCAGAGGTGTAGGTCAAAAAAATAATGCAATCTTAAAACAGGAGAAACAAATTCTTTTCACCATGAGCAAGTGATTAGGTTTCTTTTGAACATGTGGGAGGGAAATAGATGAAATTGAGGTAGGGGAATGAAATTATTTAACTTCAAGAGATTAGATGTAACCTTATCCCTGAGTGTATAATGTACATCGGCATAAGCAGAAGAAAGGGAAGAAGGTGTGAGGATAACAGTGAGGAAGGTGGACAAACATTGAACACCTCTTTGTGCAGTTGTTTGGGTAAGAGGAGAAAATAGGGGTATTGATGAAAGAAAATCATCATTCTCATTGGTTGCCCAAATGCCATCTGGCACTGGCTTCCCTGTGGTACCATCATGTGTCCATTTCTTGTCAAAATCTTTACATTTTCAAATCTCTCTGAATCTTGCAAGCAATGCTTCTACACATTAATATATGAAAGGATGGCTGTTCATAAACATCCTTTGCTTGGCTTGGAATTGAGAAAGGATTAAGAGGGTCAACCTGAAGATGAAATTAAAAAAATGAAAAGTTTCAGTTTTATTGAATACAAATATGACCTATTTGTTGTTTAGCAACAGCTGCTGGTGGCACAAGAGGTTATCTTTATTATGAGACAGTTCTTTGTGGCTTTGCTTCTTTTATGTCCTGAAGGCGTAACTGTAACTACTCTTAAAGAAATATTCTCAAAGTTTATTTAAGAGTATTACAAAGGATCTTTTGCAATTAGATTTGGAAAAGACCCTTTGCAAGGGAAAGGCATTATTTGTTTGTTTCATTTCAGTGAAATCAAGTTATTGGCTGTTGAACTGAACACATATCTTTTTCTTGGCGCTGTGGAATCCTAATTTAGCTAGATTCACTCTCCAACCATTTGCAAGTGACCATGTAAGGACATACTAATAGTTGGTAGAAGAGAAATTTTTTTCCCCTCACTTTCTTGTCAATCCCAATTACAGTTGGATCCAATTGAGGAAATGATTACTGACCTAAGTGTTATGAGATCACATCTTTCATAGCTTCACTTTGTGGTTTCATTAAAGAGATTTCTTCTTTTTTTTTTTTTATGTCTTTCCTGTTGCTTTTTTCTTTATTTCTTTGGAAATAGCTCTTAGCATTCCTCTTCAGGAATTGCCAGCTAATGCTTGTTACTTCATACAAAAATTAGGATCTCAGGAAGCAGTGATAGGTGCAAAATACTGTGTGACTGGGAACTGATGATGAATGGTTCCAGGTTTTGGCTCACAGAGATGTTTCCCACTGTTATGTAGGCCTCCATTTTACTTACTTTGACCATTTTTAGGCTAAGTTTGTCCAGTTGAAATGATAAAATACTTTTTTGGTTTTGTTTCCCCCTTAGGATATGATAACCAAAATACAAAATATAACAAGCTGGAAAATTTTACAGAGCTGGGGTGGATTCATTGTCTTTTTTTTGGAAAATTTTTTATGAATTTATTTTAAGTTTTTTTTTTTTTTTTTTGGTGTGGACCATTTTTAAAGTGTTTATTGAATTTGTTACAATATTGCCTCTGTTTTACATTTTGGTTTTTTGGCCACAGGGCATGTGGGATCTTAGCTCCCCGACCAGGGATCAAACCCACACCCCCTGCATTGGAAGGCGAAGTCTTAACCACTGGACCACCAGGGAAGTCCCTGAATTTATTTTTAAATTCTTTATAGGACTTTATAGGTTTTTCTTTATAGGACTGCTCTTTTTCCCTCCACCCCAGATAAATATCTATATAATGTAGGTAAATAGGAATCAGAGTGTTTTTATGTACAATATTAGAGGTCTTTGAAGCGTGATATTTATAACTACTTAGATTTTGGACTTTTTTCCCCCACTTTATAGAGTCCAGTTAACAATGTGTCTCCGTGCCATCATTAAGTATGATTTCCCTGGTCACTGGCCAGCGGTAGTCGACAAGATAGACTATTACTTGCAATCACAGAGCAGTGGAAGCTGGCTTGGCAGTTTATTATGTCTGTATCAACTGGTGAAGACATATGAGTAAGTTGATTTCTATTGGCTGAAGATACCAGCCTCCTGTTACTTAGAAAGAATTGCATTGCATAGAGGGGTCTGCTATGGGTGTTCTACAGAATCAGGTTAGTTTGGGAAATGTTGGATTAAACACAGTTAAACATGTTTATTTACTACAGTTTTTCAAAGAATCTTTAATCTGCTAATGTACTAATCTCTAAGTTAGTGCTTCTCAAACTTATTTGTTAGTTTCAGAGGACTATTTATTAACAGCTTTCCTTGGAAATTTTGATGGAGAGAGGTACCTTAACATTTGTCTTTAAGTAAGCACATCATTAAGTAAACCAAACATTTACCTTTTTGGATGCAAGGTAGAAAATGTTCAAGTTTCTTTGCTAGTGACTTTCTTTTCTATAAAAGTTGCTTGGGAGGTGTGGGACTAGTGTTGCATTTAATAGCAGTGCTTTCTAGCTTCTAAGGGGATTGCTGCTCCTGCATGCAAAATCCTGTAGTCTTCCTTCTAAAATGATTTTTAGAGGATATTTTAGATTTATACCTGTTAAAGTGGTCTAAGAGCACCTAAATTTGTAAACTGTTTTAACTTCTCAAAGTAGGGTGGTAGACGGAGAAATGTTTTTTCCACCACATTATTTGTTATATGATAGGAATGTCTATTTGAACTGTTTATCAACTTGTATTTTATAGCAAGAATTGTGGTATGTGAAAATTAATTTAAGTAGTAGAAAAATTCATGTAGGAAAGTTGCAAAACTGTCTTGGATTTTTTTGAACTAGTCTAACTCTTTCTAGAAAGATTTTAGGTATTCTGTCTAAAACAGGGATATGCTCTTTCAAAGTTCCTTTCAAGTTTATTCTAACAATCCAAACAGAAAATGTAAGCTAGTGTTTGGAATGTTACTGTTTAGCTTTATATAGTTTAAAAATATTATTTTCATTCATTGTTTATAGCTCTTTTGTGGGGGAGAAATTATTGTTCTCTCTTTTTGTCTTTGCTTATGTAGATATAAGAAAGCAGAGGAAAGAGAACCTCTTATAGCAGCAATGCAAATATTTCTGCCTCGTATTCAGCAACAAATCATGCAGCTCCTTCCTGATTCCTCACATTATTCTGTATTAATACAGAAGCAGATCCTGAAAATCTTTTATGCACTTGTGCAGGTAAGTTTCTATAGCAGAAGACAAATACGGAGCCTTGTATTTCTGCCTGATACATAGAAAGTGCTCAGTAAGTGTCAGTTATTGTTAAAAATTACATATTGTATATTCTCACATGTATTTCTTTAAAAAAATCCTTATGAGCGAACAGACTTTGAGAGGTCAACTTAATTGTCCAAGGTTATCTGAGTGGCAGAGCTGAGATTCAGTGTCCATATGCCTTTCACCCGCAGTGTCTGAAGTCTGGGTGTGGAAGAAACAAGGTAGTTAACTTCCCTGAAACCTGATAATTTGACTAATCTGTGCATAGCATTCTGCCTGTAGATTAGTTATGATTATAGGAGAAGAGGAAGGAAAAGAAGAGGGTTCCTTTTTTTAATTGGGAAATCATTTTGATGGTAGTTTCTTTGCATTTGACCCATTTAAAGCTAACAAACAAGATTGAGTGCCTCATTTACCTTCATTTAAAATACTTCCTTTTTCTTACCTGAAAGCTATAAAGAACATTAATATGGAATGTTTTAAATATAAAAATATTTAAAATTTAATCCTCAAAAGACTTGGGTAAGTTATTTCGATCTGGGTGGAGAAAGAATAATTGTTGTCAGTTTAAACTGTGTGATGATGAATGGATTAAGGCTTTATTTCATGCTTTCTAGTTAAATTAGTCACGGCAAGAGGGTAGTTTCATCAGGCTAGAGAGCCAAGATAGTTTGGTTTTGTTCTTGGCTTCTATCTGACGTAAGTACTTTTGTACTGTTCTAGAATATTTCACTTGAATAAAGATTTATATTTTTAGCCTCATCTTTTAAACTTTTAATAGAGACAGTCCAAGGCACATTTTCCTTTTTTTTCAGCTTAGCCTTTTTTGGGGAAGAGAGAAGGGGAAAGGAGGCACATCTGAGAAAAGAGAAGAAACTGGACTACTAGGAAAACATATTCCTTCACCCTCTTTTTTGTTTTTTCTTTTTTTAAAAGTAATAAGGTAGGAAGATGTACGGTGCTTTTATTTTTGTTCTTCTGTTCAGAAATCTTTCTCAGGAGAATCACTTTGTGGCAAATATTTTTTATTCAGTGAGATGTTTTGCCATTAGATATAGTAATATCCCATTTATTCTGAGCCAGACTTCCCTTTCCTATTGGGAGAAGCATAGCCAGGAATCAGTAAGTAAGAAAGAGGCTGATGAAATAGTTTTCTTAAAGCCTCTACTTCTACTTGGTTTGCTAAGAGAACAAAAATCTAAATTTTTTTTCCTCAACATGTATGTGCTAAAAACCTAAAAAAACAGAAAAAAAACCTCATCATTTGAAACCATTTTAGTAATCTATTATATGCTAATACAGTAATATTCTTTAGTGGGAAATCCTGGAAGCAAAAATTTAGAAGGCTTTAAAAGGCACAGTTACAGTGTTTATGTAAGTAAAAAGTGATTGACAATTTGGGAAGAGGCAGAAAAGTTTATGTTTTAAAAAGTATGATACAATGATTTTGATTTTGTCTAAGCATTTATTGAATATTGTGTACAGGGCTGTTGAATATTCCATACATATTTCAGAACTCGTTTGTCCAGAAGTGAACTCATTGTTACTTTCCCCCAGCCCTTAGCCTGCTCCTCCGATGTTCCCCATCGTAAAGCCAACTGACTCCCCACTGCATTTAGAACAAAGTGTTAACTTTTTCCCATGGCCTATAAAACCCTTCATCTCTTGCCTCATCTTATACCATACTTAGCTTTAGCTTTGTTCTTTACACTCCAGCCATATGGAAATTCTTTCAGCTTCATGAGCAGATCATGTCCTCTGTCACTTCTGAGCCTTTAAGGCACTGTGTTTCTGCCTGGAGCATTCTCCTTCCCCTTTATGCCCTGGTCAATTTGTGCTTCTCCAGGTCTTGGCTTGCATATCACTTCTTCCAGGAAGTTGTCTCTGATAGTAGCAGGCTGCATTAGGTGGTCCTCATGGGTGCCCTTATCAACATTATACTGCTTTTATCTGTACTATTTATCATACCATGTTGTAATTCCTTGTTTAAATGTGTCCCCCCCCGCCCCGCCCCAACTAGACTGTGAGCTTTACTTAACATTATGTCCTTAGTGTGTAGTAGGTTTTGGAATGCATGGATGCAGAGGTGCTATGCCTCATCTCCTGTAGCTCAAGGTGTAGTAGGGGTGGGGTTGCACACTGTAATACAGTGGACTGTGACTTCATGCCACCGTGTAGAGGAAAGTAATTGAAAAAATGTTTCTTGAATGTTTCATGACATAAAGATTTTCATTAAAGTCATTAGAATGAGTTTCCACCACAAAAAATAATAATTATGGGAGGAGAAATTAAGGAAACACCTCTATTTACAATTGCATCAAAAAGAGTAAAATACCTAGGAATAAACTTAACCAAGGAGGTAAAAAACCTATACTCTGAAAACTATAAAACATTGATGAAGGAATTTAAAAACAATACAAAGAAATGGAAAGATGTTCTGTGTTCTTGGATTAGAATAATTAATATTGTAAAAATGTCCATACTACCTAAAGCAATCTATAGATTTAATGCAATCTCTATCAAAATACTGATGACATTTTTCATAGAACTAGAACAAATAATTTACAAAAGACCGTGATTTGCCAAAGCAATCTTGAGAAAAAAGAACAAACCTGGAGGTATCAGGCTCCCTGACTTCAGACTATACTACAGAGACACAGTAATCAAAACAGCATGGTACTGGCACAAAAGCAAGCATATAGATCAGTGGAACAGAACAGAGAGCTCAGAAATACACCCACGCACCTATGGTCGATTAATCCATGACAAAGGAGGCAAGAATATACAATGGAGAAAAGACAGTCTCTTCAGTAAGTGGTGCTGGGAAAACTGGACAGCTACATGTAAATGAGTGAGATTAGAACGTTTCCTCACACCATATACAAAAATAAGCTCAAAGTGGATTAAGACTTGGAAACCATAAAACTCCTAGAAGAGAAAATAGGGAGAAAACTCTTTGACATAAATCATAGCAATTTTTTTTTGATCTGTCTCCTAAGGCAAGGAAATAAAAGCAGAAATAAATAAGTGGGACCTAATTAAACTTAAAAGCTTTTGCACAGCAGAGGAAATCATTGACAAAACAAAAGACAACCTACTAAATGGGAGAAAATATTTGCAAAGGATATGACCAATAAGGGGTTAATATCCAAAATATATAAACAGCTCATATAACTCAATATCAAAAAAACAACCCAATTAAAAAATGGGCAGGAGACCTGAATAGACATTTATCCAGAGAAGACATACAGGTGGCCAACGGACACATGAAAAGATGCTGAACATCACTAATTATCAGAGAAATGCAAATCAAAACCACTAGATACCACCTCATACTGGTCAGAATAGCTATCATCAAAAAGTCTACAAATAACAAATGTTGGCAAGGATGTGGAGAAAAGGGAATCCTCTTACATGTTGGTGGGAATGTAAATTGGTACAGCCATTATGGAAAGCAGTATGGAGGTTCCTGAAAAAACTAAAAACAGAACCACCACATGATCCAGCAATTCTACTGCTGGGTATATATCTGGAAAAAAATGAAAACACTAATTTGAAAAGATACATGCACCCCAATGTTCATAGCAGTATTATTTACAGTAGACAAAATATGGGAGCAACCTAAGTGTCCATCAATAGATGAATAGATAAAGAGGTGGTGTGTGTATCTACATACACACAATGGATTATTAGTCAGCCATAAAAAAGAATGAAATTCTGCCATTTGCAACAATGTGGATGGACTTAGTGAAATAAGTCAGACAAAGAAAGACAAATACTCTTATCACTTACATGTGCAATCTAAAAAAATAAAACAAACGAATGTATATAACAAAACAGAAACAGATTTACAGTTATAAAGAACAAACTAGTGGTTAACAGTGAGGAGAGGGAGGTGGGGAGGGTCGAGATAGGGGTATGGGATTAGGAGATACTAACTACTATGTCTAAAATAAATAAGTAACAAGGATGTATTATACAGCACAGGGAAATATAGACATTATTTTGTAATAACTTTAAATGGAGTATAGTCTATAAAAATACTGAATCACTCATAGACCTGAAACTAATATAATATTTTAAATGAACTATACTTCAAAAATAAAAAGATAATTTTATGAGGTAATGGAGGTATTGACTAACCTTATTGTGATAGTAATTTCATAATGTATATGTGTATCAAATCAGCCTGTTGTATACCTTAAACATACATAGTATTATATATCAATTATATCTCAATAAAGCTGGAAAAATGAAAAGTTTGACACACAAAGGGGTAAATGGTAAAAAAAGCACTTATCTAGAATCTCATGTTGAACAAATGATGCCTTACTGCATTATTATTTATTTTTTACTTAAAAAAGTAGCTTTGGGACTTCCATGGTAGTCCAGTGGTTAAGACTCCGTGCTCTGAATGCAGGGGGCACAGGTTTGATCCCTGGTCAGGGAACTAAGACCCCTTGTGCCTCACAGCGCAGCCAAAAAAAAAAAAGCCTAGAGAAATAATTCATGGCATGTATATTTTCTAGATTTAAAAAATTTAATTTACATATATATGTTTATAGAGCTGTTTTAAGTTAAATTTTAGGTTGAACCATCTGAAATTACTAATTTCATGGTCAGGTGTTAACCGTTTCATATATTTCAACCTTTCAATATAGATAAATTGCTGATTTTTTAGAGGGGAGGAATTATTGTCTGACGTTGTTGTCCTTTGTTTTCAGTATGCGTTGCCTCTTCAGCTGGTGAATAACCAAACCATGACAGCGTGGATGGAGATCTTCCGAACTATTATTGACAGGACTGTTCCACCTGTAAGAAAGGGCTTCTGTTCCTAAGAATAATGGGGAAAACTTGGGTTTGGGTTATTTGTGGTAGATTGATTTATTATACCAGCCTGCTATTTAGAAAAAAAAAAAATACTACTGTAATAAAAGTAATTAATGATACATACTCATTTTTAGAAAGTTCAGATAAACAGAATTAATAAAATAATAACTATTTAATCCTACTAAAAATGATAACCATTTTTAAAACTTGGTATTTATTCCTCTTGTCTTTTTTTCTCTGCATTTATGTACAACCATATTTTTTTTCTTTCTACAAAAAATATTACAGAATCTTTATAGGAAGAAGTGATTAAAAAGGGTATGCTGACAAAATCTTATTAAAAAGTAATTTAAAAGGGTATACAGAAAAAGGAGCATTAATGAAATTTGTCAGGAGGAGCAATCATATTTTATTTGTAAAAATGGTATAGATAGGTACTGTTTTGAAGTTCATTTTTCACTTAAAATCTATTGTAAATATTTTGTATGATTATGAATTTTTTTACATTGTGCCATTTTTGTTGAATGCTTCATTTGCTAGATATTTAGGTTGTTTTAGTTTTTTAGTGTTTTAACTATAAGGATGTAGTTAAATTTTTATGCACATACATGATTATTTTGTTTGGATAACCTCTTAGCAGTGTTTAAGGCTTTGACAGATCTTTAATTAATTAATTAGTTAATCAATTAATTGAAGTATAGTTGATATACAATATTATATTAGTTTCAGGTATACAGCGTAGTGATTCAGTATTTTTATAGGTTATACTCCATTAAAAGTTATTAGAAGGTAATGGCTATAATTCCCTGTGCAAGACTTTGACAGATCTTGCAAACGGCTTTCCAGAAACAGTGCACTGGTTTATACTTTAATAAGCAGTGACTGAGAATGTCTGTTTTGTTAAATTCTAAGTTTGCCGGTTTGATAGGTGAAAGATGGTGTCTCATTTTTATCTGTAGTAACAGTGATACTATATTTCATCTATCAAATTAACTCAAATAATTAATCAAATTAACTAAATTAAAATATATCAAATATTTAAAATTTTGAGCTTGTCTCCAAATGTGCAGTATTCCTTCCTTTGTCCATATCTTGGGACAAATTATGTTGAGGTTTAGTTTATACACATAAATGCCAGAACTTAGTGAACAGTTCAGTGAATTCTGACAAACATATACTTGTGTTACCATCACCCAGATCAAGATATAGAACTTTTCTGGCATCTCAGAGAGTTTCCTTGAGGGATATGGTATTTTGTGTTTTGTTTTCTACTTATTTGGGCCTTTTAAAGATAGAAGATAAAACAACAGCACTGGTTGGTTGAAATTTGCTTTGCTTGTTTAATTCCTACCTAGCAATCTATAAAGTAAGAATTTGCATTTGTATGGCAGTCTGAATTCACATTTAATATTACTTAATTTGTATCAATATTTATTCTGTCTTTGTTAGTCACACAAACCTTTTCATTATGTGGGAATTTTATCTGGGTGTTTTTGTCCTCCTAGGAGACTCTGCAGATTGATGAGGATGATAGACCAGAATTAGTCTGGTGGAAGTGTAAGAAGTGGGCATTACACATTGTAGCTCGTCTCTTTGAACGGTAATTCTGGTTATTAGATTTACAATCTATGGTTAGTACCTCAATATTGGATATAATAAAATTGAATAGTCCCTTGATGCTCTACAGTATATGGTTATTTTTCTTTAGAGCAGCAAAGGGCAAAAAGTCACCTTCTGCTTTGTTTTAAAGCAGGCTTAACTGTGATCATTGGCTTTGAGATCATAGTGAGGTGAACAGTCTTCTCTGGATCTTTCTATTCTCTGTAAAAAGGATCAAGAAATGATATTTCTGTCTGAAATTTTAAGTATGGCCTGGAGTCTGAGTACAGCTTATCATAATTTCATTTTGGGGCTTGTGAAAAAAAGGTAAAACGTTAGTTTTCTGTCCCAATAGAATACATCTTTCAACAAGTATTTAAACTGGTGAGCATGCTTTGTTTCTAAAATTTGCAGTATTTAAACATTTTCTCTTTGTATTTTAAGATATGGAAGCCCAGGAAATGTCACAAAAGAATACTTTGAATTTTCTGAATTCTTTTTGAAAACTTATGCAGTGGGAATTCAGCAGGTAATAAACTTATATTTTTTAAATAGAAGGATGGTTACTACTGCAAGTAGTTAAGTCACTTCTATCCATTTAAAAGTAGTTTACAAACATGTTAATTAATACATATTTACAGGGGATGAAATGGCAGCTCTGGGAATCTAATGCAGTGCAGTCTGTTTTAGAACCAAATGTCCTAGGGTAGCTACTGCAAGAATTTCCCTTCTAGACTCCTAGATGCTGGACTGAAACCTTTCAAGTCTGTTGATTGATACTTGTGTAGCAGTCGCCAGTGTTAGATCAGGTTCTTCAGTTAACTTCCTGACCTCGCATGAGTTTCTTACCCTCTATTTCTTGGAGCCCCACCTCTTTGTTCTAAGCTTTTATATCAGAAGATTTAGGTAGTAGGAACTGATCTATTTCAAGAGGAGTTGAGCTTAGAAGTTAAGACTTTCAGCTGATAACTTACACATTTTTGTGGAAGTTTGGGAACCATTCTGTACAGTGAAAATTAGGAGTTCTTGAGAAATAATCCAAGTTGATATTAATATTTACAAACTACAAAGGATAGATGGGCATGAAGACTATCTGTATTGCCATTTGAATCATGAAATTTTTGTTTCTATTTCAACAAATGAAATTCAGTAATCATTGAGCATTGGCTGTGTCAGGGCTATATTAAGGAAGCAAAGATTAATCAGACATAGTAAAAGGCTTTCATGATACAAAGGGTGTTTCTAGATTTTTATAAATCTATGCAGATTAGTCTTCTTTACTGTCAATGATAGAAAGTTCAAACCTGTCATCTTAGATGGAATACTTCCTTTTATGGATTATCATTTTGTCTAGTATCATTTTATGGATTATCATTTCTAAAAATTACCTTGCAACAATTCAGGAAAGCTATGGCTATAATTTTCTCACAGATTATTTTGTTGGCCCATGAGAAAGTCTGTGGGGAAAATTGGTGAGTGATGAATAAAATTATATATTCAGCCATTCATTTTGGATACTAGGATAATCAGGGAGCTGGTTAGCTCTGTCTTCTGCTCTTTCCACTGCTGTTAAACCCCAGTAAGCATCCTAAAGTTGGTGCCCTCTTCTAGTGTGTTCAGTAGAGGTTTTCCAGTGTCACATAAACATGTATGTACACACACATTTAAATTTCATGCTGTTGCATAAACTGTTTGAACCTTGGTCATTTAAGGTATATATTCCTGATATTTTAAAAAGTTTTTTTTTTTTTAATCAAAAACTGTTCTCTTCTTTACTATTGTGTCTCATCTGCGACCACCTCCACTTCGTGTGAACAGCAACTGTATTAGGAAGAACTGTGTTTAGTAGCATCCATTTTTAGCCTGCATTGCAGAAGGAGTTTCTAGGTGATAGTAGGACTTCTGACAAATTTTATAAACCTGAACTTTATATAACTTGAACTGAATTCATGTTCTGAATTTATAAATTCTGTACATGTTTTAAAAGAACCCCTTTTATTTATTCAGCAGTTCAGTGATAAGCTTGCTGTAGTGAAGGGCTCTGGAGATCAGGAATTGGAAGACTTGGACCGTGTTGTAGTGCAGCCTCTGACTGCATGTCCTTGGGTCCTCACAGCTGCTTTGGGCATGGTTCTTTCCTTAGAAACAATCTTTTTTTTAAAATCAATATTTTAAAAAATAACTTCTCAGTTTTGTGGTATTTCTACAAAGACTTTCCGTGGTCTGAGATTATAAAATAAAATTTTTGCACACTCTTTCTTAGTTACTCTGTGCTTTCATTTTTTGTTGCTGTTGAAATATTTCCCTATCTGGAATTTATTTAGGTGTGAAGTTTAGTTAGGGAGCCACCTTAATTTTTTTCAGAGGGCTGGTCAGCTGTCCCAATACTGTGTTTTGGATAACTTACCATTTCTCTTCCAGTTGAAATGCACCTTTATCAAATATTAAAATATGTTTATGGCATCTCTTGCTATATGGATGTTTTCAGTGTTCACTTAGTCAAGTCTGTTAATATTTGACAGGAGTCTTAATTTATTTGAAGAGCTAGTATGTGGAATAGTGTATAGACGTATTTTGAGTAGTTCCACAGGTTAGAGGTAGGATAAATGGCTGGAAATCACAGTGAGACACCCTTCAGTTCAATATCACAAAGACCTATCTAAGAATTAAAACAGCTCGTGTGCTTTCTCACAAAATATTTACTTCTCTAAAAATCTGTTAATTTTTATCTCTATGACTTCTGCGTTGGTTTTATGTCATGCCTAAAATGCCCATCCTGTTAACTTTAAAATTGTTTATGTTTTCCTATGTTTTCTCTTCCTATTTTCCTGCAGGTACTACTAAAAATTTTAGACCAATATAGGCAGAAAGAGTATGTAGCTCCCCGTGTTCTTCAGCAAGCATTCAACTATCTCAACCAAGGCGTTGTTCATTCTGTAACCTGGAAGCAGATGAAGCCGCACATACAGGTTAGTGTCAGGGAGCACTCTCGGAAATCATTCTCTGGTTAAATTTTCTAGACAGGGTAAGTGTTAACTAATCCCATATTTTATATTTAATATGTTTTTGTTTCCATTAATAATTTCAAATGAATGCAGTCTTATATCTGATATGAAGGGCTTGGAAATTTAAGTATTTGAGAAGAGTGAAGTTTTCAAGTTGTATGAGTTGGAAGACTTGGATTTAGTTAATCTTGCTTGGAATCTCATTTAGCCTCTGTTTCTCCTCTGTTAGGTCAGATAATATTTTTCTACCCTTCTTACCTAAAGGTTGCTAGGATCAAAAGAGGTATTTTGTATGATAGCATTTTGAAAACAGTCACCAGGGCTCTACTAAGGTAGTGTTATTTTGCAGGAAATGCAGCCTGATACATGACCATTTTCTTTTGTAGGTATGAGCAAACAAGGTTTTTATTTCTCTTTTTGGATTGTTAAATTCTATAAAAGAAGTTGAAGTTTTCGGTTTTTATATCAATTGTGTACTTAAAGGTAGAATCAGCATTGTTATTAAAGAATAAATCAGAATGAAAAATTATGGACCATTAATAAATAAATTAATATTTACATACAGATAATTTTGGGTAATTCAAAGATGTTAGGAACGGAATTTTTTCCTCTCAAACTATGAATTCTTAAATTCTGTAATCTCTAAGGTGGTATCTAAAAAGTAAAGCAATTCTTTTACTTTGTCTTTGGTGTCTAGGATAGAATTTGTTTAGTGTTTTATTATAGGTCTTACAGATATTAGATCTTTTGCATTGTTTTCTGTGGACATTTTAATAATGTTTGCCTAATTCCCTTGATCAAATAGTGATTGGTTCTTTGCAATTAATAAAGATACAGATTTCATTTTATTTACTGTGTGCCTGTAAAGTAAGGGTGAACTGTGATAGCATTTTTTTCTACTTGATGCCTTTGGCCTTATTTTTACATGGCTGTAATGTAGGAGTAAGAAAACTCTGATTATTAGGCTGAATTTTTTTCTCTTAGAATTACTTAATTTGGAAGAAGTGATAAGAGCTAATTTTGTTCTTACGTATGTAGTTGTTAGAGCACGGAAGGGCTTGGTAGAGCATTAGCGGTAGTGAACATAGAGGCTATTAGATGTGATTTTTTTCCCCCCACTGAAGCCTGCATTTGTAGGGTAGGAAATTAAGTTGTTGAAAATGGAAAAAGAGAAGAAAATGTTAATGTTGATGAAATATTGACATTTAGGATCAAAATGGAAATGTAAAAATGTTCACAATAAGTAATATAATAGTAAATATAACCTTGGTTTGATATTTATTTCTCTTCCTTAAAGAATCAAGGTATGTTTAGGTATGTTTAATATTGATAGTAAAACTTTATTATCCCCGTTCTTGCTTCAAAGAATAACATTCATCTCTTTCTCTGTCCCTTTAATCAGTTGTTGTTTAAAAACAATCTTATGTTTAACTTCTTCTGCCCCCCACCCCTTACCCCCAAGGCTTTTGCTTTCCTGCTTTCACCTTAGCCAATGCAAGCTTAACAGAACGATTAATATAACAGTTTGGAAAACTAACTTCATGAAGGCTTTCATTCTTGGTGTTCGCCAAATGTGAATAGTCTATACCCATTTGTTGTTTTGTTTTTTTCTCTTGTTAGAATATCTCTGAAGATGTGATTTTTTCTGTGATGTGTTATAAAGATGAAGATGAAGAGCTGTGGCAGGAAGATCCATATGAGTATATAAGGATGAAATTTGGTAATGGAGATGATTTTAGTCCTCATCAGTTCCTGGCTCTGTAAAGTAGTAGAACTAAATTTATACTTTTAAGCAGATTTTACTACTTTGTTAAATTCCCAGAGTTCTGCTTTGCACTATAAACTCTGAAACTCGTGAGAGTTTGATGTTCTGTTGAACCGATGGACTTGAGATGAAAAGCTGCGTTATTTGTCCATCCCTCTCATGGGTGCTGAAGCAGTCATGGAGCCATCTATGTATAACTCTTTCTGTTGTGATGCTGATCTGCAGGGACCATTCCTTTCTGTGCCTTTTGGGATACCTGTTTGTAGATTGGTTTGTTCTCAGTCTGGGAGATCCTTTGCATTTCTGCATATTTTAGGAACACCCAAATTTAGTTTGCATCCTTAACCTAGAGACTGCGTATTCCACAGGGGAATGAGATTACTTCTGATGACCCCACTGTGTGGCCCAGTTCTCTGTGGGTCCTTTTAGCCTTGGATCTTCCAGGAAGCTGTTGAATTGTGTAGGTTGCCTAAGTTCATTCCCTTTTGTCACCAGTTTGAATTAAGCACTTCCTGGAGTACTCAGGCGCTTAGCATAGGAAGATGTTATTTGTGTACCTCTGTTCCTCCCACGGTGAAGAAGCTATCTGAGGGCAGGGACTTTATCTTACTTGCTTTATTTTGCATTCTCCATCCCTTCTACACCCCTACATTCCTCTGCAAGTTCTTGGCCCTAGTCTGCCTTCAGTGAATGTTGAAACAAATAATTGATAAGACTAGCACTCACCAAGGCATGCTGAAGGTGCTGTGACCACAGTGCTTCCCCTTGTTGGGCCATATGTCTCTAGTTACTTGAGTTAAGCCTACTAGTATAGATGCTAGATTATTGGGCTATGATGTTTTCACAGTGCTTTGTGTTTAGATTCTTTGATTCAGTAAGTGAAGAAGTGCCTCTTTCCTTTGGAGACAAAGTACAGGAAAAGCAAGTGAATGAGAAACAATATTTACCACTGCTTTATCCTTCCATTCTATCATTTCTATTTGAAAATCATTGTACATGTGCATGATTTATTAATTCCCCTTCCTAATGCTTTTGTTTTCCTAGTTTGCTTTGACAGAGCAGAATCGTTAACTGGTCCTTCTTCTTTTTTAAGGCATTTTTTAGTGTCTAGCTTTTCTATGATACCTGTTTTTATAATATGCAGTGTATTTGTTTAACTTTCAGAAGGCTACCATTATTTTACTTATAAGAAAGTATCTCAGTTTTTAGAAAATACAATAGTTAAGAGCTGTGTGTGTTTTTTTTTTTTTTTTTTTTTTTTTTGGCTGTGTTGGGTCTTCGTTTCTGTGCGAGGGCTTTCTCTAGTTGTGGCAAGCGGGGGCCACTCTTCATCGCGGTGCGCGGGCCTCTCACTATCGTGGCCTCTCTTGTTGCGGAGCACAGGCTCCAGACGCGCAGGCTCAGTAGTTGTGGCTCACGGGCCTAGTTGCTCCGTGGCATGTGGGATCTTCCCAGACCAGGGCTCGAACCCGCGTCCCCTGCACCGGCAGGCAGACTCTCAACCACTGCGCCACCAGGGAAGCCCCGAGCTGTGTGTGTTGATTGATAGAATTTACATTTTATTGATTAAAAGAGAATATGGATAATTCAAGACTAGCTAAAGTGCCTTTTTTCCTTAATCACTTCCTTCTGTAGAATGCAGTGGGTATTACTTGATATGTGTATTTTACTTTTATTTTAGATAACCACTGGGGAGAACAATTACGTTATTAGTTTTCTTTTTATATTTTTGTCATGTGCAGTTATTTAATTAACAAAATACTCCTGTCTAAGTTTATTGACTGATATTAATAATGGTGTTTTTAGATTTGGTAAAAACTGAAGGAGCTCAGGCCTTCATGTTAAGACAGCCTGGATGTGAATGCTGGCCTGGTTGCTTGCTCACTGTGTGACTGTGGGCAAATTACTTAACCTCTCTGAGATGGAGTGTCTTCAGCTATAATATCTTGTGTGTGTATGAGTGTCTATATGTGTATTATCAGTTTGTTTCTTTCTCTTACTACGTAAGCTCCATGAGAACCTTTTTTGTTTGATATTTGTATCCCCAGAGCCTAGAACAGTGCCTGGCACATAGTAAGCACTAAATAAATTTTTATTGTTTTTTGATAGAGGTAAAGCATTTTTCCTATCCTCAGTGAAACAGATATGCCTAATATGTATTGTTTGTTTTAATATGATTATTTAAAAGGTCAACCTTTTAAATAACTATTTAAATATTTTAATAAACATTTGATATTTATTAAAATAAACACATATTTAAATATGTGTTTATTTTAATAAATAACATTTAATTTAAATATTTAATAACTATTTAAAATATTTTAAAAACGTTTAAAATAAATATTTGATAAATATTGTTGTGCATGAGAGCAGTGATGATATATCTTTAGCTTTTTTATGCTGTAAATGAATGTTATATGTGGACTGTTTTATTTCTTGGTTTTGGAATAGTGGTCAATCAGGTTTAAAATCTATAATAAGTAGTTGTATTTTTTCTAACATGGTTTAAACTTTTAAAATCTTAGATATTTTCGAAGATTATGCTTCTCCCACCACAGCAGCCCAGACTCTCTTATATACTGCTGCAAAGAAAAGAAAAGAGGTATATAGTTATTCTTTTTAAATACAAAACTGAAAGGTGGCCTGTGTTGATTTGACACTCTAATGAATGCCCCTAGTATTTGAAAAATTATGTTAGTAGTTATAATCTGTTACTTTAAAAATATTTTTCTGTCCTTGTTAAGGGAAAAGGAATATTTTGTTTTCTTAATTATAATTGCTAGATAGAACACAATAAAATGGCTTTATTTTTGAAAATTTATACATCATATTTAATACAGTAGTAAGGCAGTAAAAGTTCATGTAGACTAAAATGGTTTCTTCTGTTTCTTTAGGTGTTGCCAAAAATGATGGCATTCTGTTATCAAATCCTAACAGACCCGAACTTTGACCCTAGGAAGAAAGATGGAGCCCTGCATGTGATCGGTTCCCTAGCTGATATTTTATTGAAGGTTAAGCTACTCAAATTTAATTTACTTAATAACGCTGTGTAGCACAGGCAAATGAGAGAATATGAAAGTTATGGATAATTTAAAACTGGTGACTTTCTGCATAATTGAATTGACTAAATATTTTTCTTTCCTTAATTAAAAAAATGACTTTTTTCGATAGTTCCATTTTTATTTATTTATTTATTTATTTTTTAACATCTTTATTGACGTATAATTGCTTCACGATGTTGTGTTAGTTTCTGCTGTATAACAAAGTGAATCAGCTATATGTATACATATATCCCCATATCCCCTCCCTCTTGCATCTCCCTCCCACCCTCCCTATCCCACCCCTCTAGGAGGTCACAGAGCACCGAGCTGATCTCCCTGTGCTATGCGGCTGCTTCCCACTAGCTATCTATTTTACATTTGGTAGTGTATATATGTCAGTGCTACTCTCTCACTTTGTCTCAGCTTACCCTTCCCCCTCCCTGTGTCCTCAAGTCCATTCTCTACATCTGCGTCTTTATTCCTGTCCTGGCCCTAGGTTCTTTAGAACCATTTTTTTGTTTTTAGATTCCATATATATGTGTTAGCATGTGGTATTTGTTTTTCTCTTTCTGACTTACTTCACTCTGTATGACAGACTCTAGGTCCATCCACCTCACTACAGATAACTCAATTTCATTTCTTTTTATGGCTGAGTAATATTCCATTGTATATATGTGCCACATCTTTATCCATTCATCTGTCGATGGACACTTAGGTTGCTTCCATGTCCTGGCTGTTGTAAATAGTGCTGCAGTGAACATTGTGGTACATGTTTCTTTTTGAATTATGGTTTTCTCAGGGTATGTGCCCAGTAGTGGGATTGCTGTGTCATATGGTAGTTCTAAAAAAATGACTTTTTATTCATCACTTTTTCAGTATGAAAATGTTGCTGTATAAAAAAAATGATACAAAATGATTTTAGTGTTATTTATTTCTAGAAAGATCAATCAATATCAAATTATATCTAAAGTACTATTTCTGTCTTGTTTTAAAACATGCAATATGTAGGTAAAATAATTTTACAGAATTGTAAATAGAAGTATATTAAGTGTAAGTCATAACAAATGTATTTTATTAGGAAGTGATTTTTACATATGAAAAAGACATTGGTAAGTTAAACTT
The DNA here is from genome assembly GCF_028564815.1 of Eubalaena glacialis. Classification (NCBI taxonomy): domain Eukaryota; kingdom Metazoa; phylum Chordata; class Mammalia; order Artiodactyla; family Balaenidae; genus Eubalaena; species Eubalaena glacialis. The sequence goes on from NC_083726.1 coordinate 90,799,534, forward strand.
AATTTCTGTCTCCTAACAGAAGAGTTTATTCAAGGACCAAATGGAATTATTGTTGCAGAATCACGTATTTCCATTATTATTGTCTAACCTGGGATACCTTCGAGCCAGAGTAAGTTTTCCATATTTCCATTATAGTATCTCGGAATCTTCATTTGTAAGTTAATTATTGAACTAAATATTTTTGGATAAGTTGACCTTTTACCACATATTGAGGCGAAATGAAGGCAATTAGAATGTCTTTTATGGTCACATAAGCTGAATAAAGAGCAAACTAGTGAATAAAGGAATTTATAGATTTTAATTCCAGCTGTTTTTTCCCCTGGCCTCACTTGCTGCATATGCAAAACATTCAGTGAGAGGGATGATGTTACAGCAATGGTACAATGTAAATTCATAAGCTGATTAATTTTTAGTGTCCAAAACAGAATGGAAATTATATTTTGGCTAAAAACTTGATTATGATTTCCAGTATAATAGATATGCCTTAATAAAATGGAGAAAATAATAATCCATGTAAATTTATTTGTGTTCTAAGTGTATATTATTTATAGAAATAATATATTTTATGGAGAAATAAAAATAGAACTTTAATTTAAGAGCCTAGTACTTATTTTTATAACTGTATCAACCCAACAAAATGTCTTGCTAAAACCAATATATGTTAAAATGCCTTGTACACTCTAAAGCATTTTATAAACAGAAGATAATAGTCACTAAGGAAATATTTGTGTGAATGTAGATTAGCGATGTGGAGGGCACACAAGTATTTTTGTAAGTAGGCTGTTATTTCTGCAGACTCTGTGAATTGTATTTCTCTTGTTAAGTCTTTAGCCATTCAAATTAATTACTGTCAGTTGTGTTTTCTGCACATAGAGAATTTTAAAAAATAATGTGATTCTGTGGTCTAATAGTTTAAACTTTGGTAATTTATGCAAAGTTAAATTTCTTCGTGTCTTGTGTGAGTGAAAAAATCAAGTTTGTTAAGCCAGTTAGTGTAAGGGAAAATAATATTTCATTCATTTGTTGTGAAGACCAGTAAATGAATATCAGCATTGTTTGGTTCATAGTGCTTTTGCATATAAATAATAAATAAGTTATGAATCATAATATTTATTAAAAGCATTGACAGGATTTCTTTTTTCAGAGACACTTAAATTTGGCTGTTTTCTTTTTCCTGTGAATAATGATATTGCATAAAGGTAATTTAGAAGTAATAAAACTGCCTTTATTATAAGAAGTCTGGGAAATCCAGAAGTTAGCCACTAAGGCTAATATGCTTCTTTCCAAAAACAAATAAATAAACAAATAGCACTTGGTAGAATTAATGATATTTTACTTAGTAAGAAGTTCTTATATGTGTGACATTATTACGTAATGCCATAATCCTAATAGTTTCCTACTAACTTTTTCCTTATAACATAGTCCTGTTGGGTACTTCATGCATTCAGTTCTTTGAAATTTCATAATGAGCTCAACCTAAGAAATGCAGTTGATCTAGCAAAGAAGAGCCTGATTGAAGATAAGGAGATGCCTGTCAAGGTTGAAGCTGCCCTTGCTCTTCAGTCATTAATTTCTAACCAGACACAAGGTAAAGACAAAATTTTTAAATTTAAAAAATTTAAAATAAAAACACACCTTTTAGAGGGTGTATTTAATTTATTTTTTTGACATGGTCTTCTCAAGGAGTTTTGTTCACTTCCTTCCCTAACAAAGATGAGTCCCTAAGTCTTAAGGTTCAGGGTTTGGATTTTTGAGCTTTTGCCCCCTCAGAATTTTATAGGAGTTTATTCTTGCCACTTTCAGGAGTGTCTATTGACTGTGGTTTCCAGAAAAATTTTAGATTAGAAAAGAAGTTGATGATTAGTAGATGGGGAATCAAGAGACCTGGGGGTCTAGTTTTGATTGTGCTACTACCTTGCCATGTAGACCTGGGCAAGGCACATGATCTGTCAAGACTTAGATGCCGTATGTTTAAATTTAGGGGGATTGGACTGGATGGCTTTAAGATTCCTTTTAACTCTAGGATTCTATGATTCTGCTAGTTCTGAAAGTAGCAAGTAGCATTTCTAGTGAGTGATAACACATATCTCATTTGTTTGTTTAGAAGAATGTTCTGTTCAAAATTCAAATAAACCTTTGAAAGTAAATTGGGCTTTATGAAGAACGTGCACCTTTACCTCTATTCAACAATGTTGCAATGGAAGGACAGTATTACATAAGCACATGTGGGGAGAAGGGTGGTGAGAGATGGAGTGGGGGAGGGAACAGGCACATCAGTGTTGGGCATAGTCTTTATGTACATGATTTTTTATACTTGTATCTTGATGGCATATTCATGTTTGGTAAGTCGTGCTGATGACAGAGCACATGTGTAATTAGAATTTCTCAGTGGGTACTATTGGCATTTTGGGCAGGACAGTTCTTTACTGTGCTGAACTGATTATCCCTATGTTACTCATGGGAAAATTGATACATTGGTGAACATTATTTTGGTACAGCTTTGTAACTTACTCACTGTGAAGCAAATATGTTATCTAGAACCTATTACCCTGTGTTATTTACCTTGTGACCAAGTTACTTTCCTTCACCACTTGTCAATGGCTAATTTTTTTTTACTGAGTTTGTTTTTTATTGCATTAGCTAAGGAATATATGAAGCCACACGTGAGGCCTATTATGCAGGAGCTGTTGCACATTGTTAGAGAGACAGAAAATGATGATGTTACTAATGTTATCCAGAAGATGATATGTGAATACAGTCAAGAGGTAGCCTCAATTGCTGTTGATATGACTCAACACTTGGTAAGACTGGGCAAAGTTTTATGTTAGTTGGTATAAAGGCTTTGAATAATCTAAATCAATTTAACTCCAAAATCTGGAGTTCAGTTTACATGTAATTGAAATGCTAATATAAAAATATTTGCTCTAATAATTCTGACAGTTAATAATTTCTATATATACTTTTCAGTTTTCCTGGATTTTGGATTTATTTATTTAATGACAACCAGAAGTTAATTATTTGCTATCTGATTATAATAGCTAATATATATTCCACTTTAGTGACTAGATAAGGGAAAAATGGCTATGTTTAAAACATGACAGATTCTATCATTGATTCACTTGGCAAAGTGCATATCTTAAAGTTTGAGCAATGCTGACATTTGGATGTGTGACACTGCCGTTTTTTTTTAAAGAATTTATGTATTTATTTATTTATTATTTATTTTTGGCTGTGTTGGGTCTTCATTGCTGCGTGCGGGCTTTCTCTAGCTGCAGCGAGTGGGGTCTACTCTTCATTGCAGTGCACGGGCTTCTCATTGCAGTGGCTTCTCTTGTTGCGGAGCATGGGCTCTAGGTGCGCGGGCTTCAGTAGTTGTGGCACACGGGACTCAGTAGTTGTGGCTCTGGGGCTCTAGAGCTCGGGCTCAGTAGTTGTGGCGCACGGGCTTAGTTGCTTCGCGGCAGGTGGGGTCTTCCTGGACCAGGGCTCGAACCCGTGTCCCCTGCATTGGCAGGTGGATTCTTAACCACTACACCACCAGGGAAGCCCGACACTGCCCTTTTGCTAACTTATAGAGAAGGGCGGGTATAGCAGTACTAATTGTTGAATGTGTTTGCTATTTTCACAGGCTGAGATATTTGGCAAAGTTCTTCAAAGTGATGAATACGAGGAAGTCGAAGACAAAACCGTAATGGCTATGGGAATTTTACATACCATTGATACTATCTTGACAGTTGTAGAAGATCATAAAGAGGTAGGATTTCTTTGTGTTTTATTATGTCATTATAGTAACTGAAATTTATATGATCACTGGTGATGAATTTTTAAGTCTTAACCTTTAAATTGCTATTTATGTTGCTGGATTTTAAAAATTACCCTCAAATTTTAAAGAAAAGTGTTAAAATGATTGAAGGGAAATATTACATGTGGTTTTAAAGTATATAGTATATCTCTTTGTGCTAAGCTTAGTTCAGTTCATCACATCTGGTATGTGCCAGGCTAGGTTTGGGGGGATATCAAATTGAATAAGACATGAGCCCTACTTTTTGGAATCCATAGTCTGGTCTTCTTGGCAGAGAGAGACTGCCATGCAGTCACGGTGGCAAATTTTAAATAATGGAACAAAATGCTGATGTAACAAATGTCTGAGAATGGAAGGGAAGAAGAGCTTAAAACATCATCTTTCCTAAACTGAGTTCCAGAACAATATTGGGATAAGAATTTGTGCAAACATTTGTTAAGTGCTCTCATATCCGTTAGCTGACAGAATGTTACTATGTCACCCTGCCGTAGAGGAGGTAATGGTAGTGTCCTTTTGCAGAAGTGGAAAACAAGGTTCAGGTAGTATCAAGAGCCTGAATCATGTTCACAAAGCTAGTAAGTTGTAGATTTGGGGTTGCAGTCAATTGATATATCCTGATAATATGTCAGTTAATCCCTACCTAAAACCTGCTGCTCTCTTGCCCAAGTATTATATATTATATAGCCTCTACTTAACTCAAATTAGATTTGTGTTCATTACTTCTGTGAGCACGGTTGACTTGTTTGGCAATGATGGCAGCTCTCATTTTGTACAGTGGGACTTAGGAAGCAGGTGCTGGTTCTTTAAATAGCATTGTTAAACCCTGTGGCTGTTGACTTATCCTGTGTTTATCACATACCAATGGACACTTACCAGGTTCTTAAAAATGGTTCAGTTTTCTTCTCCTGGGCAGGGCTTCCTTTGCCTAAAAGGCTTAGCGTGAATTTTTATTTCCGTATTCATTATTGTATTGTTGTGTCCTTGTTGAAACAGTGTGGGCCTATCGGTAAAAGTGAGATTTCCAAGTTAAGTTACGTGTCTACTTAAGGATTATTCTTTCACCTTATATGTAGAACTTATATTTTAAATTTGAAGAGAACTTAGACATCGCCTTGTCAAGTTTTCCCAAATGTGTGTGTATGGAGGATGGGCAGGAGTAGAATGAGCAGCGGGATGAGTTTGAAGACAAAACAGCACTTTATCTTTTTGTTTTAATTTTTAAGTTCTTGATATTAATTTTATTTTGAATTTCAAGTAAAGTTAAAGGAGCATGTGACCTTACTGTGATTATCAAGGGAGGCATGGGTTAAAATTGAGATGCACTAATCAAATCCAGCTTCCTTAACCTACAGATGAAAAAACTTAAAGCCTTCAGCTAAATGGCTTTACCAAGGTCATAGGTAACTAGAGGCAAAACAAGGACTGGAATCTTGGTCTCCTGACTACCAGTCTTATGATTTTGAACTTTGACTTACTAAAAGCAAACTTTGAAAACAGGATTTCCTTAAAAGGAATATTTACACGTGTACAAATACTTAATGTATGAAGAGCAGAATTAGAAATCTGGAACAGATGCTTAGTATTTTTATGGCTTAAGTCTTCACATTGAAATCCTAGATATATTAGGAATTAATTTTGGTGTAAAATATGAGATAAGGAAGTAATTTAATTTGTATTTTTATTATGAATTTAACTGCCACTTCTATCATTAGTCTACTTTTCAGAATTTCCTGGTTATTCTTGCATGTTTAATTTTTCACATGAAGTTTAGAATTCTCAATTTCTCTTCTCAGAAAAGTCCTGTTGGTATTTTTATTGGGATGATATTAAATTTATAGATTAAATTAAGAGTTATGATGAATTTTAAACTAAATGTTTAAAATTTGTCTTTAGGTTACTCAGCAGTTAGAGAATATCTGTCTACGGATCATTGATCTTGTTTTACAGAAACATGTAATTGGTAAGTTCAAAGGTAGAATAAAAAGGTAAATTGGGACTATTTTTAAATTTGATGAAAAATGCATTTTAGCCCTTCAAATTCAACAAGATGGACAGTTTTGAGAAAGAGAGGCTTGCATTCTGTTCAATTTTTAGATATACTTTCTGATAATAGGCATCCAGATTTTCATTTAGAGGTAAGCTTAACATATCCAGTTAAGAATTTTTGGTCTTGGAGTTTTTAAAGAACAGAGAATTTAAAGTTTTTTAGAAAGGAGGAACTGGGATGAGGTTCAGGTGAGGTTACTTTAATCTGGGATTGAAAAATGTGAAATGATAGACATATATCCTATCAGAAGTGTGCATTAATTGTTGTTCTGTTATCTGTTGTGGTGCCTGACTGCTGAGTAGAATCAGTAGCTAATGCTGGATGTTATACACTGATTGGAATTTGTAGAGGAGGCAACTTTTTCATAGTATCCAAGCATTTTGAAGATGCCAGCCCCAAATCTTGTGGGCATGAGGGAAATGCAACCTGTATAGTGTATAGATAGAAAGATGGAACAAAAGCATGTTACTGCCTAAGAGCAGTTGTCCCCAAACTTGTTATCATTCACAGCATTAGTAAAAAATTGAGCATGTACTTCTAATATATGTGAATAATATTTGAATACCTATTTATAGGCAATATACATGTTACTATACTACATTCACATACATAAAAATAGAAATGTAAAAACATGAGATTAAATATAAATATATATGTATATATCCACTAAGTGTTCTAATAACATTCTTCTCCCATCTCAGTGGATTATCCTGCACCCTGCCGAGGGTACTCCTTACTTTTGAAATAGTTGCTATAAAGCAGTAGTTCTAAGACTTCGATGTGCATAAGAATCCCTGAGGATCTAGTTAAAATGAAGATTCCTGGACCATAATTCCAGAGATTCTGATACACTCAAAAAGAGTATATTCACTTATGTCCTTATTCATGGAAGAGATTGTAACTGAAAATTCTCCATTAAAAAAAATTTTTTTGAGGACTTCAAATGTGAATTTTTTTAATTGATGTACAATATTATATTAGTTTCAGGATTACAATGTAGTAATTTGATATTTTTATAGAATATGCTACATACAAAGTTATAAAATATTGACTGTATTCCCTGTGCTGTGCATTACATGCTTGTAACTTATTTATTTCAGGTGAAGGGGATTAAGAGATACAGATTACTAGGTATAAAATAAGTTACAAGGATGTAATCTCCATTTAAATTTAAAGTAAAGTAATCTTGAGGAAAAAGCTGTAAAATAAAGCAAAGTAGTTTATACCAACCTTCTGTAATCTGCCTACACCAAATATTTAATTTGAGCAATTACAACATAAAGATGTTAAAAAAAGGAAAGGGGCCTATTTCTTGGGTGCGGTGGGCAGAGGAGAAAGCCATGGTTTCAGCTGCCTGTATCCTCTAATCTCATCCCTAGTCCCAGGGTGATAGCTGATCTCTCTTATGTTTTCAGCTGTGATGCACATAATGTTAGTGGCCCTTTTTTGAACCAATACTTGGCTATGCAAGATCTCAGATAAAAAAAAACAACAACCAAACTTGTTCTGGAAGATGTCATGGGCTGAATCTGTTAATCCAGGACCCCCGCCACAGCAGTCTGACCGTGTTATGTCCATGGTCCAGTCTCTTTCCATTGTCCCACTTCTCCCTCCCTCCTTTGCCTGTTTTCATTGCTAATTTACTCATGAAGTTGATTTATTATTAGAAGCCAGGCTTAGCTGTTACTGATTTAACTGTTCTATCTTATGCAGTAAGTCAAAGTTAGTAAAACCATCCTACCCTAATAGTCAGTCTTCTTGGTTGAGAATAAATGAAAAAACTTGTGGTCAATTTGAGCAGAAATGGAATTTAGCGGAAGGATAGTCATAGCACACCAAAGCAGTGGGAAGGCTGGAGTTGGCCAGAGCCAGCCAGGATTCTGCCATAAAAGTGGTCTGCTTAGAAGGCCAGTGCTGCCTTTGTCAACACTGGGTCCTAGGCTGCTACCATAGTCCAGACTCCAACACAGACCCTGTCCCCCCCACCTGCTGCCCCCCAAAACTGGAACAGCTTTGTGCCTTCTAGTTTCTCCCTCAAGATTCAGAGTCCTGGTCTTGAGCATCTGAGTAGCCAGGTAATGCACACATGCCGTAGCTGTCACGAATGTGAAAGGAAATATTTCTATCTTTTAGGCTTCACTTTAGGAAGAGGCATTTGCTTTCCTGAACAGAACTCTCAGAAATTTTATATTCAGACAATTGGTTGTATTTCAAGTGATTGTCTTACATAAGAAATTATTTCCCAGTATCTGTGATTTCCATCTTATTTTGCTTTTGGTAAGGCATATATCTGTATTACTAGCTTTTGAATGTATTGTTTTAAATAATGTTACAGAAAAAAAACTTTATTCAAACTTCCAGGATGAATATTAGTTCCTTTTATTAAGAAGGGAAAAAAATAAAAAACTTTGAAGTTAGACTTTTTTATTCAGTGACGTGGTAGGAATTATTTGAAATTTTTGTATTGAGGTTTGTGTTTTCTGATTGTATGTTTAGATATAATTTGCTTTTGAGTGAGGGTAATAATAATAAATATGTGTACAAATGCAAGAACATTCCCTTTGGACTCTTCTACTTTGAGTATAATTGTCTTGAGGTAAATTAAGAAATACTGTACAAATTTTACAAGCTTTGTAAATTGACGAAATACTGTCCAGTATATAGTTTGTAAAAATATGTGAGACAGACAGATATTTTCACCTAGATTAATTAAGCTCTCTGAAGAACATTAATTATTTGTAAATTTAAAATCCTGTGTAGCAGCCACATACAATAATCTGTTCCTTCTTGTATCCATTTCTAATATAGTTTTATACATATATATATAAACTATACTTTCTATATTACAAAATATAAAAAATATAATTTTTCAGTATTATAAGTAAGTTTAGTAAAAACAAATCTTTGGCTTGTCTTATTGAGTAGGGGGCAGATCTTGGTAAGAAACGGGAGGTGGCAAATAGGTGTAGCTGAAGATGTGAATGCTGAGAAACAGATGCTCAAAAGTACGTTAGATATAAAACATGTGTGAGTGTATAACCTAAATCCTCTTCTGAGTGGTCTTTGTGTTTAATTTTTGCTATTTCCTGGGATTCTAACTAGAGATTTTCTTCTTTCTAGAATTCTATGAAGAAATTCTTTCACTGGCATATAGTTTAACCTGCCATGGTATTTCTCCTCAAATGTGGCAACTTCTAGGTATATTATATGAGATTTTTCAGCAGGATTGTTTTGAATATTTTACAGGTATGACTTTGACCATGTAACATTTTTGCTTTTCTGTCTCTAAATAGATATTATTTTCAAGTAAAGGGTGGTGCTATCATAGGAGTGTTTTTCAGCCCTAGGAATAGAGGTAGTAGGAGGGAGACCATATTGCCTACTGTATCTTGAATTACTTTGCAGTCAGAGTATATATCCATATATTTATTAATATTTTCTGAATATAGACTATATTCCAAGTATTGTTCTAAGCTCAGCAATACATCAGTGAACAAAATAGACAACCCTTGCCCTTTTGACACTTCCATTCTAGTGGGGGGAGGGAGAGGGTAGGAAACACACAGCCAAGTAAGCAAATATACAGTATGTCAGATGGTGATGAGTGCTATGGAAAAAAAGAAAATTAATAACAATCACTATAATAAATGATGAGCATTTTAGTCTTTCTGATCCACATTTTCCTCACTTATAAAAAAGGTGGATTTAACACTTTCATTTCTAGCATTTTGTGGTTGCAAGGGAAGATAGTAATGTGTGGGTGCTACAGAAGTATGCTTTCAGTGGTAATAATTTATTTCTACTTCTCTTACTCAAGTCTCACTGGGATTTTGAATTTTTTTCCAGACATGATGCCTCTTCTGCATAATTATGTGACAATAGATACAAATACTTTACTATCAAATCCAAAGCATTTAGAAATACTTTTTACAATGTGTAGAAAGGTAAGCATGTCCTAATCATTTGTCATAGTGATTCTTACTAATGGTTTACTTACTAATGTTTACTTACTAATGTTGTATTTCACTTCAGGTACTCTCTCAATTTGTTTCTTATACATTTAGTTCTATATTGCTCTCATCAACATATATTTATATTTTGTATTTTCAAATGGAGTTTGGAATTATAATCTGAAAATTTCATATTGTGTGTTATACTTAAGAATGTTTGCTACTTTTATAGCTGTGTACTTTATAATGCTTAGGTAAATAATTTTCTTTGTGTTTTTTCTTTCAAAAATGCAGACTTGCTCCTTGATTAAAAAAGAGTGCTAGAAAAATACCACACAGTTTGTCAATTATTGATTTTTCTTTTAATTGAATGTATATATTAGAAGACACTAGATATAGGTAATTTGAACATAAATAACATAAGACAAAAAATTGGAATAGTTGGAAAAACAGCATCATTTAGCTCAATACAGGATAATTGGTAAGCCACATAATGGTTACTGTTGTATTTATGCACAAACATGATTGTCTACTATGTTCTCTTTGTCACAAGTTAGATTTGGCCCTCTTGGTTATATCTGGTAATCATTGATGAGTAATGCTTTCCTCCTCTTTTAGGTGAATATATGTATCAATATATACATAAATATAAAACTGTATTGCATAGAGATGGCAGATTTTAGAAAGCTCAAATAGCCAGAAACCTAAGTTTGGCCTTGGAGTTGGGAGTAAGATAGCTAGTGTACAACCTATTTTCCTCCTTAGAAGAGATGTGTACCAGACTCTGTTAAAAGCTCTGAACTGATAATCAGTTTATCTGATGGAGGTCTCAGTTCAGTTATAAAGAGCCTGGGAGATTTTGGGAAGTCACTAAGTTTCATCACATGTAAACAGCAGGGGTAGAATCACGATTTTTGAAGACTCATATAGCTCTGTAATAACCCAGCTTGTTAAGTCGTAATCACCTGGCTGTCTTCAGTTTTCTCCCAAGTTATAGAGACAGCTGCTAGTGAGGGAAAGGGGAAGAGAAAGCAAAGGTAGAAAACATAACAATCCTACATGGTCCTTTATAACTCACAGTTGCTCTGTATTATAGCAGATATAGTAAAAGTGACATTCACAGTGATGTCCTTCTACTTGTTGAGTAGTTAAATATATTTCGTATTTCTGGTCTTATTATTGAACTCTTACTGTACACTGGTATTTCCTAAGCACTTTATACACATGAATTTATTTAATCTTTACAACATTATATCACCTTTTGTCAAAGAGGAGACAGGCATTTTGCATTGTGCTGAGGTTTAGAAAACTGACCTAGTCACATAGCTGTTATGTGTTGGAGCCGGATTTGAATCCTGGTAATCTGGCTCCAGAGCCCATTTTTTAAGCTACTGTACTATATTTTGTTTCTCTTCCTTTTGTCCTTTTGGGACAAAACCTCAAACCAACAGAACCAGCAAACAAAGAAACCAAGTAAATGCAATTTGGGGAGAAGGGGCTGATTTTTTTCTTTCTGTATCATATAATCCTATGACATAAGTATATTACTGTATTCCTTTTTACAGATGGGGACTAAGGTACAGAGGTTAAATATTGGGTGGGCCAAAAGGTGCGTTCGGTTTTTTCCGTAAGATGGCTCTAGTAGCATTTAGTTGTCTTTAACTTCATTTGAAACAATTTTGTTAGATTGTATGTGACAGCTGTCATATCACCGTGAGTTTAAAAAAAGACTTATCAAAATTGGTGAATTTTTGTGTAGCCATTTTAATATTGAAGATGGAAAAAAAACAACATTTTTGGCATATTAAACTTTATTATTTCAAGAAAGGTAAAAACGCAACTGAAATGCACAAAAAGATTTGTGCGGTGTTTGGAGAAGGTGCTGTGACTGGCCAAACGTGTCAAAAGTGGTTTGCGAAGTTCCGTGCAGGAGATTTCTTGCTGGCCGATGCACCACAGTCAGGTAGACCAGTTGAAGTTGATAACGATCAAATCGAAACAATAATTGAGAACAATCAACGTTATACCACGTGGGAAATAGCCGACATACTCAAAATATCCAAATCAAGCGTTGAAAATCATTTGCACTAGCTTGGTTATGTGAATTGCTTTGATGTTTGGGTTCCACGTAAGTTAAGTGAAAAAAACCTTCTTGACCATATTTCTACATGCGATTCTCTACTGAAACGTAATGAAAACGTTCTGTTTTTAAAACAAATTGTGATGGGCAATGAAAAGTGCATACTGTACAACAATGTGGAACGGAAGAGATCGTGGGGCAAGCAAAATGAACCACTACCAACGGCACCAAAGGCTGGTCTTCATCCAAGGGAGGTGATGTTGTATATATGGTGGGATTGGAAGGGAGTCCTCTATTACAGCTGTCCCCAACATTTTTGGCACCAGGGACCGGTTTCATGGAAGACAGTTTTTCCACGGACCGGGGGCGGGGTGGGGGAATGGTTTTGGGATGATTCAAGCGCATTATATTTATTGTGCACTTTATTTCTATTATTATTACATTGTAATTGATAATGAAATAATTATACAACTTACCATAATGCAGAATCAGTGGGAGCCCTGAGCTTGTTTTCACTTGCCGCTCACTGATAAGGTTTTGATATGAGTCTGCAAGCAACTGATTTATTATGGTCTCTGTGTGGGCAAACCTATCTGCTAATGATAATCTGTATTTGCAGCTGCTCCCCAGAGCTAGCATCACCGCCTCAGCTTCACCTCAGATTATCAGGCATTAGATTCTCATAAGGAGCATGCAACCTAGATCCCTTGCATGCACAGTTCACAGTAGGGTTCACGCTCCTATGAGAATCTAATGCCACCACTGATCTGACAGGAGGCGGAGTTCAGGCGGTAATGCGAGCGATGGGGAGCGATGGGACCAGTGGACCGCTACTGGTCCGCGGCCTGGGTTTTGGGGACCCCTGCTCTATTATGAGCTCCTTCCAGAAAACCAAATCATTAATTGCAACAAGCACTGCTCCCAGTTAGACCAACTGAAAGCAGCCCTCAATGAAAAGCGTCCAGAATTAGTCAACAGAAAACACATAATCTTCCATCAGGATAACGCAAGAGCACATGTTTCTTTGATGACTCGGCAAAAACTGTTACAGCTTGGCTGGGAAGTTCCAATTCATCTGCTGTATTCACCAGACTTTGTACCTTTGGATTTCCATTTATTTTGGTATTTACAAAATCTCTTAATGGAAAAAATTTCAATTCCCTGGAAAACTGTAAAAGGCACCTGGAATAGTTCTTGGCTCAAAAAGATAAAAAGTTTTGGGAAGATGGAATTATGAGGTTGCCTGAAAAATGGCAGAAGGTAGTGGAACAAAAGGGTGAATATGTTGTTCAGTAAAGTTCTTGGTGAAAATGAAAAATGTGTCTTTTATTTTTACTTAAAAAACTGAAGGCACTTTTTGGCCCACCCAGTAGCTTTTCTAAAAACACAGCTCATAAATGGTAGAGCTAGGATTTAGACCAAGGCATTCTGGTTCCAGAGCCCACATGTTTAGAATCTAGATCTAGAAACACTGCTCTAGAGGTAGAATTTTAAGTTTATGTAAATAGGGTTGGTTCTTGGTTTTGCTAGCTACCTGCTTATGTTTCAGCTCACTGATCCATCTGTTTTCCAGCTTCTACAATTTTATAGCTGTCTGTTTTTTCTTTTTCTCTGTCTTTGTGGATATATGCCTCTAAAATATCTTTACCTTTATTTTAATGGCCTTCGGGAAGGGATAAAATTGAATGGGATGTTCAATCTGTCATCTTTATCTGGAATATCTTTTAAATTCAGTTTTCTTAAATTGTATTTGTCCAGGAAATTATCCAGTTCATCTAAGTTTTCAAATATATAAGGAATATAATATTCTTCATAGTATTCTCATTTTTAATCTTTCCTTTATCTGTATTTATGTCTTTCATAATGTTTTAAAATTTTGCTTTCTTTGCTTTTTAAAAATAATTTTGGCAGAAGTCTACTTCATTAAGTCTTTTTTTTAATGAATCTATTTTTGATTTCTCTTTGTTTTACCTCTTTTTGTTTATAGTCCTAATTTCTATCTTACTTTTATTCTCTGGGTTAAGTCTGTTCTTTTTCTTATGTCTTGTGTTTGAACCCTTATTAATTTTTCCATATTTCTTTATTTCTAATATAAGCATGCCTCTACTCTATAAATCTCTCTTCTGGAAACCTTATTATAAGGCTGCTGTATTTGGTGTATGAACATGTGCACTGTATAATTGTTCATATCAGTGAAAATACAGAATTGACATTAGGGGAACAGGCTGGTAGGCTTTGTTATACTCATCTTCTGTAATACTGTATAGTCCTAAATGGTTATAATGTCTATGGAAAGTACTTCAAATTATGAAGTCCAAATGAGGAAATTAAAAGGTGTGTAATATTAAATTTATGGTTTCATTATGAAAAAATGGGTGCATATAGACAAGAATTCAAAAGGAACAGAAAAACACAGGGTTTATTTAATTGTTTAAGGAGAAGGTTATTTTGTTTTCTTTTGATTTCATTGTATTTTACTGTTTTGATGCATTCCCTAAAGGGAAGCTTCATTTGTCTAGACAGTTAACTCATATAGCCTATTTTATTAATCCAAAGTTAAATAAGTGAATTATTACACCTTATAAGGAATCAGAGTAGATAAAGTAGATAGATGAACTTCATTTTGAACTTCCTTCTTTGGGTTGGCAAGGTAAACTTATGATGCAAGGAACGCTGAGATTCTAGTGGCTGAATTTTTATGTGATATTTACTTCATGTAGACTTGATTAAATTTTTTGCAATTGCTATTTACTGCTGAGTGAAATTTTAATTACTGCAGGTACTATGTGGAGATGCAGGAGAAGATGCAGAATGTCATGCAGCCAAACTTCTTGAAGTCATCATTCTTCAGTGCAAAGGAAGGGGAATTGATCAGGTAATATATGTATAGAAAACATCCTACTTGATGTTTACATTTAAAATGTGCATGTCTGATTGATGTTTTGTTTATATTGTGATGGAAAATTATAAAGATAGCCTATAGTTTGTGTTTACTGATACAGATCCTATGACAAAAATACCCAATGCAATTTGGCATCATATTTAAGAAACCATTGCTAAATTCACGTTCACAAAGATTTTCCTCTGTTTTCGTCTAAGAGTTTTATGGTTTTAGCTCTAACATTTAGGTCTTTAATTCATTTTGAGTTAGTTTTTGAATATGGTTTGCGGAAGGGGTACAAATTCATTATTTTGCACGTGGATATCAAGTTGTCTCAGCACCATTTGTTGGAAAAAAACTATTCTTTCCCCATTGAATTATCTTGGCACACTTTGTGAAATCAATTGACTGTAAATGTGAGGATATATTTCTGGATTCTCATTCAGATTTGATTAATTTTTTTGTGCTTAATCCAGGACTGCAGTATCTTTATTACTGTAGCTTTGTAGTAAGTTTTGAAATTAGGAAGTTTGTGTCTTCCAATTTTGTTCCTATGTAAGATTGTTTTGGCTATTCTGGTCCCTTGAATTTCCATATGAATTTTAGGATCAGCTTGTCAATTTGAGCAAAGAAGCCAACTGGGATTGTGATAGGCATTGTGCTAAATCTGTAGATCACTTTGGGAATATTTAGTCTTTCAATCCCTGAACATGAGATGTCTTTCCTTTTATTTATGTCATCTTTAATTTTTTTCAAAAATGTTTTGTAGTTTTCAAGTACAAGTTTCTTTCGTTAAAATCTCACTAAAATATTTTATCCTTTTTAATGCTGTTGTAAATGGTATTGTTTTCTTAATTTTATTTTCAAGTTGTTTATTGCCTGTGTTTAGAAATGCATTTTTTCTATATTTATCTTGTTTCTTGCAACCTTGCCAAATTTGTTTATTAGTTTTAATAGAGTTTCAGAGAATTTCTTAGGGTTTTCTGTACACAAGGTCATCTCATCTGCAGATAGAGTTTTACCTTTCCAACTTGGGTGCTTTTTATTTTATTTTTCTTGCCTAATTGCCTTGGCTAGAACCTTCAGTGCAATGTTGAATGGATGTGGCGAGAGGAGACATTTTGTCTTGTTCCTGATCTTAGGGGGGGAAGCATTCCTTTCACCATTAAGTCTGATGTTAGCTGTGGGTTTTTCATAGATGTCTTTTATCAGATTGAGTGTGTTCCTGTTTATTCATGGTTTTTTGAATGTTTTGATCATGAAGGCGTGTTGGATTTTATCAAATGCTTTTCCTGCATCTATTGAGATGATCATGTGGGTTTTGTCCTTTATTCTGTTGATACGGCGTTTTGCATTAATTGATTTTCAGATGTTAAATCAACCTTGAATTCCTGGTGTAAATCCTTCTTGATCATGGAGTATGATCCTTTTTATATATTTCTAGATTCAGTTAAGTGGTATTTT
This sequence comes from Eubalaena glacialis, assembly GCF_028564815.1. Lineage (NCBI taxonomy): Eukaryota > Metazoa > Chordata > Mammalia > Artiodactyla > Balaenidae > Eubalaena > Eubalaena glacialis. The sequence continues at coordinate 90,815,758 of NC_083726.1, forward strand.
TTAAAAACTATTTTTGTACCTGTATTTATAAGAGATATTGATCTGTAATTTTTTTTTTCTTGTGGTATCTTTGTCTGGCTTTGGAATCAGAGTTATGCTGGCCTCGTGGAATGAGTTGGGAAGTGCTCCCTCCTCTTCTATTTTTTGGAAGAGTTTCTGAAGGTTGGTGTTTTTTAAATGTTAGAATTTAGCAGTGAAGCCATCTTTGCCTGAGCTTTTTTTGTGGGTAGTTTTAAAATTACCAATTCAGTCTCATTATTTGTTATAGGTCTACTTGTATTTCTATTTCTTTTTGAGTTAATGTAGGAGTTTGCATCTTTCTAGGAAGTTGTCCATTTCATCTAAATTAACTAATTAGTTGGCATGCAGTTCATAATATTTCATTATATTTCTTTTTGTTTTTGCAGGTTGGTAATAATGACCCTGTTTTGTTCCTGATTTTAGTAATTATTATCTTCTCTTTCTCTCGCTCTCTTTTTTCCCCCTTTTGTTAGTTGAGGTAGAGGTTTGTCAATTTTGTTCATCTTTTCAAGGAACCAATTTATGATTTTGTTGTCTGTTTTTTTTTTGTTTGCTATTTCATTAGTTTTTGCTCTAATCCTCATAATTTATTCTCTTCTACTTGCTTTGAGTTTAGCTTGCTCTTTTTCCAGAGTCTTGAGGTGGAACTTTAGGTTATTAGATTGAGATATTTCTTCTTTTTTAATATAGAGATTGATAGCTATAAATTTCCCTCTAACCACTGCTTTAGCTACATTCATAAGTTTTGGCATGTGTTCATATTCATTCATCTCAAAATATGTCCTTATTTCCCTTGTGATTTATTCTGGACCCACTGGTTATTTAGGAGTGTGTTGTTTAATTTCCATGTGTTTGTGAATTTACCAGAATTCTTTCTGTTAATGATTTCTAATTTTACTCCATTGTAATTGGAGAACATACTTTGTGTGATTTCATTCCTTTTAAATTTATTGAGGCTTATTTTATGGCCCTGCATATAGTCTGTCCTGGAGATTGTTCCATGTGCACTTGAGAATAATATGTACTTTGCTGTTATTGGGCTGAGTGTTCTATAGGTGTTTGTTAGATCTAGTTGGTTTATAATGTTGATTAAGTCTTTTATTTTTTGCTGATCTTCTACCTAATTGTTCTGTTTGTTATCAAAAGTGAAGTATTAAATTCTCCAACTGTTGTTGAATTATCTAGTTCTCCCTTTGTTTCTGTTAGTTGTTGTTTCATGTATTTTGGGGCTCTGTTAGGTGTATGTATGTTTATAATGGTTTTATCTTCCTGATGAATTGACCCTTTTATCATTAAAATTGTCTCTCTTTATCTCTAGTAACACTTTTGTTTTTTTAAAATTAATTAATTAATTAATTTTTGGCTGTGTTGGGTCTTCGTTTCTGTGCGAGGGCTTTCTGTAGTTGCGGCAAGTGGGGGCCACTCTTCATCGCGGTGCGTGGGCCACTCTTCATCGCGGTGCACGGGCCTCTCACTATCGCGGCCTCTCTTGTTGAGGAGCACAGGCTCCAGACGTGCAGGCTCAGTAGTTGTGGCTCACGGGCCTAGTTGCTCCGTGGCGTGTGGGATCTTCCCAAACCAGGGCTCAAACCTGTGTCCCCTGCATCGGCAGGCAGATTCTCAACCACTGCGCCACCAGGGAAGTCCCTTTTGGTTTGCTTTGATGTTGTTTTTGTCTAATATTAGTATATCCATTTCAGCTTTCTTATGGTTGCTGTTTGCATGATATATCTTTTTCCATTCTTTTACTTTCAACCTATTTGTATCTTTGAATTGACCCATTCACATTTACTGTTGTTACTGTTACACAGATTCAATCTGTCATTTTATTTTTTATTTATATGTCTCATGTTTTCTTGTTGTTGTTCCCCTATTCTTTCTTTACTGCTTTCTTTTGAATTAAGTACATATTTTCTAATGTCACATTTTAATTCCTTTAATTTTTTTTCCACTATTTTAAACATTTTTCTTAGTGGTTGCTCTAGGGCTTACCATATATCTTACCTTATCAGAATATACTTCAGATTGAGATTAACCTAATTTTTAGTGAGATATAGATGCATTACTCTTATATAGCTCTATTCCCTCTTCCCCCTTTTTGTACTGCTACTGTCATATATATTGCATCTATATATGTTATAAACCCAACAATACACTGTTTGTAATTATTTCTATTTGTAATTTTATTTCAAAGAAGCTAAGAAAAAAGGCAACCAAGTATATATCTACAGAGTTTGTTATATTAGCCTTCTTATTTACCATTTCTCAGTTCTCTTTATTTGTTTGCTGTGGGTTGAAGTTACCATCTGGTGTCATTTCCTTATTCCAGTAGAATCTTGCTTCTACATCCTTTGTATTGTTAATGGTGAATATATTGCATTTTATAGTTTCAACAGTATAATTATAACATGTTATTTTATGTGATTGCTTTTTAAAACAGTTTAGAAAGTGAAAGAAATACTATTTTTACTATTTTTTATAATTACATAATTACCTTTACTGGAGTGTTTGTGTGTGTCTTTCTTTGTCTTTGAATTACCCTCTGGGTCACTTGCTTTCAGCCTGAAGAACTTCCTTTAGTATTTCTTGTAGGATAGGTCTGCTAGCAATGAATTCTGTTTTTTTTTTTTTTTCTGAGAATGTCTTTATTTCATCTTCAGTGAGGTTGAGGTCTGAAGGTATTAGTTCTGTTCTAAGCAAGTAGCATTGGGAGTAGAAGATTAGAACAAGATTCATAGTGGGAGTCATTGCAGACATTGCATAGAAAACACCAGAAAAAACAAGACATAAGATGAGGAGGGCAGGGAGAAACCTGTGAGCACAGGTTTACCTTGGAAAATAGATGATATTTTTCACAGAAACAGAAAGTGTAGATACCAGGAGATGGGAATAGAGTGATATTACTCAAATGGTGACCATCTAATGGTGTCAGTAGGTGTTCATAAAAAAGTGTATTCAATGGTCTGGGAAAAACTGGATAAAACAAAATTCATTTCATTATTGCTTGAATTCTTAGTGCCTTTATCTGGAAATGTGCCTAAGGGAGTGATTAGTATTCCGTATTTTCCAAATTAATTTAACAGTGGAATCGTTTTGTTTTCCAAACCCAAGGAACATCTATTAACTGTTGTGACAGTGCCGTTTAGATAATGCTGATATAGGATCTGTCTTGAGGTAGAAATAAGGGATGTGGAAGCTTAAGTCCAATGGCTTTATTTTCGCAGTTAACTAGGAAGAGTTGTAGAAAATGAAAAAAGTTGAAATTTCAGTTTGGAGGAGTCTAGTAAGTAGTAAAGAAGAATTGAATAAAAGAATTGCTTTTAGCTGGATAGACTCATTTGAAGTTAGCAAGTAAGAATTTCATATGTAATGTATGTACAGTGGGTTTCTACTCCTAAAACTGGGTTTTTAGAGGGATTGGAAAGTTGGTACCCGAGCATTTCTATGTCAGAAAGTTAAGTGAGTTAACTCACTGTCTAATGTTAGTGAGGTTACCATTACTGTGCTGAAGGATTGTAATGCCTTAGAATTAAATTCCTCAATATTTCCTGTAAATTGGTAGTTAGATCTAGAGATTTGGTTGGATTCAATTGTGACTTTTTGGCAAGAATACTTCATAGGTGGTGGTGTGTATTTCTACTAGGGACAGAATGGTTGTCTCTCGTCTTATGATCTTAGTGCTGTTGGTGATGATATTCTAATTCTGTCATTCCTTCTTCATTTATGAGTGGAAATACTTCTATGAAGAGAAGTGTTTTCTCATCAATTACTAGATTACTCTGAGGAATAGTTTGAGTATTTGCCTTTATTTGTCATGATTGAGACAGTAAGTTTGTTTCCTTATGCTCCATCTTTGGAGCACCCTCCAAAGATGACCAGTGAGGTGTTTTTTATGGTTTGTTTTTTTTTTTGGCTTTTTAGTATTATTTGAACTTATAGATTCAAATTTATTTGATACACATCAAATATATTCAGTATATTTCAGGTATACAAAGTTCTTTAAAATTAGGCCAGTGGGAGCCTCTTGAGTTTGCCATATGAGTGCTCTTGACCTGACTCTCATAGTGTTTGGAGTTTTCTGCTATCTGGTGTGATTAGATGTTCCAGGTTCATCTTGTACATTTCCTGCCCTACCCTGGGAAATGGTATTCCAAGACTGCACAAGGGATATTCCTTGCTATTGAGTTGGTCTTTATTTCCACAAAAGAGAACCAGGAAATACATATTATATTATTTTAAGATTAATGCATCATTAGTAGACACAGATATTTCCAGTTCAAATTTAGGACTACATTATTTTTACTTAACCTAATTGATCCTAATCAGTATCTCCCACACCCAAAATCCTGGTTCTCATCATAATTACTCACTTACTTTACCCCACTAATATGTATATATTATCACCAACATATGATTACTATTAACAGTTTAAGATTTTTTAGTAGCTCAAGGGTATATTCATATGCTAGGGATATTTATAGCCAAACAAGTCAAATCATAAATTTTAAAGTAATTTAACATAATCCCTGTTTGTTTGATTATTTATTTCATTTTATTTTAACTTTTAGGGATTGCTTAAATTTTTTGTGAATAAATAAAACATATGCATAGTCTAAAGTCTAATTTACAAAACAAGGTATATTCAGGGAAATCTAGCTTCCATTCCTGTCCCCTCTACCATTACTTTCTTTCCCCATTTCTACCCTCCCCCCACCCCCCAGTTTTTAGTTCATCCTTTCATTTTAAAAAATAAGCAAATAGTTATATCCGTTCTCTCCTCACCTTCTTAAACAGTAGCATACTGAACATATTTTTTTTCCATCTTGCCTTCTTCACTTAATAATATATCTTGCAGATCACTCCATAGTAGTATATGGAGGTATTCTGCATAATCAATCCCCATAATTGACTTTATTTTAATATAAACGGATCATTTTAGTTTTACTAATTTTGAAACCTCACAGTTTCTTTGTATTCTTAATGGCTTTGCATGTAATAGTAGATATTTGTTAAAATGAAGCTTTGTTATTAAAACATATCAAAAAGAGTTTTTCAAACTTAGTTTACATTATCTTTTGGCTTCATTGATTCACAATAATTATTTAACTGTAGTAATAATTTTTAATAGAGCCTATGTCCTATATATGCTCTATATCAGAATATGAGACAAAATAGAGTTAATCAGACTAGTCATTTCTTTATAAAAATCTCAATCTTAAAAGTACCACATGTAGTCATGTGTTTTGATATTATATATCATCCTAAACAAGTCTAGTATTCTTCTGATACTAATGTACTTACAGTTTGGCTTACTAAAGGAAACATATTGAATTTGTCTTAAATTTTTACATGAAACTGATTATTTTTTAATAGATTTTATTTTTCAGAGTAGTTATAGGCTCTCAGAGAAATTGAGCAGAAGATACAGAGATTTCTCCTGTACCCCTTACCCCACACATGCATAGCCTTCCCCATTATCAACATCTCTGCCAGGGTGGTACATTGGTTATAACTGATGAACCTACTGACACATCATTATCACCCAGAGACCGCAGTTTACACTAGGGTGTACTCTTGGTGTGCACACTTTATAGGTTTGGACAAATGTATAATGACATGTATCTACCATTATAGTATCATGCAGACTAGTTTCACTACACTGCCCTAAAAACCCTCTGTATTCCACCTATTCATCCCATTCTCCCCTGAAACTTTGATTTTTTAAAGTTTAATTTAAAAATGAACTTATATTAAGACCTCAGAATTTTATTTTACACAAATCATTTTAGCCCATCCCTTTCTAAAAATTGAACTGTAGTTGCTGTACAATATTGTATAAGTCACAGGTGTGCAATATAGTGATTCACAATTTTTAAAGGTTATACTCCATTTGTAGTTATTATAAAATATTGGTTATATTTCCCATGTTGTACAATATATCCTTGTAGCTTATTTTATACCTAATAATTTGTACCTCCTACTCCTCTGCCCCTATATTGCACCTCCCCCTTCCCTCTCCCCGCTGGTAACCCCTAGTTTGTTCTCTATATCTGTGAGTCTACCTCTTTTTTGTTATATTCACTAGTTTGTTGTATTTTTTAGATTCCACATATAAGTGATATCATACAGTTTTTATCTTTCTCTGTCTGACTGATTTCACTTAGCATAATGCCCTCCAAGTCCATCCATGTTGCTGCAAATGGCAAAATTTCATTCTTTATTATGGCTGAGTAGTATTTCATTGTGTATATATACCACATCTTCTTTATCCATTCATCATGTTGATGGACACTTAGGTTGATTTCATATCTTGGCAATTGTAAATAATGCTGCTGTGAATATTGGGGTGCATGTATCTTTTTGAATTAGTGTTTTTGTTTTTGTTTTTTTGGATATATACCCGTGTGGAATTGCTGGGTCATATGGTAGTAGTATTTTTAGTTTTTTGAGAAATCTCCATCTGTTTTCCACAGTTAGCCCATCCCTTTTAATTGAAAGTAACTGTTAGGAAATATTTCTAATAAAATTAAACAATATTGCACTTTAGAATTGGAGTCATAGGATTTTAATGTATGAAATCCACCATTTTTCTTCAGTCTTTTACTTATATCAACAGGAATTTTCTTTTTCAAAAATTTTAGTGAGATATATTTGACATATAAAATTATCTTAATTTCAGGTATACAACATGATTCAGTATTTGTATATACAGTGAAATGATCATGACAATAAGTCTAGTTATCATCCATCACCATACATAGTTAAAAAAAATTTTTTTTCTTGTGATGAGAGCTTTTAATGTCTACTCTTTCTTAGTAACTTTCAAATGTACAATACAGTATTCTTAAGTTTAGTCACCATGTCGTTCATTACATCCCTGTGACTTTTTTAGGAATTTTTTTTCTCAAGAGAAATTCTGATCACATCATGCTTATTTTTAGTCTCTCTTTTTTTTTTACACTTGACCCTTGAACAATGCAGGGGTTAGAGGCATTGACCCTCTGCACAGTCAGAAATCCATGTATAACTTACAGTTGGCCCTGTGTATACACGTTTTCTCCCTATCCGTGGATTCAACCAACTGTGGATAGTGTAGTACTGTAGTATTCACTATTGAAAACAACCTGCATTTAAGTGGATCCATATAGTTCAAACCTGCGTTGTTCAAGGGTCAACTGTATTTCCAATTTGATTTATCAAAGAAAAATTCCACCCTAGTCATTTTAACTCAAACATGGAAGTGACTAAGTCTACATTTGGATTATTGCCATCATTTGAGTGTGGACTCTTGTAGAACAATCTTCAACTAAATGTAATCTTCGCGTAAAAGGGAAGGAGACGTTTTGGCACTACTGTAGGACCTCTTTTTGGCCATTTAAGCTCTCTGGGTTTAATAATTCTAAAAATGATTTAAACAAGCAAAAGTTTCACTGTCGTTAAGAGTATCTGATTTATTGATAACACTTTACCAACATTCAGCTTTCTATAAAAGTTACTTGATTTCTCTTTTTCTTTTTTCCTCTAGTGCATTCCACTCTTTGTTCAACTTGTTTTGGAGAGATTAACCCGAGGGGTCAAAACTAGTGAGCTTCGTACTATGTGTCTTCAGGTTGCAATTGCTGCCTTGTACTACAACCCTGATTTGCTGCTACATACTTTAGAACGAATTCAGTTGCCTCACAACCCTGGACCTGTAACTGTACAGTTTATAAATCAGTGGATGAATGATACAGATTGTTTTCTTGGGTACGTATGTGTCTTTTCGATTTTACACTGCATTTCTGTTCTGGAAAGTTGACTTTTTAATATGTACATATAATAGCATATAAAGAGATAATTTTTATATCTTAAGAATTAGTACTATTTTTTGTTTATTTTTGGCTGCTTCGTTGCTGCATGCAGGCTTTCTCTAGTTGCGGCAAGTGGGGGCTACTCTTTGTGGCAGTACGTGGGCTTCTCGTTGCAGTGGCCTCTCTCGTTGCAGAGCACGGGCTCCAGGCTCGCGGGCCTCACCAGTCATGGCTCGCGGGCTCCAGAGCACAGGCTCAGTAGTTGTGGCGCACGGGTCCAGCTGCTCCGTGGCACGTGGGATCCTCCCGGACCAGGGCTCGAACCCGCGTCCCCTGCACTGGCAGGCGGATTCCCAACCACTGGACCACCAGGGAAGCCCTTTAAGAATTATTTTTAGTGTATTGTTAACATAATATTAAATTCTTAGAGAATTAAGAATGTGTTTCAGCAGTATAATCTAGTGGAAAGAACACAGGCTCTGAAAATTAGGTATAGCCATTCCCCGCTTGTTTTTGACTTATGTGTATTGTTATATCTCTAGGCAACAAGAATTAAGTGTCCACTTGGGTTCCATGCCTATTAAGTGTCTATGGGTAACAACATTCCAAATAGAGTCGTGTTTCTAAGGGAAGTACTGGTCTGGTAAATATATAAAGACTTCAAGGGAGCCCGTTTTCAAATGTGAGGTCAGAAGATTGTTAGTTGTAGTCCAGGTACTACCCTGGTAGGAGAGCTTGGCTTTATGTGAAGCACTCTCCTAGCTTCCCAACATAGGAAAAGTGAGATCCTAAGTAGTAGTTATAGGCCCACCTCAAGTGACCCAACACATGTAAGTGACCCTGTTGTGCTAGAATTTGAGCTAAATTGCTGATTAATTTGTTCAAAACATTAGAAATAACTAGTGTTCTTTTTAAGTTTTGTAAGATATCATTTAGAAAAATTTACTGAGGGGAAAATAATTTCAACAGGAGTAGTTAGGACATTGCCAAGTGGTGGGGAGATGATGGAGGGGCTTGAATTAGGATGGTAGAAAAGGAATGGGGGAGCATATTTATAAGTTGCTATGTGTATTCTAATTTTTCTACTTGTAGGAGACTGGAATTTGTCCCTGATTTAGATTTCTTATTAAAGCTTTGAAAGGAAGAGCATACTTTAAAAAGAAATTGTGCTTAAAGTTATCTCTGACAGAGATTTAGACAGTAGAGATTTAGTCATTCACAGTTATAGTTAGTAGCATCTGTAAGTAATTTTCCAAAAATAGAAAATCCGTCTCAGCTATTGTATAGATTGGGCATGCTTGGATTGTGCTCCCTTGGATTCTTCAGAGCCCCACTCGATAATCATCTTTTGTACTATGATCCATTTGACGCCTGGTGTACACTACTTGTTAGAGGCTACGTGGATGAGAAAGTCATCAGGTCAAGCACAGTTCCTGTTACAGTATACTGTACTTTGGCATTAGTAACTTGAGTCAATCAAGCAATGGAAATAATGAAGAATAATAGAAGCTAGTAATATATTTGTCATTGGGTTTGTTGTATATTACTCTCATTTTGAATCACTGCCAGTGAATTTTTTGTTCATGCCTGTAATTTTAAGTGTTATACTAATATGGTAAATCTTTTAATTCTTAATATTTTTAGTTTTAAACAATTCAGAAGAAACATTCATACAAAAATGTGTGTAATGTATATTGGTCAAACATTTTTCCTTCAGAATTAAATTTTCCTTATCCTGTTTTATAGAACAGGACATTTAATAGATTTACTTATAGCTATTACATTCAGCTTATTAGATGCTGAGTTTTTGGAGGTGCTTTTGGCACCTGTGGTTAGTATACAGTGTATGTGCCAAGATACCTTGTAGACCAATCCAATGAAGACAAAGTCTAAGGGACTCCTCATTTTTTCCATTGGATAGGAATTTTATGCTGTCATATACAGGTATTCTTATTTTAATAAAAGTTGTTACGCTAAGGCCCAGATACAGCATTTGTATTATCATAAATTGATATTACACAAGATTCACCATATTAATTGCAGACTCCCATAGGTCTTTGATGATGATAATTGGCTTACAAAACTTGATTTACATAGGATTTCATATAGTACAAAATGGAGATACCTCTGTGTAACTCCAGTGAATGAACCTTAGAGTACACCTTGGACATTTCTTTTTGTAATTTCTTCGGAATTTGTTCTCATTTCTCATGTGCACATTTTTTTTCGCCTTTATAATTTGTAGGCATCATGACCGGAAGATGTGTATAATAGGACTGAGTATTCTTTTGGAATTGCAAAATCGACCTCCTGGAGTAGATGCTGTGGTGGGACAGATTGTGCCCTCAATTCTTTTCCTTTTCCTTGGCCTAAAGCAGGTCTGTGCTACCAAACAACTGGTAAACCGGGAAGATCGCTCAAAAGCAGAGAAAGCTGATATGGAAGAAAATGGTAAAGTGTTCTAATTGCAGTGAATGCTAGAAATGATTGTGATTTGAGTATGTGTTTTCTTTGAGTTTTAGTCTATTTGGAAACATTAAACAGGTGTACATTTCTTGGCCTGTTACACGTTTAACAAATATTTTGGGTTTGGTTGACTTAATTATAGTAGTCCCTTCTTACCACAATTTTGGTTTTATGCTTTCAGTTGTCTAAAAATATTAAATGGAAAATTCTAGGAATAAACAATTCATAACTTTATTTATCTATTTATTATTGAAGTATAGTTGATTTACAATATTATATTAGTTTCAGGTATACAACATACATAGTGATTCACTGTTTTTATAGATGATACTGTGTTTAAAGTTATTATAAAATGTTGGCTGTATTCTGTGTGCTGTACAATATATCCTTGTGCTTATTTATTTTATACTTAGGAGTTTGTACCTCTTAATAATATTCTACTCTATTTTGCCCCTCCCCACTTCCCTCTCCCCAATGGTAACTACTAGTTTTTTCTCTGTATCTGTGAGTCTGTTTCTGTTTTGTTATATTCATTTGTTTCTTTTATTTTTTATATTCCACATATAAGTGTAACATACAGTATTTGTCTTTCTCTGACATACTTCATTAAGCATAATATCCTCCAGGTCTATCCATGTTGTTGCAAATGGCAAAATTTCATTCTTTTTTATGGCTGAGTAATATTCCATCACATATCTCACCGCATCTTCATTATCCATTCATTTGTTGGTGAACATTTGGGTTGCTTCCTTATCTTGGTTGTTGTAAATAATGCTGCTGTGAACTTTGGCATGTGTGTATCATTTTGAATTAGTGTTTTTGTTTTCTTTGGATATATATCTAGCAGTGAAATTGCTGGATCATACTTTTAGTTTTTTGAGAAATCTTCATGTTGTTTTCCATAGTGGCTGCACCAATTTACATCCCCACCAACAGTGTGCAAGGGTTCCCTTTTCTCCATATTCTTGCCAACATTTGTTATTTGTTGATAGCCATTCTTACTAAGAGGGGTGAGTTGATATCTCATTGTGGTTTTGATTTGCATATCTCTAATGATTAGCGATGTTGAACGTCTTTCATGTGCCTGTTGGCCATCAGTATGTCTTCTTTGGAAAAATGACTATTCAGGTCTTCTGCCCATGTTTTAATTGGGTCATTTAGTTTTTTGACATTGAGTTGTATGAACTGTTTATATATTTTGGATATTAACCCCTTATTGTAGCATATCATTTGCAAATATTTTCTCCCATTTATAGGTTGTCTTTTCATTTTGTTGATGGTTTCCTTTGCTGTGCAAAAGCTTTTAAATTTAATTAGGTCCCATTTGTTTATTTTTGCTTTAGTGTCCTTTGCCTTAGGAGACAGACCCCCAAAAATACTGCTACAATTTATGTCAAAGAGTGTTCTGCTTTTCTTCTAGGAGTTTTATGGTTTCTGGTTATACATTTAGGTCTTTAATCCATTTTGAGTTTATTTTTGTACATGGCATGAGAAAATGTTCTAATCTCATTCTTTTGCATGTAGCTGTCCAGTTTTCCCAGCACCACTTATTATTGAAGAAAGTGATATTCCCCATTGTATATTCTTGCCTCCTTTGTCATAGATGAATCAACCCTAAATGCAGGAGTTTATTTCTGGGCTGTCTATTCTGTTTCATTGATCTATGTGTCTGTTTTTGTGCCAGTACTATACTGTTTTGATTACTGTAGCTTTGTAGCATAGTCTGAAATCAAGGAGCATGATACCTCCAGCTCTGTTCTCTTTTGTCAAGATTGCTTTGGCAATACAGGGTCTTTTGTGGTTCCAAGTAAATTTTAGGATGATTTGTTCTAGTTCTGTGAAAGATATCATGGGTATTTTGATAAGCATTAAATCTATGGATTGCTTTGGGTAGTATGGATTTTTTTAATGATATTAAATTCTTCCAATCCATGAACATGGGATATCTTTCCATTTCTTTGTATCATCTTTCATTTCCTTCATCATTGTTTTATAATTTTCAGAGTAGAGGCCTTTCACTTCCTTGGTTAAGTTTATTCCTAGGTTTTTAATTCTTTCTGATACAATTTTAAACAGGATTGTTTTCTTGCTTTCTCTTTCTGCAACTTTACTGAATTCATTTATTAGTTCTAAAAGCTTTTCAGTGGAGACTTTAGGGTTTTCTGTATATAGTATTTCGTCATCTGAAAATAGTGACAGTTTTACTTCCCTTCCAACTTGGATGCCTTTGATTTCTTTTTCTTGTCTGATGGCTGTGGCTGGAATTTCCAATAGTGTGTTAAATAGAAGTGGCGAGAGTGCGTATCCTTATCTTTAGAGGAAAATCTTTTAGCTTTCGCTGTTGTGTATGATGTTAGCTGTGGGTTTGTCTTAAATGGCCTTTATTATGTTGAGATATGTTCCCTCTATACCCACTTTGATGAGAGTTTTTGTCATGAGTGGATGTTGAATTTTGTCAAATGCTTTTTTCTAGCTCTTGTGATGATCATGTGATTTTTATCCTTTCTTTCTTTTTTTTTTAATGTGGTGTATCACATTGATTGATTTGTGGATATTGAATCATCTTTGCATCCCTGGAATAAATCTCACTGGATCGTGGTGTATGATCCTTTTTATAAATTGTTGAGTTTGGTTTGCTAATATTCTGTTCAGGATTTTTGCATCTATATTCATCAGAGATATTGGCCTGTAACTTTCTTTTTTTGTAGTGTCTTTGTCTTCTGTTGGTGGCCTCATAGAATGAATTTGGGAGTGTTCTCTTCAGTTTTTTGGAATAGTTTGAGAAGAATAGGTATTAGCTTTTCTTTATACATTTTGCAGAGTTCTCATGTTAAACCGTCCAGTCCTGGACTTCTGTTTGCTGGGAGTCTTTTTATTATGAATTCAGTTTCACTACTAGTGATCTCTTTATTCAGATTGTCTATATCTTCCTGATTCGGTCTTGGAAGATTGTATGTTTCTAGAAATGTTTCCATTCCTTCTAGGTTGTCTAATTTGTTGGCATATAAATATTTGTAGTATTCACTTATGATTTTTTGGTATCTCTGTGATATCAGTTGTAATTTCTCCTCTTTCATTTCTTGTTTTATTTATTTGGGCCCTCTCTTTTTCTTAATGAGCCTGGCTAACAGCTTATTAATTTTGTTTATTTTGCAAAAAAAATAGCTCTTGATGTTTTCTACTTTTTTTTTGTCTCTATTTTATTTGTTCCCTCTCTGAAGTTTATAATTTCCTTCCTTCTTCTGACTTTGGGCTTTGTTCTTATTTTTTAAATTCCTTTAGATGGTAGGTTAGGTTGTTTATTTGAGATTTCTCTTGTTTCTTTTTTTTTTGCATTTTTTTAACATCTTTATTGGAGTATAATTGCTTAACAATGGTGTGTTAGTTTCTGCTTTATAACAAAGTGAATCAGTTATACATATACATATGTCCCCATATCTCTTCCCTCTTGCATCTCCCTCCCTCCCACCCTCCCTATCCCACCCCTCTAGGTGGTCACAAAGCACCGAGCTGATCTCCCTGTGCTATGCGGCTGCTTCCCACTAGCGATCTATTTTACGTTTGGTAGTGTATGTATGTCCATGCCACTCTCTCACTTTGTCCCAGCTTACCCTTCCCCCTCCCCGTATCCTCAAGTCCATTCTCTAGTAGGTCTGCATCTTTATTTCCGTCTTGCCCCTAGGTTCTTCATGACCATTTTTTTTTTTTTTAGATTCCATATATATGTGTTAGCATATGGTATTTGTTTTTCTCTTTCTGACTTGCTTCACTCTGAATGACAGTCTCTAGGTCCATCCACCTCATTACAAATAACTCAGTTTCGTTCCTTTTTATGGCTGAGTAATATTCCACTGTATATATATGCCACATCTTCTTTATCCATTCATCTGTTGATGGACACTTAGGTTGCTTCCATGTCCTGGCTATTGTAAATAGAGCTGCAATGAACATTTTGGTACATGGCTCTTTTTGAATTATGGTTTTCTCAGCGTATATGCCCAGTAGTGGGATTGCTGGGTCATTTGGTAGTTCTATTTTTAGTTTTTTAAGGAACCTCCATACTGTTCTCCATAGTGGCTGTATCAATTTACATTCCCACCAACAGTGCAAGAGTGTTCCCTTTTCTCCACACCCTCTCCAGCATTTATTGTTTCTAGATTTTTTGGTGATGGCCATTCTGACTGGTGTGAGATGATACCTCATTGTAGTTTTGATTTGCATTTCTCTAATGATTAATGATGTTGAGTATTCTTTCATGTGTTTGTTGGCAATCTGTATATCTTCTTTGGAGAAATGTCTGTTTAGGTCTTCTGCCCATTTTTGGACTGGGTTGTTTGTTTTTTTGATTCTCTTGTTTCTTGAGGTAGGCCTGAATTGCTATAAACTTCCCTATTAGAACTGCTTTTGCTGTGTCCTGTAGATTTCAGAAAGTTCTGTTTTTATTTTCCTTTGTCTCAAGGTATTTTCTGATTTCCTCTTTGATTTCTTCATTCATCCATTGGTGTTTTAGTAACATGTTGTTTAGTCTCCATATGTTTATGTTTTTCCCATTTTTCTACCTGTAATTGATTTCTAGTTTCATACTGCTGTGGTTGGAAAAAATGCTTAATATAATTTCTATCCCCTTAAATTTGTTGAGACTTGTTTTGTGGCCTAGCATGTGTTCTCTCCTGGAGAATGTTCCATGTGCACTTGAAAAGAATGTGTATTCTGCCATTTTGGGATGTAATGTCCAGTTGGACCTATTAAGTCCAACTGGTCTAATGTGTCATTTAAGACTACTCTTTCCTTACTGATTTTCTGTCTGGATGGTCTGTCCAGTGATGTAAGTGGGTTGTTAAAGTTTCCTCCTATTATTGTATTATTGTCAATTTCTCCGTTTATGTCTGTTAATATTTGTTTTATATATTTAGATGCGTATATGTTAACAAATGTTATATTCTCTTCTTGTGTTGATCCTTTTATCATTATATAATGCCCTTTTTTGTCTTTTGTTATAACCTTTGTTTTAAAGTCTACTTTATCTGATATGCGTATTGCTACCCCTTCTTTCTTGTTGTTTCCATTGCATGAAATATATTTTTCCATCCCCTCACTTTCAGTCTGTGTGTGTCTTTAGCTCTGAAGTGAGTCTCTTGTAATTGTTTATTTTGCTAAATATATGCAGACAATCACAGAATTCTTTTTTTCAGTACATTGCATTCTTTATAATTTCTTGCTTTGCTCTCTAATGGGTTATAATTATTATGACTTGAGGGAAATTTTCTAGTAATTTCCCAGACTTTCTTGTTGAATTTCCTACTGAGGTGTAGGATGATTAACCAGTGAAGGTTTCTCTTGCTGTCTTTGTTATTATACATATATATATATATATATATATATATATTTTTTTTTTTTTTTTTTTTTTTTTTTCCATGTATGTAGTCAAAACTACGGTTTCTTGCATTATCCCTAAAACTACCTTGCAGTTGAATCCAGTTGCTTCAGTATGGTGCATTTTATAGAACTAGGTTTAGATTAATATTGCCTGGTTTGGGTTTACTCCAGGTTTCTCCTCTTAGGTTGATTTCGTTCTGCATTTACTGTCTTCCGGTTATTTATAATACTGGACTAACTGCTTGGAACAGACCAGCCCTGAAAATAGAAACTGAATCTATGGGGATATACAATTCAGCTTTCAATTTTTTTAACCCACATATAGCTAATTATTTTTCCTCTGTATTTCTATATTTTTCTGTTTCTATTAGCAGAAATGACCTCTTCATTTGAGCATTTCCGAGCAGTTCATAATCAACTTAGTTAATTGCTAAGAGACTCAAATTCTCAGTGAGAGGTCATTGTTATTTAAAACACATGCACTGAATACGTAATCATTTTATCTTTTTTGACAAAAAAGTTAATTTGGGAATCTGTGGCTAAATAGTATATTTTATATTAATGGATGTGAAGCAGCCATAGTAAAATAGTAATAATGTTCATCTTTAGAGATAGTTAGAAATTGTTTTGAGTGAGGAGGATAAAGTCATTTTCAGTTTAGCAACTACAGTAAAGATAAGCTTTATTTTTATAATTTTACATAAAATTATTTGGTAGTTTTTCCATTTCTAGAATGTCATTTATAATTTTTATTTTCTTTATGGAATTTATATTTTGTCCTTATGTGGTTTGATTCCTTTTAAATAAATAATGGATTCACAGAAGAGATTTCAAGTGATGAAGAGGAGACGAATGTAACTGCTCAAGCAATGCAGTCAAATAATGGAAGAGGTGAAGATGAGGAGGAAGATGATGATGACTGGGATGAAGAAGTATTGGAAGAAACTGCCCTTGAGGGATTCAGCACTCCACTGGACCTTGACAATAGTGTGGATGAATATCAATTTTTTACACAAGCCCTGCTGAGTATGTTGTTACTCCCTGAATCTTCAGATATGTTTTTCATTTCCATCTATTAGAAGTTGTTTTGGGATCTTTCCCCAAATTGGTTTAGATTCCCTTTAAATTTTTAATTTATTTTTAGTTACAGAAATCCCCAAACATACACAAAATGAGAGCAAATAGCATAATGAAACATCCATCACCCAGTCCCAGCAACCATAATCATTGTAAAGTGGCAGGGTGAGGCTGCAGGGTATCCTCACAAAAGTAATTACAGGCAAGAGTATCTGCATATATTGTTCATCCTCTACATATAAATGGATAAGGATTTTTGCAGAATGAAGTATCTCACATATCTTGCTTAAAAATTGTGGCCATAAACTTATTAGCAATTCACAATCCCCATGTGAACGGACAGAGTCCATTAGAGAGTAGATTTTTACTACATAAGCAATTTACCAATTTTGTACAGCAAAGGACACTAGAAATACAGTTAAAGTACTCAAAGATTGGGAGAAAATATTTGTCATGTACATGTCATAGGTTTAAGACCCACAGATTACAAAGGCCTTCCATGAATGAATAAGACCAATAACCCAGTAGAAGAATGAGAGATATAAATGGAAAACTTATAGAATTAAAAATAAATAATAAGCCAATGAAAACATTTAGAAAATTATTATAAACAAAATGAAAAAA
Organism: Eubalaena glacialis; assembly: GCF_028564815.1. Taxonomy (NCBI): domain Eukaryota; kingdom Metazoa; phylum Chordata; class Mammalia; order Artiodactyla; family Balaenidae; genus Eubalaena; species Eubalaena glacialis. The sequence continues at coordinate 90,833,112 of NC_083726.1, forward strand.
TCCCCCTAAATAGGTTGTTTTATAGTTACATCATATTTCTATGGTGGTACCATAATTTAGCTTATTTCCACTGATGGACATATAAGATATTTCCAGGGTTTTCTTTTTACAAGCAATATTAAATTGAACATCCTTGTGTATAAAATGTTACTAACAAGGCAATGGTAGTGTAATGCATTGGCATTATTTAGTATGCCAATGTACTGGTTGTTACAAATACCATTAATGAACCACCTCTATGATTTATTGAAATTCAGTGGGAACAAGAGGTAGAGAGTACAGGGAATGATATTCCAAAGCATGAGGAAGATAAGAGTATAAATGTGGAAACTGGAATGCGGAGGGTACACTCTAAGGCAGTTACTTCCAGACCTGGGTGTGCATCATAGGCAACAAAGAAGCTCTTAGGTCTTGGGTGGGATCTCAGGATATGTATTTTGAAAATGCTCCTCAAGAGATAAGCAGCCAGCTTTGGCTCAGTCAGCATATAGGGACCACTGCTTAAAGTCTCTGTGAAGTAGTCAAATTGTACCAAATTGTACCAGCCTTGAAATCTGGTGGGGTTTTTTTTCCTTTTTCTTTTTGGCCGTGCAGCATGCAGGATCTTAGTTCCCTGACCAGGGATCGAACCTGTGCCCCCTGCAATGGAAGCAGGGGTCTTAACCACTGGACCGCCAGGGAAGTCCCCCAGTCTTGAATTCTGGACTGAGATTGTCTTTATCCCATTGCCCATTAGAGTGTTTTTGAATGTTTTTCTAAAAAGAGGTGACCTTGGGGATATGGTAGTTTCCTTCAGGGGTATTATCTGATGATGATGTCCAAAAAGAACTGAAGGGGGCTAGACTCGGGAACCGAGCGTTAGGAAATTACTTTATTGATTTAGGAGTAATAGGGCCCTGGAGTGGGAGGATGGCATTTGATGGGAAAAAGCGTATCAGTGAAAGACATCAAGAAAGCAGCACAGAATTGGATGTGGAGAGAGCATGATTAAAGATGTTAGGCATTTGCAGTGGTTGACTAGGAGACTGATAGAACTAGTGATGGAAATGGGGAGATAAGGAGGGTTTGGGAGGGAAAATGTTAAATTTGGTTTCAGTTGTACTGAGTTTGAGGTGAGCTATCCAAAGTAAAAGTCCAGGAGGCTTAGGGAACAGTTTTGCCTAAAGGTACAAATTTGAGTTTTTGGTATAGAAGTGATGCTGAAGGAGCAGGTAGCATGAGAATTCCTGAGGAAAATGGTAACAAGTGAGTAAGGTGTTTCCCAAGATCTGGATTTTAGGCAGCATTCATAGTTCATAAAAACCCAGGAAGAAGAGGAGATGGGGAGGGAGGCAGAGAACTAGGCAAAGCAGAGATTTGTGATGTCCCAACCTTCCTTTATAGCCCCACGTAGGTCAAGTACTAAAGTGAGTACTCAGGAGTAATCCTTTGTTGGAATAAGTTTTATCACCTATTGTCTGTGATCATTGCATTGTAATTTGATTGTGTTATTAGTTATTCTCTGAAATAATGATTGTCATTGGACCCCTTTATTTTTCCTTCTCCCTCAACACACCCCCAAAATACAACAGCTGTGCAGAATCGGGATGCTGCCTGGTACCAACTGCTGATGGCACCGCTCAGTGAGGATCAGAGGAGGGCGCTACAGGAGGTGTACACACTGGCCGAGCACCGAAGGACGGTAGCAGGTCAGCCAGCATGATTTCTAGATCGGAGTGCATGTGTCAGAGTGCCAGTAGTCAGCTTTTGTTTTACGAGCCTGGTGGCACCTAAACACTGTTCTAAAAATTGTTAGAGGCCAACCTTTCAAGATAATAAGGAATTATCATTATTGTATGATCTTTTTAATCATTCATGATATCTTAGCTCTGTGAAACACCATGTGTTAATGTGTCTTTAGTGGTGTTCTTATTCACACCCTTATCCTATTTTGGAGCCAAAGGTAAGATGTAAAGGTTGGGATGAATCTTGCTGAAGGAGAGTTAATCAGCTGGATCACCCACCTAAACATCTAAACAACAGATGGGTCAAAAGCATTTTATGAGTTCTTGCAGGGAGCTTGTATACCTAGAAATGAAATACTCTCCATTTCTATTTGTTGGGCTTTATGTGTTGGTGATTCTCGTTGATTTTCAGTTTTTGAGCTGGAGAAATTATTTTACACAGACGTTATTATGGTCACTCCTAGAAAATTAATGGAAGATTTTGTAATTACAAAAGTATTTTAGTGGGGAACATCATGGAGTAGGAATCTAGAGTTTAGAACCCAGGTTCTTCTGCTTGGATTTAGGCTTTAAGTCCTGTACAGATTCTGTATCGGCCCTCCTGATGTGAGAAGTCAGTGTGCCCTTTCAGCAATAGACACTAGCTTTGAGCCTTGTTTTTATTTTGCTGAGTTTTAGCAAATAGTCTTTCCAAGATAGAAAATATAACTACAGTCTTCCTTCGGTATCTGTGGGGGGGGATTGTTTCCCTGACCTGCCTTGGATACCAAAATCTGAGGATGCTCGTGTCCCCTGTTAAAATGGTGTGGTGCAGTGGGCCCTCTGTATCCGTGTGTTCCATATCTGCTGGTTCCGCATCCCCAGACACCAAGACGATGGTACTTACTGACACGGGTTTATTAAAGGCTAATGTTCAATTGGGCAGAATAATTAATACCACGATTCACATTCCTTCACAGTACTAACTCTAAAGAATCTGGCTCCTTTGAGGTTATTTCCAACTTTGTCACCTTAAATACTCTTCTCTTTTCCCCCCTTTCTCTTGGCAAATGCTAGAGGCAAAGAAGAAGATTGAACAACAGGGAGGCTTCACCTTTGAAAACAAAGGAGTCCTGTCTGCATTTAACTTTGGGACTATGCCCACCAACAACTGAAAGAAGGAAGATCAACCGACCAAATGTCATCACTACATGGTACGTCAGCCGGAAGGAGAGGGTCAAGGGGAGCTGGGGCTGCTTTTTGTGCCACCTGCTGTGCCAGTTACTGCCTGGCGTCCGGCAGCACCTTTCTCCACCCCTGCATCCCCTTTGACCTTTCTCACCCTGAAATATATATTTTAAGCAGCTACTGTAATGTATGAAATTAAAGAACAACAAAATCATTGGATTGCAAAGGACAAAGCATATGCTCCAAAGGATGAATGACCAAGGTGGTTTTAGAGGATTGGATGGAATTGCACGTCTCAGGTTTTGCCATGCAGAATCAATGGATTTATGCGAATAACAGTGCCTTCTGTTGTACATGAATTATCTGAAAAAATTTTTTTGGAGTGCATTGCAATTTTTTTTAAGGCATAAAACATATTTCTAGATAAATGTAAACCTTGGCTATATGTTGACTTATCTGCATTTCACTATGTGAATTTACTGTTAGGAAGTTAGCTACAAGTCACTCTGGTTTCAAAATCATCACTGCTCCCCTTGCTCCCCACCGCTGCTGGGGGCGTTCTTCAGGGGTTGTACAATATGCACTGGCTCTGGTTTTTCATAAGGTGTTTTTTCCTGAAGATGTGGCTTTCCTAAGAAGTGTCTTATTCTCTCTTCCATCATATTTTTCAGCCCTGAAAGGGGTGGTATTTCTTTTGAGTCAGCCTATATGAATATCGATTTCATTCATAACCTAATAAGTTCAGGACTCAAAAATTTCTTGGCAGCAAGTGGCAGGGACTCTTTCGTCACTGGAATTAACAATCAGTCCAAGTATATTCTGAATCATGTACTTAATTATGCAATTAATTGACAGTTATACTAAAGCACATTGGACTTCTATGAGAAAGGTGCTACATAAGCACACTGTCTTTCTGGATGGGGGCTTGCATTTTCAGTAACTTATCATTCCAGCTGTGTTGGACCCGGGTCCAAAACATTTTGTAACAATATTTTTTATCTAGGAAAAAGACCCAAGTAAATCTAACTTCTTGCTTTCTCACACATCTGAATTTTCTCCTATCTAATCTGTCCTAATTTTTATTATAGCTCAGTTTGGCTTCTTATATTTTTCAAGGGCTGGGGATATCAGTCAGCTGCACTCTGACATGGTAATGATGCAAGATAGCCCATGATAAATATTGCAGATGGAGGTTACAGCTGTTTTTCTGAACTGATTCAACACCAGAACATGGGTCACAGTGTTTTCATTCAGTAAAGTGAAAGTGGATTTTCAGAATTTAATATATTTCCAGATATGATAACAGTTGTCCGTTTTTGTGAAATGTTTGCAGCTTATATTTTCCATCGGTCACTGGAGGAATTTTCTCCAGGTGCTTTCTATATTACCATCCCTTGTTAATATGAACTCTTTTTAGAATTTTAGGTTATTTAAGTAGTTTTTTACAGAAGTAGCCCAAGAAGCCATGAGTTTCAGAGTTAAATGATCCTCTGCTTTCTTCTGCCCCCTCTTTCCAAGGCATTGATGCTGAATGTGCCAGCTGGCGGTTAGAAGAGAAAGATGGCATGGGGGAGATTGTAGACATCTTAAGCTTTGAAGCTCTTCTTTTTCTCCTCATGTCCCAAATGGTTGAATTTTAACATAAGTAACATGCCTTCATACTGGACTGTAAAAGGCATGTGATTTTCTTTTGTGATGTATTGTCTTCTGCAGTATTAAAGGGAAAGAAGTGTTAATGTGTATCATCCTATCTTGTTTTTGAAGCCAGGGTAGTTGTACAGTTTTGTTACCAGCAGTGCTAACCTGAATGTGATATGATTACCTTGGAAAGGCAGGAACTCATATGAATGTACTGTAAAATAAAATGTGGACTGATTCCCAGGATCCTGAACTCCTCTGTGTGAAATGTTTTCTGAAATGTGGAGGTGCTTTATGCAGGTGATAAAAGCCCATCAGTGTGTGTTTTCCTGACTCCTGGGGACCTGGAGCAAGGTGACTGTAGGTCTGGGAGGGTAACAAGGGCTCATCAGGAACAGCTAAAGACTGGGGAGTGGTTGGGGGCTAGAGCCCGTCTCATAAACCAAGTTATCCAAATAAGAGCTGCAGAAGCTCTGAAAAAGCAAGGTCATTCAACCACATCAGGACCTTGAAGGAAAGGAGAAAATGCCTGAGGTGGAGCCGTTTTCTGATGGGCTGCCATCAAATTAGGAGTGGAATGGTAAGTGCTGGCCTTTTGATTCTCGAATGTTTACCTAGCATGACAATAAGCTCCTCCTCCCCACCTCTAATTTATGTTAAGACCACACTGAACCAGTAAATTGTTAATCAGTGAAAATTCTAAAGAAAGAAAACAATGAAATTATGTCATTTATTTAATGTAGTGAATTACAGTCCAGTTTTCTATTCAGCAGGGGAGACTGAAAATTGTAATAAATTTATGGAGGAAATCAAGGAAAACTTGACCATGTGATCAGAGACCACCAGCATTTGTATGTATATATACATGTGTGTATGCACGTGTTTTAGCTATAAAAAAAATCACTTCAGATAAGCCTTAAATGGTAACCCTTCCTGTCCCCGTTTCACTCTCTCCATCGAGATCAGTGTACGAGTGGGTTGGAAACTTCTCAGACAGTCCATGAGTGAGTAAGGCCACAAAATCAATGAAAAAAAGGTTGGACTGTGTTTTTAGGAAGAAGCATAAACGGCACAACCGTGGCTGATCCTGTAGAGGTGTGTATGCAACAGAACTTTGAGTGGCTGGGCAGTAGGAGAGTCTGGGGCAGACAGCAGTGCTGGCAGAGGGAGGAGAGGTGTACAAGGCTCTGACATCAAGTGGGGAGGTGAGCGAATGCACATGCTCCCTGCAGGGTACCTGAGAGGAAGTTCACCTTGGAGATCACCTAATTTGAAAAAAAGATTTCACAAGTACACGGGGGCCTCTCAAGAGCTAGGAGTTGGCGGCTTCCCAGAGTGTTTGGAATATGCCTGGAGCTGAGAGCGAGTCAGGCAGGAGTGACCTTATGGAGACTTTTTTCCAAAAGACTTCCTTGGGCATGAAGGGAAAACCTGGGGAGGATGAGAACTACCCAGCAAGGCCTCCTGGGCACCTGTGTCCCCCACAGAGCTCTTAGTTAAGAGCTAAGAGCTCTTAACACCATTCTCACTGCCTAGTGAGTGAGGACAGTCCCCTCACTTCTTCCCCTTTGCAGTCATTCTCTCCTGCTGCAGCTTGACCCTCACCCCTTACCTCCACTCTTACGCCCACCTCACTGCCTTACCTAGTCACAAGATAAGCAGAATGATTTTTCAAAATGCAAATCTTGGTTGTATCACTAACCTGAGAGATGAAGACCTCTCAGCAGCTTTTAGGATGCAGATAAAATCATTAACGTGGCCCCAAAGCCCCTGAGTGATTGGCCCTACCTCAACTCTCTCATCCTTTTCTCACTGCCTTCTGCCTCCAATTCACTGGGTTCTTCTCCCTCCAGGCTCACTGATGCTCTTTTCTCCTCTTCCCCTCTGTCCTTTACCTGATAAATTCCTCTTCATCTTCACTTTGGAACATAAATGTTACTTCCTTATGGAAGCCTTTCTGCTCCAAGGGCCCCTAAGTCAACTTTGAATCATGTCTCCCACTTATAATCAAATAATGTGCAATATAAGCTGTTTGCGCCAAGGCTGTGTCCTCCTCACTACTGAAACCCCAACACCGAGCATAGTGTTTTGCTTTCAGTGGGTTTATCATTGGTACCAGGTCCCCCCAAAGAAGACTCTGGTAATAGCTACATTGGAGAATTCAGGAGGACTCAATATATCCCACCTAAAATCTAATTATTTACTTGCCTGGCTACAGTCAAACAAATATTTAAAGGAGGCCAATAATTTGATCTCCCCTTTAAGTATTTAAGTACTTTATTTAAATACTTTGTTAAGTATTTGCTCTATTTATTTGGTGGAGTTGGGGAGAAACTGATTTTTTATTAATAAAAATCGTATACTTCTATTTTCAAAATAAGAAACTTTATGCATTTATTACAGTTTTCCAAGCCAGATAACCCAATATTGGTCATTCCCAATAACCAAAACTACAAATTCAATTTCCTAATTTTTAGCTCCCCGCAGCTGCTGATGTCGGACAACCCTCAGCTAGGTGGTGCCAGGATTGGGGGCATTTTCACATAAATTAGAATGTTCGACATTGGTAGATGCCAGCCAGAAGTATTTATTTTTTCATGAGGGTGTTGTCTACTTTGGTGGGAACAAGACTAGTGTTAATTTCATAGTTAAAGGAGGAGTTGTATTTGGAAAGGTTCATTGCCTGGCACCATGTTTCCCGTGTGTCCCAGTGAGGTTTCAGCCCTCCTTACAGCGGGTGCTCCAGGCCACTCCCTCTGGCCAGCCCCTTCGTGGGGTTGTGGTTGGGCACTATCGCCAGAGATTCTCTGAAGGCAGAGACAAGTTAAATAAGCAGATTGTTTACTCTCATTGTGCCTGCATCTGACAGGCCTTCAACCTCTCTTTTCAACCAAGATGTGAAGAATATGGTACAGCCTAAACTTTGGATCTAGAGTTGTGTGACTCCAGTTGGATTCTTCTTCTTTGCTTGTGGTAGCCAGCCTGCGTGATGACCCCCAATGAACTTTGATATCCCTTGGGTTGTTCCTTCTCACACTGTCCCATGGTTAGACTGTGAGAGCAATAGCATGTAGGAGTTACGGTATGTCACTTCCAAGATTAGGCTATGAAAATCTGTGACTTACATCTTGGGTGTGTTTTCTCTCTCCCTCCTCCTCTCTCCATGTGCTCTGGTGGGAACCATGTCATGAGCAGCCCAACGGTGAGGACCACATGGTGAGGAACTGAAGCCTCCTGCCAGGAGACACACGCGTAAATTAGGAAGCAGATGCTTCAAATCTGTCAAGTCTTCCGAGGCCACAGGCCTAGCTGGCAGCTTGACTATAACCTCATGAGGGACCCTAAATCATAATCATCCAAGTAAGCCACTCCTGGATTCCTGACTCTCAGAAACTGCAAGACAATAAACAGTTGTTGTTTTTAGCTGCTAAGTCTGGTGACAATTTGTTATGGTGCTGCAGATAACTAACACACTGTTTACAAAAACTCTCCTATACTTTGTACTATGAATAAATAATATACCCTGGATTGCCAGGAAATAGAATGCTGACATCTGATACGAGGCAGAACTAGGTAATCTCCAAGATTTCTCCCCACCCCAAGATTCCACAATAGGTTGAAACTGAAGACTGCCTATGATACCCAAATTTCCCTAAAATAGTCTAGATTTTCTACTTTCAAACTAAGCTATATCTAAAAACAGGTATGACAAAATCTGTAGCTCAGATTCAGTTTACATCGTGTTTATAGATGTTAGGCATTTGTTCTCAAGTATTACCATTTATCTTAATTTTTAGTCAGCCTTATTTTTTAACATGCAAAACTTTCTATAAATGAAAAGGCATGGTGTAATTTATAGGCTATATTTTAATTGTCATAAAGCACCATTTGAAACCATGGCTGAATTAATTTTTGACATATTCAGGCATTATCTTGAGTTACCCTGACTCAGTGGGTCAGCTCTACCAAACTCATGAAATGAGCCTGCTAGAAGAACTGCTGCAGGATGACTTGGATTTTAAAATTCTTAATATTTTAGGGAACAAAAGTATCAGAAGTGTTTCTTCCTTTGGAAGCTGAAAGCTTGATAGCAGTTCAAGAACAACTTGGAAATACCATTTAGTTATCTTTATTTTTGTTTCCAAAATTGCAGATGAACTTTGTGGCCTGGGACTCTCAGAAAACTGCCAATTTCTGTTTTGATTTTTATGAAAATCAAACTAAACGGAGGAACAGTAAATGACTATATTTTTGGTTTTAGAAATTATGCCAAAGTGTCATAGTAATATCTCATCAAAGAACAGTTTCACATTCCCCATTTGTTAATGGACTTAGCCATTAACAAAATAATTTGTTTTACAGAATATTTATTGTTGTAAGTATTATTATTATTATTAGATATTACTAATTAATTGATAGCCAAAGTTGCTCAGGCAGGAGAAGGGTAATTTTTTACACAACGTAAGTTTAGAAAATCTGAGTCTCTGCATTTAGCTCCTGATTTTCACACTGGCCTGTTAGGAGTCTCCTTATCTGTAGAACAGGGTAGAGGGAGGCCTGGCTGCCTTGGGGAATTTTGTCCTCATAACATGAGTCTGATATTTTATAAAAGGAGAATTGTCTCTATTCTTAGTTTAAAAAAATTTTTTTTTTACCTTGTAATTCAGAATGAGAAACAGAAAGAAAAAAAAGGGAATTATGTAGAAATTATTTTATACTTCATTTTAAAAACCAAGTTATGTTGTTTTCTATTTGCAAAAATGCTATATTCTTCAAAGGTAATATGGTTCTTGAAAAATAGTACAGCTGTGCCTCATATCACGCTATAAAAATTTCAGGAAACTACAATCATAGAGGAGCTAAAAGACAAGACACTTAGTAGATGCCTCTTTAAGGAGCAAAAACAAGTTGAAATTTTGAAAGTAGTTAACTGAGAAACTGCTGACTGGTTCTGGGGGTGGAGGTGGCCATTACTGTGATTTTTGATTAGGTTTTTATGTTCCTAAACCTCTATCACCTCTTGTGAATATAATTTTTCCCCCCTTCTGCTAGGCTATGAAGAGAGAAAGGAATTTTGAAGGGCAAGTGGTCCTTGCCCCTGAGAGAGGGGGGGAAGCTAAAAGTTGCCAGAACTCCAGGAAATTCATATGGTTGCAGGATGGCAGCTGGGAGGTTGGGATGGGGGAGCTTGGGTGTTTCCTCTGCTCCTAGTTCTAAGATGCACTTAGGGAAAACTCTGTATAGATCTTTTCCTTACCTAGCCCCTCTGTATTTGTTTGTTTCTCTTGATAATTAGTCATATGGTTCTTATCTTTGCATGCTGAGTAATTCTTATTTAATACTGGAAATTGTGTAAAAAAAAAAAAAAATAGAGGCCCAGGAATTCCCTGGCGGTCCAGTGGTTAGGACTCCATGCTTCCACTGCAAGGGGCACAGTTTGATCCCTGGTCGGGGAACTAAGATCCCGTAAGGCCAAAAAAAAAAAAAAAAAGAAAAAGAAAAAAGAGCCTCCATATGATGATGCCTTTCAATGGAGAAAGTTCAAAATTTTCTTTAAGAGAACAGAGTGGAAGAAGGGGGAACTCATTGTAATACAATCAGAGACTGGTCTGGGTTGAGGTTAGATTGCAGTTTGGGTAAGATGCAGTCTACTGCCTGTTTGCCCTGTACCTAGGGCTTGGCCCTTCAGAGTTTCAGTTAAGAGATCAGTAGGTCTGGGCCTCCTTAGTGCCAAGAACTATGGGAATTTCTGCCCTGCCTTTCAGTGGTTTTCAGCTTGGCTCTCTCATCTCCCACCATGCACATCTTTAGAATTAGCTGAATGCCTTGACGGGGGACACCAGATCTCAGGTCTCCAACTTTGGCATTCCAGTCCTGAATGCCCACCCAGAGCTCTGTTTCTCTGTCTCCCCAGCATAGATCTTCCGTCTGGACCTATCTCAGATCCTCAGTCTTTAGCCCATGCTCAGAACTGGCAAATACCTCTTGGAATAGTCAACTGCCAATTCTCAGCAACTTTACAAATGTTCTGTCTCTCAACCTCTGGAATTTTAGTCCCTCTAGTAGTTTGCTTTTGCAGCTCTCTGATACCTGAGTAAACACGATTTAAAAAGTTTATCTGGATTTTGTAGTTCTCAGTGGGAGCATTTTCCTGCCATGAATTCCATCATATCCAGAAGCAGAAATATACCTTTTTTTTGTGGTCCATTTGATCTGACCTGGACTGAGAGAAATGAAGTAAAGTCTTCCACTACTGTTTCCACCTGTTTCTCCTGGTGCCTCCTATAATTTCTGCTTTTATCAATATTGTTGCTACATTGTTTAGTACAGAGGTATTCAGAGCTGTTACATCTTCATTTTGGTTTGTATGCTTTGACACTATAAAGTGCCTTTATTATTGCTTTTTGGCCTGATTTCTACCTTCTCTAATATTTTATTACAACAGCCACTTTCTTTTTGTTTTGCTTTTTCCTGGTATGTCTTTGTTCATCTTTTTTTTTTTTAACTTTTCTGAATAATTTTGTTTTCAGTGTTACTCTTATATATAGCTTAGGAATTGGGTTTGTGACCTAGATTTGTGAGTCAATCTGAAAATCAATCTTTTTCTTTTATTAGGTAAATTAAACCTACATTTATTGGTTAATTTTAGATCTATGATATGTGTAACATTTTATTATTGTTTTTAAATGCACAGCTCCTTTTTTTTTAAAATTATTATTATTTTTTTTAATAGGAGCACACCGTTTTTTTTGTTTGTTTGTTTTTATTTATTCATTTTTGGCTGTGTTGGGTCTTCGTTTCTGTGCAAGGGCTCTCTCCAGTTGCGGCAAGCGGGGGCCACTCTTCATCGCGGCGCGCGGGCCTCTCACCATCGCGGCCTCTCCCGTCGCGGAGCACAGGCTCCAGACGCGCAGTAATTGTGGCTCACGGGCCCAGTCGCTCCGCGGCACGTGGGATCTTCCCAGACCAGGGCGCGAACCCGTGTCCCCTGCATTGGCAGGCAGATTCCCAACCACTGCGCCACCAGGAAAGCCCAGCTCCTCCTTTTTAATTTTTTATATTTATTTATTTATTTGGCTGAGCCGGGTCTTTGTTGTGGCATGTGGGATCTTCGCTGCCGCATGCGAGATCTTTAGTTGTGGCATGTGGGATCTAGTTCCCCGACCAGGGATCGAACCCAGGCCCCCGGCATTGGGAGCACAGAGTCTTAGCCACTGGACCACCAGGGGAAGTCCCTGTGTAACATTTAAAAAGTCTCTTCTATGTAGTCTCTTTCTTTCTGATAGTGACTACATAATTATATCTTTAATACCTTTATTCTCTTTTTTCTTTAGAATAATATCTAGAATTTTCCTAATATAAGCAGCATTAAAATTGCTTGTATTCTCTTCTTCCCCTTCATCCCTTCCCCTCCATCCCACAATTTTGGTAAATAATGTCATCTTTCTTAGTGTTGACTTTTGTACTGTCAAGTATGTTTTACTTCTAAAACTTAATTGTTCAACTTAAAATGTCTGTTGGTTTCTCGGTATTATAGATGAAGCAGTCAGTGAGCTTATTCTTTTTTCCACTTTCCCTCTTTCCATTTTTTTAGTTTACCTTTTTTAAGTTGTTAGATCACATATCACATGTATTTTATTCTGTCACCCTTGTTTTTCTCTTTTTTTTGATCGTATATCTATGGGTAGATATATTTGCCGCCCATGAGAAGTCTTTTTACTGAGGCTTCCTCAGTCATCGCTTGACTGGTTACAGTTTTTCCTCTAGTAGTTTCCTTGAGAAGAGCTCACACAAACATTATTCCCTGAATTCTGGAATGTTCAAAGCAATTTGGTAGTATTAACTGTTGGAAGGAATGTGACTAAAGGCTCTATTTCTGGCAAGAGTATAAATTGGTACAACCACTGGAAAGCAGGTTTGCCACAACTCATAAACATTCACTACTCTAGGACTCAGAAATGTCATGTCTATTCAGGGACAACTCACGCACAGGTGTACCAGGAGTCACATAGAGGGCTGTTCATAACAGCACTGTTTATAATAGTAAAAACTGAATGACCACCAAAAAACAGATAGATAAGTAAATCAAGGTATATTCCTCAAATTAAACTTTATACACCAGTCAAAATTAATAATCTATAGTTACACTCGATAGTATAGACAGAATCTTAGCAATATGCTTTATTTTACTAATTCTCATCTTTGTCATTTTAATACTTATAAAATTGTGATATATCTTACAATTGATGGCATGTCATCATTTAATTAGAAGATGTTATTTTTTCTTATTTTATTACATAAAATAGTGCTGTATCTTACATTTGATGGGGCCTTATATTCAATGACATATGGTAATAATATGTGACAAAATGAAGTGTCAGAAGATTACATAAATATGATGCCCTTTGTGTAAGGCTGAAAGAAGTAAAACTAAGCAGTTTTTATTTATGAACACATATATGTGACAATACTATATGTGTTCAAGGGAATAATAAAAAAATGTCAGGGTGGTGATTCCTTCTGGTGGGGGAAGTTAAATGGATGGATTTATGTTATTATTTAACATAATGGCTTATATTAATAATCAATAATTAACATAAAATTATAATAAATCAAATATATATACATTATAATACTGATACATAAATGAGGACATGTATGGACTAAGAATGCAGATATGTCATGAACCAAGGATTCTGACTAATTTTATACACCTTAGGTTGAAACTTTATATTAGAAGTAAAACTTGGCTGGTTCATACTGTCCTTGAGTATAAGTGTTGAAACTATCTTCTGGCATTGAATGTCACTTTTGAGTAATCTGACATCTGCCATCATCCTGATTTCTTTTTTCTTTTTCAAATGATATAATCTTTTTGCTTGGATTTCCAAATGATTTTCTGCCTGTTTAAAGACAATGGCTTTACTAAGACATGTCTGTTTTGTTGGAGCTGGATCAAATTTCCCTGATATACAGTGTGCCTTTTCAATAGGTAGGCTTAGATCATGTATTTCAGGACTATTTTCTATAATTATATTTTCAAATACATATTCTATGCCACTGTTTTGACTTTCTTCTTTTGGACTCTGCATGTGTGGGATATAATGTACTTGTCTTCTATATCTATGATTTTGTCTCTAATCCCTTTGATTTCTTTCTCTATTTTGGTTTAATTTTGCTTGCTTTCTCCACTTCTTTCCTGCCTATCTCTTACTGTGCTTTCCATAATATCTATTTTCCCTTGTGCTTTTTAATAATTTATTCTTTATATTTGATTTTGGTTTCCTTTCCTGAGTCCTGACAGCTCCTCTTTCTCTTCTTCCTGTTATTGATCATGCCATCAACATCTATTGCCTCTTTCTTTCTTCTCTTAGTTCTTTTATTTCTGCTTTGCTGTCTTCCTTCATAATTGTGATTTTATTTGAATACAGTTCTTATCTGATCTGTGACAAGTCTTTCTGGTGGATTTTCTTATTTATAGGAAAGTTTTGCTGTGCTTTCCCACATTTTCTTATTGTACAGAATTTTTATAGTTTATATTTTCCTGAACTAGCTTCTGGCAGGTGATTAGGGAAGTGTAGGTAAGTAGGCACAAGGGTTATCTCCTTTGTTGGTATAGTGAAAGACTCTTTTCTCCACGTCTCATGTCTTTTTTCAGTCCTCCTTTATCACCTTCTCTTATGTTAAATAGATATTCTGGTGTACCATTTAGAATAATACTAACTTAATTCCAATGGTATATATATATATATATATATATATATATATATATATATATATATATATATATACACACATACATACATATATACATTTTGCTTCAACATAGCTCCCTTTGCTCCCTCTTCCCTTGCATTATTATTAATTGTGTATAATTTTACTATTGTCATAGTGATTACATCTTTACTAGTTAGAAGTACATCAATATAGCAGTATCATTATTATTTTATACAGTTGTCTTTTAAATCAGTTAAGAGAAGAAATAAGTAAAAAATACATTTATGTTGTGTTATACATTTACCTATGTGTGGTAGACAGAATAATGGTTCCCCAAAGATGTTCATGTCCTAATCTTTGAAACCTGTGATTATGTTTACATGACAAAGGAGAATTTAGGTTCCAGATAGAATTAAGACTGCTCAGCAGCTGACTTTAAGACAGGGGAGGCTATCTTGGATTAGCCAGGGGGACACAATGTAATCACAATGTTTTTAAAAGTGGAAGAGGGAAGCAGAAGAGAAGATCAGAGTGATAGGGGAAGGACTCAACCCACCATTTCTGACTTTGAAGATGTAGGAAGAGGACCACAAGTCAAGGAATGCAGGTAAATTATAGAAGCTGAAAGAGGGAATTCAGTGGATTTTCCCCTAGAACTACCAGAAAAGAATGCAGACCTGCTGACACCTTGATTTTAGCCCAGTGAGATATGTTTTGCACTTCTAAACTTCATGAGATAGTATATATGCCTTGTTTTAGGCCACTAAGTCTTTGGTAATCTGTTATTGCAGCCATAGGAAACTAACCCACTATGTAATTATCTTTACCGTGTTCTTTATTTCTTCATGTGAATTCAAGGTCTAGTTTCATTTTTTTTTTTTTTCCGCTAGAAGGATTTCTTTTAGAATTTATTGTAGGGGCAGATCTGCTAGCAACAATTTTTCTCAGTCTTTTAAAAATCTGGGTATGTCTTTATTTCACCTTCATTTTTGGATAGTTTTGCTGGATATATACTTTTTAGTTGACTTTTTCTTTGAGCACTTTATCATCCCACTCTCTTCTGGCCTCCATTGTTTCCGATGAAGTCAGCTGTTAATCTTATTGAGGATCCTTTGTGGTGGATTGCTTTTCTCTTGCTATGTTGAAAAATTTCTTTATGTCCTTAGACAGTTTGATTATGATGTGTTTAGGTATGGATCTGTTTGAATTTATCCTACTTAGGGTTTGTTGAGCTTCTTGGCTGTGTACAATAATGTTTTTCATCAAATGTGGGTAATTATCAGTCATTTCTATTTCAAATCTTTTTTTCTGCCCCCCTCCCCCTGCCTTTTTCTCTTTAAAAATGGCACCTCTGTGTATGCCCCTCTGAACTTCATCTGGTTCAGTATGGTGTCTTCAGCTTGTTTTTGTGCTCCCCTGGTTGCTTCACCCAATGCTGTACCTACCTGAGAAGGTGATCCCTTCATTTTGGCTGCTGCTTTTGATATTTGCTACTCTTGATACCTCTGGGCACCTTCCATCTTTCTCTCTCTCTCTTCCCCAGCACTTGAAAACTATTCAAAGTCAGTCCTGTCCACAGCAGGTCTCATTCAGGTGAGGTCCTCCCCTTCTGGGAGAATACTTTCACTGGTGATTTCTGAGGTCTATTGCTGCTACATCCCTCTGTGCTCTCCTGTGCTCTCTCATTCCTACCTTCTGCTCAGCTGCTTTTTAAAACACTTCCATTTCAATTTAGACTTAGTGGGTTTTCTATGTTTCCCAGTTTCATGAAAACTGAGTTTGTGGCTTTAAAAACTCTGTGTTTTTTTCCTGTGGTTTTCAAGACAAGTCATGGGAAGATTCATTAAACGACCACCATATTTATACCAAGTAGCCTCCAAGTATGTTAAAAAATTTTTTAGCATATTTTCGAGATCTATTTACAGTGTTCAGAAGAAAGACAAGACAAAAACAAAGTTGGCCCAGAGTTTCGGTCAGATGTTATGTCTATTGTTTTGTTCAATTCAGTGCACAACATTCAAGGGGGTTGGGGATCAGTGTGATGTTACAGGAGGTTGGTCACATGTCTAAGTTGAATTTTGAGCAGGTTTGGGAAAACCCCTTAATAGGACCTACATCAAACATGAAAGTATTATAGTTTCTTGGTGATTTTCTTCAATTAATCTTGGGAAAAAAACGAGATGCAAAGAAAGAGAGAAGGCAATGGAATTTTGCAAACACAATAGAAGATGCAAGTGGAGATGATGCTTTGGACTAATGAGTAGGATAGAAAAAAAAATGATTTCTTTCTCTGATTAGATAAGCAATCACATAAAAGTGGACAGATGGGTTTTTGATGTAAAACATAGTTTGAGAGCCTTGTGATATTCTCAGAAAATTTTCATTTTAAGTTTGTAAACCAAGAGCAAGTCAAGTTTCAATTGATAAAGCGATATCATGTAATTCTAAGTCTTGTTATATATGTTATACTGTGTATTTAGCTAATACACATTTTAACAGAAAAGACATAAGTGACTGGATTATGAACCTCATTGTGTGTCAGTTATCCATTCCAAACTCATGGCATTTCTAGTGCTGTATGCATCACCATCCATCAGATGACAGGGTCAGCTCTGCAAGTCCTGTGCTTTGGAGAAAGAACAAACAAACCTATTTAGCAACAAAAATATCAGGAAGTCTTCAAGAGCTTGGTTTCAGATATCCTAATAGAAGGTAGAGGAGATCTGTTTGTGGAAGGGGATCCTTTTCATAAGCCTCCAAATCACAGGCTGTTTACTAATTCTTGGCTGCTGAGGCTAGTCCTAATAACTCCTGATAAATGCACCCAGACAAGATGGGGAGGCCCTACTGTGAAATGCTGGGATGGGATACAAGAGGGCGGCAGCAAGGGCTGCTGCTGTAATGTGATCTCTCCAGATGGATTCTTTCATCTCAGGTAAAAAGTTCAGTCCTACGATCTCATTCTTTTTTTTGCAAACATTGCAATGGTTGACTTTATTATCGGGATTAAGATCTATGATTAAAGTGATGTAATGTCAACAATCCTTTCTTAATCCTATATTGATTCAACAACTGCTGTGTATATGCTTTGGTTCAGTTAAATATGATGGACTAGTTTGTAGACCCCTGAATTCCAACAACAGCAACTGATATACTTACAGTGCAGCTGCTGAGCTGATAACCCTTCTTTATGACAGTGTAATAGAGTGGAATGATATTAAGTTACTCTGAATACAACAGGCATGACTCTTCATTTGTCTGTACTATATTAAAATATATTCATATTTAAAAATCATTTAATTTTTATTTTGAAAACACTCAAACTTTGAGTTACAGACAAGATTATTTCATGACTTTTTATGAAACTTTAAAATATAATAAATAATATAATCCACTGATGATTTGTATCAGTATTAAAAATGATTATTTCAAGGACTTTCATAATCCCTTAGTGATAAGTGATGCCTACATATGCGTGCTGCTCTTGAAATGGGCTCAGAGTCATTTAAAAAAATATAGTATGGGTGTTTCTCTTCCCTCACTGGCTAAATTCTGGATCAACACACTCTGAGTGGCAAAGCTGAGAGAACATAGTGGAGAAATAGTGAGTGGGTGAGAAACAGGGGTAATTAATATAAGTGTTCTGAAGTCCTGTGATGCCTGAAAGGATTTAAAACAAAAATGTAAGAGCACAGGAGGAGTAGGTTTACACTGTGCCACACCGTCCCCTCCCACCCCACCCCCCGGCCCCTCCCCAACACAAAACACAAGCATGTATACTTATTACTTCAGGAAATATAGCACGATAGCAGGGTTACTTGTATCATCGGCCTTGAAGTTACAGCCTCTCCCCCTCATTTCCCCACCACACCCATAGTCGTTTCCTGATGAAAATGAGGGAGCCCAGATGCCTCTGTGGGGTTTTGGGCAAAACCATATTCTATAGAGGAACTCCATAGGGGATGGTGACAAACAGTTCAATCTGATCCTTTCTTTATGATAAATATGGATTCCACAAGACATGCAGAAACGGAAACTGTGTCCCAATGTTTGCTGAGATGTGGGCTGGTGCTCCATGGGGCCTGCTGTTTAGCCAAGTCTTTGGGATCAAGAGTGATTGAACAGCCAAGAGGAAGATGATGACCTGTGAGACCTAACATGCTCCTGAATCTTTGTGAGAGACCCTTGTCACTGAAGGTGGCCAGGCATGTCTCTTGTAATCCTGAAAAGCCAGAAACTAAGTTTCTGCTTTAGGGTCTCTATCTGTATTCCATGTTTCTCCCCAGACCAGAGAGAGCAAGAGGTTGCAGAAAGAACAAAGAGGACATGCTTTGGAGTCCCTGGGTTCAGATTCTTGCCACTGAGCTGAATATCAGCCACCGTCAGATCATTTAGTTCAGATAATCCAAATACGGTCTGTCTTATTCACCCCATAGAGTTCTTACAAGGGTTCAATAAAGTCATAACATATCAATCATATGAAGATTTTTGAACGTTGTAAATGGTTGTAAAATCTTATTGATTATATTTCATCTCTTAGCTCATCAAATATCCTCAGTATTGCCTTTTATATATTTTACCTCCCCTGGGCTCCACAGTAAGATGTGGGATCCCCAGAAGGTGTTTAATAAATGGTTGTTGCATGTATGACCATCCTAAAATGCTGACCCTTGTGGTTCATTCAGGACTGGAACCATGTTCAAGGAACAGAACAAACAGGAATTCAAATCACTCTCAAATCAAATGCAGAACTCTAAGGCAGCTCTTACTAAAATCCCCTTTCCCTCCTGTTCTCTAGCACTTTGCAACTCCCAGGCCCGTCACTGTTCCCCCACAGAAGGACCCTCTCCCTCACCCTCCTTGACCCACCCAGTACTCTCTCTAACCCACCCCTAGCCCATCCCTCCCAGCATTGCCCTGGGCCCTCCACACCTCCACATGTGAGACTCCCCTGGGAAGTGAGGCTCCTTTTTACTGTCGCTCCTGTTTTCACTAGAACAGACCTTTCATTCTCAACTCCTTTTCCTAATTCTGCCTCCAAGAACCCAAATCTTGCTTAATCCTGCTCAGGGGAAGACGGGGGAAGGAACTAAGCAGCAGATGGAATCAGAACCTAATTTATTTGGCAGGAAGAAGGATTGGAAACACCGTTTTTATCCCATTCCATAGATGGAGAATAACAAAGTCAGCAAGTATCTATTACGTTCCTGCTAGGAAGCTGGCTCCAGGGATGAGCCAAAAGGAGAAAGCTACACTCCCTAGTCATTGATGACTGGGTGGGGGAGAATGGGAGGGGTGTTTCTCCAGAAAACTTTATGGATGCTTGAGAAAGTGAAAAATTCTGCAGCACTCAAAAAATATTCAAGCGTAATTTACATAAAATAAGTCCACTTTCTTAAGTGTCTAGTTCAATGAATTTTTGGCAAATGTATAGTCATCTAACCATCATCACAGTCAAGATACAGAAATGCCATTACCCCCAGAAGTTCCACTGTGTTCCTTTTCAGCCAATTCCCTTCCACTACCCCCAGCGCCTGTCAACCACTGGTTGATTTTTCTCTCCCTACAATACTGCTTTTTCTAGAATGCTATGTAAATGGAAATATAGATAGAGTATGTAGTCTTTTTATACATGTATTAATAATTCCTTCTTTTTATTGCTGAGTAGTATCCCATTGTACATATATATCAAATTTGTTTATCCATTCTCCAGTTGATGGGCATTTGTGTGTTTCCAGGTTTTGGCTACCATGAATAAAGCTGTTATGAACATTCATATAGAGGCCTCTGTGTGAACATAGATTTCTGTTTCTCGTGTGTAAATACTTAGGATTTTGATTGATGTGTTACATGGTAGGTGTATGATTACTTTTACAAGAAAGTGCCCTGCTGGTTTCCAAAGTGACTGCATGAGGGTTTCAGTTGCTCCACATTCTTGCTGACACTTGATACTGTCAATTGTTTTGATTGTGGTCATTGTATTGGTATGCAGAGGTATTTTGTGGATTTAATTTTCATTTCCCTGATCATTAGTGACTTTGAGCATCTTTTCACATGCTTATTGGCCATTTATGTATCTTCTTTGATGATATATCTGTCCAAATCTTTAGCCCATTTCTAATTGGGTTGTCTTCTTATTATGAGTTGTATTTTTCCTATTCTTCTTATTGAGTAAAATTTCTGTATGTATTCTAGACACAAGTGCTTTATTGAATGTATGTTTTGCAAGTATTTTCACCCACTCTATGGCTCATTTGTCTTTTCACTTTCTTAATAGTGGTTTTTAAAGAGCAGAAGTATTTAATTTTGATGGCATCCAGCTTATCAATTTTCTTCTTTTATAGTTTGTGAGAAATCTTTGCCTAACTAACACAAGGTCACTGTTATTGGCTGAATTTCATCCGCCCCCCACCCACCCCCCCCCCGGCCCCAAATTAATATGTTGAAGTCTTAACCCCGACTACCTCAGAATATAAACTTATATGGCGATAGGGTCTCTGTAGAGGTAATCAAGTTAAAATGAGGTTATTAGGGTGGGTCCTATCCAATATGACTGGTGTCCTATAAGGAAAAGAGGAAATTTGGAGACGGACAGACAGACACACACACACACACACACACACACAGACACACGCACACACACAGGGAGAATGCCCTGTGACCATAAGCCAGAGATTGGGCTGATGCATCCATAAACCAAAGGATGCCAAAGATGCTAACAAAGCACTAGAAGAAGAGAAAGGCATTGAACAGATTCTTCCTCGCAGCCCTCAGAAGTAATTAGTCTTGCTGACACCTTGACCTTGGACTATCAACCTCTAGAGTTGTGAGATAATAAATTTCTGTTGTTTCAGCTATTCAGTTTGTGGTACTTTGTTACAGCAGTCCTAGCAAACTAATATAGTCACTAAGATTTTCTCCTACTTTTTTCCTAGAGGTCCTGTAGCACTTTTGTAAGATTAATCTGGCAGAGATATGAGAGAGTTCCTGAGTTCAGAATGATTTCAGAACGAGTTTAAGGAGCTGGATGATGCTTGTAGCAATAAAGTTTTTATAGGAATAAAGAAACTCTGCCTTGGTTTTGGTAAGCAGAGAGAAGAAGATTTCATCTTTGTGAAAACGAATTTCACTGAACTAAGAAGCCATAAAAGTTGTTTCACTATAATTTAATGAATTGGAAATATATATATTTTGGACCAGAAGCTGCAGTTTGCCAAGCCATCATTCTTTTGTTCCATTCTGAGGAAATTCATTGCTTCTTCATAGGTAGTGTCCAAATCCAAGGTTTTGGAATTAAGGAGCAAAGTGCTAAGTGGGGTATTTAGTAGCTAAGATAGGCAATGAGCTTGTGTTAGATTTTTCGCAGAGGCCACTTGCTGAATTGTGTCTCAGGTCTCAGCAGTGTTTGGTTACCAACCTCTATTTAATCTATCTTCTTATAAACATAGGGAATTCAAGAAATTCAACTAGAAATTATGGACGGCTCACAGTATACTCAGCATTGTCAGGATAAGTAGAAACCTATGAGTTGAAGACCCAGTGCTTCAGAAATATTCAGTGCACTGGATTCCAGCCACTGTGTTTATTAAGGACACCATTCCTGCATTCTCCTGGCTTTTTAAGGTAGTCTTGGGGGATCAGTGCCCATGTTGGGACCCTCAGTAAAGAATTAGAAGAGTGCTAGATGGCAGAAGATGCCAATTTATTATAAAAAGAAGTGCTGCATCATTCAAAAAAAACACATGATATGTGGATGAGGATGATGATATCTCATTTCTGTGAGTTAAATAGAAGGGGATATTATAATCATGTTTTACAAATGAGAAGACTGAATTAGAGACAGGCTAGAAGGACATATTCAGATATACCAGCGATATCTAGCCAAGGTTTTCAATTAAAGGTTTTTTTTTAAAGTATTATTCTGGTCACAAGTATCTTCTTTACTATTACAAAATCTTGGCTCATCAGGATGTATGGAAGATTATTGCTACACAAACTTCCAATCCCTCTCTTCCCCCAACCTCCGCGGGTGCTGCGCCTACCCTTCCCACCCTGCTGTGCTTGACTCTGGACTCGGCCACCTGAATTGCTTTAGGCAATGGGATGTCAACAGATGTGAGCAAAGGCTTGAAATGTGCTTGCACATGTGGGTTTGCTCTCTCAAACTCTTGACTTTCACCATGAGAGGAACCTGATGTGGACACTGCTCATCTAAGGAGGATGAGAGATATGGAGCCGACCTGGACCCGGCCTCCAGCTGGGAGTCAGGCCCAGCTAAGCCAGCCCACCCTAGCCGAGCCCACAGATGTGTGAGGAGGCAGCATGCTGCTGCAAGCCACTGAAGTTTCCAGGTTATTTGTTAAGTATCTTTGTTTGGATGATACTACATTAATACATACTTTTGTAAAGCGCAAAATGGTTATAGGTAGCACAAGGTAGCCCACTGTGCTTATGTACTGCATAGACTGGAAATAATAAGAATGGAGGCTGAATGGTCTGAAGAACCGGCACAGGACTGGAAATCAGAAGACCCGGGTTGCAGTGGTTTTTCTACCTTTAATGATAGTAGCTTATCTTATGAAATGCTCACCAGGTGCCAGGCATTTTTCTAGCAGTTTTATTAATTCATTTAATCTTCATAACAACCTTATGAGGTACATTTATTGATATTCCTACCTTAGAGATGAGGAAACTGAGGCACAGAGAGATTAAGAAGCCACCTAATGTCTCACAGCTAGTAAGTGGCTGGACTGAGATTGGCACCTTGACAGGCAGTGTAATGGATGCTGTCGTGCGCCACCCAGGTGCCTGGTCACAACTGAGGCACTCGTTTTCCCAGATGCTGGGAGAGTTGGCACCTGATAGTTCTCAGCTGAGTCCCTCTCTGGGAGCTGTCCTTGACCAAAGGGAGCTGCCTCACTCAAGTTACATCCTTTCTTGGGGAGAGCACATCCAATGTTTTGGCACATCCAGGCCAAAAGCCTGGTCAAAACTTCTTTGTCTACATTAGGGACAACTTGAAGTCCCTTCCAACTCAGGAGCTCTCTGCAAGATCAGACTAGTCCTTTGAAGCTACTTCATCATCTCTACCCAATCCTGCTTCCCTCATTTCCTTACAGGTGTTGGTTTTTAAAATGCTCCCTACCAAGCCTGCATACAAATACCCATCTCAGAGTCTAATTCAAGCAACCCAACGTGAGATAGCTGCATTCCAGAGTCTGAGTTTCTAGACGCTATGCAGTATTGCAAGGTATCTACTTGGAGTTTCATTATAAAGTAGGGACGATAATACCTGTCTTATTGAGAGGGTTAAAAGTGGTAGCATTTTACATTCATTTTTCACTCTGGAGTGTGGCGATCTGCCTTCTGCCCCACCCTTTCCCACTCCATGGACGCTCTTACCACTATGGTCATCAATGACTTTTAATGACAAAACCCAACATATTGTTTATACTGGACTCTACTGCATCTGATTTTATCATCACTTGTGAACTTGGTCTTCTGACGATTGTTTTCCACAAGATTCCAACTCTCCCTTTCTTGTTCAACTATCTCCTGCATATTCGTGACTCCCTACCCCAACTTCTTCCCCAAGCTTTGGAATAATTGTTCCACAAACAGTTGAACACGCATTGCTACTTGTTTTCTCCAAGTTCCTCAAACTCAGCATTTCCAAAATGGAAATCATCATTTTCTCCAGCAAACCTGCCCTTCCATCTGTAATTTGCTTTCATTGGTGATACCATCCTTCCAGGCCACCATTCAAACAAAAAGGTGTTTTTCTTTAATAGTTCCTCTTCCTCACCCCCACACTAAATAAGCCTGTCTAATTTTCTCCTTGTCCCCAAACTTCTCCACTGTGTCCCTCCACTCTATTCCTTCTGTCGTTGCCGCCCTTGAGACCCTCATCAGCTCTTGTCTGAGCAATTGCAATAGCTTCCTAAGTGGTCTCCTTGCTTCCAGCCTTGCTTTCTCAAATTCAACATCCAAACCACAGTGTATGTGATCTACCTAAAAGGGAAATCGGATTATGCCATTCTTCTGCTTAAAACTCTTCAGTAGCCCCCATTTTCTACAGGATGATGCCAATAAAAAGCTCTACAATAAAAAGCTCTTCATAATCAGAATCAGTGCAGTACAGTGCAGTGGCAAAGACGTGGGTTTTAGAACCAGGCAATTGGAAAAGATCCCTGGCTCCTCTGCTTATTAGTGGTGTGGCCTTGGGCAATACCTTTAACCTCGCTAACAGAATGGAGATATAATAAAGGTATCTACTTGAGGCAGTTACTCACCAATTTTTCTACACACTATCTGATGTTTTCCAGCCTTTCTTGAGGTTAGGTTGGGACCATGCGATAATCTACTGGGAGTGGCATTGATGTGAGGCCTGTGACTTGCCTCCTTTTTTCCTCTTTTCCTGCTGTGACAGCTTTGGAGGCCACACGTCCAGGGTGGCTCTGGACCGTGAGCTCCGTGAGGACACACAGCGCTTCACTGTGGCACCTCCAGCACTAGAACAGTGCCTTGTCCATATCAGGTGGTCAAGAAATGTTTGCTGAATAAATTGACACCCACTTTGAACTTTGGAAAATGGAATATCTTTTTCTTAAAAGTATGCAGAATAGATTTAAACCCTTGTATTAATCCACTAGGGCTGCCATAACAAAATACCACAGACTGGGTGGCTTAAACAACAAAAATTAATTTTCTCAGTTTTGGAGGCTAGAAGTCCAAGATCAAGGTGTTAGCAGGTTTTCTTCTGAGGCCGCTCTCCTTGGCTTGCAGATGGCCGCCTTCTTGCTGTGTCCTCACATGGTCTTTCCACTGTATATGCAAGTGTCTGGTGTCTCTCTGTGTCCAAATCTATTCTTTCTATAAGGACACCAGTCATATTGGATTAGGGCCCACCCTAATGGCCTCATTTTAACTGAATTACCTCTTGAAAGTATTTATCTCCAAATATGGTTACAATCTGAGGTAGTGGGGGTTAGGACTTCAACACATGAATTTGGGGGGACACAATACAGCCCATAACAACCCTCATCTGGAGACTACCCTGTTCACTTCAACAGACCAGAGGATCTTTTCCTCTCAGGAGAAAAAATCTTGTAATAAGAATGATCAAGACAGGAGAAAGTAACACTTGTTGTGGATATGACATGACAGCAGCCCACACCTACTGTCCGTCCACTCACTATGTGCAAGATCTTATGCTAAATTCTGTAAGTGCATTGTCTCTTTCAATCTCAGAATTGAAGTACAGGAAGATAGAGGAAATTGTCTTAGGACATACAGCTGATAAGTGGTAGAGCTAGGATTTTAGGATTTGAATCCACTTATATTGCCCTACTCCCCATCTCAGCTAATTGTTACAAGTGCCCTGTGAGAGTATATGCTTTTTCAAAAAAACTGATAATAAAATAGCAAGTATTTATATACTGTTCTCTACATGACAGGTACTCTCAAGTATTTCACGTAAGCTAACTCATTTATAACCTCATAATAATGCCATGAGGTGATGGCATTATTACCATCACCAGTGCCATCACTGTCCCACTGCCAGGAGTCCCAGCAAGGAGGTGGCACAGGAGGGTTTGAGCCTAGGAAAGTCCACCTGCCACACTCAGCTGCTGCTTGGGACGCAGGTTAAGAAACTTGGCCAAGGGCATGCCTCTTAGAAGGGAAAAGACTGGGCCTTGAATCTGGGCCTCTCTGGAGACCCCGCACTCCCTTCATTACTGTGCACCGTGCCTGCTTGCGCCTGCCTGTGTGCTGTGTTTTTCTCCACAGCCTTGGTGATGTGAACAGCTCTGCCAACACTGATGTCAAAGAAAGGGCTTTAATGCTGAAGAAACAAGAGTTGGGGGAAATCCTCCTTTGCAGTGTTATTGGAGTAAACTCTCATTTCCCTTAGACTGATTAGCTGCGTGTTTAATATTTCAAAACGCACTGGTCTTTAACAAATCTGATGGGTTAAACCTGGAAGGGGGTGGGAATCTTTAGCAGACTGGCAGTTGCAGGCAGACTGACTTATTTTTTTTAAAATTATTTATTTATTTATTTATTTATGGCTGTGTTGGGTCTTCGTTTCTGTGCAAGGGCTTTCTCTAGTTGCGGCAAGTGGGGGCCACTCTTCATCGCGGTGCGCGGGCCTCTCACTATCGCGGCCTCTCGTGTTGTGGAGCACAGGCTCCAGACGCGCAGGCTCAGCAATTGTGGCTCACGGGCCTAGTCGCTCCGCGGCATGTGGGATCCTCCCAGACCAGGGCTCGAACCCGTGTCCCCTGCACTGGCAGGCAGATTCTCAACCACTGCGCCACCAGGGAAGCCCCAGACTGACTTTTTTATATTTATAAAAGTTGTGTCTGTCACAAGGCTTCTGGGAACACTTGCACAATTTAAAATACAAACTAGAAAAATACGTTGACATAATTGTCTGTCTTAAGGAATTTTTCCATAATCACAGCCTTAACATAAAAATTCCCGCTTGGTATCCCTCCCCAGGCAGAAGTTGGAGTGTACAGACGAGACTTTCCTTATGCTTAGAAATTAGCCTGAAATTCTTTATCCCAACATAAGCTCATTTCAGACTAGAGCTCCCAATAGACAGCATCTCCATCCTTCCTTCTGCTTCTGCTTTTCCCCAACCAGGACCCGGATGCTCCGCCCACTCCCCTTCCCCACCTGCAGGCATCTGTGGCTTTGCTGTGCTGTCCCTTCTTGGAGTCTTCAGGGGCTCCTCGTGCCCACCCCTGAGGCCATAAGACCCCGTCAGGACCTGGATCCTGCCAACTGCTGGCCTCCTGTCGTCCCCTCCTCCCCTAAGGCCCCGTGGTCCCCCCACGTGTGCGTCTGCACTGTCTCGATCCACCGGTTACTCCCTGCTGCTGCCCGGGATCCACGGGCTGTGCTCCGGCGCCGCCAATCCGCGAGGACTCGATGGAGCCCCTGTTTTGTTTCACGAAGCTGCGATGTTTCATCTGCAAGTTCGGGGTCCGTTTATAGAGTCCTCGCTGTTATTGCTGTTCATTTGTTGACTTCTATCTCAAAATGCCAAGGAAGGCAGGGTCTGGATGTAAAAGCACCACCTTGTCCACAGTAGGCATCAATAAAAGGAGATCGCATCTCTTCTTTTACTTAAAAAAAAAAATTACCCACGTTGCCTGACTTGTCAAATGAAAGACTATAGCGAGGCAGAAATTGTTAGAGAGAAACTTGAAACAATTTTAAAAAATGTTTTTATTGTGGTAAAATACACATAACATAAAACTTACCATTTTGGTGACTTTTTAAGTATACAGTTCAATGGCATTAACTCCATTCACAATGTTGTGCAGCCATCCCCACCACCCATCTCCAGAGCCTCTTCATCTTCCCCAGCTGACACTCAAAACACCAACTCCGCATTCTCATTACCTCCCCGCCAAGCCCTGGTAACCCATAGTCTCCTCTTTGCCTCTATGAATTTGCCTCTTCTAGGTACCTCATAAAAGGGAGATCGTACAATATTTGTCTTTTTGTATCTGGCTTATTTCACTTAACATGATGTTTTCAAGGTTCTTCCATGTTGTAGCATGTGTCAGAATTCATTCCATTTTAAGGCTGAATAATAGTCCATTGTATGTATATACCACACTTTCTTTATCCATTCATCTGTAGTTGGAAATTTAGGTTATTTGGGAACCTTGGCTATTGTGAATCATGCTGCAATGAATATGGATATGCGAGTGCAGATATCTCTGCAAGATACTGACTTTAATCCTTTTGAGTATATTCCTAGAAGTAGAGTTGCAGGATCATCTGGTAAAACTATGTTTAACTTTTTGAGGAATTGTCATGGCCTCTATTTACCTCTTTACTCTGTGCTTTTCTTCATCTTCACTCTGTTCACAGGCCACCCTCTCTGCATTTCTACCTTTTAAGTACCCCAAGAGGGAGGATACAATTAGTTTAGAAAGCACTTGCTGGGCAGAGCATGCGAGGCAGGCTTCTGGTCGGCCAGCCTTTAGATGGAGCCTTTGGTCAAGAACCAGTATTTTTGGATGAGTTGTGTCCACATTATCAGTGTCACGTGATAAAACCACCTCTGAACAGTGGACTGTGGATATTGCAACATTCCTCAAAATTAGGCCATATGTAGGCACTCCAGGAAACACTAGTTCACAAGAAAAAACCCAGAGGGAATTACAGACCAGTGAGTATTTATTCCCCTGGGGCATAACTTACTGCCTTTCTACAGACTTGTGCCATGGTCTGTCCTTATCTTTAAGTCCAGGTCTTCACTATTTGGCAAAGTTTGGTGTCATTTGGAAACGTTGAAGACTTCATTGTGCATTTCTTCCTGAAGCTCATATCCTGAATGGATTTGTGAATCCTGAAGATTCATAAATTAAAATGTGGAGTTCAGTATATTATGCAATACTTTAATCTTGATTTAAAGATGACTTCTCCCCCCTCCCCTCCTCACAGCCTGTAGCCTGTGCTCCTGGGCGGGTGAGGCAATCGGTCCCTGTCTCTTTCCCGGTAATTTCATTCCAGAACATGAGAAGAAGCAGGGAAAAGGGAGCAGAAAGCTCTTACTTGAACAGTACCATCAGATGATGGCTCCGTACTCTTGGGCCTCGGAAGAAGTCTAAAACTGACTCCTGTGGGTGCCTTCCTGGTTTACTTGGTTAAAAACTCGGATTACAACCTTCTTGACATGGGTGGTGTATTCCCTTTCTCTTCTACAATTCTCTCCCTCAGCCCCTGTTTTTCTGATAGTCTATTCTGCATAGGTTTTCACTGTTAGGATTCCCATTACCCTCTTAGGCAGTGGTCAAAATGACTCCAGTCACGCCTCTCCCTCATGATCCATGGGAAACACTCGTGCATCCCTTGCTCTGACAAATTCTGAGGCATCGGCTTGCTCCTGATGTGACCCTCTGTTCTGTGCAGGCCACTTTTGCTGTCCCTCTCATGAATCAGGCACAGTCCTTTGTGCCCCCATAACTGCAGGGACACATAAACGTTCTCCAGGTGTCCTGCTGAAGCTTTTAACCCTAGGCTTGAGCTGAGGGAAGAGTACCCATCCCTTCCCATAAGAGTAAGAGTCACAGGGCATCAATTGTTTTCTCCAAAGAAATATATTGAGGGTCCCTTCAGCATCAACACACTCTCCACTCTTTGAAATTACCACATTAGGATGGTCTGACACTCTGTTAGCATTCATTGTATTTTGGTGCCTCAGTTGAAACTTCTAATTTAACATCTTATTATACTTATTAGCTTTCCCTTTATCTGTTTTGCATCTAAAGCATTTCCCAAACCATAACAAAGCTCCCCCCACCATGCCATTATTACTGTTCTTTCCAGTTGTTTTTGAGGTGGAACCCTGCCACAGGCGTGTTGAAAATCTAAATTGTTATAGCACAGTATGTAAGCTACCTTGCACAGTGTCTAGTAGGTAGTGAGTACTCAAATGTTAGTTCCTTGTTTCCTTTGATACTAATCAAGAAATCACATACACTGATATCACCAATCTCACAAAAAAAAGTCTTCGAGCATGGAAAAACTGATGATAAATACAAATAAATACGATTAATACAATTTTTCCAAAATTCGATTTTTTGCTTGAAAAGCTGGAATTTTATTATTGGCAACAAATACTATCAGTGATCTCCTTGAAATGATGGGCTCACTTTGTATATTTTGGAGAAACTGCCTGCCAAATACCCAAGCCTGAAAAACCATGTATCTGTCAGTAGTTCTGTCATATAAAATTGTGTTCCATGAAAAAAAGCAACTAGTTCAAATGCAGTTCAAACAGGTGCACAAGGGCTTTTCCTTGAAACAACCGTTGCTCTTTGGCTCGCAGAAGTGTTTTAGAAGTGTAGTTCCTATTTCGCCACACAGAATATTAAAAAGATGTGTACTCATGGATTGAAATTTCATAAAATTAACAATTTTGGTGGGTTCAAGTGCATTATTAAGTGAAACTGACATTTTAAAAAATTGTGGGACCTCTTGGAGAAGACTATGACAACTTGTAGTTTGGCATCATGTCTTTGATTCATGCTAAGGTGCCAGCAGTTTTAGCCACCAGTACTTTTGCACCATCCATGCAAGTCTCAACACAGTGAGAAAGGCAAATTATTTATTATTATTATTATGAAAATAGTTTTGATCTTGTGGACTCCCTAGTCTCATGGACCCCCAGGAATCCACAGACCGCACTTTGAGAATTGCTGTTCTAGAACAGTCTCTCAATCTTTTTCTAATAATAATCTTTGTGAGATTGACATTTTGGAAAATTGAAGTCAATTCTTTTATAAAATGTCCCACAATTTGGATTTTCTGATTGTTTCCTCACGTTTAGGATTCAGGTTAAATATTTTTGGCAAGAATACGATGTAGGTGATGTGTTCTTCCTATGATATTACATCAAGAAGCACTTACTGTCAGTTTGTCCCATTACTGGTGATTCTGTGTTTGATTACCTGATTAAGGGGTGGTGCCTGACAGATCTCTTTATAGTAAAGGTACTCTTTCCCCTTTGAAATTAGTAGAACTAAGAAACTGACACATACTAACCTGTGAAATCATTCTTGAAGACCATGTGGATATCTTGTTCTGCAAAATGGTTTTAGCATCCATTGATGATCTTTGCCTAAAACATGATTACACTGGAGATTGTAAAATGGTGATTTTTGAATTCTGTCATTCCTTTTACATTTATTAGCAGGAGTTATTATGTAAAGAAGTGTTGTCTCTTCACTCTACCTCATTCTCTTTATAGATTCATGGATTCTTTTTCTTTCTTTTAACAATTCAATAAATTAATTGGGCAAATGAGAACCCTTTTAAAATGCAATTGTGTTTTTTTCACATGTCTCCATCAGTCTTTAAGCACTTCCTCGCTTTCTGGTATACAATAGTCAAGATTCACTTTCTACTTTCCCTGGACCAATCTTGGAACCAGTCATTTGTCCCAAGAGCTTTGGTTCCTTTTAGTAGGAATGGTATTTAGAAATCAAGATCTGGGCATTATTTGTAGTCATTGCTACTAGGGTGTCATTGTTTTTAGACCCATGCAGTAGACAAAGCTACAGTGTATATAGTTTTTAAAATAATCAATTCAGAATTACTCATACATGCAACAACATGGATACATTTCAAAAACATTACACTCAGTAAAAAAAGCCTCAAAAAAAAGTTCTATAGAACCAAACCAGAAACCTGGGGTCCAGCCTGGCCCTGCTGAGCCCAACCTAGAACAACTGAGCCACAGCGCACTGTCAGATCTGTAAGTGAGAAATAAAATGGTGTTTTTTTCAAGCTACTGAAATTTTGAGATTGTTGTGCATTGTTACTGCAGCCAAAACCTGAGGTATAAGAAAGAAAGCCAAGAGAATACTATGTGGTTTTGAAAGTTAAGGAAATGCTTCAAGGAGGGGTAGCAATGAATGGTTTCAAATACTGCTGTTAAATCTGTTACACTGTGGGCTGGGAATGGACACTGAATTTAGCTACATGGAGTTAACGGTGAACTTAACAAGATCAGTATCAGGGACCTGGGAATGGGTGGATGGAAAGTCTGATGAGAGCAGGTCTAAGAGAGAATGGGAGATGAGGCATTTAGAGACAGTGAGTTTAGAAAAATCTTGTTAGGAGTTTTGGTGAAAAGAAATAGAGCAGGAGAAGTACAGTTCAAAGAAAGTTTTATTTTGTTTTAAATTTAAGATGGAAGAAATAGCAGCACGTTTGTATGTTGATGGGGCAGTCGGGAGGAGGAGTGATGGTGCTCTTAGCAAACAAAATTTGGGTCCACATGCCCACGTGCGCAATAAAGCCAATCTACTGACACTGTGTTGTGGTGAAAGAAAGGGCAACGTTTATTTCAGGGTGCCAAACAAGGAGTCCAGGGCAGCTAGTGCTTAAAAGACCTGAGCTCCCCAAAGGCTTTCAGGGAAAGGGTTTTAAAGACAGGGTGAGACAGCTACATGTAAAAGAATAAAAGTAGAATATTTCCTAACACCATACACAGAAAAAACCTCAAAATGGATTAAAGACCTAAATATAAGGCTGGACACTATAAAACTCTTAGAGGAAAACATAGGCAGAACACTCTTTGACATAAATCACAGCAAGATCTTTTTTGACCCACCTCCTAGAGTAATGAAAACAAAAACAAAAATAAATAAATGGGACCTAATTAAACTTAGAAGCTTTTGCACAGCAAAAGAAACCATAAACAAGACGAAAAGACAACCCTCAGAATGGGAGAAAATATTTGCAAACAAAGCAACTGACAAAGGATTAATCTCCAAAATATACAAACAGCTCATGGAGCTCAATATCAAAAAAAAAAAAAAAAAAAAAATACCACAAAAACAACCCAATCCAAAAATGGGCAGAAGACTTAAATAGACATTTCTCCAAAGAAGACTTATGGGTGGCCAACAAACACATGAAAGGATGCTCAACATCACTAATCATTAGAGAAATGCAAATCAAAACCACAATGAGGTATCACCTCACACCAGTCAGAATGGCCATCATCAAAAAATCTACAAACAATAAATGCTGGAGAGGGTGTGGAGAAAAGGGAACCCTCCTGCACTGTTGGTGGGAATGTAAATTGATAAGAGCCACTATGGAGAACAGTATGGAAGTTCCTTAAAAAACTAAAAATAGAACTACCATATGACCCAGCAATCCCACTGCTGGGCGTATACCTTGAGAAAACCATAATTCAAAAAGATACATGTACCCCAAATGTTCATTGCAGCACTATTTACAATAGCCAGGACATGCAAGCAACATAAATGTCCATCAACAGATGAATGGATAAAGAAGATGTGGTACATATATACAATGGAATATTTTTATTTTTATTAAAAATTTTTTAAAAAATTTTTGGCTGCATTGTGTCTTCATTGCTGCACGTGGGCTTTTCTCTAGTAGCGGAGAACGGGGTGGAATATTACTCTTCATTGCAGTCCACGGTGGAATATTACTCAGCCATAAAAAGGAACGAAATTGAGTCATTTGTAGTGATGTGGATGGACCTAGAGTCTGTCATACAGAGTGAAGTAAGTCAGAAAGAGAAAAACAAATACCATATATTAATGCATATATATGGAGTCTAGAAAAATGGTGCTGATGAACCTAGTGGCAGGGCAGGAATAGAGACCCAGACGTAGAGAATGGACTTGTGGACACAGGAGGTGAAGGGAAGCTGGGACTAATCGAGAGAGTAGCATTAACATATATACACTACCATGTGTAAAATAGATAGCTAGTGGGAAGCTGCTGTATAGCACAGGGAGATCAGCTTGGTGCTTTGTGATGACCTAGAGGGGTGGAATGGGGAGGGTGGGAGGGACGCTCAAGAGGGAGGGGATATATGTATACGTATAGCTGATTCACTTTGTTGTACAGCAGAAACTAACACAACATTGTAAAGCAATTACAATCCAATAAAGATGTAAA
The DNA here is from genome assembly GCF_028564815.1 of Eubalaena glacialis. Taxonomy (NCBI): domain Eukaryota; kingdom Metazoa; phylum Chordata; class Mammalia; order Artiodactyla; family Balaenidae; genus Eubalaena; species Eubalaena glacialis. The sequence continues at coordinate 90,866,831 of NC_083726.1, forward strand.
AGAAAAAAAGGATGAGGAAGGGGGGTTGTGGGGTGTGTGATCAGCTTGTGGACATGCTTCTGATTGGTTGGTGGTGAGGTAATAGGAAGTCAACATCATCATCCCGGTTCCAAACTGTCTGGGGTCAACATGCTTGTGGGCAGCATACAGTTAACTTCTTCCACCTGGCGGGGGTTTCAGTATCTGCCAAACAGCTCAAAGACATGGCTCAGAATATTATCTAGAGCCCTTGAGGAGGAAATAGAGGTCCTTGACTTTGTTTAATGGCTAAATTATCATTATTTTGTCTTGCTTGACTGTTTCCCTTTCTCCATTTTCTTACTTCTCTGATTAAATTTATTCTTTGACTGAAGTTCTTCTACAGGCCAAAGGCAGGTGGAGGACATGGGGAGGGGTTCCTGTTCCGGGAAGGCCCCATGGGGTCCTGCTTGGTTACAGCACTGCTGTCGGGGCTGCCGGGGATCGCCGGAGTGATCTCCTGAAGCAGCAGGAGTGCGTGGGCTCCTGCTCCCCAGGCTTTTCACGGGCGGACTCTAATGAGTCACCGTCCACCCCGCATCGCCCACAGCGCTCGTTTCTCCATAGGCTATAGCTGACTTCACTGGAGTTGAACATATTTTCAAAAAGACTGGTGAACAGCAGTATGGCACCAACATTACTGGGCCTGAAACCCAATTCAGTTGATGGCTCTCAGCTCAAAATTTGATGCAGGCCTCATGCCTGGTAAATACTCAGCACTTTTCTCCTTAATTCCAAAACCTTCCATTTGGACCATCTATGAACAAGTGGCAAATTTCATCCAAATAGGGGGAAAAAAACCCAAATAAACAATGGACCAGCAACTGCAGCTTCTAATCCATTAAATTGCAGTGGGACACACACCAAACTAGTATGGATTTTTTTAGTTCAATCAGATTTATTTCCCTCAAAATGGAATTCCTATCTCTCTGCAGAATATCTTTTTTTTTCCCAAAAAACTTTATTACCAGGATCATCTGGCTCTCTAAAAACAATCTAAAATCACTGTGCTCTGTAGCTGTTGTTTCCTACACACCCTCCTATAGCAATCTTATGAAAGTCCCACAGCATCATTCATTCCCTCAACCATCTACAAGGATTTGGGGAGTGACTGCCTTGCACAAGGTGCTGGGCAAGTTCTCTGGATACCAACTCCTCAAGGGTAGGGTGATGCAACTTACTTCTTTCATATCATCACTGGAGCCAGATTCCCAGTAGGAAGGTGACACATGCTGACTTGAATATTCTCCATCTGGTTGTTCCATGGCATGGGACAAAAATGCCAAATATATGGGTGAGTGTTCCCAGCTGAAGGAGCATTGCCAGATTTACAACAAACAATGAAAAGCAGAATACCTCATTAAATTTGAATTTCAGATAAAGAATGATCATTTTTCAGGATACGTGTGTCTTAAATATTGCATGTCTCTTGAGACTCAAATGAGCCTTCTCTTGGTAGCATTCCCCAGTTGGCTTACCTCTGGAGGACTTGCCCACTTCGAAATATCTCACTCCTTTAAGAATAAGTGCTCTGCCTTTGTAGTATCCAAGCTCTTGTATTTTTGGACATTAAAGGCTGAGAGATGGAATTAGATCCCCTGGTTGCAAGTGTAGGAAAAGGTATGAGTAGAAGCTTAAGTGAAACCAAGCATAAATGGATAAAACATTAATTGTCCCCCCCCTTCCCTAGTTGTCCTTTATATTTTCTGCTGCAGAGATGCAAGTGTCTCAGCAGCAGAGTTATCTGCATATGTCCCCAAATATGCCACCGTGAATTCAGAGTGAGAGGAAAGTTTCACTGGTTGTGCCCTTGCTGGTGTGCAAGCAAGGCCTCCATCACTTTTTTCTCTTCCAGAGGCACCGGCGCTGTCCCACAAGACAGGTTCTGCGAGTGCAAATGTTGTCTAGGTGGGGAGACTCATTTCTGGTGCTTCCTCCTCCACACTCTTCCCAGAATCCTCTGGCCCTGTCTGTTTTGTTTAATTCTCAAGAGCTCAGCTGAGCTGGAGAGAGCTGAGCTTCCAGTTGTGGGAGTAGCTGACCGAGATGACAAGCCCACAGGAAAGAAACAGTCAAACCTTTAAACATTTGCTGTGATAGTATAAGCAAGAAGCTAAACCAGGGAAAGTGCCGGCTCTCCCTTGCTCTGTTTTCTCCATGGAAGGGCATGCTGGTGGAGGGGCAGGTGGATCCCCCAGATCTCCCTGTTGAGGAAGCCCTAACGAAAGTCTCCTGTCATATAATGGGGGGGGGGCAGTTGAGGAAAAGGAGAAGGGGAAGGGTTAGGAGTGGACAAGTGTTGAGTATGGAGTGGAGAAAAATGGACAAAAGATGGTGAATCTTCAGTTTTGTTAGATAGATCCAAAATAATTTGTAGCCCTTCTTGGCAGGAAGATTCATCAAAGGTAGTTTTTGTCTTGAAAATAAAAGGGGAGAAAAAGCAAGATTATTTACCAGTAAAAAATCAGGAAGAAAAAAAGAGATAGATATAAGAAATAGGAAAATAGTATTTAAAGTAATTCTTTACTCTTGACATTTGAGAAAACTATGATAAAAATCAGCCAATAGGCTTTCCACTAGGACTTGAGTTCACATGAATTAGTTTGTAATTGCTGCGTAATACTTCCTGATCCATATGATTCTAATTGTGGTCAGTAAAGTCATGGTGCTTCATTAATACACTTTTTAAAAAAAAGAAGAACAAGGGATTCATGATATTCAACATCCAGATACACCCATCCCTCAGAGAGGCCATTCACTGTTGACACAGGGCCTTAGTGTGTGCTATTTTGCTACCCTCTTTTCTCTGGAACTTCTATTCATCACTCAGTCCTCATTTCCACGTCACTCCACAGGAAAATCTGACTTCCCAGGCCACTCAGGTCCACTGATTATATGCTCTTTAGGGACCAGGGTGCTCATTATGACATCAGAGAGCACGGCTGTAATCCTACATTGGTTTTGTGATTACTTGTTTAATACCTATCTCCTCCTCTGGATTGTAAGCTCCATGAGGATAAAGGCAGTATCTTTTTTCTTCTCATTGTTCAATTCTTGGTGCCCACAGAGTGTCTAGTACATAACAGACATTCAAAAATATTTATTGAGTTTGTTCATGAATTTAGGGTTGTATGGCTTTTAAAATAGAGGTAAATAATAACAGCTTCTACGGAAGGTGAAGGATTGTTATCAAGATTAAATGTATCCACATGGGGATGACAAGCTACATGGTGCACAAATGCTAGTCTTTATTTATTATAGAGATCACCAAGGACAAGATGAGATAATTCCACTGAAAATCTTTAGCTTAGAGGTGAGCTAAAAAATAATCATACCATTTCAAAGGGAAATTTAAGATAGATAGTTTATCTGTATATACCACAATAAGTCTAGTTAACATCTGTCACCATACACAGTTACAAATTATTTTGTGTGTGATGAGAACTTTTAAGATTTACTCTCAGCAAATTCAAATATGTAATACAGTATTATATAGTATTATTAACTATATATTGTATATAATATATTATTAGCAATAGTCACCATGCTGTACATTACAGCTCCATGACTTATTTATTTTATAGCTGGAAGTTTGACTTCCTTCACCCATTTTACCAGCCCGACCCTCCCTCCCTGGCAACTACCATTCTGTTCTCTGTATCTATGACCTCGTTTTTTCATTTGTTTGTTTGTTTTTGTTTTTTTAAGATTTCACATGTAAGTGAGATAATATGGTGTTTGTCTCTCTCTGTCTGACTTATTTCTCTTAGCATAATGCCCTCAGGGTCTATCCACATTGTTGAAAATGGCAAGATTTCTTCCTTTTTTATGGCTGAGTAGTCTTCTGTTGTGTATATATACCACATCTTTATCCATTCATCCATTGATGGACACTTAGGTTGTTTCCATATCTTGGCTATGGTAAATAATGCTGCAGTGAACAAGGGGATGTATATATATTATTCTTCTTGAGAAAGAAAATCGATACTATCCAAATAGATGAAATTAGCTAATATCCTAAGAGCACATCTCATCCAATTAATTTTTAATTAAAAAGTTGATGGGCAATGCTGAGGTCTCTGAACAATTTGCAAAGTGAATTTATCATTTGTACCATTTTTTGGCCATAATGTTCTCCCTCAGTGATCTGTAGAGTCTCTCCAGGTTTGCCATGGTCACCTGGGGATGACTTGGGCTAAGTTTGATGGCCTGTTGATAATGGGCCACTGCCTTCTCTGGATCCCCTCTAACCTCTTATGGGTTAGTAAGAGCAAAACAGCCCTTATTTATAAAACTCTTGAGTTCTTTACTCTCTTTTTTGACACATCATCCTCCTCATTATTAAAGTCATACCATCAATTATTTGTAAATAAGCTTCCTTTAAAAATTTTTCTCCTTGCCACTGCCTAACTTTAGACCATTTTTCTATTTACTTCTATCCTCAAAGAAATTAACAAGAAAGCAACAACAATAATGAAGACAATAATTTTTATGTATAATACAATTGCATATACAATGATATAATAATCAATAAAAATTAAATCTAATCTCTTTTGCTTTTTGAGGTGTTTTAGTAAAAATTGTTTGATGGCCAACATCCTAGCTAATATGACATTTTTGAGATTATCAGTAACTCATTTATTCAAATACAGTATCTGTATCCTATTAAGATGAAGAAAATCATCCTGAAGCAATTTCTAAGGGGCTTTCTTAATTTCTACACTGGAACACAGCAGTTGAAGATACTGCTTTAAATAAGTATGTGCCAATTAAAGCTTTAACATTTCTTTTAAGGCTACAATTTTATTTTAATAGTATTTACTTAACAAGACTTTTAACCATATAATTATAACAATGTTACTTTTCATATGTCTAGAGCAGCATATAGATTAAAACATTTGTGTATATGATCTCATATGATTCTAGCAAATTAAAAAAAAATCATTTGGCTACCTAAAACCCCTTTGAGTTATAAGAGATAAACCCAGATAGATGAAATTACTTTTTACAGATACAGAAGCTAAAGCACAAAGAGGTTTAGAATCTTGAAAAAGATCCCAGGGCAAGAGGAGGTCAGAGCGGTAAGTAGAATCAGGTCTCTCTATTCTAGGCAACTTTCTCCAAAGTTGCTTCCTAGAGTGATTTCTGAACTTGGGTAACTGAACTTGGTATACATTTTCCCTCTTGGAATGGTGATTCTTTGCATAGTAATTTTTCAGATGGGCTGCCTTAGAATGCAAATTTGACTGGAAGGAGACAAGAGGCACCCCACAGACAAATCTATATGCAGCAGGTGGCATATGTAGCAGGGCAGGAACTTCATAAACATGAAAACACGAAGCAAAGAGTCAGTATATTTTTGGTAAGATAAATAGAGTGGATAGTGAGTTGACTTGGAAGTTTGATTGTCTGTTGTTGAAATAGAAAGACTATTCTCTTGAGGTCTATTCTGGTTTTTAATTTCTTAATGTGTGTAACTCCTAATTTGTATTATGTTGCTTATAGATGAGTAGTAAGAATATCTAGCAATTTTATACACAAGAATAAAAATAGATTTCTTGGGCAGGTCAGTTTTTAATTAATTCATAATATAATTATGTTCTAGAAAACAGAGAAGTTTCAGATGTACCAGAAAATAAAAACTTCTTTGAACTTGTCCTGTTGAAAAAAAACAATTAATGCTGAATTTTACTGCAGGCAGCCAGTCTATTAGTTAATGAGAACGAAATAATGTTCTTGCATTAAATTCAGCATCTTTCTTTTCATTATTTATAAGTATTCATTACATGCCAACAACATAAGGAGCTCTGCACAGATCATAAAAGATAGAATTCTTGCCCAATTATATTTTACATTAAATAAGATGCAGTTAGTGTATTTTATATAGTGTCTGCCATACAAAAGCATGCTATCAACTATCATATTGTTTGTATAAAGTATATTAATAAGGAAAGAGAAAAAGTACTGAAGGTTTGCATCATCTTTGGAAAACTAGTGTCTACCACGTACTGGGACTAGATTTAAATGCAGGTTGGGCAGCATTATTGAGGTGCATTGAAAGATTGTGGATTTAAAAATTTGTATAAACGATGCTAAGAGCAGACCACTCCTTAAATCATCAAGACCACTTCCCAGATTCTGCAGAGTTTTGCTTAAAGATATGATTAGAACAGCTGGGCACATTTTACTGGGCTGAACTTGAGGATTTAGAGCAGTCACGGTCCGAAGGTACAATGTGATGGTCAAGAGTGCTCATTGTGACTGCCCAGCCAGTGAGGTTTATTTCTGGGACATTATTTGGGTCACTGCCCTTTTCTTGATAGAAAGACCTAATCAGCAACAGGTACTCCTTATTCTCACTTACGAGGCTTGGCTAACAAAACTCTGTGTCTGTTGTGTAAATCTGAGCTTTCTAGGCAGTTCTTTACTCCAGCCTGATAAATTGCCTCAGCTTCCTAAACTTGCTCTTTAAAATAGAACAACAAAGAAAATGCAGGAAGGGTTAAAAAAATCAAGAATAAAATCAATTCTACTGGGGGAGGAAGGGTCAAATGGGAGAAGAATTAACCTTTACTGAGCACCTACTGTATACCAGGTTCTGTGATAATCACTTTACATGCTTTGGTTGCATTTATGTCGACATTAACCATAAAAACATCGATAGTTCATATCCATGTTTACCAGCTTTAAATTCAGTTATTAAAATGTTTAGAGTCATTTTCCAACAAATGTCTTGAGAATGGATAATGTACTGCACATGCAAAACGAACCGCTTACCAGTTATCTTTTTTTCACATACACATCTATTTCACTGCACAACTAGAGGAAAAAGAGTAGCACAGAGCTAATTTCTCAAAGACCTGGGTACAAAATCATCTCCCTAGAGGTTGTGACCATCCCTGTAAGACAACCTTATAAAGTATCAGGAAGGGAAAAGGAAAGAGACTGTAGTAACGCTTGGGCCAAACCTAAGGCATCCAGTAAAGCAGTTGCTGTCACCTGCACTTCAGCAATGTCTGGGAGGAAGAATTTTCCTCTACCCTTCTAGGTTCCTCTGGCTGGTCTAAGAATTAAATTGACATGAGACAGATTAGCAGAAGAAAAGCAAACAAAACTTTAATAATATGTATACATGAGAGGGACCTAGGAAAACTGAGTAACTCACCAAATTGGCCAAAAACCCTCACCTTTAATACCACAAAAGAGGATGTGGAGGGTAGTGGTTTGGGACTTCAAAGGGGAGGAAGGCAATTTACATGCAGATGGAAAAGCAAATGTTTGATAAACAAACGTTTGCTTGGCTGTGTTGGAGGCAGTGGGATACAATGAGAAATGTTAAGAAACAGACCTTGCTATGTTTCTCCCTGTCCACACACCTAGATCATACTCTAGTTACCTATGGTGATGGCTTCCTTTTTGGAACAGGTCCTGTATGTTCTTTTAAGCAGTTAGTGGGGTCCTCTATCTACATTCTTTTAAGCAGTTAGTGGGGAGGTCAAAGTTTTTTCCTGAGTCCTTTGGGCCTTGATTGTTTTCAGCTCCTAATAATCCACTTGCCAGAGATATTTTGGGGTGGCAAGTTTTGTTCCCCTACTGTGAGCTTATTGAGGCTCATTCCTCCCCAAGGGCTGCCATATTTTCTCTTAAACTCTATACAATGCAAGTCCATTACATGCTTTGTGTCATGAAGATTTACCTGGCCTCGCAAATACACAGTTGAAGTCCCGGAGAGGACCTAGTGCATATGCTGTAAAGCAGCAGTCAGAGTAATGTCGTGCTCAGAGAGTGAGGCCAACAAGCTTCGGTGTAGTGCACAGGGACACCTGGCTCTCTGGAAGATTTGGACCTCAATGAGCACACCTCTTTAAGAAAGGAAGGGGCAACAAACTTATGGTTACCAAAGGGGAAAGGGGAAGGAGGGATAAATTAGGAGTTTAGGATTAATAGATATACACTAATATATACAAAATAGGTAAACAACAAGGACCTACTATATAGCACAGGGAAGCATATTCAATATCTTGCAGTAACCTATAATGGAAAAGAATCTGAAAAAGAATATGTATATATACACGCACACACACATGCACACACACACACACACATCTGAATCACTTTGCTGTAGACCTGAAACTAACACAACATCCTACATCAACTATACCTCAATGAAATTTTTTAAAAAAAGATAGGAAGGAGCTCAACGTATTTGGCTGAAAAGGTTACCCTCTGAGATGTGTGAGGCTTTTCTTTACAGCCCCGTGGCTCCTGGATGCAGATGGGTGCCTGCCTTTGCAACAGTGCCAGCTCCGCTAGGAGTTTTTTTTTTTAAACATCTTTATTGAAGTATAATTGCTTTACAATGGTGTGTTAGTTTCTGCTTTATAACAAAGTGAATCAGTTATACATATACATATGTTCCCATATCTCTTCCCTCTTGCATCTCCCTCCCTCCCACCCTCCCTATCCCACCCCTCTAGGTGGTCACAAAGCACCAAGCTGATCTCCCTGTGCTATGCGGCTGCTTCCCACTAGCTATCTATTTTACATTTGGTAGTGTATATATGTCCATGCCACTCTCTCACCCTGTCACATCTCACCTCTCCCCCTCCCCATATCCTCAAGTCCATTCTCTAGTAGGTCTGTATCTTTATTCCCGTCCTGCCCCTAGGTTCTTCATAACCTTTTTTCTTTTTTTTAAGATTTCATATATATGTGTTAGCATATGGTATTTGTTTTTCTCTTTCTGACTTACTTCACTCGGTATGACAGACTCTAGGTCCATCCACCTCACTACAAATAACTCAATTTCATTTCTTTTTATGGCTGAGTAATATTCCATTGTATATATGTGCCACATCTTCTTTATCCGTTCATCTGTTGATGGACACTTAGGTTGCTTCCATGTCCTGGCTATTGTAAATAGAGCTGCAATGAACATTGTGGTACATGACTCTTTCTGAATTATGGTTTTCTCAGGGTATATGCCCAGTAGTGGGATTGCTGGGTCGTATGGTAGTTCTATTTTTAGTTTTCTAAGGAACCTCCATACTGTTCTCCATAGTGGCTGTATCAATTTACATTCCCACCAACGCTAGGAGTTTTAAGGAACACCAGTACCTAAAGCTGCTTTTTCAGAGTTTTAAATTTTCAAATTCTCTTTTAACCTACATGGCACAATTCGTCTGGGAGGTGTTGTGTGTGTATGGGGACTCCTGCACATTCCTTATTGGGACATTTCCACAGCCCGAAGCTGGTGGCACATGAACTAACTGCACTCACAACAACCGGCCTGTGCTTTCCCGACCTGGACAGGACCCATGTCCCTCCTGACCCACTGCTCAATCCCACCTTCAGGGCCTGGATCGGTGCCTCCTCCTCGGTGGACCGTTCCTTGTGGCCCCCACTGCAGGTGTCTGGAACCTCTACGCACTCTGCGTGTGATCACTCGATCATTTTCTAGTTTGTATAACACAGGGGGCCCCAACCCCTGGACCATGGACCGGTACTGGTCAGTGGCCTGTTAGGAACCGGGCCGCACAGCAGGAGGTGAGCGGTGGACGAGTGAATGAAGCTTCATCAGTATTTACAGCCGCTCCCCATCACTCATGTTACCGCCTGAGCTCCGCCTCCTGTCAGATGAGTGGCGTCATTAGATTCTCACAGGAGCGGGAACCCTACTGTGAACGGCGCATGCGAGGGATCTAGGTTGCACGCTTCTTGTGAGAATCTAATGCCTGATGATCTGAGGTGGAGCTGACGCGGTGATGCTAGCGCTGGGGAGCGGCTGCAAATACAGATCATCATTAGCAGAGAGGTCTGATTGCACAGAGACCATAATAAATCAACTGCTTGCAGACTCATATCAGAACCCTATCAGTGAGAGGCAAATGACAATTAAGCTGCATCTGGTGGCAGGCTTTATAGTGGCAAGTGAGTTGATGTACTTCAATTGTACAGCTGCATCTGGTGGCAGGCTTTCAGTCAGACTCCGACATGTATTTCAGTCCGTGCATGGCCCACCCATTATTTTATTTACCACTTTGTCCACGCCTCTTTCCCACACTGTGCACTTGTCTCAGTCACAGTTTTGGTAAGCCCAAAAGCTAACCCTAGCCAAAATGAGTAAAAACCAAACGTCGCTGGAGAGCTTCTTTGAAAAGGGGGAAAGACACAATGATGAGACAACAGAAGACTCTAAGACTGCCAACAAAAAGAAAACTGCATTTAAAAGAAAATACCAAGAGTCCTACTTAAATTACGGGTTCATTGCAACAGGTGATTCACATTCTCCAAGCCTGCTTTGTATAACATGTGGCGACCGGCTATCCAATGAAGCCATGAAACCTTCAAAACTGCTTCGCCACATGGAGACCAAGCACCCTGCATTAAAAGACAAGCCTTTGGAGCTTTTCAAAAGAAAAAAACGTGAACACAAAGAACAGAAGCAATTATTGAATTATTAAATATTGAATTATTAAAGCTAAGAAGCCCTTTACTATTGGTGAAGAGTTGATCCTGCCTGCTGCTAAGGACATTTGTCGTGAACTTTTAGGAGAGGCTGTAGTTCAAAAGGTGGCACGTGTTCCTCTTTCGGCTAGCACCATAACTAGACGAATTGATGAAATAGCAGAGGATACTAAGGCACAATTGTTAGAGAGGATTAATGAGTCACTGTGGTATGCAATCCAGGCTGGCGAGTCTACCGATGTTGACAACAAGGCAACAATACTTGCTTTTGTGCGATATCTTTTTCAGGAGGACGTGCGTGAGGATATGTTATGTGCACTTTTGTTGCCCACCAACACCACAGCTGCAGAACTATTCAAGTCTTTGAATGACTACATATCAGGAAAACTGAATTGGTCATTTTGTGTCGGTATGTGCACGGACAGAGCGGCTGCCATGACTGGACGGCTTTCTGGTTTTACTACTCAGGTCAAAGAGGTCACTTCTGAATGTGAGTCTACGCACTGTGTCATCCATAGGGAAATGCTGGCTAGCCGAAAAATGTCACCTGAACTTAACAGTGTTTTGCAGGATGTGATTAAAATTATCAACCATATTAAACTACATGCCCTTAACTCTCGTCTGTTTGCGCAGCTCTGTGAGGAGATGGACGCAGAGCACACACGCCTTCTCTGATACACACAAGTGAGATGGCTTTCTAGAGGTAGATGACTGGCCAGAGTTTTTGAGTTACAAGAGCTGCTCCAGAGATTTCTTTTAGAAAAACAGTCACCACTGGCAGCACACTTCAGTGACACAGAATGGGTCGCAAAACTTGCTTACTTGTGTGACATGTTCAACCTGCTCAACGAACTCAATCTGTCACTTCAGGGGAGAACGACAACTGTGTTTAGGTGGCAGATAAAGTGGCTGCATTCAAAGCCAGACTGGAATTATGGGGGCGATGAGTGGACATTGGGATTTTTGACATGTTTCAAACATTAGCAGAGATTTTGAAAGAAACTGAGCCAGGGCCTTCTTTCTCCCAGCTGGTGCATGATCACCTGTCTCAGCTTTGAAAAGAGTTTGAGCATTACTTCCCAACCACAAAAGACCCCTGAACGGGGAAGGAACGGATCCGCAACCCATTTGTGAATAAGCCAGGTGAATCGGCTTTGTCTGTGCTAGAAGAGGATCAACTGCTTGAGATCGCAAATGACGGTGGCCTTAAAAGTATGTGTGAGACATCTTCAAATCTCCATATGTTCTGGATTGAAGTCAAGGTGGAATATCTTGAGATTGCCACAAAAGCACTGAAAAGCCTGCTTCCATTTCCAACATCCTGTCTTTGTGAAGCAGGGTTTTCTGCAGTGACGGCGATCAAAACGAGATTACAGAGTAGACTGAACATAAGCAACACACTTGGGTGTCACTGTCTCCCATCCCCCCAGATGGGACCATCGAGTTGCAGGAAGACAGGCTCAGGGCTTCCACTAATTCTGCATGATGGTGAGGTGTATAATTATTTCATTATATATTACAATGTAATAATAATAGAAATAAAGTGCACAATAAATGTAATACGCTTGAATCATCCCAAAACCATCCCCGCCCCCCGTCCGTGGAAAAATTGTCTTCCATGAAACCGGTCCCTGGTGCCAAAAAGGTTGGAGACCGCTGGAATAACAGGTATTGACATTCTCTCTACCAGGAGAGAATCATGCCCCACACCGCCTAGGCCAGGGAGTGCACACAACTATAAATATAGCATGTTTGGTTTGGGCCACAAAATGAATGGACATTTTAACATTAGTCGCAAAAATTGAGAAATTTTACACAAAATTCTAGCCTTTTGATTATTCTTGAAAAACTGGAAGATCTGATATCTCAAAATTCCCACCCCTTTAATAGACACTTAGCAGAAGCTGACTCTCCATTAAATGAGGCATATGCCCTTCATTTGACTTAAAGCACCTGCCTGCGGGTGTTGGATTCCATGAGTCCTTGCTCAGGCAGCTTTGCACAAGGTGCCCCAAGCTCACTGTTGAATGGACTACACAAACAGCAAAGCAAACTCATCTTCTCCTTTCCCAAGGCTCCATGTTCACTTCCAGTACCTACCCCGTGATGTAGGGCTTTTGAACAGCCTGAATAAACATTTGTCAATGCTAAATCTCTTTCCCTCCTCATTCAATTAATTTGTGTAGACCCTCACACATCAGAGGATGTGTCCCCTGCTGCTAATTCGTTTCCGTCACAGTCCTGCTGGGACCAACAGCAGCCTATTAACTTTCACAGTCATTTTTAACCACATCCTCCGGGTTTCTCTCTGTTCATTAATTCACTTTTGTGGGGAAGTTTTGAGTCCGTTAAAGTGAGGCATTTTAAATAATCCTGATTTAACCAAGTGCTTGGCAATCTCATGCACACAGCTCTGCTCTTGTAGCCTTACTGTGGCAGGACAGTGTCAAGTGCAGGCGACAGACCAGGGCCAGTAAGCCACAGCTCCATGCATGTCCTGGGGCCACTCAAGACCACCACCACTTACACTTACACCACGTACCTGCAACCCAGGTCAGGGTGGAACCAGGTGTCCTGGAGAGGTCTATGTTAGTTTTTCTTCAAAGAAAACTATGCCCTGTGGGGATGAGGTGCAGCTTCTCACACTGGACCATACCCCACCCATATCCACTGGTTAAATATATTATAAGAACACTTATTGTATAAGCTTTTAGATTTCAAACTACTCATTTTTCACAACTAAGATCATGTCAGATTTTTTCATCTCTACATGATAGCTGAATTAATTGAATTTAATTAATTGAATTAACTAAAACTACTGAGGTCCAACCATGATGAAACAATTTCATGACTTCATAGCACAACTCTGAAGGGCAGGTAAAAGCTGGTGACCCAGCATAAAGCCCAAGGCAACATTTTCTTTAAGATGCTCTGAGTATGGACATTGTCTATAACTTGATGCCAACTTGCTACTACTGAATATTCAACAAGAAAAATGAAAAGGGAATGCAGAGTGATAATTAAATTAACAATTTCACAGACATAACACCTTTAGCTTGTGAATAAAAATGTGTTAGAAATTGGCATCAAGCACTGTGATGATCCAAATGTCATCCCATCTTACTACACCTGTTATCACTAACCCTAGCAACACATGTAATGTAAGATGTGCTTAAAAAAATTCCATGGAAACCTTAGATTTCAAAAGCATCATTAGGCCAAATTCTGTTTCCTGAAAAGCTACATTAAAATCAATTCCCTCACACTGTAACGGTAAATATAACAGTAAACAACAGTTTCCAAGGGCAGTTACAGGCTTTAATTTTCCTTTCCCCCACTTTTTTTTGCTGATTAAATAGGCAAAAACCTCACATTTTTCACCTAAAATGTTTTGCTTCCTTCCTGGATTTCTGAGCTGGATTTCAATTTTGAAGTCCTGAAAGGTAACAAGGGATCCCAAATGATCATTCGTAACAAGAGCAAATAATCTCTTTAGCCTCAAAATTCTGGTTCAGCGGAAAGTGTTTTCAGTAGCCTGCTTTCTTTGTCTTTCTTTCATGATTCTAAATTTCAAGGAGTGATTAAAGCTCTACTTATAAACTATATGAATGGGAGCCACTGTAGAAGGAAAATACCTGATATGCATCTTATAGTTTATTTTTGTATTCTCTGGGAAGGCAATGCATTATTTTTAATAGTCTAAGTGTCTAGTTTTTAAGCCTTTTTGAATAGTCTAGTAATTTTTAAGTAGTCAATTTCAAGCAGTTCATCTTCCATTTAATTCATCAAGTTAGAAGCTTGTGAACCAAGCCAGGGCATTTGTGTTCTCTATTGACATTTTGAGTTCAGGAGGAAAAGAAAGTACATCTGGGACATCTTGAATTAAAAAAATATATATATATGTATAACTGAGTCATTTTGCTGTACAGCAGACTGGCACAACATTGTAAATCGACTATACTTCAATTTTAAAAAGATGAAAAAAAAAACTTAAGGAAAAAAACGCATGTGATCTCCAGAACAGTCCTGACAGCCATGCTGTCTGCTGTTCACCAGGGTCTCCGACCCGTCACTGCCTCACACTTGTTAGCCTTGTGGGTAGAAAGTCCAGGAGCAGCATTCTGCCGTGGGCTCCTCTCCAGGGATCAGAAACCTTCACAGTGGCGTGAAGATGAAAGTGAGCCATGCGGAGAGAACAGAACATAGGACACATGACCTTCTTATGTTGTAATCACCCACTCTGCCATGCTTTTTATCATGAGGAAGAAAAAGTGAAAAGTAGATCTTCTGAAGAAGGTAAAGGACTCTTGAAAATTATTTCTTTCTTGGCATAACTGATACAGTTGGAAAACTTTCCTTGTGATTTGAGTAGCAAGAGCTTGGAGGAGAAATGGGCATTTACTTAATGGATGGTGTGTAATAAGGTATGCCTACAGTACAGAAGCGATAGGGTGTGGGATTCCAAGCTAATGAAGGGGAGATGGGCTTGTGGGCCACCACCCCTGGAAACTCTCCTGGTGTCCCCACATCATGGTCATGTGTCTGAACCATCTTCTGGAAATCCTTCCACTCTGGTCTCTGATGTGAGCCCAGAGTCCTGAGTCAGGTCCCCCAACAACCAACTGATTTTCTAAGTACTGCAATGCTAGGAAGTTGAAGACCAGGAAGTTTAGGTTTATGTTAATTATTTTTCTAAGAAACATGCCATTCAAGTCCTACCAACTGAAACAATAAAGCAGAGATACCTCATCTTTTATGCTCTCTACAAAGCAGTTCTCCTACTCATCTGTCACCAATATGGACATTTTATGAGAAATACTTTTTGGTATTTGCTCACTAGTTCATCTTTCATGTACAGTTGAAATGAATAATTTAATCTGGCATTCTCCTCACCCACCTACCCAGCAAATGTTTTTTTCCTAATCTGAGGTTTTCTCAGCA
This sequence comes from Eubalaena glacialis, assembly GCF_028564815.1. Lineage (NCBI taxonomy): Eukaryota > Metazoa > Chordata > Mammalia > Artiodactyla > Balaenidae > Eubalaena > Eubalaena glacialis. Next base: position 90,882,257 of record NC_083726.1, read on the forward strand.
CCCAGCAGAGTGTGGTCAACACAACACAGTGACAATTTAAGCAGAAGAGAAATATCACTTTAAAGAGGAAATGCCAAGAATTGTAAAAGTTAAAAAAAAAGTGTGACATGAACCATGAGCCGCAGACACAGAGGTATAGCCCTGTCAGGAAACCATGGAAATGGAGCCGTTGAAAGGGCAGAATAAAAAAAACAAACCATGTGACAGGTAATTGCAGCTTCCTATTTTTCCAGACCCATACTCAGACAGGTTTGCTTTCATATTCTATACTTCCAGGAACACTGACCCTCTTTCTGTTCCTGGAATCCATAAAGCCAAACACACTTTATTTTGACTTGCCCACTCAGAGAGCAGCACGATTGTCTGAAAATACCCAAGGGGCTGTACTTGCAGAAGAAGAGAAATTGACCCTGGATACTTCAGTCTAGGTCTATACTGCTGACTTAGATTTTATCGATCCAGCTTTCATTTTATTCTTGTGCTGGGTGAAGTCATAGACCAAAATTCATGAGAGGAAAATATCTGATTGCATGTACTATTAAGTTAATTAGCCTAATTATTTTTTAATAGTTCACATGCCTGAGGCTAGTAATTTATATGTGGTCAGAGTCATAAAAATTTTTGATTTTTTTTTCTTTTACTGGTGATGACTATCACCTGGGGCGGAGCTAGGCAGCTTATAATGTTTGTGGGCTTGTAAATATTTAAAAGTCTATCTGTGATGCTGGGTAATAGCCAGTTGTCATTGCTGAAGGAGGATCAGAGAAGAATCCGTCAGCCGGGGGCCACTCCTTTTCTAAATCCAAGAGTTTAACTTCCTTTCTCAGTTTTTTGGATTTCTTTGCTGCTTTTTGACACAGTGGTGCCTTCTGTTTGGGAAAGTTTTAGGCTTTAATTTCTAAGGCAATGTACTTTCATTAGTCTCTTTTATGACCTCCCTTTCTCTTCCCTTCCCTGCACCCCACCAGCCTCATTACTTGTTATTATATGACCGTGAGCAAGCCATTTAATTCTGTGCACCTCATCTATAGAATGAGAAGTTAAAAAATGTTCCCTTAAAGTTCATCTTCCAAAATTATTCTTCGCTTTTATTCACTTCCCTGGAGAATTTCTGTTTAATATTATTTATTATTTGTATATGAAAAAGTCCTAAATCTATATTCACAGACTCAATTTCTCTCACTCTCAGTTGTTCATATGCCATTACAATATATATGTTCCATTAGCATTCAAGACTTCAGTGTTGAACTCTGCTGGTGGAAGTGAAACTTCCTCTTTTGGAAGCAAATTAATAACATTTCTTAAGAGTCATGAAATATATTCATATATGCTAACCCAGGAATTCTACTTCTAGGAATCCATAATAAGAAATAAATTAAGATATATTTTTGGAAAGTATGTTCATTGCTCCCCTTTCTCCAAATTGAAAGGAATCTGAATAACCAATAGAAAGGGAATTAAGTAACATGATACATTAACTTGATAAATACTAAAAAAAAACTATTAAAATGGTTTACTTCCTTGTAGCCACTTTGAAAATGTGTGAAATATTATATATGATGTAATTTAATATAACAACATGTGAACTGAACCATCTACAAAGTTCCTGCAGGAGATATACCAAAATGATAATAATTGTGTGTTCAGATGGCAGATCAGATGTGAATTTTAATTTTGTTTTCTCTCTTTCCAAGCTTGCAATTATATTTTTTACCACTCTTGTAATTGAAAAAAAATCAATGTTGAAGGTTGATCTTATTTCTTTTCTTCCTAAAATCTTGCTTCTCCCCAGCTTCCCCACGGCTACGAGTATCTTCTCAAGTCCTCTGGGTGCTCTGCTCTGGAGTTCTTAATTTTGTAATTCTCTTCTCCTTTTACCTCTCGTACTCAAACTATCCCCAAGTGCAGTGGAATCTTCTTCAACAACAGATTTTGTCCATTACCACCCTCTGCCCAAATCCAAGCTCTCAGCCACTATAGCCAGAATGTATTTAACAGCCCCCAATACCCTACATAGTTCCTCTCCTTGCAAACCTACTTTTGCTCCCTATTACCTACCAATATCAAAATTGGACTCCAATGTTGATCTTACTACCTTTTTCTATACAGTCTCTGTTCAACTTCTTACTTTGTTTTTATATACCCCCATCTCAAATTCTCTACTATGGCCAGTAGGCTCTCTAAATTCCACTATCATATTTTGTACGCATCAATGTTTTTGCTTTTTCCTTCAAAATTCACTCTCAAGTCCATATCATCTACCCTCTCCACATTTGGGGGTATGTTACTCCATGTACTCTCAATCTTTACAAATATGGACTTTCTAAGTATCCTAGTGAGATCCAAGTGTGGTAAAATATTTGAAATGTAGTACACAAATATTAGGTAATATGTTGTTAGAGTATAGCCTAATCTTTAGAGTATTATAGTTAATGGCTAATATTTTTTTCTAATTTTAAAAATTTTTGAAAAATTGGATCTAGAAATAATAGGTGACTATAGTATCAGTCACAGAAAAATACTAGGAAGGTGTATGACACCCCTGGTTTTGTTGTCACTGAGGATAAGAAATGGCAGTCAGTAGAAGCAATAAGAACAGGGCATTCTAGACTCATTTTGATGGAGTTCATTAGCCTCGATCAGAGGAATGCTTTCATCACAGTATTTGACAAAGTATCTTTAACAACCTTGTGGACAAGACTAAGAAATGTGAGCTGGAGGATAATTACTTGGGTAAATTCATAGCTAGTTGAAAAACTATACCAAGAATCTTGATCAAGATAGAGATCAACTTGGAAAGAGGGTACTAAGCTGTCTGGTTCTGATCTCTTCAGGATTTTTATCAATGACTTAATGAATAATCAGAAAATAGTCACAGCAAATTTGCTCAATTAAAATAGCTAGACAGTATTGTTTGTACAATGAATGTCAGAAAAAAAAAAAAAGAAAAATAAAAGTCCCCAAAAGTCTAAAATTTCAGACTAATGTCAGGAAGATGAAATAAAGTACAGATAAGTATGAATCCTTCAATTCAGGTTTAAGAAATTGGCTACACAACTGCCAGATGGGTGAGACCTGATTTAACAAAAGTTCCCGTGAATACAAATCCCCAGAGGTTTCAGTTGACTTTATTCCTAACGTGAGCCAAAGTTGTATGGAGGCAAAACGAACAAACAAAAAAGCCATTTTGGGGTAGAAAAATGATATAGGGTCCAGAGCAAGGGAAGAAAATATTTTAACTTTGCCCTGAATTTACTGAACCTGAAAAAATAGTTTAGGGTGCCTTATTTTAAGGGAGAAAGCGGATAGTTCAGAGGTAATAGAAACACTGAGAGCAGAAAGAGAAATGTAAGGAAATTAGGGCAAATGAGGAAGCGGTAAAAAGAAACGGGGTGTTTAGCTTACAAGAGATCATACAATAAGTGCCATGGCAACTCTACTCAGATACATAACTGACTCTCAGGTGAAATAGAAAGTAAGGTCCCACAGAGGGACCAAGGTTTGAAAACAAGGCTTTAATGTCCTGCAGGGGCCTGAGAAGCTGGGATGCTGAATAGAGTGGTGTCACCATGAAATGAATTTCTTTGCTGCCAAAGAATGAGTCAAATCAATTTTTCTTCAATAGCTTCTCTGTGCCTGGCGTGTGCATCTGCAGCATTCTGTGGAAGTCAACACATGAGGATGAGAAAATGAAAGTTGGAGGTGGGGTGGGGGGGGTGGGGGGCTGTTCTGTGTCTTTGATGTTAAAATAAATTGTCTGTGGAGGTTCAGTCAGTACTTTTCATTCGGAAGTATTCACCAATCTCATAGCATTTTAGAGTCACATTTAAGGTATGAAAGACTGGCAAAGATGTGCGACCTTTTGAGTTAGGAAAAGGTTTAGTTTTATTAATACACTGTTTTTCTTTAAAATTGCTCACAATATAACTGTGTGAAATGCAAAACTTCTCATCAATTTACCCTTGTGTTTTATTTAGATGAAACTTATCTGAGTATTGATTGCTGTAGTTGATTGAGTAGTTGATTGAGTAGTTGCTGTTTCTTAAAAATAAATGAGGTAAAAACGCATTTTTTCGTCCATTTTAAAGTTCCTCTACCAATAAAAATTTGTCAAGAGGAAGAATGAATGTAGAAACACAGCAGAACTAGACTAAAATCAATTTCAAGATGATCAATTACCACATCTCAGTCGTTTTCAAATAGTAACTTTTCATGAAGTTGGAGCTTATTATTTTTAAATCACTGATCATTATCAAGGCTAACATTCAGCCCTGTCTATAAAACAAATACAATTAGAACTTCATGGAATTATTAAGAAAGACTTTTTTCCAAAAATTAATATTAACATTGTTATTTGTAGAGAAATTATAATACTAATTACAACAGAGATTTAAATGATTAAAGTATTGATTGGTGGTTAGTTGATGTTGGAGATACTCAAAAATATTAAACTAAAAGAGACGTGGTAAATCATTTAGCATAATGTTCATTTTTTAGTTTTGGAGACAGACCCAGGAGAGGACAGAGCCCAAGCCTGCACTGCTGGTTGATAGAGCGCAAGGTTTAGAACCAGGGTCTGCCCAGTTCACAGTCAAGTGCTCTTTTATATCACACCACAGGAAACTGAAACGCAAAGTGAGTTATTGAGATACTGTGTTGAGCACCCGGTTTGTACAATGTGCTGCGCTATGCTGGGCAGGACCGGGTAGCCAAAGAAAACCTAGCCCTTTTCTTAAAGAGACAGAGTCTTAGCTGGGAGACAAGCCTGAAAGCGTAACAATCCAAACAAGGTAGAGTCCAGTAAAGCAGTTCTGTGTAGGACCAAAGCAGAGAGGTGCCTATGTGCAGCTCGCTAGTGATCTGTCATGAGAAAAGGGTCAGGTTGAGAACATGGGCAGCAATGCTGGATGACATATTCTTCATATCCTTTATTACTTAAGACTGATCTTGGTGAGAATGAAGCAGCAGAGCATTCCAGATCATAGAGATGGTGAGTACGTGTAGGGGTCTGTGCTTGATTGCAAGGTAATGGGAGTTCCACCTGCGTGACAACCAGCCTGGTGAGGCAGGGGAGGATCCTCTTGTGACAATTAGGGAGCTGGGGCCAGGTGGGCTAAGGACTATGCATGACTAGGGACCATGTTTTCCTCAGAAAACCTGTTTCTGCTTCAATACACAATGGATGGGTGAGGACTGACAGTATATATCATAAGGCATTGTTGACAAATCTTGGCTCCCTGTCCACCGATGATGAAGAGAAATACGGAGACAGAGTTTGGAAGAAACAGAAAAGAGTAGCTTTACTCCTTTTGCCAGGCAAGAGGGGAACACAGTAGGCTAGCGTCTCAAGAACTGTGCCCCACTTCCCTGGCGAATAGGGAAAGGTTATATAGCCCGGGGCTTGTGGTCTGGGGTAGGTGATAAGGCTCAAAGTAATTAAGGTCATGCATTTCTTTTCTTTTGCAAATTCATGGCCAGAGCTGGCCCAGGCGGCGCAGCAACCCCGTCTGGTGTCCCTGAATATATCGGCCGTGACATTCTTTCTGAAATGAAGAGTGCTACAAGGGAGTGTAGAGGGAGAAGAAATGCCAGGTGCAAAGAGTAATTCATAAGGAGTTAGAGACTAATCAGCTTTGTGAAGGACAAGTCTAGTTACAAGTGTTTATTAGTAGTAACAGCTAAAGTATAACTAAGATAGCTTAACTCTTTTAGGCCTGTTTATGTTGTTTTCCCAGCCTGTTCATTGTTTCCTTATTTTCCTTGTTTATCAGAAAAGTCTCATTTCTATTTTTGCTGCAACAAATTCCCCACTGCTAGTTTATTCCCTCCATATCAGTGGAGGAAGGGAAACAGGCATCGTTTTTGTCTGGCTGAGGACAAAACTTCAGTTTTGCTCCATTTGACAAACACTAGCTGTCTGGCCCAGGGGCCCATCTATCTCCTACTTCAGCATGGCCAAAATTATTTTAGTTTAACTGTTTATTTAAACTTGCATTAAATTCAGTCATCACAGCCATGGAAAAACTCATTAAAATGTCTGTTTGCTAGAGCTACCATATGATCCAGCAATCCTGCTTCTGGGTATACATCCAGAAATGAAATCAGGATCTTGAAGAGATATCTGTATTCCCATGTTTATTGCAGCATTATTCACAATAGGCAAAATATGGAAACAACTTAAGTGTCCATCAATAGATGAATGGATAAAGAAGACGTGGCACAATAGTATACTATGTATTTATATTATGTATATATATATATATAAATAAAATACCCACACACAATGGGATATTATTCAGCCATGAAAAAGAAGGTCATCCTGCCATTTGTGACAACAGGGGTGGACCTTGAGGGCATTATGTGAAGTGAAATAAACCAGACAGAGAAAGATAGATACTGTCTGACATCACATATATATGGAATCTAAAAAAGGAATGTATCAAAGGCAGGCAATTTTATACACGAATTATGTTGAAGAATGTGGAAGATCAGCTCTTCTAGCACCATATTTTTTATTGGAACAATCTGGTTCTGTCTCCCACTGTTGGCTCAGAGGGGCCTGGAAGTTAGCCAAGACCTCAAAGTTACTGCTTTCTCAGTGAAGAAGCTCTCCTGTTGGTGCCACAGGGAGCCATCGTCCAGGTAGTAATGTCCTTTCAGGGGTTGGTGGCTCTGCTACTACCTGAGCTGATTAAGCGCTGCCTGTGCACCTGCTGGGAACTGTCCTGGGCACGCAGGGTGGGTGGGAAGTGGAGCCCTCAGAACCACAGATGGCAAACAACCTGTGTTTACCATCCAGTCAGTAAGCATTTACTGCACACTGGCTGTGTACGGAGCGCTCCCCCATGTTTATAGTAAGCTACCCATCAGTTCTCACAAGAATCCCATGAGGTGGGTATTATCGTCCTATTACTATTATGATGCCCTCTTCCCATGAGACAGTTGGGATACGGAGAAACTGTGATTCTTCTGGCGTCAAGTAACTAGCCTTCAGACTCCAGGTTCAGTGCCTCCCTTCACCCCATAGCTGTTCACTCTGCCCAGCTATTCAGGAATCCCCTTTTCTTCTATGACTTTGCTACCTCAGTGTGGCCCATGGACCCCATCTCAGCACTGTAACCGAGCAGGACCCTATGGGGCCTTCCCGGGACAGACCCCCCCCCCCCTTATATCCCATGCTTTAGCTCCTCTCTGAAGTACTTAGATAATAGTATCTCGTGCACATTTCCTGAGTTGTTTTATAGATGCTTAAAACCACCACCAAATGAGAGAACTTAACTATTTGATGACCATGAGCACAGAGCCTCCAGACTGACTGGCGCCTAGGGATTGATAATGTGAACCTCTGTGACACCGCCCTGTTACCTCACCGTCAACCAATCAGAAAATCATGCACGAGCGGATCACATACCCTGGGATGCCCTTCCCTCACCTTGCCTTTAAAAATGCTTCGGTGAAACGCTTCAGGGAGTTCGGATTTTTTGGGGCACGAGCCACTTGTCCTCCTTGCTTGGCCCTGCAACAAACCTTTCTCTTCTCCAAACTCCGATGTTTCATGTTGTTTGGCTTCACTGTGCGTCAGGCACATGAACCTGTGTTTGGTAACAGCATCACCTGGGAGCTTGTTAGAAATGCTGAGTCCCGGGCCCCACCCAGACCTACTGACTCAGACCCTGAATTTTAACAAGACAGTCTGTCTGCACACTGAGACCTCAGCAGAACTGCCCCAGGAGTCATCAACCCAGCGGAGACAAGCTCCTGCTACAGAACCCCTCTGGATCCAGTCTCTGCAGGATGAAGTTCTGCAGAGGGAAAACTAATTTTGACTCCATAAATTTTAGTTCTTTAGTGCTAGAGCAGCTTATCACAAGGCGATTTAACCTGGAAGGCAGTTCCCTATCACAGACATGAAAAACAAAAAATTTCCCACACGGATCTTATATTTAATGATTCTGTTTTGCAAGTATTTGCTATTGTCTGTTATTTGCCAGGCACTGAAGGAGGTGCAGGTCTTATTGATTTCCCACGGGACACGGCAGTCCACGCTACTTCCGGCTTACGGCGATTCAGCCAATTCCTGGTTTTAAAGTTGCATGTTTACAATAAAATTGCATCTGTACTTCTCTTAATGATGCTTTCTTGTTGAGTCATTCATTTAGTCAAATAACATATTTATTCAGACAACAAACACCTTTCACTGATGAAGTCCATTGTATTTATACATATGATGAAGTCCATTATATTTATACGTAGTTGTGTTTCCATAAAAAGTTATGTCCTGAAGCAATTCTTAATGGGAACATATTTTTTAAAGGAAGAGCTTAAAATATCATGCTAATTTTACTACTCTTTTATGGTTAGCAGAACTCCACCTCTGAGGTTTCATAACTCTTCATCAACATGAACTTGGAAATTCTCCCAATGTCCCAAAGACGGATGTAGACTTAGGAAACCAATGCTGAAAATTAAGTCTCTCAGGACATGTTGTTGTCTCTGTAATTTAACTTGGATGCTATTCAAAATCTTCAGAGGAAATTTTTTTTCAATAGTTTTCATTTTCATTTCAAATGGAGCTTCTTAAGACTACAGCAACTCTTGTAGAGTAAGAATTTAAATACTTGGGGCCTTCCATCTACATCAGATTTACATGCTAGGAACTCTGCTCCTTTATGGGAAACTAGTTCTAAAAATAGTTCTGAAAATCCCTTGAGGGGATGACATACTCCCAGGAAAAACATCTCTCTGGGTAATCTACTTTTATATGGTAGTATTAAAAGATGCAGACTTCAGGCATAAGACTTATTTCCACACTCTAGGATAATTCTACTTTTGCTTGGGAATTTTTTGGGGATAATTAGTTATCAAGGGTTCAGGCTTATTATACCTTGAAAAATGTTTAAAAATGCTTTTAAAGGAAGTCATTGAGGTGAAGTTGATAAGCAGTAATTTAATATTTTATTTTATTTTATTTATTATTATTTTAAAATAAATTTATTTATTTATTTATTTTTGGCTGCGTTGGGTCTTCGTTGCTGTGCGCGGGCTTTCTCTATTGTGGCGAGCGGGGGCTACTCTTCGTTGCTGTGTGCGGGCTTCTCATTGCAGTGGCTTTTCTTGTTGCGGAGCACGGGCTCTAGGCTCGTGGGCTTCAGTAGTTGTGGCACACGGGCTTAGTTGCTCTGAGGCATGTGGAATCTTCCCGGACCAGGGCTCGAACCCGTGTCCCCTGCACTGGCAGGTGGATTCTCAACCACTGCACCACCTGGGAAACCCAATTTAATATTTTAAAATCAGCTTTATTGAGGTATTATATACACACAATCAAATGTACATTTTAAGTGCACATTTCAATGTGTTTTTCTTTTTCTTTTTTTAAATGGAAGTATAGTTGACTCACAATTTTGTGTTAGTTTCTGGTGTACAGCAAAATGATTCAGTTATACATATATATATAGATATTCTTTTTCATATTCTTTCCCATTATGGTTTATTACAGGATATTGAATATCATTCCCTGTGCTATACAGTAGGACCTTGTTGTTTATCTATTTTATATATAGTAGTTTTTATCTGCTAATCCCAAACTCCTAATTTATCCTTCCCCCACCCCGTTTCCTCTTTGGTAACCATAAGTTTGTTTTCTATGTCTGTGCAATTCAATGTGTTTTGACCCATGTAACACCACTAAAATGAAGATATAGAGCATTTCCATCATCCAAAGAAATTTCCTCATTTATTGCCAGGTACCTTGCTAAGTGACTTATTTGCATTATTTCTTTTAATTCTCATTAACTATTATAAAACAAGCTTTTATGGGCTGAATTGTGTTCCCCCATATCAGTATGTTGTAACCCTTACCCCCAATACCTCAGAATGTTACTATATTTGGAACTAGGACCTTTACAGAGGTAATTAAGTTAAAGTGAGGGCTATCCAAGTGGGTGACCCTTAATCCAACTTGACTGGTGTCTTTATAATAAAAGGAAGTTGGACACATAGGGAGATACAGGGATGCACATCCACAGAGGAAACACCACATGAGGACACAATGAGAAGGTGGCCTCTGCAAGGAGAGAGGCCTCAGAAGAAACCAACTCAGAAAATACTGCGATCTTGGACTTCTAGCCTCCTGAACTGTGAAAAGGTAAAGTTCGGTTATATAAGCCACCCAGTCTATGGTATTTTGTTATGGCAGCCCTAGGAAACGAATACAATGTCTTTAGCTTTGCTTTTTAACAATAAAAAGCAAAAACAAAGAAAAAAACCAGGGCTTGGGGGTGCCATAGAATCTGCCCATCGTCACCCAGCTCCTCAGTCATCAGGTAGGGGTTGGATCCTTGTGTGTCTGGTTCCAATTCCGTGCTCTTATCCACTGCATGCGCTGATGTAGCAAGTACAGGACTGTTTACAGGGTTTGAAATTGCAGCTGTGACTCTAGCCAGTCCCACCACCAAGCTCCCCTCAGCTCTCCCTCCCTCCAGCCACTCTTACGTTTTTATGCACTTGACTGCGATCAGTGCATTGAGGGCAGAGTATGGATCTTATTAGTCTGACCTTACTATAATAATATAATAGCTATTGTGAGAATTAAATGATTTTTAGTGATTAGATAAGCACTGGGCATATAGAAAGCACTATTTTTGTTTGACTATTATTACCTCATTTAATTAAAAAAATCACCATTTAAAATTACTTGTCTTCTTTTATTTAATTATTTTCTAAAATTAAGGAGAGTATAATGTGTTTTGAGAACCCGAAAAGGTAATATTCTTCCTTAGTTCAAACTGTTCTACAAAAAATTTAGGTTAGACAACAGAATGAGTTTTCCTCATGTCTGATACCACAGTAGATTTTTAATGTAATAATCACCATTAAACATGCATAATAATAGTGCTACGCTACACTAATTGTAAAATAACACCAGTAACAGAGTCATTACCCCTGAGGCCTCAATCAAAGGCAGGTGCCAAGGTGAGGGTCCACTCAGCTGACATTAGGGCCCAGGACAGGAGTGGGTGTGCATTTTGTAGAGTGAATACTAAAGGTGAATACTTAGAGAAGAAATAACAGGATCCATTTGAAACCTCCACTTTAGGGAGACTAGGTAAGCTTCCTGGAAAAATAGTTTTTCCAGAGTTAAATGTTAAAAGGGGGAAGGTGTGCAGGAAATTTCAGATAAGTATTACGCAATTTCTTAACAATACAAACAGCCTGCCTACTCTGACAATACAGATCACCCCTGGGATGGCATGAGGCACTGTTAAAACACCACAGTGTATTTATTTTGACTGTGTAATAAGTAATTTGGGGAAACCAAAGAGCCAATTATGGATCTAAATCCCATATATATAGGATTATTCTGGTAAACATTTTGGCTGAGTTGACAGGCTAATTCGAAAGAAGAAATATTAGCAAAATAACATTCTTCTCTGAGTCGACAATCATGTGATATAGGTTAACAAGTCCACAGGTTGTTTTTCTATTTAATGAGCAAACCCTGAATTGATTTAGCCAATCAAAATGGGTGAAAAGCTGTACAAGTAAATATCACCTCAGTTCACACCCTGTTCAATGAGGCCCAGGTCTGCTTTAGCCCATGCGAGTCACAGAGAAGAATGTCCTGGGTCTTTTTTGGAAATCATTGGAGACTGAGGGCAACACACTAGAAGTCTCAAAACTTCTGTTTGACACTGATGGAACTATTATGGGTTCCTGGTTGAATGACATAAGCAGTTTAGGGTAAAAATAGCTCCAGGATTAGGTAATATTACTACCTTTTGGTATCTTCTCTATTTCCTTATCTGTTAAATAGTCATCAGATGATGATCTAGCATCCTCTATGACAGGTCCCCAACTTTTCTTACATATTAGAATCACCTGGAGAGCTTTAAAAAAATCCTCATGACCAGGTCACACTCATACCAGCTAATCAGAGTATCTGGGGGTAGAAGCCAGGCATCAATATTTTTAAAGCAATCCCTAGATTATCCTATTGTGTAGTAAATTTTGGGAACCACTGCTCTATGACCTTGGATTACTTGCTAAAATGCAGAATCCCAAAGAGTTTCACTAGGCCTGGGGTGGGGCCTTAGAATCAACATTCTTAATAAGCAAGCACCCCTGGTGATTTTGAGGTGGGTGGTCTTATGTCATATTGAGAAAAACTGCCTTGGTAAGCATATGAGATTTGCCCCATCAATTAGCTTGATATCAGGCTAAATTGAACAAGAGGCTAACAGCTAAAGAAGAGATTAAAGAAGGCTCCCTAGGACAATGTGAGTCAAGGCCAAAGATCACAGTGGCTGGCTGACTTGCTCAAGCGAGATACCTCGGGTTGCCAAGGTGACATGAGGAGGCTGGAGTTATGTCTCACCGAAATATTCTCCTTTAGCATTTTCTCTACAAAATGCACACCCACTTCGGTACTGGGCCTTAAAGTCCCAGCTATTTGTTGACACTGGGTGTGGCGATGGAAAGAGGCAGTTTTCTTTCATAGGAGCTCTGTTTTGAATGTGTACTTTTGAGCTAGTGCCTGTGGTATCCAAATAGGCAACACGACATGAACAAAATCTCCTACTATTTTGTAAGCCCCACTCTGTAAATATTCTCCAGGAATCTCCAAAAATTGGAGGGTTCAGGGCACAGGCATCGGACCAGTACTGACTTCATCGTATGTTTTGTAAGAGCAACATTTACTAGAAATTAGATCTTATTCAAAGGATGCAGATTTTCTCATTACGCATCTGTCGTTTTGTAGGGAATTTCCCCTGTGGTTATTAGCAGTGACATGGCCCTCGCCTGTGTTGAATAAAAGCTGTGGCATCACCTCAGTTTCCTGGCTGCTTCAATGACAGAAGTTTAGCAAAAGCAAATAAAGATTCATCAGTTTCTTTTGGCAATTAAGGACCTGCTCATTTGTCAATTTAGGAAACGTTTTCAGCTTTCTCTGTCTGAGGTTTCATGATATTTGCATTTAAACCGAAAGCAAATACTTTAAAAAAGTATTGATATTTGGGGAGAATTTAAGAAACACCAGTTACAGAAGTGGAGTTAGCAAACCACTTGGTGGCAGTAAACTCCCTGTTAACAACAATATGAACAGGAACTGCTGGGTAGGCTTCTTAATTTCTATTTCCTTGCGGGAGTCTTTTTTTCTTTATTATTATTTTTGATCTCCCCAAATGTCTCTCTTAAATGAAAAAGGTATGGTTTCTTCATTTTTCCCCTAACAGACTGAATTATACATAAAGATTGGACGTTGTGACCTCTTCTAAAAGTATTGAATATTGAGAGTTAAACTGTAAAAATTCTGAATGAGAAAATCTTGTTAGAGTACCGATTTTTCGATGGCTCCATCATCAAGTCTAAATAAATGGTTATGTACAGAGAGAAGATAATTGGATTCTATTCTGTGTATCCTATATGTTCAAAAGTCACAACAACTTGCCCAAAACATCTATTGTTCTACATGAATACCTTTCCATTTTCTCCACAGAATTTGTCACAGAAACTTCTTCATCTCGTATCCATTTAAGGGAAAAAGGATGTGCCTAAAAAGTAATTTAATAATAATTAGAGTAACTAGATTAGGTGTCAACATATTTGGAACCAAGAAACTTGAGTTGGGTCAATGAAAAACCACAGTAGACTGGTTAATTATTACAAGTGGATTTAGTACTTATGCTAGTCCTGGTGAAAATAATAGTCATGTAAGTCTTTAGAATACTCAGATTCACTCTGGAGTTTGTCACCAACTGGCTGTGCAGCAGCCTGGGCAGGCCAGTTAAACTCCCTGACTCCCAGTTCCTCATCTGAAAGTGATTAGGTTGGGCAGAAAGATCGTGGGAGCTTTCTTTTCCTGTCTTGAAAAAAAAATGTATATAGCTAAGTTTTCCAAGTGCATCCTTGGGAAATACAATGGAAATATAACATCTAGTATTTAGTTTTGGGGGATTCTTCTGAATAGACTTTATGTATAAGCCATATATAAGAACTATATACAGGTAATAACTATATTTAAGTACATACATACTTAAGTATATAAGTACTATATAAATACTTATGCATAAGTAATACATAAGTAAACTGTATATAAGGAAGCTATACATAAGTTATAACAAATGAAACTTTTTTCAGGTCAAAAATCACAGAAAGAGAAGAAATCATTTGTTTCTCCCTTGCTTGGATGATCAGTCTTCAGTATTGTATTTGTGTCATTGCAGCAACAGTGAGAGGTAGCCTGGTATTCCATCCTGCACAGTGTGATTAGAAAAGCTTTGGTTGCCTTAGCGCATTTCACTCTCCCCTGCTGAAGATGGAGGAATAGAATGACAGATCTTCCTCCACTTACAATGAGGCTTACGTCTTGATAAACCCATTGTAAGTTGAAAAAATCCTAAATCGAAATGTATTTAATACATCTAACCTACCAAACATCGTAGCTTAGCCTAGTCTACCTTAAACATGGTCAGAACACTTACATTAGCCTATGGTTGGACAAAATCATCTAACACAAAGTCTATTTTATAATAAAGTGTTGAACATCTTATGTAACTTATTGAATACTGTAAGAAAGTGAAAAACAGAATGGTCGTGTGGGTGCAGGGGGGTTGTATCAGTAATTTACCCTTGTGATTGAGTGGCTGGCTGGGAGCTGTGGCTGCCACTGCCCAGCACCATGACAGAGTATCATACTATACATCACTAGCCTGGGAAAAGATCAAAATTCAAAGTACAGTTTCTACTGAGTGTGTTTTGCTTTTGCACCATCGTAAAGGTGAAAAATTGTACGTTGAACCATTGTTAAGTCAGGGACCTTCTGTATTTAAAAGTTCTGACTCTGTAGATAAGAAGAGCAGAACTGGAGCTGACTCACAAAAGAGGCCTCACACAGGGTCTGACAGAGAGTAGGGACTCAGTAACATTAGTTCCAAGCCTCTTCTTATTTGTTCCTTTGAAATACCTGGTATTCACTAGCTCTTTGAGGCAACTGTTTCTGAACCTCAGCAGGCAGTTGCTTGCCACCTTACGGGCTTGATAGTGCATGTGGGGAGCCAGTTCTCTGTTAAGAGTGACCTGACATGGTCATGGTGGGACATTAGTTCCAAGTCTAATTTATTTCAAATGTATGCAAATATTTATGCTAAACTATTCTATGATTGGAAAGAAAGAATTAAAAACAATGTTCATCAACAGAAAACACATCAACAGGAAACATACCACTAAAATTATACTTAATGGTCAAAGGCTAAAATTGGGAATGATGAAAGGAAGTCTATTCTTATTACTCCAACTCAACACTGTACTAGAGGTCCTAGTCAGTAGAATAAGGCAAGAAAAGAATGCAAAGGTACACAGATTGGACAAGAAATAGTAAATGGTCTTTATTCACACATGACATGATTCTATAGGTAGAAAATCCCAAGTACTCTACCAAAAATAGTAAAACTTACTAAAACTAGTAAGTTTATTTAGTAAGCTTGACAGATAAAAGGTCAATATTAGAGATTGTCTTCTTATATACTAGCAGTACAAAATTAGAAAATGATATTTAAAAGATGCCATTTACAGTAGCATCACAAAAGCATAAAACTATTTAGGAGAAACTTTAACAACAATATATAACATCTCTATGTTGAAACTACAAAACATTACTGAAAGAAATTAAAGAAGTGCTAAATAAATAGAGAGACAGACCAATTTCATGAGTTGGAAAACTCATATTGTTAAGATATCATTATCCCCAAATTGATCTACAGATTCAATGAAGTCCCAATCAAAATCTCAGGAGACTTTTTGCAAAAATTGACAAATTGACTCTAAAATATACATGGAAATGAAAAGTACACAGAAAGACCAAAACAATCCTGAAAGACTTAACTGCTTGATTTTGAGACTTAATATAAAGCTACACTAATCAACAGTATGGTATGGGTATGAAGATAAATATTTAAATCAATGAACATAATAGATTCTAGATAGACTCACACAAATATGACCAACTGATTTTTGACAAAAGCGAAAAAGTAATTCAGTGGAGTAAGGATAATCTTTTCAACAAATGGTGTTGAAACAATTGGACATCAATTTGCAAAAGACTAAAAATGTCAACCTAAACCTCACCCCTTAGATAAAACTTAACTAAAAATGGATCAGAGATATAAAAATATATTGTAAAACTAGAAAAAGTTTAGAAGAAAACACATGGAAAAACTTTCTGATTAGGGGTTACGTGAATAATTCTTAGATATGATACCAAAAGTGCAATCCGTAAAAGAAAAATTTGAAAAATTTGATTTCATCAAAATTTAAAACTTTCATGCTTCAAAGGACACCATCAAGAAAGTGAAAAGAAAACCTACAGAATATTTGCTGTGGGAGAAAATATTTGCAAATCATATGTCAGATTATGTGTTGTACCCAGAACACATAAAGAACTCCTACAATGCATCAATAAAAAGGCAGGTAAACCAATTAAAAGGGGGTGAAGGATATGAATAGATACTTCACCAGAGAAGAAATATGGATGGCCAATAAGCACGTGAAAAGATGACCAACATCATTGCTTACTAGGGAAATGCCAATTGAAACCACAAACATTTCATCCCACTAAGATGGCTCTAATAAAAATGATGGACAGTAAACAAGTGTTGAAGAGGATAAGGACAGATTGCAACTCTCACATAGTATTGGGGAAAATGTAAAATGGTGCAGTCACTTTGGAAGACAGTTTGGTAACTCCTCAAAAAGTTAAATATAAAGTTACCTTATGACCTAGAAATTCCATTCCTAGGTATTTGCCCAAGAGAAATGAAATGTTCACACAAAAACTTGCACATGAATGTTCATAGCAGCATTATTCATAATAACCGAAAAGTAGAAACAACCCAATGCCCATTAACAGATGAATGGATTAAAAAATGTGATATATCCATATAGTGGAATCCTATTTGTCCATACAAAGAATGAAGTATTAATGAGTACATGCTACAACATGGATGAATTTAGAAAACATCCTGCTGAGTGAAAGACGCCAGACACATATTGTATGATTCCATTTAAAGGAAATGTTCAAAATAGACCAATGCATAGAGATGAAAGTAGATTATTGGATGTCAGGGGCTGGGTAGAAGGAAGAATGGGGAGTGACTTTTAAGGGGTACAGTTTCTTTTGGGGGGATGATGAAAATATTCTAGAATTATATGTTGATGATAGCCACACAATTTTGTGAATATACTAAAACCCACTGAATTGTACCCTTAAAAAATAAACTAAAAAAGTCACATATGCACAATTATACTATGTAACTTTCAAGGATATGTACATCGTATCTAAGAATACACTTAAACATATTAGGAGTGCCCTTGGGGTGGAGAGGAAAAATAAAATAAAAATAAAATATAATACATAAAATGGGAACAGAATCCCATTCCCCCCCCCAAAAAACCCCAAAACTAGAGAGACAGCGAATAGATTAGTGGTTGCTAGGGGTCAGGAGTAGAGGCAGAATATAACGACAAAAGGGCGGCATGAAGGAATCTTTTGTCCAGTGATAGAATTGTTCTGTATCCTGATTATTGTGGTAGTTTCACAAATCTACACATGTGCTAAAACTCATAGAATTGCACACCAACAGAAAAACTTATTATTATTTTGTTTACTGAACGCAAAGTTTTAAAAAGGTGTATTGAGACACCTGTGTTGTATTTATTATTTTACATATATTCATTATTTATTATATATAATACTGTATGTTATTAATTACATATTTATTATTATTTTAACCCTCCTTCATTTTTTCATAAAGTGCCTGGGTTACTCTTCTCTATGTGAACAACCTCCCTTAATCTGGTTTTTACTAAGTCATGCATTCATCAGTCTGTTGGGTGTTTCTCAGTTTAGTACATATAAGGTGTGCTGCGTGAAAATTGCTCAGGCTTTTGTAGGCAGAATTGCGGCGACGGATGAACTTTACATCTCATTTTCCTATTCACATTTAAAGTCATTCATTTCTTTTGCATTAGAAATGGCCTTAAAATGTTGAAAATAATCATTTGCCAGTAAAAAAGTTGAGGCTTGTGTTCAAACCCAGAGCCTAATTGTGTAAAAGAACTTCTACCCTGCGTTCAAAATACCTGCTCTATGGTAGTCACCACAAGAATTGTGGGTGGTGTTACTAACTCCTTTAGATTAATTAGAACACCCTTTTATGAATTTCCTTTGTATTTTTAAAAAGACTATATTTTTAGAGCAACTATAGGTTTAAAACAAAATTGAGATGTACAAAGATTTTCCATGTACCATTTGCCCCCTCATGAATAGCCTCCCCCATTATCAATATCATTCACCAGAATGGTACATCTTTTTTAAAACAAAGGATGACCTAGATTGACACATCATTATCACCCAAAGTCCACAGTTTACCTTAGGGTTCACTCTTGGTGTTGTACAGTCTCTGGGTTTGGACAAATGTAGAATGATATGCATCTGTCATTACAGCATCATACAGATATTTCACTGTCTTAAAAACCCCCTGTGCCCTGCCTATTCATCACCTTCCCCCCTCCCCCAGGCACCACAGATCTTTTTACTGGATCCATGGTATGGCTTTTTCCAGAATGTCCTATAGTTGGAATCCGACAGTATGTAGTCTTTTCAGACTGACTTCTTTCACTTAGTAATATGCCTTTAAGATTCCTCCATGTCTTTTCATGGCTTGATAGCTCATTTCTTTTTAGTGCTGAATAATATTCTGTTGTATGCATGTGCCACCGTTTATTTACCCATTCACCTACTGAAAGAAATTTAGTTTTTTTCCAAGTTTGGCAATTACGAATAAAGCTCCTATAAACATCCGTGTGCAGGTTTTGTGTGGACAGAAGTTTTCAGCTCCTTTGGATAAATACCAAAGAGTGCAATTGCCGGATGATATGGTAAGAGCATGTTTAGTTTTGTAAGAAACCGCCAGACTGTCTTCCAAAGTGGCTGTGTCATTTTGCATTCCCACCAGCAGTGTCTGAGCATTCCTGTTGCTCCACATTCTCACCAGCATTTGGTGTGATCCGTGTTCCAGATTTTGGCCATTCAAATAGGTGTGTGGTGGTATCTCCTTGTTGTTTTAATTTGCGTTTCTCTGATGATGTGATGCGGAGCATACTTTCATAGGCTTACTTGCCATCTGTATATTTGCTTTGGTGAGGTACCTGTTAAGGTCTTTGGATGAGTTATTTCTTATTGTTGAGTTTTAAGAGTACTTTGTATATTTTGGATAACAGTCCTTTATCAGGTGTATCTTTTGCAAGTATTGTCTCCCAAACAGTGGCTTGTCTTCTCATTGTCTTGATATTGTCTTTCACAGAGCAGAGGTGTTTAATTTTGACAAAGTCCAGTCTGTCTTTTTTCTTTTCTTGTTTCTATTTTTAAAAAATCTAACATGTTTTCCTTTTCATTCATGATGTGCTTTCTAGTTTACAAACATGGCTGTAAATGCCCAGTTCATATCACAACACCACAGAGAAGAAGTGCCCCAGCTTCCCTCCTGCCACTTAGCCCTC
The DNA here is from genome assembly GCF_028564815.1 of Eubalaena glacialis. Taxonomy (NCBI): domain Eukaryota; kingdom Metazoa; phylum Chordata; class Mammalia; order Artiodactyla; family Balaenidae; genus Eubalaena; species Eubalaena glacialis. The sequence continues at coordinate 90,901,811 of NC_083726.1, forward strand.
AGGTCCACATTTGGGAGCTAGGTCTCAGGAGCATGGCCAGCCTGTTCTTCCCCTAGTGTAGTCAGGTAAGAAGCCTGTTTTAAAATCATGCTCTTGGGTAAACTGAGGTCAGTATATCAGAATGGCACTAACTACTTGCCAGAATGATGTTGCACACACACAAAAATCTATGACCCTTTCTCCTAGGATTTTTTCTGAGAAAGGAAAATTGTACAAATAATCATTTTATAAACTATTAGATATACTTCTGAAGAGCTGCATGTAAATGGGAAAGTTGAAACTATTTCAAGTGCATCAGGGGAGATTTCCTTTAAAAAAGGAAAAGTCAATCCTTAATTGATCACTTTCTCAGTTTGGAATTTTGTATTTTAAGACCTTTTAAATCAAGGCACACCTTGATTTTTAGGACACCGGAAAACTATTTTTAAAATAATATTCACATGCTAGGATATGGTGAATTTTATTATTATTTTTTCTAGATTTAATTTGTGGAAACCCTTTGGGAAGACAATAGAAATTAATCTAGGTTTTGAGGACAAGAAGTCCTTTTCAAATTTTCTCATACCTTGGCATTTATACGAGGACAAGTCCTGGGCAGGGGGTTCAGGGTGGGGAAGGTTCATTGGGCCTCAGGGAAGAGCCTGCACCTGAGCCTGCCAGGGGGAAGGGCAGAGGTGAGCTTGAATGGTGTGGGCCAGTGATATCAAAAATATTTCAGGGCTTCCCTGGTGGCGCAGTGGTTGAGAATCTGCCTGCCAATGCAGGGGACACGGGTTCGAGCCCTGGTCTGGGAAGATCCCACATGCCGCGGAGCAACTAGGCCCGTGAGCCACAATTACTGAGCCTGCGCGTCTGGAGCCTGTGCTCCGCAACAAGAGAGGCCGCGATAAAGTGAACCGCGATGAAGAGTGGCCCCCACTCGCCGCAACTAGAGAAAGCCCTCGCACAGAAACGAAGACTCAACACAGCCATAAATAAATAAATAAATAAACCCAAAGTTTAAAAAAAAAAAAAGAATTTCAGCTGTGGAACCCATTCTTCAAAGGAACCATACACAAAAGCCTAATAGATAAACAAATAAAAGCCATGCTGCTGTGCCTGAAGCAAATTAGGGAGCCTTGAGTCCTACTGATAAAAGTCAATTTTGAGCGTACGGTTTCATTGTGTCACTGATTAGAGGATGGGACCAACTGGGTCTTCCACTCACCAGCTATGTAGCTTGGATTAGCTGCCCTACCTCTGGGAACCGCAGGGCCCTAATCTGTGAAATGAGTGTTAATCTCTACCTTTCGAGTATCCTGAAGGTTTAAGAAGCTAACAAGGTACTGTGCTTGGCAGGAGGTCTACACATGAGAAGACACAATAAACCATTGTGTCTTTCCCCACTAACCAGCCAGCTTCCTACCTGAAATTTCATCTAAAAGATCACAGATTCCTACAAAGTTGGGGGAATTGTCTTCAGAAGAAACTGTTAAAATAGAAATATTGCCTCTGAAGAGGAAAGGGACCTGTAGTTTCTTCTCTGGGCTTTTTTTAGTTGACACTCGGGTTTAAGAGTTGAGAATCTTAGACTCATATTTCCAAACACAGATTCTTAGAACTAGAGCAGTCCGTAAGAGCTCCCAGTTAACAACTTTTTTTTTACAAATGTGAAAACGGAGTGTCCAAGAGGTTGTTGATCATCCAAGGCTGAAGTGGGAGGACATGGACGACTTTCTCCAGCCTGTTTCCTTTCTGAGAAAGGGGAGTGATCATCCCTGTCCTACCAAACACTCTGAGTGGTTTGGCTCATGAGAGAAGAGGAAGTGCCTTGTAAATTGACTTTCAAATGTCAATTTTTGCTGCTCTTTTCACTTGGAGGAGGAGAGTAGCGGAAAGGGTGAGGGACAGAGGGCTCTGTGATACAGCCCAGCAGGTAGCTGGCACCGCGCAGAGGCCCCAGGCTGGGGAGGCTGGGCCCTGTTTGAGGGTGATGAAAACAGGTGGTCGGTAGGACCTGCCCACCATGGCTGCTGAAAAAGTGGGGAAGCCATCACAAAAGGAGGGAGTCTTATAGGCAAGCGGCTCCCCCAAGGGCAGGTGTGATCCAGAGGGAACTCATCAGAGTGCTGTACTTCCTGGTGGTTTTTCCTCGTGGCTGTTAATCTAAAATTATTCATATGTCTCTTCCTGGCCTACATAGAACACTTTTAGATTGGAAAGTCTTTTGATCACATCAAAAGTCTTAGCTACAAAAACTCAGTCTGTAGGGCAGGGTAAAATTGATCCCTGACTGGTTTAAGATAGGAAGTTGAGGAAATAAAAGAAGTTGAGGTAGACACGGTGTTTCACCGTGGTAACCTAAAGTAAGATAATGTGTGAAAAAGGAGATTTCCAATGAATATGCCTCACTCCTCTGATTCTTTTAATTGAATCATTCTTTGCTCAACGCACATCCTGATTCATGAGTTCTTTCAAGTCATCACTCAGGATAGAGGCTTAAAGGGACTGGATTTCAAATGCTTTCAGGAAAGTTTCTGAGCCTAAAGAGCTGGGAAAATAGTTTCCCTGATAGGTGAGACTACAGACAGTTCTTACCATTAACAAAGTAGTCTGGTCTCTGTCAGAAATATTTAGGCAAGGGAAAAAAGTAAAGACATTCCAGTTTCTCTTAGAGAATGAAAACAAAAGCAGGATGTTCCACACAGCTTTGCTCTCACCCACCGTGCTTCCAGTGCAAAACTGTCTTCTGGCCTCAACAGTGTCTATTACAACCATCACAGCAAAACAAAGAACGGCGAAAAAGATATTCCCTTGTAAGTCAGGAGATTTCATGTGGTGAATTTCTTAACAACTTTTTCATGCTAAGTTCAATAGAAATCACAATTTGAATGGACAGATTTTGATGAGGTGAGGAGAAGTTATAGGAACACTCACAAAAACCATTTTAACAATTAGAAATGTTTACATAAATAACTCCCAAATCTTGAGAGAATAGATAAGCATTTTCATCATCATTTTACAAGTAACTTAGTTTAATATAAAAAACAGAGTATAAGTAAATAAAAATGCAAATGAAAGCACATTCTAAATGAACTGAAAGAGCTCTCACTTTCCAAAAAACCCTTAAATGAATTTCTTTGTAACTATTTAATAAGTTTTTAATATCTATATTTATTTATTTTCTCCTGACAGCAAATATGAGGTTTCTGGATCAGAGGCAGGGTGATTACTTACAGAACATCTTAGTGTTGGTTTCTCATGCCCCAGTCTCCCCTTTGGGGGAAGTGATGAGAGCAGATGTAATCTGCATGTACAAAGCAGTCCATAATATAGGAGAGGACCACTGAAATTATGAAACTCGGAGCTTATATAGGAACTGCTGCACAAGTGCCCCCTCCTCTCCAGAGAGAAGGAGAGAAACTTTATCTTTTAATGTAAACAAACCCTATGTTGGAAGCAAAAAGCAGAAGGTCCCTAGATGTTACAGCTCTCTGGAATATAAATGTGTGGCTCAGGATTTTATTACCCTTTGAAATATAAATAAGTGGCTCTGGGGGAGAGAAAACTGTAAATCTCTCAGGAATAATTAATTCATTATTTCTAACTTCCAAGGCATGGTTACTGGTCAGTCATCCTTTAACTCAGTTTGCCAGTAACTTTTTGATCAAGAAACTCTGACTGTGCAGAACATGAAAATATTAGCTATTTGTCAGCACCATAAAACATATTTAGATGGAAATTCCCGTGGTATTTCCCATTCATTGACAACTGATCATTTTATCTGGAGGGCTGCACAACATAGCTGCACAGTGATAGAAGATAGTGGTGAAAAGTAACTCGATTATGGAGAGTCATGAATGTTAACAAGTTTGGACAATATCTGTGCAGGCAGTGGGTAAGCAATGAATATCTCTGACCTTGTAAATTTAGAGGAAGAGTGAGAAAACCATGGTATCAGCTGCAGAAGAAAGAAAATAATGAATTACCGCATGATCAAAGAATGAGAGGCTTTCAAAATCGTGGGGGTCAGGGTCAGCAGGAGAGAGAAGATGAGAGAATGGGAAGAATGAGAATAGTAAAAGGTTTAGGACAACAGTGTCAAACTCTTCATTTTGGAGAAATCAAGATGGCTGAGGCCTGAGAGAAGAACCTTAGGGGTCCACTTTAGATGAACTCAATATTCCTAATAAAAGCTTTGAGTGATGTCTGCTGTTGGGTGCGTATGGGACATAGAGGAAGGGAAGGGAGGAGGCATGATTAAGAAAGAAGAACGTATTTAGGAGAAAATCCACACAAGATGAATTCTGTTTTTTGCCCTATGTTTTCTTTAGAGTTTTGTAAATGTCCCCATTCAACTCAAATTTGTCATTTTCTCCTTCAGCCTTTGGAATCTAGGTGAAGGCCTAGAGAAATCTGGAAGCAGGCAGTGGAGTTACTCAGGGTTGAGGCCTGGCTGGGCAGTTACAAGGACAATCAGAACATGAAAAAGTCTAGGATAGCACTGTTGCTTGTTTATTTTATTATTTATTTATGTTTATTTGTATATTTTATGTAACACATATTTTAAATTGATTATTCTTATTATTGAGATGGCAGAGTGAGTTAGAGGTGGACTTAGGGATTGTGAAGGTGGCAAGAAGTAGAGACACCAGAAGCCCTAACAACACTGGTAAAGAACAGGGCCAGTAGGAATGATGGAGTAAGAGGGGAGAAACACTTAAGTCAAAGGAAGGGAATGCAGTGTTTTGGTCTGAGAAGAGGAAAGTGAGTATAGAGAAAAGTTGAGAGTCTTCAGCTGTCAATCATAACCTCAAGGTAAGCAAGAATGAAATGGTGGGAGAATGGGAGAAATGGCAGAGGCAAGAGGTTAAGGTCAAAGGGGAACATTTCAGGATGCTGGTATTAGAAGTAAAGGTCTCAGTGATGAAGAGGTCAGTGGTACCCATGCTGGGGAGTGCTGAGGAAGAGTAGAAATTAAGGGCTCTGGAGTGAAGGAGGCAGAGGAATTGGGAAAGGGGGCAGTATACACTGGACAAAGTTGAGGGTGAGGAGGATATATTGGGGGCAGTGAAATGAGAGAACAGGACGGTTGGAGGTATGCTGGGTGTCAATGTGTGTCTGTGAGGGCGCCGTTGAATTGTACTCGAAGATGAGAATGTAGATCCTGTCAACCCCTGAGTTCTAATTGGAATGCTGGCATGACAACATGATATGATGGGCTCTCTGAAAGGTTTTTTCTTTCCCCTTTGGCCTGCCATTATGGATTCTATGGAGCTTCAGGTAGACAGTAGGAAAAGTTTGCTTGCAGTCTTAATACTACAGGAATGAAATGAAAGGCATTGTATCTGATTAAAAGCCATAAGAAAAATATTTATTCCCATTACTTGAATGTATTTCAAAAATAATTGTTACTAAAAAAAAGTGGTTACATGTCTTTTTGCCTCTTTATTTTATTGAAATTCAGTTTTCTAAAGAATCATAGTAAAAAAAACCATGAAATATGTGCTATTATCAAAGTAATCTTGTGTATAGTCCAATGAGTATTGCTTATAGAGTTTAACCACCATTTATAATGTGAATGAAGGTAGTATTAAGGATGGGGTAGATATGATATACATAAGAAATTCTTTTTATCTTCAGTTTCAGTAGTAAATATCAACAAATGTTTTACCTAAGCACTTACAGAATACTGTTATAATGCCCCAGATTTAAACATTCTATTACAATGTTCTGATCCTTGAGGGACTTTTGCTCATCTGTAAAACATTTATGCTAATCTTGTCCACATTCAGGACATATACTGTTTTACATTTTAGTTTCCAAGAATAACCAGCAGTAATTAATATTAATATAAATTAAGGATGCCAGCATGGAAAGCTGTTCCATATCGATCCCTCACCTTGGAACTGTGCTGTACTGGATCTTAATAGATTAGTTTCAAGGTTCAGGGAAATGGTTGTGGGAGAAGCCTAAAGTATGGATAATACTCAGTGTGGTCCAGTGCTGCGAAAAGACACATCATGGCTGGCCATATTGTTCCAAGGATCCAAATAAAATTTATTCCCAATGCTACAATGTGGTCCCATGGGAATGGAGTGTTCTGAAAGAACAATGTCTTATTGAGAGTTTCTGGGCTGGACAAATACTTATTTATTTATTTTTTTGGAAACAGTGCTGCAGTATTTCAGTATTTTATTATTAAGAATTATTTGGGTTATTGTTTTTTATTTTGAGGAAATTGTATTTTCTTTTTTTAAAAATTTATTTTATTGAAGTATAGTTGATTTACAATGTTGTGTTAATTTCTGCTGTACAGCAAAGTGATTCAGTTATACATATATATATACACACACACACATACATACATATATATATATACACATTCTTTTTCATATTCTTTTGCATTATGGTTTATCACAGGGTATTGAATATAGTTCCCTATGCTCTACAGTAGGACCTTTTACTCTCCTGGATTGAGTTATCTACAGGTTATGTAAATCTGTATGTAGAGGGGCAGATGGTAAAACAGGTTGGCAATTCCAGCCTTGAAACTAATTTTCTGTGTGATCCTGAACAAGTCATTGAAATTTCAGGGCTCCATTGCTTCTCTGTCTCTTTTTATTTCACAAACTAGCTGTGTGGTTCTAATGAAATAATGACCATCACTCAGAAAACTACAAAATACAACACAAATGTAACCCTCTGTCACTAGTTTGGCTAAACATCAGAAGCTGAGGAAGTTAAACATTTTCCCTTTATTGCTTACCTATAAATAACCTTCATTGTAAAAAATAACCATTTCCATGCTCAAAAAAAATCAATTTTTCCCTAAATTTTATTCATACATCCTGAAGATAATGTGACTTTAAAAGGAAAGGTCACAATATCATTCTCTTGCCCAGGACCTTGCAAAATGAAATTTAAGAGATCTCTGCTATTGTTTTCATTTGGAGCCACATCTGACACAGTTATAACCATTAATGGAAGGAAATCTTCCATTACAATGAAATGGCACTTGTAGCTAGGTCATTAAAGCTGGTTCCTTTAGAAAGAATTGTCCAAATGCCCACCCCCGTCCCCCCATAACACACACACAAAGCCACACACATCCGCATGAGTCTTGAAACAAGATTTTAATGATACTGTATGGCCCAGTGGCCCAAAAAAGCATTTGAAAGGAATTTTCCCAGTTTTTCTGTTATTTGGTCCCTAAGCAGAACATATTGAGATATGGCAGTGATTTTTAAAAAAATAAATAAATGGCCATAATAACGTAAAAGTAGCAGAGTAAAATAATAAGCAAATGGTCCTAAACCTAAATAATATAACAATAACAAGTTATAATTTTTTTGATCAATTGTACTTCAATAAAGTTAAAAAAAAACCCGAGTACACTTTTTCTCCCTTTCTTTGATTCCCTTTTATTTCCTTAGGGACTTTCTTGGTGCAAAACAGTACAGCTTTCAGACCATGAACCTCTTTGTTCAATTTTATCATTTTTAGTTTATACCAAATTATGCAATAGATCATCTAATTTTCAAACTTACTTAGCTTGAACTGAATTATATTTTTTCCTTCACTTAAAAAATAGTATTTTGCTGACATCTATTTTGTGTTAAATATCCCTTTGGTTTTTTGTTACAACAAGATAGATGAAGCCATTCTTAAACATAAATGATAAAATCTAACACCTTGTACTATGTTAAGATTATTCCATGATAAATCAATATTTCTCTTAGTGTGGGGCTGAAGATAGACATGCACACACAAACACGGACACAAATTAGTAGAAGGGAAAAATCTCTATGTCAATATGCCCCTAAAAGTGAATAAAAAGTCAGGAGAAAAAGATACATTCCACTGAAGTACTGAGGTAACTAAGTCATTCGATTATGGTGAAGAAAAAAGAGCATAAGCTACACAAACAATTTTATTTTATTTTAAAAATTTATTATTTATTTATTTATTTAATTTATTTTTGGCTGCATCGGGTCTTAGTTGCGGCAGGCAAGATCTTCCTTGAGGTATGCGGGATTTTTTTTTTTTTTTTTTAATTGTGGTACATTTCTTTTTAATTAATTAATTAATTTATTTATTTATGGCTGTGTTGGGTCTTCGTTTCTGTGCGAGGGCTTTCTCTAGTTGCGGCGAGCGGGGGCCACTCTTCATCGCGGTGCGCGGGCCTCTCACTGCCGCGGCCTGTCTTGTTGCGGAGCACAGGCTCCAGACGCGCAAGCTCAGTAGCTGTGGCTCACGGGCCCAGTTGCTCCGTGGCATGTGGGATCTTCCCAGACCAGGGCTCGAACCCGTGTCCCCTGCATTGGCAGGCAGATTCTCAACCACTGCGCCACCAGGGTAGCCCTATGCGGGATTTTTGATTGCGGCGCAACGGGCTATTTGTTGTGGCACGTGGGCTTCTCCCTAGTTGTGGCTTGTGGGTTTTCTCTCTCTAGTTTTGCTGCATGGGTTCTAGAGCGCATGGGCTCTGTAGTTTGCAGCACGCAGGCTCTCTAGCTGAGGCGTGCAAGCTCAATCGTTGTGGCATGCCGGCTTAGTTGTCCTGCGGCATGTGGGATCTTAGTTCCCTGACCAGGGATCAAACCCACATCACCTGCATTGTAAGGTGGATTCTTTACCACTGGACCACCAGGGAAGTCCCATACACAAACAATTTTAAAGGAGATGGTAAAGGGGCAGGTAATAGGCATATGTAGAGCCCTTGAAAGACAAAGGTTTGAAAGACAGAAACAGAGGCAACCGTGTCAACCAATGTATACATGTCTGCTCATCTGGGCAACCATGACTTTCCCAGGAATGGACTGAACCAGAAAAACAGCTTCCTAAAGAAGCTTAAGTACACACCTAAGAAAATTATGTATCCTTAGGCAATTAGGAACTCTAGAAGAGTTATTAACTGAGATTGAACATAAACATTTATACATGAAAAGGCAGACCTAGCTTCTTTATTGCCATATTCAAAATAGCTTTTTAAATTTTGTTTTAAAAGAAAACCCTTTAAATTATTTTTAAAGAAAAGTTTAATGTTAATTTCAGGTTTTTCATCTTTGTAGATAAAATGAAATGTTACCATAGTATAATGTGGGATGATCAAACTTCTGGTGAGTTATTTTGATTTATTTCAACAAGGAACCATGGCAGATACTTATAGATATACAAAATGGACAAGTATATACCTTCCCCTTCAGAAGTTTATAAAATGAAAACCATTTCACTATGTGTGTTAACTGCTAACATACTAACAAGTAGAGATGAACCTATCCCTACTTTCCCTTATTCCAACCATTTTATATTGGTTTTGCCATTTATATTATTTTCAATATGACTTTTAAGTTCAAAAGTTCAACTCCTATTCTCACCACTACTTCCCCCAAATCACTTCCACCATGGCCATTGCCACCAGTAGTAGAAATACAAGCTGCAGAACTTTTCACCCAGTCTTCAATGACCCTGACTGTATTATCAACCCTTAAGAGAGCAGTAAGTGAAAAGCAAACACCATTGATTAGGTCTGGGAGTTTTTCATAAGGGCAATGCTTATCACTGCCAACTGCAGGCAAATCTCACTTTGTTTCCTGTATCTAGTAAAAATTGTTGTCACAAGTTGTAGTCATGCTACTTTGGTTACACTTTAAAGTACATTTTTCTCTTTCTAGACTAGTCTTTTCCCAAATGTATAACCATGTAATGCTTTGTCTTGGGAAAATTTTAGAAAAAAAAAAGAGTTTCTTGGGAAATTCTGAATACCATATTCCTTTTTTAAAGATTCACAAGATGAGTTAGTATGAGTTAGTGACTCTCATAACAAAGGAACCTGCTTATCTTTGCTCAGCTCAGCATTTCCTATTTGACCTTTGGACTCTCCCCTGCCCATATTGTGTGAGTAGCTATGAACATCCCTCAGAACTTGTATTTCCAGGAAGACACTCTGGTAAATACTTATCTCGACTGACAAGGGATAGAATCAATTCAGATGAATGTTACGTCCTTCCAAAGCTTGAAAGCCCTGATAAGTTCTCAGAAGAGGCTACTAACCACAACTAAATGAGGAGGAAAGGATTTCTGGGAATCACAAGGCTGCTTGATCAATGGTAGACAACACTTATTTAAGGAGATTCCTGAGATTTAAAAGAGCCCGATTGTGCTGTGGATGTAGCTGAAGAGCCCTCTGATAGTATACCTTTGCCTCTTCCGTGTCTCTGGTCAGTGTTTCAGGGCTGTTCAGGGCACTTTCATATGTGGGTACAGCCTGAAATAATGTAAATGCTAGGCCATGATTGTCAAACTCCTTTAAGTTTGGCAGAGTTTTTTTTTAATTAAAAAAATTTTTAATTATTATTATTTTTTAATCCAGGTATTCCATGACCAAGTTAAAACACTGAAATCTTCCATTACTTTCTCATCAGAAACAGTACAACTGTGCCAATCTTTCTAATCAATTTCTATTTTGTAAAAAGAAAAAAGTAATTTAAAGTCGTTTATAAATTTTCCTTCTTGAGGTATACAAATTTGGCAGGAGAGCATAGATTTGACACATAGTAGTGAATATAACCCCTAAATAATGCAATTTAGAAATAGCATACAAAGCTAGCATGGTTAAATAAACTCCAACCTTTCAAGGCTTATAAAGTTACTTGCAAGTTCTTTTGGTAAAAAATTCTCATGAGGGCTTCCCTGGTGGTGCAGTGGTTAAGAATTCACCTGCCAATGCAGGGCACACGGGTTCGAGCCCTGTTCCGGAAAAATCCCACATGCTGCGGGGCAACTAAGCCTGGGCGCCACAACTACTGAGCCTGCGCTCTACAGCCTGCGAGCCAAAACTACTGAACTCACATGCTGCAACTACTGAAGCCTGAGCACCTAGAGCCCCTGCTCCGCAACAAGAGAAGCCACCGCAATGAGAAGCCCGCGCACCGCAACAAAGAGTAGCCCCCTCTCGCCACAACTAGAGAAAGCCCGCACGCAGCAACAAGGACCCAACGCAGCCAAAAAAAAAAAAAAAAAAAAAAATTCTCATGAGATGCTGACTGAGTTTTTGGCCTGGAGGGATTGCTGCGACCTGCTCCATAGTGCCCTCCTTTTACACAAGGTGGTGGGAATTCTTTGGTTTGTATATGAGGGATTTACATAAATGTCTTTAGATCAGAGAATCAGTAAAGCTAGCCTTCCAAAGAAGGAAAGTTACATAAAATGTATGCACATAAAAATAAATTATATCCCTAAAATGGTTCTTCTTTTGGATTCATCAGTTGTCTCATTTCCCCCTTCTTTGCCACGAGATCTTACCTCATCTGATGTAGGAAATCCTGGCAAGATACATAAAAATAAAATTTTAAATAATGCACAGTTACGTAAAAAAAAAAAAAAAAAAGGCTAGCAATCCTAAGGTTCAAGTGCAAATGCAAAGGAGGTCTGGATGTACATTAATAAAGGAAATTTATGCTGATGTAGGAAGCAAGGGCATCTGTTTACTTCCTAAATGATAACGAAGCCAAATGATCACAGGTACATAATTCAGATGTTTCTGCTACATTTAGAGTGGACATATTTGACAATTTAATATGTTCTCTCCATCTCTGTCATCCAAAGAACAAAACTGTGAAGCTGTCTTTAGTGTAGACAAGCCTAGAAAACGTCCAAGGAATAAAAACAGGATCTGCGCTTGTGAAATCCTTTGACAACCAAATGCCCCACTTGCCCCCTGTTCTGTCCTATCTAAGAAGATCCGTTTAATTTTGGAACAGAAGGAGTTCTTATGGAAAGGCCAAGGAAGACACTTTGCAGTAGCTTAAAAGGTCTACACAATAGCTTGGGACGCTGTTTGGAGAGACATGTTATTAGAGGCAGCTGGACAGAGAAAACACGCGGAGCTGGGCCTTTCCTGATGCTGCTTGGTGCACCTTTAATAGGCAGACAGTTCTAGGGCCTCCCCTACCGCAAAGCACACTGGGAACAGTAACAGGGCCAGCATGGCCCTCTGCTAATATTTCTGAAAGGAGATAGAGGCTATTGTAGCAGGAGGCAAAAAATACTGTTGTGCTGAAAAAATACTCGTGTTCCAAGCCCATGAAAAGTCCTTGGCTTAGACACGAGAGCTGCTTTGTTACTCCCTGGAAGGGATTACAAAGAGCATATCTCAGCCAGGATTTATTGATTTAGGTAAAGCGCTGTGATCTCTGATAGATTCTGGGTGTGTGCAGTGAACGCGGTGAGGGCAGTTCTTAAGCTCATTGTTTCCTAGGTGACAAACAGTAATAGAAAGCGTATCTGGCATATTTTTCCCCCTTTTATCACAGAAGAGATAATTTCTTAAAACTTGATGTTTTTCTTATTTCTCTGGGTTTGGGGGCCCTGGAAATAAGCATCTGAGGTAAAAGCACTGACTAGAGGGAGGGTCAGACCAAATTCAAGAAGAGCTTCCTCGACGGGCTCAGGTGTCTGTAAGATGCCCGTCCCCTGGGTCACGCAGCTGCCCTCTCTTGCTGCTCTCAGCCCACCTTCTAGGACTTCATACTCACTCACGGTCCCACTGTTCTTTAGAGTCATGTTCACTGACTGCAGAACTTTTTTCTTTTTGATCTGAAACAGGAAATAAATTCACCCCTGAGCTCTCAAAACCAGAAACAAACATTAACAAGGAGAAAGGAAAAAAATATGAGCTCTTTGAGCAGAGAAGAGACTTTGTTTTAACAAATAGCCCCAAACTAGCATTCGCTTTTTGGCATTTACTGTAATTTACTGATTCTATTATTAATACCAAGCTCAGTCCTCCATCTGGATAATGACATTTTTTATTTCTGTAATGACAAAGGTCTGCAGGGATATCTTCTCCTTCTCTCTAGGTATCTGGTGAAAATTTCTGTGGGCTTCACCCAACCACACGTGAGCACGACTGTTTATGAAACAAAGCTGAATTTTATTAAAAACACTCTTCAACAGTCAAGTAAAAATACTGCTGATATTTTACAAATTTAGTTTTATAAAACACATACTTTTCTCCTATTTACCAAAGACTCTTGCAAAGATAAAACCTACTTTATGTTTTTCTCTTTAATTAAATGTGTGTTTGAGTTACACTGGAGCATGGTATCTTTGGAAAAATCAAATGGGATTTATTTCTACTGAAAAGATGTAGAGTTCAAGAGATGTCTGTGTTTCCACATCAATTGCCAGAATAAACTTGACTCTTGCTTCTACAGGTAGAGTTACACAGAAGTTTTTTTTCATAGTTATTCCTTACCCCATTGAAAGAAATTCAAAGAGTCACATTGGTATAAAAAACAAATACTTCACTGAATTGGAAAAGACTGCTACTTTTTAGTCCTGGGGTGAACAGCCACTGCATTTAGTTGGTCTCATCATTAAAAAAAATTATTTCGTCCTATAAGATGAATTACAATTTTTTTAAATAAGAGCATATGTAGTGTGCTCAAGTAATAAACCTTATTGTTTCATTTTAAGACACAAATATAAGTACAGAGACAAATATTTTGATGAGCTACACAGAAAAGGAAGACAGAAAAGAATTTTTTTTTGCTTACATTATATTCCTTTTAAAAAACTGAGGTATAGTTGATTTACAATGCTATATTAGTTACAGTTGTACAACATAGTGATTCAATATTTTTATAGATTATACTCCATTTAAAGTCATTATAAAATATTGGCTTTATTCCCTATGCTGTACAATATATCATTGTAGCTTATTTATTTTATACATAGTTGTTTGTACTCAATGGTGAAAAGCTGAAAGCCTTCTTGCTAAATTCATGAGCAAGACAAGGATGCCCACTCTCACCATTTCTGTTTAATGTAGTATTGGAAGTCCTGGCCACAGCAATCAGACAAGAAAAAGAAATCAAAGTATCCAAATTGGAAAAGAAGAGGTAAAAGTGTCACTATTTGCAGATGACATGATACTCTATATACAGAACCCTAAAGTTTCCACCCCAAAACTATTAGAACTAATACATGAATTCAGCAATTTGCAGGATATGATATTAATATACAGAAATCTGTTGCATTTCTATACACTAACAATGAACTATAGAAAGAGAAATTAAAAAAAAATCCTGTTTAAAGTCACATAAAAAAGGACCTAGGAATAAACTTAACCAAGGAAGTGAAAGACCCATATTTTGAAAATGATGAAACATTGATGAAGGAAATTGAAGAAGATTCAAAAAAATGGAAAGATATCCTGCATTCTGGGATTGGAAGCATTAATATTATTAAAATGGCCATGCTACTCAAAGCAATCTACAGATTTAATGCAACCCCTATCAAAATACTCATAACAGTTTTTGCAGAACTAGAACAAATAATCCTAAAATTTATAAGGAATCACAAAAGACTCAGAATTGGCAAAGCAATCCTGAGGAAAAAGAACAAAGCTGGAAGCATAACCCCTCCAGACTTCAGACTACACTACAAAGCTACAATAATCAAAATAGGATGGTATTGGCACAAAAACAGACACATAGATCAATGGAACAAAATAGCCCAGAAATAAACCCATGCACTTTTGGTAAATTAATCTATGATAAACGAGGCAAGAATGTAAAATGGAGAAAAGACAATCTCTTCAACAAGTGGTGCTGGGAAAACTCGACAGCCACATGTAAAACAATGACATTAGAACATTCCCTCACACCGTACAGAAAAGTAAATTCAAAGTAGCTTAAAGACCTAAATGAAAGACATGAAAACGTAAAACTCCCAGAAGAGAACATAGGTGGAATGCTCTTTGACATAAATGGTAGCAATATTTTCTTGGAAAAAAAATCGTTTTGAATGAAAAAAATAGTGCTTTGATTTTAAAATGTATCTACACATGTGACTACTAGGTGACTAAAAGAATTCTAGTTTATTATTTTAAGTAAAATTATTTTAAGTAAAAAGAATTCTAGTTTATTATTTTAAGTAAGAATTCTAGTTTATTATTTTAAGTAAAATGCTTCTTGGATTTAAGACTGCTAGACTTTAACACAGCATGCAGGACTCTAAATGTGAGCACCAATATAGTAGTAATCTCATTCCAGCAGAGGACATTTCTCCATGTGTTAAACTTGGGTAACAAGTGTTGCTGGAATTTTAATTCCTTCCAGAAACACCAGCCAGCTGGTGTCTGAGGCCATCCATAATTATGAGAGCTATTTTAAAAGTTCATTAAAAATAAGCTGTGTAAAAATGTGGTGTTTTTCCTATTCAGTGGGTCTTAGTTTTTACTATGTTCAAACTGCACATGTTTCATTGAACATATTTTACATAAGAAATACAATATAATAATCTTATTAAATGCCCTTAGGATAGCACCAAAAAAGTAGGCTAATTTGCACCTTCAGTTAGCTTTTGTTATATTTCATTACAGCTCTAATGAAATAACATTTCTTTACTAGTCACCATTTTTTTAAAATAATTTTTTTCTTATTGAAAACTATACATCTAAGTCTTATGAAATTACCTTGAGGAGTTCCAGTTGCCCATACAGGAAGAGTGATTAGGTATTATATTCATGGCAATATTACCATAACAAGTCTCTATGCGTTAAGTGAATTTTAATAAAAGTAAGGTCAAACCTTTCCTTTGCCATGTTTTAACCAAACTGAGATCGGGTTTCTTTTGTACAGAATCATTAAAAGCATAGTCTTTCCTTTTTAGTTATACCCAAATAGAAAACAACATGATCAAGGAACTTCAATCCTGTTTGTGCAGTTTTCTTTCCTTTCAGAGGTTCTGCTTAAAAGATCGGTAAAAGACATATCAGGAGCATATATGGCCATTGTAAGGGTCCCACGGTTGCCCAGACACACTTGAGTCCTCCATAGGGCAGGATAATATATCTCCTGTTTGACCAAAATATTAGAGGAGAAAATCAATCTTAGTTAATTTACTGTTTATTTTGTGCTGAAGTCATACATGTGAAGAAGAAAATGGATGTCTGGGTGAGTGATGATCTCAACCCTCTTATCAAGATTAAATCCTGCACATGGTTGATATCCGAACACCTGGGGCACAGCAGCAAATCTTAGAGCACTGGGTACCATAGGGGCATTACAGGAATGGAGTGGTAGGAAGGACATCTAGGTGAACAAATGTTCCATGGAACATGGGGTAATATTCTGGTGACATTGGAGAGACCAGTCTAACTCACTGGCATTCCCAGATGCGAGGTTCTTGATGACCAGCTGAAAATGACAGATAATTTCATCCAGTGAGTCTGAACAATAGTAGAAACTATGTGTTTGTTTGTTTTTGTTTTTTTTACTATTTTATCTATAGTAGATGTATTTCTCCTATAATATTGAATAGAAACTCTTTTAAATAGTCTCCACTTTAAAAAGTCACCAGGTTAGCAGACATTCTCTGTTCCCTTTGTGAAATGCACTGAGTTATGACCTGACAAACACTTGAGGAAGTGCTCTGCTCTTTAATACACCTGTGCACCTCTGCTCCCACTGGTTGAGTTGTTTGTTTGCTAAGAGTCACTTAATGTTTATTCCCAAGTTTATTCAGTTGCACTTTCTACTGTAATTGCATAATTTAGTAAAACATTCTGTAAGTGGATAAAATCATTTGATTTGAGTGTGAAAGAGTCGTCATTTTTATGAAAACCAAGTGTGTGCTTTGGAAAGTCTAAAAAAGTGAAATTGCTAACAAATAGAAAACTTCTGTTCAACTAGGCATAAATGAGACAACTGTAAAAGACTAGAGGGGAAAAACCCTGAAAATAGTGGATTCTTTACTCAATGTACTTGCAAGTACCTTTAGATTTTTGTTCCACTTTAAAGATATGAAAACTGATGCTAATCATAGGTGGTGCATTTTGGATGTGCTAGTGATGATTTAGTTTTCTAATCGATAGGCTCTTATTAAAAGACCTTGACCTGTCTTTAAAATATGGGTGAATGTATATTTGTATGTTTTAGGTTAAAATAAAATATTTGAGGTTAAATATTATTTCTTTATGATTCTTGGCTTTAAACTAAATTTTTAAATCAATCAATCAACTATTGGCCATTAAAATTTCACTACTGGGCATCCTCTGCATTTTATCCAGACAGGGTCACTGTGCTCCTTTTGGATTTAGCAGGTGATGCATTTCGTTGGAGTGCTTGTGCAAGAAGAGCAGAGATATTGGATGGTCTGGATTCTCTACTCCCATCACAAGAGCTGGAATTGTAGAAAACTTCCCCAGGGCAACTCAACGGTCTTCTGATTCTCCATTACACATAATCCCAAACTTTATAGAATGCAGAATAAATATAAACATGAGAGTTGCCCTTCAGCAAAGAAAAGCTAATGTTTGTGTTTGCTGAAGATTTAAGGGAAGTGTTTTGACTTTTTTCCCCTGATGTTTCAGGTTTTAAATAGAAACGGTAACTTAAAGGCAATATTTTTCCAGGGCAAGTTTTCCCACACTATACAAATATATTTAAATGGGCCATGCCCAGAGGGAAGCGGCAGAGGTAATTATGCAATATTGTAAAAATAAAATAAAAATTTAAAAGAAGTGGAATAGTCATGTTGTATATCATTCCTAGTTTATTAGCATAGTTTGAGAAATATAAGCCAGCCAAAAAGTGATTGGCTGGTAATAAATACAATTCAAATGACTAACTTCACTCTTGCTTTTGGAATCTACACCGTCCTTATGGCTGGAATCAAGATTGTTAGAACTGACTTCAGATACTTTAACCCTGCATTTCCCTATCATTCTCTCTCTTGCTGTGTGCAGATATGGAACAAAATTAGATACACTGAAATGGGAGATGGGATAGGCACTTGGAAGGGGAAGGAATCCCTCCCTTAGCAACTTCTGTGTAGAAGTAGTAATATTGAAATAAAGGCAATTTTCCAATCGCCTACGATAAATAATCACCAAAATAATGAATAAGCTGGTAGTTTTTCCTTTTTCTCTAATGCTGATAAAGAGTGATGATTTATTTGAAAAGACACCAACACTGCTTGAATATCTACAACAGGGCCCTCTAGACAGTGAGGAGGGTACTTTCCAACCAGCCAGATTTTTTAGCCTCATCTGAGAGGATAAAATATTTCATCAATCACTATGGGGTATATTTGTAGCTTTAATTATTTGGTTTTTCATCTCTCAAGAGAAATGTTTCTCACAAAAGCACAAAAAAGTTAATAAAACAGCATTTATTTTTATTGTTTCACTGGAGATAAACTCAAAGTGTCCAATTGACTACTTACTATAATCCTTTAAAATCAACCACCAGTGAATCACACTCACTTTATATCCTTATCCCAAGTGACTTAATGTCTGCTTTGGTTTTCTTTTTGAGCCTGACAGAAAATAGATTTTAAGAATAAAAAGTATTTACTAAAACATTTCCTTTTATCCTATATTTTTTCAGGTAAACTTAGCACTCATTTTCTCCCCACAAGTATGCTATGTAAAATTGTTAAATGTTAATTCATTGTTCAAGCAAAAATATACCCATAAAGTTTAAATAATACTTTCTGATTGTTAAAGTACAGCATTTTAAGGGTATAAATGTCAACATAATCCAACCAAAGACAATTGTAGTGAACCTAACTCATTGTGGGGCAGAGTTTGAACTCCAGACCTAAAATTGATACATTTTTTTAAGAAGCAGTAAAGAGTAGTGTTCAGGAATGTTGTCAATTTCCTTCATGTTTTACTCATAGTTTCATGAACTGTATTTGAAATGGTTTTCCCAGGGGAGGAGATGAAGATGGCGGAGTAGGAGGAGGCTGAGCTCCCTCCCCCCATGGACACATCAAAACTACATCTACATGTAGAGCAATTCTCACTGAAAACAAGCTGCAGACTGGCAGAAAGACTCTTCCACAACCAAGGCTGTAAAGAAAGATCCACAAGGAGTTGATAAGAAGGGACGAGAGGTGATCAGGTTGGGACCCACACCCCTAGGAGGGGACACAGAAGAGGAGGGGGATTACATGGGCTTGGAGATCCTCCTGCAGAGTGAGGGATTCGAACCACATATTGGGCACCCCAGCCCTGGGGTCTGATACTGGGAAGACGAGTCCCCTTAGTTGTTTGAAAATCAGTGGGAGTAACAGGAGGGCTGAAGAAACCAAGACGCCACTTGTGAAGTGTGCACACACTTCTGGGAATTGCATGGAGGAAGCAGACTGAAACTGCCTGGGGCTCTGGCGGTTACCCCTGACAGTCCCTGTGCAAACCCTGGCCCTCACTGGGTGCCTGCTCTGGCCCCTCCTGCTCCAACTCCCCACTAGGGGGAAGGCTGTTGCTGAGGAGAATACTACTATGGGGGATGGAGCTTGCTTGGATGTGGCACTGCATTTGAACAAGGCAAGGGCAGCACTGCTGGCACTCATGGAGGTGGTGGGTTGGGAACTATCTTGAGCTCTAACTGGTGTGCCAGGACTGCACCAGCACCCACTCTGGTGGGAGGGGGGAGAGCACACACTTAGGGGAAATAAAACCAACTTGGAATCAACCCTCAGGGTTTCTGCTCCAGAGCCTTGGGACCAACCCACACCCCTGACAGGGCGGTGATGGACACTGATCATAGGAGAAGCTCTGGCTCACACCTGGCTCTGGCTCTAGCCCCTGACTCTCCAGCTCCACCTCCTACCAAGGTGATAGATGCCAGCACACCCCAGGGGAAGATGTGACCCATAGTCATTTCAGATCCAGCTATCCCAACAAAGCCACTGGGGACATGAAGAGTTCATAGGGGTGCTCCCACACAAGGACACCCCTTCAAGACTGGGATAGGTAACTGTTTCACCTAATTTCACAGAGAGAGAGAAAGTTAAACAGAGAAGACAGAGGAATATGTTTCAAATGAAAGAACAAGAACCACACCCCCCTCCCTGGAAGAATGCTTAATGAAAGAGATGTAAATAATTTACCAGATAAAGAATTCAAAGCATTAATAATAAGAATGCTAATTGGAGGCAGAGTTAATATGGCAGTGTGGGAAGATGCGGAGTTATCGTCTCCCCACAACTAGGGTGCCTACCAGCCGCTGGTGGGGGACTCTGGCGCCCAAGGAGATAGGAGGAACCCCAAAGTGAACCGGTAGGACGTAGGGGGATTGAGGAGGGAGGAGAAGTGGACGCCAGACAGGATCGGCGCCCATGAGGCCGGGAGTTCAGGAGAGGCAGGAGGGAGGGACTCTCTGGGAAGAGCAGGAGAGGGGCAGAAGGCGATCGCCTAGACCAATGGGCCGGGGGGCCTGCTGAGCTCCCAGGCCAGTCCCCTGTCCTCCAAGGCCCCCTCCAGGCCGCGTAGGTCCTTGGGGGCATAGGAGGGAGGCCAGGGAGATCAGGAGAGGCAGGCGGGAGGGGCCCTCCCAGACTGGAGGAGCAGGAGAGGAGAGGAAGGAGTTTGCTCTGCCCACTTGGGCCCAGGAAGCCTGCTGGGCTCCCAGGTGAGGTCCCCTGTCCTCTGAGACCAGGGGTGGGGGGCACGCCTGGGCCCTTTCTGTTCCTTGAGCCTAAGCCCCACCTCCCCAGCCTCCAGAGCCTTTTCCAGCCCTGTGATCCTGAACATTGGCCCACCGCCCAAACCTCACACCTGCTTAGGACCCTCCTTCCACAGCCAAGGCCTTACCCCCCCTTTTTTTTCTTTTCTTTTCCCTCCTCCTCTTTTTTACTATTGTGGTACTGATGTACCTTCCAGTTGTTGATTCATCTATATTTTTATTTGTATATTCTTCCTAACATATCTGTTAGTTTCCTAGTCTAATTTTATTTTTTACTTTGCTATTTTATTTTTCACCGCCTCAGGCGGCTTGTGGGATCTTGGTTCACAAACCTGGGGTCAGGCTGAAGCTCCTGTGGTGGGAGCTCCAAGTCTGAACCACTGGACTAACAGAGAACCTCAGACCCCAGGGAATATTCATCAGAGTGAGGTCTCACAGAGTTCCTCATCTCAGCACCAAGACCCAGCTCTACGCAATAGCCTACAAACTCCAGTGTTGGAAGACTCAGGCCAAACAACTAGTAAAACAGGAACACAATCCCACTCATTAAAAAAAAAAAAAAAAAGAGACAGCAAAAAACTTTGTCACAGATGAAGGAGCAAGGAAAAAACCTCCAATACCAAAGAAATGAAGAGGAAATAGGCAATCTACCTGAAAAAGAATTCAGAGTAATGACAGTAAAGATGATCCAGAATCTCGGAAATAGAATGGAAGCACGGATTGAGAAAATACAAGAAATGTTTAACTAAGATTTAGAAGAACTAAAGAACAAACAAACAGAGATGAACAACACAATAACTGAAATGAAAAATACACTAGAAGGAATCAATAACAGAATAACTGAGGCAGAAGAACGAATACGTGATCTGGAAGACAAAATGGTGGAAATAACTGCCAAGGAGCCGAATAAAGAAAAAAGAATGAAAAGAATTGAAGACAATCTCAGAGAGCTCTGGGAAAACACTAAACGCACAAACATTCAAATTATAGGGGTCCCAGAAGAAGAAGAGAAAAAGAAAGGGTCTGAGAAAATATTTGAAGAGATTATAGTTGAAAACTTCCCTAACATGGGAAAGGAAACAGTCACCCAAGTCAAGGAAACACAGAGAATCCCATACAGGATAAACCCTAGGAAAAACACACTGAGACACATATTAATCAAACTCACAAAAATTAAATTCAAAGAAAAAATATTAAAAGCAGCAAGTGAAAAATAAAAAGTAACATACAAAGGAATCCCCATAAGGTTATCAGCTGATTTTTCAGCAGAAACTCTGCAGGCCAGAAGGGAGTGGCAGAATAAAGTGATGAAAGAGAAAAACCTACAACCAAGATTACTCTACCCAGCAAGGACCTCATTCAGATTTGATGGAGAAGTCAAAAGCTTTTCAGACAAGCAAAAGCTAAGAGAATTCAGCACCACCAAAACAGCTTTACAACAAATGCTAAAGAAACTTCTCTAGGCGGGAAACACAAGAGAAGAAAAAGACCCACAAAAACAAACCCAAGCAAAACAATTAAGAAAATGGTAATAGGAACATACATATCGATTATAATCTTGAATGTAAATGAATTAAATGCCCCAACCAAAAGACACAGACGGGCTGAATGGATACAAAAACAAGACCCATATATATGCTGTGTACAAGAGACCCACTTCAGACCTAGGGACACATACAGACTGAAAATGAAAGGATGGAAAAAGATATTCCATGCAAATGGAAATCAAAAGAAAGCTGGAGTAGCAATACTTCTATCAGATAAAATAGACTTTAAAATAAAGACTGTTACAAGAGATAAGGAGGGACACTACATGATGATCAAAGGATGAATCCAAGAAGAAGATATAACAATTATAAATGTTTATGCACCCAACATAGGAGCACCTCAATACATAAGGTAATTGCTAACAACCATGAAAGGAGAAATTGACTGTGACACAATAATAATAGGGGACTTTAACACCCCACTTCCACCAATGGACAGATCATCCAAACAGAAAATAAATAAGGAAACACAAACTTTAAATGACACAATAGACCAAATAGATCTAATTGATATTTATAGAACATTCCACCCCAAATTGGCAGGATACACTTTCTTCTCAAGTGCACATGGAACATTCTCCAGGATAGATCACATCTTGGGTCACAAATCAAGGCTTGGTAAATTTAAGAAAATTGAAATCGTATCAAGCGTCTTTTCTGACAACAATGCTATGAGATTGGAAATCAGTTACAGGAAAATAACTGTAAAAAACAGAAATACATGGAGGCTAAACAGTGTGCTACTAAATAACCAAGAGATCACTGAAGAAATCAAAGAAGAAATAAAAAAATACATAGAAACAAATCACAACGAAAACACAACCACCCAAAACCTATGGGACACAGCAAAAACAGTTCTAAGAGGGAAGTTTATAGCAATACAATCTCATCTCAAAAAACAAGAAAAATCTCAAATAAACAATCTAACCCCACACTTAAAACAACTAGAGAAAGAAGAACAAAGAAAACCCAAAATCAATAGAAGGAAAGAAATCATAAAGATCAGAGCAGAAATAAATGAAATAGAAACAAAGAAAATGATAACAAAGTTCAATAAATCTAAAAGCTAGTTCTTTGAGAAGATAAACAAAATTGATAACCCTTAGCCAGATTCATCAAGAAAAAAAGGGTGAGGACGAAAATCAATAAAATTAAAAATGAAAAAGGAGAAATCACAACTGACACTGCAGAAATACAAAGGATTATAAGAGACTACTACCAACAACTATATGCCAATAAAATGGACAACCATGAAGAAATGGACAAATTCTTGGAAAGGTACAACTTTCCAAGACTGAACCAGGAAGAATTAGAAAATATAAACAGACCTATCACAAGTGTTGAAATTGAAACCGTAATTAAAAATCTTCCAGCAAACAAAAGTCCAGAACCAGATGGCTTCACAGGTGAATTCTATCAAACATTTAGAGAAGAGCTAACACTGATCCTTCTCAAACTCTTCCAAAAAATTGCAGAGGGAGAAACACTCCCAAATTTATTCTATGAAGCCACCATCACCCTGATACCAAAACCAGAAAAAGATATCACAAGAAAAGAAAATTAAAGACCAATATCACTGATGAACATAGATGCAAAAATCCTCAACAAAATACTAGCAAACATAATCCAATAGCACATTAAAAGGATCATGCACCATGATCAAGTGGGATTATCCCAGCGATGCAAGGATTCTTCAATATATGCAAATCAATCAATGTGATACACCATATTAACAAATTAAGGAATAAAAACCATATGATCATCTCAATAGATGCAGAAAAAGCTTTCGACAAAATTCAACACCCATTTATGATAAAAACTCTCCAGAAAATGGGCATAGCGGGAACCTACCTCAACATAATAAAGGCCATATATGACAAATCCACAGCAAGCCTCATACTCAATAGTGAAAAACTGAAAGCATTTCCACTAGGATCAGGAACAAGACAAGGATGTCCACTCTCACCACTCTTAATCAACATAGCATTGGAAGTCCAAGCCACAGCAATCAGAGAAGAAAAAGAAATAAAAGGAATACAAATTGGAAAAGAAGAAGTAAAATTGTCACTGTTTGCTGAAGACATGACACTATACATAGAAAATCCTAAAGGTGCCACCAGAAAACTACTAGAACTAATCAATGAATTTGGTAAGGTTGCAGGATACAAAATTAATGCACAGAAATCTCTTGCATTCCTATACACCAACAACGAAAGATCAGAAAGGGAAATTCAGGAAACACTCCCATTTACCACTGCAACAAAAAGAATAAAATACCTAGGAATAAACCTACCTAAGGAGGCAAAAGACCTGTACTCAGAAAACTATACAACACTGATGAAAGAAATCAAAGATGACATAAACAGATGGAGAAATATACCATTTTCTTGGATTGGAAGAATCAATATTGTGAAAATGACTAAACTGCCCAAAGCAATCTACAGATTCAGTGCAATCCCTATCAAACTACCAATGGCATTTTCCACAGAATTAGAACAAAAAATCTTATAATTCATATGGGAACACAAAAGACTCTGAATAGCCAAAGCAATCTTGAGAAAGAAAAACGGAGTTGGAGGGATCAGGCTCCCCGACTTCCAAACTATGCCACAAAGCTACAGTAATCAAGACAGTATGGTACTGGCACAAAAACAGAAATATAGATCAATGGTACAAGATACAATGCCCAGAGATAAACCCACACGCATATGGGCACCTAATTTACAACAAAGGAGGCAAGAACGTACAATGGAGAAAAGAGAGCCTCTTCAACAAGTGGTGCTGGGAAAACTGGACAGCTACATGTAAAAGAATGAAATTAGAACACTACCTAACACCATACAGAAAAAACTTCAAATGGATTAAAGACTTTAATGTAAGACTAGACACTATAAAACTCTTAGAGGAAAACATAGGAAAAACACTCTTTGACATAAACTACAGCAAGATCTTTTTTGACCCACCTCCTAGAGTAACAGAAATAAAAACAAAAATAAACAAATGGAACTTAATGAAACTTAAAAGCTTTTACACAGCAAAGGAAACCATAAACAAGACAAAAAGACAACCCTCAGAATGGGAGAAAATATTTGCAAATGAAACAACAGACAAAGGATTAATCTCCAAAATATACAAATAGCTCATGGAGCTCAATATCAAAAAAGCAAACAATCCAGTTAAAAAATGGACGGAAGACCTAAACAGACATTTCACCAAGGAGGACATACAGATGGCCAAGAGGCACATGAAAAGATGCTCAACATCACTAATTAATAGACAAATGCAAATCAAAACTACAATGAGGTATCACCTCTCGCCAGTCAGAATGGCCATTATCAAAAAATCTAGAAACAAATACTGGAAAGGGTGTGGTGAAAAGGGAACCCTCTTGCAGTTTTGGTGGGAATGTAAATTGATACAATCATTATGGAAATCAGTATGAAGTTTCCTTAAAAAACTAAAAATAGAACTACCATATGACCCAGCAATACCACTGCTGGGCATATATCCATAATTCAAAAAGAGTCATGTACCACAGTGTTCATTGCAGCACTATTTACAATAGCCAGGACATGGAAGCAACGTAAATGTCCATTGACAGATGAATGGATAAAGAAGATGTGGCACATATATACAATAGAATATTACTCAGCCATAAAAAGAAACAAAATTGAGTTATTTGCAGTGAAGTGGATGGACCTAGAATCTGTCATACAGAGTGAAGTAAGTCAGAAAGAGAAAAACAAATACTGTATGCTAATGCATATATATGGAATCTAAAAAAAAAAAGTGGTACTGATGAACCTAGTTGCAGGGCAGGAATAAAGAGGTAGACATAGAAAATGGACTTTAGGACATGGGGTGGAAGGGCGAAGCTGGGGCAAAGAGAGAGTAGCATTGACTCTCATTGAGAGTAGCATATATACACTATGGAATGTAAAGTAGTTGGCTGGTGGGAAGCAGCAGCATAGCACAGGGAAATTGGCTTTGTGCTTTGTGACCACCTAGAGTGGTGGGATAGGGAGGATGGGAGGGAGGCTCAAGAGGGAGGGTATATGGGGACATGTATATGCATATGGCTGATTTGCTTTGTTGTGCAACAGAAATTAACATAGTATGTGAAGCAATTATACTCCAATAAAGATCTATTTTTAAAAAATGAATGCTAATTGAACTTGGGAAAACAATAGAGGAATACAGTGAGAATTTTAACAAGGAACTAGAAAATATAAAAAGAAGGAATTAATCGTAGACCAGGTGATACAGAAGAATGCATATGTGATCTGGAAGGTGGAATAATGGAAATCACCCAATCAGAACAGTGAAAATAAAAACAAATAAAAAAATGACAGTTTAAGGGACTTCTGGGACAACATCAAGAGTACTAACATTTGCATTATAGGGGTCTCAGAAGGAAAGGACAGTGAGAATGGGGTCCGAAATGTATTCATGAAATTATGGCTGAAAACTTACTGATCCTGTAGAAGGAAACAGATTTCCAGGTACAGGAAGTACAAAAAAAGTCCCAAAGAAGATGAACATAAAGAGACCCACACCAAGACATATCATAATTAAAATGGCAAAAAAAGATAAAGAGAGAATTCCAAAGGCAGCAAGAAAAAATCAGTCACATGCAAGGGAAGCCAAATAAGGCTATCAGCTGATTTTTCTGCAGAAAATTTGCAGGCCAGAAGGGAGGGTAATGATATATTTAAAGTGCTGAAAAGGAGACCCCCACAACCTAGAATACTCTACTCAGCAAGTTTATCATTCAGAAAGGAAGGAGAGATAAAGAACTTCTCAGACAAGCAAAAGCTAAGAGTTCATCAAAATGAACCGACCCTATAAGCAGTGTTTAAAGGGTCTTCTCTAAGTGGAAAAGAAAAGGCTGCAATGAGAAGTAAGATTTTATAGGAAATGAAAAATCCCACTAGTAAAGGCAAATATATAGTAAATGCTGTGGATCAACCACTTAAATAAGCTAGTATGAAGATTAAAAAACAAAAATTGTAAAATCAACTGTAACTACAATAAACAGTTAAGGGATAAACACGAAGATGTAAAATATGACATCAAAATCACAAAATGTGGAAGGGGGAGTGGAAAATGTAGATCTTTTGGAATGTATTTGAACTTAGACTTCTATCAGTTTGTGGTTTTTCTCTATCTAATGGTTAGGATTTGTGAATTATATGAGATACTAAACATGCTTATATGGAAAATGATGAAGAAGGCAGGTGTGCGTATTTGAACAAACATGTTACCTGCATATGAACAAAATGCCCTTAGCATGTAACTAAGGGTTTGTATGTGCCAGAGACACACCTGGAGCCCAAGCACAGCTCTGTCATCTCACCTGAGGCATCTCTGGGAGCACAGCAGGGCCCATCATGCATCCTGAGGGCACATCACACAACCAGGGAATCATGCAGTTCTCAATTATCAGGCCAGTCTGGCTTTCCTAATTTAGGGTGCGGTGGGCAGAAGGTGAGGTGACACTGGGGCTCCTGCAAAGCTACATGCTGCAGAGGACAATGACAGGCACTTATCCTGCTAGGGGAGCCAGCATTAAGTTAACCCTTTCTTCCTTTCATGTCTATCCGTCTACAAGGGGCAGGCTTTTTTTTTGGGGGGGGGCAGGCTTTTTAATCACAGAGATTTGATGAAATCGCCTAAGTTGATCTTTGTGAGCATGATAAAGAACCAAAGAAAAAGATTAGTGATTTTCGTAAAAGGAGAATAACCCATAACCACAACCTCCTCTACAAAGCCTGAGACGAAGTACACTGTGTGGTGCCCCTTTATTCTCTGCCTCTTCCTTTTAGTCTTTCCCACCAGTCTCATTTCCTTCAATGTGGGAAGCCATGCAGCCGGCTTGTGTCTAAGACTCTCTCCCATCCCCTTCCAGCCTGCAAAATCACTGCTTCCTCCTTCCTCTGCACAGTTCTCTTAGGTGCCTGTTGGAAGAAAGACACACTCCAGACCCAGGGGTGTGCATGGGGACTTGGAAAGCTCCTGAATTACTCCACAATGGTGAGTAGTAAAGTCCACTTGCTTGAGAGAATTATCATACGCCTGGTCTGGCCAACAAGGCAATCAGTTCTGAGTGAATGGAAGGAGAGGAAAAGGTCGAGGTCTGTGCAGACCAGAGCAGAATCATTAACAGGGGGAAATCCCAGAAGTGAGAAGGTCCTGGACAAGCATTTGAAAATCTGAGTAGTTCACTATATATGCAGGGCCTGCTATGTGCCAAGAACTGTGCTAGGTGCTGGGAACAGAGCTCCCATCCTCAGAGCTTACAGGAGGTCAGGAAATCTGGTAATTACAAAACAGCTTGTTACAGTGATGATCAAGGTGCGTGGGAGCACAGAAGAGGAGGCTTATCTCAGATGTGGGGACAAGGGAAAACTTCCCGGAGGCAGTGATAACTAAGCTGGGAATTTAAGAGTGTATAGCAATTAGTTTCCAGAGCAGAAGGGGGATCTGAGAAGGGGCAGAACGTCCTAAGCAGAGGATCTAGAGAAAAGAGAATGTGGGGCTTCTGACAGACTACAAGAATTCAGGGTGGCTGGATCTTAGAAGGCTGAGTCTGTGAGTGCAGAGACCCTGAGGGGCCTTGGGGGTCCCATTTAGGCTTTATTTGAAGCAGTGGGGGTCAGTGGAATTGTTACTGAACAGAATTTGTGTCTGCTCACCTGTGCGCAGTAAAACCAATCTACTGACACCAGGTTGTGGTGAAGGCAAGTGCAGTGTTTACTGCAGGTGCCAAACAAGGAATTCTGGTGGCTAATGCTCAAAAGAGCCAAATTCCTTGTTTGGCACCTGCAGTAAACACTGCACTTTCCTTCACCACAACCCGGTGTCAGTAGATTGGCTTTACTGCACGCAGATGAGTGGACCAAAGTTTCGTTTGGTAACAGAATGTTTTAAACAGAGAAGTGAGACCAACAGTTTAATATTTTAGAATGATTTCTCTGGGAGTTGTTTCAGTAGGGGAGGAGAGAGAAGGCTAAGGGCCAGAACTACAGCAGCGGCTATAGAGAGAAGTGGAAGGATTCAGGAAATATTCAGGAATCAGAAGTGACAAGATTTGGTGATAGATGATTCCTTAGAGAAAAACCCTGTATGTTCAGTCAGCTCTCTCCTCTCCCCTCCCCCTTTTCCTTCCTTCCTTCCTTCCTTCCTTCCTTCCTTCCTTCCTTCCTTCCTTCTTCCCTCCCTCCTTCCCTCCCTTCCCTCCCTTCCTCTTTCCCTCCCTCCCTCCCTCCCTTCCCTCCTTCTCTCCTTCCCTCCTTCCTTCCTTTCTTATTAAACTTAGGTTTGGGCTTTAAAGTTGATATAAAGTGACTTTAAAATAAAAATGACTAGGACTAGGTTTTTCATTTAAAGAGATTAAATTTTTTGACTTTACAATAAAATAAGAATAGCAGCTAGCACTCATGAATAGCTACTATGTGTCAGAGGCTGTTCTAAGCACTTTACATATATGAATTCCTTTAATCCTTATAACCTTATTACCCCCAAATTACACATGGGAAACTGATGAACAGAGAGGTTGAGTAACTTGCCCAAGGTCACACAGCTGATAAGTGGCAAAGCTGGGATTTCAACCCAAGTACTTTGGTTCAGTCCCTGCTTCCCCACTTAACTACGGGAATGACCATGGGTAAAAAATTTAAAAAGATTGACTGAGATCTGTTTGGGATAAGATTGTTTGTACCCCCTGTTGATTAGATAGGAGATGAGTGATCAAATAGGAAGCTGGAAAGGGCTAGAAGAAGAAATTACTGATGATGGCCTAGTTTCTGGGCAGCTGTAATTTCTCCAGGATAACATGTTTTCACTCAATATTTGTAGTGGATTGAATGGTGGCCTCCCAAAAGATAAGTCTACCCAGAAACTGTAAATATGACCTTATTTGGAAAAAAGAGTCTTTGTAGATGTAATTAAGTCATCTTGAAATGAGATCACCCAGGATTATCCAAGTGAGTCCTAATTCAATGAGAAGCGTCCTTACAAGAAGAAGAGGAGACACAGAGGAGAAGGCCACGTGGAGATGGAGGCCGATTTGCAGTTACACAGTCAAACAAAGAAACCCCAAGGATTGTCAGCAGCCACCAGAAAGTAGTAGAAAGGTATGAAATGAATGGTCCCTCAGAGCCTCCAGAAGGAATCAAACCTGCTCCTGCTTGATTTCAGACTTCTGGCCTCCAGAACTGTGAAAAAAAAAGTTTCTGTTGTTTTCTATCCAGAAAAATTCTATCTATCTAAATGTAAAGAGTGCTTGGTAAGATGTAGGTTGAAAGGACAGCATAGGCTAGAAGACCATCTTCTTCTTAATGTGTTAAGCATTTCGATTACTGCACTGATATGGATGCCTTCTTACTGGAATTGATCCTTTACTTCTCATTCAGTTAGCATAGTTACTCTGATTTATGTTTCAAATGAGGAATACACAAATGATTCTGTGGAAGTGTGACAAGATCGGAGCATTGTTCTGTGATGGCAAGAGGCAGTGATATTTATAACAGCAAAGTAAATGTGGGTGGAGTTAACCCTAAGAACACTGCTTTTCCATCATATTCTACTGTAAGCTCCTTCTGTAACATTTTCTGCTACTTTTCCCATCTTCAGTTTTACAATGAACAAAAAGAATATAAAAATGATATAGATGCAAAACATTCCACATACCTGCAGCTTCCAAGATTGCTTCTCTCTTCAGAGTCAGGCTTCTGTGTTTGCTTTCTTGATGCTCTAAGTTAGTACTTGTAAGTATTTTAATTGAAATATGCAGTTATCGGCATATTTTTTCCACAAGGAAATGTAAAGATCATAAGTTATTTTGGTAGATCCAAAATTGTTATTATAATTACAGCAAGTCAAGATTACAGTTAAAGCCTTCCTTTTAACTTAGAATCTTCATTCCCATTTCTTACTCACAACACTTTGTTGTAGAACCGTAAAGATGATAGAAAGACAAGTTCTGTCAACTGTATCTTCAAGTTTTAAAAATATTAAGCTATTCTTTCAACATTACTGGACAGTGGAGCAGGACATCCCTGAGAAAGTAAACATAAATTTAAAAAATTTAAATTAAAACAAAGTAGTGTTCAGCTAGAGGCTGAAAGGCATTAATTTGTTTCTCTCTAAATTCTGGGCCCTCTTTGACCTGACTTCTAGCTTTGACAATGACTACACTTAAAAGAGCTAGTTCTTAGACAGTACTTAATTATAAATCAAGCTCTGGGCTAAACATAACTTTTCCATGGATTCACTTGTTTAATTCTATCAGTGACCCTGTCAAGTGGGCGGTTATCATTGTCA
This sequence comes from Eubalaena glacialis, assembly GCF_028564815.1. Taxonomy (NCBI): domain Eukaryota; kingdom Metazoa; phylum Chordata; class Mammalia; order Artiodactyla; family Balaenidae; genus Eubalaena; species Eubalaena glacialis. The sequence goes on from NC_083726.1 coordinate 90,933,147, forward strand.
TCTTCATTTTAAAGATAAAGAATCTGAAGCACAGAGAAGTAAAGCTTTTTTTCCCAAGGTCACAAAGTTAGGAAGTAGCTAGCTGAGTAGGAATTTGAACAAAGCTTCAAGGTTTTAAGACATTACATTTAACTATCTATCTCCTATACTTGAGCAAAATCAGTCTTGAGTTTCTGAGCCAATGCGTGACGTGAAGGAAGCACCCCGGGGAAACCAGCTGATTAGGACTTCGCTCTTGCAGGGCTTATATTCACTGTGGTAGGTCTGTTGCTCTCCCTGGCTCAGGAATTCAGAGAACAGCAAAGAGGAGTGTGATGCCTGTAGAGGGAGAGGATAATTTAGCAAGGGATTGGAAAACTTTATATAAAGGGCCAGAGAGTAAAAGTTTTTGGCTCTGCAGGTCATATGATCTCTGTCACTCAATTCAGCCATTACAGCATGAAAGCAGCCATAGAAAAAATATCAACAAAAGGGCATGGGTGTGTTCCCATAAAACTTCACTTACAAAAGTAGGTGGAGGACTGGATTTGGCCCAAAGATGGTAGTTTGCCAACTCCTGGTCTGAAGTGCTATTTGTTGCCCTTAAGCTATAGTGAGATCAACTACCTCAGAAGCCCATCAACTTTCTCCTAACGAAAAATAACCAGGCCTCCAATGTGGCAGGGACATGGCCCCAGTCCTAGTCTCTCCTCCTGATCGAGGTCATGGGTTTTTAACCTGTGGTCCGTGGACACTCATAAGCAAGTTTCAGAGAGTCCACAAACTGGATATAAGAGAAAAGATATTTTATTTTATGTCTTTCTTGGTATTTTGAAGACTGTGGAGGAAAAATTGATCAGTTTGAGTTATTTCAGTATAGTAAGTCCCCTACATATGAACGAGTTCCATTCTGAGAGTGCGTTCATAAGTCCTATTTGTTGGTAAGTCCAACAAAGTTAGCCTGGGTACCCAACTAACACAATTGGCTATATAGTACTGTACTGTAATAGGTTTATAATTCTTTTTACACAACTACTACATAAAAAACAAACAAAATATAAATTAAACATTTTTAATCTTATAGTACAGTACCTTGAAAAGTACAGTAGTACAGTACAACAGCTGGCATACAGGGGCAGGTAGCGAGTGAACAGGCAAGAAGAGTTACTGACTGGAGGAGGGAGAGGAGGTGGGAGATGGTAGAGCTGAAGGATCGTCAGCAGTAGGAGATGGAGGGCAAGCTGCAAATTCACTCACGCCTGACGTTAATGGCACAGGGCCTGGTTCCTTGCTGGATTCAACTACATTTACCCTTTTGAAAAAAATGATCCAGTGATGTCTGGGTAGTAGCTCTTTTTTTCTCATCATAGATGACACGGTAGCACTGGATTGCATTCTGAACGGCTGCTGCAGCCTTCGTGTACCGTTCTACGTTCCGGTCCTGTGCCTCAAAAACTAACAGTGCCTCCTGAAATAAAGAAAATCCCCTTGCCATTTTCTGCATCGTGAATCTCTTCGGTTCTTCAGTTACTTCTTCTTCCTCTTGTCTCTCTTCAGCCTTTCTCTGGGCCTCCAATTCCATCAGGTCTTCATTAGTAAGATCCTCGTGTTGCACAGCAAAGAGTTCAGTGAAGTTGTCCTCTTGCAGATCTAGCTCCAGCTTCTCACTGAGGGTCTCTAAGTTGCTGAAGACCTCTTTGGACTCCTCATTCACTTTCTCAAATCCATGAAAATTGTGAACAAACTGTGGGCAAAAATTCTTTCAAACAGGAAGAGAGCCCTTGGCTAGGTTTTTGAGGCATCTTGAGTTCTCTGAATGATAAACTAAGAAAGGCTTCAGCTTCATATCGCCAGAAGCATTGCCACCAAACAACAGAGTTCGCTTATCTTTAGCTGCTTTATAGCCTGGCATCAACTTTTCCTCCTTACTGATGTAACTTTGGTCTGGCATCCTCTTCCAGTACAGTCCTGTCTCATGCACATTAAAAACCTGCTCAGGTAAATACGTGCCTTCATCAATAATTTCTCTAAGTGTTTCAGGAAATTCCCAGGCAGCTACCGTATCTGTACTCGCTCCTTCGCCACTTACTTTTACATTGTGAAGGTTGGCTCTAGCCTTGAACCGATGAAACCAGCCATGGCTGGCATTAAAAGATGCACCCTATGATTCTTCACCATGTTCCTTCTTCAAGTCTTCATAAAGGCTTTTAGCTTTCTCTTGAATCAGCATTAAGCTGAGTGAGACTCGATGCTGATGCTGATCTGCATCCACACACTGAGAAGTTTCTCCATCTCCTCCATCATTTTCCCATGCTTCTTCAATATTATTGTTGACATTGTCGGCACAGCAGACGTCACATGTTCCATGATCTTGTCCTCATTCTTTAGAATTGTGCCGGTGGTTGAACGACTCATGTTATAAGAACGAGTGACGTCTACCATCTTTTCGCCTGACTCCGCTCTCTCAATTATTTTCACTTTTGTTTCCATCGTTATTGTTTGGTGCTTCTTTAGCAGTACAGCTACATCATCACTGCTTTTATGCTTGCTTCTGGACATCCTGGGCTTGAAATAAAGACACTGTACTGCTTTACTCTATACAGTACTGTACAGTAAAGTACACAAAAGCATAACCACTTTAGAGGATGCACGCATGTGACAATGTATGCCAGACACATGAACTAACACTTGATTGGTCATGCTAAGGCATGTTCACATCTTTGAAAGTTCGCAACTTGAAGGTTCGTATGTAGGGGACTTACTGTAATTGTTTTAATCCAAACAAGAGTACAGTAGCATGGGCTGTAACTACAACCAGGTGAAGCTGTGTAGTCATTACCTTCCCCAGGTTTAGACATCAGATGATTTCTTGTTAATAGGAATTAAAGAAAATTCCTTGTAGCAAGATTATGAATATTTCTCTTTGCTTACACTGGGTCTAGTTTAGGTGTTGGGAACATTAAAACAAGTGTTTATGTATTCTTTGGCTTTTAAATCAGATGTGTGCTCAAATCCTGGCTCCCTTCTTGCTAGCTGGGTCATTTTGCACAGGTTACTCACTCTCACTGAGCCTCGAATTTCTCAGTGTAAAATGGAATTATAAAGACTGAGTTAAAATTTGTCAACCATTGAGCACAGCATTCCAATAAATGGAAGCCCTCATCAGCTGCGTTGTAAAACATGGTGCTGGGTATTTGTAAGGTTGTATGTAAGGTTCTTGCCAATGGAAACTGTGGGGGAACCTGTCATCCTGAAATGCACTGGACACTGGGATCTCTTTAGGGCAAAGAAGCTCTTTTGAGAAAGGCTGGAACTTGATCAGAATTTGAATTTTCTCCAAGACAAAGGCTTATATAAGGTATTCTGTAAGGCTGCTTTTGTACCGCCAAGCAAAACCACCCCATATAATTAGGCCTCAGTGAAGCCATATGTCCTAGGAATGGTCGAGTAGGTTTATAGTTTCAAACTGAGGACAGGGTCTCCGTGAAAACATTATCATCACCCAAACTGTTGACATTTCTCCTAATTTGCTGAAGCAGATCATGTTGAAATTGGCAGTTAGGCCTTTGACATGCAAGTAAATGAAATCACTGACTTAGCGCAGATCTTCCTTGATTTACCATGGGGTTACATTCCAATAGAGCCATTATTAGTTGAAAATATCATAAGTTGAAAATGCATTTAAGACACTTAACCCACTGAACATCGTAGCCTACAATTACATGTGCTCAGAACACTTACATTAGGTTACAATTGGCAAAATCATCTGACACAAAGCCTATTTTATAACAAAGTGTTGATCTCTCATGTAATTTATGGAACACTGTACTGGAAGTGAAAAGCAGAATGGTTGTCTGGGTACAGAACAGTTGTAGGTGTATCAGTTGTGTACCCTTGTGATCACGTGGCTGACTGGGAGCTGTGGCTGACTGTCTGTACAGCCAGCTCTTGGGTTTTGCCCATTATGGCCAATTAGGGACTTACTCATTTTTTGAAGCTTGGTGTGGGTCCAAAATAAAAGCATCTTTGGAGGTCTAGCTTTGTGCTCTGACTGTACAGTCCCTACGCAGACATCACTGGGTTCAGGTGTCTGTACCACCTTCTGCAGCCCCTCTAGGGCAGGACCAGTCTCACTGTCTCTGTACCTCAGTCCTTAGGTCGTAGTAACGATAATAATATCTTGCATGTTTTGTCTTATTTCATCCTCATACCCAATTTACAGCTGAGGAAATGGAAGCCAGAATGGTTAGGTATATAATTCTGACACAACTTCAACATGTGTCTGATACCACCAAGCAATTCTCTGACATCAGCTGAATGTCCTATCAGATCCCACAGGTTAAGGGCTCAGTTCTACAATACTGCCCCCTCACCCATTTCAGATGCCAATTGCAAGCCAAGTTGTTATCTGTGCTTCCGACCTACTATAGATTGGAGGTTCCCACTACCCCCTCCTTGGGTTTTATTTATTTGCTAGGATGGCTCACAGAACTTGGGAAACATTTTATTTATGAGAGTACCAGTTTAATATAAAAGGGTATAACTTAGGAATAGCCAGATGGAAAGATGCATAGTGCAGGGTATGGGGAAATGGTGTGGAGCTTCCATGCCTTCTGCAGTGGTGCATTCTCCCTGAATCTCCATGTGTTCACCAACCTGGAGGCTCTCTGAACCCCAACCTTTTTTTTTTTTAATGTAGGCTTCATTACACAGGCACGATTGATTAAATCATTGGCCATTGGTGATTGAACTCAATCTCTAGCCCCTTTTCCTACCTGGGAGGTTGTGGGGAGTGGGTAGAAGTGAAAGTTGCAACTATTCTATCACGTGGTTGGTTCCCCTGGCAACCAGACCCCATTCTTAGGTTACCTAGGGGCTTTTTGAAAGTCACCTCATTGACATAACAAAAGACAGCTTTATCCCTCTCAACACTTAGGAAATTTCAAGGGTTTTAGGAGCTTTGTGCCTGGACAGGGATGAAGACCAAATATATATATTTCTTATCATAAATCACAATATCACAGGTAACTTGTCCAAAGTCACATTCTTAGTAAATGGTAAATGCAGGAGAAGGACTGGAGAAGTGTGGTTTTATGCAGATCCTACATAAGCCAAAGCACTGTGCTGACTCATAGCAGTGACTGTTAAACTCATCCAAACATTATTCAGCATCGACAAATTTATAAAGACACCTGGACTTGAGGAAATAAGTATAAACTTAAAGTCTTAGATTCTTAAATGTTATTTCAGTATAAGGAATAAAAAAAGATGATCTCATGGTTTCTAAAAGTAGTGATATTTTTCTTGGCATAGAACAAAATTCTTTCAGATGCTCTCCCTTGGCCTCTCAGATTACATAGTGTCTCTCATCACACAGATGTAATGGCTGTGTTTTAATAATTGAATCTTGACTTACTACACACTCTCTCAGAAGAAGAGTATCTTTCTAGATGCAAGGTGAAGGAGCTTTCTTTGAATTACTGCCATCTGCTGTTGTTATCGAATCGAACTTGGGTCTGCTCACCCACCACAAAGCAAAGCCAACTTACTGACACCGGGTTGTGGTGAAGGAAAGTACATCATTTATTGCAGGACCCAGCAAGGAGTACGGGCAGCTCATGCTCAAAAGACTTGAACTCCTTGATGGTTTTCAGGGGAGCATTTTTAAAGGCAACATTTGGAGTGAGGGCTGCAGGATTCATGATTTTCTTCTGATTGGTTAGTGGTGAGGTAACAGGGTGGTGCTTTGGGAATCTCAATCATCAACCTTCTGGTTCCAACCAGTCTGGGGTCTATGTGTTTGTGGTCACCATGTAGTCACTATCCTCCACCTGGGGGGCAGGGGTGGCAGTGAGTGTCTTAGTTCCTGAAGAATAACTCAAAGATATCAGATTGTTATATATATCCATTGAGGAGGAACTAGGACTCTGTTTTATCACTGAACTTTTGTCATTACTTTTTTTGTTTAATTGTTTTTCCTTTGTTTATGCATTCCCTCACTTCTCTAATTAGTAACTGCCTGTGCCTGATCTTTGGAACTCAGGGAAGGCTTAGGAGGCTAAAGCCTTTTTATACAAACAAGAAACAGGGGACATGGTACCAAAGCCCCCAAAACAGGGCTTTGGTACCTGAGAGTGTTAGGGGAAACACTGACTGAAACTGCCCACCATGGCCAGGCACCAAGGTAACCATTTGCATGAGTTATTTTGTGACAGGAGGTCCTGGTAAGGAACACGAAAAACAAGACACCACCAACCAGAAGAATTCGGGAAAGGTCAAAAGGAGACACCAGTCCATATGTCCTACCAACCTCCCAGAATCCTCCTCACTGGAATCCATCTTGGCTGAGTGATGTGTGCGCCACCAGGAAGGACCCTGAGTCAGAATGATTGTCCAGAGACAACCTGGAAAGTAATCCCATCACTATAAAACCTGAGACTGTGAGCCATGTGGCAGAGCAGTCCTCCTGGGTTCCAGTGCCTTCCTGCTCTCCACCCAGGTGCCCCTTCCCAATAAAGTCTCTTGCTTTGTCAGCAACTGTGTCTCCTCGGACAATTCATTTCTGAGTGTTAGACAGGAGCCCACCCTTGGGACCTGGAAGGGGTCCCCCTTCCTGCAACAGGAGGGTCCCACAGGTTCCTGCTTGGTTTTAATCCCCCCTTTTCTTTCATACTCCTCAATCTTCAGGGGAACAGGTGTGGGACAAGAAAGGGAATAAAGTTTTGGATAGAGAGGTTAATCATACACTCAGCAGAGGAACTCAGTTTTAGGGGCACTTGGTTTCCATGTGAGGGTTTGAACCCCAGTTTGTTATCCTTGAAATAAACTGCTGTCTTTCCAAAGATCCACTACCCATGGTCACTTAGATGAAGACACAGCTGCTGTTCAGGCAAAGGTTTAATAAAGGGCAGAACTCGAAGTTCTTTATAAAAGTTCTGACAACTGAAATGTGAAAAGAATATTTTGAAGAAAAAAAAGACTTAAAAAAGGACATTACATTACTGGATGCTAAAGTCTGTTTTTACAGAAAGACTTGGCCCTGGGTGGTTAGAGAGAACAGGTCCAGCATGATCTGTGATAATGAAGCCAACCGTGTCCTCCTTCCCTGAGTTCTGAAGGGCAGGTTCAAACAGTTGTTAATCAGGGAAGGGAGGGGATGCAGAGACAAGGGAGGAGCAGTCAAGAAACAATAGTGCAGCCTTGGGTCAGGGTCCTGGTTCTGCCTCAAGGGATACACATAACAATATCTTTACGTTCTTCTACAGAGCTAAAACCCCCACCAAATGGAAGATGTTCCAGAGAGAAGGTCACAGTTCAGTAACCTCTAGAACCACAGATCACAAGACCTCCTGACTCCAGAAGATCTCTAGATTGAAGAAATACAGGCCCTGCACGCACACTGATCCTTATCAGCAACCATGCCCCTTGACTATAAAACTCCTCACAACCCCCCCCACACCCCTGCCCAGGTTGGGACACACAGTTTTTGAGGGCACAAGCCCACTCTGTCTCCCTGTGCCTGGCAAATAAAGCGATTCTTTCCTACTTCACCAAAGCTCTGTCTCCGAGACTCGATTCAGCACCAGTGCACAGAGGCCAAGTTTTAAGCAACAGTCATGATGCTGAAGGCAGACTGGTGTGATGGAGATGGAATGAAACTCAAAAGCAAAGGTTGATTTCATATCATATTTAAAATTTTCACATTTAAAAAATAGAAAGCATGCATGCAAAACTGAATTTTTATTTTCTATCAAAAAAGTAAAATGGTCATTTCAAAATCAGAGGACTTTATTTAAAAATGGTTTATCAGAAGCAGAATATTTGTCACTTTTGGGGCATCCCAGTATCTGCCCTTAGCCACACCTGGATTTCCTACTGGAAAGTCCCTCTCTACCTACCATGTGCAGTTTTGTTGAGATTCAAAGTTTTCTGCTCTCTGCATCAGGGGTTACAAAGCAGTCCTCTGATGACTTTGGACAAGCCAGTCATCTCACTAACCTAGGGGGGATGAGGGTACATGACCTGAATCTAAACTCTGCTAATAGGATTCTCTCTACCAGGACTTTGATGTTAAGTGAGACAAAAACAGTGGAAGTTTATCATTTATTCCAGTGACGATTCTCAGATCTTACTGCCAAAACCCCATATTAGTTTGCTCAGGCTGCTATAACAAAAATACCACAGACTAGGTGATTTACACAACAGAAATGTATTTTCTCACAGTTCTGGAAGCTAGAAGTCCATGATCAAGGTGTTGGCAGGTCTGGTTTTCTCTGAGGTCTCTCTCCCAGGCTTGCAGATGGCTGCCTTCTCCTTGGGTTCTCACGTGCTCTTTCCTCTGTGAATACATCCCTGGTGTCTCTGTGTCCTAATCTCTTCTTATAAGGACACTGGTCAAATTGGATTAGACACCCCCCCCCCCCCCGCCGCCCCAGCCAATGGCCTTATTTAACTTAATCACCTCTTTAAAGGCCCAAATACAGTCACATTCTGAGGTACTGGGGATTAGGGCTTCAACATTTGAATTTCAAATTCAGCCCATAACATCTCCCATTTCTTGTTTACTACAAGCCAGCTTCCTCCACATTCCCTTCAATTCTGTGAGCTCCCCCTACCCTCACTGTATAGTCTTCTTATTTAAGTCACCTAAAGTCACTTTTTGTTTTTTCGCTAATGCACACCCAGTGTCGAGTAGACTGACAGACGTTCCCATGGGATTATGTAAACCCTGACATGGTGGAGCAGTTTGACATAGAAAGGGTCATTCTTTAGGAACTTCTTTTTTTTTTTTTTGTCTAAAGTTTGTTGAATCTTGCAGTCAAAAGGTACAAACTTCGAGTTATAAGATAAATAAGCACTGGGGATGTAATGTACAACATTAACACTGCTGTATGTTACATGTGACAGTGTGAAGAGAGTAAGTCCTAAGAGTTCTCATCACAAGGAAAAAGGCTTTAAAAAAATATTTCTTTAATTTTTTTACTTACATGAGATGATGGATGTTCACTAAACATTGTGATAATCACTTTATGATGTTTGTAAGTCAAATCATCGTGCTTAATTATCATTAAACTTCTACTGTGCTGTATGTCAATTATTTCTCAGTAATACTGGAAGAAAAAAAAAACTAATGTAATTCACACACACAAAGCTGTTGAATCAAAGTCTCCTTTCAGAGGCAGCTGGTGAGAGAGACGCTGATGAGGCTGGAATGATTAGGATGAGCTGATGAGATGCTGTGATGGGAATTACCGATAAAATTTTATTCTTCAGCATTTGCACTTATGAATTAATTTTGTCATTTACCTGTGTAAATGATAAAAGCTACCTTTTCAGAAACATCCACTGACATTTTACACCATTCATAATACACAACTCTTCCTCTGAGACAATAAGAAGGAGGAAGATGAAAAGAAAGTTTGTGAACTAGAGAGCGCCTGAGAGCAGTCACTCCACAGGACCCCATCCTCTCAGCAGAGCGAAGATGCACCTGTGAACTCTCCTCACAGACTTCGGACACCTCACGTACTTTGATTTCATTTAAAGCTCACAACCAAACTGTGGGAGGAATGAAGGTCACCCACAGGGTGCGGCGAAGGGAAATGAGGAACAACTTTGCAACAAGAGTTGGGAAATAAGGCCATATCTGGAGCCATCAACTAGAGATGAGCAAGTCTCCATTGCAGCACAGCTGAGGACAAAGAGAACACATGTGGGGGAGCAGCCCATTTTAAAGACATTCACCAGCAAAACTTGTGGTTTGTTAACAGGAGAAGGAACATAGATTAGAGGATTTTTTTTTTTTGGTAGGATGCCCCATTATTATGTTTCTCTCCCGATAGGACTCGAGTTAAGGGTTTTTGGGAGGAAGACCACAAAGGTAAAGTGTCGTAGAGAGTACACACTATCAGCAGATGGTTTATGAATACCGATGCTCACCTTGCTCACCTGGCTGAGGTAGTGTTTGTCAGGTTTCTCCACTGCAAAGTTACTCTTTTTTCCCCTCTTACAGTTCTCTTTAGAAGGATGTCACTATGCACAGCCTGAACCTAAGGAAGGAGAAGAGGATTCTTTTCAAGGTGGAGGATTAGCAAATTAAGCACAAGGGAAATCAAGGGAAGGAGGTAAGGGGTAACAGGTGGAATGACGGGTGCATGTCTAATATGACCAACCGCTGGCTGGAGAAGGGGAGCAAGAAGAAACAGGCTGACAGAATTGAGGACAGACAGCTAATTAGCAGGAATAAATAACTGAAATAGAGTATAGACTGGCAGTCTGTTGGAGTTGGGGCAGTTAAAAATGGTGTTGAGATACAAACAGAAGCCAGGTGAGGGTCTTTATTGCTGGATCAGAAACCCCTGTTCACACAGCATGGTGAGCGATGGCCCCAAAGAGTGTTTATACTTTACTACAAGTATTGGGCTATGAATTGACACTGTTATATTCTACCACATAAAAGCCTATCAGGACATGCAAGAGTTTTTCATTTCCTTATGAAACAATAAGACTACAGATCACAACTTAATATCCTGGAATATTCTTAAAAAAATGTACTGCATTTCTCTTCTTTCTGTGTGAACACTTTTGCCAATTGCTTGACTGAACGATGACATTAGGCTCACCAGTTTTATTTTGTTTACAGCTGATTTTACAGCCCAGATCATCATTTATACAGTTTCCATCTGAATTCATAGATGAGAAACTTTCCTATGAGCCCTCTCTTCATAAATTCACTTAAGAACCAGCCCATGTTAGATTTCATATAATATCATTTGAAAAAACTAAAATAAGACATCAAATAAATTATATCTCCCAGAGACCTTCAAGATGGTGGAAGAGTAAGACGTGGAGATCAACTTCCTCCCCACAAATACATCAGAAATACATCTACATGTGGAACAGCTCCTACAGAACACCTACTGAACGCTGGCAGAAGACCTCAGACCTCCCAAAAGGCAAGAAACTCCCCACGTACTTGGGTAGGGCAAAGGAAAAAAGAAAAAACAGAGACAAAGAATAGGGACGGGACCTACACCAGTGGGAGGGAACTGTGAAGGAGGAAAGGTTTCCACACACTAGGAAGCCCCTTCGCGGGCCGAGACTGCGGGTGGCAGAGGCGGGAAGCTTTGGAGCCACGGAGGAGAGCGCAGCAACAGGGGTGCGGAGGGCAAAGCGGAGAGATTCCCACACAGAAGATCGGTGCTGACCAGCACTCACCAGCCCGAGAGGCTTGTCTGCTCACCCGCCGGGGCGGGCGGGGGCTGGGAGCTGAGGCTCGGGCTTCGGTCGGATCGCAGGGAGAGGACTGGGGTTGGCGGCGTGAACACAGCCTGAAGGGGGCTAGTGCGCCACAGCTAGCCAGGAGGGAGTCCAGGAAAATGTCTGGAGCTGCTGAAGAGGCAAGAGACTGTTGTTTCAGGGTCCGCAAGGAGAGGGGATTAAGGGAGCCGCTTAAAGGAGGTCCAGAGATGGGCGCGAGCCACGGCTATCAGCGTGGACCCCAGAGACGGGCATGAGACGCTAAGGCTGCTGCTGCAGCCACCAAGGAGCCTGTGTGCGAGCACAGGTCACTATCCACACCTCTCCTCCCAGGAGCCTGTGCAGCCCGCCACTGCCAGGGTCCCGGAATCCAGGGACAGCTTCCCCAGGAGAACACACGACGCACCTCAGGCTGTTGCAAAGTCATGCCGGCCTCTGCCGCCACAGGCTCGCCCCGCATCCGTACCCTTCCCTCCCCCCGGCCTGAGTGAGCCAGAGCCCCCTAATCAGCTGCTCCTTTAACCCCATCCTCTCTGAGAGGGAACAGACGCCCTCAGGCGACCTACACTCAGAGGCGGGTCCAAATCCAAAGCTGAACCCCAGGAGCTGTGCGAACAAAGAAGAGAAAGGGAAATCTCTCCTAGCAGCCTCAGGAGCAACAGATTAAATCTCCACAATCAACCTGATGTACCCTGCATCTGTGGAATACCTGAATAGACAACGAATCATCCCAAATTGAGGTGGTGGACTTTGGGAGCAATGATATATATATATTTTTCTTTTTTCTCTTTTTGTGACCATGTATGTGTATGCTTCTGTGTGTGATTTTGTCTCTATAGCTTTGCTTTTACCCTCTGTCCTAGGGTTCTAACTGTCTTTTTTTTTTTTTTAGTATAGTTTTTAGTACTTGTTATCCTTGGTGGATTTGTTTTTTGGTTTGGTTGATCTCTTCTTTCTTTCTTTCTTTCTTCCTTCCTTCCTTCCTTCCTTCCTTTCTTTCTTTCTTTCTTTCTTTCTTTCTTTCTTTCTTTCTTTCTTTCTTTCTTTCTTTCTTTCTTTCTTTCTTTTCTTTCTTTCTTTCCTTTCCTTTTCTTTTCTTCTCTTTCTCCCTTTTACTCTGAGCCATGTGGATGACAGGGTCTTGGTGCTCTGGCCAGCTGTCAGGCCTGTGCCTCTGAGGAGGGAGAGCCGAGTTCAGGACATTGGTCCACCAGAGACCTCCCAGCTCCATGTAATATCAAATGGCGAAAATCTCCAGGAGATCTTCATCTCAACGCCAAGACCCAGCTCCACTCAATGACCAGCAAGCTACAGTGCTGGACACCCTATGCCAAACAACTAGCAAGACAGGAACACAACGCCACCCATTAGCAGAGAGGCTGCCTAAAATCATAATAAGGTCACAGACACCCCAAAACAAACCACTGGACACGGTCCAGCCCACCAGAAAGACAAGATCCAGCCTCATCCACCAGAACACAGGCACTAGTCCCCTCCACCAGGAAGCCTACATGACCCACTGGACCAACCATAGTCACTGGGAGCAGACACCAAAAACAATGGGAACCACGAACCTGCAGCCTGTGAAAAGGAGACCCTAAACACAGTAAGTTAACCAAAATGAGAAGACAGAGAAACACACAGCAGATGAAGGAGCAAGGTAAAAAGCCACCAAACCAAACAAATAAAGAGGAAATAGGCAGTCTAAATGAAAAATAATTCAGAGTAATGATAGTAAAGATGATCCAAAATCTTAGAAATAGAATGGAGAAAATACAAGAAATGTTTAACAAGGATCTAGAAGAACTAAGGAGCAAACAAACAGAGATGAACAACACAATAAATGAAATAAAAAATTCCCTAGAAGGAATCAATAGCAGAATAACTGAGGCAGAAGAATGGATAAGTGACCTGGAAGATAAAATAGTGGAAATAATTATTGCAGAGAAGAATAAAGAAAAAAGAATGAGAAGAATTGAGGACAGTCTCAGAGACCTCTGGGACAACACTAAATGCACCAACATTCGAATTATAGGGGTCCCAGAAGAAGAAGAGAAAAAGAAAGGGACTGAAAAAATATTTGAAGAGATTATAGTTGAAAACTTCCCTAATATGGGAAGGGAAATAGTCAATCAAGTCCAGGAAGCACAGAGAGTCCCATACAGGATAAATCCAAGGAGAAACGTGGCAAGACACATATTAATCAAACTATCAAAAATTCAATACAAAGAAAAAATATTAAAAGCAGCAAGGGATAAACAACAAATAACATACAAGGGAATCCCCATAAGGTTAACAGCTGATCTTTCAGCAGAAACTCTGCAAGCCAGAAGGGAGTGGCAGGACATATTTAAAGTGATGAAAGGGAAAAACCTACAACCAAGATTACTCTACCCAGCAAGGATCTCATTCAGATTCAATGGAGAAATTAAAACCTTTACAGACAAGCAAAACTAAGAGAATTCAGCACCACCAAACCAGTTTTACAACAAATGCTAAAGGAACTTCTCTAGGCAGGAAACACAAGAGAAGGAAAAGACCTACAATAACAAAGCCAAAACAATCAAGAAAATGGTAATAGGAACATACATATTGATAATTACCTTAAGTGTAAATGGATTAAATGCTCCAACCAAAAGACACAGACTGGCTGAATGGATCCAAAAACAAGACCCGTATATATGCTTTCAACAAGAGACCCACTTCAGACCTAGGGACACATACAGACTAAAAGTGAGGGGATGGAAAAAGATATTCCATGCAAATGGAAATCAAAAGAAAGCTTCAGTAGCAATTCTCATATCAGAAAAAATAGACTTTAAAACAAAGACTATTACAAGAGACAAAGAAGGACACTACATAATGATCAAGGGATCAATCCAAGAAGGAGATATAACAATTGTAAATATTTATGCACCCAACATAGGAGCACCTCAAGACATAAGGCAAATGCTAACAGCCATAAAAGGGGAAATAGACAGTAACACAATCCAAGAGGAAGATATAACAATTATAAATATTTATGCACCCAACATAGGAGCACCTCAATACATAAGGCAAATGCTAACAGCCATAAAAGGGGAAATTGACAGTAACACAATCATAGTAGGGGACTTTAACACCCCACTTTCACCAATGGACAGATCAACCAAAATGAAAATAAATAAGGAAACACAAGCTTTAAATGATACATTAAACAAGACAGACTTAATTGATATTTATAGGACATTCCATCCAAAAAGAACAGAATACACTATCTTCTCAAGTGCTCATGGAACATTCTCCAGGATAGATCATATCTTGGGTCACAAATCAAGCCTTGGTAAATTTAAGACAATTGAAATTGTATCAAGTATTTTTCTGACCACAATGCTATGAGACTAGATATCAATTACAGCAAAAAAATCTGTAAAAAATACAAACACATGGAGGCTAAACAATACACTACTTAATAACCAGGAGATCACTGAAGAAATCAAAGAGGAAATAAAAAAAACCTAGAAACAAATGACAATGAAAACACGATGACCCAAAACCTATGGGATGCAGCAAAAGCAGTTCTAAGAGGGAAGTTTATAGCAATACAATCCTACTTCAAGAAACAAGAAAAAGCTCAAATAAACAAACTAACCTTACACCTAAAACAATTAGAGAAAGAAAAGCAAAAAACCCCAAAGTTAGAAGAAGGAAAGAAATCATAAAGATCACATCAGAAATAAATGAAGAAGAAATGAAGGAAACAATAGCAAAGATCAATAAAACTAAAAGCTGGTTCTTTGAGAAGATGAACAAAATTGATAAGATTTTTTGTTCTAATTCTGTGAAGAATGCCATTGGTAGTTTGATAGGGATTGCATTGAATCTGTAGATTGCTTTGGGCAGTTTAGTCATTTTCACAATATTGACTCTTTCAATCCAAGAACATGGTATATTTCTCCATCTGTTATGCCATCTTGGATTTTTTCATCAGTGTTTTGTAGTTTTCTAAGTACAAGTCTTTTGCCTCCTTAGGCAGGTTTATTCCCAGGTATTTTATTCTTTTTTGTTGCAGTAGTAAATGGGAGTGTTTCCTTAATTTCCCTTTCTGATTTTTCGATGTTGGTGTATAGGAATGCCAGAGATTTCTGTGCATTACTTTTGTATCCTGCAACCTTACCAAATTCATTGATTAGTTCTAGTAGTTTTCTGGTGGCATCTTTAGGATTTTCTATGTATAGTATCATGTCATCGGCAAACAGTGACAGTTTTACTTCTTCTTTTCCAATTTGTATTCCTTTTATTTCTTTTTCTTCTCTGATTGCCGTGGCTGGGACTTCCAAAACTATGTTGAATAAGAGTGTGAGATTGGACATCCTTGTCATGTTCTTGATCGTAGTGGAAATGCTTTCAGTTTTTCACCATTGAGTATGATGCTTGCTGTGGGTTTTTTACATATGGCCTTTATTGTTGAGGTACGTTCCCTCTATGCCCATTTTCTGGAGAGTTTTTATCATAAATTGGTGTTGAATTTTGTCAAAAGCTTTTTCTGCATATACTGAGATGATTATATGGTTTTTA
Source organism: Eubalaena glacialis (assembly GCF_028564815.1). Lineage (NCBI taxonomy): Eukaryota > Metazoa > Chordata > Mammalia > Artiodactyla > Balaenidae > Eubalaena > Eubalaena glacialis. The sequence goes on from NC_083726.1 coordinate 90,948,942, forward strand.
TTCCTTAATTTGTTAATGTGGTGTATCACATTGATTGATTTGCATACATTGAAGAAGACTTGCATCCCTGGGATAAATCCCTTTTGATCATGGTGTATGATCCTTTTAATGTGCTATTGGATTCTGTTTGCTAGTATTTTGTTCAGGATTTTTGCATCTATGTTCATCAGTGATATTGGTCTCTAATTTTCTTTATGATATCTTTGTCTGGTTTTGGTATCAGGGTGATGGTGGCTTCATAGAATGAATTTGGGAGTGTTTCTCCCTCTGCAATTTTTTGGGAGAGTTTGAGAAGGATCAGTGTTAGCTCTTCTCTAAATATTTGTTAGAATTTGCCTGTGAAGCCATGTGGTCCTGGACCTTTGTTTGTTGGAAGATTTTAAATTATGGTTTCAATTTCATTACTTGTGATAGGTCTGTTTATATTTTCTAATTCTTCCTGGTTCAGTCTTGGAAAATTGTACCTTTCCAGAATTTGTGCATTTCTTCATGGTTGTCCATTTTATTGGCATATAGTTGTTGGTAGTAGTCTCTTATAATCCTTTGTATTTCTGCAGTGTCAGTTGTGATTTCTCCTTTTTCATTTTTAATTTTATTGATTTACATCCTCTCCCTTTTTTTCTTGATGAGTCTGGCTAAGGGTTTATCCATTTTGTTTATCTTCTCAAAGAACCAGCTTTTAGTTTTATTGATCTTTGCTATTGTTTTCTTCATTTCTATTTCATTTATTTCTGCTCTGATCTTTATGATTTCTTTCCTTCTACTGACTTTGGGTTTTCTTTGTTTTTCTTTCTCTAGCTGTTTTAAGTGTAGGGTTAGATTGTTTATTTAAGATTTTTCTTGTTTCTTGAGGTGAGATTGAATTGCTATAAACTTCCCTCTTTCAACTGTTTTTGCTGTGTCCCATAGGTTTCAGTTCGTCGTGTTTTCATTGTCATTAGTTTCTATTTTTTTTTTTTATTTCTTCTTTGATTTCTTCAGTGGTCTCTTGGTTATTTAGTAGTGCACTGTTTAGCTTCCATGTATTTGTGTTTTTTACAGTTTTTTCCTGTAATTGATTTCCAGTCTCACAATATTGTGTCAGAAAATGATGCTTGATATGATTTCAATTTTCTTAAATTTACCGAGGCTTGATTTGTGACCCAGGATGTGATGTATCCTGCAGAATGTTCCATGTGCTCTGGAGAAGAAAGTGTATTCTGTCACTTTCAGGTGAAATGTTCTATAAATATCAATTAGATCTATCTGGTCTATTGTGTCATATAAATGTTGTGTTTCCTTATTTATTTTCTGTTTGGATGATCTGTCCATTGGTGTAAGTGGAGTGTTAAAATCCCCTACTATTATTGTGTCACTGTTGATTTCTCCTTTCATGGTTGTTAGCATTTGCCTTATGTATTGAGGTGCTCCTATGTTGAGTGGATAAACATTTATAATTTTTATATCTTGTTCTTGGATTGATCCTTTGATCATTATGTAATGTCCCTCCTTATCTCTTGTAACAGTCTTTATTTTAAAGTCTATTTTATCTGATAGAAGTATTGCTACTCCAGCTTCATTTTTCCATCCCTTCACTTTCAGTCTGTATGTGTCCCTAAGTCTGAAGTTGGTCTCCTGTAGACAGCATATATATGGGTCATGTTTTTGTATCCATTCAGTCAGTCTGTGTCTTTTGGTTGGGGCATTTAATCCATTTACATTCAAGGTTATTATCAATATATATATTCCAATTATCATTTTTTTAATTGTTTTGGGTTTGTTTTTGTGGGTCTTTTTCTTCTCTTGTGTTTCCTGCTTAGAGAAGTTTCTTTAGCCTTCTTTAGTAAGGCTAGTTTTATGGTGCTGAATTCTCTTAGATTTTGTTTGTCTGAAAAGCTTTTGACTTCTCCACCGAATCTGAATGAGTTCCTTGCTGGGTAGAGTAATCTTGGTTGTAGGTTTTTCTCTTTCATCACTTTAAGTATATCCTGCCACTCCCTTCTGGCCTGCAGAGTTTCCACTGAAAAATCAGCTGACAACCTCATGGGGATTCCTTTGTATGTTATTTGTTGTTTTTCCCTTGCTGCTTTTAATATTTTTCCTTTGAATTTAATTTTTGTTAGTTTCATTAATATGTGTCTTGGTGTGTTTTTCCTAAGGTGTATCCTGTATGGGACTCTCTGTGCTTCCTGGATTTGGTGACTATTTCCTTTCCCATGTTAGGAAATTTTTTAACTATAATCTCTTCAGATATTTTCTCGACCCTTTCTTTTTCTCTTCTTCTTCTGGGACCCCTATAATTCGAATGTTGGTGCATTTAGTGGTGTCCCAGAGGTCTCTGAGATTGTCTTCATTTCTTTTTATTCTTTTTTCTTTATTCCGCTCCTTGGCAGTTATTTCCACCATTTTGTCTTCCAGATCACTTATTCGTTCTTCTGCCTCAGTTATTCTGTTCTGATTCCTTCTAGTGTATTTTCCATTTTAGTTATTGTGTTGTTCATCTCTGTTTGTTTAGTTCTTCTAGATCTTTGTTAAACATTTCTTATATTTTCTCCATCCATGCTTCCATTTTATTTCTGATATTTTGGATCATCTTTACTATCATTATTCTGAATTCTTTTTCAGGTTGATTGCCTATTTCCTCTTCATTTATTTGGTCTTGTAGGTTTTTACCTTGCTCCTTCATCTGTGACATATTTTTTTGCCGTCCCCCCCCCCCTTTTTTTAATGAGTGGGATTGTATTCCTGTTTTACTGGTTGTTTGGCCTGAGGCTCCCAACACTGGAGTTTGTAGGCTATTGGGTAGATCTGGGTCTTGGTGCTGAGATGAGGAACTCTGTGAGACCTCACTCTGATGAAGATTCCCTGGGGTCTGAGGTTCTCTGTTTGTCCAGTTGTTCGGACTTGGAGCTTCCACTGCAGGAGCTTCTGCCCAACCCCAGGCTTGCGAATCAAGATCCCACAAGCCACGTGGGGCAGCAAAAAAAAAAAAAAAGAGAGAGAAAAATAACAAATTAAAAAATAAAATTATACTAGGAAACTAACAGATATGTTAGAAAGAATGTAAAAGTACAAATATATGTGAATTAACAACTGGAAGGTACATCAGTACCATAGTATTAAAAAAGAGGACAAGGGAAAAGAAAAAAAAAAGGGGGCAGAGGGGGAGTGTGAAAGGCTTTGGCTGTGGAGAGTAGGGCCTAAGCAAGGGCGAGGTTTGGGTGGTGGGCAGGGCCAATGCTCAGGACCCACAGGGCTGGAAAAGGCCCTGGGGGCTGTGGGGTTGGGACTTAGGCTCAAGGAACAGAAGAGGCCCAGGCGTGCCCCCCACCCCTGGTCTCAGAGTGCAGGGGACCTCACCTGGAGCCCAGCAGGCTTCCTGGGCTCGAGTGGATGGGGTAAACTCCCTTCTCTCCTCTTGCTCCTCTGGTCTGTGGTCTGGGAGGGCCCCTCCTGCCTACCTCTGCTGATCTCCCCAGCCTCAGGGGTGCCCAAATTGTCTGGCCTCCACTTATCCTCCCTCCTTGGTCCCCCTGCATCCTACTAGTTTACTCTGGGGTTCCTCCCATCTCCTTGGGGGTCAAAGTCCCCCACCAGAGGCCAGCAGGTGCCCTAGTTGTGGGGAGATGTTAACTCCATGTCTTCCCACACTGCCATCTTTACTCCTCCCCTTGATAATTTGTTTTTAATTACCATTTCTCTGATAACTAATAGAGAACTTTTTATTTACTAAGGGCATTCATATAACTTCTGATGGGACTTGTTCATTTAAATCATTTACTAGTTTATTAAATTTTTCATTTTTTCTTGTTGATTCATAGTTTATTATACCTAATGGGTATAATCCTTTGTTAGATGTACATGATGACTATGTTTTTGTGTACATGATGTACTATGTACACGAGGACTATGTTTTCCAACCTTTGGCTCACTTATTTACTTTCTTCATGGTGTTTTTTCATGAGAAAAATTTAGTTTTGTTGAGGTCCAATTTAAAATTTTTTCTTTATATTTAGTAATTTTGTGTCTTGTTTAAAAAACCTTATGGTGGAGAAGATATGTCATGATGTTTTCTTCTAAGAGCTTCATGGTTTTGTGTTTTACATTTATTTCTATGATATATCATGAATTAATTTTTGTGGAAGGAGTGAGATAATGGTCAAAATTCATTTTGTTCCATAGGGATATCTAGCTGATTAGCATCATTTATGGTTCACTGAACTTCTTCAATATTTGGGATAATGTCTTTAATACATATTGAAAAATTCTCAGCCACTATCTTTACAAATATTTCTCCTGTCCCTTTCTCACTCTCCTGTCCTTCTGGAACTCCAATTACACATATGCTGGATTGTTTGTTATTGTCTCAAATATCTCAGGTGCTCTGCTTTTTTTCCCCCTTTTGTGTTTCAGTTTAGAAACTTTCTATTGACCTGTCTTAATGTTTGTTCATTCTTTCCTCTACTGTGTCCATGCTATAAAGCGTATGTAGTGAATTCTTCTAATATTGTATTCCTTATTTCTAACATTTAAATTTCTTTTTTATAGTTTCCATGTTTGCTGAAATTATTCATCTCTTCACATTCACTTTACTCTCTTTCCCCTAGAGCCTTTGGTATTTTTATTACAGTCTTTTAAAAATCCTGGTCTGGCAATACTATAGCCTCCTTTTTTGCTTCTATTGACTGTTTCCTCTTTTAATCACAGGCCACATTTCTTGCTTCCTTTTGTGTCCATAATTTTAAATTTTACGTTAGACATTTTGTTTATTAGAATAGTGGAGGCTGAGGTAAATAATATTTACTTCCATAGAAATCATGGTCCTTCTTGTATCAGACTGCTAATTGAAGAACTGAGTCAATATGATCTGTGGTTAATCTGAGCCTAGGTTTTCTTGAAGCTTTAGTTTAATTCAGTTTATCACTAGTTTCAAATGTTTTGAGAATAGGATCAGGACTTTTCTCTTGCAGACTTTGGATGTAAGCTCTCATGAAATTCCAGTATTATCCTTGTGCTTTACATCCAAACAGCCAGCTTTCCAAACTGTAGGAAATGCCTCCCTGTTTTAGAGCCTGGGTGTCAGCTCTCTATATACCTGGGGAGTTTGCTTTGATCTTCAGGCCTGCCCTAGGTTTTCTGTGCCCAGGGAGATCTCATTCTTCTGGAAATGCTTGTGAGGTGTTGTACTTGGCTGTCCTGCCTGACTTTCAGTCCCTGCCATCTGAAAGTCTGGAGTGCCTGGAGGAGGGAAGGAGTTTCTGTCAGCTCTCCTACTCCACATGGAATATCTTCAATTGATGTTTCTCAGCTGTCTGTTCTTTCCCAACAACCAGGCAAAGAACTGGGGAGTGTATATAGATGCTAAATGTTCATTAAAATATTAGCTGTTAAAATAGTAGTCCTGTTATCATGGACTGCAGACTTTCATGGTAAGCTGCCTGTTCCATCACTTCTTTTTTTCTTTTTTTTAAAAATTATTTATTTATTTATTTATTTATGGCTGTGTTGGGTCTTCGTTTCGGTGCGAGGGCTTTCTCTAGTTGTGGCAAGTGGGGGCCACTCTTCATCGCGGTGCACGGGCCTCTCATTATCGCAGCCTCTCTTGTTGCGGAGCACAGGTTCCAGACGCGCAGGCTCAGTAATTGTGGCTCACGGGGCCTAGTTGCTCCACGGCATGTGGGATCTTCCCAGACCAGGGCTCGAACCCATGTCCCCTGCATTAGCAGGCAGACTCTCAACCACTGCGCCACCAGGGAAGCCCTCCATCACTTCTTAATGAGCAGGGTCTTGTCACCTTCCCTGTGACCAGGGCCCCATTTCCTCCTGACCCACATTCCTTGTTGTTGTTTGCCCATGATCTTAGAAACTCCTAAGCTTCTCCCGTTCCTGTTGCTTATGAGGACACCTCCATACCTCACAGAGGAGGTCACATACCCATGCCTACTGACCAGTTTCTGTCACCCTCATGAGAGAGCTTGCCCTCATGGCAGATGCACTACCTCCCTTCCTGGCCCCACCCACCCAACTCCTGGGATGCATCTGCTTTTCCTTACTGGGCCCATCCTGCTGACTGAGCAGACCTAGGCAGTCATTCTCCAAAACATGAAAACTTTTGCATAAATACTTTTTGGGAACCTTGCACATATTTTCTACAACATTAGTTTAACTCACAAAACAATGGAAATTTAGAGGTAGTTGAAATCTTAGAAATCACGTAACCTGATTTTTTAAATGCTGAGCCATAGTCTTTTAAATTAAATGCAAAAAACAGTTGTATCATGTAGTTGGGCAGCCTATTAATATTGTCAGGAAAAAAAAACAGGTCAATACCCAGCATCTGTCATGAAAAATATTAATTGAAAAACAAGCAGAATTTAAATTTTGAAGTAACCAAAATAATGGAGAATATCTGTTTCATGGTATATATATTATGAATAAAGTCACACTTTCTTCACATTTCTCAAAATGTCCTTACCTTTCTGATGGATCTTCATATTAGATTACTAAATTATGCTTGCATATATTTTAGTTAACTGAATTAAAACTCTCATTTAAAGATCCATTAAAATTTTTCAAATGTAGATTAAAAAAAAAAAGGCAGCACTGCCTATTTAGTGGCACCAGAATTTTAGGTTTTTAAGAAACAATGTGGGGGACTGTCAGGGGGTTGTCAAGTAAGGTTATTAATAATTAATAATTATTAATAACCTTTAATTTTGTGAAGTAAAATATTAATAAATAAAATTACCATCTGCTTTTATTATCATTTCATAAAAGAAAGGACATCCTAACAGCAACAAAATAGAACCTACATAATTTAAAACTACTTAGCTTTAGTTTTATTGAAAACATTATACTGTCTTCCTTTATTTTCCATGTGGCCATAGGTCAGTAAAAACTGTCATGGACCAGCAGTCCACAATGTTCCTCCAACTCTATTTGGAAGTCATTGAGGGAAGCCAACCCTCTCATTTTATAGATCAGAAAGTGGTCATGTGGCAAATTTCAATGCTTTTCCAAGGTTACCAGCTATTTCAATGTTCTTTTTACTACTTTGCTAGATTAGGTTTCTGATAACATAAATGCCTTCCCTGTCAATGATAACATCGGCTACTATTAGATTCAGGCTCAGTTAGCCATCTCTCTTCCCCAGTGACTCTGAAGCACGAGAGATTCACACTCACAGATAACACATCAGAATGGATCCCACATATTATATGTAACATTCCTCAAGAGATAAATATGGAACTTCATTTTTATTGAGATTCTTATTTGATTAAAATTTTAATTTCATATTAATAGATAGGATTTAAAATTTTTACTCATAATAGAAAATAACAGAAGGTCCCTCTTTAAATTCCTCATGTCTCAAGCATCTATAAGTTTATAGAGAGCATCTCTTTTTAAGTTTACAGTCACTTTAAGTTTTTCCTTTCATTCTCTGACTATCCAGTTTCTCTGTATCCTCAGTTATTCTAATAATTTCTATCCCACATATTATTTCTACCATTGCTAATTCTGTCTACTTTTCCCCCATTCCAATCCATTCATGTTTTCTGTTAGTTTAGGATTTGCTCTTTAGTACTAAAGTGAATAAATTATCTTTTTCTGGCATGTGAATGATCAGAATCTATTACTTATTTTGATATCTCTCATCAACTAGTCCAACTTCTTCAATTGTAAGAAATTCTAGTCACTTGAAATTTGACTGGAACATGGAAAAAGGAGCCATGAAATTTTATGTATCATTCTAGATAAAAATAAGAGGACAAAAAATTTGTAATAGATCAATTTAAGCCATAAATATGTTTGCCTAGTCAGAAAGGACACTCATAAAACTGGCATTTGTCATCAAAATAAAAGATTATTCCCATATATTTTACTGATGAAATTCTGAACCTAAAACTATACAGTGCTAAGTAGGTGGTCAATGATAAGTAACCATTCCCATTCTCTTTATCCAGATTTCAGAGTGCAACAGAGAGGAGGGTAGTATTGGGGCACCTTTGAGGTTAGGGGTGAAGGAAAACAGATGGCACATATAGAATATCTAGAATTATTGACTAATTTTTATTCTTATAAAATAAAGAATACTATCAAATAGTTTTTACTGAGCAATAATGAACTGTTTCTCAAATTGTGCTGGAGTCTTATAAAGCAAATAATGGGCTGACTGCTCCTTTAGTCAACTGAAAACAATATTTTGAGACATCTCAAGAAAGCTACCAAGTACTTGGTTCTTAATGGCTTGACATTTTGAAATCCATTTCTAATTAAAATGTATGATTTTGATCAGTTTTATTGCTAGCTCAAAATCATAAAAAATAATGATTTCTTGATACTTTGGCTACTGATAACTGACTTTCAGGAAATGATTATTCTTATATATCATTTCTAAAATGGCATAATTTCAGAGACTGTTTAATCAAATCCAGAGATCATTTAGTCAAATGAGAAAACCTGGCCCAAAGAAGCTTTGTGTCTTGCTCCAGGACACGTGACTGAAAATAGGTGGAACAAATACTCTATTCCTTGATTCAGGGTCATTTCTAGGTATCCAAAAGGAAACGTGGCCTTGGAATGCTGACATTTAAGACAAGAGATGAGACAGGCTCTAGTACAGTTTAAATATTCAGAGCCAATTGACATTATGTAATCTCACATGTTTGAATGCCTTTATATTTTTTAAACCAATTTTTTTCAAGGACAGATTTCTTGAGACTGTTCCCATTTTAATTTTATTTTAATTAATAAAAAATTTTCATTTATTTATATATTTTAAAATAAAAATTGTGTAATTCAAGGTGTACAACATGATGCTTCAATACACATATACATAGTGAAATGGATTTTATAGTCAAGCCAATTAACATATCCCCTTACATATTTATCATTTTTGTGTGTGAAGAGTACCCCCGAAATTTACTCTCAGTATATTTCCCATTTTTAAATTAAATAAAAAAGAAAGAGGGAAAGAAAGAAGGAAGAAGATAGGAAGAAGTTAATTACAATCATTTTACTTAACATAGTTAATAATTTTATGTAAATCAACAAATATTCCTAGAAAGTTACTATAATTATGTTTAATAAACACAGACACTTGGACAAAGAAGTCATGGTAAATGATTGCTGCGAAAATCCTGAATATATTCCACTCAATATTTCACATGGAGCTAGTGAGCTTTCACCTGGAAGTAAGTGCTGTAAACTGGAGTGAATGTGTGTAAACTCGATCTCACCCAACCTCCTCTGCAGCTGTTTTTAAAGCGAGGGTAATAAACACCTTAGGTCCACAAGGATCTAACTGTCATATAGGCAAAGAACGGTTTCTCTGGAGCCATCTGTGTTGGTGACAGAGGGCATGTCTCGTAAAGAGGAGACCAGGACCAATTTACATTCCCACTAATAGTGTAGGAGGGTTCCTTTTTCTCCACACCCTCTCCAGCATTTATTCTTTGTAGACTTTTTGATGATGACCATTTTGACTGGTGTGAGGTGATACCTCATTGTAGTTTATTTATTTATTTATGGCTGTGTTGGGTCTTCGTTGCTGCGTGCGGGCTTTCTAGTTGCGGTGAGCGGGGGCTACTTTTTGTTGTGGTGTGCGGGCTTCTCACTGCAGTGGCTTCTCTTGTTGTGGAGCACAGGCTCTAGGCACGTGAGCTTCAGTAGTTGTGGCACAAGGGCTCAGTAGTTGTGACTCGTGGGCTCTAGAGCGCAGGCTCAGTAGTTGTGGCTCACGGGCTTAGTTGCTCCACGGCATGTGGGATCTTCCCGGACCAGAGATCGAACCCGTGTTCCCTGCATTGTCAGGCAGATTCTTAACCACTGCACCACCAGGGAAGTCCCTCATTGTAGTTTTGATTTGCATTTCTCTAATAATTAGCGATGTTGAGCAAGTTTTCATGTGTTTGTTGGCCATCTGAATGTCTTCTTTGGAGAAATGTCTATTTAGATCTTCTGCCCATATTTTGATTAGGTTGTTTGTTTTTTGATAGTAAGGTGGATGAGCTGTTTGTATATTTTGAAAATTAATCCCTTGTTGGTTGCATTGTTTGCAAATAATTTCTCCCATTCTGTGGGTTGTCTTTCATTTTGTTTATGGTTTCCTTTGCTGTGCAAAAGCTTACAAGTTTGATTAGGTCTCATTTGTTTACTCTTGTTGTTATTTCCATTACTCTAGGAGACATATCTAAAAAAATATTGCTGTGATTTATGTCAAAGAGTGTTCTGCCTATGGTATCCTCTAGGAGTTTTATAGTATACAGTCTTACATTTAAGTATGGAGGTTCCTTAAAAACTAAAAATAGAGTTACCATATGATCCAGTGATCCCATTCCTGGGCATATATTCAGAGAAAACTATAATTTGAAAAGATACATGCACCCCAATGTTCACAGCAGCACTATTTACAAAACACAAGACACGGAAGCAACCTAAGTGTCCATTGGCAGATGAATGGATAAAGAAGATGTGGTATATATACACAATGGAATATTACTCAGACATAAAAAAGAATGAAATAATGCCATTTGCAGCAACATGGATGGACCTAGAGATTATCATATTAAGTGAAGTAAGTCAGACAGAGAAAGACAAATATCATATGATATTACTTATATGTGGAATCTAAAAAAATGATACAAATGAACTTATTTACAAAACAGAAATAGACTCACAGACAAAGAAAACAAATGGTTACCAAAGGGGAAGGGGGTGTAAATTAGGAGTTTGGGATTAAAATACATACACTCCTATATATAAAATAGATAACCAACAAGGACTGACTGTATAGCACAGGGAACTACACTCAATATCTTGTAATAACCTATAATGGAAAAGAATTTAAAAAAGAATATATATATGTATATATATACACACACACATATATCTGAATCACCTTGCTGTACACCGGAAACTAACACAACATTGTAAATCAACTGTATTTCAATAAAAATAAAAAACAAAAAAATATAAAAATAAAATTAATTAAAAAAGGAAGAAACCAGAAACAGTAATTACCTAGGCATGTATAGGACTCTCTTGGCCACTAACAAACCCACCCTGAAGAAGAGGTTGCTGGCTGGGATGAATGGGAAAACCAGGAACAACAAGCCCACCAAAACTTCCCTGTGCTCCAATCTCTGAAACACACAATAGTGGAGGGCAAATTAATCTGGGTTTAATTCCACTTCCGTCAGCATTTAACCATCTTTTTCATTTTCAACTTCTCATTGAAGGAATGAATAAATTAGACCAATGTAAACCTTTTGAACAGTGTGCTGAATTCATCAGAGAAAGCCCTCAGGCTAAAACCTCTGGCTCGTGGAAATATTCGCATGTACCCCTGACACACATTTACCACCCAGCACATCTGCTATTTGCCTAACATGATCAGTGACCATTATTCCTTATTCTGGGCTGGCCTTACAGCCATCCTGCTTCTTGGTCTGGCTCCTTTTAGAGTTCCTATGCCCCCAGGCAACTCATTCCAGGGAGCAAAGCAGCTGGATAGGATCAAGCCCACTAAGGCATCATGGAGAATTATTGGCCTCTCAGAAACAGAACACATTAAAAGCAAAACAAACAAAAAAAAAAAAAGAAAAAAGAAAAAAAATACCCACACAAAACCCACCAGGAGAAGCAAAGCTTAGCATGAAGGAAATTAAATGCAAATGGTGAAATGTGGGGCACCAATGAGGGAGATCATTTGAGCTGAGGTGTTTTTAGCATCTTTCCAAATAAGCCAGTAAGCAAGTATTTATTCCATGAAATTTTTTGGAATCAAAATTCATTACAATAAATCATTAAACTGACAGAACACCTTTCTCTTACATTGTATATATTAATTTGTAAAGATTTTTGTCACTTATAGTTAACATAAAATATTTCTATTTATTACTAATAATATGTTGTAATGGGCACTGTAAAAGCTAGTGTGTATTTCCAAATACACGTATTTGAAGGAAAGCCTATTTAAAACAAACCTAAATGTATTGGATGGTGTTACTTTTTTCTTTTTAAAAAAAGTTTAAGGGGAAAACCAAATAGAACTTTCCATGTTACAGTTTTAAATTTTTTCTTATAAACATTTTAAATAGCCTATTACTTTTAATAATTGTGAAAGACTAAACAGAAGAATTTCAAAAACATAAATAAGATTCCCTAATACAAACTACTAATACTTTAAGTAGACAAAGTAAAAGATTTCAAACATATTGAGACATTTGTCACCTGGATTTTATTAAAATCTTTGTTTTGCTGACTACAATATATTGAATAATAAAATTTCTAAGAGCAATTCCATATGAACAAATGTGATTTGGACAACTTCCTTTAAAAGTAAGGGAACATAAGTAATGATCTCATTTTTTACCTAGAGTAACCATACTGTTTAGAATTAAAAGATGAAAGAAGAAGAAAAAATTTTGCATAACAAGCCTTCAACTCAAATGGATGCAATAATGTTATATTTTCTATGACCCACTTAAATTGAAGGAAAAAAACAGGTGAGAAGTAACAAGTTCAGTATATTTAAAAACTGCAAGCTATCTTTGTAATTTAGATTTTTCTTTCAGTTTACAGAGTATATTTCAGTCCAAGAATTTAAAGATTATAGAATTTTTGAAAGAACAAACACCCTCATAAGAATTCTGTAATATGAAGGCAAATATTTCTTGACAAAGCTGAAAATAAATCCCAGAGAATGAGCATCTTGTCAAGCGTTGCTCATGAACTCTGAGCCTATTATTGATGTTCTCTTTTTATAAAAGGTGCACTTTTATTTTTCAGAGATAGTTGACTTTTTTGGACACTTTTCAAAAACTGCAATACTTTTACAAAAGTATTCATGTGTCTTCCCAGAAAGATTTGTAAAGAGAATGTAATACCCCCTATTAATTAATCCTAAGCATTAAGACAAGGGCAGGCGTTAAGAGAATTCTGACCAGGTCACCATCCAGGTCCCTGGATCGTGTTTTACCCAGTGAGGCGCCTCCCCACCTCGTTGCGGTTATTGGAGATCAGCCCTCACTGCGGAGAGGCGTTGCCTTCACACCCACAGTGTCACCCCTTGCTGCCTGACCGAAGGCCCTTCCTCACTGTGGTGTCATGCGTTTCCGGCCTTTACTCAGCAGAAGCCCGAGCTGGGGAGCCAGTAGGTCGGGAGGAGCCGGGTGTCCGGGGAGCACAGAGGCCCCCTCGGCCTCCTCCCTCCCCAGTGCCGGAGCCCCTGCAGCAGGCGGTCCCGAGAGCTGCCGCCGCTGCTGGAGATGCAGAGATGGGGCTGCAGGCTCCAGGCACGGCCTTTATTCCCTTCCTGGCCCTCATCCCAGTTGTGATTACGTGTTTATCTGTGTGCTCACTGTCTTTAATTAATGTCTCCCCCAGACTCTAAGCTCCGTGAGGACAGGAGCTGCTCAGTTGTGTTCAGTGGCGTGTGGTTTGTGCTCAGCTCGGTGCCTGGCACTTAGTGAGTGTTTAGAAATATTTGTTGAATAAATCAATAAATGAATAAGTGTTCCATGTGAGAGAGAAAACTGGGTGTGAGAAGGGCAGAGGATAGAGAGGGCTTCCTGATGGAGGGGACAATCTGGGTTTGAAAAACGAGTGAATGCTCACAAAGCAGAAAACGTTGAGGAAGGGTCAAGACAAGGGTCTTTCCAAGAAGAAGGTACAGAAGGTAGGAGGCAGGTAGGTGTCAAATGCCACACAGTGTATTTAAGAGGCATTCTGTACCTCTGAGTGTAAAGTGCAGGGCAAGACTGATGGGAAATAAGACTAAACAAGTGGGCAGGAGAAAGATCGTGAGGGTTTCTATGGCCTTTTGTGAGCTAACCTTTACCTTGAGGCAAAGGGGAGCTGCTGAATGGTCCTTCCTGCACAGAAAATAAAGCCTCGGATCGGGAGTTGCTGTCTGGACTTCAGTCATGGCCCTGCCACTAATACACCATTGGTCACCCTGGGCAGGCATGTTAGCCTTTCCATCTTCAAGGGCCTGAACTATATAATGTGACAAGTGAGGCTTAGGGCTCAGAGCTCAGCCCAGTGGGGCTGGGTTCCAGAGGTTCCTCCAACTCTGAAAGACGTTGTCATCTGAATTACATTACCCTGTGACATGAGGTCACTGGGGGGCCAGAGAGGAGAAGGGGGAGACTTCCGAGTGGGAGCTTTGACACGTGGAGGGAGGCCATCACTCCCTGTTTCTACTAGGGAGTGCTGATCTGAAAAGGCAGGAAGCAGGCCTGTGTTTCTCTTTATTTTAAAAACATCTCACTTAAGCCCAGGGCAAACTATCTAATTTCCATGAAGGTAATTTTGAAAACAATAACATTCACAAATGATTCTTTAACCTAAATTTTAATTGTCCATACTATTTGTTCTCCCTCCTTTCCAACCAGCTTAGTTAGATTCAAAATATGTAAAAAGATATTTCTTTAAAATATGAGTGAATATGCCAAGCAGAAAATTGGGAAGTTAGGAAAAAAAACTTTCATTAGGACATGGCTAAATTTCCTAGGACAAGAAAAGCTAGGAAGACAGTCCAATTGTGGATCTGGGGGATCCAGATATGACAAAATTTGCTAAACAGTGCATAGCTTATTTCAGCCTAATAGGTGCAGATGAAACTCAGAAAGAATAAGGACCAGAAAGAGGGATTTTGCGACATTGCCAAAGGAAGTGCTTAATTTCCTAAGAGACTAATTTAATTTTTAGGAAAAGAGTCCAATGGAAACTGACTTATTCCTAATTACACGAGGAAAAGGAATAGAGATTAGAATGAAAGTACCTAATAATATAGCTACTAATAGCCTATGTTATTCTACGCATGAGCAACTGTGTGACTTCAAGAAAATTACTTTTTTGTGCTTTAACTGGATGATCAGTTAAAAACAAAGGTGTTGATATCTGACCAAGCCTGTCTCATAACGTACTTGTGAAAACAGAGGTGGGATATTAATATATTCCCCGCGGCAGCTATTACTGGCTTGAATCTTCTTTTCTGTCTTGGGAAGATATAGAAAAGCCTCCTCCTGAGCTGCAAAGAGGTAAACAAATACCTTCTCTCAATACCCGAGTAGAAGTCTCCATGGTGACTGAGTGTAAGCCCAGAGTCACTCAGCTTCTGCACAGCCGCACATCTGCCAAGCCACTAATGGAAGAATAACAGTTTTTTTCAACGCTATAAATTACAGCAGATGAGTTTCAGCTCTGGGGCTGAAGTGTAACCTGGGAACTCCTGGCTGTTCCTTCCACTTTTACTCTGATCTCAGCTTCCAGAGCATGGGGCATAGCTGAGGAAACAAAGATCCGCACACAGATACAGGACACAGACACATACACAGACAGACCTGGGCAGCAACATGGGGCAAGAAAATCTGGGGCAGTCTTAAGGTAAGAAAAGTTAAAAGCTGATTCTGAAAACAGAATCACTTCTGCCTTATCTCTTAATGATTTTGTACTCGGCTGTGTCTCTGATTCAGGATTGAACTGCCATAACACCATGCTACAGAGGAGTTAGGACAGTTCTCCCACGACTTGAGCACAGGCCATATCTGTATCTCAGATGCAGACATGGTCGACCAGATGACCCATTTAGCTTTTTCTTTCCTCTAAAAGCAGCAGGACAAAGCTGAACTGGAGCAGAAAATGATTGTTACAGGACCTCATACAGCATGGCTGCCAGCCCACACTCTACTTGGCTTAAGTTAGCAATTCATTTGATAACTTTCATAAGCTCTAAAATTCACTGATAAAATTTAAATGAGAAAGCGAAATAGTTGGGAGACAAAAGTAGATTTATACAATCCAGTCTTCTCTCAGCCAATTCAAAACTTGCTTTTCCAAAGCTGAGCTTTCTTCCCCAAGAGGCATCAATGATAGACAGGTGAAGGCAGATTAAAATCAGTGTATTTATAAAATTATAAGACATAATATCTCATTCTTCTGTCATTTATTGTCACCTAGACGATGGTGCTTTTGCTCTGTAATCTGAAATCAGTAAGGAAAAGAAACTCAATATAATCTACAGAGTTTCACTCACTTGGTGAAGATTCAAATGTTTTAGACCTGCATTTCATAAAGGTAGTCAAATGTTCACCATACTTTATCAAAAAAATATGGTGAGAAATTTCTGGCTTACTTCATGACATATGAAAGTAACAATAAATCCAGTAAGCTTCTATTTTAGCAGCCAAAAAAAGGAAAAGATTTAGTTGCATAACAACTTTTGGAGGAGCTCCTATTAATAGATTTGATTCCTGCAATCATGCTGCATTTATCCAAAGCAAAATATCTTCTATCATCAAAATATGCTGCATGTCCTTGGACAGGACCCAATTTCCTGTTTCTGAGACATATGGTTATAAAGTGTGATGGATTATTTTGCTTTTTAAGAGGTGTTTAAAAAGCTACTTTCACAAATAACTCACCTAAAAGAATAGTTCACTTCCCCCATAATTAATACATAATACATAATACATTCAAACAGCCAACCTCCATCATTTAAAAGGGCAGTTGTAATTGACTGTTAAAATGTAGCAATGGATAGAAAAAGAAGCCTTTATTTAAAAATGACACCAAGTACCTGTATTTCTATGAGCTCAGCAGATGTATCAACACACACATGCATCAAGACATGGAAGAGACTGCTTTCCATCAAATGGTGTCAACCTAAATCTTTAAAGTATATTCAAGAAAGAAGAAACTATATCATCCACATGAAGCTTGAAAATGTAGTAAAGACACAGTAAAATCTCAGCCCAATGATCACTAACAGGGAGTTGTTTTTTCCTAGAAAATTCCGTGAAGATGACAAAAACAAATGTGTTTGGCTAAAGACAAACAGTAAAATTGTTTTTCCAGTAGTATTTGGCATTAAACTGTTACCCAAAAAAGGCCTTGCTAAAGGCTCATGTCTGTCTATATATAGTATCTGTATATAGATGATTAAAATCCACTGGCCAAATTACTAATGGCAAAAGGGATTGTGACAGATTTGAATAAGTAGAATTTTCTAGTGATTCCAGAAAGGTTGACATTAAAGATATTCCTTTCATTGGGTTACTTTTTTAATAAAAAATGTCAGAGTCCTGGTGTTGGAAATTGACCTAAGCCAATTTGGTTGCTTAAAGATTGTTGGATCCTTTCTGAACATGAGTGGTCCCTGGTGCTTAGAGCCAGAGGGGATGTAACACTGATAGCAAGTTTTGGGTAAAATACAGCTGGAAATACAAACATTTATCAGCAAGCAAGTAAAAACTCTTGTAGGCCCAAGGAAGTGCCCAGTGAGTCTTGTAGCTCTCCTACACTATGTTGCCTGGAACACTCTCTCTGAGGACAATGTAAAAACACTCTGAGGCATAGAAGCCGCCTTCCAGTCAAGTCAGGCTCATAGACTTTGTGAAGTGTGGGGACACAGGACCCAACAGAGCGTGGGTTCTAGCTTAGCAAGGTTGCTGGGCTTCATTCATTCAAGGGAGATTGTGCCTGTACACTCTTTCTAGCCAGCCACCTACCTTGGCCCCACTTATCCACCAGTATAAAGTTATTTTCTAACAACCCTCACAGTGAAGAACAAACCTCTGGTATGGATTTTTTTATTATTATTATTTTTATACAGCAGGTTCTTATTAGTTATGTATTTTATATATATTAGTGTATATATGTCAATCCCAATCTCCCAATTCATCCCACCACCATGATCACCCCACACCCTCGCTTCCCCCCTTGGTGTCCATACGTTTGTTCTCTACATCTGTGTCTCTATTTCTGCCTTGCAAACCGGTTCATCTGTACCATTTTTCTAGATTCCACATATATGTGTTAATATATGATATTTGTTTTTCTGTTTCTGACTTACTTCACTCTGTACGACAGTCTCTAGATCCATCCATGTCTCTACAAATGACCCAATTTCGTTCCTTTTTATGGATAATATTCCATTGTATACATGTACCACGTCTTCTTTATCCATTTGTCTGTCAATGGGCATTTAGGTTGCTTCCATGACCTGGCTATTGTAAATAGTGCTGCAATGAACGTTGGGGTGCATGTGTCTTTTTTTTTTTTTTTTTTTTTTTTAATATTTTCTTCATTCATTCTTTTTTTTTTTTTAATTTATTTAATTTATTTTTTTATGGCTGCGTTGGGTCTTCGTTTCTGTGCGAGGGCTTTCTCTAGTTGCGGCAAGTGGGGGCCACTCTTCATCACGGTGCGTGGGCCTCTCATTACCACGGCCTCTCGTTGCAGAGCACAGGCTCCAGACGCGCAGGCTCAGCAACTGTGGCTCACGGGTCCAGTTGCTCCGCGGCATGTGGGATCTTCCCAGACCAGGGCTCGAACCCGTATCCCCTGCATTGGCAGGCAGATTCTCAACCACTGCGCCACCAGGGAAGCCCCTGCATGTGTCTTTTTGAATTATGGTTTTCTCTGGGTATATGCCCAGTCTGGTATGGATTTTGACAACAGTATTGGAAGAGTATATAGAGGCCCCTCAAGAGCAGGGACTCCTGAGTATATTACTTTACTTTTTTCTTTTTATTGAAGTATAGCTGATTTACAATGTTGTGTTAGTTTCTGGTGTACAGCACAGTGATTCTTTTTCATATTCTTTTCCATTATGGTTTATTACAGAATATTGACTATAGTTCACTGTGCTATACAGTAGGACCTTGTTGTTTGTCTATTTTATATGTAGTAGTTTGTGTCTGCTAACCCCAAACTTCTGATTTATCCCTCCGCACCCCCTTTCCCCTTTGGTAACCATAAGTTTGTTTTCTACGTCTGTGAGTCTGCTTCTGTTTTGTAAATAAGTTCATTTGTGTCATATTTTAGATTCCACATATAAGTGATTTTTTCATTCTTTTTCTTATTTCACTTAGTATGATAATCTCTAGGTCCATCCACGTTGCTGCCAATGGCATTATTTCATTTCTTTTTATGAGTAATAGTCCATTGTATATATGTACCACATCTTCTTTATCCACTCATCTGTCGATGGACATTTAGGTTGCTTCTATGTCTTGGCTATTGTAAACTGAGTATAGTACTTTAAATGCTAACTACTCCTAGTGTACATTAAGTTAACTAACCTCACACAAGGCAACACGACATTGACACAGATGCATTTTTAAAGTGAATTGTCACACTTTGCATCTCTTTTTAAATCAACAGTCAACCAGGTGAACATTTGACTTTCCTCCCAAGACATCTTCTACTTACTGTTGACTGGTTAGAGACTCTCTATACCTTTAAAATAAGAAGTTCCAGAGGAATGCTTATTTAGGTGGTGATGTTAAAGGGATAATTCTGTGAAGATTTGTTTGGCTGTTGTTATTCTTGAAGGGATAAGTTGGAAAATTTTTGAATAATGCACCGAAGGGGTCATTACAAGTCTGTACCAATTACGCCCTTCCCTTCATATGTTTAAATCAACATTTCTCAAATGATGTAAAATGTATTTGATGACAGAATCCCTATTTTGAGTAAACCCTCTTAGTATCCAAAACACACTCTGAGAAATGCTGGTAATAAACTATCCCAGACAGAAAGAGGTTAAAAAGTTTCCACATAAGAAGAGGTTTCCACATAAAACCTTTCTCAGGGAACTTTCTCAGTATCTGGCATATTTTAAACCCATTTCCTGCTCTTCTGTTTTCAGTAGATATGAGAGCAGTGGGTCACCATTTTCATTGTAAGAAATCATTATTCATTTAGAGAACCTTATTACAATGTCCATCTACTTCCTCTGCTGCAACAGCAGTGGGTCTAATTCATTAAATATATCTTAGGTTTTAATCTTCAGCAAGGGATAACCCTCTTTGTGGCTCTGCTAGGTATGCCATGGTGCTTAGAGACCACTGTAGAGTCACATGGGCGTTAGGTTGTAAAATCAGCATACAAAGCAAAAATCATGCATAGTCAAGATTACTCTTGAAAATCGTTTAAAACGGCTCCATTTGGAGAATGACATACCATATCCCAAGAAGCCAGACCCAGAGAAATCATTCTTAAGAACTGGAACGAATGGCTATTTCGTCTACTGAGTACTAGATAAAGTAAGACTCATTTAAGGATGTCATGTTGTATGAAAAATGCAGATCTTTAAATACTAGAATACCACTCATCACTGCAAGGTTCTCACACCACGAGGGCTCACAGAAACTCAGATTGCCTGGGAGAAGGATACACTCACCTGTCTTATCCCCTTCTCTCTCTTGGGACTACACTTGTGGAAGGCAATAACCAGAAATTTATCTACACTACTTAAGTTTTTATTCTCTCTTCTCTTTTTTCAGTTTTTGTTTTTTTTTTAAATTTGTACTGATCCAACATGTTTGTGTAAATATACCTAGGCAATATCATTTTTAGTCATTTTAAAAAGATAAATATGTATACATATTCACATATAAGAATATATACATATAAATACATATTTGCATAAATATACAGAAATATACATATAAAAATATATACCTTACAAAGCACAAAGTACAAAGTACAAAGCAGGATAAATTCATTCAATTTTGTTTTGTTTCATTTCATAAACCTTATTTTGATTCATTTCAAGAAATGTTTTGATGCCTTTAAATAATATTAGTAACATGGGAGAAATGATCATGGGGTAATGTTAACAAACACATGCTATGCTAGTTTAATAAATATACATGAAGCATTTAACATGTGCAAGTCACAGTCTTAAGTTGAGGCTCTGATTAGTCAACAAGACAGCATGGTCACTGGCTTCATGGAACTCTATTCTAGTGTGCACACAGTAACAAGTGACACATTCATTGAAGAAAGTAATATCCTGAATGAGATATTTACATATGGCACCCCACACAGTATCATCTCGATTACATGAAAAGTGTATGGATAAGTAAATGATTGGAAGGAAATCCAACAAAATGTAATAATGTATTTTAGGATTGTGAGTGATTTTTATACACTTTATTGTATTTATATGATATTTACCCAAACCTGTACTAATTTTTTAATATAAACCTATTACATAGTTCTAAAAAAAAAAAGAAATGTTTTGCAAACACCCACTATATGTAAAGAGTGAAGGGACTTTTGGGCAAAAAGATGAATACAACGTTACTCCCACAGACTTCAAAATTGATGTACGTATGAACAACTAAAACTAGAATCTAAGAAAGATTATGTTAAGGGTAGTAATTGAACAAAATCCCCTAAATTACCTAGTGTGAGTCCTCTTAAAGTCTCCTTCCCCATCCCCCATGAGGCTTCTCTTAGTCGTGCAGGGCTACTCATCACTTTCTCACTCAAATAATTTAGATGTGATGCCTTGTATGTGCCAGACACAATTCTATGTTCTCTGGGACACATCAATGAGTCAAACAGAGAAACATTCCCTAATTCAGTGGAGCGAACATTCTAAATGGGATGGGGAGTGGGGTCTCAAGAGCCATGACAAACAAATTAGTAAATTATTTAGTATTTTAAAAACGTGACAAGTATTACAGGGGAAAAAAAAGAGCCTAACAAAGGGTACCTGGAATGCAGGGCTTCAGGGTGGGTGAGGGTTGGTTGAACTTTACACGAGGTGCTCAGGGAAGGCCTCTTGGGAAGGGGATAATTCAGCAGAGACTTGAAGGGGGAACTCTGGGGCAGAGGGTTCCTGGTGGAAGGACCTGGTAAAGGCCCTAGGCAGGATGGCCTGCTGTATTCAAGGAGCAGTGAGGAGAATGTTGCTGGTGCTGAGCAAGCAGAGATGAAGTCAGGGAAGTGGTAGGAAAGGTAATAGGGTGGGAAAGTCAGGCTCAGACCAAGTTTGGTCTTGTTTGCTTTTGTGTTTTTATTTGCAGAAAAATGGGAAGCTGCTGGAAGGTTTTGAGCAAAGGAGGGACATGATCTGATGTGTGCGTCTGGCTGCTGTTCTAAGACGAGACTGGGGAGAGGATGCAAGGTTAGAAGGAAGGAGGTGAGTTAGTAGAAAGTGTGGTGACTTGGACCAGGGTAGTGGTGAAAAGCGACCAGATTTTGGATATATTTTCATGGTAGAACAGGTAACTTTTAGTGATGGATTAGAAATAATATTGAGAGAGAGGTGTCAAACATTTTGGCCTGAGCAACTGGTAGTATGACCAGTTGCTCATGACCAAGAAGGAGAAGACTGGACGGAGTACAGGCTTGTGAGGGAATTCTGGAGTGCAGTTTTGATGGCTGAGATGTATCTGATAATTGAGTAGAGATGCATTTCCATTGTGCCTTTATTTCCAAACATCCCAAGTTCCTTACATGTACTAATTCTTTCTTATAACACTTCAGGAAGAAAAGTAACAGGCCATGTTATCACCAAAATTTCCAAGTGTGAAAAAATAACAGGTAAAAAAATTTATAATTTGTCTAAGGATTCAGAGATAAAGAAACAACTCCAATTTTCTCCTGTATTTTGGGCAATCAATTTTTAGCAATGCTTTCTGAGGATTTGTTTTTGGTAGTGTTTTCTCCCCCAGGAGATTGTGTCAATCATGTTTGCCTCACTTTTATAGGCACTTTAGGCAGCATTTTTAGGACTAAATAGATACACTCGAAGGATTTGATGATAAGTTACATCTGTCTCCAATGCATTAAGCAGTTTCCAATATGTTTTTTGCTTTAGCTGCTTTTATCCCTAATTATACATTCTGTGATTTTCTTAGGAGAGAAAAGGGTGATGATAAAATCAATTTACTGAAGAACTAGAAGGGACCTGAGCCAGCAGTTGTCCATTTCCCTCATTTTATAGCTGGGGAAATGGGAACCCTCAGAGGTGAAATGACTTGCCCAAAGTTAGCATTCCATTGGCATGGGAAGAATCAGAGAAACAAGTCGGGGGCCTTGGGGCAGATGGGACCCTGGTGAATGGATGCTGGTTAAATCTTCTTTGCCAAATTAAAGAAAATCTCCTTTAAGTTTATAAATTCTTCAAAATTTCCAGTTCTTAAAAAATTTTATTTTTAAGAATGCCATCTGAAGTCAAGTCAGACTGTACACCTCTTTGTGATTCATACGAATTCCCCTCCCTTAAGTCATTCCCAGGGTTTGTTCACACCCTTCCCATTTCCTGACATGTCCAATCCCAGAATTCCTTCCCCTTCTTTCTTCACCATCTTCTTCCTGTGGACTCCACTAACTCTGCCCCTGGATCCCCGACATTGCCCTTGCTCCTCTCCTCTGATCCTTCCATCCCAGGGTGACCTCAGGCTCTGAACACCCGCCCCCCCCCCCCATTGGGAGAACACAGAGCCTCTTAAGGAAACCCAACTGTAAAGTGATAGCATCAAGAAATGTTTGAACTGAATGGAGGGGAGTTTTCTAGAATCTTCTTAGGAATATGTACTCCTTCAAAAAAAAGGATGAAAAAGAAGAAATGAATTCAACTAAGCATTCAAATGTAGAATTTAGAAAGAGAATGAGATTGATAGGAAGTTTACAGGAAGGTTGAAGCAGTCCCAAAGTTGAAGATGGCAGCAGAGACTCTGAGATAATATATATGGTGTATGATCAAAATATCACTTTAAAAAATACTGAGTGGGGCTTCCCTGGTGGTGCAGTGGTTGAGAATCCACCTGCCAATGCAGGGGACACGGGTTCGAGCCCTGGTCTGGGAAGATCCCACATGCCACGGAGCAACTGGGCCCGTGAGCCACAACTACTGAGCCTGCGCGTCTGGAGCCTGTGCTCCGCAACAAGAGAGGCCGCAATAGTGAGAGGCCCACACACTGCGATGAAGAGTGGCCCCCACTTGCCGCAACTAGAGAAAGCCCTCGCACAGAAACGAAGACCCAACACAGCCAAAAATAAATATAAATAGAAATACTGAGTGGGAGAAAAAATGTGTCTCCTGGGGCTGGGGAGTTATTGACTGGTTTGAGGCCAAGGAGAAGGTTTTTTGTGTAAAGACAATTTCCTAGGATTTTCACCCTGACAATAAATCACTCTGCAGAGAACAGTAGTGGGCCATTGGTGGGAGGGAAGATGATGATGAATGTGTCCAGCTGCCTAGATGACTAAGAAGCACGTGCAGAAAAGTTAGCTGACACTTTCCCAAGCTCTGCATCTGAATTCTGCTTAGCACAGTGTAAGGGGAGGCCTGGCCCCTGGCTTACAGGCACTCAGCTTGTGTTTCTGTCCTACTCACCCTCTAACCTGACTCCTCACAGTCATCCTCAAAATGTCCTTTTGTGGTCCTTGGGAAATGTCCCCTTCCAGTTTTCCTTCTGCCTAAGTTCCATCTGTCTCTCTTCTAAAGGAGCAGATGCAGAAGCCACAGTCACCACCCAGGTGAGTACTAAGTGCTGATTGGGCTCTGAGTCCCTCTTTGGAGACCTCACAGTGAAAACCGGGAGGAAATCCTCACCCAACTGAAACAACTGGGTCGTTTCAATCATCACAGCCTCCCCTGCACAGGGGGCTCTGCTGAAATGTCAGGAAGGCTGAGATACAGGCAGGCAAACTCATGGACTTATTTCTTCTCTTACTCATTTCATTCACTGACTTTTACTAAGCACCTACTGTGGACAAGGCTGTGTGTCAGGCAATGAAACAGCTGGGTCATTACCAACGAAACCATTGTTTCCAATTAAAAACCTCCAAAGACTGTGGGGGCAATTTTCATTACAGTTCACGCAATCATAAGGGGAATGAGTACTACAAATACTCATGTTGGACTAAGCTGAAGATGAATTCTCACAGATCTCATCTACACCTATCTGCTAAGATAACCTGCGAGTCTTGTTATTGCTAATTTGAAAAGTATCTCAATTCTATTTTTGCTGTGTATGTGTGTTTGTGTTTGTTTACTGTATTTTAAATCAAGAAGATAGTCTGCAGGCTAATGATTTTCAGCTGCTTTCAGTTTGAAGGAACAAACATTTATTGAGAGTCATTCATTCATCCATTCATTCAGCTAACATATATCCTGAGCACAGTTGTCAGTGTGCCAGGCAGGGGTGCAAAACCAACCAGCCAACCAACCTGCAGACAAGGCGTGGTTCCCAGGCTAGGGAATTCTGTATTAAGGTGGAGGGGCCAGACATCATTTAAGTTTACACATGTATGTGATCCTCCATTCTTATCATTTCTGATGTGATAGAAGGAAGTGCAGAGATTAAGGTGTGTACAGGATGAAATGGGAGCATGAAGAGGGAATCTCTTTCCCTCTCAATAGTCACCTATTAGATGAGAAGTGTAATCTCAACCTCTTAGCCTTTTATTTGTGGTCTCCACCTTTCCGACTCCATCATCTCTTACTTCCATGTGCAAAACCCCAAGTAAACTGGCTGCCTCATTTTTATCCAAACATGTCACACACATTTCCAATTTCATGCCTTTGCTCACTTCCTTTTCCTGTCTGGAATGCTGTTTCTCTAGTCCTGATTCATTTAAGGGCAAGCTCATATGGCCCCTTAATCATGAAAGCCTTCCATATCAAGTCCCCTCCAAGCTCAGTGCCTGGCACTGGGATAAGTATAATTTCACTGACTGAGAAGATTAATTTCTAGCCTGAACCAAGCACGTTCTGCCTATGTCACTCATTTGGCATTTCTCTCTGCACCTCTGCACTGTGGATTATTACTTTATTTCTATATCTTGTCTTCCAACCAGACCCAGGGCAATTTCACATCAGAGACCACATAATTTACAGCTTTGTTTCCTCATGCCAGCAAAGGACTTGGCACCACTGATATTTATTTTTTGTTATTCATGAAGGGCATATCCTCTCAAATGCCATGTGTTACTAATTTCTCTCATTCTTCAAATATTCGTGGAGTAGCTGCTATGTACTTGGTACTATTGATATTTGTCCTAGCGCTGAACATAAAGGTCTGTGCTTGTGGAGGTTGTATTCTAGTTGAGGGAAGCAGAAATAAACACATAAACATATAATATGGCAGGTGCCAATTGATATTATGTAGAAAAATAGAGTTAAGGAAGGTGGTGGTGGCGGGGTTGGGGAGTGCTGTTTTATATCCATTGGTCTGGGAAGGTGCTTATGATAAGGTGACATTTGAGAGAGGTCTGGAGTAGGTGAGGAAGTCATGTAGCTATCTGGAGGAAGAGTGTTTCAGAAGAGGCTGGAATATGATGATAAAGGAGAAGAGTGGGAGGAAATGAGGCCTCTGGAAGGACATGACATTTACTCTGAATGAGGTGAAGCCTTTGGAGAGACTTGAGCAGAAGAGTGACATCACCTGATTTACATTATAAAATGATGGTCCTGATTCTGTGTGGCATGTAGGTTACCAGGAGCAAAGGTGGAAGGAAGGAGAGTAGTTAGGGGGATTTTACGGTGACTTGGACCTGGATGGTAGTGTGGGAAGTAGAGAGAAGCAGTCAGGTCTGTATGTATTCTGGACATATTTTAAAGGTAGAGTCAACAGAATTTACTGTTGGATAGGATGTGAGTGTAAGAGAAATAGGAGTGTAGATGATGGCAGGATTTTGGGCCTAAGGAACTAGAATAATGGGTTTGTTATTTATTGAGTTTTCAGAAGCGTGTTTGATGGTAGCAGGAATCAGAACATTTGTTCTGGACATGCTGAGTTTGAGATGCTCTTTAGACATCCATCAGAGATGTCAGGAAGTTCTCTGGGCATATAAATGTGTAGTTCAAGGAGAAATTTAAGCCATGGATATAATTTTGTATTTGAAAATATATAGATGGTATTTAAAGCCAGCAGACTGAATAGGATCAAGAGAGTGAGTGTCCATAAAGAAGGAAGAATTCCAAGGATGAGACCTGGGGTACTCCAACATTTAGAGGAAAGGGAGATGCAGAGGAACCAGCAAAGGAAACTGGAGGTGGACCATGAGGTGAGGGGAGAACTAAGATGGAGTGCAGCCCAGGAAAGAAGCAGGAGCAGCACCTCTGTCAAATGTTGCTTAGGTCTAGTAAGATGAAGACTTATAATCGACCAGTAGGTTAGAAAATGGGGAAGTCATTGGACACTTTGACAAAAGCTGTGAAGAGTTGAAGTGATGGGGTTGGAAGCTTGACTAGAGAGGGTTCAAGAGAGAACAGAGGACAGGTGTGTGAGTGAAGAGTAGAGACATGTATTTTGAGGAGTTTTGCCAGTGGTATAGGGAGACGTGGAAGCAAGGGAGAATTTTTAGATGGGAGGAGATATTGCATCTAAAAACTGGTTTTATAATGGTTATGAGTGAGAACAATTGAGTACTGAGTAAGAACGACTGAGAAAAATTCAGTAGAGTGAAAAAAATGGGTGATGCTGGAGGAAGAGTGGAAATTGCGGGAATAATATTTCTGAGTAGATAAGAGGGGAAGGCATCTAGTGTACAAATGGAAAAACATGGACAGTTTACCCACAACAAGTAGAGGGAAGGCAGAGTCCACACAGGGTAAGTTGGGAGATGTGGTGGTGGTGGTGGTGGTGGTGTGTGTGTGTGTATGTGTATGACTGGTTTTCGTGTTTTCTATTTTCTCAGTGAAATAGAAAGCAAAGTCATCAGCTGAGAGTAATGCGGAAGGAAGAGTTGGAGGTTTGAGGAAAGAGAAGGTGTGAAATAATTGTCTATAAAATGAGACAGTGAATTGGCAAAGAAATGAGCAAGATCACGTGGCAGCTCCAAGGGCCCACTTGAGGTAGGTGGTCATAAATTTAAAGTGAGACCAAATGAAATTATAGTGACAGAACGTGAGTCACAGTTTGCATCCTATATAGCAAGGCAATGACTTATGTATTTGGGTTATAAACATAGTTGGGATAAGGCATTAGCAATAGGAATGGATCTTTAAACATGTTTCATTTTAAGGTAAGGTACGAATCTTAATTCTGTATTTTCTAACACTATGGCAAATAAATCAGTAAGCTCATTTTTAAACACTGTTAAAATAATGTAGACACAAATTTCAGCTTTGGAACACGACCTAAGTACAAAAGTTGGTCATAGATACTGATTTGGAAAACGAAACCAAGAAAGTAACAGAAAGTTACCACCATAAGTAAATAGGTGGCAGATGAAGGAGCCAGGTAAGAGTAGTGAGAAGAGGCTGACCAAGACTGAGACAGTGGTTTCACTGAACCCTGGGACACAGAGTGACAATGACCATGCCCCAGGCACTGGTGGTCGTGGATGGACAGATCATGGTGATATTTGGTCAGCACCTCTTCTATCAATGATTACTGTGGTCCCAGTGCAGAATATGCTGGCCCAGGCAGTAAATGGCCAGCATGAAGAGGATTTTCATGTAATGAGGTCAGGAAGAGGATGGAGAACATGGTGTCCGGGGAGAGTAGAAAATGAAAAATGAAATGTGGTCTAGAGGAAAAAATGATTGGCACTGACATAGAGCCATTCACCATCCAATACAATCTTCATTCTCCGAGTTCAACTTTATTTTCCATTTGGTATACTAAGACATGATGCTTATCCCCCCAAATTTCATGATTGCTTTTTTTCTGGATTGGCAAAATATTCCAAAGTGTTCTATACATCACAAAATCACTTGACCCTAAATATGGCTCAGCTGGATGCAAAATGCCTTCTGGTTTACTGTTCATCTATGTCAGTGCAATGGTCTGCTGTATTGTACTGTATATCCGCAATTTAGTCCACATCCTTTTTGGAATGAGATGAGATATAATTAGCAAATAATCACTTCACAGTAGTATGGTAGACAGGTTCTAAGGTAGCCCCATGATTCCTGTCTCCTGTGGTTGATGTCTTTGTGCAATTTCCTCCCCTTGCATGGGAGCTAAACTTACTTTTAGCCCTTAGGTTATGGCAAAGGTGATGTAATCACGCCTGTGATTACAACGTCTCCATCTTGCTAACAGACAGATGTTAGAGACTTTCTCCTTGCAGGCTGTGAAGAAGTAAGCTGCATGGTGTGAGAGGGCCTATGGAGAGGGCCATGTAGCAAGGAGCTGTGGGCTACCGGTCCTCTAGGAGCTGAGAGTGACCCCCAGCTGATAGCTAGCAAGAAGCCAGGGACCCCAGTCTTACAGCTCCAAGGAGATGAATTCTGCCAAGAACTGAGTGAGTTTGGAAGAGGATCCATCCCCAGTCAAGACTCCAGATGAGAACCCAGCCCTGGATAACACCTTGACTGTAGCCTTGCAGAGGATCCAGCTAAGCCAATTCCTGGACTCCTAACTCTCAGAAACTGTGAGGTAATAAATGTGGATTGTTTTAACCTTAGTGTGTGCTAATTTGTTACACAGTAATAGGTAACTAATAGTGGACCATAGTCTAGTTTTACTTTCTTGTTGGGATGTGAGTATTTTGAGAGAAAGAGAGAGGTTTTTTTTTTTTTGTGACAATCTCTGTTTTTCTGTAAGTTATCTGTGTGTTATTTTGGTGACTAGGTTGATTGGTGGCTGGGATATAAACAAGGATGGAGGCTAATCAAGATCAAGGCTGAGAAAAGACATCTCATCCCTCAGAGGAACACAGCCACCTCCCAGAGTGAGGAGACGCATTAGCCCCCCCTCCCCACCCCTCCATTTTCCCCAAGTTGTAACTGGTGATCACCTCCGTTGGTCAGCAGATTTGTCTCCTTGTGATTCTGAGAATTTGGCTTGTTTTCCAGGTCCTAGAGCTATAACCTGTGATTTGTGTGGGTTATGAGGAGATTAATATAGGAAAAGATAGATGGATACATGGATAGATTGGGACAGACAGTCACTTCTATTAGGAAAATTAAAAAAACCTCAAATCACCCTGCTTAGGGAGGTTCCACCATTTCATACCCAAGTACAAAGACATCTTGTCATAATTAGGCAAGTCAGGCCTCTCCCACCATCAACCCCACTCAAGGTTCTTCATTTTCAAGTACATCACATGATTGTAAAATAACAGTAAAATAACCCCAATTCTCAAGATACCTTGTGAGAATGTAATGAAAAACCAATACCAAAAATATTACTCATAAATAAAATTCAGTGATGTTTCTTTTTGTGAAGGGAAACCACATTAGAAGACATTGGAAATAGAGACTATAAAAAATAGATAATGGCATTAATTCTCTTAAACAATCAAAATTAAACTGGCTGTTTTCCTGATTTATGTCTCTATTTATGGCAAACCAACATACCTAGTTCAGCTTGAATCTGCAAGAGTCATAAAGGAAAACTCAAGTGCATTTTAGCCTAAGATCCTCCTGGGGCATAAACATTAACTATTCATAAAAGAAAATAGAATAATTAGCCTTCACGGCTTAAATACCCTTTATCTCTACTGTACATACATTCCAACAAAGTGATTATCCTAATCAAATGTTGAGAGAAAATTAGTTCATTTAAGAATCATTTTAAAATCATTATTGACAAAGGAATTACTTCAATGCTGAACTTCTAAATTGATCTCTGCATCATGTAAGATTAACTTCAGCCCAAGTGCATGAGGATGTGAGAAGTAGGAGGAAATGACAGAGAGGCACAGGTAGACCACATTCTACATTAGGTAATAAGGACCACATTTCTCTGAGGTACAAACTGAGATATTTTTTCTGACAAATTATAAACTACAGCTCAAGCCAAAGTTTCTTAGGCTATGAAAAAACAGAAAACTAGAATTAATTTCTAACTTCATCTTGTAATTATTTCCTTAGAATAACAAAACCTTGAATTCCTAATTTTGACTCTTTTCCCTCAACTCTGGACAAAACTTTGGCAAATTCAAAAATCTATGCTCTGCATCATATATTTATACTAATCCTCCTGATGTTGAAGTGTCCTGAAATACTCTGCAACTTGGAACAGTATCTAATTCAATTTTCTTCTCAAACATACAGAGTTTGTGTTTGTTTTATTAAGTGTAAAAATGTACAAGAGCAAATATTCTATACTGGTCCCTGGAGGGTGGAGTTTAGGGAAGAAGAAGATAATGCACCTGGATTTTATTTTAAGTAGTGTTTTATTTCTTAAATATCTTACTCTTAGCTTTATAAAATGTAGCTTAAGTGTAAGTGAAGAAATGAAGCATTAAGGATAATTGTAGCAGGATAGAGTATTCAACCACTCCCTTGCTCCCCTGACTCATATCAAGGTAGAATGGCAGAACAAGGTGTTTGTAAGTTGAAGAAGAGATAAAGATTGCAAGCATAAAAATGCACCAAAACTAGGCATTAAGATGAGGCCAACATTAGTAAAAGAAAGATTTGTATGTCTTGTAGGCTCTTTATTGACTCAAAGCCTGGTTTTTCCCATCAATCCCTACCCCACCCCTGCAAACACACACAGAGCATCTGGAGAATCTGAATTCTTTTTCACTAGTCTTGTCTCCATCTCCCATGGCCTCGTTCCCCAGACAGAACCACTTGACTTTCAACAGAGAAGCCAAGTGGAAGAAGAAGCATGGCAGGAGAGGGGAGAATAAGTGAGGCTTAAAAAGACAGAGGCTTGATCCTGTACACACACACACACACACACACACACGTACACACACATGCACATGAACATGTGCTCCCTCATCTCTCTGGTATCATTTTATTTGGCTTTACCTCTGCCCCACCGTTTTCCAGCCAAGCCAGCCGCCTTGCTGTTCTGTGTACACTTTCCTACCTGAGGGCCCTGCCACTCACTTTTCCTCTGTCTGAGATGTTCTTCCCCAAGTAGCCACACGGCTCACTTTTTTACTTCCTTCATGTAATTGCTCAAGTATCATCTTATATTCGAGGCCTTCCCTGACTTCTTCACAGCACTTATCAACACCTGACACACATTATGTAATATATGTAAATAAATCAGTTTATATAAATAAATGTATACACATGTATTATATATGTACCTAATACAAATATACATACATACAGACACAAATATTTATATTTGTTTATTATTTCAATTGTAAGCTCAATAAGGGCAGGCCCTTTTTTTGTTTACTGCTGTAGTCCCATCAACTGGAAAAGTGCATAGCCCGTTATAAATACTCAATCTCTGCAGAGCGAATGAGGTGGGGAAGAAGAGTGAGACTCCAGAGAACAGGCTCTCCCTGTTTATCAATCAAGGTGGATTAGGTACAACTGAGTGTCAACTCACGGAGAAAATAAAAGAAATATTTTGTATCATCCTTCAAACTCTACACATATCTCTGTGTATATGCTTGCTCATTCAATAAACTTTTTTCCCCCCAGTAATAAACTGTACTTATATACTCTTTCAAAATCTAAGGACATAGCTGTGGTTATAAAATCACTTCAAAGAAACTCTCACCAGTACAGTCCCTGTGACTTGGAAAACATTCTAGGTCAACAGAGTTGTAATTACTGTATTGACATTTTTGCATGTATCTTACCCATTGTTCATTTTTATTAAGGAAAAATATGTCCATAAAGCAGGACTTCTATTTTCACAAGCATTTACATTTATTGTTTGTTGTCCCAGAGTCAGAGCCCTTAGGATCATGTCCTTAGTAATTAATCATCACACAGAAAAAATAGTTGTCC
The DNA here is from genome assembly GCF_028564815.1 of Eubalaena glacialis. Classification (NCBI taxonomy): domain Eukaryota; kingdom Metazoa; phylum Chordata; class Mammalia; order Artiodactyla; family Balaenidae; genus Eubalaena; species Eubalaena glacialis. The sequence goes on from NC_083726.1 coordinate 90,981,340, forward strand.
CTCCCTTGAGAAGTTACTAAGTAGTAGGAGACTCTGACTTTGAAAGCCTTCCAATGTATAAATAGATTTGGAAAAGAGAGAAGCCAGGGCACAAAAACATGGGATAGAAGCTAAATCTCTTTCTCCAAACTCTGAAAGAACAAAATGTAGAGAGTAACTGGCCTCCACAGATTGCCAGATGGATTAGTTAATGTTTGCAGAGAATTTAAAAAATGAAAGCCACCACAGAAAAGCTAAATCTTTCTATTAATCCAGATGAAATGCTTTCTTGATTTTTTTCATGCTGCATTAAAGAGTCTTTGAAACAAATTCCGCTCACACACAAAGGCGAATGATCTTCCAAGGAGGAAGTTTTCCCTCATCCATCACATTATTAAAAACACTTTGGGAAGAAACAAGGCTTGCCTGTGTGGAGTCTACTGCCATCATGAAGTTCATACTTAACACCCCTGACCAACACCACAATCTGTAGGGGCTCAGCACTCTCCTTAATTAGTTAGGAGGGAGTCAAGGCAAACCCTTACTGACAGGCCAGTCCAGTGCTCCATTACATTTGCTCCCACATCAATTATAGTATGGCAACATGTCAAACCATGGGTTAAGGCCAGATCCTAATAACTCATATTCATCCTCAGCATTTTATGATGCTATTGAGTTTGATTACTGTATAGGTCATACAAGGTTCAGTTAAAAAAAAAAAAGGATTTTGGTGACTAAAATCCAATTGAACAGAACGTACCAGTAGCTATTAGTCTGGAACGCCCTTCCCAGCTCCTTCCACCTGATCTCCACCCTTTCCTCCTATTCCTCCAAGGCTGGAAAAGGAAAATCATCAGCAATGATCAGGTTGAGGGTCCAGGAGTGGGATTATTCATTCCCCTTACTCTCAAGCCTCAAGGGATAAATGGGCTGAAAGAAGTGAAAGTGAGCATATTTCAGTGGAGCTTCTCCATTATTTCCCCTACAAATGTTATTTGTAAAAAGTTAAAAGTAAAGATAGTACAGTGTATGCTGAAGTCTTGACTGCTGCTTTTTCCCTTTTGGGCTTGGGCCTCGGTTGTCCTTGCATTCTCTGATAGTAAGCCTTGCTTTTGTACAGTGTCCTGGACGATGCTATGTGCCTACCGACTTAGTGAAGACTCTTGTGGTGACCAGACTTTACAGGAAGATGGCACAGCTTTGTCACCTATCATACCCTCAACCTGCCTCTTAAAAATGTATTTTAAAAGTTACATTCTCCTCCTCTTGAAATAATGAATCTAGGGCAATGATCAAAAATGGCTGCTGAAATACTAGGTTGAAGGCTGATAAACATGGATCAAGCTGACCACACCAGAACCAGTTCTAGTGTCACACAGCATAAAACCAGACATTCTCCTGATGGAAGTACAATAAACCAGCTATGAAGTACTCATGGTAAAAAAATAAAATAAAATAAAATAAATAAATCAGAGGCTGATCCGATCAAGCCTCTAGGTCTAGCCCCTTGCAGTTTATAGCAAACACAGGAAACAAAAATACAAGTCAACTGATAACCCAGAGATAACAATCAGCAAAATCCAGAATGTGGGAAACTATAGATTAAATGACCCAGTTACATCAATGAACATATTGCAAAGAAAAATAAGAGGAAGTAAGAGGAACAATAGATTTAAAATGAATTAAGAGACTTCTCAAGCATATTAAATGTGCTGATTTTGTTTAGATCCTGATTTGAACAAAACAACTGTTAAAAAAACATTTACAAGATAATTATTAGAGGAATTTAAACATTGAGTGGATATATGGTGATGTTAAAAAGTCATTAATTTTTTTTTGGAGTATAATTGCTTTACAATGGTGTCTTAGCTTCTGCTTTATAACAAAGTGAATCAGCTATACATATACATATATCCCCATATCACCTCCCTCTTGCGCCTCCCTCCCACCCTCCTTATCCCACCGCTCTAGGTGGTCACAAAGCACCGAGCTGATCTCCCTGTGCTATGCGGCTGCTTCCCACTAGCTATCTATTTCACATTTGGTAGTGTATATATGTCCATGCCACTCTCTCACTTCGGCCCAGCTTACCCCTCCCCCTCCCCGTGTCCTCAAGTCCATTCTCTACATCTGCGTCTTTATTCCTGTCCTGTGCCTAGGTTCTTCAGAACCATTTTTTTTTTAAAAAGTCATTAATTTTTTAAAGTAATAATTGTATTTAGGTTATACTTTTTAAGAGTTCTTGTCTTTTAGAAATTCATAATAACATGTATACTTATAAGATGATATGTTGTCTGGGATTTGCTGTAAAATAACCCTGTGGGAGTGAGGTGGGATGGTGGAAATATAGATGAAACAAGGCTGGACACGTGTTGATGATTGGTGAAGCTGGGTGCTGGGTACACGGGGTTCATTATACTGTTCTCTCTACCTCTGTACAGATTGGACATTTTCTATAAAAAACACTTTAAAAAAAATTAGAGGCATGAGAAACAGAATTGCAATAGAAACATTTTCTTATTTTATATCTAGCTTCAGCTTGAACCATGGAATATTTGCAGCTGTATGCAACATTACTCATTTGATTTTAAGCTCTCTTTTTGGCCTTGCCATATGTGTTGTCTTCAGTCTCTTTTTACATTCTAAATTTTCACTGTCTTATTAAAAAACAGCAAATAGAAAGAATAATATTTTTTTAAAAGTTATAATCTCAATGAAATTTTTTAGATAGGTATTTTACATATCTTCATTGTGAGTTTTTAAAAAGCAGATTCTGAAACCCAAATAGGTTAAAAAAAAGAAAAATAAAAATAGAACTAAAGGGGACTTCTTTAATACTGTAGAGTCATGGTTATTTACCCCAAATGGTAGCCCCCCTTTTTTAAATTAATTAATTAATTAATTAATTAATTAATTTATGGCTGTGTTGGGTCTTCGTTTCTGTGCGAGGGCTTTCTCCAGTTGCGGCAAGCGGGGGCCACTCATCATCGCGGTGCGCGGGCCTCTCATTGTCGCGGCCTCTCTTGTTGCGGAGCACAGGCTCCAGACGCGCAGGCTCAGTAGTCGTGGCTCACGGGCCCAGTTGCTCCACAGCATGTGGGATCTTCCCAGACCAGGGCTCGAACCCGTATCCCCTGCATTAGCAGGCAGACTCTCAACCACTGCGCCACCAGGGAAGCCCGGTAGCCCCTTTTAAAATACATTCATCCTAAATGGAAACTGGTAGATACCCCCTACCTTGTAGTTCATTTGAATTCAGATCAATATTGCTAATAAATTGTTTAAATACTACTTGAAAAGCTGGCATAGCATTGAAATATTTTTTATGCATAAAGGAAGCTACTTGGAATCACTCCAAAAGTAATTACATTTGGCAGGGAGGTGCTAGTGGAACCAGCTGTAATCATTAACTAAAATATTTATTTTTAACTAATTGACTTGTGTATTACTTTCCAAACAATCACTGATTGTTAATAATTAATTCTGATAAAATTTCAGAAGCTCAGTAATCTGTTGAAAATTTCTGCCCTGCCAGGTGTCTCTCTCTCTCTCTCTCTTTTTAAAAGCAACAGCCGAACAAATTATTCACAAAATTTCTACTATGAATTCTGCTAATGGGAAGAAGTGGCTTGCTAACAAAATGGAATATATAGCACTGGACCCCAGAAATTCAACTTAAGCAATTTTGTCAGGTATTTTCATTGTTTAACCTAACAAGATTAAAGAGGCTTCCTAACAGAAAAAGGAGGGGGAAGATAAGCCCATGGAAGAATTCACATTCATCAACTGGCACTTAATGAAATTGCAAGGCTCTATAAATTCAAACCATAATTTTCATCAAGAGAATTAAAAATAATTCAGAATTCTTTATGTGCCAAAAGATACTCATAGCTCTGCTTTTCACCTGAGGAATAACAGAAAGCTAATGTATTTCCTTGTCCTAGAATTAGGCCTGTGATAGTACATATGAAAATGAATATTCTGCAAACAGAAACATCAGCAGCACTTGCTTGTTTTGTATGAGACTGTGACTGCTCAGAGCCAAAGGATTTTTATGCTTCTTTCACTTACAAAACTGTTTCCTTCTATAGAGATATGGTAGGTTGGGTCTGTTCTATAACTTGCACCCTTCTTGGGAAAGGTCATGTAACACTGAGTGGGTTTGCACCCCTTCCACCTAATTCCACTGTTGCCTTCCCAGTCACCAGCATATCACAAATCATACCATGTCTACTGACTATCACTTTCTTATTCAATCCTGCTTTTGGAAGAAAGACAAATGTACCAATAACACATTGTAGATCTGGAAATTGTCTTCTGATAATCTCAACTAACATGCTAGAGTTCAAATGGAATATTAAACTCAAGTCACTTTGGAGACACTGTAAAGATCATCCAACCTCCTTCCTCAGTGGGCAGACAAGCCAAACAAAAGTGGTGAATGACATCATCAGAACTTATGCATATAGAGAGGAAACATATACCCAGGACAGCTACATAATACACAGTGCAAAATAAAAATGTGGGCATCTGTGTTCAAAATGCAGGAAAAGTGCAGTTAAAAGTATTAAAATGTAAAGGTGTTTTCTTTAAAAAAATTTTATTAGTGATAGAATGTAGTACGGGTAATTGTGGTACAAAAGTAACAAAATAACCAGAATATTATTTTTGGTGTTATTCTATTCAAACAAAAAATAGTAATACTTTATTAATGTGAGATCTTGATCGACTATAACAGTTTTCTTATGGCTTGATTTTCTGCAAATTCATTTATTAGGATATTATACTTTTAATAACTTTATTTTCTAAAATTTAGATATAATTGACTAGAATATTTTATTTTATTTATTTTTGGCTGCATTGGGTCTTCGTTGCTGTGTGTAGGCTTTCTCTAGTTGCGGTGAGTGGGGGCTACTCCTAGTTGCAGTGTGCATGCTTCTCATTATGGTGGCTTCTCTTGTTGCAGAGCACGGGCTCTAGGTGTGCAGGCTTCAGTAGTTGTGGCACGCAGGCTGAGTAGTTGTGGCGCATGGCCTTAGTTGCTCTGTGGCATGTGGGATCTTCCCCAACCAGGGCTTGAACCTGTGTCCCCTGCTTTGGCGGGCGGATTCTTAACCACTGCACCACCGGGGAAGTCCCTGACTAGAATATTATATTAGTTTCAGGTTTACAACATGATGATTCAATATTTGTATATTTTGAAAAATGATCACCACAATAAGTCTAGTTAACATGCGTCATCATACATAGCTACAATTATTTTCTTGTGATGAAAACAACTTCATTTTGAATTGATACAATTGAAAGTAGTGTCAGACACTCTTGGAAAATTCAAGATCACAACTAATTTTTAAAATTAAAGTATAATTGACTTACAAAATTATATTAGTTTCAGGTGTACAACATAGTGATTCATTATTTCTGTAGATTATGCACCATACAAAATTATTACAATATTATTGACTACATCCCTGGTGCTGTACATTATATCCCTGTGACTTATTTATTTATTATTTTTTTCCCATTAAGCTTTCCCCCCCAGTCTTGTTGAGATATAGTTTATATTCAGCACTGTATAAGTTTAAGGTGTACAGCATAATGATTTGACTTAAATGCATCATGAAATGATTACCACAAGTTTAGTGAACATCCATCATCTCATATAGATATAAAATTAAATAAATAGAAAAAAATTGTTTCCCTTGTGATGAGAACTCTTAGAATTTACTCTCTTAACACCTGTCACATGTAACACACAGAAGTGTTAATTACATTTATCACGTTGTATGTCCCATCCCTAGTACTTATTTGTCTTATAACCGGATGTTTGTACATTTTGACTCTCTTTCTCCAATTCCCCACCCACCCCCAACCTCTGATAACCACAGATCAGATCTCTTTTTCTATGAGTTTATTTGTTTGTGTGTTTGTTTTTTCACTCTGACTTTTTTTTTCACATCTTTATTGCAGTATAAATGCTTTACAATGTGATGTTAGTTTCTGCTGTACAACAAAGTGAATCAGCTATATGTATACATATATCCCCATATCCCCTCCCTCTTGAGCCTCCCTCCCACCCTCCCACCCTCCCTATTCCATCCCTCTAGGTTGTCACAAAGCATCTAGTTGATCTCCTTGTGCTATGCAGCAGCTTCCCACTAACCATCCATTTTATATTTGGTAGTGTATATATGTCAGTGCTACTCTCTCACTTCGTCCCAGCTTCCCCTTCCCCCCCATGCCCTCAAGTTTGTTCTCTACGTCTGCAACTTTATTCCTGCCCTGTCACTAGGTTCATCAGTACCACTATTTAAAATTCCACATAAATGCGCTAGCATACGGTATTTGTTTTTCTCTTTCTGACTTGCTTCACTCTGTATGACAGATTCTAGGTCCATCCACCTCACTACAAATAACTCAATTTTGTTCGTTTTTATGGCTGAGAAATATTCCATTGTATATATGTGCCACATCTTCTTTATCCATTCATCTGTCGATGGACATTTAGGTTGGTTCCATGTCCTGGCTATTGTAAATAGTGCTGCAATGAACACTGTGGTACCTGTATCTTTTTGAATTACGGTTTTCTCATATACTAGGTGTATGCCCAGTAGTGGGATTGCTGAGTCATATGGTAGTTCTACTTTTAGTTATTTAAGGAACCTTCATACTATTCTCCATAGTGGCTGTATCACTTTACATTCCCACCAACAGTGCAGGAGGGTTCCCTTTTCTCCATACCCTCTCCAGCATTTATTGTTTCTAGATTTTTTGATGATGGCTATTCTGACGGGTGTGAGGTGATACCTCATTGTAGTTTTGATTTACATTTCTCTAATGATTAGTGATGTTGAGCAACTTTTCCTGTATTTGTTGGCCATCTGTATGCTTTCTTTGTAGAAATGTCTATTTAGGTCTTCTGCCCGTTTTTGGATTGGGTTGTTTGTTTCTGTGGTATTGAGCTGCATGAGCTGCTTGTATATTTTGGAGATTAATCCTTTGACAGTTGCTTTGTTTGCAAATATTTTCTCCCATTCTGAGAATTGTGTTTTCAGTTTGTTTATGGTTTCCTTTGCTGTGCAAAAGCTTTTAAGTTTCATTAGGTCCCATTTGTTTATTTTTGTTTTTATTTCCCTTACTCTAGGAGGTGGGTCAAAAAGGATCTTGTTGTGATTTATGTCATAGAGTGTTCTGCCTATGTTTTTCTCTAAGAGTTTTATAATATCTGGCCTTACATTTAGGTCTTTAATCCATTTTGAGTTTATTTTTGTGTGTGATGTTAGGGTGTGTTCTAATTTCATTCTTTTACATGTATCTATCCATTTTTCCCAGCACCATTTATTGAAGAGGCTGTCTTTTCTCCATTGTATATTCTTGCCTCCTTTGTCAAAGATAAGGTGATCATATATGTATGGGTTTATCTCTGGGCTTTCTAACCTGTTCCATTGATCTATATTTCTGTTTTTGTGTCAGTACCATACTGTCTTGATTACTGTAGCTTTGTAGTATAGTTTGAAGTCGGGGAGCCTGATTCCTCCAGCTCCATTTTTGTTTCTCAAGATTGCTTTGGCTATTTGGGGCCTTTTGTGTTTCCATACAAATTGTAAAATTTCTTGTTCTAGTTCTGTAAAAAATGGCATTGGTAATTTGATAGGGATTGCATTGAACTTGTAGATTGCTTTGGGTAGTATAGTCATTTTCACAATATTGATTCTTCCAATCCAAGAGCATGGTATATCTCTCCATCTGTTTATGTTATCTTTGATTTCTTTCATCATTGTTTTATAGTTTTCTGAGTACAGGTTTTTTGCCTCCTGTACCTCCTAGGTAGGTTTATTCCTAGGTATTTTACTCTTTTTGTTGCGATGGTAAATGGGATTGTTTCCTTAATTTCTCTTTCTGATATTTCATTGTTAGTGTATAGGAATGCAAGAGATTTCTGTGCATTAATTTTGTATCCTGCAAACTTACCAAATTCATTGATTAGTTCTGGTGGCATCTTTTTTTTTTTTTTTTTTTTTTTTTTTTTTTTTAAAAGAGTGAATTGTTAGTTTTATTTTATCTTTTTTTAACTTATTTATTTATGGCTGTGTTGGGTCTTCGTTTCTGTGCGAGGGCTTCCTCTAGTTGCGGCAAGCGGGGGCCACTCTTCATCGCGGTGCGCGGGCCTCTCACTATCGCGGCCTCTCTTGTTGCGGAGCACAGGCTCCAGACGCGCAGGCTCAGTAATTGTGGCTCACGGGCCTAGTTGCTCCGCGGCATGTGGGATCTTCCCAGACCAGGGCTCGAACCCGTGTCCCCTGCATTAGCAGGCAGATTCTCAACCACTGCGCCACCAGGGAAGCCCCTGGTGGCATCTTTAAGATTTTCTATGTATAGTATTATATCATCGGCAGTGACGGTTTTACTTCTTCTTTTCCAATTTGTATTCTTTATTTCTTTTTCTTCTCTGATTGCTGTGGCTAGGACTTCCAATATTATGTTGAATAATAGTGGCAAGAGTGGACATCCTTGTCTTCTTCCTGATCTTAGAGGAAATGCTTTCAGTTTTTCACCATTGAGAATGATGTTTGCTATGGGTTTGTTGTATATGGCTTTTATTATGTTGAGGTAGGTTCCCTCTATGCCCACTTTCTGGAGAGTTTTTATCGTAAATGGGTGTTGAATTTTGTTAAAAGCTTTTTCTGCATCTATTGAGATGATCATATGGTTTTTATTCATTAATTTGTTAATATGGTGTATCACATTGATTGTTTTGCACGTATTGAAGAATCCTTGCATTCCTGGGATAAGTCCCACTTGATCATGGTGTTTGACCCTTTTAATGTGTTGTTGGATTCTGTTTGCTAGTATTTTGTTGAGGATTTTTGTGTCTATGTTCATCAGTGATATTGGTCTATAATTTTCTTTTTTCGTGATAACTTTGTCTGATTTTGGCATCAGGGTGATGGTGGCCTCGTAGATTGAGTTTGGGAGTGTTCCTCCATCTGCTATATTTTGGAAGTTTGAGAAGGATAGGTGTTAACTCTTCTCTAAATGTTTGATAGAATTCTCCTGTGAAGCCATCTGGTCCTGGGCTTTTGTTTGTTAGAAGATTTTAAATTACATTTTCAATTTCATTACCTGTGATTGGTCTGTTTATATTTTCTAATTCTTCCTATTTCAATCTTGGAAGATTGTACTTTTCCAAGAATTTGTCCATTTATTCCAGGTGGTCTATTTTGTTGGCATATAATTGCTTGCAGTAGTCTCTTATGATCTTTTGTATTTATGCAGTGTCAGTTGTGATTTCTCCATTTTCATTTCTAATTTTATTGATTTGTGTCCTATTCCTTTTTTTTCTTGATGAGTCTGGCTAATGGTTTATCTTTTTTTTTTTTAATCTTCTCAAAGAACCAAGGTTTAGTTTTATTGATCTTTGCTATCATTTCTTTCATTTCTTTTTCATTTATTTCTGATCTGATCTTTATGATTTCTTTCCTTCTGCTAACTTTGGGTTTTCTTTGTTCTTCTTTATGTAGTTGTTTTAGGAGTAAAGTTAGATTGTTTATTTGAGATTTTTCTTGTTTCTTGAGGTGAGCTTGAATTGCTATGAACTTCCCTCTTAGAACTGCTTTTGCTGCATCCCATAGGTTTTGGATCATCATGTTTTTGTTGTCATTTGTTTTTGGGTATTTTAAAATTTCTTCTTTGATTTCTTCAGTGATCTTTTGGTTATTTAGGAGTGCACTGTTTAGCCTCCATGTGTTTGTATTTTTTACAGTTTTTTTTCCTGTAATTGATATGTAGTCTCATAGCGTTGTGGTCGGAAAAGATGCTTGATGTGATTTCAGTTTTCTTAAGTTTTCTGAGGCTTGATTTGTGACCCAAGATGTGATCTATTCTGGAGAACATTCCATGTGCACTTGAGAAGAAAGCGTATTCTTCTGCTTTCAGGTGGAATGTCCTAAAAATATCAATTAAGTCCATCTGGTCTATTGTGTCATTTAAAGTTTGTGTTTCCTTATTTATTTTCTGTCTGGATGATCTGTCTGTTGGTGTAAGTGGGGTGTTAAAGTGCCCCACTATTATTGTGTTATTGTTGATTTCTCCTTTTATGGCTCTTAGCATTTGCCTTATGTATTGACATGCTCCTATGTTGGGTGCATAAATATTTATAATTGTGATGTTTTCTTCTTGGATTGATCTTTTGTTCATTATGTGCTGTCCTTCCTTATGTCTTATAATGGTCTTTATTTAAAAGTCTATTTTATCTGATATGAGTATTGCTACTTCAGCTTTCTTTTGATTTCTATTTGCATGGAATATCTTTTTCCATTCCCTCACTTTCCGTCTGTATGTGTCCCTAGGTCTGAAGTGGGTTTCTTGTAGACAGCATATATAAGGGTCTTGTTTTTGTATCCATTCATTCAGTCTGTGTCTTTTGGTTGGAGTATTTAATCCATTTATATTCAAGATGATTATCAATATGTATGTTCCTGTTATCAGTTTCTTAATTGATTTGGGTTTGTTTTTCCTTCTCTTGTGTTTCCTGCTTAAATAAGTTCCTTTAGCATTTGTTGTAGAGCTGGTTTGGTGGTCCTGAATTCTCATAGCTTTTGCTTGTCTGTAAAGCTTTTGCTTTCTCCTTTGAATCTGAATGAGATCCTTGCTGGGTAGAGTAATCTTGGTTGTAGGTTTTTCCCTTCATCACTGTAAATATGTCCTGCCACTCCCTTCTGGCTTGCAGAGTTTCTGCTGAAAGATCAGCTGTTAACCTTATGGGGATTCCCTTGTATGTTATTTGTTGCATTTTCCTTGCTGCTTTTAATATTTTTTCTTTGTATTTAATTTTTGATAGTTTGATTACTATGTGTCTCGGTGTGTTTCTTTTAGGTTTATACTGTATGGGACTCTCTGCGCTTCCTGGACTTGACTATTTCCTTTCCCATGTTAGGGAAGTTTTTGACTATAATCTCTTCAAATATTTTCTCAGTCCCTTTCTTTTTCTCTTCTTCTTCTGGGACCCCTATAATAAGAATGTTTGTGTGTTTAATGTTGTCCCAGAGGTATCTGAGACTGTCCTCAATTCTTTTCATTCTTTTTTCTTTATTCTGCTCCCTGGCAGGTATTTCCACCATTTTATCTTCTAGCTCAGTTCTCCATTCTTCTGCTTCAGTTATTCTGCTATTGATTCCTTCTAGAGTATTTTTAATTTCAGTTATTGTGTTGTTCATCAATCTTTGTTTGCTCTTTAGTTCTTCTAGATCCTTGTTAAACATTTCTTGTTTTTTCTCCGTTCCGTTTCCGAGATTTTGGGTCATCTTTACTATCAATACTCTGAATTCTTTTTCATGTAGGTTTCCTATTTCGTCTTCATTTATTTGGTCTTGTAGGTTTTGACCTTGCTCCTTCGTCTGTAACATATTTTTTTGTCATTTCATTTTTTTTTAATGGGTGGGGTTGTATTCCTGTCTTACTGGTTGTTTGGCCTGAGGCGTCCAGCACTGGAGTTGGGTAGATCCAGGTCTTGGTGCTGAGATGAGGACCTCCAGGAGGCCTCACTCCAATTCATATTCCCTGTTGTCTGAGGTTCTCTGTTAGTCCATCAGTTTGGATTTGGTGCTCTCTCTACAGGAGCTTGGGCCTGACATCTGGCCTGGGAACCAAGATTCCCACAAGCTACATGGTGCAGCAAAAGAAAAAAGAAAAAAAAGGAGCAGTACAATAACAAAGAATTAAAGAATAAAATAAAATTAGAAAGATAAGAAATATATCCGGAAAAATAAATATATAATTGAGAAAACTGCAACAAGGTAAAACAAAACCGCAACAGAAAAAAGAAAAAAAAAGGGGGGGGGGGGGGGACAAGCCAAAATGAGCAGAAAAATAACACTGTATAAAGAATAAAATAAAATTAGAAAAATAAAAGATTTACTAGAAAAATAGAAATATAAATGAATCAACAACAACAAGGTAAAACAGAACCCCAACCTAAAAGAAGAAGGAAAATAACAAGGTCTTGGCTATGGGAGGTGGAGTTTAGGTGGGTGGTGGAACTTAGACAGGGGTGGGGTTTAAGGTGGGAAGGGGCCTAGGCAGGGGCGAGGTGACTTTTGAACTTGGGACGGGGCCTAGCCTCAGGACCCATGCAGCTGGACAAGGCCTTGGGGGCGGGGCCTAGGTGGGGTGACATTCGAGCATTGGGCAGGGCCTCTGCTTAAGCCCTGCCAGGAAGGGGAGGGGCAGCATGTGTGGAGTGTGGATTTCGAAGTTTGGAGGTAAGGCCCTGGTTGAGGGTGTGTGGATGTGGTTTAGGCCCAGTGTGGTTGGAGGGGGTCTCAGAGGGGGTCTCTGAGTTTAGAGATAGGGTCCTGGGTGGGGGTGTAGGGGCAGGGCTTGGGCTCTGCATGGTAGGAGGGAGGCTCCCAGTGCAGAGGATTAGGCCCAGGAGCCCAACAGGTTCCCGGTGCCTAAGTGGACAGGGAAAGTGCTGGCTGTGTTCCCTTCTGTTCCTCCAGGCCCCCTCCCAGGTTCTCCCCCAGCATCTCCCCCATCCCTGCTGGACCTCTAACTGTGGGTGGTCCCACTGTGTGTAGGAACTCCTCTCCTCCCCCAGCCACCCCTCGGGGTGCCAGTCCCTAGGTCTAGCCTTTACTTTTGCTCCCCCTTCCCTCCTTTCCACTCCCTCAGGACCTGTGCAGCTGAAGGGGGCCTCGGTGGGCAGAGGATCAGGCCCAGGATCTCAGCAGGCTCCTGGGGGCCCAAGTGGGCAGGGGAAACCTGGCCACGCTCCCTTCTGATCCTCTGTCCCCCAATTTCCCCTTTTGGGTGTGGGATCCTTTCCCCTCCCCCAACCACCCCTCAGGACTGCTGGTCCCATCCCACCTCCACTTCTCCCCTCTCACTCCCCCCATGTCCCACGTCCTACCTCATTGCTGGGGGTTCCTCCCGTCCCCTTAGGTGTCTGTGGTCTCCCACCGGTGCCTGGTAGGTGCCCTAGTTGTGCAGAGACGCGTCCTCCTATTCTGCCATCTTGACTCTGCCCCCCCATTTGTTTGTTTTTGAAGTGTAATTGCCCTAGGACACTGTGTTAGTTCCTGTTACATGACATAGTGATTTGCTATTTCTATACATTTCAAAATAATCATCGTACGTCTAGTTACCATCTGTCACCATACAAAATATTACATTATTACTGACTATATTTCCCACTCTGTACATTTCACACCTGTGACTCATTTATTTTGCTACTGGAAGTTTGCACCTCTTAATCTCCCTCACCTGTTTCTCTCGTTCCCCCACAACCCTCCCCTCTGGCAAGCATCTGTTTATTCTCTGCATTTATAATTCTATTTCTGTTATGTTTGGGGTTTTTTTAGATTCCACATATAAGTAAAATAATACAGTATTTGTCTTTCTGTGTCTGACTTATTTCACTTCACACAATACCCTCTATGTTCATCCATGTTGTCACAAATGGCAAGATTCCATTCTTTTTTATGGCTGAGTAATAATCCGTTTTATGTATGTATATAAACATATATATTGGTTGCTTTCATATCTTTGCTATTGTAAATAATTTTGCAATGAACATACGGGTGCATATATCTTTTCAAATGAGTGTTTTCATTTTCTTCAGATTAATACCTAGGAGTTGAATTGTAGGTGGTACTGTAGTTCTATTTTTAACTTTTTGAGAACCCTCTATAATGTTTTCTATAGTGACTGCACCAATTTATATTCCCACTAACAGTGAAGTAGTGTTTCCTTTTCTCCACATCCTTGCTGCCAACACTTATTTGTTGTTTTTTTGATAATAGCCATTCTGACAGGTATGAGGTGATATCTCATCATGGTTTTGATTTGCATTTCCCTGATGATTAGTGATGTTGAACATCTTCTCATGTGCCTCTTGGCCATCTGTATGTCTTCTTTTGGAAAATGTCTATTCAGGTCCTCTGCCCATTTTTTAATTGGGTTGTTTGTTTTTTTGATGTTGAGCTATATGATTTTTTGGCATAGTTTGAATATTAACCCCTTAACAGATATATCATTTGCAAATCTCTTCTCCCATTCAGGAGGGGGCCTTTTCATTTTATTGTTTCCATTGCTGTATAAAAGCTTTTTAGTTTGATGTATTCCCATTTGTTTACTTTTTTGTTTGTTTATTTCCCTTGTCTAAGGAGACATATAAAAAAATATTGCTAACACCAATGTCAACGTGTGCTGCCTATGTTTTCTCTTAGAAGTTTTATGGTTTCAGGTCTTACATTTAAGTCTTTAATCTATTTTGAGTTTATTTTTGTGTATTGTGTGATAGAGTAGTCTGGTTAGATTCTGTTGCATGTAGCTGTCCAGTTTTCCCAACACCATTTATTAAAGAGGCTTTTTTTCCCCATTGTATATTCTTGCTTCCTGTGTTGTAGACTAATTGCCCATATAAGAGTGAATTCTTTTCTGGGCTGTCTACTCTGTTCCATTGATCTATATCACTCTTTTTGTGCCAGTACCATACTGTTTTGATTACTGTAGCTTGTAGTATAGTTTGAAGTCAGGGAGCGTGATAGCTCCAGCTTTGTTTTCCTTTCTCAAGATTGGCTATTCAGGGTCTTTTGTGTTCCATACAAAGTTTAGGATTATCTGTTCTAATTCGGTAAAAAAAAATGCCATTGGTATTTTGATAGGGATTGCACTGAGTTTGTAGATTGCCTTGGTAGAATGTTCATTTTAGTAACATTAATTCTTCCAATCCATGAGCACAGAATATCTTTCCATGTCTTTTGTCTTATTCAATTTCTTTCATTAATGTCTTGTAGTTTTTAATATACAGGTGTTTCACCTCCCTGGTTAAATATATTGGTAGAATTTTTATTTTTTTGATGCAATTGTAAATTGGATTGTTTTCTTACTTTCTCTTTCTGATAGTTCATTATTAGTGTACAGAAACACAACAGTTTTTTGGTGTTTTGATTTTGTAACCTGCAACTTTAATGAATTTGTTTATTAGTTCTTACTGTTTTTTTGATGGAGTCTTTAGGATTTTCTCTATATAATATCATGTCCTCTGCAAATAATGACACTTTTACTTCTTCCTTTTCAATTTGGATGCCTTTTATTTCTTTTTCTTCTCTGATTGCTGTGGCTAGGACTTCCAATACTGTGTTGAGAAAAGTGGCAAGAGTGGGAAACCTTGTCTTGTCCCTGATTTTACAAGAAATGCTTTCAGTGTTTGCTGCTGAGTATGATGTTAGCTGGGGGCTTGTCATATATGGCCTTTACTATATTGAGGTATGTTACCTCTATACTCACTTTGTTGAGAGTTTTTATCACAAATGGATGTTGAATTTTGCCAAAAGCTTTTTTCTGCATCTATTATGATCACATGATTTTTATTCTTCAGTTTGTTAATGTGGTGTATCATATTGACTGATTTGTACATGTTGAACCATCCTGTATCCCTGGAATAAATCCCACTTGATTATGAGGTAAGATCATTTTAATGTATTGTTGAATTTGGTTTGCTAATATTTTGTTAAGGATTTTTGTATCTAAGGTCATCAGTGATATTAACCTGTAATAGAATCTTTTTGTGGTGTCTTTGTCTGGTTTTGATATCAGGGTGATCCTGGACTCACAGAAAGGGTTTGGAAGTATTCTTTGTCTTTAATTTTTTGGAATAGTTTGACAAAGATATTTATAAACTCTTTAAATGTTTGGTAGAATTCACCAGTGAAGACTTCTGGTCGTGGACTTCTGTTTGCTGGGAGGTTTTTTTTCTTTTAATTTAAAATATTTATTTATTTATTTATTTATTTTATTACTGATTCAATTTCATTGTTGCTAATTGGTCTGGTCAGATTTTGTATTTCATCCAGATGCAGTCTTGGGAGATTATATGTTTCTAGGAATTTATCCATTTCTTCTAGGTTGTCCATTTTATTGGCATATAATTGTTCACAATAATTTCCTATGATCTTCTGTATTTCCTTGGTGTCAGTTGTAACTTTTCTTTTAATTTCAGATTTTTATTTATTTGGACCATCTCTCTTATTTTCCTTGATGAGTTTGGCTAAAGGTTTATCAATTGTGTTTATCAAAAGCACAGAACCAGCTCTTAGTTTCATTCATTTTTCTTTTTTTTTTTTTTTTTTTTTTTAGTCTCTATTTCACTTATTTCTGCTCGGATCTTTATGATTTCTTTTCTTCTAGTCACTTTTCGTTTTGTTTGTTCTTCTTTTTCTAGTTCCTTTAGGTGTAAGGTTAGGTTGTTTATTTGAGATTTATCTTGTTTCCTGGGGTGGGCTTGTATCACTGTAAGCTTCCCTCTAAGAAAAGTTTTTGCTGTGTCCCATAGATTTGTGATCATTGTTTTTCTTTTTTCATTTGTGTTGAGGTCTTTAAAATTTTTTTCTTTGATTTCTTCAGTGACCCATTGTTTGTTTAGTAGCATATTGCTTAGCCTTCATGTGTTTGTGTTTTTTTGCGTTTTTTTCCTTGTAGTTGATTTCTCGTCTCATACCATTGTTATAAAAAATGCTTGACATGATTTCAATTTTCTTATATTTTATTGAGAGTTGTTTTGTTGTCTAGCATGTGATCTCTCTTGAAGAATGTTCTATGTGCACTTGAAAATAATGTGTATTCTGCTGCTTTTGGGTGAATGTATCTATTTGGATATTTGAATATCTATATTAAGTCTATTTGGTCTAATTTGTTGCTTAAGGCCAGTGTTTCCTTATTGATTTTCTGTCTGGATGATCTGTCCATTGGTATAAGTGGAGTGTTAAAGTCCCCTACTACCATTGTGTTACTGTCAATTTCTCCCTTTATATCTGTTAATATTTGCTTTATGTATTTAGATGCTCCTATGTTGGGTGCATATATATTTACAATTGTTATATCATCTTCCTGGATTGAGCCCTTGATCATTATGTAACGTCCTTCTTTGTTTCTCATTACAGTTTTTGTTTTAAAGTCTATTTTGTCTGAAACAAGAGTTACCACCCCAGCTTTCTTTTCATTTCCACTTCCATGGAATATCTTTTTCCATTCCCTCACTTTCAGTTTGTATGTGTCTTTAGGTCTGAAGTGAGTAGGCAGCATATATATGGGTCTTTTTGTAAGTATCCAAACAGACACTTTATGTCTTTTGATTGGAGCATTAAGTCCATTTACATTTAAATTAATTATTGATAAGTATGTATTTATTACCATTTTGTTCATAGTTTTGGATTTTCTTTTTTATAGATCCTTTTTTCCCTTTCTTCTTCTTTTGCTCTCTTCCCCTGTGACTTGATGATGATCTTAAGTGTTACGTTTGGATTCCTTTCTCTTTATTGTGTGTGTGTATCTATTATAGATTTCTGGTTAGTGGTTATCATGATATATATATATATTTTATTAAGTTGCTCATCGCTCAAGTTCAGATGCATTCTAACAATCCTGCATTTTTACATCATATTTGTTTTTTGACATCACATTTTACATTTTTTGTGTGTGTATCCTTAACTGCTTACTGTAGATATAAATGATTTTACTACTTTTGTATTTTAACCTTCCTACTAGCTTTATAAGTGGTTGATCTACTACCTTACTGTATATTTGCCTTTACCAATGTAATTTTTATATTTCTAGTTGTGGTCTTTTATGCTTAGGAAGTCCCTTCAACATTTCTTGTAAAGCTGCTTTCATGGTGCTGAACTTTTTTAGCTTGTGTGTGTCTGTAAAACTTTTGCTCTTTCCTTCACACCCGAATGATAGCCTTGCTGGGTAGAATATTCTTGGTTGTAGGTTTTCCCCTTTCATCATTTTAAATATAACATGTCACTCCCTTCTGGCCTGCAGAGTTTCTGCTTAAAAGTCAACTGACAGCCTTAAGGGAGTCCCCTTGTACTATAACTTTTTGTTTTTCCCCTGCTGCTTTTAATATTCTCCCTTATTTTAATTTTTGCCGTTTTAATTACAATGTGTCTTGTTGTGGACCTCTTTGAGTTCATCTTGTTTGAGCCTTTCTTTCCTTCTTGGATCTGCATGTCTGTTTCCTGTCCCATGTTAGGGGATGTTTTCAATTATTATTGCTTCAAGTAAGTCCTCTGTCCCTTTTTCTCTTTTTTTTTTTCTGGACCCCATAATGCAGATGTTAGTATGTTTGATGTCTCTTGATGTGTCCTCATTTTTAAAAATTCTTTTTTCTTTTTCCTGTTCAGCTTGAGTGATTTCTACTACTCTGTCTTCCAGTTCTCTGATCCATTCCTCTGTATCATCTAATCTGCTGTTGATTCCTTCTAGTGTATTTTAAAATTTCAGTTATGGTATTCTTCAGCTGTGTTTGGTTCTTCTTTATATTTTGTATTTCTTTGTTAAACTTCTCATTGTGTTCATCTATTCTTCTCCTGAGGTCTTTTAGCATTTTATGGTCATTACCTTGAACTCTTTATTGGACAGATTGCTTATCCCCACTTTGCTTAGTTTTTCTTTTGGAGTTTTATCTTGTTCCTTTGTTTGGAATATATTCCTTTGTTGCCTCATTTTGCTTAATTCTCCATGTTTATTTGTATGTATTAGGTAGATTGGTTACATTTCCTGATCTTGGATAAGTGGAGTCATGTAGGAGACAACCTATGTGGCTCAGCACAACTCTCCCCCCTGGTCACCAGAGCTATATGATCTAGGGGTACTCCCTTTATGGGCTGTGTGGATCTTCTTTATGTGGCAAAGCTGGCTACTGTGGGCATGCTGGTAGGTGAGGCTGGTCTGTGTTCTTGTTGGCTGCCTGGCCATGCCTCATCTTGAGGTTGACAGCCATTGGTGGGCAAGGCCATGTACTGGTGTGACTAGCTGAGGTGTGCTGGGGCTAGTGTTGGTCCACTGTTTGGTGGGGCCAGGTCCTGGGGCAGCTGAGTGCTGGGTCAGGGGAGCAACTAAGCCCGTGCGCCTGGAGGTTCCAGGGCTAGTTCTGGCCCAGTTATAATTGGGTTGTGTCCTGTAATGGCTGGATGTGGGTCCGGCAGTCCCAGGCCTGGTGCAGTTTGTCTGGTGGGCGGGGCTGTGTCTCAGCACAAATAGTCCAGAGGGAGGACTCCAAAATGGCACTTACCAACACCAGTGTCCTCATGGTAGATAAAGCTCCTCAACATGGCTGCTGCCAGTGTCTATGTCTCCAGGGAGAGTTCCAGTGGCCTCCTGTTGCTCTGGGAGTCTCTATAAGATCAGCAGTTGGATCTGATCCAGGCTCCTTTCAAGTTACTGCCTCTGTGCTGGGACTCTGAGTGTGTGAGATGCCATATGCAATACTTAAGGGTGTAGTATCTGTTTCCTATAGCCCTCTGGCTCTCTTGTACACAAGCACTACTGTCCTTCAAAGTGAAATGTCCTGGGGACTCATCTCCTGGTGCAGGACCCCCACAATGAGGAGCCTGATATGGGGCTTGGACCTCTTGCTCCTTGGGGAGAACTTCTGCAATTTTGATTATCCTCTCGTTTGGTGGTCACCTACCAGGGTGTGTGGGTCCTGACTATACTGTGTCAAGGGATGTGGGTCTTGACTATACTATGTCTCTGCCTCTCCAACCTGTCTCATTGTGGTTCCTTCTTTTCTGCTAAGCTTCAGGTCATTCTCATCAAAAGTTGCTTTGTAAAAGTTGTAATTTTGGTGTTCCTGTGGGAGGAGGTGAGCTCAGGGGCTTCCTACTCTACCATCTTGGTCACTCCCCTGAAAAGTTTCAGACTTTAGTACGCCACTTTAACAATATAGATTTTATCTAACACCATTATACTTTGGAGTCAGGCTGCTGGGTTTCAAATGATGACTTCACTCTGTGACTTTGCAATTGGCACTTGAGTTCCCAGACCCTCAGTTTTGTCTCCTGTCAAATTAGAATAATAATACTTACTTGAGAGGCTTGTGTGTAGATTAGATAACATAATTCATGTAAGGGGCTTAGCACTATATCTGGCACATTAAGAAAGAACAGAGTAGGGACTTCCCTGGTGGCACAGTGGTTAGGAATCCACCTGCTAATGCAGGGGACACAGCTTTGATCCCTGGTCTGGGAAGATCCCACATGCTGTGGAGCAACTAAGCTCGTGCACCACAACTACTGAGCCTGCGTTCTAGAGCCCTCGAGCCACAACTACTGAGCCCGTGTGCCACAGCTACTGAAGCCCGTGTGCCTAGAGCCTGTGCTCTGCAGCAAGAGAAACCACCTCAATGAGAAGCCTGCGCACCGCAACGAAGAGTAGCCCCCACTTGCTGCAACTAGAGAAAGACTGCGTGCAGCAAGAAGAGCCAACACAGCCAAAAATAAATAAATACAAAATAAAATAAATTTATAAAAAAGAAAAAGAAAGAACTGAGTAAACGAATGCAAAGAAAACAGAAAAAGTATTTTCTCATTAGAGGCAGGAGAAAGAATAAGACAATATGTTTCCATGTGCAAGTAAAATAAAGTACATTTGGACAAAAAGTTTTGAGGGAAAATGTCAAAAATTTGCAAAATAAAAATAGAAAACCTAGAAAAAAGCAGAGAAATTCCTCACTTGCCTGATCCTGTTTGTCTTTTCTCTGTCCTTCTTTCTGTTAGAGAAATTCAAATGCAGTTGGTAATGAAGCCAGTCACAAGTAGACAATAGTTTTTGTACCCATTTGTCTGCTTTCCAAAATGTGTTTAAAATTTAAAAACTTTTACATCTTTTTAAATAAAAAAATTAAAATGTTATTACTGAAAATTTTTAATACTTGAACTTCAATTCTTTATTGTAAGGTAGGTTTCTTATGGTTCCTATGGTATCCTAATAATATAATATATGGAAGCATAAAATATATTTAAAGCATAAAATGCTTCATCATCTTTATGAATGAGAAGAAATGATGTAAAGAAAGGTAGATAATCTACAGCATGAGGGCAAGTTCCCTTGTACAGATATGAAGATTAATCTGCTAAAAGAATGGTCAATAGTAGCAAATGATGAGCCAAATGGAAGTAATTTTGATAAGTTTGCAGCAAATGAGAAAGACCCCCTTCCAGTGTAGTGTTCAATGATATTCTTTTCTCCTTTTCAGAAAAGCAAACAGAATTTATAGTTGATTTCCATTTTCTCATTTGTTTTCTTCATTTCTACTGAAAACGTTCGTTCTTTAATCAAGCAGCTGCCACACTGCAAGCTGGCTTCCAGACCGAGCTACTCCAAATGCAGCCTGCACCCCCTTGCCGGGGCCTGCAGAAAATCTGTATGCCCGTTAGGACACAGCAGATGCCTTGTAAGTCATCTGGCTGCCCATGCTCCCGCTGCGTGCCAATTACTCTGCAGGCTGCTCTTTCTCTGCAGCCACTGGAACCCCACTCCT
The DNA here is from genome assembly GCF_028564815.1 of Eubalaena glacialis. Lineage (NCBI taxonomy): Eukaryota > Metazoa > Chordata > Mammalia > Artiodactyla > Balaenidae > Eubalaena > Eubalaena glacialis. Next base: position 91,002,647 of record NC_083726.1, read on the forward strand.
AACTCAGGGGTGTCTCAGGAACCACGTGACTGAAACACCAAATGATGCTGATGCCCAGTATTTGTCATTAACCTGGAATTCAAATGGCCTTGGAAAAATCTACGTTTAGAAAATTATTTTCAGATAAAGAAATATAAAAGGTAAATATTTTACAAAATGAAGAAGGAAACAGTTTTATGTTGTGACTTAGAAGGGGAGATTATAAAGGATTTTTTAAAGACAAACAAGTTTCTATGAGTTCTAAATGTTGCATTAGCACTATGATTTTCTTTTCTCTCTAACTTAATGGAACTGTTCTGCATTATCCTTCTTGTTCTAATACCAAAAATTTTAATGCAATGCTCTAGGATCTTAGGGTCATTGGTTTAGCTCAAGATGTAAACTGCAAATGGCACCATATTTCTAACATTGCTATAATGAAGTGAGGAGGATTGAACAGTTGGACAGACATGGGGGATAGTCAGGGATTTGGGGCCTGGAGGCAGAACTTTAAAGAGCTGCTGGAGTTCTGAATGTGCTCAAAATGCTCTGAGTCACTTTACAAACAGTCCTGTTTCAGCCAGCTCGTGTCTGGGAAGATTTTCTTGAGAGCCACTCTCTAGCAGAACATGGATTTCCCCTGAAACAAATCCCACCTGGAAGAGAATCCCCCAATTAACCAGCCTGCCATCTCGGAACATTCATCTTATATCAAGTGGAACAACTGCCAGCCCTACTGTGGGACGTGCAAGCCACTTTTAAGTGAAGGCATGTATTAAACACTCAGGTGTTCAGATACATTAACATCTCAAAGTTAATTCCCAACACGTGCCCAGCTTTAATGAGAATTATTCTTATTTCCTCTTATTAACTAAGGAGCCCTTTCCAAGGCCCCAAACCTCAATGGGGACCAGAACTAACACTCGGGCTGCCAGATGCTGAACAGGATGTCTTCCTGATTCACAAAAAGAGAACAGAGAACCCCTAGAAACATTGCTCACTCTTGAGCAGCCTGATGAGTAGTGCCATCCAGGTGTCATACTATTTCTGTTTCCACATCTCACCCCCATTAGCCACTTTTCCCACTGTGTCAAGAAAGGCACATTTATCTTGAATGTAAAAATGATCCCCTACCTTGATGGCGAAAATCCTCCCAGAGTGACAGACAAACATATTGTTCAAAATATTGGTGCTGTCTGGTCAGAGTGAAGTAATGGGGACCAGATTGATCTTCCACCTGCAATAATTCCCAAAAGGCAAAATACATGAAACAACAGTTTTCAAAACACTGGACATCAGGCAGTGAAAGGCAGTGATCTCCGAAAGATGGGAAACGGAAAAGGTGAGCCCTCCATTGCTCCAGCTTATTGACTAAAATAGTTTCTAGGCTGTGGTGCAGGGACGGGTAACTGAGTCAGATTTCTTGAGTTGAGGAGATAGAGCTGAGCATCCAGGGAAACCAAGGCAGCTGGAGTTCATAGGCAGAGCACTAGAGAGGAGAGAGTTGCACAGAGAGAAAAACCTGGGGAACTACGTCCCCCTCGAGTATTTAGCACATGTGTGAGGAAAAGAAAGAGAAACCTCTTTCTCTCAAGATTTGGGAAAGAACCATCAAGAGAATTAGAGGGAACAGTGACTGGTTCTCATGCAGGATTGGGAACAATGTCTGTTCCCACCAGCCAGACTGGAAAAACTCATAATTCATGGGGCCTTGGGTAAAGTACTCAGGAAGATCTTGCCTCAGCGAGAGGAATAATTAGCCTAGACTAGGCAGACCTAGTTCCAGATCTGCCTAACAAATCATAAAAGTAAGTTACTTGGAATAGTTTTCTCCTTTTGGGTCTTAACTGCATAGTAGAACAAAGCTCAAGGCAAGCAATAGGAATACAAAAATTTCCATGACCCAGCAAGGTGACATTCAGGATGTCTGGCATCCAATCAAGGTACCAGGTATGCAAAGAAGCAAGAAAACACACCCATAATGAGAGACTAATCAAAGGAAAGCAACCCAGAACTGACCCTGAAGTTAGAATTAGCAGAGGAGGATATTAAAACACTTATTATCTATCAAAAGCTTGTATAGAATGTTCCTAGCAACTTTATTCATAATAGCTAAGACTAGAAGCAGTCCAACTGTCCATTAACAGGAATATGGATAAACACACTATGTAGCAATAAAAAGAATCATTCTCTAAGAGATACGACAGCACTAAAGAATCTCAAGAACATTTTTCTGTGTGAAAAAAAGCCAAGCGTAAAAAGTACCATCATACCATATGATGATTCCACTTATTTGAAAGTTTTGAATAGGTAAAATTAGCCTATGATGATAGAAATCAGATCAGTGTTTGCTTCTGTGACGGAGGGATCAACTGAGAAAGAAGACAGGGACCTTTTTAGGGTAATAAAATGTTCTCTACACTGATAGTGGTGTGAGTTATAGGAGTGTATGTACTGTAAAAATTGATCAAACTTCACAAACTGTGCATTTCATGCAATAAAAATTTGTGTTAAAATTTTTAATAATCCAAAAGAAGAACAGGCACTTCATTTTTAAGAGCAAATCAAATGGCCAATGATAAACAATTGAAAATATGCTTAGTGTTATTGGGATTCAGGAAAAAAATAAGTTAGGTTCACAGTGAGATACCATTTTGTACCTATCAAATTGGTGCTATTCAAAAATTTGACAGTATTTGACACAATTTGATCACATCTCTGTTGATGCCAAATGTATTGGTACAACCACTTTGGGAACTATTTTGGCTTAACTGGTAATGTTGAAGAAATGAACTCCCCATGCCCTGAAATGCCACTCATGGAAGATTTCTGAAAAATGTCTTGAGCATCAGAGACTTGCAAATTTATTTTTGACAGTATTTTCTGTGATAGCAAAAAAACTGGAGACCTGAACATTTAGTTAAAGGATTATAGATAAATAGTGGGCTAGCTATACATTTTTTGAGTGCTACATTCATGTGGAAGTGGAATTCAATGAATTTAAGCTACACAAATAACACTGGTGAATTGCAGGGGTATAACGCTGAGTGAGAAAAGCAGTCTCCAAAGGATACTTGCTGTATGATTCCATCTACACAGATTTCAAAAACATGCAAAACGAAACCATATGTTGTTTAGAGGTACAAACACATAGTGAAACAATAAGGACAAGAAAGAGAATAATTAACACAATCTTAAACCATGGTATTTGAGAAGGGAGTAGGATTGAGGAAGGGCACACAATACAAAGGTGTTCATTGTATTGTCATTTTGTTTAAAATTTATTTTATTGAAGTATAGTTGATTTACAATGCTGTGTTAATTTCTGCTGTATAGGAAAGTGATACAGTTATATATATACATTCTTTTTCATATTCTTTTTCATTATGGTTTATCACAGGATATTGAATATAGTTCCTTGTGCTATACAATAGGACCTTGTTGTTTATCCATTCTCTATATAATAGTTTTCATCTGCTCATCCCAAACTCCCAATCTATCCCTCCCCCACTCCCCTTCCCCTTGGCAACCACAAGTCTGTTCTCTATGCCTGTGAGTCTCCTTCTGTTTCATAGATAATTCATTTGTGTCATATTTTAGATTCCATATATAAGTGATATCATATAGTATTTGTCTTTCTCTTTCTGACTTACTTCACATAGTGTGATAATCTCTAGGTCCATCCATGTTGCTGAAAATGGCATTATTTCATTCTTTCTTGTGGCTGAGTAGTATTCCTTTGTGTGTATGTACCACATCTTCTTTATCCATTCAACTGTCAATGGACATTTAGGTTGTTTCCATGTCTTGGCTATTGTGAATAGGGCTGCTATGAAATAGGGTTGCATGTATTTTTTGAATTATAGTTTTGTCTGGATATATGCCCAGGAGTGGAATTGCTGGATCATATGGTAATTCCATTTTTGGTTTCTTGAGGAACCTCCATACTGTTTTCCATAGTCGCTGCACCAACTTACATTCCCACCAACAGTGTAGGAGGGTTCCCTTTTCTCCACACCCTCTCCAGCATTTGTTATTTGTAGACATTTTAATGATGGCCATTCTGACCAGTGTGAGGTGGTACCTCACTGTAGTTTTGATTTGCATTTCTCTAATAATTAGCGATGTTGAGCATCTTTTCATGTGCTTGTTGGCCATCTTATTATTATTTTTTAAATGTCATGTATATTCTACTAAAATTCTTTCTTGTCTACTTAATAATTAGCACAAAATATAGTTTAAAAGTGAACAAAAAAGAATATAGAATGATAAACCGAAGAATGTGAGATAAAATTTAAAATATCATTTTTTATTATCAAACAACAATCTAAAAGTCTTTATAAAACTCAGTTGTAAATCTGCCAAGTTCTTGATGTGAAATTTCTCATTTAGAATTATAAGATCACCATGTAATAAAGGCAGCACTGAAAGACTGACTGAATAATGTTGTTTATAAAACAATGCACTCAGATAAATGTCAAGGTACTGTAACAAGTATTAGTTATTCCCAGCTCATAATTAATTGAATGTCCTGTGGAGGCAAGTTGCTCTAGTATAAAGGTTTTTGTCATTTCTATAAAGATGTTCATTTGATCTGCTATTTCACAATAGTCGGCTATGTCTACGTAGAATTCATCTTCTTTGCATAACATTTCAAAGTCATCAGAAGTACACAGGAAATGACTTCCAGAATCAAGGGTGGTTGTGGTGGAAACAACATATAAGATCGCACTTATTGTTTTAGAGCACTTTTAAGTGTACAGCCAAATTGAGTGGAAGGTACAGAGATTTCCCATATATTCCCTGCCCCAACACGTGCATGGCCTGCCCCATTATCAACACCCCCCACGAGAGTGTTACATTTGTTACAAGTGATGTACCTACATTGACACATCATTACTGCTCAGAGTCCGTACTTTATAAGGTCCCCTTTAAAAAAAACCTAGCATTCAAACTCACAACGTTACTCCTTTCCCTGTGAATACTAATGTATCCTCAGTGCATGCATGTGTATAAACATGCCAGTGATGTCTGGAGGAAGAGCATCTGAAGCAGAGTAACAGTTTGCCCATGGAAGGAGACAAGCCCATTCTGACCTCTCAACTTTTTGCAAGACCAAAGAAGCCTTCATAACCAGACCTACCTAGACCAAGGATTCCATGGCTTGACCGAGTTTTCAAGTTACCAAGTCTACCAAAAGGAAGAGAAAAACCATACACTGTGTTCTGTTCATCTAACACTACTCAGGAAAACAGTGCAGTCTCAGGGGGACACCATCCAATGCTACAAGCCTGGAAGAGCTGCCTGCACTTCAGGGGGACTAGGCTAAGGGTGGGTAGAATATAGGAGGTGGTCTGGAGGGAAGAAGCAGTCTGTCTTGTGAAATCACCCAGATTTCTGGGGTAAGTGATCAATGTGTCTATTAAGTAAATGAATCCATAAACTCTTTTTAAGAATCAGCAAGTTCTCTCTTTGTAGGTGCTCAGCCTTTGTTATAACAATGGCAGGTGAAGGCAAATTATGCAGATTGCAAAATTTAATTTACTTTTCCTTTATTTCAAAATTTTCAACCAATACATTTGCCTTAAGTCAAAGACATACAGAGACAGTTATTTAGATTATAGTGGAAGAAAAGAAAAGGACAAAAGCTCATTTGCAAAATACTCTCCACAGTTTTCTTAACCATCATGAGAGTCTCTTTCATTATGGAGTCTAATTTAGTTGAACTGAATATCAATGTAAAACCATTACTTTCTTTATGCAATCCAAGAGCTCAAGTAATGTGTCGGCTCAGAGAAAGGAGACCTTCCCAACGCCCGACTCTGCACACAACCTCCAATTATGCACATGCCATTGAAATGCAGGTGTGTAAAAAAGAAGAAAATGACAGTTCAGTTCTACAGAATTTGGTGGACAGAATAGACTTTGAAAAGTATCCAAAAAATCTTCACCCACTTAGTAGGTGAGAAAAGTAGAGATCAAGAAATTATAATATAACTGGCCCAAAGTCACATGGGAAGCCAGGATCAGGGTGAAACTGCGTAGAACCCAGGTTTCCTGACCACAAAGCAACGGTTTTTTCCTCCTCTCTGTGTTGCCTCTTCCTTTGCCTTTAGCACTACTTGGAAATATCTATTCTCTCACTAGCTTTCAAAAGAACAAAACAAATCAGTGGTTTGACAACATTCAGATTTTTTCAGAACAGAAATGAGGAACATTGGCACATGCTTTAATTGCAAGACCTTCTATTCTTTTAGTCATTAACTATGGTCACACCTGCATCTTCTACTGAAGTAAGGACTCTGCTCTCTGAAGTGTTTTCCTCTCTTCTAGAGCTGTAAATGTCATGATTTGATAAAGTATCATTGGATAGAAACAATCTTCATTGGGGAAAAATACATAATATCTCATTGACTTTATTGAAAACCAAAATTACTGTTTGTTAAGTCAAATAAAAAAACTTTTTTCAACCAGACATATTTATCTATCATAATTTTAGTTTGATGTTTAGTTTAGTTTATAGTTCCTTTAACAGACATGAGGAAAAATTATCTAGGAAAGTCAACTGCAAAATACAAAAAATAAAAATCTATGATAAAGACATAACTCTCAAATATATAACACTCTACTGATCAATAACTGAAATATATTGGCTATTCATTCAGTTCAAAGTGTGTGTGCAGCCCTTAATGTAAGACACAAACATTAATTTTTCCCTCTATGACTGTATTTATTTATTATATTAAGTGCCTCCATTTCTTAGAAATACATACTTATGTTCCCTTTAAACACTTTGCTAACACATATGAAGTTTAAATCTTTAAAAAGAAATCTCTAATGTCAGTTCTCTCATGGAAACTGCTGCTTAGGGTGATTTCAAAAACAATATGCATTTTATGTGATATATAAATAATGATGACCATGATTTGCATAGATGTGAAAAGAATAAAAATTAGTAAAGTCTACATATAAGAAACATATCTTCCTGTGTGGTTATAAAGGTTACCTATCTAAAGTTTAATAAGTTATATTTATGTTCATTTTTTGGTTTTCAACCTGATTGTTTATTTAACAGATGCTTCTTTATCAATTGGAACTCTAAATATATTAAAAGTGCATTTTGACTGAAGGCCAACTCTTAGTCTTGCAAATATTTAAGTTCTAGAAAGTGGGAATGGGTATGTTTCTGTAGTTATGGTGTTATTCTAGACAAGGATTTGAGGCAGGAGATAGATGGGCTCCCGGGGCAAACAGTTGGGGTTCATTCTCTGTGGACCAATACCCCAATACTCTGAGACGAGAATATCAGGACAACTGAGAGAGGAGGCTGGGCCCTGCCCAGATAGAAGATAAGAGAACACATATTTCTCATTCTCAAAGTCAGGAGACCTCCCTGCCTACACATGCGCAGAAAGGTTCCTTGGAGGTCAAAGGGGAGTTATGCTAAGTCTACCATAAGCTTCTTCGGTAGAATTCATCTTGGCTAAGAGATGTGCGAGTGCACATGGGAAGATTCTGAGATATACCAAACACAGACTTTGAACCAGGCAAACCAAAATGATTGGCCAAAGGAAACCGGAAAGAAATGCCCCACATAAGTGATTCAAACTGCCAAGAGGACGCGACTCTCTCTATGAGTCTGCCCGTGTGACTAACCACACATACTGTACTCTTTTTTTTCTCCTAATAAATACTTTACTTGTTTCACTACTTTCCGTCTTTGTGGGAATTCTTTTTCTGCAAAGCTGTAGGGCCAGGGCCTTGTCACTGACCACTGGTCTAGTGGCTAGGATTCGGTGCTCTCACCGCCTCAACCCGACCTCAATCTCTGGCCGGGAACTGAAACCCTGCTTCAAGGCGCTGCAGGCTGAGGCCACCTGAGATCAGATTGACAGCTAGCAGTCTGGACAGGCAGGAATGAGTTTGTAGGTCTGTCTGTGATTGGTTACAAGTCCCAAAGTTCATGAATCATGAGAATTTTGGGTTGGACTCAATAAAGCTATGACATCCTAAGTCACTCAGAGTTCATGATTCCTTATCAGCCTCAGCTTGTTAGACCCAGTTGGGATACAACAGAAGATTGTTTTGTTATCTTCCATGCATGGAGTGCTAGGAGTCAAAAATTTCCTTTTCTCTACGATAGCTATGATGATGACCATAACAGTGATCATGGTGATAATTATGACCATGATATTTTCTACTGGATGGTAAAGTAATGTCTAAATTATTTATATTTGTCGAATCTTGTTTTCTTTTGGTTGGGCAAAATAGACTTCCAAACTCTTAATGATTTATCTTTAATTTTCAAGCATGTATATTTTATGGATCTGTTTACATGTACTTTATAAAGGAATAGCACTAGTCAGTGTTCAAACCAGGTACCACATAATTTTCAGAGCTACAAATTAGCATTTTCACCATGTTATTTGAGATCACAAGGTTCACTGTCTGGTGTAGAATGATGTCTCAGGAAAGAAATATTAGTATATCCACTTAGTGCTCACAATGTAAAGATGATATATTTCTATTATAATCCCCATTACCTCTCAGAGAGCTATGTTAAAAAAAAAAAAGAAGAGAAAGATAAAAATAAAGACCTGAAGGAAAAATAGAAAAGAGAGAAAGGAAGGGAAGGAAGAGAAAAGAAAAAGAAACCCAAACCTGGAGAGCAGCAGCATTAATTACAAAGTAAAATAACTACAATGTAAATTCCCCAAATTTGGCCCAAGAGCCCTGGTTGTATTCTGCAAAACAAATGAGAGACGTTTGGCGGTCTGGAAATCACAGCTACAGAGGCCAGAGAATTCTAAATAGGGACCCGATGCGAGAGCACAGAAACTCACAGCCTGGGATGCTGTACCAAAGGCCTTTGTGATGGTAACAGAACCACATGCCTGCTGGACTATTTACATGCTGACGGTTTTCTCTTTCAACACATGCCCCTGTGCATCTAATTGGAAAGCGGATTAGTCTACACCAACACTTCTCAAACTTTTTGCTCTCAGTTCCCTTCACACTCTTAAAAATTATTGAGAACCTAATGAGTGTTTATTTTGTGTCTCATATCTATCAATTTTGCCATATTAAAATTTTAAACAGGGAAATTATAAAATACATATGAATTCATTTAAAAATAACCATAATGCACCCATTACATGTTAACGTAAATATTTTTATTAAAAAATGTATGTTTTTCAAAACAAAACAAAAAATTTAGTGAGCAAGTGTCATTGTTTTGTATCTCTCTTTACAATCTGGCTTAACAGAAGACACCTGGATTCTCCAATCCGTCTCTGCATCCAGTTTGTTGTGATAGGCTGTTTTGGTTGAAGTATACAAAGAAAATCCAGCCTCACACAGATATACTACAGAAAAAGAAAGGAGTATCTTACTGGCTATTTTAGATAATTGTGGATATTCCTCTTTGATACCACAAAGAGGTATATAAACAGTTGTTTAATCTTTAAGGTTAGTTGCAATTTGGACTCTGAACCTTTTAGTGTCCTGATACATTAAAATAATTGGTCTATTTTACACTTTCAGTGGATCTCTTACCAGTGTGTGATTTTGTTACACCATGCATTGGTCATTTGTAAGTTATTTGTTCAGAGCTATGCAGACATTCCAAATGATGACTCATTATATGATATGAAAAATCATATTGGTTAATATCCAATCTATGTCATCAGAAAAGAGTGCATGTATTAAGATGCTCATGGTGCAGGTATAAATTTTCCAAAATTCTGATTTTCCCTTGAAAGCAAAATTTTTACCTTTAACAACAAATACACTCATTTATTTTCCTTGAAGTGATAGCTCATTTCATTCATTTTCAAGAAAATGTCTCTCAAATCTGAAAAAACATAATTTGTAAAAAGAGATATTCCCTGAAAAAAAGCAGCCAGTTCAGCTTGTAACCCAGGTGATTACACAAGTGCTTTTCTTTAGGACAACCGTCTTTCTTTGGAATGCAGCAGAAGTGCTTTATGTGTACCTCTCATTTTATCACACAAAATGTTAATAAATTTACTCAAGGGGTGAAGATTTGATAAAATCAATAATTTTTCCTGCTTTATCAGGGACTGCAAGTAGTGAAGAAATACAATGACTACTACTAGGTCAGTTTGGTGCCACTGCCTCGATTTGAGCTAAGGTGCCAGTAGTTTTAATCACCATTACCTTTGCACAATTAGTATAAATGCAACATAGTGAAAAAGGCAAATATGTAACATCTGTGGACTGACTGAAAGGATGATGGAGACCTGTAGGGGTCTGATGGACTACACTTTGACAACCACTGCTGTATGCTAAGAGAGACCTCATCATCCACTGACAAATTCACAAGGGGAAAAAAAAAAAAAAAATGAAGATTGCCAAGCACCGGTTTCCAATCAACATTAAGCAAAATGATCCAGGGTTATCAGCTAGGAACTCTACCAACTGCTCTCCATAAATGAAAATTAAAAATTTACTTCCTTAGCATGTGATTTACTCAGAAGAAGATTTTAGTGCTAAGTTCTGAAAGAAGCCAAGAAGCATCTTACTGTAATGATCAACATTTTAGTGTTGAGCTCAGTTCAAGCGCCAAAGCAGTTTTCAATAAATTCATATGAACACATTGAAGTAATTTCTCTTTTACTATATACTTGGGGGTCTGGCTCAGCAAAAATAGCAACATGCTCCACTAATGGTTAGGAAACACGAATAACAATTTAAAAATAAAACCCCCCAAAACTTGCTCAAGTTCTTTAGCCTCAGAAAGGGATAATTTTTTTGTAATCTTTGTATTTCTATGAAGCCACTATTCAGGAAATTGAGAATCCAACTTGGATAAATCAATTAACCTGAAGAACATGAAAGTGAGGAGAGCCTTGTAGAACAAAACCCTGAAACCTGATGGCATTCTCCCCAAGAACACAGGCCATATTTAAGGAAACTAGCAACAGCAGACTAAATACAGTTTTGTGAAGTTTTACGACACAATTTCTGTCTCTCCTATCACAAAATAAGGCCATCTGGCCTCCTTTCTCAGGAAAATATTTCCTTTACTCACCTCCCTCTGCAGGGCCTTAACATGTGCTGTTCGTGCCTGCACCCCAGTGACACGATGGGGTATTCAATGTTAGCAGGAGCAATTTTCATTTCACTATACTTAAAAAATATATATTTCGTAAATGATGTAAAAGCTTTGGATGTTATGGAACTGAAAATCAAAAAGGGCATGAAGAAATTGGAAGTATATTCAGGTGATATGAACATTGGTGTAAACAGATATAAAATTGTTAATAATAAATAATAAATGGTTTTATAATAATTATAGTAGTTGATTTAGTACCAAACACTGCTTGGAAATTACTGCTCCCTCAGGTCCCAGCACCATGGCTTTCCTGACTCCACTGATTCAGGCTGCCTTGGTCTTACTGTAGTCATCAGCAATGGAAGACCAAAGTATTCCTACCACCCAAGAGAAGGAAGAATTCCATAACACTCCTAGCACATTACTAAACAAAGAAAATTCATGTGAGAAAGAACTGAAGAAATTGTGAAGAAAAGAAGAGGAACTCTCACAAAAATTTTAAAAAAGAAATAACCTTTAAAATAAAATATCAAATTACATCTACTTTCATGAAGTGTTGGTCTGAGTTCTTTCTGAAGTGTGGTCTAAATAATTGGCCAACTCCTCCTTTGAAATCTATTAATTCATTAGGCTTAAATTTTCATGAGGATATTTAAAATGATGTGGTGTGGAGGTTTTAAAACATTTCTGTAAATTCTTTGACGCACCTTCCATTGAGAGGTAGGGTCTCTGTCTCCTTCCCTCGAGCCTCGGTTGAGCATGTGGTGGCTTCAACCACTGCAGCACAGCTGAGGAGATGCTACGTGGCTTCTGTGGCTGCAGCTTCCACTTTGTTCTCTGGGAACACTTCCTGTTGGAGTCCTGAGCCACTGTGAGAGGAGTGGGCTATCCTATCCCGCAATGCCAGGGAGACCGTGGCAGCATTCAGCTTGACAGTACAGTTGAGCCCATACCTTGGCATCTGGGCTGTTCACTGGATGAAGAAGTCATCTCAGAAGTGGGTCCTCCAGCCCCAGACTCTTGGGCTGCTTGTAACCATAGAAGTCATACCAGCTGGGGCTCCGACAGACTATGGAGCAGAAAGGAGCCTTCCCCACTATGCCCTTTCTGAACGCCTAACCCACAGAAGCCACAGGGGTTGTTGTTTTATACCACTGAGTTCTGGGGTGGCTTGTAACTTAGCAATAGATGACAGAAATGGGGCTGTGGGTATCTATTAGATGAATGTAAAGCCACACACTTCACTAGTAACAGAGGGCTGCACTTTCCTCACAATCGGTTCATTTGGCCACTTCGTCAAAGGCAGTAGCTGAATGACATGAGAACAGCCTGAGATCAATTGACAAGAAAGCTATGTGAAAGCTCAGCCAGTTTCGCTCAAAACAGATTTGTTGGTAATGATGACTTGATCTACTCATGTCACTACATGTATGTAACACAAAACTTTGAAGTACGTCTTAGGACATCAAGCAAGACTGGGAACATTCTTAGTTTGTGAGATGAGAGTGTAGGGCAATGTCTGTGAAAATGAAACATTAAAATGACACTTAAAAGATTGTTTAAGCATTCCAACAGTGAAGGTCATAATATTTATATGCCTCCTTAAATCTCCTGAATTTTAAATACCCCATGGTTTTAATTTAGTGCCCAACATGAAACTGTCCTCTACTCCCAAACCTGTCTTAATTTATTGATTTACTTACCTGTGTAAAGGCAATTACAAGAAACTTTTAAGATCTACAGACTGCAAATCTAAGCCTTGCCTCATCCACAAAAAGTAGAAAACTGAGCAAAAGTATCATGATCACTAGCTAAGTTCCATGAGAACTGGTTTTGTTTTGTGGTCTGCTAGTCTCCCAACCCCTAGAATAGTGCTTAGCATGTAGTAGGTGCTCAATATTTATTGAATAAATAATTGAACATGACAGATCCTGCAGGGTGGGCTACTGCTGAGGTGATGAGAAGAAAAGAGAAGGGAGGAAATGTCTACAAATTCCCTGAGTCAGAAACTGTCCTCAGTGCATATTTTGGCCACTATCGAAGAAAGTGAAATCAATCAAGAGACTATCTATCTATCTATCCACATATATAACATGATATATAGGATATATATATAGTATATATATATATATATAGTATATAGTATATATATATAATATATATATAGTATATATAACATATATATTATGTATATTATATAATAAATATATATTATATAATGAATATAATATAAATATAATCCATATAGTATAATATGTAATTGTATATTATGTGAATATATTATATTTATTATAATAAATAAATATCTGTATATATACATATATATATGAAGATAAGATTTCATGTAGAATTCACTGGGCTTTCCAATGGAAAATGGAAAAGCTGTGGGCATGAATTTAGTGTTTGTGTAGGATAGGGAGTGTATAATGTGGAGTAATTCCATGAAAAGGCAAAATCAACTTAAATTTTATCTGATTTCAGGACAGAGCTGTATATCCTCGGTCCAATGTTTCCATGATGTATTAAGAGTTTTCTACTTTAAGACAGTCACTAAGTGGCACATAAATCCAGGCAACCAAAGAAATGGTATTTAGTAGGAAAAGATTTTTTCCTATGTTTGGTGATTTGTTTCAGATTTGTTGGCAGATTAGTTTCAGTCTTGTACCAGTGCTCCCAGTACAAATTCATGTGATGTTATTTGTCACAAGCAGCTTTCAAAGTTAAACAACAAGAACATTCCCACCTAAGCTTATTCCCAGCTTGTAAAATGTGGATCCATCATTATTTACAAACAGAAGCACACTCAGGAATAGTAATCATGCTGCTGCTGCTGGTGATGAAGATGATAGCCACCCCTGTACTGAGTAGTTATTGCTCTTATTATCACATTTAGTCCTCACACCTACTCGGTAGGGAAGATATTATCATTACCATCACCCCTGTTTCTGAGAACACAAAACAAGAAAGGTTAAGTAACTTCTCCAATATCAAATACCTGGTGGAGCCAAGATCCAAACCCCAGTCTTTTTGACAGTAGAGTCAGGGTTCTTAAGTCCTAGCCTATATCACCTCTTGGAAGTTTTATTAAGCTTATCTCACCCATGTCTTACTCCAAAAGTACAAGCATCATTCCCCCAAATAATTTTAATGCTAAGTACATTTCTACATTAAAAAAAATGATAGCTTTCTTTTCAAAAAGGGAAAGCTGTCCTCCTCACTCAAACATGTCAACGTGGTAAACATCTGGCCCACTCCAGCAGGGCTGTGTCTCTGTCCAGTCAGGCTTGCTCTCCAAATTAATGGGACAACAGTCACAGGTACAAGTGGGAAAAGGCTGACTCCCTGAGCTAAGCCATTGCCAGGGACTCAACTCCCATCCCCTGTGGCACAGCAAATGGGAAAAGCACAGGCTCTGGAGTCAGACAGACTAGTTTCCAATTCTGACTTAACCACTTACTAATAACTTTGTAAATGTGGACAATGTTATTTGATCTCTCAGATCCTCAGTTTCTTTCAGGTAAAATGGCAATTATGTAATCTACCTCAAAGTAGGGTTGCCAGATTTAACACATAAAAATATAGGAGACCTGGTTAAATTTGAATTTTGGATAAACATTGACTATCTAAAAAAATATAGGTATGTCCCAAATATTGCATGGGTCATACTTATACTAAAATTATTGCATGAAACATACTTAAACTTTTTTTTGATATCTGAAATTAAAATTTAACTGGGTGTCCTATATTTTATCTGGCAGTTCTCCTCTAAAGGGTTATTGTGATGGTTGAATGAGATGACAGATATAAAGTGGTAGCCTACTTCCTGGGACATAATAGATGAATAATAGATGTTAGCTTCCTTTCCCCTGTGGAAGAACCTTATGCATCAATTACCCCTTCATGGACCAGCTTCTTTAGTATCTTCTCTAGAGTTATCTTTCTTACAACAACAAACATTCAACTGTTCACTGGAAGAAAAACACACAACCTAAAAGTTGGAAGTTAAGTTTTATTCAGGGAACTTACTGAGGACTATAGCTTTGGAGACAGTCTCTCAGATAGCTCTGAGGAACTGCTCCAAAGAGGTAAGGAAGGAGAAACGATATGCATTAATTTTTTCCCCTGCTGGTAAAAAAACCTATAGTTGAACATCAAAAGATTACTGTTAATCAGAAAGAACAGAAATATTAAGTTAATGATTTTAGTGCTTTTTTTTTTTTTGTACGGGGGAGAATGCAAGAATCTGGAATCATCTGACATTTTCCCTTAGATATGCATCTTGACTATCTAGGGGATGGCCTATCCAAAGCACAGAATGTTTCCTGTTTTTCTCCATCCTGAATTCCCCTCGGTGCCCTGTCACTGGGCGACTGCAGTGGCTAATGGCTTGATCCTTGTAGAATAAGAAATGGCAGGCAGAATTCTTTTCTTTACACAAGTCTCCCTTATCCATTAAATGACATGTCTCCCTTATTCATTAAATGTAACTGTAAAGAATTAAAATTTGCTCTCTGCCAGTTAGCATGTTACTTCTCCCTGTTCCTTCATTGTCAAATTTGCTGTCTTCAACACTCAGTTCCAATACTTCCTTTTCTTCCACTCTATCATTTATTCATTTGAAAAGTAATTGAAGAGCACTTACATTTGCCAGGCACTGTGCCAGGCCCTGCTACCACACAACTGTGAGCAAAAACTGACGTGGTCCCTCCCTGCTCTTACGGTGTTCACCATCTCCTGCAGTCTGACTTCTGTCCCTCATTCTGCTGAAATCCCCACACTGACAGTCACCAGTGCTCTCCTAATTCCTCATTCCCCTCCTCCATCACCCTTCTAAACAAATGAATGAATCCCTTTTCTCTCTGCCTCAGGGATCTCACACCTTCCTGTAACTACATCCTCCCTCCTCCCCTATCCCCCACCCCCACAAAATCCCTCCTCTACTCTTTCTATCTCAATAAAGAGCTTCCCTATCCACCCAGTTGCTTAAGCCAGAAACTCAGGAATCCTTGATTTTCCTTCTCCTTTTTATCCCCTCTGTTAGCAGGTTCTGTTGACTCTATAGTCAAAATATACTTCAAACTGCCCATGTCCCTTCATTGTCATTGTTACCACCTTGGCTTCAATTCCTTCCAACTCTCCTTTGACAGTGTAACAGCCTCCTAACTTGGTTCCCTTGGTTCCAGACTGAACTTTTCAGAAGAGCAAATCTGATCATGTCACTCCCATAACCATAAGAAACAATACAAAACAAAAAAAACCTTGAAGTGTTAGAGTACTAATGGTATACGTAGAATTTACATATTTATTAAAGGTTT
The DNA here is from genome assembly GCF_028564815.1 of Eubalaena glacialis. Classification (NCBI taxonomy): domain Eukaryota; kingdom Metazoa; phylum Chordata; class Mammalia; order Artiodactyla; family Balaenidae; genus Eubalaena; species Eubalaena glacialis. The sequence goes on from NC_083726.1 coordinate 91,019,018, forward strand.
TATTTGTCCAGTGACTTGAGATGTTTTAGAGGCAGCCTCACTTACGGAGTGCCTGTGCTAATAAGTCTATGTTATCAGCATGGTTGGGTCAGGTTAAGAAAAAAGAAATGACTGTAAAGCCTTCAGAAAATCCCATGTGCTAAAAGCATTTTACCCCCTCTTCAAAACATTTTTGAGAGGCAGAGCCCCTGGGGATTCCTCCCATACTTGTGCTGTAATAAATTCCTATCACACACCAAGACCAAGGAGAGACAGTAAGGGAAGGTAGGGCTCTACTTCCCTAGAAAAACAAGAACACCTGCTCTCTGGTGCTCAGAGCTCTTCCACCAGGGAAGCAGCAAAATGTTTGCTCCTCTTAACTGAGGTTTCACAGACCTCAGTTTCTGCTGCAGCAGAAAGAGGGCTACTGGCAAAAGCTCTCCCCAACTGAGAGAGTGGTGGGATAGCTGCTTGAAGCCAGGGTCTCTGCACTGATACAAACCAGAGGTCTGTGGAGGATGAGGGAGGGAGCATGAAATGTTGTAGGGGGGAGTCTGGAACACTAGAAAGCCCCACTCTCCAAAATCAGTTGAACAAGACCTCTTAACTCTGAAGTTAGATAGTGATAACCAAGCAATAACCAACCTACATTCACCACATGCCTTCACCATATAGCAAGCAATTACAATCTGCTGCTTGGGGAGGAACAAGGCATGGAAAGAAATCATCTTCATGCAGGAGTGCAAGCAGGGTTTGTTGATAACTGGGAGCAGAATAGGAACACTGGGAGAAAAAAAACCTCAGGCAATCCAGGCTTCACCCTAAGCACAAAGTAGGGGCAGCCCTTCATTGGCTGCATCCGAAGACTGTGGTGAGCTGAATGTAACTATGGTAACAACAACATAGCAACAACATCCAGCTCAACTACTAACAACCACTAAAGCCTGACAGAGAAAGCAGTGTGCCCATTTTCAGTTTACAAGCAATATATGTTATTCAGTGAAAATTATGACACACCAAAAAGGAAAAAATGACAACTTATCAAGTGATAAAGCAGTTAAGAGAACCAGGTTCAGATTCAAATATGACTTAGTTGTTGGAATTATCAAAGAGGGACTTTAAAATAACTATGATTAATTTGTTAAAAGCTTCAGTGGAAAAGGTGGACAACATGCATTCACAAATGGAAAATTTTAGCAGAGTGATGAAAACAATAAAAAGAATCAAATAGAAATTCTAGAAAGTGATAATATATATGAATTCCTTCCACAGGCTTATCAGCAGACTGGACAGAGCAAAAGAAAGGATCAGTGAACTTGAAGATAGGTCAATATAAATTATCTAAAATCAATCACAGAGAGAAAAAAAGAGTGGGGAAAAAAAGAACATATCTAAGAGAAGTAGGACAATAGCAAATGATCTAAACACATGTATCCTTGGATTCCAGAACAAGAGATAGAAAATGGGACTGAAGAATTATTTAAAGAGATAACTTTCAAAACGAATAAAAGACAAATAAACCACAGATCCAAGAAGTTCAGAGAGCCCAAGCAGTATAAATACCAAGAAAAATCCACTTAGGCTCATCGTAGTCAAATTGCTAAAACCAAAAGATAAAGAGAAAATCTTGAAGGTGGCAGAGATAAAGAAACTTTTTCTACAGAAGCACAGGATAGGAAGAAGAAGAGATTTCTTATCAGAAATTAGGCAAGCAGAAAACACCTTTAAAGAACTGAAAAAAAAAAAAAGTCAGTCAAGTCAGAATTCTGTATTCAGTGAAAATACCTTTCAAAAATGAACTTTTGTTCAGTCATCCTCTTGAATTATCAGAAAAAAATTTCCAGTTCAACCAAGATAAAATGAACTTTTTCACACTGAGAAACATCCAGGGTCTATTTGCTCCACTAAAACTACAAATGGAATTCAAGGCAGTGCAGCATGTTCAGTGTCTTCCATTTCTTCCAAGCTCAAACCTTTCACTGAATATTTTGAGGGGTAATGATGAGCCTATTGGGTTTGAAGATATCCTTAATGACCCGTCACAAAGTGAACTAATGGGAGGACCACATTTGATGGTTGAGTGTAAACTCGGTTTACTGTAATGCAACACGCTATTCATGGAAATAGAGGGGCTGCATCTTGTTTATAGTCATCTTTTACTATAATTTGATGTGCACAACATTAAAAGTACTGACACATGAGAAAAAAAAAATGAGGGTAAAAAAAAATGAGCATGAAGTAAGATTTTTTTCCAGAAAAACAAAAGCTGCTCTCAGTTTTTGAGATCTGCACAACAAGAAATGTTAAGGAAGTTCTTCAGGCTGAAGGAATCTGATACAAGATAGTTTTTTTTTTTATCTACACAAAGAAATAAAGAGAAAATATGGGTAAATATGGAAAATATTTTTCTTATTTTACCCTTTAAAAAATTTTTAACAATCTGAAGTAAAAACATTTAAAGGGCTTTACAAAATATGTTGAAGTAAAATGAATGAGAACAGTGGCATGAAGGACAAGAGGGAGGAAATGAATGAACACGATGGTAAGATTCTTACTCAGTATAAGTACTATACCATCATTTGAAAGTGAACTGTGGTAAGATAAAGATGTGTAATGTAAACCCTAGAACAACCAGATATTAGAGTGGCCTAGATGGTGGAGGAGGAAGACCCTGAGCTCATCTCCTCCCATGGGTACTCCAAAATTACAACTATTTACAGAGCAACCATTGATGAGAATGACCTGAGGACTAGCAGAAAAGATTTTCCACAATAAAGATATAAAGAAGGAACCACAACAAGATGAGGAGGAGGGGTGGAGATGCAGTATGGCCAAGACCCACACACCTGGGTAGGTGGCCCACAAACAGGAGGATAATCACAATTGCAGAGTTTCTCCCCGAGGAGTGAGGGGTCCGAGCCCAACATTAGGCTCCTCACCAGGGGGTCTTGCACTGGGAAAATGAGGCCCCAGAACATCTGGCTTTGAAGGCCGGTGGATCTTGTGTACAGGAGAGTCAGAGGGATGAAGAAAACAGAGACTCTGTTCTTAAAAGGCATGTGCAAATTCTCACACCCTCTGAGACCCAGTTCACAGGCAATAATTTGAAAGGAGCCTGGGTCAGATCCACATACTGATTTTAGAGAGGCTCAGAAAGAGGCAGGAGGTCTCTGGGACTCCCCTTGGGTACATAGATGCTGGCAGCAGCCATTTGGGGAGCTCCTCCTATCATGAGGACACCGGGGCTGGCAAGTGCCATTTTGGAGTCCTCCCTCTAGAACCCTAGCAGGCCAAGCAGTTCAATCATGTGGGGGCCTAGCCCCACCCACCAGTGGGCAGCCACCAGCCCTGGACTCACCTCAGCACCACATCAAGCCATGCCAGAACCAAGCACTGCCCACCAGCAGCTGGCAGCCTCCACATAAGCCAGGGCCTAGCAGCCAACTGGGCTGTGGACCAGCCCCACCTACCAGTTTGCTCACAGTAGTTGTCCTCACCACAGAAGAAGGGACTACACAGCCCACATAGTGGGCACCCCTAGATCACATAGCTCTGATGAACAGAGGGGAGTACAATGTCTTCTACATAAGACCACTTCTCCAAGGTCAGAAAATGTAACTGACCTATGAAATACATAAAAATAAAGACAGAGAATTAGGCAAAATGAGGTGACAGAAAGATATGTTCCAAATGAAGGAACAAGACAACATCCCAGAAGCAGAACTAAATGAAGTAGAGATAAACAATTTACCCAGTAAAGAGTTCAAAGTAATAAAGATCATAAAGATGTTCAATAAACTCAGGAGAAGAATGGATGAACACAGTGAGAAATTTAACAAAGAGCTATAAAATATAAAGTAGAAGCAAACAAAGCTAAAGAATACAATAACTAAAATTAAAAAAAAAATACTAGAAGCATCAACAGTACACTAGATGATGCAGAGATGAGGATCAGTGAACTGGAAGGCAGAGTAGTAGATATCACCCAAGCTGAACAGAAAAAAGAAAAAAGAATTGTAAAAAATTAGGACAGTTTAAGAGACCTCTGGAACAACATCAAGGATACTAACATTTGCATATAGGGGTCCCAGAGGAGAAGAAAGAGAGGAAGGGGCAGAGAACTTATTTGAAGAGATAAAAGCTGAAAACTTCCCTTGAAAGGAAACAGACATTCAGGTCCAGGAAGCACAGAGAGTCCCAAACAAGATCAACCAGAGGTCCATAAAAAATAAACTGTAATTAAAATGGCAAAAAGTAAATATAAAGAGAGAATACTAAAAGCATCAAGGGAAAAGCAAGAAGTAATGTACAAGGGAACTTCCATAAGACTGTCAGTTGACTTTTCAGCAGAAATTTTGCAGGTCCAAAGGGAGCAGCATATTTAAAATAATGAAAGGAAAACCTACTTTCAAAAATACTCTACTCAGCAAGTCTGTCATTCAGATTTGAAGGAGAGATAAAGAGTTTTACAGACAAGTAAAAGCTAAAGGAGTTCAGCACCACTAAACCAGCTTACAAGAAAGGTTAAAGGGACTTATCTAAATGGAAAGAAAGACCACAACTAGAAATCTGAAAATTATGAAAAGAAAAATCTCACTGGTAAAGGAAAATATACAGTAACAGTAGTAGACCAACCACTTATAAAGCTAGCAGGAAAGTTAAAAAACAAAAATAGTAAAATCACCTATATCCACAATAAACAGTTAAGGGATACACAAAACAAAAAAATTGTAAAATATGATGTCAAAAACATTAAATGTGGTTCAATATCCACAAATGAGTCAATGTGATACACCACATTAACAAATTGAAGAATAAAAATCATATAATCATCTTGATAGATGAAGAAAAAGCTTTTGACTAACTTCAACATCCATATATGATAAAAAAAACTCTCCACAAAATAGGTATGGAGAGAATATACATAAACATAGTAAAGGACATATATGACAAACCTACAGCCAACATCATAGTCAATGATGAAAAGCTGAAGTATTTCCTCTAAGATCAGGAACAAGACCAGGATACCCACTCTTGCCACTTTTATTCAACATAATATTGGATGTCATAGACACAGCAATCAGACAAGAAAGAAATAAGAATCATCAAAATTGGAAAGGAAGAAGTAAAACTGTCACTGTTTGTGGGTGACATGATGCTATATATAAAATATCATAAAGACACTACCAAAAAACTATTAGAACTAATAATTGAATTCGGTAAACTTGCAGGATGCAAAATTAACATACAGAAATCTGTTGCATTTCTGTACACTAATAATGAACTATCAGGAAGAGAAATAAAGAAAACAATCCCATTTACAAAGGCATCAAGAAGAATAAAATACCTTAGGGAGGGGCAAGATGGCGGAAGAGTAAGACGCGGAGATCACCTTCCTCCCCACAGATACATGAGAAATACATCTACACGTGGAACTGCTCCTACAGAACACCCACTGAACGCTGGCAGAAGACGTCAGACCTCCCAAAAGGCAAGAAAATCCCCACGTACTTGGGTAGGGCAAAAGAAAAAAGAAATAACAGAGACAAAAGAATGGGGACGGGACCTGCACCAGTGGGAGGGAGCTGTGAAGGAGGAAAGGTTTCCACACACTAGGAAGCCCCTTCGTGGGCAGAGACTGCGGGTAGCAGAGGGGGGAAGCTTCGGAGCCACGGAGGAGAGCGCAGACACATTGGTGCGGAGGGCAAAGTGGAGATTCCCGCACAGAGGAGCGGTGCCGACCAGCACTCACCAGCCCGAGAGGCTTGTCTGCTCGGCCGCCGGGGCGGGCGGGGCCTGGGAGCTGGGGCTCGGGCTTCGGTGCTAGCCGGGAGGGAGTCCGGGAAAAAGACTGCAGCTGCCAAAGAGGCAAGAGAATTTTTCTTGCCTCTTTGTTTCGCGGCGCGCAAGGAGAGGGGATTCAGAGCGCCGCCTAAACGAGCTCCAGAGACGGGCGCGAGCCGCGGCTATCAGCGCGGATCCCACAGCAACAGGGACGCAGAGGGAAAAACAGAGAGATTCCCGCACAGAGGCTCGGCGCCGAGCAGCACTCACCAGCCCGAGAGGCTTGTCTGCTCACCCGCCGGGGCGGGCGGGGGCTGGGAGCTGAGGCGCGGGCTTCGGTCGGATCCCAGGGAGAGGACTGGGGTTGGCTGCGTGAACACAGCCTGAAGGGTCTAGCGCACCACAACTAGCCGGGAGGGTGCACGAGAAAAAGTCTGCAGCTGCCGAAGAGGCAGGAGACTTTTTCTTGCCTCTTTGTTTCGCGGCGTGCAAGGAGAGGGGATTCAGAGCGCCACTTAAACGAACTCCAGAGACGGGCGCGAGCCGCGGCTATCAGCGCGGACCCCAGAGACGGGCATGAGACGCTAAGGCTGCTGCTGCCGCCACCAAACAGCCTGTGGGCGAGCACAGGTCATTCTCCACACCGCCCCTCCCGGGAGCCTGTGCAGCCCGCCACGGCCAGGCTCCCGTAATCCGGGGACAACTTCCCCGGGAGAGCGCACGGCGCGCCTCAGGCTGCTGCAACGTCACGCCGGCTTCTGCCGCCGCAGGCTCGCCCCGCCTCCTCCGTACCGCTCCCTCCCCCCGGCCTGAGTGAGCCAGAGCCCCCGAATCAGCTGCTCCTTTAACCCCGTTCTGTCTGGGCGGGGAACAGACGCCCTCAGGGGACCTACATGCAGAGGCGGGTCCAAATCCAAAGCTGAACCCCGGGAGCTGTACGAACAAAGAAGAGAAAGGGAAATCTCTCCCAGCAGCCTCAGAAGCAGCGGATTAAAGCTCCACAAACAACTTGATGTGCCTGCATCTGTTGAATACCTGAATAGACAACGAATCATCCCAAATTTAGGAGATGGACTTTGGGAGCAGGATATATTAACTTTTCCCCTTTTCCTTTTTTTTGTGAGTGTAGATGTGTATGCTTCTGGGTGAGATTTTGTCTGTATAGCTTTGCTCTCACTGTTAGTCCTAGGGTTAGGTCCGTCTTTTTTTTTTTTTTTTTTTTTTTTTTGGCTTAAAAATTTTTTTTTCCCCTAATAAATGTTTTCTTAATAATTTTTCCCTTATTTTCTATTTTTAAAAAAATTTTTAATAAGTTTTTTCATATTTTTTATTTTAAAAAATTAAAAAATTTTTTTTCTTAATAAATTTTTTCTAAATAATTTTTTTCTTATTTTTAGTATAAAAAATTAATAAATCTATTTTTAAAAATTAAAAAAAAATTTTTTTCTTAATAAATTTACTCTTAATAATTTTTTTTTCTTATTTTTTATTATAATTGCTTTATTTTATTTTATTTTATCCTCTTTTTTTCTTTCTTTCCATTTTTTCTCCCTTTTATTCTGAGCCGTGTGGATGAAAGGCTCTTGGTGCTCCAGCCAGGCATCAGGGCTGTGCCTCTGAGGTGGGAGAGCCAACTTCAGGACACTGGTCCACAAGAGACCTCCCAGCTCCACGTAATACCAAACGGCGAAAATCTCTCAGAGATCTCCATCTCAACATCAAGACCCAGCTTCACTCAACGACCAGCAAGCTACAGTGCTGGACACCCTATGCCAAACAACTAGCAAGAGAGGAACACAGCCCCATCCATTAACAGAGAGGCTGCCTAAAATCATAATAAGGCCACAGACACCCCAAAACACACCACCAGACGTGGACGAACCCACCAGAAAGACAACATCCAGCCTCATCCACCAGAACACAGGCACTAGTTCCCTCCACCAGGAAACCTACACAACCCACTGAACCAACCTTAGCCACTGGGGACAGATACCAAAAACAACGGGAACTACGAACCTGCAGCCTGTGAAAAGGAGACCCCAAACACAGTAAGATAAGCAAAATGAGAAGACAGAAAAACACACAGCAGATGAAGGAGCAGGGTCAAAACACACCAGACCTAACAAATGAAGAGGAAATAGGCAGTCTACCTGAAAAAGAATTCAGAATAATGATAGTAAGGATGATCCAAAGTCTTGGAAATAGAATAGACAAAATGCAAGAAACATTTAACAAGGACGTAGAAGAACTAAAGAGGAACCAAGAAACGATGACAAGCACAATAAATGAAATTAAAAATACTCTAGATGGGATCAATAGCAGAATAACTGAGGCAGAAGAACGGATAAGTGACCTGGAAGATAAAATGGTGGAAATAACTACTGCAGACCAGAATAAAGAAAAAAGAATGAAAAGAACTGAGGACAGTCTCAGAGACCTCTGGGACAACATTAAACGCACCAACATTCGAATTATAGGGGTCCCAGAAGAAGAAGAGAAAAAGAAAGGGACTGAGAAAATATTTGAAGAGATTATAGTTGAAAACTTCCCTAATATGGGAAAGGAAATAGTTAATCAAGTCCTGGAAGCACAGAGAGTCCCATACAGGATAAATCCAAGGAGAAACACACCAAGACACATATTAATCAAACTATCAAAAATTAAATATAAAGAAAACATATTAAAAGCAGCAAGGGAAAAACAACAGATAACACACAAGGGCATCCCCATAAGGTTAACAGCTGATCTTTCAGCAGAAACGCTGCAAGCCAGAAGGGAGTGGCAGGACATATTTAAAGTGATGAAGGAGAAAAACCTACAACCAAGATTACTCTACCCAGCAAGGATCTCATTCAGATTTGATGGAGAAATTAAAACCTTTACAGACAAGCAAAAGCTGAGAGAGTTCAGCACTACCAAACCAGCTTTACAACAAATGCTAAAGGAACTTCTCTAGGCAAGAAACACAAGAGAAGGAAAACACCTACAATAACAAACCCAAAACATTTAAGAAAATGGGAATAGGAACATACATATCGATAATTACCTTAAATGTAAATGGATTAAATGCTCCCACCAAAAGACACAGACTGGCTGAATGGATACAAAAACAAGACCCATATATATGCTGTCTACAAGAGACCCACTTCAGACCTAGAGACACATACAGACTGAAAGTGAGGGGATGGAAAAAGATATTCCATGCAAATGGAAATCAAAAGAAAGCTGGAGTAGCAATTCTCATATCAGACAAAATAGACTTTAAAATAAAGACAATTACAAGAGACAAAGACGGACACTATATAATGATCAAGGGATCGATCCAAGAGGAAGGTATAACAATTGTAAATATTTATGCACCCAACATAGGAGCACCTCAATACATAAGGCAAATACTAACAGCCATAAAAGGGGAAATCGACAGTAACACAATCATAGTAGGGGACTTTAACACCCCACTTTCACCAATGGACAGATCATCCAAAATGAAAATAAATAAGGAAACACAAGCTTTAAATGATACATTAAACAAGATGGACTTAATTGATATTTATAGGACATTCCACCCAAAAACAACAGAATACACATTTTTCTCAAGTGCTCATGGAACATTCTCCAGGATAGATCATATCTTGGGTCACAAATCAAGCCTTGGTAAATTTAAAAAAATTGAAATCGTATCAAGTATCTTTTCCGACCACAACGCTATGAGACTAGATATCAATTACAGGAAACGATCTGTAAAAAATACAAACACATGGAGGCTACACAATACACTACTTAATAACGAAGTGATCACTGAAGAAATCAAAGGGGAAATCAAAAAATACCTAGAAACAAATGACAATGGAGACACGACGATCCAAAACCTATGGGATGCAGCAAAAGCAGTTCTAAGAGGGAAGTTTATAGCAATACAAGCCTACATCAAGAAACAGGAAACATCTCGAATAAACAACCTAACCTTGCACCTAAAGCAATTAGAGAAAGAAGAACAAAAAAACCCCAAAGCTAGCAGAAGGAAAGAAATCATAAAGATCAGATCAGAAATAAATGAAAAAGAAATGAAGGAAACAATAGCAAAAATCAATGAAACTAAAAGCTGGTTCTTTGAGAAGATAAACAAAATTGATAAACCATTAGCCAGACTCATCAAGAGCAAAAAGGAGAAGACTCAAATTAATAGAATTAGAAATGAAAAAGGAGAAGTAACCACTGACACTGCAGAAATACAAACGATCATAAGAGATTACTACAAGCAACTCTATGCTAATAAAATGGACAACCTGGAAGAAATGGACAGATTCTTAGAAATGCACAACCTGCCGAGACTGAACCAGGAAGAAATAGAAAATATGAACAGACCAATCACAAGCACTGAAATTGAAACTGTGATTAAAAATCTTCCAACACACAAAAGCCCAGGACCAGATGGCTTCACAGGCGAATTCTATCAAACATTTAGAGAAGAGCTAACACCTATCCTTCTCAAACTCTTCCAAAATATTGCAGAGGGAGGAACACTCCCCAACTCATTCTACGAGGCCACCATCACCCTGATACCAAAACCAGGCAAAGATGTCACAAAGAAAGAAAACTACAGGCCAATATCACTGATGAACATAGATGCCAAAATCCTCAACAAAATACTAGCAAACAGAATCCAACAGCACATTAAAAGGATCATACACCATGATCAAGTGGGGTTTATTCCAGGAATGCAAGGATTCTTCAATATACGCAAATCAATCAACGTGATACATCATATTAACAAATTGAAGGAGAAAAACCATATGATCATCTCAATAGATGCAGAGAAAGCTTTCGACAAAATTCAACACCCATTTATGATAAAAGTCCTGCAGAAAGTAGGCATAGAGGGAACTTTCCTCAACATAATAAAGGCCGTATATGACAAACCCACAGCCAACATTGTCCTCAATGGTGAAAAACTGAAACCATTTCCACTAAGATCAGGAACAAGACAAGGTTGCCCACTCTCACCACTATTATTCAACATAGTTTTGGAAGTGTTAGCCACAGCAATCAGAGAAGAAAAAGAAATAAAAGGAATCCAAATCGGAAAAGAAGAAGTAAAGCTGTCACTGTTTGCAGATGACATGATACTATACATAGAGAATCCAAAAGATGCTACCAGAAAACTACTAGAGCTAATCAATGAATTTGGTAAAGTAGCAGGATACAAAATTAATGCACAGAAATCTCTTGCATTCCTGTATACTAATGATGAAAAATCTGAAAGTGAAATTAAGAAAACACTCCCGTTTACCACTGCAACAAAAAGAATAAAATACCTAGGAATAAACCTACCTAAGGAGACAAAAGACCTGTATGCAGAAAATTATAGGACACTGATGAAAGAAATTAAAGATGATACAAATAGATGGAGAGATATACCATGTTCTTGGATTGGAAGAATCAACATTGTGAAAATGACTCTGCTACCCAAAGCAATCTACAGATTCAATGCAATCCCTATCAAACTACCACTGGCATTTTTCACAGAACTAGAACAAAAAATTTCACAATTTGTATGGAAACACAAAAGACCCCGAATAGCCAAAGCAATCTTGAGAACGAAAAATGGAGCTGGAGGAATCAGGCTCCCTGACTTCAGACTATATTACAAAGCTACAGTAATCAAGACAGTTTGGTACTGGCACAAAAACAGAAATATAGATCAATGGAACAGGATAGAAAGCCCAGAGATAAGCCCACGCACATATGGTCACCTTATCTTTGATAAAGGAGGCAAGCATATACAGTGGAGAAAAGACAGCCTCTTCAATAAGTGGTGCTGGGAAAATTGGACAGGTACATGTAAAAGTATGAAATTAGAACACTCCCTAACACCATACACAAAAATAAACTCAAAATGGATTAAAGACCTAAGTGTAAGGCCAGAGACTATCAAACTCTTAGAGGAAAACATAGGCAGAACACTGTATGACATAAGTCACAGCAAGATCCTTTTTGACCCAGGTCCTAGAGAAATGGAAATAAAAACACAAATAAACAAATGGGACCTAATGAAACTTAAAAGCTTTTGCACAGCAAAGGGAACCATAAACAAGACCAAAAGACAACCCTCAGAATGGGAGAAAATATTTGCAAATGAAGCAACGGACAAAGGATTAATCTCCAAGATTTACAAGCAGCTCATGCAGCTCAATAACAAAAAAACAAACAACCCAATCCAAAAATGGGCAGAAGACCTAAATAGACATTTCTCCAAAGAAGAGATACAGATTGCCAACAGACACATGAAAGAATGCTCAACATCATTAATCATTAGAGAAATGCAAATCAAAACTACAATGAGGTATCATCTCACACCGGTCAGAATGGCCATCATCAAAAAATCTAGAAACAATAAATGCTGGAGAGGGTGTGGAGAAAAGGGAACACTCTTGCACTGTTGGTGGGAATGTAAATTGATACAGCCACTATGGAGAACAGTATGGAGGTTCCTTAAAAAACTAAAAATAGAACTACCATATGACCCAGCAATCCCACTACTGGGCATATACCCTGAGAAAACCATAATTCAGAAAGAGTCATGTACCAAAATATTCATTGCAGCTCTGTTTACAATAGCCAGGACATGGAAGCAACCTAGGTGTCCATCATCGGATGAATGGATAAAGAAGATGTGGCACATATATACAATGGAATATTACTCAGCCGTAAAAAGAAATGAAATGGAGGTGTTTGTAATGAGGTGGATGGAGTTAGAGTCTGTCATACAGAGTGAAGTAAGTCAGAAAGAGAAAAACAAATACAGTATGCTAACACATATATATGGAATCTAAGGAAAAAAAAAAAAAGAGGTCATGAAGAACCTAGTGGCAAGATGGGAATAAAGACACAGACCTACTAGAGAATGGACTTGAGGATATGGGGAGGGGGAGGGGTGAGATGTGACAGGGTGAGAGAGTGTCATGGACGTATATACACTACCAAATGTAAAATAGATAACTAGTGGGAAGCAGCCGCATAGCACAGGGAGATCAGCTCGGTGCTTTGTGACCACCTAGAGGGGTGGGATAGGGAGGGTGGGAGGGAGGGAGATGCAAGAGGGAAGAGATATGGCAACATATGTATATGTGTAACTGATTCACTTTGTTGTAAAGCAGAAGCTAGCACACCATTGTAAAGCAATTATACTTCAATAAAGATGTTTTTAAAAAAAAAAAAAAAAAAAAAAAAAAAAAGAATAAAATACCTTAGAATAAATATAACCAGGGAGGTAAAAGACTTGTACTTGAAAACTATAAGACATTAATGAAAGAAACTAAGATGACACAAACAAATGGAAAGATATACCATGCTCATGCATTGGAAGAATTAATATTGCTAAAATGACCATACTCTCCAAGGCAATCTAGAGATTCAATGCAATCCTTATCAAAATACCAGTGACATTTACCACAGAACTAGAACAAATAATTCTAAAATTTGTATGGAATCATGAAAGACCCCAAATAGCCAAATAATCTTGAAAAAGAAGAATAAAGCTGGAGGTATTATGTTTCCTGAATTCAAACTCTACTACAAAGATACAGTAATCAAAAGAGTATGGTACTGGCAGAAAAACAGACACCAGATCAGTGGAACAGAATAGAGAGCCCAGAAATGAACGCACGCTTATATGGGCAATTAACCTACAACATAGGAGGCAAGAATATACAATGGGGGAAATCACAGTCTCTTCAATAAATGGAGTTGGGAAACAGCTACCTGCAAAAGAATCAAACTGTACTACTTTCTCACACCATATAGAAAAATAAACTCAAAATGTATTAAACACTTAGATGTAAGACCTGAAACCATAAGAATCCTAGAAGCAAACATAGGCAGTATGATCCTTGACATTGGTCTTAGCAATATTTTTTTGAATGTTCCTCTGGCAAGCGAAACAAAACAAAAAATAAACAAATTGGAATACATCAAACCAAAAAATTTTTACACAGTGAAGGAAACTATCAACAAAACCAAAAGGCTGCCTACTTAATGGGAGATGAAATTTTCAAATGATATACCTGATAAGGAATTAATATCCAAAATATACAAAAAACTCATACAACTAAACTTCAAAAACCAAACAAGCCAATTAAAAAATGGACAGAGGACCTGAATAGACATTTTTCCAAAGAAGACATACTGATGGCCAAAAGGCACATGAAAAGATGTCAATGTCACTAATCATCAGGGAAATGCAAATCAAAACCACACTGAGATATCACCTCACACCTGTCAGAATGGCTATTATCAAAAAAACAACAAATAACAAGGGTAGGCGAGGATGTGGAGAAAAGTAAACCCTCACACACTGTTGGTGGGAATGTAAATTGGTGCAGCCACTATGGAAAACAATATGGAGGTTCTCAAAAAAATAAAAAATAGAACTACCATAGGATACAGCCATTCTACTTCTGGGTATTTTTCTGAAGAAAACAAGAACACTAATTTGAAAATATATATGCTTCCCCTATGTTCATTGCAGCATAATTTTCAATAGCCAAGATATGAAAGCAGCCTAAGTGCCCATCAAATAGATGAATAGATAAAGAAGTGGTATATATATGCAATGGAATATTACTCAGCCATAAAAAGGAATGAAATCTTGCCACTTAGGAGAGCATGGATTGACCTAGAGGGTATTTTGCTAAGTGAAATAAGTCTGGCAGAGAAAGACAAGTACTGTGTGATTTCACTTATATGTGGAATCTAAAAAAACAAAACAAATATAACAAAACAGAAACAGAGTCATAGATACAGAGAGTAAACAGGTAGTTGCCAGAGGGGAGGGAGAAGGGGGTATGAGTGAAATAGGTGAGGGAGATTAACAGTTACAAACTTCCAGTTACAAAATAAATGAGTCACAGAGATGAAATGTACAGCATGTGAAATATAGTCATTAATAATGTAATATATTTGTATAGTGACAGATGGTAACTAGGCTTTTATTGTGGTGATCATTTTTTAATGTATAGAAATATTGAATCACTATGTTGTACACCCTGAACTAACATCCTGTTGTAGGTCAGTTATACCTTAAAAAAAACAACCAACCAATCAACCAAACAAACTCATAGAAAAAGAGATTAGATTTGTGGTTACCACAGGCAGAGGGTGGAGGGAGGGGGAATTTGATGAAGGCAGTCAAAAGGTATAGACCACCAGTTATGAGATAAATAAATACTAGGGATGTAATATATAATGATAAATATAATTAATAGTGCTGTATGTTATTTATGAAAGTTGTTAAGGGAGTGACAACTCTCATTACAAGGAAAAAATAATTCTTTTCTTTTTCTTTTTGTATCTATATGAGATGATGCAGGCTCACCAAACTTGTTGTAGTCATCATTTCATGATGTATGTAAATCACATCATTATATCTTGATAAAATTTGAAGGAACCCCCCTCCAGAATAATCAAATAAATAAAAGTGTAACTAATAAGCAAATTGGGAAAATAAAACAGAATCATAAAAAATAATACAATAAATCCAAAGGAGGCCAGAAAAGGAATGGGGAAAAAAAAAAGAACAAATGGGACAAATAGAAAACAACTAGCAAGATGGCAGATTTAAATGCAGACATATTTATAATTACATTAATGCTCTGAACACTTCAATGTCAGATTTGGTGAAAAAAGCAAGACCCAAAATACATGGGTCTTGCGCAATAAAGGAAACCCACTTCAAATATAAAGACTTACATAAATCAAGAGTAAAAGCATGGAAAATTTTCCATGCAAATACTAATGAAAAGATAGTGCAGTAGTTGTATTAGTATCAGACTAATTGGACTTCTGAACAAGAAATATTACTGTTACAACCCTCAGAATGGGAGAAAATATTTGCAAATGAAGCAACTGACAAAGGATTAATCTCCAAAATTTACAAGCAGCTCATGCAGCTCAATATCAAAAAATCAAACAACCCAATCCAAAACTGGGCAGAAGACCTAAATAGACATTTCTCCAAAGAAGATATACAGATTGCCAACAAACACATGAAAGAATGCTCAACATCACTAATCATTAGAGAAATGCAAATCAAAACTACAATGAGGTATCACCTCACACCAGTCAGAATGGCCATCATCAAAAAATCTACAAACAATAAATGCGGGAGAGGGTGTGGAGAAAAGGGAACCCTCTTGTACTGTTCGTGGGAATGTAAATGGATACAGCCACTATGGAGAACAGTATGGAGGTTCCTTAAAAAACTAAAAATAGAACTACCATACAACCCAGCAATCCCACTACTGGGCATATACCCTGAGAAAACCATAATTCAAAAAGGGTCATATACCACAACGTTCATTGCAGCTCTGTTTACAATAGCCAGGACATGGAAGCAACCTAAGTGTCCATCGACAGATGAATGGATAAAGAAGATGTGGCACATATATACAATGGAATATTACTCAGCCATAAAAACAAACAAAATTGAGTTATTTGTAGCGAGGTGGATGGACCTAGACTCTGTCATACCGAGTTAAGTAAGTCAGAAAGAGAAAAACAAATACCATATGCTGACACATATATATGGAATCTAAAAAAAAAAAAGGTTATGAAGAACCTAGAGTCAGGACAGGAATAAAGACACAGACGTAGAGAATGGACTTGAGGACATGGGGAGGGGGAAGGGTAAGCTGGGACGAAGTGAGAGAGTAGCATGGACATATATACAGTATCAAATGTAAAACAGATAGCTAGTGGGAAGCAGCCGTATAGCACAGGGAGATCAGCTCCGTGCTTTGTGACCACCTAGAGGGGTGGGATAGGGAGGGTGGGAGGGAGACACAAGTTATGGGGATATATGTATATGTATAGCTGATTCACTTTGTTATAAAGCAGAAACTAACACACCATTGTAAAGCAGTTATACTCCAATAAGGATGTTAACAAAATAAAAAATAAAATAAAATAAAAAAGAAAGAAATATTACTGTTGGTAAAAGGGGGCATTCCATAATGATGAATGGTTAATTTGCAAGAGGACATAATAGTTCTAAATATGTATGCACCCAATTACATAGTTCAAATACACCAATAATAAATGATGGTACAATAATTTTGTTGGTTGGTTTGGTTTACTCCAGTTAACAAATGCTGTGACAAAGTTGCTGCTCCGTCAGCACCCACCACCACCATCCTGCTTCGCCGAGCTCAGGGACAGTGGTCTCTATGTAGTCATCATCAGGTCTACAACTAAAGACCAGAATATTTCTACCTCCCATGAGCATATGTCCTAGCACATGTTTAAAGGGAAAATTCATATTAGAATGAATGAAGGAAGTGAAAGAAACTAGAATTGTCACAAAGAGAAGTTGGAAAAGAAAAACCTTTCAAGAAATCTGAAGTTAGATTGTGCATAAGGTGTCTGAAGCACATTGTTTGGCTCTGAGTTAAAAACATTCACTTATTAGTTAGGCTTAAACTTTTATCAGGAGACTTTAAAGTTAATCTGTTAATCAAACATGATTCCACAAACATCACTGTAACTGGTGGCTGCATTTTCTGTGTTGACTCATTATTTAATTTCACACCTTGTTCGTTCAGTAATTTCAGTTTTGACAGATAGCAACTCAGTGAAGTCAGGAGCTACTCATCTGAATCCAGTCAATAAGGAAAGGTATTTGAAATGGGAAAGGGGTGAACAATTTTGATCTGAAGAGAACATTGTTATTTATTAATAATACATAATTTAACCACAGATTTTTTGTTCTGTCACCTGAAAACCTCACTTCACTAACTGTAAATGGAAAGTAACCTTTTAAAATTGTCTAAAAAATAAAATTAAAAAAATGAGTTTGGTTTTCCATTCCAACAGTGCTGGTCAAAACATTTATATGCCCCCTTAAAACCCCTGAATTTTAAATACATGCAATTTCACTTTAGTGGCAAACATGAAACTGTTCTCTAAACCCAACCCTGTGTAAGTAACTTGATTTATATGATTTTGTGCAAGGTAATTACAAGAAAATTTTTAAGATTCATTGTGTGAAAATCTAACCACCACCACCACTCATAAACACACACACACACACACACACACACACACACACACACACTTCTTCTCATACTTTAGATTCTCTTACAATTTTTGGTTAAATCAGTATTTAGTATTAAATTATTATGACCGTGTAAGTATTGTTTACAGCAGAGTCACACACTGAAGTAACTATGAATACATTTCCTTCTTGAACCAATCTGAGGATCAACTTCATACCCATCAGATTAACAAAAGTTAAAAACTCTGATGCAGTTGAATTTTGGTGAGGATGTGAAGAGAGGGGCCTTACTGCTGATGTGCCTGTGAATTGCTCCATCCATTCTGAAGAGCAGTTTCTCTGGATATGGAACAGTGGGCATGGGTTTTCCACACATTTCAGAAACTCCACTTCTAGGGGCATACCCAACAGATACTCTCATCTATATGCTGTTGACACTAGGCACTATTGTACCATAGTTTGTAATAGGAAAACTGAGGAAATAATTCAAGTAATCATAGGAAAATGGATAAACAAATTGTGAAGCTGAAACATTACACAGCAGTTAATATTGATGAACTTTGACTATGTGTATCTAAATGGGTGAACTTCAAAAACCTAATGTTCAGTAGGAAAACAGGGAAGTTAACACAATGATAAATACAGTGATAACTGTAAGGGAGGAAGAAGTTTTCCTCTACCCTTCCAGTTTCTTCTAGTTGTGAAAACGCACAACTCGTCTCAGGACTTAATGAAGCTTAGGCTCTTTATGGCACAGAAAGAATTCAGTGAGGGAAAAAGTGATAGGTAAAGAGTGGATTTATTAGTATAGGATGCCTGTGAAGGACACAAGAGGGCAGGCAAGAGAGCTCTGCCCTGAGAACTAAGCGGGCTATGTTTTTATAATCAAAGGAAAAGTGGAGAAGGGGAGAAGACCACCTTCTTCCTCATTCTTTGAGTAGACGTCAAGCTTACATCATTAGCTTCTCCTTTGTGTCAGGTGGGGGAGTTTTTGACCCTATATGGTCAAACTCGGACTGTCATGGAGCTATTCAACTCAGCAGAAGGGTGATAACATATACTAAAATATGTTAAAATATGTTAAATTGTCTCAAGTTTCACTATAATGAGGGTCTTCTACTTTGGAATGTCACCTTTCCCCTATATTTCTGTCCTCAGTCCATGCACAGGTGCGTGTCCGAAGGATCATTATCTTACTGACCTTGACTAGCAGGATGCAGGCCTCATTTTTTCACTTAATGGCCTGGGGCAGATCTTGTACTTTTATTGCCTGGTGTCATTGTTAAGCAGGCCTGTTTTGTGTCACAATATTCTGTTTACTTTCCTGAGTGATTATTAACTTACGATGGTCTCCCAAAGTTTCCTCTCTATCTATAATCCCCTAGTGGGATTTCCAAAACTAGCTGTGCAACTATCCTAGTCTATCCCTATCAGTTGGTCTGAGAACTAAATGGACATGAGGTAGATAAACAGAAGAAGATCAAACAAAAGTTTAATAACATGTATACCTGTGAGAGACTCGGAAGAACAGAGTAACTTGTCAAAATAGCCAAAGCCCTCACCTTAAATGCCATCTTCAGCTAAAGAGAAAAGAGGATGCTAGGGGTAGTGGTTTGGGACTTCAAAGGAGAAGAAGCGAAGTCACATGGGGATAGAAAAGCAAATGTTTGGTAAGCAAATGTTTGCTGGGCCATGCAGAGACAATGGGACACAGAGTGGACTCTGGTCTCCAGACCCTGCTGAGTTTCCCACACACACCTAGCGTGTGTTCTCTGGAGATAGCTGTATTCTGTTAACAGGCACTTTATCTATATTCTTTTAGACAGCTAAGGGAGAGGTAACAAGAAAAACTTCCCAAGTCTTCTGTTTCTTAAAAATAATCAGCCTAAATTAATCTTCATGTCAAAGAGACACATTTTTGGGTAGCAAGTTTTGCTCCCCTGTATAACCTTTATTCAAAGTTTGAAAATAAATCAAATATGCCATTTGTTCGTTATAGTTATAAACTTATAAAGTAATAGTAATAAAATATGCATAAGAATGATAAACAGCAAATTCAGGATCATGGTTACTTCTAGGGAAGGAGGATACAAGTGGTACAAGAGATTTAAAATGTTTCTATAAGTTTTAGAAAAATGAGGTAGATATATTACAGTGTCAAGACTTGATAGAGCTAGGTGGTGGAAACACAGATGTTCATTGTTTTTCTTTGTAATTTATGTTAGGCATTATATCATAATTTTTTTAAAAGAAAAGAAAATGCACTTTCATAAAAAATGTCCCTCCTGAAAGAAGATGTCTGGTAAAGAAATCCCTCTCTGCCCTTGCAGCCTGAATTTGATTTAGAATCTGCCGATCCTAGGCAAAGTGCCTAGTCGCTAGACAGTTTCTGAGGCCTTCAGTTTTACGGCTCAGGCACTTTGCCTAGAATCGGCTGATAAATTTGGGGAAGTGGATCTTAAGATAGGGTGCAAAATTGCATGTGTATATGAGCATTATCGTAGGAAGGTCTGTTGCTTACATTAGATTCTCAAAGGGTCTGCTGTGTAACAAACCACCCCCATATCTAGGGCAATAAAATACCAAACACTTTCTTAGGCCTGCCACGCTGAGCAGGAATTCAGGCGGGGCGCGGTGGGAATGGCTTGTATCTGTCCCATGGTGACTGGAACTTTGGCTTGAGTGGCTTGAATAGCTGTATGTACAATATGCGCTTGGGGCCTTGGTTCTGGCAGTTGACTTGTTTCCTCAAATTTTCTCCTGGTTGAATCTGGTAGGCCTGGAATGGCCAAAAATTTCTTTGCTCTTTCTTGGTGGCTGGGCTCTGACGGCTCTAACAGAAGCAGGCTGGGCTCCTCTCTCTCGGCACAGCCTTTTCACACAGGCAGCTTGAACTTCCTCACAGCACGGCACTCTCAGTGTGGTGGGACTTCTCACCTGGTGGTTGGCTTCTCTCAGAAAGAGCATTCCAGGACAAGGGAAGTGGAAGCTGCCAGTCTCTAAACATCTGGATGTGGAAAGGAACACAGTAAAACCTCTCCTCTGTCAAAGGTGTTCTGTTGGTCAAAGCAGTCAGAGAGCCTTTCCAGATTCACAGGGAGGGACTTGATTAGCATAACTCTTTCATGGTACAAATGGGAGCCCAGGCCTTGACAGCCAATGTGCTGGAAGGTGTCCTGACTCTTGTCCTGTGTACCTTCCATGGGCGGCAGTGGTGGACACAGGTTAGTGACATCATCTCTAGAGTCACACAAACTTGGGTCCAAACCCTGGCTACACGTACCTCATTAGCTGTTTCACTTTCGGCTGCTTATTCTTTGAGCCTCAGTTTCTTCCTCTGTGAAATGAAAATCGTAACAAGTCCTTATCTTGTGGGGTTGTTGGAAAGGTTGGGTGGTAGATGATCAGCACTCAAGAAACACTAACTGTTATTGGCCAGGCTCCCTGTTATGTACGTGGCATTCTGAACTTTCCCTTTGAAGCATTTGTCACAACTGTAATCAGTTTTACGGTACATACTGTGTGGTATCTGCATTCCCCATATGACTAGAAGCTCTCTGAGGGCAGGAATCATCTGTCTTGTGTTTGGCTTTATTCCTAATGCCCAGCAGAGCAGCAAACACACAGGGTGCATACTGAATGAATGAATGCTTCCATGTATGCAGAGTTGCTGGGTGTTAAATGGTTTGAAAAGCACAGAATTTGAAATTATGTGTTGTGGGCCTTCTAAGCTATGTATCAGCAGTATTATTCTTTCCATAGAACTTCTGCTAGTTTATTATGAAGAAGGTCAAGAAGGATTATTCAGAGAACAAAAGAGACAATTATCCCCTTGGAGAAAGGCCTGGCTCCATAGTGACAGGTGAATGAAGAGAAAGAGGTGCAGGTAACAGTGGGCTGGAGAGACCAGAGGAGACAAGACTTCAACGGGGACATTTAAATAGCTCTGGACGGGACCAAATGAGAGAGAGAGAGCACATCCGCAGTCAGCTGTCGTATCCTTCTGCTGTCAGTGAGGCAAAGCAGAGAGAAGTTAGGACACAGAAACAAGGTGAATACAGGAAAAAAATAGCAAGCAAGAGGGGTTTAGAGGTCACTCTCTAAAAAGTAAGACAGGCAATTCAATTACTCCCATTGCTTGAGAGGAAAGAGAGGAAAGGCATTCTCAAATAAGCCAAGGGGAGGCCCTCTGGCTCACAGCTTTCAGGCACTGTTGAAGCTTTGCAGTCAGATGCATGCCAGGCACGAGCCTGGGTCAATGTGATAACTGGCTCCCGCCTCTGCTTCCCCCTCTGGGATTTACAGAGTGCCGGGCTGCTGAACACTCTCCAAGGATCACATGCCCAGGCAGGGAGGTGATCAGAATGTAATGACTCATCCCAGCTTGTTGCCCCTCAATAGCGCTCTATCATCCTCATGTCAAGGAGATTAAAGATGTAGGAACTTCAAACAAACAAACAAATCAAAGAACCAACAGTTTTCTTCTCCAGATAAAATTCTTCATCTGACAAGGCAGGAAAATAAATCAATTATAAAAAAAAAAAAAAAAATTTTTTTTTTAAGAGTTAAGGCCTTATAATTACTGGTATTAAATACTTCAAAGTCTACATGTCAAATGGCTGCTTTATGGATTTAATAGAGGAAGAAAATTGCAGTATGTGCTTAAACTTGGAATGTGCCTCAGCCATTCTTTTCATTAATAATGTACAGGCAAAAATGCATATGCTTAATTTTTTTAAATGAAAATAGGCTACTAAATAAAGTTCTTATTTGAATATAACATGTGACTACAAAGTATCAACTGCTCTCTCTCTCTGGTTTGTAGAATTCTAACAGGCCTAATGACCAGGGGCTTTCTTGTTAATAACAATGTGCCTGGTTGCCTTCTAGTCACACAAGGAGAAGCTGCCCAGGGCTCTGGGCAAGGGAAGAGGAGGGCTGAAGAAGGTTGTAAAGAAAATATAGGTCAGAGAGTGCAACTGGAAAGGGTACAAGGGTCTGGGAATGAGGAAAAAGAGCTTAGGGCAAAGGATGTGTGGCTTCTCATTAGTATAAAACGTGTCTCTGTGGTTTTGGCAGGTGACAAACACCAGAGCTTTCTTTCTGTGCTCATTTGCCTGAAGCCAAATCAAACAGGATACAGGAGAGATCTCTGAAACACATGGTTACACCTAATCCTCATGCCGAATTACCACAAAAGCAGGCCTTGGGGCCGTGTCCATCTGTCGGGAGCCAGCATCACCAGTCTGGGCAGTCCTGGGTTGTCATCCTTGCCTTCACGTGATCCCAGCTCATTGACCCTCAGTGGGACAAGTCCCAGATTTCTCTTTCCTGCCACCTCTTTGTATAATTGACAAATAAAAATTTACATAATTAAGGTGCAATAACTTGACGTTTTGATATACATATACATTGTGAATTGATCACCACAGTCAATCTAATTAACACACATTTTTAAAAAAAATTTATTTATTTATTTATGGCTGTGTTGGGTCTTCGTTTCTGTGCGAGGGCTTTCTCTAGTTGCGGCAAGCGGGGGCCACTCTTCATCTTCATCGCAGTGCGCGGGCCTCTCACTATCGCGGCCTCTCTTGTTGTGGAGCACAGGCTCCAGACGCTCAGGCTCAGTAACTGTGGCTCACGGGCCTAGTTGCTCCGCGGCATGTGGGATCTTCCCAGACCGGGGCTCGAACCCGTGTCCCCTGCATTGGCAGGCGGATTCTCAACTGCTGCGCCACCAGGAAAGCCCCAACACACATTTTGATAATATTTTATTACAAATAGTTGCAATGATCATTATAAATGTGGTATTCTACTATTATTTCTATAATAAGTAATGTGAGCAGTTGTTATTTATGTGTAAGGACACAACTCTGAAACCAAACTTTCTTATTTAATATTTTTTCAAATGTTTGGATCTGTTTAACTGAAGACTATTCAGAAATTCATGGTAAGCTATAAAAAACTTTTGCAAATACTTACCTGTGCAAACCAAGAGTTTTCTCAGTACTGTACAACTGAACCAAAAACTGAAATAAACTAATACAGATATAAGTTTGCAACTAAATTTTAACTCCAAAATTTTTGTTCACCAAAAATGCTTCGTAATTCTTTATACGAATTTTATAAAAAGTAAATGTTGAAACTTTGAGTTATAAATATAACTATATAAATATAAATATAAATATAACTTCCTGCACCACTTCCCTGCACCACTAGGGAAGTCCCTATTGTTGTATTTTTAATGAAAGTTTGAAAACCAGTGTTTCAAGAAAATTCCTCTGTACATTTTTCCTGCTACTTGATATCAAAATAGGAAAACAACTTATGGTTTCTCTTGCTTTGAGATCATACACCAAGCACAGTCCAAACACTGTGATGCCTGTCTCTTTCACCAGCATTGCTCAGGTCCCCAGAAACAAATTGAGCATCAGGAAGAAGGAAGAAGCCATGGGAGGGAAGCATTCCCCAACACAGCACTGGTCTACACTCCTGAAAAACAAGGCTGAGATTCTTTTACTCTAAGAAGAATTGTGAGTTGCTAAGAAATAACATGTGTAAATATAAGGTCTATTAGTATTTTAACTCTGTTCTAACCTAATCATTAAGTAATTGAGCAGTGATTTAGCTTCGAGAATGTACAGCGTGAATTATTTAAAATTTCCTCCTTGAAATAGTTGGATACTCTGCAGTAGGGCATTGGGTAAATAAATTATGATGCATGCTTATAAATAAGCCCTACACAGTCATTTAAAAATGATGTAGATATATAATTTTAGTGACATGGGAAGATGTTCACAATTAGCTTTTTAAGTGAATAAGTAGATTTCCAAATAGTATACACTCCATGCTCTCATGGGCTCTGGTGATAGGCTCCTGAGGTTCAAATCCCAGTTCTGGTATTTACTAGCCACGTACTCTAAGCAAGCTAAGTACATTGTGCCTCAATTCTACCATGTGAAAATAGCTTAAATAATAGAAACTACCATATAAGGTTATTTGGGGTTTAACTAACTAATGCATCTAACATGATTAGAACATATTAAATGCTCAATAAGTATTAGTAAATATCATCACCGTAGTTATTTTGGTAAGAATGTGTCATAGAAAAAGTCAGTAAAGACACATAATAAAATATTAACAGCAGTTCTCTTTGGTTTTGAGACCATGGATACTTTTATTTGGGGATGGTTTATCTGTACTTTCTAATGTTTTTTCAATGAACATTTACTAAATTGGTAAAATTTATATTTCTAAGTATATTTTTGAAGAGATAGTTCTAAAAGCACTTCAGAGCTGCAAAACCTTCCTTTTACGTTTAAGATAGAATTGTTTCCATATCAAGAAATGGTGCTGTTCCCTTCAGCAGCGGCCATGCTTACCTGCTCCTCCTGTTTTGAAGTGAAGGCCATTAGTTCTGTAGTTGGGACATCTTACCCTTGTTTCTTTACCTGCTACAGTTCCATACATCCCTAAAATTATAGTCATAATATTGGGTAGATATGCATTTTTCTAGGGAGAGATTCCATAATTTTAATGAAAAAGTTAAAGATCAGCTCATTTAGAAATGCCTTTGTTTCTAAAAGTGAGAATGGTACACAAAATAGACACTTCCAGTCACGTAGCTTGTTATTACACAGATCTTGGCCCCCAAGGCCTCATGGTGCCTCTAGAATATAACAACCACCCATTGGGAAAGCCTGAAAGAACAGGGTCAGACTAAAGAGTGGGGATTGATCCTCTTTTGTAATCTGGGACTGTAGGCTTATTTCGATTTAAGATTTCCATAGCACCACTTCATATTATTAGAAACTGGTTTAGAACAGTGTTTCTTAAATAGAAACGCTGGCTCATTCATGGGGTGTATCGTACAGATGTGGATCAATAAGTTAAGCTAAAGACCAACGTTCACAAAGTGGAATCAGATGCCCCTACAGGAAACACGCCAGCATCATTTGCTCAAATGTCCTGTCCCTGGTTCCCAGGAAGCTCTCTAACCCTCTCCCTGCAGAAGAACTGTATCCCTGTCTTGGACAGATGCTCACAGTCATATAAATTTAACAACGGCTTTACATAGGGAGGATTTGAGGGAGGATGATGCAGAATTTTAATATTTAATTTTTAACATCCTTCTATGGAGAGTCAATTTATATCACCAAAATTTATTCATTCAATTATTTTTTCAAAAGTAGCTTTTGAGCAAACACTGAGTGCAGTCATCTTACTGGACTCTAGGGTATCAGGGCGATTTGAATAAGTGGTTGAGAAGAGAGAGGCATAAATGACTGACCATAATGCTGTGCTAAAATTAAGGCACATTTACAAAGAACTATGTAGTGGAAGAATGAAATAATTCTGTCAAGAGTGGAGGTGGGATATGGTTCAGGAAGTGCTTCAAAGATGAAGTCACATTTTGAGCTAATTCTTAAAGGGTGAACCAGAGTTCACCAAAGGAGAGAACTCGGGTGACATTTCAAGCAGAGAAAAGAGCAGAAATAGAGAATCAATTGTCAATTAATAGCAGATAATAATTTTCTGGGAAATATATTGGTAATTATCCTCATAAGATAAACCCGCTCGCTTTGCAGTTACAGAGGAGGGATGGTTTAATGAGATGGGTGTTGGTGCTAGATCACCCAGGGCTTGAATCCATACTCCATCACTTGCTAGTTGTCTATCCATGGACAATTTGATCTTAACTTTCTAAACCTCAGCTTGTCATCTTAAAATGAGAGGAACACCTCCCATCTCCTACCTTACATGATCATTATATTTAATGAGAGAACACACACATAGTAGATGCTCCATAAATCTTGATGGCTCTCTCTCTCCTCCTTTCTACTTCAGAGGAAGAGGGTGGGGCCATAAACATTTCATCTGCTTCACTGAGTGTTTTGAGAAATCATTTTATTAAAGTTCACCTGGATATTGCCTTAAATTACCTTCAGTACATAGTGTAATAAACTGATTATAAATGTAAATAAAAAGGAATTAAATTATATGCACACATATAGATTGACATCAAGTCACATATAAAAAGAAATTCTCTACTGATCTATATCCAAAAAACTTTGAACACAGAAAAATATTTTCATTAGGAGCAGAGAGCTGAAAGCTATTACCACAGAGCTGCTAGTAGAACCACAGTCCATTGATTTGTGAATCTGAGAAGAATTAGGAAATCAGGAAGGTGGGGAAGGGGAGTTTGATGTCACCAAGGTGTCAAGACCCAGCTCTGACCCACAGGCTGAAGACAATGATTATGAGCAGAGCAGCTGTGAGGTCCAGATCTGCTCTGTCTACACAAGGACACTTAGCTCAGCATCACCTGCAAGGCCTCCTGAAGTTTAAACAGAGAATCAGCCTCATCAGTGATGAGGTCCTGGAGTGAAGCTGGGTCCCTGGGCTTGGATGAACACTCTCACTGCACATATGGATATGCAACCCACGGAGAACACCAGACCTCCAGGTGCTCCTGGGGGTAGCAAGTTGGAAGGAAGCAATCACAAACAGGGCAAGCATGGCTCAGGCTTTAATGATGCCTCGAAGCCCTGCTTCTCACCCCCTAGTCCAGTCAGGCTCTACCGGGAAGCCTCACGAGCAGCAGAAACTGCCAGCCCAATGAACCCTGCTGTAAAGAATGTAGCATCCCTTGGAGCAGAGACTCGGAGAGGAAAATAGTGTCAGAGCTGCTAACACTGATGCCAGACCTAAAACCAATTACCATGAAGGAGAAGGAGCTGTTCATTTGGCCTCTTCAGTCACACCTGAGTTCACCCTCTGGTGGGGAGGCAAAGGAGAGTATTAAGTATGGTACCAGGAAACTGCACATGCCATTACGAGAAGAAATAGTTGCCACAGGAAGACAGAAGAATGGGAGTAATTTGGCCTGGAGGATCTGGGAAGGGCTTGTGGAAGAGCTGCTCTGTGAACTGAGACTTAAGGACAGATGACGAGGATTTCAGGAAGCAGAAGGGAAGGAAACATGCATTCGAGGCCAGAAAGAAAAAGATACCTTCCAGGCAGAGGAAACAACAGGAGCGAAGGAACAGGGATCTAAAGCAATGTAGGAGTTTCCAGAAGGGGAGGCACGAAGTGACAAGACATGGAGTGAATGAAAGTGGGAGGGGGGCCATGGGAGGCAAAGGTAGAAGAGAAATTGGGGCTAGAATATGAAAAGCCTTGAATGCTACACTAAAACTGGTGCACTTTATTATAAAGAAATGCTAAACTGTGGGATACTGAGAAATGCGGAAAGGGCTTGGTCAACTTACAGTCAAAGGAAAAAACATGCAAATGAGTAACACATATTTCTGCCTCAACTGCAGGCTGCCATCACCAGGGAGGTGGACTGAGCTGGGCAAATTTCAGATGCCATCAGCATTTTCAGGAAACTCCTCCATGTATCATCAGGCTTGACATCAGGGCGGGGACAGGGTCACTGCTGCACCAAGCAGTCTATGCTGGCGTGAAACGTGTGCATGAATATTTGTGGGAAGAAAGAGCAAATGAATTAACTCTTCCCTGCCTACCCAAGTTGGAATCAAATTCTCTCCCTGCTGAGGTTCTTGTTTATATCGCAACAAGCTGTTAGGTCTTGTAGCTATTTTTGTGTTCTTTTGCTTTCCTGTGAGACTGTAAACGACTCGTGGGCAGGGACCAGTCTGTGCCTGTTCATATACCTCCCGGTACCTAGACAGTGCCTTGTACCCAGTAGGCACTTACTGAATAGTGGTTGAGTGTCTAATTAGTATGGCAGATGAAATACTCTAGTGAAGTCACATGAATACCAAAAAAAAGGGTTTTTAAAAATTTTTCCCATCTTTCCTTTCATTAGTTATGGTCTATTTTTTATCCCCCAATTCAACAAAGGGGAATTATTCTCATTACCCCTTTATTCCTGCATGATCTTCAATTTTTTAAATATAATTCATCCTTATGTTTTGTGTAAGTGCATCTCTTTTCCTTTTTTTCTCTTTCTTCCTCCTTAGAACCTGAACTGAGGTCTACTTTTTCAAATGAGTCTTGTTTTTCATTTTCCAGTGTGATTTGTCTAACAGAACAATTTTCTTGAGTTCTCACACCTCTCCCATCTTGTGACTACAAATGGTCTTCTCTAACATCCTTCCCTAAATGACTAGCTGCTCCCAGTCTCCATTGCTCCTTTTATCTCATTTTCATGGATTTTTTCATTTAGTACTAAAGCCTACTGAAAAAAAAAAATTAAGGTTATTTTACTAATAGGATTTTCCTTTTTTCTTAGAAACCAACTTCAACTCCACCAGCTTGTGATCTCTCTGCCCAAAATGACCTGCAGTTTCATGCACCCCCTCTCTGCAAGCACTGAATTCAGATGGCTATCTGCCCTGCTCATTTGTTCTTTCTTCTAATAATTGACTCCAAGGTACTCCAAACATGGATTTTCAGCTGGACTAAAAAAACAAGTCACGACTTCAGGGCAAAATGGCGGAAGAGTAAGACGCGGAGATCACCTTCCTTCCCACAGATACATGAGAAATACATCTACACGTGGAACTGCTCCTACAGAACACCCACTGAACGCTGGCAGAAGACGTCAGACCTCCCAAAAGGCAAGAAAATCCCCACGTACTTGGGTAGGGCAAAAGAAAAAAGAAATAACAGAGACAAAAGAATAGGGACGGGACCTGCACCAGTGGGAGGGAGCTGTGAAGGAGGAAAGGTTTCCACACACTAGGAAGCCCCTTCGTGGGCAGAGACTGCGGGTAGCAGAGGGGGGAAGCTTCGGAGCCACGGAGGAGAGCGCAGCCACAGTGGTGCGGAGGGCAAAGCGGAGATTCCCGCACAGAGGAGCGGTGCCGACCAGCACTCACCAGCCCGAGAGGCTTGTCTGCTCAGCCGCCGGGGCGGGCGGGGCCTGGGAGCTGGGGCTCGGGCTTCGGTGCTAGCCGGGAGGGAGTCCGGGAAAAAGACTGCAGCTGCCAAAGAGGCAAGAGAATTTTTCTTGCCTCTTTGTTTCGCGGCGCGCAAGGAGAGGGGATTCAGAGAGCCGCCTAAACGAGCTCCAGAGACGGGCGCGAGCCGCGGCTATCAGCGCGGATCCCACAGCAACAGGGACGCAGAGGGAAAAACGGAGAGATTCCCGCACAGAGGCTCGGCGCCGAGCAGCACTCACCAGCCCCAGAGGCTTGTCTGCTCACCCGCCGGGGCGGGCGGGGGCTGGGAGCTGAGGCGCGGGCTTCGGTCGGATCCCAGGGAGAGGACTGGGGTTGGCTGCGTGAACACAGCCTGAAGGGTCTAGCGCACCACAACTAGCCGGGAGGGTGCACGAGAAAAAGTCTGCAGCTGCCGAAGAGGCAGGAGACTTTTTCTTGCCTCTTTGTTTCGCGGCGTGCAAGGAGAGGGGATTCAGAGCGCCACTTAAACGAACTCCAGAGACGGGCGCGAGCCGCGGCTATCAGCGCGGACCCCAGAGACGGGCATGAGACGCTAAGGCTGCTGCTGCCGCCACCAAACAGCCTGTGGGCGAGCACAGGTCATTCTCCACACCGCCCCTACCGGGAGCCTGTGCAGCCCGCCACGGCCAGGCTCCCGTAATCCGGGGACAACTTCCCCGGGAGAGCGCACAGCGCGCCTCAGGCTGCTGCAACGTCACGCCGGCTTCTGCCGCCGCAGGCTCGCCCCGCCTCCTCCGTACCGCTCCCTCCCCCCGGCCTGACTGAGCCAGAGCCCCCGAATCAGCTGCTCCTTTAACCCCGTTCTGTCTGGGCGGGGAACAGACGCCCTCAGGGGACCTACAGGCAGAGGCGGGTCCAAATCCAAAGCTGAACCCCGGGAGCTGTACGAACAAAGAAGAGAAAGGGAAATCTCTCCCAGCAGCCTCAGAAGCAGCGGATTAAAGCTCCACAAACAACTTGATGTGCCTGCATCTGTTGAATACCTGAATAGACAACGAATCATCCCAAATTTAGGAGATGGACTTTGGGAGCAGGATATATTAACTTTTCCCCTTTTCCTTTTTTTTTGTGAGTGTAGATGTGTATGCTTCTGGGTGAGATTTTGTCTGTATAGCTTTGCTCTCACCCTTAGTCCTAGGGTTAGGTCCGTCCTTTTTTTTTTTTTTTTTTTTTGGCTTAAAAAAAATTTTTTTTTTCCCTAATAAATGTTTTCTTAATAATTTTTTCCTTATTTTCTATTTTTAAAAAAATTTTTAATAAGTTTTTTCATATTTTTTATTTTAAAAAATTAAAAGATTTTTTTTTCTTAATAAATTTTTTCTAAATAATTTTTTTCTTATTTTTAGTATAAAAAATTAATAAATCTATTTTTAAAAATTAAAAAAAAATTTTTTTCTTAATAAATTTACTCTTAATAATTTTTTTTCTTATTTTTTATTATAATTGCTTTATTTTATTTTATTTTATCCTCGTTTTTTCTTTCTTTCCATTTTTTCTCCCTTTTATTCTGAGCTGTGTGGATGAAAGGCTCTTGGTGCTCCAGCCAGGCATCAGGGCTGTGCCTCTGAGGTGGGAGAGCCAACTTCAGGACACTGGTCCACAAGAGACCTCCCAGCTCCACGTAATACCAAACGGCGAAAATCTCTCACAGATCTCCATCTCAACATCAAGACCCAGCTTCACTCAACGACCAGCAAGCTACAGTGCTGGACACCCTATGCCAAACAACTAGCAAGAGAGGAACACAGCCCCATCCATTAACAGAGAGGCTGCCTAAAATCATAATAAGGCCACAGACACCCCAAAACACACCACCAGACGTGGACGAACCCACCAGAAAGACAACATCCAGCCTCATCCACCAGAACACAGGCACTAGTTCCCTCCACCAGGAAACCTACACAACCCACTGAACCAACCTTAGCCACTGGGGACAGATACCAAAAACAACGGGAACTACAAACCTGCAGCCTGTGAAAAGGAGACCCCAAACACAGTAAGATAAGCAAAATGAGAAGACAGAAAAACACACAGCAGATGAAGGAGCAGGGTCAAAACACACCAGACCTAACAAATGAAGAGGAAATAGGTAGTCTACCTGAAAAAGAATTCAGAATAATGATAGTAAGGATGATCCAAAGTCTTGGAAATAGAATAGACAAAATGCAAGAAACATTTAACAAGGACGTAGAAGAACTAAAGAGGAACCAAGAAACGATGACAAGCACAATAAATGAAATTAAAAATACTCTAGATGGGATCAATAGCAGAATAACTGAGGCAGAAGAACGGATAAGTGACCTGGAAGATAAAATGGTGGAAATAACTACTGCAGACCAGAATAAAGAAAAAAGAATGAAAAGAACTGAGGACAGTCTCAGAGACCTCTGGGACAACATTAAACGCACCAACATTCGAATTATAGGGGTCCCAGAAGAAGAAGAGAAAAAGAAAGGGACTGAGAAAATATTTGAAGAGATTATAGTTGAAAACTTCCCTAATATGGGAAAGGAAATAGTTAATCAAGTCCTGGAAGCACAGAGAGTCCCATACAGGATAAATCCAAGGAGAAACACACCAAGACACATATTAATCAAACTATCCAAAATTAAATATAAAGAAAACATATTAAAAGCAGCAAGGGAAAAACAACAGATAACACACAAGGGCATCCCCATAAGGTTAACAGCTGATCTTTCAGCAGAAACGCTGCAAGCCAGAAGGGAGTGGCAGGATATACTTAAAGTGATGAAGGAGAAAAACCTACAACCAAGATTACTCTACCCAGCAAGGATCTCATTCAGATTTGATGGAGAAATTAAAACCTTTACAGACAAGCAAAAGCTGAGAGAGTTCAGCACCACCAAACCAGCTTTACAACAAATGCTAAAGGAACTTCTCTAGGCAAGAAACACAAGAGAAGGAAAACACCTACAATAACAAACCCAAAACATTTAAGAAAATGGGAATAGGAACATACATATCGATAATTACCTTAAATGTAAATGGATTAAATGCTCCCACCAAAAGACACAGACTGGCTGAATGGATACAAAAACAAGACCCATATATATGCTGTCTACAAGAGACCCACTTCAGACCTAGAGACACATACAGACTGAAAGTGAGGGGATGGAAAAAGATATTCCATGCAAATGGAAATCAAAAGAAAGCTGGAGTAGCAATTCTCATATCAGACAAAATAGACTTTAAAATAAAGACAATTACAAGAGACAAAGACGGACACTATATAATGATCAAGGGATCGATCCAAGAGGAAGGTATAACAATTGTAAATATTTATGCACCCAACATAGGAGCACCTCAATACATAAGGCAAATACTAACAGCCATAAAAGGGGAAATCGACAGTAACACAATCATAGTAGGGGACTTTAACACCCCACTTTCACCAATGGACAGATCATCCAAAATGAAAATAAATAAGGAAACACAAGCTTTAAATGATACATTAAACAAGATGGACTTAATTGATATTTATAGGACATTCCACCCAAAAACAACAGAATACACATTTTTCTCAAGTGCTCATGGAACATTCTCCAGGATAGATCATATCTTGGGTCACAAATCAAGCCTTGGTAAATTTAAAAAAATTGAAATCGTATCAAGTATCTTTTCCGACCACAACGCTATGAGACTAGATATCAATTACAGGAAAAGATCTGTAAAAAATACAAACACATGGAGGCTACACAATACACTACTTAATAACGAAGTGATCACTGAAGAAATCAAAGGGGAAATCAAAAAATACCTAGAAACAAATGACAATGGAGACACGACGATCCAAAACCTATGGGATGCAGCAAAAGCAGTTCTAAGAGGGAAGTTTATAGCAATACAAGCCTACATCAAGAAACAGGAAACATCTCGAATAAACAACCTAACCTTGCACCTAAAGCAATTAGAGAAAGAAGAACAAAAAAACCCCAAAGCTAGCAGAAGGAAAGAAATCATAAAGATCAGATCAGAAATAAATGAAAAAGAAATGAAGGAAACAATAGCAAAAATCAATGAAACTAAAAGCTGGTTCTTTGAGAAGATAAACAAAATTGATAAACCATTAGCCAGACTCATCAAGAGAAAAAAGGAGAAGACTCAAATCAATAGAATTAGAAATGAAAAAGGAGAAGTAACCACTGACACTGCAGAAATACAAACGATCATAAGAGATTACTACAAGCAACTCTATGCTAATAAAATGGACAACCTGGAAGAAATGGACAGATTCTTAGAAATGCACAACCTGCCGAGACTGAACCAGGAAGAAATAGAAAATATGAACAGACCAATCACAAGCACTGAAATTGAAACTGCGATTAAAAATCTTCCAACACACAAAAGCCCAGGACCAGATGGCTTCACAGGCGAATTCTATCAAACATTTAGAGAAGAGCTAACACCTATCCTTCTCAAACTCTTCCAAAATATTGCAGAGGGAGGAACACTCCCCAACTCATTCTACGAGGCCACCATCACCCTGATACCAAAACCAGGCAAAGATGTCACAAAGAAAGAAAACTACAGGCCAATATCACTGATGAACATAGATGCAAAAATCCTCAACAAAATACTAGCAAACAGAATCCAACAGCACATTAAAAGGATCATACACCATGATCAAGTGGGGTTTATTCCAGGAATGCAAGAATTCTTCAATATACGCAAATCAATCAACGTGATACATCATATTAACAAATTGAAGGAGAAAAACCATATGATCATCTCAATAGATGCAGAGAAAGCTTTCGACAAAATTCAACACCCATTTATGATAAAAGTCCTGCAGAAAGTAGGCATAGAGGGAACTTTCCTCAACATAATAAAGGCCGTATATGACAAACCCACAGCCAACATTGTCCTCAATGGTGAAAAACTGAAACCATTTCCACTAAGATCAGGAACAAGACAAGGTTGCCCACTCTCACCACTATTATTCAACATAGTTTTGGAAGTGTTAGCCACAGCAATCAGAGACGAAAAAGAAATAAAAGGAATCCAAATCGGAAAAGAAGAAGTAAAGCTGTCACTGTTTGCAGATGACATGATACTATACATAGAGAATCCAAAAGATGCTACCAGAAAACTACTAGAGCTAATCAATGAATTTGGTAAAGTAGCAGGATACAAAATTAATGCACAGAAATCTCTTGCATTCCTGTATACTAATGATGAAAAATCTGAAAGTGAAATTAAGAAAACACTCCCGTTTACCATTGCAACAAAAAGAATAAAATACCTAGGAATAAACCTACCTAAGGAGACAAAAGACCTGTATGCAGAAAATTATAGGACACTGATGAAAGAAATTAAAGATGATACAAATAGATGGAGAGATATACCATGTTCTTGGATTGGAAGAATCAACATTGTGAAAATGACTCTGCTACCCAAAGCAATCTACAGATTCAATGCAATCCCTATCAAACTACCACTGGCATTTTTCACAGAACTAGAACAAAAAATTTCACAATTTGTATGGAAACACAAAAGACCCCGAATAGCCAAAGCAATCTTGAGAACGAAAAATGGAGCTGGAGGAATCAGGCTCCCTGACTTCAGACTATATTACAAAGCTACAGTAATCAAGACAGTTTGGTACTGGCACAAAAACAGAAATATAGATCAATGGAACAGGATAGAAAGCCCAGAGATAAGCCCACGCACATATGGTCACCTTATCTTTGATAAAGGAGGCAAGCATATACAGTGGAGAAAAGACAGCCTCTTCAATAAGTGGTGCTGGGAAAATTGGACAGGTACATGTAAAAGTATGAAATTAGAACACTCCCTAACACCATACACAAAAATAAACTCAAAATGGATTAAAGACCTAAGTGTAAGGCCAGACACTATCAAACTCTTAGAGGAAAACATAGGCAGAACACTGTATGACATAAGTCACAGCAAGATCCTTTTTGACCCAGGTCCTAGAGAAATGGAAATAAAAACACAAATAAACAAATGGGACCTAATGAAACTTAAAAGCTTTTGCACAGCAAAGGAAACCATAAACAAGACCAAAAGACAACCCTCAGAATGGGAGAAAATATTTGCAAATGAAGCAACGGACAAAGGATTAATCTCCAAGATTTACAAGCAGCTCATGCAGCTCAATAACAAAAAAACAAACAACCCAATCCAAAAATGGGCAGAAGACCTAAATAGACATTTCTCCAAAGAAGAGATACAGATTGCCAATAGACACATGAAAGAATGCTCAACATCATTAATCATTAGAGAAATGCAAATCAAAACTACAATGAGGTATCATCTCACACCGGTCAGAATGGCCATCATCAAAAAATCTAGAAACAATAAATGCTGGAGAGGGTGTGGAGAAAAGGGAACACTCTTGCACTGTTGGTGGGAATGTAAATTGATACAGCCACTATGGAGAACAGTATGGAGGTTCCTTAAAAAACTAAAAATAGAACTACCATACGACCCAGCAATCCCACTACTGGGCATATACCCTGAGAAAACCATAATTCAGAAAGAGTCATGTACCAAAATATTCATTGCAGCTCTGTTTACAATAGCCAGGACATGGAAGCAACCTAGGTGTCCATCATCGGATGAATGGATAAAGAAGATGTGGCACATATATACAATGGAATATTACTCAGCCATAAAAAGAAATGAAATGGAGGTGTTTGTAATGAGGTGGATGGAGTTAGAGTCTGTCATACAGAGTGAAGTAAGTCAGAAAGAGAAAAACAAATACAGTATGCTAACACATATATATGGAATCTAAGGGAAAAAAAAAAAAAAAAAAAAGAGGTCATGAAGAACCTAGTGGCAAGATGGGAATAAAGACACAGACCTACTAGAGAATGGACTTGAGGATATGGGGAGGGGGAGGGGTGAGATGTGACAGGGTGAGAGAGTGTCATGGACATATATACACTACCAAATGTAAAATAGATAACTAGTGGGAAGCAGCCGCATAGCACAGGGAGATCAGCTCGGTGCTTTGTGACCACCTAGAGGGGTGGGATAGGGAGGGTGGGAGGGAGGGAGATGCAAGAGGGAAGAGATATGGCAACATATGTATATGTGTAACTGATTCACTTTGTTGTAAAGCAGAAGCTAGCACACCATTGTAAAGCAATTATACTTCAATAAAGATGTTTAAAAAAAAAAAAAAAAAAAAAAAAAAAACAAGTCACTTGTCAGAAGTATAATGCTGACATTTAGAGCAATGTGACATGCTGCCAATGACCCACTGTCAGAAATTCTACAGCATTTATAGTAGAAGCATTTTACCTTTTTGCCTCATAGGAGAATTTTTAAAAACTATGCATCCTCTCTCAACTTTTAGGTTAATATTTAAATTTGCATCATAATTTTAAATAGAAAGGATTTCAGTTCATTGTGTATCTGAGATTTAAAAATAAAACTTTAATATCACTGTGTTAAACGTACCCAGTGGAATCTAAATGCCACAGTAATATGACACTCAATCATCTTCCATTTGTACAAACATGAAGAAGCTCTTCTGTAACAGGTGGAGTATTTTATATCCTTCCTTTTCTCTTGAAAGAAATATTTCTGTCCCATTTTTCCCACAGAATTTTAGCTTGCTTAATATATATTTATCCTAGAAAATCTCTAATTAATTGCTTCATCTCTCAATATCATAAATATGTATATAAATTTAAAAAATTCAATTTCCTATAGCTATAAGGCTTTAAGCGTTAAAAATTTTAAATTTGGATTGAGTTTTTATTTTTGTTATTGATACAGATTTGGCCAAACCACATAGACATAATACATTTTTATAACTAAATATTAAATGTAAAAATGTACTTTGGGGGCTGTTGCTCGTGTATCTGTGGGTGAATATTACCTATTGCTAGTACAAAACAGTGGGCAGAATCAACAATATTTCCAATTTTTTCTTTACCAGTTGTTCATGTGTATGAGAATAGGGGGAAGTTGTGTTCCAGCAATGACTCAGTTCTTTGAACTCCTTTCAGAATGCCAAAATTCACACAGTGATTTATTATCAAAACCAGTTCTTAATGTGGTAGCAGCTGACAACTCAATTCCTTTGTAGGAAGCAAATAACTGGAACCCACCTGACATAAAGTGATTTGTAACTCTGTTATGAGTCATTCATTTGCCCAGGTCCTGGGAAATACCCCGTAAGGTTCTACCTTTATTAAAGGAGTTTTTACTGGTATCTTTTACTTCTTCACATAGAGACACCTTAATTAATCCAACAAACTTAGAACGGATTGTAAAATGGAAACAGCTTTGACAAAATAATACTTTAAAAAATATAAAATATTTTAAATAAATACTGTTAATATATTATTATGTTTTGTAATTATATAAGTATTATGTTTTAAATATTTTCATCAAAATGTGGAGATTTAACTCATTCAGTTTATGAAAGATATCTACCAGGTTAACTGACAAAGCCAGTCCTCATTATCAAACCAATTGCAAACTAATGTGTTTTCTGTCACAAACTCTGGTTTTGTGTTTTTAATTCAAATAAACCTATGATACCCATTCCCATGAGAAGTGACTCCCTTCTGAATTTAGAACATCCCCAGCACAGGCCCAAATACCCTATTTCTAATGTCATATTTTACCCTTTTGAGAAAAACTGAGAGGAAGAGATGAGGTTTACTTTCGTTTTACAGGGCCTTGATTAAAGTGTTTTTTTGGGACCCCAGTACTTCAAATCATCCCTTTGCTTGTGCCTTAGGTTTTTATACTAGAGTCGTAAGTAAGGGATTAGTATGATTCTGGTTGAGTGAGAATGATGACTTCTGTATGTAAAGAAGAAAACCTTACTGTGAGCAGGGAAGAGGGAAAAGAGAATCATCCTGGTGCCATGACCACGGGCACATTCTCAGTCAGATCAGTTTTAGGAGAGTGTACAGATGGAAGTTAAAGCTGTGGGAACTGATTCCCTAAAAAATTTCAGGTCCATGTGCCCCTGGGGAAATGTTTGTCCCACTTAAGGTGTTTGGGACCCATTCTAGCTGGCTGAGAGTGGACTGACTATGGTTATTGTGATGGGCACAAGTGGGCTGGACAATTCCAACTCAGTGCATCATCAAAAGAGGGTTGTAGGACCAGAATATTTCTACCTTCTATATCAATAACTTTTCTGTCTCCACAAAATAACTTGACTTCTTATAAAAATAATTCGGAAAATAATGTCTAGGTCACGTAGTCTGTCATTCTAACTTGAAGAATGGGATGCTATATACCCTGAGAAAACCATAATTCAAAAAGAGTCATGTACCAAAATGTTCATTGCAGCTGTATTTACAATAGCCAGGACATGGAAGCAACCTAAGTGTCCATCATTGGATGAATGGATAAAGAAGATGTGGCACATATATACAATGGAATATTACTCAGCCATTAAAAGAAACGAAATGGAGTTATTTGTAGTGAGGTGGATGGAGTTAGAGTCTGTCATACAGAGTGAAGTAAGTCAGAAAGAGAAAAACAAATACAGTATGCTAACACATATATATGGAATCTAAGGAAAAAAAAAAAAGGTCATGAAGAACCTAGTGGCAAGACAGGAATAAAGACACAGACCTACTAGAGAATGGACTTGAGGATATGGGGAGGGGGAAGGGTAAGATGTGACAAAGAGAGAGAGGGGCATGGACATATATACACTACCAAACGTAAAATAGATAGCTAGTGGGAAGCAACCGCATAGCACAGGGAGATCAGCTCTGTGCTTTGTGACCACCTAGAGGTGTGGGATAGGGAGGGCGGGAGGGAGGGAGATGCAAGAGGGAAGA
Organism: Eubalaena glacialis; assembly: GCF_028564815.1. NCBI lineage: Eukaryota > Metazoa > Chordata > Mammalia > Artiodactyla > Balaenidae > Eubalaena > Eubalaena glacialis. The sequence continues at coordinate 91,058,575 of NC_083726.1, forward strand.
GGTACGGGAACATATGTATATGTATAATTGATTCACTTTGTTATAAAGCAGAAACTAACACCATTGTAAAGCAATTATACTCCAATAAAGATGTTAAAAAAATTTAAAAAAATAAATTAAAATAAAAAAACATTCATTAGCCTCACCTCAGGTAAAGGTGTCCTTGTTTACATATTTGCAGATTTGCATACTCATGCCCTGAACAAGATTTCAAAAATGTTTATGATCCTATGACCACCTTAATTATGAATTCCCAAATAGATAAATAATAAATAAATAAATAAACAAAACAAAACAAAAAAAGAATGGGATGCTAACTTTTTTATGGTCCTTTCAGAACATTCACACTTCTGCATCATAAATACTATGAATGAAAAGGCAGGGTGAGGAAAAAGTAAAATATAAATTTAGAACAAGAATAATGAGTCAGCATTATCATAGGCACCTCAAATGATGCTTGCTGCTTAAAAAACCTTGGGGTATCAATTTTCTGCAATAAAAGACTGTGGGTCTTATTCGTATTTCTAATGATAATGATGTTTAATAATTTTTAAAAACCTGTTCACTTTGGATGTTCAATGAAGGCAATTGTGATCACAAAGGAAAGTTTCCAAGCAGATACATGGTATATTATTTATGAAGATAAAGAAAATATTTTAGTGGCTTTTTTTTCCTGGTCACCAGTGATTACTTGAATTCAAGTAGAGAAAAAAATCAAACTAGCCTGTATTTATTTTTTAGTCCATTATTTCACTGAGTTCCTGAGTGAGAATAGAGTACACAGTGAAAAGCAATATGTAATAAAAGCAAGTCCATGATTCTTGAAGACAGCTTTGTCACAGGTATACATGAACTCAAGAGTCATGAGGTAGTATAAAATTATATTTACTGCTTGGAAATAGAATGAGTTCATGCCTGTCAAAAAAGGTTTAGCCAAGGGGTGGAGATCAAGATGGCAGAGTAGGAGGATGCTAAGCTTACCTCCATCCACAAACACATCAAAAATACACCTACATGTGGAGCAATTCTCACTGAAAACAAATTGGAGACTGGCAGAAAGATGCTTCTACAACCAAGGCTGTAAAGAAAGATCCACACGGAGTTGGGTAGGAAGGGAGGAGAAGAGATCAGGCTGGGCTCTGCACCCTAGGAGGGGACACAAAAAAGGAGGGGGATTACATGGGCTCAGAGATCCTCCCTGGGGAGTGAGGGGTTTGAACCACATATTGGGCAACCCAGCCTAGGGCCTGAAACTGATGAGTCCCCTTATTTGGTTTGAAACCAGTGGGACCTACAGGAGGGCTATAAGAAATCAAGACTCCACTCCTGAAGATGGCGTATACATTTGCTTACTCCCAGGAATAAGATGGAGGAAGTAGACTGAAACTATCTGGGCTCCGGCCAGTTTCCCACAATTGCCCCAGCACAAGCCCAGGCCACTCTAGTTCCCAAGCAGCTCCCCACTATGGGGAAGGCTGCCATTGTCGAGGAGAGTGCACACTTGGGTGGGCTCAGGCTCAGCACTGTATCTGAACAGAGTGATGGTGGTATGGAACTCTGACCAATGTGTCAGGACTGTCCCAGCGCATGCACTGGCCTCTCTAGCTCTGGCATAGCTCCCTACTAGGGGGAAGGCTGCCATTGCCAAGGAGAGTACACACATGGAGGGGGGGAAGAGCAGGCTTGGACTCAGCACGCACCTGAACTGGGTCAGGGTGGACATTACTGGCACTCATGGAGGCAGTGAATCGGGAGTGGTCTGGAACTCTATTTGACATGCCAGAACTGTTCCAGTGCACACCACAGCCTACACTGAGCACCCATTCTGGCCCCACTTGCTTCAACGCTGCTTCTCTCTGGGGCGACAGTGCTGTTGCCAGGATGGGTGAGGGCACACACTAAGAGGGAATGGAACCAACTCAGACCAGAATTTCAGGGCTTCTGCTCCAGAATCTTGGGAACCAACCCTGTCCCTGATAGGTCAGTGATGGCCCTGAGGATAGGAAAAGCCCCAGCTCACACCTGCCTCTGGCTCTAGCTTCTCCATCTCCAGCCCCACCTCTCACCAAGGTGATAGCTGCCAGCACACCTGGGGAAAGGTGTGACCATTGCTCACATCAGATCCAGCTCGCCCACCAAAGCCACTGGGCACATGCAGACTGCATAGGGACTCTCCCACACAAGGACATCCCTTCAAGACTGTGATAGGTAACTGTTTCATCTAATTTCATAGAGACAGAGAAAGTTAAACACAATGAGAAGACAGAGGAGTATGTTTCAAATGAAAGAGTAAGAAAACCCCCTGGAAAAAACACCTAATGAAACAAAGATAATTTACCAGATAAAGAGTTCAAAGCATTAGTAATAAGAATACTAATTGAATTTGGGAAAAGAATAAATAAACACAGTGAGAATTTTAATAAGGAACTAGAAAATATAAAAAAGAACCAGTTAGAGCTGAAGAATACAATAACTGGAATGAAAAACAAAATAAAAGGAATTAACAGCAGAATGGGTGATACAGAGAATGTATATGTGATTGGGAAGATAGAATAATGGAAATCATCCAATCAGCATAGCAAAAAGAAAAACAAATAAAAAAATGAGGACAGTTTAAGGGACCTCTGGGACATTCAGTGTACTAACATTTGCATTATAGGTGTCCCAGAAGGAAAAGAGAGAGAGAAAAGAGGTGAAAATATATTTGATGAAATTACGGCTGAAAACTTCACAAATTTGAAGGAAGAAGCAGATTTCCAGGTACAGGAAGGACAAAGAGTCCCAAACAAGGTAAACCCAAAGAGACACACGCCAAGATGTAGCATAATTAAAATGGCAAAATTAAAGATAAGGAGAGAATTCTATGGGCAGTAAGAGAAAAACAAAGAGTCACATACAAGGGAACCCCCATAAGGCTATCAGATGATTTTTCTGCAGGAGATTTGCAGGCCAGAAGAGAATGTCATGATGTATTTAAAGTGCTGAAAGGGAAAAACCTACAACCTAGAATATTCTGCCCTGCAAGGTTATCATTCAGAATTGAAGGAGAGAAAAAGAGCTTCTCAGACATGCAAAAACTAAAAAAATTCATTTCCACTAAACCAATCTTAAAATAAGCATTAAAGGGTCTTCTTTAATTGAAAAAGAAAAGGTTACCACAAGAAATAAGAATTTCTAGGAAAGGAAAAATCCCACTAGTACAGGCAAATATATAGTAAATGCTGTGGATCAACCACTTAAATAAGCTAATCTGAAGATTAAAAGACAAAAATTGTAAAATCAGCTATAACTACAATAAACAGTTAAGGGATAAACATTAAGATGAAAAATAATGACATCAAAAAACTAAACATGGGGGGAGTAAAAAGTGTATATTTCTTAGGATGTGTTTAAACTTAAATGACTATCAGTTTAAAACAAGTAGATATAGTTATAGATCAACATATATGAACCCGATGGTAACCACAAATCAAAAACTTACAATAGATACACAAAAATGGGAGAGAAAGGAGCACAAGCATACCACTAAAGAAAATTATCAAACCACAAGGGAAGAAACTAAAATAAGAAGAAAAGATGAGAGATGAACTACAAAAACAACCAGAAAACAAGTAACAACATGGCAAGAAGGGCATACCTATCAATAATTACTTTAAATGTCAATGAACTAAATACTCTAATCAAAAGACACAGGGTGACTGATTGAATTAAAAAACAAGACCTATCTATATGCTGCTTACAAAGGATTCAATTCAGAACTACAGACACACACAGATGGAAAGTGTGGGGATGGAAAAAGATATTTCATGCAAATGGAAATGACAAGAAAGTGGGGGTAGCAACACTCATATCAGACAAAGTAGACTTTAAAACAAAAGAATGGCATTACATAATGATAAAGGTATCAACACAAGAAGAGACTATAACATTGGTTAACATATATGTATGTACCTAATATAGGAGCACCTATATATAAAGCAAATATTAACAGACATAAAGGGAGAAATTAATAGTAGGGGACTTTAACACCCCACTTACATCATTGGACATATCATCCAGATAGAAAATCAATAAGGAAACAGTGGCCTTAAATGACATATTAGACCAGTTGGACTTAATAGATACCTACAACACTCCATCCAAAACAGCAGAATACACATTCTTTTCAAGTGCACATAGAACATTCTCCAGGATAGATAACATATTAGGCCACAAAACAAGTCTCAACAAATTTCAGAGGATAGAAATTATATCAAGCATTTTTTCTGACCATAATGGTATTAAACTAGAAATCAATTGCAGGAAGAAAAATGGGCAAAACACAAACACAAAGAGACGAAACAACATGCTACTAAAAAAATAATGCGTCAAAGAAGAAATAAAAGAGGAAATCTGAAAATACCTTGAGACAAATGAAAATAAAAACACAACTTCCCAAAGTCTATGGGACACAGCCAAAGCAGTTATAAAACAGAAGTTTATATTGATACAGGCCAACCTCCAGAAATAAGAAAAATCTCAAATCAACAGCCTAACCTACCATCTAAAGGAAGTAGAAAAAGAACAAACAAAGCCCAAAGTCAGAAGGAAGGAAACATAAAGATCAGAGCAAAAATAAATAAAACAGAAACAAACCAAAAACCCGTAGAAAAGATCAGTGAACCCAAGAGGTGATTTTTGAAAAGTTAAACAAAACTGATAAACCTTTAGCCAAGCTCATTAAGAAAAAAAGAGAGAGGACCCAAATAAACAAAATAAGAAATAAAAGAGGAAAAATTACAACTAATATCACAGAGATACAAAAGTTATAAGAGAATACTATGAACAGTTATATGTCAACAAATTGGACAACCTAGAAGAAATGGATAAATTTCTAGAAACAGACAATCTTCCAAGACTGCATCAGGAAGAAATAGGTAATCTGAACAGAGCCATCACTAGTGGTGAACTTGAATCAGTAATCAAAAAACTCCCAGCAAACAAAAGTCAAGGACTGGACAGCTTTGCAGGGGAATTCTACCAAACATAAAGAAGAGCTAATATATATCCTTCTCAAATATTCCAAAAAATTAAAGAGGAGGAAACACTCCCAAATTTATTCTATGAGGCCACTATTACCCTGATACCAAAACCAGACAAAGACCCTAGAAAAAAAGAAAATTACAGGTCAATATCTCTGATGTATATAGATGCAAAAGTCATCAACAAAATATTAGTAAACTGAATTCAATGATATATAAAAAAGATCATACACCATGATCAAGTGGGATTTATTTCAGGGATGCAAGGATGGTTTAATATCCACAAATCAATCAATGTGATACACTACATTAACAAAAGGAAGGATTAAAACCACATGGTCATCTCAATAGACACAGAAAAAGCATTTGACAAAATTCAAATTTATGGTAAAAAAGCTCTCATCAAAGTTGTTATAGAGAGGTTGTATCTCAATACAATAAAGGCCCTTTATGACAAACCCACAGCTAACATTGTACTCAAGTCCTAACCACAGTAATCAGACAAGAACAAGAAATAAAAAGTATCTAAAATGGAAGGGAGGAAGTAAAACTGTGACTATTTGCAGATGACATGATACTACATACAGAAAACTCCAAAGTCTCCACCAAAAAACTATTAGAACTAATAAATAAGTTCAATAAAGTTGCAGGATACAAGATTAATATACAGAAATCTGTTGCTTTTCTGTACGTTAATAATGAACTATCAGAAAGAGAAGGCAAGAAAAAAAATCTTGTTTAAAATTGCATCAAAAAGAATAAGATATTTAGGAATAAACTTAACGAAGGACATGAAAGACCCATACTCTGAAAACCATAAGCACTGATGAAAGAAACTGAAAATGATGGAAAGAAATGGAAAATAGAAGTACCATATGACTCAGCGATTCCACCCCTGGGTATACATCCCAAGAGCAGTAGACTGCACTAATGGGAGGACTAACTAAAGCCTCCACATTCCCTATCAGGAGGGTCCTGCGTGGTGGGATGCCTTCAAAAATCTGAGACACCCTGGAGAGAAGGACATGAACAAAGGTCCCTGTCCTCAGAGAAAAACATTTAGGCTCAGTTCCCTCAGGGTGGGCAAATTGACACTGTTTTATACTTCTTCAGGCTAATTCTTCCTGACCAATTAAGCCATTCACTTAAAATCAGGTGATTATAAGAAGAAACAGGTACTCTCAAAGGCTCAAGTTTGTTGTAAAAGGCTCAGCATAGAAAATATGAAAGATAGGAAAAAGAGCAAATTTTGGGGGGGTCAGAGCCTTTATCATATTTTCCGCTATATATCCAGTGCCTAGCATAGTGCTTGGCTCATAGTATGCACTCAATAAATATTGGAACGAATATATGGATGGAAGAATGAATGAATGAGTGAAATACTGAAGGAGTATATTTGTTTGAGTAACTCTCAAAGGAGAAATTCCCTCTTTGGAGCTGCTAAGATTGTTATCTATTCAGATGTGGCAAATAGGCTGCTCCAGGGGCAGGTCTAGGGTGTGAACTTATTTTGATTAGCTGTTAAATGTTTAATAAGCCAACATCTAAAAGTCAGATTTTACATTAAAAATTTTTATTTCTGATCTCCCTTGAAATATGAGAAGAACTGGTAACACTGGGCCAGCCTGTATGGATCATTTAGGCGCTCATTCAGATGAGGCAGGTGTCCACGGTTTGCCACAGTCTCTGCAGATCTTTTTGTGTTCCCAACTAGAAGCTGTCATTTATTATTTTACATGCATTATTATTCTTACAGGAAAGAGAAGAGTGGAATAATGTTGGAGTCTATATTACTGTTAAACATGAGAAATCAAAATATAGGCCAAAATGGCTAGTCGTCTCAATGGAAAATGTCTTGAGAAGAAAAATGGAAGGAAGTATATTTCCTTTGAAAGAGGAAAGTAGTTTCATGTGTTTACTATATAAACTGCCCTGAATCAAAAGAATAAATCCAACACTCAGCTCAATTACACATCAGACTGACCCTTTGGGTATTTATACTCAATGTACTGGTAACCAGGAAGTAATTTCATTTCAGTCGAAGAAAGACTTGATGTTTAAAAACTGGGACAGATGTTTGTACCACCAAAAATGTCCAGGCAAAAGCTTGACAACAGTCCACCTGAAATACCATCCAAAGAGGAAAGTATCTTAGGTCTCACAATACCTTGAACAGACCTCCATTAAGGTACATAACCAACTTTTAAAACTCCTTAACTGTCTCTTTTAATGGATCATGAGTAATTTTGTCATTCTTTATCTTGTTCATCATGGTATCCTCCACACTCAGCACAGAGTAGGTTCTAAATGAAAGTTTATTGAATGAATGAGTAATTATTGTATTGAGTTGGAAGTTGGAAATGATTGTTTCTCAGTTCTATGAGTCTCTAACTCTATTTGGTTTAGTGTCCTTCTCTCACTAAAAAATAGGCCAAGTAGTAGGAAAAGAATTTTTTTTTTCTTGAAATAATCTTGATAGCAGTCTCTTACAAACTGAGAGCCCTCTAGACAGTGGCAAATATGAATGCAAATAACCTCTGCCCCATGTAAAATTCTGCCTGCCTCCTTGGAAAACAGTCCAGGAAGGAGGGGCACAGTGAGCTGACTGACGCCAGAGGGCACCATTCCCAGGGGAGCGCACCATTTTCCAGGGAAGTTCTCAGGGGCACAGAGTCTGGAAATTCACGGGAACAGTGTATGAAGAGAAAGGGAAGAACAGATATATATTGTCTTCTTCACACTCTCAGAAGCCTGGTGCTTCAGATATATACATCTTTCTCTTTTAATCTTCTTTGAACAATAGCTCAGGTTAAAAAAAAAAAAAAAGGCTGTAACCCTGGAAGAGAGACCTGTACCGGGAATACAAAAACAGCTGCTCTCAAGGGGATGAGCAAAGAGCAAGATGGTTTCTTTCAGATCCCTTTGTGTGATGAAGGCTGAGAATATTCTCCCCAGAGAAATGTGCATGTGCTCACATGAACAACATTATGCCTCTATTTTCAAGGAACTCAAAGATTACCTCCCTCTGGGGCCAAACCTCAGAGCCCAAGTTAAGAAGTCCTGCTGGAAATACTCCGAATGTCTCTTTACTTGAATGTTCCACATCATCCTGATGTTCCTAAGGGTAACAATCCCTAAATTTTAATTCCAGGCCTTTGAAGGCTTATAAAACCCCACTTCTCTCCCCATCTGCTTCACAGACAGCAACAAACCCCAGTGGCCAAGGAGGCCCTTCTTTGGCCCTCCCTCCTCACCCCCCACCCCTCCCCCTCCCCCCTTCACCAAGGCTCCCAGAAAACTTCCTCCTTGGGTGAAGGGAGTTCAACATAGCATCAGTTCAGGCTTCCCTGGGGAGATAACCAGAATAAATAACATGCTTCAGCAGCTCACTTCTATTTATTTAAGATCACTTGGAAACCATTTCTGAAGGCCTGTGCACTGTAAACATCGCAGGTAGTTACCGTCCTAAAACAGGATTGTGCATGCAAACACATGGCGCCCGGGGCTTCTGGTAAATCCACATCAACACACAGGAAGAATACAATGTGTCCGTGTCTCCCTGGGGAATTTCTAATGATCCCAATCAGCAGGGAAGTCTCCTTCCCATTCAAGAGAAAAGGGTATAAATAAACTGAGTTGCATTTTAATGTCTTCGTGGGTGATTAGAGAATGTGCCCAGGCCGAGGGAGAGAAAACAGCTCAGGGTGGGAATCAAGAATGTCCAAACAAGATGCAGGGCAGGCATGTCCTGGGAAGCTCGATACAAGAGACCAGGAAAGAAGTACTAGAGTGGACGTTCCTGAGTGAGGGTCAAATTGCTCAGGGTTATCCCAGCGCTGTGTTTTCCAATGTTACGTTATTTATTCATTCATTTCAAGAAACTCGCTCTGTGTGTTCTTTCTTTCCATGTTTTTCTAGGATTTGACTATTCTCTCCATGGTCTGGGGGAGTAGTAGGCCAAGGGGTTCTTATGAGCATTTATTCATACATTTGTTTATTCTTTGCCTCCCACTACAAGCATATAAGTTCCCCTTGGGCAGAGGCTTCATTTGTGATAATGTAGATAGCAATTCAAGCTCTTAGAGTTCATCATTATAAATATTATTATTCTCTTATATAGTATCAGTTGAAAAATATGGACATAATGGCTGAAAGAATCCTCGTTAATAACATCACACCAAACCCCTCACCCCCAATCCCACAAAAGAACTCAGAACATTTAAAATATGAGTGTTACCATTTAAAGAATGCCAACTTGGAAAGTTCTTTGAGGTCCAGTCTCTTAAGCCTTAAATTGAAGTCCTCTTGCAGGCAGGCAATCTCAACCTAGTTTTTTTGAAGAAGAGCAACAAAAATTCTCATAAAAGCTTTTCACTATTTCAAATGAAGGAGGTGCTTTTCAAAATTAAATCTCTCCCAGCCTTTAACAGTCGAAACAAAAAGACATAAGCTCCACGATCAAGCTGTCAGAGAACAAATCAGAGTTTCCAAATCACTAGGTGCTCGCACGTATATCATATGTGCACCCAGGGCCTTAAACTGTTCATTCTCTTCTGTTTACAGAAAACAAAAAGAAAAGTTGAATTCACCTTTGATAAAAGGGGAGTGTAAACCACTTCCCCTGCCTGTTCTATCCCACGAGCCCCACCGTATTTCAAAGTTAAGCATCCTCAGAGAGGCAGCCTGGTGTGGTGGTGAAGGGCCCAGAGTGAGAAGCCAGATGCCAGGTGAGGGCAATCCTGACTCTGGTGCTCCTTAGTTGTGTCAGCTGGGCAAGTCACTGACCCTCTCTGTGCCTCAGTTTCCTTCATCTATAAAACTGTAGCAATAATAATACCTAATTCTTTGGGCTAAAGCATAATTCTTCAGGAATAAAATGATTGAATATTTAAAACAGTAGACACTGCACCCAGTATATGCTACACAAATAAGTGTTAGCTATTACCATAACCAGTGGTTCCCAACTTTTGAGTATCTGAGAATCACCTAGCGTGCATGTTATCATGCAGATCCCCTGAGCTACCCTCCATAAATTTTAATTTAATAGAGCTGGAGGGGGCCCAGAGATCTGCAAGTTTTAGAGAAGGATGCAGAGAGCTAACTGCCACACCTTCCACCCAAACCCAACTCTCTGGTAACTGAACATACATCCACTTGCAATTTAAGCTAAAATCCAGGGAAGAAAAAATTGAACTATACTCCTTCATCATCTGTTTCTGGTGTCTGAAATGATGGGTTCTATAACACTTTCTCAGTGAGTTTTCACAGTCCGATACTAAACACCCAGCCCTTTCTTCTGTCTTTCTGTAAAGCTGCTGGTCTTTCTTCTTCCCCATCTCTTGCCATCATCCCAGCTCAAATGCTTGTAAATGGTTTCCATAGTCTTCTTAGATCATTCAACCAATAAATAACAACATCTGGTTCTTCTTGTTTTCCTCTAAGGCAAGTCCCTCTGGCCCTTTAATCATTCTGGTTGCTCTTCTGCATTCCCTCCAGTACCAGGAATAAATCAGCAAATCATCACCACTTTATGTCTCTGAAGTACCAAAGGATGCGATTCGCAGGAACCAATGCACCAATGCAAACATACTTGGAGGCTAAAGCAAGGTTTGTGGTTGTAGTTCAAGTTTAAAGCATGGCATCCTCACACGGCTTTAAAGGCAAGGGGAGGGAGGGAGCATGAGGAAAGAGGAAAGGGGAATGGTCAAGAGGAGTCCACACTCATGACCAAGTTCAGGAGTAGTTACTGTCACTATTGCTGCCTTAGTATTCAGATTAACAGCTGCACCAAAGAAAGGATGTGAAAACCAAGGACAAAGAAAATCACTAATCCTATGTAGAAAGTGGCAAGCCCCAGAAGAAAGCCCTCATAAAAGGAAGTCAACAAATGTTTTAAAATTAGATCATATGAATGCCAGATATCTTCTTTATAACTGGTTTTGGAGTGATTAGTTTCAGCAATAACCTAGTTGTCCTTTAGAGGTGTGTGTTTGCTGGAGGGCTGAGGGGAGAGAGGCATGTTAATTCCTATGGGGACAGAGTATTTACAGGTCCTTTTATTCCATTTAATCTGACAGAAGACAGTATTCCATGGCTACTCCCCCTTTTTTTGCTTGAAATAAAAGTGACCACTCCTTAGAGAAAGCTGGACACCAGCTGAACACCATTAATGGAAAGCAGTTTGCTAACAGAGGGTGTGGAGAGAACCCCTGTGGTTGTGGGTTTGACCTTGGGAAGTAGGATGACTACAGCCTTGCATATTTGGGAAGTACCCCCAGTTGTTATGCTTTAGTATTCCCTCCATTAGGAGTAAGATCTGAAAGTCCTGAAGATCTGCCTCTTCTTCACAGTCACCACCCAGCAGTTTCCAGCTGAGAGACCCTGAATCAGCGGTGTTCTAGAATCAGGGTACTCTTAGGTTCTTTCCACTTTCTTTTGCTGCAAGTGGGAGAAAGGCAAGGAGCCAAAAAATAAGACCAAGGCTACTTTATTCTCACATTTAAAAAAAAAAAAAGGAAAAGAAAGAGAGAGAGAGAGAGGGCCCTGTCTTAAAAATTATCTGGACAACTGCTGAATATTCCCCCAATGATTCCTTTATTGAGTATCTGCTTCATGTGGCAGGAACTGTTCTAAACGGCAGAGGTAGCCCTCATGGAGCTTACACTGTAGCTGGGAGAGGCAGGGTAGGAATAAACATATGAAAATTTAATGCCAGATTGTGATGAGTGCTTTTGAAAAAAAGCAAAAGAGGGTGTGGATGAGGTCAGGGAGGAGTGCTTGCTGTTTGAGATAGGATAATCTGGGAAGTGTTCTCTGATGATGGGTCCTTAAAGCAAAGCCTGAGCAAGCCATGTGAACATCGGCAGGAAGAACTTTCCATGAGGAAAACAGCAAGTCAAAGGCCCTGAGGTGGCAGCGGGTTTGGTATGCTTGAGGAACAACAAAGGACCTCAAGTTTGGGTTTGGAGTGAATAAATGAGGTAAAGATGAAGTTGGAGATGTAACCAGGGGTCAGATTATACAGAACGTGTTTCTACTGTCATTAGAAAAACAATGCCATTACTTTGGCATCATCAAGCATTCCTTCTTTAAAAGTGGGATAACTGGGTACTCAAAGGTAGAAAAAAAACATACAAGTGGCTGTAAAGGAAGATAAAAATAATTTATTGATTACAAAAGATTTCTTCATAAGAAGTCTCCCGTGGCTCCATTCATAGACTCTTCTACGTGATATACACAAACTGCCATGATCCAGGAATATGACCCTTTCTTTGTTATCCCCCTACCGAGGGTAGTGGGAGGGGTCGGGTCCACTCCTATCTCCTGTTGGAGAGAAATTTTCCAAGTCATTTCTATACCTCTTGTTACAGTTTTGTCCCATACTGTCTTTTCAAGGATATTTGAGATAGTGTCTCTCTCTGGAACAGAGGCCAGATTTGTTTCCTGACCAGGATAATAAACATAATGTCTCCTCGGGGGAAAAGGCTGGGGTGGGGTGGGCTTGCTAAGATCCCCTTTAAAAGATTGTGGTTCACTGGCTGTGACACAGACCCACTGTGGATGACACATCCATCTAGGCCCACTTCTGCATCACCCCCATGGGACTTTGGGGGCAAGAGGAAGCAAGTCAACACGAAGCCCATGCCGACTGTTCTGTCCTGAATAATAAAGTGATAAAGTACTTTTTGTCTGACCCAGGCAGCTTCTGTTTTCTGCCAGCATCTATAAAACTGGCAAGGTAGTTGTTTGCGTGTAAGCAGGGTAAAATCTCAGACCCTTTACAGTTTTTGACACCTTCTCTGCTTCTCCCAAACCCAGGCAGCAGCAGATCCCAGCTACCTCCTCTTGCAATGGAAAGCGACCTCAAAGGCGCCCACACAGTCCCCCGTCTGCAAAGTTGTCCACAAGACCCTAAGAAATGACCACCCTGGTAAGAGCGTTACCCGCTGCCCGCCCTCTTCCACACCCCCCTCTGGAGAGGCTGTACTGGGGCTCGTCCGCTTGGTCACTGTGGGGCCCGAGATGGGGGCGGAGGAGATAAGAGCCTTCTCCCAGCTATATCCGGAGAGAACCCTCTCCTACATCGAAGGTACTTGGGGAGAACGTCCCAACTCCCCAGCCCGCGCCTCCCGAACCACCCCAGGAGCTCAGAGAGGCGGGGCCCCAGGACCACGGAGCTGAGGGGCGTGGACAGCGTGAAGAGGAGGGAGGCGTGGAGGGCAAGGCGCAGCACGATACAGAAACTCTCCTCAAGCCAGTCTGGCAACTTCTCAGGGCACCAGCGAGCGAATTTGAAGGTGAGGACGCAGAGCGGCCGGTAGGGGTTGTGGCTGGTGTTCTCGGCCATGCCCTTGCCCCAGAAGTCATTGGAGAAGAGGCCCCAGCGCAGCGGGGCGCCGGGCCGCACGTCGGGGTTGTTGACGATCGCCCACACGTCGTCGTGCACGAACTCGCCCTGCAGGGAGCGGCCGTAGCACAGGCAGCTCGCCCCGGCCAGCAGCGCCGCGGCCCCGGGCGCCGAGAGCCCGCGCGCAGGTGGAGCGGGGTCGCGGCGCGGGGCTACCCGGAGCGGCGGGGAAGGGGCATCCGGGGTCCTGTCCGCTGTGCCCGAGATGCTCTCCGCCTCCCAACATGTACCCCAACAGGGTCCGGGGAGGGCCTCCTGGTGGGCACCACCAGGCCCCGGGCCAGGACGGGCTTAGCAGGTGCGCAGCCTGAACCCCCCGCCCGCCCTCCGGGAGGGAGCAGTGGCTGCCGCCGCCCGGGACGTCCCCGGCTTTTCCGCACCCCGGACAACAGCAGGGGCGGCCCCAGGGCTGCGCTTTCCCTCCCGGCTTCGCGCCCGCGTCCCGTCGCCCCCTCCGCAGTCTCCTTCCCGGGCTTTCGGTCCCCACCGCCCCGCCTCCCGCGGTTGCAGCCTCTGGGGGTGGAGCCCACACGGAAATGGAGCTTACGAAGCATCTTTCTCAAAGCGGAGAAAGGGTCTCCCTGGCGGGGGCGTCTCCTGCCCGCCCTGCCCCGGTTTGTTCCGAGGAGTCACAGGCTGTTTTCCTTTACCGCCCAGTGCTTTGCGCGCTCTTATAAATAAAAGTCTCAGGTTCGATTTTTGGTTTGGGTTTGGGGGCTGTTGATTTCTGAAACATTTCTCCTCATTTTACTTCTAAAGTCTTGAGATGATGCGGGAGATGCAGAGCAAATTCGTCTTTCTTCTCTTCCAAGTGTATCTCTTGGGTTTGAGTATTATTTTCTGGGCTTTGCACGTGTTTGAACTGTTCCTGCCAACATTATGTAAAGAACTGCTTGTTCTCTGGCTCCTAAACTTACCTGTCTGAAAGATTGTTTTGCATTTTAAACATTAATTATTACATATAAACAAATTAGATATCCCAGGGTGCTGATTACTCGATCTATCTGGAGGTTTGAAAATTTGTTAACTCTTTCAAGCCCCTTGAAACTTACCATTGCTAGATGTTATTATATTTAGTTACCAAGAATTTGCAAACCTTAAAATGCCTTATTCACCATGATTTGGCTGTTTACCACCCAAATTTATTCCAAACAAAAAATTCGAGGCAAACTGTTTGAGTAGTTGAACACTCACTAAACGGAGTGACACATTCCCCTGGAATAAAAATATTCCAAGACAGGCAACATTTTATCCATTTTTGGGGCTCATTTTTGGTGACTTTGAGGATGAGATTGAAAATTTGGAGCTGAATGTTTTCATCTTTTCATCAAATAATTTCACACTCTGGTAGCTTTAGCTCTTCCTTTGGGCTGGGTCTGCCTCCAGAGGTCCTGCACCTCTGTCTCCTTCGGACAGCCTGCACTGCACCTAGGCCACTTTCCTGCCCATCAGCCTAATACACTAATACTATGGTATAATCTGTGCTAAAATGTGCAGTGGACTGAACTGGGTTACTGAACCTGTTCAAAGTGTGTGTGTATGTGTGGGTGTGTGTGTAATTAATTCCATAATATTCTCGATTTCTATATTAGTCAGGGCTTTCCAGAGAAATAGAACCAACAGGATATACATGTAATATATATATAATAAGGGATTTACTCACTCAATAATGGAGACAAGTCCCAGAAAAGCTGGAGACCCAGGAAAGACAATGATGGAATTTCAATCTAAAGGGGGGTAGGCTTGAGACCCAGGAAGAGCTGGTGTTTCAGTTTGAGTCTGAAGGCAGTCAAGCAGGAGGAATTCCCTCTTATTCAGGCGGAGGGGCAGTCTTTTTGTTCTCTCCAGGCTTTCAACTGATTGGATGAGGCCCACCCACATTAGGAAGAGCAATCTGCTTTACTCAGTCTATTAATTTAAATGTTAAAGTCATCTAAAAACGCCCTTACAGAAACACCCAGAATAATCTTTGACCGATTGTCTAGCCCCGTGGCTCAGTTAAGTTCACACATAAAATTGACTATAGCAGTTTCTAAGTTGACAGCTAAATAGAATAGTAAAATTGTCCTTGTTAGCAGGTTGGTGTGTTGAGAATTTCAGAAACATGCTAATATTTTTTTCAGGAGCTTTCTAGAGACAGAGTCTTATCCCAAAAGAGTGATTCAAATAGTAGTTTTTTGGTGTGTTTTGTTTTTGTAAAGAGAGCAGGCCTTTTCCTCTTCCTCAAATCACCATAGAACCAACCCTGCCCAGCTCTTTCTCTTCTCTGAGTTGTGTCATTTTTCAGAAGAAAGAGAAATGAGTTTCCTTGAAAATGGACAGAAGTAAAGAAGGGTACTCAAGGCCAGACAGATGACTGGAGGAGCAGAGAGAAAAGAAACTTCAAAGCTTGATTTCAGGTTGCTGAGCACTTGGTGTTTCATTAAGCTTTCCTCTAGATTCATTGACATCTATATTCTATCTTGTTCACATGATGGATTTGGAATTGCTTTTATTTAAGATGCTAATATGTCTTACATCTTCTCAGAGACAAAGCAATAAATAAATATTTTAATATATTAAACTTTTTTGTTTTGCATCCTCATTTTTCCTTGGTTCAGTACTGCTCTGTGTTAAGAGAAATAGTGTAAAACTGTTGGTGTCTGATAGAAGAAGTTTACACTTATATGCTAGCCCATTAAGTTGTCTTCTTCTCTCTTAGCGTATGAGAAACTTAATTTAGCTACAAAAGGGACTGCACAGGAATTAGATTTAAGCCCTCTTACTTGGCCTCTGTCTAAACTTAAGCATTTATTGTTATAGTACTACTACCTTCTGAGACAGCTTTTGCCCACCCATAGCAATTTTTTTCTAGTTTTATTGAGATGTAATTGACATATAGTACTAAGGTATACAGCATAATGATTTGACTTACATCATGAAATGATTACCACAATAAGTTTAGTGAATATCCACCATCTCATACAGATACACATTAAAGAAATAGAAAAAAAAGTTCTTTTCTTGTGACAAGAACTCTTAGGATTTGCTCTCTCAAAAACTTTCATATACAACATATAGCAGTGGTCATTATATTTATCATGTTGTATATCACATCCTTAGTATTTATCTTATAACTGGAAGTTTCTATCTTCATCCAATTCTCCCTCCCCAATACTCCCTCTGGTAACTACAAATCTGATCTCTTTTTCTGTGAGTTTGTTTGTTTGATTTTGAAGTATAATTGACCTACACACTGTTTTAGTTCTTGGTATACCACAGAGTGATTCGATATTTCTAGACTTTTTAAAATGATCATCACGATAAGTCTAGGTGTCATCTGTCACCATACAAAGATATTACATATTTATTGACTATATTCCCCACACTATACATTACATACTTGTGACTCATTTATTTTGTAAGTGAAAGTCAGTACCTCTTAATCTCCCTCACCTATTTCTCTCCTCCCCCCTCCCTCTGGCAACCACCTGTTTATTCTTTGTATCTGTGATTCCGTTCTGTTTAGTTATGTTTGTTCATTTGTTTTCTTTTTTGGATTGCACATATAAGTGAAATCATACAAGATTTGTCTTTCTCTGTTGGACTTATTTCACTTACCTTAATACTCTCTAAGTCCGTCCGTGTTGTTGTAAATGGCAAGATTTCATTCTTTTCTATGGCTGAGTAATATTCCATTGTCTGTATGTATATATACATACATACAAATATATATATATACTCCACTTCTTTATCCATTTAACGATTGATGCACACTCCGGTAGTTTCCATATCTTGGCTATTGTAAATAATGCTGCAATGAACATGGGGTGGATATATTCTTTCTAATTAGTGTTTTCATTTTCTTTGGATAAATAACCAGGGAATTCATGGGTCATATGGTAGTTTTATTTTTAATTTTTTGAGGAATCTCCATACTGTTTTCCATAGTGGCTGCACCGATTTACATTCCCACCAACAGTGCATGAGGGCTCTGTTTTCTCCACATCCTTGACAACACTTGTTATTTGCTGTCTTTTAGATAATAGCAATTCTGACAGGTGTGATGTGATATCTTATAGTGGTTTTGATTTGCATTTCCCTGATGATTAGTGATGTTAAGCATCTTTTCATGTACCTATTGGATATTTGTATGCCTTCTTTGGAAAATGTCTATTGAGGTCCTCTGCCCATGTTTTTAATTGGGTTGTTTGTTTGTTTTGATGTGGAGTTGTATGAGTCCTTTATATATTTTGAATATTAATCCCTTGTCAGAGATAACATTTGCAATAACTTCTTTCATTCAAGAGGTGGCTTATTCATTTTGTTGATTTTTTTCCTTCACTGTGCAAAAGCTTTCTAGTTTGATGTATTCCCGTTTGTTTATTTAATTTTAAAATTTTTGTTTTCCTTGCCTGAGGAGAAATATCCAAAAAGTATTGCTAAGACCAATATCAGAGCATACTGCCTAGGTTTTATTTTGAGAAGTTTTATGGTTCCAGGCCTTACATTTAAGTCTTTATTCCATTTTGACTTTATTTTTGTGTATGGTGTGAGTGAGTAGTCCTGTTTTGATTACTGTAGCTTTGTAGTATAGTTTGAAATCAGGGAGTGTGATGCCTCCATCTTTGTTCTTCTTTCTCAAGATCATGTTGGCTATTTTGGGTCTTTTGTGTTTCCATACAAATTTTAGACTTATTTGTTCTAATTCTGTGAAAAATGCCATTTTGATGAGGATTGCATTGAATCTGTAGATTGCCTTAGATAGTATGGTCATTTTAGCAATATTAATTCTTTGAATCAATGAGCACTGTATATTTTTCCATTTGTGTCATCTGCAATTTTGTTCATCAGTGTCTTAAGTTCTATAAGTTTTACTTCTTCCTTTTCAATTTCAAATTATTTTATTTCTTTTATTTTTAACATCTTTATTGGAGTATAATTGCTTTACATTGTTGTGTTAGTTGCTGCTATATAACAAAGTGAATCAGCTATACGTATACTTATATCCCCACATCCCCTCCCTCTTGCATCTCCCTCCCACAATCCCCATCCCACCCCTCTAGGTGGTCACAAAGCGCTGAATTGATCTCCCTGTGCTATGCAGCTGCTTCCCACTAGCTATCTATTTTACATTTGGTAGTGTATATATGTCAGATCCACTCTCTCACTTCATCCTAGCTTACCCTTCCCCCTCCCTGTGTCCTTAAGTCCATTCTCTATGTCTGCGTCTTTATTCCTGTCCTGCACCTATGTTCTTCAGAACCATTTTCCTTTTTTTAGATTCCATATATATGTGTTAGCATATGATATTTGCTTTTCTCTTTCTGACATACTTCACTCTGCATGACAGGCTCTAGGTCCATCCACCTCACTACAAATAACTCAATTTCGTTTCTTTTTATGGCTGAGTAATATTCCATTGTATATATGTGCCACATCTTCTTTATCCATTCATCTGTCGATGGACACTTAGGTTGCCTCCATGTCCTGGCTATTGTAAATATAGCTGCAATGAACATTTTGGTACATGACTCTTTTTGAATTATGGTTTTCTCAGGGTATATGCCCAGTAGTGGGATTGCTGGGTCATATGGTAGTTCTATTTTTAGTTTTTTAAGGAATCTCCCTACTGTTCTCCATAATGGCTGTATCAATTTACATTCCCACCAACAGTGCAAGAGTGTTCCCTTTTCTCCACACCCTCTTCAGCATTTGTTGTTTGTAGATTTTTTGATGATGGCCATTCTGACTGGTGTGAGGTGATACCTCATTGTAGTTTTGATTTGCATTTCTCTACTGATTAGTGATGTTGAGCATTATTTCACGTGTTTGTTGGCTGTCTGTATATCTTCTTTGGAGAAATGTCTATTTAGGTCTTCTGCCCATTTTTGGATTGCATTGTTTGTTTTTTTGATATCGAGCTGCTTCTAAATTTTGGAGATTAGTCCTCTGTCAGTTGCTTCATTTGCAAATATTCTCTCCCCTTCTGAGGGTTGTCTTTTTGTCTTGTTTATGGTTTCCTTTGCTGTGCAAAAGCTTTTAAGTTTCATTAAGTCCCATTTGTTTATTTTTGTTTTTATTTCCATTTCTCCAGGAGGTGGATGAAAAAGGATCTTGCTGTGATTTATGTCATAGAGTGTTCTGCCTATGTTTTCCTCTAAGAGTTTTATAGTGTCTGGCCTTAAATATGGGTCTTTATTCCATTTTGAGTTTTTTTTGTGTGTATGGTGTTAGGGAGTGTTCTAATTTCATTCTTTTACATGTAGCTGTCCAGTTTTCCCAGCACCACTTATTGAAGAGGCTGTCTTTTCTCCATTGTATATTCTTGTCTCTTTTATCAAACATAAGGTGACCATATGTGCATGGGTTTATCTCTGGGCTTTCTATCCTGTTCCATTGATCTATATTTCTGTTTTTGTGCCAGTACCGTACTGTCTTGATTACTGTAGCTTTGTAATATAGTCTGAAGTTAGGGAGCCTGATTCCTCCAGCTCCGTTTTTCGTTCTCAAGATTGCTTTGGCTATTCGGGGTCTTTTGTGTTTCCATACAACTTGTGAAATTCTTTGTTCTAGTTCTGTGAAAAATGCTAATGGTAGTTTGATAGGGATTGCATTGAATCTGTAGATTGCTTTGGGTAATATAGTCATTTTCACAATGTTGATTCCTCCAATCCAAGACATGGTATTTGTTCAAATGATACAAACATGTGTTTGTATCATCTTGAATTTCTTTCATCAGTGTCTTATACTTTTCTGCATACAGGTCGTTTGTCTCCTTAGGTAGGTTTATTCCTAGGTACTTTATTCTCTTTGCTGCAATGGTAAATGGGAGTGTTTCCTTAATTTCTCTTTCAGATTTTTCATCATTAGTGTATAGAAATGCAAGACATTTCTGTGCATTAATTTTGTATCCTGCTACTTTACCAAATTCATTGATTAGCTCTAGTAGTTTTCTGGTAGCATCTTTAGGGTTCTCTATGTATAGTATCTTATCCTCTGCAAACAGTGACAGCTTTACATCTTCTTTTCTGATTTGGATTCCTATTATTTCTTTTTCTTCTCTGATTGCTGTGGCTAAAACTTCCAAAACTGTGTTGAATAATAGTGGTGAGAGTGGGCAACCTTGTCTTGTTCCTGATCTTAGTGGAAATGGTTTCAGTTTTTCACCATTGAGAATGATGCTGGCTGTGAATTTGTCATATGTGGCCTTTATTATGTTGAGGTAAGTTCCCTCTATGCCTACTTTCTGGAGAGTTTTATAATAAATGGGTGTTGAATTTTGTTGAAAGCTTTTTCTTCATCTATTGAGATTATCATATGGTTTTTATCCTTCAGTTTGTTAATATGGTATATCACATTGATTGATTAGTGTATATTGAAGAATCCTTGCATTCCTGGGATAAACCGCACTTGATCATGGTGTATGATCCTTTTAATGTGCTGTTGGATTCTGTTTGCTAGTATTTTGTTGAGGATTTTGCATCTATGTTCACCAGTGATATTGGCCTGTAGTTTTCTTTTTCTTAACCTCTTTGTCTGGTTTTGGTATCAGGGTGATGGTGGCCTTGTAGAATGAGTTTGGGAGTGTTCCTCCCTCTGCTATATTTTGGAAGAGTTTGAGAAAGATAGGTGTTAGCTCTTCTCTAACTGTTTGATAGAATTCTCTTGTGAAGCCATCTGGTCCTGGGCTTTTGTTTGTTGGATGATTTTTAATCACATTTTCAATTTCAGTGTTTGTGATTGGTCTGTTTATATTTTCTATTTCTTCCTGGTTCAGTCTCGGCATGTTGTGCTTTTCTAAGAATTTGTCCATTTCTTCCAGGTTGTCCATTTTATTGGTATATAGTTGCTTGTAGTAATCTCTCATGATCCTTTGTATTTCTGCAGTGTCAGTTGTTACTTCTCCTTTTTCATTTCTAATTCTGTTGATTTGAGTCTTCTCCCTTTTTTTTTTTAAACTTTCGGTTTATTTATTTATTTATGGCTGTGTTGGGTCTTTGTTTCTGTGTGAGGGCTTTCTCTAGTTGCAGCAGGTTGGGGCCACTCTTCATCGCGGTGTGTGGGCCTCTCATTATCGCGGCCTCTCTTGTTGCGGAGCACAGGCTCCAGACGTGCAGGCTCAGTAATTGTGGCTCACAGGCCTAGTTCCTCTGCGGCATGTGGGATCTTCCCAGACCAGGGCTTGAACCCCTGTCCCCTGCATTGGCAGGCAGATTCTCAACCACTGCACCACCAGGGAAGCCCTCCCTTATTTTCTTAATGAGTCTTGCTAATGGTTTATCAATTTTGTTTATCTTCTCAAAGAACCAGCTTTTAGTTTTATTCACCTTTGCTATCATTTCCTTCATTTCTTTTTCATTTCTTTCTGATCTGATCTTTATGATTTCTTTCCTTCTTCTAACTTTGGGGTTTTTTTTGGTTCTTCTTTCTCTAATTTCTTTAGGTGTAATATTAGGTTGTTTATTTGAGATGTTTCTTGTTTCTTGAGGTAGGATTGTATTGCTATAAACTTCCCTCTTAGAATTGCTTTTTCTGCATCCCATAGGTTTTGGGCCATCGTGTTTTCATTGTCATTTGTTTATAGGTATTATTTGATTTCCTCTTTGATTTATTCAGTGATCTCTTGGTTATTTAGTAGTGTATTGTTTAGCCTCCATGTGTTAGTATTTTTTACAGTTTTTTTCCTGTAATTGATATCTAGTCTCATAACGCTGTGGTCGGAAAAGATACTTGATATGATTTCAATTTTCTTAAATTTACCAAGGCTTGATTTGTGACCCAAAATATGATCTATTTTTGAGAGTGTTCCATGAGCACTTGAGAAGAAAGTGTATTTTGTTGTTTTTGGATGGAATGTCCTATAAATATCAACTAAATCCAACTTGTTTAATGTGTCATTTAAGGCTTGTGTTTCCTTATTTATTTTCATTTTGGTTGATCTGTCCATTGGTGAAAGTGAGGTGTTAAAGTCCACTAGTATTATTGTGTTACTGTCGATTTCCCCTTTTATGGCTGTTAGTATTTGCCTTATGTATTGAGGTGCTCCTACGTTGGGTGCATAAATATTTACCATTGTTATGCCTTCTTCTTGGATTGATCCCTTCATCATTATGTAGTGTCCTTCTTTGTCTCTTGTAATGGTCTTTATTTTAAAGTCTATTTTGTCTGATATGAGAATTGCTACTCCAGCTTTCTTTTGATTTCTATTTGCATGGAATATCTTTTTCCATCCCTTCACTTTTACTCTGTATGTGTCCCTAGGTGTGAAATGGGTCTGTTGTAGACAGCATATATACGGGTCTTGTTTTTGTATCCATTTAGCCAGTCTATGTCTTTCGGTTGGAGCATTGAATCCATTTACATTTAAGGTAATTATCGATATGTATGTTCCTATTACCATTTTCTTAATTGTTTTTCTAATTGTAGTTCTTTAATTGGTTTTCTAATTGTAGATCTTTTCCTTCTCTTGTGTTTCCTGACTAGAGAAGTTCCTTTAGCATTTGCTGTAAAGCTGGTTTGGTGGTGCTGAATTGTCTTAGCTTTTGCTTGTCTGTAAAGCTTTTGATTTCTCCTTTGAATCTGAATGAGATCCTTGCTGGGTAGAGTAATCTTGGTTGTAGGTTTTTCCCTTTCATCACTTTAAATATGTCCTGCCACTCCCTTCTGGCTTGCAGAGTTTCTGCTGAAAGATCAGCTGTTAACCTTATGGGGATTCCCTTCTATATTATTTGTTGTTTTTCCCTTGCTGCTTTTATTATTTTTCTTTGTATTGAATTTTTGATAGTTTGATTAATATGTGTCTTGGCGTGTTTCTCCTTGGATTTATCATGTATGGGACTCTCCGCGCTTCCTGGACTTGATTGACTATTTCCTTTCCCTTATTAGGGAAGTTTTCAACTATAATCTCTTCAAATATTTTCTCAGTCCCTTTCTTTTTCTCTTCTTCTGGGACCCCTATAATTCGAATGTTGGTGCATTTAATGTTGTCCCAGAGGTCTCTGAGACTGTCTTCAATTCTTTTCATTCTTTTTTTTTATTCTGCTCTGCGGTAGTTATTTCCACTATTTTATCTTCCAGGTCACTTATCCATTCTTCTTCCTCAGTTATTCTGCTACGGATTCCTTCTAGAGAATTTTTAATTTTTTATTGTGTTGTTCATCATTGTTTGTTTGTTCTTTAGTTCCTCTAGGTCCTTATTAAACGTTTCTTGTATTTCCTCCTTTCTATTTCCATGATTTTGCATCATCTTTACCATCATTATGCTGAATTCTTTTTCAGGTAGACTGCCTATTTCCTCTTCATTTGTTTGGTCTGGTGGGTTTTTACCTTGCTCCTTCATCTGCTGCATATTTCTCTGTCTTCTCATTTTGCTTAACTTACTGCATTTGGGGTCTCCTTTTTGCAGGCTGCAGGTTCGTAGTTTCTGTTGTTTTTGGTGTCTGTCCCCAGTGGCTAAGGTTGGTTCAGTGGGTTTTGTAGGCTTCCTGGTGGAGGGGGCTGGTGCCTGTGTTCTGGTGGATGATGCTGGATCTTGTCTTGCTGATGGGCAAGACCGTGTCTGGATGTGTGTTTTGGGGTGTCTGTGAACTTAGTATGATTTTAGGCAGCCTCTCTGCTAATGGGTGGTGTTGTGTTCCTGTCATTCTAGTTGTTTGGCACGGGGTGTCCAGCACTGGAGCCTGCTGGTCATTGAGTGGAGCTGGGTCTTAGCGTTGAGACAGAGATCTCTGGGAGAGCTCTCGCCGATTGATATTACATTGGGCCGGGAGTTCTGTGGTCGTCCAATGTCCTGAACTCATCTCTCACACCTCAGAGGCTCAGACCTGACAGCCGGCTGGAACACCAAGACCCTGTCAACCACACAGCCTATAAGAAAAGTGAGAAAAAAAGAGAAAAATAAATAAATAAGATAAATAAAGTTATTAAAATAAAAAGTTTAAAAAAATATTATTAAAATTAAAAAATTTAAAAAGTAATAAAAAGAAAAAGAAAAAAAAAAAAAGAAGAGAGCAACCAAACCAATAAACAAATCCACCAATGATAACAAGCACTAAAATCCAAACTAAGATAAACATAAAGATCAGAAACTGGTCAGTCGCATACAGCAAACCCCAAGTGTACAGTTGCTCCCAAAGTCCAACGTCTCAATTTTGGGATGATTCGTTTTCTATTTAGGTATTCCACAGATGCAGAGTACATCAAGTTGATTGTGGAGATTTAATCCACTGCTCCTGAGGCTGCTGGGAGAAATTTCCCTTTCTCTTCTTTGTTTGCACACCTCCCAGGGTTCAGCTTTGGATTTGGCCCCACCTCTGCATGTAGGTCGCCCTCTGGCATCTGTTCTTCCCCCAGACAGGAGGGGATTAAAGAAGAGGCTGATTAGGGTGCTGTGACTCACTCAGGCCTGGGAGAGGGAGGGTTACGTAATGTGGGGCGAGCCTGTGGCGGCAGAGTCTGGCCTGACATTGCAACAGCCTGAGGCATGCTGTGTGTTCTCCCGGGGAAGTTGTCCCTGGATCACAGGACCCTGGCAGTGACAGGCTGCACAGGCTCCTGGGAGGGGAGGTGTGGATAGTGACTTGTGCTTGCACACAGGATTCTTGGTGGCTGCAGCAGCTGCATTAGCATTTCATGCTCGTCTCTGGTGTCCGTGCTGATAGCTTCAGCTTGTGCCCATCCCTGGGGCTCGTTTAGGTGGTGCTCTGAATCCCCTCTCCTCGCGCACCCCAAAACAATGGTCTCTTGACTCTTCGGCAGGTCCAGACTTTTCCCAGACTCCCGCCCAGCTAGTTGTCATGCACTAACCCCCTTCAGGCTGTGTTCACACAGCCAACCCCTGTCCTCTCCTTGGGGTCTGACCTCCAAAGCCCGAGCCTCATCTCCCAGCCCCCACCCGCCCCAGCAGGTGAGCAGACAAGCCTCTCAGGCTGGTGATTGCTGGTCGGCTCCAATCCTCTGTGTGGGAATCTCTCTGATTTGCCCTCTGCACCCCTGTTGCTGTGCTCTCCTCTGTGTCTCTGAAGCTTCCCCCTGCCCACCCGCCAATTCCACCAGTGAAGGGGCTTCCTAGTGTGTGGAAACTTTTCCTCCTTCACAGCTCCATCCCAGAGGTTCAGGTCCTGTCTCTATTCTTTTGTCTCTGTTTTTTCTTTTTTGTTTTACCCTACCCAGGTATGTGGGGAGTTTCTTGCCTTTTGGGAAGTCTGTCTTCTGCCAGCATTCAGTAGGTGTTCTGTAGGAGTTGTTCCACATGTACATGTATTTTTGATGTATTTGTGGGGAGGAAGGTGATCTCCACGTCTTACTCCTCTGCCATCTTGAAGGTCCTCCTATTTTATTTCTTTTTTTTTGTCTGATTGCTGTGGCTAAGGCTTCCAACACTATGTGTAATAAAGGTGGTCAGAGTGGGCATCTTTGTCTTGTTCCTGATTTTACAGGAAATACCTTCAGCTTTTCACTTTGAATATGCTAATTGTGGGGTTGTCATATATGGCCTTTATTGTGTTGCGGTATGTTCGCTCTCTACCTACTTGATATTTTTTATCATGAAATGATGTTGAATTTTGTCAGAAGTTTTTCTGCATTTACTGAGATGATCATATGAATTTTCATCTTTCAATTTGTTAATGTAGTGTATTAAATTGTTTTATTTATGGATATATGATTTTTTAAATGTATTCTTGTATTTGGTTTGCTAATATTTTGTTGAGGATTTTTACATCTATGTTCTTCAGTGCTATGAACTTGTAATTTTCTTTTTTGTGATATCTTTGGTTTTCATATCAGGGTGACGCCGGCCTAGCAGAATGAATACAGAAGTGTCCTTCCTCTGAAAGCTTAGGGAATAGTTTGTAAAAGATAGGCATTAACTCTTCTCTCAATATTTGGTAGAATTCACCCGTGAAGCTGTCTGATCCTGGACTTTTGTTTGTTGGAAGTTTTTTGTTTTTTTTTAAATTACTGATTCAGTTTCATTTCTGATAATTAGTCTCTTCATATTTCTATTTTTCTTTCAGTTTTGAGAGATTGTACATTTCTAGGAATTTTTCCATTTCTTCTGGGTTGTTCATTTTATTGACATATAATTATCCATAGTAATCTCTTATGATCTTTCATATTTCAGCGGTGCCCATTGTAACTTCTCTTTTTTCATTTATGAATTTATTTGGGTGCGCTCTCTTTTATTCTTGATGAGTCTTGCTAAAGGTTTATCAACTTTGTTTATCTTTCTCAGAACCAGCTCTTAGTTTCATTGATCTTTTCTATTTTTTTGTCTCTATTTCCTTTACTTCTGCTCTGATCTTTATGCTTTCTTTCCTCCTACTAATTGTGGGTTTTGTTCGTTCTGCTTTTTCTAGTTCCCTTAGGTATAAGGCTAGGTTGTTTGAGATTTTTCTTGTTTCCTGAGGTAGGCTTGTATCACCATATACTTCTTTGAACTCTTCTTGTTGTGCCCCATTAGCTGGATCATTGTGTTTTTGTTTTAATTTGTTTCCAGGTATTTTAAAATTTTCTCTTTGATATTTTTCACTGACCCATTTGTTGTTTAGTAACATATTGTTTAGCTTTCAGGTTTCTGTGTTTTTTGCAGTTTTTTTCTTGTAGTTGATTTCTAGTCTCATAGTGTTGTATTGGAAAAGATGCTTAAATTTATTGAGACTTGTTTTGGGGTCTCGTGTGTGTGATCTATCCTGGAGAATTTTCCATGTGCACTTGGGAACGTTGTGTATTCTGCTGTTTTTGCTTGCAATGTTCTGTATATTTTTATTAGGTTCATCTGATCTAATGTTTCATTTAAGGCCAGTGTTTCATTATGATTTCCTGTCTGAATAATCTGTCCATTGCTGTCTGTGGGTGATAAAGTCCCCTACTATTATTTTGTTACTGTCAATTTCTCCCCTTATGTCTGTTAATATTTACTTTATGTATTTAGATGCTCCTATGATGAGTGCACTTATATTTACAACTTTTATACCTTCCTTGATTGATCCCTGTATCATTGTGTAATGTCTTTCTTTGTCTCTTGTTATGGTCTGTGTTTTAAAGTCTACTTGTCTGATATAAGTATTGCTATCTAGGCTTTCTTTTCATTTCCATTTACATGGAATAACTTTTTCCATCCCCTCATTTTCAGCCTGTTTTTGTGTGGTTTTAGATCTGAAATGAGTCTCTTGTAGGCAGCATATACATGGGTTTTGTTTTATATCCATTCAGCCACTCTGTGTCTTTTGATTGGAGCATTAAGTTCATTTACATTTAAATTAATTATTTATAGGCATGTACTTGTTGCCATTTTGTTCATTGTTTTGGGGTTGTTTTGGAGTTCCTTTTTGTTCCTTTCTTCTTCTTTTGCTCTATTCCCTTGTGATTTGAAGACTATCTTTAGTGTTATGCTTGGATTTCTTTCTATTTTCTGTGTGTGTATCTATATAAATTTTTGGTTTGTGGTTACCATGAGGTTTATATATTAGCTATATATAATATATGTATATATATATAGAATTACTAAGTTGCTGATCTCTAAATTTGAATGCATTTTAACAACACTGCATTTTTACTCCTCCCTCCATGTTTATTGTTTGTGACATCCTATTTTACATCCTTTTGTTTTGTGTATCCCTTAACTTCTTATTGTGGATGTAGATGATTTTAGCATTTTTGTCTTTTAACCTTCTTACTAGCTTTATAAGAGGTTGATCTACTACATTTACTGTATATTTGCTTTTACGCATGACATTTTTTCTTTTGTAATTTTCATATTTTAACTGTCATCTTTTCTTTTCCACTTAGAGAAGTTCCTGTAACATTCCTTGTAAAACTGGTATTGTGGTGCTGAACTCTTTTAGGTTTTGCTTTTCTATAAAACTTTTGATCTCTTCTTCAAATCTGAATGAAGGCCTTGCCAGGTAGAGTATTCTTGGTTGTAGGTTTTTCCCTTTCATCACTTTAAATGTACCATTCCACTTCCTTCTGGACTGCAGAGTTTCTGCTGAAAAGTCAGCTAACAACAGTCTTCTGGGAGTTTCCTTGTATGTAACTTGTTGCTTTTCCCTTGCTGCTTTTAATATTCTCTCTTTACTTTTAATTTTTGCCATTTTAATTACAATGTGTCTTGATGTGGTCCTCTTTGGGTTGATCCTGTTTGGGAGTCTGTCCCTACTGGACCTGGAGGTCTGTTTCTTTTTCCAGGTTAGGGAAGTTTTCAGCTATTATGTCTTCAAATATTTTCTCTGCCTTTTCTCTCTCTCTTCTCCTTCTAGGACCCTATAATGTGAATGTTACTGTGCTTGGTGTTGTCCCAGAATTCTCAAACTGTCTTCATTTTTAAAAATTCCTTTTTTGGTCAACTTGAATGACTTCCACTACTCTATCTTCCAGTTTGATGATCCATTCCTCTGTATTATCTAATCTACTATTGATTTCTTCTAGTGTATTTTAAAATTTCAGTTATTGTATTCTTCAGCTCTGTTTGGTTCTTCTTACTCTGTTAAATGTCTCACTGTGTGCATACATTCTTCTCCTGCATTTTTGTGCATTTTTTGATCATTACCTTGAACTGTTAATCACATAGATTGCTTATCTCCACTTCTCTTCTTCTTTTGAGGTTTTATCTTGTTCCTTCATTTGGAACCTATTCCTCTATCACCTCATTTTTCCTAATTTGCTGTTTTTGTTTCTATGTATTTAGTAGGTCAGTTACTTTTCCTGATCTTGGAGACATGGTAAATGAGGAAGAACTATGTTCCTGAAAGAAGTAAAAATGAGGCTAATATAAACCAAGGGCAAGAACATTTTATTCAATTTGTAATTTGTCCTATTATTATTTCATGTAATTATTGCCTTTTGTGCTTTCTCCGCATAATTATATACACAGTTCAGGTATATCCTATATCACTAATAAATGTCTTATCCCAATGTCATAATGGCAGAAAGGATGAATGTAGAATCTACAATGTAAAAAAGCAATTATTTTTCTTATAATAATTAAAATATTACTGATTCTTGAAGAAATACAGAAGAGTATAAAAAAAGAAAATAGAAACATTCTCATTCTATCACACAGAAATAACAACTGTAAATACTTAGGTGTATTAATTTTAGTCTTTTATCAATCCATAGAAATACATTTTCTTTAATGTAAACTGGGATTATGCTATATGGCTATTCTGTAAAAATCTTTTTTTTAAAAGTTAATAGATATGAAGTTATTCCATGCAATCATTCTATTATGAAATGATAGCTAACAATTGTGTAGTATTACATCATATGAATGAACCATAAGCAAGATAAACAACCATATATTTCTTAAGTTTCATTATGTCTTTGTTATATAAAAAACATGTCCAAGATCAAACCCATGTAATTGTAATAATTCAATTATTCTCACAATTATAGCATATATTTATCCTATATTCCGATGGAAATTTATCTGATATGAATTGTTCTCTAGTAATTATTGTCCAATAGCACATTACAATCTTTTTAGTTTCAATTTTAATATCTACTCTATATGGATAAACTACTGGCTAGATCAACTCTTCCCTCAATCTGAACAAGTCCAAGTGTGTTGTGCTCTCCCTCTGTTATAACTCCACCAACCAGAATTTGACATCGGAGTTCTAGTGCTTCCCAGTCTCACTCCTCCCCCTCATATTTTGTCTTTGCCCAACATGTAAGCCCCTAAGATTCAAGATAGCAATATATCTTCTCCTTAGCACTTATTCTCATGTTATCTGGTATTTGTCATTCTTGAACAATAATTAAGGCAGAAACAGAAACAGACCTACTTCTATGCAGATGGTTGATTTATTTTAAAGGTGCCACTGCACTTTGGGGAAAAGTTTCATCTTTTAAGTAAATGATGCTGGTCAGTTAGATCTCAATATGAAAAAGCAAAGGAATCTTGACTATTACACCTTACACAAAAAGCCATTCTAGATGGATTGTAGATGTGAAAGATAAAACATTAAATCTATAGGCATACCTCGGAGATATTGTGGGATTGGTTCTAGACAACCACAATGAAGCCAATATCACAATAAAGTGAGTCACATGAACTTTTGCTTCCCAGTGCATATAAAATTTTGTTTACAGTATACTGTAGTTTGAAAAAACTTTTTTATGTCTAAAAAAATGTCATTGCTAAAAAATGCTAACCATCATCTGAGCCTTCAGCAAATCATTATCTTTTGCTGGTGTAGGTCCTTGCCTCAATGTTGATGGCTGCTGACTGATCAAGGTAGTGGTTGTTGATGGCTGGGGTGGCTGTGGAAATTTCTTAAAATAAGACTTCAATGAAGTTTGCTGCATCGATTAACTCTTTCTTTCATGAATGATTTCTCTGTAGCATGCAATGTTGCTTGATAACATTTTGCCCACAGTAGAACTTCTTTCAAAATTGGAATCAATTCTCTCAAACCCTGCTGCTGCTTTATCAACTAAGTTTATGTTGAATATTAATTTTAAGTGCTTTGTTGTCATTTCCACAATCTTCACAGCATCTTTACCAGGAGTAGATTCCAACTCAAGAAACCACCTTTTTTGCTCATCCATAACAAGAAACTTCTCATCTGTTCAAGTTTTATCATGAGATTGCAGCAATTTAGTCACATCTTCAGACGCTGCTTCTAATTCTCTTTCTTGCTATTTCCACCACACTTGTAGTTACTTCCTTCACTGAAGTCTTGAACCCCTCAAAGTCATCCGTGAGGGTTGGAATCAACTTTTTCCAAACTTCTGTTAATGTTGATATTTTGATTTCTTCCTATTAATCATGAATGTTTTAAAGACATCTAGAATGGCGAATCCTTTCTAAAGGTTTTCAATTTAGTTTGCCCTGATCCATCAGACTATGGCTGCTGTAGCCTCACAAAATGTATTTCTTAAATAGTAAGACTTGAAAGTTGAAATTGCTCCTTGATCCATGGGCTGCAGAATGGATGTTGTGTTAGCACCCATGAAACAACATTAATCTCATTGCACGTCTACATCAGACCTCTTGGGTGACCAGGTGCATTGTCAACGAGCAGTAATATTTCAAAAGGTATCTTTTTTTACTGAGCAGTAGGTCTCAACAGTAGGCTTAAAATATTCAGTAAATCATGTTGTAAACAGATGTGTTATCATCAAGGCTTTGTTATTCTGTTTATAGAGCACAGGCAGAGTAGATTTTTCATAATTCTTAGGGGCCGTAGAATTTTTGGAATGGCAAAGGAGCATTGACTTCAACTGAAAATTGCTAACTGCATTAACCCTTAAAAATAGAGTCAGCCTGTCTTTTGAAGTTTGAAGCCAGGCATTGACTTCTCTCTAGCTATGAAAGTCCTAGAAGGCTCTTTACCTACATTGAAAATCTGTTGTTTAGTATTGTCACCTTCACTAATTTTTTTAGCTGGGTCTTCTGAATGACTTGCTGCAGCTTCTACATCAGCACTTGCTGCTTCATCTTATACTTTTATGCTATGGTGACAGCTTCTTTCCTTAAATCTCATGAACCAACATCTGCTAGCTTCAAACTTTTCTTCTGCATCTTCCTTACCTTTCTCAACCTTCAAAGAATTGAAGACAATTAAGGCCTTGCTATAGATTAATTAAGGTTTGGCTTACAGGAAGCTTGTGGCTGGTTTGACCTTCTTTCCAGACCACTACAACTTTCTCCATATCAACAACAAGGCTATTTCACTTGTTTATCATTTGTGTGTTCACTGGAATATCACTTTAACTTTCCTTAAAGAACGTTTCCTTTGCATTCACAACTTTGCTAACTGTTTGGCACAAGAGGCCTAGCTTTCAGTCTACCTTGGCTTTTGACACACCTTCCTCACTGAGCTTAATCTTTTCTAGCTTTTGATTTAAGGTGAGAGATGTGCGACACTTCCTTTCATTTGTACACTTAGAGGACATGGTGGAGTTATTGGCAGGCCTAGTTTCAATACTGTTGTGTCACAGTGGATCTGGAGGCCCAAGGAGACAGGGAGAGATGGGGGAATGGCTGGTCAATGAAGCATTCAGAACACACATCACATTTATCAGTTAAGTTCACTGTATTATATAGGTGTGGTTTGTGATGCCCCAAAACAATTACAATAGTAACATCAAAGAGCACTGATCCCAGATCACCATAATAAATATAATAATGAAAAAGTTTGAAATATAGTGAGAATTACCAAAATGTGAAACAGAGACACAAAGTGAGCATATGCTGGTGGAAGATGGGGCAAGACAATGATAATTCTCATCAGGACCCACTTCCACCACCTCTCTTTGCTTCTAGACCTAGACCTAAACTCAGGTCTCAGTAGGCCCTTAAAGGTGAGGTATAAGGTATGACTCATGAGCATCAAGATGGTGGAAGAGAAAGACGTGGAGATCACCTTCCTCCCCACAAATACATCAGAAATACATCTACATGTGGAACAACTCCTACAGAACACCTACTGAATGCTGGCAGAAGACGTCAGACCTCCCAAAAGGCAAGAAACTCCCCACGTACCTGGGTAGGGCAAAGGAAAAAAGAAAAAACAGAGACAAAAGAATAGGGACAGGACCTGCACCAGTGGGAGGGAGCCATGAAGGAGGAAAGGTTTCCACACACTAGGAAGCCCCTTCGTGGGAGGAGACTGCGGGTGGTGGAGGGGGGAAGCTTCGGAGCCACGGAGGAAAGCGCAGCAACAGGTGTGCGGAGGGCAAAGCGGAGAGATTCCCGCACAGAGGATCAGTGCCGACCAGCACTCACCAGCCCGAGAGGCTTGTCTGCTCACCCGCCGGGGCGGGCGGGGGCTGGGAGCTGAGGATCAGGCTTCGGAGGTCGGATCGCAGGGAGAGGACTGGGGTTGGCTGCGTGAACACAGCCTGAAGGGGGCTAGTGCGTCACAGCTAGCCGGGAGGGAGTCCGGCAAAAAGTCTGGAGCTGCCAAAGAGGCAAGAGAATTTTTCTTGCCTCTTTGTTTCCTGGTGCACAAAGAGAGGGGATTAAGAGTGACGCTTAAAGGAGCTCCAGAGATGGGCACCAGCCGCGGCTATCAGCGCGGACCACAGAGACGGGCATGAAACGCTAAGGCTGCTGCTGCAGCCACCAAGAAGCCTGTGTGCAAGCATAGGTCACTATCCACACCTCCCCTCCCGGGAGCCCGTGCAGCCCCCACGGCCAGGGTCCCGTGATCCAGGGACAACTTCCCCGGGAGAACGCACGGCGCGCCTCAGGTGGGTGCAACGTCACTCTGGCCTCTGCTGCCGCAGGCTCACCCCGCATCCGTACCCCTCCCTCCCCCAGGCCTGAGTGAGCCAGAGCCCCTGAATCAGCTGCTCCTTTAACCCCATCCTGTCTGAGCGAAGAACAGACGCCCTCAGGCGAACTACACGCAGAGGCGGAGCCAAATCCAAAGCTGGACCCCGGGAGCTGTGCGAACAAAGAAGAGAAAGGAAAATTTCTCCCAGCAGCCTCAGGAGCAGCGGATTAAAGCTCCACAAACAACTTGATGTACCCTGCATCTGTGGAATACCTGAATAGACAACGAATCATTCCAAATTGAGGAGGTGGACTTTGGGAGCAATGGTATATATATATTTTTTCCCTTTTTCTCTTTTTGTGAGTGTGTATGTGTATGCTTCTGTGTGTGATTTTGTGTGTACGGCTTTGCTTTTACCATTTGTCCTACCGTTCTGTCTGTCCGTTTTTTTTTGTTTTTTCTTAGTATAGTTTTTAGTGGATTTGTTTTTTTGGTTTGGTTGCTCTCTTCTTACTTTCTTTTTTTTTATTACTTTAAAATTTTTCTTTAATAATTATTTTTATTTTAATAACTTTTATTGTATTTTACTTTATTTTATTTTATTTTTATCTTTCTTTCTTTTTTTCTCCCTTTTATTCTCACCCGTGTGGATGACAGTCTCTTGGTGCTCCTGCCAGGCGTCAGGGCTGTGACTCTGAGGTGGGAGAGCCAAGTTCAGGACACTGGTCCACCAGAGACCTCCCAGTGCCACGTAATATCAAATGGTGAAAATCTCCCAGAGAGCTCCATCTCAATGACAAGACCCAGCTCCACTCAACGACCAGCAAGCTACACTGCTGGACACCCTATGCCAAACAACTAGCAAGACAGGAACACAAGCCCACCCATTAGCAGAGAGGCAGCCTAAAATCATAATAAGGTCACAGACACCCCAAAACACACCACCAGACGTGGAACTGCCCACCAGAAAGACAAGATCCAGCCTCATCCACCAGAACACAGGCACTAGTCCCCTCCACCAGGAAGCCTACAAAACCCACTGAACCAAACTTAGCCACTGGGGGCAGACACCAATATCAATGGAAACTACGAACCTGCAGCCTGTGAAATGGAGATCCCAAACACAATAAGTTAAGCAAAATGAGAAGAGAGAGAAACACATGGCAGATGAAGGAGCAAGGTAAAAACCCACCAGACCTAACAAATGAAGAGGAAATAGGCAGTCTACCTGAAAAAGAAGTCAGAATAATGATAGTAAAGATGATCCCAAATCTTGGAAATAGAATGGAGAAAATACAAGAAACGTTTAGCAAGGACCTAAAAGAACTAAAGAGCAAACAAACAATGATGACCAATGCAATAAATGAAATTAAAAATTCTCTAGAAGGGATCAATAGCAGAATAACTGAGGCAGAAGAACGGATAAGTGACCTGGAAAATAAAATAGTGGAAATAACTACTGCAGAGCAGAATAAAGAAAAAAGAATGAAAAGAATTGAGGACAGTCTCAGAGACCTCTGGGACAACATTAAATGCACCAACATTCAAATTATAGGGGTCCCAGAAGAAGAAGAGGAAAAGAAAGGGACGGAGAAAATATTTGAAGAGATTATAGTTGAAAACTTCCCTAATATGGGAAAGGAAATAGTCAATCAAGTCCGGAAGCACAGAGAGTCCCATACAGGATAAATCCAAGGAGAAACATGGGAAGACACATATTAATCAAACTATCAAAAATTCAATACAAAGAAAAAATATTAAAAGCAGCAAGGGAAAAACAACAAATAACATGCAAGAGAATCCCCAAAGTTTAACAGCTGATCTTTCAGCAGAAACTCTGCAAGCCAGAAGGGAGTGGCAGGACATATTTAAAGTGATGAAAGGGAAAAACCTACAACCGAGATTACTCTACCCAGCAAGGATCTCTTTCAGATTTGACAGAGAAATTAAAAGCTTTACAGACAAGCAAAAATTAAGAGAATTCAGCACCACCAAACCAGCTTTACAACAAATGCTAAAGGAACTTCTCTAGGCAGGAAACACAAGAAAAGGAAAAGACCTACAATAACAAACCCAAAACAAATAAGAAAATGGTAATAGGAACATACATATCGATAATTACCTTAAATGTAAATGGATTAAATGATTGAACCGAAAGACATAGACTGGCTGAATGGATACAAAAACAAGATGCATATATATGCTGTCTACAAGAGACCCACTTCAGACCTAGGGACACATACAGACTGAAAGTGAGGGGATGGAAAAAGATATTCCATGCAAATGGAAATCAAAAGAAAGCTGGAGTAGCAATTCTCATATCAGACAAAATAGACTTTAAAACAAAGACTATTACAAGAGGCAAAGAAGGACACTACATAATGATGAAGGGACCAAAGCAAGAAGAAGATATAACAATGGTAAATATTTATGCACCCAACATAGGAGCACCTCAATACATAAGGCAAATACTAACAGCCATAAAAGGGGAAATTGACAGTAACACAATCATAGTAGGGGACTTTAGCACCCCACTTTCACCAATGGACAGATCATCCAAAATGAAAATAAATAAGAAAACACAAGCTTTATATAATACATTAAACAAGACAGACTTAATTGATATTTATTGGACCTTCCATCCAGAAACAACAGAATACACTTTCTTCTCAAGTGCTCATGGAACATTCTCCAGGATAGATCATATCTTGGGTCACAAATCAAGCCTTGGTAAATTTAAGAAAATTGAATTTGTATCAAATGTCTTTTCTGACCACAACGCTATGAGACTAGATATCAATTACAGGAAAAAATCTGTAAAAAATACAAACACATGGAGGTTAAACAGTACACTACTTAATAACCAAGAGATCCCTGAAGAAATCAAAGAGGAAATCAAAGAATACCTAGAAACAAGTGACCATGAAAACATGACAACCCAAACCTATGGGATGCAGCAAAAGCAGTTCTAAGAGAGAAGTTTATAGCAATACAATCCTACCTTAAGAAACAAGAAACATCTCAAATAAACAACATAACCTTACACCTAAAGCAATTAGAGAAAGAAGAGCAAAAAACCCCAAAGTTAGCAGAAGGAAAGAAATCATAAAGATCAGATCAGAAATAAATGAAAAAGAAATGAAGGAAACAATAGCACAGGTAAATAAAACTAAAAGCTGGTTCTTTGAGAAGATAAACAAAATTGATAAACAATTAGCCAGACTCATCAAAAAAAAAAAAAAGGAGAAGACTCAAATCAATAGAATTAGAAATGAAAAAGGAGTAACAACTGACACTACAGAAACACAAAGGATCATGAGAGACTACTACAAGCAATTATATGCCAATAAAATGGACAACCTGGAAGAAATGGACAAATTCTTAGAAAAGCACAACTTTCCGAGACTGAACCAGGAAGAAATAGAAAATATAAACAGACCAATCACAAACACTGAATTTGAAAATGTGATTAAAAATCTTCCAACAAACAAAAACCCAGGACCAGATGGCTTCACAGGCGAATTCTATCAAACAGTTAGAGAAGAGCTAACACCTATCCTTCTCAAACTCTTCCAAAATATTGCAGAGGGGGGAACACTCCCCAACTCATTCTACAAGGCCACCATCACCCTGATACCAAAACCAGACAAAGATGTCACAAAGAAAGAAAACTATAGGCCAATATCTCTGATGAACATAGATGCAAAAATCCTCCACAAAATACTAGCGAACAGAATCCAACAGCACATTAAAAGGATCATACACTATGATCAAGTGGGGTTTATCCCAGGAATGGAAGGATTCTTCAATATATGCAAATCAATCAATGTGATACAACACATTAACAAATTGAAGGAGAAAAACCATATGATCATCTCAATAGATACAGAGAAAGCTTTTGACAAAATTCAACACCCATTTATGATAAAAACTCTCCAGAAAATGGGCAAAGAGGGAACTTACCTCAACATAATAAAGGCCATATATGACAAACCCACAGCCAACATCGTCCTCAATGATGAAAAACTGAAACCATTTCCACTAAGATCAGGAACAAGACAAGGTTGCCCACTCTCACCACTATTATTCAACATAGTTTTGGAAGTTTTAGCCACAGCAATCAGAGAAGAAAAATAAATAAAAGGAATCCAAATTTGAAAAGAAGAAGTAAAGCTGTCACTGTTTGCAGATGACATGATATTATACATAGAGAATGCTAGAGATGCTACCAGAAAACTACTAGAGCTAATCAATGAATTTGGTAAAGTAGCAGGATACAAAATTAAGGCATAGAAATCTCTTCCATTCCTGTATACTAATGACGAAAAATCTGAAAGTGAAATTAAGAAAACACTCCCATTTACCATTGCAACAAAAAGAATAAAATACGTAACAATAAAACTACCTAAGGAGACAAAAGACTTGTATGCAGAAAATTATAAGGCACTGATGAAAGAAATTAAAGAGGATACAAATAGATGGAGAGATATACTATGTTCTTGGATTGGAAGAATCAACATTGTGAAAATGACTCTACTACCCAAAGCAATCTACAGATTCAACGCAACCCCTATGAAACTACCACTGGCATTTTTCACAGAACTAGAACAAAAAATTTCACAATTTGTATGGAAACACAAAGACCCCGAGTAGCCAAAGCAATCTGGAGAAAGAAAACAGAGCTGGAGGAATCAGGCTCCCTGACTTCAGACTATATTACAAAGCTACAGTAATCAAGACAGTATGGTACTGGCACAGAAACAGAAATATAGATCCATGGAACAGGATAGAAAGCCCAGAGATAAACCCACACACATAGGGTCACCTTATGTTTGATAAAAGAGGCAAGAATATACAATGGAGAAAAGACAGCCTCTTCAATAAGTGGTGCTAGGAAAACTGGACAGCTACACGTAAAAGAATGAAATTAGGACACTCCCTAACAGCATAGACAAAAATAAACTCAAAATGGATTAAAGACCTAAATGTAAGGCCAGACACTATCAAACTCTTAGAGGAAAACATAGGCAGAACACTCTATGACATAAATCACAGGAAGATCCTTTTTGACCCACCTCCTAGAGAAATGGAAATAAAAACAAAAATAAACAAATGGGACCTAATGAAACTTAAAAGCTTTAGCACAGCAAAGGAAACCATAAACAAGATGAAAAGACAACCCTCACAATGGGAGAAAATATTTGCAAATGAAGCAACTGACAAAGGATTAATCTCCAAAATATACAAGCAGCTCATGCAGCTCAATATCAAAAAACAAAAAACCCAATCCAAAAATGGGCAGAATACCTAAACAGACATTTCTCCAAAGAAGATATACAGATTGTCAACAAACACATGAAAGGATGTTCAACATCACTAATCATTAGAGAAATGCAAATCAAAACTACAATAAGGTATCACCTCACACCAGTCAAAATGGCCATCATCAAAAAATCTACAAACAATAAATCCTGGAGAGGGTGTGGAGAAAAGGGGACCCTCTTGCACTGTTGGTGGGAATGTAAATTGATACAGCCACTATGGAGAACAGTAGGGAGGTTCCTTAAAAAACTAAAAATAGAACTACCATATGACCCAGCAATCCCACTACTGGTCATATACCCTGAGAAAACCATAATTCAAAAAGAGTCATGTACCACAATGTTCATTGCAGCTCTGTTTACAATAGCCAGGACATGGAAGCAACCTAAGTGTCCATCGACAGATGAATGGATAAAGAAGATGTGGCACATATATACAATGGAATATTACTCAGCCATAAAAACAAACGAAATTGAGTTATTTGTAGTGAGGTGGATGGTCCTAGAGTCTGTCATACAGAGTGAAGTAAGTCAGAAAGAGAAAAACAAATACCGTATGCTATATGGACTCCAAAAAAAAAAAAAAAAAAGGTCATGAAGAACCTAGGGGCAAGACAGGAATGAAGACGCAGACCTACTAGAGAATGGACTTGAGGACACAGGGAGGGGGAAGGGTAACCTGGGACAAAGTGAGAGAGTGTCATGGACATATATACACTACCAAATGTAAAATATATACCTAGTGGGAAGCAGCCGCATAGCACAGGGAGATCAGCTCAGTGCTTTGTGGCCACCTAGAGGGGTGGG
Source organism: Eubalaena glacialis (assembly GCF_028564815.1). Classification (NCBI taxonomy): domain Eukaryota; kingdom Metazoa; phylum Chordata; class Mammalia; order Artiodactyla; family Balaenidae; genus Eubalaena; species Eubalaena glacialis. The sequence goes on from NC_083726.1 coordinate 91,098,341, forward strand.
ATAGGGAGGGTCGGAGGGAGGGAGACGCAAGAGGGAAGAGATATGGGGATATATGTATATGTATAACTGATTCACTTTGTTATAAAGCAGAAACTAACACACCATTGTAAAGCAATTATACTCCAATAAAGATGTTTAAAAAAAAAAAAGGTATGACTCATGAGGATGTATACTACACTCCAAAAGAACTACTTGAATTTTCTAATTTATACAGACCAAAATCTAGGGACATGTGTGAAATGAATACTGTGTGTGATAGTTGTGGAAGAAACATAAAGCCACATGAGGCAGAATTCATTGATATGTGCTCACTAATGGAGTTCTGCATTTAATATTGCATCTTGGGGAGTTAGAAAGGGCTGTAACTGTTTTTTTAGTTGTTTGGCTGAAACACGGACCAAAAGGTGGCCTAGTGTGAGTGAACTGGAAATATTGGATGTGCCTTGGTTTAATGTAGAGAAAGGGATTCAAAGACTTAGACTGAAATGTTAGAGTGGATTTTTCATTTAAGACCTAGTCACCCACATTGGGAGGGTTCAGAAGATATACCTTTCCCCAGTACTCTGAGAAATAAATTTGTGAGGGGAGTTCTGGCATCCTTGAAGACATCTGTGATTGTTCTCCTCTGTAGTCCATATCTCACAGAAGGAATGGAAGACCCTGAATTAGGAAACTTAAATGCAATGGGAGTAATTGGATCCCAGGGTGGAAGGGCCAATTGGCAGCACTCATCTACTAAAGGCAGCAGGATCAAAGCAGTAACCAGAATAATATGATTCATGCAGACCTATGTTTTCGGCTAGTTGATCATGGTGTTCCTAGACAAATAGACATGAAGCCTAGTACATTCTTATTTAATCTGTAAAAGAAGAAAAAATTTAGGTCAACTGAACAAAAAGTCTAACCTGAATCATAGAAACAGAGTCATGTCCCCTCAATCAATTTACGCACTTGAGACAGTTTATAAACTCAGAACCCCTTGAAAGAGGAGGCAGGATCCTTTTGATGAAGGATCCCCATACTCTATCAAAATGTATACTGTTAATCTTTCTTCAGCCTTCCCAAAAGGGACCTACAGCCGTTTACCAGGGTAACTGTACATTGGAGAAAAGGAAACAATGAGAGCTTTGGGGGACTACTAGACATTGATTCTGAAATGACACTAATTCCAGGAAGCCCAAAACATCATTGTGGTCTACCAGTCACGTGCACTATGTAGTTCATGTGATCAGTGAAGTTTTAGCTTAGTTCCTTCTCACAGGGGGAACAGTGGGTCCTCAAACCCATCCTGTAGTTATTTTCCCAGGTCCAGAATGCATAATTGGAATAGATATACTCAGCAGCTGGCAGAATACCCACATTGGTTCCATGACCTGTGGAGTGAAAACTATTATGCTGGGAAAGGCCAAATGGAAGCCATTAGATCTGCCTCCTCAGGAAAATAGTAAACCAAAAGCAATACTGCATTCCTGAAGGGATTGCAGAGATTAGTGCCACCATCAAGGACCTGAAGGATGCAGGGGTAGTGATTTCCACCAAATCTCCATTCGGTTCACCGATTTGGCCTGTGCAGAAGGCAGATGGATCTTGATTTTGGATTGCCATAAGCTTAACTAGGTGACTCCAGTTGCAGCTGCTGTACCAGATGTGGCTTTATTGCAAATTAACACATCCCTGGTACCTGGTGTGCAGCTATTGATCTAGCAAGTCCCTTTTCCTCCATCCTTGTCAATAAGAGCCATCAGAATGCTTTTATACCTTCACTGTTAATCTTGGGGTATATCAACTCTGCACTATGTCATCATTTAGTTTGCAGGCATCTCGTTTGCCTTTCTCTTCCATAGGATATCGCACTGGTCCATTATATTGGTGACATGCTGATTGGACTTAGTGAGCAAGAAACAACTATTCTAAATTTATTTTAGGCATTTGCATCTCAGAGGGTGGGAAATAAATCTGACAAAAATTTAGAGATCTTCAACCTCAGTGAAATTTCTAGGGGTCCAGTGGTGTGGGGCAAGTCAAGATATCCCTTCTAAGGTGAAGGGTAAGTTGTTGCATTTGGCCCCTCCTACAACTAAGAAAGAGGTACAATGCCTACTAGGCCTTTTTGGATTTTGGAGGTAAAATATTCCTCATTTGGTGTGTGTTATTGTGGCCCATTTACTGAGTGACCCAAGAAGTTGCTAGTTTTGAGTGGGACCCAGAACAGGAGAAGGCTCTGCCACAGGTCCAGGCTGCTGTGAAAGCTGCTGTGTCACTTGGGCCATATGATCCAGCAGATCCAGTGGTCCTTGAAGTATTGGTGGTAGATAAGGATGCTGTTTGGAGACTTTGGCAGGTTCCTATTGGAGAATCATAGTGCAGGCCTTTAGGATTTTGGACCGAAGCCCTGCCATCCTCTGAAGATTAAAGAGAAACAGCTCTTGGCCTGCTATTGAGCCTTAGTAGAGATTGAATGCTTAACCATGGGCCACCAAGTTATCATGGCGACTTGAGCTGCCCATGATGAACTGGGTATTATCTGACTTACCAAGCTATAAAATTCGGTGTGCACAATAGCACTCCATATCAAATTGCTGTGGTACGTATCTGATCAGGTTCAGGTAGTCCCTGAAGATATAAATATGTTACATAAAGAAGCATCCCAGATGCCCATGATCCACACCCCTGGAAGGAGAAATGGCCAGACATATAATTACATACCAATTCATGTGCTATGACCAATGGTTTGGCTGGATGGTCTGGGACTTGGAAGAAACATGATTGGAAAATTGGTGACAAAGAAATTTGGGGAAAAGGTATGTGAATAAACCTCTCTGAATGAGTCAAAAACATGAAGATATCTGTGTTCCATATGAATGCTCACTGAAATGTGACTCAGAAGAGAAAGATTTTAATAATCAAGTTGATAGAATGACCTGTTCTGTGGATACCAATCAGCCTCTTTCCCCAGCCACCCCTGTCATCACCCAATGGGCTTATGAACAAAGTGGCCGTGGTGGCAGGGATGGAGGGTATGCATTGGCTCAGCAACATAGACTTCCACCAACCAAGGCTGGCCTTGGCTACAGTCCCTGCTGAGTTCACAATCTATCAACAGCAGAGATCAACACAGAATCTCCGACATGCACCATTCCCCAGGGTGATCAGTCAACTACAGTGACAGGTTGATTACTTTGGGCTGCTTCCTTCATGGAAGGGCAGTATGTGTTCTCACTGAAATAGACACTTACTCTTGACACAGATTTGCCTTCCCAGCACACATTGCATTTAAATTCGTAGAATGAATAAAGTAGATTTCCCTCCCCAATACAGGTGGGCATCATACAATTTGTTTAGGACCTGAAAGAAGAAAAAGGCAGAGGAAGAAGGAATTCACTCTTTCTGCCTGACTGTTGAACTCAGACATTGGTCTTCTCTTGCCCTCAGACTAGAACTTACAAATCTACCATCAGCTCTCCTAGTCCTCAGTCCTTCAGATTCAGACTGGAACTACACCACTGGCTTTCCTTGGTCTCCAGCTTGCAGGCAAGATATCATGGAACTGCTCAGCCTCCATAATTATGTGGGTTAATTACTAATAATTAATCTCTCTCTTGCTCTCTCTGTGTATACGGTATATACATACAGATATCTATCTACATATCTATATTTATATCTATCTATCTATCTATCTATCTATCTATCTATCTATCTATCTATCTACCTATGTATCTATCTATCTATCTCCTATTGGTTCCGTTTCTCTGGAGAACCCTGAGGAATACAATTTCTTTTCATAAACTCACATGGAGAATTGTCATTTACTCTTAAGGGCCAAAATTACACTTTCTTATAGATATAGGTGCTACACTTTTGACAATAAGCTCTACTACTGTATTCATCCCTCTCCCTCAAAGTCAGCAAACAACCCACTTGGTAGGCATCTCCAGCAACCCTCAGATACTTCTGGTCACCCAGCCAACAATTGGTACCCTTGGTCTTTTGACTCAGAAACATGCCTTCTCTCTTCTGTAATACCACACCAGCCAAATTAATCAGGAGGGATTTGTTTTATAATGGAATTGTCAAATTAAGTGGTCTTTAAAATCCCTGAGGACTCCTCTATTCATAATCAGGTTTGGCTCAATTGGACACAGACGTACTCCAAGACTTATGCTTAAATTAGACACAAACTGAAGAACTCTGTGAAGCTTTAAATTCCATCTGGGAGAAAAATTCTACCAATATTATCAGGATTATTGGAGCTGAACCTTGCCCAATCTTGCAAAATACCCTTTGATACCAGAAGAAAAGAAAGGAGTAACGCCTATAATAGGAAGAATAGTAAAAGTGGACTAATTTTACCTTATACCAGTCTTTGTAACAATTCTTTTTTGCCTGTTGAAAATATTGGAAGGAGGTACAGATTTGTTGAAGATCTCAAGCTATCAGTAGAATAATTATGAATTGTTTTCTGGTTAAACTGATAATGCTAACTTTTAAATTATTTCTCCAAATTTAAAATTTAAATAACAAAACTCTGCAAGTTTAACCTAAACTAAGTAACAGTGATGGGAAGAGAAATAGGCATCATGAGGTGGGGATATTTTTGTTGTCACTGGTTTTTGTTGAGAAATATCCCATGGAGGTATATTTATTAAGTCTTTTAATTTGGAATTTAAATTCTCAGGGAAAAAAATGTGAAAGATTTTTAAATGGAAAAATAATTACTGGGTGTCCTTTCAATAGAATGCTGGGCATTGTCTAGGCATCCTGACTGGAGTAATCTGATTCTGCAGGAGTTTATACTTTTTGTCATTTTCAGCAGTTTTAAAACTCTGTAATTTGTAGAAAACTCATAGTAATGCAAATTATTTTCATTCATAGAGAATGATGCAAATAGATTTTGTCAGATAGTGATGTAAGTGATTATTACTCTTTGGATATTGACCAGTTTTATATTTGTATTACATACGTTGTAAATATATAAATTAATTATATGTATTTGTAATTTTTGATCAATCAATAACTCTTTAGAAGAATATTTTGGAAATATTATTGACCATGATTGGAAAACATTGTTTCTAGTGTTTAAACACAAATACTTTGTTTATTTGGATACTTTCAACCCTTCGTCTAGTTAGAACACATATAACTTTCCTTGTTGGCTCAAAGGGGAGTGAGATACCTAAAGACTCACACATACATTTTGTTCAGTGGTTGGCAATTCTTTCAAGATTTCTTATCTAAACATCAAAATAGTCCCAGATTGTTGAGTTAATAAACTAAAGGGATTATAATTTAAGAACTATGAATGTTTTTTACTTTTCTACTTAGATATTTACAGAGGCCAATGATTTATCTAAAGACACTGAGAAATCTGTTGGTCGTATAGAAGTCTTTCATTAACATCAGAAAGCATTCTCTTTAGGAACACCTAAATATATAAAAGAAATTCTAACAGAACTGAAGAGAGGAACAGATAGCAATGCAATAATAGTAGGGGACTTCAGTGCTTCGCTTTCAATGATGGGTAGATCCTTCAGATAGAAAATCGAGAAGGAAACATTGAACTTAAATTACACATTAGGCCATATGAACCTAAAAGACATTTAGAGAACACTCCATCCAACAGCAGCAGAATACACATTCTTCTCAAGCACACATGGAAAATTCTTCAGGATAGATCATATGCAAGACCACAAAACTTTCTTGATATATTTAAGAAGACTGATCATATCAAGCATCTATTTCAACCACAAAGGTATGAAACTGAAAATCAGTTACAAGAATAAAACTGGTAAATTCAAAATATGTGAAGTTTAGACAACATGCTCTTGAACAACCAATGGATCAAAGAAGAAAGCAAAGAAAAACTTAAAAATACCTTGAGATAAATGAAAATTGAAACAACATACCAAAAATCCAAAATTTATGAGATGCAGGAAAAGCAGTTCTGAGAGGGAAGTTTATAGTGATAAATGCATACATTAGGGAGAAATAAAGAGCTCAAATAAACTACCTAACTTTAGACCACATGAAAGTAGAAAAAAGGAAAAAACTAAGCCCAAGGTTAGCAGAAGGAAGAAAATAACAAAGATCAGAGAGTGAATAAATAAAATAGAGACTAAAAAGACAATAGAAAAAAATCAATGAAACTAAGAATTTTTAAAAAGATAAACAAAAAAGACAAATCTTTAGGAGACTTATCAGGAAAAAAGACGAGGATTCAAATAAATAAAATTATAAATGAAAAAAAAAAAACATTACAACTGACACCACACAAATACAAGGGATCTTAAGAGACTACTATGAAAAATTATGAGTCAACAAATTTGAAAACCTAGAGTAAATGGATAAATTCCTAGAAATATACAGCCTACCAAGACTGCACCATGAAGAAATAGAACATCTGAACAGACCCATTACTAGTAAGGAGGTAGAACCAAAATCAAAAACCTACCGACAAACAAAAGTCCAGGACAATATGGCTTCACTGGTGAATTCTACTAAACATTTAAAGAAAATTATTACCAATTCTTCTCAAACTCTCTCAAAAATTAGAATAGGAGGGAAACACTTTCAAATTCATTTGACAAGGCCAGCACAACTCTGATACAAAAACCAGATAAGGACACTACAAAAAAAGAAAGTTAGAGGCCAATATTCCTGATGAACATAGATGCAAAAATCCTCAACAATGCATTAGCAAACTGAATTCAACAATACATTAAAAGGATCATGCACCATGATCAAGTAAAATTTATTCCAGGAATGCAAGAATGGTTCAACATACTCAAACTAATCAATGTAATACACCACATTAATAAAATAAAGGATTAAAATCACGTGATCATTTAAATAGATGCAGGAAAAGCATTTGACAAAATTCAATATCCTTTCATGATAAAAAATCTCAACAAAGTGGGCATGGAGGAAATGTACCTCAACATAATAAGGACATATATGACAGACCCACAGCTAACATCATACTCAGTGATGAAAAACTGAAGGCTTTTCCTCTAAGATCAGGATCAAGACAAGGATGCTCAGTCTCACCACTCTTATTCAACACATTACTGGAAGAGCAATGAAGCAAGAAAAAGAAATAAAAGACATCCAAATTAGAAAGGAATAAGTAAAATTGTCTCTATTTGCAGGTGACATAATATTGCAAATAGAAAACCCTAAAGCCTCCACCAAAACTGTTAGAACTAATAAATGAATTCAGTAAAGTTGTAGTATACAAAATCAATATACAAAAATCAGTTGTGTTTCTACATACCAACAATGAACTATCAGAAAGAGAAATTAAGAAAGCAATCCCATTTACAATTTGATCAACAAGGATAAAACACTTAGGAATAAATTTAACTAAGAAGGTGAAAAATCTGTACACTGAAAACTATAAGACACTGATGAAAGAAACTGAAGAAGACACAAATAAATGGAAATATATTCCATGTTCATGGTTTGAAAAAATTAATATTGTCAAATTGTCCATACTACCCAAAGTAATCTACAGGTTCAATACAATCCCTGTCAAAATTCCAATTGCATTTTTCAGCAAAATAGAATCTTAAAATTTTTATGGAACCACAAAAAACCCTGAATAGCTAAAGCAATCTTGAGAAAGAAGAACAAAGCATAATGCATCCTAATTTCGAACTGTATTATAGAACTATAGCAATCAAACCAGTATGGTATCAACATAAACACACACACATGGATCAGTGGACAAGAACAGAGAACCCAGAAATAAATCCATGCATATATGGTCAATTAATGTATGACAAAGAAACAAGAACATGCAGTAGGAAAAGTTAGTCTCTTCAATAAAAGATATTGAGAAAACCACATGCAAAAGAATGAAACTGAATCCCTACCTTACACCATACACAAAAATCAACTCAAAATGGATTAAGGGCTTGAATGTGAGACCTGAAACAAAAAACTTCTAGAAGTAAACATAGATAGTAAGCTCCTTGATATAAGCCTTGGTGATTATTTTTTGGATTTGACACCAAAGCAAAGGCAACAAAAGCAAAAATAAACAATGGTGTTACATCAAATTAAGAAATTTCTGCACAGCAATGAAATCATCAACAAAATGAAAAGGTAACCTGTGGAGTGGGAGAAAATATGCAGAAATCAAATATCTGAGAAGGGGTTAATATTCAAAATACATAAAGAGCTCATACCACCCAATAGCAAAAAACAAACAATCCAATTAATAACTTGGCAGAGGAATGGAATAGACATTTTTCCAAATAAATGGCCATATAAATGCAAACAGGTACATGAAAAGGTGCTCAACATCACTAATCATCAGGGAAATGCAAATCAAAACCACAATGAGATATTATCTCACAACTGTTAAAATGGTTATTATCAAAAAGACAAGAAATACAAGTGTTAGTGAGGATATGGAGAAAAGGGAAACCTCATATACTGTTGGTGGGAATGTAAATTGGTGCAGCCACTATGGAAAACAATATGTATGTTCCTCAAAAAATTAAAGATAGAACTACCACATGATTAAGCAACACTTCTGGATATATACGAAGTAAATGAAAACAAGATATTGAAGAGATATCTTCACTCTCATGTTCACTGTAGCATTTTTCACAATAATAATAGTCAAGGTATGGAAACAGCTCAAGTGGTGTCTGTCAATAGTTGAGTGGATAAAGTTCAGCAAATATATATATATGTATATTTCAGCCATGAGAAAGATGAAAATTCTGCTGTGTGCAACAATGTGGATTGAATTTGATAACATTATGCTAAGTGAATGAAGTCAGAGAGAGAAAAACAAATACTGTCTGATGTCACTTATATGTGGAATCTAAAAAAGCCAAATTCATAGAAACAGATACTAGAATGGTGGTTGCCAAGGGCGGGGGGTGGGAGGTGGAGGGGAAGGAGCAATACCGGGCAAAGAGTACAAACTTCCAGTTATAATATTAATAAGTTCTGGCGATCTAAGTTACAGCATAATGATTATAGTTAATATTACTGTATTATATACTTGAAGGTTGCTAAGAGATAAGATCTTAAATGTTCTTATCACAAAAAAAGAAACGGTAATTATATAATATGATGCAGGTATTAGTTAACGCTATGGTGGTACTCATTGTGTAATACATAACTGTGTGAAATCAACATGTTGTATATCTTGAAGTTATACATTGTTATGTATCAATTATATCTCAATAAAAGTGGAAAAATTATTCTCTTTAACCCATATTGAAATTGTAATGTGGTGTGGGAATGTCTAGAGAAGTAAATCTATAAAAAAAATTCCCAAGTTTGCTTTTACCTTCTTGCATTTCCAAATTTGATTTCCCAACTCAGCAAATCTGGAAATTTGATGTCAGTTTTTCCAAATTCTTGGGGGAAAAAAACCCCCAGATTAACTGGCCTAGTGCTCATTAGTTTAATTTTCATCTGAAAATCAATTTAATAATTCATAATATAAAATGGTTTTTCCAATATGGAACCATACTTTAGAAACCAAATTAGTGAGTACATGAATCAGAGGATGCCTGGAGGAAGGGCACTTCTTAGGAGGAGTACTCCTTTCTTCATCCAGTAGCAGAGATGCACTACTTCCAGTTCCCCTCCACATTCTTCTTTTCAACATCTTAAATGATTCATTAATTTCAATCAAATTGCTCATTAAGAGAAAGATCTATAAACTATATAACATTACATAAATATTAAGTATTAAATTTAGAAATACCTCTTATACCAAAACTTGATATATTTTTCTTAATAGCTAGGAAGTTTGACTTTCATCTATGAATATCTATGTATTTTTATTAGGTAGGAGTTATATAACTTTTGTTCCAGTTTTGTTTTGGCTTCCAGGAAATTCTGGGTTAGATTTTCTGTTCAATTGTGGAAGTTGCCCTTAGACTGAATTTCCAAAACAATGATCACTCCCATATTGTTACACAGCCCTTGTTCTCCCGTCGTTTGTGCTATGGATTTATTATATATGTATTTTATTATAAACCCAGATCAAATACTGACATTGTAGCAAAGATATACATAATGATAAATGAAAAGAAGAAAAATCAGGCTTAACATAAGAAAAATTTCCCATATTTGACGAATTTTGACCTTTGAAAATATTAGTTTCATAAGGTTTAACCTAATAATGAACAAATGAAGATGTTATCTATAATTACTTCAATTCATTTTTGAAAGAGGTTGTTCACCAACATCTTTAACAAAATTTGTATCTTAATGGGAAGAACATTTTCAAACTACAGATATATTCACTCCCTTACAGTATACCTTTTCCCACTTACTGATGGGTGATTGGAACTGGAAAAAAATCTTTGATCGCATTTCGATAGCAGCTTTTAGACTTTTATCACTTGGTAGCTCTTTGTTCCTACCACACATGTGCCATATATTCTGAGTAAAATATCCTCATAAACTTCTTACAACCTGATTTTAATAATAATTTTACAAATAAAAATACATTCTTTTCTTCTGAGTGAAAATAAAACATGCACATTTCTTTAGGTCTACAGACAATTTGCTGAAAGCTTGCCAAGCACAGTGTGAATGTACACTTAAAAATCAACTTCTTAACATGTATGGAACAGTAATGCCACATTAACTTAGACAACTTATTTAAAAAAACAACTAGTGTTTAGTTTACAATTACAGCAGCTGAAGTCAATTCCAAATGCCTGCGTGAAATTCTTATTTCTGATATTTTTCTGGCACATGCTCACTGTGGCTGCATTGGAGCAATTAAGAGATTCACTGTGCCTGCGGTGGACAGGGAATCTTATAGGAACAAAACATCTACGCACATCATTACAGAATTAGGATAAAATTTGCTTTTATTGGAGTAAACGCAGCAAAAGTGACTATGGCAACCTGGAGTAACAATGACCGCATAGTTACTACTCAGTCTTTCCCAATTTTTTCCTGCTATGTTCCTCAGTGGAATCCAAGGTATTGGATTACTTGCCAAGGAGTGGTTTAAAGTCTAAATGGCAAGCCAGGGCATTTAAAAATTGCTGATATGCAATGTACACCAGAAGCAGTTTAGGTGAATTCTGTCTCGTTACCTTGTGATGGTGGATATTATTCAGGGAAATAATAGTTCATTACCCATTAAATATTTGTAAAAATTCTCAGTGTATTCCAAACTTAGACAGGGTTTTTATCTTTCAGCTAAATTATCGATGTTGTTTTCTGGACAACTCATGCTATTCAGATGTGTGGAGAAAAACTAATAAATGATTAAATAATAATACAGTTATATAGGGAGAAATATCTGATGACCCATTACTGCAGTAAAAATTGTAATAAGTTTGGGTTGTATACAGTCCAATTTCCAGAGGGAAAAAGAATGGCTCATTTCCTTTGGAAATTCTCCATGATTTTGACTAGGTTCTCCCCTTTGAGCGTGTGCACGCATGCACACACCACACACTCACATATGTTTTTTAAAAGTTCCCTTCACAATAGTGTTTCATATCATTTTTAGCTGGAGGAAGGTACAGGAAGGAAATGTCCAAGATTTGGTGTTTACTTGGACCATGTCTTTAACATTTCCAATTTGTTGAGTGGTTTTCATGTTTTCCAGAAGTCCTCACCCTGTAAAAGCTGATAGATGGGCTGACAGAGCCTTCCAGGCTTGTGTTGGTATAATATGAGCCAAATGCCTGGAAACAATAAAATAGCAATTTTCTGAGAGATTTACCTGCAGGAAAAGCCAGGAACATAAAGGCCATTTTCAGTTTCCTGCCTTAAGCTTCTTCTTTTCTCTCAGTCCAGGAGGGGTTTGGGAGAGCTGGATCCTGTCAGGTTAACTGAGGGTGACATTAAATTTAATCTCAGCAGCAGCCGCTGTGATGGCTCCAAGGGAAAGACCACTGGAGCAGGAATCAGAGAACTGGGCTCCGGTCTGGCCAGAGTGGAGGCTTTGTGTCATGAACAACAGAAGCAAAGGCTGCAGGGGTTGGGAAATGTCAGATCTTTTCTCTTAAAAGCTGAACAAGGTCATCCAGCCATGATTTGACAAGCAATGGTTCTAGCTCCAATAGCAGCTACAAACCAAGGGAAGGGTCCTCCCCAGTTAAGCCCATCACAGCTGAGCCAGACTGTCTGAAATTCATGGGGGCATCGTACACACCACTGCCTTCTAGAGGGCTGAGCCTCAAAACTGGGTCTCTTTATGTCACAAGACAAGAAGGAATATGCATCCTGGACTCAGTGCCCTAAAGAGGGATTAAGGTTAAGGAGGCCTGGCCTAAAGTGATGTGAAGGGCTACCAGTGGGATTGGTTCCCCAAGTTAGTTTTGTAACAGTAATCAATTAATTGTAACCTTAACCCTGAAATGCCACATCCAAGTCCACAGCCCATTGGATACTTTCTGATTTAAAATGCATAGAACTATGCGAATTTTGCCTACCATTGCCATTTTTTCTTTGGCAAACTAAACTTTGGCATGTAATTTATATTCATGTTCACACAGTACTCCTTGCTTCTTCCGAACGTTAAGTAACCATAAACTTAAAATGAGCTATCTGAGTGACTTAAGAAAATAATAATAAAATAATTTCTTTCAACGTAACTTCGGTTAAACAGTGAACCAGATCTTACCCTGAAAAATCTATTTTTTTAGGGTTTAAAAATCATAAGCCTTAAGCTCAGAGTCTACATATACAGGCATGTGGCAGGATAACAAGAAATTCCCTGTGGGAGGATAACACGATGGAGACGTTTACTAAACAATGAGAGAGAAAGTTTTCTCTTTCCCAACTCAAGAGGGTGAGCAGGCTGTTGGTCTAGAGGAACGAAGTCCCCTTATTTGGGGGCAGGGTTAGGAGTCTTTTTAAAGCTTAGGCTCAAGAAGGTGAAGGAGAAGGGACAAACCAGTTATTTTTCCCTTTTTTCTAATCCTAGGTTTTGACCGGTGTGGACCTATCTGGCCCATTCTCAGGAGGTGCAGGATTTGAACAGTGTGGTCCCTGGATGCCTGGGGCATGAACCCACAGTGCTGCCGCCTTGAAAGTCTCAGTAGGGCCAGTGGCCAAGCCACATGGTCACAGAATAGCAGGACTGTGAATATCAGGTGATCCTCTGGGTGGCAATCATAATGGGCTCAAGACCAGAGGCTTTGCTGCGGCCTCACTCGTGGCGCTGGCCGCTTCCTGCCGGAGGACTGCCGGGACCCCAGAAGAGTGTCCCCCGTGCAGCCAGGGCCAGCATCCGTGCAGGGATGACTGAATGTCGCAGCAAGGGCACTTTCCTAGCCCTCGCCTGCTTCTGTGGCACCGTGAGGCCGACAGAAAGGCGCGAGCTGGGTGTGTGCAAGTCCAGGTTTGACTTGCACTGATTCTGGCCTGCGGTCCAGGATGGTTTGTTCTTGGGACCAGACCTGACCAGAAGTCGACCTCATGAGCACTTCGACCTCTCCAGCTGCCATGCTCCTCCGGAGGCTGAGGCGGCAGCTGCACTGCCGTCCAGCTCTTCATCTTAACGGTGGTGACCTTTGGTCTGCTGGCCGCCCTGGCCTGTCACTGGCTTCTGAACTTTTACTTCTACCTGCGCCACTGGCATCTGAACCGAATGAACCAAGAGTTCCTGCAGCAAAGCTTGAGAGAGGGTGAAGCTGCCCTCCGCTGCCCTCTGTCAGCGGCTCGGTGCCCATCGTCTAGCAGGCCACTCCCCGCCCCTGGCTGGTCATCACCATCATCACAGTGGACAGGCAACCTGGCTTCCACTCTGTCCTGCAGGTCACGTCCCAGTTTCATCAGCTCCTTCAACAATGAGGCCCCCAGTGCGAGGGGCACCAACTTTTCCTGTGCAACGTGGAGTGGAGCGTGAGCCATTTAGATGCCAAGCTGCTGTCCAAGTACGTCTCTGTACTGTCGCAGCAGCTGCGAGGGCACTGAGGATGACCAATTCGTTTGAGAAAGAGAAGCAGGACTACGTCTGTTGCCTGGAATCCTCCCTGCAGGCCTACAACCCAGACTACCTCCTGATGGTGGAAGATGACCCCGTTTCAGAAGAGCAGATCTTCCCAGTCTTGGAGCACCTTCTCCAGGCTCGCTTCTCCGAGCCGCACCTCAGATATGCACTTTATCTAAAGCTCTATCACCCTGCGAGGCTCCAGCACTAATCAACCCGGAGCCCATGCGGATCCTGAAGCGGGTCGGTGTCGGCATGCTGCTGGGGCCCTTACTAACCTGGATATATATGCAGTTTGCCAGTCAGCTGGGGTTTAGCTAACCCGTCATGCTCTTCTTCTTCCTGTACAGCATGGGTCAGGTGGAGCTGGTGGGCCGGCACTATTTCCTGGAGCTGCGGCAGCTGCGTTCTTCCCTGTACAGCGTGGTCCCTGCTTCGCAGTTTTGCACCCCGGCAATACCTTTCCCTGCGCGGGTGGCCCGCCGGACCCTCACCTACCTGTCCCAGGTGTACTGCCACAAGGGCTTCGGCAAGAACATGGCACTGTACTCCCTGTTGAGGGCCAAGGGGGAGCGGGCCTATGTGGTAGAGCCCAATCTCGTGAAACACATCAGGCTCTTCTCAAGCCTTTGGTACAACTTCCACCCCAGTCTGCTCTAGCTTGCCAAGAAATGTCTTTCTGAATTGGCCACTTCTTGGAGATGCAACTATTGAGCTCTTTATTTGGACATGGTTGCTTGCAGATATTTCATTGCTTTAAGGTTGCTAGGGATATAGGTACTGGGATGACTGAAGAACATGCAAGTCAAGAACCTTGGCTTTGGTAACCCTCTGGCAGGAGCAAGCTGTTCACCATGAGTCCAGACCTCTGGTCCTCCACACGGCCACACTGCCTCATGCAGTCTGACCCACCCAACGAAGGGCATTTAAATACCACTTAAATTCTCCAATTGTTTATTGATCAGCTTCGCAATAGAGTTTGTGACTGCCAAAAATATTGTGCACGGTGATATGACTGGTTTAGGATTTTAAGGGTAGAATTTGGTGAAAAGTGAGATTCTTTTGCAATGATTTCTTTCTCATTGGGAATAAGAATGGATGTATGTTTAGAATATACGTCCCAAGAGGCAGGACCATGTTGATAGATTCTATTTGTTTCCTTGACCTGGAGTAATAAAAGTGGAAAAAAGCCACACAGTGCCCAGCATCTTGCAGGTGTTACCTGGCATTTTCTTTTCCACACATTTGTAGTGCACTGATAATCAATTTTGTTCATGAGAGCTTTAAGGCAGAGCAAGATCTGAAAGCACCTTCTGGATCACCAAGGACAGATTGCTTATGTTTAGTAGTGATTTAATATTGAAGATTTCTATCATAATCTGATTCCTTGAAAGTTGGACATTGCAGAATAATATAGAATGGGTGAGCTCTTTACTAATAACATACCCTTTTCCCTAACTTTGCTGTCTAATCATTCACCTTCATTTCTTTTCCTTCTATGCAGCATGATATTATAGGAGAAAAAAGCATGGACTGAAGTCAGAAGACCTGAATTTTTATTTCATATCTCTGTCATGTCTTAGTGGTGTGAACTTGGGCAAGTCATAAACACTCTGAGTCTCAGGTTTGTCACCTGTAAAATGGAGACAGTGGTATCTACCTTTTAAATTTCCTTGAGGATTAAGTGACAGAATGTATGTAAAACACTAGCAAGTGCTTATCTCATAGAGGGCACTTGGTGAATATTAGTTATTTTCTCTCTTATAATAAGCATATACAACTCAAGTGTATTTTGGATAAAGTATTAGTGATATTATTTAAAGTATGATATGGGGCATAGGGCTGACACCTATGGAGCAGCTGTTCCAGACCAAACACTGCTAGAATAAAGGCTGGCTTTTCCTTGTGACTTCAGAAGGATATGCAGCTCAGTTTCATCTAGCCCCACCTCCAGCCAAACCCAAACTAAGAATTGTTCATTCAAACTGGAAATGATCTGAGACTCCTCTTGAGCTTATTCCAAGACTAGCATCTGAAAATTACTCTTCTCAAAAGTTACAAGTAAATGTCACTTGACCATACTTATTGGCCAGTGGCCAACAAGTCCCTTTGTGGGGATGGATGATTATATTAGAGTTCAAGCAGCTGTCCACTTTGTTTCAGTGCCACATCTTACGTTTGCTTTTAAGTTTCCACAGTGAGCTACCATTTTGGGATCTGCTTGAGAACACTAAGGGAGTAACAGGGGTTCATTATCACACTTTATAGATGAACAAACAGGCCCAGAGATGTTAGAGAATTTCCTCAGTTTCACACAGCTGAACAGCAGCAGAGAAGACTGGAATGTGGTAGCTTTTTTGACTTCCAGGCCCTGTACTTTTTTCTTAACCACATTCATTTTATAAATATCTATGTAATCAAATTCTCTTTTTGTGAAATCCTATAGTAACCTGGGCTAAATAATGTCTCTGTAAGCTAAGATGGCAAAAACTCACTGTGGTGTTGGTCTTGGAGAACAAACAGGTTTCAGTATGTGTTGTGTTGTTATAGTGAGCTGTTATGTATCCCCCAGGAATGTCCAAAGTGACCAGAGCTACTAGATGACTTATTGAGATGCTCAGATTCCACCCCTCCATCCCTCCTCTCCCAGTAACTGGTTCAGCCCCATGTTTGAGAAGAGAACCACTCTCAACCTAGAATTCATTTGAGTTTGTTGCATTAATGATTGGATTTCTTCATGAAAAGTTTGTGTCCAATGACAGAACATTTAAACTAGCCAAGCCCTAGATCAGAATCATTGCTGGTTTCCATTTCTGCTCTTTCTAATTCAGTTGTCTACTGCACACAGACATCCCTTCCCCTGACTCCTTCATTCTCGATGGCTAAGGTCATCTTTGCCTTGTCATATTTCTCTACTTACACACTAAGACATCTTCCCTCATTGATCTTAACTAGAGTCTGCCATCCTTGGACATTTTCTGCAGAAGCGGAAACCCTACCCACTTTTGTCCCTATCCACTTTCTAGATCACCCTCCCTTTTGTCCCTCATTCCTAGAGTCCAAATTGTGTATGTTATTCTGGATTAGGACAGCTGACAGCTTTACACCAAAGCTGAAGTCTCTCATTTAATCCTGAGCAGGGGGCTAGGAGAGAACTAAAGTCCCCTTCCAATATCAAGGGACATAGTTTACCATGAGGGTGAAGATCTCTAACGGTCCTGCATACTTTTCAGAATTTAAGTTATTGTCAGGCCTAAGAAGCTCCCTATTGTGACTGAGTGTATTTGCATAGACTTATCTGTTCAAATAAATGTACCTCTTTCACGGAGAAAAAAAAAAAAAAAGACCAGAGGCCCTCCTTCATTTCTCTGGATTGAATATATCCCTCAACCTTCTTGTAAATTAAGATATTAAATATCTTCGATAAAAATGCATGCAAATTTAACTTGATTAGGAAAAATTTAGGAATGCAATGATTCTTGCTCCATGTATTGAGGAGAGAATTTATACATATTAATGAGGTTAACATAGTGGTTTTGTTTTCCACTTTTGCACCTCACAGCGAACATTGCTGTTCTCAACTCACAAGCAGTGGTCTCTGCAGGAGCTCAGCAGAGTGACCACTAATAAGAGAACCAATGGGAGCAAGGTCAGCACAAAGCTACGAGTATGAGTCCAGATGCAAATGTATTCAGAATAATTAGGGTTTGCCCATCAGCTGATGGATGTAATGCACAGTAGCAAACAGCAGAGACTTCGTGATCTACTTCCTACAAATGCTGGAATGCAAAGTAGTTTGAGTTTTGGTTGGTTCCAACTTTATCTCAGAAAACTCATAATCAGCTATAGGCCAGAGATCAGGATGCAATTCCCAGGTCTACCCAGCAATACTCCTAACCTTCAGTCCTGGGTCTGAGTCACACCTCTGTCCTTGGCCTGGATTCTGGCCCCAAAGCACCAAATTGTTGAACATCGTCAACTTCTCCTTGTGCAGAGCAGTAAGTGGAAGCCCGCATGGAGCCATCTTCCCAGCCAGAACCAGAAGGCAGAGGACAGGCTGGCCACCAGGCAGCAGCAGAGTGGACTTCAGAGGCTGTGGCTCGATGTCAGGACCTGTGGGAAGCACATGGACACAGGCCGGCTGTCGTGAGGTATTTCCAGAGAGACACTGTAATCATGCTGGCTCGGCCTCTCATCTTCTGTCTAATTTTCTTCCCAGCATCACCTCCAGGCCTCTGCTGGCAGCGGTGCTTTCCCAACTGATAGTTCCCATTAAATGAGTTTCAGATGCTGATTTTCTGTCTAACAGATGAGCAAGCATTTCCCTAAGTTGCATCTCATTTTACCAACATCACTGATTTCTCTACTTTCTTGCATCCAATCAATCATTTCACTTCAACTGTGCATTTTATTAATGAGCCATTCACTCCCTTTTCCAGATCGTTAGTGAAGACGTCAGATTCTGCCTTGACCTAACACCAGTTCCCAGGGGTCAATGCTGGCTTCCCTGAGAGCTCCCCAGGGAGACATTTTTCACTCTCCTTCTAGTTCCTTCATTGTCCCAAGCTACTTTAACATACTTTTAGCTCACTTTCAAACACTTTTTGGGATATTGACATTAATGTTTACCCAAGAAGCTCCTGTTTGTGGGATGAATGGACAAATGGTCAAATGATACACAGCACAACACGCATAACCATGAAATTCCAGCTCCACTAAGTATACAGCGTAGGCTCCTTTATTCACTCACTTTTGTCTAAAGAGCAGAAGAAGGATTTGACTACAATCCTTTGACTATAATCCTCTAGGCTGTTTCTGTCCTTCCAGCACTCACACTTGTACACTGACGCACCTGTTACACTTGACAGAAGCTTCTGATTTCAGTACACCTTCCTGGCTGGCTTCAGGATATTTCCTGAATATTCGCAGGTTATTGGCTGGCAGTGAATCTTACACAGGTGGCTAATGGGTAACTTTGGACAAGCCAAAAGTTTCATGGCTAGAAGAGCAGGAATTATTTGCTGGGCTTTATTTGCTTACTTTCATCCACTCTCAGTATAAATATGGTTTTAAATCTCTGGCTTAAATCAAAGGAAATAATTTATTAGATGAAGTTGATTTTCTTTTCGTTTTATTTATAGGTTGCTAGGTACAGAAGATATGCAAGTCCCAGGCAAGCCTCATTACCAGCTCTTTCATGTTTGATTGACCACTGGAAGCACTTTTCTTCCTTTTATTAAAATACTTTGAAAAACTTGATATAATGAAAGTTGAATATAAAATTGTATCTGTCCTCTCATTTTAACACCTAAAAATATTCATTTGGACCTCAATGTCCAAGGAGATGGGAGGAACCCCCTAGCGACCAGGTAGGACGTGGGGGGAGTGTGGGGGGAGGAGAAGTGGAGGCTGGATGGGACTGACGCCCTGAGGGGTGGCTGGGAGAGTGGAGGAGTTCCCACGCCTGGGAGGACCCTTGGAGGCTTGGAGGATAAGGGGGGAGCACAGTGGGTGTTTCTCCCGCCCACTTGGGTTCCAGGAAGACTGCTGGGTTCTGGGGCCAGTCCTCCGCCCTCCAAGGCCAGAGGCACTCCTGGGCCCCTCTGGTGCACTGAGCCTAAGCCCCGCCCCCCACCCCCACAGTGTATTTTCCAACCCTGTGGGTCCTAAGCATAGGCCCCGCCCCCATAAACCCTGCCCCTTCCTAAGCCCCGCCCCCCACAGCCTAGGCCTTTTCAGCTTTTTCTTTTTCCCTCTTCTTTGATATTGTGGTTCTGTTTTGCCTTCCAGCTGTAGTTTCATCTATATCTTATTTTTTTTAACATATCTGTTAGTTTTCTCATCTTATTTTATTTTTTACTCTTTGTTATTGTTCTGCTCCTTTTTTCTTTTTTCTTTCCTTTTTTTCTTGGCCGCCCCATGTGGCTTGCAGAATCTTGGTCCACAAGCTGGAGGTAGGGCCTGGTTCCTGTGGTGGGAGCTCTAAGTCCAAAGCACTGGACTAACAGAGAAACTCAGACCTCAGGGAATATTCATCGGAGTGAGGTCTCCCAGAGGTCCTCTTCTCGACACCAAGACCAGGCTATACCCAACAGCCTACAAACTCCAGTTCTGGAAGACTCAGGCCAAATGACCAATAAGACAGGAACACAATCCCACCTATCAAAAAAAAAAAATGAGATGACAAAAAATTATGTCACAGATGAAGGAGCAAGGGAAAAACCTACAAGACCAAATATAGGAAGAGGAAATAGGCTACCTACTTGAAAAAGAATTCAGAGTAATGATAGTAAAGATGATCCAGAAACTCAGAAATAGAATGAAGGCACAGATTGAGAAAATACAAGAAATGTTTAACAAAAGATCTAGAAGAACTAAAGAACAAACAGAGATGAACTACACAATAACTGAAATGAAAAATACACTAGAAAGAATCAAAAACAGAATAACTGAAGCAGAGGAATGAATAAGTGAGCTGATAGACAGATGGTGGAAATAACTGCCAAGAGGCAGAATAAAGATAAAAGAATGAAAAGAATTGAAGACAAACTCAGAGACCTCTGGGAAAATAGTACACACACCAACATTCGTATTATAGGGGTCCCAGAAGAAGAAGAGGAAAAGAAAGGGTCTGAGAAAATATTTGAAGAGATTATAGCCGAAAACTTCCCTAACATGGGAAAGGAAAGAGCTACCCAAGTCCAGGAAGCACAGAGAGTCCCGTACAGGATAAACCCAAAGAGAAACATACTAAGACACATATTAATCAAACTAACAATTAAATTCAAAGAAAAAATATGAAAAACAACAAGGGAAAAGCAAAAAATAACATACAAGGGACTCCCTATAAGGTTATCAGCTGATTTTTCAGCAGAAACTCTGCATGCCAGGAGGGAGTCGCAGAATATACTTCAAGTGATGAAAGAGAAAAACCTACAACCAAGATTACTCCACCCAACAAGGATCTCATTCAGATTCGACAGAGAAATCAAAAGCTTTATAGACAAGCAAACACTAAGAGAATTCAGCACCACCAAAGAAGCTTTACAACAAAGGCTAAAGGAACTTCTCTAGGCGGGAAACACAAGAGAAGCAAAAACAATTAAGAGCCTAAAACAATTAAGAAAATGGTAGTATGAACATACATGTCGACAACAACCTTGAATGTAAATGGATTAAATGCCCCAACCAAAAGACACAGACTGGCTGAATGGATACAAAAACAAGACCCATATATATGCTGTCTACAAGAGACCCACTTTAGACCTAGGGACACATGCAGACTGAAAATGAAAGGATGGAAAAAGATATTCCATGCAAATGGAAATCAAAAGAAAGCTGGAGTAGCAATACTCGTATCAGATAAAATAGACTTTAAAATAAAGACTGTTATAAGAGATAAGGAAGGACACTGCATAATGATCAAGGGATCAATCCAAGAAGAAGATATAACAATTATAAATATTTATGCACCCAACATAGGAGCACCTCAGTACATAAAGCAAATGCTAACAACCATAAAAGGGGAAATCGACATAAAAACAATAATAGTGGGGAACTTTAACACCCCACTACACCAATGGATGGCTCATCCACACAGAAAATAAATAAGGAAACACAAGCTTTAAATGACACAACAGACCAGAGAGATTTAATTGATATTTATAGGACATTCCACATGAAAGTGGCAAAAATACACTTTCTTCTCAAGTGCACATGGAACATTCTCCAGGATAGATCACATCTTGGGTCACAAATCAAGCCGTGGTAAATTTAACAAAATTGAAAGCATATCAAGCATCTTTTCTGACCACAACACTATGAGATTAGAAATCAATTACAGGAACAAAACTGTAAAAAACACAAATACATGGAGGCTAAACAGTGTGCTACTAAATAACCAAGAAATCACTGAAGAAATCAAAGAGGAAATAAAAAAAATACTTAGAAACAAATGACAATGAAAACACGATGACCCAAAACCTATGGGATACAGCAAAAGCAGTTCTAAGAGGGAAGTTCATAGCAATTCAAGCTCACTTCAAGAAACAAGAAAAATCTCAAATAAACCATCTAAGCTTACACTTAAAACAACAAGAGAAAGAAGAACAAAGAAAACACAATGAAAACAATAGCAAAGATCAATAAAACTAAAAGTTGGTTCTTTGAGAAGGTAAACAAAATTGTTAAACATTTAGCCAGACTCATCAAGAAAAAAAGGGAGAGGATGCAAATCAATAAAATTAGAAATGAAAATAGAGAAATCACAACTGACAATGCAGAAATACAAAGGATTATAAGAGACTACTACAAGCAAGTATATACCAATAAAATGGACAACCTCAAAGAAATGGACAAATTCTTGGAAAGGTACAATTTTCTAAGACTGAACCAGGAAGAATTAGAAAATATAAAGAGACCTATCACAAGTAATGAAATTGAAACTGTAATTAAAAATCTTCCAACAAACAAAACTCTAGGACCAGATGCCTTCACAAGTGAATTTTATCAAATATTTAGAGACGAGCCAACACCTATCCTTCTCAAACTCTTCCAAAAAACTGCAGAGGATGGAACACTCCCAAATTCATTCTATGAGGCCACCATCACCCTGATACCAAAACCAGACAAAGATATCACAAAAAAAGAAAATTACAGACCAATATCACTGATGAACATAGACACACAAATCCTCAACAAAATACTAACAAAAACTCCAGCAACACATTAAAAGGATCATACACCATGATCAAGTGGGATTTATCCCAGGAATGCAAGGATTCTTCAATATATGCAAATTAATCAGTGTGATACACCATATTAACAAATTGAGGAATAAAAACCATATGATCATCTTAATAGATGCAGAAAAAGCTTTTGACAAAATTAAACACCAATTTATGATAAAAACTCTCCAGAAAATGGGCATAGAGGAAACCTACCTCAACATAATAAAGCCCATATATGACAAACCCAGAGCAAACATCATTCTCAATGGTGAAAAACTGAAAGCATTTCCACTAAGATCAGGCACAAGACAAGGATGTCTACTCTCGCCACTCTTATTCAACATAGTTTTGGAAATTCTAGCCACGGCAATCAGAGAAGAAAAAGAAATAAGAGGAATCCAAATTGGAAAAGAAGAAGTAAAACTGTCACTGTTTGCTGATGACATGATACTATACATAGAAAATCCTAAAGATGCCAGCAGAAAACTACTAGAACTAATCAATGAATTTGGCAAGGTTGCAGGATACAGAATTAATGCATGGAAACCTCTTGCATTCCTATACACTAGCAATGAATAATCAGAAAGAGAAATTAAGGAAACAATCCCATTTACCAGTGCAACAAAAAGAATAAAATACCTAGGAATAAACCTACCCTAGGACACAGAAACCTGTACTCAGAAAACTATACAACACCGATGAAAGAAATCAAAGATGACATAAACAGATGGAGAAATATACCATGTTGTTGGATTGGAAGGATCGATATTGTGAAAATAACTATATTACCCAAAGCAATCTACAGATTCAATGCAATCCCTATCAAATTACTAATGGCATTCTTCACAGAATTAGAACAAAAATTTTACAATTTTCCAAATTTTACAATTGAAACACAAAAGACCCCAAATAGCCAAAGCAATCTTGAGAAAGAAAAACAGAGCTGGAGGAATCAGGCTCCCCAACTACAAAGTATACTACAAAGCTACAGTAATCAAGACAGTATGGTACTGGCACAAAAACAGAAATATTGATCGATGGAACAGGATAGAAAGCCCAGAGCAAAACCCACACACATATGGTCACCTAATTGATGACAAAGGAAACAAGAACATACAATAGAGAAAAGACAGCCTCTTCAATAAGTAGTGCTGGGAAAACTGGACAGCTACATGTAAAAAAATGAAATTAGTACACTACCTAACATCATACACAAAAATAAACTCAAAATGGATTAAAGACCTAGATGTAAGACTGGACACTATAAAACTCTTAGAGGAAAACACAGGAAAAACACTCTTTGACATAAACCACAGCAAGATCTTTTTTGACCCACCTCCTAGAGTAATGAAAATAAAAACAAAAATAAACTAATGGGACGTAATTAAACTTAAAAGCTTTTGCACAGCAAAGGAAACCATAACCAAAATGAAAAGACAACCCTCAGAATGGGAGAAAATATTTGCAAATTAAGCAACAGACAAAGGATTATTCTCCAAAATATATAAACAGCTCATGCAGCTCAGTATCAAAAAAACAAACAACCCAATTAAAAAATGGGTGGAAGACCTAAATAGACATTTCACCAAAGAAGACATACAGATTGCCAAGAGACATATGAAAAGATGCTCAGCATCACTAATTATTAGAGAAATGCAAATCAAAACTACAATGAGGTATCACCTCACACGAGTCAGAATGGCCATCATTAACAAATCCACAAAAAATAAATGCTGGAGAGGGTGTGAAGAAAAGGGAACCCTTTTGCAATGTTGGTGGGAATGTAAATTGATACAGCCACTGTGGAGAACAGTTGGAGGTTCCTTACAAAACTAAAAATAGAACTACCATATGACCCAGCAATCCCACTATTGGGCATATACCCTGAGGAAACTGTAATTCAAAAGGACACATGTACCCCAGTGTTCATTGCACCATTATTTACAATAGCCAGGACATGGAAACAACTTAAATGTCCAATCACAGGTGAATGGATCAAGAAGATGTGGTACATATATACAATGGAATATTACTCAGCCATTAAAAGGAATGAAATTGGGTCATTTGTAGGGTTGTGGATGGACCTAGAGTCTGTCACACAGAGTGAAGTAAGCCAGAAAGAGAAAAACAAATATCGTATATTAACACATATATGTGGAATCTAAAAAAATTGTACAGATGAACCTATTTGCAGGGCAGGAAGAGAGACGCTGACATAGAGAATGGACATGTGGACACATGGGGCGAAGGGGAGGGTGGGATGAATTGGGATATTAGGATTGACATATATACACTACCATACGTAAAATAGATAGCTAGCAGGAACATGCTATAAAGCACAGGAAGCTCAGCTCAGTGCTCTGTGATGACCTAGATGGGTGGGATGGGGGGTTGGTGGGAGGGAGGCCTAAGAAGGAGGGGATATAGGTATACATATAGCTGATTCATTTCATTATACAGCAGAAACTAACACAACACTGTAAAGCAATTATACTCCAATAAAAAAAATATTCATTTGGACATAAGCTGAAAGAAAAAACAAAGAAAAAAGTTTGATTTTCAGAGGTTGCATAACTCTGGGTAAATTATTTTTTATTTTAGAATAATTTCCTTATTATATAAAGAGTTATTTATGCAGTATACTTTTACATATTCCATATGTTCTTCCAAAACTATGAAAATTATGGGTGTTTAAAAATCTCTTTTTGGGGAAAGAATTTCCCCTCAAATCTTTCAGTTTGTAGCCCAAAGTGAAAGTGGACCTCTCATTAGTCAAGAGTTGTGGTGTTTCCTGAGGGGAAACATTAAACATCTCCCAGGCAATAGATTCTCCGATGCCCCAGCTTTGCCACTTCATTGTAAGCACCATGTGATCAGTAAACCATTCCAGAATGTTAAGCATCTCTTCCATGATGACCTTGTGTGTGTGTTCCAGTTATAAAGGTGCTGATTTAAAGTTAATTATTAAATTATACTAAATAACATAGCATAGGATAATGAAGTGTAGTATCCATATTGTTATTATGGTTAATATATTTTGGTATAGTATATTATTGTATATTAATATCTTAGTGTGGTATATTACACCATAGTATAACATAGTGTGATATACTATATAGCACAGGGTAATATAGTACAGTATAGAGTGATCTGGTATAGCATGGAACAGTGTGGAGAGGAATAGTTTAAAATAGTATGGTAGAGTACAATACAGTACAGAGCTGCACAGTATCTATATAGCATAGTAGTTAGAACAATGCCTTTAGAATCACAGACCTAGTTTCAAATTGTGGTCCTACCACATACTAAATGTACAGTCCTGAGCATATTACTTAGTGCCTCTGAGCCCCAGTTTCCACATCTGAAAAATGAAGTCTAAAAATACTTACCATGATGAATTGGGAGATTGGGATTGACATATATACACTAATATGTATAAAATAGATAACTAATAAGAACCTGCTGTATAATAAAATTTAAAAATTCAAAAAAAGAAAAGAGTAAGAAAATAGAAATACTTACCATGCCTTCTGAAGATGAAGTTTTTATGAGTACTGTGAAGGTAATATATGTAAGGAGGAAGCACTGACAGTTCACAAGCCCTCAATCAAAACTCATATTTTATGTATCTCACTGACAGTGGGGATGAGTAATGAAAGTGCTTGCTTTAAGGAAAATGTCTCCCTAAAAGCATCTAAAAAGAACTGGCTAAGACATGACTCAGGAGTGGTTGGGTGGTTGTATATTTACTTCTTAAGACAAGCACCCTAAGTGAACCTCCCAATCACTTACTATATTTTGCAAAGATAGGCGATGACCCTGGGATAGTATGGAGCTATTGAATCTTTGCACTGGTGATGACAGCAAAGGAGAAGAGTTTTTAGAAATAGATGACAAACAGCTGCAGTCCTCTCTATCTTGGGAAAAGCAGTGCCAACTGCATAAACAAGTGTATACATTTTATTTTGTGGTTGCCTCTTCCAAAACATCCAGAAGGAAAAGATCCAGATGTGCTCAAAGATTTGCTCCATGGAATAGTGAATGTAGAAAACGTGGAGAACCAGAATCAAAGTGAAAGCCCTGTGGAAAACACTAGGAATCAATCAAATGTTTAAGACATTAAAGTGCATAAAAATAAATTTGACCCAAATTTCTTTCTGACTTGACTACTAATAACGACTTTGCCTCTGGCTGGCTTTGATATGTTTCATATTTAGACGTGCTTGGCGAAGACATTTGTACCCTTATACACAAGAATGTCTGTGCCCTCACTGGAAAGGAAAACACCCCCAGAGGAACACTCAGGGTTCAAGAACACGCAGACGACGAGAGTAAAAGAAACACGTAGGTGTTATAAATTTAGGGTCAATTTAATGTTTGAAAATGAGATGTAATGAAAAGCACATTGAAATGGAGATTGGAAAACTGAACTCAACACCTAATTTGACATTTCAAATGGTTGTGACCTTGGGAACGTTTCTGAGCCGCTGTTTCCACACCTGTGTTACAGAGAAACTATCATTGCCCTTTCCTATCATCCAGAGATGCTGTGATTATCAAATGAAACCATGTATGTGAGACTCCTTTGAAAAATGAAAATGCTGTATGTTGGTCTGATCATTCTTATTAGAAAGAAGAGGAGAGAGGCAGGGGGAGAAAATGGGAAGAGTAAGGAAGGGCTTTGGAATTGAACTGGACTGTGACTTTCATAGTGACTTTTCCCCACCTCTTAGTAAATTTGTGGCTACAGGAAAGTCATTTAGCCTTTCTTGGCCTCAGTTTCCTCGTATGTAAAAATGGATAAAATAAGTATTATATCTCAGAGTTGTTTTAAGGATTAAGAGGGAAAAAATGTATGTAAGCTCAAAGATATTTTGGTTTGCAGTTTTAAAGCCATGTCTCATGCCCCTGAAGGTGTCAGGCCTATTTTTTAATCATCAAAGTGTTTAAATTCGGAGAGGCTGAGTGACCAGCTTGAGTATATGCCAGCAGATGTAGAATTCCTGATGGAGTTACCTTTTTCTTTTTTTCAGTGTTTGTTTTGGCACCAGTTTAATAATTTTTCTTTTATTTTTTAATTTTTTCTTTTTCTTTTTTTATTTTCTTTTTTCTTTCTAATCGTTATACTTTTTTTTTTTTAACATCTTTATTGGAGTATAATTGCTTTCTGTAGAACTATCTTGATCAGATTATTTAACAAGAAAAAAATTTTGAGAGCCCAAGACCTTGAAAAAATACCTGTTTTGATTCAAATTATGATGACTATAGATCCCATGAAAACAATGAAATACATCTCACAGTTTGAGAAAACTTAGAATTTTTTAGAGGCTTTTTCTGTTATGTTGAATGCTTTTGCTGTCACTGCATTTCAACTAAGCTTCAAGTGCACTCTTCTTTCTCTGCAGATCAAGTTTCCTAGTGTTAGGAAAAAAAAGGAAGAGGTTAGTGAGATTCAAATAGGTCTAGATTTCCTAAGCAAACCAGATACATTTAAGAGCACTCTGAAGGGTTTGTGCCTCATCTGGTGACCAGAATCAAGACCTCTCTGGTGTCAAATTAGAACATTTTCCTCCGTATCCCACTGACAACATGGCATTCTGGATCACTGTCACCAGTGGGGAGGAGAAGGGTGGAGGAAGGGATGCAGCACATCAAGTCCAGGTGTCCACTCCCACAGGTTGAAGTGTAATATGAATACCAAGTTCCCCAAAAATATGGCCTTGTTTCTCTAGATGAAAAGTTGAAAAACAAGGTTTCTCCTTAGTCACTTCTATTTCAATTTAATTCTCATTTATTAAATTAAAAGCCTAATGAAACAAAAACCAAAAATTCTTCATTTTACATTCTAAATTTAGAAATTATTCTACCTTGTCATTATAATCAATTGACTGTTACATGAAGACTATGCATAGGTAGAGGACTTGAATCTTGTCTTCCTTAACTTTTGTGTCTCCAGAACCTGCCATTCAGCCTGTGCTTAATAAATATTTGCTGGATACACAAACAGACATTCTGCTCAAAACCCACTGCCATGGACGGTATTATGCCCTCCTCAAAACTGATATGTTGAAACCCTTATTTTCCAATGTGATTGTATTTGGAGATAGGGCAGGGAGGCAATTCAGGTAAAATGGGGTCATAACGGTGAGGTCCTAATCCAGTAGGACTGGTGGCTTCAGAAGAAGAAGAAGAAGAAGAAAGAGTTCTTTCTGTCCCAGCGCACCAGGGAAAGGCCATGTAGGACCACAGTGAGGAGGTGGCTGTATGTAAGCCATGAAGAGATCCCTCACCAGAACCAGACCATGCTGGGACCTTGATCTTGAATTTCCAGCCTCCAGAATTGTGAGAAAAATTTCTGTTGCTTAAGACACTCAGTCTATGGTATTTTGTTATGACAACCCAAGCAGACTAAAACAACCACCAAAAGTAAAAACTGAAATTTTTGCCTCAAATGAAAACTACCTTTTGAATCATGTACATATATGCACATGTATACACTTATATCCATCCTGTACATATAAAAATGTGGATTAAGAAACCTAGATTTATTAAATATATCAAATGTGACTATATAATGAAATGATGGCAAATACCATACACAAATTCATCTACTTGATGAGAGTAGAACAAGTAAAACCCTTGGTCAGTTAATTTGAAACATAGTTAGAACCAAACAGCTAAGCAGATACTAAATCAGCAAAGTAACCCGTCTACTTCCTACTGAGATAATTTTTTTCTTTTGGTCCCCCAGTTTGCACAAGGAACCTCTGGAGCAGGCTTAGAATGGAACACTTGATGGGTAACATCCCTCTTGGCATATCTTAGTTTCAGCAAAGCCAAACTTCTGTGTAACATATCTTTTCTAATCTCTCTCAGTAATGAATTTCAATGGAAACTCTACTTATGTAAATAGAAAAACCTCACATCTGATTATTATCATATTGAGCTAAGGACAATTTCCCTCTTGTAATGCTTTTCTCATTGGAACTAGGATGCTGTTACTATTTTTTAATCGATGGTTGCATCTGTACTTGAGGTTGTAGGAGACAAGGAAGACAATGCCGTTTGGAATCCAGCATGCTTCCCAGCGTATGGGGCCCCGTGATCCACATCACCCTTGTTGAGCACATTGGAGCAGACATGCTGGAACATCTGCAGTTGTGTGAGGTCAAAGAAGTGTTTGCTGCAGGCTTTGGCTTGACAAGCTTTGATATATTTCCCAGCTTTTCAGAGGTATTACTATATCTTCCATCTTTTAGAATGTGCCAAAAGGGAAAGAAAACATGGAAAGTTGCCTCTGCCTACAGTATTCTAATTACTGTGCATTTCTGTGTTCTACATGTACAAGTTAGGACCTGGGCTCAATTAGGAGAGCAATTACCACTAACCTGTTATGTTACTGAGTGACTGATCATATGGGATGTCTAGGCATTCAGACCACAAAGCTGAGGTAGTACAGAATTGTGGCTAAGAGTGAGATCTCAGAGTCAGGTCACCTTAGTTGAGATAATTCATTTGTAATTACTAATAAGATACAATTCAGGAATAACAGCAAACTGAAACACATACAAACATACATGCAGACACGTGAAACTTTCCACAGTAATTAATATAAACATTTAAAAGGTACAAGTTAGTATTATCTCTGTATTTCTTTAAAAATTTGATAGTATCTTTCTAATTCTTTTAGCACCATAGTCTCTTTTGTGAATACAATTTTCAACTTTTTGTTGTATAATTTATAGATGATAAAATGTACCTCTTTAAGTGTACAGTTCAATAAGTTTTGACAAAGGTATACCCCCATGTAAGTTCCTCTCCAGTGAAGATATAGAATATTTGCATCATCCCCAGATCTTCCCTTATATTGTTTACATTCTATCCTACCTCTTGTTGCCCCATTAACTACTAGTCAGCTTTCTGTCATCACCATAGAATTCACACAAATGGAGTATCATGTACTCTGTGTCTATCTTCTTGCACGCTGCATAGTTTTTTTTAAAAATTAATTAATTTATTTATTTTGGCTGCGTTGGGTCTTTGTTGCTGCGCGCAGGCTTTCTCTAGTTGTGGCGAGCAGTGGTTTCTCTTGTTGTGGAGCACGGGCTCTAGGCACGTGGGCTTCAGAGGTTGTGGCACACAGGCCCAGTAGTTGTGGTTCACGGGCTTAGTTGCTCCGTGGCATGTGGGATCTTCCTGGACCAGGCCTCGAACCCGTGTCCCCTGAATTACCAGGCGGATTCTTAACCGCTGCACCACCAGGGAAGTCCCTGCATAGTGTTTTTGAGATTCATCCATACAGTTATATTTGTTAGTGCCTGGTTCCACTTTGTTGTTGAAAGCAATCTTTGTCTTCTCATTATGAAAATCTCCTTTCCCATCTAACATTGATATATTTACTCATTTATTTTATCCAATGAAAAACACAAAATTATTTCATAATTATCTTGTAGTCCTATAACCCTGATTTCATCATATTTCTTACTATTTTCTAACTGAAAGATGGAAATGTATTGTAAGTTAGGCTTTGTAAAGTGTTCTTAAAGGGCCACTGAGTCTGCCAAATTTAGATCAATGGGATGCCATGGCAATTGAGCTTGACTTTGATGATTTTCTAGAGATATGACCACTCATATCTATCACTCATATCTGAGGCATTCTGAGGTGGCTTTTTTTGGCTCCAATGGCTTTTGGGGCTCTAATGGCTTTTTTTGGCTCCAATGGCTTTTTTTTGCTATCATATTAACACTTTTTTTGCTATCATATTAACACTTTGGCATCAAGCATGTAAACTGCTATAATAAAAATAGCAGTCTGTGTAGCTAAGCACTCTATACCTTACCTCATTTAATCTTTGTAATAGCCCTGCAAATCAAGTCTTATCGAGCACTCAGTGTCAATCAGTGCTCATGGAGCTTACAGTCTAAAGGAGAAAGCTGACTTTAATGAGAGTATGATCCTTGTTATGCTAAGATTGGAAGCTATAAGAACATTTAGGCAGCTAAGACCTTGCTGAAGAAGTGACCTTTAGCCGGGGTGTGGAGGACAAGTAGGGTTTGCCAAGCCAGAAAAGGGATTAAGTATTCCAGCGGGAACAATATGTGTGCAGGCTTGGAGGTGAGAAAGGTCCTGGCAGGTAGAAGGAATTAATAAAAGATTTTGTGTATTTGGAATCCAGAGGTGAAGGCAGAGTAGGGCCAGCTGAGCCAAGCTGTACCTGAGCTGGGATTGGAGCTGTTGTGGAAGCCTGTGGTTTTGGATAGTAAGACTGGGTTTTGAATGTTGCTCACTATGGAATGGTAGTAATGTTCTACAGGCACCTATGTATGAAGATTCAGAGAACTGAATTCCAGTGAATTGGCAAGAGGATTCTGGGGAAAAAAATCCAGTGGTTTCTCAGGTCAATATCGGAATAACATGATGTCAATTAATTTACAACAGTCACTTTATAAATTACTTTATTATTGAAATTAATTAATATTTTTCCCTCTTAAGAAAATAATTCTTGATGTTAGAAGTGGTTTTTCTGAGGTAGAGTTCAGAGGATGTATATAGTGTGAGGACCGGTTTCTACCATTGTTCTGTCTCTAGGTAAAGAAGAGTTTAACTTACAATGTTGTTAATATGATACTTATCACTGACAGCACTTTATTTTTAAAAGTTAATGGTTATCACATAGAACATTTCCGTATGCAAAATCCAAGAAATTTATTAAAAAACAGTCAATGATAAATATCTGTATATTTTAAGGGCATTGAAAATCACATTGAAAATCGCATCTCTGTTTTGCATTTATAGTAAGTGAAAAATCTAGTATTGCACATTCTCAAGGTAATTGTGGGGAGACCAAGATAAGTTTGGTCATTAATCATATTGTGAAACTAGACACAGGAGAAAAAGAATTGAAATGAAACTCAACTGAACCAAAATACACATATTGGAAAATGTATTGGTTGCCTGGTCCAGTATGAGATTCAAGTAATGTTTGTGATTCTGAACTCTGTCCTGACTTAGAATAGAGAGCAATGAGAAAGAAAACGTTATCACTTTCTTCTTGGAATGAGAAGGTTAGGGATTAAGGGAATGTGTTTTATGTGTTGAAATTATTCTAAAATTAAGATGAAGTTAACATTCACATTGGTATTATTCTAATATTTTGGGGGTTAAAATATAGGTGAAGGCTGAGATTTGGGTCTTTGAATTGATTCCAACAAAATGTTTACCCCAAGATTATGTGTACTGTGAAAATAAAATGTTGGGTGTGGCCTGACATTAGTGGAAAAATAAAACAGAGAAATGGATTGTTTAAAGATGTTCATCACCAGTCAGTTATCAGTTTGATATAAAATTTTTCTTTAAGATTTCTTTTGGTTGCTAAAAAAGATTTCTAGGTACAGATTTGGGTTGTTAGAAACATCAAAATTGTAGAAAAGCTCAAAAACATTGGGGTTATGTTGTCAGGACTACAGCTCCTTTGAAATTCCAGATATTTAAGGTACTAAAAGACTAACCCCCAAAGACTTTATTTCCTTTTTGCTTCCATTTTTGATGCTTCGTAAGGCCCACGAAACCATCTTTAACCTTTCTCTTTTCCCCTTTCCTTGCAAGAGTTTCTTGGGGAGTGTTTCCCGGTCCCCACCTGCCTCAGGCTACACAGGCACCACCCTGGTGTCCTCATCAGCCCCAGCCTGGTGGCCGCCATAGCACCTTGGCCAGTCTTTTGTCTGTTCTTCCTTCGTCAGTGTGTTCTATGCCCACTGGTAGAACACATTCATTGTGCCACTTCTGGGTGGAGAATCTACAGAAGCTCCCCTTTGTTTTACTACATGAATCTAAACTCTTTGACCTGCCTTTGGAACCACCACTGCCTTCTTTCTTCTTTTCACCAACAATAAGCTCTTTTTATTTTCTAACATAAATAAACTACAATTTTCATGGATTAATTCAGCAAATATTTATTGAGGAAAAGGCAACATCAGACAAGGGTTTTGGAAAGGTCATTCTGGATGGGGTTGGGTGTACCAAGAGAAGCTGGCTGTGGTAAGTTGGCGCCTGTGCTGGGGTCCTGGTGGGAGCTGGTGACAGCTTGAGGCAGGCTCTTGGCACTGGAGATGGGGTGAAAGGAATTGCTTTGCAACTGACTTAGGGGGTGTATATCCCTCAGACTTACCAGAAACCGTCTTTGTCCTGTCAGATCCCACTTTAACAGCCACTTCTTCCAACAGTGTGACCCACCACTTTAGTTGTGTGATCTTGGAAAGTTTTTTTTTCAATTTTTTTCCATTTCTAAAAGGAATATGATAGTAATGCCCCAAATAGTTGTTTAAGGCTTAAATGGTTCAAAGCTTGTAAAGATTTTAGCTCAATGTCTGGCACATAGTAAGAACTCAGTAGAGGTTAGCTATTAGTATTGCTCTTATGTCTCTCTTGATTAATCTACAGTCTTTGATTTATCTTCATAGAGGAGAATCAGTTAATCTTAGATCTTCGAGATCTTAGACACTGTCCCATCACATTCTCTCACTTACACATTCAGAAATGGCACAGGGGCTGGGGAGGTGACAGCTCCTCAGTGCTAGTTCTGGAACCAGAGCCTGGGTCCCCCAACTCCAAAATCAGTGCCTTTTGGCTCCGGACCATAGACCTTATTCTGTAGATCAGCGTGTGTTTTATCTCAAGTATAATTAAGCCTCTTGAGGGTGTGGCCCCTGCTCTGGTGACTGGCCCAGTGCTCAGCTGGAAGCTTTGCATCAAATTGCCTGCTGTAATATGGAAATGAAATCTTTAACTTTATGTTACAAATTAGATTAAACGGATTTACAGGCTAAATCATTTTCAGTTCCTATTCACCCCATAATAGGGGAGATTAAAGCAACCTAAGTGAGTAAGACTTTATTTAATAATCATCTTACCAGGAGTACTTTCTCAATGATTGGATCTAATACTCTCTAATGGTCTAATACTTGAACTACTCTCTGAAGGAAGTGAGGCATTTTAGGGCTGTGACAATATGGTTAGGATACCTGAGTCTACTCAGGTAAGCTCCTGCAAATTTGCTCTTCCAGTTCACTAGGCTCTGAGGGAGAGTCCTGTTCACCATCTCCTTAGCCCTCACAGCCCCTTATGCAACCGGGAACAGTGGTTAGAAAACACAGATGCCAGTTTTCCATTGTATAAGAGAAGATGCCTATGCAATCTCTCATATAGGTTTTAACTGTTCAAGTTTCTTCCCTGAGTTAATGGTTCTTTGCTTTTGTGATCATATTAAACTAAGCATTTCTCATAAGGGGACTAATTGGGATCAGTAGAATGTTTACTCTCTCACTGCAAAACACAGGGATTTAAATCTGCTGCCTCAACTATTTAGGATTCAGTCACACTGAGGGGATGATTTTGAGATTTTTCCACAGGGAGATAAATTTATTCAGTCACCATCCTGGGAAACTTGTAGTCTTTAGTTCAAAGTATAAGATTTTTTGTATTATTCGTATCTCATTTTTCTTACCTCCTTGATTCCATATTATCTTTCTCATTCTCAGTGTCTAAGATTTTATTTCTATCTTTTTTATTTCTTTTCCTCACCTCTGTTTTTAACAATAAACCTTGTTTTTAAAACTTTCCAAATTATCCCCCAAAACAATAGTAACTATAGTGGCAAAAGACTGTCAAATTGTTTTTATAATATTTAACTTTAAGAATACTGATTTTCATAGGATGACAGAATTTTGGAATTGGAAGTGACATAAGAGAATCTGATAGACATTTGGATGTCCTTATTGTCAAGTGCTTGCTCTAACCTTTTGCGCCCTGAAGAAGGTTGGATTATGGTCCCCAAATATATCTCTGAACCTGTAAATGTTACCTTATTTGGAAAAGGGGCTACTGCAGATGTGATTATGAATCTTGTGATGGGAAAATAATTCTGGATTATCTGGGTGAGGTATAAGTGCAATCACATGTATTCTTATAAGAGAAGCAGTGGAATATTTGACACAGACAGAAGAGAAGGTAGACAGGAGAAAGAAATGTGACCACGGGGGCAGAGACTGGAGTGATGTGGCCACAAACCAAGGAATGCCGGCTGTCACTAGAAGTTAGAAGAGGCAAGGAATGGATTCTCTTCTGCAGCCTCTGAAGGGAGGGCAGCCCTGCCAACACTTTGATCTCAGCCCAGTGATCATGATGTTATGCTTTGGCCGCTAGAAATGTGAGGGAATTGTTGTTGTTTTAAGTCACTAAGTTTGTGGTAATTTGTTATAGTAGCCATAGGAAATGAATACACTCCTTCTCTAAAACTTGGGGGATCTTTTTGTTACTGGTTTAAAGGAGTTTGTTATAGATTCTGGACATGAGCTCTCTAATAGGATATATAAATTTCAAATATCTTCTTTCATTTAGGGCCTTGCCTTTTCACTCTCTGAGTGGTGTCTTTTCATTTTCGATGTTCTTATTTTTAATGAAATCCAATTTATCGAACTTTTCATTTATTGTTGTGTTTTGAGGTCTTGTTTGAAAAAATCCATTTATTACTCTCAACATTTAGGTTTAAAATCCATCTAGAATTTATTTCAGTGTTTGGAGTAGAGTAGGGGTCAGATTCATGTTTTTCCCATATTTCATTTGTCCAAAGTTTCATTGGACAAATGTTTTCTTACTATACTGTACTGGTATCTGTCATAAATCAAGACCATATGAATCAGCTTTGCTTGTCTGGGAAGCAGATGCCAAGATGGAATTAGAAGTATGAGAGATTTATTGGAGGTAAAAGATAAAGGTAATAAAGATATCAATAAATGGGAGAAGGTATAGGAATAGGCAAGGGAAGTCTTCATACCTGTGAAGATCTGACGCTTATGAAAGAAGAGAGGGAAAAAAGGAGGAATGCAGAAGAACAGCCTCAGAGAGCAGTCCTGGCCAATTCCATAGAGAGCTTCAGAGCATAGATGACTGTTAGAACCCTCTTGCACTGGGTAGATATGGCAAGACCCTAGAACTCCCACTGTGCTCAGTCTTTGGCTGAAGCTCCCCAGAGAGAATGTGTCCTCTATCCCAATGCTGCAAGAGCCCCTTAGGCACTGTAGCTAGTGCAGACCTGGGGCAGTTTGCTTGAAGGAAGATCTGAACATTAAACCTACAAGGCTTCCATATTCCACTGCTTGCACCCTACAGATTTACTTCTCATGCATATTCAGACGCCACGATTCCCAGTTGGTCTCTTTTCCTGAGAGAATACTCAGAAAAGGGTAGTTAGTAGGATGAACGACAGCTCTCATTTTTGCAGTTGTTCTCAGTGCTGCAATTGCTACCCATTGTCTTTACTCCTCTGTTATCCATTCTAAATTCTTCTCACCCTCAGCTCTCACTTCTGCAGGTCTTGATGGTTTACCTGTGTGATACTGCAATTTATAATAGGAAATATATACTTGGTCTTTGTCTCTGTTCCTGGCACAGAGCTCCTAAAACCCTTGTATTTCCTAAGAGATAAGAGGGATAAGGGTGAAAGGAGCATTTTCATTATTCATAACAAGCGTCTTTCAACCACACCTGAGTTTATGTTAATGAGATGACTTTCGGAAAAGCCCGTAAGGATGGGGGGCTGCTTGCCAGGAACCAACCATGTGATTAGAGGGTTAGAACTTTCAGCTCCACCCTCCCAACCTCTAGGGAGGGGAGAGGGATTGGAGGTTGAGTTAGTCCTCAGTGGTCAAGCATTTAATCAATCATGCCTACTTAATAAACTCCATAAAAAACCCTGACTGAAGGAAACTGGAGAGCTTTCAGGTTGGTGAAAACATGGAGTGCTGAGTGGGTGATGTGCTTGGAGAGGGCATGTCTGCTCTGCGTCCCCTCTCCATACCTTGCCCTATGCATCTCTTCCATCTAACTGTTCCTGAGTTGAATCCTTTTTATAAAATAATGGTAATCTATTAAATAAAGTGTTTTCCTGAGTTTTGTGAGCCATTCTAGCATATTATGGAACCGAAGGTGGGGATCACGGGAACCTCCAAATTATAGCTCATTCCTCAGAAGCACAGGTGACAACCGGACTTGTGACTGGCATCTGAAGTGGGGGCAGTCTTGTGGGACCGAGCCCTTACCCTGTGGGATTGAACACTGTCTCCAGGAAAATAGTGTCAGAATTGAGTTACATTATAGGACACTCAGCTGGTGTCAGAGAATTGCCTGGTATGGGAAGAACTCCTATACATTTGGTAGTCAGAAGTGTAAGTGTAGTAGTAGAAGAGAGTAGAGTGTGGAAAAAGGGGAGTTCTCTTTCACAGCCTGGTAATGTGACTCAAATCCTCATTTCAGAGTGGTTTGAGCCCTTGGTAATCGTCTCCTTCTCAGGCCAGGGTTGCTGTACATGTCCCTTTACAGTAACATTTGGGCAAGGAAATACCAAGAGGCACCCAAGCGGGTCACCTGAGTTTCACACATATTCTGCTCTACCTCAGCTTTATCTCATCCTACTGATCAGGGTCAATTACCCTTGCTATGACTCTGGCTCCCTTCTCATGTGACAGTTCCTGGACACAAGGAGTCCAAAGTGCCAGGCAACAGTCATAGGTCGATGGGTTCCGTGCTTTGTCCTCTGAAGGATTTGCCCCCTTTGAGGATGAAAACCTCTAAGCATGGAGAGCAGGGGTTGGGAACAGGAAGCACAATATTCCCCAGGAGCATGGAGAGTCATGGTAAGTGGGGCCATTCCTGCTTCCAATCTTTGTTTCCTGAATTCATGTGTTTTTCCTAATAGGACAGAGCATCATATAGAGGTCTTTGGAGGATAGCACTTTATACCTAAAGGGAGTTGCCTCGGAGCTGGTACTTCAACTGCACTTACAGCAGGATAATACAATGCTCTATTAGACTGGTTGCTTCTGGATGGTATGATTTGTGATACAACCAATGACCCCTATGACATGGGCCCATGCCCACACCTCCTTCACTGAAGTGGGATCCCTGGCTGGATGCTATGTTGTATGGAAACAGGCATTTTGTAAACCCCTGGATAGTGATCCTGGCTGAGGTTCTGTGGGCAGCAAAGGCCTAGAAGAGTGATTTATTCCTATGGGAAGAAACCACTGGCCCTTCTAGGACAGAAAGGGCCTGATATAGTCAACTTGCCATCAAGGAGCCAGATGGTGTCCTAGAGGAATGGTGCCATATTGGATCGTCGTTCCTGTCAGACTGTATGTTCAGAGGTGACAATAGCTGGATCAACCTTTGTTAGTAGGTGCCCAGAATGTTGGGCTCATTTGTAGCCATTCTTGAGTGGCACTGTAATGCTTACATCTGTCAACCAAGCAGATTCAGAATGAAGCAAGCTCTGGGTTTTTTCTCTTCTGTCAGATGGTCAAAAGGAGTCCCCCATGTGGCTAAAGGTGTGAGAAGGAGGGGACTGGTGCAGAGTTGTGGATGCCATTGAGGTCTGTGCTTCCTTTAGCCGGTTTAACCACCGGCTCTGAAAAAAGTATATATATCTTAGTCAATTCAGGCTGCTATAGCAGAAAGCTGGATGGCTGATAAACAACAGAGATTTACTTTTCACACCTCCTGGAGGCTGGGAAATCCAAGCAAGGCACCAGCAGATTCAGTGTCTGGTAAGGCCCTCTTCCTGGTTCACCGACTGTCTTCTTGCTGTGTCCTCAAATGGTGAACGGGGCAAGGGAGCTCTCTGGGATCTCTTTTATAATAATAGTAATCTAATTCATGAGGACTCCATCCTTATGACCTAATCACCTCCCAAAGTCCCCACCTCCTCAAATTGGGGATTAGGTTTCAACATATGAATTTGGTGGGGGATACAAACATTCGGTCTATAGCAATACACATAAATAGATTTACTATAAATTTTACTAATATGAAGGCTGTATAGTACCCAATTTACAATTGATGAAATAAACAATACTCTTTATTTGAAATTACATATAGCCAAATTATTCTTACAGAATATTTTTGTTGATTTTTGTCAAATTCTTGCCTCCATAGCCAACGTTGTTGCAATTGACAAATTAATATAGCTCTGACATGAACGTTGATTGATTTTTTTTAATGAGTAAGACAAAATGAAACCATGGAGACGCATGCTAGAACTTGACTTCTTTGCTAATGATGTGACTGACTTATTGGCTGAAAGGGATAATAGCTTTCTGACACTGGAATAATGTTTCCTCAGTTTTATTTTTGTGCTATTCACAATGTAATGGCTATAGAAATGGCACATATTTATATTTAACCTACGTTATTAACATTTTTCCTATTATATTCTGTGTGGTCAATCAATAAAACAATAAATCAAATTGTATTTTGTAGCACTTATCCATTTATAGGGTAGGAATATTTCTAAAATGGCTAATTTCAAACTGCCAACATGACAGCACTGAATGTGCAGTTGTGAAAAGATGCACTGTAGCACACTATTAGATAGTGTGTCCACCATATAGACACAAAGTCATAAATAGTCACCAGAGCATGGGTAATAGTAAAATGTAGTAAAATAACTAGGAAGTCTTAAAGTTTGAGTATTTCTTGCTTTTATTTTAAATATGCTGTATTTAATTGTATGTAATTTAATTCTTAATAATGGTTGTGCTTTCAAAGTTCCTGGAAATTTAAGAACTGGCTCTATGAGGCAGTACATGCCAGCTCTGCTACCTCTGGCCCTACAGATGTACCACTTCTAATCATATGTCAGAATGCTTTTATGTCTGTCCAGTCTGTGACTTGGTGGGTCTGGCCGAATCCAGGTCACCATGGGCATTTTTGGCCCATGGTCACTTGATGCCCGATGAGTCTAGCACTCGAACTCTACTAGGGCCCAGTAACCCACCAGGAGCTGTTTTTGAGCGTGTATATAATTGGTATAAAAGATGGCATGGCCTTGTCCCAGAGCCCTATGGGCCTGTATTGTGATTCTCTCCCAGAGCCTTGCCAAACACTTCACATAGTGTCTTCTCCCACCACTAACTTCTTTTTTTTTTTTTTTTTTAATTTATTAATTAATTAATTTATTTATGGCTGTGTTGGGTCTTCGTTTCTGCACGAGGGCTTTCTCTAGTTGCGGCAAGTGGGGGCCACTCTTCATCGCGATGCGTG
This sequence comes from Eubalaena glacialis, assembly GCF_028564815.1. Lineage (NCBI taxonomy): Eukaryota > Metazoa > Chordata > Mammalia > Artiodactyla > Balaenidae > Eubalaena > Eubalaena glacialis. The sequence continues at coordinate 91,139,099 of NC_083726.1, forward strand.
GGCCTCTCACTATCGCGGCCTCTCCTGTTGCGGAGCACAGGCTCCAGACGCGCAGGCTCAGCAATTGTGGCTCACGGGACTAGTCGCTCCGCAGCATGTGGGATCTTCCCAGACCAGGACTCGAACCCGTGTCCCCTGCACTGGCAGGCAGATTCTCAACCACTGCGCCACCAGGGAAGCCCCCCGCCACTAACTTCTAACATAGGGTCTGTCACATGCATGGCCCAAGGGTGAAGGCAGATTCTACTGCAGCCAGGACCTGCTGCACAGTCCTGTCCTGCTTTGGGCTTAAGCTGGTAGCCTTTTGCAGCTCAGTATTTGGCTAGAACAATTATCCTAGGTATGGAATATGCTGCCGCCAGAGCCAGTAGAGGCCTATGGGGCCTTGTGCTTTCTTTTTGGGGAGGGAAGGTGAAAGATGCAGTGATTTGTCTTTTATTTTGGAGGGACTATCCTGGCTACTTGATGCTTAAATATTTACTGATATGACATGTCTCTGAATCTTTGTAGGATTTTCCTCCCACCTTCAGGAGGGCATGTGTCTTACCAAGGGCTCCAGCCTTAGTGGCCAGAGGTAAAGTGGGAGCAGGTCCTGAGGGGTGCACAAGCTGTCTTGCTCACATTGTCTTGGGAGTGCTCTTAGGATAGAAATCAGGACTGAGCAAAGGAAGAAGCTGGGTCATGATGTGGCCTCAGTGAAGGCCCCCTAGTGTGACCTGAAGCTGGAATGGCCCATCAGAGTTGTCCCTAGTTAGGGCAAGAGGGTCAAGTTGGCCTTCATAACCCAACATCCATGAGTCATTGGATATATGCTACTCCTGGAAGGGGGAGGTGACCTTGGTTGCAATGACCCTTTTCAGCCAAGGCAGTTCTGAAGAGAACTGACATCTGAGGGTTCCTTCCTGCAATACTCCCAGGAACTGGGGGAATAAGTCCTTCAGTTCTGAAGGAGGATCTGGAAGGCTCATCAGAGGCCCACTACTGTTAACATGAAAAAATGTTATTTACAAGGGGCCTGGAAGAGCTTACAGACTTTCAAACATAAAGACATATTTAGTGAGCAACGTTCTGGTATATCTAATTATTGATAGATTAAACTACTATTTTTAAAAGAAAAAACAACCTTTGAAGAAGATAAGGAAGTTTAGGAATCAAAGCCAAAGGCCTTCGCAGTTTTTTGCATAATGTTAGCAGGAACAGTTCAAACACGTGTAAAGCCCAGAAAATAATACTCAGACTCAGGTGATCCACTTAGATAGGAAGAAAAAGTAATTAACCCCGCATCTCCCGGATTGTTTTCAGAGCCTTAGTAAAAACAAAACGAGGAGAAATGTTTCAGAGGGTAATTCGGCGCCCAAACCCAAACAAAAATCGAACCTGAGACTTTTTATAAGAGCGTTGGGGACCGAAAGCCCGGGAAGGAGACTGCGGAGGGGGCGACGGGACGCAAGCGCGAAGCCGGGGGGAGAGCGCAGCCCTGGGGCCACCCCTGCTGTTGTCCGGCGTGCGGAAAAGCCGGGGACGTCCCGGGCGGCGGCAGCCACTGCTCCCTCCCGGAGGGCGGGCGGGGGGTTCAGGCTGCGCACCTGCTAAGCCCGTCCTGGCCCGGGGCCTGGAGGTGCCCACGAGGAGGACCCCCCCCCCCCCCACAGACCCCGTTGGGGGAAATGTTGGGGGTGTGAGAGCATCGAGGGCACAGCTGGCGGGAACCCCGGTTTCCCCATTCTCCCCCGCTGCGGGCAGCCAGCACCGCGCCGCGACCCCGCTCCACCTGCACGCGGGCTCTCGGCGCCCGGGGCCGCGGCCGCGGCGCTGCTGGCCGGGGCGAGCTGCCTGTGCTACGGCCGCTCCCCTGCAGGGCGAGTTCCTGCACGACGACGTGTGGGCGATCGTCAACAACCCCGACGTGCGGCCCGGCGCCCCGCTGCGCTGGGGCGGCTTCTCCAACGACTTCTGGGGCAAGGGCATGGCCGAGAACACCAGCCACAAGTCCTACCGGCCGCTCTGCGTCCTCACCTTCGAGTCCCCTCACTGTGCGCTCACAATTCCCGCCCCCACCCCTCCCCGGGATCTGGAGGTTATGGGCCTTCCTTCCTCCCTCCCTCCCTTCCTTTCTTTTTTTTTCTCTCTCTCCCTTCCTTCCTTCTGCCCCCCCTGGGTCTGGAGGTTATGGGACTTTTCCTTCCTTCCTTCCTTCCTTCCTTCCTTCCTTCCTTCCTTCCTTCTCCTTCCTTCCTTCCTTCCTTCCTTTCTTTCTTTCTTTCTTTCTTTCTTTCTTTCTTTCTTTCTTTCTTTCTTTCTTCTTTCTTTCTTTCTTTCTTTCTTTCTTTCTTTCCTTCTTTCCTTCCTTCCTTCCTTCCTTCCTTCCTTCCTTCCTTCCTTCCTTCCTCCCTCCCTCTCTCCCTCTCTCTCTCTTTCTTTCTTTTTTTCTCTCTCTCCCCCTTCCTTCCTTCCTTCCCTCCCTCCCTCCTTCCTTCTTTCCTTCCTTCCTTCCTTCCTCCCTCCCTCCCTTCCTTTCTTTTTTTCTCTCTCTCTCCCTTCCTTCCTTCTGCCCCCTGGGTCTGGAGGTTATGGGACTCTTTCTTTCTCTGTTTCTTTCTCTCTCTCTCCCTTTCTTTCTTTCTTTTTCTCTCTCTCTCCCCCTTCCTTCCTTCTTCTCTCTCTCCCTCCCTCCCTTCTTCCCTTCCTTCCTTTCTTTCTCTGAGCCCTCCATGCTTCACTCCGTGCCCTGATGCCACACCACTCTCCTGAATGTTCCTTGGGCCCAGCTGTCTGGCCTTCTGGGACTAGGTTTGCCAGGTAAAACACAGGGCGTCCTGGTTCCTGGCTCTAGAGGCACGGGCTGGGGAGTTGGAATGGAGGTTTCCCTGGTGTCTGCCCACCCACCTCACCCCCAGACCTGGCCCACTATGGCAAAGGAGGACCTGTGTGGACTCAGCGCCTTTGTTGGGGGGTGGGGTGCTGCTTCCAAGTTGGGAATCTTTGCAGGTTTGTGGGCAGCTTTGCAGATGCGGAGGAGAATCTGGGGAGAAAAGAGAAAATCCCGACCTGTCAGTAGTCACCGAGCCCAATGATCTGTCAAAAAGTGTTCGCCATCCAGACTTGAAAATATGCAAAGTAAAGAAACAGGAAGGCCTGCAGTCTTCCCATTCCTGACCTTCCAACTGAAATAGTTTTTGTTTATTTTGTTTCAGCATTTTTGGTGTGAATAATTTACAAGTGCATAGAGGAACCATGATACCCATTTCCCCCGTTTGAAAAGGGCCTCATTGGAGTCCTTGCTGGATTGTTAGCAGTGCCATTATGAGCGAGTGGACGTCTTCCAGTACATGAAAGAATTATAGAGGGTGCAGGTGATCTTTAGGTGTTTTGCCTTAAGTGTACCTAGACTGTCTTCAGTGCTTAGAAAAATTTTACAGGCACAGGGAACAAGGTCCCTGTGTTAGAGTTGGTCAAATATGCTGTTCATTTATTCATTCAATAAATACTTGTAGTATAACCTTTATGTGCAGGTACCCTTCTGGTCCCTGGGGATAAGGGTCCCCAGTGGTATAGCTCTGGTAAAATATGATTGAAGGCAATGGAAGTTTTGCAGAGAAAAAGAGAGGATGAGTTAATAAATAGAGACTAAAATGGTATGCTTTAGATTCCTTGCAGTGTGGGAGAAAAACAGGAGGGTGATACTCCTGTGTATCGTCTAGTGAGTCCCTGGATGAAGGCATCTTTTGAAGCAGTCTATTTTTTTTTTAATCAACTAATTTATTTCCTAAGTTCCTTTGGAGCAATATTCATAATTTTCCTCACTTTGAGTACTCAGTTATCCCACTTAAAAATACCCAAAAGCTTGATTATGCCAAAGGAATGGCATTCTCCCCACCCTGAAACACACTCACACAGTAATAGATGCTTTCTGTTCACAAGGTTCTGATTTGACCTCTGGTTACCCCAGAGATGTAATGTAATCTATGCATCTCCAACTCACTCACTCCAAGCTCTATTACATTCTAGACACCTTGTTCTTTGTACGTGCTGAGCACACTCAAACGCACTACCCCTTCAGGCCTTTTGTACTTTCTGATTTCTCTTCCTGGAATTCTCTTCCCCCAGATGTTTTCTAGGTTCGCCCCCAATACAGTGTAAGCTCGATGAAGTGTATCCTTATCCCCTAGAACAGTTCCTTGCACACAGTCAAGGCTCAATAAATGTTAGTGAATGAATGATTATTTTTCATGGATGTTTAGGAAGTTTTCTAGATAATTATAAGGTTGATCTCTACCTTTTTTTTTCTTTAATACAGATATAAAATTTTCTTGGTCCTATTTTCTAGCTAGGATGTCCCTGGACACACCAGAGGTCTGGTTGCTGGGGAGTTCAGGAGTCTGATTCCTGGTTGGGGGTAGGTCTTGTGGCTCTCAGCTGGAATCTGCTGAGGCTGGGACTCTCCGTGGAGGACGAGGTTCTTCAGCACTGGACAGCACATTGAAATTGATTGCTGATGGATCTCGCTGTAAAGTTCAAATCTCTAAATACTCTGAGGGGAAACCCATAAGTGAGAGTTCTCGTCCTACCCACTAAGTAAGAACCAAATTCCCGCCATATTGGTAACCTGCTTTCCTGAGGAAGGTTTTTGTTTTTTTTTTCTTTCTCTCTCAGTCCAGGAGCAGGAAGCCAAGGAATTGTTTTTCCCTCTTGGATTAAATAAAGTACAAGGACCTGAAAATAGGTTCTCCTAAAAGCAATTAACATGAATCCTTCACCAGTCACAGGCCTTTAAAAGAACGGAAAACCTTTGTTAAAACTATCAACACAGAAATCACTTTTTAAAAAAATTTTTTTTTATTTTTTATTGTTTTTTGAATGTTCTTCAGAAAGAATGTTCTTGCCTTTTTTTTTTTTAAATTTTATTTATTTATTTTTGGCTGTGTTGGGTCTTCGTTTCTGTGCGAGGGCTTTCTCTGATTGCGGCAAGTGGGGGCCACTCTTCATCGCGGTGCACGGACCTCTCACTATCGCGGCCTCTCTTGTTACGGAGCCCAGGCTCCAGACACGCAGGCTCAGTAATTGTGGCTCACGGGCACAGTTGCTCCGTGGCATGTGCGATCTTCCCAGACCAGGGCTTGAACCCGTGTCCCCTGCATTGGCAGGCAGATTCTCAACCACTGCGCCACCAGGGAAGCCCAGAAATCACTTTTAAAGAAGATACTTAGAGAGGAGAAGATGGTGGAAGAGTAAGACGTGGAGATCACCTTCCTCCCCACAGATACATCAGAAATACATCTACACGTGGGACTGTTCCTATAGAACACCCACTGAACGCTGGCAGAAGACGTCAGACCTCCCAAAAGGCAAGAAACACCCCACGTACCTGGGTAGGGCAAAAGAAAAAAGAAACAACAGAGACAAAAGAATAGGGATGGGACCTGCACCCGTGGGAGGGAGATGTGAAGGAGGAAAGGTTTCCACACACTAGGAAGCCCCTTCATGGGCAGAGACTGTGAGTGGTGGAGGGGGAAGCTTCGGAGCCACGGAGGAGAGCGCAGCCACAGGGATGCAGAGGGCAAAGCGGAGAGATTCCCGCACAGAGGATCAGTGCCGACCAGCACTCACCAGCCCGAGAGGCTTGTCTGCTCACCTGCCGGGGTGGGCGGGGGCTGGGAGTTGAGGCTCGGGCTTCGGTCGGATCGCAGGGAGAGGACTAGGGTTGGCGGCGTGAACACAGCCTGAAGAGGCTAGTGCGCCACAGCTAGCCGGGAGGGAGTCCAGGAAAAGGTCTGGAGCTGCCGAACAGGCAAGAGACATTTTCTTGCCTCTTTGTTTACTGGTGCGCGAGGAGAGGGGATTCAGAGCGCCACCTAAACGAGCTCCAGAGACGGGCGCGAGCCGCGGCTATCAGCGCGGACCCCAGAGACGGGCATGAGATGCTAAGGCTGCTGCTGCCAGCACCACGAAACCTGTGTGCAAGCACAGGTCACTATCCACACCGCCCCTCCCGGGAGCCTGTGCAGCCCGCCACTGCCAGGGTCCCGTGACCCAGGGACAACTTCCCAGGGAGAATGCACGGCAGCCTCAGGCTGGCGCAACGTCACGGCGGCCTCTGACGCCACAGGCTTGCCCCGCATCCATACCCCTCCCTCCCCCAGGCCTGAGTGAGCCAGAGCCCCTGAATCAGCTGCTCCTTTAACCCCGTCCTGTCTGAGCGAAAAACAGATGTCCTCAGGTGACCTACACGCAGAGGCGGGTCCAAATCCAAAGCTGAACCCCAGGAGCTGTGTGAACAAGGAAGAGAAAGGGAAATTTCTCCCAGCAGCCTCAGGAGCAGTGGATTAAATATCCACAATCAACTTGATGTACCTATATATCTGGAATACCTGAATAGACAACGAATCATCCCAAATTGAGGAGGTGGACTTTGGGAGCAAAGATATTATTTTTTCCCCTTTTCCTCTTTTTGTGAGTGTGTACGTATATGCTTCTGTGTGAGATTTTGTCGGTATAGCTTTGTTTTCACCATTTGTCCTAGGGTTCTGTCCGTCTGTTTTTTTTTTTTTTTTTTACTAAAAAAATTTTTTTTCTTAATAATTATTTTTTATTTTAATTACTTTATTTTATTTTATTTTATTTTATCCTCTTTCTTTCTTTCTGTTTTTTCTCCCTTTTATTCTGAGCCGTGTGGATGAAAGGCTCTTAGTGCTCCAGCCAGGCATCAGGGCTGTGCCTCTGAGGTGGGAGAGCCAACTTCAGGACACTGGTCTGCAAGAGACCTCCAAGCTCCACGTAATACCAAATGACGAAAATCTCCCAGAGATCTCCGTCTCAACACCAAGACCCACCTTCACTCAACGACCAGCAAGCTACAGTGCTGGACACCCTATGCCAAACAACTAGCAAGACAGGAACACAGCCCCATCCATTAGCAGAGAAGCTGCCTAAAATCATAATAAGGCCAAAGACACCCCAAAACACACCACCAGACGTGGACCTGCCCACCAGAAAGACAACATCCAGCCTCATCCACCAGAACACAGGCACTAGTCCCCTCCACCAGGAAGCCTACACAACCCACTGAACCAACCTTAGCCACTGGGGACAGATACCAAAAACAACAGGAACTACGAACCTACAGCCTGCAAAAAGGAGACCCCAAACACAGTAAGATAAGTAAAATGAGAAGACAGAAAAACACACAGCAGGTGAAGGAGTAAGGTAAAAACACACCAGACCTAACAAATGAAGAGGAAATAGGCAGTCTACCTGAAAAAGAATTCAGAATAATGATAGTAAAGATGATCCAAAATCTTGGAAATAGAAGAGACAAAATGCGAGAAACACTTAACAAGGACGTAGAAGAACTAAAGAGGAACCAAACAACGATGAACAACAAAATAAATGAAATTAAAAATACTCTAGAAGGGATCAATAGCAGAATAACTGAGGCAGAAGAACAGATAACTGACCTGGAAGATAAAATGGTGGAAATAACTACTGCAGAGCAGAATAAAGAAAAAAGAATGAAAAGAACTGAGGACAGTCTCAGAGACCTCTGGGACAACATTAAACGCACCAACATTCGAATTATAGGGGTCCCAGAAGAAGAAGAGAAAAAGAAAGGGACTGAGAAAATATTTGAAGAGATTATAGTTGAAAACTTCCCTAATATGGGAAAGGAAATAGTTAATCAAGTCCTGGAAGCACAGAGAGTCCCATACAGGATAAATCCAAGGAGAAACACGCCAAGACACATATTAATCAAACTATCAAAAATTAAATATAAAGAAAACATATTAAAAGCAGCAAGGGAAAAACAACAAATAACACACAAGGGAATCCCCATAAGGTTAACAGCTGATCTTTCAGCAGAAACTCTGCAAGCCAGAAGGGAGTGGCAGGACATATTTAAAGTGATGAAGGAGAAAAACCTACAACCAAGATTACTCTACCCAGCAAGGATCTCATTCAGATTTGATGGAGAAATTAAAACCTTTACAGACAAGCAAAAGCTGAGAGAGTTCAGCACCACCAAACCAGGTTTACAACAAATGCTAAAGGAACTTCTCTAGGCAAGAAACACAAGAGAAGGAAAACACCTACAATAACAAACCCAAAACGTTTAAGAAAATGGGAATAGGAACATACATATCGATAATTACCTTAAATGTAAATGGATTAAATGCTCCCACCCAAAGACACAGACTGGCTGAATGGATACAAAAACAAGACCCGTATATATGCTGTCTACAAGAGACCCACTTCAGACCTAGGGACACATACAGACTGAAAGTGAGGGGATGGAAAAAGATATTCCATGCAAATGGAAGTCAAAAGAAAGCTGGAGTAGCAATTCTCATATCAGACAAAATAGACTTTAAAATAAAGACTATTACAAGAGACAAAGAAGGACACTATATAATGATCAAGGGATCGATCCAAGAAGAAGATATAACAATTGTAAGTATTCATGCACCCAACATAGGAGCACCTCAATACATAAGGCAAATACTAACAGCCATAAAAGGGGAAATCGACAGTAACACAATCATACTAGGGGACTTTAACACCCCACTTTCACCAATGGACAGATCATCCAAAATGAAAATAAATAAGGAAACACAAGCTTTAAATGATACATTAAACAAGATGGACTTAATTGATATTTATAGGACATTCTACCCAAAAACAACAGAATACACATTTTTCTCAAGTTCTCATGGAAAATTCTCCAGGATAGATCATATCTTGGGTCACAAATCAAGCCTTGGTAAATTTAAGAAAATTGAAATCGTATCAAGTATCTTTTCCGACCACAACGCTATGAGACTAGATATCAATTACAGGAAAAGATCTGTAAAAAATACAAACCCATGGAGGCTACACAATACACTACTTAATAACCAAGTGATCACTGAAGAAATCAAAGGGGAAATCAAAAAATACCTAAAAACAAATGACAATGGAGACCCCATGACCCAAAACCTATGGGATGCAGCAAACGCAGTTCTAAGAGGGAAGTTTATAGCAATACAAGCCTACCTCAAGAAACAGGAAACATCTCAAATAAACAACCTAACCTTGCACCTAAAGCAATTAGAGAAAGAAGAACAAAAAAACTAAAATTTAGCAGAAGGAAAGAAATCATAAAGATCAGATCACAGATAAATGAAAAAGAAATGAAGGAAACAATAGCAAAGATCAATAAAACTAAAAGCTGGTTCTTTGAGAAGACAAACAAAATTGATAAAACATTAGCCAGACTCATCAAGAAAAAAAGGGAGAAGACTCAAATCAGTATAATTAGAAATGAAAAAGGAGAAGTAACAACTGACACTGCAGAAATATAAACGATCATGAGAGATTACTACAAGCAACTCTATGCCAGTAAAATGGACAACCTGGAAGAAATGGACAAATTCTTAGAAATGCACAAGCTGCCGAGACTGAACCAGGAAGAAATAGAAAATATGAACAGACCAATCACAAGCACTGAAATTGAAACTGTGATTAAAAATCTTCCAACACACAAAAGCCCAGGACCAGATGGTTTCACAGGCGAATTCTATCAAACATTTAGAGAAGAGCTAACACCTATCCTTCTCAAACTCTTCCAAAATATTGCAGAGGGAGGAACACTCCCTGACTCATTCTACGAGGCCACAATCACCCTGATACCAAAACCAGACAAAGATGTCACAAAGAAAGAAAACTACAGGCCAATATCACTGATGAACATAGATGCAAAACTCCTCAACAAAATACTAGCAAACAGAATCCAACGGCACATTAAAAGGATCATACACCATGATCAAGTGGGGTTTATTCCAGGAATGCAAGGATTCTTCAATATATGCAAATCAATGAACGTGATACACCATATTAACAAATTGAAGGAGAAAAACCATATGATCATCTCAATAGATGCAGAGAAAGCTTTCGACAAAATTCAACACCCATTTACGATAAAGGCCCTGCAGAAAGTAGGCATAGAGGGAACTTTCCTCAACATAATAAAGGCCATATATGAAAAACCCACAGCCAACATCATCCTCAATGGTGAAAAACTGAAACCATTTCCACTAAGATCAGGAACAAGACAAGGTTGCCCACTCTCACCACTATTATTCAACATAGTTTTGGAAGTTTTAGCCACAGCAATCAGAGAAGAAAAAGAAATAAAAGGAATCCAAATCGGAAAAGAAGAAGTAAAGCTGTCACTGTTTGCAGATGACATGATACTATACATAGAGAATCCTAAAGATGCTACCAGAAAACTACTAGAGCTAATCACTGAATTTGGTAAAGTAGCAGGATACAAAATTAATGCACAGAAATCTCTTGCATTCCTATACACTAATGATGAAAAATCTGAAAGTGAAATTAAGAAAAAGTGAAAAAGTGAATGGGAGTGAAAACACTCCCATTTACCATTGCAACAAAAGGAATAAAGTATCTAGGAATAAACCTACCTAAGGAGAAAAAAGACTTGTATGCAGAAAATTATAAGACACTGATGAAAGAAATTAAAGATGATACAAATAGATGGAGAGATATACCATGTTCTTGGATTGGAAGAATCAACATTGTGGAAATGACTCTACTACCCAAAGCAATCTACAGATTCAATGCAATCCCTATCAAACTACCACTGGCATTTTTCACAGAAGTAGAACAAAAAGTTTCACAATTTGTATGGAAACACAAAAGACCCCGAATAGCCAAAGCAATCTTGAGAACAAAAAATGGAGCTGGAAGAATCAGGCTCCCTGACTACAGACTATACTACAGAGCTACAGTAATCAAGACAGTATGGTACTGGTACAAAAACAGAAACATAGATCAGTGGAACAGGACAGAAAGCCCAGAGATAAACCCACGCACATATGGTCACCTTATCTTTGATAAAGGAGGCAAGCATATACAGTGGAGAAAAGACAGCCTCTTCAATAAGTGGTGCTGGGAAAACTGGACAGGTACATGTAAAAGTATGAAATTGGAACACTCCCTAACACCATACACAAAAATAAACTCAAAATGTATTAAAGATCTAAATGTAAGGCCAGGCACTATCAAACTCTTAGAAGAAAACATAGGCAGAACACTCTATGACATAAATCACAGCAAGATCCTTTTTGACCCAGCTCCTAGAGAAATGGAAATAAAAACAATAATAAACAAATGGGACCTAATGAACCTTAAAAGCTTTTGCACAGCAAAGGAAACCATAAACAAGACCAAAAGACAACCCTCAGAATGGGAGAAAATATTTGCAAATGAAGCAACTGACAAAGGATTAATCTCCAAAATTTACAGGCAGCTCATGCAGCTCAATAACAAAAAAAACAAACAACCCAATCTAAAAATGGACAGAAGACCTAAATAGACATTTCTCCAAAGAAGATATACAGATTGCCAACAAACACATGAAAGAATGCTCAACATCATTAATCATTAGAGAAATGCAAATCAAAACTACAATGAGATATAATCTCACACCAGTCAGAATGGCCATCATCAAAAAATCTAGAAACAGTAAATGCTGGAGAGGGTGTGGAGAAAAGGGAACCCTCTTGCACTGTTGGTGGGAATGTAAATTGATACAGCCACTATGGAGAACAGTATGGAGGTTCCTTAAAAACTAAAAATAGAACTACCATGCGACCCAGCAATCCCACTACTGGGCATATACCCTGAGAAAACCATAATTCAAAAAGAGTCATGTACCAAAGTGTTCATTGCAGCTCTATTTACAATAGCCAGGACATGGAAGTAACCTAAGTGTCCATCGTTGGATGAATGGATAAAGAAGATGTGGCTCATACACAATGGAATATTACTCAGCCATAAAAAGAAACGAAATGGAGTTATTTGTAGTGAGGTGGATGGAGTTAGAGTATGTCATACAGAGTGAAGTAAGTCAGAAAGAGAAAAACAAATACAGTATGCTAACACATATATATGGAATCTAAGGGAAAAAAAGAAAAAAATAAGGTCATGAAGAACCTAGTGGCAAAATGGGAATAAAGACACAGACCTACTAGAGAATGGACTTGAGGATATGGGGAGGGGGAAGGGTAAGCTGTGACAAAGTGACAGAGTGGCATGGACATATATACACTGCGAAACGTAAAATAGATAGCCAGTGGGAAGCAACCGCATAGCACAGGGAGATCAGCTCTGTGCTTTGTGACCACCTAGAGGGGTGGGATAGGGAGGGTGGGAGGGAGGGAGATGCAAGAGGGAAGAGATATGGGAACATATGTACATGTATAACTGATTCACTTTGTTATAAAGCAGAAACTAACACACCATTGTAAAGCAATTATACTCCAATAAAGATGTTAAAAAAATAAATATATAAAGAAGATACCTGACATTTTTCTGATCTAATTTGTATTATTTGCCTACTTCCTTTCCTGAGGGTTTTCTTCTGGGATTTGCCACCTTCTTCCTACATGGGGTTAGTTATCTTCCTTTCTGTGGTGCAGTTGTCCTGTGAATACTAAGGTGACAGTGGTGACACTAACTACCCCTGAACTTGTTCATGGGTGTGGGCTCCTCTTGACCAGCTCTCCTTACTTTTTCCACCTACTCCCTCCTTCCCTTTTTCTTTAAAGCCATGTGAGGATGTCATGCATTAACTTGAATCCTGAACTTTGCTTTCCCCTCCAAGTGCACCATATGTTTGTGTTGGTACCTGGGAATTACATCCTTTGGCACTTCAGAGACATGAGGTGACGGTGATTTGCTGATTTGTTCCTGGTACTGGAGGGAATGCAGAAGAGCAACAAAAATGATGACAGGCTAGAAGGAGTTGCCTTAGAGGAAAAGGAAGAAGACCAGATGTTGTTATGTATTGGCTGAATGATCTAAGAAGAGTGTGGAAACCACTTATAAGCATTTGAGAGATGAGATGTTGGCAAGAGATAGGGAAGAAGAAAGACCAGTTACTTTAGAGGAAGGAAGGAGAATGTGCTGTGTGTTTTGTATCGGGCTGTGAAAACTCACTGAGAAAGTGCGGTAGAACCCATCATTTGAGACACCAGAAACAGATGATAAAAGTATATTTCAGTTTTTTCTTGCTGGAATGTTAGCTTAAATGGTAGTGAATGTGTGATGAGTTACCAGAGAGAGCTGAGTTTGGCTGGAAAGTGTAGTAGTTGGCTCTCTGTAACTCACCCTTAAGTTTATAGACCTGTGTTTCTTATTATCTCAGAACTGCCTATTTTATTTACCTGAAATGCTTAGTAAGTAGGCAGATCCTTGGGCTCCCCTGCAGAGATGCTGAATTAGAATTTGTGAATTTGGGTTTAGGGAATCTGAAGTTGGAGGCTGTCCTCCAGGACATTCTTAGATACTTGGAAATTTAGGAACCAGGGGGTGTATGTGTCACTAGCAGTTTTAAGTAGTTTACTTGTATTAACTCAGTTTAATCCTCACAGCAACCCTATAAATTGTGTTCTATTATTATTTAAAACATATGAGGAAACTGAGGCACAGAGAGTGTCAGTGACTTGCCCAGCTGACACAACTAAGAAGCGTCAGAGCCAGGATTGCCCTCACTTGGCATCTGGCTTCTCACTCTGGGCCCTTCACCACCACACCAGGCGGCCTCTCTGAGGATGCTTAACTTTGAAATCCTGTCGGCCTCATGGGATGGAGCAGCCTGGGGAAGTGGTTTACACTCCACTTTTATCAAAGGTGAATTCACCTTTTCTTTTGGTTTTTAAACAGAGACTAATGAGTTGTTTAAGGCCCTCCCTGTCTGTGTGTGAAACGTGTGTAAGCATGGAGTGAAACCAACTTTGAATGGAAAACTTTGGATTTGTCATTTATTTTGACAGTAAAAGTCTGAGAGAGCTTTAATTTAGAAAAGTGGCTTCTGCAATTGAAAGAGGAAGAAGTTTTCAAGTGAATTTTTATTGCTTCTCCAAAAATGAGGTTGAGATTACCTGCCTGCAAAAACCTGAGAGACTGGACCCTAAGGAAGCATTTTGCACATACCTTTCCGGGTTAGAAATCTTCAAGGCAAGATTTTGAAGGTTTTTTTTAGATTATCAAAGAAAGATGAGATTATGGTCCTTACATTTTAATGTTAAAAACAACTTCAGGGATTCAATAATATATTAATTTACGAACATTTAATGAACACTGATCTTGGTGTTGGTTATAAATTGTTGAGCAAGATAAAGTTTCTGCCCACAGGAATTTAATAATCTATTAGATTGAACCACATGAAATTGCTAATGCTTAAGAGCTTTTTGAATTTCAGAAATGGCAATTTCATATGGTTCGACTTAATAGTAGGGAGAGGCAAACAACAAACAAATATATAAATGAATAAATAAGTAAAATAAAAGTGGGAAGTGCCAGTGCCAGATGCCAAGCTATCTTCTTTCACCTGAAACCCTCTCTACTCTCCCTTCTCTACTCAGCTTTGTGTTGCTGGGGATGGGATTATGCAAACCACTGTTTTGCTTTGCCAGCTGGATCCTATTTAGACCTGCCAATGGAGGGTAGAAGAGGCAGCCTGCAAGGCTAATGGGCAAGAAGGGACTCTCTCCTTCCTGTCTGCTCCCTGTGCCTTCCTGTCTGCTGGTGGTTCCTTCCAACATAACTCCAATCAGGCTTCTTCGTGCCACACAGCACAATGCCTTCCTGTAGCAGCAGCTGAATCCAGTTTGCAGTTTTCTCTAATATGTGCAGAATCACCTTCATTGTGGCCCCTCAGGAATATCATTGCCAGCTGAGCAGTGCCTCTTCCTCCAAGGTCTTAATTTCGACTCTGCCAGGTCCCCATTCCAAGCTTCTTTAGAATAATTCCAGCCACTTTAATTTGTTTCTCTAGCCCTAGAGGTGGAATCTGCTTCTGGTAGTTGATACTTTAGTATTCTCTATTTGTCTTTCCAATTGTCTAGTTGACAACTTCATACCTGGTTAACAAAATATCAAATTATCTCTTAAAATACTTGGTGCAACCTATAGCTGATTCACTTCGCTGTACAGCAAAAACTAACACAACATTGTAAAGCAACTATACCCCAACTAAAAAAAGAGAGAGAGAGAGAAAGAAAATAAAATCAGAAAGCATCTCTACAGGCAAAAAAAACAAATAGAGTCACATAACCATGAACATGCACCAAGACTCTGAGGCTCTTTCCCTACTAACATCAGCCTCCTATATCCAAACCTAAATCTGTATATTGTTTTGTTGATGCTCGATTCTGCTGGTATGTTTGAACTCATCTGGTTGAAAAATAAAATATTGCTCCTGAAAGGAAAAAATAAAATGAAATATTTGGTGTGGCTTCTGTCTCCTGACTGATAGAGGGCCATACAGAGAATTAAAGTAGGGCGATATGAGGGATGACTAGTTAAAACTGAGTGGTCAGAGAAGTCCTCTGCAGAGGTGACGTTTAAACTAAAATCTCAAAGACAAAAAGCTGAGGGAGGCTATTCCAGGAAAAGGTGCAGCGAGTTGCATTAAGGTGAGAGCAGCTGGAGTGTGAGAGGAGGGAAAGAGTGTTACAGTCCCTGGTTGTTGAGGAGAGGTGGGCAGTGGCCAGACAGAGAGCTTGGTCAACGAGGGTAGGGCATTTTCATTTGACTGTAGTAAGTTGGAGAATTTTAAGCAGAAGAAAGGAGTGATCTACATTCAGTTTTAAAAGCTCACTCTGGCTTTGTGTGGAGAATAGCTTGTAGAGAACCAAAATAGATGACTGGCTAGAAGGTGTGTGCTGTGGTCGAGGTGAGAGGTGGTGGTGGCTTCAACTAGGTGGTAGCAATAGAGATGGCGAGAGGTAGACAAACTGGGTAACTGCTTTGGAGAAGTTAAAATGATGATGAATTACTTCATCATTAAAATGATGAAGTATAATGTGTGGGGTAAGAGAAAGAGGAACTGAGGAAAATTTGTGATGCAATGTATGTATGTGTGTGTGTGTGTGCATTAGCTCTCCATTAAGTCCACTCACCCTTCATGCATATGTACAAATACACACATCCCTCCACATCCCCACATCCATACACTCACACACATAGAAGCACATATGCACACGCTGGAGGCTTTCATTCAAGATGATGTGGACTCACCAATCACTACTTTTTGCACATCCTACCAGTCTACCTTCCTGGGTTTTCATCTAGTTCACATTTCTCCATCTTGTATGCAGAGATTTTTATGAGAGATTTTGATAAATGCCTTTTCAAAACTAAATATGCAAATATATTTATAGCATCCCCAGTTTAAGGAGCCTATTTTTAAAAATGAGGTTAATTATATCTTTTTCTGTGAACCATATTGGCTTCCAGTCTAATCAGCTATCCTTTTCTAAGTGTTCACAAACCATTTGGTTAGTAATCCAGTCCAGAATGTTTTATCATCTGATGACAAGCTTTCTAGCTCATCCATAGTTCTAGAATCCATTTGCCACATTTTAGAAAATTAGGAAATTTTTTGAATTCCAGTTTTCTGGCCCCTCTTTATTTCTGAGTGATTTTTTTTCATGTAAGTAAAATTAATTAACTAATTAATTAATATATGATATTATATATTAAGTTCTGCAGTATCTCAAGAACTATGTGAAGTTATTTCACAATGTTATCTCATTACTGCAGTTTTTTCATATTTGGCAATTCCTTTTGATATTCTAAAATCTAATTGAATACACTTCAAACACAAAGTGTTCTCCCTTAATCTATACAGAAAAAAAAATCCATGTAGGAAAATAAAATCCATGCAGATTGTATGTGCACATTTTTAGATAGGATGTGTGTGGACCACAAAAGGTGATGCATATCTTCTATTTTATATCATTTCATGTAACTCATATGAGTTTAGTTTTATATATATACATCATATATATGTATATAAATAAAGAATGGGAGGATATACACACCATCTATCAAGATGTTTTTATTTTTCAGCTATGTAATAAGTTCTTTGTCTCTTTCAAATGAAAGTGAAACCAAGCAGGACCCTGTGGATCCCTCCCAGGTACAAATCCTTTCCATGTCCCCCATTTCTGGTTTGTAGAAAGTAGGCTTCATTCAGCTCCCATGACCTTCCCAGAGTTCCAAAGGGAAGATTCAAAACAGTTGCTAATTAGAAAAGTGAGGGAATGCAGAAACAAAGGAGGAGCAGTCAAGAAACAATAATGCAGCGATGGGGTCGTGTCCTGGTTCCTCCTCAAGGGATGTACACAACAATGTCTTTGAGTTCTTCTTTAAGAACTAAGGCCCCCTCCCAGGTGGAGGATGGTAACTTCAGACTGAGCACAAGAGTCCTGGAACACCACAGTGTTACCTCACCACCAACCAATCAGAAGAAAGTCTACACACAGTCTACACACCATGGAAGATAAGGAAGTCTTTGACTCCCTCCCCAAATAACTAATTGTAATTAACTTCCCCTTTCTCCCTTTAAAAGCTTTCATAGTCAAGCAGAATCTTTGGAGTTAGTGCTTGGACATGAGTTCACCTTTTCCCCAGGTTGCCAGCCTCCTGAATAAAGCAATCTTTCCTTTCCAACCAACACTTGTCTCTTGAGTATTGGCTTCCGGGCGGCGAGCAGCCCAACGTGAGTTTGGTAACAAAAGTGCTATGTTGTGTAATCTAAATGTTGGTCTGTGGGAATCAGTTATGACAGCAAGGATTTGACCTAATGGATGTCTTATCTCATTTCCCTCCTTCACACCTAGGCTTTCATTACCAAAAGAAAATGTGAAATAACCAGTGTTTAGATGTC
This sequence comes from Eubalaena glacialis, assembly GCF_028564815.1. Lineage (NCBI taxonomy): Eukaryota > Metazoa > Chordata > Mammalia > Artiodactyla > Balaenidae > Eubalaena > Eubalaena glacialis. The sequence continues at coordinate 91,156,833 of NC_083726.1, forward strand.
ATGATATGGGAAGCTAGTACTGGCTCTTTGTGGCTTTCATTTGCAAGGGAATTGAAACAAAGGGAAGGGGGCAGGGCACAACCTTTGAAAGAATGACTTAGCCCGAGGACATGACATAAACTTATTAGAACCAAATGGGTCCAAGACGGCAGACAAGTCGATTTCCACTAGACCTTGAGCCTCAGTATACACTCGCTGTAACACATCAGCAAGCTAAATGACACACCCACAGGTGCCATGACAGTTCCAAGGCCGACCATAAGGATCAAAAAGTGGCGGTGGCCCAATTCCTGGAAATCCCCGCCCCTTCCTGAAATAGCTGGAATTCTCCTCCCACTCATTAGCCTATGAAATTACCCACCCCTATAAAAACTGACAACCCCGTACCCTGGTGCCTTTCTCACCTTCTGAGATGGCCCACACTCTGTGGAGTATGTTTCTCTCTAAATAAATCCACTTCTTACCTATCACTTTGTCTCTCCCTGAATTCTTTCTGTGATGAGACATCAAGAACCTGAGCTTCATTAAGTCCTGAAACCAGGTGTGTGATCTCAGTTGGAAGACCATGGGTTTTGGCTGGGTTTAAGTCCCGGCTGTGTGGGTTCAAGTCCCAATCTGAGTTTTGGCCAGGTTCCAGTCCCAGTCACGTGTGTTCAAGCCCCAATCAGGGTTTTGGCCGGGTTTGAGTCCCAGCTGAGTGGGTTCAAGTTCTAATCTGGGTTTAGGCTGGGTTCCAGTCTCAGCATGTGGGTTCGAGTCCCAATCTGAGGTGCACAGTTTCAGAATGAGCAGGAATGTTGTAGGTAAGAGTTAAAGAATTATTGCTTTTTCTGATCATGAAAAATATGTACTTGTAGAAAATTAGGAAAATTCAGATATGTACAAAAGTGAAAACAAAACCCATGTATAATCCTACCACTAACACTTTGGTATACAGTCATCCTGAGGGATGATTTGTTCCTCCTTTGGCTATCAAAATTCTTGGATGCTCTAGTCCCTTATATAAAATGGTGTAGTATTTGCATATTACCTACGCAATCCTCCTGTGTACATTGTCATCTCTAGATTATTTATAATACCTAACACAATGTAAATGCCATGTTAATAGTTGTAAATACAATGTAAACGCTATGCAAATAGTTGCTGACATGGCAAATTCAAATTTGGGTTTTTGGAAATTTCTGGAATTTTTTTCCCAATATTTTCAATCCACGGTTGGTTGAATCCAAGGATGTGGAACCTTAGAATACAGTGGGCCAAGTATATATCCTTCCATCCTTTATTTATATACATATATAGGATACATATATTATATATTATATATATTATATATTTAATGAACACACACACTATATATATACATACTGTCTATGAAAAATTTAATCAGTTGATCTAAGAAAGAAATGGAAAATTTTATTCAAGCCAAATTGAGGATTATAATACGGGAACAGCATCTCAGAAAGCTCTGAGAACTGTTCCACGCATTAGAAGTCAAAGCACAGTTATAAAGTTTTTTGAGACAGAAGACTATACATTAAATGATGTATTATTGACAGTTTACACAATCCAGATCTGCAAGTACAAAACAGTGGGTTATTGTGACCCCTTAAAGATCAAGAAGGAAGGTTATATTTTCAGGGGTTGTCTTGTTGATGCCAGGAGAATGTCGTTCTTTATGGTTGAGTAGGTATTTCTGCCAAAGGGGGAGATTTGGTCCATGCATATGCATAATGCAGATAAACAATGCACAATAGAGGGGAGAGGAGGCCAAAGGGCAGAGAAAAAGTTTTCATGTCTTGCCATAAAATTTGAATTTTATTATATACATGTATACATATTATATATATATGATTGTTTTATTTAATGGGGAATCATAATGTAATACTGTTCTGCAATTTGTTTTTTAAACTTAATAATAGATAATCAACTTTTTTTTGTTTTTTTACAATTCAGTTTATAACTTGTTTTGTTACACAGTGTAGGGGAGTAAAATTTGCTGCCCCAAGATGTCTTTTTTGGCATGTGGGTTACTTTAAGCTGATTATTTTTAAGGAACAGAACGCTCAGGAAGTCTTTCTTTTTACTCGCCTTTAGCTGCCTAAAGAATTTAGATAAAAGGTCTATCCCTGGAGTAGAGCTATCACCAGAGGTGTCTGCAAAAAATATGGGCTGAGTGTGGTGGGGAAACTCAGCGGGTTCTAGAGATCTGAGTCCACTCTGTGTCCCATTGTCTCTGCACGGCCCAGCAAGTATTTGTTTACCAAACATTTGTTTTTCTATCTCCATGTGAATTGCCTTCCTCCTCTTTGAAGTCCCAAACCACTACTCTCAACATTCCCTTTTATCTTTAGATGAAGATGGTATTTAAGGTGAGGGTTTCAGACATTTTGGTGAGTTACTCAGTTTTCCTGGGTCTCTACCAGGTATACACGTTAGTAAACTTTTGTTTGATTTTCTCTTATTAATGTCTCACATTCGTTAAATTCTTAGACCAGCCAGAAGAACCTAGTAGGGTAGAGGAAAATTTCTTCCCCCTCAGCAACAGGTAAGACCTTTGAGACATTTCCCGTGCATTCATATCTTTTAAACACAAAATTGGAACCCACTTATATATAATCTACTTTTATAATCTCTTTTATAATCTACTTTTATAATCTACTTTTAAAACTAGTTATATAATGAAAATATATCTCCATGTCATTATAGTTTCACATTATCATTTTTCATTGCCCAGTAGTTCATGGTATGATGTTACCAAAAAGAATTTGATCATTTCTGTATGGTTATAGACTTTTAGTTTTTTATTTTTCAACTTTTTCTCCTATAATTAATGTGGTGAGGAGCATTCCTGTATATATATATATATCTTTGTGCACTTCCCTAGTTATTTCCTCTTATCAGACTTCTGAAGGTGAAATTGTAGAAGCATTATGTACTCTTTAAAGCTTTTGATACATATCACTATATTCTTTTCCAACTTGGACATCCACCAATGGTATAAGATTGCCTGTTTCCTCGCACTGTAATTGTAAAACAAAGAATGTTGCTCACCATCTGGTTCAACCAAGAATTAAGTCATTAGCCACTGCAGTCACTGACCAACAGTGCATCCTGAGAGGAATTCAGGATGAAAACCAGGTCGAGGCATTCTGTGCTTCGGAAAAACAGGCCCCTAGATAGATGTATAACTCAGGAAGAATTATAATGAACCCAGATTCTTGCATCTTCCCATACCCAGAAAAAGCACTGAAATTATTAACTGAGGTACCTGTTCCTTGTGGCTAGCAGTAACCTTTTACCAAGATGTAGGCTCGACTGAACGTATTCCCTAGCCAAATCATATACATATTGGCCTCTCCTCTACCTCGGCAGAGCAGTCCCTCAGAGCTACTGAGAGGCTTTATCCCAGACTATAGTCCTCAGTAAGACCCTGACTAAAAGTTAAAACTCACAGCTGTCATGTTGTGTGAATTTCTCTAAGTCAACATGATCATAAATGTGAATGAATTTTAAACAAATGGCTTTGTTGTTCTGGAAAGCTCAGCCTGATGAGGAGGAAAACCATGTAAAGGCAGCCACAGGGAACCTCAGCCAAAGGCTCTCTGAGGGGGGTGAGACTGTCCTCTGAGGACTGGGACCTCGTCTTGCCCTTCTCTCAGAAGTTTGTTTTCCAAATGCTGTCTGAATCCAGCAGTGCTCTCACTATTTCACTTTACTGAGTGTGATGCTTTACCTGTGTCTTAATTGGACTTCCTAGTTGTCCACTGCTCTTTCCTTATTTCCTCTGGGTGGGGTCTTTGAAGTGAGTTATTTCCCATCAGGCTCTTAGGAAAGTTGAGTTATACTGAGGTTGTGTTAACACACAATAGGGTCAAGCCTCACTGCAGGGCACTGGCCTTAGATCCCACCCAATGTGTAATTGTTCCAGTGGGAATGGAAATGGAATGGAAAACAAGATGGTTTCTATACCTCTTAGACTGATCTGTCAAAAGTAATCTGGGTTGTTCAAAATTCTGTGGGTTATAAGTTATGCACCTATCAAGTATTTAGCATAAGCATACACCATATGTAAAGTCTAGACTTTCACATTATCAAATCATTTAACAAAGAGGAAGTGTTTGCACAAGAGAAGGAAGTCAGGGGCGTAAGAGTAGACGGGACTGTTGTTTTTGAAAATGGTTCTGGAGTGTAGACAGTATAGGCAACTTTAAGGACATTGTATGTGCTCTCCTGCCCACCCTCTACCCCCTACCCACCACCATCTACATGTAAATTTCCCATTTGGGGATATTATATCCTGTTTAAAAAAATCTGACAACCTTTAGAAGTCTCTTTGTTCCTCATTTCTATTTCATGAAATTTCTTTTTCTTTTTTTAAAGAAAGTAAAAGTAGATTTATTTTCTTTTTCTCTTTTCCTGTAGTTTATTTTTAATATTCAAATTCATTACTCAAGTTGGTGGGGATTTATATTAGCAGGCTTTAATAAAAATTCCAAATAGTTTTGGCTTTGTCTATTCTTTGAAATCTCAGCTGCAGCTACTGATACGTCTTTTGATGCCCTGAGGATTCACTTGTGGGGTGGTAATTAGATGATGCTTGCAGATGCATAATCTGGAAAGCTGGTTCCTAGTGGCACCCCAGGTGAGAGGACACATTCATGCCTGGTTTTCCTAATTGCAGGTATGATCATAGGAGGACAGCTCAGTGATTTCTGCCTCATCTCTGGTTGCTGTGACTCTGACCCTTAAGCACTGCCGGACTTGTCTTTGAATATTCAGCTGTTTAGGAAGAACCAACAGAGTAAATTCAAGGGCAGGAGGGCTTGGATTGCATTATGTGTGGGGAGAGGGGAGGAACTGGGTCAGCAGCTGCCACTTGCTGTTTATGTGAAACCAAAGTTTCTTGAAATAGTATTGTACTGCATTTGCAGTTATTCCCCACCATTTAATTTAGGACAAGAAGTAATATTTACTCAAACATACAGAATAACAGATGTTGGAAGTAATTTTTAACTTATTAATTGAATAGCTTATATTTATAAAGAGCAGATTTCCTCTACTTTCCTTATGGTATTTACTGGTATTCTTTGAATGCAAGAATCACATATTGTTGTTATCTAATGTATTTTCATGAAATACATATTATTTTACACTGCCTAGTGAGTCTTGTGTTGATATACACCTGTGATGAAACTGGCTACAAGAATTGTGGGGACTTCCCTGGTGGCCCAGTGGTTAAGAATCTGCCTGCCAATGCAGGGGACACGGGTTCGATCCCTGGTCTGGGAAGATCCCACATGCCATGGAGCAACTAAGCCCGTGAGCCACAGCTACTGAGCCCACATGCCACGACTACTGAAGCCCGCATGCCTAAAGCCTGTGCTCCACAACAAGAGAAGCCACTGCAATGAGAAGCCCACGCACCACAATGAAGAGCAGCCCCCGCTCGCGGCAACTAGAGAAAGACCACACGCAGCAACGAAGACCCAACACAGCCAAAAATAAATAAATAAAATAAATAAATTTATTAAAAAAAAAAAAAGAATTGTGGACTTTTACTTTTGTTATGGTGTTGCTTATTGCTGTGTACTCTATTCACAATGGAGTGGTAAGTGTAATTAGAATATGGAAAATAGACCCAAAAAAAGAAAGGTAAAAGCTAAACTGATCTTTTTTTTTCTTTCAAAATCAAATATTCCACTTGAACTGAAATGATATGTGATAAGGAGGGAAAACAAAAGTTCACAAAAGTAGTTTCTTTATCATTATAAATCACTAGCTGGCTCTACTTCACAGCTTCCCTTTATTAGAGTTCAAAATTTCCTTTGTTGTACCTCCAGGACCAACTGCTTTTCTAATTAACCACTATTAACATTATAAATAAGAATAAGGGTCACAGATTTTATTGCAGAAATTTCAAGATCCTAGGTGTTCTAAGCAGCACCTAGGAGTTGAGTTTCCTACCATACTGAGTTATTATTCCTCTTCTAAATTTATGTATTTCCCTCACTCTTCTTTTATATTTACAGTATTTTAATGTAGAACTGTTATGCTCTACAATCACCAAATAAATTTAGCACGACTTTCTTCAAATTAGAAAGACAGAATTCTGTGACCTATACATTATATTTAAAGTTATTGAAATTTCGGCACTGTCCTGTTGTGGGTAATAACACAGAGTTATTTGTCTAAAAAGTATAGATATTCTGGCTCTATGACCTTCCTGTGATCATGAACCAAGACGGTGTTATGAGACCACTTTTTCCGCTCACAGTACCCACAGCTAGTTTACACTAAGCCAGCAGGTGTACATGCATTGCTGAGGGAACACAAAAGCTTTTTAAGGGACACATGGGACTTAGATGTAAATGAACATATTTTCAATGCCTCAGTGTCCATTTTCCTAAAATTGCCTGATCATCGACCTGTAATCATGACATTAAACTAGTTCTCCTTTCTCTCCTCCTTTCCAAAATTGCCCTTCTCTCAATTTATAAATATAAGGCATACCTCTCACCCCGAGTGGTGTTGTATCACAAGTATAAAACTGCTGAGGCCCCAAACAATCACACAATTCGAAATTCTGGGGTCAGCAAACCCTCCTTTCATTAAGGCACCAACAAACCATCATAGAGCTTTGTGTCTCTTCTGTTCTTTCTTTTTCTGTAAAGGGTAAAGCGTAGCATTAGAAGCAGGATGTTTTGGCCCATGTTGGTATTGGCATGAATGGAATTCAGAAGGGAGTGATTGTTATAGGGATTATTGGAAATATATTTATTTGAAATTTAAAAAATGAAGTAAGCCTTTTATTTCCAACAGAAAGAAGTCTTATTTGGCCAATAGATTTGATAATGAAGAGTGACTTTTTCAGTTAAGTTGTATGGTTGGTATTTTCCATAATTTGAATAAATGAATCTTTAGCACCAAGACTTTGGTTAACTTATATTCAAAGCATGTGTTTGGGAGACAACTTTCGATAAATAGCTCATGTTCCAGCAGAGTCTGAACTTTCTGAGCAAAGACATGTTTGAATAGCAAACAGCTTTGGAAGCTAGAGATAGCATATCCATCAGGTGGGATTTAAAGATATACCGCCACTTTCTGAATATGTGAGTTAAATAAGGTGCTGTTAAGTAAAAGAGTAATAGATGTAAGCAATGATATTTTGTTAAGTCTTGGAAAAGTCTTTTTTGTGCTTCCCAGAAGCTGAGAAGGTGAATGACTCTAGGAAAAGAGTAGGAAGTCAGTTTGCACGTATGGAGAGTTCTAATTATTTGCTTTTGAAAAAATGGAATGTGGATATATTGAGTTGTCAGCTGATACTTTAACAAATATATGTTCAACATAGATCATTGTATAATTTTTGGCATATAACATGAAAGGAGTTTAAAGAATTGAGTCATTGCTCAATTCTTTAAACAATTGTTCCTTCCACTTTCACTAGTTCATGTGAACGATTTATAAAGACAAAAACTAGAAGTAGAGTGGGTGCTGCATGTTCTCTCCTTCTAGCAACAAGTAATAGTGCTCTCAGATACAAGTAACAAACAAAACAAGACAAAACAAACCCTAAAACACTCAAAATAGCCACATTCATCTTACTGAGAGGTGCATATTTTATATTAATACTTATTTATAAAAGATTATAATATATTTATGTTATATTGATTGTGTATTAATAACTGTAAAGACAACTTAATCCAAAATAATTCTTAACATTTATAAAGCCTTATGGTCAAAAGGAAAATTTTTAATTTTTGTGCATATTTTGATGCAGAGAAACAGGACAATCAACAAAAGAATTTCAAGCATAAAAATATGTTTACAGTAAGAAACAATGCTGAGAGGGAAATGGAATGGAAATAGGAGTTTTAGGAGAAAAAAGGATATAAAATGAGCTTGTTCACATTTGTATAAACAGAAGATCATCAGCTCTAATTGTTATTGCATTTAGATACCATGCCGTACATATAAAGCAGTGATATCGCTTATTTTATAACGCCCACACTTAGGATAAGCTGGAAATAACATTCTTTTAACTAACTAAAATCATGAAGAAATTTAGACATCAGTTTAAAATGGTAAAATTTAATACATTGTTTAGAAAATTATTTTAGGAAATAAATGAGGAAAAAAGACTAAAGACCACTATCTAAGTTCTTTATAATGTCCCTATGACATTCTCTGTAGGATAAAAGTATTAGACAGTAGTATTATACTTCTACCAAGTGATTTGTTTTTAGCCCAGTTAAAAATCTGTGCTAACAGCAGTGTGGGGACAATTATTGGAAGAAAGAACAAATGAGTAGGGCAGGTAACTCTCCTGGTTTAAAGTTTGCAGAGAGGGAGTGCCTTAAACCATAGGGAAGCTGAGGCAATATGATCACAAGCTGATGGAATTTAGATTGGAGACTAAGAAAGGAGAATATCCTATTAGTAAAATGACCTTTTAAAAAGGTTTCAACACACTTTAGCACTAATTGAAAAGAATCCATGGAAACAAGATAGAAGAGCAAAGTAATTGGAGACTTGGACATTTATTTAGGGAACTATGTTAGAGAAGGCCATTTGCATTTACAAGAAGATGGAAGAGGTGTAGGAAGGAGGTGAGAAAATTTGTCTGAGGAATCAAGTTACACTATGAAATGAAAAACTGAAGACTCATTTAAGTAGACCCCAGTTCAGTTTTCTAAGAAGGAGAACATGAAATAGGACGAAAGATGCATTTTGTAGATGACAAAGGGATGGAAATGTATATAAGTACACACACACATAAAAAGATCATAGGGAGAAAGAGAGTAAGGGGAACTGTTTTTTCATTGTTAAGTGCTGAATAAAAAAACAGACCCTAAATGATACCAGACATGATGACAAATTTATTAATCAACCTATCTACTCCAGTTTTATTGAGATATAATTGACATATAATTTAGTTTAAGGTGTACAACATAATGATTTGATATATGTATACATTGCAAAATGATTATCACAATCAATTTAGATGACATCCATCACCTCACATAGTTACACATTTTCTTTCTTTGTGAAGAGAATTTTTATGGTCTACTCTCTTAGTAATTTTCAAATATACAATGTAGTATTGTTAACTATAGTCACCATGCTGTACATTAGATCCCTGGAATTTATTCATGTTATAACTGGAAGTTTGTATCTTTTGACTCCTTTCACCCATTTCACCCATTCCCTGCCTCCTACCTCTGGCAACCAGCAATCTGTTCTTTGAGTTCAGTTTTGTAGATCTCACATATAAGTGAGAACATACAGTATTTGTCTTTCTCTGTCAGACTTATTTCACTTAGCACAATGTCCTCAAGATCCATTCATGTTGTAGCAAATATCAGTATTTCTTTTTTCATGGCTGAATAATATTCCATCATTATCTATCTATCTATCTATCTATCTATCTATCTATCTATCTATCTATCTATCATCTTCTTTATCCATTCATCCATTGATGGACACTTAGGTTGTTTCCATGTCTTGGCTATTGTAAATAATACTCAATGAACACTTGGGTGCAGATACCTTTTTAACACAGTGATTTTGTTTGCTTCAGATATATTCCCAGAAGTGGAACAGCAGGTTTAAATAGTTTTCTTTTTGGTCTAAATTGAAATGTTAATGTGATATAATTCAACTATTTTATCTTCCATATTATGTATACAATCAACAAATAATGAGTTTGCAAGGCACTCTGCTAGGTGTTGGGGGTGGTATGTGAATAGACATAGCCTGGTCCCTGCCCATAAATTCCTTAAAATCTCAGAGAGAATGCATATAAATGGCTATAGGAATAAGCAGTATGTTGTGATACAAGAGGAAAAACTTTCAACTTGGACAGATAGAGAAAAATTCATTTACTGCTTTTCTTTGCAAATATTCATGTACACACTACCCAGCAGCACTGAGATGCAGCAGTGATTGTGACCGAGCCAGTCCCAACCCTGCTGGTGGTGTTGGGGTGTGAAGGGCATGTGAAGCTCTCCCTAGCAGTGGTAGCTTGCAGTTTGAGGCAGAATTACTGAGGTGAGAAGGGGTGAAGGCTTCAGGGCATCATTAAAACCTGAGCCATGCTTGCCCAGTTTGTCATTGCCTCACTCCAACTTGCTCTATCCCCAGGAGCACCTGGAGGTCTGGTGTTCTCCATGGCTTGCATACCACATTTGCAGTGAGAGTGTTCACCCAAGCCCAGGGACCCAGCTTCACTCCAGGACCTCATCAGGAACCTGATGAGCCTGGTTCTCTGTTTAACTTTCAGGAGGCCTTGCAGGTGATGCCAAGATAAGTGCTCAAGGAGCTCATGTGTAGATGGAGAAGATCTGGGCCTCACAGTTGTCCTGCATATAACCATTGCCTTCAGCCTGTGGGTAGGAGCTGGGTCTTAACACCGTGATGACACTACACTCCCCTTGCCCACCTTCCTGATTTCCTAGTTCTTCTCAGATTCATGCATCAATGGACTGTGTTTGTTCTACCAGCAACATTATAGTAATAGTTTTCAGATATCTGCTCCCAAAGAAAATATTCAGCTATGTCCAGAGTTTTCCTGGTTGGTCAATTATCTACTGTTACTTTACAGACTACCTAAAACTTAGTGGCTTAAAAATATTTTATTATTACTCTGTGTCTATGGGTCAGGAACACCGGGCACAGGAGGGAGGAGTCATCTCTGCCTCAGATTTCTTGGGACCTCATCTGTTTTACTTTAAATAGCTGAGGATTGGAACAACCAGAGGCAGTGGAGTACAGTTAGATTTCTTACATGGAGGTCCAGGGCTCTAGGAGTTAGTGTCCCAAGATGTAGGAAGAAGAGGCTGCCAGTCTCTTATGAACATGGAAACTGCCACTACTTTCATCATATTAAATTGGTCAGGGGAGGAGTGGCCAAGATGGCGGAGCAGGAAGATCTTGGGCTCAACTCCTCCCATGGGCACACCAAAATTACAACTATTTACAGAGCAACTATTGATGAGAAATGACAGGAAACTAACACAAAAGATCTACAACTAAAAATATAAAGAAAGAACCACATCAAGATGGTTAGGGGGCAAAGATGTGGAATAGTCAAGACCCATACCCCAAGGTGAGCAACCTACAACGAGGAGGAAAATACAATTGCAAAAGTTCTCTCCAAGGAGCAAGAAGTCCAAGCCCCACATCAGTCTCCCCAGCCTGGGAGCTTCTGCACCAAGAAGACAAGCCCTTGGAACATTTGGCTTTGAAGGCCAGTGCAGCTTACTTTCAGGAGAGCAAGAGGTCTGTGGGAAATAGACTCCACTCTTAAAGGGCATGTACAAAATCTCACACACTTCAGGACCCAAGGTAGAAACAGTAATTTGAAAGGAGCCTGGGTCAGACCCACCTGCTAATCTTGGAGAGCTTCCTGGAGAGGTGAAAGGCAAGTGGGGCTCACTCTGGGGACATAGACACTTGTAGCAGTCAGTTTTGGGGAGCTTATTCTACCATGAGGACACTGATGCTTACAAGTACCATTTTGGAATCCTCCCTCTAGCTTATTAGCAGCTGGACCTGGCACTACACATCAACCTGTTGGCACCAGTACTGGGAGGCCTCTGTCCAAGAAACTACCAGGGTGGGGACACAGCCCCACCCATTAGCAGGCCTGCTGCCTTAAGAACCACTGAACCCACATCTACCCCCTGTGTCCACCAGAGGGCTTAGGACCAGCCCCACATACCAGTGTGCTGGCAACTAGCCCTGCAGCCCCCAGGGCTCTGTAGCCAGAGACCCCAGGACCCAGTTCTGCTCATCAGTGGGCCAGAACTAGCCCTGGGGCCAGCCTTACCCAGCAGTGGGCAGGTACCAGCCCCAGAACCCCCTGGGCCATGGTCCTACCCACCAGCAAGCTGATACCAGCTCCAAGACACTTTGGACTCAGCCAGATGCCCTGGGATCCAGCCCCACTCACCAGTGGGATGAAACCAAATTTGGGAAACTCCAGACCCGACAGCCACCTGGGTCAGAAATCGGCCCTGCCCATCAACAGGCCAGCACTAGGTCCAGGTCCCCCAGCCTTGCAACCAACCACCACAGGACCCAGCTCCACACACCAGTTAGCCAACACTAGCCACAGCACCACCTGGGGCTCCACAGCAAGCAGCCTCATGACCTGGTCTCACCCACCAGCAGGCAGCCTCTGCACAAGGCAGAGCCTTGCATTCAACCAGAGCAGGGGTTAGCCACACTTACAGTAGTCAGCCCACCACAACAGAAGGACCCATACAGCCCACAGAGGGGTACCCCTAGAACATATAGCTCTGGTGACCAGAGGGGAATGCACTGCTGGGATGCATAGGATATATCCTACAAAAGGTCACTTCTCCAAGGTTAGGAAAAGTAACATACCTACCAAGGTAACATGCCTAACATAGAAATAAAAACACCAAATTAGGCAAAATGAAGTAACAGAGGCACATGTTCCAAATGAAGGGACAAGATAAAACCTAGAAGAAGAACTAAGTGAAGTGGGGTTAAGCAATCTATCCAATAAAGATTTCAAGGTAATGATCTTAAAGATGAAAAAAGAACTCAAGAGAAGATTGGAGGAACAGAGTGAGAAGTTAGACATTTTTAAGAAAGAGTTAGAAAATATAAGGAAGAACCAAACAGAGTTGAAGAATACAATAACTGAAATGAAAAATACAGTAGAAGAAATCAAAAGTAGATTAGATGATACAGAAGAATGGATCAGATCACTAGAATATAGAGTAGTGAAAATCACAGAAGCTGAACAAAAAAAGAAAAAAAAGAAAAAAGAATAATAAAATGAAATGAAGACAGTTTAAGAGACCTCTGGTACAACATCAAGTTTACTAACATTCACATTATAGGGGTCTCAGAAGACGAGAAAGAGAAAGAAAATGTATTTGAAGACATAATAGCTAAAAACTCCCCTAATGGACATCCAGGTCCAGGAAACACAGAGAGTTCCAAATAGGATCAACCCAAGGAGGACCACATCAAGACACATTGTAATTAAAATGGCAAAAATTAAGATAAAGAGAGGATATTAAAAGCAGTAAGGGAAAAGAAACAAGTTACGTACAAGGGAACTCCCGTAAGTCTGTCAGCTGACTTTTCAAGAGAAACTCTGCAGGCCAGAAGGAAAGGGCATGATATATTTAAAATGATAAAAGGGAAAAAACTACAACCAAGAATACTCTACCCAGCAAGGTTTTCATTCAGATTTGATGGAGAGATCAAAAGTTTTATAGACAAGGAAAAGCTAAAAGAGTTCAGCACCACAATACCAGTTTTATAAGAAACGTTAAAGGGTCTTCTCTAGGCAACAAGAATAGGCCACAACTAGAAATATGAAACTATGAACAGTAGAATCTCATTGGTAAAGGTAAATATACAGTAAGGCTAGTAAATCAACTACCTCTAAAGCTAGTAGGAATGTTAAAAGACAAAAGTAGTAAAATCGTCTACATCCATGGCAAGTAGTTAAGGGATACACAAACAGAAAGATGTAAAATATGATGTCAAAGGCAGTAAATGTGTATGGGGGGAATAAAAATTCAGGGTTGTTAAAATGCACTTGAACTAAAGAGGCCAGCAACTTAAAATAATCACATATATATAGATGTGCTTGGTAACCACAAACCAAAAATCTATAATAGACACACACACACACACAAAAGAGAAATAATCCAAACATAACACTAAAGATAGTCATCAAATCACAAGAGAATGGAGCAAAAAAAGGAGTAAGAAAAAAAAAACAATTGCAAAAACAACCAAAAATAACTAACAAAATGGCAAAACGTATATATCTATCAATAATTACTTTAAATGTAAATGGATTGAATATTCCAATCAAAAGATATACAGTGGCTGAATGGATACTGCGTGAATGGGTACAAAAGCAAGACCCATATATATGCAGCCTACAAGTGACTCACTTCAGATCTAAAGACACACACAGGGGAGGGGATGGAAAAAGTATTTCATGCAAATGGAAATGAAAAAAAAGCCAGGGTAGCAATATTCATATCAGACAAAATAGACTTTAAAACAAGGACTGTAATGAGAGACCTTACATATTGATCAAGGGATCAATATAACAAGAAGATATAACAATTGTAAACATAAATATGGACCCAGTTGTAAATATATATACACACAACATAGGAGCACCTAAATACACAAAGCAAATATTGAGAGACATAAGGGAGAAATTGACAGAAACACAATAGTGGTAGGGGACTTTAATACCTCACTTACTTCAATGGACAGATCATCCAGACAAGAAAATCAATAAGGAAGCACTGGCTTTAAATGACACATTAGAGCAGATGGACTTAACAGATCTGTATAGAACATTCCATCCCAAAGAAGCAGAATACACATTCTTTTCAAGTGTACATGGAACATTCTCCAGGATAGATCACATGATAGTCCATAAAACAAGTCTCAGTAAATTTAAGGAAATTGAAGTCATATCAAGCATCTTTTCTGACCATAACACTGTGAGACTATAAATTAACTATAAGAAAAAAAACTTCAAGCAAATGGAGGCTAATCAATGTGCTACTGAAAAACAAATGGATCACTGAAGAAAGCAAAGAAGAAATTAAAAAACACCTGGAGATAAGTGAAAATGAAAACACATGGTCTAAAATCTATGAGATGCAGCAAAGGAAGTTCTAAGAGGGAAGTTTATAGTGACACAGCCTACCTTAATAAGAAAAATCTCAAATGTACAGCCTAACCTTACACCTAAAGAACTAGAAAAAGAAGGCCAAACAAAACCTAATGCTAGTAAAAGGAAAGAAATCATAAAGATTAGAACAGAAATACATGAAATAGAGATTAAAAAACAATAGAAAAGATCAATGAAACTAAGAGCTGATTCTTTGAAAAGATAAAGCTGAAAAATCTTTAGTCATACTCATCAAGAAAAACAAAGAGAGAGAATTCATATAGTTAAAATCAGAAATGAAAAGGGAGAAATTGCAACCAATACCACAGAAATACAAATGATCCTAAGAGGTTACTATGAACAATTGTACACCAATAAAATAGACAACTTAGAAGAAAGGGACAAATTCGTAGAAATGTACAATTCCCCAAGACTGAATCAAGAAGAAATAGGAAATATGAAAGACCGATTACCAGCAATGAAATTGGATCAGTAATAAAACAACTTCCAACAAACAAAAATCCAGGACCAGAAGGCTTCACAGGTGAATTCTACCAAGTTTTTAAGGAAGAGTTAATACCAATCCTTCTCAAAATGTTCCAAAAAATTCAGAGGAAGGAATACTTCCAAACTCTTTCTATGAGGTCAGCATCATTCTGATAGTAAAACCAGAAAAAGATATCACAGTAAAAGAAAATTACAGGCCAGTATCACTGATGAACATAGATACAAAAATCCTCAACAAAATATTAGCAAACTGAATTCAATAATACATTAATAAGACTATACACTATGATCAAGTGGGATTTATCCCAGGGATATAAGGATGATTCAATATCTGCAAATCAACCCATTAACTAACTGATGAAGAAAAAATTATATGACCATCTCAATAGATGCAGAAATAGCTTTTGACAAGATTCAATATCCATTTATGATAAAAACCCTTAACAAAGTGAGTATAGAGGGAACATACCTCAATAATAAAGACCATATATGACAAGCCCACAGCTAACATCATACTCAATGGTGAAAAGCTGAATGCATTTCCTCTAAGATCAGGACAGGCAAGGATGTCAACTCTCAGCGCTTTTATTCAACACTGTATTGGAAGTCCTAGCCTAGCAAGCAGAGAAGATAAAGAAATAAATGGAAATCAAATTGGAAAGGAAGAAATAAAACTGTTCCGGTTTGCTATGACAAAGAAAATCCTAAAGGCGCCACCAAAAAAATGGCTAGGACTCAGCAATGAATTTGGTAAGTTGCAGGATATAAAATTAATATACAGAAATCTATTATAATTTTATATGCTAGCAATGAACTATCAGAAAGGGAAATTAAGAAAACAATCCCATTTATAATTGCATCAAAAAGAATAAAGTATCTAGGAATAAATCTAATTTAGGAAGTAAAAGACCTGTACTCAGAAAACTATGAGACACTGATGAAAGAAATTAGATGACACAAACAAATGGAAAAACATATAGTGCTTATTGATTGGAAAAGTTAATATTGTCAAAATAACCATACTACACAAGGCAATCCACAGATTCAATGCAATCATTATCAAATTGGCATTTTCACAGAGTTAGACCAAATAATTCTAAAATTTATATGGAAACACAAAAGACGCTGAATAGCCAAAATGATCTTGAGAAAGAACAAAACAGGAGGGATCACGCTGCCTGATTTCAACTTATACTACAAAGCTACAGTAATAAACAGTATTTTCAAATCCTCTGTTTGACATTTTTGAAACAGTATGGTACTGGCACAGAAACAGACACATAGGTCAACAGAACAGAATGGACAGCCCAGAAATGAAACCACACTTATATGGTCAATTAACCTATGATAAAGGAGGTAAGAAAATACAAGGGGGAAAATATAGCCTCTTCAATAAGTAGTGTTAGGAAACTGTACAGCTATATGCAAAAGAGTCAAACTGGACTACTCTCTCACACCATGCACAAAAATAAGTTCAAAATGGATTAAAGACTTAAATGTAAGACTAGAAACCATAAAACTCATAGAATAAAACAGAGACAGTATACTCTTTGACATTGACTTAGAAATAGTTTTTTGAATATATCTCCTCAGTTAAGGGGGAAAAAAAGCATAAATAAACAAACGAGACTACATCAAACTAAAAAGCTTTTGCACAGTGAAGGAAAATACCAACAAAGCAAAGAGGCCACCAACTGAATGGGAGAAGATATTGCAAACCATATAACCATATAATGGATTAATAATATCCAAAGTATATAAAAAACTCATATGACTCAATATCAAAAATAAAACCCCAAACAGCCTGATTAAAAAATGGGTAGAGGACCTGAATAGACATTTTTCCAAAGAAGACATACAGATGGCCAATAGGCACATGAAAAGTTGCCCAACATCACTAATCATCAGGGAAATGAAAATCAAAACCACAATGAGATATCATCTCACACCTGTCAGGATGGCTATCTTCAAAAAGACAACAAATAACAAGTGTTGGCGAGAATGTGGAGGAAAAGGAACACTTGGGCATTGTTGGCGGAAATGGAAATTGGTGTAGTCACTTTGGAAAACAGCATGGAGAGTTCTCAAAACTTAGAAACAGAACTACCATATGATCTAGCAACTCCACTCTTGGATATTTATACAAAGAAAATGAAAACACTAATTCAAAAAGATGTATGAACCCCTATGTTCATTGCATCATTATTTACAATAGCCAAAATATGGAAGTAACCTAAGTGCCCATCAATAGATAAATTGATAAAGAAGATGTGGGAGATATATATATATATATGTATATATATATATATATATTTGACTATTAGCCATAAAAAAGAATGAAATCTTGTCATTTGTGACAACATGGATGGACCTAGATGGTATTATGCTAAGTTAAATGTCAGACAGAGAAAGACAAATACTGTATGATTTCACTCATAAGTGGAACCCCAAAATCAATACAAATGAACAAATAAAACAAAAGAGAATTGTCATAGATTCAAAGAAAGGCGGTTGCTAGAGGGGAGAAGTTAGGGGGAAGAAAGAAATAGGTGAGGGAGATTAAGAGGTACAAATTTCCAGCTGCAAAATTAACGAGTCACAGTTATGAAATGTACAGTGTGGGGAATATAGTCAATAACTATCTTTGCAATGTGACATATTTTGACTAGACTTATCATGGTGATTATTTTGAAATGTGTAGAAATATGGAATGTTGTGTACCAGTAGCTAACACAGTGTTGTAGGTCAATTGTACTTCAAAATCAAACAAACAAATAAACTCATAGAAAAAGAGATCAGCTTTGAGGTTACCAAATTGGGGTGTTGGCAGGGGGAACTGGATGAAGGCAGTCAAAAGGAACAAACTTGCAGTTAAAAGCTAAATATTGTACTAGGGATGTAATGTAGAACATGATAAATATCACTAACTCTGCTGTATGTTATATATGAAAGTTGTTAAGAGAGTAAATCATCACGGGAAAAAGGGTTTTTTCCCCCATTTCTTCAATTTTGTATTCATATGACATGATGGATATTCACTAAACTTGTGATAATCATTTCATGAAGTATATAAGTCAAATCCTTATGCTGTATGCCTTCAGCTTATATAGTGCTAAATGTCGATTACAACTCAAGACAACTGGAAGAAAAATGTGTAGAATATCTGGAGCACATTTAAGAATCTAAAGTTTCTACAGAACACAGTTTAAAAACTTGTGATCTAAAATATCAACATTAGTTAACAAAAAGTTATTGTATCTGATTCTAATTCTTTTCAAGACTAGTTAATGAAGTACCTACCAAGAATTCCAGCTTGCTCTCAGTATTTAATGCAATCACTAGTCACTAAATGTCCAGGTTTTTAGAGAGAGTCTGGCTGTTAGTGGATGGAGGTTTGATACTGTTCATGATCAGTGGAATATTCTAATGGGCACCCTTACAACGATCCAGGCTCTGTGTTGGGTACTGGTGAACTCTCTAAGTAACATCTTCCCACCGGCTGCCATTCTCCACTGTGGGCTGCTACCCTGTAATGTGCAGATGAGAGAGGGTAACAACTAGAGTTTGTCATCACAGATGGTTTTGTCTTGTCTGTGATGCAGGGGATGGGAAAGTATTAATGAGGGAGTATTCTGGGGAGTTTCAATATCAAGTGGTCTGGCAGATGGGTAAATCATGTCTGAGGCTCTATTCTCAGCTCAGTTATGAGCTCCTTAAATTTAGGGAAAGTGTCTGTGATCTCAGGGTCTGGCATGAAACAAATGACAGTTAAATCAAATGTGAAGTGTAGCATGATGTCATCTTCATGTGTGATCCATCAGGCCATTGGATATTTTGAGAGTATCTAGCTCATCTGAAAAGTTCTTACCTCATCATCTCTCTGGGGGCAACTGTAATAGATTTAGGCAGCTGAACCCATTTGCAAACCAGTAGGCTACCATTTTAGATTACCAGCCCACAATGATGACATGTTAGCCTATTTGGCATCCCATTTCCTGCCCATAAGTTAATTAATAGAGCAGAGCTGGACAGTTTGATCACACCCAGGGAGAGAACAGGTGGTGAGCACTCCTGCTTCATTGAGCTAGCACTGATGGCAAAGAACAACCTGATTGAGGCTAATGTTTTGTTTTGGTTAATACTTTGTCTTATTTACTTTTAAAAGCTGTGAAGGTAGATAAAAGATTTCTTTCCCTGCTCCCTAGAAATTTATAAGCAACATGATACCAACCCATAACTGAAAAGAAATGCTGGTACTAGGTAGCTTTTTAATTTGTGAAGGAGAAATAATATTCATGTTATACTCAAAACCCTTTTTGCCTTTTCAGTGTAGCAAATCTACCCTAGAGTCAGAACTACATAATAGTTTTCAAGTTTTAGCATTATCAAAAATTGGATCATACTAGAAAAATACAGGAAATGGAAGAATTGGGGACATGATTATTCACATAATAACAATATGCTGTAATCACAGCATTCTAATTGTATAACTCTTGATTAAGAGTGCTTACATATAGATTATGTCATTTGTCTTTTAACCCTGTGAAATGAACAAGGCAGGTATTTCCCCCATTTTAGAGCTGAGGACACTGAGGTTAGATGCCTGCTGACAGTTGATTTCTGGGACACAGACTCTGGAATAAAATGTAGTGTGCAGGATGTTTATTAAGGAGTGTCACTGGGATTAATACCTGTGGAAGGGAGGGGGAGGAAGGAGGATTGGGCCAAGGGAACCATTGATGTGGGATGTGGGCCCAATGACAGCCTAGGTGAGAGCTGTCTAGCTAGAGTGGCCCTCCAGAGTTGTCCTGAGTTGGGTTGAGATGGCCATGCTTGTATACCCCTGCATCAATCAGTCATTGGGTATGGGCCACTGTGGGAAAGGACATGACCTTGGACGAGACAGCGCTCTGCTTCTAAGGCAATCCCTGAACAGTGTGACAGCTAACTGCTCTCTGCTGACAGCATTCTCAGCATCAGGTGAGTTCCTCACTGGGGGAAGATTTGGGTGGTCCATTCCTCATGCTACTTGAATCCAGTTTTGCCTATTCATTCTGGGACCAGATCTTCAGGATTCCAGTGGACCTCTTCCTGGGAGAAACTTGGAAGAGAAAGAGGAGTGGGAAAAAACTATGGCCTCATTGCCAGAGATGGCCTCAGGGCCACAATTTCTACTCATGCCCCTCCCTCAGTACCCATTCTAGATTTCTCTTACATTCAGCTAGCACCTCTGCTCATTGTAGTGGCTTACCTGGTGGCAGGACCCAGACCCTTATCATCCAGAAGTCTGAGCCCTGATCATCATGCTCTTCTAAGTTCCAGGTTGCTACACTTGTCCAGGTATAATAAAAATTGGGCAAGGGAGTTCCAAAAGGCACCCTTGTGGATCACTTGGACAGCAGACATATTCTTCTCTGTGCAAACATCAACACTATCTCTTCTTGATGACCTGGAGCAATTACTCCTGCTTAGAATGGTGACTCTTCTTGCAGCTGGTCCCTTGGCACAAGGAGCCTGAAGTGCTCAGGCAGCAGTCATAGCTTATAATTCAATGGGATTCTTTGTATATCCTTTAGCAGAAGGGATCTCTATTTAAGAACCAGGACCTCTGTTTAAGAACCTACAGTTGTGGGAGAGAAGCACAGATTTCTCAAGCAGCTTACTGGGATTGATGGGAAGTGGAGTCACCCCAGATTCCAGCTCTTGGTGCCTGAACTTGTGTTCTTCCTTTTGGAGACACAACAACACGTAAGTTTTTGATTCAACATGTGTACTACATCCTGGAGGATGGTGTCCCATTCTTGTAAAAGTATTGCATCCCAAAGTATTGCTTCAGCTATGCCTCTAATCCCAGCCATCTGCCATCCCAATCCTATATCAAGATGGCAACATCTGGTTCCTGTGGTATGTGATATGACCAATGGGTCCCATTGTCATGGGTCCACTTTCATGTCTCCTTTATTGTAAAGTGTGTCCCCTGGTCTGATACAGTGATATGTAGGATCCTGTACAAGTAAATCAGATACTCTATAAGCCCTCAGATAGTGATGCTGGCTGAGACCCTGTGGGAAGAAAGGCTCAGAATGAATTTCTTACCCATCTGGGATAGAAGGGGTCCAATGTTGTCAACTTGCCACTCAGTATTGGTCTCTGTTGCTGTCAGGTTGAATTTTTCTATTTGCTAGTGGCACTAGCTAGATCGGCCTTGGTTGGGTTATTGGGCCCATGCTGTTGACCCCAACATAGCCTCCGTCTCTGCTGCCAAGGCTACTCCTTTCCTATGCCCATCATATCAGCCCTGGGGTAGCTGATTACAGAGGTTCAATGTTGTCAACTGATTACTGAGTTATCTTTGTGTGTGTGTGTGTGTGTGTCTGTGTGTGTGTGCTTGGCTGTTTACTGCTCTCTGGTGGGCATTACTATGCAAATGATGATCATATTTTATACTTCTGTATGGCTATCCACATGTCCCTACCCAAGACATCCTTGTCCCTGATTTTCCAATTTTTCTCCTTCCAACCTCCTGACCACCCAAGCCAAGCCATTTTCCACTATCCATAATTCCATATATATTCTAATCTTGGGCTAGTTCTCTTCAACACAAAGCAGATGACCAGGTGCACTACTCAAACCTCTTCCCATTGGGAGGATTTTCTCTCCATTACTTTTAAAAGGTGCCCCTGAATGGGGCTGTAGTAAAGCTGCTGTCTATGAGGTTGGGGGCAGTTTCAGGAGCTTCCATTTGGCATTCCCCATTATGACAATGTTTACTACATTGGCCAAGGACTTAATGTGGGTGGTATGCCACCTACCAAGTATGTTTATTCTAATTATATATTCAAGGACTTGGGAAGTGATCACAAGGTGGGTCTGTGGATCCTGAAGACTCACTCTGAGCAGAACCTTGGCCAGGAATTCACTTATTACCTGGTTCTCATACACCCTCACTCTAAGAGATAGGCTATAATGATGCTTTAGGACTCCAGGTATCAGTGTCAATTTAATACTGGGTCCAACAGTCCTCAAAAATGTTTGGACATTTTCTCAGTGCACAGTTTTCCAAGTAAATGGCCATAGGTTCCTTTGGAGAAGGCCCAGAGCAATCATTTTTGTGTTCACTTGGCTGTGGTGTTAGAAGGTGCTGGAGAATTCCCTCCTTCTGGGGACTTGCCCTCTTCTTCAATCAATGGGTTCCTTGTATGAAAACTTGCTCATGTCTGGAAACTCTGCAAGGGGTCCTGACTTTAAATTGGAGACATTCCCTTCAGATTCCTGATGATCCATGCTTGATTGAATTTGATGGTAAAACCTGAGTAGTGTCCTTGTTGACTGCCCATCTTTTTGGTTCCTAGGACACTGCCTTCTATTAACCATCCCAATAATTCTCTGTGGCTCCAGTCCCTCTGGCTCCAGACTTGATGCTCTTTATGATAATTGCTCTCACCTGGCTTTTGAAATTTACGCTCTGCTGAGTGGCGTCTACTGCGTTGAGATCCTATCTTCCACGTTGCAATCAGTGAGGCTCCCTGTGTAATGGCCTCTCCTCTTGTCAGTCCTGGCCCACAGAGGAGAGACACTGATGACTCTCTTACTAGTTTGTTTCTTGCGGCCTTAACAAATGGTATATCTTCCAGGTCTTCCTAGGGAACATAATTATCTGGTGTGTTTTCAGGTTTTACATAGGGTATTCACTTCAGCACGCCCCTTCTCTGAGCCTTTTAAGCCATTTTCCACCACTGTCTGTTATTCAACTCTGACATTTCTACCTTATTTAGCATTGAGCGTGGCTTTTTCCATGCTTTTGGTGCTTGCTAGTAGCGAGTTCAAACCATCCCCTGGAGTCTTTGCAAAGGGATTAGATGTTATTTCCCAGAAGAATGTGACTAAAATGATAATCTCCATTTTATCCAACTTTATGTCCTGGCCCTCTTGTCCAAGCACCCTCAGAATACAATTCCATGTGCACCTGAGCTGGTCCGAGCTAGCTAGCAGGCCTGCCACTGAAGCCATCTCTAAAGACTTCCTTGGCAGTCCCAACAGCTGGGACAAAAACGCTTCTTTTGAAGGGGGATGTGGGTGTGTGTCAGAGTGACCACCATGGTGACTTATTACCAGTGCCTGTACCAAAGAGCTCTGTATCCTCTTTCTGAGCTTTCTGCGGGCACAATGGCTCTTCCTAAACTGCTAGCTCCTAAGTATGGTTAATGAGCCTAGGCTGTAGGTGTTACTGATAGCTGATTGGCTCAAGATACAAGCAGAGAGGAAGAGAGACTGAGGGTGGGAAAGAGAAAAACAGAGGTACCTCTGTTGACTGGAGCAGCAGTTTGCTGCTGGGCAAGGGACCACATGGTCTGGGCAAGGACCACATGTTCTGGGCAAGGATGGCTGCCCCAGACTGGGTGGTGCTGGCTCCCAGTAGGTAGATTTTGCCTTGAGATCTGTCTCTGTGACAACTTGGCATGAAGTTTAGATATAATCAAGACTTTCAAAGATCCATCTTGTAGCCTGCATGATTAGATTCACTATAGATTACTTTTAGGCAACTGATCACACAGGGAAAGCTACCGTGTTTGTCACATGTCATAGTCACATTGTTGTAATTTATAGCTTAAGATCACCAATGAAAGCTACTACATACACATCCTTTGCTTCCAGCTCTACATGCCGCCTGTCCAATCCCCGCCTTTCTCTAGAGTCTGATATATATTGTCTTATGGGCTTTCTTAGAGCCTCCTATGCCTTCCCAGTGTGGAACCCCAAGCAGGTACTTCAGCTGTGACTCATGCCTCCAAATGGGTACTGTCCAACAAGGAGTGCTGCTGACCCTGGAGCCTATTTACTTCCCCCAGTGACGCTGCTGGAAAAAAATTGCCCCAAACAGTTCTGGGAGTTTCCTATTGCAATTCTGTAGAGGGTCAAGTTGAAGCAAGTAGGCACACTGTTATTTTATTGCCATACATCATGTTCAAATTGAAGTACAACTTTATTCTGTAGCCCATTTAACTAAAAAACAAAACAAAACCAAAGTGTAAAGCATAGGCATTTTCATATTTGGGGTATTGACAAGAAAGTCTTGACTAAGGATATTAGGAGTTGAAGCACATACTGAGAATTTCTTTCCTTATTAAATCCATAAATAGCAAACATTTGACATGCAGACTCTAAGTCAGTAATTATAAGGCAAAAATCACTTTTGATCTTTTTCTTATCATGGCTGATTGATTCTCCTACCTTGTCAGATGAAGAATTTTACCTTGAAAGTATTCCTCTTTTTTATTTCCTTTACAACATTTCCCACTTCTTTATCCTTCTTGACTGGAAGATGACAGCAGCTCTATTGAATTAGAACAAGCTGGGATATGCCATTAAATTTTAATCACCTTCCTGCCTGTGAAGCTGATAATTGGAGATCATTTAATAGAGCCTGCTGCTGTGTTGGCTTTCTGCAAATCCCGGCCATTTGTAAAAGGCAAAAAGCCCAGTTATCACTTTAACCCAAGCTCATTTTGAGCATGGATTTTATGCCAAATGTCCCAGTATCCAAATGCCATGAGTCTGAGGACCTTCCTTGGGCTCACATTAGGTTTTCTTTCCTTTCTTTCCTTTTAACCAATAGAACTATTTAATGTAATGTCATGTAGAAATTGGCAGTTCACACTTTCTTAACAGAGACCAAGCCACTGATCTCCCTTGCTTTCCCCTTTCTTCTCAAATGCACTCAAAAGTTGCCTCCTAACTTCCTTCTGCTTTGCTTCAGACAGCAAATGGACGTGACAACAGACTGCAAACCCTCTCAGCTGGTCCAGTCCAGAGATGTTTTAATTTTTTCTGTGAACTAGTGTCTCCTGTGGTCTTGTGACCCTCCAGCCAAATGTTATCTACACTCTTTACTCTTTCTCACCCCATCTCTGTAGAGCCAGGCTTCTTTTTTCAAAAGGGATAATTCTTCCTTCTGTTCTGTGAACCATCCTTGACCTTCATCATAACAAACTACTAAGTCCGCGGGAGGAATTACACTGCTGATATGAAGCTGAGGAGCCTCATAGCTCAGAGTTTCCAATCTGTACTTTAAAAGAAAGTTTTAGCCTTTACATTCAGCATCTCTGCATTGGTGGGGGCCCCCATTCACTCATTCTTTCTTCCTTCATCGTTCATTCAATACATTTATTTTGTGTGTAGCACTCTGCTAGCATTAAGGGTATAAATGAGAACAAAACAGGTATGGTTCTCATCCTTGAAGAGCTTTTGATCTGGTGGGGAGACAGACATCACATAAGTAACTGTATGGACACTTGATTACATTGTTCTCATTGCAGAATGAGAGCATGTAACAGGACACCTGGCTGATAGCGGTTAATATTTCTTGAGTCCTGGCCACATTCCCGGTACTGTGCCATGCTATTTCAGGCATGAAGCCACTGTATGTTCCCAATCAGGCTGTTAGCCTCCTTTTACAAAGGGGGAAACAGAGGCAAGAAAATAACCTCCCTAGTCACACAGTCTGAATGTAGCTGTTCCTCCTCACAGCAGAACTGTGTGAGAATTCCCTTTGTGCTACATTCCTACCAATACTTTGTGATATCAGATTTTTAATTTTTGACAATCTGATAGGCACAAAATTATATTCCAGTGCGATTCAAGAAAGAAAATGTAATTGGAGTAAACTGTGGATCAGCGGTGAACAATATTTACATGGTCATAATAAAGAAATGTAAACTGAATATCGTGAGAGATTAGTCTTTGGAGGATGCAGGGGAAGGGAGGAGTGTTTGCATGTATGTGGGGTGTTTGTTGGTGATGATCATGTAAGGTGGCCAAATCCAAGTTTCCACAGAAAAAAGTCAATGTGATAATGCTGAAAACTGAAAAATCAGGTACTGGTAGCATAATGGTGTTATATTAAAACATGGAGGTAAATAGTAGAAAAAAATAAAGGGATGAAAAGATGTGAAAATATTTGCTTCTTGGAAGCTTGAGACTGGGATGGGTGGGCCAGGAGACTGCTGTTTCTTGTTGCAAGCCTTGCTCTGTTTGATTTTGTTTTCCCTCAATTTCAAGAGCAATCAGGGGCACTGGGGTCATCCATCAGCACAGCCCACAGCAGCAGTGGAGCCCCCAGTCCCTTCTCATAGCCAGCACACCCTTTCCAGAAAAATGGAAGCAGCAGCGGTCCCTTCACAGAGAAGCTTGGGGTGGCTGCCTCCGCGCTACCACCAGAAGCCCAGAGCAGTGGATTCCCAGTGTATCCAAAAGCTGTGTGCTCCACGATGAGGTACTGGGCTGGGCTTCTCATCTCCTTGAGTTTCAGTGTTCAGCAGCGCTCAGTGCCGCACGTGGTGACCTGAGGAGTGAAGCTCTGAGTCAGTTCTTTGTGATGCCCCTCCTCCCCCTAACCCACCTCTTCCCCTATTTCCCTTCCTTCTTTTCCTATATTAGATTAGAGAAAAAAGGAGTAGTGGAAAGGGGGAAAGAGAAGCTAACCGAAGCCCAGCTGCCTGCCTTATTTAGAAACAAGGGGAGGCGAGGTGTGGGTCTGTGAAGCCTCAGTTAGGAGGAGCAAAGCTTTTGCTGCTTCCTTGGTGGAAGAGCCCCGAGCTTAGAGAGCAGGTGCTCTTGATTCTCTGGGGAAGGAGAGCTCTATCTTCCCCTGCTGTCTCTCCCTTCTTCTTGTGTTAGAAAGGAATTTATTACAGCACAAGTGTGGAAGGAAGCCCAGAGGACTCTGCCTTTAAGACATGCTTGTGAGGAGGCAGGGAGATGCTTTTAGAGCACAGGATTTTCCAAAGCCTTTGTAGTTTTGTTGTCGTCTCCTGTGATCCAGCTGTGAAGACTGACATAGATGTACCAGCACGGGTGCTCACTAAATTAGGCTGTTTCTAATGGACGAGAGTTTTAATAAATATGAAAGTTCTATTTATAGTGTTAGTACTTTACCACTTCAAGCTATGTCTTCTGTGAAGTCCCAGAAAAACCTCCTCTTTTCAGGGTCTTTGTTCCTAGTTATTCCCTCCTTTGCTTATTTCTATCCTTTATTTTCCCATCCCATCGACCATTCATTCAACAAATATTTATTAAGCATCTGCCATGTGCCTGGCATGTTCCAGGCACCAGGGATGTCCTGGTGGATAAGGAGGACAAGGTCCTTGCCCCTGTGTAGCTTCCCTTCCAGTAGAGGACAGATACTAAATAATCAACAGTGAGGGACTGCTGTAAGTGCTGTGAAGAGAGTGAAACAGGATGTGATGGCGAGTGATGGGTCAGCCGCCCTGAGCAGGTGAGGTCTGAGCTGAGACTGAATGAGGGGAGGCCCAGCCCCGCAAGAACCTGTCAGAGGGTCTCGGGCTTGAGGGTAATGAGCAAGGGGGGAGGGAGAGGGTGAGCTCAGGGGTGGCAGGCTCAGGTGATATTGGGCCATTTTGCTGTAGAAGCAAGTTTGGATTTTATTCTGAGTGGAAGGAGAAGACTTTGGAGTTTATATTTTTAAAGCTTTTAAAAGTGTTGGGGTGACATTACTGGATTAGCTTTAAAGATCACTCTGACTGCTGTGTGACAAGTTGGTGGGGGTCGGAGGGTGGGCTATGTGCTGGAATGAAGCAGGGGACCCAGGTAGGAAGCAGTTACATGCTTGAGTGAGAAGCGAATGGATGTGGATAGGTGAGGGGTATGTTTTGGGTACAGAGTCAACAGGACCTGCTAGTGGACGGGATGAGGAGGGGAGGGAAAAACCAAGAATTCCTGGGTTTCTGGCTCAAACAACTGGGTGGATGGGGAAGCTCTTTACTGAGACAGAAAACTAGAGGAGGGATTTTGGGAGGTAGGGCTTAGGGGAGGAGGGAGGATGTAGTCACAGGAAGGTGTGAGATCCCTGAGGCAGAGAGAAAAGGGACTCATTCATTTGTTTAGAAGGTTGATGGAGGAGAGGAATGAGGAATTAGGAGGGTGCTGGTGGCTGTCAGTGTGGGGATTTCAGCAGAATGAGAGACGAAAGTCAG
Source organism: Eubalaena glacialis (assembly GCF_028564815.1). Classification (NCBI taxonomy): domain Eukaryota; kingdom Metazoa; phylum Chordata; class Mammalia; order Artiodactyla; family Balaenidae; genus Eubalaena; species Eubalaena glacialis. The sequence continues at coordinate 91,185,018 of NC_083726.1, forward strand.
ACTGCAAGGGGATGGCGAACGCGGTGAGAGCAGGGAGGGACCAGCTCAGGCTTTGATCACAGTTGTAACCCAGGGCCTGGCACAGTGCCGGGCAAATGAAGGTGCCAAATATTCAAAATAAATAAATGAATGAGAGGGTGGTAAGGCGGTGTGGGAACTGAGTGTAGAACACTTTCAGTAAGTGTGGCAATGAAGATATGAGGGAAAGGATGCTAGCTGGAGCAATGGCAGGTTTTATATTTAAGTTTAATGGACAAGGGGTACCTATAGTCACAGGGAAGAAACCCCCTAGGGAGAACTGATGCTGGATCAGGAGGGTAAATAATAGAAGGAGGTCCTAGAAGAGGGGGTGAGGAGGGTAAGCAGCAGGTGGGGGAGCAGAAAGAAGGAAGGAGGAGGGAGGAGAGGGGGAGGGGGGAAAGCATGTGGTACAGTCTCCCAAGGGCCAGGGGGTGTGCTGGGCTCTTAGGTGTATTTTCTCATGTAACCATCACAATGGCCACTCGGGATGATGTTATATTCTCCACTTTCATGTGAGGTGACTGAGGGTCTGAGAGGTGAAATCACTAGCTGAGCTTCCAAGATGAGCTAGCAGTAGCATGGGTTTGTATCCAGAAACTGTGCTATTACCATTAGGCTGTGTGTAGGCCAGTTGGACTCTAAAGAGTCCTGGCAAGGAGTTGGCATAGGTGAGGAGCCAGGTGGTGGGTTTTTATTCTTACTTTCATGTTTAACCCCGAACACCAGCAATTCTGGAGAGCGAGCCAAGTGGACTGCAATACACAGCAATGTTGAAACCTGGACAGAGGTTTATAGGTTGTCGTGTTTGTGAGCAAGGAGGGCAACTGCCCTCTTTTGAAAAGAAACCTGTCAAAATTCGGGGTATATTGTCACAGGATTTAAGTAATTTGGGGATTCTTTATTTGTTCTTTTGTATCAGGAGGTGGATTAATTGAGCCTAATAAAAAGTCTGAAGAGGTGATACATCTAGACTTAACAGTTCTGAGCCTGGAGGCAGAGGGCCTTGGCTTAAATCATGATTCCAGTGCTTCCTGGGAATTTGTTTCATCTCCCTGAGTTTCAGTTTCTTCACATGAAAAATGACAATGAAAATACGACCTTCCTCAGGAGAGACTGTGAGGACTAAATGTGTCGTTGCATTTCTAAACTCCTAACCCAGGCACAACTATTCTGCAATAGGACCGTAGCATTATCATTGTTTTATTTTCATTCTTATTATTTTCCTGTAAGCATGTCTTAGTTACCTTGGGCTGCTGTAATAGAATACCAAAAACTGGGTGTTCTAAACAATAGGAATTCATTTCTCACAGTTCTGGAGGCTGAGAAGTCCAGGATCAAGATGCTGGCTGATTCAGTTCCCTGACGAGAGCTCTATTCCTAGCTTGCAGATGGCCACCTTCTCACTGTGTCCTCACAGGGCAGAGAGAGGGAAGGCAAGCTTTCTGGTGTTTCTTTTTATAAGGGCACTAATCCCATCATGAGGACCCCAAGCCCATGATCACATCAAAATCTATCTACCTCCCAAATACCATCACACTGGCGGTTAGAGCTTCAAACATATACATTTTGTGGAAACACAATTCAGTTCTTAGCAAAGCATGAATGCATTGTGAGTAATGGTGGCTCTGAGATTCTGAGATTATACAGTTTGGGAATGAAGTAATGAAGTTGTATGAAGTTTTTTGTTACTGTTGTTGTTTAGTTCATTTGTGAGAGCTGTTTCCGAGTTAAACCCTAGGGTGAAATTATGCGGAGCTCATTACTCTAAGGCTGACACAAATCTGGCTAAATACTTTATCTGGTAAATAAAATATGGGTTACAGACGTCACCAAGTATGGGCAAAATCCTTTCCTTCTCATTTCATTTATTTAGTTGCCTAATTTTATTTTCTTTGTTGTGATTGGCTTAAAAGCAGAATTTATTGTGTTAGAAATCCTGGACTGTGGGTATACACAGCTCTGGATCAGAAGAAATTCATTTACTGTGGTCTTTTTCCTGAATTGCTGTTTGTGAAATGAGAAATGCCTTGTATTTAAATATTCTCTCCCCACTGTATCAATATGTCAAATTAATGCACACACCTTTTCCCTTTAACATTAGAAAGCTCGGGGATTTGTATATGAAGTCTTATCTTTATTTTCCTTATTTCTGATACATGTGTGAGTGCATGTTTCATATTTCAACAACAGTCACCACAATATGCATTGAGACAGTTCTTTGTTCAAAGAATTCATGGGTATTTATTTTCTTCTCTGCAGTAGCCTGTGCTGCAGGGTCTCTCATATTCCCTCATTAATTTAACAATATGTATTGAGTGTGTGTTACATGTCAGGCATCATTCCAGGTGTTGGGGAAATATCAGAGTCATTGAAATAAAATCCTCTCCTCATGGAACTTAGCTGTTTGATGATCATGATGTTTTGCTTAAAATTGGCTCATTTTCTAACTTTTGTGGATGAAACATTGGTTAAATTTCCACTCAGGGAGTCTTAAAACTCTTTATTTTAATTACCTTGCACAAAAGCATGCAAATCAAGTTACTGAGATAGATTTGGATTTAGAGAACAGTAATACATTTGGCACTAAAGTGAAATCGTATGGTCTGAAAAATTAGGAGATACAGGGAGGCATATAAATATTTTGACTGGCACTGTTGGAAGGAAGAACAGTCTTGTTCCATTCAAGCTACTATAACAGGATACCATCGACTTGGTGTCTTGTAAACAGTAAAAATTTATTTCTCACAGTTTTGGAGTCTGGAAGTCCAAGGTCAAGGTGTTGGCAGATTTGATGTCTGGTGAAGGCCCACTTCCTGGCTCATTCTTGCTGTGTCCTCACATGGTGGAAGGGGGAAACTCTTATCTCTTCAGCCCCTTATAAGGGCACTAATCCCATTCATAAGGGATCCATCCTCATGACCTAATTACCTTCCAAAATTCCCACATCCAAACACTATCACATTGGGGATTTAGGCATCAACATATGAATTTTGGTAGGACACAAACATTCAGTCCTTTGTCTCCTTTTAATATTTTATTCTCATAGACTTTGTGCTTTTTTCTTTTTCCCTGAAGTAGAAAACACTGTATAAATTATCTTCATATTATTTAATCTCCTTAGTGGGAATGTTAAGGTTTTATTCCATACCTATGATGCTATGAGAGGCCAAATGCATTTCAGATCATTATTTACAGCATTATACTGTTGTGAGAGAAACTTGGTGAGCTAGGGCAGTGAGATTTGTAAGAGACAGAAAAAAAATCTGTGACTAAATTATGTGTTGTTAATAAATAATAACATTTTCTTCTGATGGAAATTGTGGTTTAGCCATTATTCCTCCTTCCTACATTTTAAACACCTTTCGTTGTTGACTGAATTCAGATGAGTAGTTCTTGACTTTATTCAGCTGCTACCTGTCAAAAATGAAATAATGGAATGAACAAGGTGTGAAGTTAAATAATGAGTCTATACAGAATATACAGCCACCAGTTAAAGTGATGTTTGTGAAATCATTTACTTAATAGACTAATCTCTTCACTTTGAAGTGTCGATGAAAGTTTAAGCCTAATTAATAAGTAAATATTCTTAATTCAAAGCACAAGTGATGACATGATAGGGGATCTAATTTCAGATTTTTTGAAGTCTTTTTCCCCTTCCAACTCCTCTGTGTCACTACTAGTTTCTTCCTATTTCCTTTTATTCATTTTCATGTGAAATTTCTTTATTTAAAGATGTCTTAGGACATATGTTGCTATGGAAGTTTTTATTTTATTGGAAGATAGAAATATTCCAGTCTTTTGCTGTGGACCTTATGATGCTACATCAAGACCATTACCACTGAAGTCGGCAAAGCAGGAAGGTGGTGGTGGGCATTAAGGGAACAGTAACTTTGCTGCAGCCTTTGTTACTGGTACAAACCAAACCAACTAACAAAACTATTGTAATATCATTATACTACTTGTATATTTGAATTCTGCAATTCAGTACATACACATTTAGGCTTGTCATGTCTTCTTGATGAATTTACCCCTTTATTCCCTCTTTATCAACAGTATTATTTCTTTTTCATAAATCTAATTAGTCTGATAATATAGTTATACCAGCTTTCCTTTGATTAGTATATTTGCATGACATAGTTTTCCCATCATTTTAATCTATCTATGTCTTTATATTTAAAGTCAGTTTCCTTTAAAAAGTATATAATTGGATCTTGTTTTCTTCATCCAGTCCCACAGTCTGCATTTAATTGAAGTGTTTATACCATTAATTTAATTATTGATGCATTTGTATTTAAATCTGCCATTTTTTTTTATCGAGTTCTAGTTCTTTTCCATGTGTCCCATTTGTTCTTGATTCTTTTGTCTCTCTTTTACCACCTTCTTTTGAGTATTTTTTTATGATTCTATGTTATCTCCCCTACTAGCTTATTAGTTATACATCATTTTAATTAGTTTGGTTGTTCTATTGTTTTCAATACATATTTTTAAATTATGACAGTTCACTTCAAATAATATTATAGTACTTCCTGTATTGTGCAAGAATCTTACCATAGTATTTATTCATTTCCTCCTTCCTGTCCCTTATGCTACTGTTCTCATACATTTTACTTCAACATATTCTATGAAACATATGCCTTACAGGTATTTTTACTTCAGACAGTTGTCTTTTAAAGAGATTAAAATCAAGAAAAATGTCTGTCATAGTTACCCACATTTTTCCTTTTCCCATGCTCTTTATTTCTTTATGTCTATCTTGTATCAGATTTCTTCTGCCTGAAGAACTTCCTTTTAACATTTCTTGTTCTACAAGTCTGCTGGCAATTAATTCTCTCAGCTTCTGTTTCTCTGGAAAAATCTTCCCTTCAGCCTCATTTTTGAAAGGTATTTTCACTGGACACAGAATTCTGAGTTGATCAATTCTTTTTTTTTTTTTTCCAGTTTTTAAAGACGTGACTCCATTGTCTCCTGCTTGTCTAATTTCTGACAGTGAATCTGTTCTGCTTGCTATCTTTGTGCCTCTAGAAAATGTTTCTTTTCCTCTGACTACTCTCAAGATTTTCCCTTTATCTTTGGGTTTCAGTATTTGACCATGATGAGCCTAGGTAGGGTTTTTCTTGGTATTTATACTGCTAGGGCTCTCTGAACTTCTTGGATCTATGGTTGTCTTTCACTAATTTTGAAAGTTATCTCTTCAATAATCTTTCTGTCCTCTTCTCTATCTTTTAACCTTCTGGTACTCCAAGTACATGTGCATTTGACTATTTGATATTGTCTCCCATCTCTTGGATAATCTGTTCTTTTTTTCACTATTTTTTTTTCAAATTCCTCCAATGGTGGGCTGATGCCAGTTTGTGCTTAGCATGCAGCCTCCATTGCTGTAGGGCTTTTTTTAGGGTTCCTGGTCTGCTCTCAGCTATCAGCAGGCTCAGCAGGCCTGAACTACAAGTGGATATTTTCCCATGGTTTTGTTCCTCCCCAGCAGCAGACTGCTATTGCTGGTTATTTGGTGGAGGCTTGTGGTCAGGGCAGATAGAGTTTCTTGGTTCTCTTGATGTAGCCTCAGTCCTTAGAAGGCCTTGTTCACCTGCATTTTGGGTGTGGAACTGTCTTAGTGTTTCAGACCCCTGTCCTCACTACAACCCTCCCCCACTCTACCCTGCCACATAGCCATAGTCTGCTCTGCATCAGTGAGGGGGTCTTGAAGGGAACTCTCCTGTGGGGGCACATGTCCTGCCCTCTCCCAGTGGTAGTAGGCCTCTGTTTTAGGGTCCTGGGCTCAGTTTAAGGGCCTGGGCTCAAACAGCTGTCTCATCCCTCCCTCAGCTGCAGATCACTTTGCTCCTAGCCCTCCCTCCCTGGCAGCATACCTTTGTCGTAGAGCAGGGGCAGGAGGGTTTCCTACCTCACTCCCCATGTCTTCCAGGTTTTGCTTCATACAAGAGGTGGTTTAGTGCCTGTGTTCCAGTGAGGGCACCTATGCCAGGTACCATCTCTGTCCCGTCTTGTGAACACCCAGTAGAGGCCCCTGGATAAAAGCTGGTGAATGAACACAGACTCTCCATAAATCTGAGGCTCCCGGGGATATAAACTGACAGGCTACTCCATATTCAGCATTTCAGAATTTGTTAAAATTTCACCTTTTTTTCCTTACTCACTTTTATGGTGGTGATCCCTTCCTCCCATACTGTGCCAAAGGTGAAACAGTCTGTGTGTCTCAGCTTTCTGCAGAGGAGTTTGTCATCCACTGAATTTCAATGGTTGCTTTAAAGAAATTTGTTACTTTAAAAAACCTTTATAATATATCTTATTTTTTGAAATTAATAATTTACATACCTCTATGACATTTTCGAATCTTTATCCAATAGCATAAAAATGATTTTATATTGTTTAAAAATTTTTTTCAACATCTTTATTAGAGTATAATTGCTTTACAATGGTGTGTCAGTTTCTGCTTTATAACAAAGTGAATCATTTATACATATACATATGTCCCCATATCTCATCCCTCTTGCATCTCCCTCCCTCGCACCCTCCATATCCCACCCCTCTAGGTGGTCACAAAGCACCGAGCTGATCTCCCTGTGCTATGTGGCTGCTTCCCACTAGCGATCTATTTTACGTTTGGTAGTGTATATATGTCCATGCCACTCTCTCACTTTGTCGTAGCTTACCCTTCCCACTCCCCGTATCCTCAAGTCCATTCTTTAGTAGGTCTGCATCTTTATTCCCGTCTTGCCCCTAGGTTCTTCTGACCATTTTCTTTCTTTCTTTCTTTTTTTTTTTTTTAGATTCCTTATATATGTGTTAGCATATGGTATTTGTTTTTCTCTTTCTGACTTACTTCACTCTGTATGACAGACTCTAGGTCCATCCACCTCACTACAAATAACCCAGTTTCGTTCCTCTTTATGGCTGAGTAATATTCCATTGTATATATGTGCCACATCTTCTTTATCCATTCATCTGTTGAAGGACACTTAGGTTGCTTCCATGTCCTGACTATTGTAAATAGAGCTGCAATGAACATTTTGGTACATGACTCTTTTTGAATTATGGTTTTCTCAGGGTATATGCCCAGTAGTGGGATTGCTGGGTCGTATGGTAGTTCTATTTTTAGTTTTTTAAGGAACCTCCATACTGTTCTCCATAGTGGCTGTATCAATTTACATTCCCACCAACAGTGCAAGAGGGTCCCCTTTTCTCCACCCCCTTTCCAGCATTTATTGTTTGCAGATTTTTTAATGATGGCCATTCTGACCAGTGTGAGATGATACCTCATTGTAGTTTTGATTTGGATTTCTCTAATGATTAATGATGTTGAGCATTCTTTCATGTGTTTGTTGGTAATCTGTATATCTTCTTTGGAGAAATGTCTATTTAGGTCTTCTGCCCATTTTTGGATTGGGTTGTTTGTTTTTTTGATATTGAGCTGCATGAGTTGCTTGTATGTTTTGGAGATTAATCATTTGTCAGTTGCTTCATTTGCAAATATTTTCTCCCATTGTGAGGGTTGTCTTTTCATCTTGTTTATGGTTTCCTTTGCTGTGCAAAAGCTTTTAAATTTCATTAGGTCCCATTTGTTTATTTGTGTTTTTATTTCCATTTCTCTAGGAGCTGGGTCAAAAAGGATCTTGCTGTGATTTATGTCATAGAGTGTTCTGCCTATGTTTTCCTCTAAGAGTTTGATAGTGTGTGGCCTTACACTTAAGTCTTTAATTCATTTTGAGTTTATTTTTGTGTATGGTGTTAGGAAGTGTTGTAATTTCATTCTTTTATGTGTAGCTGTCCAGTTTTCCCAGCACCACTTATTGAAGAGGCTGTCTATTCTCCACTGTATATTCTTGTTTCCTTTATCAAAGATAAGGTGACCATATGTGCCTGAGTTTATCTCTGGGCTTTCTATCCTGTTCCATGGATCTATATTTCTGTTTTTGGGCCAGTACCATACTGTTTTGATTACTGTAGCTTTGTAGTATAGTCTGAAGTCAGGGAACCTGGCTCCTCCAGCTCCGTTTTTCGTTCTCAAGATTGCTTTGGCTATTCGGGGTCTTTTGTGTTTCCATACAACTTGTTCCAGTTCTGTGAAAAATGCCAGTGGTAGTTTGATAGGGATTGCATTGAATCTATAGATTGCTTTGGGTAGTATAGTCATTTTCACAATGTTGATTCTTCCAATCCAAGAGCATGGTATATCTCTCCATCTATTTGTTTCATCTTTAATTTCTTTCATCAGTGTCATAATTTTCTGCATACAAGTCTTTTTTCTCCTGAGGTAGGTTTATTCCTAGATATTTTATTCTTTTTGTTGCAATGGTAAATGGGAGTGTTTTCTTAATTTCACTTTCAGATTTTTCATCATTAGTGTATAGGAATGCAAGAGATTTAGGTGCATTAATTTTGTATCCTGCTACTTTACCAAATTCATTGATTAGCTCTAGTAGTCTTCTGGTAGCATCTTTAGGGTTCTCTATGTATAGTATCATGTTATCTGCCAGCAGTGACAGCTTTACTTCTTCTTTTCAAATTTGGATTCCTTTTATTTATTTTTCTTCTCTGATTGCTGTGGCTAAAACTTCCAAAACTGTGTTGAATAATAGTAGTGAGAGTGGGCAACCTTGTCTTGTTCCTGATCTTAGTGGAATTGGTTTCAGTTTTTCACCATTGAGGACAATGTTGACTGTGTGTTTGTCATATATGGTCTTTATTATCTTGAGGAAAGTTCCCTCTTTGCCTACTTTCTGGAGGGTTTTTATCATAACTGGGTGTTGAATTTTGTCAAAAGCTTTCTCTGCATCTATTGAGATGATCATATGGTTTTTCTCCTTCAATTTGTTAATATGGTGTATCACGTTGATTGATTTGCATATACTGAAGAATCCTTGCATTCCTGGGATAAACCTCACTTGATCATGATGTATGATCCTTTTAATGTGCTGTTGGATTCTGTTTGCTAGTATTTTGTTGAGGATTTTTGCATCTATGTTCATCAGTGATATTGGCCTGTAGTTTTCTTTCTTTGTGACATCTTTCTCTGATTTTGATATCAGAGTGATGTTGGCCTCATAGAATGAGTTTGGGAGTGTTCCTCCCTCTGCTATATTTTGGAAGAGTTTGAGAAGGATAGGTGTTAGCTCTTCTCTAAATGTTTGATAGAATTCGCCTGTGAAGCCATCTGGTCCTGGGCTTTTGTTTGTTGGAAGATTTTAAATCATAGTTTCAATTTCAGTGCTTGTGATTGGTCTGTTCATATTTTCTCTTTCTTCCTGGTTCAGTCTTGGAAGGTTGTGCATTTCTAAGAATTTGTCCATTTCTTTCAGGTTGTCCATTTTATTGGCATATAGTTGCTTGTAGTAGTCTCTCATGATCCTTTGTATTTCTGCAGTGTCAGTTGTTACTTCTCCTTTTTCATTTCTAATTCTATTGATTTGAGTCTTCTCCCTTTTTTTCTTGGTAAGTCTGGCTAATGGTTTATCAATTTTGTTTATCTTCTCAAAGAACCAGCTTTTGGTTTTATTGATTTTGCTATTGTTTCCTTCATTTTTTTTTCATTTATTTCTGACCTGATCTTTATGGTTTCTTTCCTTCTGCTAACTTTGGGGTTTTTTTGTTCTTCTTTCTCTAATTGCTTTAGATGTAAGGTTAGGTTGTTTATTTGAGATGTTTCTTGTTTCTTAAGGTAGGCTTGTATAGCTATAAACTTCCCTCTTAGAACTGCTTTTGCTGCATTCCATAGGTTTTGGGTCATTTTGTTTTCATGGTCATTTGTTTCTAGGTATTTTTTTTTATTTCCTCTTTGATTTCTTCAGTGATCTCTTGTTATTTAGTAGCATATTGTTTAGCCTGCATGTGTTTGTATTTTTTACAGATTTTTTCCTGTAATTGATATCTAGTCTCATAGCATTGTGGTCAGAAAAGATACTTGGTACAATTTCAATTTTCTTAAATTTACCAAGGCTTGATTTGTGACCCAAGATATGATCTATCCAGGAGAATGTTCCATGAGCACTTGAGAAGAAAGTGTATTCTGCTGTTTTTGGATGGAATGTCCTATAAATATCAATTAAGTTCATCTTGTTTAATGTATCATTTGAAGCTTGTGTTTCCTTATTTATTTTCATTTTGGTTGATCTGTCCATTGGTGAAAGTGAGGTGTTAAATCCACTAGTATTATTGTGTTACTGTCGATTTCCCCTTTTATGGCTGTTAGTATTTGCCTTTTGTATTGAGGTGCTCCTATGTTGGGTGCATACATATTTACAATTGTTATATCTTCTTCTTGGATTGATCCCTTGATCATTATGTAGTGTCCTTCTTTGTCTCTTGTAATAGTCTTTGTTTTAAAGTCTATTTTGTCTGATATGAGAATTGCTACTGAAGCTTTCTTTTGATTTCCATTTGCATGGAATATCTTTTTCCATCCCCTCACTTTTAGTCTGTATGTGTCCCTAGGTCTGAAGTGGGTCTCTTGTAGACAGCATATATACGGGTCTTGTTTTTGTGTCCATTCAGCCAGTCTATGTCTTTTGGTTGGAGCATTGAATCCATTTACGTTTAAGGTAATTATCGATATGTATGTTCCTATTACCATTTTCTTAATCGTTTTGGGTTTATTATTGTAGGTCTTTTCCTTCTCTTGTGTTTCCTGCCTAGAGAAGTTCCTTTAGCATTTGTTGTAAAGCTAGTTTGGTGGTGCTGAATTCTCTTAGCTTTTGCTTCTCTGTAAAGCTTTTAATTTCTCCATCAAATCTGAATGAGATCCTTGCTGGGTAGAGTAATCTTGGTTGTAGGTTTTTCTCTTTCATCACTTTAAATATTTCCTGCCACTCCTTTCTGGCTTGCAGAGTTTCTGCTGAAAGATCAGCTGTTAAACTTTGGGGATTCTCTTGCATGTTATTTGTTGTTTTTCCCTTGCTGCTTTTAATATTTTTTCTTTGTATTGAATTTTTGATAGTTTGATTAATATGTGTCTTCCCATGTTTCTCCTTGGATTTATCCTGTATGGGACTCTCTGTGCTTCCTGGACTTGATTAACTATTTCCTTTCCCATATTAGGGAATTTTTCAACTATAATCTCTTCAAATTTTTTCTCAGTCCCTTTCTTTTTCTCTTCTTCTTCTGGGACCCCTATAATTCGAATATTGGTGCATTTAATGTTGTCTCAGAGGTCTCTGAGACTGTCCTCAATTCTTTTCATTCTTTTTTCTTTATTCTGCTCTGTAGTAGTTATTTCCACTATTTTATCTTCCAGGTCACTTATCCATTCTTCTGCCTCAGTTATTCTGCTATTGATCCCTTCTGGAGAATTTTTAATTTCATTTATTGTGTTGTTCATCTCTATTTGTTTGCTCTTTCGTTCCTCTAGCTTCTTGTTGAACGTTTCATGTATTTTCTCCATTCTATTTCCAAGATTTTGGATCAACTTTACTATCATTATTCTGAATTCTTTTTCAGGTAGACTGCCTATTTCCTCTTCACTTGTTTGGTCTGGTGGGTTTTTACCTTGCTCCTTCATCTGCTGTGTGTTTCTCTGTCTTCTCATTTTGCTTAACTTACTGTGTTTGGGGTCTCATTTTCGCAGGCTGCAGGTTCATAGTTTCCGTTGTTTTTGGTGTCTGTCCCCAGTGGCTAAGGTTGGTTCAGTGGGTTGTGTAGCCTTCCTGTGGAGGGGACTAGTGCCTGTGTTCTGGTGGATGAGGCTGGATCTTGTCTTTCTGGTGGGCAGGTCCACGTCTGTTGGTGTGTTTCGGGGTGTCTGTGACCTTATTATGATTTTAGGCAGCCTCTGTGCTAATGGATGGGGTTGTGTTCCTGTCTTGCTAGTTGTTTGGCATAGGGTGTCCTGCACTATAGCTTGCTTGTCGTTGAGTGGAGCTGGGTCTTGGCATTGAGATGGAGATCTCTGGGAGCTTTTCTCCATTTGATATTATGTGGAGCTGGGAGGTCTCTTGTGGACAAGTGTCCTGAACTTGGCTCTCCCACCTCAGAGGCATAGCCCTGACACTTGGCTGGAGCACCAAGAGCCTGTCTTCCACACGGCTCAGAATAAAAGGGAGAAAAAAAAGAAAGAAGAATATAAAATAAAATAAAATGAAGTTATTAAAATAAAAAATAATTATTAAGAAAAAAAATTTTTTGTAAGTAAAAAAAAAAAAAAAAAGGACAGACAGAACCCTAGGACAAATGGTAAAAGCAAAGCTATAGAGACAAAATCACACACAGAAGCATACACATACACACTCACAAAAAGAGAAAAATGGAAAAATATATATATATATATCACTGCTCCCAAAGTCCACCTCCTCAATTTGGGATGATTCGTTGTGTATTCAGGTATTCCACAGATGCAGGGTACATCAAGTTGATTGTGGAGATTTAATCCGCTGTTTCTGAGGCTGCTGCGAGAAATTTCCCTTTCTCTTCTTTGTTCGCACAGCTCCCGGGATTCAGCTTTGGATTTGGACCCGCCTCTGCGTGTAGGTCGCCTGAGGGTGTCTGTTCTTCACTCAGACAGGACGGGGTTAAAGGAGCAGCTGATTTGGGGGCTCTGGCTCACTGAGGCCGGGGGAAGGGAGGGGTAGAGATGCGGGGCGAGCCTGCGGTGGCAGAGGCCAGTGTGACGTTGCACCAACCTGAGGCGCACCGTGCGTTCTCCTGAGGAAGTTGTCCCTGGATCATGGGACCCTGGCAGTGGCGGCCTGCACAGGCTCCCAGGAGGGGAGGTGTGGATAGTGACCTGTGCTTGCACACAGGTTTCCTGGTGGCAGCAGCAGCAGCCTTAGTGTCTCATGCCCGTCTCTGGGGTCCACGCTGATAAGCCGCGGCTCGCGCCCATCTCTGGAGCCTCTTTAAGCAGCGCTCTTAATCCCGTCTCCTCGCACACCAGGAAAAAAAGAGGCAAGAAAAAGTCTCTTGCCTGTTCGGTAGCTCCAGACTTTTTCCCGGACTCCCTCCCGGCTAGCTGTGGCGCACTAGGCCCTTCAGGCTGTGTTCACGCCGCCAACCCTAGTCCTCTCCCTGCGATCCGACCGAAGCCCGAGCCTCAGCTCCCAGCCCCCGCCCGCCCCGGCAGGTGAGCAGACAAGCCTCTCGGGCTGGTGAGTGCTGGTCGGCACTGATCCTCTGTGCGGGAATCTCTCCGCTTTGCCCTCCGCACCCCTGTTGCTGCGCTCTCGTCCGTGGCTCCAAAGCTTCCCCCCTCTGCCACCCGCAGTCTCCGCCCGCGTAGGGGCTTCCTTGTGTGTGGAAACCTTTCCTCCTTCACAGCTCCCTCCCACTGGTGCAGGTCCCATCCCTATTCTTTTGTCTCTGTTTTTTCTTTTTTCTTTTGCCCTACCCAGGTACGTGGGGAGTTTCTTGCCTTTTGGGAGGTCTGAGGTCTTCTGCCAGTGTTCAGTAGGTGTTCTGTAGGAGTTGTTCCACACGTAGATGTATTTCTGACGTATTTTTGGGAAGGCAGGTGATCTCCACGTCTTACTCTTCCGCCATCTTGAAGCTCCACTACAAAATATTTTTTTTTAATTTTTAAACACAATGAACTGTCCATAGATTTTGTTAACTGTGAGTACCCTGAGGTAGACATTCTTAGGACATGTTAAAGCACTGGGAAGTAGTTGGGTATGCTGATGCACAGGCAAATGTCCTTTAGTAGGGAAGGAAATATTTAACTAGGAACATGATCAAATAACTTCATTTTAGCATAGAAGAAGCAGAGATGATGGGAGCCATTGGGAAATTTATAAAAGAAACTATATTAGACTAGTATTGATAGTTTTCTAAATTATCAGCCACTTTCCATTGGGGATTATCATTAGGAAAGAGGGTTTTGTTCTAAAGACACTTGCCTCTATTATTCTTTGGATTGGTTAATTTAACTCAAGCTGGACTCAAATTTCTTTATGGTGAAATGCAGAAACGCTATATATATATCTTCTGAGTCCCCAGAATATGTAGTAAAACAAGAATTATGTTAACGTATTCATTTGAAAGCTTATTGGCAACTGTGTTTGTACTTGAACTGAACTCTACACTAAAATGGTTTATCTTCTTGGCTTCAGTCAGAAATTAGCACTAAAAGCTTCTTCCAAATAAATCACTTGCTAAGGAGACTAAATTTCTTTAATTTATTGGTAGCAAAATCTCTGTAATCTGTGCGGTAGTTCTAACTACTGCTGTCCTTGGTTCATTTTGCTTAATGTTAATTGGGTACTGGTGCTTGGCAATTTTTGATGGCCCATATGAATTTCAATCAATGGAAGGTAAATTAGTTTTTTCTCAGTTAAAACTAATCAAATTTAGCTATTTACCTTCTGATAAATGGCCAGGATCATATGTTGAAAGAGATACTAACAAAATATAGGCATTTCTAACTGACAGGCAATTCAGTCACTGTCAACAGCTTCTTTTTTGAATATTCCAGGTCTTGAGTTTTTCCGTCAAACAATCACCATATGGAATTCTCTATCTTTGGTTAAGAGCTATCATTTCAAGATCACCGAACATCTCTCCATTCTTTTGTAAAACACAAATTAGCATTTTCACTTTCTCTTTCCCTGTCTTCCTCTATTCCTCCTTCCTTTCTTGTAATGTATCCTGCTAAAAGGTTGTGGTTATAATAAAAGCAGTCTCATCATATCTTTGTATTGTACAAATTCAGAAGATATAGTAGTAGTTCATTCATGAGATCATAATTCTAGATCAGGTAGCAAATCCTTATGATCTCTAATTACTTGGTAAAAGCTCCAATATTTTCCCCTGAAAACCATATGTCACACATTTGGAACACTGAGTAATCTATGTTTTGTAGAATGTTTATGACAGAATACCAGAAATGCATGTTACAAACATTTTTTTTAAAAATGAAGAATTCAGAAGACCAATTTTTTTTCAGCCAAAAAACAGGATTGTACATGTAAAAATAGCTGAGAATAAAAAAATCATTTTAGAATTCAGTAGCAAGCAATAACCGTTATGGCGTTATGGTGACCACCATAGTTACACTTGACTGTGTGCTTAGTAAAGGGCAGGAACTATGCTAATTGTTTTACATATATTTTTAAATTTTACTATTACAAAAGCATATGAAGTTTTCAGTACACAGAGTGGTTTAGAGCATGGATTCATGCCGAGTGCCTGGGTTCCTGTTCTGTTCCACTATTTATCAAGTGTATGATCTTGGGCAAATTTCTTAAACTCTTTCTGTGTCAGGGTCCTCATGTGCACAAGGCAAAAATACTAGTACCTACCCCATTTGTTGTGAGGAATAAATGAAGTAATACATGAAAAGGCTTAAAATAATCCAATATATAGAGACAACTCATTAGTGGTAGTGCTAGGATTTTCCCAAGTTTATTTTATGGCAAATCAATGTTGAATTATTATTGAAAACCATATTCTTTCTATAATGTTCCTGTTTTCTCTGCTGTGTGCATCAGGGAAAATAGGATAATCTTGATTTGACCTATTGTAAGTTATTTGCTCTTTTTAATGAGCTTATAACACTTGAAAGGGAACAAAAACAGAGTATAAAGAAATAAAAAATAAAAAGTATTTTAGGGTAAGGTTGTAAAGTTCATCAGTGTTTAGGATGCTCAGAGAATGCCTGGATTAGCACTCATTCCTAACTAAAGGGTGTACTTATTTAACTGATGAATGCCATCCTCATTATAAATTGATTGAAAAGAACTGTTTGTGTTTATTCTTTATTTTTCTGTGACTAACAACAGTCAAGAAAAATATCCTTTTGAGATGTTTAGAGTCTCTGCTGAATAAAGAGCATTAGTTAAATAAACAATTGACAACTAGCTTCAATTTCATTAAGTTGAAATGCAAGAAATAAACAGATATAGTTTACCAATTTCTAGATGAATCAACTTTATTTTCATATAGGAAGTTATGCTTTTTGTATGGAAAATTTACAAATATTAATACTTTTTGCATTATGCAAATCATGGTCATCATTTATATATAAGCTAGAAAATGTATATTGATTTTGAAATCATTCTAAAGCAGCAGTCCTTATGAGGAGACTGACATTAAAGATTTACCCTTAAAGATTTAACCTCCAAAAGTACTGCTGAAGTACTTAAAGGGAACATAAATCTGGATTTCTAGGGTATGGAGGCAACTAATTTACCATAATTTGAAAAAGAAAGAAAACAAATTCAAATAACCATCCATAGTTGGGTGAGTGAGAAGATAATTCTCGTGTTGAGGTTAAGGGCTGGCATCCTACTGCACCTAGTGAATAATCAATGCATTTTAGTTATTGATTGATAGAGCTTTATGTAACTGAGAGTTGAGTCTTTCTCAAAGATTTTTCTTCTACACTTTGCATTCAGCTTTAAGTAAGTTTTCTTTGTGATCGATTGTGAAAAGAATTATGATATATACTTCAAATATGAGGCATGTATATTATTGTTTAAAATGGTTACTTATTTAAATTGATAACTGTAATTTTGATTTTTATGCAAAGAAAATGAGAGATTGTCTTTTATGTCTCCAATGATTCTTCATTAAATCACCTAATTTACAGCTAAGATGGAGAGCCCCTCTGGTCCTTCTTTAACATCTTCTTTAAGGTGTTATCATGGTAACACAGGTGTCATAGCACAGGTGTTTTCCCGGTTGTCCTCGAGTCAAAGGTATAAAAAAAGCATGTTAGGTGGGAGAGGAGAAATGAGCTCCGTTGTGATTCTGACTTGCTATATGACCTTGGGCCAATTATTTCACCTGTCTGTGTCTCTATTTTCTCATCTTTAAAATGGTGGTAATTGGAGGAGGTTAAAGGTTTTGAATATCTTCTAAGGTCCTATATCCAAAATCTTATAAAACTGTACTGTCATTTTTCTTCTTTTTAAAATTGCTATTATTGCAACGTTGGTTGCAAAATTGGAGGTTCTACTGTGTGTTGGTGGCTGAGAGGGAATCCTTGTTCTGTCCTAATAAATTAAAAGGCAGTCATTGGTTCATTTAGTTAACAGACATATTCATCATTCATTGTATGTAAGTGTCTTAGGAATCATTTGCTTGTTAGAAACAAAAACACTTTCAAAATTATTTTAGCAAAAATTGAAGTTTTATTGAAAGGATACATGAGAATCTCACCGAACCCAAGGTTGCATATGTGATCATGGTTTTTGGACGCAAGCAATTTGAGGTGAAACTGATTTATTTTTCACCGTGTCAGGGATTTGTCACCTCCCTTTTGCTTTTTGTCCATGTTGTCTTCCTTTTCCCCCTCTCTTCAAAGACTGGCTTTCCTTAATTTGGTAAGTGCCGTGTTGCCTCCCTCTAAGCTTTGCATGGTCTCTCCATTTGTCTTGAGAAGAGATGAACTAGAATTATATTGTCCTGATTCCAGATTCTCATCAAAGAGACTGATTGGCCCAGCATGGGTTAGATGTTTCTCTAGTGGGAGAGTCATGTAAATAAAGAGTGCACTGATAGATAAATGCACAAGGTGCTACGGGACCACAGTATGGAGCATCTTATCCAACATGCGATGTTTAGCTAGAGCTGCATCCTAACAGATAGTGAGCTGCAGAAAGGTGGGAAAGTCTCAGCACGAGCAGCATGAGAGGTATGCAGCTGCAAAATGTGTGCGTGTGACAACAAACAGCTCAGGATTTGTGTAGTGAGCAGGATGAGGTGGGGGACAGAAGGAAGAGCCCTGTCATGGAGGAAGTTGAGGGAAATGCCAAGGGGACTCCTGTCCGTGGCAACAAGTGCAGTGGCATGGACATCTTTGAGTTAGATTCCTATGTGGCAAAAAGTGATGAAAGTCAGAAGGAAAATATTATTTGAATGTGCAGGTTAAAAATATTCAAGCCACTTGATATTAACTGTTGCTTTTTAATAATTAACTGACAATGACAATTAATGGTTGAGAATGCCAAAGCCACAGTTCTGAGATTTTTTACCATAACTGAATCCTGCATATCTGTGAAAACTCAACATTGATGATTTCTTAAATAAAATTTTCTTTATACCTATCTGTAGCTTGAAAGAATTTTAATATTTAAAAAATGGCATTAGGAGCCTTCAGGATGCAATTTTATCACACAGGATGGAGAAACTATACCATTATTTATATCTATTAATTGAAATGGTCCTCTAAAAATTTTCATTTTCCTCCAAAGAATATAAAAACTGATGGGAAATTTCTTATTACAATATGCTGTTTATAATTTGATTTCTAGCTTCTGATTAATTTTGCCACTTCTGAACACTCAGAGTTGGATATATTTGGGTAAAATGAGAGCCGTCTACTGGCCAGAGAGATTTGAGACCTTGGTTGAGACCTTAGTTAGAAGAGAAGAAATATGTCCTCACAAAATTGACAATTGGAAGTAAAATGAATACATTGGCAGTAATGTCTTGTCTTCTTGTTGTTACAAACACATTACACATTCATAGCCTCATTTTCAAAGTTCGTTTTATCCAGTTTTGATAATGGTATTATAATAATGAAATGGCAGCTAGTTTATATTGATAAAGGTACATCTGAATTCCCTTGAAGAAAGGGGAGAAAGAATAAAGAATGTATTTCATTAGTGGTCTGCCAGTGAAAATTAAAATAAAGGCCATTTATTAAACATACTTCCATCTGGATTATTCTTGTGTACCTGGTTGATATATAAAGCCCAACCGACTTTGTGGTTTGGCTTGGAATTTAACTCATGCTTGTTGCATCCAGGCAGCTGGTAAACTTTGTACTTAAAGAGATGATTGCTTATTTACTTGGAAAAGAAAATGGACACATGTAAGATAAATATATTTTTCTGGCTTAATCATTAGGAAGGTCTTTAACCTAATGTTGACCGTTTTCTTAAATGATGTAGCAGGTGCAGCTCAATATGAGACTAAAGCTATTAATTGTCAAGAATTCACTTTGATCAAGATTATACGACAAGGCCTTTAGTATCAAAGCTCTTTGAATTAGGGCTTGGATAGTAAGAAACAGAGTTTAGTTTTCACATAAGGAAAATTGCATCATGACTTGAAGGGTTGTACTGGTGTACTTCTTTTCTGAAAAATGGTTCTGGTATTTCCTTTCTTGGTTATCTTTAATAATGATGGAGTAGCATAGCTTAGTGACTAGGTACACAACTAGCCTCTTAGAGTCAGAAGTTCTGGGGTCAAGTTTCAGCTTTATCACTTAGGGGTAGTATGAACATAGTTTTTTTCCTTACTCCAAAAATGGAATAATGGTAATACAGCCTCATGAGGTAGTTATAAGATTTAAATGGGATTAAGTATAGAAATAGTTTAGAGTAAGAGCCAGCACTATTTAAAGCATTCAATAGACACTCACTGATGTTGTTATTATCATCATTATTATTGTATGATAATCCTCATGGAGTTGACTAGTTCCTGGAATTGGGAATGGGAGGATAGAGTATTAGATCAGAGAAGCTTCCTGTCTAACGCACCTATGATGCTATTTTTCAATTTCTTGAGCGTTTTGGATTAATTTTTCAAATATCTCTCTGCCACTGGAAAGGAAAAAGGAAATACCATGGGGTGCCTACTACAAGCCAGGAAATCAATGAATTTAGCCATCACCGTGTCCCTGCGAAGTCGTTCTTTTTGCCACACTTACACATGTGAAACCAAGGCTCAAGGAGGTTGTATTATTTGCATAGTGTTGCACAGCTAGAGAGTGGAAGTTCCAGGATTTGAACCCAGATCTGCCTGACTCCACCCTGTAGGCTGCCCCAAGTTCTGGAGGTTGAGCCCTGCTGGTATCTTCTTAGACAGCTGGAAACATTCGGTAGACAGAGGGCATTGTTCTGATCTATTTTCCTCCTCATCCTGTGGGTCCTGAGTGGCTTTAGCCCACATTTTGCATGTGTTGGGCACTGAAAATTTGTTCTCCTCTTACCCATGTCATCATCATGCTGGGGATAAACGGGATTTTTCTGTCCAGGGTCTTTGAGCTCAGCACTTTTCAGAAGGACTTTATTCACCTTGAAATAAAATATGAAATGTCACACTCCATCTCTAAGCAACCCTTGAATACATTTTTGAAGGACTGTAAAGTGACAGCCAGTTCGCTGATAGAACGAAAACCTGGGCCCTGATTATTATATCTGGTGAGTTTTTTGTAGGATTGTTCTGTTCCTCTATAAAATAACATTGTGTGTAACATTTCTGGGGGATGGATTCTTTTTTTCTTTGGCAAGGTCATAATTATTTTTAAGCGCTTTTGGTCAAAACTTTTCAAAGCTAATGCATGTCTGCTCGGGTATTCACTGCGGACATGCTAAAGCAATGCGTTACGGTAATTGGTCATGATCGTGCGCTAGGGAGTCATTAGTTTCTTGGGGAAAAAAGTGAGGCAGTTAATTTAAGTAAGAGGAAAAGGCAAATGTGGTCTAGTATGCCTCCTATTTGAAATGAAATGTCCTGTAACTTTAATTTTTATGTTTATACTTTTATTTTCAATTCCTTATGTAGAATATACTATTCCTTATTTGAGCATATTTTCTCATAATTCTTTCATAAGCCGCTTTTTATGTTTGTTTTTCTGAAAAGTTAAGAAATTAGAAAAAATTATATAGAAAAATAATGTAGGCACCCATATTCCTACTGCCAGGGAAAAAAAGAAGTTTGAACGTTTGGAATTCTTCTACATAGACCCTCCAGAAAATGCAATTTTGCAGATACTTTTAATGTCTCCCTTAACTACATTAAAAAAAAATCCTTTTCCTTTTCCTTCTTCTCAGGGGCAACAACTGTGGTGAGTTTGGTGTGTAGACTTAGTTCCGCTCATAGGCTGCTTTTCTGAGAACTTTCCTATTTTTCTAAATTATCCAGAAACTAGAGCAACCTCTGTTAATCAGGCCATACAATCAGTTCCCTCATAGAGAATGAATTGGAAGTGAAACAAAATACACTTTAGGACTCCCCAGGTTTTACCCTTTCTTAGTCTTCTAAATCTTTACGGTACTATGTGACCAATTTTCTTCAGATCTCAAATCACCCAGAGAGATCCGCACAGGAGTAGTCCTGAATTCTTTCTTCTTTAAATTGAAGTATAGTTGATTTACCATATTAATTTTAGGTGTACAGCATTGTGATTCAGTAATTTTACAGATTATACTCCATTAAAAGTTATTACAAGATAATGGCTATAATTCCCTGTGCTGTACAATGTACCCTAGTTGCTCATCATTTTATACACAGTAGTTTGTATCTCTTAATCCCATACCCTTAACTTGCCCCCACCTTCCCTCTACCCAACAAACTAACCATTAGTTTGTTTTCTATGTCTGTGAGTCTGTTTCTGTTTTGCTATACACATTCATTTGTATTATTTTTCAGATTACACATATGTCATATCATACAGTCTTTTTCGTTCTCTCTCTGACTTATTTCACTAAGCATAATATCCTCTAGGTCCATTCACATTGTTGTAAATGGCAGAATTTCATTCTTTTTTTTGGCTGAATAATATTCCATTGCACATATATACCATATCTTCTTTATCCATTCATCTGTTGATGGACACTTGGGTTGCTTCCATATCTTGGCTATCGTTGATAGTGCTGCTATGAATATTGAGGTGCATGTACCTTTTCAAATTAGTGTTTTCATTTTTTCTGGATGTATACCCAGGAGTGGAATTACTGGGTTGTGTGGTAGGTCTATTTGTAGTTTTTTTGAGAAACTCCATATTGTTTTCCATACTGGCTGCACCAATTTACATTCCCACCAACAGAGTACAAGGGTTCCTTTTTCTCAACATCCTTGCAAACATTTATTATTTGTAGACATTTTGATGCTAGCCATTCTGAGCGATGTGAGGTGATATCTCATTGTGGTTTTGATTTGCATTTCCCTGATGATTACTGATGTTGAGCATCTTTTCATGTGCTTGTTGGCCATCTGTATATCTTCTTTGGAAAAACATCTGTTCAGGTCTTCTGCCCATTTTTTGATCGGGTTGTTTTTTTGATACTGAGTTATATGAGCTGTTTGTAAATGTTTGTATATTAACCCTTTATCAGTCATATTATTTGCAAATATTTTCTCCAATTCCTCAGGCTGTCTTTTCATTTTGTTGGTGGTTTCCTTTGCTGCGCAAAAGCTTTTGTTTAATTAGGTCCCATTTGTTTATTTTTGCTTTCATTTCTTTTGCCTTAGGAGACAGATCGAAAAAAATACTGCATGATTTATGTCAAAGATTGCTCTGCCTATGATCTCTCCTAGGAGATTTATGGTTTCTGGTCTTATATTTAGGTCTTTGATCCATTTTGAGTTTATTTTTGTATATGACGTTAGAGAATGTTCTAATTTCATTCTTTTACATGTAGCTGTCCAGCTTTCCGAGTACCACTTATTGAAGGACTGTCTTTTTCCATTGTATATTTTTGCCTCCTTTGTCATAGATTAATTGACTGTAGGTGTGTGGATTTATTTCTGAGCTCTCTATTCTGTTCCATTGATCTATGTCTCTGTCCTTAATTCTTAATAATTGGCTCAGACTAAGAAGTTGTTTTCCAGGTGACACTGAGATGGTAAGAGTCTCAGAATCCTTAAAGTTCTAGCCCCTCTCAGTGTCTTCATGCAAGAATAATATGGAAGAAATTGATAGATTTTATTTTGTCAGGGTCTATAACATACAATCATCAGAGGGCCTTCACACATCTCTGGGCCATCTCTTTATCCATCTGCATACCACTGGGAACTGCAAGTGAAAAGAGTTGCCGTGTGTCTCAGGCCCTCTAGTTTGACTAGAATGAGAGGACCCATTCATTTTTCTGTATCTGATTCCCTTTTTTTTTTTCCCACTGCTACAAGAAGACCAAGACTCCCAGCTTATGCGTCAATGCTCATATTCTCATTCTTATTCCTAATATCCCCTAATCTGACCTTTCCTCTTCATACCATCCCAAACACCTCCATTGTGCACCCAAGAACTGTCTTTAGCCAGCTTCCCCATATCCTCATTCTCTTCACCTACTTTGACTAAGTAAAACCTAAATTTCCTCTGAAAATACTGCAGTTCTCTTGAGTAGAGGCTGTATTTTTTTCTCTCCAGTAACACACTTTGGTGAGTAGATATGGACTAGGCATCATATACTTGCATCTCATTGCTTCTCCTCCATCTTCCTTCAAAAAAGGAAGCACCCCACAATACCTCTTTCTGTTGTTGTCATTGGTTACCCACACATGTAGTCAGTGTGGCAGACTGGTTACGAATGTGTGCTCTGGAGTCCAATATTGCCTGGGTTTGAATTCCAGTGCTCCTACTTGTATGACTTTGGACATGTTGTTTAATTTCTGTGCTTCAGTTACCTTGTCTGTAAAATGAAGTTTCTTATGAGGAGAAATGATAATAAATGAAAAGTTCTTAAAACTATGTTTGAAACATAGTATATGCTTAATAAATGTGAGATATTATTTTAAAAAATAATTTTCACTTCCATATGCTTATCTTCATCAATGACTATAGTGTATCTAAAATCTGAGTTTCAAGCAAACTGGTATCTAACCACTGCCTCCTTCCCTTCCAGCTCACTTCCTCTGATGCTTCTTCTCCAGCATTTCTTCCATTCCACCAGGATCACCAAGCTTCAGATCTTACTGCCTTTCACTCTCAGTCACTATCCACATCGTCACTATCTTTCTTGGCCATGTTAGAGTCTCTGGTCCATCTTCAGAGTTCCTCTCATGCAACATTAACTGTTCTCTTCCTCTCTCCCTTTCATACTCATCTGGCGAAACCACAACTTTACTTAACCCCAGCTTTCCTACCTATCCTGCTAGAATCCAAACAGCTAAATATTCATGGAAAAAACACATACCTTGCAGATTAATGAATATAAATCTCAAATGAGGACTGCCCATCAATGCTGCCCATCAATGTTTTTTTTTAAATTAATTTTTATTGGAGTATGGTTGCTTTACAATGTTGTGTTAGCCTGCACTGCAGAACAAAATGAATCAGCCATACACATACAGATATCCCCTCCCTTTTGGACATCCCTCCCATTTAGGTTACCACAGTGCATTAGGTAGAGTTCCCTGTGCTATACAGTATGTTCCAATCAGTTGCCTATTTTATCCATGGTATCAATAATATATATGCGTCAATCCCAGTCTCTCAATTCCTCCCACCCCACCCCTTTCCCCCCTGGTATCCATACATTTGTTTGCCCATCAATCTTACTGAATTTTCTAGCCCATTCATTTTTATGTACTCCAAAATGATTGTTTCACACTTTCTCTCTCTTCCAACCTATAACTCTTCCTCTAATACGTCCTTTTTTTCTGGCTATTTTCCTAATACACTGGCTCTTTCCCCTTGGTCTCCTTTGCTTGTTACCTATCAATACTGTAATAGTTCTGCTTAACAAATCACCTCAAAACTTAGTGGTTTAAAACAATAATTCCTAATTATCTTTCTCAGCTTTTGTGGGTCAGGAATTTGGGAGTTACTTGGGGTCTCACACAATTGCAGTCAGATGTCAGCTGGGTCTGCAGTCATCTGAAGGCTTAACTTGGACTGGTCATGCATATGGCTTCTCTGTGGTGCTGCTTGAGTGTCCTCACAACATGGTGACTGACTTTCCTTTGAGTAAGGAAAGAGAGCTGGACAGATGCTGCAATTCCTTTCATGACAAAACCTTGAAAGTCATACACCATTACTTCTACAGTATACTACTTGTCACACAGCCCTGATTCATTGTTGGTGGGGGGTGGGAGGGACTGCACAAAGGCATGGGTACCAGGAAATGAGGATCATTAGAGGCTATCTTAGAGGCTGTTACCACTACATATCAGCTTGATGGCTAAATATTGACATTCCCTGTATCTCTGCACCAAGGTTTCTTTTCTTCTGTATCTATACTCTCTCCCTTAGTGCTCTTATCTAGTCTTGTGGCTTCATATATCATGTATAAGCTGTTGACACTCAAGTTTATCTCCACCCTAAACACTAGATCCGTACATTCAAATACCCATTTGACATTTTCAGTTAGATGTCTAATAGGTTTTTAAAACTTCCTTCTCAAATATTTCCTAAGCTTCATCATCTCAGTAAATGGCATCAGCATCTGTCCAGTCACTCAAGCTAGAAATCTGAATTTTCCCTTTTCCTGATGAAATTCTTAACAATACCTTCAAACCATACCCAAATTTGTCTACTTTGATTCATCTCTGTTGTCACTCTCCTAATCCAAGTCATCATTATCTCTCATCTAGTCTAAATCAAAAGTTCCTAACTGGCCTTTCCACTTCTGCCACTCATTATTCACCCATCAATCAGAGTGATCTTTTAAAAGATCAATATTGTATTATGTCTTAACTGTGTTTAAATACCTCTCTTGGATTCCCATTCCACTTAGAATGAAATCCCTCTCCCTCACCTTGCCTAAAAGGCCTTCCACGAATGGCATCTGCACACATGTCTGATCCAATTCCTACCACTTCTTCCCTTGCTTACAACATTCCATCCACACTTGCTTACCTTCTGATTTTGAAACATGCCAAGCATATCCCAACACATGGCCTTTTGTGCTGGTTTTCACTCTAAAATGCTCTTGCCCTGGATCTTGGTGTGGTCATTGCTTTCTTGTCATTCAGGTCTTAGCTTACACGTCCAGCCTCCTCAGAGAGCCCACTCCTGCTCATCCAATCTAAAGCAGCTCCAGGTCATTCTCTAACACATTTCATTTTCTGCATAACACTTAACAACATCAGCAATTTCTTGCTCCCTTGTCTGCTGTTCGTACCCTTCAGTAGAATATAAGCTCTGTAAATGTAGAGGCCTCAAGTCTCTTGTTCATTACTGTATTCCCAGCTCCTGGAATAGTGCCCGACTCATGTTAAAGGCTCAAAAAATGAATAGCTGAATGAAAAAATGAACGGTTGTTAACTGGTCACTCACTAAGGTACCCTTCTTTGTATCATTTAGATTGAATTATCCCTGGAATATTTAGGTGATCATCAGGGAAAAAATATATAGGAACTATTTAGTTGGAAGACAAGTCGTTGCTATGTTCTGGTTCAGAGAAAACAACTTAAAGAGGCATCTTCTTTTCCTCTATAAGACAAATATTGACTTCTTCATACCTAACATCTGTCTTTCCTTTTATGTGTTCTGTTGTAAGAATTGAATTCTCCTTATTGCTCTTGGTATTTAAGCAAATTTGCTTACATTTTAAGAATGTTGCAATTTTAGTTATGGATAATTATGCCTTTGGGGTGTTACAGGTTTAAGGCATCTTATGTTAACAAAAATGCATGTTCATTTATGCTGTTTGCTATGGCATTTTCATCTGCAGAGTTATTCTCTACAGCTCTGTCTCTCAACTTTACTTTGTCCAATTTATTGTTATACCTGAATCGATACTGTGTAGAAACCATTTAAATGTTTCTTTTCCTGGCAAACCACCATAGCCTGTGTTTTTGTTTACTTGTTTTTGTTTTAATTATCTTCAGAATGGTCATTCCTCTTTGTTGCAAGTCAGTGTGCTTTTCCTTTAGAGTGACCCTGAGATTCAGACCCTTTAGGAGACCCCTCGCTTAACTCCCCTTAACTCAAAATCTCCTTCCCTTCTAAAGTGTGATTCATTTCCCTCTACTTTGTTATTTCAGCCCATGGCATTGCTTTATTTTTAAATTATGTTATGTTGATTAGAGATGTCCTATGATATTGTTTCCCTTTTAGATTTTTTTTTCTTTTTTATTATCTTATCACCTGAGGCAATACCTGCTGCACAGTTGACACTCAGTCTGGATGTGGTGGGGGGATACCCTCTCCTTTTCCTGCTGGCCCGGAGACCCACCCAAGTTAGCAGGGCACCGGAGTTATGCGTCAGTCAACTTTCCTTCATTCCCATCACATTTTATGCCAGAATGTTTTATGAAACATAGTCAGTTCTGTCAGTTTAATTATACAAATATTTATTCATGTTGGTTCAACACCTACTAATCAGATGAAATTCTGAATTCAATAAAAATACCCCAGGGGTTTTAGACATATCCAGAATAATTAATGGTACAAGCTGTAACAGTTAAAGCTCTATCAGAGAAATGAAACCATATTTATATCTATATTTATATCTATATCTATAGTTGATCCTCATTATTTCTGGATGCCATATTTGTGAATTCACCTACTTGCTAAAATTTTTTTGTAACCCCCAAATCAATATTTGTGAGGCTTTTGTGGTCATTCACGGTCATGCACAGAGTGACAAAAAATTTGAAATCCCTGATGCGTATGTTCCCAGCTGAGGTTAGATGCCCTGCCTTCTTGTTTAAATTCTCATACTGTAACAAGAGGTTTTTTGTTTTGGGTTTTCTTTTGCAGTCTAAAGACTACTGTACCACATTTTTCATATTTTTTTTCTTTTTTGGTGATTTCACTGTTTGAAGTGGCCCTCAAGTGTAGTGCTGAAGTGCTGTACAGTGTTCCTAAGCGCAGGAAGGCTGTGATGTGCCTTATGGAGAAAATATGTGTGCTAGATGAGCTTCACTCAGCCATGAGTTGTAGTGCTATTGGCTGTGAGTTCAATGTTTATGAGTCCGCAATAGGGTACACCCATAAAGAGGAAGAAGAAATTCACTGCTTTGCACATGAGGCCACTCTGGAAAGTGCTAACATAAAACTAGAGTGTGTGATGAAGCTATGGAAAAGATGATAAAGTGGCTAAATTAATGTATTCATGAGATAATGACCGATTAAAAAAAGCATAGTAGACAGCAATGATGTGAGGCTGAGAGCCAAAGAAATTTAAGGTCATGTTACCCATGACTAGGAAAACGCTTCTAGGCTAGTGCTGGCTTGCTGACACATTCCAAAAGATGATACAGCATAAAAAAATGTTCACTTGTAGATGAGGTAGGTTCTGCAGATCAAGAAGCTGTAGAAGAATTTTAAAAATACCTGCTAAATGGTTGATAGGAAAAGGGTTATGTGAAAGAGAGGGTTTTCAACACTGATGAGACTGGCTTGTTTTACAAGGACATTGGCAAGCAAACCTATATAACGTAAATGGCTTCCAAATTCCCTGGCTATAAATCACTCAAAGACCATGCAGTTAATTATTTGTAATAAATATATATTAAATAATGTGTCTTTAAACAGAAACATACGTGAAACACGATTATGTATTGACTGGTTGGCAAAAATATTGTGAACAGAGGCTCACAGGAACCTAACCCTGTATCCCCCCATAGGAGCAATGGTTCCATATTAACTAGTTGTGAAGTGTTCATGGCAACTTTGTAGAATATAACTACTGTGAATAACGAGAGTTGGCTCCTCATCAAGGAATATGGTTTATGTGATTGTGGGGTCTGGCTAGGGAAGTCCAAAATCTATAGGATAGGCTAGGCAGCCAGAAACTCCTGGATAGGGACTGGCAATGCAGCCTAGATGCATAATTTCTCCTTTCAAGGAAACCTAAGTTTTTGGGGTTTTTTTAAACATCTTTATTGGAGTATAATTGCTTTACAATGGTGTGTTAGTTTCTGCTTTATAACAAAGTGAATCAGTTATACATATACATATGTTCCCATATCTCTTGCCTCTTGTGTCTCCCTCCCTCCCACCCTCCCTATCCCACTCCTCTAGGTGGTCACAAAGCACCGAGCTGATCTCCCTGTGCTATGCGGCTGCTTCCCACTAGCTATCTATTTTACATTTGGTAGTGTATATATGTCCATGCCACTCTCTCACCCTGTCACATCTTACCCCTCCCCTCCCCATATCCTCAAGTCCATTCTCTAGTAGGTCTGTGTCTTTATTCCCGTCTTGCCACTAGGTTCTTCATGACCTTTTTTTTTTTTCTTAGATTCCATATATATGTGTTAGCATACTGTATTTGTTTTTCTCTTTCTGACTTACTTCACTGTGTATGAAATACTCTAACTCCATCCACCTCACTACAAATACCTCCATTTCGTTTCCTTTTATGGCTGAGTAATATTCCATTGTATATATGTGCCACATCTTCTTTATCCATTCATCTGATGATGGACACTTAGGTTGCTTCCATGTCCTGGCTATTGTAAATAGAGCTGCAATGAACATTTTGGTACATGACTCTTTTTGAATTATGGTTTTCTCAGGGTATATGCCCAGTAGTGGGATTGCTGGGTCGTATGGTAGTTCTATTTTTAGTTTTTTAAGGAACCTCCATACTGTTCTCCATAGTGGCTGTATCAATTTACATTCCCACCAACAGTGCAAGAGGGTTCCCTTTTCTCCACACCCTCTCCAGCATTTATTGTTTCTAGATTTTTTGATGATGGCCATTCTGACCGGTGTGAGATGATATCTCATTGTAGTTTTGATTTGCATTTCTCTAATGATTAATGATGTTGAGCATTCTTTCATGTGTCTGTTGGCCATCTGTATATCTTCTTTGGAGAAATGCCTATTTAGGTCTTCTGTCCATTTTTGGATTGGGTTGTTCGTTTTTTTGTTATTGAGCTGCATGAGCTGCTTGTAAAACTTGGAGATTAATCCTTTGTCAGTTGCTTCATTTGCAAATATTTTCTCCCATTCTGAGGGTTGTCTTTTGGTCTTGTTTATGGTTTCCTTTGCTGTGCAAAAGCTTTTAAGTTTCATTAGGTCCCATTTGTTTATTTTTGTTTTTATTTCCATTTCTCTAGGTGGTGGGTCAAAAAGGATCTTGCTGTGATTTATGTCATAGAGTGTTCTGCCTATGTTTTCCTCTAAGAGTTTGATAGTGTCTGGCCTTACATTTAGGTCTTTAATCCATTTTGAGTTTATTTTTGTGTATGGTGTTAGGGAGTGTTCTAATTTCATACTCTTACATGTACCTGTCCAGTTTTCCCAGCACCACTTATTGAAGAGGCTGTCTTTTCTCCACTGTATATGCTTGCCTCCTTTATCAAAGATAAGGTGACCCTATGTGCGTGGGTTTATCTCTGGACTTTCTATCCTGTTCCATTGATCTATGTTTCTGTTTTTGTGCCACTACCAAACTGTCTTGATTACTGTAGATTTGTAGTATAGTCTGAAGTCAGGCAGCCTGATTCCTCCAGCTCCATTTTTCGTTCTCAAGATTGCTTTGGCAATTAGGGTTCTTTTGTGTTTCCATACAAATTGTGAAATTTTTTGTTCTAGTTCTGTGAAAAATGCCAGTGGTAGTTTGATAGGGATTGCATTGAATCTGTAGATTGCTTTGGGTAGTAGAATCATTTTCACAATGTTGATTCTTCCAATCCAAGAACATGGTATATCTCTCCATCTATTTGGATCATCTTTAAATTCTTTCATCAGTGTCTTATAATTTTCTGCATACAGGTCCTTTGTCTCCTTAGGTAGGTTTATTCCTAGAATTTTATTCTTTTAGTTGCAATGGTAAACGGGAGTGTTTTCTTCATTTCACTTTCAGATTTTTCATCATTAGTGTATAAGAATGCAAGAGATTTCTGTGCATTAATTTTGTATCCTGCTACTTTACCAAATTCATTCATTAGCTCTAGTAGTTTTCTGGTAGAGTCTTTAGGATTCTCTATGTATAGTATCATGTCATCTGCAAACAGTGACAGCTTTACTTCTTCTTTTCCGATTTGGATTCCTTTTATTTCTTTTTCTTCTCTGATTGCTGTGGCTAACACTTCCAAAACTATGTTGAATAATAGTGGTGAGAGTGAGCAACCTTGTCTTGTTCCTGATCTTGGTGGAAATGGTTTCAATTTTTCACCATTGAGGACAATGTTGGCTGTGGGTTTGTCATATATGGCCTTTATTATGTTGAGGAAAGTTCCCTCTATGCCTACTTTCTGCAGGGCTTTTATCATAATTGGGTGTTGAATTTTGTCGAAAGTTTTCTCTGCATCTATTGAGATGATCATATGGTTTTTCTCCTTCAATTTGTTAATATGGTGTATCACGTTGATTGATTTGCGTATATTGAAGAATCCTTGCATTCCTGCGATAAACCCCACTTGATCATGGTGTATGATCCTTTTAATGTGCCATTGGATTCTGTTTGCTAGTATTTTGTTGAGGATTTTTGAATCTATGTTCATCAGAGATATTGGCCTGTAGTTTTCTTTCTTTGTGACATCTTTGTCTGGTTTTGGTATCACGGTGATGGTGGCCTCGTAGAATGAGTTGGGGAGTGTTCCTCCCTCTGCAATATTTTGGAAGAGTTTGAGAAGGATAGGTGTTAGCTCTTCTCTAAATGTTTGATAGAATTCGCCTGTGAAGCCATCTGGTCCTGGGCTTTTGTTTGTTGGAAGATTTTTAGTCACAGATTCAATTTCAGTGCTTGTGATTGGTCTGTTCATATTTTCTATTTCTTCCTGGTTCAGTCTCGGCAGCTTGTGCTTTTCTAAGAATTTGTCCATTTCTTCCAGGTTGTCCATTTTATTGGCATAGAGTTGCTAGTAGTAATCTCTCATGATCGTTTGTATTTCTGCAGCATCAGTTGTTACTTCCACCTTTTTCATTTCTAATTCTATTGATTTGAGTCTTCTCCCTTTTTCTCTTGATGAGTCTGGCTAATGGTTTATCAATTTTGTTTATCTTCTCAAAGAACCAGCTGTTAGTTTTATTGATCTTTGCTATTGTTTCCTTCATTTCTTTTTCATTTATTTCTGATCTGATCTTTATGATTTCTTTCCTTCTGCTAGCTTTGGGTTTTTTTGTTCTTCTTCTCTAATTGCTTTAAGTGCAAGGTTAGGTTCTTTATTCGAGATGTTTCCTGTTTCTTGATGTAGGCTTGTATTGCTATAAACTTCCCTCTTAGAACTGTTTTGCTGCATCTCATAGGTTTGGGTCATCGTGTCTCCATTGTCATTTGTTTCTAGGTATTTTTTGATTTCCCCTTTGATTTCTTCAGTGATCACTTCGTTATTAAGTAGTGTATTGTGTAGCCTCTATGTGTTTGTATTTTTTACAGATCTTTTCCTGTAATTGACATCTAGTCTCATAGCGTTGTTGTCGGAAAAGATACTTGATACGATTTCAATTTTCTTAAGTTTACCAAGGCTTGATTTGTGACCCAAGATATGATCTATCCTGGAGAATGTTCCATGAGCACTTGAGAAAAATGTGTATTCTGTTGTTTTTGGGTGGAATGTCCTATAAATATCAATTAAGTCCATCTTGTTTAATGTATCATTTAAAGCTTGTGTTTCCTTATTTATTTTCATTTTGGATGACCTGTCCATTGGTGAAAGTGGGATGTTAAAGTCCCCTACTATGATTGTGTTACTGTCAATTTCCCCTTTTATGGCTGTTAGTATTTGCCTTATGTATTGAGGTGCTCCTATGTTGGGTGCATAAATATTTACAATTGTTATACCTTCTTCTTGGATTGATCCCTTGATCATTATATAGTGTCCTTCTTTGTCTCTTGTAATAGTCTTTATTTTAAAGTCTATTTTTGTCTGATATGAGAATTGCTACTCCAGCTTTCTTTTGATTTCCATTTGTATGGAATATCTTTTTCCATCCCCTCACTTTCAGTCTGTATGTGTCCCTAGGTCTGAAGTGGGTCTCTTGTAGACAGCATATATATGGGTCTTGTTTTTGTATCCATTCAGCCAGTCTGTGTCTTTTGGTGGGAGCATTTAATCCACATTTAAGGTAATTATTGATATGTATGTTCCTATTACCATTTTCTTAAATGTTTTGGGTTTGTTATTGTAGGTGTTTTCCTTCTCTTGTGTTTCTTGCCTAGAGAAGTTCCTTTATCATTTGTTGTAAAGCTGGTTTGGTGGTGCTGAACTCTCTCAGCTTTTGCTTGTCTGTAAAGGTTTTAATTTCTCCATCAAATCTGAATGAGATCATTGCTGGGTAGAGTAATCTTGGTTGTAGGTTTTTCTCCTTCATCACTTTAAGTATATCCTGCCACTCCCTTCTGGCTTGCAGAGTTTCTGCTGAAAGATCAGCTGTTAACCTTATGGGGATTCCCTTGTGTGTTATTTGTTGTTTTTCCCTTGCTGCTTTTAATATGTTTTCTTTATATTTAATTTTTCATAGTTTGATTAGTATGTGTCTTGGCGTGTTTCTCCTTGGATTTATCCTGTATGGGACTCTCTGTGCTTCCAGGACTTGATTAACTATTTCCTTTCCCATATTAAGGAAGTTTTCAACTATCATCTCTTCAAATATTTTCTCCGTCCCTTTCATTTTCTCTTCTTCTTCTGGGACCCCTATAATGTGAATGTTGGTGCGTTTAATGTGGTCCCAGAGGTCTCTGAGACTGTCCTCAGTTCTTTTCATTCTTTTTTGTTTATTCTGCTCTGCAGTAGTTATTTCCACTATTTTATCTTCCAGGTCACTTATCAGTTCTTCTGCCTCAGTTATTCTGCTATTGATCCCGTCTAGAGTATTTTTAATTTCATTTATTGTGTTGTTCATCGTTGCTTGGTTCCTCTTTAGTTCTTCTACGTCCTTGTTAAATGTTTCTTGCATTTTGTCTATTCTATTTCCAAGATTTTGGATCATCTTTACTATGATTATTCTGAATTCTTTTTCAGGTAGACTGCCTATTTCCTCTTCATTTGTTAGGTCTGGTGTGTTTTGACCTTGCTCCTTCATCTGCTGTGTGTTTTTCTGTCTTCTCATTTTGCTTATCTTACTGTGTTTGGGGTCTCCTTTTCGCAGGCTGCAGGTTCTTAGTTCCCATTGTTTTTGGTGTCTGTCCCCAGTGGCTACGATTGTTTCAGTGGGTTGTGTAGGCTTCCTGGTGGAGGGGACTAGTGCCTGTGTTCTGGTGGATAAGGCTGGATCTTGTCTTTCTGGTGGGCAGGTCCACGTCTGGTGGTGTGTTTTGGGGTGTCTGTGGCCTTATTATGATTTTAGGCAGCCTCTCTGCTAATGGATGGGGCTGTGTTCCTGTTTTGCTAGTTGTTTGGCATAGGGTGTCCAGCACTGTAGCTTGCTGGTCGTTGAGTGAAGCTGGGTTTTGATGTTGAGATGGAGATCTCTGAGAGATTTTCACCATTTGGTATTACATGGAGGTGGGAGGTCTCTTGTGGACAAGTGTCCTGAACTTGGCTCTCCCACCTCAGAGGCACAGCCCTGATGCCTGGCTGGAGCACCAAGAGCCTTTCATCCACATGGCTTGGAATAAAAGGGAGAAAAAATAGAAAGAAAGAAAGAAAGAAAGAGGATATAATAAAATAAAATAAAGCTATTATAATAAAAAAATAAGAAAAAAATTATTAAGAAAAAAATTTTAATTGTTTTAATATAAATTTATTAATTTTTTATAATAAAAAATAAGGAAAAAATTTATTAGGAAAAAAATTTTTAATTTTTTAAAATAAAAAATAAAAAATTAAGAAAAAATTTTTAATTTTTTAAAAGAAAAAAAATATTAATAAAAAAATTTTAAAAATTGTTTTAATATGAATTTATTAATTTTTTATAATAAAAAATAAGAAAAAAATTTATTAGAAAAAAATTTTTAATTTTTTAAAATAAAAAATAAGAAAAAAATTATTAAGATAAAAAATTGTTTTAAATTTTTTAAAATAAAAAATAAAAAAATCATTAAGAAAGAAAAATTTTTTAAAATAAAAAATAAGGAAAATATTATTAAGAAAAAATATTTTTTAAGTAAAAAAAAAAAAAAAAAGGACGGACCGAACCCTGGGACAAATGGTGAAAGCAAAGCTATACAGACAAAAGCTCACCCAGAAGCATACACATATACACTCACAAAAAGAGGAAAAGGGGAAAAATTAATATATCCTGCTCCCAAAGTCCACCTCCTAAATTTGGGATGATTCGTTGTCTATTCAGGTATTCAACAGATGCAGGCACATCAAGTTGTTTGTGGAGCTTTAATCCGCTGCTTCTGAGGCTGCTGGGAGAGATTTCCCTTTCTCTTCTTTGTTCGCACAGCTCCCGGGGTTCAGCTTTGGATTTGGACCTGCCTCTGCGTGTAGGTCGCCTGAGGGCGTGTGTTCTTCGCTCACACAGGACGGGGTTAAAGGAGCAGCTGATTCGGGGGCTCTGGCTCACTCAGGCCGGGGGGAGGGAGAGGTACGGATGCGGGGCGAGCCTGCGGCGGCAGAGTCCAGCATGACGTTGCAGCAGCCTGAGGCGCGTCGTTCGTTCTCCCGGGGAATTTGTCCCTGGATCATGGGAGCCTGGCAGTGGCGGTCTGCACAGGCTCCCGGGAGGGGCGGTGTGGATAGTGACCTGTGCTTGCACACAGGCTTCTTGGTGGCGGCAGCAGCAGCCTTAGCATCTCATGCCCGTCTCTGGGGTCCGCGCTGATAGCCGCGGCTCGCGCCCGTCTCTGGAGCTCCTTTAAGGGCGCTCTGAATCCCCTCTCCTCGCGCACCGCAAAACAAAGAGGCAAGAAAAAGTCTCTTGCCTGTTCGGCAGCTCCAGACCTTTTCCTGGACTCCCTCCCGGCTAGCTGTGGCGCACTAGCCCCTTCAGGCTGTGTTCACGCTGCCAACCCCAGTCCTCTCCCTGGGATCCGACCTCCGAAGCCCAAGCCTCAGCTCCCAGCCCCCGCCCGCCCCGGCGGGTGAGCAGACAAGCCTCTCGGGCTGGTGAGTGCTGGTCGGCACTGATCCTCTGTGCGGGAATCTCTCCGCTTTGCCCTCTGCACCCCTGTGGCTGCGTTCTCCT
The DNA here is from genome assembly GCF_028564815.1 of Eubalaena glacialis. NCBI lineage: Eukaryota > Metazoa > Chordata > Mammalia > Artiodactyla > Balaenidae > Eubalaena > Eubalaena glacialis. Next base: position 91,220,632 of record NC_083726.1, read on the forward strand.
CCGCGGCTCCGAAGCTTCCCCCCTCTGCCACCCGCAGTCTCCGCCCGCGAAGGGGCTTCCTAGTGTGTGGAAACCTTTCCTCCTTCATGGCTCCCTCCCACTGGTGCAGGTCCCATCCCTATTCTTTTGTCTCTGTTGTTTCTTTTCTCTTTTGACCTACCCAAGTACGTGGGGAGCTTCTTGCCTTTTGGGAGGTCTGACGTTTTCTGCCAGCGTTCAGTGGGTGTTCTGTAGGAGCAGTTCCACGTGTAGATGTATTTCTAATGTAACTGTGGGAAGGAAGGTGATCTCCGGGTTTTACTCTTCCGCCATCTTGCCCGACTCGCCGGAAACCTAAGTTTTGCTCTTACTGCCTTTCAACTGATTGGATCAGGGTCTCCCAGATTATTGAGTCTAATCTTTACCAAAAGTCAACTGATTGTAGATGTTAAGCATGACTACAAAATATCTTCACAAGAACGCTAGATTAGTGTTTGCTTGTATAGCTAGGTACCACAGCCTAGTCAAGTTGACACATAAAACTATCCATCACACTAACAGTCATTGAGTCTTTTCTGTGTTCAGATACTGTTCTCAATACCTCCATACTTATTTAACCCTCAAGCAATCTTCTGCAGTTGGTACTCCTATATCTGCATTTGATAGATGAACAAATGGAAGCATAAGTCAGCAGAAGTGACTTGCTCAGGATCATGCAGCATGTGTGATGAAGCTGAAAATCAACCCTAACCCTAATGCTGCAACCTGGCTCCCAGGTCCCCGCTCTGAACCGATTTACTCACTCCCTAATGTAAAGAGAAAGTTAGCTATGGCAGGAAGTCTCATAACTTCACAAGTGGACAGGATTTTTACCTTAAAGACGGTACCACGTTCGCTGACATCAAGGGCTATACACCATTTGGAGGGGTCCAGTCTTCTGAGTGGGTATTGCTCTCTCCTTCTGTCATGACCATTACCTCTGTCCACCTAACCCAGGCTCAGCCTGGTTTTGTGTTTGATGAGACCACAGTTGTGATATGATTGGTTATTTTAGCTATTATATGTTTTTTAACTAGCCTCGAAGAGGCTAATGCACGTTACAGAAGCCAAATACTGTCGAGAAACAAAGTTCACATAAAGAGATCCACTGAATTATGTTCTGACAATGTTTACACAGAATTGAAATAACCTCAGAGGTCCCAGGTAATCTCCATGATCACAGTATGGCTTCACGCGGTTGTTAACTCCACCACTAACTGCCTTGAGGTAGGAGGATCTGTGATTGCTGGAAATACCTCTTTTAACTCTTTCAGTTGTAAAAAGCAAAACAAGTCAAAATAGAAATGCAAATTACCTTCTACTGAAATTGAAGTAAAATAAGGTTAAATACAATAGAACTTCACAAAAAATTGATAATAGCCGTCCAACATGAATAACATGGGGAATGTGGCCCATTCCAAAAGACTGATTTTTCAGCTATTTCCATAATGTGATTCAAAATATTTTTTTCTCTTTAGTTTGTAGAACTCTCAAAATAATCAGCGATCTTCTGGCTTATGGGTGTGAGTCACCCATCTACTTACTGAGGTAGCCTCAAGAAAGGACTTGGAAACTGTAAGCGAAACTTAAGAAGCATTGATGAGCTAGGTAGAGGTTAAAGGATCATTCATATGGAAAATATGCTGTGTCTTCCAACATCACATGCAAGATAAGATCAGGCCAGCAGACACGCAGCCTTGTCAGACAGAGGCCGACTCAGATGGGTGTTTGAGAAGAAATACATCATCTGCAGCATCACCCTTTCTCTCTCCCAAGTACAAGGAGCATGTGGAAGAGTGTAAAGACAGAAAGTCAACACGTATCAGAAAGGAGTGAATCATGGTTTAAGCAGAGAGCTTTCAACAGCTTGCAACAGATGTTTCAGCATATGTTTTAAGATGTATCTTATATTTAAGAGTAAAAGAGAGTGGTTGATCATTGTAATATAAAAAGGTAAAAAGAATTGAACCTTATTCTTAGAAGTAAGGTGGCTGAATTGAAGATGAAGAAGACTGCATGGCAAGGAATGTGGGCAGCCTCTAGGAGCTAAGAGTGGCTCTGGCTGATAGCAAGCAAGGAAATAGGACTTCAGGACTACCATAGCAAGAAGGTGAATTTTGCCTGCTCCAAGAATGAACTGGCTTTTCCCCAGATCTCTCACACAAGAACTCAGCTTGGCTTATACTTTGATTTTAGCCTTGTAATACTCTGAGGAGAGAACCTACACAGGCTGTGCTGGATTTCTGACCTACAGAATTATAGGGAGATAAACCACAGGCAGTATGGCCTTTGTATTCAGAGGTCTTCGTTGAAGTTCTCACTGAGTTCCTCCCTTCTTCTCCCAAGCCTGGCAGGTATTCTTATGACTACTTCTTTCAACTCTTTATCAGCCGTGTGGCTGACAGTGTCCTGGTGCTCCGGTCAGGTGTCAGGCCTGTGCCTCTGAGGTGGGAGAACCGAGTTCAGGACATTGGTCCACCAAAGACCTCCTGGCTCCATGTAATAAATGGTGAAAGCTCTCTCAGAGATCTCCATCTCAATGCTAAGATCCAGCTCCACTCAACAACCAGCACGCTACAGTGCTGGAAACCTATGCCAAACAACTGGCAAGACAGGAACACAACCCCACCGATTAGCAGAGAAGCTGCCTAAAATCATAATAAGGCCACAGACACCCCTAAACACACCAACAGACGTGGACCTGCCCACCAGAAAGACAAGATCCAGCCTCATCCTCCAGAACACAGGCACTAGTCCCCTCCACCAGGAAGCCTACACAGCCCACTGAACCAACCTTAGCCACTGGGGACAGACACCAAAAAAACCAGGAACTACGAACCTGCAGCCTGTGAAAAGGAGACCCCAAACACAGTAAGTTAAGCAAAATGAGAAGACAGAGAAACACACAGCAGATGAAGGAGCAAGGTAAAAACCCACCAGACCAAACAAATGAAGAGGAAATAGGCAGTCTACCTGAAAAAAAATTCAGAGTAATGATAGTAAAGATGATCCAAAATCTTGGAAATAGAATGGAGAAAATACAAGAAACGTTTAACAAGGACCTAGAAGAACTAAAGAGCAAACAAACAATGATGAACAACACAATAAATGAAATAAACAATTCTCCAGAAGGAATCAATAGCAGAATAACTGAGGCAGAAGAACGGTAAGTGACCTGGAAGATAAAATAGTGGAAATAACTACTGCAGAGCAGAATAAAGAAAAAAGAATGAAAAGATTGAGGACAGTCTCAGAGACCTCTGGGACAACATTAAACACACCAACATTCGAATTATAGGGGTCCCAGAAGAAGAAGAGAAAAAGAAAGGGACTGAGAAAAAATTTGAAGGGACTATAGCTGAAAACTTCCCTAATATGGGAAAGGAAATAGTCAATAAAGTCTAGGAAGCACAGTGAGTCCCATACAGGATAAACCCAAGGAGAAACATACCAAGACACATATTAATCAAACTATCAAAAATTCAATACAAAGAAAAAATATTAAAAGCAGCAATGGAAAAACAACAAATAAAATACAAGAGAATCCCCATAAGGTCAACAGCTGATCTTTCAGCAGAAACTCTGCAAGCCAGAAGGGAGTGGCAGGACATATTTAAAGTGATGAAAGGTAAGAACCTACAAACAAGATTACTCTACCCAGTAAGGATCTCATTCAGATTCGATGGAGAAATTAAAACCTTTACAGACAAGCAAAAGCTAAGAGAATTCAGCACCACCAAGCCAGCTTTACAACAAACGCTAAAGGAATTTCTCTAGTCAGGAAACACAAGAGAAGGAAAGGACCTACAACAACAAACCCAAAACAATTAAGAAAATGGTAATAGGAACATACATATCAATAATTACCTTAACTGTAAATGGATTAAATGCTCCAACCAAAAGACACAGACTGGCTGAATGGATACAAAAACAAGACCCATATATATGCTGTCTACAAGAGACCCACTTCAGACCTAGGGACACATACAGACTGAAAGTGAGGGGATGGAAAAAGATATTCCATGCAAATGGAAATCAAAAGAAAACTGGAGGAGCATTTCTCATATCAGACAAAATAGACTTTAAAATAAAGACTATTACAAGAGACAAAGAGGGCACTACGTAATGATAAAGGGATCAATCCAAGAAGAAGACATAACAATGGTAAATATTTATGCACTCAACATAGGAACACCTCAATACATCAGGCAAATGCTAACAGCCATAAAAGGGGAAACTGACATTAACACAGTCATAGTAGGGGACTTTAACACACCACTTTCACCAATGGACACATCATCCAAAATGAAAATAAATAAGGAAACACAAGCTTTAAATGACACATTAAACAAGATGAACTTAATTGATATTTATAGGACATTCCACCCAAAAACAGCAGAATACACTTTCTTCTTAAGTGCTCATGGAACATTCTCCAGGATAGATCATATCTTGGGTCACAAATCAAGCCTTGGTAAACTTAAGAAAATTGAAGTCGTATCAAGTATCTTTTCCGACCACAACGCTATGAGACTAGATATTAATCACACGAAAAAATCTGTAAAAAATACAAACACACGGAAGCTAAACAATAAACTACTTAATAACCAAGAGATCACTGAAGAAATCAAAGAGGAAATCAAGAAATACCTAGAAACAAATGACAATGAAAACATGACGACCAAAAACCTATGGGCTGCAGCAAAAGCAGTTCTAAGAGGGAAGTTTATAGAAATACAATCTTACCTCAAGAAACAAGAAACATCTCAAATAAACAAGCTAACCTTACACCTAAAGCAATTAGAGAAAGAAGAATAAAAAAAACCCAAAGTTTGCAGAAGGAAAGAAATCATAAAGATCAGATCAGAAATAAATGAAAAAGAAATGAAGGAAACAATAGCAAAGATCAATAAAACTAAAAGCTGGTTCTTTGAGAAGATAAACAAAATGATAAACTATTAGCAAGACTCATCAAGAAAAAAAGGGAGAAGACTCAAATCAATAGAATTAGAAATGAAAAGGAGAAGTAACAACTGACACTGCAGAAATACAAACGATCATGAGACATTACTACAAGCAAACATATGCCAATAAAATGGACAACCTGGAAGAAATGGACAAATTCTTAAAAATGCACAACCTTCTGAGACTGAACCAAGAAGAAAGAGAAAATATAAACAGACCAATCACAAGCACTGAAATTGAAACTGTGATTAAATATCTTCCAACAAACAAAAGCCCTGGACCAGATGGCTTCACAGGTGAATTCGATCAAACATTTAGAGAAGAGCTAACACCTATCCTTCTCAAACTCTTCCAAAATGTAGCAGAGGGAGGAACACTCCCAAACTCATTCTACAAGGCCACCATCACCCTGATACCAAAACTAGATAAAGATGTCACAAAGAAAGAAAACTACCGGCCAATATCACTGATGAACATAGATGCAAAAATCCTCAATAAAATACTAGCAAACAGAATCCAACAGCATATAAAAGGATCATACACCATGACCAAGTGGGGTTTATCCCAGGAATGCAAGGATTCTTCAATATACACAAATCAATCAACGTGATACACCATATTAACAAATTGAAGGATAAAAACCATAGGATCATCTCAATAGATGCAGACAAAGCTTTTGACAAAATTCAACACCCAGTTATGATAAAAACCCTCCAGAAAGTAGGCATAGAGATAACTTTCCTCAACATTATAAAGGCCATTTATGACAAACCCACAGCCAACATCATTCTCAATGATGAAAAACTGAAACCATTTCCACTAAGATCAGAAAAAAGACAAGGTTGCCCACTCTCACCACTATTATTCAACATAGTTTTGGAAGTTTTAGCCACAGCAATCAGAGAAGAAAAAGAAATAAAGGGAATCCAAATCAGAAAAGAAGAAGTAAAGCTGTCACTATTTGCAGATGACATGGTACTGTACATAGAGCATCCTAAAGATGCCACCAGAAAACTACTAGAGCTAATCAATGAATCTGGTAAAGTAGCAGGATGCAAAATTAATGTACAGAAATCTCTTGCATTCCTATACACCAATGTTGAAAAATCTGAAAGAGAAATTATGGAAACACTCCCATTTACCATTGCAACAAAAAGAATAAAATACCTAGGAATAAACTTACCTAAGGAGACAAAAAACCTGTATGCAGAAAACTATAAGACACTGATGAAAGAAAATAAAGATGATACAAAAAGATGGAGAGATATACCATGTTCCTGGATGGGAAGAATAAACATTGTGAAAATGACTGTACTACCCAAAGCAATCTACAGATTCAGTGCAATCTCTCTCAAACTACCAATGGCATTTTTCACAGAATTAGAACAAAAAATTTCACAAGTTGTATGGAAACACAAAAGACCCTGAATAGCCAAAGCAATCTTGAGAAAGAAAAACGGAGCTGGAGGAATCAGGCTCCCTGACTTCAAACTATACTACAAAGCTACAGTAGTCAAGACAGTATGGTACTGGCACAAAAACAGAATTATAGATCAATGGAACAAGATAGAAAGCCCAGAGATAAACCCATGCACATATGGTCACCTTATTTTTGATAAAGGAGGCAAGAATATACAATGGAGAAAAGACAGCCTCTTCAATAAGTGCTTCTGGGAAAACTGGACAGCTACATGTAAAAGAATGAAATTAGAACACTCCCTAACACTATACACAAAAATAAACTCAAAATGGATTAAAGACCTAAATGTAAGGCCAGAAACTATAAAAGTCTTAGAGGGAAACAAGGGCAGAACACTCTATGACATAAATCACAGCAAGATCCTTTTTGACCCACCACCTAGAGAAATGGAAATAAAAACAAATATAAACAAATGGGACCTAATGAAACTTAAAAGCTTTTGCACAGCAAAGGAAACCATAAACAAGATGAAAAGACAATTGTCAGAATGGGAGAAAATAGTTGCAAATGAAGGAACTGACAGAGGACTAATCTACAAAATTTACAAGCAGCTCAATATCAAAAAAACAGACAATGCAATCCAAAAATGGGCAGAAGACCTAAATAGACATTTCTCCAAAGAAGATATACAGACAGCCAACAGACACATGAAAGAATGCTCAACATCATTAATCATTAGAGAAATGCAAATCAAAACTACAATGAGGTATCATCTCACACCGGTCAGAATGGCCATCATCAAAAAATCTAGAAACAATAAATGCTGGAGAGGGTGTGGAGAAAAGGGAACCCTCTTGCACTGTTGGTGGGAATGTAAATTGATACAGCCACTATGGAGAACAGTATGGAGGTTCCTTAAAAAACTAAAAATAGAACTACCATACGACCCAGCAATCCCACTACTGGGCATATACCCTGAGAAAACCATAATTCAAAAAGAGTCATGTACCACAATGTTCATTGCAGCTCTATTTACAATAGCCAGGACATGGAAGCAACCTAAGTGTCCATCATCGGATGAATGGATAAAGAAGGTGTGGCACATATATACAATGGAATATTACTCAGCCATAAAAAGAAATGAAATGGAGGTATTTGTAGTGAGATGGATGGAGTTAGAGTCTGTCATACAGAGTGAAGTAAGTCAGAAAGAGCAAAACAAATACTGTATGCTAACACATATATATGGAATCTACAAAAAAACAAAAAAAAGGTATGAAGAACCTAGGGGCAGTACAGGAATAATTACGCAGATGTAGAGAATGGACTTGAGGATATGGGGTGGGGGAAGGGTAAGGTGGGACAAAGTGAGAGAGTGGCATGGACTAATATACACTACCAAATGTAAAATAGATAGCTAGTGGGAAGGAACTGCATAGCACAGGGAGATCAGCTCGGTGCTTTGTGACCACCTAGAGGGGTGGGATAGGGAGGTGGGAGGGAGACGCAAGAGGGAGGAGATATGGATATATGTATATGTATAGCTGATGCACTTTGTTATACAGCAGAAACTGACACAGCATTGTAAAGCAATTATACTCCAATAAAGATGTTAAAAAAAAGAAGTAAGGTATATTCATTTTCCCCAGTAAAGTGCTAGATGTAGGCCTTCAAAAAATGTAAGTGAACAGTTTAAGGTACATTAATGTTCTGTGGAAATTGACATTTGAAAAAAGTAGGCCTTGTGTTGTCAAAACAAAGAAATGGGAAGCTTCTCAAGATGAACAATAGAGGGAGGAAAGCAACATTGAGACAGATAAAGAAAAGCAGGAGGTTTTGAGTACAGAAAGATGACTGTTGGCAAAGAGACCGGGTGGAAGCCTGATGTGGAGTGAGGGCTTGAACAGAGAAGCGGGTCGTGAGCAGTTCAGGCTCCCGAGGAGGCAGAGGCAGCCCGATTGCAAGTTTTATCAGGTCATGGCTAGGAGAGGGAGAAGGCTGGCTGTGTTCAGAAGATGGTAATTTTTGGGCTTCCCTGGTGGTGCAGTGGTTAAGAATCCGCCTGCCGAGGCAGGGGACGTGGGTTCGAGCCCTGGTCCGGGAAGAACCCACATGCTGCAGAGCAACTAAGCCCGTGCAACACAACTATTGAGCCTGCGCTCTAGAGCCCATGAGCCACAATTACTGAAGCCCACGTGCCTAGAGCCCATGCTCTGCAACAAGAGAAGCCACCGCAATGAGAGGCCCGCGCACTGCAATGAAGAGTAGCCCCCGCTCACCACAACTAGAGAAAGCCTGCGCACAGCAACAAAGACCCAACACAACCAAAAATAAATAAATAAAATAAATAAATTTAAAAAAAATGTTTTGAAAAAGAAGATGGTAATTTTGGCCAAAATGTGTCCTCTAGAAGGAAATGAGAGGTGAGTGGGGAAAAGCTGAGACCTCAGCTGACTCTTGCGGCCTCTCTGGACACTGGCAATGGCCATCAGTGTCTGCCTTTAAGGATGAAACGGAGGGTAATAAGTAACCACTTCCTAGAGAGCACAAAAGCTTTCCCTTTGATTATGGCTTTTCTGTGAACCTAAGGCATCTTCACAGTGAGTCAGTGAGGTCAGGGAGGCCCTGGGCCGGGGGTGCTGACACTGGCCCATGAAATTACTCTCCAGGTCCTGAGTAGGTGGGAAGGAGAGGGCGAGGTGGTGTCTCTGGGGTCAGACTGCCTGAATCAGACACAGCTCTGCCACCCCCAGGCTCTGTGACCTGATAATTTACTTCACCTTTCTAATCTCAGTTTCCTCATCTGTAAAATGGGACTAAAGACACCATCTCCCTCATAGTATTGTTAGGATGATTAAATAGATAATGCCCAGTGCTAGGCATAAAGTGGGGCTCAGAAAGTGTTCACAAGTATTGTCACCTGTATAGTGTGCCTGCTGTGTGCTTGGCTCTCTTTTAGTGAGATGCTTTTGCTATAGTTATCTCATTTAAACCTCATAATAATATATACACGTTGCTTTTATTACTTACATTTTTTTTACCTGTAAGAAAACTACCTGCAAGAGCTCAGAGAGAATAACTTGTCAAGAATAACACATGTAGTCACTATGTGAATCTATGTCTTTCTTGATCCAAGTCGATGTTAACTGTCCTGTGATGCTTAGCCTTTTTAAGAGCAGATGTGGAGGGCTATTGGGAGCCAACAGCTGAGTACAGAGGCAAGAGGCTCGGTTCTGGCTATAATAAAATGATTCATCATGTCACTACTCTACACCAAGACCCTTCTAATGGTGATCCAACAAGACCGAGACCCCTCAGTGTGGTTGGTAATAGGAAATCATACTTTTTTGATCCCTTGATGTGTGCTACACACTGAAAAAGGAGATTTACCATTTAATACTAACAGGAATTCTGAGAGGTAGCTACCATTATCATCTCCAATTTGCAGATGAGGAAATGGGGCTAGTAGGTGGCTGAACCAAAATTTGAAAGGACATCTGTCTGGTCTTAGAGCCCATGACTTACCACCCCTGGTACTGTCTTGTTCTGCATCTGTAGGTTGATTGGCCTCACATCCACATTTCTGGCCTCATCTCCCACTGCTCTTTTGAAGTAATTTGCTCCCTAAATCCCTCTCCTCACTGCCATGAAACGTACCTTGTGCTTTGTGATTGCCATGGTTTTCCTGTGTTGTCATCCACCTCCATATCTTCTTCCCCATAATTTCTTTTGGCATAATGCCATCCTTTAGATCCTTTTTCTCAAACACCCTGCCTAGTTTGGTTGCAACTTATCTGAAAACCCAAAGCACTTATTGACTTACTTATTCAGCAATTACCATTTGCTAGTTCGTATTCTTAATAAACCTTTCATGTGTCTGTGCCTTTCCTTTTCTAATAGGTTACCAAGCTCTTGGAGTTCATGTCTTTTTTTTTTTACCCGCAGAAATCCTTGCTTTGCACATCATCTAACCGAATAAATATCAACTAATCCACTCTTTTCAGGAAAATAGTATACTCATTAAGAGAGATAATTTTAAAACTGCAAGAAAACATCTATTACACAATTATAGCACAAGTCATAGCTTATGGATATTTGAATAAAGAGCCTTCATTATTCCAATGAAAAGAAAGTGAGTGAATGGAGAGAATCATAGCCAAGGAAAAAAGTATAATAAAAAGACCCAAAATGGATGGAACATACCAGAGTCATGTTGGAGTTTACCTACCAGTTTGGAAGACTGGTCAACTGTGTGCCCCAATTGCAGCAACTAATGTGACAGAAAAAATCAATACATATACAGCTTGTAAGTAGCATTTCATTTCTCCTAGATGTCTCTTTAATTGCCTTAATACTAAACAAAAATTTTGTATGTTATGATATTATTTAATTTTTGACTTCATTCACATAAATGAGAGAAAGATGATTTAGAAGTAAAGCTGGTATTAGATAGATTTAGAAATTTTTATGCCGTCTTGCATTATTTGGTTGCACAAGAAGCAAGCAATTTCTGTAGTCATGTAGGTTTAAGTAGTTATCTAGTTTTAAACTTTTTCTTTTAAGAACTTAATATTTATTTTCTGATATTTTATTATCACATTGTTTTGTGTTGTGCATGTGTGGGTTTTAAACATATGTGTGTTTCAAACATGTATCTGCTTTGCTAGACATTTAGGCTACTATTCATTTCCATACTTGCTGAATTAAATCTTTTAGTAGGAACTATAGTTCACTGATAGAATGTTACAAAAATCAGATTCTCACTATTAGTTTTACTTTACTTCTCACTCCTTTATCCAAACATTCCTTAGGAATATGTAGAATCTGTTTCTATTTCATGTACTAACAGATGATATTTGTAAGAGAATCTGAGATCTCTTAATATCCCATGACTTTCTTCTTTTTTAATATCTTCCCATCTTGCCTTCAGATATTTTTAGAGGACAAAATGTAGAGATTTTGTATCACTGTTATATCACCTTGCATAAAGCAGGGAACTAAAAAATATTCTCAAAGAGACTTTTTTTCCCCTTTTTGGATCACTATTAAGTAGTATTTCTCTATTCAGTTCCTGCTTTATTTATACCTCAAATAATTCTGTACAAAGTTGACTATTTAAATGGGAGAGCATACGAATCATTATTACCCTGTTTACCAGCTCTTTTAAATGTGTGCAATTTATTTTAATACAGAACAGCTGGAGAACAATCAGGTGAAACCTCTGTTGGAATCAAGAAATAATTAAATCATCTTCATGCTAATTTCCACCATCTTCTGTTGCAGATGGCAATGCTGTCACCTTCCAATGATCTTTCTCAGAGATGACTCTAAATGTAGAACCTCTGCTTGCTTGTAGCAACCTGACTTATTTTAAAGGATAAGTGGAAGAAAGGAAGGACATGATAGCATCTCCTCGTCTCTGGGTATGGGTATTATTTTGTTGAAATTGTAGACAGATGTGGAAGATGGTTTTGTAAGGCACTCAAGCCCAGAATTGTAAGTGGTCTATGTTACTAATAATACATTCAGTGTAATCCATCTGCCTCCTATGTGAAGAAATGTGGCTATTTTCTACAAAATGCATTTTGAAAAAGCCACCTTTAAAAAGCCATCCCATTTGTGTGGGATAATTCTTGAGAAGATGGTGGGTTATGCTGCATAGAGTCATTGGATCTGATAGGCAAGCTCCTAAAACCTTTTTGTGTTCATTTCAAAATATCATTTACCCAGGTAAAATATTTTGTATCTTTGAATTTGATTAGGTAAGAATAAGTGGATTTATATGGAAATAATTATAATTTTTTTCAACATACATTACCCTTCATGCACCTCCCCCACCCCTCGTCAGCTCCCCTCCCCGCTCCCTCAACCATTGCTTCCAGGGATATTTCCCTTATGTGTCTTATTCCCCATGCTGCCTGAGTCCTTTCAGGAGAATGTGCCATACATAACCAGCCACCTCTTTCCCACCCACCTGGAAAAGTCTCTTCATATGGAAAAAAAGGGAAAGTTTTAATATGAAAAGTAAATATATTCATCCATCCAAGTGAGTGCTAGGCACTGGGCTAGGTCCAGAACATAAACACATGAGGTTGGGGTCTTATTCTCAGCAGTGGAATCACCTATGGCACAGAAGTAGACACATAACCAGATAGAGACACAGTGTATGGGCCACAATCACAACAGGAAAGAAGACACACTCAAGTTAGGATAACTGGAGGAGGGTTTGTTCATAAAGTATAGACCCCACAGGGGTTGGTGCCCCAGGCTAGTAAGGGCAGAGTTACTGTTATCACCCCAAGGCCTGAAGGGAAGAGGGAAGAGAACAGTTACTCGAAGCCAGAGGAGAGAATCCTGTAGAAATGTTGAGACGTGAAAAGAGTGACACATCCATCCGGAGGCAGCCTTGCTGGAATCTTCCCTGACCTCCCTTCCTCCCATCTCCTGTCAGGGCTCCCCAGTGAAATCAAACTGGAAGGCAGAGGCCATGGGGGCCAGTTGTAGCCCACACAGGGCAGGCTCCTGGAGAGAACAGAGAGGAGCAGAGTGGAGAAACAGTCTCAGGGACAACAGGAGACACTGAGCACATACAGGTAAAATGTCCTGCCAGCCGGTGCTCACCATCCAGCAGGGAGGAGGAGGAGTAAAGAGACGTGGACAGCCCAGCTCCACACATGCTCCCGAAGCGGCCACCCCGTGTGCCACTGGAGCACTGAGGACAGACACCCATCCTGGGGGTGGTGTGGGGTGGGCTCACAGGGGCACTCCTGGATTTTGAGGGGTGAGGGGTTTTCCTGGTGAGAAAACTAGCTGCTGCCAGCTGGGAACTGGCTTGGCACTCACGGTCAGACCTGGGTGTCCTGCTGCATGTAAATAATTTCACAGAACTGCAACATCCGAAAATGTTGACAAATCTGTGCTCAGATGGATCAAGTCAAAAACAAGGGCACTCTGAAATCACGTCTGAACAGAGACAAGAGCTGGAACATTGTCCAAACCTCAAAAATGGCCAAACATTCCTCCATCCTAGAAAATATGAGCGACTGTTCCTTCCTTACAAATGACAGATTTAGCTTTGCTTCAATTCTTCCCCCTTATTGATAAGATTTATTGTGAAACTCAGTTGCAGCCAGCAACCAGTCCTGAGCAAAGGTCTTCCTTCCTCCCTGTATTCACCTAATACTAACCCCAATCCTATGATAGTTTCCTTCTAAACCCTCTTCCTGAGGCATCCCAGAGTTCTAAGGTGTCATTCTCCCTTTCTGCAATGAGTAATAGACTCAACTGTCAATAATCACGGTGTGTTCCTTGTGGTTTGAAGCTGGAAAGTATCAACACCATTTAAAACTGAGAAAGGACATTTTAGGCATGTAAAAAATGCATAAAATGGAGCGAATCTGATACATTGGAAAAAATTGTAAGTAGTTCACAATGATTGGAGCTATCTAAGTCCGTGAGAGGCTGTAAACGTGCCCCTATGTCTGTAAACAAAACTAAATTTCACTCTTTCCCAGCTTGTGTAATTAGGCGAGGAAGAGGAATAACACGTCTAAAAATTGGAGAAAGATTTTACATTTTGAAATAACCCCAAACTTACCTGTGTACACAAATTAAAATAGTTTTTTTCCTAGATTTTCTGACTGCAAAATTGCAACAGATTTATAGAGCTGTACTTCCTAATTTTTGTGAAGTGAGGTGGAAATGTGGCTTGTTTGTGGGTATCTTCAACATGCTTAGTTGACCTACACTGGGTAACCCAGAACTCTGGGGCAGTTTTGGGGAGGGAAGAGTGGGAGAAAAGAATTGATAGCATCTCCTGGTCTCTAAGGAGTCAGTATTATTTTAATGAAACTTTCAAGGAGATATGGAAAAATGATTTTGCAAAGCCTCAAGCTCAGAATTTTAAGTGACACATGTAACTAATAAGGCATTTGGCTTAATTCATCTGCCTCCTAAGAAATGTGGCTGTTTTCATTTTTCTCATTGTAGCAAGAGGAGACTGGAGTAGGAAGAAGGGACAAGACACTAAGCAGCCCTTTTATACTGAGCCTGGAAGTTTCTCTGTTCTTTGAAGATACCAAGGAGTCACTATATCAAGTCTTGCAAAATCCATATCTTTAAGCAGAGGCATATATATGCAGCCGTTGGTAGTTGATAACTTTCTGATGTTTTCCTTGTCAAATCATCATAAATAAAATTAATATTAAAATAATAATTGCTGAAACTTTTATAGAATTTACTTTATGCCAGGCATCATACTTAGCGCTTTCCATACATTCATTAGTTTACTCCCCACAAGAACCTTGTGAAGTAAGTATTGTGATGATTTTGAAGAAGGAATTGAGAGACAGAGAGTTTAAGGAGTTTACCCAGAGTCACACAGCTAGTAAGTGAAGGAACTGAGCTTTGAACCCAAGGAGTTTGTCTATAGAGTCTGTGCTTTGCTGGATTCGAAGAGTTAAGCAGTGTGGTGTAGAGCAGTGCTTTATTTTCAAACCTTAATGTGCGTGGGAATCTTTGGGGGCTCTTTAAGAATAATTCCTGGTTCAATAGATCCTGCCTGAGAATCTGCATTTCTACCAAGTGCTGTTGATTTGCTTCGTGCAGCAAGAGAGATCGAGGACCTGCAGTTAGAAAAGTGGAGTCCACGTCCTAAGGGTAAGACTCTCACTCAGTTGTCTCTGTGCTGCTCCTTTTCCTGATGTGTCACATGAGCAGGTCAGGTGATTTTAAGGCCCAGCCAAGCTTGCAAACTCCCGCATCTCCTGATTTCAGACTGGAGGTTCCTTCCAGCTGTCGTGGTACGGCTCTCCTGGTCGTGACAGCATAGGAGGCCCGAGAGGGGAGCTGGTGTGGGCAGCCTCCTCCCCACGGGCTGAGTTCAGGTGACAGTGCTTGAGCTTCTGGCCGGACAGGGGTGCTCCACTATCAGCTGTTTCCTTCCAAAACTGAGCGGTCTCCCAGCATCTGGCGCTGCTCCCTTTCACCTCATGGATTCTCATTCTCTGTCACAGCTGATTAGGGGGCTGGATCTAAAAATGGAGCCTGGGACTTCCCTGGTGGCGCAGTGGTTAAGACTCCGCGCTCCCAGTGCAGGGGGCCTGGGTTCAATCTCTGGTCAGGGAACTAGATCCCACATGCATGCCGCAACTAAGGAGGTCACGTGCCGCAACTAGGAGCCTGCCTGCAGCAACTAAGACCTGGCGCAACTAAATAAGTATTTAAAAAAAAAAAAAAAAAAATGGAGCCTGATACTCAAGGTACCACATTGTGTCATTTTTGTTGTGCCCTGTAATTAGAGCCCCAAATTGTAATATTCCTGTGAAGAAATCTTTAGCATCTTAATAAAGTTCCTTCTTCTTTTAGAAGGGTTTCTACTATTAGACTAACAGAAGATACTTAACTCTCAGTGTGACCAGCCAATGTTGAGCTTAAAACTCATAATTTTCAAACTCCTTTTGCTTTTGTAATAACTGTGAGGACCTGTGAATAGAGAGTGATTAACCCTCTTACAACTTAAGCTTCAAAGAAAGTTTCATTGTTATGGTTCCCTAAATCTCCAAGTCTTGTACCTGTGATTTAGGACTCCATTTCCCGGTAATCCCCAGTTCTATATTCACTATGCAAATCACAGATTTGTGTTTCAGATGATCAGTCAGGGTCCACAGTAGTGGGCCTTTCTCCTTTTTCTTCCTTTTGCTTTGATCACGCAGTGCTTCAGCACACACTCAATAAATTATGCAAAGAATTTCTCCAGATGCAGAGCTGTGTGACATTATGCATTATAGTTTCCTTGCTGCATTTTGACATTTTGTGAAACTTAATTGCATTTGATGATGCTCTCAGCCTAACCAGGCCAGAGCAGCAGTATTATACCCCTGCTGTGCTCAGCAGTGCCTTCTGGAAGGTTGGGGAGAAGGGTGGTTGCTTTCCTTTTACCATGTTTAAGCAATTCATTATTTCTTAACTACATCCAGGTTAGTTACAAGTCATGAAGATGTTTGCACAGCATAATCTTTTAGGCATATGTTTAATTTCCGTGTAGAGAAACAAGTCTTTCCATCTTTAGAATGATCTCTATATTGGAGGTATTGAATGATCTGGCTTCCGAATTTTACCTGATCTGTGGTTAAGGATGCTTTTATTATGTGCTGTTGATACTCAATGATTATTCCAGCCATGATTGAGGATTAGTATGTCTGATACTTAACCAGGGATGGGATTTTTAGGATAAAAGGCACAGAGTTTCAGAAATTATTATAAAGCTTGTGATGGGTATAGTAAGATAAGGATGATGGCTCCAAAAACCCCTGAAGAGAAACACAGTTGGTCTGTTATCTCTGTCCATGTGTCTTTCTTGGCTAAATTCTCCATTCCCGCTTGTATTGAAGATCTGGAATAGATAGAAGAGAGCTATAAAAATCTGGGAAGCACTTCTCTGGGATTTTCTTAACATTGGAAAAATGGTGGAATCCTTGTTCCTAACAGAGTAAGTACTGTATTTAACTATCCCCTGTGTCTCTAAAAGCAGTTTTCATGTTAATTGCTTTTGGATTATAGTAAAAATATTAAGAATAGCTATTGAACAGGCAGAAGTTAGGGCAGAAATCTGGGCAACTTCACAAGACAGGCTGCTTCTCCCCTCCCAGGCCTAACCTCCTATATTCTACCCACCCCTTGCCTAGCAGCCCAGGAATTCAGGCAGCAGCTCTCCCAGGATTGTGGGGTTAGGTGGTGTCCCCTGAGACTGTACTGTGTTTTCTGGAGCAGTGTTAGATGAATCAGAACACAGTCTATGGTTTTCCCTTTCCTTTGGACCAATAATTGGTTATTCATTCAGGCCATGGACTCCTGGCTCTGTATATGAAGGCTTATAAAAAAAAAAGGAAGAGGCCACAAATGAAATTTGTCTCTCTCTGCCAGATAGCCTGTTATTTGGATTTAAATTCCCTTTTCTGAAATATCACTTTCATCTTTACATACCCACATGCATTTTGAATTTGAATATTTGGTTTAAAAAATTGGAACTCATGTACATTGTTCCCTCCCCACCATGTCAATTCCAGTGTAGCTCTGATGACTTTGAAATGTTATACATGGAAAATGGAATATACTTTCACATAATAGGCTATTGTGAAATAGATGTATTATGTGTTCTAACTTTTTACTGTACAATATTTTTGGTAAATATTGAATGTATAACAAAAATTGTAATAAAACATTCGATAAATTTTAGAGCTTCACATGAATTCAGTGAAGACCTCTGTATTGTGTGCTCCTCCCGCAATCCTTTCTGCCTCAGGGGTACCATTATCTAGAATTTTATGTTTATTTTTCCTTTTTTTGTTTTCTTTATGGCTTTACCATATATGTTTGTATCCTTAAATTTTTTTTTTTTTAGTTTTTCATGTTTTTGAAATTTATATAAATCAAATCATCATCCTTTGGGTGTTTTCTTTGAAATTTTTTTTTTCACTCACTTTTATGTTCCTGAAATTCATCTACATTTTTGCTTTTAGCTGTAATTGATTCCTTTCAGTGGCTATAGAATATTTCATTATAGGATTGTACTACTATGTATTCATAATGCTATTGATAGACTTTGGTCCGTCATCTTGAAGCTCTCCCTCTGGTTTCCCACTATTTTGCTGCCTATCACAAACAGTCCTGGTGTGAACAATTTTTATATGCTCATTGGTGTAAATGTACGAGACTTTCTCTAGTTAATATTCCTAGGATTGACATTTCTGAAACTTAAGGCATGGACACCATCAGCATTACTGGATGAATCAAAAAATTTTAAGGTCATTAGATAAATTTTCAGTCTTATTAGTGAAATATATGCAATCCAATTGATCCATATCTTTGCCAATACTTGATACTGTCAGATTTAAAATTCTGACCAATCTGTTGGGTGTAAAATGGTGTGTCTCTGTGGTTTTTAACTTGTTTTTCTATGAAATACTAATGAGATTCAGCATATTTTTATAGTGTACTATCGGCCACTGGGATTTCCTTTTCTGTGAAGGCCTGTTTTAAGTCTTTGCCTATTTTTATGGGCTGAATTGTGTCAGCCCAAAACTCACATGCTGAAGTCCTAACCACCAGTACTTCCGCGTGTGACTGTATTTGGAAATACGATCTTAAAAGAGGTAGTTAAGTGAACATGAGGTTGTTAGGGTGAGCTCTAATTCAATACAACTAGTGCCCTAATAAGAGGAAATTTGGACACAGACAAGTCCAGAAGGAAGATGATGTGAAGACACAGGAAGAAGATGGCTATCTGCCAGCCTAGGAGAGAGGTCCCAGAAAAACCAGGACAGCCAATGCCTTGATTTGAACTTAGAACTGTGAGAAAATACATTTCTATTGTTTAAACAACCCAGTCTGTTGTACTGTGTTATGGCAGCCCAGGAAGACTAATACTGTTATTAATTTTAATAATAACTTCCTCTATGGTTTATATTGATTGTGTCTTATTTAAGAAATACTTCTCCATTCCAAATACATAAAGATCCTCCTATATTCTATTTTTAAAATTTTTAGTTTCGCTTTTTCATATTTAAGTTTTTAAAGAACCTGTAATTGACTTTTTTAGTGTGCACAGAGTAACCCGGAGTACAGTTCTTCTTTCACTATATCAAAAAACACTGATCAGCATATGATTTAGAAAAAAGCGGTCCAGCCTTTCCCCACTGAAGTTTGCACATATCTGTGAGTGTTTTTACTTCCCCTGTGCTAATACCACATTGTTTTAAATATTATAACCTTATAATAATTATGGATGTTTGGTACAACAACTATTCTCAACTGGTTAATTTCTTTCTATTTTTTTCTGTGGGTTCTTAGCTCTTCTTGGATGTTAAATATTCCAAATTTATAAAGTTTCAATTAAAATCATATTGAATTTATAGATCATTTCAGGAGACTTGATCTCATTAAGATTTTCAGTTTTTCTGCAACTGCAGAGCTAATGTAGACTATAACTTGTACTGATTCAAGTGACAGAAGTCAGTGGATCTTGAACCAGGCATGCATATCTTAAACAACACTTCCATTTTAGTACTCAGCAAGCTGATTGATTGCCTGGAAATGAATCCCAATTATGTGCTATGGCTGTTCACAAGGTATTTCAGGATCCCCTTTCTCCTGCTGCCTTTTAAAGCATTCTGTATTTTTGGACTCATGCAGTTACAGAGTCATTGTGATGTCAGGTTATCTATGCAATGCAGAATAAGTATCTTTTTTCACAGTGAAACTTTTAATTTTGGGGATAAATTACCTTTCCCATTGAACTTTCATTCATCTTGAATTAAATTTTTTTTTCTTTGAATACACTACGTGTATTTGTTTCCTTAGTCCTTTAATTTGGGCATAATGGAGCATGTACATAGACACCATGGCAGCTTGGTTGCCTTTTCCCTGAGCAGCAAGTCATAAACATTCTAAAATCTAACAACTTTTCATCTTATCAATTAACTCATATTTGCTAAGTCTAATCAATTGCACAAATAATTATAATAGAACAGCAGGTCTTCCGCACAGTGATAAATTGTTATCACTGGTTTTTAAGCCATGAGATTCAAATCAACACTGTTAACCCTTAACAGTGATAGCTGACATCTATTGACTGCTTGTTTTGTGCCCAGGCTGTTTTGCATTTTATGTGTGCTACCTCGTTGACTTTGTCACTAGTCTGTTTAACTGACGTGGAAATGGGGGTGAGGAGAGTTAAGTACTGTAGCCAAGGCCACTTAATAATAAGTGGCAGAGACTTAATTTGAACTTTAGAGGCAGTGTTCTTAACCTCTACACCTGCTTTTCTTGCAAGATAATCAACTGGGAAAAAACAGTACTACCACGAGTTAAATTATGTCTCTTAGCTCTGAAATCACCATTTTTTTCTAATCAGCCTGCCATATACTCTCAAAGTAGAAAGTGATGAAACAATGTATAAAAACCCAGATTTCTTCCTTAATTCCACATTCTCCATTCTTTAATTCACATGGTACTGTCTCTACCTTAAAACTTATCCTTTTTTTCTCACCATCCTTGTTTTTCTTTTGGTTTTGCTGACTCCAATTACTTACCTCTTGTTTTCCTTACACTTGATTTACTAATGTGTATTCAAAGAACAATGGGTAATTTCATTAGAAAAGTTATACCTAAGTTAATAAGAAACATGTCTTTATAACCGGTAGAAGATATTTCCATCATTTTATGCTTTAAAATTATTTATTTATTATTTTAGAATAGGTAATACATGCACGTGATATTGGAAGTCAAATTCTAAATGTCCAAAAAAGTAGTAAGTAAAAAATGAGTCCCTCTTTGGTCTTCTGCTCTCTAATGACCATTTCCTTCCATAGAGAGAATCACTTAGACCATGTTTTGACGTATATTGAGATGTAAAAAGGAGAAATTCACTACTTTGTGAAATACATTTGTCTCTCTTAGAAGCTTAGTTTTTTGGTTGCTTTTAAATTATTTCCCTGTATTGGTTTTGATACTTTTACAAATCTCATGCACAGTAACTAGTACAGTAATATTTATTTTGAGAGGTTTAACTCATCATCAGTGATCTGCAATGTTTTGTAGAGTATTTATTTTTGGTAAGTGCGTGTTGTTACTTTACCATAAATCTCTTGAAAGCTGAGGAGGCAACTTGCCTAACTGAAGTGCAGTTATTGGTCTGTTAGATTATAATAAAATGTATTTTGGAAAGAACTATAAACTCCTAACATCATAAATTTTTGAAAATTCCAGAATAATTTCTAAATGACTGTTACTTGCTACTTTCTAATTATAAGTAGGTGTTGTATGATATGTATAAGAACAGTCTTGTACCTAATACGAAGCACTGAAACTAAAGAATGCAATTGCTAGCCTAATTTTAACCCTTAGAAAAATTTAAATGTATTTAGTTCGTATTTTGTGTGTGGGCAAACTTAAGCAGGGTGTAATAGGATACAGAACACAGTCATTTTTACTAAAACTGAGCCATTCTAGCCAAGATCAGCAGGCATGATTCCATTCAGACCTGGTATATTTCAAATGATTATGGGACAGTTCTCTAGGCCCAGGAGTTGGATCTTGAAACTTTCCTGTTATCTAGGGCTAGGAGTTTAAACTTTTAAGCTTTTGGTTTATGTAATACTAAATTTTTATGAACTGCACATGCCCTCACATGTTTTTAGGTTGGTAACTTAAATTTTTAACCATGTTAAGAGTTAAAGTATGTCATTTCCCATATACTGTAAACGTTGATGATTTAAAACAAAACTATTTTATCTCTCTTTTAAATATACCTAATAGAATATAATTACTGGAGTGTTTTGTTATTCATCAGCATCCATTTTAAAAACACACAAATAAGAGGGCTTTCCAGTTAAGGCGAAGTGAAGCATTTGGAGGACCCGCTCCACAAAAAGCAAGTATAAAACTGCCCATAATTGTCAAAAATGACCACTTCAGGCCTGTGCAAATTGAATAAAACCAGATAGAAAATTGAGAAGTATTTATTACTGAAATAATTCTAGAGATTCAAATAATAACATCAGGATATCTGCAGCCTTCTTGCCTGGGGCTGCTCCCAGTCATCCTTCCCAGTTGTAGTTTTTCCAGTTTACCAGAGTAGAGATGGATGCAAAACAAACAAACAAACAGCTTTGCTGCTAGAGGAGGCAAACAATTTGGGGTGGGGTGCAAAATCACTGTTCTGTCAACTAAAACTTATAGCTTCAGTGGAAACTTTGATGGTCCAATGTCCTGTCTGAGGTGAGCTATGGATCATCCAGAGGATCAACAGTGAGATTCTGCAAATGAGAGTGTCATAGAAGGGCTGAGATAATCTCTGCACTCGTGCCCAGTTGACTGAAACACTACATGCAAGCAAACAGTAAAAGGCAAGGCAGACCTAAGAACTGGCTGTAATTTTGAATGTGCTCCCCAAACTACACATAGATTGACTCACAGAAGATGGAAGGTGTACAACTCAAGGTGGTTAGGCCGTGTCTGCCCAAATCATTAGTTAACTTCTAAGGTATTAGACCCAGAAGCAACCCCTAGGAAACAAAACCAAAAAATAAAGACAGAATTAAAAATTAAGCAGAGACATCAGTTGGTACATACTGCAGGGGAGACAGATTCCAAAGTTTAAGTTCAGGCAAGTTACAGCAATAATGACAACAACAACACCTTCAGAAAAATAAAATAGAGCTCATAATTTCTACAGTATATCATCTGATATGTCCAGTTTTCAACCAAGATTTAGGAGACATGCAAAAAAACAGTAAAGTGTGACCTACATTCAGGAAAAAAAGGAAGTAAAATTATGAAGGCCCAAATATTGGATTTATCAAACAAACACTACAAAGCAGTTGTTACAGTTCTAAGAATTAAAGGAAAACTATGTTCCAAGAATTAAAATAAAATATGATGACAGTAACTCACCAAATAGGGGATAGCATTAGAGAAATAGAAGCTATAAAAGGAACCAAAAGGATATTCTACAGTTAAAAAAAAAACACTCTGAAATTAAATACATCCTAGATTATCTCAATAGCAGATTTGAGGTGGTAGAAGAAAGAATCATTGAACTAGAAGATAGATCAATAGGAATTGTTCAATCCAAAGATCATGCGAAAAAAAGATTGAAGAAAGTGAATGGAACCTCAGGGACTTATACAAAACTGTCCTGTCTGTCAATATATGTCTTATGGGAATTCCAGAAGGAGAGGAGAGAGAGAAAGGGGCAAAAAAAATTTTAAACTTAACGATTGAGGGAATTCCCTGGCAGTCCAGTGGTTAGGACTACATGCTTTCCCTGCCACGGGGAACTAAGATCCCACAAGCTGTGCGGTGTGGCCAATAAATAAATAAATAAATAATAAAGTATAGCCTGAAAAAGTAATGGTTGAGTGTTTCCCAAATTTGATGGAAGGTATTAATCTGCAGATTCAATGAACCCCAAGTTTAAAAAAAATAGAAAGTGATCCACAACCAGATATATATAGTCAAACTGTTAAAAGCCTACCTGATTTGAAAACTTACTGTATAACACCATAGTAATCAAGACAGTATATTATTTGTATAAGGACAGATGTATAGATCAAGAAAGAGGATGGAGAGTCCAGAAAAAAAGACTTATTTATGGTTAATTGAATTATGACAAAGGTACCAAGTGATTTCAGTTGGGAAAGGAGGGATTTTTCAACAAACATGACACAATTGGATAGCCATATCTCTACCCCTCCTTCTGAAAGAATTTAGATAATTCTTTACCTTACTCCACACATAAAATTAACTCAAAATGGATAATAGTCCAAAATATAAAGCTAAAACTTTACATCTTGTACAAGGAACATAAAAGAAAAATCTTTGTGACTTCAAGCAGGCCAAGGTTTCTTAGATATGATATCAAAAAGATTTTTTTTGATACATTGGACTTCATCATTTAAAAACTTTTGCTTTTTAAGTTTAAGAAAATGAAACTACTAACCATTAAAAATAAAAGTCAAGCTGAAAACTAGAAGAAAATATTTGTAAATTATTTATCCGATAAAGGACTCAAGCCTATATAAAGAACTCTCTAAGATGAGGACAAAAAAAGTCCAGTAAAAATGAGCCAAATATTATAATAGGCCGAGGGAAAAATATGATTAGCTAATAAGCATGTGAAAAGATGCTTAACATTATTAGTCATTGGGGAAATGAAAATTAAATCCATAATGAGATATTACTACACATTACTTGGATGACTAAAATTAAAAACACTTTCAATACCAAACGTTGGCAAGAATATGGAGAAACCCTCCTGCATTGCTAGTAGAAATGAAGAATGCTACAGTCACTTGAAAAACAGGCACACACAGTTCCTTAAGCTGATAGATACACATTTCCTAATCCACCCAACAATTCCACTCCTAGGTATCCACCGAAGAGAAATGGAAACATATGTCCCCATAAGACTTGCATGTAAGTGTACATAGAAGCTTTATTCATTGTTCCCAGTCAAAAACTGGAAACAAACCAAATATCCATCATTTGGTGAATGGAATAAAGTATGGAATATCCACACCCAGAAACAAAAAGGAATGAACCACTGAATATGCAAAAACCTGGGTGAAACTCAAAGACATCATGCTAAGTGAAAGAAACCAGCCACGAAATATGCATAACAGATGAGTCAAATTTATTGAGATTTCAGGAAAAGGGAAAATTATACAGATAGAAAGCGTGTCAGTGGTTGCCCGCGGCTGGACGTGGAACTCAGGATTGGTTGCAGACTGTGCATGGAACTCTTGGGGGGTGATGGAAGTATTTTAAAACTGGATTGTGAAAATGGTTGCAGAATTGTTATAAATTTAATAAAAATCCTCATATTGTCCATTTAAATAATATATTCAATAGAGTTTTTAAAAAAGCAAATTGGATGAATGGATGAATTTGTGATAAAAAAAGTACAATAAAATGTCAATGGAGAGACTTTGCGGTGGGTTTATGAATATTCACTATAAAATTCTTTTAAAAATACACAAAGACCTTTTCCTTTAACAACTTAAATTTTATATCTTCCCTTTCTCTCCTTGAATGTGTATTTTCATTCCACTTCCATTGCAATATTTTATCTTAATATAATACTTTTTAAAATCAAATGACTTCCATTGACACTCTATCATATTTCTCTGCAATAAAAATCTGTGTATACATTTTCAACTTTTAAATTAATTATGACTGTAAGGTTCTAAATATTTAAAATGGTTTCTGGATTTGGTTATTAATACAAGTAACCTAAATATACTTATTATAAATGCACTGTGACAACACAAGATATGGTTAAGAACACATACTTTGGAGTCAGACTGCCTAGATTCAAAACCCAGCTCTACACAGATGTGTAGCCTTGGAAAAGTTTCTTAACATCTCTGTGTTTGTATTGCCTCACCTGTAAAATGCAGTAAAAATAATATTTAGCTTGTGGGGATTTTTTTTTTTTTTTTTTTTTTAAAGTTTGTTCAGGGGCTTGCCTGGTGATGCAGTGGTTAAGAGTCCGCCTGCTAATGCAGGGGACACGGGTTCAGGCTCTGGTCTGGGAAGATCCCACATGCCGCGGAGCAACTAAGCCCGTGCGCCACACTACTGAGCCTGCGCTCTGGAGCCTGCGAGCCACAACTACTGAAGCCTGCACGCCTATAGCCCGTGCTCCTCAATGAGAGAGGCCACTGCAGTGAGAAGCCCACGCACCGCAACGGAGAGTAGCCCGAGCTCTCCACAATTAGAGAAAGCCCATGCGCAGCAACGAAGACCCAACGCAACCAAAAATAAATTAATTAATAAAAAAAAATTTGTTTGACTGTTTTCTGGCTTCCATTGTTAATTTATTAATTTATTTATTTATGCTGCGTTGGGTCTTCATTGCTGCGCACTGGCTTTCTCTAGTTGCGGCGAGTGGGGGCTACTCTTCATTTCGGTGTGCAGGCTTCTCACTGTGGTGGCTTTTCTTGTTGTGGAGCACAGGCTCTAGGTATGGGCTTCAGTAGTTGTGGCACGCAGGCTCTAGAGCGCAGGCTCAGTAGTCACGGCGCATGGGCTTAGTTGCTCCACGGCATGTGGGATCATCCCAGACCAGGGCTCGAACCCATGGCCCCTGCATTGGCAGACGGATTCTTAACCACTGCACCACAAGGAAAGTCCCAGCTTGTGGGGATCTTAACAGAGTTCAATGAGTTAAATATGTATAGCACTTAGGGTCCATAGTAAGCACCATATATGTATTTGTTATTATTTTTATGTTGATGCTTTTACACAGAAGATAAAATTTTATTGGAAATGTATGTTAAATATCAGTTATTGCTCAGCATCAGTGTTATCTCTATTTTCTTTTGCAGTATTACAGAGAGAAACTTTTTTACATAAATCAGTAAATGGGTTTTTAAATTTTCTTAATGTATAATAAAATCATCCAAGTTACATGCCAAAAAAATCACTTCCCATTTTTTCATCAAATATTTTTAAATGATCCTTCACTGGATTACCTGGTTCCATTTTATTGAAAGCAAGGATATGGGGACCACCTGACTTGCAAAACTGTTTCTCCTCTGTGTTTCCAGTCATTTTCCTTTGTAACCACGATGGCAATTTTTGGGTCACACCTCTGTGTGGTGCCTCAGCAGTTTTTACCCTCCAGGGCAGTGAACCTTTGTGCTGTTCTGGGAGATGGAAAGGTTTGCCTTCCCTCTATAAGGTGGTAGAAATAGCTATTGGGAAAGAGAAACAATGTAATACATGGACTGCTGGCCATCTCAGGCAAACCTAAGGAAACAATGCATGTGGAAAGCCTTTATGTGTGGCCTGGGGACAAGGACTTCAGTTTAAGGACCGGCTGCAGGGGACTTCTTTTCTGTCCAGTGTTGAACAAGAAACATATCATGCCCAGCATCTGCCAGCTTGAATTCTCTGTTCTCCTCCCCATTTGTTGTGGGCACTCAAGGTAGCCTGTTAGCAAACAGGAGAAAATGAAGTTAGGAAGAAAAGAATTGTTATTATGGCTGAGAACATATTGTGGTTTAAATTTTGTCTTTATGGGTTAACCTATCTGGACATTTTTACATAAAAAGTAGTCTCTTACACAAAACAATGCTCTTTTTTGTGTGTACATTCTTTGATTATTTTATTTACTGATAGAAACAATATTACATTACAGAAAAAATATAGTAAAAAAGTCACCCATAATCCTATCATCACCCTAAAAGAAAGATTCTGATTTTTCTATTAAAGTCATATTTACGCAATAGATTTCTTTTGGTTTCCATTACCTTAATTTTTTTTTTTTTAATTTTGGAATAATTTAGATTTACAGGAAAGTTGCAGTGACACTACAGAGTGTTCCCATATAACTTTCACTGGCTTTCCCCTTATATTTCCTTCCAAGGCTTTATTGAGATATAATTGACAAATTAAAGTTGTATATTTTACCAAACCAAACTTGGGTCTGCTCACCTGCACACAGTAAAGCCAATTCACCGGCACTGGGTTGTGGTGAAGGAAAGTGCAGGGTTTATTACAAGTGCCAAACAAGGAGTCTGGGTAGCTAATGCTGAAAAGACCCCCAACTCATTGATGGATTTCAGGGAAGAGCTTTAAAGGCAAGGTGAGGGAGGGGAGTTGCAGGGTGTGTGATCAGCTCATGCACAATTCTCTGATTGGTTGATGGTGAGTTAATAGGGTGGTGTCACAGGGGTTAACATCATCAATCCCTAGGCTCCATGGTCTTGGGGCTACATGTTCATGGTCATCATGCAGTTAACTTCTTCTTCATGAAGTTAACAGTTAACATCTGATGGGGGTTTTAGTGTCTGTAAAATAACTGAGGAACATGTGTCAGACACTGTTATCTATGTCCTTCAGGGAGGAACTAAAGATTCTGTGACTCTACTATATGGCTGATCTATTGTTTAAATTGTCACCAGTTCTCCTGGACTAACTGCTATCTTTTGTTACTACATGTTCACATTCTTCCAATCATTAACTCTTGAGCCAGACTTTTGTGACTCAGGGGAAGCCTGGGAGACTAAAGCTTTTCTACAAACAAGAGGCAGGCAGAGGACATGAAGGGAGGGAAGGTCTTAGCCTGGGAAGGCCCCATAGGGTTGCATATATTTAAGGACAACTTAATAATTTGATATACATATACACTGTGACATGATTACCACAATAAAACTAATTGAGACATCCATCACCTCATGTAGTTACCATTTTTCTTTTTTGTGGTGAGAACACTTAAGATCTATTCTCTTAGCAAATTTCAAATATACAATAGAGTATTCCTAACTGTAGTCGCCATGCTGTACATTAGATCTCCAGAGTTTATTCATCTTATAACTGGAAGTTTGTACCCTTTATCCAACATCTCTCAACCCCCAGCCCCATTCTACTCTCTGTTCCTATGAGCTCAACTTTTTTTAGAATCCACATGTAAGTGAGATTGTACAATTATTTGTCTTTCTACACTGTTGATACTCTTAGTGTGTTTTCTGTCTATTGTAAAATGAAAGATCTGAAAATAGCATTCATTCTTAGGATTCTCTTTCATGTAGTTTTTTGTTTGTTTGTTTGTATTTTGTTTTTTCCAAGGGAGGCTGCAATACATTTGAGAGTGGACCCTCATGAAAAGAGTATCTGAGATGAGCCAGCAGATAAAGGGCAGCTTTGTAAAGTGGCTTTGGAAGGATTTTGCCAAGTGCGTGCAGAAACTCAAGTTTTTCTTTCATGCCCTGTCTCTAAAGCCCATATCCCCGAGTATGCGCTCCCTACTCCATTAACTTCACTCATAATAGCCGTGTTAGAAATATACTGTCATTTGTTTATAGTAAAAAAAAAATTGACCAAACCCTAGCTTAATGTGTTTAATTTTTTAGCGTTAGAACTTACAGAACTACGCAGAACATTTCAATAGGTGTGAGGGAATAGAAAAACAACATTTTTGAACTAAAACCCAGAAATCTGTTTACCATGAATGCTCCTTTATTCCACCCCCACCCCATAATCATCACATAAAACTAGTTCCTGTGTAAATACTTTCCCTTCTTACCTTGTAAAATAGTTAACTTTCATAGCACCTACTCTGAAAATCGTCTTCTAAGGGTTCAGGGTTTTGCCAAGGCCATTTGAGGTCCAGGTTGATGACAAACACTGGGCTCACGGTCATTTTGCGTCTCAGTCACGTGGTTCCTGAGACACCCCTGAGATAGGAGTGCAGTTCGATGGCTGCGGAGAAAGAGCAGCCTGCAGACTAATTGGCACGCAGCGGGAGCACGAGCAGCCAAATGACTTACAAGGCATCTGCTGTGTCCTAACAGGCATGAAGATGCTCTTCAGACCCTGGCAAGGGGGTGCAGGCTGCGTCTGGAGTAGCTTAATCTGGAAGCCAGCTAGCAGTGCAGCAGCTGCTTGATTAAAGAAAGTTGTTCAATAGAATCAAGGGAACAGAGATCAACTGTAAACTCTACTTGCTTCTCTGAAGGGGGACAAAGTATGTTTGTACACAGCAGACCAGTGAAGGGTCCATCTTGTTTAGTACAAAGTTGCTAAAAGAAATCTCCTTTGGACTGGTCCTATCAGAATGTTGGTCCCTCTCTTAGCAAATTAGCCATTTTATACTTATTCAAGATAACTTGCCTCATGGTGTGAATGCCTGTCTTTCTGTGCATAATTTTCTTCACTTATGTTTTCATATGATGGTGAGGCATTTGATAGCATTTTAAACTTTCCATTGTGTTTTATGTACATTTATGTATATTATAAACCTATCTTACAGGTCAGCATCAATAAACATGTAGTTGTTAAAATCATTTTTTTAAATGGAGACATAAAGGCTTATTTTGATTTTAATGCAAAGTTCTTAAAGCAGACATCAAGCTGGAAGATTGTAATCTGGTCATGACTGGCTCCAGTGCCACCTGGGAGTTGAGTTCTGAAGGAACAGCAGAGAAGGATAAACAGGCTCAGCCCCGGGGGTTCTCTGATTTCTTTTCCATGTTTTGCCTCTTTGTTTTGGACATCTGTAAAATTTTCTTTCCTCAACTTTTGTTTCTGATATTGTATTTTAAAAGTGTTTTAAAAGATGGTAGTTGTGCATGGAGACATCTTACTCTCTTTTTACTCAACTCTTTTTAATGTGGAATATTTTTTCTTTCTTTTTTTCTCTTTTCCCTTTTCTTTCTTGTGTTTTTTAAATGTGTGAAGTATCATTCTAAATATTTTATATGGATTATCTTATCTAATGTTTACACAGCCCTATGAGGCTATTCTTGTTGCTATTTTTGTTATTATTATTATTTTCCCCATTTTGCAGAAGAGGAAAATAGGCTCTGAAAGGTTAAATGCATAGACCAAGGCTGTTCAGTTTATTTGTATCCAACAGTTTGGCTTCAAAACCTATGCCATTATAACCACTCTATAAAATGGGTTCCCTACATTCTGAAACTTTTCTCTAAATTTGAAACTTATGTTTTTTTGTTATATTGTGCAAAAAGAAATGAAAACAATGATTTTGCCTCTTCCTCATTTTGTGGTTCTACACTTGTTCAGTATCCTTTCTTGCTGATTTTTCTCCTAACTAGAAAGAACTAGTCTGGAAGCATGTACACTTGGCAGACACAGTATTTTCTTTTATTCCCATTCTTACAAGAGAAATAAAATAGCTCACTTTACTCAGAAGAAAACTAAGTTAACATTTAGTTTTGAATTTGTTCCTATTTAAGATATGGATTTGATTTGCAAATGCTCCAAACATCTTGGATCTGTCATTTTAATAGACTTTTTCTCTTTTTTTTGCAACTCCCCCAAAACAAAGTGTAAGAGAATATACTCTAGATTTGTCTTTGGACCCTTGTGGATTTTTTTTTTCAAGGAAAGCATCCTTTCTTTGGAATTTATTGAACAAATCAAAGTTTTTCAGAGGACCCGCTATTCTGGGTATGCAGTAGCTCTGATTGGAAAATTCTAATATACCCTGACTGCACATTATGTCATATATCTAAAATAATGTGAGAAAAATGCTTTTAGCTCGTCATGGCATTCATGAGCTTTAGGGGGGGGTCTCACTGCAATTGTCTGCAAACATTTGTTTGTTTCAGAGTTCCAGGAGGTTCCCTAAAATATTATCAGCACAGCTTTGGAGGATCTTTAAAATTACTTCCAGTCGAATTATTTATTTTGTGATTTTTATTGATTATGATTAGTAGTTTCTCTTTTTGTATTTCATATGGATTTTTTAGTAAATAAAGTGTGCTAAGTTTGTAGGGAGCTTCCTTGCGCATATTTCCTCCTTCTCCTAGCTGTATTCATTCATTCACTCATTCATTTGTTAAATTCACACTGTGCCAAAGCAAAACCATGTCCCCTCAAACTAAGTAAGATGACCCTGTTAGAAACTCATTATGGTATTCTGTAGTTTTCCACAGTAATTTTACCACTCTTTGCAAATTAAGTATTTGTATGATGTCTCCGTCACTGGACCGAAAGCTGCAGTAGGCCAGGGTCCCTCAGTGTTGGGCACACTGCCTGACACATAATAAGAATTCAAAATATCAGTGTTCAATGAATATATCTCTGTGTCCCCTTACAGAGTCTAGTACCTAACTGAGATTCATTCTATATCTGTTGTGAACAAGTAATCACTATGGAGTGCTGAAGGGGTAGAAAAAGAAGAAATACAACATGATCACTACCTCAGGGAGTGTACAGTTCAGCCCAGGTAACGGAATATCAAACTCATAGCTCTCAGTGAAGTGCTGTGGGAGATGGAGAAAAGGGGAAAGGAGAGTGGGCAGCTAGAAACAAGGGCTTCTCAGTGGAGGGAGGCCTGACTTGGAGAAGGATTTGTGAGGAGATACCATGCCAAGGTCATCTGAAGAGCAGGATCAGCAAGAAAGGTGATGCTGAAACCAACGCAAGGATAACATTAGAGTCTGCGGAATTTTCCCAATTGCTGTGCTGTCTCTGCCTCTCTCCTCATGGGAGAAACAAGTACTTTGCCCAATGTCAGTAGGTGAAAAGCTGGAGCCATGGACGGGCTGGGGAACTGTTGGAAATTTGTGATGGGGACAAAGGTTTTCAAAAAGAAGAAAGGGCAGCACTGGGACCAATAGCAGGGCTCTGAGTGATAGCCTTGGAACACAGGATGCCCCAGGGTGGAGGGCAGAGGAGGGCGAGACTTGTGTGGGAGCACAAGGGTGAGATACTAAAAGAAATGCATAATGGCAGCTAGCTGTTCTAGAAGGAGACAGTTCTGTTCTAGAAGGAGACAGAATACCCATGAGCCAAGCATCATCTATGTGTCTCATAAACCTCATCAGGATGAAAATAGGATGGCTGGGGAAGAAACCAAGCCAAGGAAGGACCATCACTGTGCCCATTCTGGGAGAGGGGCCTTTTGGAGTTGGGTGACCTGCATATGTGGTGGATACTGCAGTGTGACTAAAACCAAGACATCCCAGCAAAACCCCTAAGCATCCACTTCATGTCTATTTGGGGTCATTTCACCTTCTGTCCAGTAATTGTTTTCCCTCTAATCCCTTCCCCCGCGCACACACATATCCACCTCATGAGACCCAAGATAGCTCCCAGATACAACTGTTTTATCCTCTCAAGGACAGAAACACTGATACCTTCATCCACTACAACTCCTAATCACAAACTTTCCACAAGTAATAAAGTCCACTTTTCTGCTAGCAGTTTGTTATTTTCTCTCATCATTGCTCTTCCCCCCCATATCACATTTCATAAGTGAAGCCTGATCTATAGGTTTCATTTCCCTTACTCTTCTTCTTCTTTTTTTTTTTTCAGTCACAATTTTAAAAACAAAACAAGAATTACAACAAAAAACTCCATCAACTTACAAAAAAGGGAGGGGGTGCTTTGTAGAGTGAGAAACCACAGCACAGAAACTGAAGTTTACCAAAAATACCCTTAGACAGTGTCATCAGTAGTGTCAACAATAAAATCCTGGGAACTGGGAATCTGGTTCTAGTCATTCATTTTGCATAGAAATAATCATTTTTGTGGATGCCCATTCCCAAGTGGTTGATGGTTCCTGGACTCAGTGTTCCAGATGAAAACATCTGTTCTAAACCCCATTAAAAGCACTTCCAGAATCGCTTCCTCACATCCCCACATTTCGGTAAAGAAGCCAAAATGTAGGTCAAAATAATTACTTCAGACTAAGCCCTGATGCTAATGGCACTACCTCATTAGCATTGTGGCTCAGTGAGGAGCCAGAGTGTTTTTTTAATGCCTTTAGAATGGTGATAAAATTAAAGTGGAATTGTTGGGCAGAAGGCATATGCAATCCTATTACACTAATGTCTCAACATAAAAGGAATAGTGACGGGGGTTGTATAGGATTGTATCACTTTTGCTCTTGTCTCTGCCTTTAATATTCCCAGCTGCCTTTAATATTCCTGGCTGCTTAAGCTCTTGCCCTTTGGGAAATGCACACCTCCCTCCCTATCTAAACCCCTCCCTTCCTGCAGGTGTCAGATCAGTTTCAGTCTCTCCATGAAGCTCTTCCTGACCACTAGACGCACCTTTTTCTGAAAGCTGATGGTGGTGTTATTTGGGCACCAAAAACTCAGTTACTTGTTTCATGCCACAATTCTATCTCCCTCTGTGGTAGTGCCACACACAAAACAGCCTCAAAAATTGATTTTATTTCTAGAAAGCATAGGAAGAGGATATGTAGAAAACAGGAGCAGCATTCAATTTTGTTCAATATTTTTTTGAGAAATTATTGTGTATAGAGCACAATAATTAATTAAATTAAATTAAAACAATTAATCTGAAGCTCTTGCTCTTACTCAAAATGTTATTGAATTAATAGATATGCAAATATATCACACTTCCCAGGACCCCTTCCAGAAGTATGAAATCATCTTAATAAACATCATATGAACTCTTTTTAATGAGAGCACCATCAATGAACAATGAACAAAGACCTGAAAGACATAAAATCATTCATTCATTCACTCATTCACTCATTCATTCATCCATCCACCTATTTAGAAGCATTAAGTGTTAGTGTTAGGTGTTGGGACACAGAAATAAAAAATTTCACGGATAGAGTCTTACCGTCATGAAGATCCTGCCTCTATAAATGTAGGGAGACAGAAATGCTGCTAGAACCAAATCATGAAGGACTGTGTATACCATGGGAAGGCACTTGAATTTTATTCTGAATTCTATGGGGAAATGTTGAAGATGTTAAGCAAGGAAGTAGTGAGAATGATTGATATTCTAGAAAGATCAAGAGTTTTTGAGACTAAAGATGTGGCAGAGCAAGTTTTGATATAGGGAGATCAGAAAAAGATCATCAGATATTTAAGATAATTTCCCCTAACAGAACTCTTTAAGAATAGGTATCTGGACCACCAACTGGGGAGCTGGAAATATTTCTTGATGAATATTCTACCAGTTTAAAAGCTTCCTGGTCATGAATTAAAACAACTATGGACTTCTTGGCTTTTGAAAAGAAATTACTTTTGAAAATAAACTTTTGGTTATAATTATATGCATTTTTTATTAAACTTTTGTGCAAAGAGAAGCTATATTTATCTAACTTGTTGAATTAAACATGGAGTCTTTCAAAATAAAGTGGCATTCAAAGGGAGTTGAAAACATTTTATGGTTTAATAGAACTTTTTTTTCTCTCATACAGGTTCTTATTTTATTAATAAGATACACTAAAATTTCATTTGTTTCCTTCATCTTTACTGTGTTCTCTGCCAAAAGTTGAAGTGCTATTTTCATGTAAAAGAATGTATACAAAACAATTTATAAAATTCAATGAAAGTAATAAAATCTTCTCTAGATGTGTAAAGGAAAGAATTTCACATAAGTAAAGATTCTTTGGTTGACACACCAGAGAAATTTACAGATCTTGCTCTGCACAGCTGTTACCTGCCCTATTGTAAATTTGATTAAAATAAAATAATTCCTTAGTCCATATCTAGTTCCTCCATCTCCTCCCACTCCTACCTTGGAACAAATAGGACATTCCTAGGTTGAACATCTTGTGGGGTCCATAAAGATTCTATTTGTGCACATAGCTTGTCCTCTCCAATCTTAATGGTAGATTTATAACCCCACCTAGCAAAGAGTCAAAATTCTGTTGCCTATTAGTCCTAATAAAGCAGCAGGAGTTTCCTGAAGGGAATGCTGACAAACCTAATTGTTCACAGCTGGAGGGTAGAGGGTACATTCCATCAATGAGATTTTAACCCTTTCTTTCCTCACTTCCCTCTTGACTTTACAGAGAGGAGTTGGGCTCCAAGGATTCATAACAGAGGTATTCATATTTTCATGATAGTGAAAGACTGTGGCAAGACTGAGATATTTATTTGGATTTGGTGATATAGTGATGGGTAATATCAGAGGTCTGTGCAAGAGTCAGTGTCTGAGACAAGAGTCAGTGCTGAAGTGTGACTGTTTTGGAGGGTCAACTAAATGAGATACTGGATCAGCTACAGAAGAAAATTCTCTTCCTGGTTTTCCTATGAAGTTCTGTATAAAATATAAGAATGAAGAGTCAGCTTATATATAAATGTCTCCAGAAAAAAATGTAACATGCAAGTCCTTGTAGAGATATACTCTTTGGACACCAAATCCTTTAGAAATATTAGAGAAGTCTTCACAATCTACACTTGCTGTCATCCACAAATAGTTCCTGAAATCTGTTGTGAGAGGATACTGTAGTGGACACTGGCAATGCAAAGAGAGTCTTATAATAGAAATCTAGGGAGGCAGGGCATGTTCATGTAAAGGTAGGTGACATATCAAGGTAGATGCTATGCCAAGTGCTACAAGACTAGAGGAAAAAAGGGGACCCATAGTAGAATCAAAGGAAATCACAGAGCAATGATATGTATAGTACAAGGTCAGGAAAGGAAAGAATGGGAATTTCAGGAAGGAGAAGATGACCAGCACTATTGATTATTACCAGAAAGTTAATGAGACTAAAGGCTAAAAATGAGTAAGAAAATTGCTTAGCTATTTGGAGGTCATCTGTGACAGAAACATGCAGTTTCAGTTGAATGGGGATGATGAATGTGAAGAAGTAAACATGGCCTGAAGTGAGACAAATTCTAGATTATAGTAATCATGGGTAACAAAGTATTAGCAAATTGAATTCAATCATACATAGAAAGATAATACACCATCATGATCTAATGGGGTTTACCTCAACAAGGCAAGATGGTTGGTAAATACACACACACACAGACACGGGCACACATACATGCAAATAGTTGGTTTATCTACTAATCACCATATTAACATAATAAGATTAAAAATTTAACAAAATACTCATATGATCTTCTTAATAGATGCAGAAATACATTTGACAAAAATCTGCATTCATCCATGATTTAATGAAAAAAACTCTCAGAAAATTAAAAATTAAAAGGAACTTCCCTGATGAAAGGCATCTACAAAACCTCTACAACTAATATCTTACTTAGTGGGAATGTCTGAACAAAATTGAGAAAAAGATAAGAATGACTACTCTCATCATTTGTATTCAAAATTTTACTAGAGGTCCTAGCAAGTGTAATAAGACAAGGAAAATATAAAATGCATACAAATTGGAAAGGAAGAAATAAAACTGGAAAAATGGTACAGGTGAACTTGTTTGCAAGGCAGAAATAGACACAGATGTAGAGAACAAACGTATGGACACCATGGGGGGAAATTGGCAAGGGTGGTGGTGGTGGTGGGATGAATTGGGAGATTGGGATTGACATGTATATACTAATATGTATAAAATAGATAACTAATAAGAACCTGCTGTATAAAAAAATTAAATTAAAAAAAATCTGGCTTTACTCACAGACAACATGATCATGAAATTATTAGATATTCTGAAAGAATCTGTATATAAAAAAGTTGTTACAACTAAAAAGTGAGTTTAAGAAGGTGATAGGATAGAAAGTGTGTGAAGTACTTCCATATACTAGCAATAAACAACTGCAAAATGAAATTAAAATAATATCGTTTACAATAGCCCAAACCATGAAATACTTAAGGATAATTTTATCAAAATACATGCCAAAGCTGTACACTGAAAGTTACAAAACACTGCTGAGAGAAATCAATGAAAACAAAATAAATGTAGAGAAATACCATGTTCGTGATTCAAAACGTTAAATATGGTTAAGATGTCAATTCACTTCAAATTGATCTAAAGATTCAATGTCACTCTAATTAAAATCTCACCAGGCTTGTTTACAAAAATTATTTTCAAATTTTACAATGCAAATTTTGGGAATTCAAGTATTTTGAATGGTTAGAGCAATTTTAATGAGAAGAAAAAGTTGGAGAACTTATAGTACGTGATTTCAAAACTTACTGATTTTGGCCTATGACAGACATATAGACCACGCAGCAGAATAGAGTCTAGAAGCAGACTCACACATGATTTGTCAGTTGATATACCAAGGTAATTTCATGGGGAAAGGATTGGTATGTCAGTACATAGTTCTGGGAAAATTGAATATCCTTATAGGGAAAAAACTCCAACATCAATCATTCCCTTATACCATATTTAGAAATTAATTCTAAATGGATCATAGACATAAATGTAAAAGCAAAATCTATAAAACTTTTAGAAGAAAAAAATAGTATTTTTGTGATGTTGAAGTAGGCAAAGATTTCTTAGATAAGAGAGATAAAGCCCTAACCATAAAAGGAAAAAACTGATAAATTATCCTTCATCAAAGTGTAAAGCATTATGAAGAAAATAAAGATGAAAAGGCAAGCCTCAGACTGGAAGAAAATACCGCAATATAGATACGTAGGACTTGTATTCAAAATAGATAAGAAAGCTTACCGCACAGTAACAAGCCAAACAACCAATTTGAAAAAATGGGCATAAGATTTGAACAGGCATTTCACAAAACTAGATCTCTAAATGGCCAAAAAAACACATAAAAGATGTTTAACATCATGACTCATCAAGGAAATACAAATTAAAACCATGAGAGCACAATTTGCCCACTTGAATGGCCAAAATTAGAGTCTCACAATATTAAGTGTGAGGAGGTAAGGCAACTGAACGTCTCAGACATTCCTGGTAAAGTGTAAACTAGTACAAGTATTTAAAAAATAATTGGTAGTTTTTAATAAAGTTAAATATGCACTTATCATAAGACCCAGCAATGTCACTCCTTGGATATTTACCCAAGAGAAATGAAAATACATGTCCACAAAAAGACATGTGAATGAATATTTATGAAAGATTCATTCATAATACCCAAAATGGAGACAATCTAAATGTCCATCAACAAGAGAATTTATAAACAAGTTGTGGCATGTCCATGCAAAAGAATACTACTTAGCAACAAAAATCTATGAATTACTGATATATACACTGCTATGAATTCATGCTAAAAGTATAACATTGAGTGAAAGAAGCCAGATGCAAAAGAGCATATGCTGTATGCATTTCTAGAATAGTCAAACTTAACATATAGTGACAAAAAGCTGATCTCCATGAAGGGAAAGGTAGGGAATGACTGCATAGGAACACTTTTGAGGGAGATAAAAATGTATATATCTGTCCAAATGTATCTAAATGTATGCATAAAATGTGTGCATTTTATGTAAATTATACCCAATAAAGTTGATTCATAAATAAAAACATGGTATATATACAAATTGTATGGTTTGGTTTGTTTTTGTCTTTTAAAATAGGATTAATGTTATAGGTAGCACAGTGTCCAGTATAGCAAGATATGATGTAATTAAAACTAATGGTAGAATCCTTTTAGTCCATGATGTATGTTATATTTGAGTTCAGCTCTTAAAATATGAACCTCCAGTGTAAATAACCAAGCAACTTTTTGGTTCACTAAGTAAAGCTCTTAAAACCCATTAGATTGTACATAATAGTTTATTCCAAATAGTCTTAGAAGTTATTAAACTCTTGTTCCTCCCATGTCTTCCATTTCTTCTTGTTATTTTTAAAAAATGAAAATGT
The DNA here is from genome assembly GCF_028564815.1 of Eubalaena glacialis. NCBI lineage: Eukaryota > Metazoa > Chordata > Mammalia > Artiodactyla > Balaenidae > Eubalaena > Eubalaena glacialis. Next base: position 91,259,568 of record NC_083726.1, read on the forward strand.
GAAGCATGTTATATTGGCTGATTTCAGTATGCTGAAAGAATTTGTCTGACAGTGATAAAGTACGGATGAGGAAATTCTAGTTCTATTTTCAGAATGAATGAGCTGAAACAAGTTAGTATTTATTTTTCACTAGAGAAACACTTGCTTTTGATAGACTTTTTATAGACAGTGGATGAATTGTGGATCCAAAAGACCTGTTCAAGGGAAGATGAAGGAAGTGTTTTTGGTTTTTTATTTGCACTTTTGGTTAGTCTTTATTGCTTGATTCTTTTGCATTGTACCCACTTGTTGGAGGATGGCAATTTAGTCTCACTTGTAAACTTTTCTTTCATAAATTCAGAAGGCTGAATTAAATGCTTACTGTGTAAAGCCCTGGCTTGGGATGGAAACACAAATGAATAAGACACTCACTGCTCCTATATAGCTAGAAAAATTAAATGACCTTCTTTATTTGGACATTAATTTATATGGCTTGGTGATTGGAAATGCAGCAACAGTGTGATAGCACATCGGTGAGAAAATGAAATTGGCTGTAAACAAAATGGAAACATTAGCTTAAACAAGTCTCTGTGAAGTCATTAGTAATATGAAGCTGTCTGGTCCCTAAGTGTTAAATAATAGTAAGATCAAGGCACCTGTATGTGCTTTAGAATGAAGTGTGGGCACAGAGCCCATGATTGCTCTGTGGAGGGCACCTTTTGTACATTGGTATGTAGGCTTCCCTTCCCCAGTACTGATGCAGTCTTCTGCCCCATTTGTCACCTCAGCTGGGTACCCTCACACTACTGCACTGTAGTGGTCTGACCTCAGTATAAAAGCTGAATTAACAAGGAGAATGTTGAAAGTCAAATTAAAGTTTTATTTTTTGGAACAATATTGTGTTCCATTGTGCTTTTCCTTCCAGTAAAGGGGAGATTAACAGACTTTCTGAGAGCTTAGAATGAGAGGAGGCAGTAGAGATCACTCTGGAAACAGGACCAGAAGGACCAGACACTTGCCCAGACTCACAGAACACTAAAATTAAAAAGTTTGCCAAGAAGAAGAGTCCTGATTAACATATCTTAAGAATCAGAACACAACCATCATTAGGAAGCCCAGTCAGTGAGTTGCTTGGACCAGTATGTAGTTACTATTTAGGGGCTAGAAAGAGACAGATCATTGCCATGGATAAGGGCTTGGGCTCGTGGGGTCAGCTGGGCCAGAGTGACATGCCTGATCTGCTGTTCACTTGCTGTGTGATTTTGGGCTGTGTGACCATCTCCATTTTCCAGTAGAGGATGGAATAATAACTCCTACCTGCTTAGAGGAAAGATCATGTGGGGCCATCAGTGTATAATCATGACTATTATTTGCAGTCTGAGTCATATAGGAATCCAGAGACAATGTCTGAATAAAAAAACCCAAAAACCTACTTTTGATAAGGACCCAAAGAGGTTTGGGGGATACATTTGGGGGTTTTTTGGTTTATTTTTGTCTGTGTTTGTATTTTTGTGTGTGCCCTCTGGCAGTGTGGCCATGTAATTACTATTCACTCCCACACCCAGACCACCTGAGGACCAGGGCGGGGGCCAGGGCTCTGCAAACAGGATTCCTCATTCTCAGGATGCATCACAGATATGGACCTCTACAGCTGGACAATCTGGAGTATTTTCCACTGATTTCTGATTTTTGCATTGGAAATATCTTATACTTTGGTTGATTTGATTTGAAATGTTAAAAGCAAATATGCAAACACATTGCAAAAGAAAATAGACCAGAATTTCTAGATTTTTAGCAACTTTCCAATGTAAACTTCTTTTCCATGTCTTCAATATAGACTTATGGGTCTATGGAGGAATTAGGGGGTTTCAAAAATTACATAACCAAAAGAATTGTATATTCTATTTTTATATAAGCTGTGATTATGCTGTATACATTAATTCTACAATACTGATAGACATGGTAATCAAATTTTTATATCCTGACATGAATAATGTTTGTATATATGTCTTGAATACTCAGTGCTGGGGTCAATGTGGTTCTTATTTCTACTCCAAAAATGTTATTTATGGCATCCCCCTAAGGAGCTAGCTTTCCATTGAGTGAAAATTAAAAATAAAAAATCAAATTGAATACACATCAAATATTCTAGAAGTGAAGCCTTAGAAAAAATCTACAGGCTGTTTTTAACATAACACAGTTCTTTGTTCTCAAGGTAAAAATAATCTGAGATCCAAGTGAAGACCTACAGAGCACTTTGTCCAGACAGCTCTCTCCTCTACATGCCCTTTGATCTCTGGCCACCATGACCTGCTGGGACTCCCAGCTCAAGTCCAGCCCAGGAGACCTCCCTCTATCTCTACTGTGGTCTGGAAACTTTCTGCAAGAGAGTAAGCTGGGATGATTGTTTCCATCTCTCAGGGGTCGCTGGCCTTCATTGCCTAATGTTTTGTGTGGTTTTTTTTTTTTTTTTTTGTAGGAAAAATGAACTTTGAAGGTGTTGGCAAGAGAGTGTAGAGAATGACTTATTTCCCATTTTCCAGCCCCATCTGCATTGATGATTAATCATCACACCTTAAACATAAAGCCACATTGAGAGCTGGAGGGGGGCTGCAACCTGTTCTTTGGATGAGTTTTGTTTGGGCTAAAAAAGATTTATTTTCTCTAATATCAGCATTATTTATACACTTTAAATTGCGCTGTGTTTTATTGGGGCCACTTACTCTGTGGAAGGGCTTTGACCTCAACTGTGAGGTGATCTATTTGAGGAAGAGCGGTGGTCTGTGGGAAGCTGAGGCTGCAGAATGTCTTCCGTGGCCCCTGCATGAACTCAGCTCAAGAAACACATGAGCTTTAATTTTTTTTTAACTCTTTAGTTTGAAATCCTTTTAGACAGAAAAAAATTGAAAAAGATCTTACCAACTAGGAAATTAGCATTGATACAATGTTATTAGCTAATCTACAGGTCTTATCAAAACTTGCCACTGTTTCCACTAATGTCCTCTCTTTGGTCCAATATACAACCTAGAATGCCACGTAAAAATGCATCCATCCTAAGTGTACATTTCAATGAACAAATTTATATGCCATGTAGTCGCTACCAAAATTAGTAAGTAGAACGCTTTCACTAATCCCCAAAATATTCCTTATACTTCCATCACCCCACAAAGTTTATTGTGTCCCTTCCTAGTCCATCTCCACCCACTTGCAGCCCTGGCAACCACTGACCTGCTTTCTGTCACTGTAGATGATTTGTCAAGTATTTCAAATAGCTGGAATCATATAACGTATATGCCTCAGCATCTGGCTTTTTGTGTTCAGTATAGTTCCTTGGAGATTCACCATGTTGTAGTATCAGTAGTTCTTTTCCTTTATTGCCAAGTTTGGAAATACCCTACAATCTGTTTATTTGCTTACCTGCTGGTGAACGTTTGGCTTGTTCCTGGGTTTGAGGTATCCAGAGGCGGAATCATAGGAAGATGGACCCTTCCCTATCTTTCTTCTTATTCGTCCTCTAGGTAGAATTTTTGGTGCACAAAGGTAAATATAAAGAACAATAGCAGACTGGACATTAGAACACCATTAGATACCCCTGATTCAGGGCCCTCTCTTCAAAGCTGCATGGATGAAAATTGGTTTGGGCTTAAGGCTTAAGTGAGGCTTCTTCTTCCCCTGCTTTAAATCTGAGATATCTGGGGGTTTAATCCAGCCCCAGACTAAATTATTCACCCACTGCAAGCACAAAATTGAGATAAAGAGAAAGAGAGCTAATGTTGAGAGTGTGGTCTCAAGAACTAGACCCATACAGGTCTGGTCTTTGTTCTGCTAATTACTGACCAGGTGACCCTGGGCAAGTGAATTCATGGCTCTGTGCCTCAATTTTCTTTTCTATAAAATGGGGATTACAATAGCACCTGCTTCCTAGTATTTTTGTGAGGATTAAAAAAATTATACACACACGTGTTTAGAACAGAGTCTGGCCCCAGCATTCATTCCGTAATTTTTAGCTATTGTTTTTGAAATACTCAATGTGTGCATCTCTTTCAGGCTTCCCTGGATATTCCTGTGGTCAGAGATTCACAGATATGTTTTCTATCTTTTGCATTACCTCTAGGTCCACCACAGGGCTGGGCAGATAGTGGCTTTTCATATAGAATATTGATGTCTGACTTGTTCACCATTTTCATAGTGATGAAGCAATAGCTGTTCTTTTGTTGGTTTCCCAACTTGAGCAGCGATATCCTGTTATCCTGAGTTATCATTCTTTCTAACATATTATCAGTGATTTGTATTTCTTGGAATAATATTTGAAGTTTAAATGGCCTCCTGGGAAGCTGAAGACAGAGAATTTGTTGGTGATAATTGAGAGGTAGCAGAGCATCTGTGGTTAAGGGCACAGATTCTGGTTCAACATGGCCCAGGTTTAAATATGACTCTACTTACTCACTTACTAGCTGAGGGACCTTGAGCAAGTTACCACTCAGAGCCTTAGTTTCACCTTTGTAAAATACAGATAATAATACTACCCATGTCATTGGGTTATATTGAGGATTGACATATGAATGCAAGTAAGGCACTCAGAAAAGCCCCTTGCACAATGTAATCATTAGATAAATGTTATTTGTTATCATAATTATTGTTATTATAAGATGGTATATCCCCAAATTTCCAACAGAGTCCCAATGTCAAATATTGTTTCATTAGCTTAATTGCACTAAAATTTATTGACCTCTGTATCCTAACTGAAGATTCAGAAAATATGATTACAGCACCTTTGGCTGTTTTTAATCTTCTTAGTGCTAAGGTTACTTATGCATGTGCATGAGTATGTGCTGCAAGTAGCAGTGATTTTATTTGCATGGATTCCTTGAGTCTGTGCTGTGCAACAAGTTTGGACAGATGGAGATCGAAGAAAAAACTCACTAAATTCCATATCCTTATGATCATGTAGCTAAGACAGCACTGAACTTCAGAAGACTCAAATTCTGGTTCATTGTTCACTGCCTCTGGCCACTTTACCTCTGTGAGCCTCATCTGTAATATGGGGACAGTGCTTGCTGTCCTGCCAACTTCACAAGGATCTTTCACTCATTAAATAAGAACATGGATGGAAAAGCCCTATGTAACCTATGAAATGATATACAAATACATAATGGGTCTATTTATGTGAGTGGTTAAATATTCTGGCAAATTAAATGTTCTGATAAGAGAGAATTCTCATACATAACAAGTTAATAACCAATTAGTAGAAGATTAAAGTGTATTGAGAAAATACTAAGCACCTAAATCATATTAATATATATATATTATATACTTTTCTCATTTCATTCTTTTCCACAGTTAAGGGAGTCTTTACTTCCTACCATTAGAGCGTCCTCAAGATTTCTAAAAGTTCATCTGATTTTATCTCAGATGTTTCCCCACAGCACTGTTGTCTACTTTTTATTCTGGCTCTCATCATTTATGTTTCCCTCTGGTCCTTGGGCCTTGCCTTGCCATCCTTTATCTTACACCATTGTGGTGCTTTCTGCCATGGATCTCAGAGTGCCACTATACAAATGTTACATGTTGCAGATGTTACCTTGCTTGAAATCTGATTGTGTCATCTGTCTGCTGAAAGCCCTTTCCTGGTCCCCACTGCCTTCAGAATAAAGGTCAGACTCCTCAATAGACCTCAAAAGCCCAGTTTCTTCTGACCCTTCTCTTTTTCTTTCTCCAGCCTCTCTTCTCACCTTTATGCCAGTGGTTGATACTCCCGCTATATTTGATTTCCTTGAGCTTTTCCCCACATGCCATGCTTTCTTTCAAGCCTAAGCTTTTGTGTATGCTCTTCCCTCCAAGTCACCTGCTGTCATCTCATGAATTCTTCATCACCATCCTTCTTGTGCTGGCTGCAGCCTGGAGTGCAGATTTGAGTCTTTGGGCCTGGTTGACTCTCAGAAATTAAAATGCAGCCAGCTGGCCTAGGGTTCGCCCTCTCCTCTGTGTGTACTCTCTTTCTGTGCTCAGCTGTTTTCACTTAGGGTTTCTGAATCAGCCTGTTCTACTTGGGGTTCTGTTTTACCTTTCAGTATCCAATATGTACATTTATATTTTAAAATATTTTGCAGAAGTCCCTTTAGGCCTGTACACTGCTTAAGTTCATTCTTTTTTTGACGAACATTTATTTTGTACCAACAGTGTGCCAGGGACAATTCTAATTTAAGGAGACATCAAAGATACGTGAATGAGGTTGTTGATTTGCAACAACATGAATGGACCTGGAGAGCATGATGCTAAGTGAAATAAGTCAGATTGAAAAAGACAAATACTGTATGATATCACTTATATGTGGAATCTAAAAAATACAACAAACTATGAATATAACAAAAAAGAAACAGACTCACGGATATAGAGAACCAACTAGTGGTTACCAGTGGGGAGAGGGAAGGAGGGGGGGCCAATATAGGGGAAGAGAATTAAGCGGTACAAACTATTATGTATAAAATAAGCTATAAGGATATATTGTACAATGCAGGGAATATAGCCAATATTTTATAACTATAAGTGCAGTATAACCTTTAAAAATTGTGAATCATCATACTGTACACCTGTAACTTATATAATATTGTACATCAACTATACTTCAATTAAAAACAAACAAACAAACAATAATCACTGTATTACAGACACTCTGAAATACCAGTGAATAAAAGGTAGGTTGAAAACATGCTGAATACATAAAACTTTATTTGTAGAGGGTATAGATTAGTTGATGGATTTGGCTTTGGGTTTGGGTCCTACCTCTACCACTTTCCAGCTCTGGACTCCTGGATAAAAACATCTCTCAGCCTCATCTGCAAAACAGAGAAGAGTTATGACTCATATGGCTATTGTGAGGATTAGATAAGATGAAACAAACAATGTGCTTCACACAGGGGCTAGTACATATTAAATACACTAAATATCAGATTTTGTTATTAAAGTGAAACTTCTCTGAGGTTGTTAATGACAGAAGTGGTCAATAGCACCAAAACTGATTAAAGCTATTAATTTTTTTTTTTTTTGGCTGTGCCACACGATCTTAGTTCCCTGACCAGGGATCGAACCCATGCCCCCTTCAATGGAAGCACAGCATCCTAACCACTGGACAGCCAGGGGATTCCCTAAAGCTATTAATCGGGAATAGAAATTATTACTCTGGCATCTCTCACTAAATTGCTCATATGGTATATTGAGAAAAACACTGGAATAAGCGTAAAGAACCTGAACCCCAGTTGACTTTTAACACTTTGACATTAAATGACTAAGGCTTTATGCAAGTCATTTGATATCTCTGATTTCATTTTTCTTATCTGTAAAACTACAAGAGCTCATACGGTCCCTTCTAATTATACTATAATTTGTCATCTCTTTAATGATTTTCAAATTGGTTTAGAGAACTGAAATTATATTCCTACTTGATTCTCACATCCCCTATTTCTACAATTCCTAGTATGATAAAGGGAAGTATTTTCTTGTACATAATCCTTTCTTTGTAAATAACATGCTAGAATAAGAGTTTAACATTTCAGGAGGAAAAGTAGCTGCAGAACAGGATATGGAAGGTTAATTTGAGATTTTGCGCAGTGGAGACGTTTATGAGTGCTTTCTTGGACTGGTTAGACAGGTTCTTTCCGTCAGAATCTGCCTTTGAATATCAAAGGAGACATCAAAGGTCATTCTGCCCCTCTGTAGATGCCATTGGTTATTAAGGTTTACATGAAGCACTTCATTTGTTCAAGGGAGTACATTCCAGAAAGAACCCGTAGACACAAATGCTCTTTGCTGTTTTTGTTAAACTGTAATCTTTCCTGATGTGCGCTGTGTCTTTGCTATTTTGGTCAACTGAGAAATCTTTTTTCCTCCTGCTTAAAAGGAAATAGGATTTTTGAACTTTTATTCTAAAATCTTTGAATTCAAATTCTTTCTTGAAGCTGTGAGTCTCTCTTCTTCTCCTTTATTGTGTAAAAGAATAAGGAAAATTATCTTAGTATGATTAACGTTGTAGAAGAAATTTTATATAAAGCTCTTTGCAATTTATGGGTGTAATGTAAAATAGTAACAATCCTTTGCAATGTGAATATTTTGGTCACTATAGCCAGTTTTTAGGCAAAAAGTTATCAAGTGTTTACATATTCTGTGAAGGGCTTGAGACTCTAGTAGGATATTTTCATTTAAAACACCAGAAATTAAGACGGGGAAATGATACATTCCAAGTGGTCCTTCTCCTCCATCCTGCTGTCCCTATCCCAAACTGTGAGTATTTTCACTTTTCACCTTGGTTTAGCACTAGATGGTAAGAAAAGAAAAAGGGAGAGCAAGAAAGAGAGAGTTAGCAGGGGTGGAGAGAGAAAGTTTTAATTGGAGGAGCAATAAAAGTTTCGTAAGTTCATTACAGCTTAATAAATATTCATTGATCATCTTGCTATATGTAAGGTATATAGCTGTCATTTGGTACTACAAATGGATAAGAAAGAAAACTCCTGAATTATCCAGGCACTCACAAACTTGTGAGAGAGATGGATAGATGCATTTTTTACTACTACCAGGCTGATTCTGGTAAAGGCTGTTATATAGACAGTGAGGAGGTGCATATACAAAGTTAAGAGCAGAGGCTCCCAAAGAAGACAGACCTGGCCAAGCCAAGCTCTGCTCTTTATATTTTGTGTAACCTTGGCCAAGGTATTGACTGTTCTAAAGACTCAGTTTCCTCATCTGTGGATGGAGATAATAATGTTTACCTCTAAGGGTCAGTGTGAGGATCATAAGCATGGAGGATTATATAATTATATGCATAGAGGATTATATGCATAATTAGCTATATGCATTGGCACAATGTCAGCCATATAGTAAGAGTTCACAAAATGGTAACTATGTGGTGTGAAAATCCAGAGAAGGAGAGATCAACTCCTACTGGGGGATTGCAGACACCCTCTTGGAGAAGGTGAGATTTTATTTTTGTCTTAAATATTGAGCAGGTCTCTGACAGGAGCCATGGAAAGGAAAGGAATTCAGGGCAGAGGAAGCTGTATATTCAGAGGTTGCAAAGTATACAGAAGGAGGACCTAGAGAGCATTGGTAGAGGAGATTTGGGTGTGTCTGTAGTGGGTGATCACCTGGATATGCAGCTCATGGTCAGATTTTGAAGGTTTTGAATGTTCAAGAAATTTGGACTTTAGTAAGAGCTACGTATCTGGAATGAATTTCATTGTTTTCAAAGAGCCTTCTCAAACATTCAAAAAAATCATTGTAGACTCTGGGGTAGGTCAGGCAAATATTACATAATCTCATTACATGCCTAAAGAAATTTAGCTTCCAAGAGGTTAAACAAGCTATTCCAGACCACAGAATCAGAAGTGGTAGATCTAGAACTAGTTTTCAAATCCTTTGACCTAGACAAATGTCTTGCCCAAGAAGCTACCTGTGATTGCAGTGAGGGCTACTGAAGGTATTAAGGGGAGAGATAACCAGGACTTGAAATAAGGAAACTCCAGGGAAGGTAGAAAAGGAAGCACAGACTGAAGAGCCTTTGTGAAGGTAGAATCAACAAGATGGAAGGGCTGATTTACTATGGGGGGTGAACTTTAAGAAGAAGCAATTTATGACTTTGAAGTTTTGAACCTGATTATCTGAGAAGGTGGATGTTAATGCTCAGAGAATTTGAGGTGCTTTTATTGTTGGCATGCTGGCTGTCTTTGGCAGCAGCAAATCTTGGAGAACTTGGCAGAAATTGAAAAGTAAGTAATGACATTTGAATAGTGCCTTATGTTTACATAGCACAATCAGGTTCTTTATAGCTGAGAACACTTGATATAATGATGAAGTATTGTTTCTAGTTCTTTGTTCTTCTCATCTATAAAATGGGGATTATAATGATTTGCCCCCTGGAATTATATTGCATGAGTTAATATATTTAAATTATAATAGTGTCTGACACATACAAATTGTTTTCCATTATTGTTTTTGGTTTTGTTGTTGTTAAGTTCCAGTTCTGCAGATCATATATAATGGACCGATGAGGAAAATTGCACAGGCCAGTTTTACAGGGGTGAGGAGCAGAGGAAGAGATTTAGAGAACTCAACTCCTGGAGTGTTCTCTGGATTAATTTATGAATTTCAGCCACTGACCTAGACAGGAGAACAGATCACTTTTGGCTTATTTTCTGTTTTATTATGGGTTGACAAAGAGAAATAGAAACCTTGAAATAGTGGTCATTTATATAACCACTGATCATTCTACTCATTGCTATGGGAAGCTAATTTTTAATTAAGAGTCAATTACTTGATCCCTTCAGATTCGCTTCTTGAGGAAATAGAATTTTTCATGGAGGAAGAATTGCCTAACAAGGGATAGCCTCATATATAAAACTCCTCAAAATAACATCCCCAATATACTTTCAGGGAAGTAGAATACAAGCAATTTACCTCAATATAACATTTTAAAAGAGATCCCCAAAGTTTGTTGGTTTAGAAAAAGAGGAACCACGTCTGATTTCATCCGCTATGTTAAAATGAACAAACAGAAGAAGTTGAGGAAATGAGCCTTCAGGAACACTTTTCCATTCAGCACCAGCCTCCCAACACCTTCTCCACACTGTCATTCTTTCTCCCTTCCTACTGTTTCTTTTAATCTCGTAAAGAAATTTCAGGAATATCCAGAGTTTTGTCTTTGTGGTGCTGAGCTGAAAACAATACCCATAAGGGAGCCCGGGCTGAGAGGAAGAGGATGCTTACAGGATCTTAGCAATTTGGGATTACAGATCATATTCAGATTGAAAATCAAAGCTAGATTTTACCGCAGAAAAATATATTAATGCACATATGTGCAAAATGTTACTTACCACTTCAAGGGCTGTGGACTCCCTTAAGACCATCTTGGGGCAGGAACTGTGCCTGTTTTGGGAGAGCTGACAGTACCTCTGGTCCCTAAATACTTGGCCAGTTTTCTAAGTACATACCACTTCTGCCAGAATTGTTGCTATAGTAACAGAAGACCTGATGTTAGGAGAGACAGGGAAGAAGAACGGGGAAAAAAGACACATGATCCGAGTTGGTCATTTCCTCTCTGTGCCATTTAGGCATATTTCACTGTTAGAGAATATATGAGGCCATGTATATCTTCTAAGTGTTTTGGAGTTGCTAATTCATTCCGTTAGGCCTTACAGAAGGATCTTCCCAGAAGATCTCATTCAAGTGCAAAATTTTGAGGGAGGTGGGGGAAAATCCTCTGAGGAAAAATTATATTGAAAAAAGAGTAAAAGGGTAGGGGAAAAGCAAAAGTCTGTGGAAAGTAAGGGTGAGGGAAATGGTTGCAAGATTTTAGGATTAGATACAACTCTTTTTGTCTCCTCTCTGCCCTTTAATATGTAGTTAATTTGCATGTAGTTTGCACATGGAAATTACCTCTGGATATAACCAAAGAATTTATGCAAAATTTGATATTGAATAGAAAGTAAACAGTCACATAATCTAAAGTTGTGATGCTCATAGTCTCCTGCCTCTCCCCTTTACTTGTCCTTAGTCAGTCTGCCAGCCCATATACAGAACATGGACTGAGCCAGTGCACTATCACAGACTCAGGGCCCTACACTGTCTGCCCATTCTGGAAGATCATATTCTGATAACCAAGGAGAGTAATTATTTCTGTATATCATCAAAGAATTTTTGCAAAAGTTGACATTGAAAAGAAAGCAAACAATCACATAATTTAAAATTGTGGCCCGAAGGTCATGGAGAAAATGACACATGATGTAAAGCAGGTGGCCACTGAGCCCATGTTTGATGCTTATTAACTTTGTGACTTTGTGGAAATCACATAACCTCACCTAACCATGGTATTTCCTCTCTTGTTTAGTATAAGAAATGGTTCTATTTGGGAGACATTCAATAACATAAAATAAATCATTTATTCTTCAGAATAGAATTATGCAGTAGATACCATTTCATAGTTGAGAAAAATACAGAGGTGTAGAGAGGTTATGAAACTTGCCCAGGATCCCCCAGACAGCAAGCAGCAGAGCTGGGGGGTTGAAACGCATGTGGTCTGGCTCCAGAGGACATGCTCTTAACTTTGGTCTTTGTTGGTTTGAAAACTGAACACGGGGGGCAAGGAGAGACTGAAGAAAGAGACAGACCACTCTAGACTGGAAGGTATCGAGTTTAATAAGCAAGGGAACTTAGGTATGAGGCTTGTCTTAGGTGGCTGCAAGATGAATAGATCTCTGCCCCCACCCACCAGAATCTTAAAAAAATAGAGAGAGAAGCCTTAACTGGGTTCAGTCCACATGGTCTCAACAACACTTTACTCTCTCAGGGCTGTGTCCTTGGAACATCTCTCACTGTGGGAACCAGGGCCAGAGTGTACATTCCAAGCACAGGGAGGGAGTGAGGAGCCTCTGACTGCCCAGGTCCAGTTCATGGGTCAACCAGCGGTTACATCCTCTTGATGACCTCCTGCAATAGTCCTTTTCAGCTATCTGCAATTAATGCAGGTTGAATGAAACATTTCTCAAGACTAAGGCATATTTCTTTTGAAAGAAGACACTACATATGGGGTAGTTTCTTAGCATTGTTTTGGGGGAAATATTTTCCTTCCTGTTCAGGTATATGGCTAAAAGCAGCATGAGACCATTTTTAAAAAAGGATTATTTTGGTCATAAGCTATATAAGTACATATATGGTTTTGGACTGTCTGATAAAAGATGTTTTTAATTTAATTTGGCTCAGAGACATGACCTGGAGTATTTAATAAACTTTTCACTGGAGTCTAATAACATAATCTAATAGCAATGATATTTGCCCATCCACTTCAAGTTGTTAAGCCAATAAATAGTCCCACAAACCCAATCATTCTCTCGTGCTGTTGGAGTCTCTTAATCGGCCAGTTCGGGGGGCCGGCCTTGTGTGATGCTGCTCTTTGTCATAAATTTCCTACTGAAAGTTATACATAAAAATATCTTTCTGGTTATTTGTAATGTTACCCACTAACATAATGTGATTATTTAATCAACATTAAAATATATTTGTGAGAGAAGAGGATTATCCTAAAAATGGAATAAAATGGAGATCAGTTTTTTTAAAAAGAGGCAGAAACTTATGTCTAGAGAATGCTCTTGCGGATAGAATTAAGATAACATTGCCTGTTTGTGTGTGTGTGATCTGGGAATTGTGTGTGTTACAATGATGAAAATTGTCAAATTTCAATCCATCTGTTCATTGAATAATTTATGTCTCAAAAGCCTACTTTACTACTTTCTTTTTATTCATTATTTGTGTTTCCATTATCATATTTCTTTTCATATTATCTTCAGTTAAATCATATTCTTTTCTTTTTTTAATTAATTTTTTAACATCTTTATTGGAGTATAATTGCTTTACAATGGTGTGTTAGTTTCTGCTTTATAACAAAGTGAATCAGTTATACATATACATATGTTCCCATATCTCTTCCCTCTTGCATCTCCCTCCCTCTCACCCTCTCTATCCCACCCCTCTAGGTGGTGACAAAGCACCGAGCTGATCTCCCTGTGCTATGCTGTTGCTTCCCACTAGCTATCTATTTTACGTTTGGTAGTGTATATATGTCCATGCCACTCTCTCACTTTGTCACATCTTACCCTTCCCCCTCCCCATATCCTCAAGTCCATTCTCTAGTAGGTCTGTGTCTTTATTCCCGTCTTGCCACTAGGTTCTTCATGACCTTTTTTTTTTTTTTCCCTTAGATTCCATATATACGTGTTAGCATACTGTATTTGTTTTTCTCTTTCTGACTTACTTCACTCTGTATGATAGACTCGAACTCCATCCACCTCACTACAAATAACTCCATTTCGTTTCTTTTTATGGCTGAGTAATATTCCATTGTATATATGTGCCACATCTTCTTTATCCATTCATCCGATGATGGACATTTAGGTTGTTTCCATGTCCTGGCTATTGTAAATAGAGCTGCAATGAACATTTTGGTACATGACTCTTTTTGAATTATGGTTTTCTCAGGGTATATGCCCAGTAGTGGGATTGCTGGGTCTAAGGAGACAAAAGACCTGTATGCAGAAAATTATAAGACACTGATGAAAGAAATTAAAGGTGATACAAATAGATGGAGAGATATACCATGTTCTTGGATTGGAAGAATCAACATTGTGAAAATGACTCTACTACCCAAAGCAATCTACAGATTCAATGCAATCCCTATCAAACTACCACTGGCATTTTTCACAGAACTAGAACAAATCATATTCTTTGAAGATACTTTTCCTACCAGTTTTGTAGCTGGTGTTGCCTCTAAAATGTCTTTAAGAATTTAAATTCAGTCTGAAAATTTGCCAATTACCTTGATCCACCCTAAAAGAGGACATTGTATAAGTGTGAAATTGAGATGATGTTAAATTAATGCATACCCACTCTTACACTGATGAGATAATTGGACTGCTGCCACACGTTTATCCCAATTTTTGGATTTGGGCTACTTATTCAAATAAGTCCATGATATTCATTTTTAAATATCCAGCCATGACCACTTCAAAATATAATTTTTTACTTTTATTCCAGCAAAGACCGCCCAGTGACTTCAACAATGACGATGTAATTGGTCCTGACTGAAATGAGAAGAATGTCCAGACTTACCTATGAACAGAATTCATCACGGCATCACTGTCACTTCAGCCTCTGCAGTTCTCTTGGCCAAGGTAGCTGCAGGGCCCCGCTAGTCAATGAGATGAAAAAATGAAAAGAAAAATCTTTCCTTGGGGTCTGTTGAAATAAACTTCTGTTAGTGTTTTGTCTCAGGACATTCAAGAATTGGAGTTCTTCCAACTGTTTTCATGCAAAAAACAATATTATGAATCACATTAAAATAACTACCAGAGACTGTGTGAGCAGAATGTTTGAGAGCTTAGTCTTTGAATTTTAAAGGCTAGCACCTGCAATTTATTAGTTGTGTGTCCCAAGATACATCACTGAACTTCTCTATGCCCTGATCTGTTTGTAGGGGGGTGACGGAAACAATGATATTTATGTTCTAGAGTGCTATGAGGATAAAATAAAATGTGAGGCATTTAGCACACTGACCGCAAGGGCAGAGTGACCAGCAGCTGTTCCCTTTACTCAACTTTGCCTTTGTTCCATCACCTCATTACTGACTCTCCTTTTACGCAGTTACTTCCACTCTTCCTACTCAGTTCATCATTGGAATAGAAATGTTCCCCATAAGAAGTGTTTGTAAAAGGTCTTGAGATGTCCACTGGGTGGTTATTTTTTTTTTATTCCTATTTCTATTATCACTTAGACTACTGCAATAATAATATTATTTTGATTTATTATATTAATAGTAATTAATATAATAATCATTCTTTATTAACTCATTTAATTTTAACTGGTCTTGCCTGCTGGGAAACTCAGAGCCCAATTTGTAGTTCACCTATGAAAAGTGAACATGCCTTGTGGTATGCATGGTTTTTTTAAGTTTTCTTTGGTTTTTTTGGGAATTTAATGTTTTTTTTTGTTTTGTTTTTTATACAGCAGGTTCTTACTAGTCATCAATTTTATACACATCAGTGTATACATGGCAATCCTAATCGCCCAATTCATCACACCACCACCAGCCCCCCCCACCGCTTTCCCCCCTTGGTGCCCATACGTTTGTTCTCTACATCTGTGTCTCAGTTGCTGCCCTGCAAACCAGTTCATCTGTACCATTTTTCTAGGTTCCACATATATGCGTTAATATACGATATTTGTTTTGCTCTTTCTGACTTACTTCACTCTGTATGACAGTCTCTAGATCCATTCATCTCACTACAAATAACTCAATTTCGTTCCTTTTTATGGCTGAGTAATATTCTATTGTATATATGTACCACATCTTCTTTATCCATTCGTCTGTCGATGGGCATTTACGTTGCTTCCATGACCTGGCTATTGTAAATAGTGCTGCAATGAACATTGGGGTGCATGTGTCTTTTTGAATTATGGTTTTCTCAGGGTATATGCCCAGTAGTGGGATTGCTGGGTCGTATGGTAGTTCTATTTTTAGTTTTTTAAGGAATCTCCATACTGTTCTCCATAGTGGCTGTATCAATTTACATTCCCACCAACAGTGCAAGAGGGTTCCCTTTTCTCCACACCCTCTCCAGCATTTGTTGTTTGTACATTTTCTGATGATGCCCATTCTAACTGGTATGAGGTGATACCTCATTGTGGTTTTGATTTGCATTACTCTAATAATTAGTGATGCTGAGCAGCTTTTCATGTGCTTCTTGGCCATCTGTATGTCTTCTTTGGGGAAATGTCTATTTAGGTCTTCTGCCCATTTTTGGATTGGGTTGTTTGTTTTTTTAATATTGAGCTGCATGTGCTGTTTATATATTTTGGAGATTAATCCTTTGTCCATTGATTCGTTTGCAAATATTTTCTCCCATTCTGAGGGTAGTATTTTTGTCTTGTTTATGGTTTCCTTTGCTGTGCAAAAGCTTTTAAGTTTCATTAGGTCCCATTTGTATATTTTTCTGTTTATTGCCATTACTCTAGGAGGTGGATCAAAAAATATCTTGCTGTGATTTATGTCACAGAGTGTTCTTCCTATGTTTTCCTCTAAGAGTTTTATAGTGCCCAGCCTTACATTTAGGTCTGTAATCCATTTTGAGTTTATTTTTGTGTTTGGTATTAGGGAGTGTTCTAATTTCATTCTTTTACATGCAGCTGTCCAGTTTTCCCAGCACCACTTATTGAAGAGACAGTCTTTTCTCCATTGCATATCCTTGCCTCCTTTGTCATAGATTAGTTGACCATAGGTGCGTGGGTTTACCTCTGGGCTTTCTATCTTGTTCCATTGATCTATGTTTCTGTTTTTGTGCCAGTACCATATTGTCTTGATTACTGTAGCTTTATAGTGTAGTCTGAAGTCAGGGAGTCTGATTCTTCCAGCTCCGTTTTTTTCCCTCAAGACTGCTTTGGCTATTTGGGGTCTTTTGTGTCTCCATACAAATTTTAAGATTTTTTGTTCTAGTTCCATAAAAAATGCCATTGGTAATTTGATAGGGATTGCATTGAATCTGTAGATTGCTTTGGGTAGTACAGTCATTTTCACAATATTGATTCTTCCAATCCAAGAACATGGTATATCTCTCCATCTGTAGGTATCATCTTTAATTTCTTTCATCAGTGTCTTATAATTTTCTGCATACAGGTCTTTTGTCTCCCTAGGTAAGTTTATTCCTAGGTATTTTATTCTTTTTGTTGCAATGGTAAATGAGAGTGTTTCCTTAATTTCTCTTTCAGATTTTTCATCATTAGTGTATAAGAATGCAAGAGATTTTTGTGCATTAATTTTGTATCCTGAAACTTTACCAAATTCATTGATTAGCTCTAGTAGTTTTCTGGTGGCATCTTTAGGATTCTCTATGTATAGTATCATGTCATCAGCAAACAATGACAGTTTTACTTCTTCTTTTCCAATTTGTATTCCTTTTAATTCTTTTTCTTCTCTGATTGCCGTGGCTAGGACTTCCAAAACTATGTTGAATAATAGTGGCGCGAGTGGACATCCTTGTCTTGTTCCTGATCTTAGAGGAAATGCTTTCAGTTTTTCACCATTGAGAATGATGTTTGCTGTGGGTTTGTCATATATGGCCTTTATTATGTTGAGGTAGGTCCCCTCTATGCCCACTTTCTGGAGAGTTTTTTAATCATAAATCGGTGTTGGATTTTTTCAAAAGCTTTTTCTGCATCTATTGAGATGATCATATTGTTTTTATTCTTCAATTTGTTAATATGGTGTATCACATTGATTGATTTGTGTATATTGAAGAATCTTTGCATCCCTGGGATAAATCCCATTTGGTCATGGTGTATGATCCTTTTAATGTGTTGTTGGATTCTGTTTGCTAGTATTTTGTTGAGGATTTTTGCATCTATATTCATCAGTGATATTGGTCTGTAATTTTCTTTTTTTGTAGTATCTTTGTCTGGTTTTGGTATCAGGGTTATGGTGGCCTCATAGAATGAGTTTTGGAGTATTCCTTCCTCCACAATTTTTTGGAAGAGTTTGAGAAGGATGGGTGTTAGCTCTTCTCTAAATGTTTGATAGAATTCACCTGTGAAGACATCTGGTCCTGGACTTTTGTTTGTTGGAAGATTTTTAACCACAGTTTCAATTTCATTACTTGTGATTGGTCTGTTCATATTTTCTGTTTCTTCCTGGTTCAGTCTTGGAAAGTTATACCTTTCTAAGAATTTGTCCATTTCTTCCAGGTTGTCCATTTTATTGACATAGAGTTGCTTGTAGTAGTCTCTCAGTATGCTTTGTATTTTTGTGGTGTCTGTTGTAACTTCTCTTTTTTCATTTCTAATTTTATTGATTTGAGTCCTCTCCCTCTTTTTCTTGATGAGTCTGGCTAATGGTTTGTCAGTTTTGTTTATCTTCTCAAAGAACCAGCTTTTAGTTTTATTGATCTTTGCTATTGTTTTCTTTGTTTCTATTTCATTTATTTCTGCTCTGATCTTTATGGTTTCTTTCCTTCTGCTAACTTTGGGTTTTGTTTGATCTTCTTTCTCTAGTTCCTTTAGGTGTAAGGTTAGATTGTTTATTTGAGATTTTTCTTGTTTATTGACATAGGCTTGTATAGTTTAAACTTCCCTCTTAGAACTGCTTTTGCTGCATTCCATAGGTTTTGGATCGTCGTGTTTTCATTGTCATTTGTCTCTAGGTATTTTTTGATTTCCTCTTTGATTTCTTCAGTGATCTCTTGGTTATTTAGTAATGTATTGTTTAGCCTCCATGTGTTTGTGTTTTTTACGTTTTTTTCCCTGTAATTCATTTCTAATCTCACAGCGTTGTGGTCAGAAAAGATGCTTGATATGATTTCAATTTTCTTAAATTTACTGAGGCTTGATTTGTGACCCAAGATGTGATCTATCCTGGAGAATATTCCATGCGCACTTGAGAAGAACGTGTAATCTGCTGTTTTTGGATGGAATGTCGTATAAATATCAATTAAATCTATCTGGTCTATTGTGTCATTTAAAGCTTCTGTTTCCTTATATATTTTCATTTTGGATGGTCTGTCTATTGGTGTAAGTGAGGTATTAAAGTCCCCCACTATTACTGTGTTACTGTCGATTTCCTCTTTTATAGCTGTTAGCAGTTGCCTTATGTATTGAGGTGCTCCCATGTTGGGTGCATATATATTTATAATTGTTATATCTTCTTCTTGGATTGATCCCCTGATCATTATGTAGTGTCCTTCCTTGTCTCTTGTAACATTCTTTATTTTAAAGTCTATTTTATCTGATATGAGTATAGCTACTCCAGCTTTCTTTTGATTTCCATTTGCATGGAATATCTTTTTCCATCCCCTCACTTTCAGTCTGAATGTGTCCACTGGGTGGTTATTTACTAACCAATTTTTTTTGTTGTTCTCTGCAGTGACTGTGCTTATGCTGCTGTATTTCTGCCTGCGGATAATGTAAGGGTGGGTTCTACTCTTTTCAGAGCAAGAGAATCTATTCTTCTTGACTTACATTTTTGCAAAGTCAGTAGAAATAACATTTTTGAAAACTCATCTTGGTATTCATTAGATAGTTTTTAATAATCGTCCAATGTTATATTTTGGTTTTGTACTTTGAGGAAAGAACAATCACATCCTATTCAAGGTCTGGAAATGTTAGAGTGGCAAATAGAAATGAATATCTATTTTTGCAAAGATACATTTGATTATGTCACCATTTGTCTGCAAGAGTTCTAGATGTATTAGCACAAGGGGTAATGTTGTCTGATTCAATGATAAGGTTTTCATAGAAATCGATGGCATTGTTGGTTTGGTTAAGGGGCTATTTAAACATTCTATTATATAGTATACATAACATATGGTATTTATATGGGAAGCTATTTAAATAATGCTAAACTAGTTTATTTTTTTAACATCTTTATTGGAGTATAATTGCTTTACAATGGTGTGTTAGTTTCTGCTTTATAACAAAGTGAATCAGCTCTACATATAAGTATATCCCTAAACTAGTTTATTTTGTGGTACTTTTTGTTTCTTTACATTTAACCTCACTTTGAGGTTTACCTTTAGAAAAATAGGAACTCAAGAGTTTTATTTGTGGAGGAGGTTATTGATTGCCACCACACTATCAATGATGATTGCAACAAAAATCATGAAAAATATATTTAGAAGCATTTAATAAACTTTCTTTCATGTTCTTTTGAAACCTCTATAATCAATTTTGAAGAGCATAGGGAGAGCTAGAGGCAGTTATTTGAAGTGAGACTAAAGCATAGTTGAATTTCACCTGAGAAAGTGAAATATTAATGAATATCAACATTTTAATTTCTACATCGAGACTGTTTATAAAAACACGGTATCTAATATAAATAACACGTCATGTTTAATAAAATGTCACACTTCGGATTCTTTCCCTTTTGTCTTAAAACCAGCTTCTTTTGATGTTTGTTTTAGCTGCTTTAGAATGACTTAAATAAGTTTTTCTATTTGTCATCCAAATTTATCCTTTAACAAAAGCCCCCAGCAGTGTTATGCCAGCCTTCTACCCTTACTTTATTTGATAGGCCAATTTCTATCACATGTGACTTGGTGGAAGCTGAGAGTAATAAGCGGTATAGATGATGGAGAGTTGGAAGATAATGAGATAAAAATGAAAAGTGTCCAGCACTGTGACTGGTCTAGAGTGTTTCATATATGAGAGTTTTAATTGTTTCTTCTTATTATTATATTTATAATTTTTTTTGTCTCCAGAGCCTTGATAAATCCTCTTATGAAACACACACACACACACACATGCAGAGCAAAGAAATTTGCCTTCTTTGGGCCTTACTTCCACAGGACTATACTCTCTATGATTTTTAATAAACTTAAGCAGCTCTATAGAAAAAAATAAAACAATGAGCCTTAGATTCTATTTATATATTCTTAGCATTTACTATCCTATGATAAAATTATATTACACAATATCAATATATACCTAGTAGTATGTCTCTTATTCTATATGTAAATTTTATATAAGCATATATATATCCTTTAAATAATATTGTATTGTAATCTCGATTTTTTCCATGACATAGACATTAAGGGGATAATTTTTAAATGCTTACATAGGCAATTTTAGAGTCTGCTTTTGTTATTTATCATATTACAAGGTGATATAGGATATATAGATTTTCTCCCTTTCTGATACTTATTATATTTTTCTTTTCTAAGCATTTCTAAAAAATAATCTATATGAACTTAATTTAAAAAGTGGTTCTTCTGTCTTGTCATTTAATTTTTGCTATTACAGGGTTAGTTTTATGTCATTTATTACTTGATACAGTTTTTAAATTGTATCTTTATTCTTAATTTCATATTTACTAAACTTGACATTGTAAACTGATGAGGCTTCCAGGTACAACTATATTTTTCATTTTTAATCAATTTTTCTTTAGAATATATTGTTACCATCTTGGTTGGAACTGACATATGTAATATTGTTAGATATTCTCTTGTTCAATATGAATTTATGAAAATTTATTTAATATAATATTAACCTTATTAATTTGTCCTGATTTTTGCCATAGTAGAAAACTCTAGATTTTTTCTTTTTGTATTTGCACAGATATTACAGACTTTAAGTTATCCTGTAGCTTTTTTTTTTTTTTAATCCTGTAGCTTTTAGCCCACTTATATTTTGTGTGTCTTGTATAGGCATTAGATTGTTGGATTTTGTTTTTTATGCCAATCAGTGAGCCATGCTTTATATTAGAGTTTAGTTCATTTGTTTTATACATTTTAATTAACTTTCTGCTAATTCCTTTGTCCTGTACGTTTTTCTTTATTGTGCCTTTTTTTATTCCATTTTATTATAATGTTTCTGTAGCTGATTTTAAACTTTTTATTTCCCATTGAAAAGATTATGTATTTTCAACAACAATATATTTTGACACAATTGTTGTCATTACTTTTAATATATTTCAATTAAATAAGTTCATCTTGACTACCCTTTGGAGGGTGATATGATATCTAAATTCTTTGCTGGCATTTCTGTTTAGCATAGTCTGGACCACTTTATTAAGTACTGTTTATATTTTATGCTTCTCAAAATGTGGTTGAATTAACTATTTTATGTGGTATTTCTAACCATTCCTTTTATTAAGCTTGCAATCCATCAGTCCTTAATAGTTATCTGTCATTGTTTTTAGATATTCATTTCTCCTCATTGGAACACTTCTAGCTGTAAGACTTCATTGAGAAATTTTTTCAGGTTTTTGAAATAAGTACATTGATTATTTTCAAATTGGATATGCTTGGTTCTTTAGATTTCTCTTTCTTTACAATTGTATGACTGTGCTGTGCCTTTACCTGTTCTATTAATCTGTTTTTATTATCACAGTTTCTTCATTCTGGATGTCAGTTCTTCTCCTAATGGACTCCTCTGATGCTTGACTTCTTTTGTAGCCTTTGTAAATTTGACACAACTTTTAATAGTATCTTTGCACCTTGTTTAGGTAATAATTATCTCTTAAAGTAGTGGGAGTATATTGCTGTACATTCATATGAAGCAGTTTCAGATGATGGATGCTTTCTCTAACTTCCCATACCTTTAGTAGTTGCCCTACTACCAAAGCCTGGGTTTTCTAAAATCTTGTGTTCTATATGTAACATGTTGATACTTGCTATTACATTTTCCTGTTTCAAATATCTTTTTATGAATTTCTCTCTGAGTTTCCTTCTCTTTTGGATATTCTCTTTTTCTGAATTTAGCTAGGAGAAAATACTCTGTCATTTGTTTGTTAGTCTTTCTTCAAAGTTTTTCTCTTTTGCTTTAAGTGAACTGAGGAGAAAGAAAATTTTGGTATGCTTACATGAGAAGGCAGAGAGTACTCCCTCACAATCTTTCCTTCATAGTCATCTCAAATGCATTTATATGGTAGCTTCTAGAATAATCCCTTCCACCATATTACTTTCAATGAAAGGGTCACGATAATAATAATGACAATAGTACTTACGAAAATTTGTCAACAATGAAAAATTACACAACTGTAGAGTGCTTTCCCAGTTATCACCTATGTTATAATCTTGGGTGGTAAATAAAATGGGCAAATGGTTTCCCAAATTTACCGATACGTAAACTGAATTCAACAGTGTATTGAAAAGATTATACACCACAATCAAGTGCGATTTATCGCTGGGATGCAGGATGATTCATCACACACATTAATGAGAGTGATATAGTCATTGGTAAATCTGGTTCAATGACTTGCTCTTGGTCACCCAGCATGGCCAGACTGTGAACTTATATATTCTGGCTGGAAAGCTTGATATCTTTCTACTATAACATCCTAATTTTAAGTTAATGCTAGGACTCACCACTAAGCAGAAAAGATTCTCTCTTAGTCCAGTAAAGATCATTTTTTCCAGTGGGGTCTTTCTAATGCCCTAAAGTCATGCTGAGCTGATAACTGATCATGCTGCTTACGAGTAAGATAGTCTGAAGATCAGCAGCACAAGCCTTACCTAAAAAGAGAATAATTGAGAAATAATTTATGTTATCAAAAGTTTGGATGCCTTTTGGAACTTGACTTCTTAATTTTGATCAGTTGGCCTGTCAAATCACACAGAGGACCACTACTAATTAGGGATCATCATTCAAGATATGCCAGTAACAAGAACCCTTTAATCTTTCACATTCTTATTTTATCTCCAGGAGCCAATTATAGGCTGTCACAGCACTTCTGTGTGTTTGATCAATAACTTTTCTGACCTGGAGTGAATAAAGTGTGCTGATCAATTGAATGACATGACATTGAACAGCAAATGTATCTATTTTCAAGTTGTGTAGGAACCTGTAATTAAAAGTTAGAGGATAAAGGAGTCATTGTATTTTTATTGGAAGGAAAGTGAAAGGCAGCCTATGCATTAGCACCCTATGAGGAGAGAGGTGCAGTCTCTGAACAACTTTCCCACCCTATAGAAACCTCCAAGGTTCAGATCACCTTACTAGTTGTCCAGGCCCAAACGTCTGGCAATCATGTTGTCTACTGCCTCTCTTTCACCTGTCACAGTCAAGCAGTCACCAGGGCCTGTGGTTTTGATCATTCAGTTTCTCCAGAATTTGACCACTTATCTCCCCCTCACTGCCATCATCTTGGTTAAGGCCCTCATCAAGTCTTACCTGGGTTACTGCAAATAGCCTCCTAGCTTGTCTCCCTGCCCCCAGTTTTGCACCTCTTCAGATCCATTTCCCACACTGCTGGCACTTGATCTTCCTAATTATCTTAAAATAGTAAGTGGTTTCCTGTAATATTTAGGGTGGAGACTAATATTCCTTGGCAAGATATATGATTGTGATTTGGCCCTTGCTGATCTTTTTGGCCTTACCTCTTGACACCCATCCTTTAATGTTAGGCACTATCCATCCTAAATTACCCTCAGTTCCCCCAAATATACCAAATTCCATTTGGTTGAAAGCTTTTTCACAAGCTTCTCCCTTTTTCTGGAATGCCCTTTCTTTTATCCTTAGCTCATGCTGCTTCTTTACATATTGTTTTTAGGACTTCTTGCCTGAACTTTCTTATCCCCAGTGTTTGTTATGTCTGATGCCCCAACACCATATACTTACTTCTAGCTTATTACACTTTCTTACTTCTAGCTTATTACACTTATCATTGTTTATTAATGGCTGATGGCTCTTTTCTACTTTGATGTGAGGTCCTTGAGGGCTGGGACCATGCCTTCCTTTGTATCTCCAACAGATTTGATAGTGTTGAACCCAGAATAGACCAACAATAAGTGCTTTCTTTTCCCCCAGCTTTATTGAGGTATAATTGACAAATAAAATTATATATATTTAAAGTGTACAATGTGATGATACATATACATTTTGAAATAGTTACAACAGTTAACCTAATTAACATATCCATCACCATTACTTCACATAGTTATCTTTTTTGGGGGGAGTACAAATACTTAAGATCTACTTTCTTAGCAAATTTCAAGTATTCAATACAGTGCAATAATATTAACTACGGTCGCCATGCTGTGCATTAGATTCCCAGAACTTATTCATCTTAGAATTGAAAGATTTTACCCTTTGACCAACATCTCCCCATTTCACCCACTGCCCAACCCTTGGTAGTCCCCATTCTACTCTGTTTCTATGAGTTTGGCTTTTTTAAGATTCTACATGTAAGTTAGATCATACAGAATTTTTCTTTCTTTGTCTGGCTTATTTCCTTTAGCATAGTGTCCTTTGGGCTCATCAGTATCATTGCACAGGGCATGATTTCCTTCTTTTTATGGCTGAATATTATTCTATTCTGTATATATCTAAATCTATACATCTTCTTTATCCATTCATCCAATGATATGGACACCTAGGTTGTTTCCATGTCTTGGCTATTGTGAACAATGCTGCAATGAATGTGGGAGTGCAGATATCTCTTGGAGAGAGTGATTTCCTTTCCTTCAGATATACAGCCAGAAGTGGGATTGCTGGATGATATTAGCTGTGGATTTGTCATATGTGGCCTTTATTATGTTGAGGTACATTCCTTCCATACCTAATTTGTTGAGACTTTTTACCATGCTGAATTTTGTCAAATGCTTTTTCTGCATTGACTGGGATGGTCGTCTGAATGTTAGGAGGTTTTTGATTACTGATTTAATCTAAATTAATTTAATTTAATCTCCTTACTCATTATTGGTCTGTCCAAATTTTGTTTCTTCATTATCCAGTCCTGGTTGGTTTTATGTTTTTAGGAATTTATTTGTTTCTTTTAGATTATCAAATTTGTTAGATGTTCCCATTTTTTAAAGTTTTTAGCCACCCCTGCCACAGGTGATTTCTTGTTGGTTGATTTTTTTTTTTTTTCTGTAAGCCCTTTGACTTCCATATGTTGCCTGGCCTTTCCTTCTTGCCCTCAATTCCCTTCTCTGTGCTATGCCTTCCCAAATTCCTGCTAATTTCTTATGCAGTGTGTTATTTTATATATTATCTCTTTGTCTACCTCCAGACCATATAGGCTTTCCCAGGCTAAACTATCTTTAGAATCAACTCTACCTATGTGTTTTTCAGGTTAGAATAGGCTACACCAAGGTATCAAGCAACTCCCAAATCTCAGGGAATTAAAACATAAATATTTCTATCTTGTTCACACAAGATCCACTTTGGGACATCAGAGCAACTCTTTTCTGAGCAGTGACCTGGGATTCCACACTGTGGTGTCCTATAGCTTTACCTCTGAAATAGGTGGCTTTTGGGTCACTATTGCAGGAGGGGAAAGTGAGAGGGTCTCACACCAGCTCATCTTTTAAAAACTTTTTATAATAGTAAATTTCAATTATATACAACAATAATCAATCCAGGGCCAATTTTGCTTCACTTGTGTCCCCACTCACCCTGCCTACTCTCACTGGACTATTTTGAAACTGGTCTCAGAAATTTCCTCTGTAAATATTCCAGTACCTACCTTTAAAAGATACAGATTCTTTCTAAAAGCACTATCACAATACCATTATCACATCTAAAGATGACATAATTTCCTAATATCATTAAATATTCAGTTAGCCTCACCAGCTGTTAGGTATTTTAGCTAAGAAGTAACACATAACATTTCTTCTCACATCTATTGGCCAGAACTAGTCACATGGCTCCAATTCAATGCTGGGAAATACTAGGAAATGAAGTCTTTTTGTGTACCCAGAAAAAACATTATGAAGCAGGACTTGGTGAATACACCCTAACATCAGGTAAATTTCTGAGCTAACTTTGTTTCTTTTCAAGCATTTTTTTCTTCTCTTATATTTATATATCAATAAAGATTCTCAAGCATGTTGAGTGATGCTGGATTAACTACTGGCACAAGACATCTCAGAAATTTGAGACAGACACACAGACATACATTGTTTATTTAACCCATAGGTATTCCATTCTGATTCCTGCCCATAAGTTTCACCCATTCATAAAGGCTCAATTCAAGTCTTAACCTCTTTCAGAGAAAGGTTTTCCTGACATAAAACTCACATTGACCTTTCACTTCCTAGTTGTTTAAACACACTAGTTATTTGTACCCATTGTGACTCACTTCAATTGGATTGTTTTCTTTTTGAAGCACATCTAGGATCTGGTTCCTGAGCATCAGGGTGTTCTGCCTGGAGATTTTGCTGCATGAGCCCTCTCTGGAGAGCAGGTCTAGGCACAGGTGATGTGATGAGAGGTCTGGGGCAGGCATATGCTCTGAGGGGATGCAAGTCTTGAAGTCAAGAGGAGTTACCATCCATTCACAGAAATGTATCAGTAAGTTAGGTGGGAGGGTGTGCTAATGATAAACCTATTGCCCAGTTTTTCTTATATTCCTGGAAGTAGCAATAGCACTGGTGGCACCCAAAACTTCTTAGCACACTTATTGGCTTTGGCTAATGGAAATAATTTAGCTGACCTGGCTCCAACAAAATTCTCTGTGTCTTATGCAATGAAGGATATGCCTGTGATATGCTTAGCACCAAGACAGGAGTGAGACTTGTCAAGGTATCTTCTGAAGGAGGGTCATCTACTTGCTGTTTCATGCTGCATCAGAGTTTTGGTAATAATTTAAAATTTCATGTCTTATTTCTTGTCCTGTTTTCTGTCTTAAAATACAGTATCTACAGAAGTTTGTACACTCGTAGGTTTCCTCGAGAGTTCCTGAACTTAAGCAGTGAAAAGCGAAACATGACTTTCTAATTAATTTAAACATAATTTTATACAAAACAAGATATAAATTCCCTAGAGAGTTGGTGAATCCCCTCTGGCTGACCCGGTCTCTCTCGATTTTTGCTTTTGTCAGTCTGGTTCTCTGATACTCACCAAATGTGTTCTACACAGTTCTCCCATCTTGAAAGTCTGAAAAAGTGAAGCTGCTTTTGTATAACAGCGTGTTTATATTAATCTCAGAGATTTCTCTCTATCTTGCATGTAGTTCTTCAATGGTTAGATATTAAGTCACCCTTTTTCTTAATTAAAAAGTTTAGCTCTCACATGTCCAAAGTCCTATATCTCTCCTACCATAGCAGGAATTTCTATAGGAGCAGGTGCTAGAATAAAGTTTTCACCAAAAACAAAGGAAGTAAGTAGAGGCAAAGCAATGAAGCAAGAATGAGGGACAGAAAGACAGGTTGTTGATTTGGAGACTCTTGAGAGTGGAAGGAGGTGAAAGCCAGCTATTGAGAGTGAGTGTAGAGTCAGCAATCCTGAACTTAAAAAGATGGGGAAAAAGGCATATAAAAATGGCCAAAGGTGGAAGATAAGGTTGAGGGCTGGGGCTATTGTCTAGAACAAGCTCTGGGGTGCTTGGCTTGACTTTATGAGCTGGAAGGAACTTGGTAAGTGGGTGGGTTGGCTGGCAAAAAGGCCAGGTGGAGCAGATGCAGTGAACTCTTCATCCCCTGTCTCCCTCTGGTTTGGATGTTCTTTAATCTTCCAACTCATGCTTTGTTCAGCTTATTCTGAGTGGTGGGAAGTTTGGGTTTCATTT
The DNA here is from genome assembly GCF_028564815.1 of Eubalaena glacialis. NCBI lineage: Eukaryota > Metazoa > Chordata > Mammalia > Artiodactyla > Balaenidae > Eubalaena > Eubalaena glacialis. The sequence continues at coordinate 91,288,078 of NC_083726.1, forward strand.
CCACTTTTGTTGTGATGAATAACAGAATTTTAGTTCCATCTGAAAATGTTTCCTTCATGACCCAGCAATACGGTGCTGTGTTACTTCCTGAGCCTGACCACCCAAGAGCATGCCCTGGCTGTAGCCATGCAGAGCTGTCTGGTTCACTTTCTACCATCCATAGTATACAGAGCAGTTCCCAAAGCTGGCTGGCATCAAGGACACTAGGGGAGCATGTTAAAAGTACCAACTCTGGGTGCTGTGCCTGGAGATTCTGACTTAATACACTAGGTGGACTTGAATTCGGGAACTGATATCATAGATTCATTATGTAACTTGTCCTGTTCAAGTAGTGTCATGTATATTGCTGTGATTATTAATCTTTATAAGCAGGATACTTAGCTCTTAACTGTGTAAATCTGAGATTAAAAACAAACAAAGAGCATGAGTTAACTATGAATCTCCAAAGGATTGCAGCCTGCAGTAGATGACACAGCTGGCACTTTTCCAGGCGTAGCCAATCTCTGCCTCCTAGTACTTGAAGGAGAGGAGTGATGCAGTGTATGCTTGATCAAAGATGTTCTGCTTTTATAATACGGAAAATCTTGGCTTCCATATCTACATAAATGGATAAAATTGGACCCATAGGGAAAGAAAGGAAAAACCCTTTGTCGGCATCATGTTATTTTCATGAGGTGTGGTATGGGAGAGAAGACAAAATACATATATTTAAGCAGACAGGTCTGTTTCTGCTATAGAGAAATGGAAGAAAAGACATGTGCTACTTTTTTAGGAAAACAATAAGATAGGAAGTGACCAAAAAGGCTATTTAAGACAAAATTCAACGTTTTTCTTTCCAGAAAGCTTTCTCCTGACTTTTCAATGGCTATTGGTGACATCACAGAGACTCAAACCCTCAGATTTTATTTGTTACTGCCTTATTGGCTTTACTTTAGAGGGAACTACCACCCACAGGACAATTCTGGCTCCTACCTGTTTGTGCAAGACCCCCAAAATTATTTTTACATTTTTAAATGTTTGGGAAAAACTCTAAGATGAGTGATATTTCATGACATGTAAAAACTACATGAAATCCAAATATTAGTATCTATAAATGCAATTTTGTTGGAATGCAGCCAAGCTCATTCATTTACATATTATCTCAGGCTCCCTTTATAATGGCAGAACTGAATAGCTCAGCGGTCCCCAACCTTTTTGGCACCAGGGACCGGTTACAGGGTCGGCGGGACGATGGTTCAGGCGGTGATGCCAGCGATGGGAAGCGATGGGGAGGGGCAGATGAAGCTTCTCTTGCTTGCCCGCCATCACCTCCTGCTGTGCGGCCCGGTTCCTAACAGGCCGCTGACCAGACCGCTGACCCGTACTGGTCTGCAGCCCGTGTCTTGGGGACCCCCTGGAGTAGCTACACAGAGGCCAGGTGGCCCACAATGTCTGGAACACTTACTCTCTGGCCCTTTACAGAAAAAGTTTGTCTTAGTAGACTGTAAGCTCCTTGAGTCCAGGAACTGTATTTCAAATACCTATATCCTAAGAAACCTCTAACAGAGTGCTTAGCACAGAGGTAATTCTCAAGAAATGTTTGAAAAAATCTGCTTCGACAGTATAAAATGAGCTGCTTTTTTTTCCCTGCAGCAACTAATCCAGGGACTTTACTCAGCAGGGTGTCAGTATATGTTTTCTGAATTGAAATTTAATTATTCTTTTATTTAAGTCAGTGGTTCTCAAACTTCACTGTGCATCAAAACCACTTGAAGGACTTAAAAAAACACCAACTCTGGGGCCCTGCCCTGACAGCCTCTGATTCAGTAGGTCTGGGGCGGGACCTGGGAATTTTCATTTTCTAAAATGTTCCCAAGTGATGCTGAGGGCGCTAGTCCAGGGACCACATTTTGAGAACCACTGATTTCATTAATACTTCCCAAACCAGGGTGGAAATCAGAATCACCCAAGGAAGCAGGTTAAAAATATAGATTCTAGGCTTCACTGCCAGAAATTCTGACTCAGCGTATCTGGTATTGAGCCTGGGAATCGGTGTATTTAACAAAGCATTCAAGTGTTTCGGGGATTTCTGGAGGGATCACTTTTTTGGGATCCACAGGTGTAACAACATCCTCTGAGGTGTGACTCCTACTTAATATTCTTAATGCTTAATACTTATATACTTAAAGCATATACTTAATGCTTTATTCATAGGATAATAGTTTCATGGGTTTAGAAGAGATCATCTAGTTTGCTAGTTGGGTTTTCAAAACTCAAATGACAAAATGGTTGGGTGAAGTATTTAATTTAAAAACTATCTCAAACCTAGGAATGACAGGAAATAGTATTAAGTAGGGTGAAGAGGACAGCTGAGCAACCTATGTTGTTTCTGGGGATGGTGTCTGAAGAGGGACTTGTTATGGCTGACAAAATGTGCCTTCCAGCAGTTGGAAAATACTGATTCAGTCTAACAATTGGCCTTTTACTTCTCGGAGAAAACGACATAATCCTACATACTAATATGTCCATTAAATTTTTAGCTGCTGAGAAACCAATGGAAGTTAAGGGAACAATCCTTTTCTTCAAAAATTGGAACATAATGACAAAAATAGTTTTTATAATGACAAAAATGCCAGGCTCTAGTGAACACTCTGTAAAGCTTTTAATTTACAGTTTTATTTCTGGCTGTGTGATGCTCTAACAAAAATTTTCAGCAGTATAATCATCTATTGACCATGCTGTTCAAAGAGATCATACACTCACCATAAGCTCATGTCAGCCCTGATTTAGCCACACGGAAGGTCAAATTCACCTGGGCTGCACTGCTGAAGAGCCTGGGGCTCAGGCAGGTGCTTCCACACAAGCAATATTTGACACAATATATTCCCTGTCCATTCTCCACATTAACAAAGAAGTGGGAATGAGAGGCCACCTGCGGCAGGACAGAATTGGATTTGGAGCCAGACAACCCAGTGTCACGTGGGACTCTGCTGTGCACTTGTAGTGACCTTGAGAGAATCACAACAACCTCTTTGGGCTGTCTCTTCTACCATAAGATTGAAGGGGTTTTGTTGGCATCACATGATTCTTATACGAAGGTGCTTCATAAACCAGACGGCATTGTCCCCACTTATGGCATTGTTGATGTGCTCGTGAATGTGTTCATTAATAGATAAGAAAGATTCTTGTCTGGAAGTCTTGGAAACAGACTGGTGCCTGGTGCAGACTATGCAACCTGTATATGTTTCTTGAGTGAAACTGAGAGAATGATTGGTTTAAAATAAACCAATATATAAAACAAAGCTTTATAGAGCAGAACTAGACTGTAGGTAAGAAATGAACCAAGTATATGTTTTGCAGAAGGGCTCATTTGCTTTTTGCAGGTATGTGGTTTAGAATTCATTGTTAGCAGTGTTAGATGTAGAGATTTACTTTTTTAAAATCCCTATGACTCTGTCTCTTTTAATAAGATAACTGTATTAATGTCATGTTAGAAAACTCAGAGAGTCTTAATGGCATTTCAGGTCCACTTTAGATTTATCCAGGGTAAGAAAAATTCCCATTTAAACTATGTTATTGTTCAATGCAAAATAAAAAAGAATCTGGTATAACTTTATTTATATGTTGATATTTCTGTAGCCTGTAAAAGGAACTGCATTCTCATTCATTCCTCACTGGTTGATGTCATTAGGCACTAAGAGGTTGTACAAAAGAAGCAGATTTTCAATGTGTGCCCTCTGCCAGATGCCTGAACAACTGGAAGGATAGCAGGTGCTTTTATAGAAATGTCGAGATTTATAAGGGAGCCCCAGCAAGAACAAAATGTACAAACAAAGTATTTCTAGATTTGTAGGTATTTCTTTAATACAAGTTAATTTATCAAAACCCATCGAGTCCATGTTTATTTATTTAAAAAGCTGGGCGCTGGGGAGATAACTATACAAAGACATAGTTCCTGACCCTGGAGCTTCTGTTTTAGTGGGAAGACAGGCACATTAACAGGCAGTTATGGGGCGGTTTGTAAGCCCTGAGCCTGTGGGAGCTCACAGTGGGGAAACCAGTCTGGCTAAGGAAGGGGCTGTGACAGGGAAGTTGGTCAGAGGAAGGGACATCTTTGTTGGAACTTGAAAGATCGAGAGGAGGTAGAGCTTAGCGACCTGTGAGACTTGATTCCAGATGAATTGAGCTAATCAGGTGCTTTTCTCAGGAATCTGAAACCTGGGAATGAGCTGTGAAGACCGAAGTGACAGGTATGTGAAGACAAGAGAAGAGGAGAGGTCGGTGGAAGCCCAGAGGACCATGCTCCAGCTTCAGTTATGAAAAGTGTGAAGCCCACGAGCAGAGGGAGGAAGTGAAGCACGGTGGCATGAAGGAGAGAGGGTGCTGCCTCGCCTCTGGGAGGCTGCCCAGTCTGATTTCCAAGACTCCTGGAGTTACTATTATTTCCTGTCCTTGGCTCCTACGAGATTCCTCAGTTCTCAAAGCGACCTTATCTGTACTTGAACTAGCTTGAATGGGTCTTTGTGCTTCACGAGTCAGAAGATCTTGAACTCAGTGGGAGGCCAGCCAGAATGTCTACCATGTTTCTTTCTGAACAGTCTTGCGTTCTCTACTCCTAGGTGCAGATGCATTGTGCTCCTATTGGGTCAAAACCCTGGAAAACCCCCCTGGGAGAGCTACGCCTCTTGTCTGGACCTGCTACTCTCCTCCCATGGGTTCAAGAGACTCTTCTGTGTCCTGTTAGGGGGACAGGTCACTGAGGAGCACCATCCTCTATCTTATCAATTGACTGGGAATTGCCTGTCCTGTGACCCTGAGGTCTGGCCCTGTTCCCAGTCAGTTCAACCTTGGCTTTATATCATTTTCCTCAAATGAGCCTCCTTTGTTGCACACTCATCATTTGCTCCCAGAGCTTTTCAAGCACCATGGTCTGTGCCCTTTTTCTTGATGCCTACTTAGTGGTTACTGGAATTTGCCATGACTCTACGTCACCTTGATCTATGATTGTCACCCCTTCTCAAGGTGACATTGTTGCTGCGATATTGCCATATGACTCTTACAAAGTCACTAGGAGGTAATCTGAGCACCCCTATTTCTCCAGTTTAACATTTGGATGTCAGTTGATTAAGGTTATTAGAATAAAAATTCCCAAATATATAAAGTGTTACTTTCATTTTTATTTTTTCTTCCAAAATAAGAAGGGAGCAAAAATGGTAACTGTCAGTGGTCACTGCATGATGTGAGATAATGTCAGTGAATGGGGAATGGATAGATAGGTGGAGGTGAGGCCAGCCAGCATAAAGACACAGAGTGAAGCTAATGGGACACTCCCAGTGACAAGAGGATGGAAATAAAATCTCATGGTTCACAAGAAGGGGGAACCCCCTACCCAACTGAAGCTGTGATTTGATTATCCATATTTGACAGGTTTTAGAGCCTGGAGGTGATGAAGTTTTAGTCAGTAGCAGAACCCATGTCTTCTGGCTCTTGAAGTGACTCAGACTCCTGAGATAATCAGGAAAACAACTTCTCTGACTCAACACACACCAGCTACTGGACTAGACATACAAGAGTTAGGGCGCTGGGACAGATCTAGCCTCATCCACCATGCTGTCTGAAGCAAATATTCACACTACAACGAACGCCCTTTAGCAGCAAGCTTCTTGCCATATTCCCATAATTTCTGTAATTCCAAACTCAGGTTGCCAATAAGAGAACATTTTCTCCCCCAACATGCTCTATTCTATAAACTTGAATCCCCGTCCCACAGGCTCTATTCTGACAATACGCTACCAATTTCCAGTCACCTAAGCTGGAAACAGCCATCTCTGACAACTCCCTTTCCTTTTCTGTGTGTTAATGACAGAATCCTGGTTTGTTTTGTTTTGATTTGTTTTATTTTGTTTCTTCGAAGCAGCTTTTATCCTCTTCCTTTTTCTCTGTTATCACTCTCTTACCCCCATCAAGACCTTCATTATTTTGTGCTCTGTCAATAAATTTCACACCAGATCAATTTTTCTATCTCATTGATTTTGCCAGAGCTCTCCTCTGCTTTTCAAAATCTTCTCCAGAGAAAGGTGCAAAAATGAGCTTTATTGTGCCATCTGGATTTTAAGGCTCTTTATAACTTGCTACAAATGGCAACCTTTCCTACATAATTTCATAATTATTGTTACTGTATGGTCCACAGTCTGAACTGTATTTTTACTATTCTTAGAAAAATGTCACTTTTGTGAATAATATGAAGGCTTTTTTATTCAGTGGTCCCTGCTGGACCTGACCCTGTCCCACCATTCCAACTAAATTCTGCCTAGAAAATTGACAGATCTTCTCATGTTCTTCCCTTCTTCATTGATCTCTCGTTTCTTGAACTTCGCTGACACTTGATGCTGGTGACACCATACCATTCAATCATGCCGTGTGAGTATGTATGTGTATGGGATTATTACCACTGGAGTGTAAGCATAAGCATATGGGGGGCAGGTTCTGCACATCTATTGAATTTAAGTGGGAGTTGTGGTTCTATTGAGGAGAAAAGTGCTGCGTAACTTTCTTTGATTGGTCCTGGAGAAGATAATCGACAAGGAAATGAGAAGGTAGAGATGTTCATGAGTAGAGGGCAGGTGATACCTGCATAGAGCTATTGTAGCTGGTGCTAGGTAAGACTTGGAGGCCCTTTGAAGCATCAGTGCTATCTCAGGAGGGTTGAGGGCAAAAATACGAGGATAGCCTTGGCAGAGAGGTCAGATCTCCCACACCTGATAAGTAGAACAGAAGGGGTTGGGGCGGGGGGATAGGCCACATGCTTGTCTTAAAGGTGTTCGATATCGAGACTTCTGTCTTTCCCCAAGAAGGCAAGTTTTATGAAACAGACCAACCTACTGTGTCTTTATAGAAACAAGGAGTTTTTAAGTGAAAGAATCAGAGGGATCTTTTGGCTTTGAGCAGTAACATTCTGATATAGGACAAATCATTGCTGCTTTTGTTTTTTGATTTTTATACATACTTATCACAAGCATATTCCCATGCTGAGGAAGTATTTGGGGCTCCTGTTATTTCTTCCCTGAAAAGGGTTTCTCAAAGGAAAAAGAACAGGGCTCTGATTATATTTTTGAAGTTAATGCATTCTGGAAATTTAAAATTTTTTCTTGATTAAAATGACAATTTGAATTTAAAGGGCCACACAATTTAATTAAGTGCCAGTTGATGGATGCCTGTTGCCCCATTGTGTCATCTTCCCTTTCCCATTCATGTGTTCTTGTTATGAATTTCTTTATTCCTTCCTGATTAACCAATGAAAATGCATGACTAAACTGTTTAAGCTTGATTCAAGGCTTATTTTTGCTGTATATTCTATTTTGTTGGAAGATATTTTAATGGCTTTCCTCCCATTAGCAGAATTTATGGTAGAACATTGCTTTTGCTTTGAAAAAGAGACCTGGCAGGGCAGACCTTTCAAGCTGATCACTTAGTCTCTGAAATTTTAGCAGAAATAAACAAGATGATTAGTTTGAAATTAATTCATAGTCAATGAGTTAAAAAAATACTCAAGTTGCTGATTACAGCTAGCTCAAATAGACCTTCTAAAACATAATTCACTTTTGGAGTGATTCCAAATGGATTCTTTCCACTTAAATTTGCAAAATTTCCCAATGTTGTGTCAATATTTCAAACAGTATTGAAAAAACTTTATAAGCAGCATTGATCTGACTTCAAATGCATTGAATTTGTAGGTGGTGTCTCGAATTTTCTGAGCACAGTATTCACAGATTGAAAAGAGATACGAGTTTGGATAAATAGTCCTGATTCTTGCTAGTGCATTTGCAGCTCTATTGCCCTTTTCCTGTAATGCTTTTCTTTTTTTTCCCTTTTGAAAATTTTTATTATGCATAATTTCAAACATACACAAAAGAACAGAGAACAGCATAGTAAATGTCCAAGTAGCTAATACTCAGCTTCAAGAATCATCAACTCACAGCCAATCTTGTTTCATCTGAACTCCAACCTATTTTCTCCTTTTCCCTACAGTCAGTTATTCTGAAGCAAATTCCAGATGCTCAAGTCATCTCATGTGTAAATATTTTAGCATGATCTCTAAATTATGATTCCTTTAATATCATTACCACATCTTTAAAAATTGAGAGTAATTTCCTTCAGGAAATATCCAACTCAAATTCTCCATTTTGTCTCATATGGTTTTTATAGTATATTTATTCAAATCAGGATCTAAACAAGGTCTACATATTATATTTGGTCAATATGTCACTTAAATCCCTTTTAATTATAGATTTTCCTTTCCTCTTTTTTTTCCTTGCAATACATTTTTTTGGAGAAACTGGTCATTTATTCCTGTAGATTTTCTCACAATATGGACTGTTTTCCCATATCTTTATTTAACATCTTGCTCTGTCTCTTGCATTTCTTTAATAATCTGATCATCGCATGATCTGCCCCTGCCCGACTCTTCAATCTCATCTCACACAGAGCTGTCTGCACTCCACCCAGAACAGAATTTGCTCACCTGTATTTAGAATGGTCTTTTGGCTGCTCAGCTGAAATGTCTCTTTCTTAGGAAAGCCTTATCTGACCAGGGCAGGAACCCATCATATGCTCTTATAGCACTTTTTTTCACTTAAGTTGGCCATTGATCATTTTGTATCAAAAAATGATGAATCTAATGATCACCTTAAATGAGTCAATTTAATGAATCCTATCCACCTTTATGTTATTAAATGTTATTTAATACAAAGGAGGTAATCCTGAGTTGTGTTTCAGTTATTCTTTATCTTACTCCTACCTCCTGGCCTTCCACTTGTGGCTACTTTTTCTCCCACTATCCTGTGATACTACTGACAGGTGGTCAGTATTTTTCTGGCAGAGACCATAATGGACATGCGGAATTTAGTTACCTTTCTTCAGGTGGTCTTAATGGCCTTGCAAGCCTACGTTGCTTGGCAGTCTTCATGGAGATTTTCTCAATATGCAATTAACTCTGAGTTTAAAAGGAGATGATTAAACTCATGTATTAGTCTGCTTGGGCTGCCATGACAGAATACCACAGACTGGGGGGCTTAAACAACAGAAGTTTATTTTCTTACAGTTCTGGAATCTGGAAGTCCAAGATCAAGATGCTGGGAGAGTTGGTTTCTGTTGAGACCTCTCTTCTTGGCTTGCAGACAGCTGCCTTCTCACTCTGCCCTCACATGGCTTTTCCTGTGGGCTTTTCCTTACATGGCTTTTCATACAGAGAGGTCTCTGGTGTTGCTTTCCTTTTTTATAAGGAGATCAGTTCTATTGGATTAGGGCCTCACCCTCATGACCTGATTTAACCCTAATTACTTCCTTAAAGACCCATCCCAAATAAATTCACACTGGGTGTTAGGACTTCAACACATGAGGGGACACAATTCAGTCCATAACAACTCAGTAACACTTTCCCCAGGGGTCTGGGTCTAAACTGAACCTACTCTGCTAACTACAAAACATCTTGTTTCCTTTTAATCTTTAGTGAAAAGTGACTTTTTTTTTCATTTTTAAATTCAGTTTAATAATACACTTCCATAACTATTTCTTTCAGTAATTAAATTGTCCCAAACTTGTCCAAAGCAGCCTGTTCAAGGGGGTTCCCATTCTTTTTGACATAGCTCTTCCCACCACCTCTTTCTTATTCTTTAAGCGGTTCCTTTCTGGCACAAGATGTTCCAGGCTTAACTTCTAGTTTTCTCAGCCCCAACACTGGAGTCAACCATTTCTCCAAAGAACCCTGATTCATTTTAGTGGAGAATGGTATTTAGAAACCAAGATCTGAGCACTGGGTGGGCTCACCATTACTGCGATGGCATTTAGTCAGTGAACAGAGATACAACTCTTTTTTGAATCATGGAGTCATAATGATAGCACCAGTTCAATCCAATACCACTGAATTACCTTCTTTCTTTCCATATTCTTATCTCCCCTTCTCCTACACTAAGAATCCTGATTTTCAACATCAACATACTCATTCATCTGTTCAATCTATAACATCATACAGTACAGTTCCAGAATTACACCAATGTCACTACTAACAAGACTACTAAGTTTAAGATTTCTCTGTATTTTTTTTTTTTGTCCTTAGAATATGTCCCATTCAGAGTGTGCAAAGGGCACCTCGATCGTGCTGCTGAATCACATCACGTAGTGCTGCAACCCAAGAAATATGCACAGGTGCCAGGGAAGAATGTCTTCTATGGTGTAAATCATGTCCAGTTTCTGGGAGTCTAGACTGCCAAGGCCATCCAAGGTCTCTTGGCGAGACAGCTCTTTTCTGTGATGCCATTTTCTGTCGCGTATATTGCCATGAGCTCGGTGTCTTCATCGTCATGTTCACCACTGGATGTGGCACCTCCACAGAACACCACCAGAAGAGTAAAGAAAGCGGGGTGCTTCTTTTCATCTTCATCTTGCCTTCAGCTGAACTTCCAGCCTCCATGGATTTGGATGTAGTGTTTTTACTGATACTCATCATTAACAGAAAACGAGAAGCTTGGCCTTTGGACTGAAGTGGCTGCTAGTTAAGGCTTGTTCAAGGGAGGAGCCCAGGATCAGAGTCGGCTCTTCCAGTGCCTTATGAGCCCCATAAGTGCCATCTCTTAGCACCTGGCTGCAGCTTTGGGGTGCTCGCTGCCCCCTCCAGGTAACTCATATTTTAAAAGACTCTATCAGGGTTAAAAGGCCAGCTTAACTACAACATTCTTTCATCTGTTTCTACCACCCTAGGAAAATTGGATCAAAAGTTTAAAATTAATACATATGAATTTTATTTTTCTGTGATTATCAAATTTTTAAACAATCGATTTAATATAATGGTTAAATTAGATAGTTTTAAGTACTAAAAAATATAGTTAAACACATACAAATAGAGTAAAAGTCAGGATAAATTTAGAACTAAGATTTGAGTACAAAACGTAATATGTATTTCTGAGACGTTTTGTAAAGTACTTAAAAAACCATAATTACTTAAATGGAACTCTGACATAAATACCTCTGTAAATCAATTTATAAATGGGCCTTTTAAAGATGATGTAAAAAAGTCATCCTCTAACAAACTCTCACATACCAGTTAGTTATATGACCCAAAGTTCAACTTTTACCTACTCAGTAATGCAGACCCTGGCCACATTATTCATGCTTCTTCTCATCAACTCCCCATCTTCCTTTCATTGCTTTATGTCTTCCACAACAGATCATCTGAAATACTGGATATCAGATGTGTCAAGATTTAATTTGCTTATTTTGTTTGTCTTCCTACTTCAACTAGAATGTAAGCTCCATGGGGTCAGAGTTTGTGTCTGTTTGTTCACTGCTGAATTTCCAGCCTCCAGAGCAATGCTTAGCACATGATGGGCGCTTAATATACATTGGATAAATAAATTAATAAATTCATAGTAAGTCAAATTATTCTGTTCAGTTGGATATTGACAGACAGCCAGATCATTTTTTTTACGTAAACTAAATAGAACTTATAAAGCAATGTATCAAAATCAACTGGAGAGCTTGTTACAGCACAGATTGTTGAACTCTACCCCCAAATTTTGGATTTTGTAGATCTGGCATGAGGACTGAGGATTTACATTTCCAGTGAGTTCCTAGATCATGCTGATGCTGGAGGTAGAGGATACACTTCAAAAAATACAGTTTTACAGAAACCAAAACTCAATAGCACCATGAAATATTAGGGATGGATATGAATTGCTAGCATCTGGCCTTAGCTCATGGCTTAGTACATCTGCTATATTGTAATTAACCTGCAGGAGCAAGTGTGGTGGAGCATAGGATTGGTATGGCAGTAAGTGGTTTCCTTGACTCTCTCCCAACAAATTAAGGAGAGTGTTGAGTCCCCATAGGCTGTCATTTTGTTCAGGTGTGTTAAATATGGACCTTCATGATGGCAGTAGACTCACATAAAGCAAGCCCTGGCCCTCCCCAGAGTGTCTTTGTTACCATGATGAATGAATGGAAATTTTCCCTTTGGAAGGCTGTTATGGCTTCTCTTTTGGTGAAATCTTCTTAGAAGATTCTCTAAAGCAGCATGAAAAAAAATAGCATTCCAGTTACTGAGATAGTAAGATATAGCCCTTGTACAGTGGCTTTCATCCCGACAATTCTTTGCAAACATTAACTAATGCCTCAGGCAATCCTTGGAGGCAAGTTATACTCTCTACATTTTGTTCCTTTAGAGATTGGAGACAGAGGTTTGGCTTCTAGCTCATGTTTTTGTGGCCTGAACTCTCTCCTTTTTGGTCTGTTTATTCACTGGAAGAGAGATGAGAATCAGGCCTTCAAAGTAAGAGTCTCTGCAGCTTAGTAACTTCTTGAGGCAGGTTATTTCTTGCCGCAATTGTTATTTCCAACAATCCAATTTTTCATGTGCAATGATTAGTTACTAAGGCAATGATCTTAAGGACTATGACATTGTTTATTATCCAGTAGGGGTGAACTTATAGGAAAATAGAAGTCTTGGTTTTATAGATATTCTTCTGTGTTAAAAAAGAACAATGAAAGAAATACATGCAAAATTGTCAGCAAAATAAGCACAACTCTGTTGACCTAGAAGCGTTTTCAGTAACATGCTCACTTGTATTCAGTAAGTATTCGGTTAAATTTATCTTATAATTTCTAAATATGTTCTTAAATTTTGATAGCGTGGAATTCCATTACCAGAAAGAGTATCTTTTATTGGATGAGAAAGCACATACACAGAGTCCAGAGTATCAGACAGAATATTTCTTTGATTCTCAATTATACTAAATCCACCTTTACCAGTAAAGGGAGGGCAGCCCCTTTTTCTAGTCTTTCTTCTTTTTCCTTCCTTTGTGTAACATTTGTTGAGTGCCTAATATAGGCTAGGAACTTGACCAGTTGCTGGGATTAAAGCAGTGAACAAAACAAAGGTTCTGGCCTCATGGATTTAGATTATAGTAGAGGGGAATAGTTAAACGAATAGTTAAACAAAACTGTATGTGTGTATCAGAATGAAGAGTTGATAAATGCTGTGTAGACATCAAGAAGGAGCTCTCAAGTAAGATGACACTTGGAACAGGAAGGAAGTGTGGGAGTGAGCCACTTGTATATTTGAGGGAAAAGCATTCCAGCAGAGGGAAATTAGGTGCCAGTGCCTTGAGGGAGAAACCTGGCTGACATATTCAGGAGCAACAGGGAAGAGATGGGCTGCAGTAGAGTGAGTCAGGGTGGAGAGGCACTAGATGAAGTGAGAGAGGTGCAGGACTATACAGAGATACAGATCAAGCCTCCTCTTCATTTTAAACTTGCCACAAACTAGTTGGAGGGTTAGCATAAGTAGGAGACCCAGTGAATAGATATGTGAATTTTACAAGGTATTGTCCAGAATTGGGTAGAAGAACTAAGATATGTTAGTTTTTCTCTAGAATAATTACAGATTGAAAATACAGATTGTTTTGAATTTGTGTTATTTTTTCATAGAATTAGAAATTTAAGACCTCAAGCTTAATTTCTTATTTATCGAAAAGCTCAGGTTGCATCTCTGAGGATTGTGTCCCTTAAAGGGAATCACAATGAGAATTTTTGTATAGAATTTGGCCCTTTCTGTGCCTTTCCATAATATCCTCCTACTATTCCCATTCTGCATGCACTAAGATTGAATTTGAAGTTATATTATCACATATAAACAATGATTTAGGAATTTAGTTTTGGATTGTATCCTTTGTTAGCAATACATTTTTAAATGAACTAATTTGTCATTGACCATTATGATTAGAATAATCACCCCATTGGAATGTATGTACAGTAGAGATAAAGGGAATTAAAACTATGAAGGCTGATTAGTCCATTTCCTTTTATGAACAGTTAATGTTATACCCCAGGAGGACCATAGTCTGAAAGCACACTAGGGTTTCCTTTATGACTTGTACAGATTTAAGCTGGACTAAACATGTTGGTTTGCAATAAATAGTAACATAAATCAGGAAAATAGCCAATCTAATTTTGATTGGCAGAAGTAATGTCATTAAATCTATTTTTTATAGTTCTCTGTTTCCTATGTCTTCTAATGTGGTTTCTCTGCATAACACAAAGAAATATCATTGAATTTTATTTATGAGTAATTTATTTTGTATTGGTTTTTCATTACGTTCTCACAGGGTGTCTTGAGGTTTGAGGTTATTTTTATTATGCATTTTACATTCATGTGACGTACTTCTAACTGGAGAACTCTGAGTGGGTTTGAGTGTGTAAGAGAAGATCTGACTTGCCTAAATCAATGATATGTTCTTTGGTATAATGATATGCTTTCAGCCTCTACCACTACAACCCTAATTCCAGTCACCATCACACAGTGGTAACATACAAAACAAAATATTAGATATTTTGCTAACAGGGGCGAATAAAAATAGAATAAGACCTAATAGCTGCCTTGAGGAGATTGGCTTTCCCTACTTACATTTCATTCACCCTACTATGGATATGATCTAAACATACCACTCCCCTACCAAGAAATTATCATGGTCTCTTTGTTCTCTATTAAGTCTATATTCCTTAGCAGAGCGTTCAAGGCCCTTCACAACCTGGGCCCTGCCACCCTTCCAGTTTCAGTTCTTCTTGCTTCCCCTTATTTGTCCAACCTTCCAACAACATAAGGAACAAAGTTCCAGATTGTGGGCTCTTCCTTTCACAGACTTTTCACTTCAGGTCTATATGTCTTTTCTCTTGCTCCATTGGTATAAATTCCCCGCCCCACCCCCCCACACACAAATACATTTACACGTATGAACATACACACACACACACACACACACACACACACACACACACACCCCTTCCTCTATTTAGAAAAATCCTTCTCATTGTATAAGGCCTGTTTCAAAGATCACTTCTAAGGGCAACATTCTTCCCTGACTTAAGCAGAATAAACTTCTTCCCTTTCTATACTATCATGATACTTAATGCAGTCCTATTTGGATTTTAGTCTTTATGCTTTTGTCCATCAAATATAAAGTCTGACACCAAGGGTTGGGTCACATTTATCTTTTTGCCCAACAGACCCCCCATGCTTTCCATACAACAATTTTCAGTTGAATGTTTATTGAAACAAAATAAAACTAAGTAAAAATAATGATTCTTCTTCTCTGTACTTTGAAGATATTGAATAGATTTTTAAAAAATTTAACTACGATGGTAATCAACACATTCTGACATATAGTTATTTGCACTATAGGTACATTTACAGACATTCAACTGTACTAGATCAATTTTTAAAAATCAGAAGCAAAAATAAATAGAGAAGGAGAAAAAGAGAGAGAGAAAAAAATAATTTCAATAGTGTGGGGACAATTTCTCACTATTGCCCTCATTAAGCACAGTCCCAGGGGAGAGCAGGAGATGAGAGATATGGATTTGTCCTCTCAGTCAGTTTCAGTTTCAGTTCCTGTGATGCCTCATGGTGTGAGCATCTGCTGTGGTGAACAGGATTCTAATGTTTAAAGATGTGCATTTTTCATGCAACATGGCCTCTGAGAAGAGGCCAACTACCTTATTTGGTACAGTCATCTGTCCCAGATCTGGACAGCAACCCATGTCTTTGGGGCATTCTTAGAGATGGCATGTCCCTCTCCACCATCAAGACTTTCTAACAGGATTTAGGAGTCATTTTGACTTTATATAATTTTGCTTCATTTCCTGACTTTTGAACTCAACTCCTACACAAGATACTCAATTCCACAGTAATCTGTAAGCACCATAGTACAAAGAACAGGTCATATTTTGATAGGGTAACTAAATTTATGGTTTTTCTAACTTAAAAAGGTAAAGGAAAAATCAGATGATTTCAAGTAGAGCCACAAAGATAGTTTTAACACTTATGAAAGATGAATATCTAAGAAAAATTTAATCATTATACTTATTCCTTCTGTTTTGGCAAAGAAGGTTAGATGGATGTCCCAATAAAGGTCTCTAAATGAATTATGATTTCTTACACAGAAAATGGTGACCAGCTGTTTTTCTTCTCCATTGAGTACACAACAGCAGGAAATGCTTAAAATGTAGCATGAAGGATTTATCTCAGATACAGAAAGATTTCTATTTGCTGGACACTTAGACAACTTCTTGAGATATGTTATAGAATCTCCTACTGAGGAAACTTCTTTATAACCTCATTCTGCCTGGAATAGTTTATGTCAACATTTTTCAAAGTATGTTCTAGCGTTTTATGGACTGTTAAGGGAAGTTAATCAAAGTAAAGATTCTTTTATCAAATAAATTTCAGAAACACTAGCTTTAATAAAGTTAAACAAACTTCTTTACTGAAGGGCTTCATGGGCCTTTACTCTGGTTTATGTTTTGTGAGTATCTAATGGAAGGTAAGGGTATCTATAGTAAAATGCATTTTTAAAATTTATTTGATAATATTACCTATTTTAGAGTCTTTTAAAAAGATTGGTATTCTGTGTTAATTTTTTGGAGATATATTGATCTATATATTTGAAGGTGGTAAATTAAGTGAACTTTTGTGCAATGTTTAAAAATATTTCTCTTTTGCCACATTCCTACTCTTAAAAACAACAAATATCTCTACAAAGATATCTCACTTTTTAAAATTTGAATACAGTTGACATACAATACTATGTTAGTATCAGGTGTACTACATACTGATTTGACATTTGCATACTTTATGAGATAATCACCACCATATGTCTAATAACCATCGATCCCCATACAAAGTTATTACAATATTATTGACCATATTCCTTATGCTGTATATGACATCCCCATGATTATTAATTATATAACTGGAGGTTTGTATCTCTTAATCCCTTACACCTATTTCAGCCACCCCCAACCCCTCGCTTCAGGCAACCCATCCCATATTTGTTCTCTGCATCGATGAGTCTGTTTTCATTTTGTTTTGTTTGTGGGTTTTTGGGGTTTTTTTAGATTCCAATTTAAGTGCGGCATTTATCTTCCTCTGTCTGACTTATTTCACATAGCATAATATCCTGTAGATTCATCCATGTTGCCATAAATGGCAAGATTTTTTCTTTACAGCTGAGTAGTATTCCATTGTGCATGTATACATACCACATCTTCTTTATTCATTCATCTATTGATGAACACCTAGGTTGCTTCCATATGTTGGCTATTGTAAACAATGCTGCAAGGAACATTGGTGGGTACATGTCTTTTCCACTTTTTTTTTTTTTTTTTTTTTACTATTTATTTACTTATTTGGCTGGCCTGGGTCTTTGTTGCGGCATATGGGATCTAGTTCCCTGACCAGGGACTGAACCCAGGCCCCCTGCATTGGGAGCCTGGAGTCTTAGCCACTGGACCACCAGGGAAGTCCTGAAGCTCTCCATATGTCTTTTCAAATTAGTGTTTTTTGTTTTCTTTCTATAAATACCCAGAAGTGCAATTGCTGGATTATATACCAGTTCTATTTTTAATTTTTTAGTGGAGGCACTGTTTTCTATAGTGGTTGTACTAATTTACAATCCCACCAACAATGCACAAGGATTCGTTTTTCTCATCCTCACCAACACACTTTCTATTTGATGTCATTTTGATAACAGCCATTTTGACAGGTGTGAGGTGATATCTCAGTGTGGTTTTAATTTGCATTCCCCTGATGATTAGTGATGTTGAGCATCTTTTTAAGGGTCTGTTGACCATCTGTATGTCTTATCTGGAAAAATACATATTCAGGTTCACTGCCCATTTTTTAATTGAGTTGTTCATGTTTTTGATGTTGAGTTGTATCAGTTTTTAGTATAATTTTAGAATATCAGTCCCTTGTTGGATATATCATTTGCAAATATCTTCTCCTATTCAGTAGGCTGCTTTTTCATTTTGTTGATAGTTTCCTTCACTGTGCAAAAGCTTTTTAGTTTGATGTGCTCCCATTTGTTTATTTTTGGTTTTTATCCCTTGTCTGAGGAGACATCCAGAAAATTATTGCAAAGACCAATGTCAAAGAGCATTCTGCCTATGTTTTCTTCTAGGAGTTCTATGATTTCAGGTCTTACGTTTAAGTCCTTCAACCATTTTGAGTTTATTTTTGTATATGGTGTGAGAAAGTAGTTCAGCTTGATTTTTTGCATGTAGCAGTCCATTTTCCCATCATATAAGTCCATTGCCCATGTTAGTGTGGGTTCATTTCTAGGCTCTCTTTTCTGTCCTACTGATCTATGAGTCTGTTTTTGTGTGAGTAGCACCTTGTTTTGATTACTGCAGCTTTGTAGCATAGTTGGAAATCAAGAAGCATGATACCTCCAGCTTTGTTCTTCTTTCTCAAGATTGTTTTGGGCTATTGGGGGTCTTTTGTATTCCCATACAAATTTTAGAATTATTTGTTCTAGTTCTGTGAAAAATGCCATTGGTATTGCATTGAATATTGCATTAAAATGGTCATTTTAATAATATTAATTATTCTAATCAATGAATATGGTATATCTTTCCATTTGCTTGTATCATCTTTAATTCTTTCATCCACATCTTGTAGTTTTCTGACTACAGGCCTTTTACCTAATTGGTTAGATTTATTCATAAGAATATTACTCTTTTTGGTGCAATTGTAAGTGGGATTCTTTTCTTAATTTCTCTTTCTGATAATTTGTTTTTAGTGTACAGAAATGAAACAGATTTCTGTATATTAATTTTGTATCTTGCAACTTTACTGAATTCATTTATTAGTTTTAATAGTTTTTTGGTGGCAGGTTGAGAATTTTCTATATATAGCATGATGTCATCTAAACAGTGACAGTTTTAATTCTTCCTTTCCAATTTGGAGTCCTTTTATTTCATTTTCTTGTCTGATTCCTATGACTAGGACTTCTAATACTATGTTGAATAAAAGTGGTGAGAGCGGGCATCCTTGTCTTGTTCCTAATATTAGAAGAAATGCATTCAGCTTTTCACCATTGAATATGATGCTGGCTATAGGTCTGTCATATGTGGCCCTTTTTGTGTTGAGGTATGTTCCTTCTATACCCACTTTGTTGAGAGTTTTTAATCATAAATGGATGTTGAATTTTTTCAAAAGCTTTTCCTGCATCTATTGAGATGGTCATATGATTTTTCTTCTTCAATTTGGTAATATTGCATATCACATTGATTGATTTGCAAGTATTGAACCATCCTTGCATCCCTATGATAAATCTCACTTGATCATATTGTATAATCTTATTAATGTATTGTTGAATTCAGTTTGCTAATATTTTGTTAAGCATTTTTGCATCTGTGCTCATTGGGGATATTGGCCTGTAATTTTCTTTCTTTCTTTTTTTTTTGTAGTGTCTGGTTTTGGTATCAGGGTAATGCTAACTTCACAGAATGAGTTCAAAATCTTTCCTTCCTCTTGCATTTTTTGAATAATTTGAGAAGGATTGGTGTTAGCTCTTCCTTAAATGTTTGGTGGAATTCACCTGTGAAGCTATTTAGCCCTGGACTTTTGTTTGTTGAGATGTCTTTTTTATTATTGATTCAATTTCATTATTGGTAATTGGTCTTGTCAGATTTTCTATTTTTTCCTGATTTGGTCTTAGATTATTGTATGTTTCCAGGAATTTATCCATCTCTTCTAGGTTGTCCATTTTATTGGCATTAAATTGTGTACAGTAATCTCTTATAATTCTTTGTATTCCTGTGGTATTGATTGTAACTTCTCTTTTTTCTATTCTGATTTTATTTATTTGGGTCCTCTTTCTTTTTTTCTTATAAGTCTGGCTAAAGGTTTATTTATCTGTTTATCTTTTCAAAGAATCAGCTCTCAGTTTCATTAATCTTTTCTATTTTTTTAGTCTCTATTACATTTATTTTTGTTCTGATCTTTATTATTTCTTCCCTTATATTAACTTTGGATTTTGTTTGTTTTTCCTTTTCTAATTCCTTTAGGTGTATGGTTAGGTTATTTATTTGAGATTTTTTTTTGTTTGTTTTCTGAGGTAGGCTAGTAGTACTATAAATTTCCCTAAACTGCTTTTGCTGCATACCATACCCATTGGTCACTTAGCATCATATTATTTAGCCTTAAAGTGTTTATGTTTTTTGCAGTTTTTTCTTAGAGTTGATTTCTAGTCTCATACTGTTGTGGTCGAAAAGATGCTTGATATGATTTCAATCTTTTAAAATTTACTGAGACTTGTTTTGTGGCCTAGCATGTGATGTATCTGGACAATGTTCCATGTATACTTTAAAAGAATGTATTCTTCTGTTTGGGGATGGAATGCTCTCTATATATTTATTAAGTCCATCTCATACAATGTGTCATTTAAAGCCAGTGTTCCTTGTTGATTTTCTGTATGGATGATCTGTTCATTGATGTGAGGTGTTAAAGTCTCCTACCATTATTGTGTTACTGTCAGTTTCTCCCTTTGTGTCTGTTAACATTTGCCTTATATATTGAGGTACCCCTATATTCAGTGCATATATATTTACATTGTTATATCTTCTTCTTGGATAGATTCCTTTATCTTTATGTAATGTCCTTCTCTGTCACTTATTAGTTTTTGTTTTAAAGTCTATTTTGTCTGATATAAATAATGCTACCCCAGATTTCTTTTCATTTCCATTTGGATGACATACCTCTTTCCATCCCAGTCTGTGAATGTGTCTTTTGATCTGAAGTGGGTCTCTTGTCAGCAACATATATATGGGTCTTGTTTTTGTATCCATTCAGCCCCTTTATGTCTTTTGATTGTAACATTAATCCATTTACATTTAAAGTAATTATTGATAGGTATGTACTTATTGCTTTTTTTGTTAACTATTTTCTAGTTTTTTTGTTTTTTTGGTCATTGTCGTTCCTTTCTTCTTTTGCTCTCTTCCCTTGTGATTTGATGACTATCTTTAGTGTTACATCTGGAGTCCTTTCTCGTTTTTATGTATATATCCATTATACGTTTTTGGTGTGTGGTTACTATGAGGTGATATATACCAACCTATGTGTATACCTAATTCTTTTAAGTTGCTGACCTCTTAAGTTTGAATGCATTCTAACAACCCTCCATTTTTACTCCCCCCCAGCTTTAATGTTTTTGACATTATATTTTAATCCTTTTATTTTTTGTGTCCCTTAACTACTTTTTCTGGATATAGATGATTTTACTACTTTTTGCCTTCTAATCTTCTAACTAACTTTATCAGTGCTTGATCTGCCAACTTTACTACATATTTTCCTATACCAATGAAATTTTTCCTTTTGTAAATTTCATATTTCTACTTGTAGTATTTTCTTTTCCACTTAGCAAAATCCCTTTAACAATTCTTGAAAAGCCAGTTTAGTGACACTGATTACTTATGCATTTGCTTGTATGTAAAACGCTTCATCTCATTTTTCAAACCTGAATGATAGCCCTGCTGGCTAGATTATGCTTGGTTGGAGGCTTTTTCCTTTCATCATTTTGTTTTTTTGTTTGTTTTCTATTTTTTTAAACTATAAATGCCTACTTTATTTATTTTTTTAATGTATATTTTTTATTTATTTATTTTTTCTTATTAGTCATCCATTTTATACACATCAGTGTATACATGTCAATCCCAATCTCCCAATTCATCACACCACAACCCCCACCACCGATCGCTTTCCATCCTTGTTGTCCATACGTTTTTTCTCTACTTCTGTGTCTCAATTCCTGCTCTGCAAACCAGTTAATCTGTACCATTTCCTAGGTTCCACATATATGCGTTAATATCCAATATTTGTTTTTCTCTTTCTGACTTATTTCACTCTGTATGACAGTCTCTAGATGCATCCACATCTCTACAAAGAAACCAATTTGGTTCCTTTTTATGGCTGAGTAATATTCCATTGTATATATGTACCACAACTTCTTTATCCATTCTTCTGTCGATAGGCATTCAGGTTGCTTCCATGACCTGGCTATTGTAAATAGTGCTGCAATAAACATTGGGGTGCATGTGTCTTTTTGAATTATGGTTTTCTCTGGGTATATGCCCAGTAGTGGGATTGCTGGGTCATATGGTAATTCTCTTTTTAGTTCTTTAAGGAACCTCCATACTGTTCTCCATAGTGGCTGTATCAATTTACGTTCCCACCAACAGTGCAAGAGGGTTCCCTTTTCCCTACACCCTCTCCAGCATTTGTTGTTTGTAGATTTTCTGATGATGCCCATTCTAACAGGTGTGAGGTGATACCTCACGGTAGTTTTGATTTGCATTTCTCTAATAATCAGTGATGTTGAGCAGCTTTTCATGTGCTTCTTGGCTATCTATATGTCTTCTTTGGAGAAATGTCTATTAAGGTCTTCTGCCCATTTTTGGATGAGTTGTTTGTTTTTTTAATATTGAGGTGCATGAGCTGTTTATATACTTTGGAGATTAATCCTTTGTCCAATGTTCATTTGCAAAAATTTTCTCCCATCTGAGGGTTGTCTTTTCATCTTGTTTATGGTTTCCTTTGCTGTACAAAAGCTTTTAAGTTTCATTAGGTCCCATTTGTTTATTTTTATTTTTATTTCCATTTCTCTAGGAGGTGGGTCAAAAAGGATCTTGCTATGATTTATGTCATAGAGTGTTCTGCCTATGTTTCCCTCCAAGAGTTTTATAGTGTCTGGCCTTACATTTAGGTCTTTAATCCATTTTGAGTTTATTTTTGTGTTTGGTGTTAAGGATTGTTCTAATTTCATTCTTTTACATGTAGCTGTCCAGTTTTCCCAGCACCACTTATTGAAGAGACTGTCTTTTCTCCATTGTATATCCTTGCCTCCATTGTCAAAGATTAATTGACCATAGGTGCATGGGTTTATCTCTGGGCTTTCTATCCTGTTCCATTGATCTATATTTCTGTTTTTGTGCCAGTACCATATTGTCTTAATTACTGTAGCTTTGTAGTATAGTCTGAGGTCAGGGAATCTGATTCCTCCAGCTCTGTTTTTCTTTCTCAAGACTGCTTTGGCTATTTGGGGTCATTTGTTTCTCCATACAAATTTTAAGATTTTTTTGTTCTATTTCTGTGTAAAAAGGCCATTGATAATTTGATAGGGATTGCATTGAATCTGTAGATTGCTCTTGGTAGTATAGCCATTTTCACAATATTGATTCTTCCAATCCAAGACCATGGTATATCTCTCCATCTGTTTGCATTATCTTTAAATTCTTTCATCAGTTTCTTATAGTTTTCTGCATACAGGTCTTTTGTCTCCCTAGGTAGGTTTATTCCTAGGTATTTTTTCTTTTTTTTGCAATGGTAAATGGGAGTGTTTCCTTAATTTCTCTTTCAGATTTTTCATCATTAGTGTATAGGAATGCATGAGATTTCTGTGCATTAATTTTGTATCCTGTTACTTTACCAAATTCATTGATTAGCTCTAGTAGTTTTCTGGTGGCATCTTTAGGATTCTCTATGTATAGTATCATGTCATCTGCAAACAGTGACAGTTTTACTTCTTCTTTTCCAATTTGTATTCCTTTTATTTCTTTTTCTTTCTGATTGCTGTGGCTAGGACTTCCAAAACTATGATGAATAACAGTGGTGAGAGTGGACATCCTTGTCTTGTTCCTGATCTTAGAGGAAATGCTTTCAGTTTTTCACAATTGAGAATGATGTTTGCTGTGGGTTTGTCGTATATGGCCTTTATTATGCTGAAGTAGCTTCCCTCTATGCTCACTTTCTGGAGCGTTTTTCTCATAAATCGGTGTTGAATTTTTTCAAAAGCTTTTTCTGCATCTATTGAGATGATCATATTGTTTTTATTCTTCAGTTTGTTAATATGGTGTATCACATTGATTGATTTGCATATATTGAAGAATCCTTGTGTCTCTGAGATAAATCCTGCTTAATCATGGTGTATGATCCTTTTAATGTGTTGTTGGATTCCGTTTGCTACGATTTTGTTGAGGATTTTTGCATCTATATTCATCAGTGGTATTGGTCTGTAATTTTCTTTTCTTGTAGTATCTTTGTCTGGTTTTGGTATCAGGGTGATGGTGGCCTCGTAGAATGAGTTTAGGAGTTTTCACTCCTCTGCAATTTTTGGAAGAGTTTGAGAAGGATGGGTGTTAGCTCTTCTCTAAACGTTTGATAGAATTCACTTGTGAAGCCATCTGGTCCTGGACTTTTGTTTGTTGGAAGATTTTTAACCAGTTTCAATTTCATTCCTTGTGATTGGTCTGTTCGTATTTTCTATTTCTTCCTGGTTCAGTTTTGGAAGGTTATACATTTCTAAGAATTTGTCTATTTCTTCCAGGTTGTCCATTTTATTGGCATAGAGTTGCTTGTAGTAGTCTCTTAGGATGCTTGGTATTTCTGCGGTGTCTGTTGTAACTTCTCCTTTTTCGTTTCTAATTTTATTGATTTGAGTTCTCTCCCTCTTTTTCTGGATGAATCTGGCTAATGGTTTATGAATTTTGTTTATCTTCTCAAAGAACCAGCTTTTAGTTTTATTGATCTTTGCTATTGTTTTCTTTGTTTCTATTTCATTTATTTCTGCTCTGATCATTATGATTTCTTTCCTTCTGCTATCTTTGGGGTTTTTTTGTTCTTCTTTCTCTAGTTCCTTTAGGTGTAAGGTTAGATTGTTTATTTGAGATTTTTCTTGTTTCTTGAGGTAAGCTTGTATAGCTATAAACTTCCGTCTTAGAACTGCTTTTGCTGCATCCCATAGGTTTTGGATCGTCGTGTTTTCATTGTCATTTTTCTCTAGGTATTTTTTAATTTCTCTTTGATTTCTTCAGTGATCTCTTGGTTATTTAGTAACGTATTGTTTAGCCTCCATGTGTTTTTGTTTTTTACGTTTTTTCCCCAGTATTGATTTCTAATCTCATAGTGTTGTGGTCAGAAAAGATGCTTGATATGATTTCAATTTTCTTATATTTACTGAGGCTTGATTTGTGACCCAAGATATGATCTATCCTGGAGAATGTTCCATGCACAGTTGAGAAGAAAGTGTAATCTGCTGTTTCTGGATGGAATGTCCTATAAATATCAATTAAATCTATCTGGTCTATTGTGTCATTTAAAGCTTGTGTTTCCTTATTACTTTTCTGTTTGGATGATCTGTCCATTGGTGTAAGTGAGGTGTTAAAGCCCCCCACTATTATTGTGTTACTATCCATTTCCTCTTTTATAGCTGTTAGCAGTTGCCTTATGTATTGAGGTGCTCCTATGTTGGGTGCATATATATTTATAATTGTTATATCTTCTTCTTGGATTGATCCTTTAATCATTATGTAGTGTCCTTCCTTGTCTCTTGTAACATTCTTTACTTTAAAGTCTATTTTATCTGATATGAGTATTGCTACTCCAGCTTTCTTTTGATTTCCATTTGCATGGAATATCTTTTTCCATCCTCTCACTTTTAGTCTATATGTGTCCCTAGGTCTGAAGTGGGTCTCTTGTAGACAGCATATATATGGGCCTTGTTTTTGTATCCATTCAGCGAGCTTGTGTCTTTTGGTTGGAGCATTTAATCCATTCACGTTCAAGGTAATTATCGATATGTATGTTCCTATTATCATTTTCTTAATTGTTTTGGGGTTGTTTCTGTAGGCCCTTTTCTTCTCTTGTGTTTCCCCTTAGAGAAGTTCCTTTAGTATTTGTTGTAGAGCTGGTTTGGTGGTGCTGAATTCTCTTAGCTTTTGCTTTCCTGTAAAGCTTTTGATTTCTCCATCAAATCTGAATGAGATCCTTGCTGGGTAGAGTAATCTTCATTGTAGGTTCTTCTCTTTCAACACTTTAAATATGTCCTGCCACTCCCTTCTGGCTTGTAGAGTTTCTGCTGCAAAATCAGTTGTTAACCTTAATGCAGTTCCCTTGTATGTTATTTGTCATTTTTCCCTTGCTGCTTTCAATAATTTTTCTTTGGCTTTAATTTTTGCCTATTTGATTACTATGTGTCTTGGCATGTTTCTCCTTGGTTTTATCCTGTATGAGACTCTCTGTGCTTCCTGGACTTGGGTGGCTATTTCCTTTTCCATGTTAGGGAAGTTTTCGACTATAATCTCTTCAAATATTTTCTCGGGTCTTTTTCTCTCTCTTCTCCTTCTGGGACCCCTATAATGAGAATGTTGTTGCATTTAATGTTGTCACAGTGGTCTCTTAAGCTGTCTTCCTTTCTTTTCATTATTCTGTTCCACAGTAGTGAATTCCACCATTCTGTCTTCCAGGTCACTTATCCGTTCTTCTGCCTCAGTTATTCTGCTATTGATTCCTTCTAGTGTACTTTTCATTTTAGTTATTGTATTGTTCATCTCTGTTTGTTTGTTCTTTAATTCTTCTAGATCTTTATTTAACATTTCTTGCATCTTCTCAATGTTTGCCTCCATTTTTCTGCCGAGGTCCTGGATCATCTTCACTATCATTATTCTGAATTCTTTTTCTGAAAGATTGCCTCTCTCCATTTCATTTAGTAGTTTTTCTGGGGTTTTATCTTATTCCTTCATCTGGTACATAGTCCTCTGCCTTTTCATCTTGTCTATCTTTCTGTGAATGTGGTTTTTGTTCCACAGGCTGCAGGATTGTAGTTCTTCTTGCTTCTGCTGTCTGCCCTCTGGTGGATGAGGCTATCTCCTTTCATCATTTTGAATATATCATGTCAGTCCCTTCTGGCCTACAGTGTTTCTGCCAAAAAGTCAGCTGATAGACTTATGGGAGTGCCTTTGTATGTAATTTGTTACTTTTCCCTTGCTGCTTTTAATATTCTCTCTTTATCTTTAATTTTTGCTATTTTAATTATAACGTGTCTTGATGTGCATCTCTCTGGGTTCATCTTGTTTGAACTCACTGTGCATCCTGGACCTGAAGGTCTCTGCTTTCCCATGTTAGGGAAGTTTTCAGGTACTATATTTTCAAATATGTTCTCTGCCCCTTTCTCTCTCTCTTCTCCTTTTGGGACCCCTATATAATGCAAATGTTAGTACACTTAATGTTGTCTCAGAGTTTTCTTAAACTATCTTCACTTAAATTTTTTTTTTCTTTTTTCTGTTCAGCTTGGGTGATTTCCATTACTCTGTCTTCCAGTTTGGAGATCCATTCCTTTATATAATCTAATCTACTGTTGTTTCCTTCTAGTGTATTACTAAATTTCTTTTATTGTATTCTTCAGTTCTGTTTGATCCTTCTTTATATTTTCCAACTCTTTGTTAAAATTCTCACTGTGTTCATCCATTCTTCTCCTGAGTTCACTGAGCATGTTTATAATCATTTTCTTGAACTCTTTATTGGGTAGATTGCTTGTCTCCATTTTCTTTAGTTCTTTTTCTGAGGTTTTGTCTTATTCCTTTATTTGGGATATATTCTTCTGTTACCTCATTTTGCCTAAATCTCTGTGTTTATTTGTATGTATTAGGTAGGTCAGTTACATTTCCTGATCTTCGAGAAGTGGCTTTGTGTGGGAGATGTTCTATGGGGCCAAGCAGAACACTCCCCTCTGGTCACTAGAGCTTTATAATCTAGGGGTAACACCTGTGTGGGATGATTGGGCCCTTCTTTTGTGGTGAGACTGACAACTCTGAGCACACTGGTAGGTGGGGCTGGTCCCCAGCCTAGTTGGCTTCCTGGTCCTGCCTCATGCAGAGGTTGCCAGCTGCTGATGGGTGGGACTAGGTCTCGGCATCACTGGCTATGGGGCCCAGGAGGCCCCAGTGCTGATGTTGGCCTGCTGGTGCACAGGGTTGGGGCCTTGAAAGTCCCGGGGCTGGTGCTGGCCCACTGGTGGGTGGGACTATGTCCCCATGTGATTGGCTGCAGGGCCTTTGAAGGTCCCAGGATTAGTGCCAACCAGCTGTTAATATTCTAGAGGGATGACTCCAAAATGGTGCTTGCCAGCACCAGTGTCCTCATTTTAGAACAAGCTCCCAAAATGGCTGCTGACAGTGTCTTGTTCCCGTGGGGAGTCACAGTGGCCTCCTCCCTCTCTGAGAGTTTTCTCCAAAATTAGTAAGTGGCCCTTACACAGACTCTTGCAAATTACTGCCTCTGTGCTGGGTCTCAGAGTGTGGGAGATTTTGTGTATGTTCTTTAAGAGTGGAGTCTCTGTTTCCTACAGCCCTCTGAGTCTCCCATTTGTAAGCCCTGCTGGCCTACAAAGCCAGAGGTTCTGGAGCTTGTCTTCCTGGAAGGACTCCTGAGCTAAGGAGTCCAATGTGGGACTTAGCCCCCTTGCTCCTTGGGGAGAACCTCTGCAATTGTGATTATCCTCTCAGTACCTGGGGTTGTGGATCTTGACTATACTGAGTCTCTGCCCCTCCAATCCATCTTGTTGTGGTTCCTTTTTTATATCTTTAGTTGTGGAAAGTCTTTTCTGCCAATCTTTAGGTTGCTCATTGATAATTGCTCTGTAAATAGTTGTAATTTTGGTGTGCCTTTGGGAGGAGGTGAGTCAGGGTCGTCTTACTCTGCCATTTTCAGAAGGGATCCAAGATATCCTTTTTAAAAAAATCATTTAAATATGTATTCCTTTGGAATTATTTCTTTTATAGTTTTAAATATTGTCCAGTGAGCCATAGTGAAGTGACATCAATGAGTTTTCAGAATCAGAAGTTGGTTCATGGAATCTTAATTCTCATTTTGGTTTCTGAGTATGTTAATTTTTTTTCAGTGGAGGCAGAGGCTATAATTATAAATGTGCAGATTTTTTCTAGTAATGAATGCAACTCTGAAGGCTCCTAATGAAATGAGAGGTAAGTACAAGACCACCATGTGATGGAATAATTTTAGCAGGAAAATTTCACCTTGAAATCTTACTCATCAGTATATTAAGTGACAGCATCCCCATGGAAAGTGAAAGCATCACCTTACATAACTCTTCACATACTTCTAGTTACCTTAGTCACATACTTCTAGTTACCTTAGTAAGTTCTCAAGTTTTTGAGTGAATCTTTCAGGAGCTATATATACATAACTGGAAATATGTACTGGGGAGAAGTTATCTTTGCATCCATGTATATGTCAATTTGAAATGAGACAAAAAAATTAAATATTGCTAGAAGGGATGATGAGGGAAGAGACCCACAGAACAAGGTGATGTATTGTCTGTGTGGTAATTTCCTTTAACACTGTGTTGAATATGTATGAGATTAAGTGAATTTTAATGTATACCCTAGAGGTGGTTAGTTAGCATTTGAAGTACCCAAATCAAGAGTCTGTGCTCCTTAGGCATCTACATTAGGTAGAGTTCCCCAGAAAAACAGTATGTATATATATTTGTCTTTCTGGAAGAACTCCTGAGCTGAGGAGTCCAATATATTGGACTCCTTTATATATATTAAGGTTTCTTAGTATATATAAAATATATATATTTTTAATATATATAATATATATATTTCCTTAAAATAAATCTCATATATATTATCTCATATATATATATGAGATTTATTTTAAGAAATTGGCTTATGTAATCATGGGGGCTGGGAAGTTTGAAATTTGTAGGGCAGGCTGTAAACTAAAGAGGAAGGGTTTCTATGTTGCAGTCTTGAGGCAGAATTACTTTTTCCTCAGGAAACTTCAACTTTTGCTCTTAAGGCCTTCAAATGATTGGATGAGGCCCACCCACATTATGGAGGGTGATCACCTTTACTTACAGTCTACTGATTAGACGTTTTAATCACATCTAAAAAACTAACTTCACAGCAATATCTCGACTGGTGTTTAACCAAACACTGTACACTGTAACTTAGCCAAGTTGACCTATGGACACTATAGCAAGTCAAACATCACAGGGTTTACACAAGCACTTCCAATATTGTTGCCAAGATCTATACCAGAGGTTTGTTCTTCATTATGAGGGTTGTTAGAAAATAATATTATATGATTGAAATAAATAGTGGTCAATTTAAGTGGTTGGCCAGAAAGAGTTACAGGCACTATTGCCCTGAAGTGGAAAAAGTCCAACTCTGGCAAACCCAACAGTCTTATGGAGCTAGAACCCCAGCTCTGTTTGGTTGTGTGTCCTTGCAGAAGAGACTCTGTCCACCGTCCTGACTAGAAGGTGAGCTGATCTTGCCTCAAGGTATTGGTCAACCTCCTCTTTGTGAATCTGTCATGCAAGGTTCTTGTGAGAGTGCTCAAAGACAGAGGAGGATTTTCTGAGCATCCAAGAGCAGGTGATGTAGATTCTTTGTATCTACTTGCTCATAAATGTTTGCATTCCACAAATCAAAACCACAATGAGATATCATCTCACACCTGTTATGAATGCCTTTATCAAAAAGATAAGAAATAGCAAATGTTAGTGAAAATGTGGAGAAGCAGGAACTCTTATGCACTGCTGGTGGGAATGTAAATTGACACTATGGTAAAGAATATGGTGGTTCCCCAAAAAATTAAAAATTGAACTATAATATGATCCAACAATCCTGCTCCTGGGTGTATATCTGAAGAAATTGAAATCAGTGTCTCAAAGAGATATCTGCACACACATGTCCATTGTAACATTATTCACAAGAGCCAAGATATAGAAACAGTTGAAGTGTCCTTCAACAGATGAATGGATAAAGAAGTTGTGAAATATATATATGTGTGTGTGTGTGTAAAACAAAAAAAAAATATATATATATATATATAAATATATAATGGAATATTATTCAGCCATGAGAAGTAAAGAAAATCCTGCCATTTACAACAAGGATGGACCTTGAAGGCATTATACTAAGTAAGCTAAGTCAGACAGAGAAGCATAAATACTGGTTGATACCAATTATATGTGGAATCTTAAAAAACTGAGCTTGTAAAGACAGAGAGTAGAATGGTGGTTACCAAGGGCTGGAGGGTGGAAGAATTGGCGAGATGTTGTTTAGGGACACAAACTTACAACTAGTAGAAATATAAGTTCTGGAGCTCTAATGCACAACAAAGTGATTGTAGTCAACAATGCTGTATTATAAACTTCAGTGCTGCTAACAGACTAAATCTTAACTGTTCTCAACACAAAAAAGAAATAATAAATATGTGACATGGTAAAAGTGCTAACTAATGCTACTGAAGTAATCATATTGCAATGTATAAAGGTATCAAACCAACATGTTGTACACCTTGAACCTATACAGTGTTATATGTCAATTATATCTCAGCAAAAAATGTTTGTTTTTCAGCAGAATTTTGTCTAACACTTGTTTCATGATTATGTCCCATCTGGCTCCTATCACTGGGAGCTTTTATAAAGGCTATGGCTGTTTTTAGATGGCCAAATTTGCTTATCTTAGTTCCCAGCGGGACTCTGGAATTCAATATTAAAAGACAATCCATTGGGTGGGTTACTGGGATTTCCTCTCCATTGCAATCAACTGCAGTCCTTTTTTGATGTAAGTGACTTTGGTCATTGAACTCCAGTTTTCGGTTTCCTACAGATTTAGGTTCCTTATTATGAATATGTCTTCATGTAGGAGTGATTGAATGCCAAGACTTGTAGGAAAAACAACTTCACTCTTTTTCCCCCCTTTTTGACACTCTTAAAATTTTTAAAGGAATTTTTCAGGGAAGAAATAACTCTCAGTTAATAATTTATGTGTTGGGTTTTCACTCTCATTGTTAATGTAATTTTAAGCATTATATGAAACATACAGACTTCCTCTTTTATATAGACTTAAGAGATGTAGATTGATGCCATTTGATGGAAAACAGTCCTTTTTTTTTTTTTTTTTTTGGAGCAGAGAAAGGTTTATTGCCGGGCCATGCAAGGAGATGGGTGGCTCATGCTCTAAAAAAACCTGAGCTCCCTGAAGAGTTTCAGCAAAGCATTTTTTTTGTTTTGTTTTGTTTTGTTTGTTTGTTTATACTGCAGGTTCTTATTAGTCATCAATTTTATACACATCAGTGTATACATGTCAATCCCAATCGCCCAATTCAGCACACCACTATCCCCACCCCACCGCTGTTTTCCCCCCTTGGTGTCCATATGTCTGTTCTCTACATCTGTGTCTCAACTTCTGGCCTGCAAACCGGCTCATCTGTACCATTTTTCTGGGTTCCACATACATGCGTTAATATACGATATTTGTTTTTCTCTTTCTGACTTACTTCACTCTGTATGACAGTCTCTAGATCCATCCACGTCTCAACAAATGACTCAATTTCGTTCCTTTTTATGGCTGAGTAATATTCCATTGTATATATGTACCACAAATTCTTTATCCATTCGTCTGTTGATGGGCATTTAGGTTGCTTCCATGACCTGGCTATTGTAAATAGTGCTGCAATGAACATTCGGGTGCATGTGTCTTTTTGAATTACGGTTTTCTCTGGGTATATGCCCAGTAGTGGGATTGCTGGGTCATGTGGTAATTCTATTTTTAGTTTTTTAAGGAACCTCCGTATTGTTCTCCATAGTGGCTGTATCAATTTACATTCCCACCAACAGTGCAAGAGGGTTCCCTTTTCTCCACACCCTCTCCAGCATTTGTTGTTTGTAGATTTTCTGATGATGCCCATTCTAACTGGTGTGAGGTGATACCTCATTGTAGTTTTGATTTGCATTTCTCTAATAATTAGTGATGTTGAGCATCTTTTCATGTGCTTCGTGGCCGTCTGTATGTCTTCTTTGGAGAAATGTCTATTTAGGTCTTCTGCCCATTTTTGGATTGGGGTGTTTGTTTCTTTAATATTGAGCTGAATGAGCTGTTTATGTATTTTGGAGATTAATCCTTTGTCGGTTGATTCATTTGCAAATATTTTCTCCCATTCTGAGGGTTGTCTTTTCGTCTTGTTTATGGTTTCCTTTGCTGTGCAAAAGCTTTGAAGTTTCATTAGGTCCCATTTGTTTATTTTTGTTTTTATTTCCATTACTCTAGGAGGTGGATCAAAAAAGATCTTGCTGTGATTTATGTCAAAGAGTGTTCTTCCTATGTTTTCCTCTAAGAGTTTTATAGTGTCCAGTCTTACATTTAGGTCTGTAATCCATTTTGAGTTTATTTTTGTGTATGGTGTTAGGGAGTATTCTAATTTCATTCTTTTACATGTAGCTGTCCAGTTTTCCCAGCACCACTTATTGAAGAGACTGTCTTTTCTCCATCGTATATCTTTGCCTCCTTTGTCATAGATTAGTTGACCATAGGTGCATAGGTTTATCTCTGGGCTTTCTATCTTGTTCCATTGATCTATGTTTCTGTTTTTGTGCCAGTACCATATTGTCTTGATTACTGTAGCTTTGTAGTATAGTCTGAAGTCAGGGAGTCTGATTCCTCCAGCTCCGTTTTTTTCCCTCAAGACTGCTTTGGCTATTCGGGGTCTTTTGTGTCTCCATACAAATTTTAAGATGATTTTTTCTAGCTCCGTAAAAAATGCCATTGGTAATTTGATAGGGATTGCATTGAATCTGTAGATTGCTTTGGGTAGTATAGTCATTTTCACAATGTTGATTCTTCCAATCCAAGAACATGGTATATTTCTCCATCTGTTGGTATCATCTTTAATTTCTTTCATCAGTGTCTTATAGTTTTCTGCATACAGGTCTTTTGTCTCCCTAGGTAGGTTTATTCCTAGGTATTTTATTCTTTTTGTTGCAATGGTAAATGGGAGTGTTTCCATAATTTCTCTTTCAGATTTTTCATCATTAGTGTATAGGAATGCAAGAGATTTCTGTGCATTAATTTTGTATCCTGCAACTTTACCATATTCATTAATTAGCTCTAGCAGTTTTCTGGTGGCAGTTTTAGGAATCTCTATGTATAGTATCATGTCATCTGCAAACAGTGACAGTTTTACTTCTTCTTTTCCAATTTGTATTCCTTTTATTTCTTTTTCTTCTCTGATTGCCGTGGCTAGGACTTCCAGAACTATGTTGAATAATAGTGGTGACAGTGGACATCCTTGTCTCGTTCCTGATCTTAGAGGAAATGCTTTCAGTTTTTCACTGTTGAGAATGATGTTTGCTGTGGGTTTGTCATATATGGCCTTTATTATGTTGAGCTAGGTTCCCTCTATGCCCACTTTCTGGAGAGTTTTTATCATAAATGGGTGTTGAATTTTGTCAAAAGCTTTTTCTGCATCTATTGAGATGATCATATGGTTTTTATTCTTCAATTTGTTAATATGGTGTATCACATTGATTGATTTGCGTATATTGAAGAATCCTTGCATCCCTGGGATAAATCCCACTTGATCGTGGTGTATGATCCTTTTAATGTGTTGTTGGATTCTGTTTGGTAGTATTTTGTTGAGGATTTTTGCATCTATATTCATCAGTGATATTGGTCTGTAATTTTCTTTTTTTGTAGTGTCTTTGTCTGGTTTTGGTATCAGGGTGATGGTGGCCTCATAGAATGAGTTTGGGAGTGTTCCTTCCTCTGCAATTTTTTGGAAGAGTTTGAGAAGGATAGGTGTTAGCTCTTCTCTAAATGTTTGATAGAATTCACCTGTGAAGCCATCTGGTCCTGGACTTTTGTTTGTTGGAAGATTTTTAATCACAGTTTCAATTTCATTACTTGTGATTGGTCTGTTCATATTTTCTGCTTCTTCCTGGTTCAGTCTTCGAAGGTTATACCTTTCTAAGAATTTGTCCATTTCTTCCAGGTTGTCCATTTTATTGACATAGAGTTGCTTGTAGTAGCCTCTCAGGATGCTTTGTATTTCTGTGGTGTCTGTTGTAACTTCTCCTTTTTCATTTCTGATTTTATTGATTTGAGTCCTCTCCCTCTTTTTCTTGATGAGTCTGGCTAATGGCTTATCAATTTTGTTTATCTTCTCAAAGAACCAGCTTTTAGTTTTATTGATTTTTGCTATTGTTTTCTTTGTTTCTATTTCATTTATTTCCACTCTGATCTTTATGATTTCTTTCCTTCTGCTAACTTTGTGTTTTGTTTGTTCTTCTTTCTCTAGTTTCTTTAGGTGTAAGGTTAGATTGTTTACTTGAGATTTTTCTTGTTTCTTTAGGTAGGCTTGTATAGCTATAAACTTCCCTCTTAGAACTGCTTTTGCAGCATCCCATAGGTTTTGGGTTGTCGTGTTTTCATTGTCATTTGTCGCTAGGTATTTTTTGATTTCCTCTTTGATTTCTTCAGTAATCTCTTGGTTATTTAGTAACGTATTGTTTAGCCTCCATGTGTTTGTGTTTTTTACTCTTTTTCCCCTGTAATTCATTTCTAATCTCATAGCGTTGTGGTCAGAAAAGATGCTTGATATGATTTCCATTTTCTTAAATTTACTGAGGCTTGATTTGTGACCCAAGATGTGATCTATCCTGGAGAATGTTCCGTGCGCACTTGAGAAGAACGTGTAATCTGCTGTTTTTGGATGGAATGTCCTATAAATATCAATTAAATCTATCTGGTCTATTGTGTCATTTAAAGCTTGTGTTTCCTTATTACTTTTCTGTTTGGATGATCTGTCCATTGGTGTAAGTGAGGTGTTAAAGTCCCCCACTATTATTGTGTTACTATCAATTTCCTCTTTTATAGCTGTTAGCAATTGCCTTATGTAATGAGGTGCTCCTATGTTGGGTGCATATATATTTATAATTGTTATATCTTCTTCTTGGATTGATCCCTTGATCATTATGTAGTGTCCTTCCTTGTCTCTTGTAACATTATTTATTTTAAAGTCTATTTTATCTGATATGAGTATAGCTACTCCAGCTTTCTTTTGATTTCCATTTGCATGGAATATCTTTTTCCATCCCCTCACTTTCAGTCTGTATGTGTCCCTAGGTCTAAAGTGGGTCTCTTGTAGACAGCATATATATGGGTCTTGTTTTTGTATCCATTCAGCAAGCCTGTGTCTTTTGGCTGGAGCATTTAATCCATTCACGTTTAAGGTAATTATCGATATGTATGTTCCTATGACCATTTTCTTAATTGTTTTGGGTTTGTTTTTGTAGGTCCTTTTCTTCTCTTGTGTTTCCCACTTAGAGAAGTTCCTTTAACATTTGTTGTAGAGCTGGTTTGGTGGTGCTGAATTCTCTTAGCTTTTGCTTGTCTGTAAAGCTTTTGATTTCTCCATCAAATCTAAATGAGATCCTTGCCAGGTAGAGTAATCTGGGTTGTAAGTTCTTCCCTTTCATCACTTTAAGTATATTATGCCACTCCCTTCTGGCTTGTAGAGTTTCTGCTGAGAAATCAGCTGTTAACCTTATGGGAGTTCCCTTGTATGTTATTTGTCATTTTTCCCTTGCTGCTTTCAATAATTTTTCTTTGTCTTTAATTTTTGCCACTTTGATTACTATGTGTCTCGGCATGTTTCTCCTTGGGTTTTTCCTGCCTGGGACTCTCTGCGCTTCCTGGACTTGGGTGGCTATTTCCTTTCCTATGTTAGGGAAGTTTTCGACTATAATCTCTTCAAATATTTTCTCTGGTCCTTTCTCTCTCTCTTCTCCTTCTGGGACCCCTATAATGCGAATGTTGTTGCGTTTATTGTTGTCCCAGAGGTCTCTTAGGCTGTCTTCATTTCTTTTCATTCTTTTTTCTTTAGTCTGTTCCGCAGCAGTGAATTCCACCATTCTGTCTTCCAGGTCACTTATCCGTTCTTCTGCCTCAGTTATTCTACTATTGATTCCTTCTAGTGTAGTTTTCATTTCAGTTATTGTATTGGTCATCTCTGTTTGTTTGTTCTTTAATTCTTCTAGGTCTTTGTTAATCATTTCTTGCATCTTCTCAATCTTTGCCTCCATTCTTATTCCAAGGTCCTGGATCATCTTCACTATCATTATTCTGAATTCTTTTTCTGGAAGGTTGCCTATCTCCACTTCATTTAGTTGTTTTTCTGGGGTTTTTTCTTGTTCCTTCATCTGGTATATAGCCCTCTGCCTTTTCATCTTGTCTATCTTTCTGTAAATGTGGTTTCTGTTCCACAGGCTGCAGGACTGTAGTTTTTCTTGCTTCTGCTGTCTGCCCTCTGGTGGTTGAGGCTATCTAAGAGGCTTGATGGGAGGCTCTGGAGGTGGGTAGAGCTGACTGTTGCTGTGGCGGTCAGAGCTCTGTAAAACTTTAATCCACTTGACTGTTGCTGGGTGGGGCTGGGTTCCCTCCCTGTTGGTTGTTTTGCCTGAGGCAACCCAACACTGGAGCCTACCCGGGCTCTTTGGTGGGGTTAATGGCAGACTCTGGGAGGGCTCACGCCAAGGAGTACTTCCCAGAACTTCCACTGCCAGTGTCCTTGTCCCCACAGTGAAACAGAGCCAGCCCCCGCCTCTGCAGGAGACCCCCCAACACCAGCACTTATGTCTGGTTCAGTCTCCCCCAGGGTCACTGCTCCTTCCCCTGGGTCCCGATGCACACATTATTTTGTGTACGCCCTCCAAGAGTGGGGTCTCTGTTTCCCCCAGTCCTGTCGAAGTCCTGCAATCAATTCCCACTAGGCTTCAAAGTCTGATTCTCTATGAATTCCTCCTCCCGTTGCCAGACCCCCAGGTTGGGAAGCCTGACGTGGGACTCAGAACGTTCACTCCAGTGGGTGGACTTCTGTGGTATAAGTGCTCGCCAGTCTGTGAGTCACCCACCCAGCAGTTATGGGATTTGATTTTACTCTGATTGCGCCCCTCCTACCGTCTCACTGTGGCTTCTCCTCTGTCCTTGGACGTGGGGTATCCTCCTTGGTGAAGTCCAGTGTCTTCCTGTCGATGATTGTCCAGCAGCCAGTTGTGATTCTGGTGCTCTCGCAAGAGGGAGTGAGAGCACGTCCTTCTACTCCGCCATCTTGGTTAATCCTCCAGCAAAGCATTTAAAAAAAAAAAAAACAGTCCTTTTAAGAATGCACTTTCCATACCATGAAACAGTGCAAATAGTTGTGTGAATATCTGAATTCAGAAAAATACAGATATTTGAACAATTTTAAGACACAGGACTTTTACTACATATTATTAGCCCATTAACACTTCCCTTTTAAGCTATGTAAGGTAGGCATTTGCACAGTTAAAAGTAGAGAAAGGGAACTGTTCACTCAAGTAAGTTTTCTCTAAAAGTAGTTTTTTAACCACCTCTTAAGAAGCTAAATATTCATCATGCTTTATCACCATGAACTTGGAAGTAGGAAAGTGGATATTGTCCAAAGAGATACACTGACTATATTTTGATTTAGAAGATATTTTACTTTTGAATGAATAGATTATAACATGAATCAACTACACAATTAATAGTAGCTCCCCGCAAAGCTCCACTATACAAATAAATCTCTCACATCTTTTTAGCTGCTAAGATAGATGCTTTCTAAATTTATCACTCCTTTCATATAATGTGGCCAAGAATTTCACTGCAACTTTGTTTGATAAAGCATAGTAAATTCTTATCTGCCTTTAGGAAATATTGCTCTAAACTATTTGGACCTTCACTGAGTGAAACTGTAGAGTTTTGGGTACTTTTCTTTGTTTATTTTAGATTATAGAATGAGAGCACCACTTTCCATGTGTCAAAATTTAGTGACAGATGAATGTCATTCCTTGAGTGAGGATAACTAGGAAGAGTTTGGTTGACCAATTTTTTCCTAAAACAGTGCTAAGCATTAGTAGAGGTTACATGTACAGGTATGTACCTTTCCATAGAAATAAAACTATTAATACATGCACCTGATTTACCAAATATATATTAGCTATCTTCTCATTTTCTCTACCTTTGTTTTCTTCATCAAAGCTAACTTCACTGATGACTCCACTTTCAATTTTAAGTGTTCTGGACCTAGGAGTCCATGGCCCCGACCTTACCTGAGCCACACTCATCTCCAACCAGGACTGAGGTGTGGTGAATTAGGTTCAAGCCTGGGCCTCTGAGAAGCCCTTGAATTGTTGCATACCCTCCTCTTCCCTGTCTGCTCTAGATTGGCTCTGAGTACAGGAATGGGGCTTTACTTAGGTTTTCTCTCCTTAGTTCTCATGGGTTACCCTGTCTAGTGCCATGCCTAGTGCTTATACTCATGACATAGCTTTCCCCTAAGTCAGGTGGGCCTGATGGGGATCCTGTTTGACCCTTAGTTTACTCAGTTGGCTTTGGTCCTGCTTGCAAACACATCTCTCTTAGGCACTGCTTAGATTTTCCAACTCTGCCCACCAGAACGAATACCCAACATCGAATACTCTGAAATACGGAAAACGCAGCCATCCTCACACAAGTGAAAATTGATAGCTGAGTGGATTTTCTCTCCCCACATCTTCCTGATTTCAGCTCCTCCCACAGTGGCTTCCTGTTGCCTTAGGAACCATACTGCTTGTGATGGTTAATTTCAATTGTTAACTTGGAGGGTGTTTTGGGATGAGACTAACATTTAAATTGATGAACTCTGAGTAAAGCAGATTGTCCTCCATAATAGGCCTGAATAGAACAAAAAAGACCGGCCTCCCCAGGCAAGAAGGAATTCTCCAGCAAACTACCTTTGGACTTCATCTGCACCACCAGCTCTCCTGGGTCTCAAGCCTGCCAACTCACACTGTGGGTTTGGACTTGCCAGCCTCCATAACTGCATAAGCCAGTTCTTTATACTAAATCTCTTCCTATAAACATGTACATCCTATTGGTTCTGTTTCTCTGGAGAGCCCTGACTAATACACTGCCTTGTGTTGTAGTACCTCAAACTCAACACTATTATAAATGTATGTGTTTGCGTTTGTATTTGCCTCTGTGTGTGTGTGTATGTGTATGTGTATATATATATATATATATGTATATATATATATATACACACACACTGTGGGAAAAATGAGGCTTCATGTTGACTTTGGATCAGAGCTCCAATAAGCAATTTTATTTACTGTAGTCATGGGAAAGAGTCAACCAAAAAGCCTTTTAACAGAAAGCTTTTGCAGTTGCTGTTCCCTCTGCCTGGAATGTTCTCACCCAATAGTTGTAGGGTTTATTTCCGCATTTTAATTTAGGTCTATATTCAAATGCCCCTTCTCAAAGCAATGTTCCCCAACCACCATCTAAAATAACACCCTCTGTCACCCTCCATAGCCTTACTTTAATTGATATTTTTTCATAGCACTTACAACTACCTGACATTTTACTGTGCATACATTAATTTCTTTGATGTCTAGCTCTTCGTTAGCATGTGAAATTTATGGACTTTGCTTTATTCACTGCTGCATCCCTGATGGTAGGACAGGGACTTGCACAAACTAGATGGCTTTTTTGAGTGAATGAATTTGTTGAATGAATGAATAAATATTCTATATAATAATAGAGGAATGCACACAACTCTTGTGAGTTTATGTACTACTTAATTTGAACAAAGTCAGAATCCTATAGCATATATTATATTACTTCAGTGAAAAATATAATTTCCTGTAGCATATACAAGTTTGAGAGGTCATGATAAGATGACATTACTGAGAAGTTAATAGAAAATTTTATGGAGTAAAGAATTGTGTATTAAAGAGAAACATTGTGGTTGTGATGACAAGGAATAGAGTATGTGTGGGCTTAGAGTTTAAGAAGACCTTCGACCCACCTGGCAGATTTCCAACTGTGCTGTTTGTTCATGGGCCCTCTGTGGTCCCTGGAATGTGAATGTTCTCCAGCTTTCTCTGGCTTTTCTCACTGCGAAGGGCAATTTCAACAGAGCATTTGAATGCTTATGTTAAAATAAACAGGGAGAGACAGATGTTAGTATGCAATTTTTTTCCCTAAGATAACATATTGTGGCTAGTGCACATCACGTGTCTAGTCTTCCAGATGCTGAGTGCTAGCATAAACAAGTGGTCCATATAAAATAATGGGATAGACTAATTGGTATCTCGTATTCTCTATTCGTATCTCTCTAGGTTATAAAATAGCTGTGTCTCCGTTCAGCTGGCAAAGTGAAGCAGTGATGCCCCATGTTAGAGACCCAGAGGGTAGAGGTAGTTCTAAAACACCATTGCAGCCTCACCTTGCATGATTAAGAAATTTCATGTTATCAGATACTCCCCAGATTGCCGTAAAGCCCTATAATGGTTTCTTTCCAGTTGGAAAAAGATTTATTTATGGTTGTAATTCCCTAAAACCCTCTTTCTCTCTAGCAATTGCTTGCCTCACACCATAAGTGGAGTTCAGCATTAGTCCCTGTGTTTTTCCAATCTTGCTGCTTCCAGAGAAGTGATTTTTTAAAGGGTTTTGACTTGTTTTCCTTTGAACATTTCAAAACATATAAGCAGAAAGTATCCCACATTTCCAAATAGAGCTTGTTCATTCATGTTCATAGTAAAAACATTTTGTTCATGAATTTGTTCATTCATGTTTATAGTAAAAACAAAAAAATCTTAGAGCTGCAGTATTCCACCCCACTTAACCCAGGATAGTAAAATTTTGTTCTTGTAAGATTAAAGAGTTCTGCTTTTAACTGAGATATAATTTACACACAATAAAATGCACTGATCATAATTTTTATGAGATTAGGATTTTTAAACTCACGGCCTAGTTTGTGAGAAATTTAAGACTATCAATTAAAAACAAAACAAAACAACACTAAAAGGGCCATTCAAAAGATTTAGTTCAGAACTCAAAAACCAAAAATGCAAAATAGTATATGAACACTCTGAATTTCCCTCTACTTTCAGCTCCTTGATCATTACTGCATAGGGTAGCACCTCTTGCAGAAGAAATTGGCCTTTGAAGAGGCCAAATTGTAAAATTTGTAAATTGTAAAGGCTTACTGTAATTCTAATTAGCTTCACCATTGGTAGTATTAACAAGTATAAAGACTTTCTTGTATTCAAAGTTCTGTGCTGTTTTAAGTAAACCTGGTCCTCTGACTTACTCCATTAAAAACTCCTCGTTTCATTTTCTGCAGTCAACTGGAAAGGGTGCAGAAAATTCTTAACAAGCACATGGCAATTCCTGAGTTTTTGCTGTTTTCATACAATTCAGAGTCTTCACATTTGCTGGCTTGATGTTTGTTATTAAAATTATTTGTGAGGGACCCAAAGGTCTAAGATATATATTGGTTTTGAATGGGGATGATAATACTTACCTCCATCACCATGCTATGAGGATGATATGAGCATTTTTTGGTACCTGGTATGAGTTTGGATTGCCATGTTCAAGATTCATGCATGGGAAGCGTTTAACTAGTGAATGCCTATCTGATGGCCCATTTTTTAAGAATTAAAAAACTTTTTATATCCTTTCCTTTACTGAATCCTCTTAACAACCCCAAGAATTAAAAATGGTGCAACACCCTAACCCATTTAACTGGGATGTGAACACATTTCTCAGGGATGTCAAAGAAGGACTGTGCAATCAGATGATGTATACAGGTTTCAGTTGATTACAAAGACTTAGCATTCTCTATTTAAAATTTATTTTAACAATGAAAACAGTAAATGTCTCTGAAATATGTTGATTACTCCAAGCAAGAAAATTATTACAGTCATCAGAGAACAAATAGTAACAAACAGTAATGAATGTAATTAAAGAATTTCAGACAGTGGACAATGTATCCTGATGAAAAACTCTCCTGCAAGTGTCAAAGCTGTCAGACCATCTGAAACACTCTTGTGTGCTCAGAGCCTGAGAACTTGCCACCTCAACTTCCTGTCCCATCTACTGTGGTGTCAGTGGGTTATCAGAGATAGATTACCTTCATGGAAAGGCCCATAAAGCCACACGAATGCCTGAAAAAATCCCTGTGATAAACGTGCAGCCCTAATTGTGAATTTTTCTGAACACGTCACATTTTTATCAAGTACCTATTCTGTATGTGCCTGGTC
Organism: Eubalaena glacialis; assembly: GCF_028564815.1. Taxonomy (NCBI): domain Eukaryota; kingdom Metazoa; phylum Chordata; class Mammalia; order Artiodactyla; family Balaenidae; genus Eubalaena; species Eubalaena glacialis. The sequence goes on from NC_083726.1 coordinate 91,330,620, forward strand.
CTGAGATGACAGATCTGAATATACTGGGCATATTCCTAAGGAGTTTGAGTGTAATGTGAAAAACAGCCACATAAACAGATATAAAAATTGAGTTAAAGATGAGGCAGGAGAGGAAAGACTAGTGGCTCAAGGCATGGAGGCTTCCTATCAGAATACTGCCTGGGAGAGACCTTAAAGATGATGGAGGAGTAAGATGTGGAGATCACCTTCCTCTCCACAAATACATCAGAAATACATCTACATGTGGAACAACTCCTACAGAACACCTACTGAACGCTGGCAGAAGACATCAGACTTCCAACAAGGCAAGAAACTCCCCATGTACCTGGGTAGGGGGGAAAAAAAAAGAAAAAAACAGAAACAAAAGAATAAGGATGGGACCTGCACCTCTGGGAGGGAGCTGTGAAGGAGGAAAGGTTTCCACACACAAGGAAGCCCCTTCACTGGTGGAGATGGGGGTGGGCAGGGGGGAAGCTTAAGAGCCACAAAGGAAAGCCAGCAACAGGGGTGCAGAGGGCAAAGTGGAGAGATTCCCGCACAGAGAATTGGTGCCGACCAGCGCTCACCAGCCTGAGAGGCTTGTCTGCTCACCCACCGGGACGGGTGGGGGCTGGGAGCTGAGGCTCGGGCTTCGGTCGGATCCCAGGGAGAGGACTGTGGTTGGCTGGGTGAACACAGCCTCAAGGGGGCTAGTATGCCATAGCTAGCCAGGAGGGAGTCCAGGAAAAAGTCTGGAACTGCTGAAGAGGCAAGAGACCATTGTTTCAGGGTGCACAAGGACAGGGGATTCAGAGCACTGCCTAAACGAGCTCCAGAGACGGGTGCGAGCCACAGCTATCAGCACGGACATCAGAGATGGGCATGAAACGCTAAGGCTGCTGCTGCAGCCACCAACGAGCCTGTGTGCAAGCACAGGTCACTATCCACACCTCCCCTCCCAGGAGCCTGTGCAGCCCACCACTACCAGCGTCCCGTGATCCAGGGACAACTTCCCCGGGAGAACACACGGCGCACCTCAGGCTGTTGCAACGTCACGCTGGCCTCTGCTGCCGCAGGCTCGCCCAGCATTCTGTACCCCTCCACCCCCCACCCAGCCTGAGTGAGCCAGAGCCCCCTAATCAGCTGCTTCTTTAACCCTGTTCTGTCGGAATGGAAAACAGACGCCCTCAGGCAGCCTACACGCAAGGGCAGGGCCAAATCCAAAGCTGAAACGCAGGAGCTGTGCGAACAAAGAAGAGAAAGGGAAATCTCTCCCAGCAGCCTCAGGAGCAGCGGATTAAATCTCCACAATCAACTTGATGTATGTACCCTGCATCTGTGGAATACCTGAATAGACAATGAATCATCCCAAGATTGAGGTGGTAGACTTTGAGAGCAACTGCAGACTTGGGGTTTGCTTTCTGCATCTAATTTGTTCCTGGTTTTATGTTTATCTTAGTTTAGTATTAGAGTTTATTATCATTGGTAGATTTGTATTGATTTGGTGGCTTTCTTCCTCCTCTTTTTTCTTTTTCTCTTTTTGTGAGTGTGTACAAGTATGCGTCTTTGTGTGATTTTGTCTGTATAGTTTTGCTTTTACCATTTGTCCTAGGGTTCTGTCTTTTTTTTTTTTTTAGTATAGTTTTTAGTGCTGATTATCAATGGTGGATTTGTTTTTTGGTTTGATTACTCTCTTCTTTCTTTTCTTTTCTTTCTTTTTTATTACTTTTTAATTTTTAATATTTCTTTTACTTTTTATTTTAATATCTTTATTTATTTTTCTTTCTTTCTTTCTTTTTTTCTCCCTTTTCTTCTGAGCCATGTGGCTGACAGGGTCTTGGCGCTCCGGGCGAGTGTCATTCCTGTGCCTCTGAGGTGGGAGAGCCTAGTTCAGGACACTGGTCTACCAGAAACCTCCCGGTTCCACATAATATCAAACAGTGAAAGCTCGCTCAGAAATCGTCATCTCAATGCTAAGACCCAGCTCCATTCAATGACCAGCAAGCTACAGTGCTGGACACTCTATACTAAACAATTAGCAAGACAGGAACACAACCCCACTCATTAGCAGAGAAGCTGCCTAAAATTATAATAAGCTCACAGACACCCCAAAACACATAACCAAATGTGGTCCTGCTCACCAGAAAGATAAGATCCAGCCTTATCCACCAGAACACAGGCACCAGTCCCCTCCACCAGGAAGCCTGCAAAACCCACTGAACCAACCTTAGCCACTGGGGGGAGACATCAAAAACAATGGGAACTACGAACCAGCAGCCTGCAAAAAGGAGCCCCAAAACACAGTAAGTTAAGCAAAAAGAGAAGACAGACAAACACAAAGCAGATGAAGGAGCAAGGCAAAAACCCACCAGACCAAACAAAAGAAGAGGAAATAGGCAGTCTACATGAAAAAGAATTCAGAGTAATGATAATAAAGATGATACAAAATCTCGGGGCTTCCCTGGTGGCACAGTGGTTGAGAATCTGCCTGCCAATGCAGGGGACACGGGTTCGAGCCCTGGTCTGGGAAGATCCCACATGCCACGGAGCAACTAGGCCCGTGAGCCACAACTACTGAGCCTGAGCGTCTGGAGCCTGTGCTCCGCAACAAGAGAGGCCACGATAGTGAGAGGCCCGCGCACCGTGATGAAGAGTGGCCCCCGCTTGCCGCACCTAGAGGAAGCCCTTGCACAGAAACGAAGACCCAACATAGCAATCAATCAATCAATCAATCAATAAATCTTTAAAAAAAAAAAAGATGATACAAAATCTTGGAAATAGAATGGACAAAACACAAGAAACTTTTAACAAGGACCTAGAAGAGCTAAAGAGCAAACAAACAGTGATGAACAACACAATAAATGAAATTAAAAATTCTCTAGAAGGAATCAATAGCAGAATAACTGAGGCAGAAGAATGGATAAGTTACCTGGAAGACAAAATAGTGGAAATAACTAATGCACAGCAGAATAAAGAAAAAAGAGTGAAAAGAATTGAGGACAGTCTCAGAGACCTCTGGGACAACTTTAAACACACGAACATTCAAAATATAGGGGTCCCAGAAGAAGAAGAAGGAAAAAGAAAGGGACTGACAAAATATTTGAAGAGATTATAGTTGAAAACTTCCCTAATATGGGAAAGGAAATAGTCAATCAAGTCCAGGAAGCACAGAGATTCCCATACAGGATAAATCCAAGGAGAAACATGCCAAGACATATATTAATCGAACTATCAAAAATTAAATACAAAGAAAAAACATTAAAAGCAGCAAGAGGAAAACAACAAATAACATACAAGGGAATCCCCATCAAGTTAACAGCTGATCTTTCAGCAACTCTGCAAGCCAGAAGGGAGTAGCAGGACATATTTAAAGTGATGAAAGGGAAAAAACTACAACCAAGATTACTCTACCCAGCAAGGATCTCATTCAGATTCAATGGAGAAATTAAAACCTTTACAGACAAGCAAAAGCTGAGAATTCAGCACCACCAAGCCAGCTTTACAACAAATGCTAAAGGAACTTCTCTAGGCAGGAAACACAATAGAAGGAAAAGACCTACAATAACAAACCCAAAACAATTAAGAAAATGGTAATAGGAAAACACATATCTATAATTACCTTATATGTAAATGGATTAAATGCACCAACCAAAAAACATAGACTGGCTGAATGGAAACAAAAACAAGACCCATATATATGCTGTCTACAAGAGACCCACTTCAGACCTAGGGACACATACAGAATGAAAGTGAGGGGATGGAAAAAGATATTCCATGCAAATGGAAATCAAAAGAAAGCTGGAGTAGCAATACTCATATCAGAAAAAATAGACTTTAAAATAAAGAATGTTACAAGAGACAAAGGAGGACATTACATAATGATCAATGGATCAATCCAAGAAGAAGATATAACAGTTGTAAATATTTATGCACCCAACATAGGAGACCTCATTACATCAGGCAATTGCTAACACCATAAAAGGGGAAATCGCCAGTAACACAATCATAGTAGGGGACTTTAACACCCCACTTTCACCAATGGACATATCATCCAAACAGAAAAGTAATAAGGAAACACAAGCTTTAAATGACACATTAGACAAGATGAACTTAATTGATATTTATAGGACATTCCATCCAAAAACAACAGAATACACTTTCTTCTCAAGTGCTCATGGAACATTCTCCAGGATAGATCACATCTTGGGTCACAAATCAAGCCTTGGTAAATTTAAGAAAATTGAAATCATGTGAAGTATCTTTTCCGACCACAGCACTATAAGACTAGACATCAATTACAGAAAAAAATCTGTAAAAAATACAAACACATGGAGGCTAAACAATACACTACTAAATAACCAAGAGATCACTGAAGAAATCAAAGAGGAAATGAAAAAATACCTAGAAACAAATGACACTGAAAACACAACGACCCAAAACCCATGGGATGCAGCAAAAGCAGTTCTAAGAGAGAAGTTTATAGCAATACAATCCTACCTCAAAAACAAGGAACATCTCAAATAAACAAGCTAACCTTACACCTAAAGCAATTAGAGAAGGAAGAACAAAAAAACCCAAAGTTAGCAGAAGGGAAGAAATCATAAAGATCAGAGCAGAAATAAATGAAAAAGAAATGAAGGAAATGAAGCAAAGATCAATAAAACTAAAAGCTGGTTCTTTGAGAAGGTAAACAAAATTGATAAACCATTAGCCAGACTCATCAAGAAAAAAAGGGAGAAGACTAAAATCAATAGAATTAGAAATGAAAAAAAAAAAACAAAAGAGACATAACAACTGACACTGCAGAAATACAAAGGATCACGAGAGATTACTACAAGCAACTATATGCCAATACAATGGACAACCTGGAAGAAATGGACAAATTCTTAGAAATGCACAACCTTCCGAGACTGAACCAGGAAGAAATAGAAAATATGAACAGACTAATCACAAGCACTGAAATTGAAACTGTGATTAAAAATCTTCCAACAAACAAAAGCCCAGGACCAGATGGCTTCACAGGCGAATTTTATCAACCATTTAGAGAAGAGCTAACACCTATCCTTCTCAAACTCTTCCAAAATATAGCAGAGGGAGGAACACTCCCAAACTCATTCTACGAGGCCACCATCACCCTGATACCAAAACCAGACAAAGATGTCACAAAGAAAGAAAACTACAGGCCAATATCACTGATGAACATAGATGCATAAATCCTGAACAAAATACTAGCAAACAGAATCCAACAGCACATTAACAGGATCATACACCATGATCAAGTGGGGTTTATCACAGGAATGCAAGGAGTCTTCAACATACGCAAATCAGTCAATGTGATACACCATATTAAAAAATTGAAGGATAAAAACCATATGATCATCTCAATAGATGCAGAAAAAGCTTTTGACAAAATTTAACACCCATTTATGATAAACACCCTCCAGAAAGTAGGCCTAGAGGGAACTTACCTCAACATACTAAAGGCCATATATGACAAACCCACAGCCAACATCATCCTCAATGGTGAAAAACTGAAACCATTTCCTCTAAGATCAGGAACAAGACAAGGTTGTGCATTCTCACCACTATTTTTCAACATATTTTTGGAAGTTTTATCCATAGCAATCAGAGAAGAAAAAGAAATAAAAGGAATACAAATCGGAAGAGAAGTAAAGCTGGCACTGTTTGCAGATGACATGATACTATACATAGAGAATCCTAAAGATGCTACCAGAAGACTACTAGAGCTAATCAATGAATTTCGTAAAGTGGCAGGATACAAAATTAATGCATAGAAATCTCTTGCATTCTTATACACCAATGATGAAAAATCTGAAAGAAAAATTAAGGAAACACTCCCATTTACCGTTGCAAGAAAAAGAATAAAATACCTAGGAATAAACCTACCTAAGGAGACAAAAGACCTGTATGCAGAAAACTATAAGACACTGGTGAAAGAAATTAAAGATGATACAAACAGATGGAGAGATATACCATGTCCTGGATTGGAAGAATCAACATTGTGAAAATGACTCTACTACCCAAAGCAATCTACAGATTCAATGCAATCCCTATCAAACTACCAATGGCATTTTTCACAGAACTAGAACAAAAAATTTCACAATTTGTATGACCCCCTAATAGCCAAAGCAATCTTGAGAAAGAAAAATGCAGCTGGAGGAATCAGGCTCCCTGACTTCAGACTATACTACAAAGCTACAGTAATCAAGACAGTATGGCACTGGCACAAAAACAGAAATATAGATCCATGGAACAGTATAGAAAGCCCAGAGATAAACCATGCACATATGGTCACCTTATTTTTGATAAAGGAGGCAAGCATATTCAATGGAGAAAAGACAGCCTCTTCAATAAGTGGTGCTGGGAAAACTGGACAGCTACATGTAAAAGAATGAAATTAGAACACTCCCTAACACCATACACAAAATAAACTCAAAATGGATTAAAGACCTAAATGTAAGGCCAGACACTATCAAACTCTTGGAGGAAAACATAGGCAGAAAACTCTATGACATAAATCACAGCAAGATCCTTTTTGACCCACCTCCTAGAGAATGGAAATAAAAACAAAATAAACAAATGGGGCCTAATGAAACTTAAAAGCTTTTGCACAGCAAAGGAAAACATAAACAAGACCAAAAGACAACCCTCAGAATGGGAGAAAATATTTGCAAATGAAGCAACTGACAAAGGATTAATCTCCAAAATATACAAGCAGCTCATGCAGCTCAATATCAAAAAAACAAAAAACCCAATCCAAAACTGGGCAGAAGACCTAAATAGACATTTCTCCAAAGAAGATATACCTATTGCCAACAAACACATGATTGGATACTCAACATCACTAATTATTAGAGAAATGCAAATCAAAACTACAATGAGGTATCACCTCACACCAGTAAGAATGGCCATCATCAAAAAATCTACAAACAATAAATGCTGGAGAGGGTGTAGAGAAAAGGGAACCCTCTTACACCGTTGGTGGGAATGTAAATTGATACAGCCACTATGGAGAACAGTATGGAGGTTTCTTAAAAAACTAAAAATAGAACTACCATACGACCCAGCAATCCCACTACTGGACATATACCCTGAGAAAACCATAATTCAAAAAGAGTCATGTACCACAATGTTCATTGCAGCTCTATTTACAATAGCCAGCACATGGAGGCAACCTAAGTGTCCATTGACAGATGAATGGATAAAGAAGATGTGGCACATATATACAATGGAATATTACTCAACCATAAAAAGAAATGAAATTGAGTTATTTGTAGTGAGGTGGATGGACGTAGAGAATGTCATACAGAGTGAAGTAAGTCAGTAAGAGAAAAACAAATACTGTATACTAATACATATATATGGAATCTAAAAAAAAAAACAAGAAAATAGTTCAGAAGAACCTAGGGGCAGGACAGGAATAAAGATGCAGACGTAGCGAATGGACTTGAGGACACGGGGAGGGGAAAGAGTAAGCTGGGATGAAGTGAGAGAGTGGCGTGGGCATATATACACTAACAAGTGTAAAATAGATAGCTAGTGGGAAGCAGCCACATAGCAAAGGGAGATCAACTCAGTGTTTTGTGACCACCTAGAGGGGTGCGATAGGGAGGGTGGGAGGGAGACACAAGAGGGAGGAGATATTGGAATATATGTATATGTATAGCTGATTCACTTTGTTATAAAGCAGAAACTAACACACCATTGTAAAGCAATTATACTCCAATAAAGATGTTAAAAAAAAAAAAAAAGATGAGGCTGGAGATAGATGGGCCCCAGGCTGAGAAGTTGGAGGGTGTACCCTACCGACAGATATTCCAAGATGAAGATAACAGGAGGATAATAGGAGAGGCTGAGCCCTACCCAGATAAGAGATAAAAGACCACATATTACTCATTCTTGAGATCAAGGAGACCTTCCCAAGTACACATGTGCAGAAAGGCTCCTTGGAGTTCAAAAGGGGAGAAATGTCAACCTACCCATAAGCCTGTTCGCTGGAATCCATCTTGGCTAAGAGATGCGCAGGCACACCTGGGAGGATCTTGAGATATACCAAATACGGACTCAGAACCAGGCAAAGCAAGATGATTGGCCAAGGGAAGCCTGGAAGAACTGCCCCATAAAAGTGATTTAAGCTACCACGAGGGTGCGACTCTCTCTCTGAGTCCGCCTGTGTGTCTATCCACACGTAATATTTTTCCTCCTAATAAACACTTTGCTTCACTACTTTCCGTCTTTGTGGGAATTCATTTCTGCAAAGCCAAAGGGCCAGGGCCTTGTCAATGGTCACTGGTGACTGGTCTACTGGCTAGGATTCAGCTCTCTCACTGCCACGGCCTGATGTCAAGCTCTGGCCGGGAACCGAAATCCTGCTTCAAGCCGCTGCTGGCCGAGGCCCCCCGAGATCGAGGACGACGACAGAAGTTTGTAGAGGGTATTGGAATTTTCCAGGAGAGGGACATCTAACCTAGACAATGGGAAGAGAGGTGTGTGTAGAGCAGTCAAGGAAGCTTTCTTGGAGAAGAGGAACACGTCTTAAAGAGTGACTAAGAGATCTGAAATGCTACAAATCGCCAACTGTCTTGCAACAGCATAAAAACACAAACACAGTGATAGAAAACACCCATACATTTAGATCTGTGTCTCCCGTGTTTCACTCTCTGGATTGTAATTGAAAGCATGAGGAAAGACACAGTATATTTATGGTGGGAGGAGAGACAGAAAGGAGAGGAAGCCTCAAAGAGGGATGCTTAGACCCCCCTAATTGCAGACTTCACTGTTTCCTGGCTTGCCTCACACCTGTTGGGCATGCTTTTTCTGGATGGCTGTGTCTAATACTTTTCATTGGGAAGGATTATGAATTTTCAGAATATGCAGCCTCTGATGTGAATGCAGCAGGGAGTCTAAGTAAGCAGAGATGCAGCCCTGCCAGTTGTCAGCTTGGCAAGTGTCTTAATCCAGGGCTGAAGTGGGGAGCTTGACTGTCGTCAGCTTCTCCGAAGATTTATAAATTACATGCAGACAGCTAGGGCCTCGGGCTTTCAAACAGATCTTCAGGATCGAAATATAGCTGCTATGTGTGGAACTCTGAGAAACACCCGCATGCCCCAAACACATCAGGATCCTGTTTAGAGGTAGAACGTGTTAACAGCCTGCAGGGGAGGGAGTCTGCCCTGGGTGGGCAGGAGGCCTCTTCCTTTCACGTACACTCAACCCCACACTGCCCGCCCCAGCAGAGTCTGGAGAGAATGCCTCACAGCGGTGTACATGTGGATTTTTGTGTCTGTCTCTGTCTTTGTGTATGTGTATGCAGGGGGGGATGTGTGATCTGTGTGCATCTGTCTGTGTACACGTGTGGGTATGTATGTGTGTGTGTGTGTGTGTGTGTGTCCGTCCATGTCTGTCTTGTCTATGTGTGTGTGTGCATCTGTGTGTGTGTATCTTTATGGACTGGACATGTATCTGTGTATTTGTCTTCATATACATGTGTGGGTGTGTGTGACTCTGTCTTGTTTGTGGATACGTGTGGAGGACTATGTGAGTATCTGTGTGTGTATTTCCCCCACTGGGCCCCATGCTCTGGAAGCCAGGCTTCCAGGCTACACTTAAGCGCCAGGCTGGGTTTCCTCTCTGGTCATTTATAGCACCGAGCAAGGCCACTGCTGTTCTGTTAGCTGCTTGGCCAGATGTATGGCTGTGCCGATGGCAGCTAAGCCACTTTCTGTGCTGACACTCAGTCACCTCAGAGACTCTAACAGGAGTGTTGAGAAAAGATATTTACCTCCTTGCAGCTCAGGGAGACCTGCCCATCCAGAAAATGAAATTCAAGCTCAGTAATACCTACTGCGGGAATCTATTAACGTCCCACCAATTGTTTTCACAAGTTTGCTAGGAGGTAGAATAGGTCTGTAATTACTGTATTTTTTAACATATACTATGTGACAGATTAAAGTATAGAAAAGTCTAAAGCCACATAGTTAATCAAAGGCAGAAATACTGTGTGTCGTTTGTGGCAGTGTCATTAGCTGTCTTAATTCTCATGTCTCTTCTGTTCCTTGTAATTGGCAATATGTACCTTTCCATTGGCCTCTTTTCCTAGAAAAGAATGCACTATGTTTGTTTTGGAAAATGCCACAAATGCCTCATTTATGGTCCTTTGCATTGTGTTTGAGTTTCATCTGAATTTATTTGGCTAAAATAAGCTATAATTTTTAAGACAATTTTGTCAAATAAGCTACAAAAAAGTTTAGCCAATTTTTGATTCCCAGTTTCAAAACTGGGCTGCTTTCCCAGTCTTTCTTGTCCTTAGAAATTCAGACTCGTCTCAGTGACATATTTTTGCCTAATTTTCCAACTTTCTACTTTGCAGATGCATGTGCAATTTAAAGAAATATCATCTTAAATATTTTAAATCCAACTTGGCTGACTGGGGAGGAGGGAGGGAAAATAGTGTTATGAACAGTAGAATTTGAAGCTAAAGAAGCATTGGTGAATATTATTTTCAAATTTAACCCCACGGAGTGTGGGCATTTTGTCATGGTCTTGAATTGAATATTTTAAAAATAAAGAAAAGCATGGATCTGCTCCTCACCCCTCAGGCAGGTGCCCTGGAAGGTGTAGACCCCGTAGCTCGCAGCTCATGCTGCTGTGGAATCTCCACCTCCATCACCCCATGATGGCCCCCTGTTTCAGGGTACAGTAGCTCAGATAACGTGGACTCCCAGAGCTGGAGAATCTTTGCAGTGACTCAGCCCCACTGAGCCCTGAGCCTTATCAGACACCTGAAACAGGAAGAGCCAAGAGTTGATTCCCAGTCTGCTGACCCCTGACCTGGGGAATTTTCCTCCCGTGCTCCTGGGACTCTTCTGTAGCTTCCCACTGGCTTCTCGGTGAGGGCTGACTGCAAGCAGGGCATGTGAAACCCTCACTTTCAGTCTCCTGCCCGCACATCTGGTCTGATTTCCTGCCATTCCTCCCTTGCCCCTATACACTCAAGAAATACAGAATGGCTTGTAAAAACACTGTGGCATTCTTCATCTTCCTGTCTTTGTATTTTCTGGAACTTCTGCCTAGAATGCTGCTGGTGGAATTTGAAAAGTGCCAAGGAAACTCTCCGGCTCAAACAGTCTCCTACACAGGCCCCTGAAACACACATTAATTCCCTTTATACTCAGCTTTGCTTCTCTTTGTGCTTCCCCCCTCCCCACCCCATAATTCATCTCATTTCTGAGAAGACAACAGCTTAAAATTCTGTTGGTACCTTCCTGTGATTGGCTTTTCCAGCTGCTTTGTTGCCGGGTAGGACTAGGTGCCTGGGTGACAGGGATGCTCGAAGGCGCAGAAAGCAAAGAACAGGGGCTACTGAAGGCAGTCTCCTCTGGTTAGGGTTTTGCTTAGGCCCAGCCCAGTGACTGCACCATAGAAATATCAGATGTTTCTGGATGGCAGTCGCGTCAGAGGTGCAACATGTGGATGATTTGATGTGCCGAGTTCTCACCTGTGGGCTTTCTCTGTTATATTCAGCACACCGATCTACAAATGTTCACACTGGTCTAATCTGTTCATTCCTTCAATGAGAATTTGAAAATGAGAGAGATAATTAAAAGCCAATAGAATAGAATTCAATGAAAATTAGTTTGTACTTTGTGATTGTGCCTTTCAAAAACTGGATGCTCTGGTTATCTGTTGCTGAGTAGCAGACCACAAAAGCAGTGGCTTACGATGACATTTACTTTGCTTAGGAATCTTCAAGTTGGGCTGGGGTCAGTGGGGCTAGCTCATCTCTGCTCCACTTGGTGTCAGCCAGGCAGCTCAGTCTGGGGTTGAATTACCCGAAGGCTCCCTCCTCATGTTTCAGCAGCTGATGCCGACCATAAGCTGAGAGCTCAGCTGGAGCTGTCACCCGTGTCACCTACAGGTGACCCCTTTCTGTGGCCTGTGCCTCCTCACACATTGTGGCTGGGTTCCAAGGTGGGCGTCCTGAGACCAGGAGCCAGGCAGAAACATATCTCCTTTATGACCTAGCCTGAGAATCTATGCAGAATCACTTCTGCCACTTCCATTCATTCTGGCTGCCACAAAGCACTGCTCAAATTCAAGAAAGAACATGAGGGACCAGAAATATTGCTATGGCCATTTTTAGAAATTACAATCTGCTACACTGGAGCATAAAGAAATTTTAATTGACTTGTTATTCCTGGTTTTCCCATTCTTTCTGGCCAGCAAACTCTTTTTCAGGGTGGGTTTTGTGGTGGCCCAGAAAGTTTTTTACATACCTAAGTGATTACGGTATTTGGTTTCTTTTTTAATGAGACCTGCCCTCCATCACCAACATCTTTTTGTCCAGAGAAGAAAAAATCTTTGTGCATAAAACAGATCCACGTGGATCTAAGGTTTTTATTACAACAGCTTTAAAAACAACCTCACAAACTATTGTACAAGATTAAATTCAGGCCCATCCACTTTAGTTTTTAAGGCTTTGTGTACAATTGAAAGATTTCCAAGAAATTTTAAATATTGATTTGGGTACATATAGGTTCTTAGCAGCAACAGCTTAGCACAAAGTCTTTGACCAAATATCTACGTTTTCTGGAATATAATTAAAGTAGTTGTCTAGAAATGTGTTGATTTGCATAAAATCATTAATTAATTGTGTTTAATTGCAGAGCTTAGTTTCAATGAAATTTTCCTCTTTAAAAAATTAAAGATAAGGAACTCTCATAAGAATTTGGCCTTGAGAAAAATAGTATAAGGTTGAAAGTTTTTAACAGTATTCAGGTATTTATGATTAGATAATGCCATTTCGTTTTTGGATATTTGAACTGTTTTGAAGCTTGTCTTTTGTATTATTCGACCTGCATCATTCTGAGGATGTGTTTCTTTTCAGATGCCTAGAAAATCCCTAAATCTGGAGAGAGACTTGGTTCTGCCACCAATCAGTTGTGTGACTATAAGATGATACAAAATTTGTTTGTACCTCATTTGCAGAATGGAGGCATTTCACTGAACAATATATAAAATTATGTACTTTATGAAAAATATATAATAATGACATTTACTGGAAGGGAATGTAATAAATCCAAATAATATAAAGAAATAATAAGTTTTTTCTTTTTTGATTAGAAATGATCACAACCATATATTTTATTTAGAAATGCATTTCAAAATCTTATTTCCCTGAAACCTATAATTCAAGATCTCTTGAGACAATTCAGGGTCTTGTTCGGTTGGGCTTGATTAAGAAAGCAATCATCCCTTGGCTTGCTTTATATGACTTCATTACAATTTGAGAATCAGGTGGTTACTTAATAAATACTATTTGATAAAGGCAAAACTAGGCAAAGTCCTTTGCATCTTGAATGGGTCTTAAAATAACAGTCTTATGAAGCCTTGCCATAATGAGGGCTGTAATCATGTTACAGACAGGCAAAAGAAGGCATGGACCTTTGTTGTAGGCCAGTTGTTAATGCCAAGGTCTTCTTTGGGGGTTTTGATTATTGTGATAGATTAAATATGGACTTCATTAAATATTCATGATCATTCTGAACAGCTTTTAATTCAACTGATGTTTATAGACCACCTTCACTAAAGCAGGTGCTTAGTATTAGAATCTGAGCAACAAAAGTAAATGTCATTCTGTGTGTGTCCCCAAGGAACCTAGTCATTGTCAGCGCTTAAGCAGAATACTCTATAAGCTGTAATATCCCTCAGAATGTTATTATATTAATTCTCCTTCATATTAATTGAAACATTCTTTTGATATTAACAAAAAATAGCAAAGTTTTACCGAGTCCTTATAATATGTCAGATATGCTATGCACATTGCCTCATACAATACTCATTTTAAGTCATCTTTTTCAGCATGGCTTCTACAGTCAGGGATTCCAGATTTGAATTCCAGCTTAAACACTAACTGTGATAACTTCAAGCTTCATTGTACTAACGTGCTTTGAGAATTAAGTGAGATCATCATGTAAAATATTTCACAATATCTGGAATAGTAAATGTTTAATAGATGTTAGCTATTTATCATTACTGTTGTCACTCTCAGCTCTGTCAGATAGGTAATACAGAAAAGTATAGCTTTGAGTAGTAAAGTAACTTGCCCAGTCACACAGCTCTTAACCAGCAGAGTTAATTGGTGTTTAATGCCAAATTTCTTACCTTCTAAAGTGTATTTCTATCTAATAGTTAAAAATGATAAAACTTAGTAAAATATTTCAGTTCTTTTAATTCTGTTAAGTGATCAAAATTTGATACTTCCAAGAATCCTGCCATCAAAATCCCAGTGGTCTAGTTTTGTGTAACAAAGATTTGCAAGTGAAGAAACTCAGTTTTCTCATATAGAGTTTCTGGAACCAGGAAAATATTTAGTTTGTGACAGGGGGAAAAGGGCAGAAAAAAAGAACAGGGATTACAGGTGCCCTTTTTGAATAGGCAGGAGTCTTTGTGGTGTGAATTATTCTTCCTAAAACTTTTGATCTCTTATTATTTTCCTAAGAATAACATATGTTTATGCTCCTTTTTTGTCTTTTATAAAACCCATGTTAGAATGGGTTTAGTGTCTAAAATTTCTTAGGATTAGTGAAACTGAAATAGCTGATGAGAGCTTTCAAAATAAAGTCATAGAATGTGATCAGATATTCATTCAGATGCCAGATTAAGGGTGATTTATTCACTTTAGGGCCCAAGATCAAATTCCTAAACTACTTTAGGAAAACATGAATGAGAAGAATGTGGAAAAATAGATTGGAAAGAGAAAAGCTGAATTCATATCTTAGGATAGAACTGCTCAAAAATAACACAGACTCTGGGAGTAGAAATTGGATAATGTTGTTAGGGAAAGAGAGGAAAATTAAAAATAGCTCTAAGCTTACGAAGTGATGCTGTTTGACTGCTCAGTCCCTGAGCTTGCACACACATGAGATATGAAAAAATTTGAAAAGAGCGGCCTCTGTTATTTTTAGTTTTGAGTAAAATCTTCAAATCAAAGCACTCAGTTTAAAAAGCAAATTTTTATTAAATAAGAATCTCTACTAAAATGCTACAGTATTTATTTCTTGGAATTACAAAACCAGGGAAGCTGCTATTGAAGTCACACTACTTCTTGTATCTGATATGCGAGATCCCTTCTGGTGAGACATCTATGGACATGAACTCTAAGATTCTCAGAGTCTCAGCAGTTCTAGAGGAGAGAGATGGTTAATTGAGATTAAATATAGTTGTTGATCATTTAACGTGACGAGAAACTTAACTTAGCAAATGTAGTGAAAGGAACATTGAACCAGAAATCATTATGCCCCATATGCCATTGATTGGTTAGTAACCTTGGGTAAATCAGTCAATTTCTCATCTGTGAAACCAGAGCCTTGGGCCTACTCAGTGATTCCCAAATACTGGTTAAGCCCATGAAAGAGTTTTCATGAGTATGAGACCAAATAAGACAAAAAAAGAAGAATGAGGACAGATGGTTACTAGACTTGTCGTGGTAATCATTTCATAATGTATGCAAATATCAAGTCACTATGTAGTACACCTGAAACTAACATAATAGTGTATGTCAACTACATTTCAATTTTTAAATTGACAGCGACAGTTTTGTCTGGGATTTCTGGCTGGAGTAGGGCAATTATTGTGTCATAGTGTCCTGTCTTGCCAGGATGTCCCTTCCTGGTCCTTTAGCTGGAGAGAGCAGGTCCTGGTGGGCCTTTTGTGTCTGCACTGTTGGCATTTCTGAGTTGCTGGCTTCCCCATTTCTAAATCAGGGATACAGGAGGCAAAGAGAGAGCCAGGGAACTTACCACCGGTCCATTCATTGGGTCCTGAATGGACCTAGATGGTCTGCCTTCTTCTTACCACCTTTCAGACTTTATTTATAAAGTCCAGGGATTTTAGTTGTACTTAACAAGCAGAATAGGGAAAAGTATGTATATTCCACTTTCCCGGAAGTGGAAGTCAGTTGCTTACATTTGATATGAAATTAGTTAAAAGACCCATCCTTCTCCTTGCATTGTTCATTTACTTGCTCAGTCACTCTGGAGCACTGAGTGGGAGCCGCACGTGTCAGTACAGGAAGGCTTCCAGCTGGGAGGAGTGGCCCCGGGAAGCCGGGAGGCCGTGGCCTGGCCTCTTTCTTCCCAAGCTTCTCCTCGGCATCTCCAGCTCTGTCACCAGATGCCATAGTGACTTGGCCAGGTTTCCCCAGACTCAGCTGGAACCAACAGGATTATAGTAAGGCAAGGAAAGTAAATATTAAATATCTATTTATAGTACATAGCTAAACTTGTGAATAATACATGAAAGAATTTTCCAGGGGAAATAGTTCTAACGGAGCTTTTTCTTTGTAACAGGCCATTTAAAAAACTCTTTATTAGAAAATAATCTCCAACTTACCAAAACGTTGCAAAAATAAGAATAATAAAAGGACACCCATATCCCCTTACCCAGATTCACCTCTTGCTGTTACTTAACACTTTATTCTGTTTTCTTTATTAGTTGCATGCTCTCACGTTCTCTACACACACACACACACACACACACACACTAATTTCATATGCCACCTGCGTTCCAATTGTGTCAACTGATTCAATAATGTCCTTCATAGCACTGTCTGCTCTGGTACAGGGCCCACTACAGCATCAAGTATTGCACATATTTGTAGAGTCTGTTTAGTGTCCTTTAATCTGGAAAAGTACCTGTGATTGTTTTAAACAATAAGGTGGTAAAACTGTATCTGTCTCATATCATTGATGTTACTTATAGGTACTCTCAGCAGATTGTGAACTTATTAACATGCAAAAAGGTAGAAGTTCAGTACTCTGTAGCAGAAAAGAGGATCTTTCAGCAGCATGTAATTAAATCAAAAAGTGAAGCCACAGCAAAATCATAAAAACCATAATATGGTTGACCCAAAATTAGAAAGTTATTTATGTAAGTCAGAATGGAAAGTATTGTTCTTTCATCACTTAAAAGCTTCTGGGGTGATTAATGAAAGTGCATCTGTACAATCTACACAGAAATTAAATGCTCAGAAAGTTCTAAAATGACAGGTTTTAAAGCTTAGCTAGAAAACTGGTTTTATTCTAACTTGAGCAGTCAAATATTCCTAAGTTGCCTGTCGTGATAAATCCCCTTTGGACATGCACCATAAAAATATAAGTGAGAGAAGCACAGTATCTTTACTTATTCTAAGTGTTGAATTCTGAACTGCCTGTCAATAAAATTATGTTCAAAATTGGAGGTCCCATTCGTCTGCAAAAGAATCTTCACCTTATGTGCCAGGGACAAGCTCCATTCCCTGAGACTGCAGTGGCATTTCTCAACATGCTTTGAAAGGGCATGTTTGAAAGTGCAAATGTGTATTCTTAGTATGGAGCAAAACCAAACATTTGCAACCAGACTTTATCTTATGGTTCTCATGTGTCAGTGGCTTGCACTGGCTCTTTTGTGCTCTGGACAAAGATCTCCGGACAGAGCCCAGGGTTTTCCTCATAATCAGGACCCGCTGAACTCTGATTTCATCTCCCAAGGGGCCAGAAAAGCACACTGTTTCTTATTCACTTGAATTTCCATTTTAAAAAAGAGGCCTCGCCCTGCTCCTTAGAGATGGAGAGAGAGTACTCTTCTCAATACCTTGGACTGATGAGGTGTGGATTAAACCAGATATTGAAACATCTTTCCTGTTGGAGAAGCATCTTAATCTCTATAATATTTATGCTAGGATCTTAAGCGATGTGACACCTGTCAAGATATTTTCAAAACTAAGTAGTGATTATTTTGGATGAATTATAGCTTCTTTAAACCATATCTCATTTCAGTGATTTTGAAAAAGTTATCTCAGTTTTATTTTATATAGATATTTCTGGGCTACTGTATTGTGTTAGGGACAGGCTTGGGAGGCAAGACTGCCCTGATTTCATCCCATTACTAGTGGGCAAGTTACAGAACCCTCTAAGTCTCAGTTTCCTCATCTGTAAGCAGATAACAGTCACAACTTCATGGGATTTTAGGAGCAGCAAAATTTTAAATTAGATGATACACTTAAAGCCAGTATACCTCAGACCCAGGCATGAGGCACCCATCCTGGACCTTAGACTCTAGGGGACTCTACTCTAGCCCTCCTATAGCAGGGTTCTTTCCTACAAAGAGAGGAATCTGGGAAGGGTGGAGGGGTGGCAAGGAAGTGGCCTCTCCCCTCCCTGTCTCCAGTTCACGCTATCCCTCCTAGAAAAAATTTGAGCACCAAGAACTCCATTTGGGCAGGGACCCAAATGTCCCCACGTCCCCTTGCAGGGACCCAAATGTTCCCACGTCCCCAGGGCCTTTGCAGCCTTCTTTTCTGCATCCTTCCTCCTGAAGGCTGAGCCCTTGCTGGTGTGAGCATCTACCCTCCTGAGGGGGGCCAGAGAGTGGCAGTTAGTAAGGTTGGGGGGGCTTGGCCCTGTGATATGGGACGTTCACATGTCGCACAGTAAGTAGGAGGAGAAGGGGGTAAGCTAGGAGCTGACTTTTCCTGGGCTTCCACGTTCTTACACAGAATGTCAGGGAGCCTGAGCCTTAGGTTCCCCAGGTTGTTATGAAGGAATATTTGTCAAATAGGAGAATAGACTTATTTTAAGTGTTTAGCTTGATTAATAGTTTTTTAAATATGCAAACATAGAGCATATGACCTCTGTTTGTACACTTGCCCTGGGCCCCGCAAATGTGGGGAGTGAGGATGTGTTGAGGCAGTGACTGACACGTAGTGAGAACTCGATAAACGCCAGCCACCACCATCGTCATTGTCATCGTCATTGTTGTCTCTGCCATGTATAGCATGTAGTCATTTCTCTGAAACGGGTGGGAAACCAGCTTCTTCCCTCACCCCTGCATCGTGAGATGCCAGCTCAGTTTCTTACAAGAGGCACTAAATGCCTGCCGAGACTTTAGACTTTACAGATGGAGTCTTTGGGGAGGCGGCAGGGAAGCAGTGTAACAGTGGCGGAGGTGAGCAGATCACCCAAGACACCTCACGCAGCCCTTTGCTGTTGGCTCGGTTCAGTCACTATCATCCTATAGGTCCCCACTCCGCACAGTTCTCACAGACTCCAATGGCCTCGTTCCCTTAGACCAGGGGTCCTCAACCTCCGGGCCAAGGACCGCTACAGGTCCGCGGCCTGTTAGGAACTGGGCTGCGTAGCAGGAGGTGAGGCCCGGGCAAGCGAGCGAAGCTTCATCTGCCCCTCCCCATCGCTCCCCATCGCTCGCATCACCGCCTGAACCATCCCTCCCACGCCATCCGTGGAAAAATTGTCTTCCATGAAACCGGTCCCTGGTGCCAAAATAGTTGGGGACCGCTGCCTTAGACTATGCATTAACCAAGGTCATTCGGTAAACACAGGTGTGCTGACATTCAGCACTTCAACTTCCTCTTAGCCTCTGCTTCATTTTTCTTTCATCTTTTAAATGTTAGCAATTTTTAAAGAAACTTGAAGGTCGTTCTGTCCTGGGGCAGGCTGCTGCTTAATAAGAGTACCCACAGTCTAATAGCAGCATTTCCATGGGGACTGGATCTTTGTCAGATAGCATTTTATTTCAAGGATTAAGGATTGGTGCTCAAACCCTCCACAGATGATGCCAATAGCCCAAAGATATCTCACTGACTTGCATCTAGGATGGTCTGTACTGGAAGCAATCTTACAGAATATCCTAGCATAAGCCCTTGTGTTAGAGAAAACACAAATTTTTTTCAAGTCCCAGCTTTTTCAAATGACCTTCTTTGCGCAAAAGAAATCCTACCGTCTGGTGCATTTTCAGGAGAAACAGACACAAGGTTTGTCTCCTCAGCTTTGTGAGTGATGTGCCTCCATTTGCAAGAACAATGAGGACCACAGGAACACAGCACTTGGGTTTCATCAAGCTGGGTAATGCTAATGACAGAGACCATTTATAAGGGTGCCTGCCAGCATTCTAACCAATGATATACACACAGTGTTTAATCAATGAGGGCAACTAGTGGTCCAAATTAACAAAGCTAGTAAAACAGGAAGCCAAGATTTGAACCCACATCTGATTTAAAAGCTAAAAGATGTTAAACTCCACCCCGTTTTTGTTTGGGAGAGGAGGGCATTTTCCAACCTAATCTATGTCCAATATAAATAAGAGATGTTTATAATTATATCATCAAGAAATTAATTTCTATTAACAAGAAGAGTGTTATATCCTGGAAACAGTGATGACTGCAGTGTCCAGCCAGGGACAATTACACTTTATACTACCTTACATTTGTTTGCAATAAAATAACACCATAACAATATGATTTGATAAACCCTTCTCCAATCTTCAAAATACCAAATAAACATGGATTAAAACATTCTCAATTCTTTCCACTATTTTATCTTCCCTCCTGGCTGCTCTCTTCACTACCTCAGTCTGGGCCAGGGAACAGATTGTAGAACCAAACTCCTTGGGTTGGGCTTCCAGCTCTGCTGCATACCAGCTGTGTGACCTCAAGACAAATAACTCAACATCTCTGTGTTTTTTCAATCAGTAATTTGGGAATGATAGTACATAGTTCATAGGGCTACAGAGATGAAAGAAGATAGATAATAAATTAAAAGTACTTAAAATAATGATGATACGTATAAGGCTACTGTTCTTAGCCTTAGAACTACATTCTTGTTAAATCAACTACCTACTCAGAGTCATTTTCATTTTCACCTCATTTTGTCAGGAAAATTATCCCAGACTTATAAGTGGGCAAAAAGGTTTGCTGGCTCTCCTTTCAGTGGAGTGCCGGTATCTTGTCCAGTGGACCCTCCAGGGATTATCTGACTCTATAGCTGTGGACAACTTTGACCATCTTTGCCTTGATTAGAATATTTTACAATATTGCATGGATAAAAGTTATGAAAAACTCATAGTAATCCAAACATCTTTGTCATAAAATATGCCCCCAAATTTTGTGTTATGAATATACAATTGACTTCTACCCTGTGGAAAAGAAAACCTCAAAATATTACATTTTCCCGCCCTATATGGTACCAACCACTTTTGCCTGTTAGCAAATATATTTCATCATCCCTGATTTATGGGTGTGTGTCTTTGTGTTTTCGTGGAATTCTCCTTTGAGATAGTTTTAACATCTACTAGTACCTTCATTAATTATTGAGTTAAATAAAATATTTGAAGTGCGCAAAGCTCCCAAACAAAAATCTGCTAAATGAGTGCCTCTAATTAAAAGTTTTTAAAAACTTCCCTTTTCTCATCATTTTCTAAACCCGAGAAAGGGCCCCAAGACTGGCTTAAGGCAACACTGAGAACTGATAAACTTGTTGCTAGTATTTCCTTCTCCCTTTCTCTTCTCTACTCCTTCCTGCCAACTAAAAATTGGCACTTGCCATCTGCCTCTACAAAAATTAAGTCACAAGCTGCTGTAGCTGCTGACATTCAACACACCCTGAAAGGAGTTCAGAGTGGAGATCAGGAATGACACACTCTGTGTTCTGGAAAAAACTGGCAGAACAGGCCTTCAGATAGTTAGATATTTTCAGGAGAAGATTCTATGAGCCCAATTCTTCCATCTCCTCATTTAGAAAAGCACTAAAATCATTAACAGTGACATCTGTTCCTCATGACTAGCAGCAAGTCTCTGCCAAAATGTGTGCTTGACTGCACGTACCCCCTTCACCAAAATCATATATAATACTACCTTCTCCCCCTCCCTCTTCGGAGCAGTTTCTCAGAGCTATCTGAAATGCTATCTCCCGGGCTATAGTTCTTATTTCACCCCAAATAAAATTTAATACACAACTCTAAGGTTGTGCTTTTTTTTTCAGTCAACATTCTACTGCCGCCCCGTCACCATCATAGCAGGTGCCCAGTATCCTACGGGGCTGGAGAACACCCATTTACTGCAGCACCCCCTCTACCCAAACCCCACCAGATGTCCCTCCTTGATCCTCACCTTAATACCAGTTTTTTTTTAAATTTTTTAACATCTTTATTAGACTATAATTGCTTTACAATGGTGTGTCAGTTTCTGCTTTATAACAAAGTGAATCAGTTATACATATACATATGTCCCCATATCTCTTCCTCTTGCATCTCCCTCCCTCCCACCCTCCCTATCCCACCCCTGTAGGTGGTCACAAAGCACAGAGCTGATCTCCCTGTGCTATATGTCCATGCCGCTCTCTCACTTTGTCCCAGCTTACCCTTCCCCCTCCCCATATCCTTAGGTCCATTCTCTAGTAGGTCTGCATTTTTATTCGCATCTTGCCCCTAGGTTCTTCTGACCATTTTCTTTTTTTTTTTTTTTTTTTAAGATTCCATATATACATGTTAGCATACGGTATTTGTTTTTCTCTTTCTGACTTACTTCACTCTGTATGACAGTCTCTAGGTCCATCCACCTCACCACAAAAAACTCAGTTTCGTTCCTTTTTATGGCTGAGTAATATTCCATTGTATATATGTGCCACACCTTCTTTATCCATTCATCTGTCTTTGGACACTTAGGTTGCTTCCATGTCCTGGCTATTTTAAACAGAGCTTCAATGAACACTTTGGTACATGACTATTTTTGAAGTATGGTTTTCTCAGGGTATATGCCCAGTAGTGGGATTGCTGGGTCGTATGGTAGTTCTATTTTTAGATTTTTAAGGAGCCTCCATACTGTTCTCCATAGTGGCTGTATCAGTTTACATTCCCACCAACAGTGCAAGAGGGTTCCCTTTTCTCCACACCCTCTCCAGCATTTATTGTTTCTAGATTTTTTGATGATGGCCATTCTGACCAGTGTGAGGTGACATCTCATTGTAGTTTTGATTTGCATTTCTCTAATGATTAATGATGTTGAGCATTCTTTCATGTGTTTGTTGGCAATCTGTATATCTTCTTTGGAGAAATGTCTATTTAGGTCTTCTGCCCATTTTTGTATTAGGTTGCTTGGTTTTTTTTTGATGTTGAGCTGCATGAGTTGCTTGTATGTTTTGGAGATTAATCCTTTTTCAGTTGCTTCATTTGCAAATATTTTCTCCCATTCTGAAGGTTGTCTTTTGGTCTTGTTTATGGTTTCCTTTGCTGTGCAAAAGCTTTTAAGTTTCATTAGGTCCCATTTGTTTATTTTTGTTTTTATTTCCATTTCTCTAGGAGGTGGGTCAAAAAAAGATCTTGCTGTGATGTGATTTATGTCATAGAGTGTCCTGCCTATGTTTTCGTCTAAGAGTTTGATGGTGTCTGGCCTTACATTTAGGTCTTTAATCCATTTTGAGTTTATTTTTGTGTATGGTGTTAGGGAGTTTTCTAATTTCATTCTTTTATGTGTAGCTGTCCAGTTTTCCCAACACCACTTATTGAAGAGGCTGCCTTTTCTCCACTGTATATTCTTGCCTCCTTTATCAAAGATAAGGTGACCATATGAGCGTGGGTTTATCTCTGGGCTTTCTATCCTGTTCCATTGATCTATATTTCTGTTTTTGTGCCAGTACCATACTGTCTTGATTACTGTAGCTTTGTCTGAAGTCAGGGAGCCTGATTCCTCCAGCTCCATTTTTCGTTCTCAAGATTTCTTTGGCTATTCGGGGTCTTTTGTGTTTCCATACAAATTGTGAAATTTTTTGTTCTAGTTCTGTGGAAAATGCCATTGGTAGTTTGATAGGGATTGCATTGAATCTGTAGATTGCTTTGGGTAGTAGAGTCATTTTCACAATGTTGATTCTTCCAATCCAAGAACATGGTATATCTCTCCATCTATTTGTATCATCTTTAATTTCTTTCATCAGTGTCTTATAACTTTCTGCCTACAGGTCTTTTGTCTCCTTAGGTAGGTTTTTTCCGAGATATTTTATTTTTTTTGTTGCAGTGGTAAATGGGAGTGTTTTCTTAATTTCACTTTCAGATTTTTCATCATTAGTGTATAGGAATGCAAGAGATTTCTGTGCATTAATTTTGTATCCTGCTACTTTACCAAATTCATTGATTAGCTACAGTAGTTTTCTGGTAGCATCTTTAGGATTCTCTATGTATAATATCATGTCATCTGCAAACAGTGACAGCTTTACTTCTTCTTTTCCAATTTGGATTTCTTTTATTTCTTTTTCTTCTCTGATTGCTATGGCTAAAACTTCCAAAACTATGTTGAATAATAGTGCTGAGAGTGGGCAACCTTGTCTTGTTCCTGATCTTAGTGGAAATGGTTACAGTTTTTCACCATTGAGGATGATGTTGGCTGTGGGTTTGTCATATATGGCCTTTATTATGTTGAGGAAAGTTCCCTCTATGCCTACTTTAGCCCAATTTTTAATTGGGTTGTTTGTTTATTTGATCAGGTTGTATGAGTTCTTTGAATATTGTGGATATTAACCCCAGATTGGATAAATTGTTTGCAAATATATCTAAAGGTGCCGCTGTATCCAGGTGAAACCCCTGACTGAGTGAGCAAGGAGAACAGGTGGAGGAGTTAAGGATGTTCACAGGTGAAGTCCAACATCTCCATACAGGGTAAGAAAGGTCTGCTGAGAGCAGGAAAATGAGGTGGATTAGGGCCCAAGAGGAAAGCAATACATATTTAGATTATTGCATTGGACAATTCAAAAGATAGCTAGTAGAAAGTGAAGAAAAATCTGAGCAGCACTGATGTCTAAAATGAAATGGGGAACCATGGGGAACCATGTGGTTATGGGGTGTTATGCTATTCAAGTATCTAGTTTTCACCAACACTGTTTGACCACTGAGGAGAAAGCAGAAAGTTGGGCTGACTCAGAGTTGGGGACTGGTCAGGCTTGTGCTGCAGAAAATCAGGAGGGAGTTTTCTGCTTATGCCACAGGGTGTGATTTCAATGTTTAGTGGTTTTTTAGGTGGTGGTGGCTACCTTCCCATAGCCACCCCAGATAAAGCTATCTAGCTGTATCAGCATGAATGTGTGTGATTGTGTGTGACAAAAAAACTCAAACCGACTGAGATAATAGAGGGAATTTGTTTATTTATGTAACAGGATTCAAGTTGGCAACATACCTCATAGGATTGTTATGGGGATTAAATAAATTAATCCTGTAAAGTACATAAAATAGCTTCTAGCACATAATGGATGCTCAATAAAGGATTTGTTACATTAACATTCTCATCCAGAAGCCATATCTTTGCCTTCTGCCTACCATGTTGTTAGCTTCCACCTTGTTCACATCCCGTAGGAAGGTACCTGCCTTCTAGTTTCTCTCCCAGGATGGAGAACCATCTTTCTCAAACATCTCACAGCTCATTGGTCTGATTTGGGTCTATACTAACTTCTTTGGCAAAGGGAATGCTGTTTACTTATTAACATAGTGTGCCTTTACTAGGACAGTCACTGTGGTTGGAGAAATGGGTTTTCAACCTGGATAGGTAAAGCAGAGCTTACCCTAAGTTTGGGGATGGGGTCCATTTTCTTATCCAGATTACATGTCTGTTACATCTCAGGGAACAGTGGGATATTTGCTAAAGAGACAAACACAAAATTCACTGTGATCACTGAAAGAGTCAAGAAAAATGTATAGTTACCTTAATTAGGATTGAACAGTAAACATTCTCCTAGGCCTCCAGGGAATTGTTTTATAGTCACAAGACAGAGATAGGATTGTTCTAAGCACACAGCTGGTCCTGCTGCACAATTACTATCAGGAAAACTTGTATTAGTTTTCTTTGGCTGCTGTAATAAATTACCCCAAACTTGGTGGCTTAAATTTATTCCCTCATAGTTCTCTAGACTAAAAATTCAAAATCAGTATCACTGGGCTGAATGAAGGTGTCAGCAGGGCTACACTCCCTCTGGAGTCTCAAGGGAAGACTGTTTCTTGCATTTTTCAACTTCTGGTGTCTGCAGGCATTCCTTGGCTAGTGGCTGCATCACTTCAGTCTTCAAGGTCAGCATCCTCAAATCGCTCTCTGCTCTGTCTTCACATCAAATCTCTCTCTTATAAGACTACATGGGTTACATTTAGCCACCCCCCTCCCACACCCAGTTATTCAGGATAGTCTCCCTGTCTCAAGACCATTAACTTAATTACATCTGCAAAGATTTTGCCACATGAAGTAATATTTACAGTGTCTAGGGATGGGAATCTGATATATTTGTGGGCCATTATTCAGCCTATTATAACTACCTTTAGATCAATTACTCTAAAATAATTATATTCAGTTTCACAGAAACTCTTATATAACCAGTAACCCAGTATAGCAGGGCAACTTTTAGAAGGACATTTCACAATTACCATATTTCCTTAACTGTAAGACAAACTCAGCTGAAAATAGCTTTTGAGAGGAAAAAACTAATAACTACATTAAATGTTTACATCCATCCTGATTTTAGAAACATTAGAGTGTGGGGAAATTGTGCATTTTAGAATTGAGGAAACGTGGTAATTTATCTTGGTAATAGCACCAGGAAGTTACATCATTTAAACCTAGATGTTTTATGGGTAATTACTGAGATTCTTCTGAAGAGTTATCAAAGATGAGTGGTAATGTTTCCTTGAAAATTTCCCAGAGTAAAATCATCATGACTATGAGTAAAGCATAGAAATCACTCCCTTGTTGGGAATCTCAGAACTATTTCTAGAGGTATATTTTGCCCATTTACTCAGATTTTTCCTTGAGCCACTTCTGCTCTGATCTCTTTTTCCCCTTTTGTAATGATGCATTTCTGACAGCCACCTTGATTTTCTTTCCCTCATATACTGCAAGGCTATAGGTGAATGAAGGAAATAAGAGAGGACAAAAACAAATTGACTGAGCATACAAGGCTGATTCCTGAGGAAGCATTTATCACCAAGTGGTATTACTTCAGTTTCCTGAATATCTCCTGAATCCTTCTCCCAGTGCCCACTGTGGGGGACAGGATAATCATCACCCAAAGATGCTGACATCCTGATCCCCAGTCTTTGGATGTATGTTGCATGGTAAGGGGAGATTAAGGCTAAAGATGGAATTAAGGTTGCTAATCAGCTGACCTTAAAATAAAGAGATTCACCTGGATTATCCAGTTAGGCCCAGTGTAATTACAAGGGCCCTTAAATGGGAAGAGGGAGAGAGAGGATTCAGAGCCAGAGAGATGACAATATGGAAAAGAGTTGATCAGCCATGCTGGCCTTGAAGATGGAGGAAGGGGGCCATGGCACAAGGAATGGGTCAGCCTCCAGAGGCTAGTAAAGGTAAGGAAACAGATTCTTACCTCAAGCCTCCAGAAAGGAACACAGCCCTGCTGACTTCTTGCTTATAGCCCTAGGGGACCCATTTTGAACTTCAGACCTCCAGAGTTGTAAGATCATATATTTGTGTGGTTTTAAGCTGCTAAAGTTGTATTAATTCTTTATAGCAGCACTGCTGTGGTTCTGGACAGTCTCCCTCTTTCCTAAGTTATGGAAACACAACCCTGATACGACTTCCAGTCTTGCCTCTTTCTGATCTGTTTCCACTCTGCACTCAGAGCTGTCTTTCTAAAATGCTATACAGTTGGTCTCACTCATCTATTTATCACCTTCCAGTGACTTTCCACTGCTCTTAAAACAAAGCCCAAGGTCTCTAATGTGACCACAAGGCTCCTTCATGACTATTCCACTTCCAGACTTCCCTCTACGAGCCAGCCAGCCTGAATTTCTCAATCTCTCAAAAGCCCCACTCTCTCTTCTCTCTGGATTCCCTGTTTAAGGGATGCTTCTCCCTCCCTGGGCGCTCCTCCTTCTCCAGAGGCTAATTTCTACCTATTCTTAGAGTTTCAGCTTAGCTATCACTGCCTCCTGAAAGACTTTCCTGGTCCCCACATCTAACTAGATGTCCCTCTCTTTGCTCTCATGAGACTCTGGTCACCACTCTTACAAGCCGTGTTGTAGTTGCCCAGATTTCCTGCCCTCCTGTAAGCTCCTTGAGGGCAGGAACTCAGACTGTCCCCAGCACCTAGCACAGTGCTTGGCACATAGCAGGCCCTGCAAAAATATTGAATGACTATACCTATTACTCAGATCACAGAAATGCTTGAAATTAATTTGACCAAAACATTTCAGCTCAGGAATTTCCACTTTTAATGGTTTTGTGTTGGCTCACACATACTTTTTTACCTTCTCCCCTCCTTCCTCCATTACTTAGAACTGTACTCTCCCCACTTTTTCCAGGCCAGGCATGTGATAATTATCTCAGCTAAGCCCAGCTCTATCCCCCATCATAATTATGTACTTGAGGAGCTTTACAAATCCCCGTGCACAGCCTCCAGGTCTCGAATGTGTTTTCCTTCCAAGCACAAACCCCCTGAGATTTATGCAAACAAAAGTGAAAACATGGAGAGAGAGGGAGAGAGTCCTTGAACCTTCAAATATGCCAACTGAATTGAGTCTAATGTTGAAGGAACTAGAATGGAGGAAGTAATGAAGGTAAAGAAAGCAGAGAATGAAGACATACTGCTCATTTTTAGTTTGCAGAGGAAGTTGTGATTTTAGGCTATTTTCATGTTGTAAAAACCAATTAATCCTCTTTTTATTGTGCTCACATTGATCAACTGGGGCTGTTCTTCAAAGCTCCATAATTAAAAAGCTATCCTTTTTAAATGGATAGATATGAAAGGAAGAAAGGGTTTGCCTAATGCTGGCTCCCCTAGCAGGCTGAGTGCCTGTCATTGTCTTCTGCAGGGTCTGGCTTTGCAGCAGTGCAGACCCAGTGTCATCATCACATTTTCTGCCCACCACACCCTAAATCAGGAAAGCCAGACTGGCCAGATGATTTTGAGTTACATGTTTCCCTGGTTGTATGATGTGCCCTCGGGTCTATAACTGGGCCCTGCTGTGCTCCTGAAGATGCTCAGGAGATCCTTGGGCGAGACAACAGAGCCCTGAAGAGGCTCCAAATGTGTTTCTGGCACATACAAACCCTTATGTTTTACATGCTAACAGCATTTGGTTCGTATGCACTCAGCATATTTGTTCAGATGGGTACTCTTGCCTTCTCCATAGTTTTGAGTATAGGTGTGTTTAATAATTCATGTAGTTCACTTCTTTTGGAAGCCTTGTCTCAAAGATAATGAATCATTTCAAATATAAGTTCACAAAGCCATGAATCTAAACATGAGGTAAAATGACAAATTCCTAATTTCACTCTTTGTTTTCATTTTCAGCTCAGAAGTCAATTCTGACTCACAAGGCCTAGGTATACTACTTACATAATAATTTCCTGAAAGCTCACAGTTGGAACAGCAAAGTAATCTTCCACTATCCTCAAATAAGTACATGATACACATTAATGCTTTTCAGACATTATTTCACTTGTCTCCTATCAATCCAGGAGTGGTTTTTTTTGTTTCCCTTGGAGGTGGTATAGTTCTTGGGCCCCAAGTCTTTTGCTCAAGTTTCAAGTCTGTTATTAAATACAGTAACTTTAAATTGCATTTTAGTTCTTTATGTTTACTTAAAAAGGCTTCTGTAGTTCTATCTTAAGAAATGAAAAAGTAACAGTTTAATATATGGAAGTAAACAGAAAGCAGTTGTCAAAATATTTTGGTGAGTTCTTAGGACATTTTTTCTAAAAATCACTAATGACACATATCTGATATAGTCTAGGCTTCCACAGTTTGAGTAGGATTTCTGTGGAGACATTTAAAAGCAATTGAAATATTCTACCTTGTTAGTTATATTAGATTGAGAATAATATGAGACAGCACTTTATTGCCATGTTGGGAATGTGAAACTTAAAAAATTTACATTTACCCTTATAAAAATACATAGTTCTTATACTCCCCTTATATTCTTCATTGGGTGGTAGGACACCAAGCATGCTCTGACTTTACTGGGGAAGCAAAGATTTAAATACTGTGTTAATCCACAGCTGGATGTAGTGCTTGCAGGCATTTTGCTCACATCACTACACTGACTTTTCGAAATGATCATCTCAGAAAGGTTTCAGATTAGAAATGTATTTACCCTTAAACATGTTAGAGACTTGGTAAATAAACTTTGCCTCTGGATCTTGCAAATATGAGCAAGACAAAGCAAGGTAGGTCCTCTTCTGTACTTAATAATAATAATAGTATATGATAAGTCATCATCTATACCTAATTATAATAATACATGTATATATGGTAAACACTAGAGCAGTCCTTAAAAGTGAAAAACAAAGAGCTAATATGCCAAAAGAGGAAATGAAGTAGAATTCAAAAGAGGATCGATTATTTCAACAGAAAGCAGGAAAACTTGGGGGAGGAGAACAAGGAACAGAAGAAACAAATAGAAAGTGTAGCAAGATAATAAATTTAAATCCAAAAAAATGATAATCTCACTAAAGGAAAACAGTCTAAATACTTCAATTAAAAGGCAGATATTGTAAGATTGGGCTTTTGTTAAATCAAGGCAAACTATATGATACCCATTAAAAACCTACTTTGACTATAAAGATACAGATAGGTTAAAAGTAAAAGAACGTAAAGAGATGTACTGTACACATATAATCAAAATAAAACTGGAGTGACTTTATTAAAATCAGACAAAAGAGTTTAGAGCAAGGAATGTTACTAGAGATAAAGAAGGACACTTCAGAAATGATAACTGGATCAATTCAGAAGACACAAAAATTCTAAATGACTTTGTACCTAATAAAAGAAAATTAAAAGAAGAAATTAGACTAATCATAACTTTAGCTGGAGACTTCAGCTCTCCTCTATCAATCAATATTTGTTAGAGTAGATAGACAAAAAATAAATTCTTGAAAGGGAAGATGAACAACACAATCAAGCAGTTTTATATCATGGACGTTAATAGTACCCTTTCCTCAGCAATAGCAGAAAACAAGTTCTTTTTAAGTGCATATATAAATTCTCTAATAAAGTACATATTCTGGGCCATAAAATGATTCTCAAGAAATTTAAAATAATCAAAATTATATACAGTATGTTCTTTGACCATATCAGAATCAAATTAGATGCCAGTAGCAGAAAGATATCTAAAATTACCTACATATTTCAAAATTGAATGATTTACTTCTAAATGATCTATGTGTCAGTTTTTAAATATTTCAAAGCAAGTGATTAAGAAAAATAAACAGCATATCACAATTTGTGTTAAATGGGAAATTTATAATGTTAATTACTTATATTAGAAAAGAAAAAAAGTCTAAATTTAAATATCTAAAATTTCACCTTAACAAACTGTAGACCATTGAACCCAGAAAAGGTAGAAAAAATAAGAAAAATGAAAAGAAATATCAATGAAATAGAAAATGAACCAAAAAAAAAAAAAAAAAGGTGGAGAAGTGTCAGAGAAACCAAAAGTTAGTTCTTTAAAAAGATCATTAAAATTTATACACATCTAGCCAGACTGATGAAGGAAAAATGTGAGAAAACACAAATTACCAAGAATGAAAGAGAGGGTATCACTTACAATCTTAAAAGACTATTAAGGGAATATTATAAACAATTTTATGACAAATAAATTCACAAATTATATGACATGAACAAATTTCTTGAAAGACACAAACTATCAATGTTCATTCAAGATTAAATGGATAATTTAAATAGCTATATATTTATTACAGAAATTGAATTCATTGCTTAAAATCTTCCCAAAAAGAAACCTTCAGGCCCAGATGACTTTACTGGTGAATTCTATATAAAAATTCATATAAAAATATATAATCCCGTTTCTTCACAAAATCTTTCAGAAAAATAGAAGAGGACAGAATTCCCAACTTATTTTATAAGGCCAACATTTCTCTGATAACAAAAGTAGACCTAGACTGTTCCAGAAAAGGGAACTACAGTAAATATCCTTGTGAATATGAATGCTGTATATTAATTTTTAAAAAATCAAATTAAATCCAACAACACAGGAAAAGACTAATGCACTTTGAACAAGTGGGGTTTATCACAGGTATGCAAAGTTGGTTTACAATGTATAACTAAATCATAGTTCAACATTTTATCAGATTAAGAAAGAAATGTCATACAATCATCTCAATAGATACAGAAAAGGCACTTGGCAAAATTCAACACTTATTCATGAAAAAATTCTCAACAAACTAGGAACAGAAAATAATTTCCTCAACTTGATGAAGAATATCTATTAAAAAAAAAAAACCACAGATAACCACTTAAGAGTAACAGACTGAATATTTTCTTGATAAGGTCCAGAAGAAGGTCAGGATGTGTGCTCTTTCTACTTTTACTCAACATTCTCTGGAGTCCCTAGCCAGTGCAATGAGGCAAGAAAATGAAATGGCATGCATATTTATTTGAAAGGCAGAAAAGGTGACTGTCTATGTACAAAATCCTAAGAACTAAAAAGTCAGTTTAGCAAGATAATGGGACACAAGATCAGTGTACACAAATCAATATTACTATATATTAGCAGCCAATATTTGGAAATGGCAATTAAAGAATAACCTTTATAATAGCACCAAAAATAAATAATTAGGGTATATTTAACAAAATATATGCAAAACTTGTACACTGAAAACTATAAAACATTGCTGAGAAAAATTAAAGTAAACCTAAAGAAATGGAACAATATAACATATTCATTGAGGAAGGGTCAATTTTATTAAGATGTCGTAAATTCCCAGATTGATTTATAAATTTAATGCAGTCACAATAAAAATCTCAGCAGATTTTTCTGAAGAAATTTACAAGGTGAATGTAAAACCTATATAGAAATACAAAGAACCTGGAATAGACAAAATCATTTTGAAAAACAAGAAAAAAATTGGAAGAATTACACTACCTAGTTTAAAGACTTCTGTTGAAGTCACATTAATTAATAAAGTGTGGTATTGCTTTAATCATGGACGTATAGATCAATGAAACAGAACATAGTGTCCAGAGATAGATCCAAACATATAGGGTCAATGGATTTTTGATAAAGGTCCAGAGTAACTGAATGATGGAAAAGTTCATCTTTTTGATAAATGGTGCTGGTAAATCGGGTATCCGTATGAAAACAATGAACCTTAACCTTTACTTCACACCATATATAAAAATTAACCGAAGAAGAGATATCAATGGCCAATAAGCACATGAATAATTCTCAACACCATTAGTTGTTAGGTAAATTCAAATTAAAACTCTAATGATACAGCACTATACACCCACCAAAACGGCTAAAAGTTTGGGGGAGTATTCTAACAAAATACTTCTGATGAGAATGTAAATGGTTTGCATCACTTTGGAAAACACTTTGGCAGCTTTTTATCTAGTCAAACATATATTTACCCAGTATTTGCACCCAGCAATCCCACTCTTAAGTATTTATTTACCCAAGAGAATGAAACACATCTCCACACAGAACTTTTTACACAAATGTTGATAGTAGCTTTAAACATAATAGTACTAAACTGGAAACAACCTAAATGTCCATCAACTGGTGAATAAACAAACCATTGTATAACCATATAATGGACTACTACTTACTAATGAAAATAACATTGTACTGCTGCATGCAACAATATGGATGAATCTCAAAACTATTGTTAAGGGAAAGAAGGCAGACACAAAAGATCATATCCTGTCTGATTCCATTTATGTGAAACTCTAGAAAAGGCAAAGCTATAGCAATAAATGGCAGATCAATTGTTGCCTGGTGCCGTGGATGAGCAAAAGAGATTGGCTGCAAAAAGGCACAAAGGAATTTACAGGCGTGATGAAAATGTTTTATGTCTCAATTGTGTTGTGATTACATGAGTGTATCAAGAGTTAGCCTCTTCCACCATATTCCACACAGGGTGTTGTTCATCACTAGCTTAACATTCAGCCTGGAAAATAATTTAAAACAGCATCCATCAAAAACTTTCCCAAAGATTTCAAGAAATATAAATTACAAAGAGATAATCAGACCAAAGTTTGATGTTTTATTGAGGAACAGAAGATATGCTTAAGATTGAATAAACATTCATATTCCTTCACTGGGAGACAGTTTACCAAAATTTACAGTGATTATCTCTGGGTCATGAGATTATTCTTGACTTTTATTTTCTTTTTAAGATTTTCTTATCTGCGAAATGTTCTATAATGAATGTCATTACTTTAGCTATTGGAAAATGTCATTTTGAAGTGAAAGGACACAGATTAGTGATGTTAATCTTAACAATTAACATTTAGTAATTTTAGATGGCATTCTAGAATGAAGAAAAAGAGTTCTAAGTTTATCTGAAAACTATAGGATGGAAAGAAATGTTTTAGTAATTTCTTTTTATTCTAAAAGTTTATTTTTCTGTTAGACTCAAACAGAAAAATAAGGCAGTCCTTAAAGCAAAGCTCAGAATAAGGATATGAAATGAACAAAAATCACTGGCAGTTAATTTTACAGGATTATTGAAGCTGGCTAGGTACTTCCATCTTCTCTCTGGTGAAATTATAAAAATAAATCATGTTTTATCAACTGTGCTTCTGGAAGAAACACGTCTCTTGAGAAAGGAAAAAAAATAATGCTACAAAAATACTGCATAGTAATTTTTGAAATATTTTATCTTCTCATACCAGGCTGAAAACACTTCCTGCTTTGAAAATACTAGCATTTTGGTGTGAAGCCCCCTGTTGCAAATATTCAAAGAATGTTGGTCATTTTTGAAATAAATTGTCATTTTTTAATGTGCACTGGAGAGAAAGGGGAAAATGCAGATGGTTCATCACTTTAATGATTATTTACACAAATGATTGGAAGATTGTTTTTACTTCGATATTGCTGGTTTTTGTAGCAGTTCCTGAGGGAGGGATTCCTCCTCTCCCATTTATCCCATTCCCACTCTAAGTGCAGGTTTCTAGCATTTTCCATATTTGTACACAGCAAGGGGGAGGATAATTGGGGAAATACAGGGATAAGGTGATAGTATGAAATCACTTCTAACGATGGTCTTTTGCTGCTGCCATGAGCACATTGATTCCAAAGACAATAGTTACATTTGTCATCAGGTGTTTATCTATAACAACCAGTCTGTTTTGTCTGACTTATATTTTTCAAATTAGTACTATATTAAATTGGTATTCATAGATTACCTAACTGTTCTGCTTCTTCATCTTTTGGTTTTACTTTTAAAATCATGTAGAACTAGCACTGCACTTTCTCTTTTTAACATAGCATATTTTATTTCTGCAGCATGAGCAAAATCATCCCTGGAAAACACTGCTTCTAAGGTTATGGATTTAATTTCAAGCCTGAATCAAAGAAAAATGTCAGAACCCCTTTCTTAAATCTTCAACAAACACGAGTGCTAGCTTTCTTTTTAAGTGTGAGGCGGCTTTCTTATTTTTACTATAGCTGGTGCATTAAGGCTTGTGATCATATATTTCTGGACACCAGAGAAGCACTGGGACATCTGTCATTGGCTTCCAAAGTTTTGTGACCATTCAGTTTTGTGACAGTTACTTATTATTGTGTAACAAACTGTCCCCCCAAATCAGCGGCCTAAGATAACAACAATCATTTATTTGCTCAAAATTCTGCAAACAGGCTGGGCTCAGTCAGGCAGCCTGTTTCTGCTCCATGTGGTATCAGCTGGGCAAACCCATGTGTTTGTAGTCAGCTGGTGTTGTGACTGGGTCTGGCGCATCCAAGATGGACTTAATGCGTATGTTTCACATCTCATCTGTGATGGCTGGAACAAATGGGTGCTGGTTTGGCCCCTCTTTCTTCAAACCGGTCTTTTATCTTCCAGACTCTCTCTCTTTACATGGCTTGCAGTCCATGAGGAGGCTGGCTTGGGCTTCCTTGTATGGCATCTCGGGACAGCAAGAGAACAAAAGGTTTGAGGCTTCTTAAAGCCAAGGCCCAGTTGTGCAGCACTGCTTTTGCCATATTCTGTCTGCCCAAGAAATTAACATTGGAAGATCGTTACACCAAGGGTATGAAATCAAAGAGGAGTAACTCAGTTGGAGCCATTTTGTAACAATAAACCCCAGTTATCTTGAGGAATGTTTCTATCATTTCATTACAGTGGATGCAAATAAGAAGTTATACATATTTTCTCCTTCAGCGACCATACAAAATCAGCTCACTATTCCTACACGGAGCAGTCCTCCAATAAAACCACAGAAGAAATTCAGTGAGCCTGCCTGAATAAAGTACAGAAAGAACCCTCTAAGTGAATGGGTACTTGGCCAATAGTTGGCTGACTAATTTTAAAAGTCAGTTAAAAATGAAGAATCATAAAACAAATTGTACATAATCTTACACATTTTGTTTTAACCTAAAATGAGCAAATATGCATTCATTCATCAATATTTTAATGTCAGACCAAGGGCTTTTCTCTAAGAGCCCACTGCTTAGAATACACATCATCTTTCTTGTATAAACCCACTAATAATGATAATTAGTCATTATCAATCTTGATAGCTTTGAAGTAGAAGGAAAACTTAAACACAGTTGCATATCAATCTGTTTAGAGAATCTGAGATTTTTATATTTTCTTCCAGTTTCTTCCAGTTGTTTTCCCCATACCTTACTCAATAGCAATTATTTGAGCAATCATGACCTTATCTTTCCACATCACTTACGTAGTTTTTGTAAAAGTAGCAACTAGTCCTTTTCATACGTGTATTTTATCAATTTAGAGATACTTTAATTTATGCAATTTTGATCAAAAAGTACAACCAGGATAAATTTGGGAATAAACTCAGCTGACTCTGATCAGTCATGCAATTTTGGGAGCAGAAGTGCACAGGCTACTAGAGATTGTTTACTAGGTTGTGGATATCCACTGATACGTTTTACAGAGGAAATGGGGAATGTTTATTAACCTGGTGACATGATGAAGTGGAGATTGTTAAAAGAGTTTCTGCTGTAGGTGAAATATATCTATCATAGGTAAATTAGTACCAACTGTGAATTTTACTATTATTCAAACTCCCTGCATGACTTAATTATTGATTGATTAATGTGGGCTGGTCATCAAAAACCCTGCATCTAAGAATGTAAAATAGAATTCTTTATTGCCAGGTGGT
This sequence comes from Eubalaena glacialis, assembly GCF_028564815.1. Classification (NCBI taxonomy): domain Eukaryota; kingdom Metazoa; phylum Chordata; class Mammalia; order Artiodactyla; family Balaenidae; genus Eubalaena; species Eubalaena glacialis. The sequence goes on from NC_083726.1 coordinate 91,367,537, forward strand.
TTGGAAGGTCTCAGTGCTGTCACCAGAAAATTATCCACATTCCCTTGAATGTTTGTTCACCTAAACGCCCTTTCTCCAACCCCATTCCCATATGGCCTTGCTGCGCCCGGTGGTCTGAGGCCTGCTGATGTGTCCCAGTTGTTTGGTTACCAGCCATGTGCAGGATTCCTACCTGATAAAAGGGCTGTGATCCTCAGTTAAACTCAAAGGCCATTTTCTTCTGCCGAAGTATTGGTTTTAGGATTAAAATGTATAAATCAAACAAGATTTCTTTCCTCCCTACTGTTTTGGACAAACAAGATATGTCGCCACGTCCTGAAGGAAACACAAATGTACTTACACAGTCATCGGACTGTGGAAATGACTGGTCAATTTTAGTAGAAACTACAAACTGAAAAAAAAATGTGTTCAAAGAGTTTTAAGTTCTTGCCTTTCTATTGGTAAACTAAAGGAAGGAATGTGCTTCTACACAAAAGGAATCTTCACTCAATTTTTAATTTGCTAACCCAGGGGAAAGGAAAGGATTCAAAGAGTTTTGGTTAAAACTCATTTAATACATAGAGACTTGTCCTGAGAATGGTATCTGCTAATATCCTATTGTGTCATCCCTCCTGTATGGAAATTTCACTAGACTCTGATAAATGGACATTGAGTAAACAAAGTAACATATGAATGGATATTGAAGAACCACTACTGTTTGTATTGTAATGAAATCCACAAAAACATACCTAATCTCAGCTATATATTACCCTACTGTTCAATGATATCATTTAATATGATTATTTTATTATAATTCCAAATGAAAAGTGTAGTCAATAAAATTAAAAATAAAATTAGAATTAGAATTTATTGAATATTACAAAAAAGCACACTTCTTTACATTGCTTGTTTAAAAGAACATTTAAAATAGCTCTCTCATGGTAACAGGTAGCCTTGGAGACCAACTGCCATATATTTCTGGAAGAATTAAAATACCGATGCCATTTGTTACTTGCATTTAATAAGTAGAGAGAGGTTCCTCTGCTGGAGTGGTGTTGCTATTTTGGGACTTTGTGATAGGGTCCCTAAAATATCCTTTTAATATCACAATTAGAAACTTGAATTTATTTGTCTCTTCTTGTTAATAAAATTACATTCTCACTATATATGCTGTGTTAATTAAGTCGGTAAAATAACAAATGTATGTTCATTAAATCAAAGAAATTAAATATTACTTAATTTTTTTAATGTACAAGCATTTTAATTCATAGTGATCATACTTATAAATTAAATTTCAAAATCAAAGCACAATTTTTTTTATTCAAAAAGGGTTTTGTCCATAATGGAAAAGAATATGAAAAAGAATATATATATGTATAACTGAATCAGTTTGCTGTACAGAAGAAATTAACACAACATTGTAAATCAACTAGACTTCAATAAAATTTAAGAAAATAAAATTTTTTTTTAAAAGTGTTTTGTTTTGTTTTTGGCTTCATACCTCTCGTACACTTCAAAAATAGCTTAACTGATTCTGTTCTGTAAGTCAATATGGCAGTTTGGGCAGGATATTCTTTAGACTGTTAAAATGGAGTTAGTTGTGGTACCCACCTCACAGAATTATTGTGAGAATTAAATGAGTTAATTCATGGGTAGCTCTGGGAAGAGTCACTGGTGGTAGTAAACTTTGTGCAAGTGTTATTACTATTTCCAGAATCCAGCCCCATCTCCACTGCTGCCCCCACTGGAGCTGCCAGGATCCCCTGCTGGATCACAGTATAACTTCTGCTGGTCTTCCTGCCTCCACTTTTGTCTCTGCCCCATCATTTCTCACCTGGGCAGCCTCGGGGATTCCTGGGTCCTTGGTTCAAGTCACTCGTCTGCTCAGAGCCTGGCACCAGCCCCACCTCATCCAGAGTGAAAGTTGATGCCCTCACAAGGTCCAGCCCATCCTCTGTCCCCATCGCCTGTTGCTCCCTCTTGTTGCTTTAGCTTCAGCCATATTGGACTCCACAGGCCCTGCCTATCTGGGTTTTGGCGCTTAATGTCGCCACTGCCTAGAGGGCTTTTCCCTCAAATCTGCATGGCTCACCACTTCCTTCTCCATGAGGTCTTCCCCTACCACCCTACAGAAATCACAACTCCCCACCCCAGCACTTCCTCCCCTTCTTCCCTAATTTGTTATCCTCTGTAGCTCTCATCACCCTCTTATTGTTTTGTTAATTATCGGATACTTTTGTTTATATCCCAGTACATAGGACAGCATCAGGCCTACAACCAATATCTGTTGAATGAATGAATGTTGCACATTACATACATCACTGGTACTGTTTTGATTTTGTAATGTGTGAATTGTCTGAAATAAGAAGTGTGTAACTGGTACACCCGGGGAATCAAAGTCATTGTAGGAGGAGATCCTCAGCTTCCTTATGGCAAATCCATAAATACACCCGCCTTCATTGCTCTCCTCCCCTCCTCCCTCCTGTGCTTAGGATTCCAAGCTCTGGGTTCTGGGGAGGGTGAGGGGGGCCTCACTTAGCAGTTCTACTCCCCCCTTTAAAATCGAATGGCTCCTTCCCATTAGTATTTAAATGCTCTCAAGTTTCCCTCATCTTTAAATGAACGAATAAACACAGGTCTCTGCACCTCTTTCTTCCCTCCAGCTACTCCTCCACCCCCTCTCTCTTTTTCCATGTCGTGTCTACCTTTCCGGGGCGGTCAACTCTTCCCTGAGAGAGTTGCAGTGTCCTCTTCCTCTGTCCCTCTCATTGCTCAGCCAGCTGCAGCCTCACTCCTGTTCCCAGCCCACCTCTGAAATGTCCCTCCAAGGGTCCCAGCTATCCCCGGTGGCTGAATCCAGCTGCCACTTCCCAGGAATCAGCCTCCTGACTGCTTAGCAGCCTGTGACACCATTGGCACTCTCTCCTCCTTCAAACTCCCTCTTCTCTTGGCTTAAGATACATCACAATCTCTCCAACTACTGTTTTTTTTTTTCTTTTCCATTATAGTTTATTACAAGATATTGAATATAGTCCCCTGTGCCATACAGTAAGACCTTATTGTTTATCTATTTTATATATAGTGTTTGTATCTGCTAATCCCAAACTCCTAATTTATCCCTTCTCCACCCCTCTCCCCTTTTGTAACCATGTTTGTTTTCTATGTCTGTGAGTCTGTTTCTGTTTTGTAAATAAGTTCATTTGTATCATATTTTAGATTCCACATATAAATGATATCATATGATATTTGTCTTTTTCTGTCTGACTTATTTCACTTAGTATGATAATCTCTAGGTCCATTCATGTTGCTGAAAATGGCATAATTTCATTCCTTTTTTATGACTGAGTAATATTCCATTATATCTATCTATATATCTATATCTATCTATATATACATAGATATAGATATAGATATACCACAACTTTATCCACTCACCTGTTGATGGACACTTAGGTTGCTTCCATGTCTTGGCTATTGTAAATAGTGCTACCATGAATGTTGAAGTGCATGTATCTTTTTGAGTTAGAGTTTTCTCCAGATATATGCCCAGGAATGGGATCAGTGGGTTCTATGGCAACTCTATTTTGAGTTTTTTAAGGAACTTCCATACTATTTTCCATAGTGGCTGCCCCAATTTACATCCCCACCAACAGTGTAGAAGGGTTCCCTTTTCTCCACACCCTCTCCAGAATTTGTTATTTGTAGCCTTTTTAATGATGACAATTCTGACAGGTGTGAGGTGGTACCTCCTTGTAGTTTTGATTTGCATTTCTCTAATAATTAACGATGTTGAGCATCTTTTCATGTGCCTTTTGGCCATCTGTATGTCTTCTTCTCTCCAACTACTCTTAATCCTTTCTCAGTTGCTTTGTCAACTGTCTTCTCTCACTCTAAAATCCTTCTTCTCAAGTTTGTTTTTCTTGAGAGATCTCTTTAGTTTCAACAGCTTCTGTTACAATTTATGTGATGACCAACTTTCAAATCTTTATTTTCACCCCATAACTTTCCCCAAATGTCAGAGCCATGTATCCATCTAAAGTTTGCCCTCTGCACTTCAACTCAGAATATCTAAAACTAAGTTCATCGTCTTCTCTCCAAAGCCTGCTTTTTGTCGTTTGTTCTCCTCACACCTACCCTGTGTCTCATCAGAGTGAAATGTTTTCAGTTGCCTGAGTTTTGCTTGGGTGTTGCTTTCTCTTTGGGAAGCCTTCCTTCCTCCTCCTCCTTCTCCTTTTATTCCCTGACCCCGCCCTAGCTCCAACTCTTCTGCCTCTCCTCGTCCAGCATCATCTCCTCTGTAAAGACCTTGGTGAGTGCCTGGTCTTCCACTGTGTTCCTCTCTGTTTCAGCCTTCATCACACTGTGTTGAAATAAATTGGTTTTCTTGTTTTTCTTCCACCATGGACATTTCTTGAGGGCAGGGACTGCATTTTTTTCTTCTGTGTCCTTTGCACCTAACAGAGGCCCACGATTTTGTAGGTGCTTGATAATTGCTTGTTGAAAGAAAGACTGAATGAGCATGAATGCATAAGGGCCACATGGCCCTTAGGACAGAGGACAACTTGGTAATATTAAGCAGTATCTCAGTGGGAGACCTGTTGACATTTTGGGTGGAACAGCTCTTTATTTGGTAAGACTGTTCAAGTCACCCCTCTGCTCAGAGCCTGGCTCCTGTTCTAAGCATTGCAAGACGGTTAACACTGTGGGCTCCTGCCCACTCTATGCTAGTCATGCCCCCAATCACTGGAAAACCAGAAATGCCCCCACACATTTCTGGATGCTTCTTATGGAGACAGCTTGCTTTGGGCTGGGAAGCTCTGAGCTAAGATTGTACTCCAGGTGGTGGAGTGGGAATACTTGGAGAATCAAAAAGAATTAGGCCCCTCATTGAAACTATCAGATTGTATAGATCTCAACTGCTCTACTAGAAATCAGAAGGCTGATGCTTAAAGAAAAAAATGTACATCTCCACTAGAAATTGATGAGGACATTAAACTATCACAGAATCAGTTAGTTATTGGCACATATTAACTTTATGAGGCCTGGTCTCAGAAAAGGTATCTGTGATTGTGCCTTTTCTCTTCCCTGAGTCTATCCACCAACCAGAGAGCTAGCCATGCTTTGAAGTATTATAACAGGGATTCCATGAGTGCCTTGATCAATCACACAGGCACCTCACAGAACTTTGAATGTTACTATAACCTTAGATGTAGACATTTAGATTGAGCAGGTCTGTAATTCTATTTGCTGTTGGCATTTCAGAGAGTCTTTAAGAAAAACCACTCAAGTGTTCATAAGATCATCCGCCCTGGATGATGAAGGATGACAAACTTTGGAGTGAGCTCTCAACATGCGCTTTCTTACTACCTTGAAATAGAGAGAGACAGTCACTCATCTTTCACAAACAAAAAGCACTTAGTAGAAGAGAAAGTTGTCTTGTGTGTCACTGGGTTAGTGTTGGAGAAATAACGGATGATACCTTGACTGATGTGAGCAAGTAGAAGGTCGTTGACAGCAGTGAAGAAAATGGTTTGGGGGAAAATAAATAAAGACTGGGGGAGAAGCAGAGCCAGGTGTATCAGCCTGGCACGGGCTCATCAGTGCTGTGGAGCCAGCTGAGCACCACTGCCCAGGAGTCCTGCAGTTGTCCAGGTGACACAGCCAAGTGTCTTCCCCCCCACCCCGGGGGCAGGTTCAGAATGAAGACAACCACATTTAATGCACAGACTGTAAATGTGTAAGAGCGAGTGGTTTTACATAAATCATTTGTTCACATAGCAGCCCAATGAGATATCATTGGCCCTATTTTTCAGGGAAAGGGTCTAAATCACAGACATAAACCCAAATCATGCAGCTATTAAGTGTCATAGTCAGAAAACTCACTTAGGGCTTCAGAATCCGAATCCAATTTCCATTTTATGTGTTTATTATGCATTTAAGTTTTCTAATGTTTTAATTAAAAGGCTTAAAATTCTCAGTGGATTAGAGATTCTTTCCATGACAACTAATTTCTTCCTTTTCCCTTCAGCACATTAAACTATATTTCTGTATTTATTTTGTCTTTTAAATGAAAATTAACTTTTTTCGACCGCAGAACTACTTAAAACATCAAACACAGCACCGTATAATGAATTTTAAAAATTCAATTCACAGCAAAAAGTGAAAAAACAATAGCAAGAGAGTCCCCATAAACAATACAAATGTTGAATAAGACTGTAAGATGGAAAATACAGTGGCTAGTCACACTGGTCTTCAAAAGAGGGTGTGAAAATCACCAGTCTGCTGCAGTTTGGTGAAGCTTATGTTGAGTTATATCAATAGGGCTCTGTTCTTTTGTGATGGGGTAGGAAATAAGTAACAGCAGGAATTTTTGTATGACACACCTATAGAAATCAAAATCAAGATGAGCTTAAATTTATTCAAAAGACATCTCTTGAATTATTCATCTTTCCAAAAGAAAATACCCTTACTTGACTCTTCTTGGAGACCTCAAGCCCTACTCCAGCTCAAACATGTTTAAAAGGGAAACACACAAAGTGTGTTTTGTTTCTGCCTGAGTCTGTGGTAAATAAATAAATGTATGTATGTATATGTTTTAAGAAAACATTATAGAAAATCAAAAAAAAGTGATACTTTTCCTAAACTGATAGTTAAGAATTATTTTAATGAAATAGAGCTTGGTTTCATAACTAATGCAATGCTTTCACATGATTAGATGAACCCCAAAGGAATTTTCACCTAATGAGATACCTGGTAAGAAGCCATTGCTTCCAGACATTTACAATTACCAGGAACAAAAAATATCTGCACTTTATCCATGTGGAGAGTTACACTTGGTAATAGAATCAGTAAGTTGCTATGAATACTAGCAATTCCATTCTTTGACACTCTGAGGCTATTGAAACAAAGTCTCTCCTTCACTGTGGCCATCCTGAAGTCCTCTCCTTGTAAATTTCATGATTCTGCAGCTGCAGACAGAGTCTTTGTGCATAGGATACATGAAAGGCCTTCTCTGCTTTCAGAGTTTATATTTGTTTCCCTCTCCTAAGGAAAGGATCAGGCTTTAAGAAATTACTTCTGTGATGAGGGAGCAAAAGGTCCCAGGTAGGCTTGTATTACTGTTTGTCATCAAGGAAGCTGTCAGCATGGGAATAGCCTCACTGTGTTCACTGAACATTTCTTAAATCTGTCAGTGGTCAGAGAGCTCAGCCTAGCTAGGTAAGTAGACTGAGATAGATAGATAGTAGATAGAGATAGATAGTTAGATAGTAGATAGATAGATGATAGATAGATAGTTAGGACAAACTTCTGAATTACATTCCTGGCTGTGCGGTGTTCTTATAACCACTTCCAAGATACAGCGAAGTAATTCTTAGACATAAGCTGTCCAGGAGAGTTTCTAGGGCAAGGCTTGAGTAGTCTAGCACAAGGGTATTTTGTGCTACAGTCATAGTTATGATATCCACTAGCCGCCTCTCAAAGACAGCATCTGGGATTTGCTGCCCCCTAGTTACTGCCTACAGTGTGATTGGGGGGATAAGAAGGCTCTTGTACTGTCTTTGTCAATTAAAGATGTCCAGAGAGAAGCAGTGGGGCCTTCTGAGGCTCAGTGTGCTTTCTTTGTCCAGCTGCCTCTTATATGTCTTTCAAAACAGTTCCCTAAGCTTTTGTGGGGACCTTTTAAGCTAATGCAACATGTCTTCCCTGGCCTTTCAATAGAAACTGCTTCTGCTCCTTATTAAATTGATCTTCTTAGATGGGGCAATACAGGGGAGCAAGCTTGGCATTTAATTGTCCAGAGACTTGACAAGCACTGATCCTGTTTTTATTACTTGGTCATTGTCTGTCTTGGCTTGTCTACATTAAAAGCCTTATTTCTAGTACCTTGAGAGAGAGAGAGATGAAGAGAAATCATTAAACGTCGAATATGTCTACACTAAATGTAGCAAAACAGCTAAGTCATGTAAGAGTGCTGATTTGGCTTTTTTATAGTTTGGAGTTAAGGAAGTAAGCTAATTCTCCTCTTTCTTTAATTGGTACAAACTTTCTTTACTGATGTACATACAACTAGTCCTCCTTTGCAACTGCTTCTGAACTTGGCGAATGTTGACCTAGTTTTGTTTCTGTTTTTATTTTTTTGGTTTTATTTTGTTTCCACATAACTGTGCATTGCTTAAATATTTTTAAAAGTGTTTCAATGCTAAAAACTATATCATGCCAGGCAGAGTCTATTGGCAGAAGAAGAGGGAAATAAAACAAAACAGAATAGGAAATCAAGAGAAAGAACCATTTGGCAGAAATTTTGGCCATTTTCTTTTCTTCGTAAAGTACTTCCTCTACCCAAGGAATTTCCGCCATCTTGTGCAAACAGAGAGCACTGTATGAACAGGTGGCCAGCAGCCCCCAAAAGCCAGAAACTCAGAATCTGAGGCCAGGAGGACTTTCTAATGGAAGAACTTGATAGTAATTTTAGCCCCAAGTGAACTAAAATTTATTTAATGCTGGTAGCTTTTGCCAAGTAGCTCCAAATCATGTATTATTGGATGGTTATTTAAAACTGTAAAATACACAGTATTTTAATACTGTGTCAATGGTTTTCTTATTGAGGGAAAATTTACCAATGTTTGATTTTGATAGTGGAATATCTGGGGACAAAAGAACAAGCAAACCATGCCTAACTTAGAGCTTTTTGTACAATCAAATGACTTACCATATTTACTTTTTCAGGGTATGTTTCCCCATGCAAGTGCCCTAAACAACCATGGACACCTTAGAGAAAAGAAGGTACCATCAGAGGCTCCCCAGCTAGATCCTTAGCACGACCAGGCCATTTGAATCTTGAAATATCCTTCAAGAAGTAGAAGGTCAAGGGGCATTGTAATTTAAACACCATTTTAGTTACGGTGCCACAGCCTCTTCCTAGGGCAGAATAATTCGGGTTTTCAAGCTTTAGGAGGATATGATGTCCGTCTGAATTTATTCTTTCCCTTGTGGATCAGTGACATTTCTCAAAATGTCTTCCTGGAAATACTAGTTTTGAGGGATTTCCATAGCAGTTCTTTAAGGGGTGGAGTGGGAGGGGGGAGTTCGCCTGTCAAAGAAAGTTAGAATATGTTGGGTTAAGCAAAGATAAGTAGATTCCTTTATTGCAGGAGCCTTTAGAGTGCTAATGAACTCTGTGAAACTTTAAGAAATAGAGACACAGGGTTTCCTGAAGAGTGATTTTGTTTTTTAAATATCTTTATTAGAGTATAATTGCTTTGTATTGTTGTGTTAGTTTCTGTTGTATAACAAAGTGAATCAGCTATACGTATACATACATCCCCATATCCCCTCCCTCTTGTGCCTCCCCCCCATCCTCCCTATCCCACCCTTCTAGGTGGTCACAAAGCACCGAGCTGATCTCCCTGTGCCATGCGGCTGCTTCCCACTAGCTATCTATTTTATGTTTGGTAATGTATATATGTCCATGCCATTCTCTCACTTTGTCCCATCTTACCCTTCCCCCTCCCCATATCCTCAAGTAACCATTCTCTAGTAGGTCTGTGTCTTTATTCCCGTCTTGCCACTAGGTTCTTCAAGACCTTTTTTTTTTTTCAGTAGTATATATATGTCCATGCCACTCTCTCACTTCGTCCCAGCTTACCCTTCCCCCTCCCTGTGTCCTTAAGTCCGTTCTCTATGTCTGCATCTTTATTCCTGTCCTGCCCTAGGTTCTTCAGAACCAGTTTATTTTTTTAGGTTCCATATATATGTGTTAGCATATGGTATTTGTTTTTCTCTTTCTGACTCACTTCACTCTGTATGACAGACTCTAGGTCCATCCACCTCACTACAAATAACTCAATTTCTTTTCTTTTTATGGCTGAGTAATATTCCATTGTATCTTCCTTATCCATTCATCTGTTGATGGACACTTAGGTTGCTTCCATGTCCTGGCTATTGTAAATAGAGCTGTAATGAACATTGTGGTACATGACTCTTTTTGAATTATGGTTTTCTCAGGGTATATGCCCAGTAGTGGGCATACTACTGGGCTGGGTCATATGGCAGTTCTATTTTTAGTTTTTTAAGGAACCTCCATACTGTTCTCCATAGTGGCTGTATCAATTTACATTCCTACCAATAGTGCAAGAGTGTTCCCTTTCCTCCACACCCTCTCCAGCATTTATTGTTTGTAGATTTTTTGAAGATGGCCATTTTGACTGGTGTGAGGTGATACCTCATTGTAGTTTTGATTTACATTTCTCTAATGATTAGTGATGTTGAACATCCTTCCATGTGTTTGTTGACAATCTGTATATCTTCTTTGGAGAAATGTCTGTTTAGGTCTTCTGCCCATTTTTGGATTGGGTTTTTTGTTTTTTGATATTGAGCTGCATGAGCTGCTTGTAAATCTGGGAGATTAATCCTTTGTCAGTTTCATTTGCAAATATTTTCTCCCATTGTGAGGGTTGTCTTTTCATCTTGTTTATGGTTTCCTTTGCTATGGAAAAGCTTTTAAGTTTCATTAGGTCCCATTTGTTTATTTTTGTTTTTATTTCCATTTCTCTAGGAGCTGGGTCAAAAAGGATCCTGCTGTGATTTATGTCAAAGAGTGTTCTGCCTATGTTTTCCTCTAAGAGTTTTAATAGTGTCTGGCCTTACATTTAGGTCTTTAATCCATTTTGAGTTTATTTTTGTGTATGGTGTTAGGGAGTGTTCTAATTTCATTCTTTTACATGTAGCTGTCCAGTTTTCCCAGCACCACTTATTGAAGAGGCTGTCTTTTCTCCATTGTATATTCTTGCCTCCTTTATCAAAGACAAGGTGACCATATGTGTGTGGGTTTATCTCTGAGCTTTCTATCCTGTTCCATTGATCTATATGTCTGTTTCTGTGCCAGTACCATACTGTCTTGATTACTGTAGCTTGGCAGTATAGTCTGAAGTCCAGGAGCCTGATTCCTCTAGCTCCGTTTTTCTTTCTCAAGATTGCTTTGGGAGAGAGGTCTGGGCAAGATGGCGGAAGAGTAAGATGCGGAGATCACCTTCCTCCCCACAGATACATCAGAAATACAACTACACGTGGAACTGCTCCTATAGAACACCCACTGAACGCTGGCAGAAGACGTCAGACCTCCCAAAAGGCAAGAAACTCCCCACGTACCTGGGTAGGGCAAAAGAAAAAAGAAATAACAGAGACAAAAGAATAGGGACGGGACCGGCACCAGTGGGAGGGAGCTGTGAAGGAGGAAAGGTTTCCACACACTAGGAAGCCCCTTTGCGGGCGGAGACTGTGGGTGGCAGAGGGGGGAAGCTTCGGAGCCATGGAGGAGAGCGCAGCCACAGGGGTGCAGAGGGCAAAGCGGAGAGATTCCCGCACAGAGGATCGGTGCCGACCAGCACTCACCAGCCCGAGAGGCTTGTCTGCTCACCCGCTGGGGCGGGCACGGGCTGGGAGCTGAGGCTCAGGCTTCAGAGGTCGGATCCCAGGGAGAGGACTGGGGTTGGCTGCGTGAACACAGCCTGAAGGGGTTAGCGCACCACAGCTAGCCAGGAGGGAGTCCGGGAAAAGGTCTGGAGCTGCCGAAGAGGCAAGAGACTTTTTCTTGCCTCTGTTTCCTGGTGCGCAAGTAGAGGGGATTCAGAGCACTGCCTAAACGAGCTCCAGAGATGGGCACGAGCTGCGGCTATCAGTGCGGACCCCAGAGACGGGCATAAGACGCTAAGGCTGCTGCTGCAGCCACCAAGAAGCCTGTGTGCAAGCACAGGTCACCATCCACACCGCCCCTCCCGGGAGTTGGTGCAGCCCGCCACTGCCAGGGTCCCGTGATCCAGGGACAACTTCCCCAGGAGAACGCACGGCACACCTCAGGCTGCTGCAACGTCACTCCAGCCTCTGCCGCCGCAGGCTCACCCCACATCCGTACCCTTCCCTTCCCCCGGCCTGAGTGAGCCAGAGCCCCCAAAGCAGCTGCTCCTTTAACCCTGTCCTGTCTGAGCGAAGAACAGACGGACTCAGGTGACCTACACACAGAGGCGAGTCTAAATCCAAAGCTCAACCCGGGGAGCTGTGCGAACAGAGAAGAGAAAGAGAAATCTCTCCCAGCAGCCTCAGAAGCAGCAGATTAAAGCTCCACAAACAACTTGAGGTACCTGCATCTGTGGAATAACTGAATAGACAACGAATCATCCCAAATTGAGGAGGTGGACTTTGGGAGCAGGATTTATTATTTTGGTCCCTTTTCCTCTTTTTGTGAGTGTATATGTATATGCTTCTGTGTGAGATTTTGTCTGTATAGCTTTGCTTTCACCATTTGTCCTAGTATTCGGGCCGTCTGTTTTTTTTTTTTGGTTTTTTTTTTTACTTAAAAAAATTTTTCTTAATAAATTTTATCTTAATAATTTTTTTCTTATTTTTTATTTTAAAAAATTAAAACATTTTTTTCTTAATAATTTTTTTCTTATTTTTTATTTTAAAAAATTTAAAAAATTTTTCTTAATAAATTTTTTCTTAATAATTTTTTTCTTAGTTTTTATTTTTTTAAAAAATTATTTAAAAACTCTTTTTCTAATAAATATTTTCTTAATAATTTTTTTCTTATTTTTTATTATAATAGCTTTATTTTATTTTATCTTACTATATTTTATCCTCTTTCTTTCTTTCTTTCTATTTTTTCTCCCTTTTATTCCAAGCCATGTGGATGAAAGGATCTTGGTGCTCCAGCCAGGCATCAGGGCTGTGCCTCTGAGGTGGAAGAGCCAACTTCAGAACACTGGTCCACAAGAGACCTCCCAGCTCCACATAATGCCAAACGGCAAAAATCTCTCAGACATCTCCATCTCAACAACAAGACCCAGCTTCACTCAAGGACCAGCAAGCTACAGTGCTGGACACCCTATGCCAAACAACTAGCAAGACAGGAACACAGCCCCATCCATTAGCAGAGAGGCTGCCTAAAATCATAATAAGGCCACAGACACCCCAAAACACACCACCAGACGTGGACGTGCCCACCAGAAAGACAAGATCCAGCCTCATCCACCAGAACACAGGTACTAGTCTCCTCCACCAGGAAGCCTACACAACCCACTGAACCAACCTTAGCCACTGGGGACAGATACCAAAAACAACGGGAACTACGAACCTGCAGCCTGCGAAAAGGAGACCCCAAACACAGTAAGATAAGCAAAATGAGAAGACAGAAAAACACACAGCAGATGAAGGAGCAAGGTAAAAACACACCAGACCTAACAAATGAAGAGGAAATAGGCAGTCTATCTGAAAAAGAATTCAGAATAATGATAGTAAAGATGATCCAAAATCTTGGAAATAGAATAGACAAAATGCAAGAAACATTTAACAAGGATGTAGAAGAACTAAAGAGGAACCAAACAATGATGAAAAACACAATAAATGAAATTAAAAATACTTTAGAAGGGATCAATAGCAGAATAACTGAGGCAGAAGAATGCATAAGTGACCTGGAAGATAAAATAGTGGAAATAACTACTGCAGAGCAGAAGAAAGAAAAAAGAATGAAGAGAACTGAGGACAGTCTCAGAGACCTCTGGGACAACATTAAATGCACCAACAATCGAATTATAGGGGTCCCAGAAGAAGAAGAGAAAAAGAAAGGGACTGAGAAAAAATTTGAAGAGATGATAGTTGAAAACTGCCCTAAAATGGGAAAGGAAATAGTTAATCAAGTCCTGGAAGCACAGAGAGTCCCATACAGGATAAATCCAAGAAGAAGCACGCCAAGACACATATTAATCAAACTATCAAAAATTAAATGTAAAGAAAACATATTAAAAACAGCAAGGGAAAAACAACAAATAACACACAAGGGAAACCCCATAAGGTTAACAGCTGATGTTTCAGCAGAAACCCTGCAAACCAGAAGGGAGTGGCAGGATATATTTAAAGTGATGAAGGAGAAAAACCTACAACCATGATTTCTCTACCCAGCAAGGATCTCATTCAGATTTGATGGAGAAATTAAAACCGTTGCAGACAAGCAAAAGCTGAGAGAGTTCAGCACCACCAAACCAGCTTTACAACAAATGCTAAAGGAACTTCTCTAGGCAAGAAACACAAGAGAAGGAAAACACCTACAATAACAAACCCAAAACATTTAAGAAAATGGGAATAGGAACAAACATATCAATAATTATCTTAAATGTAAATGGATTAAATGCTCCCACCAAAAGACATAGACTGGTTGAATGGATATAAAAACAAGACCTGTATATATGCTGTCTGCAAGATACCCACTTCAGACCTAGGGACACATACAGACTGAAAGTGAGGGGATGGAAAAAGATATTCCATGCAAATGGAAATCACAAGAAAGCTGGAGTAGCAATTCTCATATCAGACAAAATAGACTTTAAAATAAAGACTATTACAAGAGACAAAGAAAGACACTATATAATGATCAAGGGATCGATCCAAGAAGAGGGTATAACATTGTAAATATTTATGCACCCAACATAGGAGCACCTCAATACATAAGGAAAATACTAACAGCCATAAAAGGGGAAATCGACAGTAACACAATCATAGTAGGGGACTTTAACACCCCACTTTCACCAATGGACAGATCATCCAAAATGAAAATAAATAAGGAAACACAAGCTTTAAATGATACATTAAACAAGACAGACTTAATTGATATTTATTGGACATTCCACCCAAAAACAACAGAATACACTTTCTTCTCAAGTGCTCATGGAATATTCTCCAGGATAGATCATATCTTGGGTCACAAATCAAGCCTTGGTAAATTTAAGAAAATTGAAATCATATCAAGCATGTTTTCCGACCACAACGCTATGAGACTAGATATCCATTACAGGAAAAGATCTGTAAAAAATACAAACACATGGAGGCTACACAATACACTACTTAATAACCAAGTGATCACTGAAGAATTCAAAGGGGAAATCAAAAAATACCTAGAAACAAATGACAATGGAGACACGACGACCCAAAACCTATGGGATGCAGCAAAAGCAGTTCTAAAAGGGAAGTTTATAGCAATACAAGTCTACCTCAAGAAACAGGAAACATCTCGAATAAACAACCTAACCTTGCACTTAAAGAAATTAGAGAAAGAAGAACAAAAAAACCCCAAAGCTAGCAGAAGAAAGAAATCATAAAGATCATATCAGAAATAAATGAAAAAGAAATGAAAAAAACAATAGCAAAGATCAATAAAACTAAAGGCTGGTTCCTTGTGAAGATAAACAAAATTGATAAACCATTAGCCAGACTCATCAAGACAAAAAGGGAGAAGACTCAAATCAATTGAATTAGAAATGAAAAAGGAGAAGTAACAACTGACACTGCAGAAATACAAACGATCATGAGAGATTACTAGAAGCAACTCTATGCCAATACAATGGACAACCTGGAAGAAACGGACAAATTCTTAGAAATTTACAACCTGCTGAGACTGAACCAGGAAGAAATACAAAATATGAACAGACCAATCACAAGCACTGAAATTGAAACTGTGATTAAAAATCTTCCAACAAACAAAAGTCCAGGACCACATGGCTTCACAGACAAATTCTATCAAACATTTAGAGAAGAGCTAACACCTATCCTTCTCAAACTCTTCCAAAATACAGCACAGGGAGGAAAACTCCCAGACTCATTCTACAAGACCACCATCACCCTGATACCAAAACCAGACAAAGATGTCACAAAGAAAGAAAACTACAGGCCAATATCACTGATGAACATAGATGCAAAAATCCTCAACAAAATACTAGCAAACAGAATCCAACAGCACATTAAAAGGATCATACACCATGATCAAGTGGGGTTTATTCCAGGAATGCAAGGATTCTTCAATATATGCAAATCAATCAACGTGATACACCATATTAACAAATTGAAGGAGAAAAAACATATGATCATCTCAATAGATGAAGAGAAAGCTTTAGACAAAATTCAACACCCATTTATGATAAAAGCCTGGCAGAAAGTAACCATAGAGGGAACTTTCCTCAACATAATAAAGGCCACATATGACAAACCCACAGCCAACATCGTCCTCAATGGTGAAAAACTGAAACGATTTCCACTAAGATCAGGAACAAGACAAGGTTGCCCACTCTCACCACTATTATTCAACATAGTTGTGGAAGTGTTAGCCACAGCAATCAGAGAAGAAAACAAAACAAAAGGAATCCAACTCGGAAAAGAAGAAGTAAAGCTGTCACTGTTTGCAGATGACATGATACTATACATAGAGAATCCTAAAGATGCTACCAGAAAACTATTAGAGCTAATCAATGAATTTGGTAAAGTAGCAGGATACAAAATTAATGCACAGAAATCTCTTACATTCCTATACACTAATGATGAAAAATCTGAAAGTGAAATTAAGAAAACACTCCCGTTTACCATTGCAACAAAAAGAATAAAATAATCTAGGAATAAACCTACCTAAGGAGACAAAAGACCGGTATGCAGAAAATTATAAGACACTGGTGAAAGAAATTAAAGATGATACAAATAGATGGAGGGATATACCATGTTCTTGGATTGGAAGAATCAACATTGTGAAAATGACTGTACTACCCAAAGCAATCTACAGATTCAATGCAATCCCTATCAAACTACCAATGGCATTTTTCACAGAACTAGAACAAAAAATTTCACAATTTGTATGGAAACACAAAAGACCCCGAATAGCCAAAGAAATCTTGAGAACGAAAAATGGAGCTGGAGGAATCAGGCTCCCTGACTACAGACTATACTACAAAGCTACAGTAATCAAGACAGTTTGGTACTGGCACAAAAACAGAAACATAGATCAGTGGAATAGGACAGAAAGCCCAGAGATAAACCCACGCACATATGGTCACCTTATCTTTGATAAAGGAGGCAAGCATATACAGTGGAGAAAAGACAGCTTCTTCAATAAGTGGTGCTGGGAAAACTGGACAGGTACATGTAAAAGTATGAAATTAGAAAACTCCCTAACACCATACAAAAAATAAACTCAAAATGGATTAAAGACCTAAATGTAAGGCCAGAGACTATCAAACTCTTAGAGGAAAACATAGGCAGAACACTCTATGACATAAATCACAGCAAGATCCTTTTTGACCCACCTCCTAGAGAAATGGAAATAAAAACAAAAATAAACAAATGGGACCTAATGTAACTTAAAACCTTTTGCACAGCAAAGGAAACCATAAACAAGATCAAAAGACAACCCTAAGAATGGGAGAAAATAGTTGCAAATGAAGCAACTGACAAAGGATTAATCTCCAAGATTTACAAGCAGCTCATGCAGCTCAATAACAAAAAAACGAACAACCCAATCCAAAAATGGACAGAAGCCCTAAATAGACATTTCTCCAAAGAAGATATACAGATTGCCAACAAACACATGAAAGAATGCTCAACATCATTAATCATTAGAGAAATGCAAATCAAAACTACAATGAGATATCATCTCACACTGGTCAGAATGGCCATCATCAAAAAATCTAGAAACAATAAATGCTGGAGAGGGTGTGGAGAAAAGGGAACCCTCTTGCACTGTTGGTGGGAATGTAAATTGATACAGCCACTATGTAGAACAGTATGGAGGTTCCATAAAAAACTAAAAATAGAGCTACCATATGACCCAGCAATCCCACTACTGGGCATATACCCTGAGAAAACTATAATTCAAAAAGAGTCATGTACCACAATGTTCATTACAGCTCTATTTACAATAGCCAGGACATGGAAGCAACCTAAGTGTCCATCATCGGATGAATGGATAAAGAAGATGTGGCACATATATACAATGGAGTATTACTCAGCCATAAAAAGAAATGAAATGGAGGTATTTGTAGTGATGTGGATGGAGTTAGAGTTTGTCATACAGAGTGAAGTAAGTCAGAAAGAGTAAAACAAATACAGTATGCTAACACATATATATGGAACCTAAGGAGAAAAAAAAAAAGGTCATGAAGAACCTAGTGGCAAGACGGGAATAAAGACACAGACCTACTAGAGAATGGACTTGAGGATATGGGGAGGGGGAAGGGTAAGATGTGACAAAGAGAGAGAGTGGCATGGACATATATACACTACCAAACGTAAAGTAGATAGCTAGTGGGAAGCAACCGCATAGCACAGGGAGATCAGCTCTGTGCTTTGTGACCACCTAGAGGGGTGGGATAGGGAGGGCGGGAGGGAGGGAGATGCAAGAGGGAAGAGATATGGGAACATATGTATATGTATAACTGATTCACTTTGTTATAAAGCAGAAACTAACACACCATTGTAAAGCAATTATACTCCAATAAAGATGTTTTTAAAAAAAATTGCTTTGGGGCTTCCCTGGTGGCACAGTGGTTAAGAATCTGCCTGCCAGTGCAGAGGACATGGGTTCGAGCCCTCGTCTGGGAAGATCTCACATGCCATGGAGCAACAAAGCCTGTGCACCACAACTACTGAGCCTGTGCTCTAGAGCCTGCAAGCCACAGCTACTAAGCCCTCGTGCCACAATTACTGAAGCCCGCACACCTTGAGCTCATGCACCGCAACGAAGACCCAACGCAGCCATAAATAAATAAATAAATGAATAAATAAATAAAGATTGTTTTGGCTATTCAGGTTCTTTTGTGTTTCCATACAAATTGTAAAATTTTTTGTTCTAGTTCTGTGAAAAATGCCATTGGTAGTTTGATAGGAATTGCATTGAATCTGTAGATTGCTTTGGGTAGTATAGTCATTGTCACAATGTTGATTCTGAAGATTGATTTTTAAGGAAAGGCATTTCTCAAGACCAGCATTCCATTTGGGGAAAATCATGCAGGATTATAACTCATTTATAATGCCTAGTTTATGCCATAAATAAGAAATAGAATGAGCTGGGATTAATAGTGGTGACCTTTGTTCTTATGAATAATGTTTGGTTTTTGCTTACTGCCATGTTATGAGTTGGGAATGCAGTTAGGTCATTGAAGACTGGATTAGAATTGGATGAAACTTTTGTGTTTATTAATACAAACCTTAAATACATGAGTGATGTTGTTAGTGATTGAAAGGGTGGTGATGGTGTTTTACTTCCAAACTAGTCAGAATGAAAACAGCAACAAAAAATAGAAACTTTAAAAAAATGATTAGAGTCAAAGAAAGGTAATGAAATGTTTTTATATATGTCTTATTGAGAAGCCAAGAATTCACACAAATGATGGAATCGTTTCTGAATTTATAAACTTCTGGAGGGCAAAGAATATTCTTACTCATATTTGTACATCTTATGGTGCTTGCCCTGGTCCCTTGTATTTACTAGATAATTGATGATGCTTTTAACGGAATTAAAATATCTCATCAGTAATTCTGTCATCACACATCTTGCTGTTGGAATATTCTGCTTTATCTACAAAGATGAAAAACTAAAATTAAACTTTTTTCTAAAATATTTTAAGTTTAAAGTTTCAGAAATAAAAATTAAAACATTTTGAAAGATTTTCTTTTGAAATTTGAAATTTACTAAACTAATTTTAATGAGACAATAAGATTACTTTTCATTTTTTGTTTATAAATGTTTTTGTCCCATCAGAATGAATTATAATCCTAAACATTCTGGTTATTCTAAACAGACATAATCCTATTTTATTCTTTCTTGTAAAGTTACGGTTGCCCAGCTGAGCATATATATATATACGTTGATTGACATGGTTGCCTTCAGTTCTGTCTTTCATGAATGCTTTGTCAAGGGCTCTCTTCAAATAGCCCTTCAAGTTAAAAGGTTATTTGTGTTCTTCTAGCCTCTCTGTAATAGAACTGGGTAACTGCAGTATAATGCATCTGCCAATTTACCCTATGAATCTTGGGGTCATATTTACAGAGAGACTTGTGCCTTTTTACACATGTATGTGTGTCCATGTTTTTCTTTAATCCTATCAAATGGAAGCATTGATTTTGGTCAGTTATGGGATAATTGTAACATAGTATATGGTGATAACATTCATCATGTGTATGAAGTAACTTGTATGCTCAGAATGACCTTAGGTCTCATGATGGAATACAAAATGAAGGGGACATACAACACAAAAAGTGAATGCCATTATTGTTTTATTGAAGAACACTTTAAAAGTAAAAATCACTAAAAAAAAAAAAAAAATTTTTTTTAACTTACTTTGAATACCAGGTACTAATAGTTAATAGAAATTGAAAAAGATGAACGCTGAGGATTATTGAAGAAGTAGATACTGAGACAGAAACGCCATTTTAGCACCATTAAGCTCCTTAAGAAAATAAAAAGAAATCAAAAAATGAAAGAAAACTGAGTGTAGTTATTATAGTATTTACTTAGAATTCAGGACTAGATGGTATTTATTATTTTATTCCACTAGTTTTGGATTTTTACGGCCACTTATTTCTTCATGTGTAGTTCTAAGGACTCATTTTTTTAAAGTTATTACTGTTTTTCAATCTGTTTTACTTAAAGCTGAAATAACAGAAAATCTGGGAATATTCCTTCTTATACATTTTTGGGTCCCTGGATCATATAATACAATAAAAAACTGATTTCAAGTATCATGTAGATGTGTATTTTTTTTCTGTGCTAATTTTTTTCAAGAAAAGGAGCTTTAGTGGCCTGCCTACAAAACGATGTTTCATTCTTATGAAAGATACCCTGCAGTTATGTTATAACGTTGTGCTGAATGTGGCTCCACATGAGAAGAATGGCAAAGATTCTTTTAAATTTCATTTTCCAAGACCTAAACAAGATATCAACACAATAATATTCTCTTTTCAAGTCACATAAGTTTCCAGTAACTGTTTTCTTGAATTGGTACATATGAGTTCAATTTAGAAAAAAAAAATCATTTTGAAGGGTGGAAATGACTCCTTTTCACAATAAAAGGAGTTCAAGAAAAACCAACATAGGAATTCTTTTCTCCAATTCCACTGCAGTAAAGTCAACTCCTGATGACTATCCCAGCTAATGACTATGCCTTACATTTGTTTGGTACTTTGTTTTCAAAATATGGTCTTTTCTTTATTTCATGAGAACTACACAATGAGTGTGTGAAGCAGATCAGAATGAAGAGAAAGTGAAGTCCTGAGAGATGAAGTGGCTTGTAGAAGGCCACACAACTAACTGATGACAAGACCTGGATTGTCACCCTGGTTTAAAGTCTGGTTTTTTGCTTGTTTGTGTGTTGCAAGCAGAATGGCTGCATTCTAGGGTAGATAATTCAATTCAGTAGTTTAAAATAATTATAATCATTAACATCTGTAAATACCTTCCACTTTACAGCGTTTGTCTCATTTAATTTTCAGGGTAACTTTAGCCATAGCTATTTTTATCATCCTCATCCCCATTTTACAGATGAGGAAACCAAGGTTCAGAGATCTCATATGACCTTAGCCTAGGCTAGAGCAGAGCCAGGGTTGAACTCCTGCCCTTAAAACTTCTGTTCACTTTCCATTACCCATGCTGGCCAATAGCTCAGAAATCCAAAAAGTGCCTGTGTTCAAATTTAATGATTTGTGTTTCTCACATTGGAGAAAAGCACACTCCTAACTGTGTCTCTCTGAAGGAGATATTAAATTTGGTTTACATTCCTCTGAGCCAGTATCTCTAAGTGCAGAGAGGAGTGACCCAGAAAACAGCAGGACTAATCCACATTTAGATAACTTTGAGTTTTACTTCCACTTTCCTTAAGCTATTTATGTTTCTAAGTAGCAGTGGGTCAAAGTCTGGAAGCAGGGAATAATATTTTAACTTTGACTTGATTTGTTTTAGATGTGTTTTGTCTCTCTGCTTTACAACACCATACTGTTTTATTATTTTTTTTAAGTATGTCCTTTAAAATCGTTGTTCTTTTTTAAAAATTTTTGAAACTTAATGTTCATTCCAAGAATCAAAGTTAATTCTTTTGATGTGAACAAATTAGATTAGATGTGGGCACCTCTACAAGGCAGAGACTGTCTTTATTCCTATTTTGTAAATAAGCAAACTATTCCCCGAGACCCCAGAAGGAAGACCTGGGAGTAGAACCCAGATCTGTTCGGTCTGAGGACTCATATTCTTCACCACCTCATTCCACTGCTTCCCGGGAGCCACCTCAGAGCCGGAGTATTCCCCAGAATCCTTTATTAATGACTCTCACTGAAATAAATGTGAGATTTTTGACCAGCCTAAATGCCCTAAAAATGAGGGACTAACAGAACGTTCCATTCCTGTGGGGAAAGTGCTATAGTTCTGGGGACACACTGTATTTGAATCCTTGGACCCATAAGACAGTTCACTATGTTTGAGTCTTTTCACATCAAAAGAACTCACTGAATCTTATCTTAGAACTTTGACTTCTTCCACAAACATTTGTGTTCTTCCATGAACCTAGAAGGTGATCAGCCAAGATTCTGTGCAGCATAGTTCCAGTGGAGAGATTGATAAGGAATAAGCTTTCATGTGATATTCTTAATTCATATTAATTACCATTAGCTTTGTTTAGAGATTTAAATATAAAGAAAAGATTGTTTTTCCTGAATAGGCAAAATTAGAATTAGTTTTTGTAGATGAGCAGAAGTCCGTAAATGCCCAGATTAATGTAATAGAATATTGCACATTGGGGTGCTAGAAAAAGTATTGTTGTGGATCCTTGGATAAAGTGTTGATGTTTGTTTTTGAAACCAAAGACGAAAAGTTCATGGTAGCATCATATCTTTCCCCATCCCTAAAACTATCTTTTCACTACATGCAATGTGGTTGTTATAATAAACCTTAGAAGCAAAACTCAGAAGAAAATGTAGTAGTTTAATAATTGAAAAGTACAGGCATACCTCATTTTATTGTGCTTTGCAGATATTGAATTTTTTACAAATTGGAGTTTTGTGGCAACCCCGCATCGAGCAAGTCTGTTGGCACCATTTTTCCAATAGCATTTGCTCACTTCATGTCTCTGTGTCACATTTTGGTAATTCTTACAGTATATCAAACTTTTTCATTATTATTATATTTGTTACAGTGATCCATGATCAATGATCTTTGATGTTACTATTATAATTATTTTGGGGGCACCCTGAACCGCACCCACATCTGATGGCAAACTTAATCGATTATTGTGTGTGTTCTGACTACTCCACCAACTGGCCATTCCTCTGTCTCTCTCTCCTCCCTGGGCCTCCCTATTTCCTGAGACACAACAATATTGGAGTCAGGCCAGTTAATAACCCTACAATGACCTCTAAGTATTCAAGTGAAAGTAGTTGCACATCGCCCATTTTAAATCAAAAGTTAGAAATGATCAAGTTTAGTGAGGAAGACCTGTCGAAAGCTGAGATAGGCTGAAAGCTAGGCCTCTTGCACCAAACAGTTAACCAAGCTGTGAATGCAAAGGAAAAGTTCTTGAAGGAAATTAAAAGTGCTATTCCAGTGAACATACAAATGATAAAAAAGTGATATTGCTGATATGGAGAAAGCTGTAGTAATCTGGATAGAAGATCAAACTCGCCACAGCATTCCCCTGAACAAAAGCCTAATCCAGAGCAAGGTCCTAACTCCCTTCAATACTATGAAGGCTGAGAGGTGAGGAAGCTGCAGAAGAAAAGTCTGAAGCTAGCAGAGGTTTGTTCATGAGGTTTAAGGAAAGAAGCCCTCTCCATAACATAAAAGTGCAAGGTGAAGAAGCAAGTGCTGATGTAGACGCTGCAGCAAGTTATCCAGAAGATATGGCTCAGGTAATTAATGAAGGTGGCTACACTAAACAACAGATTTTCAATGTAGACCAAACAGCCTTCTATTGGAAGAAGATGCCATCTAGGACTTTCATAGCTAAAGAGGAGAAGTCAATGCCTGGCTTCAAAGTTTCAAAAGACAGGTTGACTCTCTTATTAGGGACTAATGCAGCTGGTGACTTGAAATTGAAGCTAAGGCTCATTTATCATTCTAAAAATCTGAGGGTCCTTCAGAATTGTGCTAAATCTACTCTGCCTGTGCTCTGTAAATGGAACAACAAAGCCAGATGGCAGCACATCTGTTTACAACATGGTTTACTGAATATTTTCAGCCCACTGTTGACACCTACTGCTCAGAAAAAAAAAAAGTACTGCTCACTGACAATGCACCTGGTCATCCCAGAGCTCTGATGGAGATGAGATTCATGTTGTTTTCATGCCTGCTAATACAACATCCATTCTGCAGCCCATGGATCAAGGAGAAATTCTGACTTTCAAGTCTTATGATTTAAGAAATACATTTCAGTAGGCTAAAGCTGCCATAGATAGTGATTCTCTGATGGATCTGGGCAAAGTAAACTGAAAACCTGGAAAGGAGTCACCATTCTAGCTGCCATTTAGAACATTTGTGATTCATGGGAATAAGTCAAAATATGAACATTCACAGGAATTTGGAAGAAGTTAATTTCAATCTTCATGGATGACTTTTAGGGGTTTAAGACTTCAGTGAAGGAAGTCACTGCAGATGTGCTGGAAATATCAAGAGAAGTAGAATTAGAAGTGAAGCCTCAAGGTGTGATTGAATTGTTGTAATCTCATGATAAAACTTGAATGGATGAGAAGTTATCAATACTTCTAATGGATGAGCAAAGAAAGTGGTTTCTTGAGATGGAATCTACTCCTGGTGAAGATGCTGTTGAAATGACAACAAAGTACCTAAAATATTATTTAAACTTGGTTAATAAAGCAGTGACAGGATTTGAGAAAATTGACTCTAATTCTGAAAGAAATTCTGCTGTGGGTCAAATGCTATGAAACAACATTGCATACTACAGAGAAATTATTAATGAAAGGAAGAGTCAATAGATGCAGCCAACTTCACTGCTGTCTTATTTTAAGAAACTGCCACAGCCATCCCAGCCTCCAGTAATCACCATTCTGATTGGTCAGCAGCCATCAACATAGAGGCAAGACCCTCCACCTGCAAAAAGATTTCTACTCGCTGAAGGCTCAGATGATGTTTAACATTTTTTAGCAATAAAGTATTTTTAAATTAAGGTATATATGTTATTTTTTTAGACACGATGCAATTGCACATTTAATAGACTATAGTATAATGTAAACGTAACTTTTATATGCACTGGAGAACCAAAATATTTGTCTGACTCACTTTATTGCCATATCCACTTTATTGCAGTGGTCTGGAGCCAAACTCACAATATCTCTGAGGTATGCCTGTATAGAAAATTGATTTGATAATGAGATATATTTAATGTTTCTTAATCTAATTCTTTGGCAAATTGATTTTCAAGACAAAAGATTGTGAAAAGAATGACAACCATTATATTTGGGGGAATATTTTTCTTTATAACTTTGGAACAAGCCACACAACTTTTCATTCTAAAAATGGATATTCAGAGACTCAAATAGCAGATCTCTCTTTTCCAGCTCTCTTCCCAAAGCCCCAAAGAATCTGAAACTCCAGTCCCAACTGATATGACCACACTGTAATGTTGATACTCCAACTAGAATCTGGGGTTGGCAAGTTATGCACACATGCCACCCCTTGATGGTAACACATTAATATTCAGGTTACCTCCTTCCTTATCCTTCATCTCACCCTCATTATGTTCTTCTCAGCTCTTCCTTGTCCAAATTGTACATGGCCCTTTCCAGGGCTTTTTGCCCAAGTTTTTGAAGATTGCACCCCAAAGCACACCCACCATCCTCCTTGATGTCACCTCACAGTGTCCCAAACTTTCTCCCATATCTTACAGCACTTAAGCCACAGGGTCACCATTTTCTGTTGTTATCTATCTTATGCTGTTGTCCTTGGTGACTGTCAACACTGATCCCCCAGCTCCTCTGCACCCTTCACTTTGGGGCCTTTCATTTCTATTCTTCTTCAGACACTCACCAGTATGGCCAAACCACTGACCTCTTCATCACTGAGATCTTTTCTTCTTTTAATACCTGAATATTGAAATGTTCCTTTTGACCATAACATCTTTTCTCTTGCACTCTTCCTTTCCTTCACTCCTTATCCCCTATCTACTCTGATCTTTGGGTCATGATTAAGATTGCATCTTCCATCAGCATGACAGGCCTCAGCCGAGCTAAGATGGTGACCCCATGCATGCCTGGAGACAAACTGAAGCAAATAAGCAATATATGTAAAATGTCAGAAATACTTGGAATTTGGACATTGGCTTTATGAGTGCACAGGAAAAAGAGTACCTACATAGGCCTACATAGGCAGAATTAAAGAAATCTTTAAAAGAAAAAATAATAATTGTTATAACAAAGCATTAGAAAAACTAATGTAGAAAGACCAAGAAAAAAGGTCTAAGAGTATAACCATCCCCATAGCAACTGCAGTGACAGCTCACTTAGTGATTCTTCATTAGATAGTGAAGAAACATCTACCTCATTCTCCTCAGAGGACAGTGACACCAATGAAAGCTCCTGCAGTTCATCATCTTCAGCCTCCTCCACAAGCTCTTCTTTCTCCTCTGGTTCAGACTCAGATTCCAGCTCTTTCAGTAGCAGCAGCACCAGCATGGATAGCAACTCCAAGAATAAACCAACAAAGAAGAGATAGAATTACTCCATCCATATTGGACTGATGAACTGCAAACACTGATGTGATTCTTAGAAGGGAATTTAGAATGTGTTAAGACCAAATAGGTAAACTGGTCAAAATTTTTAGAGTTTAAAAGTTTCTAAATTTTTGCATTGTAAGAACACCAAAAATATTAATAATGGAATATATATATAAAAATTTTAATTTTAAGGGTGAATCTTGGTTTTCTTTTTTATCTTTAAAATGTATCTTTAGAACTTAATCCAAACTGAATTCCAGAAAACTTGTTTTGGGGATGAATTGTTATCTTTTCTCCCTGTGAATCAAATGCCATACTTTGGTATATGTTAGTGGAACGTATCAGACATGTTTCCAGGATAGTGCATCAGAATATCTGGCAGTGAATTTCTAATGAAAGGTTGAAAGCTTTTCTTCTAAAATCAGTAACAAGACAGAGTGCTCACTTTCATCACTCTTGTTCAACGTAGTGCTAGAAATCGTAGCCAGAGCAATTAGGCAAGAAAAAAATAAAGACATTCAAATCAGAAAGAAAAAAGCAAAATTGTCTGTTTGCAGATGACATGATCTTATGTATAGAAAAGTCCAAAGACACCACCAAAAAACTGTTAGAACTAGTAAACAAGTTCCGTAAGGTTGCAGGATACAAAATCAATATACAAAAATCAGATGCGTATCTATACACTAACAACAAACTATTTGAAAAAGAAGTAAAAAAAACAGTCCCATGTACAATAAGATAAAAAACAATAGAAATACTTAGGAATAAATTTAACCAAGAAGATAAAAGATCTGTATATTGAAACTATAGGAAAATTGATGAAAGAAATTGAAGAAAACACAAATAAATGGAAATATATCCCATGTTCATGGACTGGAAGAGTTAATATTGTTCAAATGTCCATAACAGCCAGAGCCATCAACAGATTCAATGCAAACCCTATCAAAATTTCAATATAGAAATAGAGAAACTATACTAAAATTTGTATGTAACCACAGAAGACTTCAAATAGCCAAAGCAATGTTGAAAAAGAAGAACAAAGCTGGAGGCATCACACTTCCTGATTTCAAAATCTTGCAAAGCTGTAGTAATCAAAACAGTAGAGTACTAGCATAAAAACAGACACATAGATCAATAGAACAGAATCAAGAGCCCCAAATAAACCCATGCATATATTGGGTTGGCCAAGAAGTTCTTTCGGGTTTTTCCGTAAGATGCAATGCAAAACCCGAACGAACTTTTTGGCCAACCCAATATGACCAATTAATATTTGACAAGGAAACCAAGAGTACTCAATGGGAAAAGGATAGTCTCTTCAATAAATTGTCTTGGGAAAAATGGATGTACACATTTGAAAGAATGAAACTGGACCCCATCTTAAACCATTCACAAAAGTTAACTCGAACTGGATTGAGGACTAAACATAAGACCTGAAACAACAAAACTCTTAGAAGAAAACATAGGGAAAAAGCTACTTGATATTGGTTTTGGTAATGATTTTTTTGGATATAACACCAAAAGCACAGCAACAAAAGATGTATATCTATATATACACATCTGTATATAATGGAATACAGCCATAAAAAGGAAGGAAATCTTGCATTTGAGACAACATAGATGAAGCTTGAGGGCATTATGCTAAGTGAAATAAGTCAGACAGAGAAAGACAAATACTGTATAATCTCATTTATGTGTAGAATCTAAAAAGTCAAACCTATAGAAACAAAGAGTAGAGTGGTGGTTACCAGGAGCTGGGGGGTGGGAGACCGGGGGAGATACTGGTCAAATGGTACAAACTTTCAGTCATAAGATGAATAAGTTTGGGGGAATCTAATGTAAATCAAGGTGACCATAGTTAACAATACTCTATTATATATTTGAAATTTGCTAAGAGAGTAGATTTTAAATGTTCTCACCACCCCCCCCCACACACACAAAAATGGTTTAAGGAGACAAGCAAACTTCCTAGATGATTCATTTTTTCAGGAGCTACTGAAATGAAAAACAGGAGAGGGTACTAAAAAGACATACAGGAAATTTCAGGTAATCATTATGCTGTTTCTTAATATGAATGGCCTATTTACTCTGACAACAGAGATCACCCCTGAGATGGCATCAGCAATATTAAAACTTCCTAATGAATGCATTTTGACTGTGTAATAAATAATTTAGGGAAACTAGAAGCCAAGTATTGACTTCACCTCCATCTATAAAGGAGTATCATATGAACCATGTGAGCTGGATTGACAGGTATATTCAGAAAGGAAAAATAGTTAGTAAAATATAGCTTTCCCTGAATTGGCCAGGCAATTGTGGTATGTAACAAAGTATGCATGTTGTTTTTTCATATTATATTGACGAAACCTGAAATCCCAAGGTCATTTGTGTTGAACAAATGAATAAAATAAGAATGGTTGAATCTGCTGTACAACTAGGTAACACGTCAGTACATATTCTGTCCAATTAGCCACGTTAGTCTGAAGTCAGAGAAAAGAATGCTTGAGTCCCTTGTGAAAATCATGTGATATTGAGGGCAACACAATAATGACTCTCAGAACTTCTGTTAAGGGTGTTGCAGTTGACACTGGATGGAACTAGGGAATTCTGGTTGCTATGGTCTGAATGTTTGTGTCCCCCCAAAATTCATATGTTGATATCATAATGCCCAATATGATGATATAAATAGATGGGGCCTTTGGGAAATAATTAGGTCATGAATGAGATTAATCCCTTATAGATGCCCAAGAGAGCTCCCATCCCCCTTCCACCATGTGATGATATAAGAAGTCTGCCACCCAGAGGAAAGCCCTCACCAGACCACACTAGCACCCTGATCTCAGACTTGCAGCTTCCAGAACTGTGAGGAATAAAGTTCTGTGGTTTATAAGCTACCCAGTCCGTGTTGTTTTGTTATAGCAGTCTGGACTAAGTAAGATGCTGGTTAAACGAGATGAGCAGAGAAAAAATGATTCTATCGATAGGATAAAGCAGTATCATTTTCCTCTAGAAATCTGTACTTCCTTAGCCAATAGTGTAAATAAGTACTGATCTATAATTCTCTATGACCTTTCCCCTAGATCTACAGTTGTCAAATTTCAGCGTCATAAGTATTACTTAGAGTACTTATTACAATTCATGGCCCCAGGCCTTTCAATGATATAGTGGGTGTGGGGCAGGGCCCTGACATCAGCATTCATAAAAAGAACCAACGGGGATGCTGCTGGAGGTGGTGTTTAGGCTACATTTTGAGAAACACTAGTATGTGGGATTTCCTGATCACTTAGTGCTTGATATCATACTAAATGTATCAAGATGGTAAGAGTAAACACATTAAAATAGATTTCCGGGGACAATTTGAGCCAAGGTCACAGCAGCTGGCTCACTTTTCATTATCATAATAACTGTGGTTACTTAGTGAGGTGAGGCAGCTGGGTATGAGAGGATACTGGGAAATGTTGCAATAACAGGAGAAATTTCTCTTTGCCATAAATTTCTCTTTGTCCTGACTGTCCACTTTGACTTGGAAGCAACCAGGTCCTAGCGTTCATGGATCCAAATGTCTATCACAACATGAATAAAAATTTTTAATGTTTTGCAAGCAAACCCTATGACCCACCTCTACATTTCTTGCAGGAACCTCCAAAAAGTCACATCCCTCAAAGAGGGATACTGGGACCACGAACAGCTTCATCATAGATTTTTTTAGGAGGAACATTTACTAGAATTCAAAGTGTGTACATTTTCCCAAGGAACATTCACGGCTTCAAAGGGAATTTTCCCTTTGCTTATCATTACTGACACTTCTTTCTCATGTGCTGAATAAAAGCATTTGCATCATCTCAGTTGCTGGCTCTATCATAAGGAGAAGAAATTTAGCAAAAGCAAATAAAGATTTTACCACATTTTTTTCAGTAATTAAGGACTTGTTAGTTTATCAATTTAGATCAACTTTTCAGCTTTCTGTCTAAAGTTTTTGACACATTTATTTAAAGTGAAAGCAGATGCTTGTTTTGTAAAATTATTGACATTTGGGGAAAATTTAAGAAATGCCAGTAACAGAAATAAAGGGCTTTGGTGGTTCACTTAGCAGCAGCGATCCTGGTGTGCTAGGAACTCCCTTAATTACTATGCCCTGGTTGATTTTTGTTATTGTTTTTGTTGTATCTCAAAACAACATCTCTCTCAATTGAAAAGATTATTGTTTTCTTTTGTCTGACAGGCTAAGTTATAAATAGAATTAGACATTAGCACTTTTCTAAAATACCAAATTTTCAGAATTAAATTCTAAATAGTCTGACAAAGAATATCTTTCTAAAGCATCCATTTTTTCTACGACTCGACCTCGCAGTTTTAATATGTTCTCCCGCTCGAAAAGAGGAAAATTGGATCATGTTCTGTGTAGCTTCCTTCAGGTTGAAGTTTACTAAGTGCATTTCTGGGCAATGCAATGGAAATATAGCACTTGCCCCCATTTTTCTGCTTGACTCTTTATAGAACTGTCTTGAGGACAGGTTCATGTTATGTGGTGGTGAAGACCGCAAAGCCACACTCACTATAGTTAGAATTATGAGTAGATCCCCTGCAATCCCCCTCCCCCTCGCAGTGGGTTTGCAGGACGAGTCAGGTCACTCACCATAGCCACAATGGGAGGCAGTCGGGTGTGGCGTGGGTGGCCTTTAACACCTCTCTCCCCAGCTGAAAGCTGAGGAAGGGAACGATGGACAGTTCTGACGCTGTCTCGTCACACAGCTGCAGGCACGGAGACAGAGCTCACACAAAGACCTCACACAGGGGCTGGCACGGAGTAGGTCCTGAGGAAAGGTTCTGCCTGAGTCCCCTCTTCCCTTGCTCCTTTGGCTCTTGAAGTCTTCATCTGCTCGGTGAGGTCCCTGCCCTGGACCCCGGCAGCAGAACGCCTGCCCCCCGATGGCCTTGCTCCTGCACCACGTGTGCATGGAGGTGGGCTGGGAGGGGTGGGGGGACGAGCCCCAAGCCAGCATCTCTTCAAAGCACACAAAATATTTATGCCAAGCTCTTCCGTGATTTGAAGGAAAGCGTAGAAACAATGTCCCCGGGTTGGGACCTGGAAGAGAAGGCAGCTGAGACTAGCCTGGTTTAGCCAGGATTCACCTACCCCGCAGATAAAGAGTCATTTTGATGATGCAGTGGAATGCACGTCCCTGGTTTTGGCTCAGGCGGGTTGCTGTCTAAATCCCAGCTCTGCCCTCACCAGCTGTATGACTTGGGTTAGATGTTCCACCTCCATGAGCCTCAGTGGCCGAATCTGTGAAAGGTGCACGTTAATCTCTCCAGGCTCCTGTAAGGATGGAATAAACACGCACCGGCAGTGAGCTTAGCAGAGCATCAGGCATGTGGGACAATGCAGTCCCTGGTATCTCCCTGGGCTCCTCCCCGCCCCTCCACCAATTCTCACCGAAAATTTCCACCAGAAGCTTCATTAGCTGATCTGCCCCCCAAAAAGGAGGAGCTATTACTATAAAGACAGACACTGTGAAATGCAACTGTTGCCCCTTGAAATGGGATGAATATTCCTGTTTTTTCTTGTTCCTGTGCTAATAATACATAGCTAATGCTTATGGTATCTTAACTATGTTTCTGGCATCTGAGCCAAACATTTTACATCTATTCCTTTTTTTCTTTCTTTCTTTTTTGTTATATTCACTAGTTTTATTTTTTAGATTCCACATATAAGTGATATCATACAGTATTTTTCTTTCTCTGTCTGACTTATTTCACTTAGCTAAAAACCCTTCAAGTCCATCCACGTTGTTGCAAATGGCAAAATTTCATCCTTTTATATGGCTGAGTAGTATTCTATTGTATTCTATTGTATGTATGTATTGTATGTATGTATGTATCTTTTCCAATTAGTGTTTTCTTTTTTTTTTTGAATATGTACCCAGGAGTGGAATTGCTAGATCATATGGTAGTTCTACTTTTAATTTTTTGAGAAACCTCCATAATGTTTTCCACAAAGGCTGCACCAACTCCAATAAAGATGTTTAAAAAAAAAAAATGAACGGAAGACCTGAATAGAAATTTTTCCAAAGGAGACATACAGATGGCCAACAGGCACGTAAAAAGATGCTGAACATCGCTAATAATCAGAGAAATGCAAATTAAAACCAAAATGAGATATCACCTCACACCTGTCAAAATGGCTATCATCCATTCCTTTTTAATACTTATGAAATTTTTAGGATGCAGGCATTTTCATTATTTCCTTCTGTCTACTTTCTTTGGGCTCTATTTGCTGTACCTTTTTTATTTTCCTGAGATGAAAATTAAAATCACCAATTTTCAGTCTTTCTTCTTTTCTAACATTCATTTAAAGCTAAAATTCCAAGCACTTCTTTAGCTGCACCTTAACAATTTTAATCTGTCAATCTTTATTTTTACTGACTTCAAAATATTTGCTAATTCCCAATGTGATTCTTATTTGAACCAACTGTGAAATTTAGATATATATGCTTAATTTTTAACCAGTTGGAGATTTCTAGTTATGAGATATCATTAATGATATCTACCTTAATTTCATTGTTATCAGAAAAAATACTCTAAGTGATGTCAATCTTTTAAAATTTGTTGATGCTTGCATTATGGCTTGGCATATGGATGGTTTTGGTAAATGTTCTATTGTGTATGTGAAAAGACTGTGTTCTGCCATTGTTGTCAGCTTGGTAAATTTGTTAATGTGTTATTCTGACTATTCGTATTCTTCCTGATTGTGTGTGTATATGCTTGTTCTATAGCTACTGAGAGAAATGTATTAAAGTCTCAAGTTGATGTGCTGTGTCTGACTTTTTCAATGTAAGCATCCTAGTGGGTATGAAGTGGTATCTCCTTATGATTTGGATTTACATTTCCTTGTTGACTAATGATTTGGGGCATTGTTTCATGTGCTTATTGGCTATTTGTACATGTTCTTTGGAAAAACATCTTTTCAGCTTCCTTGCCCATTTTTAATTGTTTTTCTTAGAGTTTTGTACAGATCTTCCTTGATTTATGATGGGATTATATCCCAACAAATCCATTGTAAGTTGAAAATGTCATAAGTTGAAAATGTGTTTAATACTCCTAACTTACCAAACATCATAGCTTAGCCTAGCCTACCTTAAAAGTCCTCAGAACACTTACGTTAGCCTACAGTTGTGCAAAATTATGTAACACAAAGCCTACTTTATAATAAAGTGTTAAGTATCGCACATAATTTGTTGAATACTGTACTGAAAGTGAGAACAGAATTGTTGTATGGGTACAGAATAGTTGTAAGTGTGTGAGTTGTTTATCCCTGAGATCTGTGGCCGACAGAGATCTATGCCTTGCTGTCCCTTCTCAGCAACATGGGAGAGTATTGCATCACTTATTATTAGCCCAGGAAGAGATAAAAATTCAAAATTCCAAGTATATTTCAACTGAATGTGTATCACTTTCTCATCACTGTAAAATTGAAAATTGTTAAGTTGAATCATCTTGAGTTGGGGATCATCTGTTGTTTTAGCTTTTACCTTTAAGTCTTTGATCCATTTTTGAGTTGATTTTTATATATGGTGTGAGGTAAGGGTCCAACTTCATTCTTTCCTGTGTGGCTTTCCAGTTGTTTGAGCAACATTTGTTAAAAAGATGATTGTTTCCCCATTTACTTGTCTTGGCACCTGTTGAAAATCAATTAACTGTAACATAAGGATTTATTTCCAGATTCCTTATTCTATTCCACTGATCTATATGTCTATTCTTATGCCAGTACAACACTGTCTTGATTACTATTGCTTTGAAATTAGTTTTGAAATTGGGAAGTGCGAATTCTTCAGCTTTGTTCTTCCTGTTCATAATTGTTTTGGTTACTTTGGATGTCTTGAATTTTCATATGAATTTTAGGTTCAGTTTGTTATTCTGTGCAAAGAATTCAGCTGAAATTTTGATAGGGTCTTCGCTAATCTGTAGATCAATTTGGAGAGTATTGCCATCTTCACAATGTTGAATCCTCTGATACAGGAACATGGAATACTTTTTCATTTATTTAGGTCTTCTTTAATTTTTTCAACACTGTTTTGGGATTTTCAGAGTATAAGTGTAGCACTTCTTTTGTTCACTTTATTCCTAAGTATTTTATTCTTTCTTATGCCATTTCAGTGGTTTTGTTTTCTTAATTTCATTTTCAGTTTTGCTCATTTCTATTGTATAGAAATACAGTTGATGTCTGTATATTGATTTTGGTATCCTGAAAACTTGCTGAACTCATTTATTAGTTCTAATAGATTTTTAATGTATTCTTTAGGATTTTTTATGTACAAGATTATGTCAGCTTAGTGTAGAAAAATGTATTTTATTTTCTTGCCTAATTTCCCTGGCTATCATCTTCAGTAAAAGATTGAATAGAAGTGGTAAAAGCAGACATCCTTGTCTTGCTACTGATCATAGGGAAAAAGCATTCAATCTCGCCATCTTAGTTTTTTCTTAGCTAAATATTTGCCTTTAGTAATAATCCCACAAAATGTAGATTTACTCCCTTGATTATCCCTAAAATCTGTTCAGGGAAAAGTCATTCTGAAGACTTACTTAAATTTTCTGTAGGGTAATATGAGCTACAATATTCTTCTTGATTTTATAAATTAATTAAGAAATATAAGTTAGGTTTTAATTGGTGATATTTAAGAATTTAAATAAGATAATAATAACAAAATTGCCTTATATGTACCAGGCACTTTTCTAAGCATTTTCAACTGTTTAATTTTCAAGAATTATGTAGACACTATTATTACCCCATTTCAAAGATGAGGAAACTGAAGCAAATGCAAATAAAATAATTTACACAAGAAGCTCAGCTAATAAGAAGTAGAGGGAGGATTTGAGTCCAAGAAGTCTGATTTTAGAGACTGTGCTTTTGACCATTAAATAGGGATAGGCAAATAAATTACTTAGTAGAGTCTGTTAGGTAGTAAATGCTCAAAAATTGGAGATGTTAACTGTTATTATTATTCTAAATTAGGCTTAAGATTATTCTATTTTCTTTAGGAACATGTTTCTGTGATTTGCAGTGCTACAACAATCCAGACACATGAATTATTAAAATGTTTCTCAATAGCATTCAAAAACAGGAAAACTTAGGAAGGTTTATAAAGAGCTAGAAATATACAAAATTATAACACTGTGTTTTATTTGTTTAGCAAATGTTTATTGAATTGCCACTATATGCAGATCACTGGAATAATCTTTGGATTAAAGAGGTAAATGAAATTAATATGATATGGGTCTTTCCCTTCTCAGAGTTTATAACCTAGCAAGGATCACAGATCAGTACATAACAACATAAGAGAATAAATGAAAGAAGGGGATGCTGAGTGTGGCCTACCCATAGAAATGGCAAGATGTGATGTTGCAAATGAGAACTGTGGTGCTATAGTATTTACAGAGTTAGTGTCATGCAGTGGTTGAGGAATTGGAGTCAAGTGTGCCCAGATTCAAATCCCAGCATTTTCACTGGGTAAGTAGCTGGGCTACTGGGCAAATGCTGTGACCTCCTAAACATTTTCTTTTTAATTTTAGAATGAGAATAATATTGCCAACTTCAATATGTTTAATGAGAATTAAAACATATTATGCATCATTAAGCATGATACCTGGCAGAAAGAAAATGGTCACTGAATAGGGAACTTTCTGGAGTGCTGGAAATGACTGGGGTGATGGTTACATGGAGCTATATATATGTGTGTATATATATATATATATATATAAAATATATATATATCTCAAAGCTCATTGAACTGTACATTTAGTTGCACTTAATTGTATGTAAATTATCTAAATAATTTTGATTTTAAAATTCATCAATTACCTCTTACAGACTTCTTGGGCTTGATGACTTCTTTTTAAAAAAGTTTTTGTAGACTACTTTCAAAGTGGCATGGACCAAATTTGTTAGCCTGAGTCTTCAGTACCTAATGACGCCCCAAAACCTCACAAGCAAAGATAGAGTCTTCCTGCAGTTCAGAGCCTCTGTGCCTCAGGCTCTGCATCTGGTAATACTCCTATACTGCGATGGTTAATTTTATGTGTCAACTAGGAGGGTGTTTTTGGATGAGATTAACATTTAAATTGGTGACCCTTGAGTAAAGCAGATTGCTTTCCATAATGTAGTTGGGTCTCATCCAATCAGTTGAAGGCCTGAACAGAACAAAAGATGGGGCTCTCCCAAGCAAGAAGGAGTTCTCCAACAGACTGCCATCAGACATGAACTGGAATATCAGCTCTCTGGGGGCTTTAGCTAGCTGGCCCACTCTGCCAATTTTGGAGTTGCCAGTCTCACTACCACATGAGCCAATTCTCTTCCTTTATATGTGCACACGCTATTGGTTTGTTTCTCTGGAAAACAATGACTAATCCATATACTAAATTAAATTACTTGATGAGATACATTTCTTTGTGGTGGTTCAGACTTTTAGAGGTAGAGCTTCCTGTGAAAAAGCAATTTCCAATGAATGACTTTGATGACACTTTATGATTTGGCCAAAAAATGTGAAAGGGGGACCTGAAATACTTAAATTCATCATCTGTGTTTATTGCCACATACTCTAGTGGGGTCATTACGTAAAAAGTCAGTAATGGTATAAAATCAAATAAATTAAGCACTGTTAAATCTTTACTATCAAATTGCTGTCTTTTTTTTTTTTCTGCTGATTTTGAAAAGCACACAAGTATATTAATATGAAGACAATAAACCCGAGGAATTTTCAGCCTTTGTTTTCTAAGTCTACCCCTCCTTGGGACAGATTTCCAAGGAAAAAATTGATTAAAAGTTTTCAAATACTTAAGTTGGAAATTCTATTAGCCATAAAATTCATGATCAATTTACCAACACTTTAAAAACAATAACAACAAAATTTCATTACAAAACGATATGACCATTGAAGAATTACTTCAGGGGATATTTTAGTGTAAAAGCTGAGTATAAACATGCTGGATTTCTACAATGCTTTGCACACACTCTTTAAATATTTGTTGACTAAAGAAATGAATGACTCAACAAGAAAGCAACATTAAGAGAGCTGCAGATGCAATTTTATTATAAACACGCAAGTTTAAAATCAGGAATTGGCTGAATCACAAAATCAGGGAATACAGCCACCTCCCATGGGAAATCACTAGGACCTGCATCACACACAGGGCCTGGCAAAGAACAGACAACATAAATATTTGTTAAACTGAATCATGAATGTACGGTCTGCGTGGGAAATATAATTTTTCAATGTCTGTGACAGGAAACTGCCTCCTAGGTGATATCGCCCTGTAATAAGCTGCTCGGCACTTACAAACCAAAATTTATGGAGTCAAATTAGTTTTCCCTCAGCAGAACTTCACCCTGCAGAGACTGGATCCAAAGGGGTTCTGTAGCAGGAGCTTGTCTCCTCTGGGTTGATGATTTCTGGGGTAGTTCTGCTGAGGTCTCAGTGTGCAGACAGTCTGGGGTCTTGTTAAAATGCAGGGTTTGAGTCAGTAGGTCTGGGTGGGGCCCGAACTCTGAATTTCTAACAAGCTCCCAGGTGGTGCTGAAATGGAGTCCATGGGCCACACTTGGGCCAGCAAAGTCATAGAGGAAGGGGGGGAATTTCTCAGTAGCCAGGCAGAATAAGTAGCTATGGGGTGATGGAAAGCACTGAACCTGGAGTCTGAAGGCTGGTTATATGACCCCAGAAGAATCACTTAACTTCTCTGTGTCCAAATTGCCTCATGGGAAGAGGGTATCATCATAATAATAGGATGGTAATACCCACACTTTGTGGAATCTTTGTGAGAATTGATGGGTAACTTACTATAAACATGCAGAGGTGTACTCCATGCGCAGCCAGTGCTCAGTAAATGGTGGCTGACTGGATGGTAAACACAGGTTGTTTGCCGTCTGTGGTTCTGAGGGTTCTGCTCCTTACTCTCCTCCCCACATGCCCAGGACAGTGCCTGGCACCGAGTAAGTGCTCAGACAGCGCTTGATCAGCTCAGGTAGTAACAGAGCCACCAACACCTAGAAAGACATTACTATCTGGATGAAGGTTCCCTGTAGCGTCTTCACCGGGAAAGCAACTTTGAGGCCTTGCCTAACTTCCAGGTCCCTCTGAGCCAAGAGTGGGAGACAGAATGAGCTTGTTCCAATAAAAATATGATATTAGAAGAGCTTATCTTCCACATTCTTCAACATAAATTGTGTATAAAATCAGCCACCTTTGATACATGGCCACGCCTGCCCTGGGCAGGTGGCTCAGCCACCCTGAGGCACAGCCTGCAGTGATGTGACTAGTACCTTAGAGGTCAAGTCATCTTCCAGATCACCGTGACTCTGACTCCAAGCCACCAGTATTACCCTGGACGATGTTTGCTGAAGGTCCAGTGAAGGTGTGGTGAACAACTTGTAAAGTACTGACCAAAACCCCTAAGCTGAACAGCAGGAAGGCAGATAGAAAATCCAGAGAATGACCTGCAGCTCCACTTAAATCTTAATAGCTCTTTCTAGTGAGGACTCAGAGACATAGAATCTATTGGCACCTTGAGAAAGCCTGCTTTAATCAACTTTCAGTGAAAATCTAGACTAAATGACTTAATGTTTGGTAAAAGAAATTAGATATTGAAATCTAATCAAATTATCTAGACAAAGTGTTTTTATTTATTTATTTATTTATTTTTATAAATTTATTTATTTATTTTTGGCTGCGTCGGGTCTCCGTTGCTGTGCGTGGGCTATCTCTAGTTGCGGTGAGCGGGGGCTACTGTTTGTTGCGGTGCGTGGGCTTCTCATTGCGGTGGCTTCTCTTGTTGTGGAGCATGGGCTCTAGGCGTGCGGGCTTCAGTAGTTGTGGCACGAGGGTTTGGTAGTTGCTGCGCACAGGCTTAGTTGCTCTGCGGCATGTGGGGTCTTCCCGGACCAGGGCTCGAATCCGTGTCCCGTGCATTGGCAGGCAGATTCTTAACCACTGCGCATCCAGGGAAGCCCAACAAAGTGTTTTTGAAAGGTGTTCTTTGTCCCCCTCATAATCTATAGATCCCAGGAGAAAAAATAAGATGCTATCATCTTACTGAAGGATTCCACTAAATATGGTCCAGAGTTGGCAGATGATATTCAAGCTTTGCTTCTTTTTTGGCTGGGCAAGTAATTGTTTCCATTTAATTTAATGCAATATTTTTAAAAATTCATTGTCAAATTTATAATTTAGGATTGCACAAATTTTCATAGAACAGCTTTAGTTTGTAAGCTCATAATTGACATCTAATCTACATGACTATTTTCTTTTGATAAAAATTACAAACCTAGGTTTTTTACACACATATTTGCTGCCCCAGGATAGGTGGGTTTCAAACCAGGATAATCCATTATATTGATGTATTCTCTATCACCTTGGGGAAAAAATATTTCATGAACAATATAAGATTGTTTGCAACTTTTATTCATCTTTCTTAAGGCTTTGCTTAGGAATTAGTGATGTCACAGTTCAAATGGATCCAATTACTGATAATCTTACAGAATACCCCTTAGAAAATCAAGGACAGTTGTGATGATGGCTTCTTTAGACAGAATATTTCTAACGGTATAAAACATATAGTTTGCCCCTCCTCTTTCTTTTTTACTTTCATCTAAATGATTTGACACTGTTTTTCAATGTCCTGAATACATGTTCCCTGCTATTGAAATTAAAAATATAAGTTGTCTTCATTGTTGTCTGTAATATAACTTACATAGGTCATTAATACCTAGAAGTGTCCAAAACAGACTACAGGTCTCTTTTTTTTTTTTCAGAGAGAATATCTTTAAAAATCAATCTCAACATTTTGACAGAGGCCCACAGCATTCAACTGGCTTATATTCTGTCCTGCAGATCAGTTACCTAGTACTGCAATTTGTGGTCAATTAATCCTGGAAGATTCATCAGGAAGCAAAATATCTTTGGATATTGCAGGGTATTTGTCTATGGCTGTGTATGTGATTTTAAAGAATGCGGAGGTTTTGTTTTTAATATTTTAACTAAAACATTGACTGTGCTCTATGGTACACATTGCCAGGCATTCCCCCACCCATTTGTTCACGTATTGAAGCAGACACAGACTTCTTTCTTATGAAGATACTGACTCTGAGCATCCATGTATTCTAGGTCCACCTAACGCTCGATCTTTGATTTTCAAAGAAGGACCCTCACTTTGGCTGATTATCTGTCTCCACCTGGCTGATTATCAAGAATATGGACTGTTCTTCGACCTGTAACTGAACCTATTTCCACTGCAAGTTCTCAACAGAGACTATAACCTTGGAACTCCCTTCTATCAGATTCTCATTAAAGCCCAGTCTGAGAAATGTTTATGAAGAGATCAATCTATTGATCTATGCTATTGATTAACCTATTGGTCTCCCTGCTATTATTTAAACAGACTGTTATTTTAGGGTTTTTTGCAGTTTCCTATGCCCACTTTTCTCCCACATATCCCTATAGCTTCCTTCCTCATCTCAATCATGTCTCTATTCAGATATTATCACATGAGAAAGGTCTTTCATGAGAACTATTTCCAGTGTAGAAATGTCTGCCCCCACATCATGTTCTCTATCACCTCCTCCTGGTTTAGATTTTTTCACAACATTCATGCCATATCATTTATCTTATTTGTTATCTGCATTCCCTCAGTAGAATATTATTCACTGCTATCTACCTAGTGACTGTCACACAATAGGTGCTCAATAAAATTTGTGGAATGCTTGAATGAGTATAAACTAAAGAATATGTAGTCTATCTACTCTTGTGTGTATTTGAAATTTTACTCTTGTGTAAAGATGTTCAGATCATCAGAGATCTGCATGCAGGGCACACTGTTTGAGAACCTTCATAGAACTGCTTTTAGCAGGTTGGGCCCCAGCATAATGTACTTGTCCTACACTAAGGGACATTGTAAGAAACAGCCATGTGAAATCATTCTTTATAACTATGGGTTTGGCCATGGAGTTAAAGTCATCACCGATGCATTATCAGATGACTGCTTTATGCTAACACAAGGGCAAAATTCCTCTCCTGAATTACATATTTGTTTTTAGCTGATGCATGATGTCTTTGCTAGTCAAATCCATGCCCCTGATGAACAGCCATTCAGTGTCGTATACTGTGCTTCTCTGTTGGCTAGTCTTCCTCTTACTCCTGGATTTATTATTGTCCCTCAATAATTTATTTAATGTAATTGTTGTATATATTCTCACATGCTGCCTCAATTATTTTGTGGAAAGGACAGACATAAGCATAAAAAATAAATAAATAAAACATCGAACTTATAGTTCCTAATTTGTTTGTTGCCTCAGAACTCAACCAAGATAGATAGTAACCATGTAATTGCTCTCCCTAAATGAAAATCACCCTTAAGAACAGTATCTCTCACCTAATTCAAATAATAACACACTCACTATTTGGGGAGAGTACTTTACAGACATGAATGTGATTTATGTTTACTCATATAGTTCCATTTTCCTACAATATTATCTTCCCAGTTTTCTCTCTTTAAATCCCATCCATTCTCCAAGGTCCAATTCAACTTCCAATTTCTCCCAAGAGCATGCTTGCACCTCCCCATCTTTCCTTAGTGTTCCTGTAACACTTATTGTACACACATCAACAAGCATACCAGTCATGAACTTTTATTTCCTGTATTAGTATCTTGAACCATGATTTAAGCCTTCTGTTGACTTTTAGGTTTCCAGGCTTGTCTCCTGAACTAAGAATGTCTATTCCTGTAAGAAAAATGTTAAGCCTTTTGGCATTCCCACTTCTCCCACAAGGGCTTGGTGCTCTTCACTGTATAAACGAGGCACTCATTGCTCAGTATTTATTGAGTTAATTTAGTTTGGTTTCATTTACCCTGCTCTGTGATATACAGAGCATTTCACTGTGAACCAGGAATTCTGGGTTCTGGACCTCACTCTAAAGTAACAAGTTGCGTGGGCTTTGCCAGGGTCTTGACCTCTCTGTGTCTCAGTTTCTAAATCTAAAGGCTAAAATATATTCTAAATGATCTTTTCTCTTTGGATCTAAATGATCTAAAAATATTTTAAATGATCTTTATATTTTCTTCCAAAATTTCATGAGTGTCTAGCACTATTGTCTTCAATATCAACAAACTACTAAACAATATTACAATAACTTAAATCAGTGCAAATATGTTAATATATTAAAATACAGTTTATGTTTTAATAGCAACCTGAAGTTCTAATTGAACAATCGGTCTTGGAATGATTATAGGTTCTAAATGGATCAACTCCAAATTCATGAAAAGTAAACTATTTTTAAATAGCTTGAACTGTTTAGTGAACTCAAAATTAATTTTAGTGTCTTTCTGATGGTCTTTGGATTCATTCTTACTTTGACAATTTTTATAGGAGATGGAAGTTTAAAAAGGTTATATATATGTATGTGTCTATATATATTTAATATATAAATTTAATCTCAGTAAATGTCAAGGGAAAGTTGATGTGAAGTTACTGCATTTCACATATTTGAGGTTGTTATCCATTTTAAAGAAAAACAAAGTGTAAGTAAGATCACGATCTTGTCCTATACCCAAAGATCATGTCCTTTGCCAGTCTTTCTTACTTTAAATGTGATTCTAAAATGCTATGAGATCTGAGAAATAAATTGAAAGTTTGAAAGATTCTTTCTTCAGCATTTTGGGTAATTGATTTTAGCATCAAAGAAGCAGAGTAGCTGGTGGGCATTACTCAAGATTGTCCCCTCTCTGACTTTCATGATCTCATTATCATATTTTGAATTTTATAATGACAAGCACATGATCCTACACTCATGCAAAGTTCAGACAATCTGTTAACAAAAAACCCACTTGATTCAGCATTCTTTAGCAGCAAATTCCTTTTGTGATGACATCATTTTATCATCCCAGCATTTCAGGCACCCACATTGTATGAAACCATTGTCTACAAACCTTTGTCAACCTGTCACAGCTTATGAAACCCTCTGTCAAACCACCTGTCACTTTTCAGTGACACTGTCTATCCACATGTAGGACCCATGTTTCCTGTAGATGAACATATCGAGTTATGGGGAGAAAAGAGGATTAAATGAGCAGCAGTACACATTAGCTGTTATCTCCCTTTCTCAACCCAACATCCTACAAAATGCAGGAATCCCCATATATAATACACATCCCAAAGGGAATTATCTAACATCTGTCTGAAAACTTCTGGGAGAATGTATCTCACTCTTACACAAGAAGACATATTTTATTTTGAAGACAATTGAATGGTTAGAAATGTCTTCTCTATGCTGAGCTGAAATCAACCTCTTTGTAATTTGCCCCTGATGGGCCCTGTCTTTCTACCTGAGAGCCTGTTAAGTGTATGACCATGGCTACCATGTACCTTCTCTAGTCACGTCTTTTCTAAACCAAACACCCTATTTTTTTCTCTAGGTGTCCTCATTTGCCAGGTTTTTCATACAGTTATCTTTCTGATAACAATGCCTTGCCTAGTCTTCAGATTATCTATGACTCCCATTGAAACATGACATCCAGAATCTGAAAAGGTTTTTTGAACTGTAGATCAGTAACTTCAGTGTAGGGAGAGAATGTTTACTTGCCTAAAACTGGATTGAGCCTGTATATCTATAATACACCCTGAAATAATACATATATATTTTTACATTCAGATGACTTTATAACTCAGATTGAAAATGTCAGTCAACATAAAGCTCTGTTCTTACGGTTGTTTTCTTAAATGTGAACATTTGTTAAGTTGTGTCTCATTCATACTGATATAAAACTGAAAGGACCCATACATGTATTTAGTTTCACCTTCTTGCTATCAGCCTGAAATTTTTGGTTTCCTGGAACTACTTCTTCTTTATAGAAGTAGAGTTCACTTACAATACTATATTAGTTTGAGGTGTAAAATACAGTGATTTTATTTTTTTTCAGTGTTGTATATTTTCATTACTACTTATTTTTTAATTAATTTTTATTGAAGTATAGTTGCTTTAAAATGTTGTGTTCGT
Organism: Eubalaena glacialis; assembly: GCF_028564815.1. Classification (NCBI taxonomy): domain Eukaryota; kingdom Metazoa; phylum Chordata; class Mammalia; order Artiodactyla; family Balaenidae; genus Eubalaena; species Eubalaena glacialis. The sequence goes on from NC_083726.1 coordinate 91,412,073, forward strand.
TTCTACTGTATAGCAAAATGAATCAGCTATATTTATACATATATCCCCTCCTTTTTGGATTTCCTTACCATTTAGGTTACCACAGTGCATTAAGTAGAGTTCCCTGTGCTATACAGTATGTTCTCATTAGTTATCTATTTTATACATAGCATCAATAGTGTATATGTGTCAATCACAATCTACCAATTCCTCCCACGCCCCCTCCTTTTCTCCTTGGTATCCATGCATTTGTTCCTTATGGCTGTGTCTCTATTTCTGCTTTGCAAATAAGATCATCTGTACCATTTTTCTAAATTCCACATATATGAGTAAATATACAATATTTGTTTTTCTCTTTCTGACTTACTTCACTCTGTATGACAGTCTCTAGGTCCATCCACCTCTCTACAAATGACCCAATTTCTTTCCTTTTTGTGGCTAATATTCCATGGTATATATGTACCACATCTTCTTTAACCATTCCTCTTTGATGGAAATTTAGGTTGCTTCTATGTCCTGGCTATTGTAGACAGTGCTGCAAGGAACATTGGGGTGCATATATCTTTTTGAATTATGGTTTTTCTGAGTATATGCCCAGGAGTGGGATTGCTGGGTGGTATGGTAGTTGTATTTTCCGTTTTTTAAGGAACCTTCATACTGTTTTCCATAGTGGCTGTATCAATTTACATTCACACCAACTGTGCAAGAAGGTTCCCTTTCCTCCACACCCTCTCCAGCATTTATTGTTTGTAGATATTTTGATGATGACCATTCTGACCGGTGTGAGGTGATACCTCACTATAATTTTGATTTGCATTTCTCTAATAATCAGTGATGTTGATCTTTTCATGTGTCTGTTGGCCATCTGTTTGTCTTCTTTGTAGAAATGTCTATTTAGGTCTTCTGCCCATTTCTCGATTGGGTTGTTTGTTTTTTTGATATTGAGCTGCATGAGCTGCTTGTATGTTTTGGAGATTAATCCTTTGTCAGTTGCTTCATTTGCAAATATTTTCTCCCATTGTTAGGGTTGTCTTTTCATCTTGTTTATGGTTTCCTTTGCTGTGCAAAAGCTTTTAAGTTTCATTAGGTCCCATTTGTTTATTTTGGTTTTTATTTCCATTATTGTAGGAGGTTGGTCAAAAAAGGATCTTGCTGCGGTTTATATCAAAGAGTGTTCTGCTTATGCTTTCCTCTAAGAGTTTTATAGTGTCTAGCTTTACATTTACGTCTTTAATCCATTTTGAATTTACTTTTGTGTATGGTGTTAGGAAGTGTTCTAATTTTATTCTTTTACATGAAGCTGTCCAGTTTTCCCAGCACCACTTATCAAAGAGGCTGTCTTTTCTCCATTGTATATTTTTGCCTCCTTTATCATAGATTAGGTGACCATAGGTGCGTGGGTTTACGTCTGGGCTTTCTATCCTCTTCCATTGATCTGTATTCCTGTTTTTGTGCCAGTACCACGCTTTTTTTTTTTTTTTACATCTTTAATGGAGTATAATTGCTTTACAATGTTCTGTTAGTTTCTGCTGTATAACAAAGTGAATCAGCTATATGTATACATATATCCCCCATATCCCCTCCCTCTTGCACCTCCCTCCCATGCTCCCTATCCCACCCTCCATATACCACCCCTCTAGGTGGTCACAAAGCACTGAGCTGATCTCCCTGTGCTATGCAGCTGTTTCCCACTAGCTATCTATTTTATATTTGGTGGTGTATATATGTCAATGCTATTCTCTCACTTCGTCCCAGTTTACCCTTTCCTGAGCCCCCACGTCTTCAAGTCCATTCTCTACGTCTGCTTCTTTATTCCTGTCCTGCCCCTAGGTTCATCAGAACCATTTTTTCTTAGATTCCATATATATGTTTTAGCATACGGTATTTTTTTCCTCTTTCTGACTTACTTCACTCTGTATGACAGACTCTAGGTCCCTCCACCTCACTACAAATATCTCAATTTCATTTTTTAATGGCTGAGTAATATTCCATTGTATATATGTGCCACATCTTCTTTGTCCATTCATCTATTGATGGACACTTAGGTTGCTTCCATGTCCTGGTTATTGTAAATAGTGCTGTAATGAACATTGTGGTACCTGACTTTTTGAATTATGGTTATCTCAGGGTATATGCCCAGTAGTGGGATTGCTGGGTCATATGGGAATTCTATTTTTAGTTTTTTAAGGAACCTCCATACTGTTTTCCATAGTGGCTGTATCAATTTACATTCCCACCTACAGTGCAAGAGGGTTCCTTTTTCTCCACACCCTCTCCAGAATTTATTGTTTGTAGATTTTTTGATGATGGTCATTCTGACTGGTGTGAGGTGATACCTCACTGTAGTTTTGATTTGCATTTCTCTGATGATTAGTGATGTTGAGCATCCTTTAATGTGTTTGTTAGCATCTAAATATCTTCTTTGGAGAAATGTCTATTTAGGTCTTCCACCCATTTTTTGATTGGGTTGTTTGTTTTTTTGATATTGAGCTGCATGAGCTACTTTTATATTTTGGAGATTAATCCTTTGTCAGTTGCCTCATTTGCAAATATTTTCTCCCATTGTTAGGGTTGTCTTTTCATCTTGTTTATGTTTTCCTTTGCTGTGCAAAAGCTTTATAGTTTCATTAGGTCCCATTTGTTTATTTTTGTTTTTATTTCCATTAGTCTAGGAAGTGGGTCAAAAAAGATCTTGCTGTGGTTTATATCAAAGAGTGTTCTGCTTATGTTTTCCTCTAAGAGTTTTATAGTGTTTCGCCTTACGTTTAGGTCTTTAATCCATTTTGAGTTTATTTTTGTGTAAGGTGTTAGGAAGTGTTCTAATTTCATTCTTGTACATGTAGCTGTCCAGTTTTCCCAGCACCACTTATCGAAGAGGTTGTCTTTTCTCCATTGTATATTCTTGCCTTCTTTGTCAAAGATAATGTGACCATGTGTGTGAGTTAATCTCTGAGCTTTCTATCCTGTTCCATTGATCGATGTTTCTGTTTTTGTGCCAGTATGATACAGCTGTGATTATTGTAGCTTTGTAGTATAGTCTGAAGTCAGGGAGTCTGATTCCTTCGGCTCCATTTTTCTTTCTCAAGATTCTTTGGCTATTTGGGTCTTTTGTGTTTTCAGACAAATTGTAAAATATTTTGCTCTAGAGCAAAACATAGGCAGAACACTCTATGACATAAATCACAGCAAGATCCTTTTTGACCCAGCTCCTAGAGAAATGGAAATAAAAACAAAAATAAACAAATGGGACCTAATGAAACTATAAAGCTTTTGCACAGCAAAGGAAAACATAAACAAGATGAAAAGACAACCCTAACAATGGGAGAAAATATTTGCAAACGAGGCAACTGACAAAGGATTAATCTCCAAAATATAAAAGTAGCTCATGCAGCTCAATATCAAAAAAACAAACAACCCAATCAAAAAATGGGTGGAAGACCTAAATAGACATTTCTCCAAAGAAGAAAATGCCCTTAGTAATTTGATAGGGATTGCATTGAATCTGTAGATTGCTTTGGGTAGTAGAGTCATTTTCACAATGTTGATTCTTCCAATCCAAGAACATGGTATATCTCTCCATCTGTTTGTCTCATCCTTGATTTCTTTCAACAGTATCTTATAGTTTTCTGCAGACAGGTCTTTTGCCTCCTTAGGTAGGTTTATTCCTAAGTATTTCATTCTTTTTGTTGCAATGGTAAATGGGATTGTCTCCTTAATTTCTGTTTCAGATCTTTCATTGTTATTGTATAGAAATGTAAGAAATTTCATTATTAATTTTCTGTATTAATTTTATATTCTGTGACTTGAGTAAATTCATTGATTAGCTCTAGTAGTTTTCCGGTGGCATCTTTAGGATTTTCTATATATATAGTATCATGTGATCTGCAAACAGTGACAGTTTTACTTCTTCTTTTCCAATTTCTATTCCTATTATTTCTTTTTCTTCTCTGATTGCCGTGGCTAGGACTTCCAAAACTATGTTGAATAATAGTGACGAGAGTGGACATCCTTGTCTTGTTCCTGTTCTTAGAGGAAATGTTTTCAGTTTTTCACCATCGAGAATGATGTTTGCTGTGGTTTTGTCATATATGGCCTTTATTATGTTGAGGTAGGTTCCTTCTATGCCTACTTTCTGGAGACTTTTTATCATAAGCATGTGTTGAATTTTGTCAAAAGAACCTTTTTCTGCATCTATTGAGATGATCATATGGTTTTTATTCTTCAATTTGTTAATATGGTGTACCACATTTGATTGATTTGCGTATATTGAAGAATCCTTGCATCCCTGGGATAAATCCCACTTGATCATGGTATATGATCCTTTTAATGTGTTGTTGGATTTGGTTTGCTAGTATTTTGTTGAGAATTTTTGCATCTATGTTCATCAGTGATATTGGCCTGTAATTTTCTTTTTTGTGTGATATCTTTGTCTGGTTTTGGTATCAAGGTGATGGTGGCCTCGAAGAATGATTTTGGGAGTATTCCACGCTCTGCAATTTTTTGGAAGAGTTTGAGAAGGATAGATGTTAGCTCTTTTCTAAATGTTTGATAGAATTCGCCTGTGAAGCCATCTGGTCCTGGACTTTTGTTTGTTGGAAGATTTTTAATCATAGTTTCAATTTCATTAGTTGTGATTGGTCTGTTCATATTTCCTATTTCTTCCTGGTTCAGTCTTGGAAGTTTGTACTTTTCTAAGATTTTGTCCATTGCTTCCAGGTTGTCCATTTTATTGGCATATTGTTGCTTGTAGTAGTCTCTTATGATCCTTTGTATTTCTGTGTAGTGAGTTGTAACTTCTCCTTTTTCATCTAATTTTATTGATTTGTGTCCTCTACCTTTTTTTCTTGATGAGTCTGGCTAAAGGTTTATCAATTTTGTTTATCTTCTCAAAGAACCAGCTTTTAGTTTCATTGATTTTTGCTTTTATTTTCTTCATTTCTATTTCATTTATTTCTGCTCTGGTCTTTATGATTTATTTCCTTCTACTAACTTTGGGTTTTGTTTGTTCTTCCTTCTCTAGTTGCTTTCGGTGAAAGGTTAGATTGTTTATTTGAGAGTTTTCTTGTTTCTTGAGGTAGAATTGTACTGCTATAAATTTTCCTCTTAGAACCGCTTTTGCTGCATCCCATAAGTTTGAGTCATTGTGTTTTTGTTGTCCTTTGTTTCTAGGTACTTTTTGATTTCCTCTTTGATTTCTTAAGTGATCTCTTGGTTATTTAGTAGCATATTGTTTAGCCTCCATGTGTTTGTATTTTTTACAGTTTTTTTCCTTTAATTGATGTCTAATCTCATAGCATTGTTGTTGGAAATATGCTTGATATGATTTCAATTTTCATAAATTTACCAAGTCTTGATTTGTGACCCAAGATGTGATCTATCCTGGACAATGTTCCATGAGCACTTGAGAAGGAAGCATATTCTGCTGCTTTCGGGTGGAATGTCCTATAAATATCAATTAAGTTTATTTGGACTATTGTGTCATTTAAAGCTTGTGTTTCCTTATTTATTTTCATTTTGGATGATCTGTCCATTGGTGTAAGTGGGGTGTTAAATTTCCCCACTATTATTGTGTTACTGTCAATTTCCCCTTTTATGGCTGTTAGCATTTCTCTTATGTATTGTGGTGCTCCTATATTGTGTGCATAAATATTTACAATTGTTATATCTTCTTCTTGGACTGGTCCCTTGATCATTATGTAGTGTCCTTCCTTGTCTCTTGTAGTAGTCTTTACTTTAAAGTCTATCTTGCCTGATATGAGTATTGCTACTCCAGCTTTCTTTTGATCCCAATTTGCATAGAATATGTTTTTTCATCCCCTCACTTTCAGTCTGTATGTGTCCCTAGGTCTGAAGTGGGTCTCTTGTAGACAACATATATATGGGTCTTTTTTTTGTATCCATTCAGCTAGTCTGTGTCTTTTGGTTAGAGCATTTAGTCCAGCGGTCCTCAGACTTTTTGGCACCAGGGACCAGTTTCATGGAATACAATTTTTCCAGGGACCAGGGGGGATGGTTCAGGCAGTAATGTGAGCAATGGGGGGGGGCGATGGTTCAGGTGGTAATACAAGTAATGGGGAGTGATGGGGAGTGGCAGATGAAGCTTCACTCAGTCGCTTGCCCGAAGCTCACCTCCTGCTGTGTGACCTGGTTCCTAACAGGCCACAGACCAGTAACTGTCTGTCTCCTGGGGGTTGGGGACACCTGATTTAGTCCATTTAAATTTAAGGTAATTATAGATATGTATGTTCCTATTACCGTTTTCTTAATTGTTTGGGGTTTGTTCTTGTAGGTTTTTTCCTTCTCTTGTGTTTCCCACCTAGAGAAGTTCCTTTAGCATTTGTTGTAAAGCTGGTTTGGTGGTGCTGAAGTCTCTTAGCTTTTGCTTGTCTGTAAAGCTTTTGATTTCTCCATTGAATCTGAATGAGATCCTCGCTGGGTAGAGTAATCCTGGTTGTAGGTTTTTCCCTTTCTTCACTTTAAATATGTCCTGCCACTCTCTTCTGGCCTGCAGAGTTTCTGCCGAAAAATCAGCTGATAACCTTATGGGGATTCCCTTGTAGGTTATCTGTTGATTTTCCCTTGCTGCTTTTAATATTTTTTCTTTGTGTTTAATTTTTGTTAGTTTGATTAATACGTGTCTCAGTGTGTTTCTCCTTGGGTTTATCCTGTATGGGACTCTCTATGCTCCCTGGACTTGATTGACTATTTCCTGTCCCATGTTAGGGAAGTTTTCAGCTATAATCTCTTCAAATATTTTCTCAGGCCCTTTCCCTTTCTCTTCTTCTTCTGAGACCCCTCTAATTCAAACGTTGGTGCATTTAATGTTGTCCCAGAGGTCTCTGAGACTGCCCTCATTTCTTTTCATTCTTTTTTCTTTATGCTGCTCCTTGGCAGTTATTTCTACCATTCTATCTTCCAGCTTACTTATCCATTCTTCCGCCTCAGTTATTCTGCTATTGATTCCTTCTAGTGTGATTTTCATTTCAGTTATTGTGCTGTTCATCACTGATTATTTGTTCTTTAGTTCTTCTTGGTCATTGTTAAACATTTCTGTATCTTCTTGATCCATGCCTCCATTCTATTTGCAAGATCTTGGGTCATCTTTACTGTCATTACTCTGAATTCTTTTTCAGGTAGCTTGCCTATTTCCTCTTCATGTATTTGGTCTTGTGGGATTTTACCTTGCTCCTTTGTCTGCAACATATTTCTCTGTCATCTCATTTTGTCTAACCTACTGTGTTTATGGTCTCCTTTCTGCAGGCTGCTGGGTTGTAGTTCCTCATGCTTCTGTTGTCTGCCCCCTGGTGAGTGATGTTGGTCCAGGGGCTTGTGTAGGCTTCCTGATGGGAGGGACTGGTGCCTGTGCTCTGGTGGGTGGAGCTGAGTCTTTTCCCTCTGAAGGGCAGGGCCACATCAGGTGGTGTGTTTTGGCATGTCTGTGAGCTTAGTATGACTTTAGGCAGCCTGTATGCTGATGGGTGGGGCTGTGTTCCTGTCTTGCTGGTTTTTGGAGTGAGGTGTCCAGCACTGGAGCCTGCAGGCAGTTGTGTGGGGTCAGATCTTGGTGTTGATATGGATACCTCTGGGACTGCAAACACCGATTAATATTCCCTGGGCCCAGGAATTCTCTGGTGGTCCAGCATCCTGGACTTGGCATTCCCACACCAGAGGCCCAGACCTGACCCCTAGCTGGGGAACCAAGATCCTGCAAACTGCACAGTGCAGCCAGAGAAAAAAGAAAGAAAAGAAAAGAAAAAAGAAAAGAAAAGAAAACAAACAGGCAAACAAAACCCAAGACAAATAGCAAAAACAACAGCAAACAAATAGCAGCAACAACAACACAACACACACACAGAAAAAAGAAAAAATAATAGAAATAAATTTAGAAACAACAAGAGAACAAACAAAAGAATTCAAAAATAAGAATAGTCAATAAGGACTAAACTAACAAAAACAAAAAATTAAAAATAAAACAAAAACAGAAAGCAAACAACCAAAAAAGCAAAGAAAACATAAAATGTACACATAAAAACAATCAAAAACTAAAGAAAAAAATAAAATAAAGAACAACAAGAAAAACCCCACAAAACAAAAAAGTAAAGTAAAAATAGAAAAAATATATATATATTTAAAAAATTAAAATTAAAAAAGCTAAAAAATAATAAAAGCAAAAACAACAGCAACTGAACAAAACAAAACAAACAAAAAAAGAATAATAGTAATAAAAATATTTTCCTCGGGCCTTCCTCTGTCAGTGTCCTTGCTCCCACCATGAGCTAGAGCCAATATCCGCCTCCACAGGAAGCCTTCCAATACCTCTAGGAGGTCTCTGGACCTGCTGTGGGCACTGTGGGCCAGCTCAGACTCTGACCTGGCCCGACTTCCACATGTACTTGTCCCAAAGTCTACTGTTGCAAAGGCTAGACCCATCTCAGTTGTGGAAACACTCATTGTCTATTCAGATATTCCACAGATGCAGGATTTACCAAGCCAATCTCAGGGATTTAATCCTTAGCTTGTGCAGCTGCATGGAATGATTTCTGTTCCTATTGCTTAGTTGCACTGCCCCTGGGGCTCAGCTTTGGTTTTGATCCCACCTCTGCGTGTGTGCCTGTTCCCCTTCCAGGCAAGAGGGAGTGAAAGCAGCAGCCGCTTGAGGCACACTTACTCACTCAGGCCTGGGTGGGTTGTGGCAGCCACAGTTGGGGTGTGTACGAGCTGCCTGTGATGGTGGGACCAGCAGGCAGTTGCAACAGACTGTGGTGCGCTCGCTCCAGTGGGAGTCCCTCCCATTGCCCACAGAAGCAGGAGCTGGCGTGTGCAGACAGTGGCAGCCCTGCCCCCTGCACACCTCTCAACAATGGTGCCTCACTTTCCAGGCAGACCAGTCTTCCTCTAGGGGCATTCCCGGCCGCACATCCCCTCACTCCCGTCCCCTCTGCCGTATCCACACAGACAATAGCACTCCTCTCCCTGGATCAGTTCTCCCAACCCCACGCTTCAACACTCAGCCCCTGCCAGCATCGGCAGACTCTCATCCCAGGCAGGGGTGCCCAGGGCTGATTCCCAAGGAGGCTTTGGGTTGGGTGGCGCTCAGGTCCCCGGAGCCCACGCAGGTCGGAGGAGACCCCAGCCTGAGGGGCAGGAGGGCCCACTCAAATAGGAGCCCCTTCCAGTGTCTGCAGAGGCGGAAAGAACCCAGAGGGTGGGGAAAGGGATTGTAATGGCAGCTCCGCCCCTTCCACGCCCCTCAACAATGATGCCTTGCTTCTATGGTGTCCTGGGCTTTTTCCACAGACTTTCCCAGTTGTGGAGCTCCTTACTCCTGTCCCTTCAGGCTGTCTTTTCACAGCCAACTGCTCTCCCTTGCCTGGGTCCACACTCCAAACCCCACTTTCCAGCACCCAGCCCCACTTCACAACTGGTAACTTACAACTCAGTCTGGAATGCTCAGAGCTGCGGGGTACACCATATGTGCAGTTCTTACTTTGTCCTGCCTTCCACAGACCATCCACTGTGTTCTCCTTTGATCCCCCCGAAGGTCCTTTTCAGTCCCAGCTGATTTCCCCACCATGAGAGACTTTTTCTGAGTGCGGGGACCTCCTCTCACCTTCAGGTTCCCACCAGGGTTGCTAGTCCCTTTTTTGATTCCTCTTTTCTTTTTTTCTTCTTTCTTTCATCCTACCTGGTTGTGAGGGGATTTTTCTTGTCCTTTTAGGTGTCCAAAGTCTTCTGCTAATGTTCAGCAGGTGTTCTATGAGAATTGTTCCATTTGTAGATGTATTCTTGATGTACTTGTGAGGAGTGACGAATTCTGCATCCTCCTATTCTGCCATCTTGACTCCTACCCCATAGTGATTTTATATGTTTATAGATTATACACCATATAAAGTTATTATAAAATAGTGACTATATTCCCTGTGCTGTGCATTACATCCTTGTAACTTATTTATTTTATACCTATATACCTCTTAATCCCCTTCACCATCTTACCCTTCTCACTATGCCTCTTCCCTCTGGTACCCCCTCGTTTTTTTCTGTATCAGTAAGCCTGTTTGTTTGTTATATGTGTCAATTTATTTTATTTTTTAGATTCCGCATACATATAAGTGAAAACATACAGTATTTTTCTTTCTCTGTCTTACTTATGTCATGAAACATAATACCCTCCAGGTTCATTCATGTTGTTATAAATGGCAAAATTTTATTGTTTATGGTGAGTAATATTCCTTTGTATATATGTATGTATGTGTGTGTGTGTGTATATATATATATATATATATCTCACAGCTTCCTTATCCATTCTTCTGTTAATGGTCACTTAGGTAGTTTCTGTATCTTAGCTATTGTAAATAATGCTGCAATGAACACTGGGGTGCATGGATCCTTTTGAACTAGTGTTTCTATTTTCCTTGGGTAGATACCCAAGAGTGGAATGGAAGTTCTAGTTTTAACTTTTTGAAGAACCTCCATACTATTTTCCACAGTGGCTGTACCAGTTTACGTTCCTGCTAACAGTGTACCAGAGTTCCCTTTTCTTCACATCCTCACCAACACTTGTTATTTCTTGTCTTTTTGACAATAGCTATTCTGACTGGTGTGAGGTGATGGTGATACCTCATTGCAGCTTCAATTTGCGTTTCCATGATGATTAGTGATGTTGCACATCTTTTCATTGCCTGTTGACCATCTGTATGTCTTCTTTGGAAAAATGTCTATTCTTTTCCTCTACTCAATTTTTAACTGGTTTGATTTGTTTTTGATATTTAGTTGTATGAGTTCTTTATATATTTTGGATATTAACCAATTATCAGATATACCACTTGCAAATATTTTCTCCCTATCAGTAGGTTGCCTTTTGGTTTTGTTGATGGTATCCATCCCTGTGCAAAAGCTTTTAAGTTTTATTAGGTCCCCTTTGTTTACTTTTGCTTTTGTTTCCTGGCCAGAGGAGACAGATCTGAAAAAAATATATTGCTAGGACCAGTGTCAAAGAGTGTACTGCCTATGTTTTCTTCTAGGAGTTTTATGGTTTCAGGTCTTACATTTAGGTCTTTAATCCATTTTGTGTTTATTTTTGTACATGGTGTGATAAAATGTTCAAATTTTGTTCTTTTACATGTAGCTGTCCAGTTTTTCCAACACCATTTATTAAAGAGCCTGTCTTTTTCCCATTGTATATTCTTGCCTCCTTTGTTGTAGATTAATTGACCATACTTGCATGGGTTTGTTTCTGGGCTCTCTATTCTGTTCCCTTGATCCCTATGTCTGTTTTCGTACCAGTACCATACTCTTTTTGATTACTGTAGCAGTGTGATTCCTCCTGCTTTGTTCTTTTTTCCAAAGTTTGCTTCAGCTATTCAGGGTGTTTTGTGGTTCCACACAAATTTTAGGATTATTTGTTCTAGTTCTGTTAAAAATGTCATGGGTATTTTGATAGGAATTATGTCAAATCTGTAGATTGCTTTGGGTAATATGGACATTTTAACAACATTATTTTTTCCAATTCATGAACACAGGATATCATTACATTTATTGGTATTGTTTTCAATTTCCTTCATCAATATCTTAGTTTTCAGAATATAGGTTTTTTACCTCCTTGGTTAAATTTATTCCTAGGTACTTTTTTCTTTTTGATGCAATTGTAAATGGGATTGTTTTCTTGCTTTCACTTTCTTATAGTTCATTATTAGTGTACAGAAATGCAATAGATTTCTGTATATTAATCTTGGATCCTGCAACTTTACTGCATTCATTTATTAGTTCTAATAGTTTTTCTGGTGGAGTATTTAAGGTTTTCTGTATATAGAGTATTGTGTCATCTGCAAATAGTGACAGTTTTACTGTTTTCCTTCCAATTTGGATGCCTTTTATTTCTTTTTCTTGTCTGATTGCTGTGGCTAGGACCTCCAATACTGTGTTAAATGGAAGTATTGAAAGTGGACATCTTTGTCTTGTTCCTGATTTTAGAGAAAAAGCTTTCAGCATTTCTCCATTGAGTAAGATGTTAGCTATGGGTTTATCATAAGTGGCCTTTATTATATTGAGATATGTTCCCTCTATAACAACTTTGATGAGAGTTTTTTTTCATGATTGGATGTTGAATTTTGTCAAATGTTTTTTCTGCATCTATTGAGATGCTCATGTGGCTTATATTCTTTCTTTTGTTAATGTGGTGTATCACATTGATTGATTTGCAGATATTGAACCATCCTGCATCCCTGGGATAAATCCCACTTGATCATGGTGTATGGTCCTTTTTATATAGTGCTGAATTCGGTTTGCTGATATTTTGTGAGGATTTTTGCATCTATGTTCATCAGTGATATTGGCCTGTAATTTTCTTTTATTGTAGTGTGTTTTAATCTTTTAATTTTCTTTTATTGTAGTGTGTTTGTCTGGTTTTGGTATCACATGAATGCTGGCCTTGTAGAATGAGTTTGGAAGTGTTTCCTTCTCTTTGATTTTTTGGAATAATTTGAGAATAATAGGTGTTTACTCTTCTTTAGATATTTGGTAGACTTCTCCTGTGAAGCCATCCAGTCCTGGACTTTAGTTTGCCAGGAGGTTTTTGATATCTGATTCAATTTCAATACTAGTAATAAGTCTGTTATGATTTTCTATTCTTCCCAATTCAGTCTTGGAAAACTATGTTTTTAGGAATTTTATTAATTTCTTCTTGGTTGTTCAATTTGTTGACCTATAACTGTGCATAGTATTCTTAATGATTGTATTTCTGTGATATCAGTTTTAACTTCTTTTTCATTTATAATTTTGTTTATTTGGGGTCTCTTTCTTTTTTTCTTGATGAGTCTGGCTAAAGATTTATCAGTTTTGTTTATCTTTTCAAAGAACGAGCTCTTAGTTTCATTGATCTTTCCTATTTTTTTTTTTTGTGGTCTCTATTTTTATTTGTTTCCACTCTGATCTTTACTATTTCCTTCTTTCTGTTGACTTCTGGCTTTTTTTTGTTGTTGTTCTTTTTTTAATTCCTTTAGATTGAAAGATAGGTTGTTTTATTTGAGATTTCTCTTGTTTCCTGAGGGAGGACTGTATCACTATAAACTTTCCTCTTAGAACTGCTTTTGCTTTTTTTCCTGGGGTTTTATCTTGTTCTTTCATTTGTAACATATTCCTCTGTCTTCTCATTTTGTTTGTCTTTATGAAATTAGGCTAAACAGTTACTTATCCCAGTCTTGAAGGCATGTCCCTGTGTGGGAGCATCCCAATGCAGTGTCTAGTGACTTTGGTTGGAGAGCTGGATATGAAGTGAGCACAGGCCACATCTTCTCCCAGGCTGTGCTGGCTACCACCACCTTGGTGGGAGGTATGGCTGGAGTCAGAGGGGCAAGACCCAGAGCCAGGTGTGAGCCAGGTGTTCTCCCAGGTTCAATGGCAGTTGCTGCCATGTTGTGGGGCAGGGCTGGGCCCCAAAGGGCTGGAGCAGGAGCCTGAGGTAGCTGGGATTCTCCCTGGAGTGATGTCAGTCTCCACCTTGGTTAGTGGTGGGGTCAGGGCCCCAGGAGAGGGAGAAGCATTTCTCAGCTCATTACCCTTTTCCCTGGTGCATGTGTGTACACAACTGATTGTAATGGTGATCTCTATCTTAGTGGGGAGCAGTGCTGGAACAGGAGCTCAGCATGGGATGGGGTGGGGCGCACTGGCAAGTCAGCCAGAGCACGAGGAAATTTGCTATCTGTTGCCTCTGTGCTGGGACTGGGAGCAAGGAAGTCTGTGCATGCACCCTTTAAGAGCTGGATCTCAGTTTCTTACAGCTCTCCAGTAAACTCCACTGGTTTTCAAACCAGATAAAGGGGTTCATCTTCCTTGTGCCAGACCCCATGGCCGGGGTGCCTAATATGAGGTTTGAACTCCTCTTCCTTAGAGAGGATACCTGAGCCTGTGATATCCCCTTCCTCTTCTAGGTCACCCACTTAGGGTTCTGACTAGATCACTTCTGCTCCCCTCCTACAAGACTCCATGTGTTTTTTTCTTTGCAACCTTGGTAGAAGAGCAGTTCTGCTAGTCTTCTGGTCATTCTCAGCAAGAGTTGCTCTATATGCAGTTGCAGTTTTGATGTGTTTGTTGGGGGAGGTGAGTTCAGGGTCTTCCTGCTCCACCATCTGGATCCCACTCATTTGGAACTTCTTGTTTTCTCTGCTGCTAATTGTCTCAATATACTTTTCCAGGTATTTTAATTGACAAAGTTGGTAAGAATGCCTTTTATATTTGTTCAAATCATTGATAAATGTGTTAAGCAATGCAGAACTAATGTTAAGCCTTGTGGCATGTCTGTAGGACCTTCCCTTCAAGTTGACTTCTCTCTCAATCAAGATTCTTGGATTCAGTTATTCCATTAGCTATGAATTTACCTACTTTATTATCATCCAACTCACAGTTCTCAGTCTCATCTACAGTGATATCATGATTCTTTGTCAGGTATCTTGCTGAAAGCATTTGCCTGATCAAGGCTAATGAAATCTATTAAAAATATGGTTAGTTCTGTCAATAAAACTGAAAAAAAATATTGTTAATTTGGAATAACATTCTTATTGTTTTACTGATCGTATTTCTTATCCTAGGTGATAAGGGTGTTCTAATTCCTTTTAGTAGTTTGCCTGTGATTGATATTATGTTCACTAATCTGTTATTTCTGGAATATGACTTTCCATTTCTTAAAATTTGAAAAATATTAGTTTTAAGTTTTCTTAGACCTTTTCTATCAACTATAATTTTTTAAAATAATTATGCTATCCTATAACAATATCTTGCATAATGGCTGCATATCTTCAAATACTTTCTCCTATTGATCCTTACTAATATTTAGAAATTCCATGGAAATAAGCATCAAGAAGACCTAGAGTAAATTTTCATCAAATTGGCAGGTTTGAACAAGAGGAGTCAGACAGATGGATGGGTACATATCATGGAGGTGAACCCAGAAAATGTTGCTTAGCCAAAGTAGAGAATTTGAAATGGAGAGATTTTCAAAATAAGGTAAGAAGTTGAAGAAAGATTATATAAATGGAGGAATAAGACACACACTGGAGACCAAATTTGAATTAGTAGAGAACAAAAAGCAAAAGTATGTTTTGAGGAGGTAATTTTGAAGGACTATGTGAGAAATAAGACCCTTGTGGAAATATGTAGAATATGTGGAATTTATTAAATACATTCTGGTGAGAGTGGCTAAAAGTCTGGAGTTGGGCAGAAAGTGTTGAAATGGATTGAATCCATCATGAAAGATTTGGTTGCACTTGGGACCTGTTTGAATGTGAGGACAGAAAGAGTAAGATATAGAAAATTAAGGACCCTAGGACAATGAAGGGACTTCTAGAGGACTGAGAAGAAGTACAGCCACTGATGTCACTGATAGGGAGACTGGGGAGAGACAAGGTTTTAGGAAGCAATGAAATAAAATCAGATCAGTTTTTCATTTATACAATAATATAAAAACATAATGAAATATTTGAAAAAAGAGAAAGCAAAATAAATAAATAAATAGCCCTCCCACCAACCATAATATATGTATATATATATATATATATATATATATATATATACATACAATTTATTATTTTAGTTCTTCCCTATAGAATATATGCTTGTGTATCATCATTAGCCCTACCGTCTGAATCAAATTTTGCATGGGGCATTCTTCCTTCTTCCTCCCTTTGTGGGGAAATAAAGCTAGCTAGCTAATTAGTCAGGGGTTCTACAGAGAAAGAGAACCAAGAGGATATATAGAGTGATATAGGTAGATTGATTATGAGATATTGTTATAAGATATTGGTTCACACTATTGTGAAGGCTAAGTCCCAGAATCTGTCCTCTGCAAGCTGGAGATACAAGGAAGTCAGCGGTGCAGTTGGAAGGCCTGAAAGGCAGAGAGCCAATGGTGTAAATTTCAGTCCAGATCTGAAGGCCTGAGAACTGGGAGCACTGAGGGCAGAGGAGATGGACATCTTGGCTCAAGCAGTAAGGGACAGGGAGAGCAAGTCCAACCTTTCTTTGCCTTTTTTGTTCTGTTCAGGTCCTCAATGGATCAGATGATGCCCACTCACATTGGGCATGGCCTTCTGCTTTACTCAGTCCATCTATACAAATGCTAATCTCTTCTAGAAACATCCTCACAGACACAGCCAGAAATAGTGTTTAATCAGCTACCTAGACATCACTTGACCAGTCAAGTTGACACATAAAATTAACCATCATTCATAGATAGATAGATAGATAGATAGATAGGAAGATAGATAGATAGATAGATAGAAAGAATTCTAAACATGGCCCTGCTAAGGTGTCCATCCCCTGCTTATTTAGTCAAACACTAATCTAGGCACTGCTGCTGTGTAGGGATTTTGCAGATTTAATTAAAGTCCCAAGTCACTTGACCTTATGATACAGAGATTATCTGGGTGAGCCCAATCTAATCACATGAGATCTTCAAAAGGCAGAAGGCGAAGTCAGAGAGATTTGACACGTGACAAGGATTCCATGGGTTTGAAGATGGGAGGGATCATATGAGAAGGAATGCAGCTGGTTTACAGAGAGAAAGGAGATGGTGACATTGGTCCAATAAACACAAAACCTGAATTCTGGCAAAAACCTGAATGAATTGTAAGCAGATCCTCTAAGTAAGAACCCACACAACCAACATATTGACTTTGACCTCATGAGACTCTAAGCAGAAAACCCAGTTGAGTCCCAGGCTTGTGACCTAACAAATATGAGATAAGAACTGGATTGTTTTCAGCTGCTAAATATGTGCTAGTTAGTCACAGTGCAATATAAACCAAATATTCTCTCTCTATATGCAGACACATATTAAATTGTTTACAAATTTATATTCTTTTCTAGTCACTTGTCATACTACATAAAATATTGCATGCCTTTTATGTTACTACATGGCCTTCATAAATAATATCTTTGTAACTGCTTACTAGTTATCAAATTCATGTATTAGGGATTATTTAATAATTCCCCTATTGTTGATCATTTACATTCCTTTCTCTTTTTTGTGGAAATGAATATCTTCATGCATATGTTGACTGAAAAAAATACACAACCTAAAAGTTGAGAATTATATTTTATTTGGTGAACAAAATTGAGGACTTAAGCCCGGGATGCAGCCTCTCAGATAGCTCTAAGGGACTGCTCCAAAGAGGTCAGGGAGGAGCTGGGATATATAGGGGTTTTCGTAACAAAGACCGGGTAGTCAGAACATCAAAAGATTACTGTTAATTAAAGAAAATCAGATATCTCAAGTTAAAAAATTTAACACTTTTCTATATATGGAAAGATGCAAGAGTGTGGGCTCCCTGAAATCATTCCCTTGATATGCACCTCAGCTATCTGGTGCCAGTATCCTGTGCTTTCTCATCCTGAGTCTCCTCAGGGTATACCACTGGGGGGGGGGGGGGAGGGTAGTGTCTGCAGCTACTGACCGCTAGATGGCAGGCATCCTGTTTCTATCCTGAGCTCCCTCAGGGCTCACCTTCTAGGCGGCTGTAATGTGATGGCTTGATGGCTGCAACATAATTTGTCTACTGATGTGGCAGGCAACATTGTTTCATTGACACATATGACTTCTTAAAAATGGATTTGGGATAAACATGTTAAGATAGATTCCTAGTTGAATTCCTGGGTCAAAGGTAATAGTTACTTCATAGTCACCCATACCATTATATGAATGACCAGGTCAATCTAACTAATTCTTAGCTGAAGGTATCCAGGAACACAAACAGTAACTGTGCCTGAAAGTAGAATGAGGGTGAAAATGTCAGGAGATGAATCTGGAGAAGTAGGAAGCTGCAATTGTATGCACACTGCAGAAAGTTGTTTTTGTTTTTTCCCTTTTCATGGCCTCCTGACAGTGCTATAGTCTTGTGCTGCTGGCTCATGTCAAACTTTTTCTTCAGCTTTTTTTCAATAATGTTTGGCATTTCCTCTTTAAAGTGATACTTCTCGCCTGCTTAAATTGTCACAGTTTGATATTGATCACACCCTGCTAGCTGCTGAGAAAACCCCAGATTAGAAAAGAACCAACATTTGATGAGTAGGGGCATGGGGAGAATGCCAGATGAAATGATTCATTTCAGCCATATGTGAAAGATGAACTAGAGAGGAGATACAGAACTGGAGCTGCTCACGAAATGCCTCTATTGATCACAGATGAGTGTGAGAGCTATTTTGTAGAGGAAATAAATGCAAAGGTAGAGGATGAAAGAGGATGCATCTATTGTATCATTTGAATTAATGGGTCTTGAGGGTATGTTTCTTAAAAAAAATTTTTTTTAATAAATAAACATTAATTCCCATTGGTCCTTGTTCTAGTTTCCTGTGGCTGCCACAACAAATTACAGCAAACAGTTGCCTTAGAAAAACTATAATTTATTTTCACAGACTTCTGGAGGCCAGAGTCTGAAATCAAGTGTCAACAGGGCCATACTCCCGCTGGAGACTCTAGGCAAGAATCCTTCTTGCCTCTTCTAGGTTCTGATGGCTCCACGCACTTCTCGGCTTCCTTGGTTGATGCATGGCTTCAATCTCTGCATCTGTCTTCACCTGAACTTCTCCTCTGTGTCCCCTTCTCTTCTGTAGCTTACAAGGATACTTGTCATTTGATTTAGGGCTCACCCAGGTAATCCAAGGCGATCTCATTCTAAATTCTTTAACCAATTACATATGCAAAGACTTTTTTTTTTCCAAATAAGGACATATTCAAAGATTCTAGGGATTAGGATATGGATATATCTTTTGGGGGCAAAGGGGGGGCACAGTTCAACCCACTATAGTCCTTAATTTACCAGAGGTCTACTATTTCAGAAAAGAATGTTTATGGGAGACATTTTATGACTCATCACTAACTAGGGTGAAAAATACTTCCAGAAAGTGGTTCGACACTAGAACAACTTCCCAGTGATGACACCCCAAGTCCGTCTCCCTCTCTATAGCTCCTTCATGACTTTGAAATACCACCCCTCCTCTTCTAGGCAGGAAGCGTGTGTTACCAGAGATTATTTATTAAGCAATGCTTATATGTTAACATTTCTGGGTGTAGCATCTGCCAATTTCCATGGCGTAAGCGCTCCCACTGTGGCTCATTTCAAGCCACCTGTGTGATGTCACTGAACACAAAGTTGAAAGAATATGCCGGGTTGGATCCAGCACACTGCTATAATTAGACAGTATTACTAACAGAACCAGTTTCTATGTCACATGCCTTTTTAATTCAAGGTGACTTGTAAATATTTTATCTTCCTTTTCTTATGAAATCACAATGTCTGTAGAGACCAAGAATGGCCATGTTTAGTTCAGGAATGTCTAACTTGGTAAGTTAAATGGAAGAAGAACTGCCTGAAATCAAGCTTCAATGCTTGATATTAGTACTATTTAGGATAAATGCACTGCCTGTACAGAGAACAAAGCAATAAATTGATTTTCAATATATTATATATCATGTCTTTTCTTCCTGCAGTAATTTCTCTTCATATCTTTAAAAGTGGAGTCTTAATTCTTCCTTGAAATTCAGAGTTATAGGTGAAAGGAAAAGAAAGACAAACATGGAAGACACAGAACTGCAAGACTATTCTTTGGGTCTAAGGAAGTTAGAGGTGTAGTTACACAACATTGATATGTGTGTTAATTTGAATTCCCTTGTTAACATTTTGGACTTCAAAATTTGCATCTCTAGTTAAACCTAGCTGAGTAACTCAGTAGGAGAAGTTGTAGATGAAAAACAGTGCTCTTTTTGACGATTTCAGAGCAGCAAAAAAGTCAGGGAAGTAAAATTAATTCAGGTAGGAAAGTATTGCACTATTGTTTACTGTCATATTCTGTCTCCGGAAGTTACCTTGTGAGGGAATTGATTTCAATCCTTTCAGGAAAAACACCTCCCCTGAGTTTATTTATAAGGCTGTCTTTGAGATCTAAAGTGTTCATGGATTTTTTAAAGCACGTATTTATACTACACATGATGCTGGAATTAGTGCGCGGGAGAAAAGGGAGATGGGTCTCTGAGGAGTTTGGTGTCACCTCCGTTCCTTTCTTCTAATTGGTCTGGGCAGATGTGGGAGGTGACTGCTGGTCTCCTCCCCCTGCGAACAGCATACAGAAGCTTTCTCCTATTTCTCTCCATCATCTCTCCTGTGAAATCCTAGTAGGGTCACTACCTTGTCCTAGTTATAAAACTGAAAAATCTTGCATCTCGGAGTCGCCTTCTGTCCCAGGTAAACCAGGAGAGGACATTTGGTCACCCTAGAGCCTGGTGGGGTTCCTGGAGGGAAACCCAGCAAGGACATGGGGCACTCCCCGTGTCTGTGGTCTCCAGAAGCACCACACTCTCCCAGCTAGCCCACACTCCGCCTTCAGCAGTTTGTTAACATTTCTGGTTTAATATTCCTACTGGTTTATATGGCGTTTGGTAGCGTCTTCCCTGACGCTGCAAGCATCCGTCTCTTGGGTTGGTTGTTTGCCCTGTGACCTCAGTCATCTGAGAGGCTCAAAAAAAGTCATTAATTTGCAGTTTGTCCAGGTTTTTGCTCATTGTAACAGTGGGAGTGACGGTCTTTCCAGCTCTGCATCTTCCAGCTGAAACCGGAAGTCACCTAAGGGTTTAGCTAACTAAATCTGAAGTAAACATGGATATGAATTGTAGGTATCTTTGCACTGTTAAATTGACATCAGTGCGTCCAAATATTTAAAGAGTGAATCATCATGCCTGGCATACAGTAGATGCTCTGTAAATGTTAGTTCTCTTCTCATTTTACCCACACCCTCAGTGGAGATTATAATGTTAAATTTTTTAATCTCTCGTACATTTTCTTTGTTATTCTTTTTTTTTAAACTAATTTAAGGAAGATGAAGAAATGAATTAGGCTGGAATAAAGAATTGTCTAGGGAGCTCAGACTTTCACAGCTATGGGCTTTCTTAGTTGACACTGGCAAGGGAGATTAAGGAGAGCCTGTTGTGTTGAAATGAGATCATGCTGATCAGGTCTACCTATCAAACAAATGACAATAACCCAAATAATGCTTCAGAAATCAAATTCATTGAGCCTGGCAGGAAGCTCAGAATGCTGACAGCCATATTGAACCTTGGATCTGTGATTTCTCCAGCTCTCCAAATTCAGCCCTGTGAAATATGCTCAGTGCTTATAATCATATCTCTAAGGAAACCTCTCCAGGCTGCAGAAAGTAGTACTGATGATTTATTGAGTAGCAGACTTCTTTTTACATCATTTATACAAGCTTTTATAAATCCACAATGAGGAAATGTTCCCCTACAGTGATACAGAAATTTCATCGACACTAGATGCAGGGTGGACACCAGCTTTCTACAGATGATCCAAGCCTCCATTATTGTTCTTTCTTTCCGTATTTAATATACATGATATAACCACATTTATAATGGACAGAATGTTCTTATATGGAGGTGCTCTGTAAAATGCTCTTACTACAGCTTATTTAAAGCAACACTGTTTGGAAAGGGATTTTTTTTCCTTTATTGTCTGAGCAGGACCACAAATAATGGCATATAATGAGTACTTACAAATAATAAAAAGAAAAACTTTAGGTTTAATGCAAAAACATAACAGCATTCTCCTTGCCCAGTAGACTCCCTGCCCTGTAGTATGATTCCTTTTTTAACTATTTTTCCAAACTGAAATGCACACAAGATTTTTATTTTCTGGTAAATTTGAAACTCTCCTGTTTTCGAGAATATGTTTATATCTTGAATTTATTTAATGCTGACCTGCTTAAGAAGTTTTCTTAATTAACACTTAAAATTGTTCTATATTTCTATTTGCTGACTTGTTAGCAACATAATACAAATTAGTTGTTACACACATTAAGAAATTAACAAAAAACAGAAAAGAGTTTAGGAGGGCTTAGCCCTCTTCTACTTTATTGGCAAAAAACCCCCAAACAGTCCACTAACTGCTCTACTTATCTTGCCAACAATATTCTTTGTCTTTGTGCATCCATTGAAGTTCCCCCAATTCTTCCCCTGCCACCTACTGTATATCTGTATATAGATTTGTCTCTTGTCACCTGCCAAACTTGCATTCGAAAATGGCAATCCTGATAAGATGACTATGTAGAGAGTAAACTTTGCACTAGGGCAAATGTACACCAAGTTCATTTATTTCTGTATAATTCCACTTGGATGCTAATTTGGAAGAAGTTGTCTAGACTAGAGACACCTGATTCTGCTTTTCCCCCTGAACCTCATTTGCCCTGAGATCTTTGTCAAGACATTTAACCTCTTTATGGTTTAGCTTCTGTGTTTGTAAAATGGTAATTTTGTTTAGGCAGCTAAGTGATTTAAAAAAGAAAAAAAAATTAGGATTTTAAGAGATCACACAAATGAAAGGTTTCATTAGACAAATGCAAGGGGGCCTATCATATGGCTAAAAGTCCTATTAAAGTAAACACCAGCAAAACAAAAATGTGTGATTGGAAAAGAAATTTTCAAGCTTCAACTTATATACATTTATTTAGAGCAATGTATCAATTACTGTGCCCCAGCTTAGTTATTGAGATAGACTCTTAAAATTTGCTGCAAGATGATTTTCCTTCTAGAATACTTTATTATTTATCTTAATTTAAGACAAATTTGGATAAATAATGGCCACTGATAATTTCAAAATATCATATTTGCTAGAATGTTGGTGAGTAGACATTTTTATTAAACTTCCACAAATAAAAAGAGATACGAGGTTTTGTATTTTGTTTTATTTTTTGTTATTATATTCTTTGATGATTGGAGAAAATAGTGAATGGCCCAAAGTTAGGCATTAACAAGAAGAAACTCCTTGTTATTAGGTGTGACCCTCTAATAACAAGGAAGCATCTTATAACAATAGAGATCAAAGAGTTGTTTTTATAATTAAGAGAGCTCTGGTATTACCAAAGCTTCCCTGGTACAATTTCCAAAGAAGGCAGTGGCCCCTTATCAACGGGCCATCAACCTTAGCTCAAGTCAACACAAGGCTGTCACGTGACCAGGGAGGCTACAGGCCAGTGGGAGAGAACCACATGGCCGAAAATTGTGGAGATCCTTTTCTTCACTTTACAAGTTGCTCAGAAGCCTGCACAATCGCCCATTAACTTTGACCAGCTTTTTAAGTGTTAGCAAATTTCAAAAATTTAGGTGGCACTGACTCTCTTCCTCAAAAAAGAAAAATAAAACACTATAAACACAATCCTAATTAATAGTGCTTGACCAGCTTGCTGATTACAACATGGAGTTAATGAAGCTCAAATTGGAATTTGTCTATATTTCATATAAGCCCAACATCCTCAACAAAAACTAGCAAGTTTTAAAATGGGAGTAGATGAAAGACTGTGTATTAGCCGACAAGTCTATCACTGCCAATGGGAATGACCCTTGGTTCCTATTAGTAGTCACTCAGTAGAGGGAGGCATCCTTATATCCAGAGAATAGTACCATAATTATTTTACCTTTTACTCTTTTCTTCATATAAACTCAAGCATCATGTTAAAGCATAGTTTCAGTCTCTAGATAGTCTCCCCAAATTTTTAACAGCTTTTAGGAATGTACTTTTTGAAAGAAAAGTATTGATTCTTAAAATTTGTTGCACTGAAGGTGGTACATAATTGGGTGATATTTTCTCTGGGAGCGCTCCACCACAACACTGGCAGATGAAGCAGCTTTGCAGATTTACTAGGAAGCTGCAGCACACAGGGACCTTGGTCTGGTACTGGTGAGTGGAGAGACTGCAGAAAATAAAGCTGGGAAAATGAGTAATATAGGGAGGATTTGATGAACCTCAAAGCTGGAGCCAAAATGTTTACAGTATATCTATTTACTAAATATTGAGGTGACACCAGTATTACATCCATTCACCAAAATCATAGACACCAAAATTGCTTTTTTATCTCAGTTTTCAATTCCATGCACTTCCTTCTCATTAAATATGCAGTCTATGAATTTTTTCACCTGCATATGTGCTGTTCTCTTGAAAGCATGTGAAAGCCTTTGGTAGTGTAACTCTGGAACATGATTTGACATACTTAGTCAATTTTTTATTGAAAAGCACAAGTGATTTCTCTGAGTTTCCTTTGGGTATCGTTACAGTCACACACACACACACACACACACACACACACACACACACTGTAAACTGTGGTAATTCAACCCTCGCTAGAGTCACAAATAGAGGCTGAGCATTTTTGTTGGGAGTATATCCTGAATGCCACTATCCAGGGATGCTTTATTTGATGATGTGATAACCAAATGTCTTCTAAGCCAAGGTCAGTGTGGTTTTGCAGGCTCAGGTTTTGGCCGTGATGGGTCAGACAAAAGAAGCTGGAAAAATGACCAATCACTTTGTGTGTCAGAGGAAACTGGGTGCCTTGAATGCTATTGCCTGGTGTCTGCCATCCACAGCAAGCAGGAGCAGCTCGACAAGGTAGAGAGGACACTGTCTGGAGTTGTTTGGATTCACAGGTAGAAAATGGGGTGCACCTGAACCACCCTCCAGTTGGCACGCTCACAAGGCTGAGCAGTCTGGAACGTCGTCCGTTGGCACAGCCTATTTTATGGGCACTTTTGACAGATACCCACTTAATTCCTTAGACTTCCATGTTGAAATAAAATTCTCTTGGCTTATTTTTGGTATAAAAATTTTATGGGTTATTACTTCAGTGTGTTTTTAGCTATTTCCATTATGAGAGATTCTCATTTTTGTGTGCTTTATCTTTTGCCATGTTCCTCTTAATAAACTGTCTCCTTTTCTCCTTGTAAAAGACAGATAAAACCCTTGTTAGGCAGATGAACCACCTTGTGGAGCAGCTATTATAATTATCTCCACTTTAAAAGGCACACAACCATTAAATCCATGAAATAATTCAACAAATGTTTTCTGAACAAATGTTTTCTGTTGTGCGCTAGATACTGTGAGAAGCGATCGGAATAGAGTAGCATTAACAAGAGCAACAAAACAAATGGCACGGCACTTGTCCTCATGGAAATTACAGCCCAGATAGAGACAGATGTCAACCAAACAATCACACCATAACTTATGTAAAATTATAACTGCACTCAACCATGACATGAAGAATAATGTGGTCTCAAAAGGGCAGAGGCAGGGATAGAACATTCCAGGTAAAGAAAGAGTCCACACAATGGCTTCTTGGAGGAACTGAGGGTGAGGGAGCTGAGATGCGAATTCAGGGCTGGTCAGGGAGCGTGTTTGTTATCGTGGCAACAATGGAAAGTTTAGGAGTTTTAAGAAGAGAAATGTGAGCAAGTTGTGCTTTGAAGGGCTCTCTGGCTGCAGGGGGTAGGGCAGTGGGTGCTGGGGGCAGAGTGGGCACCAGGATCCCCAAGGAGGCTGCTGGAGTGGTCCAGATGGACACATGGCCAGGGCAAGATGTCCAACCCCAGATCTGATTTTCTTTCAATTTTATAACATGACCCCCCTGTAAAGTTATCAGAGACATGTCATTGTCACTAATTTATAAATGGAAAATCTGTGAATTTGTGTCAGGACCATATTATTTCTCAAAAAGAATGTCAGGAACAGTATAAGTGTTTTGAGTCTCACCTCACTGCATTTATTTCACACCATACCAACTAATTTATTTTCTATACAGGAGATTATATGTATAATATATTAGAATATATAGAGATTTCTATATTAGGATATTATATGGATAATCATATACATTATGATTAAATGTATAATATGTATAATATAATATGTATAATGCCCTAAACAAGACTGGAAGTTCCATGAGGAGACAGACTGCCTCTTTCTGTGTTTACATCACTGTTCTTGCATCTTGTAGCTCGGCATTCAACATATACAGCATTGAAATAAAACTCATACACAGCTTGCATGTTAATATGATATTTACAAATAAATGTAAATATTATAAAACACCATACCTTTTTAATATTTTTTCTGGTAAAGCATCTAGTTGGAGTTATTGAAGTCACAAGAACACACAATTATGTTATATGCAAGGTAAAACTCCAAATGACAAAACTATATCATAAAATTAATTACTGAGTTACTTTTAAAATATTATTAAAAAGAAAGTACAAAGACTTTTGATGAAATGGATTTAAACTTGAACGCTCAAGACAGAAAACCATGATAGACTTGAAACAGAAATTATCTGAATATTCTTTCCCTGAAAAATCTTTTTAACACGTGTCCTTTTAAGTGATGTTCTATAACTAACAATATAATTTTCTTTATAAATATGTATATACATACATGTATACACACATATTCCTAAGTGCATTAATACATTGATTTTGAAAACAAGGATATTAATGATCATTATGTAGAGGACAGATATATAACGATTAGAATATTGGGCTATTAATGATAAAGTACATGTACTGTGTTTCAGGCACTATTCAAAGACTTTTACATGCATTAATTAATCTAATCTTCACAACAGTCCTATAAGATCAGTACTACTGTTAACTCCATCTTAAAGATGAATCAACTTATACATAAAGTAACTTGTTCAAGGTCACACAATAAGTGACACAACCAAGGTTTTAATCCAGGATTTTGCCTCCTATATTCTACCCCCACCCCTGTTCAATATTAGTTAATCTGCCCAACCACGTGACACGCTGGCTGCGAACCCCACGGAAGCTGGGGCCCAACACTTGCACTGGGTAACACAGATCTTGGAGCCAGATTTGCTGGGTTTGTACCCCAGCCCCAAGATTTAAGCGCTCTATGGTTTTGGGCAACTCAGGTAGCATGAATCTCATCAGTACAGAGAGACAGCTTCACTGAAAACTGATTGCAGAGCAGCAGGGGAAGCCAGATTCCACGATGGCTACAGCAGGGTTCATGGCAAGAATCACAGCTTCAGGCCGCCCCGGGCAGTCTCGTCTTCCTGCAGCTTGTAGACCCTCAGGCTTACGAGCTGTTTCAAGCACACCACCTTGAGAGAGTAATGTGTTCTTGAGACCATCTGTACCAAATCTGTGACTGAACCCAGTGAAGACCTCGATACAAACGTTTAAGATTCAGGCAGCACATGCGGAGACCTACTCTTTTAGCCACCAGCTGCTGGAGACAGCCTCGTAGACAAAGTGCTCCCAACTCAGCCTGTTCTAGCTAAACAGCTATTGCAGACCCTCATAATCTGACTTCAGAATGGAGACCACCACATTCACTGTCATGCAGTTGACAGGGTCTTAGTGCTCCAGCCAGGTGTCAGGCCTGAGCCTCTGAGGTGGGAGAGCTGAGTTCAGGACATTGGACCACCAGAGACCTCCTGGCCCCATATAACATCAATCAGTGGGAGGTCTCCCAGAGATCTCCCTCTCAACGCTAAGACCCAGCTCCACTCAACAACCAGCAAGCTACAGTGATGGACACCCTATGCTAAACAACTAGCAAGACAGGAACACAACACCACCCATTAGCAGAGAAGCTGCCTAAAATCATAATAAGGTCACAGACACCCCAAAACACACCACCAGACACAGTCCTGCCCACCAGAAAGACAAGATCCAGCCTCATCCTCCAGAACACAGGCACTACTCCCCTCCACCAGGAAGGCTACACAACCCACTGAACCAACCTTACCCACTGGGGGCAGACACCAAAAACAACAGGAACTACGAACTTGCAGCCTGAGAAAAGGAGACCCCAAACACAGTAAGTTAAGCAAAATGAGAAGACAAAGAAACACACAGCAAATGAAGGAAAAGGTAAAAACCCACCAGACCAAACAAATGAAGAGGAAATAGGCAGTCTACCGGAAAAAGAATTCAGAGTAATGATAGTAAAAATGATCCAAAATCGTGGAAATAGAATGGAGAAATACAAGAAACGTTTAACAAGGACCTAGAAGAACTAAAGAGCAAACAAACAATGATGAACAACACAATAAATGAAATTAAAAATTCTCTAGAAGGAATCAATAGCAGAATAACTGACACAGAAGAACGGGTAAGTGACCTGGAAGATAAAATAGTGGAAATAACTACTGCAGAGCAGAATAAAGAAAAAAGAATGAAAAGAATTGAGGACAGTCTCAGAGACCTCTGAGACAACAATAAACACACCAGCATTCGAATTATAGGGGTCCCAGAGGAAGAGAAAAACAAAGGTACTGAGAAAATATTTGAAGAGATTATAGTTGAAAACATCCCTAACATGGGAAAAGAAAGAGTCAATCAAGTCTAGGAAGTGCAGGGAGTCCGATACAGGATATATCTAAGAAGAAACACACCAACACACATATTAATCAAACTATCAAAAATTCAATACAAAGAAAAAATATTAAAAGCAGCAAGGGAAAAGCAACAAATAACATACAAGGAATCCCCATAAGGTTAACAGCTGATCTTTCAGCAGAAACTCTGCAAGCCAGAAGGGAGTGGCAGGACATATTTAAAGTGATGAAGGAGAAAAACCTACAACCAAGAGTACTCTACCCAGCAAAGATCTCATTCAGATTTGACAGAGAAATTAAAATCTTTACAGACAAGGAAAAGCTAAGAGAATTCAACACCACAAAACCAGCTATACAACAAATGCTAAAGGAACACAAAAGAAGGAAAAGACCTACAATAACAAACCCAAAACAATCAAAAAATGGTAATAGGAACATACATATTGATAATTACCTTAAATGTAAATGGATTAAATGCTCCAACCAAAAGACATAGACTGGCTGAATGGATACAAAACAAGACCCATATATATGCTGTCTACAAGACACACATTTCAGACCCAGGGACACATACAGAATGAAAGTGAGGGGATGGAAAAAGAAATTCCATGCAAATGGAAATCAAAAGAAAGCTGGAATAACAATTCTCATATCAGACAAAATAGACTTTAAAATAAAGACTATTACAAGAGACAAAAGAGGACATTACATAATGATCAAGGGATCAATCCAAGAAGAATATATAACAGTTGTAAATATTTTTGCACCCAACATAGGAGCACCTCAATACATAAGGCAAATGCTAAGAACCATAAAAGGGGAAATCGACAGTAACACAATCATAGTAGGGGACTTTAACACCCCACTTTCACCAATGGACAGATCTTCCAAAATGAAAATAAATAAGGAAACACAAGGTTTAAATGATACATTAAACAAGATAGACAATTTATTTTATAAAACATTTCATCCAAAAACAGCAGAATACACTTTCTTCTCAAGTGTTCATGGAACATTCTCCAGGATAGATCATATCTTGGGTCACAAATCAAGCCTTGGTAAATTTAAGAAAATTGAAATCATATCAAGTATCTTTTCTGACCACAACGCTATGAGACTAGATATCAATTACAGGAAAAAACCTATAAAAAATACAAACACATGGAGGCTAAACAATATGCTACTAAATAACCAAGGGATCACTGAAGAAATCAAAGAGGAAATCAAAAAATACCTAGAAACAAATGACAATGAAAATACAATGGCCCAAAACCTATGGGATGTAGCAAAAGCAGTTCTAAGAGGGAAGTTTATAGCAATACAATCTTACCTCAAGAAACAAGAAACACCTCAAATGAACAACCTAACCTTAAATCTAAAGCAATTAGAGAAAGAAGAACAAAAAAACCCCAAAGTTAGCAGAAGGAAAGAAATCATAAAGATCAGATCAGAAATAAATGAAAAAGAAATGAAGGAAATGGCAGCAAAGACCAATAAAACTAAAAGCTGGTTCTTCGAGAAGATAAACAAAATTGATAAAACTTCAGCCAGACTCATAAAGAAAAAAACGGAGACAACTCAAATCCATGGAATTAGAAATGAAAAAGGAGAGATAACAACTGACACTGCAGAAATACAAAGGATCATGAGAGATTACTACAAGCAACAATATGCCAATAAAATGGACAACCTGGAAGAAATGGACAAATCCTTAGAAAAGTACAACCTTCCCAGACTGAACCAGGAAGAAATAGAAAATATAAACAGACCAATCACAAGCACTGAAATTGAAACTGTGATTTAAAATCTTCCAACAAACAAAAGCCCAGGACCAGACGGATTCACAGGCAAACTCTATCAAACATTTAGAGAACAGCTAAAACCTATCCTTCTTAAACTCTTCCAAAAAATTGCAGAGGGTGGAATACTACCAAATTCATTCTACAAGGTCATCATCACCCTGACACCAAAACCAGAAAGAGATACTACAAAAAAGAAAATTACAGACCAATATCACTGATGAATATAGATGCAAAAATCCTCAAAAAATACTAGCAAACAGAATCCAAAAACACATTAAAAGGATCGTACACCATGATCCAGTGGAATTTATCCCAGGGATGCAAGGATTCTTCAATATACGCAAATCAAGCAATGTGATACACCACATTAACAAATTAAGGAATAAAAACCATATGATCAACTCAATACATGCAGAAAAAGCTTTTGACAAAATTCAACACCCATTTATGATAAAAAGTCTCCAGAAAATGGGCATAGAGGTGACCTACCTCAAGTTAATAATGGTCATATATGACAAATCCACAGCAAGCATTATACTCAATGGTGAAAAACTGAAAGCATTTCCACTAGGATCAGAAACAAGACAGGATGTACACCCTTGCCACTCTTATTCAACATAGTTTTGGAAGTCCTAGCCATGGCAACCAGAGAGGAAAAAGAAATAAAAGGAATACAAACTGGAAAAGAATAAGTAAAACTGTCACTGTTTGCTGATGACATGATACTATACATAGAAAATCCTAAAGATGCTACCAGAAAACTACTGGAGCTAATCAATGAATTTGGTAAAGTAGCAGGATACAAAATTAATGCACAGAAATCTCTTGCATTCCTATACACTACTGATGAAAAATCTGAAAGAGAAATTAAGGAAACACTCCCATTTACCATTGCAAGAAAAAGAATAAAATACCAAGGAATAAACCTACCTAAGAAGACAAAAGACCTGTATGCAGAAAACTATAAGACACTGATGAAAGAAATTAAAGATGATACAAACAGATGGAGAGATATACCATGTTCTTGGATTGGAAGAATCAACATTGTGAAAATGACTCTACTACCCAAAGCAATCTACAGATTCAATGCAATCCCTATCAAACTACCAATGGCATTTTTCACAGAACTAGAACAAAAATTTTCACAATTTGTATGAAAACACAAAAGATGCTGAATAGCCAAAGCAATGTTGAGAAAGAAAAATGGAGCTGGAGGAATCAGGCTCCCGGACTTCAGACTCTACTACAAAGCTACAGTAATCAAGACAGTGTGGTACTGGCACAAAAACAGAAATATAGATCCATGGAACAGGATAGAAAGCCCAGAGATAAACCCACGCACATATGGTCAGCTTATCTTTGATAAAAGAGGCAAGCATATACAATGGAGAAAAGACAGCCTCTTCAATAAGTGGTGCTGGGAAAACTGGACAGCTACACGTAAAAGAATGAAATTAGAACACTCCCTAACACCATACACAAAAATAAACTCAAAATGGATTAAAGACCTAAATGTAAGGTCAGACACTATTAAAACTCTTAGAGGAAAACATAGGCAGAACACTCTACAACATAAATCACAGCAAGATCCTTTTTGACCCACCTCCTAGAGAAATGGAAATAAAAACAAAAATAAACAAATGGGACCTAATGGAACTTAAAAGCTTTTCCATAGCAAAGGAAACCATAAACAAGACGAAAGGACAACCCTCAGAATGGGAGAAAATATTTGCAAATGAAGCAACTGACAAAGGATTAATCTCCAAAATATACAAGTAGCTCATGCAGCTCAATATCAAAAAAACAAACAATCCAATCCAAAAATGGGCAAAAGACCTAAATAGACATTTCTCCAAAGAAGATACACAGATTTCCAACAAACACATGAAAGGATGCTCAACATCACTAATCTTAGAGAAATGCAAATCAAAACTACAATGAGGTATCACCTCACACCAGTCAGAATGGCCATCATCAAAAAATCTACAAACAATAAATGCTGGAGAGGGTGTGGAGAAAAGGGAACCCTCTTGCACTGTTGGTGGGAATGTAAACTGATACAGCCACTATGGAGAACAGTATGGAGGTTCCTTAAAAAACTAAATATAGAACTACCATATGACCCAGCAATCCCACTACTGGGCATATACCCTGAGAAAACCATAATTCAAAAAGAGTCATGTACCAAAATGTTCATTGCAGCTCTATTTACAATAGCCAGGACATGGAAGCAACCTAAATGTCCATCGACAGATGAATAGATAAAGAAGATGTGGCACATATATACAATGGAATATTACTCAGCCATAAAAAGAAAAGAAATTGAGTTATTTGTAGTGAGGTGGATGGACCTAGAGTCTGTAATACAGAGAAGTATGTTAGAAAGAGAAAAACAAATACCATATGCTAACACATGTACATGGAATCTAAAAAAAAAAAAAAGAATGGTTCTGAAGAACCTAGGGGCAGGACAGGAATAAAGAAGCAGACGTAGAGAATGGACTTGAGGACACGGAGAGGGGGAAGGGAAGCTGAGTGAAGTGAGAGTGGCATTGACATATATACACTACCAAATGTAAAATAGATAGCTAGTGGGAAGCAACCACATAGCACAGGGAGATCACCTCGGTGCTTTGTGACCACCTAGAGGGGTGGGATAGGGAGGGTGGGAGGGAAGGAGATGCAAGAGGGAGGGGATATGGGGATATATGTATACCTATAGCTGATTCACTTTGTTATACAGCAGCAACTAACACAACAATGTAAAGCAATTATACTCCAATAAAAATGTTTTTTAAAATGTTTAAATTTAACAAAATAAAAATTAAAAAATAATGTTAGTTAATCCAAAGATACACACTCCACAATCTATTTTAACAGTTACTTTTAAGGGAATATTTTCTCATTTTGTTTTATATAAAACTGAAAGAGGATGGACTTGATTTTGTTTATTTGATGCATCTGTTCAGTTGTATTTTGATAATTAAAATAATAAAGAAGTTAAAGCATATTACTAATTTTTTTAATGTATAATCTATATTTCAATTGACAGCAACTATTAACCTTTGGCTTTAATCTGAGCTAACATGTTTATGGTGATCATGCTATTGAAATTGAACATGGTTTGAATTTCTTTACTGCAAATCAAACTATTTAAAGAAAATCCTCATAGATATTGCATTTAATATACTTCTTCTTTAGATAAAAATTTAAGAGGAAGATACCACATATTTCACACATTTGAAGATGTTTCATATGGCCGGAAAAACTCATTGTATATTGCTCTAGACTAAGCAGTAAATTTTGCGTTAAAATTAAGATATTCTAGTAATCAAAACTTCCACCAGTGATTAAACAAGCTCCCAAGGAGTAAAGGGCATCCAGACGTGGAGATAATTGTGCACAGACTGGATAACCATGTCAGTGATGGTGTAAAAGGCGTGACTGCATTAAGTGCTGAGCTGGGTTAGGTAAATGCTCTAAGATTCTATGGTAATAAGAAATTTTTCTTACAAACCCCATATATAATGAAAACAGCTGAAAACCAGTTTTCTTACAGGTCAAAGCCTGTGAGAAATGATGCACTATAATAGAAATCACCTGCATTCCCTGCAGGCATCTTCAGCCTCTTTTCATCCACAAGGTTAGCTCTGCAGGGAAATTACGCATTTCAGCTTCCTCCACTTTGGAATCAGCGACTTATGCCGTATGTGGGACTTTAATAAATAATAGAAAGAAAATGGGTCATTTTGCGAGCTGGTAGTGGCTGGTTGCATGATGACGATGATTGCAATCATCATTTAAAATTTTGCATGTGAAGAGAGAGCTTTCCTCAAACCTGCAGGAATCTAGTTTTGTGGCATGATCTTCATGTATGTATGTTTTAAAATTTTTATTTCGAGCTATAAAGCAGTCACGGAAACAAATCAAGATCAAGCACAAACCTGGATGAGCATGGTAGACTCCAACATATCAGAGATATAAGAAAGAAATAATTTTTATATGGAATGAATTTTCTTGGTTTTTCCTTATATCCTTCTTCTCTGAAATAATTTAAAGCAATAGGTTATTTTCTCTTTGAATTATTTTGAGACGAAAAGAGAGATTTTTGAAAAGTGAATTTAGTGTGGTTTGTGTTTTGCCAAGTGTTAACTAGGTACTGAATATCATGACCCCCTTGTTTTGTTTTGTTTTTAATATGTCTTTGCAAATTGGGTACCAGGGTACCATGATTTTATTGATCATAAAAAGAATTATATGTACTTATGGGAAGTATCATTTAATATCAGTTAAATGGAAGTTATTGAACTAAAGTCCTGTTTGGGCATGAATGGGGTTTTGCCCCCGAGGGAACATTTGGCAATGTTTGGAGACATTTTTGGTTGTCATACTTGGGAGTGCTAGTAGAGTCTAGTGTGTAGAGGTCAGGTATGCTATCAAACATCCTAAATCACACAAAATACACTTATCCAGCCCCCAACATTAATGTGGCCAAGGTTGAGAAACCAAGTGTTAGAGTCCAATGTGGTTCCTTTTCTTCACTTCTTGACTTAAGTGTCAAGACTTAAGTGTTGCTTCAAATATTATTTTCCCATTTCTCATGCATAGAACACTTGTTCTTCCTGGTAAACAAGCTTGCTTTATTCAATAGTAAAAGCTACACTTGACGAATCTTTCTGTCCAGGAGAACAGGAGGGCCACATTGGTTATATCTAATAAAAGCCAAGATTCCTAATTCATTTATTAATCCATTTATTCAACTAACGTTTATGAAAGGTATTCTAAGTGTCAAGTACTCTTCAAGGTATGGCAAATACAGAAATGAACAAAATTCTGACTTCATGGGGTTTTTATTTAATAGAGGAGGGCCCATCGATCAAAACATATGTAACATATGTGCATGCAGACAGATGTACTTATAGAGATACAGACATGAATGCTGCAGAGAGACATAAACAGAGCAGGGGGATGGGGAGTGATGGAGGTAGAGGTTGCAGTTAAAAGTAGGGTGGTCGAGGAAGGCCTCAGTGAAAAGCACATCTCAGTAAAGATCTAAAGGCCACAAGGGAGCAAGGCACTCAGCTATCTAGGAGAAGAGCATTCCAGACAAAGCGAACAGCAAGTGCACAGGCCCTGCGTTACAGCAAAGTGCTGCGTGGCTGAGGCAGAGTAAGTAAAGGGTAGAATGTAAATCAGAGATGCAGGAGCCAGATCACCGAGGGCCCTGAAGACAATGGCTTTCATGCCGGAAGAGTTGGAGACCTTGAAAGGACTTTGAGCAGGACCTCTCTGGGTTCAACCGAGCTATTGTGAGGCTTCATCTCTCTCAGCCTCTGTGCTCTTCAATCATATTCAAGAGTGTAAGCAGATGAAATGGCAGGGCAAAGATTCGAATGTCAGCCTTGGCTTGTAGCTGTGATGAATACAGTGCTCCCTGGCCGACAGGGCTTATTCATGTGCAGAAACTGGACACTCTAAAGAACACGACACAACAAAACCCCCAGACCAGAAAGGTAATTTATAGCACTGGGGATGAAAGGGAGGCAGGTGATGTGGGTGTGACACTGTGACTGGCAGGCAATGATCAAACAGAGAGCATGAGGGTGCCGGTGAGCAGAACCTTCATCACACTTGCTGAACCAGAACGCTGGTCTCAATGATAGCAAGCCTGCAGGACAGGTGCCCTGCATCTGATGTGGCCCTGTTGATGCCACCAATGGATGGGAATTATTCTCACTTGACATGAAGGTTCACTGCTGTCTTGCCCCAGTCCTCAGCCTCCCTCCTTCCCTGAGACGGAACAAGGCTTAGGATGAGTTAAGGGCTGAGGAAATGAGGTGAGGGTGCAGATTGAAGTGAAGCTGAAGGTGGGGGAGCATGATGGGGAGCACTGATGTCTCTGGTTCAAAATATTTGGAAATAAAAAGAAGTACTTTTACAGCTTGGGTTAGGGTTAAATACCGGATCAAAAAAACAACACCAACATTCTCCATGAACAAATGATAGCATCAATCTGTTCATATCATATTTTCTTCACAAAATATCCTACAACAGTAGTAATATTACCTAGAAACAAGACTTAATTTCTTAGGAAATAGGGAATAAAGATATTAAATCAAAGGTTCTGAACCTACTTTTAATGGCTTCTGTTAGGGAATTTGGGGAGAGAAAATACAAAAGGGACATTTGGGAAACTAAGTAATGCCATATTCAGCCTGGATTTTGAGTGAGGGATCAGAAGAGAGAATCCTGGGGTGACCAGAGGAGATTCCAAGGCCCCGCACTGGATCCTTCAATTCAGGGGAACTTCTTGGAAAAACAATTTGATGACCAACTGTGGCAGAAACATGTTTTGAAAATTCTCAGTTCACATGTGTGTGAACCGTAATAAATATCAGAAGCTACATGTAAGACAAATGTTTGGGTTGAAAAAAAGTAATGAAATGTGCTGTCCCAAGTACTCACTTCTTCAGGATTTTGTTAATCCTCCTCCTTAGACTAAATATTAATAATAAGAACAAATTGTAACTGTGCTCAGTCACATAGAGAGGCTGAGGACACATAGAGAGTCTGAGGATTCACTCAATCACAAGGGCAGTTCTTTGTTTGTTCTTTCCTTCTCTCCTTTTCACCTTCTTGACGGGTGAAGCTATAAGGAACAGACACTTTGACACAGTGCCTGGGTGGTGATCATAGGACCAATAATGACTGCAGAACACTCTGTGGTCTCTGTGACTCAGGCTCTGCTCTGGCCCTTCATGTGTGGTCCCTCCTGTGGAACACGAGCTTCAGTAGATGTTAGTTCTTAGTTGCACAAAGTACTTTTACTCCAAGAGATATTTTAATCTATGATTGAAATACAGGAAATTAACATTTCTCATCCATAGGTGAGCTTTTTTTTTTTTTTTTTTTGGCCACACCACGTGGCATGTGGGATCTTAGTTCCCCCACCAGGGATCAAACCCGTGCCCCTGCAGTGGAAGTGCAGAGTCCAAACCACTGGACTACCAGGGCAGTCCCCATAGCTGAGCTTTAAATAGAGAAGAAAGTGGAGAGAACTCATCTTTTTGGAATATGGAAAACTAAGAGGAAAACTTTGAGACTGTGCAGGAAATGGAGGGTGAATCAGATAAGGGAGAAAATGGATTTACAGCTGGAAAGGGTTTGGAGAAAATTAGTAGTTGGCACTGACTGGCAATGACCTAGGGCCTGGTGGATCTGATGATGCTAGTTAGGGGGTTAGTTAGGTGGGACCAACAGAGGGTAGGACAGTGTATTTACCAGGTCGGGAGACAGACAAGTGGGGCTAGAGCATTCCCTCCAGCATTAAGTCTTCCCTCCAGCATTAAGCATCACATAATTATGTACTGTCACATGTCCTGGGGACTGGGTAAATTTGCTACTGTTAGTCTTACTTATTCTGTTCATTTTAAAAAACTGAGATTTTCAATTAAACTATACTATGTAAGAGCTACTTATATGTACATAGTTTTAAGTAAGAAGCTTTAGAATAACTCCACTCACTAGGTATGATACACTTAGACTCTTTCATTAACACTCTTGTGGTTTCAGAAAACTATTTCCTTCCTTCCTTCCTTCCTTCCAATAATTTGAATCTCTAGCCAAGACTCTAGCTGATGAGAACACTATGAAATTTTAGTCCAGCTGTTACTTCCAGAAGGTTCAACTGATGTCCTCATACCTTTAGTAAGCAGAATAAAAATCTGCTCCTCTGCTGTTTAACCTTGTGGTATAACTCTTTTCCTTCACATTCTCCAGCTGGTCAGGGACTTAAAACTGACAATGAGTTTTTCAAGACATAAACTGGCCAGGATAACGTAACTCATACAGACAGTGCTTTCTTGGTTCACCCCATTCCATTCTGAGAGCAGTCTGAGGGATGAGGATATAGCTGTTCTCTTCCTCTTCTCTCACAAGGGGACTGGGTGCCTACAAGGGCTCATTATGAGAAAATCTTACCACCGGTTTCAGATGGCAAATTACTAAAGAAAAATCTTGCCAAACTGGAATGCCTAGGAAGAAACAAAAACAGTTGGAGGAAATTCAAGAAAAGAGTCAGACATAGCAGTTCCTGTACCCAATCCCATGAGACCAAGGGATAGAAGGTCTAATTCTGACATGGGCAAGGGCAAAAGCAATGAAGATTTCTTCTCATACTGAGTTCAGGGTGGTATATTTTGGAACAAGTGCCCATAACGCTGGTGCCAAGAGATTTACATTTCCATGGCAGAGTATATAAAATGCAAGAAAAGATAAAAGATGAAGGAGGAATAAAAACAAAATCTTTTAGCGTGATTTATGCTTGATTTAGCTTCTGGTTTACCATCAGACATTGCTCTGCCCTTGCAAATGGAACATGGAATTCCATTTCTGAGTAATTTATGTCCAAAAATGCAAAAGCTTACAGGGCTATGGAGGCTTGAGCCTCAACTCTTTATGGAGTAAGATATTTCAAAAATGGCAGATCCTCCAGGGATAAGACATTTGGGAAATGCTATCAAGAGGAAGTGCATGCAATTCTCCAGCAGCAGAAGTAAGGTGTCTGAAGTCTCTGTAGAACCTTTGGGATGATGTGGGGAAAGGGGATGATATTAATTGAGCCAGGAGTATATTATTAGAGCCCTGTTAAGATGTAAACTAAATTCCACTCTAACAGAAGCTTTTCCATTATCTCAATATATCAGAAGGAAACTACAAAGTCATAAATGGATGTCTTTGCCCCTAGGAAATATCAAAGAACTTGGTACCACTAATTCTTTATGAAAACGTTTAAACTTATTTTAGGTTTATTACAGGTATCACTAGAATATTTTTTCTCATCTGGGGTTTTAAAAGTGCTTTTAAGATCATAAATGTTTCTCCTCCAACATATTATGTTGAAGGGAAAATAGTATAATTCTACAACAAAAATATTATACTATAAACTATACCTATAGTTATGTCTCTGATTTTGTTCCTGATACTGTTTCTTTGGACCTTCTTTGTGTTTTCAAAATTATTTTGGCAGAAGACATTAGTGTGCATTAATCTTGATTCAAAAAACTATCTTTTATTTGATCCTATTGTGTAATTTTTTCCTGTTTTATTAATTTATGTTCTTACCTTCATTTCTCATTTCTTTTGAGTTAATTCTATTGTCCTCCTAACTTCTTGAGTTGGACTTTTATCTCATTAACTTTGTAGCCTTTCTTAATTTCTAATACAATCAAACTCTAATATATTAGTCTCCATTCAGGGAGTTTTAGTGTAAGGTGATGATTTTTTTCCAAATTTTATATATGAAGATTCTCATATACATTGTTCATTGTTACAGCAGCAAAAAGATCTAACAATAAGGAAATTGCCTTGCATATTTTGTATTCACCTACTAAAGCATTATATAATCTAAAATGATCAGAAAGCCCATGTGGTAAAATGGTGAAATAATTTAATTGAAAAGTAGAGAGTATTAATTAATGTTTACCTTTATGAAAAAGAAGTTCATATGGACAAGGAATTAAAAGAACCAGAAAAATTGTCTCAGTGAATAGAAATTTAATTTGGTTTTAAATCTTTTTTGTTATAAATTTTAGATGAATAATTTTCAGAAATATGTGGAGAATTTTTGCCTTCAAGACGAAATGTTAGTTATTTGGACAATCAGTTGTTATAGTCTACTTCATTTTTCCAAAGACAGAGAAGTGCATTATTGTTATTCCTTTATATGGCATTAGAGTAGAGTGGGTAGAAGGACTTTTTATTTTGATCTTCCTCCTTTGGATTGGCAAGACTATGTGAGACAAATGCTTCACATAAAGTTGGTTAAGCTGTATGTAATACCACTCACTGCTGGACTAAATTATAGTAACTACTCAGACGTTGAATGAAGATAAAAGAAAAGATGCAGAATGCACACACTAATAATAGGATACTTGAAAACATCATTTGGCAAGTGGATAAAAAATAAGTATAGATATAAAACATCTTAAAAACTTAATAGGATGAATCTTTTGGATTTATATCAGACTACACCTTGACAATAGAGAATATACCTTCTTCACTGTTGGGGAAGTAAGTTACAAATACAAGAATGGGGAATACTAGAATGAACCCTTTTGAGGACTGAGAAGAGTGACGTCCAACAATAATCTGCATGGTCTGGGAGGCACTGATCTAAATTCTTCCAATTCTGTAGGCTTAGCTTGAATTCCTTCTCCCTAAGTCTTCTTGTGGAACCCCTTCCTCCAAAATTTTTCTCTTTGGAGCTGATAGCTCTTATTGCCTTTACCAGTCACCTGAGAAAAAATCACCTGCTCATTATTTATTCCTGTGAAATTTGACTCTCACTCCAAACCTCTATTAAAACTCTTTTCTTGGAAGTTTTCACCATCACCAAATTCAAGAGTGTTTTTCTCAGCTCTTAATCTCTTAACACCATTAGTTGTCAGGGCTCCTTGTAAAGGTGGCTGATTCCAGACTGGAGAAGTGTAAGTATAAGATAGGGAATATTTTGTTATACCACAGAGTAAAGAAATATTCAATAAATTGATGGGAAATGTTGTGAGTATAAAGGGTCCATTTTGAAGAGACTCTTGCTGACCAAATATGGTACAATTTGAACAGCAAAATAATTAGGTACAGCAATGAGTTATAAACTATTAAAAAATTAAAATTCATGAGTTCATACTGATGAGAGGATGGTAAGAGAGAAGAAAGAGGCAGAGGAGGATGAGGAAGAGCTGGCAAAACCTTGCTCACCTTAGAATACCATGTGTCAATGGTAAATGTGGAGAGAGTGCTAGAGCTCAAAAATCATTTTACAAATGTCATTGTAAAGCTTGGGACAGGCAAGGATCATCAATGAATGGTAAACCCAGGGGGAAATTTTTGATAATGAGTGTAATATTTGTATAGTATTAAAGTGTCTCTCCACAGACGTCTCATTAGTTACAAGAGAGAAAAAAAAGTAATTATATATTGGAGACATCCAGCAACACTGATAGGTGATCAAATTACATCACCAATAAGGAAAACGTAGACATCATGTACCTATCCTCAGATGTGATACCTGAAAAGGACATGACATTAAAGTCACTTATGCAGTTTTCTGGGAGAGGGAATATAAAGTGAACATTTCTAGGTATATATTTTGTATAGATGATACATAAAAATATATATTTTATATATATATGGAATACATATATATATTCCATGTATTTTTTCCCAGCTTTATTGAAATATAATTGACATATGACATTGCATATCTTTAAGATGTACAACATAATGATTTGATACACATATATATTGCAAGTGATTGCCAGAATAAGGGTAGTTAACACATCCTTCACCTCACATGATTACCATTTTTTTGTTGTAGTAATGGTGAGAACGTTTAAGATCTTCTCTCTTAGCAACTTTCAAGTATATAATACAGTACTGTTAACTATAGTCATCATGCTATACATTAGATCCCTAGAACTTATTCATCTTATAAATGGAAGTTTTTGTACCCTTTCACCAACCTTACCTCATTTTCCCCAGCCCCTGACCCCTGACACCCACCAACCTACTCTGTTTCTACAGGTCCCATGTTTTTTAGATTCCACATATAAGTGAGATCACACAGTATTTGTCTTTCTCTGTCTCACTTATTTCACTTAGCACAATTCCCTCAAGGTTTATCCATGTTGTTGCAAATGGCAGGATTTCCTTCTTTTTATGGCTAAATAATATTCCATTTCATAGGTGTATTACACATTTCCTTTATCCATTTATCCATGAGTGAACACTTAGGCTGTTTCCATGTCTAGACTATTGTAAGTAGCACTGCAATGAACATGGGGGTACAGATATCTCTTCCAGATAGTGATTTCATTTCCATTGGGTATATATCCAGAAGTGGGATTGTTGGATCATATTCATATGGATTTATTTATAATTTTCCAAGGAATCTTTAATGTTCTCCATTAGTGGATACACAAAATTACATTCCCACCAACAATGCACAAGGGTTGTCTTTTTGATAATAACCATTTTAACAGGTGTGGGTGATAGCACATTGTGGTTTTGATTTGTATTTCCCTGATAATTAGTGATATTGAGCACCTTTTCATGTACTTTCTGGTCTTTGGAAAAATGTCTATTCAGATTTTTTGCCCATTTTTAAATCAGATTATTTTTTTCTATTGAGTTGTATGAATTCCCTATATATTTTGCATATTAACCCTTTACCAGATATATGCTTTGCAAATATTTTCTCCCATTCCATAGGTTGCCTTTTTGTTAATTGTTTTTTGGTGTTTTGTTGTTGTTGTTGTTGTGTAGAAGTTTTTAGTTTGATGTAGTCCCAGTTGTTGATTTTTGCTTTTGTTGCTTGTGCTTATGGTGTCATATCCCAAAAGTCATTGTCAAGATGAATGTTAAGGAGATTTCCCACTATATTTTCTTCTAGGAGTTTTACAGTTTCAGGTCTTATATTTCAGTCTCTAATCCATTTCAAAGTAATTTTTGTGAGTGGTGTAAGATAGGGGTCCAATTT
Source organism: Eubalaena glacialis (assembly GCF_028564815.1). Classification (NCBI taxonomy): domain Eukaryota; kingdom Metazoa; phylum Chordata; class Mammalia; order Artiodactyla; family Balaenidae; genus Eubalaena; species Eubalaena glacialis. The sequence goes on from NC_083726.1 coordinate 91,454,577, forward strand.
CATTCTTTTGCATGTGTGTATCCAGTTTTCCCAGCACCATTGATTAATGAGACTATCATTTCCCCACCGAGTATTCTTGGCTCCCTTGTCAAACATTAGTTGCCCATATGTGTGTGGGCCTATATCTGGGCTTTCTGTTCTGTTCCATTAGTCTATGTGTTCAATGCCACTACTATGCTGATTTGATTACTATAGCTTTATGATATAGTTTGAAATCAGGAAGTAGGATACCTCCAGTTTTGTTCTTCTTTATCAAGAATGCTTTCACCATTCAGGGTCTTTTGCATTTCCATACAAATTTTGGATTGTGTTTCCTATTTCTGTGGAAAATGTCATTGAAATTTTACAGCAATTGCATTGAGTTTATATATGGCTCTAGGTAGTAGGAACATTTTAATACTGCTAACTCTTCTGATCCATGAACATGGGATATCTTTCCATTTATTTGTGTCTTCTTCAATTTCTTTCATCAAAGTCATAGTTTTCATTATATGACTCTTTCATCTCCTTGGTCAAATTTATTCCACAGTATTTTATTGTTTTTGATGCATGGATTGTTTTCTTTACTTTTTTTCCTATAGTTCATTGTTAGTGTATAGAAATGCAGCCAGGGGAGGAGCTTCAAGATGGTGGAAGACTAAGACGTGGAGATCACCTTCCTCCCCACAAATACATCAGAAATACATCTACACGTGGAAAAGCTCCTACAGAACACCTACTGAATGCTGGCAGGAGACCTCAGACCTCCCAAAAGGCAAGAAACTTCCCACATACCTGGGTAGGGCAAAAGAAAAAAGAAAAAACAGAGACAAAAGAATAGGGACGGGACCTGCACCAGTGGGAGGGAGCTGTGAAGGAGGAAAGGTTTCCACACACTAGGAAGCCCCTTCGCGGATGGAGACTGTGGGTGGTGGAGGGGGGAAGCTTCGGAGCCACAGAGGAGAGCGCAGCCACAGGGGTGCGGAGGGCAAAGCAAAGAGATTCCCACACAGAGGATCGGTGCCGACCAGCACTCACTAGCCCGAGAGGCTTGTCTGCTCACCCGCTGGGGTGGGCGGGGGCTGGGAGCTGAGGCTCAGGCTTTGGTCGGATCGCAGGGAGAGGACTGGAGTTGGCGGCGTGAACACAGCCTGAAGGGGGCTAGTGCCCCACAGCTAGCCGGGAGGGAGTCCGGGAAAAGGTCTGGAACTGCCAAAGAGGCAAGAGACCTTTTCTTGCCTCTTTGTTTCCTGGTGGGCGAGGAGAGGGGATTAAGAGAGCTGCTTAAAGGAGCTCCAGAGACGGGCGCGAGCCGCGGCTATCAGCGCGGACCCCAGAGACGGGCATGAGATGCTAAGGCTGCTACTGCCGCCTCCAAGAAGCCTGTGTACAAGCACAGGTCACTCTCCACACCTCCCCTCCTGGGAGCCTGCAGCCCACCACTGCCAGGGTCCCGTGATCCAGGGACAACTTCCCCAGGAGAACACACGGCGCACCTCAGAATGGTGCAACGTCATGCCGGCCTCTGCCACCACAGGCTCGCCCCGCACTCCGTATGCCTCCCTCTCCCCTGCCTGAGTGAGCCAGAGCCCCCGAAGCAGCTGCTCCTTTAACCCCGTCCTGTCTGAGCGAAGAACAAATGCCCTCAGGTGACCTACAGGCAGAGACAGGGCCAAAACCAAAAATGAATCACAGGAGCTGTGCGAACACAGAAGAGAAAGGGAAATCTCTCCCAGCAGCCTCAGGAGCCGTGGATTAAATCTCCACAATCAACCTGATGTACCCTGCATCTGTGGAATACCTGAATAGACAACGAATCATCCCAAATTGAGGAGATGGACTTTGGGAGTAATTATATATATATATTTTTTTTCCCCTTTTTCTCTTTTGTGAGTGTGTATACATATGCTTCTGTGTGTGATTTTGTCTGTATAGCTTTGCTTTCACCATTTGTCCTAGGGTTCTGTCTGTCCATTTTTTTTTTTTTGGTTTGGTTTGGTTTTTAGTATAGTTTCAGTGCTTGGTATCACTAGTGGAATTTTTTATTGCTTTGGTTGTTCTCTTCTTTCTTTTTTTTTTTAATTACTTAAAAAAAATTTTTAAGTTATTTTTTATTTTTTATTTTAATAACTTTTTAAAAATCTGTTTCTTTCTTTCTTTCTTTTCTTCTCCCTTTTATTCTGAGCTGTGTGGATGACAGGCTCTTGGTTCTCCAGCCAGGCGTCAGGGCTGTGCCTCTGAGGAGAGCCAAGTTCAGGACATTGGTCCACCAGAGACCTCCCAGCTCCACGTAATATCAAACAGGGAAAATCTCCCAGAGATCTCCATCTCAATGCCAAGACCCAGCTCCACTCAACGACCAGCAAGCTACAGTGCTGGACACCCTATGCCAAACAACTGGCAAGACAGGAACACAACACCACCCATTAGCAAAGAGGTTGCCTAAAATCATAATAAGGTCACAAACAGCCCAAAACACACTACCAGATGTGGACTTGCCCACCAGAAAGAAAAGATTCAGCCTCATCCACCAGAACACAGGCAAGAGTCCCCTCCACCAGGAAGCCTACATAACCCACTGAACCAACGTTAGCCACTGGGGCAGACACCAAAAACAATGGGAACTACAAACCTGCAGCCTGCGAAAAGGAGACCCCAAACACAGTAAGTTAAGCAAAATGAGAAGACAAAGAAACACACAGCAGATGAAGGAGCAAGGTAAAAACCCACCAGACCTAACAAATGAAGAGGAAATCAGCAGTCTACCTGAAAAAGAATTCAGGATAATGATAGTAAAGATGATCCAAAATCTTGGAAATAGAATGGAGGAAATACAACAAACATTTAACAAGGACGTAGAAGAACTAAAGAGCAAACAAACAATGATGAACAACACAATAAATGAAATTAAAAATTCTCTAGAAGGGATCAATAGCAGAATAACTGAGGCAGAAGAACGGATAAGTGACCTGGAAGATAAAATAGTGGAAATAACTACTGCAGAGCAGAATAAAGAAAAAAGAATGAAAAGAATTGAGGACAGCCTCAGAGACCTCTGGGACAATATTAAACGCACCAACATTCGAATTATAGGGGTCCCAGAAGAAGAAGAGAAAAAGAAAGGGACTGAGAAAATATTTGAAGAGATTATAGTTGAAAACTTCCCTAATATGTGAAAGGAAATAGTTAATCAAGTCCAGGAAACACAGAGAGCCCAATACAGGATAAATCCAAGGAGAAACACACCAAGACACATATTAATCAAACTATCAAAAATTAAATAGAAAGAAAAAATATTAAAAGCAGCAAGGAAAAACAACAAATAACATACAAGGGAATCCCCATAAGGTTAATAGCTGATCTTTCAGCAGAAACTCTGTAAACCAGAAGGGAGTGGCAGGACATGTTTTAACTGATGAAAGGGAAAAAACTACAACCAAGATTACTCTATCCAGCAAGAAACTCATTCAGATTTGATGGAGAAATTAAAATCTTTACAGAGAAGCAAAAGCTAAGATAATTCAGCACAACCAAACCAGCTTTACCACAAAAGCTAAAGGAACTTCTCTAGGCAGGAAACACAAGAGAAGGAAAAGACCTACAATAACAAACCCAAAACAATCAAGAAAATGGTAATAGGAACATACATATCAATAATTACCTTAAATGTAAATGGATTAAGTGCTCCAACAAAAAGACATAGACTGGCTGAATGGATACAAAAACAAGATCCATATATATGCTGTCTACAAGACACACATTTCAGACCTAGGGACACATACAGAATGAAAGTGAGGGGATGGAAAAAGATATTCCATGCAAAGGGAAATCAAAAGAAAGCTGGAATAACAATGCTCATACCAGACAAAATAGATTTTAAAATAAAGACTATTACAAGAGACAAAGGAGGACACTCCATAATGATCAAGGGATAAATCCAAGAAGAAGATATAACAGTTGTAAGTATTTATGCACCCAACATAGGAGCACCTCAATACATCAGGCCAATAATAAAAGCCATAAAAGAGGAAATCGACAGTAACACAATCATAGCAGGGGACTTTGACACCCCACATTCACCAATGGACAGACCATCCAAAATGAAAAAAAATAAGGAATCACAAGCTTTAAATGATACATTAAACAAGACGGACTTAATTGATATTTATAGGACATTCCATCCAAAAACAACAGAATACACTTTCTTCTCAAGTGCTCATGGAACATTCTCCAGGATAGATCATATCTTGGGTCACAAATCAAGCCTTGGTAAATTTAAGAAGATTGAAATTGTATCAAGTATCTTTTCCGACCACAACAGTATGAGACCAGATATCAATTACAGGAAAAAATCTGTAAAAAATACAAACACATGGAGGCTAAACAATATGCTACTAAATAACCAAGAGATCACTGAAGAAATCAAAGAGGAAATCAAAAAATACCTAGAAACAAATGACAATGAAAATACAACGGCCCAAAACCTATGGGATGCAGCAAAAGCAGTTCTAAGAGGGAAGTTTACAGCAATACAATCCTACCTTAAGAAACAACAAACATCTCAAATAAACAACCTAACTTTACACCTAAAGCAATTGAGAAAGAAGAGCAAAACAACCCCAAAGTTAGCAGAAGGAAAGAAATCATAAAGATCAGATCAGAAATAAATGAAAAAGAAATGAAGGAAACGATAGCAAAGATCAATGAAACTAAAAGCTGGTTCTTTGAGAAGATAATCAAAATAGATAAACCATTAGCCAGACTCATCAAGAAAACAAGGGAGAAGACTAAAATCAATAGAATTAGAAATGAAAAAGGAGAAGTAACAACTGACACTGCAGAAATACAAAGGATCATGAGAGATTACTACAAGCAACTCTATGCCAATAAAATGGACAACCTGGAAGAAATGGACAAATTCTTAGAAATGCACAACCTTCCGAGACTGAACCAGGAAGAAATAGAAAATTTGAACAGACCAATCACAAGCACTGAAATTGAAACTGTGATTTAAAATCTTCCAACACACAAAAGCCCAGGACCAGATGGCTTCACAGGCGAATTCTATCAAACATTTAGAGAAGAGCTAACACCTATCCTTCTCAAACTCTTCCAAAATATAGCACAGGGAGGAACACTCCCAAACTCATTCTACAAGGCCACCATCACCCTGATACCAAAACCAGACAAAGATGTCACAAAAAAAGAAAACTACAGAGCAATATCACTGATGAACATAGATGCAAAAATCAGAACTAAATACTAGCAAACAGAATCCAACAGCACATTAAAAGGATCATACACCATGATCAAATGAAGTTTATCCCAGGAATGCAAGGATTCTTCAACATACGCAAATTAATCAATGTGATACACCATATCAACAAATTGAAGGATAAAAACCATATGATCATCTCAATAGATGCAGAGAAAGCTTTTGACAAAATTCAACACACATTTAGGATAAAAACCCTCCAGAAAGTAGGCATAGAAGGAACTTACCTCAACATAATAAAGGCCATGTATGACAAACCCACAGCCAACATTGCTCTCAATGGTGAAAAACTGAAACCATTTCCTCTAAGATCAGGAACAAGACAAGGTTGCCCACTCTCACCACTGTAATTCAACATAGTTTTGGAAGTTTTAGCCACAGCAATCAGAGAAGAAAAAGAAATAAAAGGAATCCAAATCAGAAAAGGAGAAGTAAAGCTGTCACTGTTTGCAGATGACATGATACTCTACGTAGAAAATCCTAAAGATGCTACCAGAAAACTACTGGAGCTAATCAATGAATTTGGTAAAGTAGCAGGATACAAAATTAATGCACAGAAATCTCTTGCATTCCTACATACTACTGACGAAAAATCTGAAAGTAAAATTAAGAAAACACTCCCATTTACCATTGCAACAAAAAGAAAATACCTAGGAATAAACCTACCTAAGGAGACAAAAGACCTGTAGGCAGAAAATTATAAGACACTGATGAAAGAAATTAAAGATGATACAAATAGATGGAGAGATATACCATGTTCTTGGATTGGAAGAATCAACATTGTGAAAATGACTCTACTACCCAAAGCAATCTACAGATTCAATACAATCCCCATCAAACTACCACTGGCATTTTTCACAGAACTAGAACAAAAATTTTCACAATTTGTATGGAAACACAAAAGACCCCGAATAGCCGAAGCAATCTTGAGAACGAAAAACGGAGCTGGAGGAATCAGGCTCCCGGACTTCAGACTCTACTACAAAGCTACAGTAATCAAGACAGTATGGTACTGGCACAAAAACAGAAATATAGATACATGGAACAGGATAGAAAGCTCACAGATAAACCCACGCACATATGGTCACCTTATCTTTGATAAAGGAGGCAAGAATATACAATGGAGAAAAGACAGCCTCTTCAATAAGTGGTGCTGGGAAAACTGGACAGCTACATGTAAAAGACTGAAATTAGAACACTCCCTAACACCATACACAAAAAAAAACTCAAAATGGATTAAAGACCTAAGTGTAAGGCCAGACACTATTAAAACTCTTAGAGGAAAACATAGGCAGAACACTCTATGACATAAATCACAGCAAGATCCTTTTTGACCCAGCTCCTAGAGAAATGGAAATAAAAACAAAAATAAACAAATGGGATCTAATGAAACTTAAAACCTTTTGCACAGCAAAGGAAACCATAAACAAGACGAAAGGACAACCCTCAGAATGGGAGAAAATATTTGCAAATGAAGCAACTGGCAAGCGATTAATCTCCAAAACATACAAGCAACTCATGCAGCTCAATATCAAAAAAACGAACAACCCAATCCAAAAATGGGCAGAAGACCTAAATAGACATTTCTCCAAAGAAGATATACAGACTGCTAACAAACACATGAAAGAATGCTCAACATCATTAAACATTAGAGAAATGCAAATCAAAACTACAATGACATATCATCTCACACCGGTCAGAATGGCCATCATCAAAAAATCTACAAACAATAAATGCTGGAGAGGGTGTGGAGAAAAGGAAACCCTCATACACTGTTGGTGGGAATGTAAATTGATACCGCCACTATGGCGAACAGTATGGAGGTTCCTTAAAACACTAAAAATGGAACTACTATATGACCCAGCAATCCCTCTACTGGGCATATACCCTGAGAAAACCATAAATCAAAAAGAGTCATGTACCACAATGTTCATTGCAGCTCTATTTACAATAGCCAGGACATGGAAGCAACCTAAGTGTCCATCGACAGATGAATGGATAAAGAAGATGTGGCACATGTATACAATGGAATATTACTCAGCCATAAAAAGAAACGAAATTGAATTATTTTTAGTGAGGTGGATGGACCTAGAGACTGTCATACAGAGTGAAGTAAGTCAGAAAGAGAAAAACAAATACCGTATGGTAACACTTATATATGGAATCTAAAAGAAAAAAAAAAAAAAAGGACATGAATGACCTACGGGCAAGACAGGAATAAAGAGACAGACCTACTAGAGAATGGACTTGAGGACACAGGGAGGCGGAAGGGTAAGCTGGGACAAAGTGAGAGAGTGGTAGTGTATATATGGACATATATACACTACAAAATGTAAAATAGATAGCTAGTGGGAAGCAGTCGCATAGCCCAGGGAGATCAGCTCGGTTGTTTGTGACCACCTAGAAGGGTGGGATAGGGAGGGTGAGAGGGAGGGAGATGCAAGAGGGAAGAGATATGGGGATATATGTATATGTATAACTGATTCATTTTGTTATAAAGCAGAAACTAACACACCATTGTAAAGCAATTATACTCCAATAAAATTGTTTTTAAAAACCCAAAAAACAAACAAACAAACAAAAAAGCTAATCTGCCTCAAAATGAACCTCCAGGGACTTCCCTGGTAGTCCAGTGGTTAAGCCTCTGTGCTTCCACTTCAGCGGGCACAGGTTTGATCCCTGGTTAGGGAACTAAGATCCCTCATGCCAAGAGGTGCAGCCAAAAATTGAAAACAAAAACCAAAAAAAAAAAAAAAAGAAATGCAACCAGTTTTTGTATGTTAACTTTATATCCTGCAACTTTACTGAATTTGTTAGTTCTAACAGTTTTTTAGTGGAGTCTTTAGGATTTTTATGTATAATATTATGCCATCTGCAAACAGAGACAATTTTACTTTTCCTTTATGATTTGAATAACTTTTATTTCTTTTTCTTGCCTGATTGCTCAATTTACATCTTTTTATATTCTGTATCCATTAACAAATTGTTGGGACTATAGTTATTTTCAATACTTCAGTCATTTAACCTTTATACTAGAGTTAAGTGACTAACAGTCCACCATATTACAGTATTGGAATATTCTGAATTTGACTATGTACTTACCCTTACCACTATATTTTGTTTTTCATATGTATAATCCATGTCTTTATCTTCATGTTGTTGTTGTCATTTCTGGAAGATTTTCCTCAAATTTATCTTCCAGTATTACACTGAATTTTTAATTTTTGCCAGCATGTTTTTAACATCCAAAGTTTTCTTGGTTCTTTGATAATCCCTTTATATTGTCTCCTCTTGTTTCATGGATGCAATATCTATTCCTATCTCTCTGAGGACATGATAGATGTTTTAAAGCTATTTTTTTCTCCCTGAACTATCTGTTTCCTCCATGATCCTTTCGTTTGCTTGTCTTGGTCTGTGTCTTTCATATTAGAGGCTTTCTTTTCTACTGTCTCAATTGTATCCCACAAAACTATCTCATTGTGAAATATTTTCAACATATTATTGAGCACCCACTCTGTGCAGTGTACCACAGAGGATATGAGAGAGAGGAAGGGACCTAATCTCTAATCTAATGCAGTAGCCTGAAACCCAAGAAAAGACACATGTAAACCATAAACCAAGAGGTGACACAGGAAACCTCCCTGCATCATATGTTTCATTTATTAAAAGGTAGAAGGAGGAGGAAGTAAAGAAAAAAGAAGAGGAAAAAGAAGGAAGGAGAAGAAAAAGAGCTTTTAAAAAAGAAAAGAAAGCTAAGTATAATGTATATGTGACAAATGAGTGATAGAATATGTACTATAGGAGTCAAAAGCTGAAAGAGATTTTTATGGCTTGGATGATTGGGGGAAGATTAGGCAGCAAGCCAGGCTTGACCTGGTCATTGAAGGACAGAAACACATCAAGGAAGAGAGCAAAAGGAAGGATAATACAGAACATGGGGGAAAACAAGCTTATTTACGAATATGGGATTAAGAAGTGTGTGCTATAAGATGGTGGATTCCAAACACTGGAATCACTCAGGCTTTTAGATTTCGGGTGAGGCCTGAAAATGTGTATTTTAAAAATACACGTCATGGGGTTTCCCTGGTGGCGCAGTGGTTGAGAATCTGCCTGCCAATGCAGGGGACATGGGTTCGAGCCCTGGTCTGGGAAGATCCCACATGCTGCGGAGCAACTAGGCCCGTGAGCCACAACTACTGAGCCTGCGTGTCTGGAGCCTGTGCTCCGCAACAAGAGAGGCCGCGATAGTGAGAGGCCCGCGCACCGCGATTAAGAGTGGCCCCCACTTGCCGCAACTAGAGAAAGCCCTCGTACAGAAAGGAAGACCCAACACAGCCATAAATAAATAAATAAATAAAATTAAAAAAATATATATATATATATATACGTCAGATGCTTCTTAGGTAGTCAGCCAAGAATGTGTTCTTGTTAAAGAATAGAATGGAATTGGTTTGGAAAAGTAATCTGGTGACAAATTGTAGCATGCTTAAATTCTGGACTAAGGTTGACCTTATGCCTTATCCAAGAGAGTATTGATTATGCTTTTCCTAAAGGTGGTGACTTTACACCCTTGTGAGTGCCCAGCAATATTATCATGCGATTATATGAGAGAGGAGCTAAAGTGGGTAAACTCAGGAGCCAATAACGAGGAGGTTACTTTATTAATTTAGGAATGAGCCAATAAGTGTCTGCCCTGGTTCTGGAAGCATGGTTGATGGGAAGAAGCATATAGGAGAAAGACATTTTAAAAATCAAGATGAATGATTGTGGAGAGAACATTGTTGAAGATGAGAAAAGTATAGATTAGTTGACTGGGAGAATGATAGAACTAGTGATGGAAATGGGGAGAAAAAGACGATTTTAGGTAAAATGTTGAATCTGGGCTTAAATGCACTGAATTTCAGGTAACTAGCCAAACCAGAGTTAACTAGCATCACATTTCCAAAGTGAAGAAAAAAACGAGTTTTAGACTCCTTATTGGTTGGTGCCCCAGGCCACACCTTAGTTGGCCAGCCTTATAATTGGGCTGTAGTTGACTTTATAAACCCTCCATCATTAAGAGGCTGAACATCATTTCTTTTTTTTTTTTAACAACTTTATTGGAGTATAATTGCTTTACAATGGTGTGTTAGTTTCTGCTTTATAACAAAATGAATCAGCTATACATATACATATATCCCCATATCTCCTCCCTCTTGCATCTCCCTCCCACCCTCCCTATCCCACCCCTCTAGGTGGTCATAAAGCACCAAGCTGATCTCCCTGTGCTATGCATCTGCTTCCCACTAGCTATCTATTTTACAGTTGGTAGTATATACAAGTCCATGCCACTCTCTCACTTTGTCCCAGCTTACCCTTCCCCTTCCCCGTGTCCTCAAGTCCATTCTCTACGTTTGCATCTTTATTCCTGTCCTGCCCCTATGTTCTTCAGAACCATTTTTTTTCTGTTTTTAGATTCCATATATATGTGTTAGCATACGGTATTTATTTTTCTCTTTCTGACTTACTTCACTCTGTATGACAGTCTCTAGGTCCATCCACCTCACTACAAATAACTCAATTTCGTTTCTTTTTATGGCTGAGTAATATTCCATTGTATATATGTGCCACATCTTCTTTATCCATTCCTCTGTCGATGGACACTTAGGTTGCTTCCATGTCCTGGCTATTGTAAATAGAGCTGCAATGAACATTGTGGTACATGACTCTTTTTGAATTATGGTTTTCTCAGGGTATATGCCCAGTAGTGGGATTGCTGGGTCATATGGTAGTTCCATTTTTAGTTTTTTAAGGAACCTCCATACTGTTCTCCATAGTGGCTGATGAACATCCTGAAGGTAGAAACAAATGGACAGAGTACTTATACACTTTCATGTGTGTTCACCTGAAACCCCAGCTTTCTACCCAGAATATGGGATATCCTAAACCAGCCACAGCTGAAGGTGGTGCTCTTCCCCTTACTGCTTTTCATGATGCCACACTCATGGTTCTCCTCACCAGTGGGTATCCTTTGTCTGGTTGCTATACTACAGACCGTGGTGAGATGGGATGTCTTGTCTTTAAATAAAGTCTGAAATACTGATTAATATACTGGACCAGATGTTCTAATTTCTGAGTCAAGATCATGTTTTGCAACTTAAAGTGATTTACTACTACTTAAGAGCAACCACGAAAGTCATTGAAACTGCCAGAAATTTTATCCAGTAGAAAGGGTTAAATAACTGAGACCTCGGGAGATAAAATTAAAATTGCATTCTGAATATCTACCATGAGTTGTACTTTCTTAACGCACCTTTTACAATAGTATAAATAATATCTAATGCAAAGCATCATGTTGTATTTCAAGTATAGTATATCATTCAAGAATTATTTATTGAGTCTCTGCTCTTTGCTAAGCACCATTTAGACGCTGCAGGTACCGTTGTGAAATAAACAGACATTGTGCCCACCCGGAAGCATTTTATCTATTCAGGGATTTCAGTTTCATAACTGCCTAAGTCCTTACCTATATTGTGTAAACCAAGCATTATTATTTTTGTTTTACAGAAGCTCAGAGAAGTTATGGTACTTACACGAAATCATGCAACTAGCATGCGGTGGGAAATGACTTCAAATTTCATTCTCTTTCACTGCGTCTCAGTGCATATACAGAAAATTAGGTTCACCCAGTTCAGAATGGATCTGGTCTGGTGCACGGGGGCTAGTGCTCTGAAGTTAATGTTCAAACTGCCCCTGAGCCATGACGTCAGGGAGGGAGGCGTGAGGGTGGGGACAGAGGAGACGGTTCTCACAATCTGCACAAATCACAGTCCCGAGGTGGAGGAATCAGTCTGGCGGCGTCATCTTCTGTCACCTTGTGAGACTCTGCTTCCTAGAACCAGTTTTAGAAAAACTGCTTTCTTATATTTCCCCCCATTTCCTGGAACATAAGTCTGTAGTAAACAAAATCCAAATTCCTTCAGGTATGCTTCGCCTCTGTAATTGCTGTTTATTTTTCTTTTTAGAAATGGTCTACTTTAAGGATGTCTATTCAATGTTAATGAGCTGTAGCATTTCGAGAAATACCTTATGAAATTCTGAAGCGTCAACATTTTCTTCAGGAATTTGTGGAAATGTAGAAGAAATCTGAGAGAAATATGGAGCCATCGATATTAGAAATGTAATGAGTCAGATTATTTTCTTTTGAAAGAGTGAAGTGTGAAAAGATCATTAGAAACAGAAATTGAACAAAAACAAATGATAAATTATAGATGTACGTATGCCTAGAGTGATTTTCATTTTGGTAGCAGTTACCTTTCTTTCCACTTGTTTGAGAATATAGAAGGGATAGCTTGCATTGCTTGAAACTGGGTCCTACTTTTTAATTAGGGTCACATAACCTCTCCTACACTTTCAAACATAAATAAAGACATACAAACCCTGAGCTATTAATAGTAGGTGTTGCCCACAGAGGAGCACCAGAGAGGGAAAGTCAGTCTCAGATGTGAAAAGGAAATAGATCATCTCCAAGGCTCCTCCCCCTGAGATACTGTGAGAGGTTGGCTATGAAAAGTGAATGATGACTGGATTTTTCTAGAATGGTGTATCGGGTGTACTTTTAAACCATTATGCTTAAAAATAGCTATGACGTGAGACCAGTAGCTTTGGCTCAGGTTTACATCTGTTCAGCATTTGATCTCGGGGACGCTTCTTCTCCTCCACCCTTGCCACTTTTTTTTATTGTCACCTACATTTTTAACATTGAAACCTTTCTACAAGTGAGAAGACATCATCAAATGTATACGTTACATGTATATGGTCATAAAGCCCTATTTGGAAAAACGGGTGATTCTTTTTTAAACATTTTCAGGCTTTATCGCAAGTTCGTACTTGCTGATGTGCTCATTTGTAGCAGTAATAGATGTGTTTGCTCTTGACTCAGTGGTCAACTCTACCACCACAGGTGACTGAATTTGATAACTGCAAACACTTATAAATGCAGAGCAAGGGCAGTTCCTCAACAGAGTACATGGAGGTCTTGCGTTGCTGCAAAACCATTCCTCAGAATGGTTCAATAGTATTTGTGAGTCTGAACATGCCTTTCTGCCCTTGGGTTCTATTTTCAACCTCTCATGTTTATATTCAACTTGAAATTTAATCTTCATAAATGCCTGGGTTTAAAATAGGCTGCAGGGTTTAAATATAAGAAAGATTTTCTGTGTAAAATAATAACCAGGCGTTTGACTCCCCAGGTCTTTTACTGAGTTGTCATTTTGTGATAGTTATTTGGTGACACCATTAATTTTATTCTGCCATTCAGAGAACCACTAAATTAGAATAATGTATTGTGCTTTCAATTAGACTCCATATAACCTTGTATCCCTTAATAACTGAATAGATGAGAAAATGCTATAAAGTATAATTCTTTACAATGGATCTATTTTCCTACTGCACACCTTCCTAAGATTATAAATGTGATCCCAAGGGAAAGTAATTCCATGACACTCTTCTAGCAAACATTAAGTATTGGATTCTGAAATCTTTGGTTACTAAACAAAAAAACATCAAGTCATAAAGGAGTATATTGGAGAAAAACCTACTTTTGCTTAACTAGCTCTCTTTTCAAATGTGCATAAATGAACAAACATCACCAGACGCAGAGATCGATTTATTAAGGAAGAACTTGCAAAAGTTATTAAATAAGAATACAGATGTGAGCTTGGCCAGCGCGGGATTCTGCCCTGTGCCCGTGTACACTGTGGGTGGGCAGGGAAGGGCCCATGTTCACCTTCAACCTTCAGGGGCCACCTTCAGATTCTGTTACCAACCCAGGGCAGAGGAAGCTGTTTTCTTGTCCTTCAAATCTTAATGAAGTATTTTTACTGGCACATATTTCTTGTTAATCTGTAAAACTTTAGATGGGCCTCTAAATCTTGTTATATTCTCTCTTGTCCATAAAAAGAAGTATATTTCTGAGGCACCATGCCACTGTAAAGGCTACTAACAGTATATTTGGAAGGCTTCAGAGTCCATCATTATCTTTTTCCCCTCTTATTTCCACTGTATCTTTGGGTGCCCCTTTTCTTCAGCTTTCTTCACTATTTGAAAATTTAGTTTGTACTAACAGACTAGCTATCTGTCCCAAACTCATTAAACACCCACTTAGATCTTGAAGATGGAAAGTTTCTTAATTTGATAAATACATTCTGAATATTTGTACTTTAGATATAAAACAAGGAAAAGATCAAGAAAGAAAAGTAAGTGTGGAAACAAAGAGGTCATGGTGAAATTTTATGAACACACCATTAGGAAACTGGGGACAATGTCAAAATCTTTAAACTAAAAAAAAAGAAAACAACTTAAATGGTTTCCAAAGTTCCGCAAGTTTTTGGCTCTAAAATCAGGCATGCTATGCTATATGATGACTTATCACATTGGATGTGCAGGGATTGGAAAATGATACTGATGCTTGGAATTAAATGGTAAAGCACCTTGAAGATTATACATATATGTCTTCAAGATATAAATATATATATAATCTTCTCTCCTTCACCCTCTACTCCAATATTTAGTATTGAGCTGGGCACACACTCCAAGTATTTAGTCAGTACTTGCTGATTGCTGAATCTTTAATTTTCTGTTTACTTTTCTCAGTAACAACAGAACACAACCAAGAAAGTGATCATATCTGTTTCCCTGGCGGGCATAAAAATGTAATTGACTTCATCATCCATTTCTTATGCACCTCACTCTTTTTGAAGATGAAAAGCTGGAGCGTAAACGTATGGCAGAGTTTTGTACACAACAAGCATGCCAGAACTGCTGCAGGATTTCTTTTTTATTATTAATTTAACTATTTCAGATGACAAGAAGTGTTGATGGCAACATCTTAAAAAGTCGTAAATCAAACTGTTGTTATTCCTTTGGAAGCTCACTCTCCTCTTAACTCTACTCATTGATACAACAGAAATCAACAGAATGTGTGTGGTTTCAAATCTTAGGTGGACTCTGTAAATCAAGTTAAAAGCGATGATATAATTGCCAAAAAAATCCATTTAAAGCTTAATTTAGTTAAAAAATAAAAGTGAGATTACTATAATTACTGTGTAATTACACTAGAAAACGAAAGCTTTTACATTTTAAGTTCAAAATTAAGCTCTCTTTTGTACTTGATTAGGTCCTTTGTACCATTTTTGGAAGAAGCTGGTCTCAGTACAGTCGGCTCTTCCGATTCAGATGCGGAACCGCAGATACCGAGGGCCCGAGCATACTACGTCATTTTATATAAGGGACTTGAGCATATGCAGGTTTCGGAATCCAAGGGGCCTCCTGGAACCAGTCCCCCCAGTGGATATGGGGACTTAAATAATGCATTTGGAAGAACCTTCCCTGTAGGCCTGCTGGTTTTATCTGAGCTGTTTCCCTTACTGCATAGTTTCTTATCCATCATTAACCTGTGGGCTCTCAATAAATGCCAGTTGAATGTATCTGGATGTTAAAGGCACCAAGTGAAGGAATCAGGCTAGAAATTGTCCCCCTGTCTTCTTTGTAGAATAGGTGCTCTTGGAGTAGGTGTTCATTTGACAAAATGAAATCAGGAGAACACCACACCATGTGAATTTGGTTTGGTTCATTCTGACAAGAAAATTTCCAGTGATTCATCTGAGCAATATTTCTCCTTTTATCAATCATAGCTCTGATAAATGAGTTTCTATTTATAAATGTTTTTGACCCCCTTGTTTAAGCAGTGGTGTGCTCAGAAAGAATGTTATCAAAGGTGTACCATCTCAGAGTGTAGTACATTCATCCATCCGTTAGCTTTACTAAAACTTTTCCTACTCTTGTTAGAAATTATAAAAGGCACAAATGGAAAATGTCTAATTTAGAATCAGAACCCCATAGAGGTCTAAAGAAAGAGTCCTAAATTGTTGCCAATTTTAAAAACAAAGAGTAACTCAGGGCAGGAGGATTAATCCCTTCATAATAATCTCACAGAGGGTTTGTGGAGCCTAAAAAGCATGATTCATTATTCTAATTTAATGGTTCTTAGTACAGCAGAATAAATTAACAACTAAGTGCCAGGGATAGTCCTAGGCCTCGGGGCTACAGGAGGAAACAAAACAGAAAACTCCTGCCCTTTTCAAGTGTATCATCTCATACAAGGAGATAGGCAATAAACAAATAACTAAAATACCACACTTTATTTTAAGGTATACATTTTTGCACATTTTCACACCTCAGAGACTTGTTTGTCTTACAGCTGCTGTTGGCCTGGTGTTAATCAAGATGTAGCTGTTAGTGCCTGTTCACATGCCTCAAAACTGATAAGAGTGAAGTTAGCATTTGGGGACAAAATCCTGGAGACACCAGCAGAGCACGTTGAGAATGGTGCAACACCAAACTCCTGATGGCACAAAGTATGGTGCTGAGTGGAGAGATGCCATGTCAATGGGTCTGAGTTACGTGATCCAGGGCATATTTAACTTCGTCTGAATATGATGAAATTTTAGGAATATCTTAAATGATGTATTTTGCTGATATTTTCCTGTTTGGTTTGCACAAGAGTGATATATAATAAAACCAATGTGTAGATAAGTCTAAAACAGCTCCTTCAGGGAGTGTAAAGTAATTTTGAAGTAATAAAAAAAAAGCAACATGTCAGTCTTATAGGTAGTAATTTTTAATTTAATTTATTTCATAATTAATTAAATTAACATAACATTATAGTGTTTCTTGTAACTGATGGTTTCTTTGGTGTGAGGAAATATATTATTTGTATATTACATGGTAATAAGTGCTTTAAAGAACACTAAGTCATGGAAAAGTGAATAGGTAATGTCATTGAGTGGGGCAGTTTGCAATTTTAATCAGGGTATCCAGGGAAGCCCTTGAGAAAGTGATCTTTAAATAAGACTTGAAGAAAGACTGAGCTGTGCAGACAGCTGAGAAGAGCATTCCAGGCAGAGTAGACAACCAGTGCAAAGGCCCTAAGCAGGAGCATGCCCAGCTTATTTGAGAAATAGCAAAGAAGCCATGTGGCTGAAATGGAATGAGAAAGGGCTGAAGTGGTAGATGAGGCTGAAGGTTAAGGGGGACCAGCTCACACAGGGCCCTGTAGGACACTGGAAGGAGGTACTTTTAGATATTAAGGATTTTCACATTTAACTCTAAATTATACAGGGGTCCATCACAGGATTTAAAAGATCACTGAAACTGCTAGATTGAGAAACAGACTGAAGGGAGACAAAGACAGAATCAGAGAGAATGGTTAGGAGGCTATCACCATGAACCGGAAGAAATATGATGGTGGCTTGGAGCAGGGTGGTAGCATTGTGAAGATCATGAGAAGTGATGGAATTCTTGACTCATTCTGAAGGTAGATCCAAAAGGTTTTGCTGATAATTTAGATAAGGAATGTGAGAAAATAAAGATTCAAGGTGACTCCAAGTTTTGTTGTCTTAGCAACTGCAAAGATGAGGTTGGCATTAACCAAGATGGGGAAGACATCTAAGAAGAACAAATTTGGTGGGGATAGCAGGAGTTCATCTCTAAACGTGTTCTGTTTCAGATGTCTATTAGCCATCCAAAGGAAGATGTCATGGAGACGATCAGATGTGTGAAACTGGAGTTCTCACCACCAGTCCTTTGTCAGAGTTTCCCCAGTCATCTATTCATTGGCTGCAGTGCGTCTTGTAGTTTCCTTTGAAAGAGTAATTGTTCCACTGGATACCATGCTCATACGAACAATATTCCCTGAGTTCTTACATATTCAAACTATCTCATAATACCAAGTCCTGGAGAAAATATCTTACAGCAGTATCTGTCAATTGCAGCTTACAATGTAAATTGTTACAACTACTGTGGAAAGTGGTTTGGTAAAACAGTTTAAGATTGAACTTTTACAAACTCTAAGAGCCAGCAATTTCACAACAACATTTCCATCCAAGAGAAAATCTTGACGAATATATTTGAAGACAAATGCAAAAATAATCATGATAGTATCGTTACAGTAGCAAAACCTGGAAACAATCCAAAAGCGTTCCAACAGAAGAATAGATAAATCACAGTATATTCCCATAGTGGAATGTTATACAGCAGTCAAAGTGAATTATCTACAGCTAAATCCAGCAATATGAGCCAATCAACAATGTGCCATATTTCATCTTTTCTAACACGTGCAATTTTTCTCATGACATCTCAGAAATCTTAGCTTCCTTGGCAGAACTTTTTTTTTGTTAGTGGTTGTGTCAGGTATAAAGGTGTTATCACTTAGCTCCAAGTTCACTCTTCTACAACCAGCCTTGTGATATAGGCACTGAGAGACTGCAAAGCCCACTGCTTTCCCAGCAG
The DNA here is from genome assembly GCF_028564815.1 of Eubalaena glacialis. Classification (NCBI taxonomy): domain Eukaryota; kingdom Metazoa; phylum Chordata; class Mammalia; order Artiodactyla; family Balaenidae; genus Eubalaena; species Eubalaena glacialis. Next base: position 91,473,160 of record NC_083726.1, read on the forward strand.
TCTCCATTAAAAGCTCTGTCAACAGGGGGCAGTAGATGAGGCTTCAGTTCCAGGGGAGGGAGAAGGGGCTCCCTCCTCCTGTCGGCTTCCCCTTTCCTGTCCCTGCGACCTCACCCCCAGCAACCCTTCTTCACAGCAGCAGTGGCAGTTCATTCCTGAAGCAGCAGCTGAATCCAGCTTGTAGTTTTCCCATCACTTGCAGAACCAGTTTCGTAAGAGCACCTCAGCAGAGGCAGCCACCCCTCCTCAGAGGCCTGGGGCCCCTCCTCTGGGCTCAGAGAGGCCTGCATCACCTGAGCAGTGCTGCCTCCTCAGAGGCCTCTGTCTCAGGCCCAGGCGACCCTTCTCTAAGTTTGTCCTTTAGTTTCCTTTGTTTTCTTAGCCATAGGGGATGGTAGCACCTTCCTACAGTTTCTACCTCCGTGATACCTCAGAGTTCTCATTTTACCCTTTCAGTGGGAAACAACTTTATACCTGGTACCAGTGCTTTAGATCAAATCTCTCTCATCAAATATCTGGTGTGGTTTCTGTCTGACTAATAAAATGGTATTAACTAACTGTACCCCTTATCATTCATGGGATATTAGATTTGAAGTTTCAGAAGATCATATACAGCAAAATACCTTTACACAAAGTTAAAAGCAAATAAAACATTCACACACACACAATTTAGGATAGATCTTACATCTGGTCTAAGGAGGCAGAGCTAATCTCATGTATACAGCTATGGATGCACACGTGTGTAAGACAATGTATTGAACTTTGGTGGGAGTATAAAAGAGCTCTGATTAGTCAGATTCCCTAAAGATGACTTCAAAATAAAATAAAAATTTTCCTCTTTTTACTTAAAGTAAGGCTTGGTGGAGTTAGAATTCTTGACTCACTTTCTTTTCTTGAACATACTGTACATGTTTCTTCACTGTTTTTCATACTGAATCTTTCTGTAACAGAAGTCTGATGCCTTCCTGCTTTTATTGCCCTCAAAAGTGAGTTCATCCTATTGCCTGGCTTCCCAAAAGGCAAGGATTCTTTCTATATCTTTAAAGGATTCCAAAAGTGCTTTGTTCTGTATCTTTAGACAACAATTTCACCAAAGTGTGACTTAATGTTGATGGTTCTGGGCCAACTCTCTGTTGCTTAGTATGCCCTGAACTTTCTTTAATTATATGTTAAAATACTCATTCTGTTGCTCTCTTTTGGGTTTCTTCTTTGGGATTCCAATTAAGCATGTAGACTCTGCTTTGCTTCACTTCTTCACTTCTATAGCTGTGATTTGTTGCTAACTCTGTCTCTTTATTTCTCTTTTATTTTGCTTGTTTTTCCCATTTCTATCCTCTGTGTCCTTCACTGTTTTCAAATCTCCCTCGTGCCCTTTCTAATTTTTTTGTTATTTCTGTAACTTTTTCTTTGCTTTCTTTCCTGAGTTCTGCCATCACCTTCTGTTGTCTGTTCCTCTCTTCCTTGAGTTTATCTATCTTGGCTTTGATATTTGGGATTCATTTAATTTTGTTTTCAAATTAATGATACAGTGTTTGTTTATGATTCTTGTCTGCTCTATGGCAATTTTTCCTGAAAACTTTTCTTTGTCTATAGAAATACCTTGCTGTTCTTTCCCACGTATTTTCTTAGAGGATTTTTGGATGACTACTATACATTCCCTGTAAGTTTTGTTTTTGTTGTTGCATTGTCCTGAACCAGCTTTTGTAAGAGGTTAGAGGTGGAGGGATAGATGAGGAGGAATAAGGGCCAAGGTCACTTTCCTGGCTTAGCAACTTAGAGCGCTACCTCCTCTGTGTATGGTGAGGAATGTCTCCTTTCAACAATGACACTGTTGTGTAGCCACATCTTGTCTGCCTCCCTGAACTTACCCTGGTTCAAGGTGTCTTCTGCAGCCAGCTCTACACTCCCCTATGTTCCCTCACCAATTACTGCAACCAGGAGACAGAATCTGCCTTCCACTTTCCAAGGTGGTCCCCACACTTTTTGAGTGTCTATTTTGTTGACACTTTCTGAAAGGTACCAACTTTGGATCCCTCAGACACCTTCCACACCTTTCTTTCTCACCCTTTCCCAGCATTTCTAATCTCTTTGATCTCATCCCTACCTGCAGCAGTTCCCTGGTAGAGTAGAACATTCCCCTGCTGAGGGAACACTTCTCTAGAGACTTCTGAGATTCCCCTCCACTAAGCCCCCCGGATCTCCCATTCTTCCCTTGATGTGTCCCACCTGGATTCCTGTGGCGTTGTACTGGTCTCAGCTGTTCTTGGCAACTCTTTACATGTAAATGGAGTGGACAGGTTTTCTCTGACTCCTGGCTTCAGTGTAAACAAATTTTGTGACTTTTTAAAAAAATTCTCTGTGTGGTCTCCAAGAGGAGTTGAAGCAAGATTCAGAATTAAGCTGGCAGCACATCCTTGACAGAAGGTCTACAACTGTGTTTAAAACAGAAAAAAAACCTGCCATTGTATTCTCTTCAAAATCTGTTTTCGATCTTTCAAAAAAGATGTGAAAGACAAATTTGGCCTGAGATTTGAGGCAGACATTGTGACTGACTTGTGTTCATCTTGCCAACTGTTTTTTTTTTGAGAGTTCGGGAGCAGATGGGTGTGGCAGGAATTGAGTGGGTGTGGCTAAATGGAATATTGGGAATGAATGGGCAAATGCCTTCCCAGGACCAAATTTGGTACACGATTATCATGATTTCGTGGTGATTTTCTTCAATTAAATATAGTAAGAGAAATCAAAGGAACAGAGAAAGAGGGAACAGAGTGGAACTTTGCCACTGAGCCTGTGAAAAAGAATAGAAGTAGAAAGGTGCCTGAGGAGATTGGGTTCTGAGCCTCAATGCAGCCAGAAAAAAAAAAAAAAAAAATCTCCCTCAGACAAAAACAGTTACGTAAAATTTGGTTCCGAAATATAGTTTCAGAGCTGTACAGTCTTAAGGAAAATTTCACCTTAATTTTGGAAGCCTAGGTAAGTAAAATTGCAATTTTAATGTAAAGAGGGATCATGTTATTCACTTATATCTTGCTAAATGAAGTAGCTCTTGCATTTACCTAGTATGTCTTTTTTTTTTTAATCAGATGGTGGGAAAGGGTTAGCCACCTAGATTGTTAACCTCATGACACCTCGGGGTCGTCCAGGCTGAAATCATTGCATTACTCAATTATGTGCTTATCATATATCAGCATATATCATATGCTTAGTTCAAGCACCATCCATCTAGTGACAACAGTCAGAACTGCAAGTCTTATGCCTTGAAGAAAGAACCAAGTCTCTTTAGCAACAGAAATGTTGAAAAGTTTGGAAAACCCTTAAGATCCAAAGGCCCATAATCCTGTCAGAGGGCAGAGGATAGGATTTTGGTTTAGAGACTATTTCCAGAATCTCCCAGATCACAGTTAGGTGGTCACTTTCCACCTCTAAGTCTGGCCCCTAATTATTCTGACATCCCTGGCCAGATGCACTGTTAACACATCCCAGGGGCCACTGTGAGTAGGTGTCAGTGTGACAGCAGGAAAGTGCAGCTGAAATGGATCTCCCAGTCCCAGGATCTTGTTCTGCTTTGCAAACACTGTAATGCTTGACTTTATTGTAGGGATTAAGACCTACGATTTAAGTGGTGTAACATCAACAATCCTCTGTTAATCCAATAATGATTCAACATCTGCTCTTTAGATCCTTTGATTTAGTGAAATGTAATGGGGGTGTTTTTAGATCCCTGAGTTCCAACTACATTAATTGCTGTACTTACACTGCAGCTGTCGAGCCTTTAATCCCTCTTTACTGCAATGATATTTAATGGAATTGAATTATATTAAATTACCCTGAATGTTCTAGTCACTGTTCATTTGTACTATATTAATTTAAAAAAATTTTTTATTTTGAAAGCAACCAAACTTTGAGCTACTGACCAGATTGCTGCATGTTTTCTCATATAAACCTAAAATATAGGAAATAAAATAACACACTGGTAAGGCAAATGGGGCAGTTTCTAAATATTGCTTTTTTTCAGGGAAATTTGTCACTCCTTAATGGTAAGTCGTACTGTATGTATGCTGTATGTATGCTGCTTTTCAATAACATCTATAATCATTGAAAATTAAATTACATATCTCTCTCTTCCCTTATTAAATGAAAACTGCAACAACACATTGTGAATTGCAAAACACAGGGACAGAGAAATAGAAATAAAGACTAAAAATAAGCGCTGCTTAGAAGGCAAAAATCTAAGAGAACATGAGGTAGTGAGTTTCTCTTGTGCTTAGGTAAGCGACCAGGCGAACACACCTATTTTGTAGAGCACAGCACTATGGCAGGGCTCCTGGGTGCCCCTCAGCCTCTGGGTCACAGTCTTTCCCTCTCTGCCCCTCACTGGTCCGGGCCCTAGAAAAAGGTCCACGAGGCCATCTGCATGGCCACTCCACTCCCTCTTCTGAAGAAAGCAGCTCCAGAGCTCTTTGTGCACCAAGTTACTACAGCCTGAGCCAAGTCTGGGGAATGAAACCAGCCCTGCTCCCCTGGGCACCACTGATTGACCAGGGACTGTGCCTAAACCAGAGTCACCCACGGGGCAGGTGGGACATGAGGGAGGTCAGAAACCTCTGCTGGGCTTTGGCCAAATCCGCCCCATAGAGCACTTCCTATGGAATGAGACAGGCTGACTCAATCAGATCCTCTTTCTCCTAAAGAAGGAATTCCCAGAGTGTGCAGGGATGACGGGGATAGCCCAAAGCTCGTGGAAATACTGTTCTTCCTCCATGAGACCTGCTTTCCAGCCAAGTGCTGAAGTGTGTGTGTGACCAAGAGCGACTGCACAGCCAAGGAAGAAGTGATAACACGCCCCTGCATCTCAACCCTTATCACAAAGGTAACCCAAGCGCCTCTCTTTCTTGTGATCTTTAAAACCCCACCTTGTACACCAGAAATTAGCCCTCTGTCTCAGGGCCTCTGTCAGCATCCCATTTTCCCTGCTAGACCATGGAGAGTATGAGAAAGCAGGAAGGGGACAAGCTGACATGGGCTCTATTTCTGATCTGGGGCTTACAGGTGACAGCCATTCTCAAGTCTTCTCTGAGTTTCAGATTCCGATCTCGAAAGTGGGAATAATCTACATGTGAGCAATGCTACACAGCTTCCCCTCAAATCATTTAAAATAATGACAATTTTGTAAGGTCTAAATTCATGTGCAGATATTGTTATTTCAATCCTTACCTAAACCATAAGTGTCTCTCATACTGTCACTTATTTATTTTTATCCCCTGTCCTGTGTTATAATGTTTGAGATCACCAGGTAAGTTTAATACATGCTTGTTGCATATGTCATTGTGTTCTAACCATGATCCACAGAGGTTATTAGAGAGGCTCCACATCCAAGAGGAAAAGTCCAACAGGAACTCAAACCTTCACTTATTTTCTTGAAGCAGGGAAAGCTGGAAATTTACTCTTGCTGAAATTCCCTTCCCTTCATATGATTTCACATCCCACGTCTCCCAGTGCCTATCATCTGCCTTTCTGCTTTCATCGTCCACAACCCTTCCTAGTCGTCCCTCTGTCTCGCCCTTTCCAACCTCTACCCCAAGCTCTTAATCACCGTCACATCCCTCCACACTTCATAGTGCTAGCTCCCCATTCTCAAGGGCCTCTGGGAAAGAAAGTCCCACTTTCCTGTTCCCTTTCACTACTGTTTCATAGGAATGGGGTGTTTATCTCTCAGCCCATTATCCTGACCGGTTCACCAATCAGTGAATCCTTCTCTGGGAGAGGTGGAGGGGATAGAAATGAGTAGTGGCAAAAACAGAGCCTAATTTATTTGGCAGAGAGATAAGCTGGGAACACTCACCTAAGCTGTCATTCTAATCCTATCCCATGTAGAATAACTGCATGAGGAATAGGCAAGTTATTATGTTCCTACTGGGACTTGGGCTCTAGTAATGACATGATAGAATTGGGTTACCTGTCCCTGTCCTTGAAAGCCTTGTGTCTTAGTGATCTGCGTAGTGCCTTATACGTGGCCCAGAAGGTGCAATATAGGCTCGAGAGAGTGATGATAATGAGGTACTTTCACAGGATCAACCTGGAAAGGGTTTTCCGGGAACAGGAGTTGCTGAGCTCACAATGATTTCTGGGAATCTTTAGAGAGTTGGCTGATGCCTGTGACAATTACGTTTTCACTGGGGGTAAAGAGAGTCTGCCTTGTGTTTGGCAAGCAGAGAGAAGAGAAACTAATTTGGTTGAACTAAAATTCTATAAAAGTTTGGCATCTGTCCCTCTATAATTTGATGTGTGGAGAAATGTAAATGTTTTGGACCAGAAGCTGCTGAACCATCATTTTTTTGGTTCCATTTGAATAAATTTTGCAGCTTCTTCATAGATGGTACTCACATAGAAGTATTTAGAATTAAAGAAGAAAGTGCTAAGGGAACAGATGTCCTAGGCTGAGGACCTGTGCTGGTAGCATCCTTCAACTCAACCCATTTTGTTGTAAATGTGTTCAAGTCAAGTAAATTCAGCTAGAAGTGGTGAAAGATTCACTTTATACCCAGCACTATGGGAGATGCTGAAATAGTTTCTTCTTCATAAATTGGGGAAAATGATACTTCTCAACAATAATACGACGGAGAGGATTAAAAGGATAATGAACATAAAATGGTAAGAACAGTACCTGATACAGAGCAGGAACCCAATAAGTATTTGGGGGAACTCCCTGGCAGTCCAGTGGTTAGGACTCCGCGCTTTCACTGCCGAGGGCCCGGGTTTGATCCCTGGTTGGGGAACTAAGATCCTGCAAGCTGCCCAGTGTGGCCAAAATGAATAAATAAAAATAAAAATAAATAGATAAATAAATAAATATTTGGGAACAAATGAATGAATGAATTATAGGAGTGGATTAGCCTTATTGCTCTCTAAGCTATAAAATTTTCTGATTCTCTGAAATAAATCTGGGACTGAGGAGTCAAGAGTCATGAGTTCTGAAGTGAGATCAGCTTAGAAAAGTTGGCTTTGGACTCAGGTTTTCTGGCCTGAATCCAGGACCCAATATTTATCAGCTCTATGACCAGGGGCAAGTTACTTTATTCCTTCACCCTTCGCTCTCCTCACCTGTAAAGAGGAATAACAACAGAGCCTACCTTGTAGGATTATTGTTAAAAGCACTTGGAAGGTCTACCATAATGAAAAATCCCCTGCCCATTTGGAGCAATTACCATCCCACCCAATCACTGCTCTCTTCGTTTCCCTGTCGGGTCCAAGTGTCTTCCTCTCAATCATCAGACTTGAGCACCGTGTTCCCAGTCTAACAGGACCCTCTGCTGCTGTGATATTTTGCCTGGAACACAGAGCTCTGAGCCAGTAGCCTGGCCTCAAAGGCCCTTGGTCTCTTACACTCTGGTGACCTTCACCTCTGCTCCACGTCAGCTATCCATTCCGATGGTCACACTGTGGACATTTTTATTCCCAGCTCTTGCCCTCTGAAACTTTGGATTCCAGTAGTCCCTCGCAGTCTACCATATTTTACTCTCCAAAGTCTCTAACACCCTCCTCCCACTTCACCCACCATTTGGCTTCTAACTAGTCTCAATGATCTTTTCTCCTCATTTATTCCTAGTTCATTTACTCTGTCTCATGCATTGAGTCCTCAGTACATGTCAGGCACTCTTCTTAACACTGGGCTCTCAGAGATGAATGCCATGAATGAGGCCTCTGTACTCCAGGCGTTTACATTACTAACAAGGAAAGAAAACAAATAAACAAATACAAAACTATCAAGACATTTTCAAATAATGGTTTATGCTGTGCATACAGTAAAACTCAGAATGGTGAGGCCTAAGAGAGGAGAGAGATTTAGGGAAAGCATCGTCCAGGAAGTACAAAGGCTATGAAGTGGAATAAGCTCGATGGTTCCTAAAAATAGAAATAAGGCAAACATGTGGAGTGTGGTGGATGAAGAGGAGGGTGGTACAAGAGGAGGATGAGAGGTGATCATGATTCTGCCTTGCAGGTATCCGGGGATTAATCCTTGAGTAGTCTCTCTGACTCATCACCAACACTGAATCCACAAGTCCTGCCAATTTTACCCACATCCCCAGTAGTTCTCAGATATGTCCCCTCTACTCCATCCCTTTGTTCATTGTCCCATCTGAAGCCCTCAGCCCTCATCATCTCTAATCTAAACTCTTGGAAGAATCTCCTAAATTGCTTCTTGCTGTTAGTCTTCCCTTCTCAAATCCAATCCAATAGTCAACTGACCTATCTAAAATAAAAATCTGATCCTGTTACTTTCCAATATCTACAGGATATAAAATCCAACCTTCTTCTAACAATAGAAAGCTCTTCATAATCCAATAGTAGAGTATAGTGATTAAAATTATGGGTTTTAGAAACAAATGGACCAGAATTCCAGCTCTTCTCCTTACTTGTGAGGGCTTAAGACAAATCATTTAACCACTCTGTGGCCCAATTTCTTTTTCTGATGAATAGGGACATAATAATAGTACTGAGGTGAACAGACTCTAAGATTGCTCCCACTTGTTCCCACCTCCTGGTTCTCTCACCCTTGTATAATCCACTCCCTCAGATGTAGGTGGGACCGGCAATGGTTCTAACCAATAGAATATTGTAAAGGTGACAAGATGTCATTCCACGATTACATTACATAAGATCTCAACATCAGCCTTTTTAGAGATTCTATCCCTTGCTCACTTTGAAGAGGGAAGCTGCCACGCTGGGGAGGCCCAAGTGACAAGGAACTAAGGGAGGCGTCAGTTGAACAGCCAGCAAGAAACTGAGGACCTCAGTCAAACAGTTCACCAGCAACTGGATTCTGCCAACAATCATGTGAGCTTGGAAACAGACCCTCCCCTAATCAAGCCACAGATGAGATCCCAATCCCAGCCAACACCTGGATTAAAGCCTTCTGAGACTCTGAAACAGAGGATCCAGCTAAGCTGTGCTTGGACTCCTGACCCACAGCAAGTGAGATAATAAATATGGATTGTTTTGAGCCACTAGATTTGTGGTAATATTATTATGCAGTGATAAATAACTAATTAAAATATTTGCCCGAAGCAGGGACAGTTAGTGCTCGCTAGATATCCATGTGCTTCTCTGCACTTCCCAGCCTCTCTTGCGGTGAAGTTGGGGCTATGCGACTATTTCTGGCCCATTGACTGCGAGTAGAATTGACTATAAGTGGTTAGGAACGAGAGCACCTCCCCTATCTTTCTTTTCCTCTGCTGTGGTGGCCCAGGAGCCTACACGTTCCAGATGTCATGGCTACTAGAGATTAAAAAGGCTGCCTGACCCCCAGTGAACCTTATGAGATGGAAAACAGACTTCTATTGTTTTCCATCCAAGGAAGCAACAGCAACTGGGAGTTCAGGGTTTATATATTACGGCTGAATTAATTACCTTGACTAATAAGATTATCCCACAAATGTTATCATAGGGTTAACCATGATAATGTACAAAAGCGAATAGCATAGATCATACAAATCAACACTTAATAAATGATACTACTTTAACTTTATCCTGTCTTGTATTCTACCTGCCTACACTCTTGAGCTGTGTTTTAGTTCTGCAAACATACCATGTCATCTCAATCCTCCATGCTGTTCCCTATGCCTGGAATGCCCTTCCCTGGCTGACATATTCTTCAAAATAGCATCTTTCTTGGGTTAGATTCCCTTTTCTTTCCATAGCAGAATGTTCAGTCCACCCCTAGCACTGACCACACTGTTCTCACCACCTCCCTGGACAGGTGGTGAGCACCTTGAAGGGAGCGGGCACTTCTGGGCACTTCATAAATGCTTGTTGCTTACCATGTCAGATTTACATCCTTCCTTATTACATATCTAGTTAAACCGCATTTTTTTTTTAATTTAAACCATTCCCTTTCAGTATCTTCCTATGAACCACCCCCCAGGCACTATTCATAGGACAAGAGCTCTTTATTCACATGAAGAGTGTTAATTTCCCATTTTCTTCCATCGCTCTCTACGTTAGACTGAGTTCCAATACTCCTTTTAATCTTTCTGTCATAACTTAAATTCTCAACACTATAATCATCTTTCCAAACTCTCTCCTTGTTTGTGGACACAAGAATCACACAGATTGTTCTAGAAAGGGTCCATCATGAGCAGGGGGACTGGCAAGCCTATGTACTCTCTGTGACTTTTTTGTTCTTGAACTCCAGGATGCTCTCTTAGTCAGCTGCTTGCCTCTGGGACCCCAGCACCTATCTGTCTTACATTTGTGTGCTCTTGTATCTTCTCCCTCCAACACTCCAGGCTCAAGGTCAACTTGTTGAGAAGGAAATTAATTCTATCTCTCCATTTCCTCTAAATGAGATATGTAATTTGAAATTCTAGTTCTAACATTTAGTGTGCTCCTTCCATAATGATCCTTGATAATTATGAGCAGAATCTCATAAAAAAGATTTAGGTATATTGAGCTCAGTCTCTCTGTGTCTCAATTTTGCACCTCAAAGTTGGCATAACAGTAATTGCTAACTCTTGTGTAAAACTCACAATGTTCTCAGGAGCTTGAAAAACAAGACTTGCACATGAACCTTACAAGCTTGTTAATGTGTTTGCAACAGATTCAAAACAGGTAGAAGTCAAGACAGCTGTTCTGATTTTTTGCTGCATTTCATTTTGGTCTTGGACATGACAATATTTTCCTCCTTAAGATGCATTCATTTTCTTAGTCACTATTCACATCAGCTGTGCATGTGAAATAGAGTTCTCTGTAGACCTGCCATGGCCAGTGACCAGAGAAAAGAGAAAGTATCTCTCATTTAGAAAATTGCACTCCAGATGTGATAAATGACACTCAAGTATCAGTGAAGAGCTGAGATGTATCTAAAAGCACCTACATCATGCTCCAGGAGCTTAATAATGGTAGGATATTATCTTTAATAATATTAATGAAAATGATAACTTTAAATAGCATTGCCCAATTTTCCAAGCATTTTCACATTATTGCATTAGATCATTGCATAAATCCTGAGCTTAGGCATACAGTGTAATTCCTATTTTAAGATGTGGACTCAGAGAGAGGACTTCCTCATGTTCTCACAGCCAGAGCAAGTGGAGTTGAAAAGATCACCCAGTATTCTCCATCCTGAAGCCACTTCTATTTTCACACAGTAGAGTATTTTTTTCACTATCTTCTCTAGTCACTAATAAAACCTTTTCCAAGTTGTGTTTGATTTTATTGCACAGGAACATCTAAGCAATGATTTCTCATTGGAGGCTTTACATTGGCCAATTATTGTGCTCAGGGCTACAAAGTGGGGGCCACCCTCAGCTTCTGGAGACTTCTCTCTGGTCCCTGCATGAGGTCCCTACACCTCAGAGCCAGCATGTTGAATCTTTCTCATTCCAGTCTCTCTGACTTACCTTCCTGACCCATCTCTTCTGACTTCTTCCAGCATGAGAATGTTCTGTGATCTTAAGAGCAGAAATTTTTCTTTGGGTAGGCTTTTCCAAGGTTTCAAAAAGAGAGCAGGGAGTATTAGCGAGTCCACTTGACTAGCAGATCCAAGCCCTGTTCTCCAATATCTACTTCACGGGTAATATGTTGCATTAATATTGTCGTCTCTTTATATTTTTAGTTTCCATCTGCCCAACTCCTATGTCTAACTTGCAATTGGCTCTGAACTTCAGTGAGGAAAAGATTGTTATCTATTGGTTTCCCACAGATAAAACATAAACAAGACCAGTATCTTCTTTAGAATTTTTTTGGTGATTATTTTGTTTGTTTGCTATGCCTTCTGTATTAGCTTTCTATTGCTGCTGTAACAAATTAGCTCAACCTTAGAAGCTTAAAATAACAAAGATTTTGTGGCCTACCTAAGAATTTTTTGTCTACTATGAGGTCACATATATTGTCCCATATGCTTTCTTCTAGAAGTTTTATAGTTTTGATTTTTATCTCTAGATCCATGATTCCTTTTAAGTTGATTTTCATGTATGGTATGAGGTAATGGTATGGTTTGGCAAAGGACAAGGTACATTTTTATTTTCGTAATGTGTATCTAGTTGTTCTATCACCATTTATCGAAAAGACTATTCCTTTCCTGCTGAATTACCCTGGCAGCTTGTCAAAATTCAATTGACTAAAATACAAAGGGTATGTATAGTATGCCACCCTTTAAGTAAGAAAAAAGGGAATATGAGAAATTATACATGTACTTGCTCACTTGTACAACAGACACACAGAAAGGATAAACTGAAAACTAATGAGATTACCTACAGGGAACAGGAGAGAATGGAGTGGAAAAATTGAGGCAATGGGAACAGGGCAGTAGGGACTAGGGAGAGAGGCCTTTCTAATCAGGAGTTTCTACATAGCTCTGACTCTTAGAACCATGACCGTGTTTCACATACATAATGAATACGTAAGTAATTAAAAAGCAAAGAGGATATAGGAGAACTCAAAATGGAATACAAACAGTAAAAACTCAAACTTAACGGCATTACAAATGAATAACATAATTACACTAAGGGGGATAGGGAAAAAACCTAAGCAACTTTGAGAAACAGTATTTTGACTGTTTACTGTAAAGCCAAAATCAAAAAGAACAGGAACTGTACACAAATATTGAAAGAAGTGACAGATTAAAAAATGTAAGACCCCATGGTGTAGGATTAGAATTACAGACGTCAGAATGTGAGTTCATGGTTTTTAATATACACACATATAGAAAGATATAGAAATAAATATATGTATGTATGTGTTAGTATGTGTATATGTGTTTGTGTCTATATGTATGTATGTATATATATGTGTACGGGTGTACATATGTACGTGTGTGTGTGTGTGTGTTTGTGTGTACCCTTCTGGAAAAGGACAGGATTGGGATTGGGATTTGCACCTGGCCCTCTCACTGCAGGCCCCACTCCCTCCCTCTATTGCCCTGCACTCCACTATCTGCCTGCACCTTACCTTGCTTTGTGTCTTCTACCATGTCCTTGGTGATGTGAACAGATCTCCCAGACTCAAATGCTAAAGAAACAAGGGTGGAGGGTGTTATGGTGGGGGGGATCTTTTGCCGTGTTTTTGGAGTAAACTCTGTTTTTCCTTAGATTGATTAGCTGTGAGTTGAAAAGTTCCAAATATAATTGCCTTTTAAAATTGGTGAAATCTGGAAGGGGGTGGGAGTCTTCAGCAGTCTGGCAGTTGTTTGCAGATTGTTTGACTTCAATATATTTAAAGAAGCTGTGTCTGTCACCAGGCCTGTGGGAACACTTGTACTATTTAAAATATAAATTAGAAAAATATGCTGATGTACTTGTCTGCCCTAAGGAATTTTCCCCTAATCACAGCCTTCATGCCAATGTAAAAAACCCCACTTGGCTGTTCCTCTCTAGACAAGTTGGAGTACGCAGATGAAACTCAAAAGTTAGCTTATGCCTGAAATTCTCTGTCCCAACACAAGTTCATTTGAGACTAGAGCTCCCAATAGACAGCATCTCCATCCTTCCTTCTGCTTCTGCTTTTCCCCAACCAGGAGCCGGATGCTCCGCCCACTCCCCTTCCCCACCTGCAGGCATCTGTGGCTTTGCTGTGCTGTCTCCCTTTGGAGTCTTCAGTGGCTCCTCCTGCCCACCCCTGAGGCCATAAGACCCCGTCAGGATCTGGATCCAGACAACTGCTGGCCTCCTGTCGTCCCCTCCTCCCCTAAGGGCCCCCTGGCCCCCCCACATTTGCGTCTGCATTGTCCCGGATCCACTGCGCTGCGCTCCCGGGTTTGGTGAGGACTAGATGGAACCCCTGTCAGAGGTCACCTGTTCTGCCTCACGAAGCCTGAGGTACTTTATCTGTAAGATCGGGGTCCTTTTATAGAGTCCTCGCTATTATTGATGCACGTTGTTTATATTCCCTGCTAACCCAAAGCTCTAGGAGAGCACGGAGTCTGAGACAGCAGAGGTAAGGCGCCTGGCACCCCACCTGGCAGGCCCACAAAAGCCTTTTGATAAATAGCAGTTTTCACTTCTTTCTCCTTCTACATTAAAAAAAAAAAAAAAACACTTACCCACAATGTCTGGCTTTTAGTAGATGATCAATAAATATTTTTAAATAAAGAATGTGTTATGGCAGAAGTTACTAGAGAGAAATTTGAAACAAGTATTTAAAAAACATCTCTGGACTCAGATTTTCTATTTGGGGAGTCCAGAGCCTGGATATGAGACAAGGACTCTTCTCAACACAGCAGTCGTTCAATGCTGTTAAAATCACAATTTTAGGCAGATCACAATTGAGTTTGAACCCCAGGACGCACCAGTGGCTATACATCCTTACAGTGCTTACAGACCCCACGTGATTTGGTCCCCTACCCTCTCCAACCTCATCTCTTACTTGTTGCCCTCTTTCCCAGTCTGCCCCAGCCGTTCTGCCTCTTTGATGTTCTCTTAACCTGTTAGGCATGGTTCTGCCTCAGGGCCTTTGCACATCCTACTTTCTACCCATATTTACATGGCTCTTTCCCTTCCCTCAGTTAAGCCTTCTCTCAATGTTACCTCCTAGTGAGGTCTTTCATGATTTTTCTATTTAAATTTGCACACACACATTCACACACACACACACATTCCTTATCCTCCTTCCATGCTTTTCTCCCTAATGCCTTTATTTTCTTCTAATATACTACATAATATATTTACATTCCATATTTTTTCTTTCCTTTCACTTCTATGAAGGGTCTCTAAGAGAAGTGATTTTTTTTTTTCACTTTATTATCTTCTACATCCCTAACCTAAAACAGGACCTGGAATGTGGCAGGTCACCCATAAATATGTATTTATTCCATATATATGAATGAAAGGAATGAAAGCAATCAAGTAGAATACCAATTTCCCCTAGTCCTCTAAAGAGATACCCCTGTCATTTATGGCCTTCTCTGTTTGACTACTGTAGTCTCCCAAACACATTGGCTAATGAGCAGCATTTGCATTGCATTAAGATAAATCACTTCAAATGAATTAATTATTTTAAATTAATTTACTTTACATAAATTAAAATAAATATTTTCTCACCTCCCTGTGTCTGAACATTGTTGCCCAACTTTATTGTTACAATCATAAGTGCTGAAATAGAAGTCTGGAAAATACCAAAATTATAGAAAAAGTTATAATTTCAAGGAAGGCTATAAACACATAAAGCAGAATAAAATGTATACTATAGGCCACTTTTAATTCATCAATTCAAAAAATATTTACAGAGAGTCCATCATGGTCCAGCCCCAGTTCTGGCTGGAGTCACAGTGGTGAACATAGCAAGTCCCGTCCTCGTGGAGCTATGTCCACAGACAGTGAACCAATGTGATTCAGGTCAAGGTGAATGCTGGAAATAAAATTAATGTGACATAAGAAGATAGAGGGTGATGGGATCTATTTTGTACAGGCAGGTCAGGAAAGGGAGAATAGAGAGAATTTGAGCAGAGATCTGAATGAAGTGAGGCAGAAAGTCATGTGATGATAAGGATAGAGTTGTTTTGTTTTGTTTTGTTTTTTATGGCTAAAGGAGCAGCAAATACCAGTTCCTGAGGCAGGAATGAGCTTGATGCATTTGCCAACCTCATCTCATTCACTGCTACCAGGAGTTTTGTGAGGTAGGCACAAAAGGTTAAGGGACCTGCCCATCTTCAGGGTAGAAGTTGAGCTGGTCTCAGCCCCTCATCTTTAAATAGATGAAATCAGTGCCTTTCTAATGCAGTCCTAGGACTTGCAGCATCAGGAAGACCTGAGAGCTTGTTGTAAAACAAATTTTGGGGCCACACTCCATACTTAACTGAATCAGAAATTGTGGGGATAGAGCTTTTTTATTTTTAATTTAAGTACGGTTTCCATGTGATTCTGATGCACCAAAGTTTGAGAAGTTTTGAAATAGATAATCTCAAATATCTAACTTTCAATGTTTTTATTAAAATGAAGCAAAGAGGAAAAGCTAGATTGAGGCAGCATCCATGCTAGGATGGCAGAGAGAAAGATATGGAAGGCACTGTTAATTCCCAGCTAGCATTTCTCTGCCCCTCTTCTCAAGAAGCATCCTGCAAATCGTTTCTAGCCAGGCACTTCCAGTGCTGTCCTTTTAGAAAACCTCTCTAAATGCACAGATTACGCAAAGATCCATAAATGCTATGAGCAGCTTTAGGAAATGAACAAAACTTAAAGGGTCAGAGAAAGTGGTATCTGTGGAATCAGCTGCCCTCTTGAATAATCCTCGGCATATACCTAACCTTTCATATCCTAGAGGTTCTGTCTTGTTTTGTTCGTTTGGGTCCATGGTGGTTCAGGAACATGATAAGCTCCTTGAATTTTTGGGCAAAATGGTGTGTGTATGTTCATTTTTCACAGGAGAGGGTCAATAGTTTTCATAAAATTTTCGAAAGTGTCCATGACTCAAAAAAGATTAAAAACCACTGTATAAAAAGGGTGGTTACTGAACTCTGGCCAAATTGTAAATACGACTTGAAAACCAAAAAGATTGGCTTTCTTATCCCAGAGCTTCTCAGCTTAAACTCAAACATGGAAAAGAATCACCTCTGTGGGTGGCATTTTTCTTTGTATATACTGTATATCCTTTCAGGACTTATAACCTCATAAATAGCAATTTCATGCTTGTCAGTATTGTTTTGGCTTAAGAGGGTGGGGTTACAAATTCTGCTGGCCTCATTCCAGATGCATCATCTTGTTTCCAAGGCTTTTGTAGATAACAATAGGCTTTAGAATCCACCTTTTAAAAAAATCTACGTAAGGACACACAGGCACACAAAAATTATAAGTTCTTTTGGTCATAAATGCTCCTTTCTTTTTTTTTTCTCCATATATAAACCCCCTTCCTTCTTTTATTCCACTGGCTTCCCTCTGTTCTAATTCTGCTCATAGCGTTTCAGAGTTTTCACCCTAAAATCCAAGTGTCATAAGCAGGCTTGGTGCTGCCATGTGGTCATATAAGAATTCTTTTTTAGGTCATAGAGTCAGGCCACCAGAGATGGAGTTATTGGAAAAATAGTAGTAACCTTTTAAAGGGATGATCTGTACTGTTTGTGGTCTGATCCAAATAGCTCTCATTTAATGTCTTAACTGGGCAGATTTCGTGCCTTATTCCTCTGTCGAATTCTTCTAGATTTCTGGGAAGACAAACATGGCCAGGCTATCAGTTATGGGTTTTTATTGTAGAAAAGAACAAGGAAAAAATGCAAGCTGCTGCATACATAGGAAGCAGAACCTCATTCATAGTTGTTATTTGTTTACTTGCAAAGGTCTAATGGTCCAACAACCAATTTGGGGCAGGTGTTGGGGGTGGCAAGTAGCCAGCCCAAGGTATCGAAGCCCACTGTATCTCTGATGAGTTCTTGGGTCTCTGGTCCTCCATCTCCTGCTGTGCCTTTCTTCTGGACCACCTGTACCTACCCACTCTTCTCTCAAACTCATGGCTTCTGTTTACTGCCTTCATTCCTTGTACCTCCACATCTTCACCACTCTACTAACAGGCCACCTTCTTTGTGTGTCTGCAGTTCAAGCACCTCAAAGGACAGGATTTGATTGGCTTGACCTCTCTCCCTGTTGAATACAATGTCTCCACTGGGAAGGCCTCTAGAAGCAGTCCTTTGGATGGACAATCATTGAGTCAAGAGGCCCATTCCTAGGTGAGTGTGGCTAAATTTATCACAATTAAAACACCTGTGAATACTTTTACAGTCCCAAGAAAGAAGTTATGAATGGGACTAAGTGCATGGCAAGCTATGATAGAACAATGTCCCCCAAAGATGTCCATGTCCTAATTCCCTGAACAATGAATATATTGCCTTAAGGGGCAAAAGGGACCTTGCAGATTTGATTAGGTTAAGGATCTTGAGATGGGGATATTAGGCTAGATTATCTGAGTGAGCCCATTAAGAGAGAGATTTAAAAATGCTACCCTGCTGGCTTTGGAGGAAGATGGAAGAAGGGGCCATGAGTCAAGGAATGCAAGCAACTTCTAAAAGCTGGAAAAGACAGTGTCCCAAAGGAATACAATCCAGTGAGACTGTCGGACTTCTGATCTCCAGAACTGTGAGATAATAAATTTGTGTTCTTTTAAACCACTAAGTTTTTGGTAATTTGTTACAGAAGCATTAAGAAACTAACAGAGAGACCCTCAAAACATTCTCTAAAAAAATTTGCATTTATAAAAAACAGCTCCAAGGGAATTATAGATGAATACATCTTCATTCCATACTGGACATAGCTTATCTGCCACTTTCCTGCCTATCCACACAGACTTTTCCATTATCTGCTCTCATCTATTGTCTTGGTTCTTACCCAGTGGGGAAACTTTGGAGTCATTTGAAGTTTGGCTGGGGCTGACACTGCCTTCCCCTCCCATTTTCCTGTTCCTGCAGGGAGTGGACATATATCCCAAACTTGGCCATGATTGTTGACCCAGGGATAAACACAGAACACAAGCAGCAGTTTCTCTGACAGAGCCATGGGAGAAGATGTTCTCTTTAAGTTAGCTGGTGACATATGCACCATCAGCGTAGGGCTTTATGTGAACATCATGCCTGTGGTGTACAATGAGCCATCTGAGAAATGAAGAAGGATGGAGCCCTGACTTTATTGTTTTAGCCCCTGGACTGAGCTATGCCTGATGTCTGTCCCATTCCTGGTGTTTCTAATTAAACAGTTCCACATTTAATGCATCAACACATCTTGTTAGCTTTATTTTCAAGATATATCCACTTGTCACCACCATGACGCTATTCCCTAGCCCAGCTCACCATCGTCTCCCTGGGTCACTGCAGCCTATTACCTGGACTTCCTGCTCTGCCATTGTCCCTCTTCACTCCCTTCTCGGCCCAGCAGCCAGGAAGATATTCTAAAATGTAACTCAGATCACATCACTCCACCATCATGTCCCCTTTTTACTCAGGGTCAAAGTCCTTGAAGTGTCCACAGGACCCCATGTCATCAGCGCTCCCCTGCCTCTTACCTCTCTGACTTCACATCCTTCCAGTCTTTACTCAGAGGCCATGTTGCTCATGCTTTAACTTTCTTTACAGTTCTTTTATGATCTAACACACTCTATATTTTATTCTTTTGTCTTAAAAGACATATTTGGTGTCTTGCTGCAAATTACAAAACAGTGACCTTTCCTCCAATCCAACAATGCAGCCCACTGGAATTCAAGGTGTGACTGTGGAGCTCAAATCTGATTTCAGCCCTGCTTGCCCTCTCATCTGAGTCCTCTATTTGGCATTGTGCAAACTGTACAATGTGTAGTCATGGATATAGAGCCAGAGATAGACATAGATATCGACAAATATATCAGCCTGTATCTTTTTTTATTATCTGTTTCCCTACTAGAATGTATACTCCATGAGATCAGAGATATTTGAATTTTTTGTGTGCTTTGTTAACTACTGTATCCCTAGTATTTAGAACAGGGCCTGATACATGGTAGGAACTCAAGAAATGCTTGCTAAAACAATATGTTTGTAAGTTTTCTTTTTTGCTTGAGCTAGCCTGAATTGGTTTTCTGTCACAACCAAAAGAGTCCTAATATACCCATGAAATACTCAAATATTTATGTTGAACAGCAGTAGTGACATAAATTGCTGTCCTCCTGAACAACTCATTTCATGTTTCAATATTTATGCTTCTTTGAAAATTCTTTCTGGTATTGAACTGAAATCTACCTCCCTGAAAGTTCCATACATTTCTTACTTACAGATTAGGCAACACAGAATAAATTTAATTCTTCTACCACATGACAACCCCTCCAATATTTGAAGGAACCCCTTCAATATTTGAAGGCAACTATTATCACTTTTGTATCTTCTCTTTCCTTGATTAAAAACCCCCCAATTCTTCAACTATTCCCCCTACAATGTTGTTTTAAGAAATTTCACTCTCCTTATTAACTGTCTTTGAATGTCTCAGGTTTTTTTTAATTCCTCCAAATCAGAACTGAACGTAATACTCTGAGTTGGATTCGACCACTATAGCAAAGAAGAACAGAATTATCACCTCCGATCTTGAAGATATTCTGCTTTGATTAATGCAGTCTATGATTGAATTAACATTTTTGAAAGTCCAAACATAATAATAATTTATGTTGAGCTTACCATGAATTAAAACCCCGAAGTCTTTGTCAAGAAGGCTATTGTTAAGCCATGCTACATCACATGATTGAACAATTGACACTTTGGACCAGAACTGTCTGCACTCAGGTGCTTGAGCTTCTCTCCTTTGCAGCTTTCTGTCAGCTTCATATGTTATAAAATTCTTCTATTATCTTCATCCAAATCCGTTCCCCCCTCTTCTTCTGACCATCTTTCTTTCACTTGACAGTTCTGAGGCAGAAGGCACCTAAGCTGTTCCAAGCTCACATTCTGGAGCTGGATGGCAAGTCACTCTTACCTGTTCTCTCCCTCATGTCCACCTCATGTCCAAGGCCCAGTATCTTCCATGCAGCACAAGTTACTTGTTTTCTGCCTTGGTTCTATTTTCTGTTCCAGGAATTTGCCTAGAGCCTCAGTCTTCTCCTGCCTGTCTTGCTATGACCTTTCTGGGGGTATTGGAGCCTTTCTGCTGATCCCCCTTTTGATGAAAGAAGACCTAGTACACAATGGTAAACCATAAGATGCCAGCACCTGCTTGCCAAGACTTGTGAACATTAGCCAACCCCAATGCCCCACAATGATATTCTGTCTTCCTATTGGGATACTTGATATTTCTACTGAGAACTATATTCAAACCATAATTAGAAATTATTGTTCTTATATAAAACATGTTAAAAACATGAGTAAATGGAAAAGACAGAAGAAGACCCAATTAAAAAGGTAGGAAGATAGATTACATCCAAGAGAGAAAACCGTTTTAAACAGAAAATTGTCAGCAATGCCAAATGTTGCAGAAAGACCAGAGAATTTGAGCACCACAAAAACAGAATTGTGTTTGGTAGAGTGTCTCTGATAACTGCAGAGAGAAGTGTTAATCCCAGTCTTCAGTACAATGGGTCACAATCATCACACATCTTGAATACCAGTTCAAAGCTGTCACCTTTGTTGGATTGAATGGATCTGTCCTTGGTACACAGCTACAGTGACCCATCCCAGGCCATGCAGGTCTCCAATAGCAAGAGACTGAAATAGAAAACTATAATTACTATTCGTACTGACTACCTGCAGTTGACAGAATGAGTAGAATCCATTGCTTGCAGGAGACAGAAAATACTCAGAAACTCTTAGTCTTATCCAACAGAATTAGTACAGTCATGAGACTGTGAGAGATATAGAGGCTCCTCAGGACTTCTCAGATCTATGCACAAAGGAAAAGGCAGAGAAAGAACTACTTACTAGAGGTTTGGCATGTTAAGCGCTGTTCTCTGGGAGATGCCTCTGGAAACAGGATGTAGTGGGTATTTATCACTTTCCTGCTGTGCAGCATCTAGTCTTTGATTTTAATAACACCAACGGTCTTTAAAAGTGCCCTGCCCTCATCTAGACAAGGGTGGAAGAGTGACTCGTACAGAACAGTTTGATTTTTTTTCCTGGAATTTTGAATCTTGAATGCAGTGTAGCAAAGATTGAAAAAAACAAA
Organism: Eubalaena glacialis; assembly: GCF_028564815.1. NCBI lineage: Eukaryota > Metazoa > Chordata > Mammalia > Artiodactyla > Balaenidae > Eubalaena > Eubalaena glacialis. The sequence goes on from NC_083726.1 coordinate 91,494,747, forward strand.
CAAACAAAAACAGCTGATGTTCAGTCACTGCTGTGATAGACTTCTGGTATTGTCCTGGCTCCTGACCCTTCTTAAGGCTCCCTCTCTACCCTCTCTGGTTATCCCAGAGTTACCTACTGTCCTACTAATATAGTTCCTACATGATAGTCAGATTTGGTTCTGTTGCTTGCAACCAAAGAACGCTGATTGACACAAACACCACACCGAGAAGCAGACCAGCTCCTTTTTCATCCCCCAAACTCCAACCTGTACTTCCCTTAAGGAAGCCTGTAGAACAGATAATCCTGAGCACATGCTCCCTCTTTCCTCTGATGGTAGTATTAAAGCAATTGTTCCTCCTCTGACATTGTTTCTCTTCAAGCCACTCACTACCCACACTCTTTTCTCACATGCTGTGGCTTAAGCCACAGCAGAAAACAGAAAGCCTGAAAATCATTTAAACGTAAATTGAATTGAATTTGTAAATGAGACAAAATTAGACATACACACATGCTATATACAAAAGTTGGTAATGAAATAAGAACAGACCACATGAGACAAAAACAGTATAATGTGTCCCAGAAAGAAATGAGGTCATAGTTTTGCCAGAAAACCCCAGCTATAAGGAGGACCTCTTTATTATCACTTTTCTAGCCACACCAAACTTTGAAGGAATGCTGTATAGAATATAGTACATTACTTTCTCTTTGTATTCTAGTCTGACACTGTTTCTGTTTACAATTATATTTTTGGCTGGCCTTATTAATTAGCACTGCCAAAACCAATCATGTAACCCCAAATCTGATCAAGTTACAGTCTACAATTGTGGTAGGTCCTGGGACATGCTGACTTTCCATCCAAGTTACCCTAAACTTAAATGGCATCTGTTTGATCAGTGAACATCCGGAGGGCATACCCAATGCTCAAGTTAATTAATGTTTGCATGTTTCATTTTTCCAACAAATTTGTAAGTTTTGAGAAGACAAGAACCAGTGTAGTGGAAAAAGCATAGACTTAGGAGACAGACCTGAATGTGAGCCTGTGCTCCATGCTCTGCCACTTATCACCTGTGTTAAACTCAGGCAGGTTACTTAACCATCTGAGCCTGTGTTTCTTCATCAGGAAATGGAGAAAACAGTCACTACATGGTTGTCAGATATGTTACTGTATGTTAATCCCAATCCTGTTTCTTCTGTTTTCTTATCACAATGCCTGGTGTAGTGTTCTGCATACAATGGACACTAAGTAAATATCAGGCATCATCCATTCAACATTTATTGAATACTTTGTTCCAGGAACTGCAGTTGGTCTTGGAGACACATCCATGAAAATAGCAGCCTTTGATCAGCCTGCATTCTCTCTCCATCATTGGGAAACATGGCTGCTGCTGACTTGTGGCACATGGCCTTACATAACATTACAGTCAGAATGGACTGAAACTTGTTCTCTGTGGTGAGATTCAAAACATCCAAGAACGGGACTTCCTTGGTGTTCCAGTGGGTAAGACTCTGTGCTCCCAATGCAGGCATCCGGGGTTCAATCCCTGGTTGGGGAACTAGATCCCACATGCACGCTGCAACTAAAAGACCCCGCATGCCACAACTAAGACCTGGCGCAACCTAAATAAATAAATAAATCTTTAAAAAAAAATCCAAGAGCACAAACTGATCAAATTTAAGTAGCGTTTCCACCCGGTTCCAATTAACTGTGGTTAGAGATTTCAGCTTCTTTACTGACTGTCCCAACTTGGATCTGTTCCGTACTCCAGAGATAATTAGTGTCTGTGAAAGAGCAGGTTCCATAAGAAAGCGATGGCTCCATTTGATTCATTCAGTGGGTAAAGGGACATGTCCCAGAGGAAAGGGTGTGCATGAGGAGAATATTATTCTAGGCTGATAATACAACACATGTCCATGTCAGCATTTCTTAACAGTAAGATCTTTGTCTTGCTGATCTTATTCATCTACATTCATCTAGTACCCAGCACAATGACACATGCATATGTGGATTTGTAAGTGTATGTGGAATGGAAGAATATTAAAAAACCAGAGAAGAATTAATTGCTAAATTACAGGGTGATGGTTGTAACTGCAATGCGAGCTCAGAGAAAGGAAGAACAGTGTGGGGTTGGATAGCTCGAAGATGGGGTAGGACTTTAATTGGGCCTCCAAGAACAATTTAAGTAAGGTTTGATTAAGTGGGCATGAAGGAGAAAAACAAATATCATATATTAATGCATATATGTGGAATCTAGAAAAATGGTATAGATGATTTGTTTGCAAGGCAGAAATAGAGACACAGATGTAGAGAACAAACGTATGGATACCAAGGAGGAAGAGGACGTTGGGATGAATTGGGAGATTGGGATTGACATATATACACTACTATGTATAAAATAGATGACGAATAAGAACCTGCTGTATAGCACAGGGAACTCTACTCCGTGCTCTGTGGTGACCTAGATGGGGAGGAAATCTAAAAAAGAGGGGATATATGTATATGTATGGCTGATTCACTTTGCTGTACAGCGGAAACTGACACAGCAGTGTAAAGCAACTATACTCCAATTTAAAAAAAAAAGTGGGGATGAGAGGAGAAGGCATTATAGAAATAAGCACAGCGTACATGTTTACTCTTTCCTCACTGTTCCAGTAAGGCCCATCTGCACCATGATTGATTTCCCCCAGCAATCATGGTGCAGATGGGCCTTACTGGAACAGTGAGGAAATAGTGAATAAAGATGAAGAAATTGTTGGAGACAGACTATGGGAACCCCAAGAAACAGGCAGAGGCTTCTGCTCTGAATGTATTAGTGAAGACACAGCCATGTAGGTTCTTGAGCAAGGGAGGGACACATAAACAAATTTAGGAGGAATTACATTTGCAATGGTGAGGAGATTGGTCACAGAGACATTTATCTGGGAAGTTAACAATTGAGCCCTGGGGTGAGGCCCTGAAACAATTACTGAATTTGGGACAGATTGTATGTCTATAGTAGACGTTCTATTATTTCAGCAAAGGGAAACTCAAAAATAAGTACGAGGTTTCTATAATAAACATGATACCATGCGAATGAGTTGGATGGTACGGAAGGGAGCCATCTGGTGTGGGTTGGTGGGAATAACAAACTTCACTTTTGACATGCTGAGCTCTAGGAGGTGACAGAGCACCTGAATGGAGAAGATCAGTAGATAGCTGGAAATACTACCCTGAATTTCAGTTAAAATCTGAAGGTTTATTTTAGGAAGCTAAAATTATTTTGACAATTTTTTCTTTTTTTTTTTTTGGTTGCACAGCATGGCATGCGGGATCTTAGTTCCCCAACTAAGGATCAAACCCGTGCCCCTTGCAGTGGAAGCACAGATCTTAACACTGGACCGCCAGGGAAGTCCCTTGATAATTTTATATAACAAAGATGCATTGAGTCTTTACTAAATGGAAACTTCTGGACTAGGTGTCCTGTCAATACAAGAGGGTACAATCTCTGCCTTTTAGCCACTTCCCTTCAGTGGGGGCGATGTGACCAGAAAATGCATCACCATGATACTAATAAGCCTTTGGCTTTAGGCGTAGGTTTGTGCTTCTTAATATTTTTTAACTGAAAAGTGGGATTCTGCAATAAAGACAACATTAGAAAGTGTTCCTAAAAACAATGGGGCAGCAACATTTGTTTTCATTAGTTGCCATGGCAATTGCACTTAGCATTTCCTGGGAAAATGTGTACTTAAGACTCTGAGCTAGGCAATATTAAAAAACAAACAACCCAATCAAAAAATGGGCAGAAGACCTAAATAGACATTTCTCCAAAGAAGACCTACAGATGGCCAGGAAGCACATGAAAAGCTGCTCAACATCACTAATTATTAGAGAAATGCAAATCAAAACTGCAATGAGGTATCACATCACACCAGTCAGAATGGCCATCATTAGAAAATCTACAAACAACAAATGCTGGAGAGAATGTGGAGAAAAGGGAACCCTCTTGCACTGTTGGTGGGAATGTAAATTGATACAGCCACTATGGAGCACAGTATGGAGGTTCCTTAAAAAAATAAAAATAGAATTATTTTTGACCCTGCAATCCCACTACTGGGCATATACCCAGAGAAAACCATAATTCAAAAAGACATATGCACCCCAATGTTCATTGCAGCACTGTTTACAATAGCCAGGTCATGGAAGCAACCTAAATGCCCATCAACAGACGAATGGATAAAGAAGATGTGGTACATATATACAATGGAATATTAGTCAGCCATAAAAAGGAATGAAATTGGGTCATTTGTAGAGACATGGATGGACCTAGAGACTGTCATACAGAGTGAAGTAAGTCAGAAAGAGAAAAACAAATATCGTATATTAACGCATATATGTGGAATCTAGAAAAATGGTACAGATGAACCGGTTTGTAAGGCAGAAATAGAGACACAGATGTAGAGAACAAAAGTATGGACACCAAAGGGGGAAATGTGGGGGGGGATGAACTGGGAGATTAGGATTAACATATATACACTAATATGTATAAAATAGATAACTAATAAGAACCTGCTGTATTAAAAAATAAAGTTTAAAAAAAAAGACTCTGAGCTAGGGCATTCTGAGGTGGCCTTTGTTTGGCTCCAATGATTTCTTAGATTTGCTATTATCTTTCACATCATGACCCCAAGTATGTGAGCTACTCTGATAAAGACAGCTTCCATTTATTAAGCTTGTGATTTTTGGAGCTATACACTCTATGTACATTATCTCTTTCAATTCTTGGAATAGCCCACACAAAGTCTCAAAGTGATGAGTAGCTAGGTTTAGATTACACAGATAACCTTTCATTCATCCACTCACTCAGAAGATATATATTAAGCACCCACTCCCACCCAGGCACTGTATTAGGCCCAAGGGTTAGACGGTCCCTGCCCTTACAGGGCTTACACTCTCAAGGGGAATGAAGATACTAAAAAAATTATTTACAGTATTTGTCATACTGGGAACATATATGTTCCAGGGAGCTATGGGAATATATATCAGGGGCAGAAAAAGACTTGCTGAAGAAATAAGTAACCTTCAAGCTGAGACTTGAAGGAGAAGTGGTATTAGCTCAGCTCAGAGGGGACAGAAAGAGTATTCCAGGCAAATACATTGAAAAACATGTCTGCAAGCTTGGATGTGAGAAAGGACCTGGCTGATTAAAGGAAATGAAAAAAGTTCTGTGTATTTGATCTTAGCATTGGAGGGACACAGTAGGCCCAGCTGAGCCAAGAATTTACTGAGCCAAGATGAGAATTCAGTCCTGATGGACACCAGTGCCTGCTTTGGACACCTCTCCCCTAAGCCCATTGAAGCTTATAAAGAATCTGGATTAAACTGCCATTTTCAGATATCCCCAAAGCCCGAAAGAAATTTCTCATTTCAGGATCACAGTGTAGCCCCACTGTTCAGGTCTGAAGTTCTGAAAAGCAAGAATAGGTTTTTAAATAATGCTTACTCTGGTAAGTTAGGACTTTCCACAAGCAACCATGCTTTAAGATTCGAAGAAAAGTCCAGTGGGTTGTAAGAGAAAATTCAGAGGGGAAATGTCCAATGTTTTCTCTGGTTGATCATTTGAAACAACTTGCTGTCAATGTTCACTATATAAATGACTATATTAAGACTGAAGTTCTAGTTAATATTTTTTTCCCTGTGAAAATTATTCTCATTTTCAGAATGGTCTCTCTAAGAACTGATACTCTATATCAGATGCCATTGTGGTGTCTTTAACCTAGAGAGGGGGTTTAATTTGTAATGTGAATATGATACTTTTCACAAGCAATGTTTTTATCTCAAAAATATAGGTAAAATGTTTGTGTACCATATAGAACTGTTTTATGTATTATCATTAAAAACTGATTAAACTGAGATTTCATTTTTGTTTTGCCCTTATAGTAAAAGAATAAGCCTAATACTGCAAATTCTCAAGGCAACTTTGGGGAAGACAAGGAAAGTTCAGTCATTAATCATATTGTGAAACTAGACATAGCAGAAAAAGAATTGAAACAAAACTCACTGGACCAAAAATAATCCATATTGGGATGTGTAGATTTGCCTAGTCAGATGTGAGCCTCAAGTAATACTTGTTTTTCTGAACCATCTCCTGATCTAAAATAGATAGCCATGGTGCACAAAACATTATACATTTCCTTTCTGGGCCCAGTAAGTTGGGAAATAAAAAAACATGCCTCTTAAATTGGAAGCACTTCTTCAAAACTTCTTATAAAATTCAGCAGTTTAAGGTTAAGGTGAAGTGATCATTCATATTGGCAGAATTAAATATTATGAGGATTAAATAAAAGCAAAGATTTATACTCTGAGTTTATATATAATATAAATATAAAGTGATGGATAAAATCTGAGATTACTGAAATTATTAAACATAATAAATGGATTCTTCAGAGATTTTCATCATCAATGAGCTTTAGAAATTTTATCTTTAAAATTGCTGGAAAGGATTTCTAGATAAAAGTTTGGGTCATTTTAGGAACATGGTAAATGTAGAAGAGCTTGATAAAACTGGGGCTTGCCATGAGTAGATTTCTTTTGAAATTCCTAATAGTTAAGGTGCTCAAGAAATAATACATCAAGACCTATTTGCTTTGCTCCCTCCTCAGTGATGGTCCCTAAGACTCATGAGATCATGGTGAATGGTTCCATTTCCCTTTTCTTTTCATTCAGCCCTTCCCCAAACCCCTGAATTGTCTCCCAGAGAATGCTTCTGGCTTGAGTCTCCTTGTCAAACCGCACAGCTCTGGCCGCTCGCATCAGCCCGACACTGGAGGGCAGCCCCCATCCCTCCCTCCTCCCTCTTTGCCAGTGTGTTCTACGCTAAACTTCTGGAACTACTTTTTCTCAGACAGTTTTTATCATGTCATTTCCTGACTCAGTCTCCGCTATTTATTTTCTCTCTCTCTCTCTCCCCCCTACTCCCCTCTCTCCCACCCAACCCCCGGCTTTGTTTCACCAACAATCAGTTCTCTGACATGGATGGACTCCAGTACACTTTTCACGCGTTCATTTAGCAAATATTTATCGAGGGATTGGCGACATCAGACTCGTCTTTTGGAAGACACACTCTGGCTACAGTGTGAAAATTGCCTTGGAGGGGAGTGAGGCAAGGGACCCCATGGGGTTGTCTGCTGGGGGCCAGTGCAGGAGCCCCGGCAGGAGGTGATGATGGCTTGAAGCGGGGTCTTGGTAGTGGAGATGGAGTGAAACAATCGGTTTTGCAATCTGTTTAGGGAGTGTGCATCCCTTATTCCTACTGAATGTGACTTTCCAGACATTCAGTAGTTGTGTCCCAAAATGTTTACCTCCAAGCTCCACTTGCTACTAAATGCATGACCCACTATTCTGTGTATTCTACGGAGAGGACTTTAACCCTCCATACCTAGTTTCTTTATCTGTAAAGTGAACCTAACAACAGAACCCGCTTCATAGAACTGTTTTAAGGCTTAAATGAGATGCTTTTAAAGTATTACGCTCAGTGTTAAGCCCATAGTAAGAGCACAATCGGTGTTAGTCTCTGTGTTACCACTGCAGCCATTCTTTCCTGATTAATCCCCAACATCCTCAAAGCTTTGTTTTTAATGCCTTCAGCTATATTTGCTCTATATTGATTCGTGTTCGTAAAACATAAAATAAAGCAACTTGGAGGTGTGGCCCCTCTTCTGGTGGCTGGCCCCGGGCTCAGCCAGAAGCCCACACGTATCTACTGCCCAAAAGGTAATGTGGAAATGAATTCTGATGCCTTATGCTACAAATTAGGTTAAATGGATTTAGGGGCTAAGCCATTTTCAATTCTTGCTCACCTTATAATGAGAGAGATTAAAGCACCCTAAACGATGAATACTTTGTCTAATGACCATCTTACTAGGAGTTCAAAGTCTTCTTAAAATAATCATCTAAACCTCTCAGAATTGAACTATTCCTTGGGCAATTCTAGAACTGAGATAATACTGTTAAGGCATTCTGTGTACTCAGACCAGCACTTCCAAACGGGCTCTTCCCGCTCACTGGGGAGAATCGGGCTTCTGTCTTTTCTTTGGCGAAGCCCCTGTGGAGCCAGAGTCATCACAAAACACAGACACACGTCCCACTGCGCAGGGGCAGAGGCTGCTTTCTAACGCGCTTAACTGTTCAGCTTCTTCCAACTTGTCTGGAGTGTCTTTTCAGAAGTTTCAGAAGGAACCCAGTGGCAGGATTCCTCTTTTTGGAACTTTTGTTTTTCTAACATAGTGTGTTCTTCTTCTTTGCCTTTTGTAACCACACAAAACATTCCTCTTAAGTGGCCTCATTGGAATCTTAGAATGTTTACTTTCCCAATGACCACAGACCAGGAGGTGAACTTCACTGGCTCAGTTACCTAAGACTTAGCAACACTGCATTCATGGTTTCGAAACTCTTGGTGAAGAAATAAATATAATTACAATGTCTTCTTGGAACACCTGTAGACCACAGTTGACTACATAACTTTTTTATATTATTCATGTATCTGTTTTGACCCCCTCACCCATCGTTCTTTCTTACTCTCATTTTCTCAGTTTTTAACTTAATTTTTCTTTTACTTTTTTACTTTTTCCTCACCTTTTTTTAACAATTTACCCTGATGAAACTTTGTTGTTAAGAAATTCCTCTACTACCTCCAAAATTACAATACCAACTAAAACAGGAAAATAAAAGTATCATCATCTTATTCTTATAATATGTGACTCAGGGAATGTCCATTTACTTAGAATCACAGAATTTTAGAATAGGAAAGAGCCTTAGAAAATTTGACAATTAAAATACAATTTGGGATAACTAGAATGTTTTATGAATAGCTCATTTTAATTCAGTGAAGAAGTTTTATTTCATTTGTCAGAAAAGTTGTCAAAGCCTTGGAAATGGGCAAGAGAGATGACTGAGGTGTCCATGAAGTGCTTATGGAATTGCCTAGCACAATTTCCAGGGATTATCTGATTCTATGGGGTGTGGACCTTTGATTGTCTTTGACCAGGCTCTTCACAAATCTGTACTGATAGAGTTTTACTTGGATAGAAAACTGACAATAAGGCAAGTATTTCTTGTCCATAGCAAAGCAAAAGATTGCTATTCCTAGTGACGCACATGAATTTTATCCAGTAGAGAATATAGGTATCTGTAAGCTAATTTCTCATTTGACTCAGTTTTAATATCTTACTGCTTTCCTCATTTATCAATGAATTGAATAAAATATTTAAAGAAGCTCATTTTGTACTTATATGAGAATGATGATTTGGCCATTTTGAAAGTTATGCTTTAACACAATTTGTTCCAAATAAGTATACTCTTTAAGATTTTTAAGGATTTTGCAATGTTTCAGGGTTTTCACGATAGACACCAATTTGCAGCTACCTAGGAGAAACAGTACAGTGTAATCTCTGGATAAAATCCGGACTCTGCCCCTTAACAGCTGCTCTCTGGCCAGTTGCTTAGCCACGTTTTGTTCCAGTTTCCTTATCTTTAATATAAATTTGGTGTGAAAATTAAATATACGTAAAACGCTTGGGACAATCACACACTATTTTATTGTGATCTGTATTAAGTCACTGTCGAAAACAGTGGAGTCTTACCAAGCATCGTAGATGTTTTTAACTTCTGAATGCTCAATCCTGTCATCAGCAGAGAGAAAACCATTTTTACGATGTGGGCGATTCTTGCCTACCGAGGAGTGTGTGAACAAGTGTGTCTGACCAGAATCAGGGGTCAGTGATCTGGCAGCCCTTGGGTTCTCACCCTGAGCTACATTCCAACTTGGCCTCTGAGATAGCTTTGCAATGTGTTCACTTGGCTTCCATGAAATACATATCCAAGGATTCTTCTTGTGTATTTCTGGATAAGGAAGGTCCCAGGGGAGAAGCTTGCAAGATTTTTAGCAGGCAGAAGGGAAGCTGCAGCCATTTGTAGTTAACACACATGGTTGCTTATCTGCTGACTCCCCTCACTCAAGAGAGACAGCTCCTGGGCCTGTAGAGGCTCTACCTTCCCCTGAATCCTCTTTCAGTTTTCTTGAGTGTATGTGTTCAGTTCTATGACAAAAGACCCCACCTTCTGCAGGATACACTCATCACCAAGGAGAGGCAACAAGAACAGACACAGGCTTCAGTTCATCCTTGTGGGATCCCAGCCTACTGGTGAATGGCCCTTCCTGACTGTCTATCTTGTGAACTTAAACTCCAGCCCCGGTTCAGGGGTTGTTTAAACAGTCTCTGTAAGGCTGTATGCCTGTTTAAACAAGCCTTGGAATAGCATAAGCCAATCCCCTGTAACAAATCCCCTTATTTATAGTATGTAGATGACAGATAGATGGATGGATGGATAGATAGATAGATAGATAGATAGATACATAGATAGATAGATAGATGATAGACAGATAGATAGATATAGTTGGATAGATATATCCTACTGATTCTACCTGTCTTGTTGAATTGTGACTCATGCAGAATTTGGTACTGGGAATAGGAAAGCCAAGAAGAGCTCATTCAATTATTTGTCTATTTACTTAAAAATGGAGTCATGCTATACATATACATACATTACACATTTTTCACCTAAAAATGTATCATGAACATTTTGTTCTGTGTAAGTACCTCATCAATTTTTAATGGTCAGATAATCCCTTGAAAATAGGTACCATAATTTACTTAATAAAGTACCACTTCCTGAAACATTCAGTTTGCTTTTAATGACAATATCACAACAAACAATTCTATATATCTATCTCTGTATATTTTTCTGATTATACTCTTAGAATAAACTCCTAGGAGAGAAATTATTTAGTAAAATGATGTGCACAGTTCAGTTTTTGATACATTTGATCAGAATAGTTGTTTCAATTTATTCTTCTGTCAGCTGTGTATAAAAGGACCTAATTCTTCAGAACATCCTTGGTATTTTAAATCAGGGCATCCCCCAGCGAATTTCAATGGTTTGTTTTGCGGACTAAGCTGGATTTGCTGGTGGTTTTAGAGATCTCTAATTGTCAGAAGCTCTCTATCAAGCCAATTGCCTGCTTTCCCACTCAGGTGACACCTCCATAACCCATCTTTGAACTCTCCAGGTCAGCGAAGGAAGGCAGAGCCACTCCAGTTCCAGTTCTCCTGCCCACCTACAGGAACCTCCATCAAGGCCACCTCTGAGCCTTCAAGACTGTGCTCATAGTGAGCAATAGCCCATTGCTGGCTGAAAATGTTTGCTGAAAGCAGCTTACTTGGGGTAGTGCTGATGTGCTTTCATCCACCAGTGTTTGCAAAGTTCTAAAGTAATTGGAGATCTTTAGCAGAAAATTCTTGCTGACTGAGAGAGGTGGAACTGCTGAAATCCTCTAAACTTCCACAGCACTTACTCAGAAGCATCCAAATGCATTTAAAGTATTTTTAGAGGATGCTAAGAGGAGTTTGAAAGTTGTCACCAGAGCCTACCCAGATGGCAGTGCTCACACAACTGTTTATTTTCCATCCTGTTCAAAAGGATGTTCTCACACTGCAGGTTTAGAGGAGGCAAGGGGGTCCCAATATGACATAATCCATTTTAACTGTAAGCCATAGATATCCATTAAAATCTTATCTCACCCATACTCTTTTCCTTTCCAAATGTCAAAGAAAACAAGCCTCCTCTTTAAAAAGAAATCACTGTGAAACCTACTCCACAATAAGTACAGCAGTTGAAATGGCTTTACACCATAATCCATGGCCTTTTCTCCTCAATCTTTCTTCCCTGATTCTTGACTCAGGTGAAGAAACTCCATATCCTTTCTACAGAGAGCCACATACAGAAGAACTTCGCATGGATAATGGCAGTATTTCAATGAGTAATGGCTTAAGGAAGTACTGGTTATCCCATGAGTAAAATTAAGTGATTAGTCACCAGTATCGGTGTTAATATTAGATGAATAGATTTAAGAGGTTTTATATCTGGCTTGGAAACCAGGAAGAATACTGGAACTGGTACTAGGGGACTGAAAACTAATTAAAATAATGGCTATATGACAAAGATACAGTAGCATTTTTTATTTCAGAAATGTGAAACCAAAAGTCTTAGCAAGTGAGATTTATTTAAGAGACCTGGGAAGCGTCCTACTCCTAAGTGGCTTCTTGGATGTAAGATTGCTGTCTACTTATTAAGAAAAATGTTGGGGAGGGGCAAGATGGCGGAAGAGTAAGACGCGGAGATCACCTTCCTCCCCACAGATACATGAGAAATACATCTACACGTGGAACTGCTCCTACAGAACACCCACTGAACGCTGGCAGAAGACGTCAGACCTCCCAAAAGGCAAGAAAATCCCCACGTACTTGGGTAGGGCAAAAGAAAAAAGAAATAACAGAGACAAAAGAATAGGGACGGGACCTGCACCAGTGGGAGGGAGCTGTGAAGGAGGAAAGGTTTCCACACACTAGGAAGCCCCTTCGTGGGCAGAGACTGCGGGTAGCAGAGGGGGGGCGAAGCTTCAGAGCCACGGAGGAGAGCGCAGCCACATTGGTGCGGAGGGCAAAGCGGAGATTCCCGCACAGAGGAGCGGTGCCGACCAGCACTCACCAGCCTGAGAGGCTTGTCTGCTCAGCCGCCGGGGCGGGCGGGGCCTGGGAGCTGGGGCTCGGGCTTCGGTGCTGGCCGGGAGGGAGTCCGGGAAAAAGACTGCAGCTGCCGAAGAGGCAAGAGACTTTTTCTTGCCTCTTTGTTTCGCGGCGCGCAAGGAGAGGGGATTCAGAGCGCCGCCTAAACGAGCTCCAGAGACGGGCGCGAGCCGCGGCTATCAGCGCGGATCCCACAGCAACAGGGACGCAGAGGGAAAAACGGAGAGATTCCCGCACAGAGGCTCGGCGCCGAGCAGCACTCACCAGCCTGAGAGCCTTGTCTGCTCACCCGCCGGGGCGGGCGGGGGCTGGGAGCTGAGGCGCGGGCTTCGGTCGGATCCCAGGGAGAGGACTGGGGTTGGCGGTGTGAACACAGCCTGAAGGGGCTAGCGCACCACAACTAGCCGGGAAGGTGCCCGAGAAAAAGTCTGCAGCTGCCGAAGAGGCAAGAGACTTTTTCTTGCCTCTTTGTTTCGCGGCGTGCAAGGAGAGGGGATTCAGAGCGCCACTTAAACAAACTCCAGAGACGGGCGCGAGCCGCGGCTATCAGCGCGGACCCCAGAGACGGGCATGAGATGCTAAGGCTGCTGCTGCCGCCACCAAAAAGCCTGTGGGCGAGCACAGGTCATTCTCCACACCGCCCCTCCCGGGAGCCGGTGCAGCCCGCCACGGCCAGGCTCCCGTGATCGGGGGACAACTTCCCCGGGAGAACGCACGGCGCGCCTCAGGCTGCTGCAACGTCACGCCGGCTTCTGCCGCCACAGGCTCGCCCCGCCTCCTCCGTACCGCTCCCTCCCCCCGGCCTGACTGAGCCAGAGCCCCCGAATCAGCTGCTCCTTTAACCCCGTTCTGTCTGGGCGGGGAACAGACACCCTCAGGGGACCTACAAGCAGAGGCGGGTCCAAATCCAAAGCTGAACCCCGGGAGCTATACGAACAAAGAAGAGAAAGGGAAATCTCTCCCAGCAGCCTCAGAAGCAGCGGATTAAAGCTCCACAAACAACTTGATGTGCCTGCATCTGTTGAATACCTGAATAGACAACGAATCATCCCAAATTTAGGAGGTGGACTTTGGGAGCAGGATATATTAAGTTTTCCCCTTTTCCTTTTTTTGTGAGTGTATGTGTGTATGCTTCTGGGTGAGATTTTATCTGTATAGCTTTGCTCTCACCGTTAGTCCTAGGGTTAGGTCCGTCCGTTTTTTTTTTTTGTTTTTTTTTTTTGCTTAAAAAAATTTTTTTTCCCTACTAAATGTTTTCTTAATAATTTTTTCCTTATTTTCTATTTTTAAAAAATTAAACATTTTTTTAATGTTTTTTCATATTTTTTATTTTAAAAAATTAAAAAAAATTTTTTTCTTCATAAATTTTTCTTAATAATTTTTTTCTTATTTTTAGTATAAAAAATTAATAAATCTATTTTTAAAAATTAAAAAAAATTTTTCTTAATAAATTTATTCTTAATAATTTTTTTCTTATTTTTTATTATAATTGCTTTATTTTATTTTATTTTATCCTCTTTTTTTCTTTCTTTCCATTTTTAATCCCTTTTATTCTGAGCCGTGTGGATGAAAAGCTCTTGGTGCTCCAGCCAGGCATCAGGGCTGTGCCTCTGAGGTGGGAGAGCCAACTTCAGGACACTGGTCCACAAGAGACCTCCCAGCTCCACGTAATACCAAATGGCGAAAATCTCTCAGAGATCTCCATCTCAACATCAAGACCCAGCTTCACTCAACGACCAGCAAGCTACAGTGCTGGACACCCTATGCCAAACAACTAGCAAGACAGGAACACAGCCCCATCCATTAACAGAGAGGCTGCCTAAAATCAGAATAAGGCCACAGACACCCCAAAACACACCACCAGACGTGGACGAGCCCACCAGAAAGACAACATCCAGCCTCATCCACCAGAACACAGGCACTAGTTCCCTCCACCAGGAAACCTACACAACCCACTGAACCAACCTTAGCCACTGGGGACAGATACCAAAAACAACGGGAACTACGAACCTGCAGCCTGTGAAAAGGAGACCCCAAACACAGTAAGATAAGCAAAATGAGAAGACAGAAAAACACACAGCAGATGAAGGAGCAGGGTCAAAACACACCAGACCTAACAAATGAAGAGGAAATAGGTAGTCTACCTGAAAAAGAATTCAGAATAATGATAGTAAGGATGATCCAAAATCTTGGAAATAGAATAGACAAAATGCAAGAAACATTTAACAAGGACGTAGAAGAACTAAAGAGGAACCAAGCAATGATGAAAAGCACAATAAATGAAATTAAAAATACTCTAGATGGGATCAATAGCAGAATAACTGAGGCAGAAGAACGGATAAGTGACCTGGAAGATAAAATGGTGGAAATAACTACTGCAGAGCAGAATAAAGAAAAAAGAATGAAAAGAACTGAGGACAGTCTCAGAGACCTCTGGGACAACATTAAACGCACCAACATTCAAATTATAGGGGTCCCAGAAGAAGAAGAGAAAAAGAAAGGGACTGAGAAAATATTTGAAGAGATTATAGTTGAAAACTTCCCTAATATGGGAAAGGAAATGGTTAATCAAGTCCTGGAAGCACAGAGAGTCCCATACAGGATAAATCCAAGGAGAAACACACCAAGACACATATTAATCAAACTATCAAAAATTAAATATAAAGAAAACATATTAAAAGCAGCAAGGGAAAAACAACAGATAACACACAAGGGCATCCCCATAAGGTTAACAGCTGATCTTTCAGCAGAAACGCTGCAAGCCAGAAGGGAGTGGCAGGATATACTTAAAGTGATGAAGGAGAAAAACCTACAACCAAGATTACTCTACCCAGCAAGGATCTCATTCAGATTTGATGGAGAAATTAAAACCTTTACAGACAAGCAAAAGCTGAGAGAGTTCAGCACCACCAAACCAGCTTTACAACAAATGCTAAAGGAACTTCTCTAGGCAAGAAACAAAAGAGAAGGAAAACACCTACAATAACAAACCCAAAATATTTAAGAAAATGGGAATAGGAACATACATATCGATAATTACCTTAAATGTAAATGGATTAAATGCTCCCACCAAAAGACACAGACTGGCTGAATGGATACAAAACCAAGACCCATATATATGCTGTCTACAAGAGACCCACTTCAGACCGAGAGACACATACAGACTGAAAGTGAGGGGATGGAAAAAGATATTCCATGCAAATGGAAATCAAAAGAAAGCTGGAGTAGCAATTCTCATATCAGACAAAATAGACTTTAAAATAAAGACTATTACAAGAGACAAAGAAGGACACTATATAATGATCAAGGGATCGATCCAAGAGGAAGGTATAACAATTGTAAATATTTATGCACCCAACATAGGAGCACCTCAATACATAAGGCAAATACTAACAGCCATAAAAGGGGAAATCGACAGTAACACAATCATAGTAGGGGACTTTAACACCCCACTTTCACCAACGGACAGATCATCCAAAATGAAAATAAATAAGGAAACACAAGCTTTAAATGATACATTAAACAAGATGGACTTAATTGATATGTATAGGACATTCCACCCAAAAACAACAGAATACACATTTTTCTCAAGTGCTCATGGAACATTCTCCAGGATAGATCATATCTTGGGTCACAAATCAAGCCTTGGTAAATTTAAAAAAATTGAAATCGTATCAAGTATCTTTTCCGACCACAACGCTATGAGACTAGATATCAATTACAGGAAAAGATCTGTAAAAACTACAAACACATGGAGGCTACACAATACACTACTTAATAACGAAGTGATCACTGAAGAAATCAAAGGGGAAATCAAAAAATACCTAGAAACAAATGACAATGGAGACACGACGATCCAAAACCTATGGGATGCAGCAAAAGCAGTTCTAAGAGGGAAGTTTATAGCAATACAAGCCTACATCAAGAAACAGGAAACATCTCGAATAAACAACCTAACCTTGCACCTAAAGCAATTAGAGAAAGAAGAACAAAAAAACCCCAAAGCTAGCAGAAGGAAAGAAATCATAAAGATCAGATCAGAAATAAATGAAAAAGAAATGAAGGAAACAATAGCAAAAATCAATGAAACTAAAAGCTGGTTCTTTGAGAAGATAAACAAAATTGATAAACCATTAGCCAGACTCATCAAGAGAAAAAGGGAGAAAACTCAAATTAATAGAATTAGAAATGAAAAAGGAGAAGTAACCACTGACACTGCAGAAATACAAACGATCATGAGAGATTACTACAAGCAACTCTATGCCAATAAAATGGACAACCTGGAAGAAATGGACAGATTCTTAGAAATGCACAACCTGCCAAGACTGAACCAGGAAGAAATACAAAATATGAACAGACCAATCACAAGCACTGAAATTGAAACTGTGATTAAAAATCTTCCAACACACAAAAGCCCAGGACCAGATGGCTTCACAGGCGAATTCTATCAAACATTTAGAGAAGAGCTAACACCTATCCTTCTCAAACTCTTCCAAAATATTGCAGAGGGAGGAACACTCCCCAACTCATTCTACGAGGCCACCATCACCCTGATACCAAAACCAGACAAAGATGTCACAAAGAAAGAAAACTACAGGCCAATATCACTGATGAACATAGATGCAAAAATCCTCAACAAAATACTAGCAAAGAGAATCCAACAGCACATTAAAAGGATTATACACCATGATCAAGTGGGGTTTATTCCAGGAATGCAAGGATTCTTCAATATACGCAAATCAATCAACGTGATACATCATATTAACAAATTGAAGGAGAAAAACCATATGATCATCTCAATAGATGCAGAGAAAGCTTTTGACAAAATTCAACACCCATTTATGATAAAAGTCCTGCAGAAAGTAGGCATAGAGGGAACTTTCCTCAACATAATAAAGGCCGTATATGACAAACCCACAGCCAACATTGTCCTCAATGGTGAAAAACTGAAACCATTTCCACTAAGATCAGGAACAAGACAAGGTTGCCCACTCTCACCACTATTATTCAACATAGTTTTGGAAGTGTTAGCCACAGCAATCAGAGAAGAAAAAGA
Source organism: Eubalaena glacialis (assembly GCF_028564815.1). Classification (NCBI taxonomy): domain Eukaryota; kingdom Metazoa; phylum Chordata; class Mammalia; order Artiodactyla; family Balaenidae; genus Eubalaena; species Eubalaena glacialis. Next base: position 91,512,402 of record NC_083726.1, read on the forward strand.
AATAAAAGGAATCCAAATCGGAAAAGAAGAAGTAAAGCTGTCACTGTTTGCAGATGACATGATACTATACATAGAGAATCCTAAAGATGCTACCAGAAAACTACTAGAGGTAATCGATGAATTTGGTAAAGTAGCAGGATACAAAATTAATGCACAGAAATCTCTTGCATTTCTATACACTAATGACGAAAAATCTGAAAGTGAAATTAAGAAAACACTCCCGTTTACCATTGCAACAAAAAGAATAAAATATCTAGGAATAAACCTACCTAAGGAGACAAAAGACCTGTATGCAGAAAATTATAGGACACTGATGAAAGAAATTAAAGATGATACAAATAGATGGAGAGATATACCATGTTCTTGGATTGGAAGAATCAACATTGTGAAAATGACTCTGCTACCCAAAGCAATCTACAGATTCAATGCAATCCCTATCAAACTACCACTGGCATTTTTCACAGGACTAGAACAAAAAATTTCACAATTTGTATGGAAACACAAAAGACCCCGAATAGCCAAAGCAATCTTGAGAACGAAAAATGGAGCTGGAGGAATCAGGCTCCCTGACTTCAGACTATATTACAAAGCTACAGTAATCAAGACAGTTTGGTACTGGCACAAAAACAGAAATATAGATCCATGGAACAGGATAGAAAGCCCAGAGATAAGCCCACGCACATATGGTCACCTTATCTTTGATAAAGGAGGCAAGCATATACAGTGGAGAAAAGACAGGCTCTTCAATAAGTGGTGCTGGGAAAATTGGACAGGTACATGTAAAAGTATGAAATTAGAACACTCCCTGACACCATACACAAAAATAAACTCAAAATGGATTAAAGACCTAAGTGTAAGGCCAGACACTATCAAACTCTTAGAGGAAAACATAGGCAGAACACTCTATGACATAAATCACAGCAAGATCCTTTTTGACCCAGCTCCTAGAGAAATGGAAATAAAAACACAAATAAACAAATGGGACCTAATGAAACTTAAAAGCTTTTGTACAGCAAAGGAAACCATAAACAAGACCAAAAGACAACCCTCAGAATGGGAGAAAATAGTTGCAAATGAAGCAACTGACAAAGGATTAATCTCCAAGATTTACAAGCAGCTCATGCAGCTCAATAACAAAAAAACAAACAACCCAATCCAAAAATGGGCAGAAGACCTAAATAGACATTTCTTCAAGGAAGATATACAGATTGCCAACAGACACATGAAAGAATGCTCAACATCATTAATCATTAGAGAAATGCAAATCAAAACTACAATGAGGTATCATCTCACACCGGTCAGAATGGCCATCATCAAAAAATCTACAAACAATAAATGCTGGAGAGGGTGTGGAGAAAAGGGAACACTCTTGCACTGTTGGTGGGAATGTAAATTGATACAGCCACTATGGAGAACAGTATGGAGGTTCCTTAAAAAACTAAAAATAGAACTACCATATGACCCAGCAATCCCACTACTGGGCATATACCCTGAGAAAACCATAATTCAGAAAGAGTCATGTACCAAAATATTCATTGCAGCTCTGTTTACAATAGCCAGGACATGGAAACAACCTAGGTGTCCATCGTCGGATGAATGGATAAAGAAGATGTGGCACATATATACAATGGAATATTACTCAGCCATAAAAAGAAATGAAATGGAGGTGTTTGTAATGAGGTGGATGGAGTTAGAGTCTGTCATACAGAGTGAAGTAAGTCAGAAAGAGAAAAAGAAATACAGTATGCTAACACATATATATGGAATCTAAGGAAAAAAAAAAAAAAGGTCATGAAGAACCTAGTGGCAAGATGGGAATAAAGACACAGACCTACTAGAGAATGGACTTGAGGATATGGGGAGGGGGAGGGGTGAGATGTGACAGGGTGAGAGAGTGTCATGGACATATATACACTACCAAATGTAAAATAGATAGCTAGTGGGAAGCAGCCGCATAGCACAGGGAGATCAGCTTGGTGCTTTGTGACCACCTAGAGGGGTGGGATAGGGAGGGTGGGAGGGAGGGAGATGCAACAGGGAAGAGATATGGGAACATATGTATATGTATAACTGATTCACTTTGTTATAAAGCAGAAGCTAACACACCATTGTAAAGCAATTATACTTCAATAAAGATGTTTAAAAAAAAAAGAAAAAAAAAAGAAAAATGTTAGGGCGTAAAACACTGTGTGTTTGCATGTTGGCAGCCACTTAGGTGAATGTGCCTCTGCTTATCAACAAGGAAAGCTCCTCCATCATTTGGAATCACCTGAAACATTTTTTGGTTTCCTTAAAAATTTTTGATCTCTGTTATCCAAGTGATCCAGAAATGACGTTCTTTTTCTCCTAACAGCTTCCCTACTGAGGAGCTCCTTTACAAGCTGCCATCTCTCAACAATATCAATTATTTTTAAGAAAGAAAATTTTTGTCTATAGAAATAAAGGGGGTCCTTCATGCTCAGATATGCTGTGCCTGGCAGCTGGTGGTCATCTCTGGAGACAAAGCAGCTTCTCATTGTCTTGGTGTCCTGCTTGTTAATAGGTAATAATCATTAGGATATTTCAGGATCTGGATCCAGTAATATTTTAAGGAGAGTTGGGCAGGAAGAAGGAAATGGGTTGAGAAGAGGGGACTTTAGATTTTTTTTTTTTTTTAACTTAGGAGTTTAGCTAACTTGATCAATCTGAAGGCAACTTAGGATGCCTAGGATGAGTACTTGAAACAGATGTCTAACTCTGTTAGGAAATTTTAGAGGCCACTCTAGTTCAATTCCCTCATTTTATAGATAAGTTATGGAAGTGAGGCCTTTGACATTCTAGTCATCTATAAGCTTTGCCTGTTCGCTCAGTAGGTGTTCAGAAAATACATGTGCAGTGAATGAGGACACAGATGGAGAAATTGGCTGGATGATGGAACAAAAGAAATACAGAAAAATGTGTCAGGCCTGGCCAGAGGAAGTACTCAAGTTAATGAAATTGTTTTCTAAGAGAGTGCTGCCCTGTTCCAAGAATACACAAAACTGAGCAGTGGAAATAATTTGCACTCTTCTGGTTTGAGGAGGCAGTGTGATTGTGTAATCCTTCAGCACATTTGTGAACATCCATCGTCACTCTACTCGTGGAGCTCTGCAAGTGTCATTGGAGATATTTCTGCTACACAGGATGTGGGGTCAGAGTTAACTATCAAACCAGAGCATTGTCCTTTAGGAGCTGACCAACTAAGGTGGGTGACCTCAGTAGAACCATTTATTCAGGATGTGTAAACATCGGCCATCAGATCTGCTGCCAATGATATGGACTCACTGTTTAAGCAGGAAACATGTTCTACTAAGGCACCTTCAATTTCTGACCTGGTGCCATCTGCAAGATGGTACTGAATGGTGGAGTGAGCACAGCCTGTGACTTTGGGACAGAGTGTTCCTATTTGCAGGACAAAGTAGGGAACAGAGCTATAGTCCTGATCTCTAAACAACAATGCTCTAACCTCATGATCGCCAAACTTTTTTTAATCATGTACCCTTATCATGCTTTTTTAGCATGAACCCTGATGTATGTACATTTATCTACTTAGAAATTATAGGTGTCTTGTTTTACTAATACATAATATGCTTCCAAAGCAGAAGTTTAAAAAGATAAGATAAAAATAAATATAAATATATATCTAATGCTTTCTTCCTGCACACAATGGGGTGGGTAAAATCCATGCTGTAAATAATTTCCAGTTATCTCTGAAGAACATTAATTATACCTCACTTTCAACCCCTATCACATCTGTATATTCTGTTTCCTAAATATTAAATCATAGATTTAACCTTCAATAAAACGTATTAAATAATAAGGAAAAGAAAGACAAAGAAGGATAAAATAGGTAATATATACACACACAACAACAGCAAGCAAAGAAGAAACTATGTGAAGCTACTACATTTCTGTAACTCACCACAGGCTGTGGCTGATATTTATAACTTCCTTCTTCCATTACATAGCTCATGTTTCCTTCTCCACCAGTCAGGACATCAGCTGGTCAGGGTTCTTTACCTAAAAGTCTGAATCGTCAGTGGCTCTTTCCTTTATTGGTTGATGTAGTTTTCAGTTAACTTTTACTATAGGAAATCATGGTACTAAGAGTTATCACAGAGAATCCCCCTGGGTTCCAGAAATGGTCCTCTCTGTTCACATTTTCTGGTATCAGTTGAATTTCCTCTTGGTAACCAGGATCAACCACCTCGCAGATCAACTCCTTTCTTAGCCTGTTGGTGTAGTGGTAAGAGGAACTCAAAAAGATACAATAGCAGAGCCAAACTCCAGTTCCACAGAACCACTGTTCTAAGGGTTTCTCTTTTAGAAATCAAGACCTCCAAATCTCAGAAATGAAATTGTATTATAGTTATGGGTTTGGGAAAAACTCTGCAAAGTGGGTTATTTGGTGTGATAATGAAAGGAGCCATTCCCTCTTCAACGCACTGATTCCTGGACAATCCATGTATTCTGACTGAGCAAGACAGCATTCCTGATTGTTCCCTGATCAAAAGTATGTACAGAATCCTATATGACAGAATCATAACACCTCAGGGTTTTGGGAGGGTTTGATGCTATTGTATATGGAAGTCTTAAATTTCATTTTCATGTTGTTTGCTGCAGTATATAAAGATAAAACTGATTTTAGTATACTAACATCCATCCTGTGACTTTGACAAGTTCATTTGTTAGTTCCAGTAGTTGTTTTATAGATTCTTAGGAATTTCTATAGAAACAATCACATTATTTACAGAGAGAGAGAGTTTTACTTCTCCCTTCTTGATCATTTTTCTTTTGTATTTCTTTTATTTCTTTTTTATGTTTTGCCTTATTGCAATGGCCAAGACCTCCAAGATGATGTTGAAGAGAAGTGGGGAGAGTGAGCATGCTCACTTGGGTCTGGATCTCCGAGCTCAGAGAAGGGGTCTGGGATCCAGACCCGTAAGGAGGGTGGGTGCTGATTGGCTGGCGCAGGTGTCTCCAAGGGGTCTTATGAATTTGGATCTGCAAGTGTTACAAACTTACAAGAGGAAACTGCCACCGCTAAGGTCAAGCATTTGGAGGGTGATACAGGAACAGGAAAATTGGTGGGAAGCAGACAGAAAGGAGCAATCCTTTCTTCCTCCTCAACCTTTCATCTCCCTCTGGTGCCCCCTGCTGGCAAACAGAGTCTACCATGTAATCAGCCAGCAAAACAGAGGTGTGGTTTGCAGAGTCCCCGACCCAACATCACAAGGCAACTACAGACAGGTGGATTTGAGGCCAAGAGACAATACTTTAAAAACAGGCACCCAAAAAGTACACCTATGGGGCTTCCCTGGTGGCGCAGTGGTTAAGAATCCGCCTGCCAATGCAGGGGACACGGGTTCGAGCCCTGGTCCGGGAAGATCCCACATGCCGCGGAGCAACTAAGCCCGTGCACAACAACTACTGAAGCCCGCGCACCTAGACCCCACAAGCCACAACTACTGAGCCCGTGCGCCACAACTACTGAAGCCTGTGCGCCTAGAGCCCGTGCTCCACAACAAGAGAAGCCACTGCAATGAGAAGCACGCGCACCACAATGAAGAGAAGCCCGCGCACCGCAACGAAGAGTAGCCCCCGCTCGCCGCAACTAGAGAAAGCCCGCACGCAGCAACGAAGACCCAACGCAGCCAAAAACAAATAAATAAATAAATTTATAAAAAGAAAAAAAAAAAGTACACCTATGGGTTGTTTAGATTCAAGCATGCCTTCTCTTCCATCCCAGAGTGAGTCCCAAGAGTCATTAGAACTTTACGTCTGTGTTTTGTTTTCCTTATTCCGAGATTTGTTTGAGAAATCCTATCATGCCTGCGACTAATGTGGTTTCATTCAGCCCCAAGATCTGCCTCCTAATGAGATGCGGGGAGCTGGCGCTGTGGATTTGAGCTGGCCACCTGAAACCTCCGTCCAGTTTCACTGCTAATCTAAACTCAGCACCTCCCAAGTTTTCTCCTTTATTTTCCCCCCACTTCCCCTGACTCATTGTAACTCCCTTTCATTATTCTTGGCCCTGAAAAATGAAAACATTCTTTTAGCAATTCCTGTGTTAAATAGTATGTTCCATTCAATATACTATTAGGGCAGCCATTCCACCCCTCCCTCCTTCTCACATATGTGTGCATACACATTCACGTACATCTCAAGTGTACACACACCTGGGAACATCAGTATATAAAGCTTGACAGGTTTTGTTCAAAGAGGTTAAGAGAATTTCTCACAGTCACACAAGTACAGGGAGGCAGAGTTGATATCCAGCCTCCAGACTGATTCTTAAGCTCTTACCCTTCCCATTTCCTTACACTGTCTCTCTTCTTTTCTTTCTAATACTAAAAATAATAACTCCACTTACATCATTTCATTTTTTGAAGTGTTTTCACATATCTTCCTGTCTGTGACAATCACAACTCCTCTGGAAAGTAGGACAGGTCATATTATTTTGTCTATGTTACAATATAGGAAACTTGGCTTATAACATTTCCCAATAGAAAAAGGAAAACATTTCTGAAAGGAAACATCCAAGTAGCTGTTGATTCTGTCTCCATTTCAATGCACTTTTCATCAAAGCTCATTTAAAATTTTAAAAAATTAATCCTACATTTATAATACCTGTAGTCTCTTTTACTTTCACTGCTTGTATACTATTGACCACTGTTTGTATTTTTATAGATGGTTTTATTTTCAGGGGAGGGAGGGTGCATGTGTAGGATGTGAATATCTTTGCTGAGCTCTTCTGAGTCTGAAACATATTAGTCCAGGCAAGATCATTATCAGTAGTAAAGTCAGAATGAAATTTGTGTTGAGTTTACTAGTAGAAAACTTTAGCATTGTAAAAGTTTGTTGCCCATAGTATTAATCAGTGCATTTATATTTTTATTCTGGTACTCTGTTCTCTACTTGCACTATTTGGGGGCATATCTTTTGGAATATCTTTTTGGTTGTTCACTTTGTGAATGGTTTGGAAGAGAAAAATACAAAATGAAGAGTATGCACTTATTTATTACTATGGTGTTGGCCTTGCATTACTCCAGAGCTAGGAGAGTGCAGCTATTTATCATTGATGAATCATCCTAAAAACCTTCTCTTTTTCTTATTGAAGTACAGTTGATTTACAATATTATATTAGTTTCAGGTGTACAACATAGTTGTTCAATATTTTTATAGATTATACTCCATTTAAAGTTATTATGAAATAGATATATTTCCCCATACTGTACAATATATTCTTGTTGCTTATTTATTTTATACATAGTAGTTTATATCTCTTAATCCCCTACCCCAACTTGCCCCTCCCCCTTTCTGTTCCCCACTGGTAACAGCTAGTTTGTTCTCCATATTTGTGAGTCTGTTTCTGTTTTGTTGTATTCATTTGTTTGCTAAAAATCCTCTCTTTTGTTTTACATTAGTGAGAGTTTGTAGTCCCAAATCCTTCCAGGGTCTTTTGTCTTTCTTTGTGAAATAGGGTAGTTAACTTGCTGGTTTACAAACAACTCTAGTCTTAAGCAGTAAATTGGCCATCACTCCACCTTGTCTTAGCCATTTATCAGCTGATCCTTATCAGAAACTTTCAGCCAAAAAAAAACTTCTCTTAAAATCAGCAATGTTACCCTCATCCCTTATGCCACCGGGATACATAAAATAATGAGAATTTTGTATTGAATGCTTATTACTCTCTGCCTCTCCCTCTTTGCAAATCTTACCTCACTGTGAAAGTTCATTTAATATGTCAACTTGGCTGGGCCACAGTGCCCATATATTTGTTCAGTCTTCTGGATGGTTCTGTGAAAGTGGGTGTTTTTTTTGTATGAAATTTTAAAATTTGTACATTTTGAGTAAAGCAGATTACCCTCCATAATGTGAGTGAGCCTCATTCAATCAGTTGGCAGCCTTAATAGAACAAAAATTGACCTCTCCCAATAAAGAAGGAATTCTGTCAGAAGATTGCCTTTGTATTTGAACCGTAACTCTTCTCTGAGTCACCAACTTACTGGCCCACCCTTTCAGATTTTGGTCTCTCTCTCTCTCTCTCTCTGTATGTACATATATACACACATATATGTATACATGTCTATATATACATATATATGTCTATATATACACACACACATATATATATTCTCTGTCTCTCTATTTATATCTATATATACATATATAAAAATATACATTTGTATATATAAATATATATGTACATTTCTCTCTCTATATATAGATATGTATATATAGATACAGATACAGATATTCCTGTTTCTTTGGAGAATCCTAATACACTCACTTAATTCTTAAAATTGGTAGGTATTATTATCACATTTTCATACAGTGAAACTGAGGCTCAAAGAGATTATATAAATATTCCCAAGATCATACAAGTAATACGTGGCAGGACCAAGATTTAAACCTATGCTGTTTTCAAAGTCAGTGTTCCAACTATTACTCTATATATTTGTTCTATGATGCTATGCTATGCTATATTACAATACTAAATCAAATAATCCTCACTAAAACTTGGAAGTGCATCCAAAGATCCACTGGCATCTTACCTTCCAGAATAGTTTTTGAGTTACATGATACAACCCACATGCTATTTGGCATAAAGTGATTAAACAGTAATATCAGAGATCCTGTTGCCCGAAAATGCTGAATGGTGTTGCTCAGGAAATGCCACATCACTTGGCTAATGGGAGATCCACTTTCAGCTTAGACTCCAAACAGAAAGAAATGAATTCCCCAAAGATTTTAAACATCACTCTTCCTCACAGCTTTGAAAATACACTTATTACCATCTGTATATAAGAGTATACTACACATTACATTATACTAATCATACTAAACAAAATTATAATAACAGAGAGAAAAATTTTGCCACTCCAACAAAACAAACATTTCATTTTATGGTTTTCTTTTCAGTGTGCCTCCATAAACATTGTTTGCAAGTTATAGTGATAGTAGTGATATAATTTTATATTCTCCTTTTATCAAAAAAAGTATCTCAGTAGTGGGAAGAAAAATGTTTCTCTTTTCCTGAATTTCAGAAGGAAATTCCAAGGCAAAAATGAAAAAGCTGGTGTTGAAACTTGGATACTCTGTGTAACTAGGCATCTAAGGATAACAATAAAAACAAATTGACCTCATTTTCTTTGATTTAGTTCACATAATTAGAACTTGATTTACACTGGGAGTGGGTAAAGAAAAGTCAGGAAACCCCAGGAAACAATGCCTGCTCTACAAGCCGTTGAGAACTTCATCTTCTCTAAAGTTAAATTTTAGCCACTTATGCAAGCTTCACAGCCATCCAGTAACCTACTTATCTGCATAAAGCTTCCTAATGATAACCAAGTAGATGAACTGAAATTAGAAGCTTCTGTCAAATTGATTCACTTTATTGTACACCTGAAACTAATACAACATTGTAAATCAACCATACTCCAATAAAAATTAATTTTTAACAAAAGAAGCTTCTGCCAAATAGAAAAGGTAAATCAATGGAAAATTGTGATGCTGGAAAGGCATAAAAGGCATATAGGATTATCGCAGAAGGGTATAATCCTTCTGTTCTTCCAGAGACAAAAGTGAATGGATAAATGAGCCTCCTCTCTCTGGTTAGTGGGGGCTGAGATTTTGTGGCTGTGTGTATTGTGCTGTATCATGTGGCCATCTGTTCTGATTCTATGAAAATTAGGGGTTCCTTGGGAAAGCATTAATTTTTACAACATCCTAAGTGTTTCTTGCAAAATAAGTTTAAATTGGTTTGGAATAATGAAGGCACCTCTATGAGAGTGATGAATGTCTCCCCGGGGAGCTCTCAGAGAAGCCAGCATTGAACCTGGTATTAGGTCCAGTCAAAAGCTGACATCTTCACTAATGATATGGAAGAGGGAGTCAATGGCTCATTAATGAAATCCACAGTTGAAGTGAAATGATTGATTGGATGCAAGAAAGCAAAGAAAGTAGTTACGTTGGTCAAATGAGATGCATCTTATGGAAATTCTCGTTCATCCTTTAAGCAGAAAATCACCATCTGAAACTCATTTAATGGGACTAATCAGTCCAGAAAGCACCACTTCCAGCAGAGGCCTGGAGGTGATGCCAGGAAGAAGATTAGACAGGATATGGGAGGCTAAGCCAGCACAATCGGAGCTTCTCTCTGGAAAGACCTCAAGATATTTGGCCAGTGTCCACATGCTTCCCACAGCTCCTGACATCGAGCCACAGCCTCCGAAGTCCACTCTGCTGCTGCCTGGTGGCCAGCCTGTCCTCTGCCTTCTAGTTCTGGCTGGAAAAAATGGCTCCAGATGGGCTTTCTAGCATTGCATTCAACAAGGCAAAGTTGACAGTGTCCAACACTTTGTTCCTTTGAGGGTAATGACTGGGCCAAGGCCAGAGGTGTGGGTCCAGCAACAGAATGGAAAACTGGCTAGTGTTGCAGTTTGGATTGGGAATTGTCGTCTTCATCTCTGGCCCATCCTCCATTCTAAGACGGGTGTGTGTTCTATTCACAGTCCTGCTCATGGCCTTTTCTGCTTCCAAGCTCCCAAGGTTAGAGCACTGTGAGTTCATTGCCCTGGATTCATGTGCAGCCCTTCACTGTCCTGTGACCTTCTGAGGCAATATGTGGGACTGAAGAATGTAAGTGTCCATCAGTGAAAACCTATGAGTTTGAAAGGCCTGCTTTCAATCATCTGTTTCCTCCAGTCTCAGGAGAACCCAGTTCTGTCCTCAGGACTGGCTTTGCCCCTCCCTCTCATCTCCTTGCTCCTTCCCCATCTTGAGTGTGAGTTTAACACAGGCTCCTAACCTTGCCCTGAGGTAAAGGGAGCTCAGGCCTCCTGGATTAATAGCCCTTTTTCCATCTTTAATAATGTCTCCACCCCATGTAGGGTTAGGCACAGCAAATTTCTCTATCACATCACAGCATCATATAAGTTAATCTCATATTAGGTTTTTAAATCATGAAAATATAGGTTGTTTCCTCGTGAGAGCCAAAAATCCATTAAAGGAGACTTTTCCAACATTATTTTTTGGGGCCATCCAGAGACTTTTTTTAAGTTTATATCAATAGCTATTTAACATTTGGAATAGTTACGGATTACTGGCTGAAACTTGGAAGTAAACTATTACATGATTGTTAGGTTACCAAAGAAGAAATAGCAATGGTAGGCAGAATTTTCATCATTTGATACATTTAAAATCAGACAGTTTCCGATGGGCTGTGGATTTGGATGGGGGACCCAGAATCTAGGTTCTTCAGGGTTACGGTTAATTGATTACTGTTACAAAACTGTCTTGGGAGACCAAAATCTCACTTGTAACCCCTCACATCACTTTGGTCTAGATTTCCTTAGCGTGAATCTCTCTTTAGGGCACTGAGTCCAGGATGCACATCCCTTCTTGTAACATAAAGAGACCCAGTTTCGAGGCACAGGCCCCTGAGAATGCAGTAGGGTGATAACGCCCAATACACATTTCAGTCTGGCTCAGCTGTGATGTGCTTAACTGGGGAGGACTCTTCCCTTGGTTTGTAGCTGCTACTGGAGCTAGAACCATTGCTTGTCAAATCATGACTGGATGACCCTGTCCAGCTTTTAAGAGAAAAGATCTGACATTTCCCAACCCCTGCAGCCTTTGCTTCTGTTGTTCATAACACGAAGCCTCCACTCTGGCCAGACCGGAGCCCAGTTCTCTGATTCCTGCTCCAGTGGTCTTTCCCTTGGAGCCATCACAGTGGCTGCTGCTGAGATTACATTTAATGTCACCCTCAATTAACGTGACAGGATCCAGTCCTCCCAAACCCCTCCTGGACTGAGAGAAAAGAAGAGGTTTTGAGTGGGAAATTGAAAAAGGCTCTTGTGTTCCTGGCTCTTTTGCAGGTATATCTCTCAGAAAATTGCTGTTTTATTGTTTCTAGGCCCTGAGCTCACATTACACCAACTGACGCCTGGAAGGATCTGTCAGGCCATCCATCAGCTTTTACAGGGTGAAGACCTTTGAGAAACATGGAAAGCACTCAACAAGTTGGAAATGTTAATGACATGGTCCAAGTAAATACCAGATCTTCATGTCTGGATATTACCTTCCAATTTCTTCTTTCAGATAAAAATATCATGGAACTCCAATGCAACAGAAACAAACAGGATAGTGTCAGAGCCAAATGCATGCAGAATTTTCCAAAGGAAATTAAAATGTAGTTCCTGTCAACGTTTTTCAGAGAAGCCATTCTTTCCTCTCTGGAAGTTGGATCATATGCAATCCAGAATCATTACAGTCTTTACTGAAGTAATGGGGTATTGGATATTTCATCATACACAAATGAGTTTTTTACTTACTTACTTTTTATCCATACAACGAGTAACATTTGTTATCCAGAAAACGACATCAACAATATAACTGAAATATAAGAAAGGAACCCTGCTAGTTTGTTCAACCCCCTTTTAATTTAGGAATACATTAAGTATATTTTACAAAATCCCTGATGGATTATGAACTATTATTTCACTGAATTAAATTAATCATTACAAGAGCAAGAGATAGAGTTGATGGATAAAGCAAATAAAAATACAGAGCTCCCAGATAATTCTGCCTTTCAGATAAGTAACAAAGACTTTTTAGTACAATAAACAAATATTGCATGGGATATACTTATAGTAAAAAAATTTATCTGAAATGCGAATTTAACTGGTCATACTGTATTTTACAATCCTACAATGGCAATCCTACAATGTATTTTACCTGGCAATCCTACAAGAAACAAATTTCATCAGAAATGCTTCTAGTGTATCAAATACACTGGCTTGCCCTTTAGAAAGTAACCACTCTTTGACAATAAATCTAACTACTTGGATGTCAGCAAGGAAAATATTAAGAAGGAATTTAAAAAGAACAAAGGCTGACTATGTAGTCATTGTTTTCCAGGCTGTCACAGTCAATTTACTTCTCTTAATTCTTTATTCTATTTTTATAATAATGCACCTTGATAGTTTTTTTCCCAGAAGGATTTCTTGACCACAGTAAAAAAAGTAGAAACATGAGCACAAAAGGACAAAACAACATGAAAAATGAGAATTTCATGCTGATATTTGAAATTGACTCCATTGACTGCATTGTTGTAATCTTGTCTGAAAATCTGGTTTCAAATGAGGCAAGTAACATTGTTTCACTTGCTGTCAACAAGGGTACCTTAAATTTGATTTTTAAATGCTTTTTATAACTCTTGTTAAGAAGTTTTCCGAAGATTGTTTTCATTCAAAGAAATTAGTATTTCTAGTTTTCTACTAAGGAAAAAATAAAAGTATATTTTTGACTTGTAAAATTATGGTTTTAAACCATCTTCTGACATATTCTTGATGGTATTATGTTTGTTGAGTTAAATTGCAGAAGGTGGGGCTATATCACTCCGTTAGAGTTGATCGGAAGTAACTAGGTATGAGAGATCCTAAAACTTACAATAAAAATAGCATTTAATGATTTTTTTCTTATCAGTTCCAGTTACTCATCAAAAATAGTGCACCTCCAGCAGTGATTCTTAAAGGAGGGGTCCCTATACTTGTCATTTTTAGAAAGTCTCCCTATCGTGACACAAATATTACTTATGATAAAAAAAATCTTTAAAAATGCAATTTGAATTAATCATAGATAATTTCTTCATTCATTCATAAACTAGATTGTACTATCTGTAAAGTTTTATAGGTCAAAATTAGCTATCTGGAATTTTCACATGGTTCAGCCAAATAACTGATTATTTTTAAAACTAACTTTATTGAGATATGTTACCTAGTATAAAATGCACCCATTTTAAGAGTACAGTTCAAAGACAAACGTACACATCTGTGTAACTATCACTACAATCAAGATATAAAACATTTGCATTACTTTCATTACAATCAAGATACAATTCATTTCATTAAAAATTTCTTTATGCCCCTTTCCAATTAATCCCTACTTCCCACTCCCTTGCCTAGCAAGCACTGATTTATTTTTCAATCACTATAGATTAGGTTTGTCATTTCTAAAATTTTATATAAATTGAATAATAAAGTATGTATTTTTGTGTCTAGCTTCTTTTAATCAGACTAATATGTTTGATATTCATCTACACTGTTGCAGTTATCAGTATTTCATTTCTTTTTATTGTTAAATGGTATTGAATTGTATGAATATACCACAATTTGTTTACCTACTAACTTAGCGATAGACATTTGGATTGCTTCCAGTTTCGGTCTATTACAAAGCTGCTATGAATATTTGTGTACAAATCTTTATGTGCATATATATTTTTATTTCACTTGGGTAAATACCTACGAGTGGAATTTCTCAGTCATAATTTTCATAAGAAACTGTCAAACTATTTTCCAAAATCATTTGTACCATTTTACACTCCCATCAGCAGTATATGCGAGTTTTACATACTCTATATTCTTGCCACACTTGATAAAACACTTCTTAATTTTAGCCCTTCTAGTTTCTAGTGAATGTGTTGTGGTATCTCATTGTGTTTTTAATTTGCGCTTTCCAATGATTCCGTGACTTTAAGTACTTTTCCATGTGCTTACTGGCCACTCATAACACTTTTTCTGAAGTGTGCTAAAATCTTTTTTCCAACTTTTAATTGGATTATCTTGTTATTATAACTTCCTTATATATCTTATAAAGGAGAACTTGGTCAATATGTGTATTGAAAATGTTTTCTCCCAGTTGTAAGTGGTCTTTTCATTTTTATAATGGTGTCTTTGAATGAGTAAGAGTTCTTAATTTTGATGAAATCTAATTTATCAACTTCTTTTCTTTTTATAGTTCTTTATTTAATGTTCTAAGAAATCTTTGCATAACCCAAGGTCACAAAGATTTTCTCTTTTATTTTTCTCCTAGACTTCTATAATTTTTGCTTTATGTTTAGGTCTATGATCCATTTGAAATTGATTTTTGTATGTGGTGTAAAGTAAGAGTTGATGTTCATTTTTCTTCCCTATGGATATCAAATTCTTCCAGCATCATTTGTTGAAAAGACTATCTTTTCTCATTAAATTACTTTAGCACTTTTTTCAAAGATCTATTGACCATATATGTGGGGGCCTATTTCCGGGCTCTGATCTACATATTTATCTATAGGTCAATATGACACTGCATTGCATCTTTTTAACTGTTGCTTTATGGTAAGTCTTGAATTCAGATAGTAAAATTCCTACAGCTTTGTTTATCTTTTTCAAAATTGTTTGATTTTTCTAAGTCCTTTATATTTCCATGTAAATTTTAGAGTCAGTTTGTCAAACCTACCCCTCCTCCCAAAATACTGTCTTCTGGTGGTTTGACTGGAATTGTGTTGAATCTATTGATTAATTTGTGAAGAATTAGTATATTAGTCATATCAATCCATGAACATGAACATGATCTATATCTCCATTTATTTAGGTCTTTAATTTCCTCAGCAATATTTTCTGGGTCTGTTTTTTAATTTGTTTTTACAAATCTGGATTATATTGTGTTAAATTTATCCCTATTCCATGTTTTTGGGATATCACTGAAACTGGTATTTTTCTTCTTAACTTACTTTCTAATTTTTGTTGCTAATATTTAGAAATACATATTTTTTTTAATTTGGGTTTGTGTAATGTGATATTGCTAAATTCACTTATTATTTCTAGTAGATTTTTCTAACTTCCTAAGGATTTTCTGTATGCAAAATCATGTAATCTGCTTATAAAGACACTTTACTTCTTCCTTTCCAATGCATATTTATGTTACTTCATTTTGTTGCCTCATTACCCTAGAGAGGAGGATTATGTTAAATAGAAGCCATCAAGAGTCAGCATCCATGAGTTGTGCCCAGTCTTAGGAAGGAAATGGTCAATCATTAGTCACTGAATGTGATGATTGTAGTTTTTATATAGACACACTTTGTCAAGTTGAGGGAGTTTCCTTCTATTCCTGATTTATTGAGAATTTCTTACATTTGAGATGGTCAATTTTTTTTCTTCTTTTATTTTAATCTAGTGAATTACATTAATTGCATGACTGATTTCTAATGTTAAGCCCACCTTGCACTCTGGAATAAACATTACATGATCAGGATATTTTACTTTCTTATACGTAGATAAAATTGACTTTAAAACATTTTATTCAATATTTTGCACTTGTGTATATGTGGAATTTTGGTCTCTGGTTTTCTTTTCATGTAATATCTGTCTGGTTTTGACAATAGTATTAGTCTAGACTTAAAAAAAAAACTAAGTGTTCCTTCCTCTTCTACTTTCTGAAAGACTTTTTACAGTGTTGCTATTATGTCACCCGTAAGTATTTATACAGTTCACTAGTAAAATCCTCTGGTCCTTGAGTTTTCTTTATGGAAGTGTTTTAAATTACATATTCATTCAATTAATTTGATTTATTTTGATCTATTTCATTAATTTCTGCTACTATATTTATTATTTCTTTCTATCTACTAACTTAGGGCTTAATTTGTTTATGGGTTTAGTTGAGAAGTTTTCAGGGCAGGATAGCAGAAACTGGCTGAGTCTTCTTAATTTTGGGTGATTTCTTAAGGCAAGGATAAAGGCAGGCAAGATGAGGTTCTGAGTGAAGAAGGAAGTGTTATGTGAATCACAAGACATTCTGAGATTGCAGTTGCACAACTAATAGAGATGGTACTGTAGTTCTTAGAGCCCCCTTTTAGCCATTCTCCGACTAGTCCAGAGCTTGGCCACAAAAACAATCTCGCTCCAGATCTATGTTATTGTCAGGAACTCTAGATGATTCTGCATCTCAAAATAAGAGTTTGGTAGTAGAATGGGATCTGGCCTTGTTGATCTTTTTGTCAAGTGACAGTAACTGCATGGTAGCACTTAAAACTCTGGGGCTCTATGCTAGGGAATTGTAATATACATGAAGAATACGGGCAGGAGAATGATTAGCCTTTGTAGAATGCCTTGAAGACACAATCCCAAACCAGTGAACCCAAGCCAAGAACACTTCTCCCAGTGTCCATTTGGGTTTCACCTTGGAGATCCAGACACCATCTCCCTTAGTTTAGAGGTGGTTGTTCTATATAACCAGTGCATCACAGATTGTTAGCAAAGGTACAGATGCTGCCTAGATTAGCTAATAGGAAGTCAAAAGCAATTGGATTATCCAATACTATGTGTTCAGCTGCAAAGTATCTTTTATAACTTTGGCCAAGTTAAATAGTATATTTCTGACAACTTTTCCAATTGTATCAACCCTAATGTAGAATTGTGCATAAAAAGTTGGTAAATCTCTAGAGTATATAGTTCATTCTTCATTTTGTAAGTTACTGGATACACACTTCAATGAGATATTGTCCAGAGAAGGTGGAGGGATCTGGAATATGGGAAAGCCTCCAAAAATTACCTCACAGTCATAAATCAGATTTGTGTGTAGTAAACAAGTAAAGACTTAGTGTCCACATAAGAATAGTAGTCTAGAGGGGTATAGGTACTGTTGGGGTTATAGGTGTTGTTTAAGATGATTGAAATTTGCCAGCTAGACAGACGTCCTTCGAGGAGAGCAGAATTCTTGGTAAAGCTGAAAAACTCTCTGAGGATAACAAGTGGAGAAAAGATAGTCTCAATATGTATTCCTTACTTCTGTGTTGTCCCTAGCTCCAGAAATAGTACTGTAATTATTTTTGCAGTATTTTGCTGTTTGGGGCCAGGGCCCAGTATTCATATGTTTGGAGTGTAGTGTTAATAATATGGAGTCAGGAGTGTCTGAGGACAGTTACAGACACCTACCATTGTGGTCTTTGATTGATTTTGAGGGTGAACATAGCAGTTGGGTTTATTATCAGCAGTGTAACACTTATAAGAAAACTTTGAGTTTGACCTTAATAGTTTAAGAGAAAAAATTAAAGTCAGGTGCCACATTACTGAATTTACAAAGCCATTACCTCATTTTGCTTTTGTTCTAAGAACATCTCAAAGTGTTTGGTCAAATCTGGTGGGTATATTAAAGAAGCAATTTCCAATTCTAGCCCTTGCTTGTATACGAAATTCCCTATTTCTAGCTAGAGGCTATGCGCAAAATTGAGGGTAATGCAGCAGAAGCGACTGCCTGTGGCTCTATCTAGAATGCTGTCAGAGAGAAGTGAAAAGATGTTTTTCAAAATTTCCCACGGATTTACCCTTTCTTTGCTTATAAAGGAGGTTAATATCAACTCAGTCTTTACTGAAAATGCAACAAGTATGGCCCCAGTAAATAAGCCTTGTCCCTCATCTTATGTTTTTTATGGTTTTTATTCTGTTAGAAGAAACCAGGAGTAGCTAGATCCTTTTCTGAGCCTTTCAGTCCACATTTTAGAGCCAGATGTTAGAATCTCAAGAACCTACTAATGCATTCCAGTTGATTTAGTTCAGGAGGCTGGTATTCTTAGTTTCCAGTAGTGTAGAATCTTGTCTTTTCTCTTGGGACTTGAGGAAAGCCTTTTGCTTAACATCTACCTGTTCCTCATCCTATTTTGGTGGACTTATTTTTAGAAGAACTTGTACTATGGGGATGGAAACATAGCAGAAGTATATGTTAGGATAGCGGGCTTTGGGGGAAAGGGAAAAGCACCCTGGAAGAAGTGAGAAATAGAAGTTGACAGCTGGGGGCAGTATTCAAAGGAAGAAGAGTTAGGGTGGGGTTAGGAAATGACAAGATTTTAGTGGAACCAAAATATCTTAAGTTTTTCCACATTTTTCGTTATCTTTGTACAAAAAAAAATTCTTTAATGAAGTTATATTGAAGTCAGAATTTTGGTTAGAAGCTTTTTACCACTAAAAAAAGGCAATGCAGTGAATACTAGAAATTGTCTTGCCCTTTTGCTCTAAGTTATGTTTAAGATGAACAATTTTGATTATATTAAAAGTTCCCCAAAGTGGCCACTTACATTCCAAATTATCTTCAGTGAAATTGCTCCATTTTGTAAGATATGCACAAAAATTTAGGTTATCATGAGAATACATATCTGATGAAGACATTTGGCCTGGGAGGTGTTAATATGTCATGAGATGATTCCATTAGACTCAACAGAGATTAATCGCAGGTGTCACCTCTTCACCCCTGTGTCAGGCCCTCATCAGTCTTCAGGCATCTCTGACATCAGACCTGACAACTGTCAGCCTCCAGTAGGTGGAGTTTTTGGAAATTTTATCTCTCAAATCAACTCTCAGGAACACAAAGATGGGTCAGAAAGACAAATAGAACTTGTAAGGTTTCCAGATAGTGACCCAGAACAAAGTTTATTAAGGGATGCTGGCTTGACAAAACCTTGAAATGGTCAGTTATGACAACAATACTGAAAAATAGTGACTGGTGTTCATATCACTGAGTTTTGGTTGGGACTTAACTAGAGGAACTTGTGAGAGTTCTCTCTTTTTTTTTGTAGTTGATGTACTGATGCTGCAGATATGTAGTGTGGTCAGGTGGGTTAGGGCTGGACTAGAATAGAGTTGGCAAACCCATGGCACTTATTATTGCCACTACCCTTTCCCTACCCGTGGAGTGCACTGCTAATCAATCACTGTCATTTTTTTTTCTGGTCTGGACAGTGTTCCAGATAACCACTATCAATAGATAATATTGGCTAAACTGAGCCCTTACTATGTGCCAGACAGTCTTCTAAGCACTTTACAGGAATTAACTCCTGCAATCCTCACCTCAATGCTCTTTACAGATTATGTAACCCTGCCCAGAGTCACACAGCTAGTAAATGGCAGGTCTGGGGTTCAATCCCCAGCGAGCTGTAACCAGAGCTGATGTTATCAGGGTGCATTGTAAAACAGGTTGTTAAAATATTTAAATACTTCCATAAGGTATTATAAATAGCGTCCCTCTGCTGCCTTAGCCTGGCCCCTTTCTTCTGACCTCCTCTCCTAACTCTCTAACAATAAGGACTTAATGCCCAGCACAGAGGAGAGCTTCCAGAAGCCAGATCCAGAACCAAGGCTGGGTTCTGTTCTGGTTGGACAGTGTTGGCCACTGCCCATGTCTCATGAGTTATTAAAGATGGAATTTTAAATATCATCTCTGGGTGTGACCCTTTCAGATTTTGCCTGATACAATGTCAGTATTACTTACATAAAATATTTTTAAAGTAACATTAATTCACACATCATACTATAGTAAATAAAACCATAGCAAAATATAGAAAAAAATTAAGTAAACATATGATAACAGCATTATTCTTTTCTAATGAACCCTTAATTATGTTTTTCTAAACCCCTTTTCTCATCACTAGCCAAAGCTCCTTTTCCATTGATGATATCATTCTAGTCACAAGAATGATAAAATTAGGCACTTTTGCTTAATTTTTTTTAAGACCAACCATCTGATTCCATATTCCTCAGTGGAATGAAATCTCACTTTTATGACTCATTTCTGGTGCAGACTTTCCTGTTCAGAACAATTTCCCCATCTATCTCTGAGCTGTGTCTTATTGCTTATCAGAAGCTGCTGGGTATCTTTGAGATGCCCCAGGACCAGAGTCCCTGCACAGACCTGGGAGGTCAGTGAAGGTCGGTCTCACCACAGGCCCGGGGAGGCGAGGTATATCCTGGTGGCAGGTACTGGAGTTCCCTCTGTTTTTGTCTTTCTGCACAAACACCCAACTCCTTTTCTATTCCAACATTCCACTTCTTTCCAGGACTCTGATTTTCTGGCTCCTGCATTGAAATAACCACTGGCATTTCCCCCTGTGAACCTTGGCTGTGGACCCATTCTCTGTCTCAATTCCTCCATTCCTCTCTCTGATGCAGACCCCACCTCATGGCAGCTCCCACCACTGACCCAACCAGGCCTGGACTCCATTTTTGCCAAGCCCCATGGGGCAGAACTGGCATTCTTTGAGTTAGTTTTTCTTCTGAGATATAATTTAGATACAGTAAAGCTTCTACTGAGTTCAAACTCCTCAAGTTGAAGCTGAGCTGACTACTTGGTAAAATTGAATTTTACAAGGACCAAGTTCATTTTGACATTCAAGCAACATTGTTAAATAAGCAGAGAACCACTTAACAATAACTAGGAAAACAACCAAAAAACGTATATTAGAAATTGTTCTCTTTTCACACTTGAAGAGTAATGAGAAATGGTCTTAAATTGTAGACATTGATTAATGTTAAAATTTCTCTTCTGTAAGTTTTTCTTTTGAGTAAGAAATTGTGAACTTTCCTTCTTTGGAGGTCTTAGGACATTTGCAGTAGTTTTAGGCAAGGCTGTCTGGAGGAAGAGCACTGACCTTGGGAGATTCCTTCCAAAAAGCAGGTAGAAGTGGTTCTAAATCAGAAGTCAGGATTTACATCACTTAGAAGTAACAATGTAGAAATCGAATTGCATTTCTAGTGATAACTGTTGCCTACCTCCAGAGTGTGTATCAATTCAATTTCACTTAGAAATTTATAAAATTCTATAAATGTGTCACTTTCGGTTTTTTTAAGCTTTGAAGATATTTATAATATACATTGCAATAAAAAAAAAGTAAATTTCCCTCCTTCCTCCAGAAAACCCTGAACATCCAGCTTCAGAATATCCTGTCTTCTATCCATTTATGAATGCATTCAAACATTTAGCCATTCCATCAATTAACAAATATCTGATTTGTTACTGTGTGCAGGCAATTTGTTAAGCTCCAGGGGCAGACAGAACAGAGCTGGTCCACCCTCTTGCACTGTTGGTGGAAATGTAAATTGATACAGCCACTATGGAGAACAGTATTGAGGTTCCTTAAAAAAATAAAAATAGGATTACCATATGACCCAGCAATCCCACTGTTGGGCATATACCCAGAGAAAAGCATAATTCAAAAAGATACATGCACCCCAATATTCACTGCAACACTATTTACAATAGCCAGGTCATGGAAACAACCTAAATGCCCATCAACAAATGAATGGATAAAGAAGATGTGGTACATATATACAATGGAATATTACTCAGCCATAAAAAGGAACGAAATTGGGTCATTTGTAGAGACATGGATGGACCTAGAGACTGTCATACAGAGTGAAGTAATCAGAAAAGAGAAAAACATAGCGTATACTAATGCATACATGTGGAATCTAGAAAAATGGTACAGATGAACCGGTTTGCAAGGCAAAAATAGAGACACAGATGTAGAGAACAAAAGTATGGACACAAAGGGGGGAAAGCGGGGCAGGGGTGTGGTGGTGGGATGAATTGGGAGATTGGGATTGACATATATACACTAATATGCATAAAATAGATAACTAATAAGAACCTGCTGTATAAATAAATAAATAAAATGAAATTCAAAAAACAAAAAAAACAGTGCTGGTCCAGCTTTTGGTAATTAAAAGCCAGTGAAAATGGTTTACAACAGTAAAACATTTATAAAACAGTTAAATATTTGTAAAGTCCTAGCCTTCCTACTGTAAGTTAGTTGTATCATTTAAGACTTATTTTTTCATTGCCTGGGGTGATCTGTATCTACTGTTTACTAAGTTTATTCATACTGTACTGCTGCCTCACATATACCATTTTAGGCAGAAAACAGGAAAATTTTATCTTTCCACTCTGTCTGCCTGGAATCCACATCACTGTTTTGTTAGGGCTTCTTTAAGAAGGAACTGACTGGAAAACTGGACCGTTTGTTAGTATTAACCCCTTCGGCTCAGTTGCCTCTCATTCTTTTCAAAAAAATGTGTGTGTGTGTGTGCTGTGTGTGTGTGTGTGTGATATGACATGACACTCCTATAGAATGAGAATAAAACATAATTGTAAAGCCTAATGACAAATTCCTAATTTACCCTCTTTCCAGACAATTCAATGATCTCAGAACACTTCAAGTCCATGTACCCCTCTTACTTTACATGCTATTGATGGCATACATTTTGTCTTCTTTTTTAAAAAAAAAATAGTTTCATTGAGAGATAATTTACATACTATAAAATTCACCATTTTAAAGTGTAAAACTCGATGGATTTTAGTGTACCCTCAGAATTGTGCATCACCACAATATAATTTTAGAACATTTTCATGACTCTAAAAAGAAATCCTGTGCTCATTAGCAGTCACTCCCCATTAACCCGCTCCCCAGCCCCTGGCAACTGGTAATCTACTCTCCGTCTCTATAGATTTGTAAGCAGGTAATTTTCAACTAGATTTAATCACATAGTACCATATTTACCATTTAGATTGCATTCTTGTTCTTCCTCTGTCTCTGTACTTTCATCTGGAATTATTTTCATTCTGCTGGAAGACCACTCATTAGTGTTTCCTTTAATACTGGTCTTCTGGTGATAAACTCTTCCTTGTTTTGTTAGTAAAAATTTTTCTTTCACCTTTACTGAGATGATCAAGATCCCTGGAAGCTAGACTGGAGTTAGAAGTGGTTGTGGACTTCCAGTTCCTCTTATTTCTAGGGTGCCTTCAACAGGGCCCCACCCCTATGCCTAGCTGGGGTCACCTTGTACCTATTCTCGGTGGAAACTGAACTCCTTTTTGGTCCCCAGAGGGTGTCAATGCCAAGCTCTGCCTCTCACTCATCCCTGGGGCAAAAAGGGCCCCAGGTGCTGGGCTCATCCTTTATCTTCTCCTGGCACTTCTCTACTCTTAAAAATCTGCTGTTATGAGGCAAGTGTTGTTGCTTAGTCTGATTTTCTATGTATCCTTGGATCTAGTCCTCCACTATAGGGAGGAAAAGTCTATGGTTTTTTATACCCATGACACTCCTACTTTCTCCAGGCTTAGTACAAGGATATCGGTTCACTGTCTCCTACCTCAGAGTTACAACAAATAGAGCAAAGGAGTGCAAGTTCCAGACCTGCAACTTTAAAGGAAAGAAACCCAAGATTTCCTTGAAAATCCTAGGAAATGAATATCCTCGGAAAAATAGGTCTTTTCAATACCTTCCTATTTTTTCGCTAGTTCATTTGCCCTATAAACTCACCTTCCAAGGATTTAAAAAAATGTTTTAAGCAGATTGAAGAAAGGGATACGCATTAGTGATAAATTGGCCAAATAGTTTTGCTAGTGATTCCTTTGTAACCATGGGGAAATCTAAAAAGTTTCCTATGAAGTAATTGTTAAAAATTTATGTCCCATGATGTTAAAGATTAAAGTTTTGGAAAGAAAAATGATTAAAGTTTCCTTGGGAAGCAATTTGATCCTGGCAGTCAAATTACAAAAAAACAGAACAGCTGGGTGACTCATTGGTGATGGAGGCATTCTCTGGCACCAGGAATTGAGAAGTTTCATAATCTTGATCCCATGACTGCAGTGAGGGAACGGTGAGCAAGATAGACTATGGTTGTCCAGAGTAAATCCAAGTTAGACTGATAGCCACATTCTCAGAATGAATGAATGAATGAATAGCTGCTTAACAGCAGATTTTCTATTTTGCCATAATGGAGAAAAATAGAAGTAGCAAGATATTACTGAGAGAAAAGAGAGAGAGAAAAATCACCACCACCATTATCATAATCTTTCATCATAGCTAACTTCTACTGAGCACACTTACTATGTGTCACTATGTCAGGCACTTGGCAAAGCTCTTAACTGAGCTCATTCAATCTTCACAGTCACCCTCTGAGGCATTTTCACAGGCTAGGAAGACGGAACCCTGTACAGTACTGGTCAGACAGAGAAAGGCCCAGTTTTCTGTGCACATCCTGACTTTAAACCATTCGAAGCAAAATAGAGTGATTCGTTCAAGAGCAAGTGTGAGTAGTTGGAGCATCAAAACTTTGCTACTTCCAGGGAACACAGATTAAATGGAATCCTCCTTTATTCAAAAACAGGTAATTTTCAACTTAGGGGCAGACAATAAAACTCAGGATTAGACTTAGTGATGATAAATTCCAGCTAAAACTGTAAGCCATTAAGGCACTTATCTGTGCCTAAACTATTGACTTCCTTTATAAATGGCTCTAAATAGCATTTTTTCATGGATTTTTCACAATTTCTAGGCATCTTATTCATAGAAATACTCTAATATGGCAATTTAATTCTTGTGTGGTAATTTTCACTTAGTTGGTAATTTACTTTCAGAATAGTGAAAAATCTTATGGGAGTCTCCTAAAAAACACCCCAAAACAAGAAGTATAATCTTCTTAGACCTACTTAAAAATTAAGCAGAAATACATTTATTCATATAGAAGTCTTAACATCTAAAGCTAAAAAATTATATATATTTATTTCATGTGTGAGAGTATATATACTATAAAACATATTCATATATTCATATTTGTATATAAATATGAAAATGCTTTGTAATGCCAAACTTTTATTTTTATGCTTTCGCATTATTGCTTTAGTTTCCATGCCTCCCAGCAGACATATTCCACTGGCTCAGGGATAATAGAGGGATTTCAACTCACAGGCCGACCTATCCACAGAGTGGCAGTCTGGAGGGTTGTCTTGAGAAGGATTCTAAGACTGCATCTGGAGTTCACGTGCAAAGCTATCACAATTGATTAGTCACACTTTTTCATGAGCATAGAAGGGAGGAGGATTTATGGCAAGTTTCCTGGGTTTGGCATCACTGTCACTCGTGATACCACCTCCCAGTAGCTGTTACCTGAATTTTGGGCCACGAATGAAAGAAAAAAAAACAGCATTTGGGTGTTTCCATAAATACAAATCGGTCAGCAATTCAGCATTACCACGACACTCTGATTCTTAGATGGTAGGTGTAATTCTCATTCTCTTAAAAAAAGTTTGTCAGATGGATAAAACACTCTCCTAATCCCTCCAACTGCATAAGAGGGAAAGAATGAAATCACTGAACAAATGGGAAATGAAAATGACAGGGTTTGTGAAATAGATTGCGAAGCAAGAATCTCCTGCCTTGTCTTCTGTCTGACCGGACAGGCCACAGCACTCATCCAAGAGGTACAAAGAAGACTTAAAATTATTTAAAACTCCACCACCACCACCACAACAACCTCTGGTTACCTCATTCATAGAAACAAGGCCAACAATAAAATCCAAAGGACAGTTTTCATTTTTTCTGTAAGCTGCTGTGGGGCCTGAAAAGATTCATTCATATCTCTCTTGATAAATTCACATGTGGAAAAATAGGCCAAGAAATAAGACTTAGCAGCACAGCGAGGAAAGATGGGAGATTGTTATTTCTCAAGGGAAATTGTTTATCTCCAGACAAAATCTTTACTTCCTGGCAAAAAAAAAAAAAAAAAATTGGCTTGGTAGGTTCTCCAACTTCTTTAATAATATAGGATGCAAGCAGAGTCATTGCCTTTTGCAGGTATTTTATCAAGTCTCTTGTGCCCTGAAACTATTAATTTTGGCTGTGCCCAGACCCTCTAAAGAGAGGGGCGGGGAGTGGACCTCAGCACCATCTGTGAGATGGGGATTTTCTTAGCAAAATAATTCTACAATTTAATAAAATATAAATAAATGTTACGCATTAAACACATTAAAACAAAATGTTACTGTACTACATAGAACATAAAACACTTAATATTGATGGCTAATAAATATTTCCTATAGACCAGGCAACATTCAGATTCTTCACGTTATTTGTTCTCCTTTTTTGAAAATAGTCGTTAATTTTGAGCCTCAACCCCTACAAACTGACAATCACACGTGAGTTCCTGAATTTAATCCCCCAGCAGCATTTATGCAGCGGATCTAGGCTTTTATGGTTTTCTTTATTCATTCATCTCCCTCCCTTCCCTCCCTCCTTCCTTCCTTCTTTTTGTTTTGTTTTGATTTATTCTTATAGCCTTTAAAGATTTTAAGTGGGGGGAAAAAAGAGAGTTTAACATCACAGTTTTGGGGGTGCCTATTCTTTCTTCCATTCTTCTTGGCTGACAGCTATTACGATTTTTAAAGGAAAAAATTTTGCATTAAAGAAAAAATTTTAAAGTAGAAAAATAGTATTAAGGGGCATTTGGGCCAGTCTTCACAGGAATGCCCTCACTTCTGATACCAATTGCAAGTTTGGGGGGTTCCCAAAACCACCCCCAATTTCAATAGGTTGTGAGAAAGATTCATAAAACTCACTGAAAACTGTTATACTCAACAGTTCTGGATTATTACAGGGAAAGGATACAGATGGAAATAAACAAAGAAAGAAGCGAACAGGACAGAGTCCAGGAGAAACACCAAATGGAGCTCCTGTTGTCTTCTCTCCATGAAGCCAGGACACGTCACACTCCTGGCATTAATGTGTGACAATATGCACGTCGACTGCCAACCAGGGAAGCTCACTCAAGCCTTTGGTACCCAGAGTTTTTATTGGGGATCATCACATACTGCCTGTATGGCTGACCTATAGGCATCAGCCCCTCCCAGAGGTCAGGCTGATATCTTCGAGGTCAGAACTGATACTGCGTGACCCAAGCTCCCATCATAAACTGCATTGTTTGGCTGTCTGGTGCCCAAAGCCCCCAGCAAAGACCCTCCTGTCAGGCAGGATATTCCAGGCCAGGGTCCTAAAAATTATCTCCTAGTAGCCCAGGGTAAAGGCCAGACCTCTCTTTAGGTAAGGTTAATTCCTCACTACACAAGTATAAATGACCTCCCTGCCCTTGCCCATACTTATCACTGAAATTTAAAATAATAATACCAATAGTGGCCAATCTTATTTCATCTGAAAGTGTGCCAGAGTCAGTTCATACTAGTTCACAAAAACTGATTGTTAAATATTTAGGAATTTTGTAAGCTGGTTGTTAAACACAGCCATTATAAAAAGTTTAGTTATATAAACTTATATAAATTAAACACAAAGATAATAAATGTTCAAAGCTCACCATTTTCTTATTATTTTACTATTAATATACTCTTGATCCCATCTACATCTACTGTATCTGTATGGTGAAAATTCTATAGAATGTCATGCATCTCTTCCCATCTCTGTGTTCAGTGATGGTAGCATGAAATCGACTGTGGTTAGAATATTTACACTGTGAAATTCAGCAAATTCTATGAATCAAGACTTTTTTGGATACTCTTTAATTTTGAGAAGCATCTTTCTGTTGATCCAACTATTACTAGAGCTGTTAAGAATATTTTATAGGCTGTGACAACATTGGGATAAATTTCTGATAAATTATTTCAAAATATAGTATTTCTAGAGCTGATGATTCTGATAGAATAATTTTTCTAAAAAAATTAACTCTTCATGCAAATCAGTTTATTGTAAGCCTGAATTTAATTTTAAATGTAAATTTATACAATGGCATTTTAGTGTTTCCTCTGACATTTCCTGTAAATTGTGGAAGTTGTACAAGAAACTAAAAGCGACTTTTTGATTTGTATATAATTAAAATGTAAAATAAAAGTGTATGCAATTAAAATTTCATTCATATGAAAATATTGTTTTTCTGTTGTGTACAATAATCTTACATTTTAATTTCCATTTCTAAGACTGTGGATATATGCTTTGCAATGTTGTGGCAGTTTTCAAAACTAGGGATTCTAGACTCTGAAGTCTAGTAAGTACTTCATGTGCTTTACTGCAATGTACATGTGTATGCTTTTGTCTTGTAGTAATTTGTTGACAAAATTTATTGCCTGAGAGCCAGAAATTGCAAGATCACAGGTAATGTTTTATATTCTTTCGTTTTAATTCTGTGCAGATGCCACAGAGACGAGTTCTGGGGATGAAAGGGAAAGCCGGTTTACCCTCACTAGGAACCAGCCCCTCCTCTCCCCTGAGGCTGCTGCCACCGCTGCTGCCACCAGTCAGGGCCCAGGTCTGGGCGCCGCCATTGCTCAGATCACGTGGCATCCCAGACTCCAATATTTGCCCTGCCAGGTGCTGGGTCAGCTTCTTAGAATGCATGTTGCCTGTCTTGCCATGGCCCAAGGGGTGGAGTGGTAGATATATTTCAATTTCCTTTTTTCCCCCCCTATTTTTCTGTATTTTCTTCAAGAACAGGTAATAGTTAAATAATTAGACAAAGAATTTATTTTTTGATGTAAATTATGTTATTAACACTTTTCCTGAATTTCTGTCTTGTAACATTGTATTTGTCCTGCCAACTAAAGAATGTTGCCCACCATCCAGTTCTACAAAAAAATCAAGTCATTAGCCACTATAGTCTCTGACCTACAATTCACCTTGAGAGGAATTCAGGGTGAAGCTCAAGATGAGGCACTCTGTGTTCTGGGAAAACTGGCAGAACAAGCCCTCAGAAAGTTAGATATTTTCAGGAGAACATTCAGTGAACCAAGATTCTTGCATCTCTCCATACTTGGAAAAGCACTAAAAACATTAACTGAGATATCTGTTTCTGTGACTAGCAGTAACCTTCTACAAAGATCTGTGCTTGATTGCACGTACTCCTTTTTTTTTTTAATTGATGCCTTTTAATTTTTATTTTTTTCTAATTTTATTGAAATATAGTATTGATTTACAATGCTTTGTTAGCTTCTGCTGTACAGCAAAGTGAGTCAGTTAAACATACACATATATCCGCTCTTTTTTAGATTCAATTCCCATATAGGTCATTACAGAGTATTGAATAGAGTTCCCTGTGCTGTTCAGTATGTTCTTATTAGTTAAGTATTCTACATATAGTAGTGTGTATACGTCAATCCCAATATCCCAGTTTATCCCTCCACGCCCCCTTTTCCTCCCTGGTAACCACAAGTTTGTTTTCTACATCTCAACCTCTGTTTTGTAAATAGGTTCATTTGTACCATTTCTTTAGATTCCACATATAAGCAATATGATATGATATTTGTCTTTCTCTGTCTGACTTACTTCAGCACATACTTCTTTGCCAAAATCACATGTACGCACACCTCCCCACCAGCTCTTCCGAGCAATTCCTCAGAACTATCTGAGAGGCTAGAGTCCTCAGCAAGTCCCCAAATAAAACTAAAACCCACAGCTCTCACATTGTGAG
This sequence comes from Eubalaena glacialis, assembly GCF_028564815.1. Classification (NCBI taxonomy): domain Eukaryota; kingdom Metazoa; phylum Chordata; class Mammalia; order Artiodactyla; family Balaenidae; genus Eubalaena; species Eubalaena glacialis. The sequence continues at coordinate 91,542,260 of NC_083726.1, forward strand.
TTTTTACTTCAGTCAACAGTTTCTTTATATCCCGGTACCTGAACAGGGTATATTGGGCTGAAACTGCAGTGGGCAGTAATTTGAAATTTGTTTTATTAAATTATCTACTTGCCCTTGATTTATTTTTAGTTGTGTCCTAATTTCTTTCAGAGTTATGGTCCACGTTAATTTGTATGAGCCTCAGAGAAGCCCTTCATAATAATTTATGTTTTAAATTGCTCTGAGGGGACAAAAGGTGTCTTAGAAGGTAGCATTGTTCTAATTATAAATCCTTTAAAAATAATCAGAGACAAAGTAACAAGAATTAACTTAATTTGCTTTTGGGCCTCTTTGTTAGGCAAGGTGAGTGCTTTACACCTTAAGCAGAGGGATAACGAGGTGGCATATCAGTGTAGACCTTCTCTCTCTGACATCAATACTTTTACACTATTTTTCTGTAACACAGAACCGTATTGGATCAGGAAATGATGGGGCTGCAAAGGAACTGTTTACTTTTATTTTTTTATTATTTTTTTAACATCTTTACTGGAGTATAATTGCTTTACAGTTCTGTGTTAGTTTCTGCTTTATAACTACGTGAATCAGCTATAGGTATACATATATCCCCATATCCCCTCCCCCTTGCGTCTCCCTCCCACCCTCCCTATCCCACCCCTCTAGCTGGTCACAAAGCACCAAGCTGATCTCCCTGTGCTATGCAGCTGCTTCCCACTAGCTATCTATTTTACATTTGGTAGTGTATACATGTCAATGCTACACTCTCACTTTGCCCCAGCTTACCCTTCCCCCCACTCCCCATGTCCTCAAGTCCATTCTCTACATCTGCGTCTTTATTCCTGTCCTGCCCCTAGGTTCATCAGAACCATTTTTCTTTTTAGATTCCATATATATGTGTTAGCATACATATATAGTATTTGTTAGTATTTGTTTTCTCGTTCTGACTTATTTCACTCTGTACGACAGACTCTACGTCCATCCACCTCACAACAAATACCTCAATTTCGTTTGTTTTTATGGCTGAGTAATATTCCATTGTATATATGTGCCACATCTTCTTTATCCATTCATCTGTCGATGGACACTTAGGTTGTTTCCATGTCCTGGCTATTGTAAATAGAGCTGCAATGAACATTGTGGTACATGACTCTTTTTGAGTATGGTTTTCTCAGGGTATATGCCCAGTAGTGGGATTGCTGGGTCATATGGTAGGAACTGTTTACTTTTAAAAAGTATTTACTTATTACTGTATCCTTGAGAGGACTTGAGGTATCTCATTATTTTAAAGTACATTCATCCCAAATTCATCATCCGAACTAAATAGAATGGAGATGCCAGTCAATCTACAGCAAATCTTGATGAAACTCTCTGTGCTCAGAAACCTGGAATCCCACTTAGAGGTTTCCTTCATCTTTTCTCCCTTTTTTGTCTTTTTGGAGTCCAGCTTTGTCCTTCTTCATTTCTCTCTATTGTCATGGAGAATTCTGATAAGTGTTTTCTTCTAAAAAAGTTAACAACTCAGAAAAGAACGGGGTGGGCAAGCTGTGCCTCCTACAAGGGTGATTTAAGGGAGAAAAGGCCTGCTCTCTTTAAAAATCTACAATTAGAGGCACTCTTTGGGAGTAAGATATTGTCTCAAGAAAGCTCTATTAATTGTAGGTAAGGACTGATACATTGGCTTATTACACCTACTATCATTTCAGCAAGGACAAATTCACTGTCTTAGCTGTTAACTCAGAAGGTTGTTAGACTTTTATGGTATTAATCTTACACACACACACTTACACACATACACAATTTGAGCAGCTTTGGTCATCCAGCCCAGTACTTAGCATATTATAGCACAACATATACTTTCATATATTTTTATTAAGTTAATGGGCAGGTGAAGAAGAAAGGCTGTAGTGTGTTCTGTGGGGAGATGGTTGACTTAGGTGTGTGTAGGGTCTGGATATGAAAGCTACCCAGGGTTAGAAAGTTTTGATGCAAGGATGAATACATTTCTCAGTCACTAATTTCCAAGTCACTAAACAGCAAAGTGAAATGGATAAAAACATCCTGACTTGGAATATATTCGTCTTAATTCATTGAGTTTTCAACTGCTCGGATATATCTTAAATTTTTTAAGAAATAAATTGGTGTCCTAAAGAGTCACACAAACATTCAGTCAGTATAAGAGCAATTTCTGCCTTTTTTTCTACTTTTTATTTTTAGATCATCGAAACTCTTAAGGATTTTGGAAGGATGATAGTAATATGGCGAATTTTGTATATATTTTAAGTTTCTCTATCTGGATGCATCATTTTCCAGGTAACTTCAATAACACACAGCAATAGAAATTTACAAGGGCCTCAAAGAGTTAACAGATTTTTCAAACCTGGACAAATTCTACTGATCCTCATCTTAACGGTATACTTAGCTTATTTACATATTATAATTAGGATTTTTTAAAAAAGAAAACAACTGTTCGGAAAAACAGCAAGATGGGGAGCCAAAGCCAGAGGCCTTAAAGCAGTTTGGTTTTTGTTTTAAATCGTATCGACTTAGCAGGAAGAGTTCGAACACGCTCACAGCGAAGGAAATAATCAGACCCAAGTGACCCACTTAGATGGGAAGAAAAAGTAATTTGCTTGGCATCTCCCAGATTGTTTTAAGAACCGTAGTAAAAAAACAAAACGAGGAAGAATGTTTCAGAAGCCAATTCGGAGCCCAAACCCAAACCAAAAATAGAACCTGAGACTTTATAAGGGCGAGCAGAGCAATGGGCGGTAAAGGAAAACAGCCGATGGCTCCTCGGAACAAACCGGGGTAGGGCGGGCAGGAAGCCCCCGCCAGGGAGACCCACGCTCGGTTTTCAGAAAGATGCTTCAGAAGCTCCATTTCCCTGCGGTTTCCACCCCCGGAGGCTGCAACCTCTGGTCGCGGGGCGGTGGGGACCGAAAGCCCGGGAAGGAGACTGCGGAGGGGACGACGGGACGCGAGCGCGAAGCGGGACGAGAGAGCGTGGCCCGCGGGCCGCCCCTGCTGTTGTCCGGGGTGCTGAAAAGCCGGGGACGTCCCGGGCGGCGGCAGCCACTGCTCCCTCCCCGAGGGCGGGCGGGGGGTTCAGGCTGAGCACCTGCTAAGCCCGTCCTGGCCCGGGGCCTGGAGGTGCCCACCAGGACGCCCTCCCCGGACCCTGTTGGGGTACATGCTGGGAGGCGGAGAGCATCTCGGGCACAGCGGACAGGACCCCGGATGCCCCTTCCCCGCCGCTCCGGGTAGCTCCACCTGCGCGCTGACTCTCGCCGCCCGGGGCCGGGGCGCCCGCGGGCTGAGCGCGCGACCAGCCAGGGCGCGGGCGGAGGGTGCGGGGCATGGGGGTGAAAGCGGCGCCGGTCCCGGGATTAGGGGGTGGAGGCGATTGCGAGCGGGGCATGCGCAGTGGGGCGGAGGAGGTGGCGATGGCCAGGGGAGGCGGGGGGACTGCTGTTTATTTGCAGCTGGGCCAACTCAGCGGCGCAGACGGCGGCGGAGCGCGGGGAGCTAGCGGCCGGTCCAGCTGCCGCCGACTATGCCCGAGCCCACCTCCGGGCAGCCGCCGCGCGCCGCTCGGCCCCCGGCTGGGGACGATGCCAGACACCCGGGAGAGGCCAGGGCAGCGGCGGCGGCGCGATGGTAGTGACAAGCTCTGCCCGAGGCGGCGGCGGGGACCGCGCGCCCTCCAGGCGGCGGGGCTGCGGACTCTCGGCGCCCGGGGCCGCGGCGCTGCTGGCCGGGGCGAGCTGCCTGTGCTACGGCCGCTCCCTGCAGGGCGAGTTCGTGCACGACGACATGTGGGCGATCGTCAACAACCCCGACGTGCGGCCCGGCGCCCCGCTGCGCTGGGGCATCTTCTCCAACGACTTCTGGGGCAAGGGCATGGCCGAGAACACCAGCCACAAGTCCTACCGGCCGCTCTGCGTCCTCACCTTCAAGTGAGTCCCTCACCCCTTGCTCGCGGCCGCCACCGTTTCTCCTCACCCCCAACCCGGGCTGGGAGAAGTTGCGGGACTGGCTTGGGGGCCGTTTCTTTTCTCGCCGCCCCTTCCCCTCCACGCCTCCCTCCTCTCCAGGCTGCCCACGCCCCTCTGCTCCGTGGTCCTCGGCCCGGCTGCTTGGGGCTCCCGGGGCGGTTCAGGAGGCGCGGGCTGGAACTTGGGATTGAGTTTCTCGAGAGTCTGCGCTCTGGGCGGGCTGGTCTCTGGGGCCAGGGCTGGGAGGGGGCTGGTGGAGCCCACCCGCCTCCGCACACCTCACCCCCGTGGTACGGTGGCCAAGTGAGACCAGCGCGGGCCGACGAGCTCCGGGCAGTTGGCTGTGGTGGTGAAGCTTCGAAGTTGGGGGTTTCTCGGCGGCAGCTGGTGAGCTGTGCAGACTGGGAGTGTGTCAGCTCCTTGGGAGTCGTGAGCTGCCAGGGCTTGCGTGGGTTTGGGGAGCAGCAGCACGGCGGGCAGAGGCGCTCTCCCGACCTGCAGACTTGGCTGCTCCTGGAGCCTCGCCGATCTGCGGGAAGGACTCCAGATTTAGACTTTAAAAGGTGCAAAGCAAAGGAAGGCAGAAAAGCGTGGGATCCTCTGGGGGTCCTGGCGTCCCAGTTGAAGTAGTTTTTCTTTTACAATCTCGGAGTCATGATTCAGCATTTCAAGTGTGAATAAGGTGCAAAGGGAATCGGGAGAACGCCAGGGTTTTGCGGGCTGGAGTATTTTCTTGAATTTAAAAGAGGGCTAGCTTCAGGTGGAAGGGGAGAACGGCTGATGCCAGGGAAGTGCTGGCTCGCGCGTCATGAGCTTGACTCAGCTCCTTATAATTTGGCTCAGCATTTAAGCTTATAATGTGCCGGACAGAACTGTTGAAATAATATTGGTTCAGTAACATCAGCGTTTTAAGCATTTTCCAACGGGTGTAATATGAACCCGTCTTTGTGGTACTGGTCATTCCAGACAGGGTAAACAGCTTGAAAAGCCTGCCCAGGCCGGGAGGCCGAGGTCTCTTGACAGGTGGCTGATGACTTAGAAAAGGAAACCAGAGCGATTGTACTTAATTCTTCAATTGAAAGTTGAATGTTTTAAGGCGGGTGAGGAAATAGCACATTTGACTCTGAAGAGAGTATTTTATAAACATTTATCCTTTTGGAAAGCGGTTTTGTTTTTCAGCTGAAAGATAATCTCAGCTACTAAGTTGTTCAGTCCTTTTTTTCCCTAAATGTTTCTTAAAAGGGCACATTCTTAGATGGCACGATATGTGTGTAACTTCTAAATTGACCTGCTTTTTCATTTATTACAGAGAGGTTTGTTGCTTAGTTTAAGGTGTGGTAGCTCACAGCATGAGGTGTGCTGGGCTTATAACAGCCACGGAGACCATCTAGGTCCCTCCTCTGAGCATTTTCCGTGTACAAAGATCAGGGTCAAATGCCTGTGCCCACTTGGTGGAGGGTGGGGAAGAGTGTCTTCACTTCGTGACTTTCTAAAAAAAAATTTTTTTTTAATTCGTGCAGGAGGTGGCAGGGACAGAAGAGAGAGAAGGGGCGGAAAGGAGTAGACAGTGAGGCAAGGCCATTGATGAAGAGGAAAGCAGGCGTTGTGCAGAACAGGGGCAAAGGAGAAGGAGAATTGAGGGAGCAGGGGGCATCTCTTCATTTATGATGCTCACTGGTTATAAAAAGCAGCCTGGTTGCTAAGATGCATTGCTGTTTGTAGAGTGAGTCTTACTGGCTGTGTAAGATATACCTTTTTTTTTGAGAAGATTGAGTTACAAGTCTAGAGTGCACTAACTGGAAAGTAATAGTGCCTCTTCAGAAAGAGAAATTTAACTAATCTTTCTGTACTCACAGGCATTGATTTGAATAAGACGTGGAGGCTTTCTCATCACAGTCACCTGAGGTGAAACTGCATCTTCCAGTGCAGTAGCGTGAGGCTGGGCATGTATAAGGGATGACGTTAATGATGTTAGGCCCACACAACTCTGAAGATTGTTGCAAGGAAGGAGAGAAAATCACATTTATTAACTATTCAGTGTGAACCAAACATTGGCCTAGGAACTTTACATAGATCATGACTTTAATGATTTTTATTTTAGGTAATCGGTGAAAACACAAAGTGGCCTTTGAAATATACTCAAACTATCTTAACTGTATCTTAAGCTTGTTTGAGCAGAAATTTTGAGAATTGAAAACTATTCAATTAATTAATGATTAATTTTGTTGTAAGAACACCTAACGAGATCTACCATCTTAAATTTTTAAGTGCACAATACAGTATTGTCAGCTATAATGTTGTACAGCAGCTCTCTAGCACTTATTCCTCTAGTATAATTGAAACTATATACCTGTTGAACAGTAACTCTTGGTGCCCCTCTCCTCTCACCCTGCCCTTGGCAACCACCATTTTACTATCTATTTCTATGAGTTTGACTACTTGAGGTACCTCACATAAGTGGACTTCTGCGACTGGCTTATTTCACGTAGCATAATGCTCTCCAAGTTCTTACATGTTGTTGCACATTGCAGGATTTCCTCCTTTTTAAGGCTGAATAATATTACATCGTGTATATATATCACTTTTCTTTATCCATTCATCTGACGGTAGACACTTAGGTTGTTTTTATATCTTGGTTATTGTGAATAATGCAGTGAACACGGGAGTGCATATATCTCTTCAAGATCCCGATTTCAATTCTTCTGGATATATACCCAGAAGTAGGATCGCTGAATCATATGGTAATTGTATTTTTAATTTTTTGAGAAACCTCTATCCTGTTTTCCATAGTGGCTGCACCATTTTACTTTCTAGCCAATAGTGTACAAGGGTTCCAAATTCTTCACATCCTTGCCAATGCTTACCTTTTTTTTTCATAAAAGCCAACCTAACAGGAGTGAGGTGATAACTCATTGTGGTTTTGATTTGCATGATTAGTGCATGATTTGCATGATTAGATTTTGATGATTAGTGATGTAAGCATCTTTCCAAGTACCTATTGGCCGTTTGTATGTCTTCTTTGGAAAAATGTCTATTCAAGTTCTTTGTCCATTTTAAAATCAGGTTATTTAGTTTCTTCTGCTTTAAGTTGTAGGAATTCCTTATGTATTTTAGATATTAACAACATATCAGATATTTGGTTTGCACATATTTTCTCCTCTTCTGTAGGTTGCCTTTTCACTCTGTTGATTTGTTTCCTTTGCTGTGCAAAGACTTTTTGGTTTGATGTAGTCCCACTTGTCTAATTTTGCTTGTATTGTTTGTACTTTTGTTATCATAGCTAAGAAACCACTGCCAAGCCTAACATCATGAAGTTTTTCCCCTATGTTTTTCTTCTAGGAGTTTTACAGTTTCAGGTCTTACATTTAAATTTTTGATACATTTTTGGGTTGATTTTTGTGTACGTTGTAAGATAAGGGTCTAATTTAGTTCTTTTGCATGTGGATAACCAGTTTTCCCAATACCATTTATTGAAGAGACTGTACTTTCCCCATTGTGTATTCTTGGAACCCTTGTTAAAGATCATTTGACCATATATATGTGGGTTAATTTCTCTGTTCTTTTCCATTGGTCTATATGTCTGTTTTTATGCCAGTACTGTACTGTTTTAATTACTGTAACATTGGAATATATTTTGCAGTCAGGAAGTGTGGTACCTTTAGCTTTGTTCTTCTTGATCTATTCAGGTTCTTCTGTGGTCAGTATGAAATTTATGATTTTTTTCTTTTTCTGTAAAAAATGCCTTGGGATTTTTTTTTTTTTAAAAGCATACTCAATTTTTTTTTTTAAATTTTTTATTTATTTATTTATTTATTTATTTATTTATTTATTTATGGCTGTGTTGGGTCTTCGTTTCTGTGTGAGGGCTTTCTCTAGTTGTGGCAAGCGGGGGCCACTCTTCATCGCGGTGCACGGGCCTCTCACTATCACGGCCTCTCTTGTTGCGGAGTACAGGCTCCAGACGCGCAGGCTCAGTAATTGTGGCTCACAGGCCTAGCTGCTCTACAGCATGTGGGATCCTCCCAGACCAGGGCTCGAACGCGTGTCCCCTGCATTGGCAGGCAGATTCTCAACCACTGCGCCACCAGGGAAGCCCCTGCCTTGGGATTTTGATAGGGATTACATTGAATCTGTAGATGGCTTTGGGTGATATGGACATTTTAACAATATTAAGTCTTCCCATTCATGAACATCAGATGTCTTTCCATTTATTTCTGTCTTTAATTTCTCTCATCAGTGATTTGTAGTTGTAAGTGTATACGTTTTTCATCTCTTTGGTTAAGTTTATTCCTAAGTATTTTATTCTTTTTGATGCTATAGTAAATGAAATTGTTTTCTTAATTTTGGATAGTTCATTCTTAGTGTATAGAAATATGGCTGTTGTTTGTATGCTGATTTTGTATTCTGCAACTTTACTGAATTTGTGTATTAGTTCTGATAGATTTTTGGTGGCATCTTTAGGGTTTCTACATATAAGATCATGTCATCTGTAAACAGTGATAATTCTACTTCTTCCTTTCTGATTTAGATGCCTTTTATTTCTTTTCCTTGCCTAATTGCTCTACCTAGGACTTCCAGTTCTATGCTGAATAGAAATGACAAGCGTGGGCATTCATGCCTTGTTCCTGATCTTAGCAGGAAAGTTTTCAGTTTTTCACTGTTGAGTATGATGTTAGCTGTGGCCTATTCATAAATGTTCTTTATTATGTTGAGGTAAATTCCCTGTAAACCTAGTTTGTTGAGAGTTTTTTACCATTAAAGTGTGTTGAATTTCATCAAATGTTTTTTTCTGCGTCTATTTACGATGATCATGTGATTTTTATTGTTCACTTTGTTAACGTAGTGTATCACATTAACTGACTTGCGTGTGTTGAGCCATCTTGGCATCCCAGTGATAAAACCCACTTGTTCATGGTGTATGATTTTTTTAATGTGTTGTTGAATTTGGTTTGCTAGTATTTTGTTGTGGATTTTTGCATCTGTGTTCATCAGGGAAGTTGGCCTATACTTTTCTTCTCTTGTAGTGTCTTTATCTGGCTTTGCAAACCCATTTTTTAAAAAACACGTTGAATTTTGAGATAATTGTACATTCCCATGCAACTGTAAGTAATAGTATAGAAATCCCTCATATCCTTTATCCATTTTCCCCGGTGGTAACATCTTGCATAACTATAGTACACAGTCATAACCAGGGGGTTGACATTGATACAATCCACAGTTTTTATTCAGGTTTCATCAGTTTTACATATATTCTTTTTCTTTTTCTTTTTGTTGAATGTATATTTAGTCTATGCAGTTTTATCACGTGAGCCTACCATCACAGTCAGGATATAGAACAGTTCTATCACAAAGAGCCTTCATGTTTTCCTATCATAGCTATGGACACCTAATCGATAACAACTACTAATATGTACTCCATCTCTATGTAATTTTGTCATTTCAAGAATGTTCCATTTAGAACCATACAGGGTGTAAACTTTGAGATCTTTTTGCACTCGGAATAATTCTCTGGAGTTTATTCAGATTGTTGCATGTATCAATAGTTCATTCCTTTTTATTGCTCAGTAATATTCCATTGAATGGAGGTATCACAGTGTGTTTAGTTATTCACCTGTTAAAGGACATCTGGGTTGTTTCCAGGTTTTAGCTATTACAAATAGTGCCACTACAAACATTCATTTACAGGTTTTTATGTGAACATAAGTAGTTGTTTCTCTGGGATAAATGTTCAGGAGTACAATTGCTGGGTCATATGGTAGTTGCATGTTTAGTTTTTTAAGAAACTGACAAACTGTTTTCCATCCATCCTATCAGCAGTGTATGTTTCTCTGCTTCCTCACCAGATTTGGTATTGTCACTGTTTTTTATTGTAGCCATTCTGGTAGGTGTGAAGTTGTGGCTTTAATTAGCATTTCCCTAATGGCTGATGGTGTAAATATTTTTTCATGTGTCTATTTGCCTTCTGTATGTCCTCTTTGTTAAACTTTCTCTTCATATTTTTTGTCGATTTTCTAAATGGATCTTTTTTTAAATGTCGAGTTTTGCGGTTTCTTTATACATACTAGATATAAATCCTTTGTCAGATATGTGGTTGGTAAATATTTCCTTCTACTCTATAGGTTGTCTTTTGAGCTTCTTAACAGGGTTTTTCCCTGTGCAAAACTCAAACTGATTATTTTATTAAAAGTATTATCTTTGATTTAGTGAATGAATGTCACACATACTAACGGCTAGAAATTCCCTTAAGAATAAACAATAAAAAATTTATTTATTTATTTATAAAGATGTGTAATGCTTTTTTTTTCTTCTTTTTAATTTTTTGGCCGCACCAAAGATCCGCACTGGGGATCTTAGTTCCCTGACCAGGGATCAAACCTTTGCCCCCTGCAGTGGAGTCTTAGCCACTGGACCACCAGGGAAGTACCTGTAATGCTTGTTATTATAAAGGTACTTACTTGTGTAGAAAGAGACTATTCACAGTTTTTCTCACATAAGAAATGGGCAGAAGTTGAAGTGAGGAAATGGATTATTAGAATGTCTCCTTTTACCAGTTCGGAGGGCAGCGCACAATGGAAAATGAAGGCAGCTTATGAAGATGCAGTGACTTTGTATCATATCAATTTAGCTAACTGGAACTGCGACTTAGAAATTCCTTTCCTGTGTTGTACGGGGCAAGAGTTGGACAGGAGAAATTTCTTCGAGGTTTGGAAAGTGAAAGTGAAGTCGTTACCGAGCAGGATTCTTGGCCTCCTTAATCAATAGAAATTGAACTGAGGCCAGACAAATTCAGGCAAGGCTTTATTGGGGCCCCTGCTGCAGCAGGGGGCAGTGAGAACAAGCAACAGGTTCCCTTGCCTGTTCTCGCTTCCTGAGGGGGGCCAGCTTGTTCCTTACATGGGGTGAGGGTAGGAGTGTGTCCAGGGGTCAGGCCAGAGGGGTGGCTTAGGTGGTTTGCCCACCCATTAGGTGGTGTTGGGTGCAGGGGGCATGCGCAGTATCCTGCTTTTGCTCAGGGCCTTTCAGAAGTGGCAGTTGGGTTTTTGGTCTCTTTGAATGTTTTATCCAGAATTTGCCCCAACTGGGCATGCAAGCAGTTATTTTTAGTCCCATATAGCTTCTTTGTATTTTGTTGCTCAAGGAGAGGTTTGTCCAGGTGCAAGCTTTGCAGCACTGCGGCAAAGGGTCTCGGGTCCCAGCCTGTCTCAAAGAGGCCATGTTTCCCAAAGTGCAGCCCCACTGCTCACCGCTGGAAAGCCAATACTTGAGAGGAAAGATTGGTGGAAAAGAAAGTTTGCTTATTTCGGAGGTGACAACTGGGGGAGAAGATGGACCCACGTCCAAAGGCCAACTCCCCACTGACAATCAGCGGACAAGAGCTCTTAAAGGGGTGTTTCAGGGATGTATAGGCGGAGGGAGGGGGCTGTGTGCAGGAACAGCACAGTCAGCTCTGACAGTCATCTTGAACTTGATCATGTGGTGGTGGTCTGATCAGCATCATCTTGATTGTTTTAAACACAGGGTCGGTTCCAGGGTCAGTTTGTGCCCATTTCTTTGAGGCCAGTTCTTGGAATTGTGGCAGCTTATGTGATGGCTACAGTCTGGTCATCGTGTAGTTCACTTCTTCTGCCTGATGTGGGTTTCAGTATTTACAAAGCAGCTCAAAAGATATGGCTCAGGATATTATCTATAGCCCTTGAGGAGGAACTAAGAGTCCTTGACTTTGCTTAATGACGAAACTATTTAGTCTTGTTTGACTGCTTTCCTTTGCTTCTGCATTTTCTCACTTCTCTGATTAAATTTTTTCTTTGACTAAAGTTTTTCTACAGACGAAAGGCAGGCGGAGGACATGGGGTCGGGGCGGGGTGGGGTCTGTCCTGGGAAGGCCGCACAGGGTCCTGCTCTGTTTCAGCCATGTACCCACTCAGAAGGTGTGTGTAGGTTTTGGTGTGTCGCAGCTCATGCCGGTTGCCCCAGGCTTGCTGAGTAACCTGCTCTGGTGTGCAACAGCAGCTAATTCTGCAGCTCCTCCGGAAGTCTCCAGATCTCCTTTAGCTGCTTGGAATCACGGTGCAGGTGTGTGTGCAGCTCTGTGGAGACGGCTGGCCTGTTTGCAAGCCACTCCCATAGTTAAAGTCGGAGCCTAGGAGGCTGCAAGAAACAGAAGTGTATTCCAGTTCATCTTTGTGGGTTCCAGTCCCTCCTTCCTTACCCCTCCTTCAAGCCCATCCTTCCTTTCCCCTCCTTCAAGCCCATCCTTCCTTCTCGAATGCCTGCCCTGCTGGCGTTCCACTTGTTACAGACACAGTAGCAGCAGCCTTGCATAGGCTATGTAAGGAGTTCCCGTGACTGTGAAAGGTCAAATCTCTGCAGCAAATTCCTTCTGCTGTGTCATTCCTGATAGTTCTGCTTCTCTGGTCAAACTTTAACTGATACAAATAATCATTTCTTTGTGTTGCTTGAAGTGAATTTAGAATTCTAATGAATTTCTGTCTCTAGTCAAATCTTCTATTCAGTCTTTTCATAATCTCGTTTCCAAGGGCACACAGGAATATTTTTGGACTGTTGTAGAGCAGAATCAAAACATCTGTGAAAACTTAATCTGCAGCAGTAACCTTTTTTATTTTTCTTCTTTATCCTTCACTGGCCATGACGTGTTTTTAACTGTGGAATCAGGAGAAGCACATTAAGTCACTTTGTAGACACTGAATTGACACAGAACCAAACCTCGTAATGCCCATGACGCCCACCTTGAAAAATGGTCCTGATTGATATGAAAGGTGCTTAGCTTTTTAAATTTTATTTCCTCTCTACCCCCCTTTCTCTTGAGAAGAAGCTCCTGCTGGATTGTTAGCGGTGCCATTCCATATCAAGAAGCAAGGAGAAGCTTCCTTCAACAAGAAAGAACCAGTGGTTTTTCCATGTTAAAGATGGGGAAGCGAAGGCAAATTAAATGACCTCAATTCTCTTTCCATGTTTAGGCTGTTAAATCATAGTATTCTACTAGTTCGCTATAAAGTTTTACTTTATTGAGGGCTCTGATGGTAATATAAACCAGATGAGTGAAAGTGGCTGGTTTAAAATGTCAGAGTTAAAAAATAGAATATCTTAATATATGCAGCTGTAAGGATTTGCAACATTTTAATGTTTGGATCTTGAGAGTTTTTTGCATCAGTTTGCATCTTTTAGTCACAAATGATATGCCAACCATGAAAATCAGCTCTAACCGCTGTGCCCAAACCTAAAAGAAATGGTGGCATGTTCCTTTTGGTTCTGTTCCTTTTGATTTGACCTCTATGGGAATTCATTTTGAGATAGTCTATTGCTACAAGACATAATTTTGTTTTCTAAGTCTGTGATAGGAGACAAGTGAAGACTGTTTAGGATGTTTGACTAGATTGTCTAGGATGTTCAGTGATGGATGTAGTTAAGGAAAAATGTGATTGGAGGCAATAAAGATTTTATAGAGAAAAATGAAAAAAAAAGTCCTCTGAAAATTTCATGCCAAACTAAGGTTATCTTAGAAACCCCAAGAGGAGGAGGTTAGCATCCTTGCCTGTTAGGATATGCTTTAGACGTAAGATAGCCTTTAGGCTACAGTCTGTCTGGTGGTGTAGGAGGGATAGAAAATGAGAGGAATATATTTCTGTATCATGAGGGTTTTTATAGATGAGTTCCTCAAATCAAGAAGGCTTGGTAAACATCTTCTGAAACAGTCTTATTTTTTAAAATTAAGAATGTCTTTTCTATCATCCTTTGGAGCTACATTCATGTTTTTCCTAACTTTGACTATATTATCACCCCACTTAAAAGGGAGGATGAGGAATGCTTGATCATGCCTCAGTAATGGCAGTGTTCCTTTTCCAAATGTTGAGATGGTTTCTGTTGTAAGAGGCCCTGTTCGATCTGACCTCCGCCACCTCTCTGACCTCTAGTCTGTCCGTCTCTACCTCATTCTGTCTGTGTCAGCATTCTAGAGTGTGTATTCCTGGTACAGGCCAAACCTGCTGCTACCAAGGGCCTTTGCACTTGCTGCTTCTTCCTGGAATGCTCTTCCCCCAGATCTGTGCATTGCTTCCTCTCTCGCCACCCTCAGTCTCTGCTCAAATGTCACTACATCACAGTGGCCTGCCCTGGCCACCCGATCTAAAAATAGCGGCTGCTCCTCCATGTTTCATCCTTACTCTCCTACTCTCTTAACTTCTTTGCCTTGGTAGCCCTCTTTGTTGTCTGGCATCATATATTCATTGTTGCCTTTTATCTTTTCTCACTACTGTGTGAGCTCCATGAGGTGTATCTTAAGCACCTGGAACAGTGCCTGGTATGCAGCGTAGGGGCTCAGTAAATTACTGTTTAAAGAATGAATGAATCAATCCTGTTTGTGAATGCCTGACTTCTTCAGGTAAATATTTAGGTAGGTACACCCTTATGATGTAGAGGGAAAAGTCTGCTGGACTTATTTCTTGGCTTATGTATCTTTTCTCTTCCTCTATCAAAGAGGAAGTGGAAGCAGACAAAGAATTTGCTGGACACACACAGAGAGTTCCAGTGGGTCCTGCTTACTGGGAGGTTAAGGGGCAGCTTTGATCCTGAAAGGGGCAGCGTGGCTCTGTTGTAACCGGCTGAGACTGTGACCCTCTGTGGAGAATGAGATCTTCAGCAATTTTGGATCATGCTCTTCTTGTGTGGTGTATTGAAGTGTAATGGTTGGGGGGTGCTTGCTGTAAACTTTAAGGCTGGACACAGCAGCTGTACCTTCTGAGGCAAACCCCAGCATTACACGGGGTTCTCTCTACACCCTGCTCTCAGGGGACCAAAGTTCCTCCATGCCAGTGTCCTGCTGTCTGTAAAGAAAGGTCAATGACATAGACATGAAATATCTGGAAATATTGGATTAAATGGAGTATAAGGACCTGAAAATACTTTCTCAAGGGAATTATGGTGACTGTGACTTCCTCTCCCCAAGTGCTGTACAAAAGAGAATTTGGTCTTTTCCCAGGTTCCTGGGAGGGAGCTTCTAAACCATTCAAGTTTCCCAAGTGATAGGAGTGACTCTGTTGTTCATGGGGGTCCCTGGCACCACACCAGAGTTTATGCTAAGGAGGAGGGGACTCATGGTGGGCCTCCAGATAGTTTCAGAATAGGGCTGGCGCTGCTGGAAGGACCAGTCAGTCATATGATTAAAGAGTTTGGACTTGGAGCCAGGTGATTTTTATTACCAAGCCAGGCTTGCTGATAACAATACTATGGCACCAGCTTTTGAGAAAAGGACTTTATTGTGAGGTTGACCAGCAAGGAGACAGGAGGCAGGGTTCAAATCTGTCGCCACGCTCTGGGGTTTGATCAAGCTTTTCTGAGTTAGGGGAGGAGGGTTGGTGTGCAGAAGTGTTGGCGGGCGGGTGTGATTGGAGGGCTTTGGAACTTGGCCGTTTGTGCTAAGGTGTGGTGAAGGGGCTTCACACCAGGTCTACCTGGACAACGGACGCCTCGCTTCTGAAAGGGTTCCGGCATTCACGTTCCAGCCTTGTTCCTGTCCTTAGTTCCATGTTGGGGGCAGGGGGTGTGGTGTGCGGGGAGAGAAACTTTGGTTCTGGGTGTAATTTGAGGTCAAAATGTTCCCCTCTGCGCATGCCTCAGCTACATGACTTGCGGTTTTGTTCTGTTGTCTCTGAAAACCAACTCAGTTTTTTGTTAAAAACAGGATGGCACCAGTTTGTGTTGGTTCTGCAGTTACAGTATCTAGGAAGGCCCTACCTTCCAACCTCTGGGAAGGGAAAGGGGTGCTGGAGATGGCCAGTAATGGAATCAATTAGCTTCCCTCACGAAACCCCAACTAAACTCGACACTGAAGCTTGGTTGCGCTTCCCTGGTTGGTAATCATACATCAGTGTGCCGAGGGGCTGATGTGTCCTGAAGACACGGAAGTTCGTGTTTAGGACCCTTTCGGACCTGGCCCCGTGCATCTTTTCTTTTGACTAGTTTTGGTTCATAGTTTTGATAATAAAACTGTAATCATAAGTATCATGCTTTCCTGAATTCTGTGAGTCGTTCTTGCAAATTGTTGATTCTGAGGGAGTTGTGCAAACTCCCAAATTTGTGGCTAGTTGGTCACAAGTGCAGGTGGCCTGGGGACCATTGAACTTGTAGCTGGTGTCTGAAGTGAGGGGAGTCTTGTGCAGGACTTTGTCAGGTAGTCAGTGTTGGAATTGCATTGCACGGCATCCAGGAACTCCACCAAACATACATACCTTTGAAAGAAAAAAACATTTGCTAAAAACTGACAGCTTAGTTATAGGTATAACTAACTATATTATATTTGGTGTTGATCTGTTAATTTTTATTATTTACTGACTCTCTTCTGGAAAATTTTTCTTCTGGGACTTGCTTCCTCCTGTGGTCAGTGATCTTCCTGCCCTCAGTTTCCTCACCCTTTCTTTGATGCAGTCGCTACTCTGAGTACTATGTGACAATAGAGACTGTAATGGCCTCCTCCTGACCGGCTCCCCTTTGCCTGACCCCTCCCTACAGCTTCCTCAGAGCCAGCTGAGGATGAGTTTTGCTTTGGCCTCAGGGCACCATCTCCCTGCTGCACTTTTGTTTACATTGGTGCCTTCGAACCACATCCTTTGGTTCTTTATATACATGAAGTGACGATGATTTGCTGATTTATTCCTGGTACTGGAGGGAATGCAAAAGAAGAGCAACCAAAATGATTAAGGGCCTAAGGGATTCTCCTTAGAGGAAAAAACGAGAAGAGCCAGATGTCGTTGTTTATTGGCTGAATGATCTAAGACAATGGAAAACATTTAAAAGTATGAGAGTTGGGCTACCCTGGTGGCACAGTGGTTAAGAATCCACCTGCCAATGCAGGGGACACTGGTTCGAGCCCTGGTCTGGGAAGATCCCACATGCCATGGAGCAACTAAGCCCGTGCGCCACAACTACTGAGCCTGTGTTCTAGAGCCCGTGAGCCACAACTACTGAAGCCTGCGTGCCTAGAGCCCGTGCTCCACAACAAGAGAAGCCACTGTCAATTAAGACCCAACGCAGCCAAAAAAAAAAAAAAAAAAAAAAGTATGAGAGCTGTAATGAAGGCAGGAGGTAAGAAGAAGAAAAATGAACGGTGATATAGGAAGACAGGATAATAAGAACTGGGCTGTGGAAAGTCACCAGGAAGGTGTTGGAGAACCCATCATTGAAACAGAAGATGAGGGGTACATTTAATTTTTTCTTTTCCCCGGTTTATAGTCTTACTGGAAAAGAATGTATGTTGTGTTATTGCTGAGAAAACTGGATTTTTTTCTGGTAAGCATGGCAACCATATGCAGCCTTACCTTAAGCTTTGAGACCTGTGTATTGTTGTCCTGAGTATCACCTGTCTTGAATCACTGGGTTGCTTAGGGCAGACCTCTGGGCCCCATCTCAGATCTACTGGCTTAAAATATCTTGGGATGGGATCAGGGAATCAGCAGTTGCAACTAGCACACTGGTGACTGAGAATCCTGGGAACCACTGGGACTCAATGGAAGTCTATGCTTAATGAGGTTGAGATGCCAATATCTCCCTGGCATGGTAGAGAAAGGAATCCAGAAGCTCGTTGAGATAGGAATGTTGGGGTGCATTTATCACATCGTCTGCACACACCTCACTCCCACCCTCTACTGCATTCCCTGAGAGGGCCAGGTGCTTCTCCCTTCATTGAGACATTGAGAAATACATTAGTGAGGGAGTGCCTGCGAGGTTGGGAAGCTCTGTGTTGGCTCTTTTCTGTAGGCCGAGTGTGATGTGGGAGATGCTGCCATTGAGGTGGGCTTTCCTACTCCACTGGGGGTGATGGGATCCTGGAGTTCCAGAGACCAAGTGGCAGAGCTTAGCTGCCAAAGACTAGGTGAGAGCATTTGCTATGACAGGCATGGGGATGCGGTGATAATCAGAATGTTTTGACCCACAGGGATCACTGGTGGTGGCATGAAGTAGATGGGCGGCCCTCTTAAATGTTACTTGATCTACATACCAGGGAAATTCCAGGTTCAGGGCCCAGAACTAGACACGAGTCACGGCGATGGAGCGTCATGACCTCTCACGCAGTTTCCAGACCCCTGCCAGTTCATTGACGTACGGCTGTTTGACTGAAATAGAGTTGGGGTCCCCTTGAGGAGGGACCCTAGTATATTCCCTAGTAGAAATCTCTTGCAGAGATACAGGCTGTTTTTATTTTTTTCCTAAACCAGAGGTATTTTTCAAAGAAGAAAACTAAAAGAGAGTAACGGGCTTTATCTAGAGCTCTAGGCTGTGAGGTGTGCGTTGCTGGGTGAGGGGCAACCAATGACTTTCTTCTCCGCTCCTACCCCTCCTCCTATGGCTGCTTGATGCCAAACTGTGTGACCCTGTGACCTTTCCTGGGAACAGGTGCCTTCCGATTGCTGTGAGCTCAGTATGGTCCCCCCTTTCTGGGCACTTTTACGAAGAGGCCGAGGATTTCAGACAGAGAAGGGGCTATTTACGTTCTATTTGCCAAAACCTGGAAGGCTTTCAGCCAGTAAGCATGACTATTAAGATTACTTTAGAAAAAAACATTGTTTTACTTCCTATTGCTTGGCCTACCGTTAAATGAGAAAGGAAGGCTAAATCAAATAAAGTTAGAGATTCTTTGAATAGAAAAAGATGATCTTTTCCAACTTCCAACTTCATGTAAGTTTGTTCGTTCAGTAAACCTTCACTTAGAATCTACTGTGTGCTAAGTGAGATGGATACAGTGACAAAAAATTAATTTCTAAAAATGTATGAAAATGCTCATAACATTTGAGGAGTGTAGTAAAAGAGTTTTAAAAAACTGATTAAATCCTATAATGGAAGTACGTTCAGGGTAACGTGGAACCTGAGAGACTGTCCTCTCTAGATGGTGTTTAAGGTAGGCTGTTATCGCGTCTCTGTGTGGACATTTCTGGTTATCCCAAACACTGATTCTAGTTCTAGATCTTACATCTTTCTTTGAGCTGAAGTCTGCCTCTCAGTAGTTAGTTGGCAGGCCCCGTGGCAAACTGTGAGTACTTGAACCACCTAAGTGGGCACCCAGGTATGTCCATGCAGCCATGGAGGCCCAGAGTTGCCAGGTCTTCTAATATTTGAAGAGAAGCTGGAAATTTTTATACGAAATCACCTGTTTTATCGTGTGACGAGCATGCACCAGGCACTGTGCTAGACACTGGGGATGTAGCCATGAATATGCCAGAGAGCCTTTCCCCTGGAGAACTTGGTATCATTTCTGTCTGCCATCTTTCTCCAGGCTGAGTGTCCCCCGTTTTCTCAAACCTATCTCCCTGAGACATCACTTAGAGACCCTTCCCTCAGCATGCTGGAGCTGTCCTGTGAAGGTGCTCTGGCGTTGAAGTAGCACCCTGAGGGGCTGCTGCCCCACATTGGATACCACCCACGTTCCCTTTCCCACTTACACGGAGAACGCCTCCCTCTTCCTTATCTCTGTACCTGGTAGGTTCTCCTACTGCTAGAATTCTCTCACTTTTAATCATCCTTCTCTGTTTCTCCTCTCTTTCTCCTACTGTGCTGTTAACTCTTCAGTAGCCAATGCTGTGTCTTCTCTTTGTATCTCTGGACCCCACATTATACCTGGCATCTAGCAGTTGCTCAATAAATATCTGTTGGAGTGAATTGAAATGAAAAATATTGACTTAGGCAGTTCCCTGACTGTCTATTGGTGGTTTGGTCTGTTTCGGTAACCAGGACACAGTAACTCTGAGCTTAGGATAGACTAACAGCCCTTGGACATACCATGTGTAGAGTTTTAATCTGGATTGCGAATATCTTGTTCTCTTTTATGTCCAAATGTGGGTCTTTACTGTTACCCATATTCTGTTGAATCCTGTTAGAATTAAGTAACAATTTCAAGCGTTTAAATTCTTTGTGAAGCTCAGTCTCCCAGTACAGTAACTAACTCTCCTTCCCAGATACAGGCCTTCTGCAGGCTTGGTTAGCATACACTAATAGATTCATTTAAGATTTTGGTAAAAATATTGGACAGCCCAGAGGTATTATCAGAACCCTGGAGGTCTCCATCCAAGGAGACATTGATTTATTATTCACCACTCTTTGTGTTTGCTCAAACCTGTCTTATTCTATCTTGTGTGCAAGGAGATCCTGAGAGATTCTGATAAATGTCTTTGTTAAAATAAAGATGTGATGCATCTATCACATCCCCTCTCCTATTAACATGTGAGATTAGTCAGTTAACTCCCTTTTTGTGAACCCCTATTGGCTCCCAGAATCAGAGATTCTTTTTCCAGTGCTCACAAATAGAATAAGTTCTAAAATTTTGTCATCATTTCGTCTTAAGCTCACTTATCTATAATTTGGAGAGTTCTTTCTCCATCTTTTAGACATTTAGAAAACTCTCCTAATTCTAGATTTTTGGTGATTTCTCAAAGCTTAGATTCACTAGTGTCAGGTACCATGTGAGGCTTTCACACTGCTACCTCATCACTGCAGTGGTTCCCCATTCAGCAATTAAAAAAAAATATTTTGGCATCTACTTGAATTCACTTAAAACACCAAGCACTGTGTCCTAACCAATTTCCAGAAATAATCTATATGGATAACATCTGCACATTTTCAGATATGATACATATGGACACAAAGGTGACTCATGCCTACTATTTTGTATCATTTTGGAAGGGAAAAGGAATGTATGTTAAGTACCTCATAAAAGTGTGGTAGTATAGTAATATGGTCGGTCGTCTTCAGTGATGCTTTTTACTTTCAAAATGGTTGAATAACAAATAAATTAGAAAAATAATAGGTCTTTTGTCTTCTTTTTAGAAACAGCGCTATTATTTGTAATCCAGAGTTATGATCTAAAGTATAAGATGTGCGGGAATAGTCAAATCCATAAGGGTTTTGGTTTATTAGGTGTCCTTCCTTCTCTGTATTGCCGTTTTTGTAATTACCACAGTGAGCTGCATCTTTTAGATTGACAGGGACATTCCCCTCTCTTCCTCTACTCACACTCACAAGACTTCTTGTGGGAGTTTGCTCCCACACCAAGCAATTCTCCGACACCTGCTGGGTGTCCTAGAATTTGATTCAGTCCTGACACTCCCTACCTGGAGTTAGCATCAGATCCGCCCGGGTAAGGGCTTGGTTCTACAAGATTGCCCCACTTCAGACACCAGTCTCAAGTACTGGGTCCCCAGGTTACCCCCATTTATGTCTGACCTGGCTACAAGTTGGGGGTCCCCAGAACCCCCTCCTCAGCTTTGATAATTTGCTGTAATGGCTCACAGAACTCAGAGAAACACTTATGTTTACCAGTTTATTACATAAAAAAGGGTATGATAAAGTGTACAGATAAACAGCCAGGTGAAGTGATGCACAGACTAAGGTCTGGAGGGTCCTGAGTGCAGGAGCTTCTGTCCCTGTGGAGTTGGGCTGCATCACTCTCTGGGCAGGTTGGTGTGTTCACCAACCTGGAAGCTCTCCGAACCCCATAGTTCAGGGAATTTTATGGAAGCTTCATCACGTAGGCATGATCGATTATTAACTCAGCCTCCCTCACCTATGCCCTCCCTGAGGATGGGGGTGGGGCTGAAAGTTCCAAGCTTATAATCGCACGTGATCTTTCTCGTGACCAGCCCCCATCCTGAAGCCATCCAGGAGCCCAGGAAGAGTCACCTCATTAGAACAAAAGACACTCCTATCTCCCAGGGAATCCAAGGGATTTAGGAGCTCTGTGTCAGGAACCAGGGCCAAAGACCAAGTATTAGAACAAAAGGTGCTCGCAGTGCTCTTATCACTTAGGAAATTGCAAGGAATTTACGAGCCCAGTGCCAGGAACTTGGGGGCAGAGACCAAATATTAGAACAAAAGATGTTCCTAGCACGCTTATCACTTCGGAAATTACGAAGGTTTTAGGGTCTCTGACCAGGAGTTGGGATGAAGATCAAAATATATATTTCTTACTATATCACAATATCACATATATATGTATATATATTTTTGAATACTTTTCTGGTTATTTCCTTACAGAAAATTCCTAGAAGTGGAATTTTTGGCCAAAAGTTTTGTAATTTTTAAAGCCTTTGATACATGTCGACAACCTAGAGACCTTTCAGTTTGGACACGCACCTACCACATGTGAGATTGCCTGTTTTCTCTCATTGAGATGGGTGTGAATGAATTTTAAATGAATGGCTTAGCTGGTCTGGAAAACTCAGCCTGATGAAGTGAGAAACAGTGTAAAATCAACCTCAGGGGGATGGGCTGTCAGGGAACTGCACCCCCGTTCCCCGAGGATAGGGACTTGGTCTTGTCCTTCTCACAGCTCCGCCATCCTGAGCTTTCTGGTTTCCGGCAGCTCTGTTGGCCTGTGGGCGTCCTCTTGTACTGGAATGAGAGGGATGCTGTTCTCCCTTCTTTAGCTGGACCTGCCAGTTCCCTGGTTCACTGCCCTTTCCTCTTTCCTTCTGAGTGAGGTATTTCACACCGGGCTCCTATCTTAAGGACCTTGGGGTGTGCGCAGACTCATGGGTCTGTCAACACAGCTGTCTGGAATCTTGCATTGGAGCCCTGGAGTTGGATCCCTCACAGCAATTCATTTTTCTAGGCTTAGTTAGGACCATGATTACTTCAGTGGGAATGAAAATTGAGTTGATTAAGTGACTATGACATTGAGATTCATATGTCCAAATAAAGCCTGAGATTTTTAAAATTCTGTAGGTTAAAGCTGTGTATGAATCAAGTCAAGTGTTTAGAACATGCATATGCCATCGCTAAAGTTGACTTTTAGATTCTCAATTGTTTTTGGCAAACAGGAGGTGTTTGTGTAGGAGAAGCAGATCAAGAGCGTGAGAATAAAGATGTGGTATTACTGTTATGGTGAACTGGGCTGGAGTCTAGACAACTGTAGGCAGTACCGCTTAGGGTATGTATGCTCTCCCAAGAGAACCATTCCCTATACAAGTGTATCTTTTCTATAACCCTACAGACTCAGTTGGGGACATTCTGTCCTGTTTTCAAATTAAACGCTACCTTCAGAAGTCTCTCTGTTGTGCATTTCTGTCTTAGGAAAGTGTTTTTTAAGATGTTGAACAATTAATTTCCCTTCTCTTTGTGGTTCTCTTTTTAGTTTCTTTGTCGTAATCCTAGAATTCAGATTCTGAGATCTATAGGAATTTATGTTAGAAAACATTTAATACAAATTCTGAAATGCTATGTTCTTTCTCATCCTTACGATTTCCGCTACAGCTGGTAATTGTGGATAGGTGCCCTGAAGATCCCTTGTGAAGTGGTAATTAACGATGATTCCTTGTGCGTGATCTGAAAATTTGGCTCCTCATGGCACCGTGGGTGAGAGAACACAGTCATGCCTGGTTTGTCTCAACGTTGACTGCAGCCGCAGTTTCCTGGTCTCTTTCTCATCTGTGGTGGCCATGGCTCTGACCCACAGCACTGTGAACTTGCCTCTAACACTCAGCTGCTTAGGAAGAGGTGGCCATGATACTGGGGGGTGTTTGCATCAGCCAGGGAGTGAGGCAAAAAGGGGTTGCATGCCTGTCTGCCTGCCTTCTCAGTGAGGCCACAGTTTTCTGAAGTAGTATTGTATTGCATTTGCAGTGATTTCTACAGATAGCAAAATTTTTAGATAGGAAAAAAATTATACTCAAATGTACAGAATCACCTGATATTGGGAATCATGTAAAAATAATTAATTGAATAACTTATCTTTTAAAATGATGGATTCCCTTTGCTTGTGCTTATGTTCTGTTTGTAGCTAATTCAGTTTTTGTTTGTTTTTACAGGCTAAACATCTTTTTGACTGGCATGAACCCATTCTACTTTCATGCAGTAAATGTCATTTTACACTGCCTAGTGACCCTTGTGCTGATGTACACCTGTGACAAAACTGTCTTCAAGAATCGTGGACTTGCTTTCCTTACAGCATTGCTTTTTGCTGTGCATCCTGTTCACACAGAGGCGGTGAGTGTCATTGGAACTCAATGAAATAATGAAGCAAAAAAGTGATCCTTTTCCCCTTTTGAAACCATGTGAATTTAAAGCTCTACTAAAGTGTTTATATATAAATCATTCTGCTTGACAACTTTTCTTTCTGAATGTTCAAATGGCCTTTACTGCACCTTCAGGATTTCACTGCTTTTCTAAATAACCACTGTTATTATTACAGGTGGTAATAAATGACCACAGTTCTTTATTTGCAGAAAATTTAAGTCGTAATGTGTTTTAAACAGCAAGGGGCATTTTGAGATACTTATGCTGAGTCATTGTTCATGCTCTACAATTTTTTAACCTTTTCTCACTCTGCTTTATGTTTATAATATTCATGATGCAGAACTGTAAGTGCTAGGCGGGAGACTATAAAAAGTTGAACTAACATTCTTCAAGTTAGACACATTTAGGAGACTTACCAACAGTTTTCCAAGTTATTTAGTATGAATTGTAGTTATTTGGTGGATAATGAGAAATTTATTTAGAAAATATAGATAGTTTAGATCTGTGCTCTTATTTAAAATATGGACTTAATCATGCACCAAGATGGCGTCATCCAGCTACCTTGTTTCACATCTCAGTAACCACAGTTGGTTTATTTCATGTGTATTGCTAGGGGTGGATGAAGACTTTCCAAGGGGTATGTGGGTACCACAGTTTTAAAAGAATTGTTTCCAGAGGCTCAGATTGCATCCGGACACTTTCCTACAGTTCCTACAGTTCACATCCGGGTCTGAGTGCACACCTGGGAGAAAGGTGTCAAGTTGATTCTCCTCTCCCTGTTCCCCTTTCAGTTGCCTTTTTCTTATTTAAAGAAAAATAAGGAATGTCTTGCATACATTTACTATGCCCCAGGGGTACAAACAGGCACCTTACAATGAAACAATTTGATATATTGGTGTCAGCCAAGTCTCCTCTAATTAAGGCGTCATAAACCCAAAGTAGGGCTTCCTGTCTTTTTCTGTCTATACATATTTCTGTGAGGAATGCAGCATGGCATTAGAAGTAGGCTATGGTGGCCTGTGAGATTCTGGTTGTCATGGGGATGCATAATATGTTCATTTGATCTGACACAAGAAGTCTGATTTGTCCAATTGGTTTGATAATGAGGAATGGTTAGGCCATATGATGGACGTTTGCCACAAACAAAATTCTAAATCTGTAAGCTCAAGGTTTTGACACAAGTAAGAGTGATAAAGAGCGAGTGATAAAGAAGAAAATTATTTTATAAAAAATTACTTTCTTAAGGGTAGTTTTCCCAGCCCTTTCTGGGTATTTTGGACTGAACAAGGTACCTGTAAGTGGAAGACTATTAAGTATAAGTAATAGTCCTTTGCAATTAAGTATAAATAATAGTCCTTTGCAAAGTCTCGGTCAAGCCTTTTTGCTGTACTTCTGAGAAACTGTGAAAGCAAATGAATCTAATGACAGGTAACTCTAATGATGGGTACACTTCATTTATTTGCTTTCAGCCAGATTAAAGGAGAACCTGATAGAATTGTCAGCTGGTAGACCATTAAACATTATGCAAGATGATAGATCACTACGATTTTGCAGATAACTTGGGTGTTCAAAGAGTTAAGTCACTGTATAACATGGCTACTTCTGTCCTTATTTATGTGAGCAGTGTTTAAATACAAAAGCTACGGATAGAACTGATGCCACATGCTTTCTTATTCTAACAAAAAATAATATTCAGTCATAGATAACTGAATTTATTAAAAAGAAAGCTGCTGCAACTGTATTATTAAGAGGTGTATTTTTTATATTTAATAATTATTTATCATTTTTTCTAACTTACGATGTATTTAATAATTGAAAATAATAGTAATTGGACTAATAATACGAAATTGAAAGTTCAGCACTTAGGGGTTTTTTTTGTTTTTTTGTTTTTTAATTATTTATTTATTTATGGCTGTGTTGGGTCTTCGTTTCTGTGTGAGGGCTTTCTCCAGTTGCGGCAAGCGGGGGCCACTCTTCATCGCGGTGCGCGGGCCTCTCACTATCGCGGCCTCTCTTGTTGTGGAGCACAGGCTCCAGACGCGCAGGCTCAGTAATTGTGGCTCACAGCCCCAGTTGCTTCGCGGCATGTGTGATCTTCCCAGACCAGGGCTCGAACCCTTGTCCCCTGCATTGGCAGGCAGATTCTCAACCACTGCACCACCAGGGAAGCCCCAGACTTAGGTGTTTTGATCACAGGAAATTTAAAAAATAAATTTAATTGCATATGTATTTTTACTACAGAGAGAGATAATAAATAGAATATTTAAAAATGTAACTATAACACATTAAGAAAAAATGCTGAGGGGGAAATAAAATGGAAATATGAGTTTAAGGGGAAAGGGTGTAAAATGTCTATCATTTAAAGAAGAACCTGTTCATATTTGTGTAAGAGGAACATGACGAGCTTCAAATTGCTGTGGTATGTTTCAGGTGCATTTGGTACATTTAAAGGAGTAACATTATGGTGTTATTTTAAAATGTCAGTTTCTAAAATGCACAGGAAGTTAGAGCCTTTGAATTATTTAAAATTATGATGAAACATTTTAGATGTGAATTTTAAAAGATGAGAACAATGCATAGGTTTTCAATATGATTGTTAGATGAAGAGAAATAATCAAGGACCACTACTCCTAGCCATATAGAATATATGACACCAGGTCAGTGGCAATGTTTTAATCTAAGCCCATCGACAATATTATGTTTCTGACAAATAATTTCTTAAGTAGAGTTAAAAATTCGTGCTTAGAATGTCTTGGAGACAATTTTTGTCGGAAAGAACAAATGAGTAGAATAAGAACAGTCCTAATTCTGTGCTTGCAGAGAGGGAGAGCATAAAATGCAGGTAATCTCAGGCAGTGTGATCATGAGCTAGCTGGAGTTCTAAGAAAAAAGGAAAATCCTGTTAGCAAAATGACCTTTAAGAAAGGGTTTCACAAATACCGTATGCTAACACATATATATGGAATCTAAAAAAATATAATGGTTCTGAAGAACCTAGGGGCAGGACAGAAATAAAGACACAGACATAGAGAATGGACTTGAGGACATGGGGAGGGGGAAGGGGAAACCGGGATGAAGTGAGAGAGTGGCATTGACATATGTACACTACCAAATGTAAAATAGATAGCTAGTGGGAAGCAGCTGCATGGCACAGGGAGATCAGCTTGGTGCTTTGTGACCAGCTAGAGGGGTGGGATAGGGAGGGTGGGAGGGAGGCGCAAGAGGGAAGGGATATGGAGATATATGTATATGTATAGCTGATTCACCTTGTTATACAGCAGAAACTCACACACCATTGTAAAGCAGTTATGCTCCAATAAAGATGTTAAAAAAAAATAAAAAAGGTTTCAAGCAGCTTTTGTACTAATCGAAAAAAAAAAATCCATGGTAACACAATTATGGGGACAAAGGAGCCTGAGAGCTAGA
Source organism: Eubalaena glacialis (assembly GCF_028564815.1). Taxonomy (NCBI): domain Eukaryota; kingdom Metazoa; phylum Chordata; class Mammalia; order Artiodactyla; family Balaenidae; genus Eubalaena; species Eubalaena glacialis. The sequence continues at coordinate 91,569,694 of NC_083726.1, forward strand.
CATTTATTTAGGGAAAAATGTTAAAGAAACTATTTGCATTCACAAGGAGATGGGGGAGGCATAAGAAGGCAAAGAAATTTGACCTATATAATAAACTATACTGGAAAGTAAAATCAAGAGACTGTTATTTAATTATAGATATTAGTTCAGGTTTCTAGAAAGGAGGACAGAGAAATAGAGAAAAAGAAATGTGTGTTATGAAAACATAGTGATACATTATTTAAGAAAAAGAAAAACAGACCATAGTGTGATGAAAGAGGGAGTTAGTAGGATGTGTCTCCTCTTTGTTAAACAAGGACAAGAATGAGACCATAAATTACAGCAGGAAGGATGGAGGGCTTAAATTGGGGGGGAGGGTTTAGTGTAAACATGTTGATATGATTAAGGATTTGCTTTCTTAATTACATAACCAACAAATTGTTAAAGGAGTGCTTGCTTAGTGCAGGCCCTCTGCTAGGTGCCAAGGGGGTATGTGGGTGGGCAGTGGGGTCCCTACCCACAGTTTGTTCATAAGCTCCTAGAAAAGGCAAAGAGCATACACATAAATACGTACAAGACAAAGCAATATGTTGTAATAAAACTGAAATTCCAGCGAAGGGAAAAATTATTTGCAGTTTAAGTAGAGAGGAATAAATTCATTTATTTATGTAATTTTTCAACAAAAATTTGAGTGACTATAATACAGTCAATCAGTGCAGGGCTATAGCAGTGAATAAGGTAGACCTAGAGCTTTCCTCATTGAAGGCCTTGTGATTCTTGGGTTTCCTGACAGTATATTTCTTGGGAAATTTATGTTTTTCTGAATCCCGAATCATGAGAAAAATCAGTAGAGAAATTGGGAAAATGGGGAAATCATTGTAATTCTCCTATGAGAATTAAAACTTAACAATCATCATAGAGGCATTACTGTTTGAAGGAATGCACTTATGTCAAGTCAAAAGCAAGAGCAGGAAATGCTGACACATGGAGTTGAAGGTTAGGGTTGACGTTTCCACCGCTGGGACAAGAGTACTTAGGAGAAAATTGGTCATGATCTAATCAGCCAGTTTGGCTTTCAGCTGTTGCCATGTGTTAAGTGTGTGTTCCTGGCTCAGTCTGCCACCAATAGACCTCATTTTGCAGGTAAAATAATTAATAAATATAATATAATAGTGATAGTCCAAGAAATAACAAGTTTTGGGGGCAAATTAAGTCCTTACTTGGCAGTTTCCACATGTGATTCTGTTAAGCCTGCTAGGAGATCTGAATGTTACATTATTTGAATTCTACTCAATTATGTTCACTGATTTTTTTCGAATATTTGTTAAAGGAATACAGTTCCCAGGTTACAGCTACCTGCTTGGTGATGGAAACCTGAAGCTTAAGGGAAGAAATACGTGCTCTCCATCTCTTTGTATTTTTGACCAAGTCCTTTTGTACTTCCCAGCACCCTAGGTTCAGCCTACACTGTCACGGGATCAAGCCCAAGGGGTGCCAACTTGATGTTCCATCTTTGCTTCCTGTTGCCCACTCCCACCCGCTTTTCATTTATTCCATGCTCTCATCACTTTAACCTCCCCTTCCAGGAACACCCAGTATGCTTTCAGGACTCTCTTTCCTCTGCCTGGAATGCTTCTGCATTCCCTCTCTGGCCCAGTATTCACATCCTCCTGTCTTAAGTTTCCTGAAGTCCTCCTTGCTTGACCTTTAAGTCTCAGTGAATAAGGCCAGCCTTTCCACGAAGCTTTCCCAGATCCTACAGTCCAAATTAATGCCTTCAGTCTTCTCATGGCAGTAATTTCTCCTCTTTACAATACATGCAGTTCCCTTGTAACCTCTTAATACCCTCTTTGACTCCTCACCAGATGTTAACTGCTTGGGGCAGGTTTTATCCCTCCAGCTGGCATAATACCTGGCAAATAGGAGACACTTGTTAAATGTGACCGGCGTGAAACATGCAATTACTGAACGAGATGATGTTGACGAATTGACTCACTGTGTGGCTGGTCTGGACATATAGTAGTTGATGACAAGCACCTTGTTTTTAAGACACTAACCCCCTTGCCCCAGAGACCCCAGCTTAACAGGGATATAGAGTAGGTGTTCAGTGACTGCTTGGTGGTTTGGAGCTGGCAGCAGAGTCTCTCAGTGTTAGCGCTGACATTTCAACACCCCCTCTGAGCTTCTGCTCCAAGGGACACTCCATTCTTCACATCTGGGCACACGCTGCTGTTTCCCGGCAGAGCTAACTGCCTACAGTTTGAGAAGCATGGCTTAGGCACCTTGAAGGGTTTAGTTATGCTTGCCTAGCTCGTGATTGCCTCATTCCAGCTTGCCACACACAATATCAGCTTGCGAGTCTTGCTGTTGTCTGAGTTGGCCACAGCAGTTGTGCCGTGATGGGTGTCCCCCTGGGCCCAGACGCCTGGGCCTGATCCCAGGACTTTGTTGCTGGCGAGCTGGGCTGTCTGTTTAACCTCCCAGAGGCCTTGCTGGTGATGCTGAGCTCAGTGCTCAAAGGGGCGGTGCTGTAGCCTGAGCAGGCCTGGGCTGCACGAGTGAACCCTGTGCAGTTGTTGCTTTACGTACTGTGAGTGTGAGCTGGACCTTGACACTGAGGTGAAACCGCACTGTCACTAATAGACATATTGGATTATCTAATAGAGTTAACATAAAATATCATACATGTAAACCTTAAAGTAAAAAGATGCTTTCCATACATCACGCAGAAAAACCCGTCTCACTGTTAAGAGTCTCACCCCCTTTCTCTGCAGGGAAAAAGAAAAAAGAAGGGCATCAACAATGAGTGGGCACTTTGTATATGTAACGTGAGTTAGGGGGTATAATACTCATTTTAAAGATAACAAAACCAAATCTCAGAACTTAAAGATAACAAAGTTGAATCTCCCTCAGATGGTTAGAGGAGCCTGTATTCAAGCCTCGGATGGTCTAGCTCAGCGGTCCCCAACCTTTTTGGCACCAGGGACTGGTTTCGTGGAAGACAATTTTTCCACGGACCAGGGGTGAGGGTGGGGGGATGGTTTTGGGATGATTCAAGCGCATTACATTTACTGTGCACTTTATTTCTATTATTATTCTGTTGTAATAGATAATGAAATAATTATGCAACTCACCATCATGCAGAATCAGTGTGAGCCCTGAGCTTGTTTTCACTTGCCACTCACTGATAGGGTTCTGATATGAGTCTGCAAGCAGTTGATTTGTTATGGTCTCTGTGCAGTCAGAGCTCTCTGCTAATGATAATCTGTATTTGCAGCCGCTCCCCAGCACTAGCATCACTGCCTCAGCTCCACCTCAGATCATCAGGCATTAGTTTCTCGTAAGGAGCACGCAACCTAGATCCCTCCCATGCGCAGTTCACAGCAGGGTTCCCACTCCTATGAGAATCTAATGCCTCCACTGATCAGACAGGAGGCGGAGCTCAGGCAGTAATGTGAGTGATGGGGAGCGGCTGTAAATACAGATGAAGCTTCGCTCACTCGCCCACCGCTCACCTCCTGCTGTGCGGCCCGGTTCCTAACAGGACACAGACCACTACCATCCGTGGCCCGGGGATTGGGGACCCCTGGTCTAGCTCCATGTGTGTGTCATTGCCTCTCCTTTGTGACTGCAAAATTTTCTTATTATATGAAGATATTTATAGGTATATTTCCCAGAAATCTATTTTCCACGATTAATTGTTGATTGATTCTCCAACACACCATGGGCTTCAGGTCTTCTGTGATTTGGGTAAGGCTGTTTTCTGTGCCTGAATGTCAAGTCTGTTCATTTCCCTTGCGAATTCTTCCTCATACGTGACCTTTTCTTTGAAGCATTCTTTGAACCATACCCCGTTTTTTTCCTTTACAGTTTTATTTCCTGGATTTCAAAAAATTAAGAGAAATGTACACATGTTTTGAGTAGTGAAATAATACAAAGATTTATAAATAGCCATCTGTCCCCACCCTTCCATTTCAGTCCCTTTCTGAAGTAACAGAATAAAAAAAATAATTTCAAGCTTAAAAAATATAGTGACCAATATACTCTTTATCTAGAGTCACCAATTTTTAACATTATGCAGCATATGTTTTATCATCCTTCCACTCTTTCTCCTTCAATATATAAAAATATTACTTGTTTTCTGAAGCATTTGAGAGTAGGTTGCATAATTCATGCTCCTTTACACCTTAATAATTTTGTTGTATATTTTCTAAAACCAAGGCCATTAGTCACTGTTTCTTTTTAGCCTCCTTTAGTCTTAAGTTTGGAACAGCCACCAGTCTTCAGTGTCTTTCTATTATATTAGTTATATCTTTAAATGTAATTTAAAATTTATATTAGGATTATATATAATATACAGTGTTATTAATATATTTGTCTTAATATTGTAATTGACAATGGTTTATCATTTATTGCTGTCCTTATTTATTATGATGTTCAAATTGCTGCATATTTGGTCAGTGGGAGCCCATTGTTACTGGCTTCTGTGTCCTATTGACATGTACCTGTCATTTTTTGAGCACTTACTTTCTAACATGAGAAGATGATCCAAGTCCTCTTGTATCTCCTGAGTCTCAACCCTGGAATCAGCCGCTTCTCCAAGGGGCCCATGTTCTCTTTAGTGGAGCAATGGCCTGTGGTTAGTGCCAGGATGGCTCTTTGCTACTGGGGTATTTTGCTTTCAGACCCTTTTGGTGATGTTGCTAAGAAACACAGACGCATGCATGTATACTCACACATAGCGATGATGAGTTCATACTCCTTCCCATTCTTGTCTTATTTTTTTCCTAGTGCTCTGTAAGCATCCTCTGTTCCATTAGCACTCTGGTGCCCAAAGACTAGCACAGTGTCCAGCACTCAGTCATTGTGCAAAAAAATATTTTTGAAAAAAACCAGTAAATGAATATACTTTGATGCTGTGAATTCATCTTCAATAGAAGAAAGGTTAAAAATGAAGTTAAGCATGAAAATCTTGCCCCTTCCTTCCTCTTTTTCTCCTTCTTTAAAATTATTGTTAAATATAACCAGAAGTGGTTAGTCGTATATCAGAATTTAAAGAATAATGTGTTTTCTAATTTATTATTCCTTTCATTCCTCTGAAAACAAATAACATTTCTGTAATGGGTTTCTGAAAGTGGTTTTCTGAGGTTTTTATTTTTTCACACTTTCTAGGTGGCCGGAATTGTTGGCAGAGCTGACGTGTTGGCATGCTTGCTGTTTCTGTTAGCCTTTCTCTCCTACAGTAGGTATGTATGGCTAAGAATGCCCTTATCTGTTTACAGTCATGCTGTCCCCTGGGAGTTTCTGCTGTGTGTGTGTGTGTGTGTGTGTGTGTGTGTGTGTGTGTGTGTTGACTCTGAGCTCCTGCCTGAGAGAGGAGGGAGGCTTCTTGGCAGTGAAATGCCCAGTGAGCTTCCTGGAGACCTGGGATAGGAAACCCTCTCCTTACCGAAAGCTAGGCTGTTCTCTCTTCCAGCCGCATTCTGAACCATGTCATAGCCTTTTAAAAGGACTGCTCTCCCAGTGCTGGGAAGATAAGCTCTTGCTTCTTGATTTCTCTTACTTGTAGTTTCTTGCTGAGAATGGAATTTGAAATCTTAGCTCTGAGCCAAAATATACTGGGTCTAGTCCTCTCTTCTGTTTAACTATGATTTGTTTAATTTCTCCTTTTCATTTTGGTACTACGTTTTGTTTTGTTTTTTTCCTCTTTATTATCCTCATTAAAGTAGCTCAAAGCTTAAAATAACAAGGCTGAATTAAAAGTAGTATTTCTCAAGTGTGATGTTCCAATTTGCACATCCTTTCATCAAAATGCAGAAGCTTCTTGCTTTGGTAGACTGAAAAACAATAAAACAATTTCCCATTATATTGCCCCTTCCCCCCTAACTGATCAGATTCTCACCTGCGTGTGACATATCCACATAGGGAAAGGGGTGGGTAAAAAATAAATGTAATGGGGGCAGGTGACTCAGAGGGTGGCCCAGGAGAAAGGGGGCCAGTGAGCCACATTGCCCTGCTTCGTGGAGGGATACCTGGTTAAGGATTAGTGAACCTTGATCTCTGGGTCAGTTCATTGGCCTATAATCTTATAAAACCCAGTGACTCCAAGGAACACTGTTCTAAACCAGTGGTTCTCAACAGGGGGCAAATTTGCCCACCTTGCCCCAGGGGGACATTTGCAATGTCTGGAGATACTTTTGCTTGTCACAACTGGAGAGGCACAGCTGGCATGTGAGTAGAGGCCAAGGATTCTACGGGGTGCGGGACAGCCCTTGTAACAAAGAATCATCTTCCCTAAAATACCAGTAGTGCTGAAACTGAGAAACCTTGTTGTAAACCAGTTTAGACCTTGGGTCAAAGATGGACTGAATTAAGCTTTATGAAGTTTTGCTTTAAGACCAGAGTCTCTTCGTAATATAGTACCAGGCTTCTAGTCCTGGCTTTGTAATCTCCCACTGCATTGCTAGGTATATAAAAGAGTGTTGTGAAAATATTAAAAATATAAACCCAAATTCAACAGTTGTTTCCTATTTGCTCTGGTGTTAGAACAAGATTAATAATCGCTTTTGAGTTTGAACTTGATCTCTCAGGCTTCTTCTCTGTGTTGATAAATTTGTGAACATGAGTGGGCCCGCAGCATATCCATATCTGTGTGATCATAAGCCACACTGTTACAGCTTTCTGTTGTGCAGGCCGTTTGCACTTTGAGTAATTTTAAGCTATAAACCAGCTTCGGAGAAAAAGCCTGTCTCCTACAAATTTGGCATATAATTTAGGTGATTGTTCCAAGACATAACAGTAAGGGTAAGACATCACCACTTCAGATATATTGGCCTTCAAAAGAGTAGGAGCAAATTGTTGTGCCACCTGCGGGAGGAACAGTGGAATTTCTTGGTGTGGTGCTGACTCTGTTTTGTAAGGTGAAAAAAGACTTTACAGCAACTGGAGGGTTTTAGAAAATCCCTGCTGGAAATTATGCTGAGAAAAAAAAAAGCTTTACCTAATACATTCTCATGAAAAATAAATTTAAAACTACAGTTTAGAAACTAATACAACATTGTAAATCAGCTGTACCTCAATTAAAAAAAAAAAAAAAAAAAAAAAAACCAGATTAGCCAGAAGAAAAGAAAAAGACTAAAACATGTGTATTTTCATCACAGAAATGATGATTGTGTTTTGGTATATATCCACTGATTTCTTTGTACAGAAGCATATAAAACACCTTCACAAAAATAATAATAATGATAAACACTTAACATGTAATAAGTCATTTACTGAATCTTCCCTACAACACTGTGATCCCATTTCACACATGAGGGAACTGAGGCACAGGGAGGTAACTGACCTGCCCCATGTTACCCTGTTAGTTAACAGCAGAGCTGTGATTTGAGCCCAGGGAACCTAGCTCCAGAGTTCATGCATGTGGCTTAGTAACCTGTAGTATTCACTTAAAATATATTCACCTAAACATCTTTCCATGTCACTAAATACATCTCTATGGTAGCATTTTAAATGGCTTTTTAGTGTTCCTTTGTTATATGCCATAATTTACCAGAATTTGTATATATCTTAATTTAAGTACCACATTCAGCATTGTTGGACATTTACTTTTTTCCATCTTTGCAAATTTTAAATAATACTGTGATGAACATTCTTGAAGAAATCTTTGCTCACCTACTTACTTAGAATACAACGAAATTGGTGCTAGATCTTACCTTTAAAAGGCGGTTATTTCTTAGCGACCCACATTTCTTCTTAGAGTAAAAGCAACTCAACCTTGTTTTTCAGGAGTGTGGACCAGTGTTGCGTTGGGGAATGTTTCCCTCCCACCGCTTCTCCCTTCTTCCTGCTGCTCAGTCTGTTTCTGGGGACCTGCGCGATGCTGGTGAAAGAGACAGGCATCACGGTGTTCGGCGTGTGCTTGGTTTATGATCTCTTTTCTTTATCCCACAATCATGATAAATCGTAAGTCATTTTAAAGTTTTGCTGTCAAGCAGTCCATGTTGTGCAGAGAAGAGTTGCTTAAATCAATAGTTTTCAAACTCTCATTAAAAAAATAGAGGTATAACATTTTATTAAATGTAACCTCACCTTAGACTATCATATAGTAAGGCTTATTTCCTTAGGATAAATGCATTATATATGTTTAAACTCTTCACACTTTTATGATAATCCATGAAAACTATAAAGTTTTTGTGAGCCCCAAATTTGGAATTGAAAAGTATCAATGCTAATTGCAAGTTTATATCACCAGATTGTTTTGGTTGCATACTACTGAGAAATCTTGATTCACACAGGGGAGTAGTTACAAATGGTAACAGTTTGTTAACAGCTTGACTTGAATCTCTGCCTTCAAATGCTAAATTAGAGTCTGTTTACTTGCTCTAGGGATGATGCTTTTACCTAAGAGTTTTGGAAGGGGCCTTTTGGAATTCCACAGAGGGCCAGTCTAAACCATACAGGAATAATTACACGTCATATTCAAGTTAAAGAACAAGTTTATTTAGTAGCCTATTTTCATTTAAAAAAAATTAAGGCACAGTCATATTATCCTGTGGATTATAGATGATAAGAGTGACTAAGGCATATTAAAAGTTCAAGTACATACTATAATTTTCTTCCTCTATCAAATCCATAATTACTAACAATTTGACATGCAGACACTATTTTTCACTAATTATAAGGCCCTTACATTTGAACTTTTAATAAATGTAACTGATTTATTCTCTGGCCTTGTCCGATGAAGAATTTTATCTTAAAAAAAAAAAATCCTGTCTTTTTAGCCCATTCCCTACCTCTTTATACTTCTTGACATAAAGATAAGAGCAGTGCTAGTGAGTGGCAACAAGCTGAGATGAGTCATTAAATTCTGATCACCTTCCTGCCTGGGTGTACTTGGAGATAATTTAAATAGATTTTAGTGCTCTGTTGGCTCTCTGTAAATCTCAGAGGCGTGTAAAAGGAAGGAGCCCAGTTATCATCTTGATCCAAGCTCAAGCCAAGAAAGCTGTGAGCCAAAGCACCTCCCCTAGGCTTATATGAGAATGCCTTTCCTCTGTATCCTCTCCACCCGTGGCAGTAATTGCATTGCTGACCTTACTATTTAGAGAGCAGCCTATCCACCCCTCTGGTTTTCCACTTTCTTCTGGCATCCTCTTTTGATCTGCCTCCCATCGTCTTTCTGCTTCGCTCTACTGACAGCAGAAGATGTGGCAAGTGCCTGCAGACCCTCGCCTTTGGTTCAGCCCAGAGATATTTTAACCTCATATCGACTGCAATAAAACACACAACTTGTGGGTTGAGAATTATGTTTTATTTGGGGACATTGCTAAGGACTATAGCCTGGGAAGGCAGCCTCTCAGATAGCTCTGAGGGACTGTTCCAAAGAGGTAAGGGAGGAGCCGGGATGTATGAGTTTTTGCTGAAGAAAAATAAAAAAGCAACTATATAGTCGAAACTCAAAAGATTAGTGCTAATCACAAAAAATCAGGCATGTCAAGTTAATGATTTCAGTGCTTTTCTATATATGGGAAGATGCAAGAGTCTGGGCTCATTAAAATTGTTCCTTAGATATGCATCTCAACTCTCTAGGGTCAGTATCCTATTTTTCTCCATCCTGAATTCCCCTCGGCCCACCTTCCAGGCGGGCTGTAGTGGCTGATAACCTGATGGCAGGCAGCATTCTTGTTTACGCTCATCTTTGAAGTCATATCTCCTCTGGTCTTAGGTCTCTCCAGCCCATGGTTGCTACACTCCTTTTTTCTTCATGTGGTCACTGTTGAGCTAAGCTTTTTTCAAAGAGAATAATTGTCTTTTTTATTCCTTTAATAATTGTTCTTGACCTTCATTATACCAAACTGCTAGAAGTTCTATTCTGTGAAAAAAAAATACTGCTGATATGTAGCTTGGATGTTGCATAGCTCATAGTCTGTGGGGTTTCTTTGTTTGTTTGTTTTAGTAACTTTTAGCTCTCACAACCACCAGCATCTCTGCATAGGTGGAGGCATTCATTCTTTCCGCCCACTTAACACATTCTCATTCTGTGCCTGACCAAGAATAAGACAGTTAAGATTCCTTCGCTCAAAGAGCAATACCGGGGGACACAGACGTTACATAAGTTATTACGTGAGTAACTGAGTACAGCTGTGAAAGTGATGAGAAGGAACTGAGAGCAGGTAACAGGGAGACCTGGTCGATAACAGTATCTCTTGAGTGCAGGCCGTGTGCCAGGCACTGGGCCACGCCATTTACAGGTATGAAGTCACTGATTGCTCACAACAACTTTTACCCTCGTTTTACAGAGGAGAGAATTCAGGCAGGCATAGAAAGTAACCTCTCCAGAGTCACCCATCCCCTATTGGAACTTCTGTCTGTGTGACTCCAGAGCCACAGGGTTACCCCTGAGCCTCCATGGAGCACACAGGACAGGGATTTGGAGACCCCCCAGGGCATCTGCAGCTCAGAGCCTGGACTCACATTCGTACCAGGAGACCAGCTCAGAGGATCTATGTGTATTGGGGGGTCCTGACCCTTTTGAGAATCTCACAGAATCGTGTCCCCTTTTCCCAGAATAACGTACACGCAAATTCTTATCTGCTTATTTAGAATAAACATCTCGGTACTAGGTTGTTCTTGAGGTCTTTTCATTGTGTGATTCAGGCAACAGGAAAGAAACAACAGAAACAAGTGTTGGAAGCCCTCTCCTACATGAAGAGCAATTTATTCCTAAATTTTAAGATTGGGCCCCACGAACAGAGTTAGATTTCTTTTATTTGACATCACCTTTAGGAAGAAACATTTTCAGTGAAAGATCAGCTTTTGAAAGTTAAAGTTTTTTCTTTTTAAAAAATTAGCATATAATTGCCAACACGCAGAGGATAACGTTCCCTGACCCCAGTCCCTACCCTCTCTCTAGAAATAACCATGATCCTGAATTTGGCATTTTTCATTTCTAGGACGGTTTGCTTGTTATTACTTCATAAGTATATACCACTGAATACCAAATAGCATTGTTTACATACTTGCAGACTTTATATAAATGGTGTCACTTGCTTTTCTTTTCATTTAACATTGGATTTTGAGATGCATCAATGTGGATACATGTGGCTATAGTTCATTCATTTTAACTGTTGTGTAGTATTTAATTATCACAATTTATCCATCCTTCTGGATTTTGAATTTAGGTTATTTTTACATTTTTGACTATTATATAGCATGCTGCAGGAAACCTTTGTGTGCACGTACCTCCTGGGGCATAACCACAGAAGTGTTGCTGGGGCCAAAGATGGATACACGTTCACTGTGTTGATCTCACTGTGAACTGTGATTTCACTTGTTCACTGTGAGCAAGAGACATTGCTTTTGAAATGACTGGACTGCAGCAGTGGATGAGAATCCCCTTTGTTCCACATTCTCCCCATCACTTGGTAGTATCAGACTTTAAAATTTTTGCCCAGCTGGTGGTTATGAATTATATCATCTCAGAAGATTCATGAAGGAAAATGTGAGAATACATTGGGGTGGATCAGCTGTGAACAACATTTCACAAGATGATAATAATGTAAATCCCGAATATCACTTCAACTGAGTTATGAGAATTCAAATTATATTTATTATGAGAGAAATATATGTGGAAGATGAGAAGAGAAGAGGGTGGTTGTGAATGTGCGTGCATGCGTGTGTATGTGTGTGTGTATTGGTGACCACGTAAAAGGGACTGAGTCCTCATCTTCTATGGTAGCAAGTCAATAAGACAAGTTCTAAAATTAGAAATAATATTATAATTTAATCTTATTTTAAAAATATTGTGATGAATACCAGAAACAGAAGAGCTAAAGGACTTGTGGACGGTTGCTTCCATGGAACAGGGCTTGGCGATGGGACAAGGGATTGCTGTTCCTTGTTGCAAGTCTTGTCATTCTGTCTGACTTTGTTTCCCCTCCATTCCGTGCACAATTAGGAGCAATGGGGTCGTCCATCAGCGCAGCCCACAGCGGTCCGGGAGCTCCCTGCCCACCGCACCGCCAGCGCACCCTCTCCGGGAGAATGGGAAGCAGCAGCGGTTCCCTCACAAAGGAGCTTGGGGTGGCTGCCACACTCCATTGCCACCTGAACCCAAGAGCAGCGGATTCCCTGTGTCTCCTCGAGCTGTGTGGTCCTTGATGAGGTACTGGGCTGGGCTCCTTGACCTTGCGTGTTTTCACCATCCAGCATCACCTGTTGCAGGGGGATCGCTGGAGAAGTGAAGCACCGAGTGGGTTCTTTGTGACACCCTCCCACACTTGTTTCCCTCCTTCTTTCTTTTTCCTTCCCCATCTCCCTTCCTCCTGCCTCCTTCCTTCTCTTCTTCTTTCCCTTCCTTCCTTATATTAGATCAGATGAGAAAGGAGTAGCTGGAAGAAGCAAGTAGAAGCCCTGCTGCCTGCTGTTATTTGGAAGAAGGGGGTGAGGCTCTGAAGCCTCCATTAAGAAGTGCAGACATATTGCTGCTTCCCTGGTGGAAGAGCCCTGGGCATCAGAGAGCAGGCCCCTCGGTTTTCTGGGGGAGGAGAGCTCTACCTTCTGCTGCTCTGTCTCTCCCTGCTCTTGGTGTGTGATAGGAATTTATTACAGCACAAGTATGGGAGGAAGCCCAGGGGACACTGCCTCTGAGAAATGTTTTTGAGGGTACAGGAAAATCTTTTTTTTTTTTTTAAACATCTTTATTGGAGGATAATTACTTTACAATGGTATGTTAGTTTCTGCTTTATAACAAAGTGAATCAGCTATACATATACATATGTCCCCATATCTCCTCCCTCTTGCGTCTTTCTCCCACTCTCCCTATCCCACCCCTCTAGGTGGTCACAAAGCACCGAGCTGATCTCCCAGGGTACAGGAAAAACTTTAAAGCACAGGATTTTCTCTCTTTTTTAGAATCTTTTGACCTAGCCATGAAAATTAACATAGATTTATCAGAACTCATTAAATTAGCTTGCCTCTAAAATAGCTCAAGCCATGGGCAAGTCAGAATTTAATAAAGATGGAAATTTGACTCATACTATTAGCACTTAAACAGCAGATTGCTATTCTTATTCTTCTGTGCAGTCCCAGAAAACTCCCTCTTTTCTGGGTCTTTCTTTGTTTCCGATTATTCCTGTGGAAACCTGTCTTTTGGATCGTGCTCCATTTATTCATTCATCAACAAAGATCTGTTGAGTGTCTACCATGTGCCTGGCATGTTCCAGGCACCAGAGATGTCCTGGTGAATAAGGAAGACAGGGTCCTTGCCCCTGTGTAGCTTCCCTTCCAGTAGAGGAGGACACACACTAAATAACCAACAAAGAATGAACAGTGTGGTGGAGAGTGGTGGCTGGGCCTGGCTGGAGCAGATTCATGTTGGTTGGTCAGGGAAGGCCTGCAGAATCCTCACGGAGGAGCTAGCCCTGCTCAGATCTGGGCACAGGGTCCCAGACTTGGGGTAACGAGCAAGTGGGGTTTGGAAGGGGCGAGCTCAGGGCGTGGGCAGGCCCAGATGGTGAAGGGTGTGTTGGCCATGGAAGTGAGTTTGGATTTTATTCTGAGTGGAAATGGGAGACTTTGGAGGGTTCTGTTTGTTATTGTTGTTGTTGTTTGTTTAATGTGGAGGAAAATGGTTATATTAAGAATGTTGAGGGGCTTCCCTGGTGGCGCAGTGGTTGAGAGTCTGCCTGCCAATGCAGGGGACATGGGTTCGAGCCCTGGTCTGGGAAGATCCCACATGCCGCGGAGCGACTAGGCCCGTGAGCCACAACTACTGAGCCTGCGCGTCTGGAGCCTGTGCTCCGCAACGAGAGGCCGTGATAGTGAGAGGCCCGCGCACCGCAATGAAGAGTGGCCCCCGCTTGCCGCAACTGGAGAAAGCCCTCGCACAGAAACGAAGACCCAACACAGCTAAAAATAAATAAATAAATAAATAAATAAATTAATTAATTAATTAATTAAAAAAAAAAAAAAAGAATGTTCACTCTGGCTTCTTGTAGTGGATGATTAAGGGGCAAGAGTAAAGCAGGGAGACTTTCATACAGACTGAGGGGAAAAGAAAGGGTCTTGGCGGAGGGTGATAGAGACTGAGGTGGAGGGATATGGTTCATTTGGGATAAGTTTTGGATACACATCTAACAGGACTTGCTGATGTTTGGGGTGAAGGGGTGAGGGAAAGGCAGGAAACAAGGATGTTTGCGTTTCTGGCTTCAATAGTTGGGTGCGTGGTGGTGTCAGTTACTGAGATGGAAAGGCTAGAGGAAAAATAAGTTTGGGAAAGGATAAAATCACAGTAATGCTTGAAATTCCTGAGCAAGAAAGCAGAGAGATAAATAGTCAAAACCTTGAGGATATCTTGACTTTTTCTGTAACAGGGCATGAAGGAAAAGAAGACAGAATATTTGGAGAAATTGTAAATTTTTCTAAGGAAAGCAGAGGAGGAGAAAAAACAAGAATTAATAGTGCATTATAGACTTTCAAGGAAGGACATAAGTCAGGCTGCAGTGTGACTGAGTTCCATCAGGGCAGGGACCATGTCGGCTTCAGATCACATTTGTATCCCCAGTTCCTTTCATAGTGTCTGGTTAAGAGTAGTTGCTCAAATATTTGTGAAACGAATAAATTAATGAGTAGGTGGTAAGAAAGTATTGGAATTAAGCATAAATAGAATATTTTCAGTAAATTTGCTAATGAAGGAATGGGGCAAAGGATGTTAACTCCAGGGGTGTTAGGTTTCTGTTTTCGTTTTTTTTTTTTTTTTTTTTTTAATTTATTTATTTATTTTTGGCTGTGTTGGGTCTTCGTTTCTGTGTGAGGGCTTTCTCTAGTTGCGGCGAGCGGGGGCCACTCTTCATCGCGGTGCGCGGGCCTCTCACTGTCGCGGCCTCTCCCGTTGCGGAGCACAGGCTCCTGTTTTCGTTTTTATTTTAAATTTAATGGGTGTGCGTATGTAGGTAGATAATTTGTAGAGAGTGGAGATGGAAGGTGCAGGAGCAGAAAGGAATACGATGAAGTATGAATACCAGTGGTGCACTGGTAAATGCTTAATAACTGGCTCTCCAGAGAAAGTAAATCCTGACTGATGTTGGCCAGTTTCCATGTAAATACTCTTACCATGGCTGATTTGAAGCTACAAATGTGACATTGCTGAACGTGGAGTTGGGAGAGGTGTGCCATAGCTCACCATCATGAAGCGTTTCCACTGCTCAATGGACAATAGATGTACTAACCTCAAGAGCATAGATAACAGTAAAATGAAGGAAACTAATTAGGAAGTGATGAGCCTTGAGTACTTATTACCTTTGTTTTTAGCATGATTTAAGTTTATATAATTTATTTTAAGATATATATTATATATTAATATAAATATATACAATATATTTACATACATAGGATTTATTATAGTTATATAATTTAATTTTCAGTAATGGCTGTATTTAATAACTGGCCTGCAAAATTTCTGAAAATTTAATAGTCATCTCTTGCAAGCCAGTGTGAGTCAGCTCCAGCACTCCAGTGAAGAAGGTCTTTGAGGAGGGGAAGAAAACTTTATATCTGTGATCCATCCGCTATGTACCAAGAGGTGGGCTGGCATTTCCCACATGTTATCCCATGCAACCATCACAACTTTCGTTTAGGGTAAGTCTTAGAGTTTGCATTATCAGGTGGAAATGGAAGAAGTTAAATGGTCATTTAAAACATTTGCATAGTTAGTAAGTGGTAACATCAGGATTGGAACTCAGGCTGTTTGACCCCTAATCCTTTGCTTTTGCCTGTTCGTTATGCTCTGAAGTCCAGCTTCCTGGGTGAGGACTTGGCTTTGGGAAGGAGGCAGGACACTTGTTTCATGCTCTGTGGAGCTGGCCCCCCTGTTGAACTCTCGGGGGTAGAAGATTCTTGCAGCCATCCTTGGGTCAACAAATGAGGCACCTTCTGACTTGCTTCGATATAGGGTGTTGGTGCTAATACATTGAATTAAATGGCATGCTTTTTTTTTTAAAACTCCGAGCACCAGCCTGTTTTAGAAAGAATTATGCCTGGAGAGCAGTACATAGGACAACTGGAACTGGGTCAGGGTCTTAGTAAGTTAACATGTTTGTGGGCAAGAAAGACCGTTATCCTTTCTTGGAGAGGAAAGTTGTCATGTATTTTCCTTCTTTGGAAAGGAAAGGTGTCATATATTTGACTATAAATTTGATTAGTATCAAAATTATTTTTTAAAACTGTGTGTGTCCTTTTGTCAGAAGGTGATCAGGTAAAGAAAATAAAAGTTCAAAGAGGCAGTGTTATCTTAGTTCTGAAGATTTCTGCAGACAGTTTAAATCATGGCTCCTTCACTTGCTTGATCCTGGACAAGTTATTTTATCTCTGTGAGCCTCAGTTTTTGCATCTCCAAAAGGCGGAACTAATCATGGCACCTTACTCTCAGATTGCTTGTCAGAACTCAAAGCTATAGCCTGCATGATAAACATGTAAATAGGTGCCTGGTACACAGTGGCCATTCAGTGTGGCAGCCGGCAGCATCATTAGTAGTAGCTTAGTATTATGAATATTATTATTCCTGTGCGGGTTTCTAAACACCAGGATGTATCCTGAAACTGGTGAACCTGTAGTATGCAGGCAAGGGATAAGTTTGTGTGAGATTTTTAATTTTTTTTGCTTGAACTTCGAAACTATTTGCTAGTATGTATTTACATTGCATGCATGGCATTAGGCTGTCAAAAAATTGGACTAAATACTATCAGGTAAAATATTTTCTATAGTTACCAAACACAGGAGAATTCCAAAATCTTACTGCAAGTCATTTATTTAGTTTCCTGTTTTTCTGTGTGACTTAGTGATTGGCTTATGGGTAGCAAGTGCAATGAAGAACCTAGGACTTAGGGTATACATTCTGGAATCAGATGAAATTTCAGTTGATACCACCTTTTACTCAGTTGTTCCATGTGAAATGAGAAATGTTTTGTATGTAAACCTTCCTTCTCCCTACCCTCTTTATTATATTCAGTTCATTCACGCATGGACACATTTTCCCTTTCACCTTAGAAAACTCAGTGAATTCTACCTGAACTCTTATCCTCGTAACTCATACCTATATCTCTAACTATATGTAGTCATTTTTCATATATAGACTTGATTGATTTCACATTTAAATGACAGTGATTATGATTGGTGTTGACGACAGTTCTTGGCTCAATAAATTCTTGCTCTTTTCCTCTTCTGTTGCTCTGCAGCATCTGTCGTGAATCATTCATTTGTCAGTATTTACTGAATGCCTCCTATGTGCCAAGTAATGTTTTAGGTGCTGGGAATACATGGCAGTGAAGTAAACAGAGCTCTGCCCTCATGGAACTTAGCTGGATGATGATCATAATATTTTTACTTAAAATGGGCTCGTTTCCTACCTTTGTGGGTAAGACAGCGGTTATATTTTTCACTTCAGTGTGTCTTAAAAGTTTTTCTTGTATGCCTTGCACGGAGGCATGCAAATCAAGAAACTAAGACAGGTTTAGGATTAGAGAACAGGTTGGCACTAAAGTGAAACTGTTAGATAATTAACTTAAATTCAGAGGACTTAAGGAAGCATATAAATATTTTGACCTTCACTGGTGGAATGAGTCACTGATCTTTCAAGTGTCGTTCTAATGCTTTACTTCTGTAGACCTTGCATTGTATTCTTTTTCCCTAAAGTAAGAAATGCTTTGTAGATTAAATTCCTGTGAGTAGGGCAAATGTGTTTCAGATCATTATTAACAGGCTCATGTAAGCTTTGAAAGAAGCTTAGTAAGTTAGTGAAATGAGATTTTCAGGTGACAGGAAAAAAATCTGTGTTGAAAGCCTGAATTACTGATGAATAATTGGGTTATCCCCCCACCATTTTACACACCTTTCTGGTTGACTGATCTCAGATGGGCCGTTTTCAATCTCATTCAGTTACTGCTTTAAAAAAACGAAATGACCAAATGAAAGAGGGGTGGAGTAAACTAATAGATCTACACAGAAAATATCTCCAACAGTTAAAAGTGAAGTTTGTGGGTTCGTATTAATAAATCCCCTCCCCTACTTTAAAATCGCTTAATGTAAGTGTAAAGCTCAGTGATGAATCCACCCTAAGAACACAAACAACCCTATGGAAGTAGGTATGGACTAAGATATTACTTTAAAGAGACTTTGCAAATTCTTTCATTGCTGCTGATCATTTTTCCTCATTTCCATTGCTTTGTTTAAAGATGAGCTGGGCCACATTTTGCTATGGAATTCTCTCTCTTCTTCAATGGTGTAAATACTTCAGTCTTCAGATGTAGTTCTTAGGTGGCTGCAGCCAGATCACTATGACTTATTTTGGCACATGATGGTGGTGGACCCAAGAAAGCAGTAACTCTCAGGCTGTATTTTATAAAGACAACTGACCAAACCTACTAGCATAATTATTGTTAAAGTTATTTCTTATTAAACAACTTTAAAACTGTTTACAACCATGATTCTATCATTTGGACCCAATATCCAAAGGGTATCCTCTCTTGTTACCTTTGGCCCATACATGCCTGAGCTTTTTCATAGCTTGTCAATTTCTTTTTAATATACTGAACTGACCATAGCTTTTACTAAGACCCTGTAGTGCCTCCTGGTGTGACTGAACTGCAGACTTGCTTAGTGGCTGGGAAGGCACTGGAGAAGGGAGGTGGGTGATTGCTGCAGGCATTTGTCCTCCTATGGAGAAGGACACATTTTCCTGGGAAAGGTGAACAAATGCTGCTGTTTTGCTATAGGAAGGATGAAAATAGTGGGAAATTTATTTTTAAAAACTTAAATAAAAAAGTAATTTTCCAAAAGAACTGTCAGTTAGTGTTTTCAGGCTTCTTAATTTTGAACTGTGTTTATTGGGATAGCATCATTAATCTGCCTTTAACGTTCTTTGGTGGGTTGATTTACCCAAGATGGGCTCTCAAGTTCTCTTAAAGTAGCTTTTCTTAAACATGGAACTTACCAGAGAGGTATTCTCTTCTGTGGATAGAGAATTAAAAGAGAGTTTTTTCTGTCACTATTTCCTAACCATTAGTTGAGAGTGATGTTATTCCGTCTGAACCAGACCCAGAGTATATGGTAAAGCAGGTATGACTTGGATGAGTTTGCCTGAAAGCTTATTGAAATCTGCTTTGCTTCTTGAACTGAACTCAGCACTAAAATGTATCATTTCAGTAAAGTGTTTCTTGGCTTCATTCAGAACTTAGCACTAAAAGCACTAAAAGCCTCTTCCAAATAAATCACATGCTAAGGAGCAAAATTCCTTTTAATTTACAGATAGCATTTGGTTCATTCTGCTTAATCTTGACTGGGTACCGATTCTTGGCAATATTCTATCCCCTGTGAATTTCAGTCAGTGGATGATAAGTTCTTTCTTTCCTTTCTCAGTGTAGAGCTATCAAGCTTAGGCATCTGCTTTCCAATTGGATTCATGGGGACATATGTTGAAAGAGAAAACTATCAGAATGTAGGCATTTCTGGTTGGCATTCAATTTTGTCACTGCCACATTAGGCTCTTAGAAGAGGATGCCAGGCCTCATGGTTTTCTGTCAGCTCACCAGGCACCATATGGATACTCAACCTCTGTCCTGTGCAGGTTAGAGCCTGGGTGACTTCAAGGACACCAAACATCTTTCCCTTCTTTTGCAGAACACAGGTAGGGCCCTTAGGGTGTTGTAGGGAGTCTGCTGCCAATTTCTTTGCTCTTTTAGTTAAAGCTGCTGTCATCCAGCTGAATTTTTTTTTAATTTATCTTTTTTAATGTAGCCTGCTGAGAGGTTGTGGAGTGATTGCAGTAAAAGCAGTATCAGTTCATCTTAACGTTGTAAACACTCAGGGTATACATAAATAATTCTTTCATGGGAACATTATTCTACACTAGGCAATAGATCATGATGGTTTCAGATAATTTGGTGGGATTTCCAGCTTGTTGCTCTGAAAATTGCCACATGTTTTGAACTGCTACTATGTTTTCTAGATTAAATGTGACAATGTTAAAAATGTAAATGCTTGAAAAAATACAGAAAAGGTGCTCTGTGAGCTTATTGTGAGGAACAAATGAGTGAATACATGAAAAGAGCTTAACAAGGCTATTAGTTGTGGCTTTTCATAAATGGTAGGGCTAGGACTTACCTTTCCCTACCAGCATGCTTATTTTATGCCAAAGACAGTGTGGAAGAATTACTGTTTAGAAATCTTTTTATAGTGGTCACTTTTCCTTTGCTGTATTTATGAAAGTGGTATAGTCTTGATTTGATTTGTTTATGATATTTACTTATTTTCTCTCTTTTTATGAGCTTACAGTATTTTAGAGGAAAATGACTGTAAAAGAAAAAAACATTCCTGTAACAAAGATGATTTCATCAACGTTTAGCAGGAAAACAGAATGCCTGTGTTAACACTTCTTTTTTTTTTAATAAATTTTTTTATTTTTGGCTGCATTGGGTCTTTGTTGCTGCGTGTGGGCATTCTCTAGTTGCGGCTAGCGGGGGCTACTCTTCGTTGTGGTGCGCGGGCTTCTCATCGCAGTGGCTTCTCTTGTTGCAGAGCACGGGCTCTAGGCACGCGGACTTCAGTAGTTGTAGCACGTGGGCTCAGTAGTTGTGGCTTGTGGGCTCTAGCGTGCAGGCTCAGTAGTTGTGGCATACGGGCTTAGTTGCTCCGCGGCATGTGGGATCTGCCCGGATCAGGGCTCGAACCCGTGTCCCCTGCAGGATTCTTAGCCACTGCGCCACCAGGGAAGCCCCAACACTTATTCTTACCTGATGGATACCATCCTCATTATAAGTTGTATGTGTAAAGTTATTCTTAGTTGCTGAGACTAACAGTGGACTTTCTTTAATTAAAAGTTTTTGATGTATTTAGAATTACTATTGAATAAAGCATCACTTTAATAAACTTAGGTTGAAAATCAAATAATAAAGACAATTTACTAGTTTTTTAGATTGATGACCTTATAGCCATATTGGAAGATGTGTTTCATGTTGTAGATTTATGAATTATTAATGCTATTCACATTATTCAAACCATGATCTTTACTACTTTATATATAATCTAGAAAATACATACTGATTTTGAAATCACCCTAAGCAGCAGTCTCCATGAGGATCCTGGCATTAAAGATTTGCTTTTAACGATTTAACCTCCAAAAGTATTGGTAAAGGGAACATAGTATGGGTTTTTAGGGGATGAAGGCAATTAATTATATCATAATTCAGAAAAAAAAAAGACAACCACATGCAAACAACCAGCCAGAGTTGGACGGAGGGAAGGAATAATGTTTGTGTCTTATGTTAAGAGCTAAACATGCCCTCAGTTCCTAATGAATAACCAACCAATGCGTTTCAGTTTTCAAGTGGTAGAGCTTCTATTTCCTGACAGTTAAGTCTTTATCATAGATTTCTTTTTGTACTTTACCTTTGGTTCCCTTAAGTAATTTTTCTTTGTGAGAGGAATATCACTTTGTGAAAGGAATTATGATCCATACTGCATTTATGATGAAAATAATTTGATTTAAAAGGTTGTTTATTTAATTATAAAACTGCACTTTTAGTTTTCATGTGGAGTCAGGGAGAGACTGTACGTGTATCCTCAGTACAGGTTGTTTCTCTCTTCTTTAAATTTTTTTTTTTTTTTAAATGAAAGCTTCTTTATTTATTTATTTATTTATTTATTTTTGGCTGTGTTGGGTCTTTGTTGCTGCCCATGGGCTTTCTCTAGTTGCGCTGAGCAGGGGCTCTTTGCCTTTTTTTTTTTTTTTTAAATTAATTAATTAATTAATTTATTTTTGGCTGTGTTGGGTCTCCGTTTCTGTGCGAGGGCTTTCTCTAGTTGCGGCAAGCGGGGGCCACTCTTCATCGCGGTGCGCGGGCCTCTCACTATCGCGGCCTCTCTTGTTGCGGAGCACGGGCTCCAGACGCGCAGGCTCAGTAGTTGTGGCTCACGGGCCTAGTTGCTCCGCGGCATGTGGGATCTTCCCAGACCAGGGCTCGAACCCGTGTCTCCTGCATTGGCAGGCAGGTTCTCAACCACTGCGCCACCAGGGAAGCCCTAAATTTTTTAGTTAAAAAATTTTTTAATTGAAGTATAGTTGATTGACAATGTTGTGTTAGTTTCAGGTGTACAGAAAAGTGATTCAGTTATGCATACATATATATCTATTTTTTCAGATTCTTTTCCCTTGTAGGCTATTACAAAATATTAAGTATAGTTCCCTGTTCTATACAGTAGGTCCTTTTTGGTTATCTATTTTATATATAGTAGTGTGAATCTGTTAATCCCAAACTCCTAATTTATCCCTCCCCACCCCTTTCCCCTTTGGTAACCATAAGTTTTTTTTTTCTATGTCTGTGGGTCTGTTTTGTATATAAAGTTCATTTGTCTCATTTTCTTTTTTAGATTACACATGTAAGCGATATCATGATATTTGTCTTTCTCTGTCTGGCTTACTTCACTTAGTATGATAACTTCTACATCCATCCATATTGCTGCAAATGGCAATATTTCTTTCTTTTTTATGGCTGTGTAATATTCAATTGTATAAGTCTATTACATCTTCTTTAACCATTCATCTGTCAATGGATGAATTGCTTCCATGTCTTGGCTATTGTAAATAGTGCTGCAGTGAACACTGGGGTGCATGTATCTTTTCGAATTATGGTTTTCTCCAGATACATGCCCAGGAGTGGGGTTGCAGAGTCATATAGTAGCTCTATTTTCAGTTTTTAAGGAACCTCCATACTGTTCTCCATAGTGGCTGTACCAATTTACATTCCCACCAACACTGTAGGAGTGTTCCTTGTTTCTCTCTTCCTTATGGCACATAATTTATAGCCACAATAGATAGGTAAACCATTAAGATAAGTCAAGATTGGGTACCAATCTCCAGATATTTTTAAGCAGAAAATACATGTGTGATAATATCAATAGTTGACGACTGAGTATATGTCTTGAACAATAAAACTTGTATCATTGTCCTCATTGCTGTTTTTGAAAAGTCTGAACATTGTAGAATTGCTGAATTCTTTGAAAGAGAAGAGCTGTTTCCCAGGTTGGGCTGGACGTAAAGAAACGCACGGTAGTGTAAGGAGCCATGGCCTGGTTGGGGGGAAATTGAGTTCTACTCTGATTCTGATTTGCTCTGCTCCTTGGGCCAGTTATTTTACTTCCCTGGATGTTTGTTTTTCTCATCTGTGAAACGACGCAAGTGAGACAGGTGGTCTCAGGTCATTTGGCACTCTCTCTGACTATTTGCCCAAACTCTTATGAAACGATGCTGTCACTTCCTTTTCTCTTTTAGTCACTGCATTCCATCGGTGTGCATGTAGTTGGAAGTTGTGTGAGAGTCGGGGGCTGACCCTGAAGTGAGATATGATAATGGACCACCCTCGTGAGTGACTAAGCAGACTGTGGAGGAGATTTCGCTAGTGTGCATTTGGCTATTTTTCTTTTCCTTTTCCATCTTGAATTCTTGACTACTTAAGTCTTTGGAACTTAAGTCAAATGTATTGATGAGGAATATCAATAGTAAAAAAGGTTAAAGTTTACACATATTTTGCCCTCAACCATCATAGAAGTCATCAAAGCTGTGCATTTGCAAACTGATACCTGTTGACTCTTCAGAGACAGTTTGTGGATTCATTTGATTAATAAGCATTTATTAAACACTATATACAGATGTCATAGGGATCATTTGCTTACAAAGAACAAAATTTTTAAAGAACTTGTTTAAGAAAATTGAAGTTTTCATTAGAAAGGTACACTGGACTCTAATGGCACCCCAGTCTGGTATTGAACCTGATTTCTGGACACAGGAACTGGCAAACTCAAAACATTTCTTTTTTACCTTTTGGAGGGTTCATGGT
Organism: Eubalaena glacialis; assembly: GCF_028564815.1. NCBI lineage: Eukaryota > Metazoa > Chordata > Mammalia > Artiodactyla > Balaenidae > Eubalaena > Eubalaena glacialis. Next base: position 91,593,561 of record NC_083726.1, read on the forward strand.
CTCTCTTTTGCTTTTTAAAATCCATGTTGTTGTCCTTTCCTCCTCTTCTTAAAGACTGACTTTTCTCAATTTGGTGAGTTGCAGGGCTGCCTCAGTCCTGGCTTCATGTAGCCTCTCAGTTCAATTCTCTGTTAAAGATGGACTGGAATTAATGTGTTCTGACTTCAGATTCTCAAAAACAGAGACTCTGATTGGGCCAGCATGGATAAGTTTACACCCCAGTGGGGAAGTCATACAAAGGACAAGATAATCTTACTGAGGGTGGCAAGTATGATGATCGATGTGTGTACCCTGAATTATGGGATTCACAGGATAGGATACCTTAGCCAGCCTGGGAGGTTTGGCATAAACTGAGTCTTAACAGATGAGAAGATGAACTAAGGGGAGGGAGGGCTGTCTTCCAGGCATAAAGCACAGCAGGAGGGAGGGCACAGAGGCCTGTACCTGCAAAGTGTACATGTGTGTGTGTGTGTGTGTGTGTGTATGTAACTACAGGCAGCACAGGACATGAGTAGTGGAGATGAGGCTAGGAAGGTAGGCAGGAGCCCCGTCATGGAGGAACTTGGCAGAGATGCCAAGGGCCTGACTCCTGTAAGGAGGGCAACAAGTGCAAAGCAGGCCCATCTCTTTTTTTAGATTTATAGGTAAGAAAACTCTGATCATAAAGCCAGATGGCACATCTTATTAAAGAGTGAAGATTTAAAAATTCAAACCACTTGATATTAATTATTACACTTTTGAGAATAAAAAAGCAGTAGTTGTGAGTTTTTACCGTAAATGAATCCTGCATATTTGTGAAAGCTCAGTATCTTCTCTTTGTCTTTTAAGATTGTATCATATAAAATTTTCTTTACACATTTTTGTAATTTTGGTAGAATTCTCATATTTAAGAAATATGGATAGGCGACTTAAGAGTACGTTAGCCCATGATAGGGTGAAGCTATGCTATTTACCCACACCTTAGTTGATTTAAGCCTTTTCCATTTATGATTTTCCTCCAAAGAACAGAAATTAATAGAAACTTCACGGAGGTACTAATCCCTTTCTCTTATACATTCAGTATGGTAAGTTTATAATTTTGACTTCCAGTTTCTGATTAAAATCATCTCTTCTTCTTATGTGTATTATGCCCAGGCAGTTATATTTTGTATTGGTGCAGATAATTGCTTTTCTACTTGGCAAAGAAAGTGAGCAGATTCAAGATAAGTATCTTTTTCTGGCATGATCGATTGGAAGCTCTGCCATCTAATGTTGCCACCTCAGACTGCAGCTGTTAGCTGTCAAGAATTCACTTTGGCAGAGGTAAATTCTGACCAAGTCTGGATGTCAGACTCTTAGTGTCAGAGCTTGAATGTAAGAAACAGAGCTTAGTTTTCACATAAGGAAAATAGTGTGCTAACTCGAAGGCGTCTGTGGATGCAGTTTTCTCCAAAAGTGATTCTAGAGTTTCCTTCCTTGTTTCACCTTTAATAATGATGGAACGATGGCGTGCTCAGGGTGCATATATCCTAGAGTTACAAATAGTGGATTTACATCCGCGATTTCTATTTTAGTAGCAGTATGAACTTGGATTAAGTGATTGCCACATGTATAAAATAGGGATAATTAGTAACAATTATTATAAATGGCAGGAAGTATGGAAAGAGTTTAGCACCGAGCCAGGCACAACACAAGCACCCAATTGCACTTATAGATGGTGTGCTAATGTGAAGATGTCCAGTCTTTCTACAGTTGGGCCTGGGGGAGATAAGCTGTCTGTCTCAATGTCCTGAGAGTTTGGCTTAATTATTCATTACCTCTTTCCCACTGGGAGGAACAGGGAGCCAATATGGAATGCCTGTTACAAGCCAGGAGATAAACCTGGATCAACCTGATAAACCTGAACTGTCACTGTGTCCTTGGGAATTATGTCTTCTCACCACATTTCATATGTGAAAGGCAAGGCTCAAGGGAGCTTGCATAATTTGCACAGCATTGTACAACTATTAAGTAGAAGATGTAGAACTGAATCCACACGCATCTGATTCTACTGTGTAGGCTGCCCCAGGCTGGAGAGGTCAAGCCCTTTACAATGTTTCCTGCAAGGATTTATGAGAAACTTCTAGAAAGGACTCTTCTGGGGAAAGCAGAAGTGTCCTGGGAGCATTAATCTGCTTCTCTTTTCTCTGTATCTCCTGGAGCCAGAGTGGCTTTATCCAATTTTGCATGTTCCATGATATCAGCACCCTGGAAATTAGGGAGTTTTTCTGTTTAGAGCACCTAGCTCAGCACTCTTTATGTGGACATTCTTCACCTTAACATGAAATGCTGGGTGGGATGTGTCACATTTCATCTGTAAGCAGACATTAAATACCATCAAAAGCTCTCTAAAGTGACAGTGAGCTCGTGGTTCAGTGATAGATGCAATCCTGGGCCCTTGATTATTGTATCTGCAGAGTTTTCTGTTGGACAGTTGTGCTGCTCTGCAGTGAAACTTCTTTATGTATGAGATTATGAAAGAAGGACTGTGTGTGTGTGTGTGTGTGAGGTAGTACTGCATTATGGACTTCTTTTTTAAAATAAATTTATTTATTTTTGGCAGCGTCGGGTCTTTGTTGCTGCGCGCAGTCTTTCTCTAGTTGCAGCGAGTGGGGTCTGCTCTTTGTTGTGGTGCGCGGGCTTCTCATTGCAGTGGCTTCTCTTGTTGCAGAACATGGGCTCTAGGCACGTGGGCTCAGTAGTTGTGGCACGCGGGCTCAGTAGTTGTGGCTCGCAGGCTCTGGAGCGCAGGCTCAGTGGTTGTGACACACGGGCTTGGTTGCTCTGTGGCATGTGGGATCTTCCCGGACCAGGGCTCAAACCCGTGTCCTCTGCATTGGCAGGCAGATTCTTAACCACTGCACCACCAGGGAAGTCCCCATTATGGACTTTTGATTGGGACTTTTCAAAGTTAATGAGTAGCTGTGAAAGCATGGTGGTACACTAGTAAGTCATTATATGTATTTTTTTAATTTTCAACTTTATTTTTAGAGCAGTTTTAAGTTCACAGCAAAGTTGAGAGTAAGATACAGAGATTTCTCATTTACCCCCTGCCTCCATACATATATAGTCTCCCCCATTATCAGTATCACTCACCAGAATGGTTCCTTTGTTGCCAAGGATGAGCCTACGTTGACACATTGTATCACTCACAGTCATAGTTTATGTCAGGTTCATTCTTGGTGTTGTAAATTCTGTGAGTTTGAATAAATGTATAATGACACGTATCCATCATTATAATATCATACACAGTATTTTCAGTGCCCTAAAAATCCTCTGTGCTCCACCTATTAATTCTTCTCCCCTCCTCAGCCCCTGGCAATCATTCATCTTTTTATTGTCTCAATAGTTTTACCTTTTCTAGAATGTCATATAGTTGAAATCATATAGTATGTAGCCTTTTCAGATTAGCTTCTTTCACTTAGTAATATGCATTTAAGTTTGCTCCACTTTTTTCATGGTTTGATAGCTCATTTCTTTTTAGTGCTGAATGCTATTCTGTTGTCCGGATATACCACAGTTTATTTATCCATTCACCTACTTGGTTGCTTTCAAGTTTTGGCAGTTATGAATAAAGCTGCTGTAATATGTGTGTGCAGGTTTTTATGTGGACATAAGTTTTTAACTCCTTTGGATGAATACCAAGGAGTGCAATTCGTGGATCATATGGTAAGATCATGTTTAGTTTTGTAAGAAATCACCAAACTGTTTTCCAAAGTGGCTGTACCATTTTGCATTACCACTAGCAATGAATGAGAATTCCTGTTGCTCCACAACCTCCATCAGCATTTGGTGTTGTCAGTGTTTTGAATTTTGGCCATTGTAATAGGTGGTATCTCACAGTTGTTTTTATTTTCATATTCCTCATAACATATGTTGTGGAGCATCTTTTCATAAGCTTATTTGACATTTGTGTATATTTTTTTGGTGAGGTCTCTGTGAAGGTCTTTGGCCAATTTTTAAATTGGGTCATTTTCTAATTGTTGAGTTTTAAGAGTTCTTTGTATATTTTGGGTAACAATCTTCTATCAGGTACATCTTTTGCAGATATTTTTCTTCCAGTCTGTGGCTTGTTTTCTCATTTTCTTGACATTATGTTTCACAGGGCAGAAGTTTTTAATTTTAATGAAGTCCAGTTTATCTATTATTTCTTACATGAATTGTGCCTTTGTTATTTTATCTAAAACGTCATCACTGTAACCAATCGCCATAATCTAGGTTTTCTCCTATGTTGTCTCCTGGAGTTTTATAGTTTTGTGTTTTACACTTAAGTCTGTGATCCCTTTGAGTTAGTTTCTGTTACGGGTGTAATATCTATGTTTAGATTCATTTTTTTTGCATGCAGATACCTAGTTGTTCCAATACCATTTTTTGCAAAGATTATATTTGCTCCATTGTATTGCCTTGGCTCTTTTGTGAAAGATCAGTTGACTATATTTATGTGGGTCTATATCTGAGCTCTTTATTCCGTTCCATTGATCTACCTGTCTAATTTTTTTTAATTAGTACCACACTGTCTTGACTATTGTAGCTTCATAGTAAGTCCTGAAGTTGGGTAGTGTCAGTCCTCCAGCTTTATTCTTCTCCTTTAGTATTGAGTTGGCTATTCTGGGTCTTTTGCCTCTCCATATAAACTTTAGAGTTTGTCAGTGTCCCCAGTATAACTTGCTGGGATTTAGATTGGATTGCATTGAATCTGTAGACAAATTTGGGAACAAATGAAATTTTGCCAATATTGAGACTTCCTGTCCATTAACATGGGCTGTCTCTCCATTTATTTAGTTCTTTAAATTCATTCATCAGAGCTTTGTAGTTTTCCTCATATAACTCTTGTACATATTTCATTAGATTTATACCAAAGTATTTAATTCTTTTGGATGCTAATGCAAATGGTACTGTGTTTCTAATTTAAAATTCCACTTGTTCATTACTGGTATATAGGAAAGCATTTGACTTTTGCATATTACTGTTGTATCCTGCAACCTTGCTATAATTGCTGTTAGTTTTAGGAGTTTTTTGCCAATTCTTTTATTTTTCTATATAAACCATCATGTCATTTTTATAGGTCACTAGTTTTTTATTTTTATTTTTTAGGAAAGGCCATTTAAGTAAGGTTGCTTTTCTTTTTCCCCTATTTTTGGTCTGAGAAACTTAAAGTATTCAGGTGACTATGAAAAAATAATATAACAAACATTCATCCTATGTATGGTCATATTTATTTCTGGTCCTTTTTTGGCTTTCCCTAAGGAATGAAGCTGTATTTGTAGAGTTGAAGTCTGCCTTAACATTGCCTTTGGTCTCATTCCCTTCACTGTCTCCTCAGGGGCAATGACTGTCTTGTGTTCTGTGTGTACAGGATATTTTTTATTACCGTATCTATTCCACCTAAATTATGCTTCAGCCTCTGGTTAATCTGGTCATACAGTCAATTTCCACATAGAAAATGAATTAGAAGATCTATATACCCATAAGAAGCTCCAGATTTCACATTGTCTTGATCTCCTTAATTCATAGTCTGTAATAAGCCTGAAGAATATCTAGAATGTTTGGATAACCCAGGGGCTGACTCTTAGCAATACTCATCTCACCTTTTGAGGTTTTGCACCTGAGTTACAGGTGCAGTCAACTTTCTGTCATGCCCATCAACTTTTATACTAGAGTATTTTATGAAATGTAATCACTTTAATGAGTGTAATTTCACAAGCATTTATTGAACACCTGCTAACCAATGAGGTAACAGTTCTCTTATTGGATATAATACTGAATTCCAATAATTAATCCTCCAGAGTATACTAAGTGTAATTAGTAATAATAGCTAACATTTACTGTATTCAAGCACTGTTTTAAGAGCTTCACATATATTAACTCACCTAATCCACATAACAACTCTATGTGCCATTTGATGCCATTATTATCCATATTTTACTAATATGATAATGGATACAAGGAGGATAAGTAACTTACCCCACATAATAAGTGAAGAACCTGGAAATCATACTTCTGAAGCCTGGCTGCTGAGTCTTTGCTCTTAAAACCAATTCACTGTATTTTTCCTCTGCAAAGAGACAGCTGGTTTTGGTGAGAAATCTCCTAACTTCAAAAAGTGATCAGGTTGTCAGTCTAAGGATGGTACCTCCTTGCAGAATGCTGAGTTATATGCCTTCATGCCATCATGAGGATCCAGCCTTCTGAGTGGGTGTTGGTATTTCCTCTGTCAAGGCCTTTACCCCTGCTCACCTAACCCAGACTCAGCTTAGTTCTGGGTTTTAATGAGAACACGGTGGGTATCTGATTGGCTGTTTATCAATTAGATATTTTTAACTAGCATGGAATAGGCTAATTCTTATGACGGAAGTGAAATACTCTTGAGAAGCAGAGCTCACACAAACAGATCTACCAAATTATGATCTGACTGTTTACTTAGAGTTGGAGTTGCTCCAGAGGTCCCAGGTAATCCCCCTAATCACAGTACAGATTAAAGTGCAGATAGATGTCTTGAGGCAGAGGGATTCATGCCTCCTAGAAATATCTGCCATAATGGCTTCCGTTGTAAAAAGCAAAAGAAGAAAATAAAAACTCCAAGTAACCAATTATTGAAATTAAACTTGTTACTTTTTTAAAAAATGAGCTTTGTGAAAAATTGCTAGTGGCAGTCCAACATGAAAGGCATGGGAAATGTTGTGTACTTGTGAAGTCTTTCGCTCAGATTTCTCTATCATGTGATTCATAATACATATATTTTTCTCCGTTTGGTTTGTAGAGCTGTCAAGATAACTTACAGTCTTCTGGCTTCTTGACTCAGGCACCCATCTGCTTACTAGGGCAGCTCAAAGGAAGGGCGTGCCCAATATGAGGAAATGCAGGGGGAGGGCCTGACACTGTGGGAAGGGGTCAGAGGTTCAACCATCTGAAAAAAATCAGAGCTTGCCAGTTGTGCTTCAAGTTAGAAAAGGCATGTGACCTTATTAGAGACAGGCAAACTCAACAGGGTGTTCAGGAGAAACAAATCATCCCTGTGGATGTCACACTTGTTCTTTCCTAAAGTTTAAGAGACAGGTGAAAATGTAAAAAGACAAAGGCAGTTTTGGATTAGGAAAAGAATGAATCACAGTTTAAATAGATGCCTTTTGTCTGCTCAGTGAGAAAGCAGACGTACAAACATATATTTTACGGCACGTTAAGTTCCCGGGTTAAGTGAAAGAGAACAGGGGATCTTTGCATTATGAAAAGGTACAAAGACTCCAGCAGTAATATCAGAAGCAAGTTATTTTCCCCAGTGAAGTGTTGGATATATGTTTTCAAAGGAAAATAAGTAAACAGCTTCATGTGCATTCATGTTCTGTGGAAACTGCAATGATAAAGATGGCCTTGGGTTGTCAGAACAATGGGAAGCTTCTCAAGAGAAACAGAGTGAGCAGAGCAGTACTGAAGCAGGTGCAGAAAAGAACATGATGTGTTGAGTAGAGAAGAATTATTGATGGCACAGAAACTGAGGGAGAGACTGATGGATAAGGAGTGAATAGAGAAGTAGCTCATAAGAAATTCAAGCTCACACTGAGGCATAAAGCCAACCTGATTGAAAGTTTTGTCAGGTTGCAGCTCGGAGAGGAGAAGGCAGAATGTGTTCAGAAGAAGGAAATTTTAATCAAAACGTGTTAATTCTGGAAGAAAAAGAGACATGAGTGTGGTAACAGCTGGGACCTTAGCTTAACTCTTAAGACCTGTCTATACCATCAGAATGACTATTAATCTTTTGTATTAGGGATAAAAAAATGTGATAATAAGTAAACAACTTCCTAGAGGATATTAAGGATTTCCTTTTGATTATGGCTTTTCTGTCAACCAAAGACATTCTCACAGTGATTGAATGAGGTCAGGGCAGTCCTGAGCCTGGTGAGGTTGACACTGGTCAGTGTAATTACCCTCTTAGGGTTCTGAGAAAGTGGGAAGGAGAGAGTGAGGCAGTGCCAGAGTCAGACTGCTTGGTTCTGATGCAGCTCTGCCACCCATGACGTCTGTGACTTGGCAAATTCATATCTTTAAGCCTCAGTTTTATCCGTAAAATGTGAATAATTACAAGCATGTACCTCATAGAGTTATTTTCAGTGTTGACTATAACACTATAACAATCAGTGCCTAGCATTCTGTGTTGAATGATGTGCTAGTTGCTTTTAATGTACTTATCTCATTTAAGCCTCATAAAAACATATCCGGGGTGGTTTTATTTTTTCCATGTTTTACACATGAGAAAATTGAGCTCAGAAGAAATAGCTTGTCAGGAGGAACACATGTAGTCAGCATTTGAATCCAGGTCTTCCTTGTCCCATGGCCATGTTCACTACAGTGTGAAGCTTAGCAGGTACTGGAGCATATTGGGAGCCTACAGCTGTAGGTAGGTGGTACGGAGGTACGAGCTTGATTCTGGAGGCCCTTGGGTATAATGGAGTGGTGTGGCTGGGTAAGAAGTCGGTTCAAATCTCTGTTGTTGGATTGACTTTACATTGCATTAAGAGAGCTGCATACAGGGCCCACGGGAAGAGTGGCCTCCTCCTTCTGGTCGGGACAATGCCAGTAGTGACACAACAAGATCACTCTATGCCAGTAGTGACACAACAAGATCCAGTCCCCTCAGCATGGCTAATAATAGGAACAGACTTAAAAAAATTTTTTTTAATCTCTTGGTATATGCTAAGCACTGTGAGAAAAGTGTTATAATTTATTGCTTATAGAATCTCTTTGAGACAGGTGCTGTTATTATCAACATTTTACGGGTGTGGAAACCCAGGGTGGTAGGTAGCAGAACCAGGTTTAGAAGAGGATCTGTTTGGCCTCAGAGGCAGTCCCTGAATCGTCATAGTACCTTTCTCTTGGCGTTTATAGACTGATTGGCTTCAAGCCCATCTGTTTATCTTCATCTCCCAATTCTTTCCTATTGGAAAGGTTTATTCCAGCCAAATGGCTCTCCTCCTTTCCACTGAAATACACCTTATGTTTCTGGTTGCCGTCATTTTCCTCTCTGGTCATTCACCTCTGTGCCTTCTCCTTTTCCACTCGCCCAATCATTTCTTCCTGCCTTTGAATACCCTTTCCTGAGCAATACAGCCCCATCTGGTTGTCTCTTATCCTAAGGCCCATTGCACTTGGTATTGCTTTACTGATTTTGCAATTATCACTTGCTACCATGTATTTGCAACCTTTGTTATATGTGCCCTTTTCAAAAAGATTTCAAAGCTTTTATAGTGTGAATCTTTTTTTTAAAATCCCAGCAGTGTTTAATACCATGCCCTCTGCATAGATAATATTGAGTAAATATTCTTCAATTGACTAATTCAAAGAAAAGAATATTCTGATCAAATGAAATAATCACAATACATATCCTAGTTTATGGGAATTAGAATAAAGTTATTTGAATGTTGTAGTACAGAAAAAGGAATGAGCAAAAGAAAATAATAGCCAAGATAGGACTTCCCTGGCAGTCCAGTGGTTAAAAAGACTCCCTGCTTCCACTGCAGGGGGCACGGGTTCAATCCCTGGTCGGGGAACTAAGATCCTGCATGCCATGCGGTGTGGCCAAAAAAAAAAAAAGAAAAGAAAAGAAAATAATAGCCAAGAAAAACTGTATAGGAATAGAAAGAATATACTGGAACCACATGGGAATCGATATTCTGGTTTAGAAGAAGAATTAAATTAATTAACTGTGTGCCCAAAATCTTTAAATGTATAACAAAAAGTGGTAACTAAAGTGCCTGGAAAAATCTGTGTACATTTGTATAGTCATATAGCTATACAATTCATTTCCCATTTTTGTATTTTAATGGATTCCAAGCATGAACATTTTTTATATATTAATATTATTTGGTTATCATCTTTCAAGTAAATGAGAGGGGAAAATAAAATTAATATTAAATTCAGAGACTTTACAACATTTTCTTATAGTATTTTCCTGAAAAGGAGCCGTTTCTAAAGAGTTTTTTCTGTTCTTTTTCTTATTTTTTCTTTTTTTGTTCCAAGGACATAAACTTTACCCTCCATTGCTTTGCTATTATGTTGCTAAAAAGAATCCATTTTGCTATACTTGTAGACTATTATTCACACCATTTCTTTGTTGAATTAAATTCTCTTTTAGTAAGAGCTAGAGTTCTCTGACAGAAAACTGCAGAGAATAGATTTTCATTGATTTGAATTTACTACTCACAAGTTACTCCTCTCCTTACTCCAGAAACATAAGGTGTATTTCAGTGGAAAGGAGGAGAGCCATTTGGCTGGAATAAACCTTTCCAATAGGAATGAAATTTTCATTCATGACCTTCCTCAAGAATATGTAGAATCCACTCCTATTTCATTTAGTGTTAGTAGAGATGGTCCTTGCAGGAGGACCTACTGTACTTACTGCATAAATCCCTTGCATAAAGCAGGGCATAAAAAACTCGTGCTTAATGCTAACAAATTCTAACAAAATACCAACAGAGTGAGAGCCTTCCCCCCTTTCTGAACAAATATGAAGTGGAATTCCTCATTATGCTTCTTCCCCTTTTTATATCCCAAGTGAATCAGTACTAACTTGACCTTTAAGATTTTAGACCCTAAGAAGCATTATTACAGGTTTACTGGCCTTGATTCAAACTTGGGAACAGCTAAAGGAGGAGCAGGTGAAAACCTTTGCTGTCATCAGGAAATAATTACGTCGTCTTAGTACTAATCCCCACCAATCTCTACTGCAGGTGGCAATGCTGTCAACCTCTGGCGATCCTTCTCAGAGACGGTTGTAAGTGTAGAGTCTCTGCTTGCTTGCAGCAAATCTGACGGTTTGGGGGAGGGAAGAGTGGGAGAAAAGAATCAATAGCATCTCCCGGTCTCTAAAGAGTGGGTATTATTTTAATGAAACTTTCAAGCAGATGTGGAAAGGTGATTTTGCAAAGCCTCAAGCTCAGAATTTTAATTGACACATATTACTCATAAGGCATTTGGCTTAATCCACCTGCCTCCTAAGAAACGTGGCTGTTTTCCACCAAGTACATTTTTTTAGAAAGCACCAGCCAGGATCTTTGTGCAGGGGATTCTTCTTTGGCAGATGATGGAATTATGCTGCTTGCAAGTGGTTTGATCTGAGGGAAAAGCTGCAAAACTCACTTTCCTGTGTTTATTTTTTAAATCTGACTTTCTTAGGTAAAATATTTTCGCGGACTTTGATTTTACTAAATGGAAATAAGCAGATTTGGATTCAAATCCGTATAGCCCTTGTTTTAGCTGTGGCCTCCTTGAGGCTCTGATTCCCTTGTGTGGCTTACCCGCCGCCCTCCCTTAGTCCTCGTTGGCATGTCTGCTGTGTGTAACCAGCAGGCTCTTGGTGTGCCCTGTGGCAAAGCACTTCTGATACAGGATTAAGGCAAAGTTTTAATGAAAAGAGGAAATTATATATATCCATTTAAAAGGGTGTCTTCTCTGTGTCAGACACAGCATGAGGTCCAGAATATAAATTCCACCAGTGCACGGACTGTCATTTTAATTTTACTTCTGTATCTTCAACCACTGGCATGGGGTCTGGCAGGGTTGACATGCAGGACTATTTATTGGATGAGTGGATGGAGACATGGTGTGTTGGTCAGAGTCACATCAGCAAAGAGATGGTGCATTCAAGTTAGGATAATAGGGGGAAGGATTATTTGCAAAGGGACTGTTTACACAGGCGAAGGCAGTAACAGCAGAGGAGCAGTTGTCACGCAGAACCTGGGAAGAGAGAGTCCTTCAGGAAAGGTCACCTTGAGACAGGCACCAGCCCACCTGAGGTGACCCAGCAGGGAGGGAGTCTGGGCAATAGATAGACTTTCCTCTTAGTCCAGGGCTCCCCACTGTGAACTAGAGAGTAGGGCAGCTCACTGATGGAGACCATATCCAACCTTCTGGTAAAGGTGGCTGGAGGACAAATGGGAGAGATCTGGAATACACAGGTGAAATGCCCTGCCACTAAGGAGCTGCCACTAATCCATCAGGCGGACAGAGGAGTAAGTAGACATTTTAAGGTAGTTAGAATAATTTAAAATTATTGAGTGCCCTCACAAGAACCCTATGAGATGGGTATTGTGATGATTTTTACAGATGATGGAAACTGAGAGAGAGAGTTTAAGGAATTTACCTAGGGTCACACAGCTAGTAAGTGAAGGAGTTGAGATTGAACCCAAGAAGTTTGTCTGTAGAGTCTGTGCTTTGCTGGATTCGAAGAGTTAAACAGTGTGGTGCTTTTCAAACCTTAACGTGCATGGGATTCTTTGGGGGATCTTGTTTAAAAATAGTTCTGGGTTCAGAAGGCCTGCGATGGGCCTGAGAATCTGCATTTCTACCAAGTGCTGTTGATCTGCTTCGTTCAGTGAGAGATCGAGGACCTGCAGTTAGAAAAGTGGAGTCCACGTCCTAAGGGTAAGACTCTCACTCAGTTGTCTCTGTGCTGCTCCTTTTCCTGATGTGTCACGTGAGCAGGTCGGGTGATTTTAAGGCCCAGCCAAGCTTGCAAACCCCTGCATCCCCTGATTTCAGACTGGAGGTTCCTTCCAGCTGTCGTGGTACGGCTCTCCTGGTCCTGATGGCCTAGGAGGCCCTAGAGGGGAGCTGGTGTGGGCAGCCTCCTCCCCACGGGCTGAGTTCACATGACAGTGCTTGAGCTTCTGGCCGGAGGGAGGCTGCTCCGCTATCAGCTGTTTCCTTCCGGAGCTGAGTGGTCTCCCAGCATCTGGCACTTCTCCCTGTTGCCTCATGGATTCTCATTCTCTGTCACAGCTGATTAGGGGGCTGGATCTAAAAATGAGGCCTGGTTCTCAAGGTACCACATTATGTCATTTTTGTTGCTCCTGTCATTGGAGCCCCAAATTGTAATATTCTTGCAAAGCAACCTCTAGCATCTTAATAAAGCTCCTTATTCTTTTAAAAGTGTTTCTACTATTGGACACACCTAGAAGATGCTTAACATCGTGTGGTTTAAATTTTAAGCAGAGTCAGTGGTCTGCTTAAAACTCGTTATTTTCCAATTCTTTTTCCTTTTGCAGTAACTGGAGAATGCCACTGCTGGCAGAGGCACCTGCGAATGGAGAGGGATAAAACCCTCTCACTACCAAACATTCACAGCAGTGTTTTGGTTCCCTATGTTCCCAAGCTTTCTACCTGTGATTTGGGGCTCCCATTTCACTGTAATCCACAGCTGTATATACAATATGCAAAATCGCAGACTTCATGCTTCAGAAAATCAGTCTGGGACCACAATACTGAGCATTTTTCTCTTTTCCTTCCTTTTGCTTTGATCATGCGGTGCTTTAGCACACGTTCAATAAATCACACATTGAATTTTTACAGATGCAGAGCTCCTGCAATATTATGTGTATGGTTTCCTCGTCGTATTTTGACACTTCGGGTGATTAAATTGCATCTGATGATGCTGTCAGACTAATCAGGCTGGAGCAGTGATGTTATGCCCCTGCTGTGCTCAGCAGTGCCTTCTGGAAGGTTGTGGAGAAGGATGTTTGCTGTCCTGTTACCATGTTTACATGATTCATTATCTCTTAACTACATCTAGTGCTACTTATAAGTCATGTAGATACTTGGAAGGGTTAATCATTATGTGTACATTTAAAAAAATAAATTTATTTATTTATTTTTTGGCTGCGCTGGGTCTTCATTGCTGCACGTGGGCTTTCTCTAGTTGCAGCGAGTGGGGGCTACTCTTTGTTGCGGTGCATGGGCTTCTCATTGCCATGGCTTCTCTTGTTGCGGATCACAGGCTCTAGGCGTGCGGGCTTAGTTGCTCCGCAGCATGTGGGGTCTTCCCAGACCAGGGATAGAACCCGTGTCCCCTGCATTAGCAGGCGGATTCTTAACCACTGTGCCACCAGGGAAGTCCATCATGTGTACATTTAATTTATCAATATAAACAAGTCTTTATGACTGTAGAATAATCTCTATATTGAGGATATTGCCTTACTTGGCTTTCTATTTTTTTCTGATTTGTTCTCTGGAATGTTTTTATTTTATGCTGTTGACACCCAGTAAATACTCCTGTTGTGGTTGGAGAGCATCGTGTTGGTATGGGCAGCACTTTACTAGGGATGAGATTTTGGATCCTTAAAGAATAAGAGGTGCAGTAGGGTCAGATATCGTTCTAATGCTTGCGTGTAGAGAGAAGGCAGGAAGGATTCCAAAGCAATTGCAGAGAGGCTAGGGCCGGCTGCCTTCCTGGGGGAACACACTTGGTCTGCACCTCTGTGTATATGCTTGTTGGCCACTTGCCTTATTCCCTCTTGAGCTTAAAGAATCAGACTTAGGTAGCAGAGGGCTTTATTAAAAATCTAGGGAGAGCATCTCTGGGTTAATATTAACATTGGGAGATGGCATAAAATCTCTGTTACTTAGTAAATCACTGGTATTTACTAAGAGAGTAAATACTGTGTTGAAATGTCCCTGGTGTTTATAAAGAGCAGCTTTCATGTTAATTGCTATGTCTTATGGTAAAGATGTCAAATACAGATTGGTGAGCTGGTTTGAGATATTGAACAGGCAGAGATGGAGACAGAAATCTGGGATGTTTTCCTGAAACAGGCTGCTCCCCCTTCCTTAACTCTCTGCATCTCTGGCTCAGCAGCCCAGAGTGCAGGCTGCAGCTCCCCCAGGCTTGCGGGGTGGGTGGTGTCCCCTGGGACCACATTGTTGTTTCCCAGAGCAGTGTTAGAGGAACTAGAACATGGTGTATGTTTTTTAATTCCGTTCAGGCCGAATACTTGGCAACCAACCAGTTGAGCTGTGGAATTCTGAGCCTAGGTGGGTCTGTTTATAAAGGCTTAGGTCTTAAAACAGTTGAGAGGCTAGAATGGAATTCTACTTCCAGGCGACAGCCTGTTCTTTGGGTTCAGATGCACTTCTTTGAAATATCATTGGCAGAATTAAAAAACAGTTTTGAAGATTGGATTTTAACAATTGGGGGTCTTAAGTGTCATCGTTTTCCCCGTGGAAGTCAGCTCCAGTGATGACTTTGAAATGCTGTTTATGGAAGATTGAATGCTGTAGCAAATGGTAGACTATTATGAAATAGCAGATCAAATAAATATCTTTCCCAAAATTACAAAAACTTTATTACTGGAGCATCTTGTCTCTTTAGGGTATATAATTAATTATGAACCAGGCATAAAGAATATATATTTTATAGTACTTTTGTCATTTATCTGGGTTCTGTTTTATAAACACAGTTATTCATGTAGTCTTTCAATTCTGCCTTTATTATATGATCTGATAATTCAAAATGAGAAATTACTACATTAAGAACTTGGCAGATATACAGCCAAGTTTTACAATGAATTTTAGGTTGTCATTTGTAATAAAAAATGTGAACTCTATGGCATTTTAGCTTGTGTTTGTTGGTTCACTTTTTTTTTTAAATACACTTATTTATTTATTTTTGGCCACGTTGGGTCTTCGTTGCTGCATGTGGGCTTTCTTTAGTTGCGGCGAGCAGGGGCTACTCTTTGTTGTGGTGCAAGGGCTTCTCATTGCGGTGGCTTCTCTTGTTGCGGAGCACAGGCTCTAGGAGTGCGGGCTTCAGTAGTTGTGGCGTGCGGGCTTCAGTAGTTGTGGCTTGTGAGCTTCAGTAGTCGTGACTTGCGGGCTCTAGAGCGCAGGCTCAGTAGTTGTAGAGCACAGGCTTAGTTGCTCCACGGCATGTGGGATCTTCCCGGACCAGGGCTCGAACCCGTGTCCCCTGCATGGGCAGGCAGCTTCTTAACCACTGTGCCACCAGGAAAGCCTGGTTCACTTTTATATAATCTTTCTGTTTGTTTTACTTTGAAAGTTAAATTTTGATTAAAGAATTTTATTAAAATTTATTGAAAGTATAAAGAATTAATAATACAGTGGTTCCTGTTGAGTTGGGCATCCTTCCTCCAACCCATTCTCTTCCCAGCCTCCTCAGAGGTAACATTATCCTGAATTTTGTGTTTATTTTCCCCTTTCTTTTCTTTGTGGTTTTACCACATATGTTTATATCCCTAAACAATAAATTTGTGTAAATTGTATCATACAATATATATTATTAGGCAACTTGCTTTTTTCACTCAACATTATGTTCCTAAGATTAATCTTTGTTATTACTGGTAGCTATATTCATTTCCACAACTGTATAATATTCTGTATAATGCTGTGTAAACTGTGTAATGGCTCTATCACTATTTATCTAGAATATGATGGAAAGAAATTTGGATTCCCAGTTTTTTCTATTGCAAATAGTGCTTTTATAAACATTCTTTGCATGTCTAATGCATATATATGCCCATGGATTTGTGTAGGTTGTATTCCTACAAAGGACATTTTTCAGGGTGTAGGGCATGTGTATCTTCATCATTAATTACGCCATTTTCCCCCAAATTGATTGTAACAGTAGATACTACATTCAGCAGAGTGTATGTAATCATAATGCTCCATATTCTTTTCAACACTTGATATTGTCAGACTAGCATTTTGCCAGATTGGTGTGTTGTAAAATATTGTCTCACAGTGTTTTAATTTTCTCCCCTAAATGCTAATGAAATTATTCATACATTTATATGATTATTTTTGACCACTTGTTTTTTTTTTTCTGTGAAGTACCTTTTCAAGTTTTTTTGCCCAATTTTTTCTATAGGGTGGTTAATTTTAATGTAGTTGAATTTATTGATCTTTTCCTTTATGGTATGCACCTTTTATGCAAAACCTTCTCTATTCTAAAGAAATAGAGAAGAAATCCTTCTCTGTTCTGAGGTCATGAATATGTTCTCCTACATTATTTTCTAAACATTTTTAAAACATAGTTTTGACTTTTATATTGTCTTCATTTTACCTAAGTCTTCCTTCCTTCCTTTCTTATTTTTCATGTGAATAATCAAGTATCTCAGTATGATTTGCAAAGTCCAGCCTTTTACCATTGATTTACAGGGCCAGGACTGTCATAAATTAAATTTCTACATACGTGTTTTTGTTTCTGGTTTCTCTGTTGTGTTCCTTTGCCTTCCCAATGCTAATACTACCTACTCTTAATTATTATAGCCCTAAAACAATAATTCTAATATCTGCCAAAATAGCTACTCTGTAGTTCTTTATAGTTGTCTTCATTAATTTTATGAACCTTTACTGTTCCATACTAAAAGTTATTCAAGGGACTTCCCTGGTGGTCCAGTGGTTAAGACTCCACACTTCCAATGCAGAGGGCATGGGTTTGATCCCTGGTCAGGGAACTAAGATCCCACATGCAATGCAGCGTGGCCAAAAGAAAAAAAAAAAAACACTCATTACCTAATCACAGGTAATAAAGATTAAAAAAAAATTATTCAGTAAGTCAAGAAATACAGTCACCCTCTCATGACATATGTCCTATTATTGTCATGTATTTTATTTTCATCTTTCTCATTTTTATAAATACCCCTGTCTACACACACACACACACACACACACACACCCCTTCAGTATTTGACGTCAGTTCTTTATTTCTTATTGACCTCAGTCCTCCTATCTATAATCACTTTTCCACCTGAAAAATATTTCTTAGGATTCCTGAAGTAAGTGTATGATGGTGGCATACCCCTTTAGATTTCTGTAGTTAAACTATCTTTATTTCAGTTTAATTTTTGAAGGATATTTTTGTATGTATTTATCTCTACATCTGTCTTTCTGGATTGAGAGTTATTTTCTCCTCAGCAGATTGAAGATAACGTTCTGATTTCTAGCTTCCATTGTTAAGGTCAAGAAGTCACCAGTCAGTCTATCACTCCTTTGCGATATAATCTGTATTTTCCTTTTGACAACTATTTTTTTTTTAAAACAGGATTTATATATTTATTTAATCTTATTTATTTATTTATTTTTGGCTGTGTTGGGTCTTCGTTGCAGTGTGCAGGCTTCTCTTGTTGTGGAGCACAGGCTTCAGTAGTTGGCAGCACACAGGCTCAGTAGTTGTGACTCGTGGGCTCTAGAACACAGGCTCAGTAGTTGTAGTGCAAGGGCTTAGTTGCTGTGTGGCATGTGGGATCCTCTCGGACCAGGGCTTGAACCCGTGTCCCCTGCATTGGCAGGCGGATTCCCAACCACTGCACCACCAGAGAAGTCCCCCTTTTGACTACTTTTAAGATTTTTTCTTTGGTCATCTGCATTTTCATCTTGGTAGTTGAGATGTGGATTTATTTTTACTTATCCTGCTTGGGATATGTTAGAAGTCCTGAACCCATGGATTGGGCTTTTCACCAATCTGTATATTTGTGTGTGTGTGTGTGTGTGTGTGTGTGTGTGTGTGTGTGTGTGTGAGTTTGTAGCCATTATCTACTTAAATTTTGTCTCTACTTCATTTTTTCTTATCTTTCCTTTAATCTCCTGTTGTTAAACTTTCTCACTCCTCCATTTCTGTTAGCCCTGCTTTCAGATATTTTTTGTCTCTTCATGTTCTGGATAATTTAATTAGGTTTGATTCCACTTCACCAATTCTTTTGTCATTTTGATTTGTTGTGTTTGTAAAATTGTCCATGGAGTTTAACATTTCACAGCATACTTAAAAAACATTTTACTGAGATATAATTGACATATACAAAGTGGTACATATTTAATATATAACTCATTGGGTTTGGGGATAAGTATTTACCTATGAAACCATCATCACCATCAAGGCCATAAACATCCACTACCTCCCAAAGTTTCTTCCCACCTCCTTTATTATAATTATTAATTTTATGTGTGTGGTAAGAACACATAACATAAGATCTACCTTCTTTACAAATTTTAAATATACAATACAGTATTCTATTATACTATTTCTAGAAGTTCTCTTTGGTTTTCATTCAAATCTTCTTAGTCTTTTTAATATTCCTTTCCTTCTTAGAAATATTTATAGATTCCTTAGATATTACAGAGCAAGAAAATGTGAAATACCTAAGAGTACACACCTTGGGCTACTGGGTGCCATTTATATTGGGGGAAATTCACAGAACAGCTGTCAATGTAGATGTGATCACCACCCCCCTTGCCCATTGTATTGTGGGATATGCTCAGAGCTCTAGCATGGAGAGTTGTAAAACAATAGGAAAAGGAGTATGGATCTAGGGTTGTGGAATGTTTAAGCTGCAAGACTGGGGTAATATCGCTCCTCTCCTAATATGATAAATGCATGGAGTTCAAACCTTTGGGTATAGCATTATGACATGACTAAACCTTGGCCTTCATCTCAGTTCTGCCACCTCAGTATTCACGGTCAGGGGAATACCAGCCCCTCCCTTAGCTTGATGAGGAAGGAGTCTGAGGTCCAAGCCTGGTTGCAGCTCAATAGCAGACCATTGGCTTGATTTGTAGTCTCAGTAATCTATCAGGATTGACTCTGAAAAGCAGTGAGTTGTAAAAGGATTCCATGGAGCTTTGCAGGAAGCCAGCCGTCAGGGAATCGGTCCTAAACAAGATCATTCTTACTACTCAGTACTAACATACTGATGTAATAGCTGCATATCAGTCCTCCTAAGATAAACATTTTCCCCCCATATTTGGCATCTCTGAAATTGGGATGCAGCTTACAGTTGTAATTGTCAGTGTTGCTTTTTCTCTTTGCGTTAAATAAAATAATGGTGCATTTTAAAATTGATGGCTTTTGGGCTTCCCTGGTGGCGCAGTGGTTGAGAATCTGCCTGCCAATGCAGGGGACACGGGTTCGAGCCCTGGTCTGGGAAGATCCCACATGCCGCGGAGCAACTAGGCCCGTGAGCCACAATTACTGAGCCTGCGCGTCTGGAGCCTGTGCTCCGCAACAAGAGAGGCCGCGATAGTGAGAGGCCTGCGCATCGCGATGAAGAGTGGCCCCCGCTTGCCACAACTAGAGAAAGCCCTCGCACAGAAACGAAGACCCAACACAGCGAAAAATAAATAATAAATCAAAAAAAAAAAAAAAAACTCCTCTAAATAACAGGCATGATACATAATAACTCATGCTTTAAAAAAAAAAATTTGATGGCTTTTTAGATTGATAAAATACAGAATTTTGTATTCTGTTTCAGATAATTTTTATTTATGAAGTCTTTGTGGGTCTCACTTTGGCTTTTTTTTTTCCTGCAGGCTCTCTCATGGTGCTTTGTTACTTGCATGTTTTTCGATGATTTACTCTGAGCCCATATTTCTTGGAACTTCTTGTGTGTGACTACTTGGATGCCTTGGTTGCACGGTCTGCATTTGCTTCATTTGCTTGGAGGACAGTGCAAAACCCAGGAGTACTTTAAATTTCAACTTGAAGTTTTTTGGAGAATACAGGGGTATGAATTCAAGCTGTGAAACCTTATGCTTGTCGGTTTGTGATTATAAATTCTCAAGGGAGATTTTTTCCCCCCTCTCCATTGCCAACGTTTATGTCAGTTCAGTTTCCTCACAGTGCCCTTACCTTGAGAGCATAATCCTTTAGAATCCCAGCCTTATGCAGGGGAAGAGTCTCTTACCGACTCCCCATCTTGGGTGGTCACGGGGCTGTTTTCTTTTATTCTCTTGTGCCTGTAAGGCTAAGGACCAGAAAGCTGTACTACAGTTTTGCTTAGCAAATGCTGTTGCAGTCCCCTTACCCTTTTGGTGTTCCATTTGCACCTGATTTTTGGTCTCTGAGAAGTTCTTACTCAGCTCATCAATATATTTGCAAACTGGATTTTAAAAATATTTTATCTAGCATTTTGTTTTTCTGTGGGAGGATCTAGCTGCCACACTACCAGAATGAGAAATTCACCTCTATCTGTTCCAGACTACAGAGATAATGTGGATTGAGCCCTGTGCTGCTTTACGTGACAGCTTAGTGCTTTGGACCACAGTCGCATGTCTTAAGGAACATTCGAATCTTGGAAATTCCATCTGCAATCTCGAAATGAATCTACACCAGATATTCGGGTTGTTCCCATGAATTTCAGGGTCACACTTGTCCTGTTGCTATTCAATGCATCCCTTATTTCTGTGCTCACCTTTCTGCAGGTTGTTAAATGAACACCATGCTGTGAAGATATGTAGGCCGCACAGAGTAAACATCTCTTTGTCCGTGAAACTTTTAAATTTTTGGAGTGAGGTAACTGACAATCAAGTTGTCATCCACCCCTGTTCCCCTACGGGAAATATTATCTTTTAAAATTAATTTCAGGTTACATACCTATTTTGTTTAAGATAAGAATGAGAGCTTGACCAGTAAAGTATACAGTATCAAGATACACTTCTGTGGGAAAAGTAGAATGAAAATACGACTACAAGAAGAAAAATGAATTGCAAAATTTCCAACTGTTAAAGGAGAGCTTGTTTACGTACCTTTTTAAAACAGGTTTATTGGAATATAATTCACATATAGAGTTCCACTTTTTAAAGTATTTATTTATTTATTTTATTTGGTTGCACCTGGTCTTAGTTGCGGCAGGCGGGCTCCTTAGTTGCAGCATGTGGACTCCTTAGTTGTGGCATGGGAACTCTTAGTTGCAGCATGCATGTGGAATCTAGTTCCCTGATCAGGGATCGAACCCGGGCCCCCTGTATTAGGAGTGGGGAGTCTTATCCACTGCGTCACCAGGGAAGTCCCCTAGAATTCCACTTTTAATGTTTAATTTTCCCTTCTTTAAACACTTCGAGTTTATTTACATTTGAGAAAAGCCCTGGTGGAGTGTATACATGGCACTGTGTGGCAAGGGAGCTTCCTTTTTCCAGAGCAGCAGATTGTAGCCATTGTAAAGCTAAAAAACTTTTGTACATTATTTCAATAGCTTATACTTATCAAGTTTAATCAAATAGAAAAATCATTGAAGATATTTTGCACAAAGACAAATTGGTTTTTAAGCGACAGGGTTTATATTAATACAGGTAATGCTTAATTAAAATGCTATATAACATTTATAAACATATATAAACATTTATTGATACTTTATTATGTGTCAGATACTGTTCTAAACAATTTAGTACTGTGCTACTTCATTTGATCTTTACAAGAATACATCAGATAGGTACTGTTATTATTCCCATTTTCTGGATGAGGAAACTGAGGCATTTATCCAGGTTGCACAGCTAATAAGTGACAGAACCATGATTTGAAGCAATTTAGGCCAGCTCAAAACTGTGCTATCAACCATTATGCTAAGCTGCTTTTCTGGTAAAATGGTGCAGATAATTAAATTGTGGCTTTTAAATATGAAATCATATTTTTTTCTGAGTCTTTCATATACCTTGTAAAGGGAAGTTACTGTGGAAATTAAATGCAGGTTGAGCTTTCCTCCCAGATTCCAGACCACCTCTCACTATCATGAAGCTTAACCTGGTTTGTACTCATATTTTGCCCCCCTCAGTTTTGCTGACTCTACTTATCTGTGGGATGCTTCTTGTCATTACTTCTAGATTTAGTAAGGTATATTTATTAAGGTATGTAATTTGGGGCCATTTCATTAGGAATGAAAAAGCAAATTCATAAGGAGCATAGTTTTTCTATAACAGATGGAAGCACTTCTTTCTCTATTCTGAAGCCCAGTCTTGTGTTTTCTCGTATCAGTTTTTTCTCCTCAGTTTTACTGCCTTCATTGACTTCTCTCTTGGGTGCTCATGTTCATTTCTTCTAGATTTACGAAGGTATAGTTTAATAACTCTTAACAATATCATTAGGCATGAAATAGCAAATTAAAAGGAACATAGGTTTTATAACAGATAGAAGATGTAATTTTTTTATTATTTAGGCTTTAAAAATATTTAGTGTTTTTGAATAGCTGAATGGTATTCAGAAGTCAGTATGAAATGTACAGAAGGGCATTCAGTGAAAATTGAGTCCCCTTGTTGTTTCTATTCTGTCCTTGATAGAAGTGACCACTGTTACCATGTAGCGGGAGAGAGATTTTATCTTCATGAGATCATTTGGTCCTTCTCAGTTTCTTAGACTTACTTTTAAATGCCCCCTACTTGCTTTGTTTCAGCATTTTAATGGAAATAGTCCACGGCCTTATGTTGTCCTTTCTTTTCAGTAACAAGTTATCAGATATTGTATTGTTGTTCCCCTGTATTTAATGTGTTATTTTCTTCTAGGTGTGGCTTTCTTTGCGTTTATACTTTATCGGGTTTACTGAATTCTTGAATCTTAAATTTATGCCTTTCACAGAATTGGGGAATATTTTGGTCATTATTTCTTAAAAATTTTTTTTCTGCTCTATTCTGTTTCCTCTTCCTCTGGGACTTCAATTATGTGGATATTAGATGTTCCAAATTGTTATTGAGATACTGTTCATTTTTCTTGATTTTATTCTTGTTTCTTCAGATTAGATCAATTCTTTTGATCTATCTTCAATTTTACTCTTTAATATGCTGTTCAGCTCATGCAGGGAATTTGTATTTTAGATTTATATTTTTTTTAGTTGTAGAATTTACATTTAGTACTTTTTAATCTAATTTGCATTTTATGCTGAGATTTCCTATTTGTTCACTCATTATGAGCATATTTTCCTAGCATAGTTATAATAACTGCTTTAAAATTCTTGTCTCCTAATAACACTTAAAAGTGTCCACAGATTGCCTTTTGTCTTGAGTTTGGGTCACATTTTCCTGTTTTTCATATGCCTAGTGATTTTGGATGGTATCCTGGATATCGTTAATGGTATGTTTTAGAGATTCTAGGTTCTTTTATATTCCTCTAAAGAGTGCTGATTTTTTTCATTTTGGTAGGCAGTTAACATGGCTAAACAAACTTCTCAACTCTTTCTTCTGGAATGGGATGGCAGCTGAAATCTCTGTTCCAATCTTCTAGCCTATAGTCTGTTTGGAGTTGTGCTTTGCCATGTATACTGGATGCCAGCCAGAGGTTTGGGCAGAGTTTATATGCAGAATTGGGGACAGTCTTCTGTGGCTTTCTTCTTTATGGGATTCTCTCTCACGTTAGAGCCGACATGGTTGTCCTGGACTCTGTCTTACAGTTCTTCAAGCTAGTAGGACTAGGAGTTTCTATCAGTTTTAGCTGCTCTATGGACTGGAGCTGATCTTCCCTCCCCTCAGATGAAGAACCATAAAAAACAGGGAAAAAAAATAACATAAAAAACAGTGCTGTTCCCTTCTTCAGAGTATTGATTCCGTCTGACTTCTGCCTGCTTTTGTTCACTCTCCAGTGCCTTCAGTAGTTATTTTTGATATTTAGTACAAAATTGAAAGTTGTTTTTCCTGGGAGGCTTTGTCCAATACAGGATACTCCACCACTGTTGGAAACAGAACCTTCCTGTACTTGTTTTGGCATTTTAACTTAGAACATGTATAGTAATTGGGAAAACGGTGTTTGAGTGGTTTAATTTATTCCAAGTGATCTGCATTGTATTATAGAGTATTTCTTTTTGGTAAGTGCCTGTCATTGCTTAATCATAAATCACTTGCAAATTCAACATACATGTTGCCTAACTGAAGAGTAATTATTGGGCCATTAGTTTATAGTGAAGTGCACAACCTTCCACTTATGGAAGGAATGATAAATCTCAAACTTTAAAAATCCCATAACAATTACTAAATGATTATGCTGCTATCAAGTTGAAAGTGAAGGTTACAGGATAGTACTACTTCATATCTAAAATGAAGCAAACTAAAGACTGTAACTGCTTCAAACCCTTAGAAATTGTTAAATTTATTTAGTTTTTATTCAGGAATACAGGTGTGTTGAACTTTGTTCGTAAATAAAGCTGGTCACATTTCCAGTGGAATGCCAGTTGGTAAATAAGCAGTGATACGGTTGTCAACTAAGGCTGAGCCATCCTAGGTAAGTTCCACAGGCCCGATTCATTTCAGAGTTGAATGGACTTCAAGCCATTCTACCAAAATTCTTCAGGCCAGGGAGATGATTCTTGAAACTTATCCCTCGTCAAGGACAGTATTCTAAACATTTTGATCCACATAGTTTCTAAATTAATTTTGAAAAACCATGGGCTCTGTCTACACTTAGATTGGCATCTAAAATTTTTCTTCATAAGTCTTCAGCACTTACAAAGACCATAAACTCCCATATATTATATGTATTGACAATTTTTTAAAAATTGTTATATCCCTATTTTAAATATGTCTAATGGAATATAAATGCTAAAAGTGATTTGTTACCAACCATCATACATTTTTAAAACACATCATTAAGCTTCCCTCTTATCACTTGGAATTTTACATTATTCTTTTCCACTTTGAACTCATTTCCATTCCATTTGACTTACAGGATCTCACTCTAATGTAATACAGTTTTATGTTTTCATTCATCACTATATCATATTTCTTTGCAATAAAAATCTGCAAATAAATTAATATGATTTAAAATTTTTCCATGTCCTTAGTCTCGAAGTATTAAAATTTATGGATTAGGTATATTTTTTCCTTTTTTTTTTTAAATAGATCTTTATTGGAGTAAAATTGCTTCACAATACTGTTAGTTTCTCTTGCACAACAAAGTGAATCAGTCATATGCATACATATATCCCCATATCCCCTCCCTCTTGAGCCTCCCTCCCACCCTCCCTGTCCCATGTCTCTAGGTCATGGCAAAGCACTGAGCTGATCTCCCTGTGCTATGCTGCTGCTTCCCACTAGCTATTTTACATTCGGTAGTGTATATATGTTGATGCTACTTTCACTTCGCCCCAGCTTCCCCCTGCCCCGCACCGTGTCCTCAAGTCCATTCTCTATGTCTATGTCTTTATTCCTGCCCTGCAACTAGGTTCATCAGTACCATTTTTTTTTTAGATTCCATATATATGTGTTAGCATACGGTATTTGTTTTTCTCTTTGTGACTTCACTCTATATGACAGACTCTAGGTCCATCCACCTCACTACAAATAACTCAATTTCGTTTCTTTTTATAGCTGAGTAATATTCCCCTGAATATATGTGCCACATCTTCTTTATCCATTCATCTGTCAATGGACATTTAGGTTGCTTCCATGTTCTGGCTATTGTAAATAGTGCTGCAATGAACATTGTGGTACATGTCTCTTTTTGAATTATGGTTTTCTCAGGGTATATGCCCAGTAGTGGGATTGCTGGGTCATATGGTAGTTTTATTTTTAGTTTTTTAACAACCTCCATACTGTTCTCCATAGTGGTTGTATCAATTTACATTCCCACCAACAGTGCAGGAGGGTTCCTTTTTTACCATACCCTTTCCAGCATTTATTGTTTGTAGATATTTTGATGGTGGCCATTCTGACCGGTGTGAGGTGATACCTCATTGTAGTTTTGATTTACATTTCTCTAATAATTAGTGATGTTGAGTATCTTTTCATGTGCCTCTTGGCCATCTGTATATCTTCTTTGGTGAAATGTCTATTTAGGTCTTCCACCCATTTTTTAATTGAATTTTTTTTTTTTTGATATTGAGCTCCATGAGCTGTCTGTATATTTTGGAGATAAATCCTTTGCCCGTTATTTCATTTGCAAATATTTTCTCCCATTCTGAGGGTTGTCTTTTCGTCTTGTTTATGGTTTCCTTGGCTGTGCAAAAGCTTTGAAGTTTAATTAGGTCCCCTTTGTTTATTTTTGTTTTTATTTCCATTACTCTAGGAGGTGGGTCATAAAAGATCTTGCTGTGGTTTATGTGAAAGAGTGTTTTTCCTATATTTTCCTCTAAGAGTTTTATAGTGTCTGGTCTTACATTTAGGTCTTTAATCCATTTTGAGTCTATTTTTGTGTATGGTGTTAGGTAGTGTTCTAATTTCATTCTTCTGCATGCAGCTGTCCAGTTTTCCCAACACCACTTACTGAAGAAGCTGTCTTTTCTCCATTGTATGTTCTTGCCTCCTTTGTCATAAATTAGGTGACCATATGTGCGTGGGTTTATCTCTGGGCTATCTATCTTGTACCATTGATCTATATTTCTGTTTTTATGCCAGTACTATACTGTCTTGATTATTGTGTCCCATAGGTTTTGGGTCATTGTGTTTTCGTTGTCATTTGTTTCTATGTATTTTTTTATTTCTTCTTTGATTTCTTCAGTGATCTCTTGGTTATTTAGTAGTGCACTGTTTAGCCTCCATGTATTTGTGGTTTTTACAGTTTTTTTCCTGTAATTGATTTCCAATCTCATAGCGTTGTGGTCAGAAAAGATGCTTGATATGCTTTCAATTTTCTTAAATTTTCCAAGGCTTGATTTGTGACCCAAGATATGATCTATCCTGGAGAATGTTCCATGTGTACTTGAGAAGAAAGTATATTCTGCCACTATCAGGTGGAATGTTCTATAAATATCAATTAAATCTATCTGGTCTATTGTGTTATTTAAAGCTTGTGTTTCCTTATTTATTTTCTGTTTGGATGATCTGTCCATCGGTGTAAATGGGGTGTTAAAGTCTCCTACTATTATTGTGTTACTGTTAATTTCCTCTTTTATGGCTGTTAGCATTTGCCTTATGTATTAAGGTGCTCCTATGTTGGGTGCATAAACATTTATAATTGTTATATCTTCTTCTTGTATTGATCCCTTGATCATTATATAGTGTCCTTCCTAATCTCTTGTAGCAGTCTTTATTTTAAAGTCTATTTTATCTGATATGAGTATTGCTACTCCAGCTTTCTTTTGGTTTCCATCTGCATGGAATATCTTTTTCCATGCGTTCACTTTCAGTCTGTATGTGTCCCTAGGTCTGAAGTGGGTCTCTTGTAGACAGCATATGTATGGGTCTTGGTTTTGTATCCATTCACCAGTCTTTGTCTTTTGGTTGGGGCATTTAATCCATTTATATTCAAGTTTATTATCGATATACATGTTCCTATTACCATTTTCTTAATTGTTTTGGTTTGTTTTTGTGGGTCTTTTTCTTCTCTTGTGTTTCCCTCCTAGAGAAGTTTCTTTAGCATTTGTTTTAAAGCTGGTTTGGTAGTGCTGAATTCTCTTAGTATTTGCTTGTCTGAAAAGCTTTTGATTTCTCCGTCGAATCTGAATGAGATCCTTGCTGGGTAGAGTAATCTTGGTTGTAGGTTTTTCTCTTTCATCACTTTGAGTATATCCTGCCCTCCTTTCTGGCCTGCAGAGTTTCTGCTGAAAA
Source organism: Eubalaena glacialis (assembly GCF_028564815.1). Taxonomy (NCBI): domain Eukaryota; kingdom Metazoa; phylum Chordata; class Mammalia; order Artiodactyla; family Balaenidae; genus Eubalaena; species Eubalaena glacialis. The sequence continues at coordinate 91,621,596 of NC_083726.1, forward strand.
ATCAACTGATAACCTTGTGGGGATTCCTTTGTATGTTATTTTTTGTTTTTCCCTTGCTGCTTTTAATATTTTTTCTTTGAATTTAATTTTTGTTAGTTTGATTAATATGTGTCTTGGTGTGTTTCTCCTAGTGTTTATCCTGTATGGGACTCTCTGTGCTTCCTGGACTTGGATGACTATTTCCTTTCCAATTTAGGGAAATTTTCCACTATAATCTCTTCAAATATTTTCTCAGACCCTTTCTTTTTCTCTTCTTCTTCTGGGACCCCTATAATTTTAATGTTGGTGCATTTAGTGTTGTCCCAGAGGTCTCTGAGATTATTTTCAATTCTTTTCATTCTTTTTACTTTATTCTGCTCCTCGGCAGATATTTCTACCATTTTATCTTCCAGATCACTTATCCGTTCTTCTGCCTCAGTTATTCTGCTATTGATTCCTTGTAGTGTATTTTTTATTTAAGTTATTGTGTTGTTCATCTCTGTTTGTTTGTTCTTTAGTTCTTCTAGATCTTTGTTAAAACATTTCTTGTATTTTCTCAATCCGTGCCTCCATTCTTCCTCCGAGATTCTGGATCATCTTTACTATCATTACTCTGAATTCTTTTTCAGGTAGATTGCCTATTTCTTCTTCATTTATTTGGTCTTGTAGGTTTTTACTTTGCTTCTTCATCTGTGACATATTTTTTTGCCATCTCATTTTCTTTTTTTCCTTTTTTTATGAGTGGGATTGTGTTCCTGTCTTACTGGTTGTTTGGCCTGAGGCTTCCAACACTGCAGTTTGTAGGCTATTGGGTAGAGCTGGGTCTTGGTGCTGAGACGAGGACCTCTGGGAGACCTCACTGTGATGAATATTCCCTGGGGTCTGAGGTTCTCTATTAGTCCAGTGGTTTGGACTTGGAGCTCCCAGTGCAGGAGCTTCAGCCTAACCCCCAGCTCGTGAACCAAGATCCCTCAAGCCACGCAGGTGGCAAAAAATAAAAAAGGAAAACAATAACGAAGTAAAAAATAAAATTAGACTAGGAAACTAACAGCTATGTTAGAAAAAATATAAAAATAAAAATATAGATGAAACAACAACCAGAAGGTATAACAGAACCACAATAGTGAAAAAGAGGAGGAGAAAAAAAAAATGGTGGAAAAGGCCTTGGCTGTGGAGGGCGGAGCCTAAGCAGGGGTGAGGATTGGGCAGTGGGCAGGGCCTATGCCTAGTACCAACAGGGCTGGAAAAGGTGGGTCTGGGGTGTGGTAGGTGGGGCTTAGGCTTGGCAGAATAAAGGGGCCCAGGCATGCCCCTCCCCCCCATCTCAGAGGGCGGGAGACCCCACCTGGGAGCCCAGCAGGCTTCCTTGGTGCGAGTGGGTGGGGCAAACGCCCTCCAGGACCAGAGGAGCGGGAAAGGAGCAGAGGGTGTTTGCCCCAGCCACTCAAGCTCAGTGAGCCTGCTGAGCTCCCAGGCCAGTGCCCCCCCTCCAAAGCCCCCTCCGGGCCATGTGGGTCCTGGGGGCATAGGACGGAGGCTGGGGAGATCCTCTCTTGCTCCTCCTGTCCTGGAGCGCCCCTCCTGCCTGCCTCTCCTGTTCTCTCCTGTCCTCCCTTCTATGCCCGCAGGACCAACCCAGCCGGAGGGGACCTCTGAGGTTGTAGGACCCGGCCCGAGAGCCGGGCAGACTTCCCCAACTGACTGGGCAGGGGAAACACTGGGCCCACTCCCCCTTGATCTGAGCCCCTGAGGGTCCCTCCAGGCGTGGGAACCCCTCCCCCTCTCAGCCACCCCTCAGGGGCGCCAGTCCTGTCCGGCCTGCACTTCTCGTCCCCCCACGTCCTACCGGTTTGCTTGGGGGTTCTTTCCATCTCCTTAGGCGTCGGGGTCCCCCACCAGCATCCAGCTGGCGCCCTAGTTGTGTGGAGACAAGAACTCTGCGTCTTCCCACACCGCCATCTTGACTTGCCCGGATTAGGTATTAATATTCAGTTTATTAAATATATTAAATAATGTATCAAAGTAGCATAGTACAGTAGTTACAAACACAGACTCTGGAGCCAGAGTTTAAATCCTGGCTCCAACTCTTGTTACTTTATACCTTCAGTTGCCTTATCTGTAAAATGGGGATTAAGTATCATATTAACCTAATACAAATGTTTTAAGGATTAAGTGAGTAAATATATGTAAAGTGCTTAGAATAATTTCTAGCTCATAATAAATATTATTATAAAGTGTTTGCTTTATTACTCTGTTCATACTTATTAAAAATGAAAAGTAAAATAGTATTGGAAATGCATCTTTTAATGAGATGGAGGTATCTTTTAAAAATTTTTTTATAATTAACTCATGTATTAAATGATGAATATTATTTATTGCCAGAAGGAATCTGGGTTCAGCATCACGGTTATCTCAATTTTTCATTTATATGCTTAGAATGAGAAAACTTTTTATATAGATGAATAGATGAGAATGAAAGGAGTCTTGATATAACAAAGTTTCTCAATTCCTTGAGCTCCTTTTGGATTATGTGCCAAAAAATCGCTTACTGATCTTTTATCAAATATCATTTTAAATGATCTTTCAGTGAATGACTCCATTCGCTCCTGCTTCAATTTGTTGAAAGCATTCAATTGGAAATCACTTCACTATAAAAATGATTTTTCTCCAGTCTTCATAATCCTTTTCTTTTGCAGCACCAATACCAGCATTTCTAATTATACTTTTTGTTAGGTGCCCTGAAAGCATTTACCTTCCAGACAGTGCACTATTGTAAAACAGGCTGGGAAAGAGATACCATTTCTTGTACAAAGAGGGTGTCAGGACTAATGTGAAAGGGCAGGTGGAAGCAGAGAACTAGAAACGGCATCTGGACTGTACTGCTTCTGAAATGAATCAATTTTGGGGAGTCTTTGTGTACTCTGGTCCGTGTACCCTAGTTTAGAGATCATGGCTCCTGGGGCCATCCCTTTTCCGTGAGCAGTGTGAACCAGGAACTTAACCGTGCTCAGCATCTACATGCCAGCTTGGATTTCCTCTCTGGACCTTGTTGGTTTGGGAGCTTGGGAGAGGGCAGGTCAGTTCTGTGGTTCTTAAACTGTGCTCTGCAGATGTGTGGGAGGCCCCAGACTCTTTTAGGGGATCTGTGAAGTCCAAACCATTCTCATAATAGTAAAAGAAGGTATTTGTCTTTTTTATTGTTTTGATATTTGCATTGACAATGCAAAGGCTGTGATGGGCAAAACAATTGGCCTCTTATCGCATATCAAGACAGTGGCACCAAACTGTGCTAGTGGTCATTGTGTGTACTGCCACATACACTTGCATTTTAAAAAGAATTTTCTATTTTCACTCAAGAATGTTCTTGAGGGCTTCCCTGGTGGCGCAGTGGTTGAGAATCTGCCTGCCAATGCAGGGGACACGCGTTCGAGCCCTGGTCTGGGAGGATCCCACATGCCGCGGAGCGGCTGGGCCCGTGAGCCACAACTACTGAGCCTGCGCGTCTGGAGCCTGTGCTCCGCAATGAGAGAGGCCGCGATAGTGAGAGGCCCGCGCGCCGCAATGAAGAGTGGCCCCCGCTTGCCACAACTAGAGAAAGGCCTCGCACAGAAACGAAGACCCAACACAGCCATAAATTAAAAACAAAAAAAAACAAAACTCTCAGGTCATCATTCATATGATAGATCTCAAGGACTTTATCATTAAAAAAAAAAAAAAAAGAATGTTCTTGATGAAGCAGTAAAAATTATTTTTGTATTACACCCTAACAGTTGAGTATATCTCTTTTTAATATTCTGTGTGATGAAATTGGCAGTCTGCACAAAGCACTTCTGCTGTGCACTGGAGGGCAGTGTCTGGTGGAGAAGTATCGTGTGACCGTTTTGAGTGGTAAGCCATACTAGCCACTTTTTTTAAATGAAACATGGTTTTTAGTAGGAAGACTTACTGACAAACTGTGGTTATTCAGACTCTGTTTTTAATAGGCATTTTCTCCAAAATGAGCAATGAAACTGACACTTCAAAGGAAACAACTGACAGTATTTATTACTAGTGCTAAAATTCAAGTTTTCCAGCAGAAATGAGAATTTTGGAAAACTTTAAACTGACATTGTGAACTTAACAAACTTTCCAATACCAAAATGCTTTCAATGAAATCGGTTGTGACATTAGCAAATAGAATTTTCAAGATATTGTATAATGAAATGTGTAAACATTTTGAAACTTTGTGTAATTCAGTGACCTAATATTTTTCAAATGACCAATGCATGATATTATCACAGAATCACGCATGGGCATATTAGTCAGAGTTCTCCAGAGAACCGAACAAATAAGGTATATACATGTATAGCTAGAGAGAGAGATTTATTTTAAGGAACTGGCTCTTGCAATTGTGAGGGCTGGTAAGTGTGAAGTTTGCAGGCAAGCTGGCAGGCTGGAAATTCAGGCAACAGTTTGATGTAGTTCTGAGTACAAAGGCTGGAAAACTCAGGAAGAAGTTTCACTTTGCAGTCTGGAAGCAGATTTCCTTTTTTTCTCTGGGTACCTCAGTCTTTTTCTCTTAAGGTTTTCAACTGAATGGATGAAGCCCACCCACATTATGGAGGGTAATCTGCTTTACTCAATGTCTATTCATTTAAATACTGTATTAATCAAACCTACAAGAAACCTTCACAGCAACATCTAGACCGGTGTTTGACCAAATAACTTGACATCATAGCCTAGCAAAATTGGCACATAAAATTAACCATCACAATAGGTAAAAGAGCTATTCAGAGTTCAAGATAGACCAGTGGATTCTACATTGCAACTAAGCTCTAATAACACTTGTTGAGTGATGTAGTATCAAAGGATACCCACAATTACCTAAAAAACTATGAAAATACTCCCTTTTCCAAACTATACCTGAGGAAGGACAGATTTTATTCCCATACTTCCACCAAAACAACATATAGCAACAGATTGAATGTGGAAGGAAAGGCAGAATTTTAGTTTCTAGTCTCTTCTATTGAGGCAGCTATTTAAAGAAATTTGCAAAAATATTTTAAAAAATTCTACTCTTTTCACTAATATTTTTGGTTTAGAAAATGTAGATTTTTAAAATAAAATGTTAATAGGCAATGGGTTTATTGTTATTGCTAAGGATTAAAAATTAAGTTTTTTTCCTTTTTAGTTAGAACACACAAAAATTCTTTGTTTTCTTCAGCAATTTTTGAATGAAAGGAGTCCTTAGACAAGAAAATTGTTTGATAATTGCTACTTTAATAAAAAGGAGGTGATAGGTTGGGGAAAGAATAATTCTCATTAAGACAGCAACACATGTGAGGATTAAACTTTTTCCTGAGGTGTTAGTTAACCTGTTGGAATACCTGAGCGTTTAATGAGTGTCTTTACGTAAAACTGACTTGCAGGTCCCACAATAGTGTTGGCGGTAGTGCTGCCTGATGTGAGATGAATGCTGGTTAATTGGAGGATTGGCTTTCTGGTAGGATTTGTTTGAGGAGAAATCCTTGTTCTGCTGGGGTGTAGTGGCCTCCTGTGAAAAGCTTCCTAGATGCTAGTGCCCAGACTAAAACAGGGCTGCTTTGCAAAGTGTCTCTGAGAGCATTTGCCAAGTGCTTGCAGAATTCCAACAGCTTTTTAAGGTCCTGCCCCCAGCCTCAAATCCCTGAATATCTCCCACTGCTGCTCCAACTATTCAGTCCTCCTCACTTCATTATAGCAATGTTAGAAATATGGTGCCATATGCAGTTCACAGCTTGAGTTAAACCGGTGACATCAGTATTCAATTCAGTGATCTTAACTTTTGGTATTAGAACATAGAGGGTAATGTAGATAGTATTGACGTGTTTCAGGGGAAAGGAAAGCACAGTGCTAATGCAGGGGAACTCATAGAAACCCATTAATAATCCTTTATAGTGTTCCTTTCCAAATCATCACAGAAAACTAGTTCCTGTGTGAATACTTCCCCTTCTTACCTTATAAAATATTTAACTTTTATATTTCCTTCCGTAAGAATGGTTTTCTAAGGGTTCAGGTGTGTTTTGCCAAGGCCATTTGAGGTCCAGGTTGATGACAAACACTGGGCATCAGCATCATTTGATGTCAGTCACGTGGTTCCTGAGACACCCCTGAGATAGGAGTGCAGTTCGATGGCTGCAGAGAAAGAGCAGCCCGCAGACTAATTGGCACGCAGCGGGAGCATGGGCAGCCAGATGACTTACAAGGCATCCGCTGTGTCCTAACGGGCATGAAGATGCTCTGCAGACCCCGGCAAGGGGGTGCAGGCTGCGTTTGGAGTAGCTTGGTCTGGAAGCCAGCTAGCAGTGTGGCAGCTGCTTGATTAAAGAACGTTGTTCAGTAGAAATGAGGGAAACAAGTGAGAAAACAGAAATAGACTCTAACTTCTGTCTGAGTAGAGGTGGAGAGAGACGCGTTTCAGCGGTGAGCGTGATGGGGTGCAGTAGCACGAAAGCCCTGGCTGATCCTATCCCTCTATCAACCCTTCTCTTGGCAGCATTTCAAGGTGTTTTACCCTCACGCTGTAGATCGTCTCTGTGATGACAGGGAGACTCCTTTTGTGCCATCGGAGTGCACTTCTGGCTTTTTGAGGTGCTGTCTCCACTGTGTCATTAGACTCCAGCAGAAACCTCAAGAAGCCTGTCTCGCAGGTTAGTGTACAGGAAAGAACAAGACTTAAATTAGGAAAAGCATTTTTTTAAAAACATGTAACTCTAAAGGCATTGTAAAAATTTTAAACACGCTTTGGAAGGCATGTGTGTATCTGGCACAGTGTGGTCCAGTTATGATCGGCTCCATTACTGTCTGGCATTTAATTCCTGCAGAGGAAAGAAGGGCAGAGAAAGGTAGACAGGCTCCAGGAGGTGTGGATTTTCTCTGATTTCTCTTCCATTTTTCTTCTCTCTCTTTTGAAAGTCTTGAGATTTTTCATTCACAATTTTGCTTTTGAATGCGCTCGTATTTTAAAAAGTGGAACATGGATATGACTTCTTCTTCCTTATCTGTGTCTAATGTGGAAATATTTTCCGTTTTCTTCCTTTATTCCTTTTCACTCTCTTGCCTACATTATTTTCCTAACACACCAGGTATTGCACTGAAGCTCTTTTACATGGATTCTAGATGTATATTTTGTTTGCTTTGGGGGGGGGGGTGTGTGTGTGTGCACACGCGCACGCGTGCATGTGCTCTAACATGGAAAGTATCTTGTCTTTAGAATCTATTCTGCTGACCCAGGTTTTTCAAAGGACCTGCCAGTCTGGGTCCACTGGAGTCTGCTTGGAAATGCGCAATGTGGTCCTGTCCTGAGTGGGATTATGGGTAAAATATCGTTATATTAAGGGTCCTTAACTGGGTCCAGGGGCTTAGAGAGTCCCATTGCAGCTCTGTGCCACTTTGATTTGTTTTCAGATTGTCAGAGGGGCCCAGTGGTTAGGAATCACTTCGGTGGTTTTGGGTGGTCTCTGAAGTAACTTCCAACCAGATTGTTTGTTCCTGTGATTTTCAGTGTCCATTATAGCTGGATTTTCTCTGTGCCTTTCATATGTTTTTATTTAGTAAATAAAGTACATTAAAATTTTGTTACCTTTCTTGTTTTAAATTTCTCATCCCTTAACTGTATTCATTCATTCATTTATTTATTAAATCCTTAATGTATAGGCACTGTACAAAAGCAAAGGCCATGTCCCCTTAAAGTAAATCAGGTCACCTTGTTATACAGTCATTTTGCAATCCTCTGTCTTTCCATTTCAGCTGTTATCACAGTTCATAATTATGTATTTATGTGATGTCTTCTTAAGGACACTGAAAGCTACCGGAGGTGAGGGCCTGTGTCTGCTTTCTGCTCACACGTATCCCACAGTGCTGGGGACACTGCCTGGCAGATAAAAGGATCTGGGGCAGTATTTGTTGAATGAAGACATCTTTGTGTCACTTTAGAGAGCCCAGTGTCTGAACAGGGGTTCGTTTCATATCCGTTGTGAATAAAGAATCACCAGGACTTGGAGTGCTTGGCTTGGCTCTGTGTGCTGTGGAGCTCGATCCCCACCCTCCAGGAGCTTGTAATGCAGTGGAGGGGGTGAGAGGATGTGTCTGAAACTGCTCAATTGTTAAGTGCTGTGGTAGGTGAGAGATGGGGGTGCCCAGCAGACAGGGAAGGTGTGTCAGTGGAGGTGAGGGGAGGACATGGGGGACAGAAGAATTTCAGAGAGAACAGTTCAGACCCAGCTGGAGAACAGGATGTGGGGTGGCCCCGTGGTGCAGAGCCCTAACCCAGGGATAACCTAGGAGTCTACAGAGTTTTCCTAGTGTGGGGCTGTCTTCCATTGCCTCTCTCTTAAAATCAGGGCTTGGGTCAAGAAGAGCTAGCAGCTCTTGGTGATTTGTGTTGGGGAAGAGGCTTTCGAAAAGGAAAAAGGGAAGTGCTGGGAGTCATAGTGGCCCTCTGGCCCCTGGCCTAGTAGCAGAGGAGGGCAAAATGGTGTGTGTGTGTGTGTGTGTGTGTGTGTGTGTATGGGGGGACCGGGGATGTGGGAGGGGGAGTGAAGATAGCACAAGGCAAGATCCCGAAAGAAATTGCACATGGTAGCTAAGCACGCCTTTTTCTACAAGGGAATGCAGAATATACGTCGGCCAAGCTACGTCATGACTCGGGGACTTCACGAGGACCAAAGAGATGGTTGCTGTGGCAGAAGTGGTCCCAGGAAGGGGTACTCCCATGCCTGCCACGGGGTTTGGGGTGGGCTGCAGCATGGCGCTAAAACAAGGCAATCCCCAACATATTCCCAAGCCACCTCTCAGGATCCACAAAGTAAAGCGCAGCGATTCTGTGGGGAGCGAATCTTCTGCCAAGTAATTGTTTGCCACCAGGTCTGTTTGTCCCCGTAGGACCCAAGGCCTCCAGGCTGAACCGCTTCTCTTCTTTAGGGTCTGCGCCCTTTTGCTTTCTTCTGCCTTCACCCTAACACCCACGTTTCCCACGTACAATGCAATATATTTTTTCACTGCAGTTTTCAGTCCTCTCTCCACTGTTCCCTTCTTGATGCCCACTGTTTTTTGGGACATAAACATATACACAGGCATCATCATGAACAAAATGGTGTTGTAGAAAGAGAAATCTCAGCACAGAAACTAAGGTTTACCAAAAACACCTATGTGGAATGTCATCTACAGAATTAATAGAATTCATCTACAGAATTAACAGAATTAACAGAGAACTCATTCTAGGCATGCAGTGTGAAAAAAAATTATTTTTATGGATGTTCATCTCTATGTGGTGTACCATTCTTGGAGTTGGTGTTCCAGATGAAAGCATCTGCTCCAAACCCTGTTAAAGTACTTCCAGAGTCACCTCTTCACATCCCCACATTTCAAGGGGGAAGCCAAAAATGTAAATTAATTACTCCAGACTAAATCCTGGCGCTAATGGCTTTACCTCACTGGCATTGTGGCTCATTCAGGAGCTGAGATACACTTTTTATTCTTTTGGAGCAGAAATAAAATGAGTGTGTAATGGTTGGGCAGAAGGAAAATGCAATTCCTTTATGTCTCAATATATAGGGAACCACAAAGGGGGTGGTATTACTTTTGTTCTTGTCTCTGCCTTTAATGTCCCTGGCTGCCCTCTGGGAAGCTCTTGCCCTTTGGGAAATGCACGTCTCTCCTCACCTAGACCCTTCTCTTCCTGCAGGGCTCAGGTCAGATTTCGCCCTCTCCATGAAGTGCTTCCTGGGTACCCGTTGCCCCGTCCCTGAATGCTGATGGCATTGTTGTTTGGGTACCATGTGCTGACTTAATGTGTGGGGTGACAAAATTCTCTGCTCCCTCTGAGCCAACATCTCTAGTAGATTGCTTTTATTTCTAGGAAGCCTAGGGAGAGTTGTAGGAAATATATCCTGGGCCCCAGGGGAACCAGTGAAAATGAGAAAAGAGAGAAATTGTGATGGGCATTACAGCTTTCCTTTTTATAGCTTTTTATAGTTTATATGATGCTTTTTTTTCTGGCCTGAAGCAGACATATCTTGGGGATTAGAATCTTCAGTAATGTAAGAAGTAAAACACATGGTTATGATTCTTTAGGATCAACCTGCACATCCTGAGGTTTCTCTAGGGTAAGCTAGACCTAGCAGCCAGTGACCAGAGAAGAGTTCCCTGAGCTTGACCAGTGGATTAATTGTAGACTCTCAGGATTTGAAGAGACCTTGGTGGTCATAGAATCGACCCCTCCCATGGGGTAGGGGGTCGACCCCCCCTACTCTTCAGTGTAGCACCATCTGTGCTTGGCCTCTGCTATGAACTCTGAACAACCTTGGCCGCACTACTTCCTGAGGCTGCCCGTTCCTCTGGGATGAGGAAGATTTGTCTGACCCTTCATCTGCCAATAGTCCTGCAGATATTTTCAGGCAGCATTTTCTCTTCCTCAGTCATTTCTTTCGAAGGAGAAACACCTTCACATTCTTTAGCTTTTCTGCATATACCAGTTTTCCATATTCCATATGCCATTCTCCATAAACCAGTTTTCTTCGTATACCAGTTCTTATTATTCTGGTCGGTCTTCCTTAGATATGCTGTAATTAATCAACATCTCTAAGAAGTGAGATGCCCAGAGTTGAATTCTACTCCAAGAGGAGTAGAACTTGCTTTTTCTTCCTTATGGACTGGGGTTCTGTTCATGCATCTGTATGGGAAGAAAAATAATTTTCCTTCGACTTTTCTGAGTTCTTGGGTGAGACCCTATAATACAAAACAGATCAACAAGAGAAAAACAAACAGAAGTTTATTAACACGTACACCTCATGTGTTCATGGGAGATACCTAGGGAAAAAATGAGTAATTCAAAACAGTTGCTTAAAACTCTGGCTTATATAGCATCTTCAACAGAGAAAAATAAATGCATAGAGAAATGATAAGACAAAGGAAAGCAGTTTTAGGATTCCAAGGGCAGCAAACTATGGGAAGGTAAATATATGGGAGGAAACTAACGGTAGAGAAAGGCCAGTTACTGAAGTTTGTTATGTAGATTCCTCTGGTGCTGTCTCCAGGTTGGTAAGGGTCTAAAGTTGTCTACAGTGATGAACTTTTGTCCTTCCTGGTAGAGAGGGGAGGAAGGACACCTTTGAAAACTTACGTCTTGCTTTTAGGCAAATAGTGGGAGGGCAGGGAGCTCTTCTTACATCTGCTGCTTCTCAGTTGCCTTCGGGTCAAAATAATTCTTATGCCAAAGTGGCATATTTTATGGTGGCATATTCTGCTATTCTTCACAGCCTAGTGTCAAGTCTTCGGGCCAGACAGACCACTTGAGGGTCACAGTAAATGTACTGTTAGCAACACCCTCCCCCGCAAGATCTTATATTCCCGTTAAACTTCATTTTCCTCCGCTTCTGCGCATTACCTTTGAAGTTATAAAGTTTTAAATTTGGATACTAAAAAATTGTCCAATTGAATTTCAGTGTACTAGATTTAGCTTCACTCTTGTCTGTTTGAGATTTCTTTGGGTTTTGATTATGTTACTCATTATGGTAATTACTGTCATCTCTCCCCCAACCTCCAAAGTTGTACCATCTTTAAGAATCCGGGGTGTTGAAGTAACCAGGTAGGCAGTTTCCTTGTGAAATGACTTCATCTGCATATGCCCCTGGGATTCATTCCTTTCCATTCTGACTTTCCATCATCAATCATTTATTCACTTATTTTTTAGTCCTTCTAGGTGCATGGTTTGAAATTAAGCCACTTTACTTTTTTGATGCTACAAAGCTGGACTCGGCAGAACTTGCTGTTATATTTTAATAAAGCATATAAATGTTTTCTCATTAAACTGTCATGGTATTATATAATGAAAACCAAGAATGAATTTACAAATATAAAATTGGTTTTAACTGAGATCAGTGAAATCTATAAAATTATCATTTTTAGCTGATAATCAGGTACCAATTATTATAATAAGAAATCAATCTAAGTAAAGCCATGAGTCTTGGAACAAAGTAATTGTGACCTCAAAGTTAATGTTTCCCAAGAGGTGTTAATGGCAGGAAATATAAAATGGTTTCAAAGAGTGTGTACAAATTTATGAAGGACTGAGCCATGAAAGTTTAAAGAGAACTGCTAAAGGTAACCTCTAAGACTGACAGCCAGGAGCATAAAGCAAGGGGGCTGGACTGGACGATTTCTAGTCCTTCTCAGCAGAATAAGTTCTGATAATTGTACAGCTCTCATTGCCTCATTGTGGTTTTTGTTGGCAAAAAAATGCAGCTTGGGGCCAAGCAAAATCTAATCCAAGTTAGTGACACTTTTGAAAAACCAACCAGATTCTTCGTCAAATTAAGTCAATAAAGAGAACAGTTTACCATATTTTGCAGGCTGAATTGGATGCTGCCAACAGTAAAATGCTATATGAATCCTTAAACCAATCATGGGAATTTGCAGTGAAATAATTGCTTTTTTAAAAAAATATTCTCCTGATGATGACAAACTTCAAGCTTTTTCTGGGTTTAATCAATTAAGAGAAATTTCTTCCCTTTTGAAAGAAGATTTTCTAGGTTGCTGCATATCAGTAAGAAACACTGACTCCCTGAGGACCTCACATGACTTTTTCATGCTTTCAAGAGGCAGTTTTCCTGATTTTGTTTTTCTCTTCCCACATCTTCATCTTGTGCATCCCAAGCACTGGCTATTGGTTCAGACTGTTTGTTTATTTTTTTAATTTAAAAAGGGCCACAGTCCTTAACTGCTTGGTATGTTTGTTGTTGTTTTCAATGAATCCATTGTCCTGTGTTCTGGATATTGCTGCCATCAGATGACGAAGTCTTAGAAGACAAAAAAAAAAAAAAAAGCGCACAGGAAATTCCCATATTAGAAAAATTGTACTTTATATTAGAAAAATCGAAGGATTCTGTCTCATGTAGTAGAGATTGGAAAGTTCTTTAATTAATGTATAGTAGAATCCAGTTTCTTGTTATGTCCTCCTTTGAAAACTCAGATTAAGTTGCTTTCACCTTTACTATTTTCTTAGAGCTATTATTACTCATTTTTATGTCAAAAGAATAAATTTTTTTATTTAAAAATTAGATACGAAGTTCAGAGAAAATCATAAAATCGTGACTAACCATGAAAAAGGCAGAATTGTGTATGAGCAAATACTTCCAGATTGACACGGCATGAATATTTAGGGACCTTGCTTTGCACAACTGTTACCTGTCTTTTTATATAATTCACTTTAAAGAAAGTACTTCCTTAGTCACAAACCTAGTTTCTCCATCTCCTCCCATTTCTGCCTTGGAACACAATAAGGCATTCCTAAATTGAACATCTTGTGGGGTCCAGAATTAAAGATCCAACTTGTTCACGGTAAACTCTCATCTCCTCTCAGTCTTGATGGTAGATTTATAACCCCATCTATCAAAAAGTCAAAATTCTGTTTCCCATTCATGCTAATAAAGCAGCAGGAATTTCCTGCAGGGAATGCTGACAAGCCTAATTGTTCCCAGCTGGAGAGTAGAGGGTTGGTTCCAGTGATGAGATTTTTAACCCTTTCCTTCCCAGTTTCCCTTTGATCTTATAGGGAGGTGTCAGGGCTCCAAGGATGAGTAAGAGAGATCATTAAGGTTTTCATGATAGTAATGATTTGTCCATACTCTGGCAAGACTGTGAGATGCTGACTTGGATTTGATAATATGGTGATGATTAATACCAGAGGTCTAATTTCAGGCAAGAGTGTAGGTGCTGAAGTATGACTGTGTTTGGGGGGTTTGGGGAATCAATCAAATGAGACACTGGAACAGCTGAAGAAGAAACGTCTCTCCCTGGTGTTCTACAAAGTTCTTCTACAACTTAAAAACATGAGAAGAAAGGGGACACTTTATTTGTAAACGTCTCTAGCAGAGATGTGGTAGGACACGTATGCTAGATTATTTGTAAAGGTGGCTGTGTAGATACTGTACCCCTTAAATATAGAGAAGGCTTTCCAGTCCCCCATCACTGTCATCATCCTCGGACACTGTCTGAGATGTGAAAGGGTGCCGTGGTGGACACTGGGAATGCAGAGAGCCTTACAGTAGAATCCAGGGAGGCAGACCTTTGCAGGCAGGGGCTATTCCAAGTGCAAAGTGATGAGGGAAGAAGTGAAACTCAATTAGTGTGTAGTAGACAATAGAATCGGTAGGCTTAGGGCTACAGGACTGTGCTCTTGGTTTCTTTCATTTCTTCCTTCCTTCATTTGACAAATACGTGGTGAGAACCTGCCACCTGCCAGGCACTGCTCGTGGTTCTGGAAATAAATTGATAAACAAAGCTATAAAGTCTCCTGCTTGCATGAAACTTCTAGTTCTAGTTTTTATAGTGCATGTGTGTGATTTCTAAGAAAACTTAAAGCGTACTTCTGTAGAATTTCATGGTTTTCAGAAACCCTTTTACATCCTTTCATTTTATCTTTCTTTAAATAAGAGTAATATTTCTTCTGTGTCACTTATTAATAAAGCTATTTTAAGTTCTTCAAGTTTATTGTAATGCAAATTAGAAATAAGGAAATGAAAATTTTAAACATTTAAAAATAAGTAATGTTAATTTGCACGAAGTACCTTCTCCATATATTAAGGGTTTTTTTTTTCTTTTCTTTTTATCATGCTACCCAACCTCAGCAGAACTTAAGTATCTAACTAGCACGTTCATGATCCTAGGGAAACATTAGCATATGTATTTATAAGCTTTAAAAATTAAAGCTATAGGTTGATAAAACATAATAAGTTTTCATCCTTTTTAATAAGAAAAGTAAACAAATAAAAATCGTAGGTTTTAACACTTATGGTTAATTCCTAAGTTTATTTAAATTTTTCATCTTAATATACATTATAGTATTTGAATCATGCAAATGGGGAAGGGGTCATGTGCTGTCTTTGAAAAAAAATAAGTCAGGAGCTCTAAAAGAAATTTAAGATCCATGGCTTTTTCTTTTAGTTTTCTTGGAAATGTGTATTATGGGAAGATTCAAGATCACCTGCAAATAGTGATGTAATGTGGTGTAACTGGGGGGGAAAAGGAATAACATTAGTATTGGTGAGGTTGCCTCAAATTTTTGCAGACCAAAAGATTTCTTTTGATATTCTTTTGAGTTTCTCAGTATCCTTAAAAGTTCAGATGGGGACTTACCTGGCCGTCCAGTGGTTAGGACTCTGTGCTTCCACTGCAGGGGGCACAGGTTCAATCCCTGGTCCGGGAATTAAGATCCCACAAGTCCCACAGCGTGGCCAAAAAATAATAATAATAATAAAATTTTAAAAATTAAAGTTTAGATGAAAAAGTGTAGAAATGTATTACAGTATGGGCAAGGTTCCTTGTTTAAGGGTGGGGTAGTCAAGGTTGACTGTTTTTGATTTCTAGACACATCCAAAAGTTAGGTTGAAAAAGCCGTTGGCTCATTTTTAAAACATTTAATAATATGTTATTCTTTTGCTCCCTCCCTTCTTCCCCATTAAAGCAGTAGAACTCTGTACTCATGTAAACTGCGGTGACTCAGACCTAGATGTGTGTGACTGGTCACATCCTTTCCCCAAACACAAACTAATACATATATAAAAGACTGAGATAATAGTGCTTCTTATCCTGACGGCTGTGATAAAATATCGAGATAAAGAGCAAAATTCCTTTTTATATTGTTCCTCAGTTAATTAAAATACTTTATTTCAGTCCAAGATGTATTCAAATATACCTCCGTGGAAAAACACCATTGGAAAGTTATAGGAACCATGGAAAACAACTGCTATCAATCAAAAGGAAAAATTTGAAAAAAACTAAAAGCATGGGAGAATAATATGCAGCTGACTCAGGCTTCAGTGAATTATTTTTATTTCAGTCATGGAAAAGCTTGCTTTATATGTTCCTTTTAGGCCATAGTCAATGCTATCGAAAGATCTACTACCAGAGCTTAGGTTGAAGACATAGGTGAAAAAAAAGGGAACTATTTTCCAGTCAACAGTTAATCAGTAGGGTGGCAAAGCTGCCTTATTTTAATGTGGGTATTGTCAAGTTCTTTAAAAAACTTTAAAACTAATCTTTAGATTATGTAGTACAATGAGTAGAGTGTGGCTTTCCTAGAAAATATGTCCTCATTCAAATCCCTGGAAACTGTGAATGGGACTCTTTTCATGGAAGAGGTTTTTGCAAATATAATTAAGTTATCTTGAGATGAGGTCATCCCGGATTACCCAGGTGGGCCCCAAATCCAATGAGAAGTGTCCTCATAAGAGACAGAAGAGGAGAAGGTCCTGTGAGATTGGAGTGGCAGAGCTTGGAGTGATGTGGTCAGAAGCCAAGGAAGACAAGGAACGTTGACAGCACCCAGAAGCTGGAAGGCACATGAAGGGTTCTTCCTGAGAGCCTCCACAGGGAGTATGGCCATGCCAACACCTGGAGTTTAGGGCGCTGGCCTTCATAAATGTGAGGGAATAGATTTCTGTGGTTTTAAGCCAGCAGGTTTGTGATAATTTGTTGCAGCAGCCACAGGAAACTAATACATAAAGGGTTAACCAAGATTCATTGAGTAGCAGTGGTATGTTAGTTGTGATACAAGCCATTGAGAATACTGCCTCGTGCCTACAAGAAGCCTACCCAAGTATAGTGAGTCAGACATAGGATGGGCCATTACTGTACGGTGTGAAAAGGTTTATTCCAAAGATATATAGATGTATATGAATAATGGGAACATGGAAAGGATACCACCATTTTTCTGAAAAATGCCAAATTTAGGTCAGCTGCAAGCAATGCTTGGTTTATAAATGAAAGCATTTTTATAAAATAAGCTATTCATTATATATCTATTAATAATATAAAAAGATGCAATCAATAACCTAAAGCCTTGGATTTGATGAATTTATAAGCTGGAGTATATATACTACATGAAGGGGATATTTCAGTCTGCTCTATAAATACTAAGAGAACTAAAGTGTAACATCCAGCGTGCTATGAATCTGCCTGGGCATTTTAATGCCTTTCCAACTCAGGCTGTCAGATTTTTTTTCATGAAAATATATCTCTAGTTTTACAATGGAATTCACTGAATAGATACTTGTCATAGTAATATTTATCACTACCATATAAAAAAGATATACGCATAGAGTGTTTTTAAAGCTTTATTGAGGCATGATTTACAAACTGTAGAATTCACCTATTTTAAGCATACAGTTACAATCTTTTAAATAAATTTATTGAGTTGTGCAAACATGACTACAGTCTAGTTTGAGAACATTCCCACCACCCCTGTTTATTTGCAATCATTTCGATTCTAGCTCTAGGCAACCACTCATCTGCTTTCTCTTTGTAGATTTACCTTTTCTAGACATTTTGTATAAATATAATAATAAAATAATTTTCTTTTGTATCAGACTTCTTTAACTTAACATAATGTTTTTGAGGGTTATCCATGTTATAGCATATTTCATTATTTCATTAGTTTTTATTGCCGAATAGTTATTCAATTGTATTTTGTTTATAAATGTCTTGTTTATCCATTCACCAATTAGTGGATATTTTGGATAGTTTCATTTCAGACCATTATGAATAATCCTGCTGTATACATTTGCGTACAAATATTCGTGTGGACATATTTTTTTTTTTTATAAATTTATTTATTTATTTTTGGCTGCGTTGGGTGTTTGTTGCTGCCCACGAACATACTCTAGCTACGGCGAGCAGGGGCTACTCTTTGTTGCGGAGCAGAGGCTCTAGGCGCGCGGGCTTCAGTATTTGCAGCACGTGGGCTCAGCAGTTGTGGTGCACAGGCTTAGTTGCTCCGCAGCATGTGGGATCTTCCCAGACCAGGGATCGAACCCGTGTCCCCTGTGTTGGCAAGCGGATTCTTAACCACTGTGCCACCAGGGAAATCCCTGAACATATGTTTTTATTTTTACCTTTTTGGAGGAGTGAATAAATACCTAGGAGGGAAATGGCTGGGTTATACAGTAAGTTCATGTTTTCATTTTTGCAAAACTGTTTTACAAACTGACTGTGCCTGTTTACATTTCCCACCAGTAATGTAAGAAGGTTTCAGTTACTCTGCATCTTCACCAGTATTCCTATTGTCTGTCTTTTTGGTTAAGGCCATTCTAGTGGGTACGAAGTGATATCTCGTTTTGACTAATGACTAATGATGTTGACTGCCTCCTTTAAGGCTATTCAGGTGAACTTTGGTTCTTAACTCCTGTCATTGGTCTTCAAGACTCAATTGTGTAATTTTTTTTCCTAACCAAGAATGGCATAGAACACACAATAGGAAAAGGAAAAGGTATGAGAGGAATTGAGGAGAAAAAAATGAAATAAAAAGGATGGTGTGGGAAAGAAATTATAATAAAGTACACGCATGATTATGGGAAAGGGCAGGAGAAGGAAGAGTATATAAAAAAGAAGAAATTGTGTTGTTTGGAAAGCCAAGTCATATTAGAATGGTATCAGTGAAGATAAAAAACACATAAGTACATTAGAACCATTGGTAACTATTTGAACTTTCTCTGTCTAGGGTAATGACAGTGTCATTAATTTAAATCAAAGTGTGCTCAGGAGCTAAGAGTAATTTTGAGTTATTATCCATTACACTTGTCTAGTCTCTGCAAAAAGACCACATTCTCATTTATTCATAGCTTCTTTCTTTGATTTATTAAGACCTTCTTCTGTTATGCCCTTTCCTTTAGTGAACTGTCACCTTTTGGACACAGTGTCAGGCCTTCTGTGGTCACTGGTGTCCATCTGAGCTTCATAGTGTTGCGCCTGAATAATCCCTAATTTCATGTCCTTTCTTCCCACTAACACACGTGCATCTGTGCAGCCCATTCTGTCTTGCCCTTTCTCTGCCTCTGCTGCGTTCATCAAAGACACGAGTACATGATTTGGGAGGGCATGGGTTGTTTTTTGTTTGTTTTTTTTTTTTTACTTTTGGGCTCAGGAGGTGTTAACACATAACTTAACACATAATCATAATGCCTCATGAAACCTCAGTTATTTCCCCTGTGAATACAAATACTTGAATGATTGAGAATAGTTTCCTCAGTTTTGGCTTCAAGTGATGGTCAGCTGAAAAGTCATGGTAAAGAATCCAAGACTTAGAGTTTTCATCTTAAGCCAGCTATTTAATCCTGGCCTCAAAGGGCAGTATAAAGATTTTTCCAAAATGTAGTTGAATAAAATGCCTAGTCACATTTGATAGACTTTCTTAAAAAACTCAAAGAATAGGAAAACACACATATTCTTCAGTGTTTAATTTTGTTTGTCACCAAATTAACATATGTGTATATGTGAGCTGTGAAGATCAAGTACTGTGACTATAGTTTTAATAAATAGACCAGAACTTACATATATAAATGAATGTCATGTATTTTGAAATGAACAATCTTGGCTATAAACTTATTTCATCCATTTTGCAATTCCTCCATCTTATTTTGGACTTTCCATCAGTGCCAGTTTACAAACCAAATGAAAAAACTTATCTCATTACTTTATTGTCATACCTCATATATAAGATGCAAAAGCAATATGCCTTAGTAATTGAGATTATAAATAGAGATTCCTATCTCATATATTGCCTGGTGCTTGGTTCAGCCTGTTTTGAGATGGGAGCACATGTTTACCTTCCATCTCATCTCATAAGAAAAGCAATATGTTTCAAATGAAGAATTCAGGGATTGCAGCAGTTACTTCCTCTGCATCTATTACTCTCTTTACTAGAATTTAGTACCAAGGCCTTTTTACCACCTATTACAAAAAAGTTCTCTAAGAGGCTATGAGAGGAGTCCGCATGCATTGTAACGGTAGACACTTTAGCAAATTGTCTTCTGGGAGGCATGGGTTTCAAAAGGTGTGCATTCATTCCATTATCTATTAGATTATCAAGCAGGGCCAACACTGATGTGTGAGTGGCTGTTGGGAGATGCAGTCTCGTTCAGGTAAAGGACTTTGTTAAATATGCAGTGATCTGTCCTATCACAGTCAACAACATTTTCAAGAACACGCAGTTGTTACTGTGCAATAGAGATGTGAAGATTCAAGCCATTTACCTTGGCAACCGAGCAAGCCGTTGGTGAATGACTGGCTTCTGGGGGAGGGGGCTCCTCCACAGCAGATGAGAGAGGACAGATTACGGGAATACAGAAGGGGGTACGTTTACTCACTTACTCATCATAACAGTCCTGGAAGATAATTATCATTAATTTTAAAACAGCCAGACTTGCATCATACATTTACGTTTTCAATGTTCAGGGAAGTATTAAAATCTCTATGCCTTAGTTTTCTCAACTATGTACCCTGTAAAAGTTATAAAAGAAAGTGGAGAGATGAAGTTCAAGATCCAGAGCCAGCCACGTTATATATATTTTACTAGGAAAAGAATGTATGTGGTAGAAGTTCAGCTGTATGTATTGAAGACACACACACACACACACACACACACAACACACACACCCCGTGGATTAAACAAGATAGAAGCTTATTTTTCTTGCGTTTAAATGAAGCCTAGAAGTAGGCTTCACAGAGTTGTCTAATTCTCTTTGTTATGCCAGGTTTTTTCAAGTTCTCTGTTCTTCGACTGCTAGGTTATGAGGCTGAGGGCTCACCCTTATAGTCTAAAATAGTTGCTAGCACTCTGGCCATTACATCCAAGTTCAAGGAGACAGGATTGAGGTTGGACACAAATAGGATTCTTCTCCACTCCTTAAGATTTCTTAGTAGGTCCCCCTGACAATTGTGCTTATGTCTCATTAGTCACATGTCACACATAGCCATAAAGAAGGGTGGAAAATGTTAATCTTTTAGTTGGTCAACAATGAGTCCAGCTAAAAAGTGTGTTTCTACTACTAAGAAAATGGGGAGAATGGATACTGGAGGGAAGGGTATAATCAGTCATAAAATATAACTGTTATTTTCCTGTTTTTTACTTAGCAGCTTCATCAAGTTATTGAGTCTTAGTTTTCTCATCTATGAGAAGAGGATAATCCTAACCTCAAAGGGTTGTTATGAGTAAGTAGCAAAAGAGGTAACACATGCACAGCACCACTGGGTAGCTGCTGTATCCCATATCTGGCGACACTTGGCTTAGGGAAGGCCCAGACTTGGAGCTTCCTGACGAGGGGCCACACTGGCTGGGCAGGGACATGGATACCTGAGACCTGACTGCTCCGATAGAGGAATTGCACCTCTCCAGGCTGCACAGAGTGGCAGAGATGGCACCAGAAGACTGGCTTATTGCTGGCCTGTTCCCTGGTGGGGAGCAGATGTCTGGCAACCCCCTTTTTTGGGTTACCTAAGACTCATGTTTCTTGGTAGAATCAGAAAGGTGGAGGGAGTTTCAAGAGTGTGATATGGGACTTGGCCACCAGTTGTTCTAATTTAATTTGAGAAATGAGTTTGTTACTGACCAGGGTTCTTGGGCTCCTTAATCAATAGAAATTGATAAGAGGCTAGACAAGAAATTCAGGCAAGGCTTAACTGGGACTCATGATGCAGCACGAGGGAGTGAAAACAGGTAACAGATTCCCTTGCTCGCTCCCGAGGTGAGATGAGCTGGGTCCTTACATGGGGTGAGGGGAGGGGTGGGTCTAGGAGTCAGGCTGGAGGGATGGCTTAGGTGGTCTGCCCACCCCCTTGGTGGTGCTGTGTGCAGGGTGCGTGTGCGGTACCCTGCTTTTGGCTCCTGGCTCCTCAGAAGTGGCAGTTGGGTTTTTGGTCTTTTTGTATCTTGTTGTTCATAATTTGCCCCAACTGCACATGCGCACAGTTATATTCAGTCCCTTGTAGTTTCTTTGTATTTTGTTGCTTGAGGAGACGTTTGTCCAGGTGCAAGCATTGCAGCAAAGGGGCCCAGGGCCCAGCCTGTCTCAAGCTGAAATTGTGAAAAGCCTAATACAGGGAGAGAAGAAGGTTTGATGTCTGAAACTGAAGCTCAGGGATGGTGCCTGGCAGGAGATATGGGTTGGAGAGCAGATGTGTGCCAGAGAAGGGAGCCAAGTTTGCACGTTTCTTCCCAACTCCATCTTTAGTGCCATCACGTGGATGCCTTGAACTAAAGTCATGGAGGGAGTGTTTACACCACATAAATCAGCAAATGATACGAACCAAGTCTTTCCGTCCACTTCTCATCTCCCCACCAGAGCCAGTTTACCAGTAGACCACTGTTGGGAGGCATTGGCATATCTGTGACCGCTAAAGTCTTGAAACTGAATGAGATCGTTTAGTGCTTGTGTTTATTAATATGATAATAAAACATGTTAATGAAAGAAGCCTGGGAATGGCGTTTTTCGGGGTGGGTGGAAGGAGAAAAGCCACAGAAGAGTTTCAGAAGAAATGAAGAAATGTTTAGGGGGAACTAGGGGTAAAGAGTTTCAAAGAACCAAAGAGAGTAGAGATTTCTAAGAAAGAAGGTTTGATAAACAATGTCACATGTAGGCAAGATGTCCATGTGGGTTAGGCTATTAGATTGTTTGGGGACCTTAGTAGAAGTTTTAGTTTAGTGACTTGAACAGATGGATTGAGTTAGTAAAATTCAATAGCTGTGGATTGGTGAATGAGAAAAGTGAACACCTTTTTTTTTTTTAAACAATTCTACTATGTAACAGTCTACAGTTTTAGATCATAATAAGCATGAGTTGAAAGAATGGTTTGTTCAACTTCTGTAGGTGCTGTACTACTTTGCTTATAAAGGAGGGAACCGATTTAGAAAGTTTAGAAACTTGATCTTAATCTTGGTATTGTGGCTACCCATCGATGTTGTCAGCATATACAGCATAACACTTAAAAGCAATTTTCAATAAATAATTGTACTCATTTACCAAGCTGCTTAGGAGTATTATTTGCTATACTGTCTATCAGACTTCTTTGTCTTTTCTTGTTGACAGTTGTGTTTTCAATAGGAAATAGTGCTCCTTAAAACAGTAATTTGCACTTTTAAAAATCAGTGGTCAGGTTTGTGAAAGTTTTTTGAGAACCATAGGTATATAGAATGAGATTTTGTTCCTTTACTTTTTGTTTTTTTAAGAAAACTAGTTTTAATTTAGGGAGGAAAGCAAAAGTGAATCTTTAAGCACAAAAATCTTCATGTATTGCATTTAATATTGGTTTTAATATTGTGTCTTCCTGGAAGGTTTTTTCTTTCTAAAGTAAATTTGGAAACACCAGATACTATACCATTGCATTTGAACAGAGAAACACAGGAAAAATTACATAAAAATAAATAGGGCATTTTAAAATTTTGGAATATAGACTTCTTTGTACTGTGCCTGGGGATTGGTTTTCTGAATCTTTGTGCCAACAATATGGTACTAGTTGATTTATTTTGCTGCTGCTGAATAATATTCTTGTTATCTCATTAGGAAAATCTCTTCCTTGAGTTGAACTAAGTTTCATTCACAGTGTCCGTGAATACATTTTAGTTGTAAAAATAAAAATGTGTTTTGGAAGAGGTGATCTTTTCATCCTATGCCCAATTACTCTTCTTAAAAAGTAGTTTCTTCGAATGGCAATGGAAAGAGCTGTTTGTAACAGAAAGGAAAAAATTTTTTGGAGTTCTATTAAAAATAGCATGATATATCTGAACAACAAGGGACTTGTTACCACATTTTCTGTGTAACTAGTGAGTTGGAAAATTCTCTATGTTCACTCTAGCCAGTCATTTGCAATAACAGTGTTGGCAAGTAATGATGATCACCGCGTGTGTCTATGTGTGTATGGTGGTGGGAGCATGTCTTGTGCTCAGTGCCCTCACTGTATTTTCTCTCTTAATCCTCACACTTACAGCTCAGAGCTAGGAAATAGCAAAGTCAATATTTGAATCCAGGTCTATCTAACTCTAGAACCAGAGATCGTATACGCTATTTACACAAAGGTCCAAGCAGTATATCTTTAGCAGAGAAAGAGGGTCAAAAAAAAATAAGCAAATGAAGCATTTCCCGATGACCCTAGTCTGATATATCTTAGCATTAGAAAATGAATCAGAGATGAATTTGTTCAAAGCCACTTAGGACTAATGTAGGATTAAAAAGAAAGGCAATGGGGCTTCCCTTATGGCGCAGTGGTTAAGAATCCGCCTGCCAATGCAGGGGACACGGGTTCGAGAAGATCCCACATGCCGCGGAGCAACTAAGCCCATGTGCCACAACTACTGAGCCTGTGCTGTAGAGCCCGCGTCACAACTACTGAGCCCGCACGCCACAACTACTGAAGGCCATGCACCTAGAGCCCGTGCTCCGCAGCAAGAGAAGTTGCTGCAATGAGAAGCCCACACACAGCAATGAAGACCTAAACGCAGCCAAAAATAAACAAATAAATAAATAAATTTATTTAAAAAAAAGAAGAAGGAATAATGATTAAAAACAGAATTAAAATTAAGTGAAAAAAAGGCAAGGCCATCTTTTTGTTGTTATAATTGTTATCTTTGGATGCGATGTATATAGTCAAATGAGTTAAACTACATATATTTTCTCTAATATGAGAAAATCTGGCTGAAATCATTTACTATTAGTTTTGCTCAAACTTGTAAGAGTTTACAAACATTTGAGGTTCAAATTTTCTTTTTAGCCTTCTTTTTCTCTAACTAGTCAATAGCAATAAAACAGCTCTGGAAATCCCATATTTTACTCAGAAAAAGGACAAAAGTGGAAAATTGACTGGTTTCTTTTTTAACCATTCTGTCCCACCAATGCTGTCTTTTTTCTATTTAAAGTGATAAGAAATAAATTATTTTCAGTTTACTAACTAGCTACCCCGTTAGTGAAAACACTGTAATTCTTTCATAATTAGGTAAGGCTATTTCAAGCTCTGCTTTTTTCAGATATGTTAAATTCTTTTTATTT
This sequence comes from Eubalaena glacialis, assembly GCF_028564815.1. Classification (NCBI taxonomy): domain Eukaryota; kingdom Metazoa; phylum Chordata; class Mammalia; order Artiodactyla; family Balaenidae; genus Eubalaena; species Eubalaena glacialis. The sequence goes on from NC_083726.1 coordinate 91,646,405, forward strand.
CTCATCTTTTGTTGAACTTTCTGCTTCCCATGAACTTGAATTATCTATAAGAGAAGATTGTACAGTACATTTAGCAGCACTTTTCAGAAGCACCCTGGCAAGAGAGATCATGATTTAGTGTATGTTTATGTTACACACAATTGACTATATATATATATATATATATATATATATATATATATATACAGACCTGTTTAGCTGTTGAGGTTTATGTGGAGTTTTGGTGAGCATAATTTAGGTTCAGATGTTTGAAGGTTTTCTTTAAATTACTTCTCTCTGGTTTAGAATGACAATGTTTATCCCAATTTTACACATCTTCTATTTTTGTGGGTCTTACATTAAGTTTCTGGATGCTTTTGGGAAGAGTAATATAAATAAGTTTGACTTTGCTTCTTAAAAGTCAAAGTTTCCACTGATTTCAGTTGTAAACCGTCTGGGCAATTGAATCCCAAATCTGGTATATTAAAGGATAGAAGCCAGAAGTTCTGAAAATTCAGTTGCTGACAACAATAACCAAATCCAGCTTGTACTAAGCTTTTCAAAATAAGGTAACTGCAGATGCTGAATCTATAATTTTTTAACACCTGTTCATGCTTTGAGCTTAATGTTCTTCGATGAGGCAGCATGACACAGGGAAACGGACATGAGGTTTAGAATTAGATTAGCTTGATTTTTTAAAAACTTTTTATTTTAAAATACCTAAGAGATTCACAGGAAGATACAAAGATAGTAGAGAGGTCCCTTTCACCCCTCACTCAGTTACCCCCAAAGATTACACTGTACCTAACTATGGTACAATATTAAATGCAGGAAATTGACATTGGTACAATGTGTGTGTATAGTTCCAAGCCATTTTATCATGTCTGTAGATATGTATAAGCACCATTACAATCAAGCTACTGAATTATTCTGTCAACACAAAGAAATCCATTATGCTGTCTCTTGTAGTTATACCTACCCTCTACCCTGTCATCACCTTAAACCCTGGCAACCACTAATCTGCTTTCCATCTCTGTAATTTTGCCATTTCAGGAACATTACACTAATGGAATCATATAGCATGTGGCCTTTTAAGATTTTTTTTCAGCGTAATGTCTTTGAGATCCATCCAAGTTGGTGTGTATATCAATAGTTTGTTTCTTTTTATTGCTATGTAGCATTCATTACTCGGTATGGATGTACCATATGGACTTACTAGAGTTTGTTTAACCATCACCTGTTGAGGGACTTTTTTTCAATTTTGGGCTGTTACAAATAAAGTTGCTATGAACGTTCATGTGCAGGACACATGTGTCAACATAAACTTTCATTTCTCTGGCATAACTGCCCAAGAGTGCAATTGCTAACTTGTAAGGTAAGTGTATGTTTAGATTTTTAAGAAACTGCCAACCTGTTTTCCAGACTGACTGTACCACTTTATATTCCCTCCAGCAATCCTCCCCAGCATTTTGTATTGTCACTATTTTTTATTTTAGCTGTTTTAATAAATGTGACGTGATATCAGTGTTATCTCATTCTGGTCTTATTTTCATTTTTCTAATGACTAGTAACATTGAACATCTTTTCATGTGTTTATTGGCCATCCATAAATATTCTATAGTGTAATGTCATTTCATGTCCTTTGCCATTTTCTAATTGGATTGCTTGTTGTTTTTAACATTTTTTTAACTGATGAATTTGGAGAGTTCTTAATATAATATAGATACTAGTCCTTTGTCAAATGACTATCCTAATTTTAAAAAAAAAGACTATTTATTATGGAAAATTCCAAGCTAGTACAGAGTTAGATAAAAAAGAATAAAGAACCCTCGTATACACATTTTTCACCTTCAACAATTATCAGTCCCTTCTATACCCTTAAATTATTTTGAAGCAAATCACAGACATTATATTATTTAGTGTATACACATGTCAATAGGACTCTAAAAGGACTCTTAAACACAACTATAATAGAACTGTCATATCTAAAAGAACACTAATTCTTAATACCATCAAATAGCCAGTCATTACATTTCCCCTTTTTTTCATGTTTTTTCACTTGTTTGTTCTAGACAGAATACAAATAATGTCTATACATTGCAGTTGATTGATAGGCCTCTAAAGTCCCTATTAATCCATAAGTTGCTACTCTTTCACTTTTTCCTTTTCTTTCTTGTTTTTATTTTTTATTTTTTGCTTTTTTCGAAGATAAACACAGCCAACATTAGTTGAAGTAGTGAAAACAGATTTTATTCAGTAACTCCTGATGGTAGGGGAAAGAGCTGAACTCCATTTCAGTTTGTGCAAAGGTGATTGGGCATTTCAAAGGGAGAATGAGGTGTAGTGGGGAGGGGGAGAGAGTGGAGACTCAAGCAAAAAATTATGAAGGATTGTTCAGTGTAAATGTGATTAGGCTAGTTGTGTCTGCTAGCTGGTAATTACTGAAGTGAGGATTTTACCCTCCCACAGAGACTTTATCCTTCTCACTTTTGCTGTGGCTTTTTGTTTTTGTTTCTGTTTTTTGTTTGTTTTTTTTTTCATTTTGTCCTTTGATGCTTCCCACAGTCTGCATTTTGCTGAGTGCATCTCCATGATGTCGGTTACTGTTTTCTTCTATCTGCTGTATTTCCTGTAAATTGATAGCTAGATCTGAAGGTTTGATTGCATTCAGGCTTTCTATTTTTGGCAAGCATACTTTGTAGATGGTGTTGTATACTTCCAGGAGAAAGTAAATAATTCTGGTTGTTTTTCTTTTTGTAAAGTGAGTTGCCATATGCCTGGATCCATTATTTCAGTAGGGATTGGAAAATAGTGCTATTCTAATTCTGTCATTCTCTCTTCATTCATTAGCTAGAATATCTACCAAGAGAAACATTCCTTCATGAAATATTTGGTTACCCTGGGGGTACAGTTTTTATAAGCAACACAGATGCTTGATTCTTGTGCTTTATTTGCCAGTTTTATTTCTGTCGATGTTCAAATGTCCATCTTTGGTCAGTGGAAGCTTTCTCCAGGTTGGTCCCTAAGTCCTTTTGACGCAGCCACAGTTGTCTTCCCTGATATTCCAGATATTCCACGTTCATCTTATCCATTTTCTACCCTAGACCTGGAAACAGCCATTTCTCCAAGAGCTTGTGGTTCATTTTGTGAGTGATGTATAGGACCAAACTTAGGGCTTTCACAGTGCTCATTGCTACTGAATAATGACTGTTTCTAGGACTTTTCAGTGGCAAGTTCTGTCAAAATTGATTATCTTTAAAATATGAAAGTAGGTAATGAGTTCATTCTGATACTTTCAATTCACATTTAGAACTGCAAGGCTTTTGACCTCACCGCATCCATGGTGCATCTCTATCTCCCTTCCTGCCATTGAAAACTGTGGCTCCCAACACCACCAGCATAATTACATATTCGTTTTACTCAACATTACTCACATTACAGTCTCAAAATAGCAAAACCAATGCTACCAGGAACAATGTGACTATTAAAAGTAGTTTGTGAGTTTCTAATAATTCTTTTTGTTTTTAAAGTATATGGTATGAGGTATATACAGTACAATTACTGTTTTTTTTAAAATATGTTTAATATTTATTAAGCATGAGTTATACTTGCATGAAAATATTCATAAATTTATATTGGCAGTATACTTTATACAAGTCCCATGAGTGGTGTTCAAAGAAATAACAAGTTTTGAAAGAAAAATAAGTTCTTAATTGACAATTCACTCTTTACCTGGCTAGGAGAGACAAATACTGTTATTTGAACACTACATGTGGTGAACATTACATGTTAATTACGTTACTGGTGTTTTCCAGTGTTTGAATATTTACTATGGGCTATAGTTTTTGCAAAATGCTACTAAAATATTTCTTATTTTTTCAACTATCTGTGAGATATTCTTTTATTTTTGAATTTTTGAATTTTATTCATTTTTTTATACAGCAGGTTCTTTTTTTTTTTTAACATCTTTATTGGAGTATAATTGCTGCAATTATGTTTTAAACTTACTTGATATAGTTCCTGTCTGTATAGTTATGGCTCATTTGTTGCATGCTGCTTTTGATTTTTAGAGTTTGTTATTTTCTTGGCTTTGATTTTGTTTTATAATCATATAAACACTGCTTCTAAATCTACAAAACAAGGTCTACTCAGAGAGGTCTTTCCCAGTCCTCTCTACTCCGTTGGCTCCCTCCATCTGTAGGTAACTCTTTCTTCTTTTTTCCTTCTTTATCTTCACCTTTTCCTTCTCTTTTTCAGTTTGGTTTAGCTTTAATTTAAAATAAATAACTCTCCCTCCTCCCATCTTAAATAAGCGGTAGCATATTATACTTTTTTCTCACTGAATAATATATCCTAGAGAATACTCCATAGCAGTATATTAGGGTCATCACTATTATACTGTAATAGCTCCTTAAGAATTACTGAGGTAGGGGCTTCCCTGGTGGCGCAGCGGTTGAGAGTCTGCCTGCCAATGCAGGGGACACGGGTTCGAGCCCTGGTCTGGGAAGATCCCATATGCCGCGGAGCAACTAGGCCCGTGAGCCACAATTGCTGAGCCTGCGTATCTGGAGCCTATGCTCCGCAACAAGAGAGGCCGCGATAGTGAGAGGCCCGCGCACCGCGATGAAGAGTGGCCCCCAGTTGCCGCAACTAGAGAAAGCCCTCGCACAGAAACGAAGACCCAACACAGCCATAAATAAATAAATAAATAAATAAAAATTAAAAAAAAAAAAAAAAGAATTACTGAGGTAGCCCAAATGATTTCATTTTTGTCTGCTCTTTAGCCTTTGGTTTTCATATCTGCTTTTGAAGATTCTATCTTTACATATTTTTAACTTTCTTTTTAAAAAATTTTGTTTAAATAATAGAAAGTCACTGACTTTTTTCTGATTATAATAGTATTTCATGTTAACTGATGAAAAATGTTGAACTACAGAAAATTATGAAAAAGAAATTAAAACCCAAGGGTAGCCTCTATTAATGTTTTGGTACTGCTTTAGTCTGCTTGGCTGTTATAATAAATTGCCATAGACTAGGTGCCTTAAATAACAAACATTTATTTCTTACAGTTCTGGGGGATTGGAAGTCCATGATCAAGGTGTTGGCAGATTCAGTTCTTGGTGAGGGCTGTCTTACTGATTTGCAGATGGTTATCTTTTTGTTGTATCCTCACATGACAGACAGCAGAGAGAAAAGAAGCTCTCTTGTTTCTCTTCTTATGAGGGCACTAATCCATCATGAGGTTGTTTAGCAGGTTTTCTGAGTATTGCAGAAATATTGGTTTATTAAATCTGAGTGTAATTATGGAAATAGTTGTCTTTGGCAAATGAAAAAGTAAATCATCTAGTTGTGTGAAAATGGCTCATATAATATGGATTAAAATTGTATTATTATATTTTGTTCCTCAACCAAATCATATTACATGAAGACAAGATGTTTTTCTTTTCCACGCACCGGGGCATACCAGCCCCCTCTGACAGGAGTTGCTGATTCCCCAGCTGTCCACACTGGTGGGGCCCAGCTTCAGGCCTCCTTCCAGCAAGTCCAAGAGATGCTTCATTTGGCTGCCTGTGGGTACCCATCTTCTATCGGTTTCTTATAAAGTGCTAGTTAAGGAATTTGTGATCAAGCAAGATTCTTAATCACCTGCCTTATAGAATTAGCACCGGTTGCCCCCTCCTCACATCTTGAAAAGGCTCTGCCCAGTCTCTCACCCCTGGAGATGGCCTTTCTTTGGTTTGAAGGTAGAGTGCAGGTGAGACCCCTGGAAATTGTTTGTTGACTGTGGCAGGGATCAGGTTTCCTACTTGGGCAGTCAGAACATATCAAAATAGATTATTCTGGAGTTTCTTTCTCATGATGAATGTCTGTTGTTTTTGTCAGTCTAAAGTATTTGCTTAACTTTTATTATGTGGTTCTTCTACATGAGTAAGAGATCACCAGACAGTGGGAAAATCTGTTGATACTTTTAGCTTTATTAACATGGTGTTTACAGTAGTAGGGCCCAGGAAATTGAAACTTTAGGGTTTAAGGAGAGTGGGAAGGGGGCTTCCCTGGTGGCGCAGTGGATAAGATTCCGTGCTCCCAATGCAGGGGGCCTGAGTTCAATCCCTGGTCAGGGAACTAGAGCCCACATGCATGCCGCAACTAAGAGGTTGCATGCCGCAACTAAGGGGTTGCATGCCGCAACTAAGGGGCCGGTGAGCCACAGCTAAGGAGCCTGCCTGCTGCAACTAAGACCCAGTGCAACCAAATAAATAAATAAATAAATATCAAAAAAAAAAGAGAGTGGGAATGATTTTGGATAATCCTGTAGTCATTAAACCTTGCATATGAGGAAAAGACAATAAAAAGAAGAGAGGCGTGTAAGATAAAATCTTTCATAAACGTTTAAATTTTACCAATACTTAAAAATAAGGTTGGATATATGATATCTACCTATAGTAGAGTATAAATAAATGTATCCAAATTAGAAGTTATGAAGATTTGGAACTCTAGTTTTGTTAGAGTGTTTGATTATGTTTGTTTACAGCTAAGATTGATCATTTTAGGTACCACGTGTAGATATGGGGTATTTTAAAATCAAGATTGTTAAATTCTTTTTAATTTCTGGTGTAAGCTTGATTTGAATTTAGCTGTAAAATATCAGCCTCTACTACAATCAACCAGGCAACTTTATAGTCCAGTAAATACAGTCGTTACAGTTCCATTAATTGCACATGTAGGGGACTCGGTACAGTTTTAGTGGTTGTTAAACACTTGTTGCTTCCTGCTCTCCCTTCTTCTTTTTGTTGTTTTAACAAAATGATACTGTAAAGAATACCTTATATTGGCTTATCCAAGTAGAAAAGATTTGTCCAACAGCTAGAAAATATGGATGAGAAAATTCTAGTTCTCATGTTTCCAGAATTAACAAGCTCAACCGATTAGTAGATACCTTCCACCAGAGAAACACTGGTTTTTGGTTAAACTCTCACTCATAAGGAACAGCAAGTCATGGATTAAGAGAGAGTGTGTGTGTGTCTATAGCAGGGAGAAAAAAAACTAATTTTGCGGAATTTATGGTTTGGTTACTCCTTAGCATTTTATTCTACTGCACTCCACTAACCTGCTAGAGGATGGCATACAGGGTGACCTTCTCCTCCTGGTTTTCCCAGGACATTCCCAGTTTGAGCACTGAAAGTCCCATGTCCCAGCAAGCTCCTCAGTACTAGGAAGACTGGACTGGTTGGGCACACTTGATGTCAGTCCAGCCTTGTGTATGGAAATCTCTAGGCTCGGGAAACTTCAGACTAGACAATTTTCAGAGGACTTTTAGTTGGGCTTAAGTTTAGTTTAGGACAGGAAAAATGCATTTGTTAAAACAGCAGTCTCAAATTGGGCCCTGATATCAGTGGTTTGTAAAGGGAGTGTTAAGACTTACATGATTAGGATTTTTAAAATTTCATTTTGATGAATTAAATGCCTTCTATGCAAAACACTAGGCTGAATCTGCAAAGGAAACTCAGCTGAGTTAAGACAGAAAGAAGCACTCTTCTTTAATTGAACATTAAGTGACTTTGCACATGGTTTGGTGATTGGAAATATAGCAACACTGTGATAGTATGTCAGTGAGAAAATGAAATTGGCTGCAAAGGAAATGGAAACTAGATTAAATAAGTGGCTCTGGAAGTAATTAGGACAATGAAGCTGTCTAGTGGGTATTAAATAATAATGCATCAGGGCTGCTGCTGGTCTGTAGCGGAATTTATATGAAGGGGAAAAAGCTGTGTGGGCACAAGGCATGGTGAGTGGTTGATGTTTGCGCCAGGGCACCTTTTGCTCTTTGGGGTGAATTAGGAGAAAGGCCCCCTTCCTCAGGGCAGATGCAGCCAGCACCGGGGCGCATGGTTGTTGAATGGAGCATGAGCTGGATTTCAGCCCTTTTCGTCCCCTCAATTCCACTCCTCAGTCAGCTCGCTCGTGCAAGAACAAGCATTTGAGCATCTGACTTCAGTATCCAGGCTGAATTAAAGGAGCCCCGTGAACAGGAAGAATTCCAAAAGCCAAATGAAAGCTTGGTCTTCTAGGAAAATATTTTGTTTCTTTCCCTTCTCCTTCCCGGAAGGAGGGAGCTGATAGAACTTGAGAGAGATGAAACCCTTTTTCCATCCTTATCCTATCTGAACTTCACATTTTTTTGTTTTGTGGCCATGAAGGATAAGCCATAGGGTTTAAGCATTTTCAGCTGGGTTGTGGTCACTATTATAATGATGGCTACTTTGCCTTTATGAGCTGGGCACTGTTTTGACCACCTTACATACCTCATCTCATTGAAATCCTTTCAACAACCTTGTAAGGTAGAAATTATGATGACCATTTTATGGCTGAGGTTCCCGAGACTAAGGGAGATTAACGGGCTTGCCTCGTCTCCCAGGTTCACCATGTCCAGCATCCCCTGTATATCAAGGGAGCCATAATTTGAGAGCTTAGGATGAGGGACCCATAGAGATTTCACCTGGCAAACAAGGCATCATATACAGAGATAATTAAAATTTAGCAAACTGTGATATTATAACAGTATTTTCTAAATGTTTAGTTTGGAACATATAAGCAAAATATAAATAAATATAATTAAATATGTGAATATATATATGAATAATATGACAGGGACTGGAAGTTCTAGTTCCTTTGGCAACTTTTCTACTTAGGCTTTTTATAGTATGTTTTAAAGTGTAACCCTTAGGTCTAGAAGGAAATTAGCAGAAAGTTTTAAAAATTATGTAACCAAAAGAAATATGCATTTGGAAAAAATATAGACAATTATTATGGATTCCTAACTTATGCAATAACAATAGACATTATATGCGAACATTAAAACTCTGAAAATTATGACTAATGATTGTTTCTATGTTATGTGTACTCTGTGCTAAGAACTGCTGTGATTGTTGTTTTTACTGTGAAATCTTAGTTATAGCTGTCTCCTCAGGAACTTTCAGTGTGCATGAGCTTTGGAATTTAAAAACAAAACCAGATTGCCCAGAGTTGAAATATTAAAAGTTTTGAATTTTTAGTAAACGTCATAACGTACATTATCCTCAATGTAAAAAATGGACTTCCAAGGGAAATAAAACTTGAATCCCCCGAAGTAAGATTCTTGTAGGAAAAGTGAATTTTAAAAATGTTTGCCAAAAATCACACAGGAATGACTCACCCCCCACTTTCTGGTCCTGCAGCTCCGATAGTCAGTCCTCCTTGCCTTAAATATAAAGGGCTTTAGGGGTTGGAGCCGGGGAAATGGGATGTCTCTGGATGTTTGTTTCTCTTCTCCTGTGTCACCACTGCTTATGTCCCTGTGAATGGTGCTGTGTTTCCTTAGGCCGCTTACTCTGCTGCAGGCCTTTGACCACAGCAAGGGCAATGCTGCAGGGAGGTTATCTATTTCAGGAGTAGCCATGGTCTGCAGGAAGCCCAGGCTGCCAAATGTCCTTGTTGGCCTCTACGTGAACTCAATGAATGCAACCATGTGTGCTTGGGAGCTTCTGGATTTACTGTCTGTTGTTACGAGTTGCTACAGAGCGTGTGCGTGAGTATGGGGGCAGGGGGGTGGTGATGAGTAAGCTATGCAAGGCCTTAGATTGAAAGCTGGATTGGAGAAAGTGGCTTTGTAAAGGTTTAAGTGAGACTTTCTCCTCTCCCTGCCCTAAATCTAAGCTGCCTGGATCTGTAGCACAGACCCCAGCCTAAGTTCCTCTCCCAGTTACAAGCATGAAAGTGGGATAGAGAGAGACCTAGCTGGGCCAGCCTGGCCTCTGTCCTACGTGGATGCAACAGTGGAGGAGAGACCAAGAAAGGATGCTGACCCGTAACACAAGATGGCCTCTCCCATTAGCAGTGGTGGCCCAGTCTATGTCCTGGGTACCTAGGGAGCAGGTCAGAGTTTGGACTATGGGGAGAGGCAGTCCAGCTCCAGGTACTTAAAGAGCCCTAATGACAAGGGTGACACCAGGTGAGGAAGCTTAGGGGAAAGGTAGCTGCCTGGGTGAGATTGCTTTGCCCACATGTGGCTGAGCAAAAGGCAGATGGAATCAACATCAATCAATCATATTTAGGTATATTCTACTGCTGTTCAAGCCATCAGGGTTTTATAGTTTCAATTTAACTTTTCTGTATTCAGATTTCAGACACTTGAGTGTGAAACACTGAGGAGTGCACCAAGTACAGGAGTAGGGGCTCCTTTGCTGTGTTTGCAGGGAGCCCTCATTGCCCAGGGCAGGCTGTGCTCACCCCAGCCCCTGTGCAGCAATGTGGGCACCCCTGCTCTTGGCCCCTTCTGGCTTCCCCTGTTCTCCCACCTTTTGTCCCTCTAGGCCCAGGTCGAGTCTCGCCTATTCCCCGCATCCTCCCTTCCTTTTCCAGCCCATGTTGATTTCTTCCTTCTCTGAACTCCTTTAGTCCTTTATCAAGTGAACTGCTCCTTGGGGCTGTTAAGAAAGTACAGAAAGGTTGGTGTAGCGTTGAGACGTGGGCTAGGGAACCAGGTGCATAGGTTCAAGCCCCAGTTCTGCTAATTACTGGCTTTATGATCTCAGGCAAGTTCATTCACTTCTTTATGCCTCAGTTTCCCCATCTATAAAATGAGAATAGCTATAACACCTGCTTCATAGTTGTTATTGGTTGTTGGTGGTGGTGTGTGCGTGTTTAAAGAGTTAATGCATGTGCTTAGAACAGTTTCTGGCCTATGTTATGCACCTAATAAATGTTAGCTGTTATTTAAATGTTAAATGTATGCATTTAATCCTTTCATATATTGCTTTTAATAGTCAATATTTTGCTTGTTAAATTGAATATTGCTGGGGAGAGGGTTTAAGATAGCAGCATTGGAAGATCCTGAACTCACCTCCTCTCATGGACACAACAAATCTATAGCTTCATGTGGAATAATTCCCCTGAAAAGGACCAGAAAACTTGATGAACAGAGTCTCTACAATAAAGGGTGGAAGGACAGCATTGAGATGGGTAGGAGAAACAGAGATACAATCTTGCCAAAGAAAAAACCACACCCCAGCTGCAGCAATGCACAGTCGGAAGGAGCATAAAGGTATGGATCCTTTCCCTGAGGAGAGAGGGATCTGAGCTCCACGTCAGGCGCCCCAACCCTGTAATTCTGCACAGGAGAGATGAGGCCCCAAAACACCTGGCTTCTTTGAAAACCAACGGGGAAGACATCCAGGAAAGCCATAGAGCTACAGGGAATGGAAACCTGCTTTTAAAGGGCTTACATGTAGACTCACTCTAACCAAAAACCAGTATAAAAACACTATATTAAAAAAATGCACGGGACCTAGGTGAAGGGGACCCATTTACTAGTCTTGAAGCATCTGCTGGAGAGGGACGGTCCCCAGGAACTGAGACAGTGGTGGGGATCATTTTTATGACCTCAGGCTACCTTGCTAATTCTGGCATTGGCAGGTGCCATTTTGGAAATCTCCATCTAACCTGTTAGCACCAGTACACGCGTCTTTGAGAGCCCCACGTGCCCCTGCACCCTCAGCCGAGCCTCATAGCCTGCCAGGCCCTGCAACTGTTTTGGGGGCCAGCCCCACCCACCAGCATACCACAGCAGCAGCCATGGCCCCATCTCAACTAGAGGACACATAGCCTACATATGGGAACCTCCCTTGAATGGGAAGGTATAACGTTTATAAATGTATATGCACCCAACAGAAGGACACCATGATATATAAAGCTAATATTAACAGACTCATGGGAGAAATTGTAAGCAATACAATAGTAGTAGGGGACTTTAACACTCCACTTGTATTAATGGATAGATCATCCAGACAGAAAATCAATAAACATCAAATGAAATGATACATTAAACCACACTGACTTAATTAGGTATATATAGAGAATATTCCATCCAAAAGCAGCAGAGTAGATTCTTATCAAGTGCATATGGAAGATTCTTTAAGAGAGATTACATGTTAGGTAACAAAACAAGTCTAAATAAATTCAAGAAGATTGAGATCATATCAAGCATCTTCTCCAACCACAATGGTATGAAATTAGAAATCAATCACAAGAAAAAAATGGAAAAAAATACAAATGTGGAGATTAAACAACATGCTACTGAATAACCAACAGGTCATCAAGGAAATCAAAGGAGAAATAAGAAACCTAGAGACAAATGAAAACAAATTCAACATATCAGAATCTATGGGTTGTAGCAAAAGCGGTTCTGAGAGGACAGTTCATAGCAATACAGGCCTACCTCAAGAAACAAGAAAAATGCCAAGCAAACAGTCTAACTTTACACCTAAGGGAGCTAGAAAAAGAAGAACAAATGAAGCCCAAAATTAGTATAACGAAATAATAAAGATCAGAGTGGAAATAAATGAAATAGAGACTTAAAAAAAATAGAAAAGATCAACAAAACAAAGATTTTTTGAAAAGATAAACCAAATCAACAAGCCATTAGCTAGACTAACCAAGAAAAAGAGAGAGGGCTCAAATAAATAAAATCAGAAATGAAAGAGGAGAAGTTACAACTGATATCACAGAAATACAAAGGGTCATAAGAGACTGCTATAAACAATTATACACCAACAAATAGGACAAAGTAGAAAAAAATGGATAAATTTCTAGAAACATACAGTCGTCTAAGACTGAATCATGAAGAAATAGAAAATCTGAATAGACCCATTACCTAATAAGGAGATTGAAACAGTAATCAAAAAGCTTCTAACAAGCATAAGCCCAGGACCAGACAGCTTCACTGGAAAATTGTGTAATACATTTAAAGAAAATTTAATACCTATTCCCAAATTCTTCCAAAAAGTTGAAAAGGTGGAAAACCTTCCAAATGCATTTTACAGAGGCAGCATTATCCTGAGTCCAAAAACAGACAATGACATCACAAAAAAAGAAAATTACAGGCCAATATCCTTGATGAACATAGATGGAAAACTCCTCAACAAAATATTAACAAACCAAATCCAACGCTATATTAAAAGGATCATACACCATGATCAAGTGGGATTTATTCTAAGGAAGCAAGGATCATTCAACACCTGCAAACCAGTCAACATGATACACTACATTAACAAAATGAAGGATAAAAATCATATGATTGTCTCATTAGTTGAAGAAAAAACATTTGGCAAAATTCAATATCCATTTATGATAAAATCTTTCAACAAAGTGGGTATAGAGGGAATGTTCTTCAACATAATAAAGACCATATATGACAAATCCACAGCTAACATCATACTCAACAGTGAAAAGCTGAGTGTTTCCTCTAAGATCAGGAACAAAACGAGGATGTCCACTCTCACTGCTTTTATTCAACATAGTATTGGAAGTCCTAGCCACAGCAGTTATATAAGGAAAAAGAAATAAAAGGCATCCAATTTGGAAAGGAAGAAGTAAATCTGTCACTATTTGCAGATGATGTGATACTATATATAGAAAATCCTAGACTACACCAGAAAACTGTTAGAACTAATAAATGAATTCAGTAAAGTTACAGGATTCAAAGTCAATGTACAGAAATCTGTGGTCTTTTTATATACTAATAATGAACTATGAGAAAGAGAAATTAAGAAAACAATTCTATTTACAATTGCATCAAAAAGAATTAAATACTTAGGAATAAATTTAACCAAGGAGATACAAGACCTGTACACTGAAAACTGTAAGATACTGATGAAAGAAACTGAAGAAGAAACAAAAAATGGAAAGATAGTTCATGTTCAGGGATTGGAAGAATTAATATTGTTAAAGTGTCTGTACTACGCAAAGCAATCTACAGATTTGGTGCAATCCCTGTCAATATTTCAATGGCATATTTCACAGAACTAGAAAAACTAATTCTAAAATTTGTATGGAAACACAAAAGACCTCTGTCAGCCAAAATAATCTTGAGAAAGAAGAACGAAGCTGGAGGTATCACACATCCTGATTTCAGGCTATACTACAAAGCTATTGTAATCAAAACAGTATGGTACTGGCACAAATACAGACACATAGATCAATGGAACAGAATTGAGAGTCAAGGAATAAACCCACTCATCTATGGACAATTACTATACAACAGAGAGCAAAGAACATACAATGAAGAAAGGACAGTCTCTTCAATAAATGGTGTTGGGAAAACTGATGCAAAAGAATCAGATCAGACCTTTATCTTACACCATGCACAGAAATTAAGTCAAAGTGGCTTAAAGACTTGAATATAAAAGACCTGAAACCATAAAATTCCCAGAAGAAAATGTAGGCAGTAACTTCATTGACTTTGATCTTAGCAATGTTTTTATGATTATGATACATTTTATGATATGATTCCAAAGGCAAGATAAAAATAAACAAAATAAAAAACAAACAGGACTACATCAAATGAAAAGCTTTTGCACAGTAAAAGAAACTATCATAAAAACAAATAGGCAACCTACTGAATGGGAGAAGATATTTGCAAATTATATATCCAATAAGGAGTTAATATCCAAGATATATTAAGAACTCATAAAACACAACAAGAAAACAAACGACCCAATTAAAAATTAGGCAGAGGATCTGAATTGACATTTTGCTCAAGAAGACTACAGATGACCAACAGGCACATGGAAAAATGTTCAGCGTCACTAATTATCAGGGAAATGTGAATCAAAACCACAATGGGATATCACCTCACACCTGTTAGAATGACATATCAAAAAGACAAGATATAACAAATGTAGAGGATGTGGAAAAAAGGGAACCGCTGTACACTACTGGTGGGTCTGTAAATTGGTGCAGCCCCTGTACAAAACAGTATGGAGATTCCTCAAAATAATTAAGTAGAGGGGCTTCCCTGGTGGCGCAGTGGTTGAGAATCTGCCTGCCAATGCAGGGGACATGGGTTCGAGCCCTGGTCTGGGAAGATCCCATATGCCGCGGAGCAACTGGGCCCGTGAGCCACAGCCACTGAGCCTGCGCGTCTGGAGCCTGTGCTCCGCAACAAGAGAGGCCACGATAGTGAGAGGCCCGCGCACCGCGATGAAGAGTGGCCCCCGCTTGCCACAACTAGAGAAAACCCTCGCACAGAAACGAAGACCCAACACAGCCAAAAATAAATAAATAAATAAATTAATTAATTAATTTAAAAAAAAATGTAGTGTGTTCCAATAATGGCTAAGAAGCAGAAAAATGTTTTAAAAAAAATCACTGATTTAAAAAAAAAAAAAATAAATAAGTAGAACTATTAATACTATATGAACCACCTATTCCACTTCTGGATATTTATCTGAATATCACAAAAATATTAATTCAAAAAGATTTCTGCACCCCTCTGTTCATTGCAGCATTATTTACAATAGCCAAAATATGGAAACAGCCTAAGCATCCATCAAATACTCCTCAGTCATTAAAAAGAATGAAATCCTGCCATTTGGACCTTGAGGGTATTTTGCTAAGTGAAATAAATCAGACAGAGAAAGATAAGTAATGTATGATTTCACTCATATGTGGAATTTAAAAAAAAACAAAAACAAACAAACAAAAAACAAAACTTATAGATACAGAGAACAGACTAATAGTTACCAGAGGAGGAGGAGTTGGAGTGTGGGGGAAATGGGTGATGGGAGTCTACTGTATGGTGATGGATGATAACTAGACTTGTGGTGGTGATTACTCTGTAGTGTATACAGATGTTGAACTATAATGCAGTAACCTGAGACTTATATAATAAAAAAATTAAATATTGTTGTTGGAATAGCTTGTTGTTTTTTCACAGCGATGTAGTTGTAGCAGCCTTTTTGTTAATTTCCTGAATTGATCAGGTATCTTCTGGTATCCTGAATTAACATCCTTTAAAACATGTTATTGATACGTTTGTACTTCTGAGAGTAGTATTTGAAATTTAATCATCTTCCTGGAAGGTGAAAACAGATTTAGTTGGCAGTGATTGAAGGACAGCAGAGCACTGATGGTTAAGAGCACAGCGTGGTTTTATATTGGGACTCTTCTGGCTTACTACCTGTGGGACCTTGCGACAAGTTACTCGACCATTAATGCCTCGGTTTTCTTCTTGTAAGAGGAAGATATTGAGTGTACATCTTATAGGAACGTGCTAAGGATTATACACATAAGAACTGTGCCAGGGGCACAAAACACTTTCACTACTATTATTGTTATTATTGTTAACAGAATGTGTGTTTCTTCAGTTTACCAGGACAATCCAATATCAAATACTCTTTTTCACTAGCTTAATTGTACTTGAATTTATCAGCCCATTTATCCCAATAAAGGGGATAAAATCAGAAGGTGTGATTATAGTTTGTCTGTTTTTAATCTCTTTCTTAGTGCAAAAGTTTACTTGTGTATCTGCACAAATATGTATTGCAAGTAGCAGTGATTTCATTTCCATGGGTTTGAGACTCTGGTGTATAACAAGTTTGGACTGATGGGCATAAGGGAAAACCCATAGCAAGTGCTGTCTTTCAGCATCACTGGAGAGGAGACAGTTAAAAGGCATGCAATCGGGCATCAGAAAAGTCAATTCTGGTTTGGATTCACTGCTCACTAGGTCTGGATCTGCAAGATGAGGCCAGTGCTGTCTGTCTGGCAACCTCATGTGGATCTTTGGAGGGTTAAATGTTAGACTGGATTGAAAAGCCCTTTGACATAGAAAATGCCAGACAAATACATAATATGCATCTTCTTGTGATATGTTCTTATTTTGGCAAGTTAAATATTCTGGTTAGTAGAAAGATTTTATACATGCACTAAATTAATGACCAATTAACATAAAATTAAAGTGTGTTAAGAAACTTAGCACCTAAATCATACTGCTAAATAGACGTAACACAAGCTTTTCTTATTTATCCGTATGAAAAGGTCTCTCCACCTACTTGGTCGAGAACCTCCCATCTGTTTCTAAATCTGATATCTCAGAAACTTCCAGAATAAGTTCTGTCCACCATGTTCCCCTTTGGACTTTGGGGCCCTTTGCTCTTTGTTATGGACCTCAGTGTGGACACGGTACCAGTGTCATACACTGCTGATGCCCCACTTCTGGAAATCAGATTGGGTCATCTCTGCCTCAAGCCCTTCACTGACTGCTCACAGCCATCAGAACAAAGCCCAGACCCCACAGTGGGATGTGAAGGACCATGGTAACGTGGCCTCAGCCCGCCTCTCCAGCCTCCCCGCTCAGCCTTCTGCCACTATTAAATCCTGCAGCTATATGACCATCTCTCATTTCCTCATCCTGCTTCCCAACTCTCAATCCTAGGCCTCTGTATATGTGTTTTTCACCTTTTCTCCTCATCCAATTCACTCCTCCTCTTCCTCAGGTGTCAGCTTCGTTGTCCCTCTCTTGGGGCGTCCTCATCTCCCTCTCTGCTTCTGCTTGCTGCTCCTCCCTGTGGGGCTGGCTGATCACATCACGGCGCAGTCACACCCTCCTAGTCCTGCTCACCTCCTTGTAGCCGTCTCTTCTCATTTAGAATTTCTGAACCAACCCACTGTACACGGAGTTTGCATTTCGACCTGCGGCAATCACTACATACATTAACGTTTAAATGGATACTTCTTAAAAGACGCCTCAAGAATTGTGCACTGCCTCAGCCCATTCATTGGTATGAAACATTTTTATTATAGGTTTTATTGTAGATCGGTACTAACTGATAAAGATGAACTTTATCATTTTTAATTAAGTAGAAGTCACTGTGTTGTTACCAAGCAGAAATGCCATTTAATAAATAATCCATGTTGAAAGTGTACTGAATAAAGCAACTCCGTTTTACTTTTATGCTGTATCGAGTAGTGGGTGCTGTGGATTTGGGTTTGGGTCTCATCTCTGCCACTTGCCAGCTTCGAGATCCTGAGTGAGTACCTCCTTCAGCCTCATTAACAAGATGGGGACAAGTATGGACTCACAGCGCTGGTATGAGAATTAAATGAGATTTAAAAGGTAAAGCACTTAGCACAGTGACTGTTAAATGCATTAAGTATCCCCTATTATTAATGAATTGAAACTAACCTGCTACTTTAATGACAAGCAAGAGTGATAATCACCAAAACTGAATTTTTGGTTTACATATAGAAAGAATAAGAATTGGTGCCTCCGACTAAATTCATTGCAGCAGGAATATAAATTAGCCCCTCTGACTAAATTAATGAAGCCTGAACTCATTGACCTTTGACACTAAAGGAACGTGACCTTTTGCAAGTCAAATAACATTTTTGGGCTTTTTTTCTTTTCACCTGTAAAACTACCTGAGCTGTTTCGATCCCTTCCATTTCTAACTCTGATTTTCAGAATGGTTAAAAGAACTGAAATTATACCCCCCTTTGCCTTCTCTGTCTTTATTTCCACTATTCTTTTTTTTTTTTTAACATCTTTATTGGAGTACAATTGCTTTACAATGGTGGGTTAGTTTCTGCTTTATAACAAAGTGAATCAGTTATACATACACATATGTTCCCATATCTCTTCCCTCTTGCATCTCCCTCCCTCTCACCCTGCCTATCCCACTATTCTATGTGTGATAATCTAAGTAAATATTTCTTTGCAAGTAACTTGCTGAGTTGAGTTTAAGTTTTTAAGAAGAAATGTTACCAGAGTCACAGAATGGGGTACTGAAAGTCACTTTGGGTTTCTGAGTAGATTGAACTTAGAAATTCATTTTGTCTTAAAACAGCTCCTTCCCTTTGGAATCTGCATTTGAATATCAAAGAAGACATCAAAAGTAGTTCTGCTCCTCTATAGAATGCCACTGGTTATTGCAATTTAGGTGAGGCACTTTACGGGTTCAAGGAGAGTGCAATCAAAGAGAGACACCGAAGACACTTAAATTTCTTTTGTTGTTTTTGTTAATCTTTTCATCTTTTCTAATGTGAGCTATGTCTTTGCTACTTTGGTCAACTGAGAGATCTTTTCTCTCTCTGTTTCAAAGAGAAGCAGGATTTCTAAACTCCTACTCTCAAAAGCCCTGAATTCAAATTCTTTTTCTTTCTTTCTTTTTTTGGTCATAGTATGTGACTCGTTGTTAATTTTCTTTACTACCTTGAAAGAGCAGGAGAAATTAAATTAGTATGACAGGTGTTCTAGAAGGAATTTTGTATATAGCTTTATATAATTTATTAGTATATTGATTTTTAAAAATTATTTATTTATTTATTTATTTATTTATTTTGGCTGCGACGTGTCTTAGTTGCAGCATGCGGAATCTTCATTGCGGCATGCAGACTCTTAGCTGCGGCATGCATGTGGGATCTAGTTTTCCAACCAGGGATTGAACCCTGGGTCCCCTGCATTGGGAGCATGGAGTCTTACCCACTGGACCACCAGGGAAGTCCCAATTTATTAGTGTATTATTAAATAGTAATAACTTGTAGCTGAGTGTTATTAAGGCAAAAATGATCAGGTTTCTGAGAAGGGCTGGAAAGTCTAATATAATATTCTCATTTAATCCACCAGGAATCCTCCAGCTCACTGTCCAAACCCCAAGCGATGAGTTCGTATTTTGTACCCAGTCTAGCACTGGAGGGTAAGGAAAACACAGATAAAGAAAAGAGGGTGAGTGGGGGCAGATAAATATTTTTAAAATTCTATTAGGGTCCATAAACATTTATTGATCATCTTGCTGTATGTATCAATTAGCTATTAACACAATAATTCTGTGTTAACAAAGTTCAGTGACTTAAAATAATAAGCATTCATTTAACCCTCAAGATTATGGGGTTGGAGGCTTCCCTGGTGGCGCAGTGCTTAAGAATCTGCCTGCCAGTGCAGGGGACATGGGTTCTAGCCCTGGTCTGGGAAGATCCCACGTGTGGCAGAGCAACTAAGCCCGTGCACCACGGCTACTGAGCCTGCGCTCTAGAGCCCGCGAGCCACAACTACTGAAGCCTGCGTGCCTAGAGCCCGTGCTCTGCAACAAGAGAAGCCACCCAATGAGAAGCCTGCGCACCGCAACGAAGAGTAGCCCCTGCTCGCAGCAACTAGAGAAAAGCCTGCGCGCAGCAACAAAGACCCAACGCAGCCAAAAATAAAAATAAATTACTTAAAAAAAAAAGATTATGGGGTTGGTGACTTCGTTACCGAATTCAGATCTCGGATACAAGAGACAAGCGCTGGTAGAGACAGAAAAGTTCCTTTAATCAGAAAGCTGGTTATCTGGGGGAAAGGCAGACTTGTGTCCCAAAACCGTCTCTGAATGTTCTGCGTGGCCATGAAAGTTTTTAAAGGGAAAAAGGGGAAGTAATCTCAGTTAATCATTGAAATAGGGGGTCAGAGTCATCGCCATCCCCCACTGTGCGCAGGCCTGTGGACTCCCTGTGGTCTTTTTTTAGATGCTTATCTTGTTCACACAGTTTGTTTATGAGATTAACTGAAGGGGAAGCTAGGGAAGAGACCTGGTCATCGTTAATTACTTATTCTTCATTTCTATTTCTTTGATCTAAGGGAAGAACCAACAGGTTAGGCAAAGTGTTGTGTGATCGGAAGATTTGAAAGGTTTGGGCCAGAGGTTAGTTAAAATATAGCTTTGCTAAAGTGACAAGACAAAAGGGACCTCCTGCAGAGAGCTCTTCCCTGCAAAGAGATCTTTCCTGAAAAAAGCTGCTTACAACTTCGGGTGGCAGGTTGTCCTGGTCTCACCTAAGACCTCTCAATGGCATTTGAGGACTGAGTATCTATGGAGGGTAACTTCAGGGAGAAGTCCCAATTAGCTCTGAATATTTGAACATGATCAACTAAGGAGGTGGATGTTAGTAGTTAGAAAATTTGGGGTCAGAAAACTTGGGGTGTGAGGAGCACAGGTTAGGAAATTCATTTTGGATAATCTTGATCTTGCTTTTATTTGCCTAAAATCAGAAATTGTTAAAAATGCAGAATTTGGTAATGCCGATACCCCAAACTAATGTTAAAATATTTTTTTCATGTGCAACAGCAAATTTCAAGGGTCTACTTAAAAGTGAGGGATCAACTAGTATTTGCTTCACCCTAATTGCTTGGCATTCCTTTTTAAAAATTTCAGTAGGTTTTTCTATGTTTTTCTTTATTTGTCATCTTTGATGTCATCAGTTGGTGAGAACATCCAGGGATCATAATATTTTGAGCCTGAGAGGGACCCTGAAACCACTTAGTCTAACTGTCATTGATATAGCAAGGAAATGAAGCTCCTGTAGATTTCTACCAAGTCATGCGACAAATTAGTTTGAAGAACAAGAATAGAACCCTGGACCCTTGCTTCCCATTCTAGTGGTTTCCTCAGTGGTTTGGTTTTGTTGTTGGCATGTTCTCTGGCTTTGCAGGGAAAACAATGGAGAATTTGACTGAAGTTGAAAATTATCAGTGATGGCATTTGCATATCCTTGTGTTTATAAGTCATGCTCAACTATATTAACTTGTGATTGAAATGAGTAGCTGAGATAATCTGATATTATGGTTAAGTATTACTTCCAGTTTTTCAGTGTCCTCTATTAAAAAGGAATTATAGGGGCTTCCCTGGTGGCGCAGTGGTTGAGAGTCTGCCTGCCAATGCAGGGGACACGGGTTCGAGCCCTGGTCTGGGAAGATCCCACATGCCGCGGAGCAACTGGGCCCGTGAGCCACAACTACTGAGCCTGCGCGTTTGGAGCCTGTGCTCCGCAACAAGAGAGGCCGCGACAGTGAGAGGCCCGCGCACTGCGATGAAGAGTGGCCCCCGCTCGCTGCAACTAGAGAAAGCCCTGGCGCAGAGGCGGGGACCCAACACAGCCAAAAATAAATTAATTAATTAAAAAAAAAAAAAAAAAGGAATTATAATGTTTTTCCTCAAGGAATTGTTGAAATTACAAAGAAATTATAAAGAAATTAGTACATTTACATCACTTACGTCTGTATCTGACACATATTATTTGCTATTTTTTTATTATTGTTATTATTTGTTGTTGTTTGTTTCTAATTCACAGACATCATGGACTAAGGGGGAAAAACTTCCACTGTCCAATTTCGTTGTAGGAGGGGGAGGAGGAGATGCAGAAAATTCAACTCTTAGACTGCTGTCTGTATGAGCTAGTAATCTCAGCCTCTGACCTAGTGCTTACCAAAAAAGGGGGGCCATGTCATTTTGGCTTATTATCTCATTTAATTTTGGTCAACAACTGGAAATTGAAATCTTGAAAGGAGGTCATTTTTTTCAACCACTGCTCTCTGTGTCATTCTAGGCTTTCATTGCTTTGGGATGCTACATTTAAAGAGTAACTTATTTGACACCTTTAACTGAACTTTTTGAGGAAATAGAACTTCTCAAGGAGGAAGAATTTGCAAACAAAAGGACACTTTATGAATGTCTCTGAAATAACCATCACAGTGAGCTTTCAGTGAAACAAAATATAAATTACCTAAGTTTAACATCTGAAACCCTGTGGTTTGTTTTATATAAGGGAAACCACTTCTAATTTTTCCCCTGTGTTAAAATAAACAAGCAACAGAGGGAACCTGAGAAATGAAGTTTCTAAAAGCAGACCAACCCAAGAAGGACTTTTACATTCAGATGTGTTGCAACCCTTTTCCTTCCCGCACTGCCATTCCCTTTCCCTTCCTGCTGCCATTTATCCACGTCCTGTAAAGGAACAGCAGAAATATCCAGGGTTGGTCTTTGTTGAGTTGGCCTGAAAATGATGGTGATAGAGGGGGAGCTGAGAAAATGCACGTAGCAGTGCTTTAACTTTTTGGAATCACAGACCTAGCTGACACTGGAGATCAAAGTCAAGGACTTTGCCTCAAAGAAATGCACAGATGCAGACATACACAAAATCTGTGCAGTTTCAGGAAGTGGTAAACTCCCTCAAGCCCATTTCAGGACAGAAAAGATGCACCTGCGTCCTGAGAGCTGACAGTATTCCTGGCCTTACTCCTTGCCAAGCTCTCTTTTGAGAGCTAAGGGAGAAGAAAGGATTTAAATGTAGTGCTTGGGGGTGGATCCAGTCCAGAGCTTGCTAAGAGGTGGCTCTGTGTACTGTTTTTTGGAAGAAGAAAAGGGAAGCAAGAAGGAAGGGACCTGCCTCTGAGTGACACTGTCTCCTCCTTACAGAGCCACTTGGACGCACTTAGCTGTAACAAAACAGGAACCACATGTATTTTGTAAGCCGTCAAGTTAGACGTTTCTTTGTGAGCTGCTAACCCACTCAGGTCTTCAAAAGGATCTCTCTCCTTATAGAACATCCTTGCTGTGTGAAGATACCACATTCAAATGCAGATTTTAAGAGTTTCTGGGGGAGGATTCCTTTGAGGAAAAATTAGACTAAAAAAAGTAAAAGAAAAAAATGAAAAAGGGCAGGGGAAACAAGGATGAGGTGGGAAATGTTTGCTGGATTATGTGGTTCAGTTTGACTTTTTCCTACACTTTGTACAGAAATTTGCCTGTAGGTGAAAAGGACTTTAGGGTTTCCTGAAGTTTGTTGACAATCTCCTCTTGCTTCCCTTTCATCGTCTTTATTAATACCAGCCAATCACATGTCTTCTATGTGGATAAGTACAAGTGGGTGAACTGTGGGAGATGCAGGGTCCACACAAGTTGCCGCCCCTCTAGAAGTGACATTCTTGTAACCTAGTTTGGTTCCAAAGGTCATAGGCAGATGAGGAAATTATCCATTGCATATGGGTGAGCTCTGTTTGACCACCAATGCTTAATAACTTTGTTACCTTTGATAAATTACTTAACCTCATAAAACCTTAGCATCCTTTTTTTTAGGGGTAAGACATTTGAGAGCTATTTTGTGGGTGGAAGACACTGTCCCTCTCAAATTACATTCAGTAGGCAAATTAAATCTTATTTTGTTTAAGATCATCCCTGTGACTAGTATGATCATATAGTTGCCAGAATACCTGGGTTATTTGGGATTAGATGGGACAGTAATATTTATAGCTAACTAGTTTACAGTTAGGTTGTGTTCCATATATTATCACACTTATTCTTCACAACTTTCCTGTGAAGTAGATACTATTATTTTCCACTCTTTTATAAGTGAGAAAGACGTGCAGAGATGTTACAAAACTTGCCCAAGATCATCCAGACAGTAGGCAGCAGAGCTGGGGGATTGAAACCCACGTGGTCTGGTTCCAGAAGCCATGCTCTTAGCTATGATCCTTTCCAGCCTTCTTTTGAGCTAGTCTATTCACACTGAAAGGAAAACATTATTTGTGGTAGACTCTGACACTTATTTAAGATGTTTTTTCTTTCCTGTTTCAGGTATCTGACAGCAAGCAGCAATAGAAATTTCTTGCTTACCATGAGGCCATTCTTAAAAAGGGCCATTTTGGTCATAAGTTATGTAAGTACATATATGCTTTTGAAATATCTGATAAGAAATATTTCACTTTAATTTGACTCAGAGACATGATCCAGATTGTTTGAGTCAGCAGTAGCGTCTAACAATATGATCTTAAGATCAAAGAATTTACACGCTATAAATGTTACAAAGCCTTGGAATGTATGTATGGAAGCATTCTAGGGATATGTGAACTCAATGACACCAACAGTATTAACTATAATATTTTTTGTGCCGTTTTCAAGGTACTGATGCTGTGTTGTCTCTGCAACACAAACCTGGCTGTATCAGTTATCTAGTGCTTTACTTATGTAAAAAGCATTCATGAAATAAGCCAGTGATATTCATGGGAAAAAGTCCAGGCTTAACTACCTCCCCAAATTAATCTTTTACCTTTTATTGAAGCAAAGATTTCCCTCTGACTTTAACAGAAACAACATAATTGGTCCTATTGAAATGAGAATAACATCTAGAAGGTCTGTGTGGGTGGATTCTTCTATAAACAGAACTTATCACCACAGAAGTGTCTCTGGCCTCTGGTTTTCTTATGCACCTTTGAAACAGGATAGCACCATTCAGTGATAAAATTCCACTGAGTAGACACAAAAGATGTTTCTTGGGGTTGTTGAAATAACCCTTGCATGAGTGGTCTGCTCCAGAGCATTTGAGAGTTGGAGCATTTCCAAATGTATTTATTCAGGACACAGAAGTATCATCTATCATAGTTTAAGTTAACTTTCATGGGGCTCTGTGAGAGGGATGGTTGATAACCTGGGCATTGGAGACCAATGACATGGGTCCAACTCCTGGATCTTGCAATTTAGCTGTGGGATTCTGGGCAAATTGGGAGGCCTCAGGTGGATGGAAGGCCTTTAGTGGATAACAATGGATAACAGCTAATAAGTGCTTGAAACTGATGGCTGTTATTAAGATTTGCTTGCCATTCCATCATCACCTTCATTGTTTACTCTTCCCTCTACCCAACTACTTTCCTACTCATCTTCAATGTTAGGATTTTACAGAAATGCTCACTAGAAAAAGTGTTTGTAGATCAAAATATTTGTAAAGCATCTGAAAGTATCCTCCAGAAAGGTGGGGCTTACTCCCGACAATCAATGATTTTCTTACCAAATCTTCTTTTCTCTGAAGGTGATTGTTGTTCTGTACTTCCGTCTGTGGATAATGGGAGGATCTATGCCCCTCTTTTCAGAGCAGGATAATCCAGCTTCATTTTCACCTTACATTCTTACAAGGTCAGTAGAAATACATTTTTTAAACTTTACTTGTTATTTATCAGGTTGTTTTAAATAATCTTAAATGATATGTTGTCTTTGCATTTTAAGGAAAGAAAGGTTGTGTTCTATTCAGGGTGTCTGGAGAAAGGAAACTACTGTTTAGATGTTTGGAATTCTTTTCAACAAATGGTGCTGTTTTGTCAATATTATTGGTATTGTTCTCATATTGGTATATATTTGTTTACTCAACAAGCATTTTGTTGAGCACTTATCAATAATAAATATCTATTGAGGGACTTCCCTGGTGGCACAGTGGTTAAGAATCTGCCTGCCAATGCAGGGGACACGGGTTTGAGCCCTGATCCGGGAAGATCCCACATGCCGCAGAACAACTAAGCCCGTGCGCCACAACTACTGAGGCTGCTCTCTAGAGCCCGCGAGCCACAACTACTGAGCCCTCGTGCCACAACTACTGAAGCCCGTGCGCCTAGAGCCCGTGCTCTGCAACAAGAAGCCCACGCACTGCAACGAAGAGTATCCTCCGCTCGCCGCAACTAGAGAAAGCCCATGCGCAGCAACGAAGACCCAATGCAGCCAAAAAAAAAAAAATAGCTATTGAGTGGCTCATATGGCAAATGTTACAGGACAATGCACTGAGAGGTGTGTAGAGGTTGATTGGACATTATAACTACTTGTAAGGTTAAAATCAGCAGGGAAGTTGAAAGTGGCGAACAGAAATGAACAACAATTTTTGCTAAGATACAGTCAATTATATCTTACCATTTGTCCTTAAGAGATTTAGGTTAGTGGATCAAGAAGTGATGTTGACCAATGGATCTTTTTCATTGAGAGGGTTTTAATTCCTTACCCAATCTGCTGTGATGTACTTCTGACACTTTCAGATATAATTATATTTGACAGTTTTCATAACGTTTCTTCAGGATATATTATTCTATAATGTTTATACATTAAGGTGTACTGTTCTTAAATTTTCATAGTTTTATGTTCTTTTTAATGTCTAATATCATTTTTGTAATAGTGACCTTCCCTTTTCTGTGTTTGCAAAGACATAATAAACCTTAAACCTTGACCGACAGCACATTTATATTTCAGCTTACTTGTATCTCTTAGGGATGGGAGATTGTTGGATTTTGTTTTTATAAAGCCAGGCTTGCTTTATTTCACTCATTTACTTTATATGTTTTAATTGATAAATTTCTACTCTCTTTTCATTGTACGTTCTTTTTTGTTCTTAGTGTTTTCTTCCTTTTTAAAGACTATTTTCTATTCAAAAAGTATACTTCCAATTTGTTTGACCCATTTTTCTAATAAATATTATGTCACAGTTGTTTGCATTACTTGCAACATCTATTTGTGTTAAAAAAATCTTGAATGTGCTTCAGAAACCATATGGTATACAGCCTCCAGTGTTGGCTTATCCCTTTGAGATAGTCTAAAGACTTATAAGTTGTTGTTTATGTCTTATATTTTTCAAAATATTGTTTAATTAGTCCATTCGTTAAGCTTGACATCTGTAGCCCAGCTTTTTGTTAATATTGCAATCTACTTGTCCTTTTTAGGTTTCTCTCACTGGCTTTCAACATCTCCAGGGCTCCTTGTCTGGATATTTTTAGCTCATTGAGAAATTGTTTCAGGTTCTGCAGCTCCTTCAATAGGTATTTTCTGCCTTTAAGTGAAAAAAACAGCTTTGCCAGATCCTGTTCTTGCTTCTGGCTCCGTTTCCCTTAGCCCTCGGTTGGTCTCCCTCCAAGCTTTCTTATCTGCTGAATTTGAGCATTCATTCTTGTCTTTATAGTTAGATGCAGCCAGTTCCCCGAGTGTACCAGTCTCCAAACGCCAAGCTGCGCAAAGCAACAGATGGATGAGAACAAGAACGTATTGCTCTCAACTACCAACCAGTCATTTCATTCTTATCTCTGTCATCAGCAAACACGTGCCTGCCCCACTGTCCTTGGTGTCAGGACAAGGTGCCTTTGGTCTCTGGCTCACTGCCCTTCTGTCTATACCATCTTAGCTGCCAGGGGGGTCAGGTTGCATTTTTATTCCTGCTGGTGGTCAAAAAAATTCTTTGGTGGAAACTCTGGCAGAATTAGGACCTTGGGCCATTCATCATGTTCTGCCTTTCACTTCCAAGGTTTTTACGAATTTTTTCTGAGGGGTCTGATACACATTTCATCCAGGACTTTCTGTCTGTGAATCCATCTGAATGACTATTCTCAGGCAATTCAATCAATATAAAGTGATAGAACAGAATATCCTAACATCTTTATATTCTCCCTCTTGTAAACAAAAAAACACGTATCTTTCTGTTTTTGTGTTTCATCCTTAAAATACATAGATACCCTGGGACATTTCAGTGACAGTTGCTGTAAATGGCCTTTCACATTCCTCTAAGATAGCTGCATTATAATTGACTCTTTTAAGCATCCAGAACATTGTCTTTAATTCCTTTCCTGAGTAAAGTTTCTACTCTTCTTGCATAATTGTTTGACCTCCGGTATAATTGTGATTCTTAAACTGGATTACCTTAGTCTGTTTCCAATTCTGTTGGTTTTTTTTTTTTTTTTTCTTCTCATCAGCTGTACAGTTTAGCTATGATTTGGCTGGCTCTGTGAGTCTGTCTTTACCAATCAGAGGTTTGTCAGTCAGCTATGTCAATTGGTCTCGTTATTGCTTCACCTCTTTTACTGGATTTGTAAACTGAACAACTTTTATAGCATCTTTGCTTCTATCTTGCAAAGATATCTTCTTTTAAAGTAGGTATAATAACTTTATTATCAGGTGAGAGTTTTCAAACTAACTTTCTCTTCTCTTAATAATTGTTATAGTTATTAATTACATGTAGTTTTAAAAAATATCCTAATCGCTTTTAAAAGTTGCTTGGTCAACTCTTTGTTTTTTGGTTTGTTTCACATGACTTCTTGTGATTTTAGTTCTGAGATTCCTTCTCTTTTAGATGATCCATTCCCATGTGTTTAGCAAAGAGGAAATACCCTGCCATTTTCTGCCTAACAAAACAGATGCAAAATTGTTGTGGTATGCTCATGAGAAACCTTTGTTAAGAAAAATTATCTAAGACATGAGAATAAGAAAAAGCATGACCATGGCATTCACTGTAATATAGAACATTGTCTAACAAACCTAGAGGAATACAACTTTGGTTGACTTATTATTCACATTTACTGTATTTGACAACTCTGTCAACTTAGAATTTTACGTATAGAAATCTGACAGGTGTGATTATTTCTTTTCTCTCAAGTAGAAAATAAAATTTCAAATGTTAGTTTTATTGCCTTGCAAGACATTGGGCAAACTTGCATCTAATTCGCCAGCCTCATTCCTTTTTATTTTTTCATGAACAATGAAAACTTGTTTTTCAAATTTAGTTTGTATATATCGATACATATATACTTATATGTTTCTTATATATATTCAATTTATATCTATATTTGATAACAGCTTGAGATATAATTTACATGCTATACAATTCATCTGTTTAACATGTACAATTCAATGGTTTTCGGTATATTCACAGAGCCGTGCAGCTATCATCACAATCAAATTTAGAACACCTACCCAAAAAGAAACCTCATATCCATTAGCAGCTGTTCCCTATTTCACCCCAGTCCCCCGGCCTTAGGCAACCATTGATCTACTTTTTATCTCTGTAGAATTATTTATTTTGGATATGTTATATCAATGGAATCATATGATGTGTGATCTTTAGTTACTGGCTTCTTTTACTTAGTAAACTGTGTTCAAGATTCATCGTGTCATAGCATACATATATTAATATTTATTTCTTTTTATTCTGCAGTAGTATGCCATTTTATAGATACATCACTTTTTATTTTACCCTTTATCTGTTGATGGACGTTTGGGTTGT
Organism: Eubalaena glacialis; assembly: GCF_028564815.1. Classification (NCBI taxonomy): domain Eukaryota; kingdom Metazoa; phylum Chordata; class Mammalia; order Artiodactyla; family Balaenidae; genus Eubalaena; species Eubalaena glacialis. Next base: position 91,675,805 of record NC_083726.1, read on the forward strand.
TTCCGTGTAATGGAACGTTTTGGCTATTACGTATAATGCTGCTATGAACATTCATGTACAAGTTTTTGTTTGAATGTATGTTTTGATTTCTCTTGCATATGTACCAAGGAGTGGAATTGCCAGATCATATATGTTAACTCTATATTTGACTTTTTTTTTTTTTAACCCAAGAATGTTTATTTATTTTATTTTGTTTTATTTTTTTGGCTTAATTGGGTCTTCGTTGCTGCGCGCGGGCTTTCTCCAGTTGCGGCGAGTGGGGGCTTCTCTTGTTGTGGAGCATGGGCTCTAGGTATGTGGGCTTCAGTAGTTGTGGTGGACGGACTCAGTAGCTGTGGTGCGTGGGCTTAGTTGTTCCGAAGCATGTGGGATCTTCCTGGACCAGGAATCGAACCCTTGTCCCCTTCATTGGCAGGTGGATTCCCAACCACTGTGCCACCAGGGAAGTCCCCTATATTTAACTTTTTGAGGAACTGCCAGACTGTTTACCAAAGCGGTTTTACCATTTTACATTTCTACCAGCAGTCTATGAGGGTTCCAGTTTCTCCACATCCTCTTCAACACTTGTCTTTTTGACAGTCTTTTTGTTGTTGTTGTTTTAATTATAGCCACACAAGTGGGTGTGAAATGGCATCTTATTGTGGTTTTGATTTGCATTTCCCTGATGACTAATGATGTTGAGCATCTTTATATATACATATTAGCCATTTCCATTTCTTCTTTGGAGAAATGTCTGTTCAGATCCTTTGTCCAGTTTTTAATTGGGTTATTTGTCTTTTTATTATTGAGTTATAATAGTTCTTTATATATTCTACATATGATATTTATATATTCTAGATATATGATTTATGAACATTTTTTACCTTTCTGTGGGTTGTTGTTTCACTTTCTTGATGGTGATCTTTGAGGCACAAAAGTTTTTAATTTTGATGAAATCCAATTTATCTGTTTTTTGGTTGTTGTTACTTATGCTTTTGCTGTTATATCTAAGAAGGTTTTGCCTAACTCAAATTCTCTTCTAAATTGGCTTTGTCAAGTGTCTGATTCCTTTATTAATAAGTTATGTAAACTTTTAGTCTTCACTGTGTATTTGTACAGGATTATGTTTTTAATATTTTTTAAATTGTACTTTGATACAGTTTATGTTAACAGCAGTTCGGAGGCCGTTTATAATTTGGCTTTTAATTTTTGTCCATTGGGCGTGTCCAATCAACAAGATAGATCCATACGGAATGGGGGGAGGGGGTCATCATTATTCAGGATACGCTGGCAACAAGCCCTTAATCTTCTACCTTTCCATTTTTTCCCAAACATTCAGATTGTATTAACTGTCAGTAATTCTGTGTGACTGATCAATAACTTTTTTAATCTGTAATTGAGATTTGTGTGGATCAGCTGAATGACATGACATTGAATGATACATGTTTCTGCTTTTGACTTGAGAAGAAAAGTGTCATTAGAAGTTGAAGAACAGGGCTTCCCTGGTAGTGCAGTGGTTAAGAATCTGCCTGCCAATGCAGGGGACACGGGTTCGAACCCTGGGACACGGGTTCGGGTCTGAGAAGATCCCACATGCCGCGAAGCAACTAAGCCCGTGAGCCACAACTACTGAGCCTGCACTCTAGAGCCCACGGGCCACAACTACTGAAGCCTGCACACCTAGAGCCCGTGCTCTGCAACAAGAGAAGCCACCGCAGTGAGAAGCCTGGGCACCGCAACAAAGAGTAGCCCCCGCTCGCCACAACTAGAGAAAGCCTGTGCACAGCAATGAAGACCTAACGCAGCCAAAAATAAATAAAATAAAATAAATTGATTAAAACAAAAAAAAAGTTGAAGAACAGAAGAAGTGTTGTATTTCGATTGCACAACTCCTTCTCAACAAACAAGTTGGAAAATTTTGCCCTCATATGTCCAAATCCCTCCCATCCCTCGTGGAATTTCTGTAGAAACAAGAGCTAGAAGTTTTCACCAGAGGTAGAAGGGAGTGAATGGAGACAAAAACCATGTACTAAAACAGACAAAAACCAAAAAAAACAGGTTAGCGATTTCAGAAATTTGAGATTGGAAAATTTTGAAATTGGATTTGAATGTAGAAAGGGGCTAGAGCCAAGTGTTGTGGGTAGGTTTTGAGTAGGAATCCCAAATTAAAGATTAAACCAAGAACAGTTGCATATCGGGAGAGGTGGAGGGTGGGGCTGAGGGCCAGAGTGATTGTCTAGTGATTGTCTAGATCTGTGGTGTCCACTACAGGAGCCACGAACCACATGAGGCTACCGGCTAGTCTGAATTGAGATGTGCTGTAAGTATAAACAAAGTACACACAGGATTTTTTTGATTTTTGGCTGCGTTGGGTTTTCATTGTTGCACGCGGGCTTTCTCTAGTTGCAGTGAGCGGGGGCTACTCTTCGTTGTGGTGCCCGGGCTTCTCATTGCCGTGGCTTCTCTTTGTTGCGGAGCACGGGCTCTGGGCATGTGGGCTTCAGTAGTTGTGGCACGCAGGCTCAGTAGTTGTGGCTCGCGGGCTCTAGAGCGCAGGCTCAGTAGTTGTGGCGCACGGGCTTAGTTGCTCCATGGCATGTGGGATCTTCCCGGACCAGGGCTCGAACCCGTGTCCCCTACGTTGGCAGGTGGATTCTTAACCACTGCGCCACCAGGGAAGTCCCCACACAGGATTTTGAAGACAAAATTCTGTAAGAATAAAAGAATGCAAAATACCTCATTAATATGTTTATATTGATTATACCCCATAAATTATATATATGTTGAAATGATATTTTGAGTATATTCTTGAAACAAAATATATTATTAAATTAATTTACCATGTTTCGTTTTCCTCTTTTTAACATAGCTAATAAAACCTTGAAATTGTGCATGCTTTTATTATATTTCTTTTGGATAGCACTGGCCTAGAACAAGTGCTGGGGTTCTTGGCTTAGCTCTGGGAGAAGGACGGGGAGGTGGGAGGGCTGGCTAGTGGAGCACCCCCAATGTACTCTGCAGCCTTCCTCTGCCTCTGGGGTTTGGGTGGTTTCTTCTAGTCTGCCAACTTGTGTTTCACTCAGCTGATTCTGAGTGGTGGAGGGATTTTATTGCACTCCATCTTTTGGTGTGATGACCAACTTAGTCCCATCTGAAAAAAATGTCCTTTAGGGACCAAGACCACGGGTGCTCATGACACTTCTTATAAATTACCGCCCAAAATTATGCCCTGACTGCAGCTGTCCCGGGCTTTATGATTTTACTCCAGCCAGATTGCCAGACCTGCATGTGCCTCGAAAACACTTGTGAATCATGCTGAAACATCAGTGCTGGGGTCCAGTGCCCAAAGATGCTGCTTTGGTGGTTATGGTGGACTTGCATTTGAGGAGTCATGGAATAGGTCTGTGAGCAGCTTGTTCTGTCAGAGAATTGTCATTTAGCCCAGAATTTACTTCTCTGTATGCGTCTCTTTAGAAATGTGGTACTTTGACATTCAATTTTGGAAATCTTGGATAAAAAATAAAAACAAAAGCGGAGGTTAAGTATGGCTTCTGCATAGGGCTGGAGCCTGCAGAAGGGATAACGTTGTTTCCACTATTAAGGTGCCTGCCTGCTGTCTAGTAACTGGTTTTCTGTCTTAACCAGATTCGAAGAGGACGGAACATAAAGCAGTATATGCTTGACCGAAGAAGTATTGCCTTTCTAATATTAAAAATGGTTGTCTTTCAAATCCAGGAAATAGATAAAATAGGATTTTTCAGTGAATGTAAGGCCTTCTATCAGCATCATGTTTTTTCATGAGATGTGGTCCTGGATAAGCAGGTGGACTATATCTTCTTAAGTGGATAGATCTGTTTCTGCTGTTCAGCTATCCAGACAAAGGCTTGTATTACTTGTTGGAAGACATCAAGATATGAAATAATGAGATTAAGATAGAACTCAACATTCTCCTTCTAAAGAAGCTTCTTTTTCTGTCTCCATTTTCAGCTGATAATTTCAAACAGGCACAAAACCTTAGGTTTTGATTGTTACAGCCTTAGGGCACTATGTCTTAGTAATGTTTATAGCCCTTAAAGCCCCTAACATGGGGGCTATCTCATAACATAACATATCTCTGAACAAACTGAATGAAAATTTAAATTATTTTTTAAAACAAACAAAACCACTCTGTGCTTAAAGAGAGGCGAGCAAAAGTCGCTGCTTTGTTTTTACTTCAGCAACTAGCAGGGCCTTCACACATGAAATGAAACTGAAGTTATTCTGATTTTTAAAGCAATGGTCACCAAACTAGAGTGAATATCAGAGTCACCCTGGGAAGTATGCTAAAAATAAGATTTTCTGGTTCAGGTTGCAGAAATTCTGATTGAATGGATCACAAGGTTGGGTGAGAGATTCTGTACCTGATCAACAGCCTAATTGTTCTGGGGTGGAGAAGGAGGTGTTACCCTTTTTGAAATCCTCGGGTATGAACTGTGTCCTCTGTAGTTGAAGAGTGTGCTACAAGGTGGGTGTTGTCCCCATCGTGTAGTTTGTATTATGTTCTTAGAAACATAGCTTGGGGATGAAGGAGATGGTCAAGGTCACTGAGTGTAGTTTCCCCAACTGAAATGACACTGTGTAATAATAATTCCTCTAATTGTCTTAGACCCCGGGAATGAAGGGGAGAAAAACGAAGAAGAAAAAGGAGAGAGTCAGAAGAGGGAGACTGTGGTAGTAGCAAATTCTACCTGTGGACTAGGGAGCAGGGCTGGAAAAGACTGGTCTGGATCACTTTACTGCTTGAAGAAAATATAGAATACTTTAAATCTACTTATTGTGTTTCCATTAGGATATTAAATCCATGAGAAGCTGATAAAAATTAGAGCCGATTCTTTTATTTTTGCTAACAATGGAACATAAAGGCAAAACTTGCTTTTCATAATGAATAAAATGCCAAACCCAAGCTTTTAATTTGATTCTACTTCTTGCCGTATGATGCTCTAACAAATATTTCCATCAGTGCAGTCATCTGTTTACTGTGTTGGAGAGGTGACTACACACTGGTTTTAAGTTTGTCAGCCCTGCTTCGACTAAAAGTTAAAGGTTTGGGGTTTTTTTTTTGTAGAAAAGCTCAAGTTCATCCAGGTTGCACTGTTCAAGGAATAAGTCAGAATCTCAGGCAGGTGTTTCTCCATGAAATACCAGTATTTGACCCGTCATATTTCCTTTCTACGTTGTATGTGGAGCCAGAAAACCCTGTCTTGTATGCAGGGTCTCCTATGGGTCTCTTGCGGGGCATTGAACAAGTCTGCCTCTCTAAGGCTCTTTCCCTTGCTGCAAGAAGGGTAATATCCAGTTCGTAGAGACTGAGTTGGAATCAGATAATCCTTATATGCAAATACTTTGTAAGCTAGAAAATGCTGTACATGCCTAAGGGGTGTTCAGTGTTGTTGGATGTAGTTCATTAGTAGACCACCAGGATTCTGTGTGGAATCTGGAACCTGCGCCTGATGTATGGTCAGCAGTCGGTATGTTTGCTCAGTGGAAGTTACACCTGAATGTATGTTTGAAATAAAGATGTTAAATGCTTTATAGAGAGAAACAGACTCTAGGTAAGAAATGAACCTAGTATTTATTTTACAGAAGGAATTATTTACCTTTTTAGAGATAAATGGTTAAGAATTTGTTGCTGGAAGTCTTAGATGTTGAAATTCATATTTTCTGCTCTGAGGAGACTATCTCTGTTAATAAGATAACCATTAATGGTGCATTAAAAAGGTCAGAGAGACTTAATGACATTTCAGGTTCACTTTATAGTTTATCCATGGTAACAAGAATTCTCATTTGAACTATTATTCATTGCAGTTTAATGCAAAATAAGAAAAAGTAAGCTTGGCATAGCTTTATAAGGATGCTCTGTGACATGTGAGGGGAGTGAGTGCCTTTACTCAGACACTCCTCATTACTAGATGGTGTCCCAGGAGCCAGCATTACACAAGGTGCTGAGGGGGCTACACAAGGGCGGAATCTTCAGTCTGTGCCCTTTAGCTACAAGCGTGGACAACTGGAAGCCTAGCAGGTATCTTTTATGGGACTAGAAAAATATATGGTTGCCTCAGGCCAAACTAAAAGTATCTAATTTAAATATTTTTAGATTTTTAGGCATTATTTTACTATCAGGTTAATTTCTGAAAACCTATCTACTTACAGAGCTGGGTGCTGGGGAAATAGCTATAAATAAGACTCAACCCTGTCCCCGAGGAGCTTCTGTTCTAGTGGGAAGACAGGCACACCATCAACGGGAAGTTACAGGGCAGTGTGTAAGCCCCGAGGCTGTGGGAGCTCTTATAGGGGACTCCAGCCTGGCCTGGGGGTGGGGGGAGTGGGGACAGGGAAAGCCTGCCCGAAGAAGTGACACCTTTGTTGGGACCTGAAGGATCAGGAACTAGAGTTTGGCCAACCTGTGAGAGTTGATTCCAAAAGATGAGGTGAGCCAATCAGGTGCTGCTCTCAGGAATTTGAAACCTAAGAGTGAAGCTGTGAAGACTGAAGTGACAGGTGTGTGAAGGCAGGAGGAAAGGAGAGCTGGGCAGCCCTGACGACCATGCTCCAGCCTCAGTCATAAGAAGCATGACTAAGGAGCCCCTAAGCAGAGGGAGGAGATGGAGCAAAGGCCAAGAGAAGCAGGGCAGCCGTGAAGAAGGCCTGTGGCCTAGAGAGAAGCCTACCTTTCTTGTAGCTGCTTGGTTCTGGTTCCTGAGAAGTCTGGTTTTGCTCTTAATTTCCTGTCTTCTGATTCTTACGGGAATTTTAAAAATAACTCTCCCTTTAACGGGTTTGATTAGACCATTGGTCCTTATAATCTGGAAGAATTTGAAAACCAAAACACAGTGAGAAACTGGCTGGAGAGCCCCTTGGATCTCTTTTCCTATTTCATGAGTAGTTGGAAATGGTCTTGCCATCTCTGTTCCCAGGTGCTAAAGCATCAAGTATCAGTATTCAGTGCTACTTACGGGCCTTTGCCCATGGATGGAATGCCCCAAGGGCAGGCCTCAGCACTTGTCTGGCACCTTCTACTCTGTTGCCACCAAGGAGCTAAGGGATGAGGGCCGTAGACAAGCTTCTACACCAGCCATTCAGCTGGGTTTGCCTTGTAGCTTTCTGTCCCAGCCCTGTGTGCTGGGGATCAGGGCCTGCTTCCAGTCATCCCATCCTTGTCTATAAATGGTTTTCCTTGATTTTCTTTTCTTTTGTGTCACCTGTTTTGTTCCACATTACCCCTTGTGACATTCATCCATGTTGTTGTATTCATTCTCATTGCTGAATGGATTTCCATTCAGCAAATATACAATGTAGGTATCAGTTTTATTATAGATGGACATCTGGGTTGTTTCCAGTTTGGGGGTGTTAATAATAGTGCTGCCCATGACATAGAAACAACCTAAATGTCCACCGACAGAGGAATACATAAAGAAGATGTGGTGTGTGTATATATATATATATATAAATAAACACAGTGGAATACTACTCAGCCATAAAAAAGAATGAAATAATGCCATTTGCAGCAACATGGATGGACCTAGAGATTATCGTATTAAGTGAAGTAAGTCAGACAGAGAAAGACAAATATCATATGATATCACTTACATGTGAAATCTAAAAGAATGGTACAAATGAACTTATTTACAAAACAGAAATAGACTCACAGACATAGTGAACAAACTTATGGTTACCAAAGGGGAAAGGGGGGGCAGGGATAAATTGGGAATTTGAGATTAACAGATACACAATACTATGTATAAAATAGATGAAAAACAAAGACCCACTGTATAGCACAGGGAACTATTTTCAATACCTGTACTAAACCATATTGGAAAAGAATCTGAAAAAGAATATAAATGTATATATATATATATATATATATATATATATATATATATATATATATACATACACACATATATAACTAAATCAGTTTGATGTACACCTGAACCATTGTGAATCAACTGTACTTCAATAAAAATTTTTAAAAAATAATAGTGCTGCAACGAACAATCTTGTAAATGTCTTTTGGTTAACATATGTGTGCAGCATTGTTGGGTAGGAACTTAGGAGTAGAATTGCTACATCATGAAGTTTGCATTTATTCTACTTTCATGAAACTGCCTGAACTTCTCCAACATGGTTTAATCAATTCACAGTAGTGTTTCAAAGTTCCAGTTTCTCCACATCCTCACCAACATTTGACATAATATTTTTCATTTTAGACATTTTAGCAGGAGTCATTTTATCATTTGTATATTACACATTTTTAATCCTGTACTCTAATTTACCCATATTTTTAACTGTCCTCAGAAAGTATCATGTTCATTTACAATTTGAAGCCATTTTTATTTGGGGTTCCTGCCTGAATTCTCTATCTGCCATCTTTCCACCTATTTAAATTCTGCATAGATTCTAGGAGGGCATTTCTTAATCCTCTGTTCTTCATTAATCTGTCACTTCTTAGAACTCCATTGAAATTTGGTGTCTGTATTTCACTATTACCCAACCATGTAATATGTGCATGTCTTCTCACCACCGATGCTGTGAAAATGACCTTGTGGAAGACGAGGGCTAGCTCTGATTACCCTTCAGCACCTATAAAAGTGCACAGAGTAAGTATTCAACATTCATTGAATTCATGTGAGGGTCTCCTGTTCATTGAGAACTTCTTAGTTCAATAAATGGCTTTCTTTGGCTAGTCCCAGAGAAGGTTATAAGGAGAAGATGCTAATGATGACAATAAGCAGGTTATGCCTACAAAGGCCTGTCATTATTGCTGGGATACGGTGAAACTATGGAGATCCTTTTGAAGCATCAATGGAATACAGGAGTTGTGAGGATGAAAATAAGGGACAGCCTAGGGAGGGGCAGGACAGATCACCAAAACTCAGTGGACAGAGGTAGAGTCAGGGTAAGGTGGGGTGCTCCACTCTGGAGGTACCGTGGCTATTTTGACAGTGTTAGCCAGTGCCCTTCCCAAGAGGATGCAGTGTGTATACAGTGGACCCAGTGTCCCATATTTATGAAATGGTGGAGGATTTTGTAGATGAAAGAGAAGGAAGGATCCTTTGCGCAGAAACATTTCTATATAAAACAAGCAAGTGCTGCGTGTTTCTGCTGGCAGTGCGTGATTTTTTCATATGTACCCATCATAGGCATCTTTGTGTTAGGCTCAAGTTATTTCTTAGCCAAAAAGGTTTTTTCAAAGACAGCAGAATTTATGTATATTTTAGCAGTTAAAGCACTCTAATTTTTTTCTTGATAAAAATGAAGATTTAGATTTAAAGAGTGCCACACTATTTACAATAGCCAGGACATGGAAGCAACCTAAATGTCCATCGACAGATGAATGGATAAAGAAGATGTGGCACATATATACAATGGAATATTACTCAGCCATAAAAAGGAACGAAACTGAGTTATTTGTAGTGAGGTGGATGGACCTAGAGTCTGTCATACAGAGTGAAGTAAGTCAGAAAGAGGAAAACAAATACCGTATGCTAACGCATATATATGGAATCTAGAAAACTGATACTGATGAACCTAGTGGCAGGGCGGGAATAAAGACACATACGTAGAGAACAAACTTGAGGACACGGGGTGGGAAGAGGAGGCTGGGACAAAGTGAGAGAGTAGCATTGTCATATATACACTACCAAATGTAAAATAGCTAGTGGAAGCAGCTGCATAGCACCGGGAAATCAGCTCGGTGCTTTGTAATGACCTAGAGGGGTGGGATAGGGAGGGTGGGAGGGAGTCTCAAGAGGGAGGCGATATGGGGGTATATGTATACATATAGCTGATTCACTTTGTTGTACAGCAGAAACTAACACAACATTGTAAAGCAATTATACTTCAAAAAAGATGTAAAAAAAGGGGCCACAGTTTGATTAGGTGCCATTTGATGCCAGTTCCCCACTGGCCTCATTTTCCCTTTCATGTATTTCATCCTGAAACCTCTTCATTCATTCCTGGATTATGAATGAAAATACATCACTAAATTGTTTAAGCTGAATTCTTGGCTTTTTGTGCTGTATATTCCATTTTGTTGGCCAGATATTCTAGTGGCTTTCCTCCTGTTAGCAGAATTCATGGTAGAAAATTGGTAAATAATTCATTTTATTTTTGCCCCTGCTTTAAAAAAGAAAACCCAGTGGGACAGAGATATTCAAAGATTGTTTTATTTCTGAAATTTTAGCAGAAATAAACAAGGTGATTAGTTTAAAATGTAATTCATAGTCAATGAGTTAAAAAGAAATACATCAGTTGCTGATTACAGCTAGCTCAACTAGCCCCCTCAAATATAATTAGCTTTCAGGCTGATTCCAAGTGGCTTCTTTGTGCTTAAATTTGCAAAAATTTTCCAATGCTGTTTCAGTATTTCAAATAGTATTTAAGGAGTTTACTTGCAACATTTATCTGAGTTCATATGCACAAAAGGTAGGTATGTATCTCTGAGCTAATGGAGATAATATATATGTATTAAAAAGGGCAATTCCACTCCTGGATATATATCACAAAAAAACCCAAAAATCACTATGTTGAAAAGATACGTGCACCCCAGTGTTCATAGTAGTATTATTTACAATAGCCAAGATATGGAAGCAACCTAAGTGTCCATCAACAGGTGAATGGATAAAGATTCTGTGGTGTATACATACAATGGAATATTACTCAGTCTCATAAAAAAGAACAAAATGTTGCCATTTGCGACAACTTAGATGGACCTGGAGGGTATTATGCTTAGTGAAGTAAGTCAGACGGAGAAAGAAAAATACTGTATATCATCGCTTATATGTGAAATCTAAAAAATAAAACAAAGAAATGAGTATAACAAAACAGAAACAGACTCACATACAGAACAAACTAATGGTTATGAAAAGGGAAGGGGGAGGGGCAATTTAGGGGTGAGGAATTAAGAGGTACAAACTACTATGTATAAAATAAATAAGCTACGAGGATACATTGTACAGCAGAGGGAATATAGCCAATATTTTATAATAACTTTAAATGGAGTATAATCTATAAAAATTTTGAATCACTATGTTGTACACCTGAAACTAATATAATATTATAAATCACCTATACCTCAACAAAAATAAGGAGGGTTAGTTAAGTTAATAGTGTTGGGTTAAGTTAATAGTTTTGACCCTCCTAGTGTTATAGGAAGGTGAAGTTTCTTTTAGTTCTGTGGTTTACTTTTCTTTTTTGACCTATTTTGCTTATAATCTGTGCAAAAAGTCACAACTGAGCATATAAAAAAATATGTAAGTAACTACGTTGAGACTAACTTTTAAAAAATGTTATTCTTGATATTTGTTTTTTGTCAGTATGGTATTGCAAGTCTAGAAAATATAAGAGACTGAATGAAGACAACTTGCAGGGCAAGTTCAAAATGTGAACTGAACATTAAAATAAAAGTTTCTGCATGGTGTTTGCAGCTATTCCATGGTCAAGCTGCAACCAGACTTAAGAAAGCATTCCTGTTGCAATTCTGTTGCCTTTATCACTACTTAAAAATTGTTTTATTATGAAAAATATTAAATATGTGCAAGAGTGGAGAAAACGGCATAAAGAATCCCCACCTACCCTTTATCCAGATTTCCCAATCATAGTTCATGGCCAATCTTGTTTCATTCATACTCCCACCCGGTTCTTCCGCATTGCTTCAATCCATCATTTTGAAGCAATTCCCAGACATAATCTCATTTCAAATGCGTACATTTTCGTATGTATTTCTGAAATACAAAGACCCTTAAAGACTAGAACCACATACCATTATCATGCTTTAGAAGTTAACAGTGATTCTCTCTTATCATATATCCAATCAGCGTTTCATTTTTTCTGTCTCATGAACAGTTATTTTTAATAGCAGTTTGTTTGAATTAGCAGCTAAACAAAACCTGCACTTTGTTTGATATGTCTCTTAAGTCTCTTAATGTATAGGTGCCCTCTCCCCCTTTTTTCCCCTCCCATTGCAATGTATTTGTTGAAGAAACTGCCGTCATTTGTTCCATGGAATTTGTAACATTCTGGATTTAGCGTGTTGCCTCCCTGTGGTATTATTTAACATGTTCTGGTGTTTTCTGTATTTGATGTAAACTGGTAATAAAGTGCTTGGTTAGATTCAAGTTTAATTTTCTTTTTTATTTGACAAGACTGCTTCAAATAAAAAAGCAGCCCATCAGCTTTTTGTGTATTATCCATCAGGAGTTAGTCTCCCTTTCTGTGATGTTAAAATTGATTAGTAAGTTCTAGGCACCTGATTTGTCCTGATCCATCCATTATAAAATACCCCATCAGCTTTTCACCTAATAATTTCAGCAGCCATTTATGATCATTGCCTAGATCTATTATAACAAGAAGGAGAGATACTATTTTTTTAAAGTAATTCCTAAGAGCTGGGATGTAACCGAGTGACATAGCTGTGTGATTCTCCTGCTAAGTTTGGTGGTTGAACATTCTCCTTTAAAGCCAAGTCATGAAGACTCTTTACTGAGCTAAGAAGTATATAGTATCAGCTTAGAAGCTCTGTGAAAAGAAGCCCTAAGTGACCCAGTCATCATTCTGTGGAGTTGGCATTCTCACAAGGCAGTTTCACAGGCCCAAACCTAAAAGGGATAAGGTGACTTTTTTGTTTTTATTTTTGATAAATAACAGAGCTTGGACTTCATCAAACTTTCAGTATATACTGCACTATCTGTACATTCATATTTTATTTAAAATAACAACAGAGAGGGGAGTGTTGAGAAACACCATTGAAGTATCTGACCCATTTCTCTGTTGGGGTTTGAGAGCGGAGGCAGTGAATAATCCCCATCACTGAGCCTTTCCTGATCATTGCTAATGATTTTTCCACTGCCAACCTTGGAGGAAGAGGAGGAAAGGGAAGGAGATAAATTGGAAAGGGCTGGGAGGGGTGTTCTAAACCAGAGCTACTTACTGAGAGGAATTCAGGGTGAATTGACTCTTAACATTGGAAAGTAACCTAGAAATTATCTGATCCAACTTCTTTGCCCATCCAGAGTTTCCTCCAAAAGGATCTGGCGATGAGGGGACTCTTCTCTTCACATTCTGAACCCTCATGGCACTCATCTCCTTCTGCCTCTTTAATTCTGTGTATCTTATTTTCACTATTGGATTTTACATTCCTTGAGGGCAAGTGATTTATCTATTTCTCTGGTTTAGTCCCATGTAGAGTGTCAAAGATAAACACAGCTGGACATTAGTTAGAGCAATAAGAACACACTTTATTCAGTAACTACTGACAGTTCAGGAAAGAGCTGAGCTCCATTCTGATTTGCGCAGGGTTGACTGGGTATTTTAAAGAGAGAATGGGAGGGGCGGCAAACCGGGGCTCGGCAGAGTCAGAGAAGTAAAAAATTACAAAGGATTGATCGTCTAAGTGCATTTAGGCTGTGTCTGCTGGCTGGCAGTTATCAGGGTTAGGATTCTGTCCTCCCACAGTCTGGGAGACAGGCCCCTTCCTCCTAATGATTACGTTTTAAAGGAATGACTCTCAGTTCCTTGAGAAAGACTTCTGAGCTGTAAGAGATACATATTCCCAACTGTAAATCCTTTGTAGTAAATGCTCTAAGAAAGGGAGGTCAGGGGCCTTTTTGTCAGGGATTAGCTAGAAAAAGGTAAATTCTCCTGGCAATGATGATCTTTCTCAGGCAGGCATTTTAATGGAGGGGCTGGGGTCATCCCAGGAACATGGCCTTATGCTGCTAAAAGCCGTACTAGAGTTTGGCCGTCCCCTAGTGCAGAGGTTTGGACGGAGTTTGTTATATGCTGAAAGTTCTGCAGTTTTCAAGGGTCTAGAACACCAGTTAAAGAATTTGTGTTTACTGAACAAATTTAAGTAAATTTAGTTTCCTCTACGCTGAAAGGAAGGGGGTCAGTTAGAATGCCTTAGTGCCTAGACACAGCCAGGAAACAGGAGTAACATCCCCAATCATAAATTTCCTTCCCTAGGTCCACCTGGCTATTCTTATTATCAAGGACAGCTGTACTTCCCTCCTCTTAAAGGCTAGCCTCTCGATTTGTGAGTAAGAGACTTTATCTCCTTACCACAGATATTTTGATTTTTTTGAAATAGTTCAAAATGGATCAATCTATTATAAAATGGTTAATATTTTCATAATATCTACTGCAGGATTTGGGGCACTATTAAAAAGGGACAGGTCAAATGTCTCTTACCCAGGGAATAGTACCCAACAGGGCAACATTTCATGTCGTATGCTTTCATCTATACCATTTATCTCAGTTGTTATGTATTTATTTATGATAATTTTTAAATATAGGTCATGGAAACTTTGTCTTATTCATCATTGAAAGGCCAGCACTTACCACAGTGACTAGCAGCTATTAAATAGATTCCAAAATGATCAACTTAATGACTTAATGAATGAATGACTTTCCATCTTACCTTGTCTTTTCTATAACATTGATAGTATAGAAGTGCTATTTAATAGAAACATGGTGAACGAATGTTTGCAAAATGTCATGGATCTTGAGTTATGTTTCAGTGACTCTTCTTCTCTTTGTAGATTCCTTACCTATTCCTACCTCTTGGCCTTCAACGTGTGGCTTCTGCTTGCACCTGTTACCCTGTGCTATGACTGGCAGGTGGGCAGTATTCCTCTGGTAGAGACCATATGGGACACGCGGAACTTAGCCACCGTCCTTCTGGCAGTTGTGACGGCCTTACTGAGCCTTCATTGTTTAGCAGCCTTCAAGGTAATTTTCTTAAGATTCAAATGAATTCTACATTTCAAGAGAGATACTCTATACTCAGTAACTCTTTTTTGCAAGGGGGTGTGGGTCTAAATTGAATTTACTCGTTCATCTAAAAAACTTTGTGTATTTAAAAATTTTCCAGAAAGGTAATATATATTTTAAAGACCTTATCACGGTTAATAGACCAAGGTTACAATGTTTGCAAATGAGAAATTTTTTTCTTGCAGTGGTTGACTCATTTTTGACCTAATTCGTTTGATTTCATGTAATGATAAATGAGATAATGATAACATGTTCATAAGTGCTTAAATATGGTTAAGATTCTGCTTACACTAATAAATGCCTGCCTGAGTTGGTTGGGTGATTCTCACTTCAAAAAAAAGATAATAGTACAAAACTTTATTAAAAGTTTTAATATTGGGAACTTGGAAAAATATTGGAACGTGGAAAAAATTATTAAATGTAACCATTTCAAAAACGATCAAAGACAGCAAAGAACTTGAAAATATTTACTTATTAAAAACTGCTACTGCCTTGTGTAAGATGCTTCTTGCCTGAGGATATTCCCATCCCCCCAGATCTAGTGTTAAAAACTCACAGGTTTACTGGCTGGAGGTGGCTGATTTGATTTGGGAGAGTAGCAGAGCAGCTAGCAATTTAAGGGGTAGATTTTGGAAGCAAGAGAGCTGTAGAAGGGCTGAGATAATACACTCTCCGCTCATTCACGGATGAATGAGAAAACAACATGTGCACGTGGGACATCCTAGAAAGCGCGAGCAAAACTGAAAGCCTGGGGAGACTTACTTATTTGCTGCAAATTTGAATGAATTCTTCAACACAAATGCAGGTTGGGCGGCAGAGGGTGGAAGCTTCACTGGCTTTAGTTGTCTGTATATGACCTCTGATGAAATCATTGGCTGATCATAAAGCTATGCAGGAACAAGAGAGATTCCCCAGAGATCCAGGCAAAAGAAAGAAAGAAACAAATAAAACCCCACTAAGCAAAAATTTCAGCTCTCTACATAAAAACAGATTTTTCAGTTTGAATCCAGGCAAGTTGATCATATATTAAAACAGGAAACCATCAAATTTCAGAAGAACAAAATAGAATAGTCACTATAATGTACGACACACAATGCCGGGTTTTTAATTAGATTACTGGACATGTAAAGAAATAGGTGACCCAAAGTCAGGAAAAAATAGTCAGTAGAAAATGGAATAGAATTCAGATTCCAAAGATAAACTCACATTTACAAGCTTAACTGATTTTCGACAAAGTTACCAATGTAATTCAATGGGGAAATATAAGGTACTGAAATAAAGAATTATCTGTAAGGGAAAAATGTGAACATTAACCCTTACCTCATACTATACACTTAGAAAGTATTTCTAAGTGGATCATAGTCCTAAACAAAAGAGTTAAATAACACCAAAAATTCTAAAAGGAAATAATAGAAGAAAATCTTCTTGGTAAGGGCTACCATAACTACCCTATTTAAAATGAAATCACATACCCTGTGCTTCACATCTTACCTCCCTTTCACTTAACTTTTTCTTCACTGTACTTCCAGTTTCTAAAATGCTATATAATTTTGTTATTTTATGTAAAGTCTGTTTCCTCCAACTAGAGCATAAACCCCACAAGGACAGAGATTATTTTCTGTTTTGTTCAATGCCATATTTCTAACATCAAGAGTTTGTCACATCCAATATTTATTATCTGAATTTTATTGTTTGCCACTCAATATACATTATCTAAATGAATAAAATCATAAAAAGTTAGAAACTCTATTTTGATTTTGGTATGCAGAACTTTTTGCTTAAGTGAACTATATTTAAAGCCTAAAAAAAGACTGTGCTCAATACCGGTGTGAAATGTTTGGGAGTCAATATGAGGTTTGTTTCATTAGCCTTTCAGTGTGGTTTGACATGCCTGCTATACTGGTATTGATCTGCAAGAGCAAATGTAGTAGAGTGTTGGACTGGTATGTCAGGAAGGGGTTTTCTTGACTCTCTCCCAGCTAACTAAAGGGAGTGGTGCGTCCCCACAGGCTGTCACCTTGGTCAGGTTATGTTAAAGCTGGACCTTCATGCTAGCAGTAAACCCCTGCACATAGGCGAACCTTGGCCATCCCCAGAGCGTCTGTGGTAACATGATGACTGAATGGAAACTTCCTCGTTGGAAGGCTGTTAATCCTTTTCTTTCATGGAATTTGTTCCAAAATCACTTTACTGCATCAGGAAAAACATTAGCAAAGCATTCCAGCTGTGGTGATAGTAAGATTTAGCTCTTCTGTGATGGGTTTCATCTTGAAAATTCTTTGCGAACATTAACTAAAGCCTCTGGCAATTCTTGGAGGCTACTTGCACTTTCTACATTTTCTTCTTTCAGAGTTTGGAGGCAGAGGTTTGGCATCTAGCTCATGTTTACGTGGCCTTGCCTCTCTGTTCTTGATCTACTTACACATTGGAAGGTCTTAAAAATCAGATTCTCCTGCTAATTCGTAAGCTCTTGAAACGGAGATAATCTTGGTTATTCTATGTGGTGATTAGTTACTAAGGACATGATCCTAAGGGCTCTGACTCCAAGACAATACACAGTAGAATTAAGATTTTATGAAAATAGAGGTCTTGCTTTACCGACATTTTTCTGTGCTAAAAAGGAACAGTGGATGAAATGTTTACAATAATGTCAGCAAAATAAACACAGCTCTGTCCACCTAGAATATTTCCAAATGATGTGTGTACTGCATCAATGCGTTGGATTGAAATTACTTTATAATCCCTGGCTATTTCCTTAAATTTTGAGATAGTGAGTCCATATGATACATTACCAGGGGAAAAAATGATTGGATAAACAAGCATAAACATTGAGTCCAGCGAATCATGGAAGATATTTCTTTTATTTCACCTTTGATGGATTCTCAATCATACAAAGGCCACCCTGGCTTATATTCAGGGGAGAGCATATTCTTTTTAGCCTCACTACTTCTTCCTCTTTAATTCTCTTAATGTTGATTGAGTGTCTACTTGTTGCCAGGATTACAGCAGGGAACAAAATGAAGGTCTTGCCTACATGGAGCTTACAGTTAAACACTTAAAATTTGTCGTTACATGCCACGTGTTGGTAAGGGCTGTGAGGAGGTCAGGGCTGACCTCACAAATATTATGACATTGAGCAGAGATATAAAGGAAGTGAAGGAATGAGCCATTTGGCTGTTGGGGGAGGGGTATTTCAAGTAGAAGGAAAGCAAGTGCCAAGACCCTGAGGCAGGAAAGTACTGGAGTGTTCACAGAACAGCAGGGAAGCTGACATGGCTGCAGCAGGGTAGAGCCAAATGAAATGATGTCCAGGAGATGATGGAGTGTGTGTGTGTGTGTGTGCGCGCGCGCCCGCGTGTGCGCGCAGGATCAAGCCTAGGTCTTTTAAGCCTCTGCCTACTTTCTTTTTACCTGCCATGCTTTTTCCACAGGGTCTCTGGCTCTGTTAACTGTTGGATGGTTTTGTCTGATTTTCTTGTTGATAAGGTCTGGCCATGGAGGGGAACGAGATGGGGAAAGAACTCAGGTCCTTTGTAAAGAATTTAGATGTTTCTGTGTATGTGTTTGTGGAAGATAAGAGGTGAGGGTTGAAGGAAAAGGGCAGCCTTGGAGTCCATAAGGCATCTATAAGACATACAAATCTTTCTTTTGCTAATATTAACCAGCTTTGGGGGGGGGCATAACTTTGGGGCAATATATATGCTTACAATCTTTGTTTCTCCTCCAATTTACCAAACTCACTTCTTTCATCCTACCTTGTTATCAACCAGGGCACTGGTGGAGGGGGATATAATCTACCCTGATACAATTGTATTTACACCTTATTGAATTTTTTCTGGAAAATATTTTGACTTTACAAAGCAACAAATTACCACATGTAAGAAATAAAAGAGCAGTTATTTCCCAATTCCCAACCACGCCCCAAGACCCACCCTCTGCAGGCCTGCTTTGAACATTTGTCCTTGTACACTTTTACACTTATTGAAAACAAAAACAAATTCTCTCTTTTATACAAGTAAGTTAAGTTACACACCATTATAAATCACAGACCCTTCTAGGCCACTTCCACAGCCAGTTGGAGTGTCCCTCTAGGTAAGCAGCTCAGAGAGCAGATGTCTGAATTTTGACAAGCTTTTGTCCAGGGTTGAGTGGGAGAACTAGGGCTCAGAATCTGAGGGTTTTCTTTCTCTAGAAATAATCACAAAATTAATTTAAAGATTGTTTCTAATTTGTCCTATTTTCATGGCCTAAGAAATTTAAGACCTCAGGGAGTAGTTTATTATTTATCATAAAAGAGCTCACTTGCATCTTTGAGAATTTAAATGTGAAATTTGTCTTATTCTGTGCCTCTCCATCACCTCCTTCTATTCACACCCTGTATTCACGAGGAATACATTTGAGCTTATATTACATAATGTAGAGAACACTCTAGAAACTCATTATTGGATTGAATTCTTTTTAACAATGAATTTTAAAGTGAACTAATTTGCTCTCACTTGTTGTGATGAGGATAATCTCTCTGTTGGAATGTATGTACAGTAGAGATACAGAGCACTTAAGCCATGGAGGCTGGTTATTCCATTCTCTTCTATGAACAGTGAATGTTTATATACCAAGAGAACAATAGGCCGAAAATGTACTTGGGTTTTTCTTACAGACTGCACATCATCAGACTATTGACTTGCAATAAAATAGTGACATATGTCAGGAATGTCAGGAAAGTTTGGATTAATTTGGATTGTTTACAGGAGTTAATACCGTTGGTCCTACTCTTTATACTTGCCCTTTTCCCATGTCCTTTAATGCGATTTCCTGTTTTACAGAGGAAGCACCACTAAGTTATATTTAAGAGTAATTTATTTGTTATTGATTCTTTATTACATTCTCACAAGGTATCTTGAGATGTTAAGATTTTTTTTATATCTTTTATAATATTGGGGCATGCTTGTAAAAAAGTAAAACGTGAGGAAAAAAGAAGAAAGTTAATGATACCCAGCTTTCCCAATAATGACCTCAACAATGAGATGTCTTTTGAGAACAGACATTAAGCAGTGGAGGTCCGCTCCCCCAGGTATGAGGCTTTAAGGGTTGGTTTTGTTTGGTTTTTTTGTTTTCATTTTCAGTAGAGGTCACAGCTTTGCCCCAGATTTTCCATTCATAGTCTTCTACATCATTCCCTTGAAACCAGCACAAATCATCGGCTATGTCTCTGGGCCCTGGAAAACAAGTCAAATTCTCAGGTCTGCATATGAATGAATGTGCAGCCTGACCAGTGGAGGTGACCACCCGTGACAACTTGGTGGAAATGGAGAGGCGGGATGGCGTGGGGGTCCTGCATCTTCTCCTTCGGGAGGTGGCTGTGTTCTTCTCTGAGATCTCCCTTCATGCCTGTTCCCAGCCTTGCTCTTGATTAGCCTCCATGCTAGTGTGTGTCACAGCCTCCAGCAACACACTCAGTGAAAGAGCAGACAGATGGACAAGTGGAGACTGTCAGCCTTAGATCTCTCTTTCATTAAAACACCCACACAACTCAACAAGGAGGAAAGATCGGAAAGTGATTATTTTCTCATTGACATTCTTACCTCATTCCCAAAAGTACTTGGAACAGAAGGAGCTGATGAGAATAAGCATAATGCAGTAGGGCAGACCAGGAGATGGCAAACTTTTCTCTTTCTTTTGGCAAAGAACCAGATAGAAAATATTTGAGGTTTTGTCATACAGTCTGTCACAACTATTCAACTCCACCAGTGTCGCATAAATTAGCTGACCCCTGCCGTAGAACATTGTGCTACCATAGATTCATACAGTTGAACTGAACATGCTTTCAGATTTCTGGAAATTACTTTGCATTTAGCTTAGCCAAATAGTACGTTATGGTATTATTGTGTCACATAGATCGCTGTGGAATAACTCTTTTAAATTCCAGAATAGCCATTTTGAAACCTGGTTAAATAAGCATCGTGTTGTAATACACCAAATGGTAAAATAATATTGAACTTGAGGAATGAAGATTTCATTTAATGGTTAATGGCTTTGTGCCAATATTAACGGGGTTTTTTTCTTTTCTTCTGGCCTACATTTTTCTTTTCAGTTTCCATTCTCTGGAAGCTTCATGTTCTCCATCCTTTGTCCTCAATTCATGAGAATCCTCCTCATACTATTACAGGTCCAATCTTTCCAGCTCATTTACAACCCATCCTGTTTGTCCTGCTTTGGAACCCCTGCAGTCACTGATAGAAGAGGCCCTGTGATGTCTTGCCATGGTCCATCTGTCTGTGACCACCAGTGCTTTGGGAGGAGCCATTGTCTGGGATGTCTCTCTGTCTCAAATTTGGCCAGCCTAGTTGATCCAGGCTCTTCTCACTTCCCTCAGCTGGCTTCTCCACCTGCCACTTTTACCTGTGGTGATAATGTCCTGCTACCAGGTCACAGTTTTCCAAGGCAGTACCTGTAGTCAATTTTGGCCATGCGCTAAAGCTGAGATTTCTGTTTGTGTCATTTTTCTGATGAAAGTTGGAAAATGAGCTTACCACTTCATCAGATGTGATATTGGAAAATGGAGAAGTTGAATTTGCACCTTATTTTAAAATGGAACCCATTTAAAGATCCATTGCTACTGCCTCTTCCCACATACTTTTACATCACTGCTTTGCCATACATGATACAAATTGTGACTTACGTTCTGTCACTCTAATTTCATTTGGTAGTCTACTTTAAGTTCATGACCAGCAACTTCAGGTGGGAGCCAGGCCCCTGCATGTAAGAGGCAGCCCAGGTGTGGAGGAGCACTGCCCCAAGTTCCAGATCCAGAGTCCCGAGGCTGGGACGAGGGGAGGCTGCAGAGTGGAGTGATTAGTGCTGACCTGAGTCAGGCCAGGCTGTGCCCCTGGCCTGTGTGAGCTCACCTTGTTCAGCCCTGTTCTTGCACCGTAGTTATTGTGAGGTTGAACCATGGCAAGCCACACTGGACACTCAGCACAGTGGCTGGCATGTGGGAAACACTGAGTACCTGACAGCTGTTTTTGTAGTCCTTGTCACCATCTCCATCATCGAGAAATCGTCACAGCTCAAAGTCAGGAGCACAATAAGGCCTCTTGTTTCCATTTTGTAGGAATAACCAGTCTTGAAAAAACGTAACCCAGTTGACTGCTTTTTTTTTGATTCTGTATATTTCAATTTACAGTCATGCTTTAGATCATCAAAAAATATTTATAACACTGCTGAAGATTGATCCTGCCCTCCCACCTCCCTTTATTCCCCCATCCTAGGTAACAGAGGTTTAAATTCTTGACCTAAGAGCTAAGAGTAGTAACATACTTGCAGGTGTTCAATGTTTAAGCATATTTTGGAATTTGGAAGTAGATATGTTCAAATATCATATAAGGGCAGAATCCTAACATAAAACTACTCTATCTAGTTCAAAAAATGAATGTTTATCAAGAGAAAGAGAATAGTGACAAATATCACTGACTTATGTACAAATGAACATTGGAGTTATCACCTAAACCTCCAAACTATAGAAATATGATAGATGTTTTTAAGGGTATTTGAAAGTTTACCAGAATAAGCAAGATACAAGAAAAGATTCATTTTCTTTTATTGTTGTTCTTAAAACCTGTTACTGTCATTACCAGATTTCTCCATTCCACTCAGTGCTGGGTATTGGAACAAAATAGCCATTGGAGATGCATCTTTTTATTCAGTGGCTACCTGAAAATCAGAGGCCCTTGTGCAGTCTTCCCAAGGCATTCTTTGTTGTCTATTACTAATATGTCACCTGGGAAGTCATTTTTCCTTGTGCTGCATCTGAACCTAAAGCAGATCCTTCTCATGTTCTGTGTAGTACACAGTTCGGTTGCACTGCTCTGCTTGGCTTTTGATCTGGGCCTGGCAGGAGTTTTTTCACATCATTAAATAATTTGTTTTATTCCTTGCCTTCACATGGCAATTACATTTTCACAAGTCACACTCTTTAATAAGAAAATGACTTACCTACCCCTCTGATGTTTATACCTTAGCTGGAAGACTCACTGAATTTATTAATGGAAGAATTTTAGATAGTTGCATAATGGAAAAAAGGAATTTTCAGACATCAGTAACAGCTTTATTTATTTTTCATGATTGTATGCTTTATGATTCTCAGCAAGATTTTATAGTCTGTATTATTATTTGCTTTTACTCAGAATAATTGTCACCTTTTGAGTGATAAGCTTAATTTTTAACATATTTTACTATTTCTTTTAACTTAATGATTTATACTCTCATAAAAGCAACTCATTACCACTTAGCCTTGCAATGCTTCTGATTGTTTTAAACTCTTAAAAAGGTCAAAAGACATTTTTGTAACTCCTGGAGCCATTCTGTCATTATTTCCATTGAGAATGTGACTTTTCTATTTAAAGGAGCACACCCTTTCCATATTGTTTGAAGAAAATCATGAAATACGTAATTAGGATGCCCCAAAATAAAAGCAGCTAAAACAAGTTCCTCTAAACAGAAAACCCATTGGAAATGCTTATTGTATTGGAAAATACAAAGGAGACTGAAGTGATTGATTGCCAGATTCTCTAGGTGGTTCACTCTAAGTACAAAACCCAAGGAGCCTATAAAGGAGTGATAAATGCAACGTGGGGAGAATCAATCCCCTCATTAAAAAAAAAACAAAAACAAAAAACTAAAATGCCTTACTTTTACACATGCTTTACCTAAAGAGGCAGCATGGAGTATTAGAAAGAAAACGAGTTTGTCATACAAGCTTTAATGTTTCTGTATTTCCATTATTACACATCAAAATGTTGACAATAGGGTCTTCAAACTTTGTTCTCACCTAAAATATAATCAGAATGAATGAAATAATATATATGGTACATGGGGTTGTTCAGGAAGGCAAGTGCTGTATAAATGCATTTCCACATGGTGTTTCAAGTCAACATTCTGAAATTTAACTTCTGAACTTACCCGTTCATTGTTTCCCTGACCGTGATTTCCCACCTTCGTGCATCCTACTAGTTGCCCAAGCCAAAATTCTTGGGGTTTTCTTGTTGCCTCTCTGTCTTGCTCGTTAATATTACATTCAACCCATCAATAAATCCTGTCAACTTTTGTTTCAAAATATGTCTAGAATCTGACCACTTCTCACTGCCTTCACTGCTATCACCCTGGTCCAAGCCATTCTCTCGCACCTAGATTATTGCCATAGCCTCCAACTAGTTGGCCTGCTTCTACCCTAGTGCCAGTGGTCCAGACTATTCTCAGTACAGTGACTACCATGATTCTTAAAAATGTAAATCAGATCCTGTCTTTCTTGTACTTAAAATTTTTCAGTGGCTCCTTATTTCTCACAAGTAAAAGTCATAACTTTTATAATGGCCGAAAAGGTTTTACATGCTCTGTCCCCATTATTTTTCTGGTTTCTTCTTTTTTTTTTTTTTTTTTTAAAACAATGATCAGACACAGGATTCTTTTCTTTAATTAATTAATTTATTTATTTTTGGCTGTGTTGGGTCTTCGTTTCTGTGCGAGGGCTTTCTCTAGTTGCGGCAAGCAGGGGCCACTCCTCATCGCGGTGCGCGGGCCTCTCACTATCGCGGCCTCTCTTGTTGCGCAGCACAGGCTCCAGACGCGCAGGCTCAGTAGTTGGGGTCCACGGGCCTAGTTGCTCCACGGCATGTGGGATCTTCCCAGACCAGGGCTCGAACCCGTGTGCCCTGCGTTAGCAGGCAGATTCTCAACCACTGCGCCACCAGGGAAGCCCTCTGGTTTCTTCTTGAACTCATTTCTTCCTATGAAACTAATACTGTGGCTGACTCCTTCATCTCTTGCACGTCTTTGCTTAATTGCCACCTTCTCAATGAGGCGCACTCTGTCCACCATGTTTAGAATTGCACCCGCCTTCTTGTCCACCCACCTTATATTGCAGATACCCCTCACCAGACTATCTTTTTTTTCCCTCTCTGGAAAGGCAGCGTTTTTTGTGTGGGTGCCTGTTTTGCTAACTGATGTATGCCAAAGAGCCTAGAATAGTGACTGGAAAATACAGAGAAGATGGAAGTTATTGATTGCTAAATTCTTTAAGTGATTGCCTGTAAGCACAATGCCCAAAGAGACTAAAAAGAGAAGGCAATAATACATATTTGTTGAACGAATGAGTAATCAGTGACGGTGTTTTACCCAGGGCCTCATTGCTGAGGTTGGAAAAGTTACCAAGAATACTTTGAGGAAGCAAATTATTAGGGGGAGTGTCCTCTAGTATCCTTGATGCTCCTGTACTTTGTGTGTCTCATAGGCAGAGGCCAGGGGTCTGAGTAGCATGACCAGTCTCAGTCAGCAGCCACATGTATAGCTGTGTGTTGGAAATGGAAACTGGTCTTAAAAGCTGACAAGGTATTTAGAGACAAGCAGAATAAATTTGTAAGTGCAGGAAGGTGCATTTAGAGAGGAAAAGCCTAGAGGAAATGATAACGTATTCGATATTTAATTTATTGATCATTCATTTGTTCCCAAAAATATGCTGAGTATGGAGAATAAAAATAGAAGTAAACCCAGTAGCTACCTTGAAGAGCTTGGTTTTCTCCACTTTCAGTCCATCCCCCCAGCTCTGAGAGAATTATGCTTCTAAACACAGATATGCCTCTCACCTGCCAAGAAACTTTCCTGCTCTTAGGACTTATCCTGGCAGGAGCCAAGACTATGCTGATGGATGGCTTGATAAAGTTCTCTAAATGTATAGTGATTTTTTACATGGAAATCATCTATTCTACATCTACGAAGGATGAGCGACAGAAAATGTATTTCAGCTGTAGCATGAAGGCTATAAAAGAGATGTAGGGAATATTTGGCAGGCAGTGAGATGATTTTGGGGGCAGGTTATAGAAGCTCCTAAGATGGAAACTTTTCTTTTTAACTTCATTCTGCTTGAGCAGTTTATACCAGCATTTCTCAAAATATGTTCTAGCATCATATAGGTCATTAAGTAAGGTTACTCTAAATAAAGATCCTGCATTTCAGAAGCACTAGGTTTAGAGAAGTTCAATATATTTTTCTTTACTGAGGGACTTCACAAAACCTTTACTGTGCTCTAAGCAGCCTTTTGAGTTGTTTTTTTTTATTGGAGTAAAATTGCTTTACGATGTTGTGTTAGTTTCTGCTGTACAGTGAAGTGAATCAGCTATATGTATACCTATATCCCCTCCCTCTTGGACCTCCCTCCCACCCCACCCCCATCCCACCCATCTAGGTCATCACAGAGCACCGAGCTGAGCTCCCTGTGCTATACAGCAGGTTCCCACTAGCTATCTGTTTTACACATGGTAGTGTATTTATGTCAAACCTAATCTCACAATTCGTCCCACCCTCCCCTCCCCCCCTGTGTCCACATGTCCGTTCTCTACATCTGCATCTCTATTTCTGTCCTACAAATAGGTTCATCTGTACCATTTTTCTAGATTCCACATATATGAGTTAACATACGGTATTTGTTTTCATCTTTCTGGCTTACTTCACTCTGTATGACAGACTCTAGGTCCATCCACATCTCTACAAATGACCAATTTCATTCCTTTTTATGGCTGAGTAATATTCCATTTATATATGTACCACATCTTCTTTATCCATTCATCTATCGTTGGACATTTAGGTTGTTTCCATGTCCTGGCTATTGAGTTTTTAAATGGGGTATGTAGTAAGTGGCATTTCTCAAATTTATTTGAATTTGGAAACTTTTTTAGGGCCTTCTTGCAGGATCAGTGTTGTGATAGCATGTTCTGGGAAGTATTGACTTGGAGATATCAGGGCTGATGGCTAAGTGAATTTTGAGAGTCCATTCTTGAGCAGTGTTTAAACACTTTCTTGCTGCCATATATGTACCTTCAAAAACAATAGCCACCACCACAGCATCAACAAAACAATTTTCATATTATTATCCCTATAGCAATACCACCTGAAAAAGTGAGAGGTACAGCCTTGGAACAGATTCCTGGAGCCTTGGTTTTCATCAGATTGAGGCTGTAATTAGAAATTTGGATGTGGGTATTTGATGCAATGACTGTGACGGCTAAGGCTCATGATGGGATGAGGATACTGCATGGCCATCCATCAAATGCCATAGTTTGGGGAAGTGAGTATTACCTTGAGTAACTGATTCATCCATATATGAAGTGACAGTTTTCCAAGTGAAACCAAAGTGACATGGCATGTATCTCTGCACATGTAGTACTCCCTGTAACTGGAGAAAGCTAAAAATTGTATCTTTATTTGCTTCACTGTTGATTTAAAGAGAAGGTGCTTGACAGAGTACCTCTATGCCTTACCTGAGTGGAAAGCGAGCTGTCCTTCCCGCAGAACGTAAGTCCTTTCATGGAAGCTTCTTGTAGAAAGGCTGGAGGACAGAGAAAAGACTTCCTGGAGCTTCATGATAAGCCAGTGTGTGACTGTTTGATAATAAATGGTTGCACTTTTGGCAGAATTTCATGTAAAGCCTGCTTTCATTTTTGTGTCCTGTCTGGCTCTGATTGCCAGAGGCCAGCAGTATTTACAGAAGGACGGCAACTTTCCATGGCCAAATTGGCCTAGTCAATTTGTGACCCAGCCCCCTGGCATTTGGTATTAAAAAGCGATTAACTGGGAAGAACATTTATTAACATCAGCCTCCCTGGCATTGCCCTGAAAACTGTCTCCATTCCAAGGCACCACAATCCCTTTTGATGTGGGTGACTTTGGCCAGTGAACTCTAGTTTTCTGCCTGTTACAGATTTGGGTACTCACTCTGACAGTGTCTTTGCTTGGGGAATAAGTCAATGCCAAGGCTTGTTGGAGAAACATTTTCACCCTTTGTTTTTCTGTCTAGAAGATTTTTTTCTTTTACCTTGTAAGAATTTCCCAAGGGAAAAATGACTCTCAATTAGTGATACATGGTCAAATTCTTGCTTTTATGTCAAGCCTTATATAGATCATATTATGCTGCTTCTCTCTTAGCTACACTTTAGAGATTTATGCTGTTGCTGTTTGGTAGAAAGCAGGCCTAATGAAAAAATGATAATAGGTGTTGGAATGTCTGAATCTGGAAAATTACAAGTATTTGATACTATTTTAAAACCTAGAGCCTTTGTCTCCATCCTTTGTTACATTCATTAGTCCATTAAATTTGCCCTTTTAGGCTGTGGTAGTTAGGCTGTTCAGTTAAAGGTAAGGGAAGATGCACAGTTAAAGGTAAGGGAAGAGCATTACTTAATCATGTCAGTTACTTGTAATAAAGAGCTTTTAACAACTTTGATAAAAAAAGACGATCCACTAGGCTGTTATCACCATATGTTTCAGAATCAGGAAAGTGGGTCTTATCCAATGAGATCCAACCTATTTTGATTATAGAAGGTATTTTAATTTTGGATGAGTACATTGATGGAAAACAGGAATCAAATCCATTATTCATAGCAGTTACTTCAGAAGCTCAATTGGACACGTAAAAATCCCTTTTTTTAGCTGTTAAGAGAGAAGCTTACTAAATTTATTATTACTTTCATATCTTGTAACCTTGAAGTAAGCCAAACATCTCTCTGTAATTTGTTTGATAAAGTAGGATGAATTATAGTCTTTAAGAAATGCTGCTCTAAAATATTTGCATCTTTACTGTGTGAAACTGTGTGGGATTTTTGTGGTTCCTTCTCCTTATTCATTTTAGATTACAGAGGGAAGGGACTGTCCTCTGTGTGACAATCCCAAGTGGGTAGATGAATCATACTTCTGAGTGAGTGTGACTCACGGTGTGAAAAAGTAAAAATCTTGTCTCTTTCTTAACAGAAAATAAGTCTATAGCGTCCTGCTTTGGAAGGTTTTGGCAGAGGGACATCTTAGAAATATTTAAGCGGTAGTCATAGGTAGAAGACCACTTCTGCCAAGTGTGTATATTTTCACAGGAACAAAACTATTTATGAAAATACATCTAATTTATCCTCTGCCTGTTGTTTCCTCATCATCAAAGCTAAATTCACGCATGACTTCACTTGCATGGTTAAATCCATCCTGGTTCTTAATTGAATTCTTACAGAGGGAAAAAATTGGTTAACTGCACCAGCCTCCCTCCCACCTAAGGTCACTTTATTAAGTTATAGTTCTTTTTTTTTTAAGATTTTTTTTGATGTGGACCATTTTTAAAGTCTTTATTGAATTTGTTACAATACTGCTTCTGTTTTATGTTTTGGTATTTTGGCCACGAGGCATGTGGGATCTTAGCTCCCTGACCAGGGATCGAACCCACACCCCATGCACTGGAGGGCAGTCTTAACCACTGGACCACCAGGGAAGTCCCAAGTTATAGTTCTTAACCAGGAATTCGGCGGCATTACCTGTGTCATCTTTGTTTCACTAGCCAGAGCTGGATGCGGGGAGCATGATGGAAGACCTGGACCACTAGGTGGTGGCCTTTTCCCCTCTGTGCTCTGGACAGGCTCTGGGCACAAGACTGAGCTTCTGCTGACAGTTTTCTCTCCTTGGTCCCACAGGCCCCCTGTCCAGTGCACCACTGATTCTTCTCTGGACAGGGCCTCCCCTGAAGGCAGAGGTATCTAATGGGGGTTCTGATGCCTCCCCTCAGCTCCTCCTTTCTCCTGAGTCCACCCAGATAGCTTTGGTCTCAACACAGATGAACACGTAGCTCTTAGAGCTACACTACTGTTTTGATTTTCCATATCCACCCTCCTGAGCGAATACCTGATATAAATATGAATATCACAGATGCTACAAGAGTAAGTGGTTATCAGAGAAAGACAAATACTGTATGATTTCTCTTACATGTGGAATCTAAAAATACAACATACTAGTGGTTACCAGTGGGGAGAGGGAAGGGGGAGGGGCTATCGAGAGGTAGGGGGCTAAGAAGTACAAACTATTATGTATAAAATAAGCTACAAGGATATACTGTACAACACAGGGAATATAGTCAATATTTTATAACTAAATGGAGTGTAACCTTTCAAAATTATGAATCACTATACTGTACACCTGTAACTTATATAATATTGACCAGCAACTATACTTCAATTAAAAAATAAATTTAAAGTTTTTTAAAGGTTAAAAAAAAAAGGAATGAGTAAGTGGTTATCACAGTATTATATTCCTGCAAGATTTAGGCATAAACAGTTGAATATTAAAAATGGAGGTTAGAGCAATAAGCTCCAGAGCATGTGTAGATTTAAAATTTAGAAGGCTTTTGTCCACTCAGCTTATTCATTACGCCTCTGTGGTCACTAGAATATGAATGTTCTGTTATTTTCCTTAATAAGAGGGTGATTTCATCACAGTATTTGATTTCTTATGTCAAAAATAATCATTATCCCCCCTCAAGTCTTCTTAAATATAATTTTGACTTACAATTCAGTAACTAAGATCAAATAAATTATGTCTTCCCCTGTTGTGGCTGTGGACATGGACATGTCCGCTCTTCCAGAGGCTGGTTGTCAGAGTGAGTAGGTGGGCCACCTGCAACCATTTATTGAAACAGAATAATTGATAAAGAACCCACGTTCCATGCAGCATATCCTGCTGCATCCTGCAGATTGTAGAATACTCCTGTTGGCGTTTATCTGGCAAAGGGACTCAGCGGTGAGATTTCTGGTCTAGCTCAGCAGTGCCTTACTAGGTAACCTCCAAATTGCTGGGTCTTATCTGCTCTGTGGGTTTCTGCTACAAAACTAAGAGGCAGCAAAGGGCTGAAATCACCCCCCCACGCACACACTTGACCTTGCCTTGGGATCCCAAAGCCACATGGACTGTGGGGAAAGGACAGGCTTTGGGGTGAATCAGACCTCAGTTTGAAACCCTTGTTTCTCACTAATTGGATCAACTTAGATAAGTGTCTTAAGCCCTCTGAGCTTCAGTTTCCTCATCTATAAACTGGGGATAATTACCTACATCCTAATATTATCATGAAATGTCAGTGGGACAGTCTCAGTCAAATGTCTGGCGTATGGTATGTGCTTGAGAGATGCTTGTTTTTCCTTTACTGTCTACCATTTGCAGCTTACCAGGTGACTTTTATTTCCCCCTCTGCATGAGTCTGTCCCATAGCACATGTGTAATAATTTACACATTGAACATGACCTTAGAAGAGATCTTGTCTTGCCCCTACCTTTCATCTCTCTAGTCTTCCTCACTTTTTTTTTAAAATACACATGTTTCTAGTGCTTTTTCCATTTTTGTTCAGAACCACAGAGAGAGAGGAAGAAAGTTCATTCTCTACTTCTCCCATGTCTCCATAAATTCCTGTAATAGTTTCATTCTAATCAGGAAAAGTTTTATTGAACAACATTTTTTCTAATTTACTTAATTCCCTTACTCCTTACTAGTACTTGATTATTAAAATGAATGGTGACATTCACAGAAAAATAGACAAAATGAGAAGGCAGAGGACTTTGTACCAGATGAAGGAACAGATAAAACCCCAGAAAAACAACTAAATGAAGTGGAGATAGGCAACCTTCCAGAAAAAGAATTCAGAATTATAATAGTGAATATGATCCAGGACCTCGGAAGAACAATGGAGGCAAAGATGGAGAAGATGCAAGAAATGTTTAACAAAGACCTAGAAGAATTAAAGAACAAACACCTAGAAGAATTAAACAACAAACAAACAGAGATGAGCAATACAATAACTGAAATGAAAAATACACTTGAAGGAATCAATAGTAGAATAACTGAGGCAGAAGAACGGATAAGTGACCTGGAAGACAGAATGGTGGAATTCACTGCTGCAGAACAGAATAAAGAAAAAAGAATGAAAAGAAATGAAGACAGCCTAAGAGACTTCTGGGACAACATTAAACGCAACAACATTCACATTATAAGGGTCCCAGAAGGAGAAGAGAGAGAGAAAGGACCCGAGAAAATATTTGAAGAGATTACAGTCAAAAACTTCCCTAACATAGGAAAGGAAATAGCCACCCAAGTCCAGGAAGCGCAGAGAGTCCCAGGCAGGATAAACCCAAGGAGAAACACGCCGAGACACATAGTAATCAAACTGACAAAAATTAAAGACAAAGAAAAATTATTGAAAGCAACAAGGGAAAAACGACAAGTAACAAACAAGGGAACTCCCATAAGGTTAACAGTTGATTTCTCAGCAGAAACTCTACAAGCCAGAAGGGAGTGGCACGATATATTTAAAGTGATGAAAGGGAAGAACCTACAACCAAGATTACTCTACTGGGCAAGGATCTCATTCAGATTTGATGGAGAAATCAAAAGCTTTACAGACAAGCAAAAGCTAAGAGAATTCAGCACCACCAAACCAGCTCTACAACAAATGCTAAAGGAACTTCTCTAAGTGGGAAACACAAGAGAAGAAAAGGACCTACAAAAACAAACCCATAACAATTAAGAAAACGGTAATAGGAACATACATATCGATAATTACCTTAAACGTGAATGGATTAAATGCTCCAACCAAAAGACACAGGCTCGCTGAATGGATACAAAAACAAGACCCATATATATGCTGTTTACAAGAGACCCACTTCAGACCTAGGGACACATACAGACTGAAAGTGAGGGAATGGAAAAAGATATTCCATGCAAATGGAAATCAAAAGAAAGCTGGAGTAGTAATACTCATATCAGATAAAATAGACTTTAAAATAAAGAATGTTACAAGAGACAAGGAAGGACACTCCATAATGATCAAGGGATCAATCCAAGAAGAAGATATAACAATTACAAATATATATGCGCCCAACATAGGAGCACCTCAATACATAAGGCAACTGCTAACAGCTATAAAAGAGGAAATGGATAGTAACACAATAATAGTGGGGGGCTTTAACACCTCACTTACACCAATGGACAGATCATCCAGGCAGAAAATTGATAAGGAAACACAGCTTTAAATGATACAATAGACCAGATAGATTTAATTGATATTTATAGGACATTCCATGCAAAAACAGCAGATTACACTTTCTTCTCAAGTGCACACGGAACATTCTCCAGGATAGATCACATCTTGGGTCACAAATCAAGCCTTGGTAAATTTAAGAAAATTGAAATCATATCAACATCTTTTCCGACCACAACGCTATGAGATTGGAGATCAATTACAGGGAAAAAACATAAAATAAATGGTGTTTTTTGCACTAGACTGATATTTTCCAGGCATGCCTCCTCTAAAGTGCCTTTTAAAAGATTTTTGCTTTTATTTTTCTTTAAACATTTAAAACACACACTGAATGTGACACATATTTCCAAATAAAGTTATGAATTAGTTTATTCTCACTTTGAGTAAAACAATATGAGAGCTTCCCTCTTCACCTGATTTGATCCTGAAACAACGTAATTGTGTGCTCTTGTGAAGATAAGAAGTTTCAATCCCAGGATCTATTGTTGGCAGGAAGATTTAGACTATTGATTAAAAACAAATCAAACAAAAAACTCTGCAAAAAAATGAAGACCAGAACCAAGGACCAGAAATCCAAAGTGTCGTTTTATTTTTTTTCTTATTTTTATTTTTTTTATTTTTTTTTTAACATCTTTATTGGAGTATAATTGCTTTACAATGGTGTGTTAGTTTCTGCTTTATAACAAAGTGAATCAGTTATACATATACATATGTTCCCATATCTCTTCCCTCTTGCATCTCCCTCCCTCCCACCCTCCCTATCCCACCCCTCTAGGTGGTCACAAAGCACCGAGCTGATCTCCCTGTGCTATGCAGCTGCTTCCCACTAGCTATCTATTTTACATTTAGTAGTGTATATATGTCCATGCCACTCTCTCACCCTGTCACATCTTACCCCTCCCCCTCCCCATATCCTCAAGTCCATTCTCTAGTAGGTCTGTGTCTTTATTCCCGTCTTGCCACTAGGTTCTTCATGACCTTTTTTTTCTTTTTTCCTTAGATTCCATATATATGTGTTAGCATGCTGTATTTCTTTTTCTCTTTCTGACTTACTTCACTCTGTATGACAGACTCTAACTCCATCCACCTCACTACAAATACCTCCATTTCATTTCTTTTTATGGCTGAGTAATATTCCATTGTATATATGTGCCACATCTTCTTTATCCATTCATCCGATGATGGACACTTAGGTTGCTTCCATGTCCTGGCTATTGTAAATAGAGCTGCAATGAACATTTTGGTACATGACTCTTTTTGAATTATGGTTTTCTCAGGGTATATGCCCAGTAGTGGGATTGCTGGGTTGTATGGTAGTTCTATTTTTAGTTTTTTAAGGAACCTCCATACTGTTCTCCATAGTGGCTGTATCAATTTACATTCCCACCAACAGTGCAAGAGTGTTTCCTTTTCTCCACACCCTTTCCAGCATTTATTGTTTCTAGATTTTTTGATGATGGCCATTCTGACCAGTGTGAGATGATATCTCATTGTAGTTTTGATTTGCATTTCTCTAATGATTAATGATGTTGAGCATTCTTTCATGTGTCTGTTGGCAATCTGTATATCTTCTTTGGAGAAATGTCTGTTTAGGGCTTCTGCCCATTTTTGGATTGGGTTGTTTGTTTTTTTGTTATTGAGCTGCATGAGCTGCCTGTAAATCTTGGAGATTAATCCTTTGTCAGTTGCTTCATTTGCAAATATTTTCTCCCATTCTGAGGGTTGTCTTTTGGTCTTGTTTATGGTTTCCTTTGCTGTGCAAAAGCTTTTAAGTTTCATTAGGTCCCATTTGTTTATTATTGTTTTTATTTCCATTTCTCTAGGAGGTGGGTCAAAAAGGATCTTGCTGTGATTTATGTCATAGAGTGTTCTGCCTATGTTTTCCTCTAAGAGTTTGATAGTGTCTGGCCTTACCAAAGTGTCGTTTTATGAATGCTCTTATTTTAATCTCCCTTCAGCTCTGTGTTCATTAGTGCATCTGGCAGAGCTCCTCAGTGAAGAAAGCTTGGCGTGGGAAAAGCAGTGTTTAAATTGGCTCAGAGAAGATAGAGTGTACAAATCTACTTTTGTCTCCGAGGAGGTATAATTTCTTCATTCATTTCCCCTTTAAAAATTTTTTCCATGTGCATTTATGAGTAAGTTTTAGGGCACATGAAAATGAGGAAGTGATATCACCAGCTTGAACCGAGGAGGTGTGGGTTGGCACCTATGCTCTTGAGATCCTGAACCAAAGCTATTTTCTCTCCCAACTTGGCTTATTTTGTTGATTTCAGACCAGGGAAGAAAAAAGCTGCAAGTGGTACCTTTCCATGCTTACATGTGAGATGTGAATTGTGTTTTTGTCATGGGTGGACTGTCCTTCAGCCTCTCGTACTGTGGCACTGTGGCCACTGGGCCTGACTTAGGGTCCCGGTTGACTATATAATCATCAAGGAATTTGGCAGTTGCGACTGAGGCTCTGAGAATCAGCTTTCAATTTTTCTTATTCTCTCTACCCCTGAGACTATCCCAAGATTCCTCTTGCCTCCTGTGTTACTGAAATGGAATTCAGATTCTAGATCTTGTTGGAATCATTAAGAAGTGGTCTGTTGCATTTTATATTTAATAGCAGTAAAAATTCAAAACTTTCTCTTCTCCAACAGTTGAGAGATTGGTCTCAATATCATTTGCCAGATAAAAGCTCTCTTAGATTGGTATTTGTCTTTACTGTTTTTATACAACATTTAGAATTTTCTATAATCTCAGTGGCCTCAAAAAAGGGTGGTTCACCCAAGGGCTGAAACTTAATGGAGATACCACAATGCAAGGATGGGACCAAGTCAAGAGTGGTCTGGAGCCAGCTCCTAATAGCTCACAAAAGCCAGTGTTCTGACCCTTCTTTAGAATCCACATCTCTGCTTCCATCCGCACCGCATGCTCTTCCTCTGTGGTCTATTAGTCAGAGCCCTGGCAGGATACACAGTGTACGGCCAATGGGGTGATTGAAGAGTTTATGAAGGGACCTTTGCAGTGATGTGCACAGAGTGGAGCTAACATGCCAAGGGACACCTACCAGATGGCCTGAAGGGTCAGAGGAGGGAACTGTCACCAACACCAGGTGAGAGCTGTGACCATGGAGAGGATCCCCAGACAGGAGCTGTGCCTGGAGACAGGCAAACTGAGCCACTGTCAGACAGACGTGAAACAGGGAGGGGCTGTACAATTCAAAGGAAAGTATAGACAATAGTGAAGGTCAAGTAGACAAGAGGGCACCCCAGGGGGGAAAAAGAAGTTCAAGGTACATTTGTGCAGAGCTTAGACAGAATCCCGTTGCCCCAAACAGCCAAGCTCTTTCTCTCTCTCTACTTCTGGCTTGCCCCTTCCCATGCTGGTCTTGAGTTAGTGTTCTGAGACCAGCTCTCCATCCATTTCATGCAGTCTGTATTATCATCATTTGAGAGCATCTAAGGGCTTGTGTAGATTCAGAGCTCATGATGTTTTAAATAAACCTGAGCCTCTGATTTGCTCAAGTGGAGACTCACCGATGCATTTCCTCTAGACAGTAATAGGGGTTTGGGGCTTCAAAAAATTCTTAAAATATACAGAAGCAGCACAGGGAGAGCCCAGGTTCCATTTTGCAGGAAGGAGACCTGAAGTCCTGTGCAGCCCTGAGGAAAGTTTCTCACAGAAATAACGCAATACAGTTTTGCTGATTTGCAGTTGCAGCTATTGTGAAGGACCCAAAGGTCTCAGGCATTTGAGTTTACAACAAGGATAATAATATTCAACTCCACAGAATTGTTGTGAAGATTAAATAGAATTTTTAAAACTGGCATAAGTTTGGGTTGCCTGCTTCAGGGTGGCAATTTGGGAGTCACTTAGCAAGAGAATGAGCCTAGCTCACTGCCCAGCACCCCCAGCTGAGAAACTGGGATTCAGAACAAGAGATGAGGCAATACTGTGCAGTCAGATAAAGCAGTGGGGATTTAAATTGATTAAATAATTTGCCTTCCTCAATTAAAAAGAATTTCCATAATAATAATAATAGTGATAAATTATTGACTATTTTAATACATTGAAATATTCACAAAATTAAAATTGAATTTCAATAATGTGAAAGATGTCACTTTTCCTAAGCAGAAACGTCCCACGACCTCGCGAGACCAAGTAGTAGTTAGTAGCAATGAATGCAATTAGAGAGACATAGAAGGTATGCATGTATCCTGATTACAAGTACCTCACTGCTGTCAGTCAGCTCTGTCAGACCCTCGTGAGATACTTTGGATGTTCAAGGACTTCTCACCCCAAATTAACACTGCAAATACTGTGTTTCAGAGGGTTACCAAAAGTGCAAGTTTTCCTTAGTGAGAAGTCTCTAAAATGAACCCCAGTGATGTATATGCAACTTCCGTCACTAATCTTTCTTATTGCAACACAGTTTGCTGAATGCCAATTATGTATGTGCCAGGTATCTGGATAAATCTAAGTGAGACAGTGACTCCCATCAAGGAAGGCATAGTCTAATGGAGGAAGTAGAGCCATAAACAGATGAGAAAAGAGGGCCTGGTAAGTATGCAGCCCTGCCAGTTGTCAGCTTGGAAATGCCTTACTCCCAGGGCTGAAGAGAGAGCTTTACTGTCATCAGCGTCCCTGAAGCTGATAAATTAGATGCAGACAGCTAGAGTCTAGAGCTGCCAAATACATCCTTAGGATTGAAATATAACTGTGCTCTACGCAGAACTGTAAGGACATGCTGAATGTGCTGTATTATTTATCTGAGACCTGTTTAGAGGTGAGAGAAAACACGATGATAGGAATGATGGTAATAATTACTATAATGAGGCCTGTTCTCTGCTGCTGTGGAAGGCAGCAGCCTGCAGTAGATGTTGTCTGGGTTGAATGGGACAGGGAGGCATCCTCTTCTCATGACCACTCATCCACACACTGCTGGCCACGTGCACATGCATGTATCTGTGTGTGTGTGTGTGTATCTGTCTGTGTGCTTGTGTATGTGTCCTCACCTATGACTTGTTCTTTGAAAAGGAAGCCAGGAGTCGGAAGGGGGTGGGATAAACCAGAAGCGACCAGGCTAGACTCAGATTCTGGAGCTGGGGCTCCTGTGAGGTAATTTATGTTTCTGAGAAGCTCACTGCTTTTCCATTAGCGGCTCGCTCAGATGCGTGACTGTGCCGATGGTGGCCGCGTGATTCTCTGGGCGCCCTAAGAGGTATGTTAAGGGATTTTTATCTCTTTGCAGCTCAGGGGAATGCTTTTCTGTATCCTCCCGAGCCAGGAAAAAAGTCAAGCCTAACACCTATCAGAGTGAATCTATCACACATTTTTCCTACAGATACAATAGGTATCAGTAACCTCTTTTTTGTTTTTGATCATCAAATTAAAACTCAGAGAAGTAAATTAATTTGTCTGAAGTTGCGCAGTTAATCAGACAAATAATGTGTATTATTAATGGCTGTATTATTAGCTGTTTTAATTCTCATGTCTTTTCACCCCCTAGTGTATTTGGAATAAATTTTTCATTTGCCTCTTTTCCTAGAAATGAATGCACTCTGTGTACTTTGGAAAATGCCACACATTTTCTCTTTTTCCCCCACTCATATTTTATTTGCGTTTCATCTGTATCTGTTAGGCTGAAATAAGCTATAAATTATTTAGCCAACTTTGTCACATCTGTGATCCACAGGACACAAAATTGGATTCTCTCCCAGTCTTTCTCATTCTAGGAAATTCAGCCATGTTCATGACATATTTTTTCCCTAACTTTACAACTTTCTGCTTGGCTGATCAACTTACAGTTTAAAGAAATATATTCTTGAATATTTTCTCTCTCTCTTGACTGAATGGGGAGGAGAGAAGATTATCATCAGTTTAATTTGAGACTCAAGAATTTTTTTCATGAATATTATTTTTCTTGAGATAAATAGTGAAACTTCATTGAGTTTGGGCACTGTGCCACTGTCTTCAGTTGAATGTTTTGAAAACAAAGAAAAACACTGCATAAGACAGCCCCTCTGGTAGCAATGCGGAGTGGTAGCCTCTAAGCTCACAACTCCAGTGACGTGGGCTTTCTCTCTGATCAAGAAACCTTTGTGTTGATCCAGCTGCGCTGAGCTGTGAGCCTCACTTACCTCATTTAATAGTTGAGGCAGGGAAGGGCTAATTTCATTCCTGCTCAAGGTGACTAATGGTGGCAGGGCCACAACTGGAACATGGACATCAGCTTCTGGACACTGACTTGCTTTTCTTTCTATGCGTGTGGGACCCTTTACTCCATCCTTGGTGCCTGTAGGTAAAAGTCAGCTCCACACAGAGCATACAACACCCTGATGGTTTGTCACCTGCCAACATGTCCAGGGTTATTCCCTGCTTTGTACATTTTGTATCTTCTGCCCGAATGCACCTCGCGGTGACCTCCTCCCCCTCCCCAAGCCCACCACATCTACCTTGTGACCATTCATTCAATTTTCAACCCCAGATTGTCCCCTCCACCAGGAATCCCTCTCTGTCCTCTCCCCTTCTCACACCCAGTTTTCTCTCTCACATGGAACATTTATTCATTTATTGATTTATTCAACAAATATTTCTAAACACTCACTAAGTGCCAGGCACCGAGCTGAGCACAAACCACACGCCACTGAACACAACTGAGCAGCTCCTGTCCTCACGGAGCTTAGAGTCTGGGGGAGACATTAATTAAAGACAGTGAGCACACAGATAAACACGTAATCACAACTGGGATGAGGGCCAGGAAGGGAATAAAGGCCGTGCCTGGAGCCTGCAGCCCCATCTCTGCATCTCCAGCAGCGGCGGCAGCTCTCGGGACCGCCTGCTGCAGGGTCTCCGGGACTGGGGAGGGAGGAGGCCGAGGGGACCTCTGTGCTCCCCAGACACCCGGCTCCTCCCTACCTACTGGCTCCCCAGCTCGGGCTTCTGCTGAGTAAAGGCCGGAAACGTATGACACCACAGTGAGGAAGGGCCTTCGGTCAGGCAGCAAGGGGTGACACTGGGGGTGTGAAGGCGACGCCTCTTTCATATCCACAGTGAGGGCTGATCTCCAATAACCGCAATGAGGTGGGGAGGCGCCTCACTGGGTAAAACACGATCCAGGGACCTGGATGGTGACCTGGTCAGAATTCTCTTAACGCCTGCCCTTGTCTTAATGCTTAGGATTAATTAATAGGGGGTATTACATTCTCTTTACAAATCTTTCTGGGAAGACACATGAATACTTTTGTAAAAGTATTGCAGTTTTTGAAAAGTGTCCAAAAAAGTCAACTATCTCTGAAACATAAAAGTGCACCTATAAAAAGAGAACATCAATAATAGGCTCAGAGTTCATGAGCAACGCTTGACAAGATGCTCATTCTCTGGGATTTATTTTCAGCTTTGTCAAGAAATATTTGCCTTCATATTACAGAATTCTTATGAGGGTGTTTGTTCTTTTAAAAATTCTATAAACTTTAAATTCTTGGACTGAAATATACTCTGTAAACTGAAAGAAAAATCTAAGTTACAAAGACAGCTTGCAGTTTTTAAATATACTGAACTTGTTACTTCTCACCTGTTTTTTTCCTTCAATTTAAGTGGGTCATAGAAAATATAACATTATTGCATCCATTTGAGTTGAAGGCTTGTTATGCAAAATTTTTTCTTCTTCTTTCATCTTTTAATTCTAAAGAGTGTGGTTACTCTAGGTAAAAAATGAGATCATTACTTACGTTCCCTTACTTTTAAAGGAAATTGTCCAAATCACATTTGTTCATATGGAATTGCTCTTAGAAACTTTATTATTCAATATATTGTAGTCAGCAAAACAAAGATTTTAATAAAATCCAGGTGACAAATGTCTCAAGATGTTTGAAATCTTTTACTTTGTCTACTTAAAATATTAGTAGTTTGTAGTAGGGAATCTTATTTATGTTTTTGAGATTCTTTTGTTTAGTCTTTCACAATTATTAAAAGTAATAGGCTATTTAAAATGTTTATAAGAAAAAATTTAAAACTGTAACATGGAAAGTTCTATTTGGTTTTCCTCTTAAACTTTTTTTAAAAAGAAAAAATAATACCATCCAAAACATTTAGGTTTGTTTTAAATAGGCTTTCCTTCAAATATGTCTATTTGGAAATACACACTAGCTTTTACAGTGCCCATTACAACATATTATTAGTAATAAATAGAAATATTAATATGTTAATTATAAGTGACAAAAATCTTTACAAATTAATATATACAATGTAAGAGAAAGGTGTTCTGTCAGTTTAATGATTTATTGTAATGAATTTTGATTCCAAAAAATTCCATGGAATAAATACTTGCTTACTGGCTTATTTGGAAAGATGCTAAAAACACCTCAGCTCAAATGATCTCCCTCATTGGTGCCCTACATTTCACCATTTGCATTTAATTTCGTTCATGCTAAGCTTTGCCTCTCCTGGTGGGCTTTGTGTGGGTTTTTTTTTTCCTTCTTCTTTGTTGTTTTTGTTTTTTTTGCTTTTAATGTGTTCTGTTTCTGAGAGGACAAAAATTCTCCGTGATGCCTTAGTGAGCTTGATCCCACCCAGCTGCTTTGCTCCCTGGAATGAGTTGCCTGGGGGCACAGGGACTCTAAAAGGAGGCAGACCAAGAAGCAGGATGGCTGTAGGGCCAGCCCAGAATAAGGAGTAATGGTCACTGATCATGTTAGGCAAATAGCAGATGTGCTGGGTGGTAAATGTGTGTCAGGGGTACATGCGAATATTTCCATGAGCCAGAGGTTTTAGCCTGAGGGCTTTCTCTGATGAATTCAGCACACTAATCAAAAGGTTTACATTGGTCTAATTTATTCATTCCTTCAATGAGAAGTTGAAAATGAAAGAGATGGTTAAATGCTGACAGAAGTGGAATTAAACCCAGATTAATTTGTCCTCCACTATTGTGTGTTTCAGAGACTGGAGCACAGGGAAGTTTTGGTGGGCTTGTTGTTCCTGGTTTTCCCGTTCATCCCAGCCAGCAACCTCTTCTTCAGGGTGGGTTTCGTGGTGGCCGAGAGAGTCCTATACATGCCTAGGTAATTACTGCTCCTGGATTCCTCTTTACGAGACCAACACTGATGGCTCCAGAGAGACCGTTCTTTGTGTGTATGACAGATCTTTGCGGAGCTAAGGTGTTTATTACCCCAGCTTTAAAAACAGCCGAAGAGGAAGTTGGATGAGAATATTGACCAGAGTATATTCAGAATTTTAGCAGCAATCATTTACCACGACTTATTTGTTCAAGTATTTGTGTTTATTAAACATAATTATAGTAACTTTCTAGAAATATTTGTTGATTTGGATAAAATTATTAACTGTGTTAAGTAGCATGATTTTAATTAACTTCTACCTTCTTTCTCTCTCTTTCTTTGTTCTTTAATTTAAAAATAGGAACAATCTGAAGGAAACTTGTCCTTCAGAAAAAAATTGGTTAAAATTATAAAGGGCATTCAAACATGTATGATTACATAATGCCACTTAGCTCTGAATATTTGAATCATGCTGAAGCTTGTCTGTTCTCTTGTCTTATTCAAATGTCAGCATTCCAAGGCCGTGTTTCTTTTCAAAAGCCTGAAAATGTCCCTGAAATGGTTCTGCCGTTTATCCATTGTGTGACCTTCAGTAGCACATGAAGATTTTTTTTTTTGCACCCATGTTTGCTCATTTTTAAAATAAGGATTTTATTAAGCTTCCTAAAATTAAGTAATTTTACGAATTATACATAAGAATGAACTTTTCTCTTTTTAAAATTTTTTTTAAGACCTTTTTATTTTTTATTTTATTATTATTATTTTTTTGGCCACACCACGCAGCATGTGGGATCTTAGTTCACCGACCAGGGATCGAACCCATGCCCCCTGCATTGGAAGGCAGAGTCTTAACCACTGGACCACCGGGGAAGTCCCAAGAATGAACTTTTCTAAAAGGCAACAAAATAAATACAGTAAACCAAAATATTATCAGGAAATTATTCATTTTTATTTCTTCATTTTGAGTTAGAAATTTAAGTTAATTTTAAACTTAATTTAAATGAAATTAATTTAAGTATTAATAAAATTTATTTCATTTATGGATATTGAGTTAGAAATTTTAAAATGCATATAATTAGAAATGAATTTCATAACCTTCAATTCCCCCCAAAGTAAGTACCTAACAGCTTTCTTAAGACTTAACAGCATCTTGTTTTGACTTGGTTAAGGAGAGGGTGGCCCTTAATTTTCTTTATGTGTCTACAGCACAGTTTGGGAAGGAGATTATTTCTTGATAAAAACTATTTGATGAGGACAAAAATACAAAATTTCTTTGCATTCTATATTGCCTTAAAATAACAGGCTTACGAGGACTTGCCAGTACTGAGGAATATGGAGGGCAAAGGAGGACCTCAGTGTCTGTTCTAGATGTGTTTTTGCTTAGAGCAGCTGAGAGTGGCTTCAGTCAGGTTTTGTCTGTAGGACTCCTGATTCCAAGTGGAATCTGTATTTATTCTTCACTTAACAGATATTCACAGAGCATCTGTCCCAGGCATGCTCTACTAGAATCTGAGGCTGCAAAAATAAGTGAATCTCAGTTTTTTTCCCCTCAAAGAGTTTATTAACTGCTGATTAAAAACAAAATGGTATCTTCCACTCTAAACATTTAACAGATCTGGATATTCTTTAAAATAGTATCATACTCAGTAAACATTAATTGTATCAAAACTTTTATTGAACCTTTATTATATGTCAGTCACTATGCTAAACATGTTATATTTATTTTATCAGTTAATTCATGCTGTATGTGGTGGTTCACAGCATGTTCCTGCAGTCAGAGTGTGACATGAGTGTGATGTCACAAAGCCTCTGTTTCCTCATCTGTGTCAAATGAAGATAATAGCACCCAACTCAGTGAGATTTTAATGGCATTAAATGAGATGGTCATTTATAAAAATGTTTTGTATAAAAAACTTATAAAGTGCTTTAT
Source organism: Eubalaena glacialis (assembly GCF_028564815.1). Classification (NCBI taxonomy): domain Eukaryota; kingdom Metazoa; phylum Chordata; class Mammalia; order Artiodactyla; family Balaenidae; genus Eubalaena; species Eubalaena glacialis. The sequence goes on from NC_083726.1 coordinate 91,719,441, forward strand.
ATTGTACATGATCAATAAATAGCAAGTGTTATTGTTGATATCAGCTTTCTGATGTAGCTAATACCATTATACCCATTTTACAAAAGTAAAGCCTGGGCTCTGAGAGGTTAAATAACTTGCCCAAGTGACATAGCTAGTAAGTGGCAAAGCAGTGGACTAGAGATCCGTGTCTGCTGACAGATCTGGCACCTTCCAGGTTATATTGCTTCTCTGACAGTAACGTCTTAGTATTCTCCTCAATTGAAAAAGATGAAGAAAATATGAACATAGTAAAGTACTTTCAGCTCAACTCCATTTGGAAATCAGCGCTGGATACTTTCAAGAGTCCTGAGATCTGAATCCACAGCACTTGGGGTTCTGAGTGCATGTGTGGTAAGCTTTTCTAATCCGAATACAAAAGAAAATTTTTTGAGGAAATAAAGGGCTGGAAATTTAAACAAGAGGTTAAATTTCATTCTTCTGGAAGAGAGCCTTAGGTAAACATTATAGAAGCCCATAATATTGTCATCAACCATTTGTGAGCTCTCTTATTTAAAGTTAGGGATTTCTGTCGCCCAGGTAGGTGTGTCCTCCAAACACCCACAGAATCATGCCAGCTCTGGCTCTTCCTGTGCTGCCATATCTTCAATAGAACTTTTTGTGACTCCATTTCTTTTCTCTAAAACAGACAAAGTCATGCCCTGCCCTTTTTCCACTAGGAATAAGCTGATTTGGATTAAAATAAAAGTTTGAAATATAAAGAAAACATCAATATTACCAAGAGCAAGTGCCTGCCTCTCAGAACCTATTTGGATTTTGCTGCATTTGGCAAACTTGGTGCAGAGTCATCCAAAATCAATTTCAGGAAACCGGTCTTCATTAAAAAGATGGCTGTCCTTTTCTCTCCAAGTTCCCGCATCTATGCATCGTAGTGCTGATGTCAAGCACCCATCATTTTCCGAGGGTTTGTCTTTACTTCCCAGCGTCTCCTGGATTCATATCCATATCATCACTGTGCCCAGCCAGGCCTCTTTCCCCCTCCAGAGCTGTGGTCTTGACAGATGCCAAGGCCATGTGACAAGGAGGTGGAGGTGTCTCCTGCCCCTTAGAGATGGTCCTGGAGGCTGATGAAGAGGACACGTCACTAGTCCAGGTACACAGCTCTGAGCACAAACCTGAGAGTTTAACTCAAATTTTGGGGAACTGGGGTTGGAGGAAGCCGAGGAGTTTTTGAGAGAGCCATTGTACCTCTCACAAACCCCAGCCTTCCTTCACAGTCATTGTTGTAAGTAGCACCACAAGGGAGCCGTTTTAATTATGCTGCTGGATTCCATTGTTATCTAAGATTGTGCAGCTGAGTCAGAAATCAAAACCTATGTGGGGAAACTTCTGTGCTGTGGCTTTAGAGAGTTTCTAATGACTTCATCGGTGGCAGTTTATACATGCTGACAGTTTTCATGAAAATGGGGACTTTCTCCAAAAAAGATTTTACCCAGCAGAGACCAGCTACCCCCGTCTCAGTGGAGAATGGTAGACAGTTGGGTAAGGAGCTGCTGGAATCTTCCTCAGGGCTGCAGAGAATGTTGCAGACACTGCAGGCATTCCTTGGAAGGTGCCAGAGCACCAGGTGATGCCCGGTACATTTAATAAACCTACACGCTGGCTTCCACAATGCTGAAGAACGTGTCCAACCAAGCCTTTTATACACACGGGAATCTTCTCTGCATGGCTCTCCTTCCATTATTGACCTTGCCAAGAAAGAGCCATTCTCCATAGCATTCGTACCCAAGTGCTTTGAGGAAAACATGTACTCTGTGGCTTTCTTGAAAATTCAGATCATCATCTTTATGCAGAAAATCCGTGTTGTCTCGAAAACTTCAGCAAACAAGAGGAAGATGAAATAAAAAGCTCAGTTGGTAGGTGAACTTCCTACTCATTAAATGTTCAAGGTAAGGAGCCAGTTTCCAGCCTTGGGATCCCATCCATGAACACTACAGAGGTCATGTCCACCCTCACTGAAGCCCAGGCGAGTTTCCTATATTTTTGGTATTAAAATATCCCAGGGAGCTGGTTTGGCCATTTTACAAGAAAAGCCCAGAATGAGTCAGACCAACAGTGCTCTTTCATCCTCCGCCTTTCTGCCTGACAATGAACAAGCCAATTAAATCTTCTAGCTTCTGTTCTCCCTCCATCCTAACCTAGCACAGACCCAAAATATCACCTGCCTCTCACTTGCACTTAGAAATCTGTGGATAAAAGGGACAGAAATGGGCAATTTATTTGGCACTGCATGGCTTTAGGGTCAGAGTTTTACCACCAAAAGAAATTGGAATAATCTTTTCTTCTGGTGATAAATGCCAATTTTATGGATGTCCTTTTTGAATAGGCAGGAGAGTTTGGGGCTTAAATCATTCTTTCACAGAAGTTTTGATCTCTTATTCTTATCTCAAGAGAAGCATATAATTTAATGGCTACTTTTTTGTATTTTATAAAAACCACATTAGAATGCTTCAAAGGACTAAAATTTCTTAGAATCGATGAAGCAGAAATAGTTGTTGAGAGCTCTCAAATAAAGTTGTAGAATGTGATCAGAGATCCATTCACATGCCAGATTAAGGGTGATTTATTCGCTTCAGTGCCAAAGAGCAAATTCCTAAACTACTTTAAGAAAACATGAATGAGTGGAGACGGGAAAAGAAAGGACAGAAGTAAGTGAAGGCAGAACCAATCATGTGGATGGAACTGATCAAGAATAACTGGGACCACAGAAGGAGAAGTTAGACAACCTGTGTTTGAGGGAAGAAAGAAAATTTTTAAATGGCCCTACTCTTAGAAAGAGATGCCATTTGTGTGGTATAGTTCCTAAGCTAATGGACACATCAGACATGGAGAAATGGAAGACAAGTGACTCTTTTCCATATTCAATTTTGAGAAATACCTTCAAATCACACCTATTAATTCTAAATGGAATTTTTAATCTTACACAGGTTGCTATTGAAACAGTACTGCAGTATTTATTCCTCAGGATGCAAAGTGAGAAATGTCACCTCTGAAAGAACACTACCCCTGTTATCTGACTTTGGGGACCCCTACTGATGAGCCATCTATGCATATGCTCCTTCAGAGCTGCTGGAAGAGAGTGATGATGATTTGAGAGCGAATCAAAATTTTGCCAAATACTCAAATCATCAGAGAAATAATTTGATATCAATAAAACCTTACTTTAGCAAATCCAGTAGAAGGAGAACTGACCTGGGAATCAACACAGCCCAGTCTGTCCTGCGCTGTCTGGCTGTCCTGGGGGAATCATTTTCGTATCTGTAAAACCTGAGTGTTGGCCTTGCCCGGTAATCCCCTAATGTTGCTTAGACCTTCGTGCCACAGTTGTCCCTGGATTGGCCAAATTGGGGGGTGAGGAGAGAAAGAAAGATAATGCAGTGAGTTTTTCATAAAGTTAAATCTATTCATTTAAAAAATTATGAAATTATATGTTTCCTATATTTTTGGTATTAAAATATCCTTTCTCTTCCTGCATGATGAGAGCAGGAGGGGGTATACAGCCCTCCGTTAGTTCCTCCTCCCCCACCCAACTCCCTCCTTTTGGACATTTTGCTGGTTTGGGAAATCTGAACTCCAGTTACCATAGTGCTGCATGGTCTCGAAGGTCCCTGTCAGCTCCCAAGTTCGACTCTTTGTGACTTAGAATAACCTTGTGGAAAGCATGAATTTTTCCTCTTACGATGTGAAACACATATTCGTCCTGCTCAGTTTCAGCAAGATGCCCAAGTAGGGGAAGGGGGACTTGTCCCCTGGGGGGAGGCAGGAGCAGGAAGAAGTTCATCTGCCGTGAGGACAGGCTCTCTGAAGGGCCTGGCAGTGGGCACTAGGGGGCGGTCTGGGCAGCCCTGGTGTGGGGCCTCCTCCGTGAGCTGATGGGGTGTCCTCACGAGCAGCAGGCACGCGTGCTGCTTAGAGGTTCCCGTGGGCAAGCAGCAGTAAGGGGTATGTGCCAGTAGGAGGTAGGAGCCTAACCACTGGGGCGGGGCCACAGGAGCAGCGGCGGATGCCCCGTCCGTGGGGCGATGGTGCGGGCAGCTTATCAGGAGAGGCTGCAGCCATGACGACAGGTCAGACGTTTGTGTATCCGTATCAAGTCGCGGGGAGAGACTCAGGAATTGTGCTGAAGCCTAATATCTAAACCGGGCTCAGAGCACAGGTGAGGTTGCTCACAGGGTGACTGGTACTGAGTCCAGTGTGTCCCTCTGTCCCCCTACACTGGGTTTTCAAAAGTCCATTAAAGTTGTTCCTCAGAATACCATGGGGTAAGGATGGGAAGATTTGACTTCAATGTGTTCAGCCCCTTGAGACCTGAACTCAGAAGAGGAATGAGATCTGGGAGGTAGAGCTTGTCCGGTGAGGGCTGCTCTGCAGGGCAGTGCCCAGGTAGGGAGGGTCCTGGGGCTGCACGGGACTTGGTAACAGTCACCAGGTCATGGTGAGGGTGAGTGCTGTATGAGTGCTTCCTTCCAGGAAGGAAGCAGCAGGACTTCGCTGAGGGACTCAACTGACTGTGTTACAAAACTGGAGATTGTAGGTCGCATAGAACAGAGCAGTGGTGAGAATGAGTGAGCTGAGGGGAGGTCAGTGCGCTCATGGGCTGAGGATCAGTTAGCCAGTCTGTTGTGCTCAGTTAACTGTGCTCAGCCAATGGCACAAGGTGAGGATCAACTTGAACAGTTATTTACTAGACTGGAATCATGGCCTTAATGTTAGAGAACCCTGTTAGTTATAAAAGATGAATGTTTATGTCTGAGTCCTTAATGGAGAACAGCAAATGTCTTGGAAACCAGGATTTGAACGTAAAATTCGGAGAGTAGAATCTGAATTCAGATGAGACCAAATGGAATAATACATGTGCAAATTGCTGTAAGCTATGCTAGGTAATTGCAAGTCATTATTTCAGTCTGCCTTGTACAAATGAGGAGATTGGGTGAGTCAAAGTGGAAGGAAATCAAAGTAGCAGAGTATAGGCCTCTCCTTCCCAGCCCTTTTCCCCCTCCTCCTTCAGTACGATAAACCTCTTTGTTTCTTTTTTAATCTCATGCGCTCAAAAGTGAACAACCGCAAAGGAAAGAAAAAAGCTCAGCTCACGGACAATGAGAACAGATTGGTGGTTGCCAGAAGCAGGGAATGAGGGGTGGGCAAAATGGGTGAAGGGGGTCAAAAGGCACAAACTTCCAATTATAAGTTAAATAAGTCCTGGGCATGTAATGTTTAGTTAATAAGACTGTACTGTATGTTTGAAAGTTGCTAAGAGAATTAGATATTAAAAGTTCTCATCACAGGAAAAAAAAATCGTAACTGTGAGGTGAGGTGTGTTAACTAGAGTTATTCTAGTGCTCATTTTGCAATATACAGAAATATCAAATCATGATGTTGTACACCTGACACTAATATGACGTCATATGTCACTTATATCTCAATTTTTAAAAAAAGTGAACACCCCGAGCTTAGCAGGCTAGCATTCTGAAACATAATACTGGAGGAGGTTATGAAACGTGCCCCTGGGAGGGGAGGAGAGACTAGCTTGTGGGTGTCACACATCCGGTCACCTGCCTGGAGGGTGTGAATGGATTTAAGTGTTGCCATTTCAACCTCCCTTCCATTAAGACCCCTTGTCGTTATTAGTGAATCTGTTTTTTTCCTTTGCTCTTGGGTTCTGTGCTGGGAAATACATCTCAAACCAGTGACTTCTTATACAAATTTTAGTAATCTTAAAATATCCTCCCCACTCTTTTAGAAACCTGGATTGTCTTGCCCTCATGAGAGTTGGGACCACCATTTTGTATGTTTGTGTTTTCTCATAATACCCAGAACAATAGATGCTTCATTAGAGAGTATTGTAGAAAATTAAAGAACACTGGACATATGACACAGCCTGTATAGTCAGGTCTGTGTTAGTATAGGGGAAGAGACGAGGGGATGGCAACAACTAGTGAATTGTCCATTAATGCCTTTGCTTCAAAAGTGAAGATGCCTGGCTCTAGAATATGGTGGTTTATGGAAGAAGAAATGGCAGAATTCAGGTCCTAGAGCTGAGTATACTGTACAAGGGTTGAGAAGGTTGTTTTTCTGACTTTTTAGAAGTAGATTCAGAGTGACTTGGGAGGAGGTTGGCTTTGGCCAAAAGGCCTCTCAGGCCCAGATGGAAAATTTGGTTGTGGCTACTGGAACCAGGCTGAGAGGGAAGTAAGCCAGGCTCGGATGAAGGTGCCTGCGAAGGGAAACACTGCACCCTGAGTATGGACAGTACTCCTGGTGATAAGTCATCTTTGGGCTCGACTTGGATTGATTCATTTTTAAGTTCACTTTTGTTTCCATGTTAGTTTCTGATACCTTCCACCGCAATGTTCAATCACACTTAGGAAGCAGCCCCTCTTACATGCTGGTGCTTAGCCTGCAAAAATGAATAAAACAGTACTCTATCCTTAAAAACTGGCCCGAACTTCCAAACAGTTAATGCTTTATTTCTTATCAAAGTTGAATACAAAAACTTCTTCATTATGCATTAATTCACCTAAGAGTTTATGCTTTGCATTTCCTTCACTTTCACAAAGATAGAATAGAGAAAGATTTGAAATGGATCTAAGGGAAGATTTACTTAGTGCTTTTTGTGAAAAAAGGTTTATGAATGTTCATTAACTTAAATATGTGGCCATATGTATTTCACATATGACCAGTGTACCTCATTTTCTGCAGTATTTTGTTCTATAAAAATGATGTATGAGTCATACCTTTCAGAAGCCAACAATATCATACAAGGTATTTTGAAATTTTAAGGGTGTTCTTGGTGGATGCTCTTAAAAGACTTACAGTTGTCCTGTAAACTAGACAGTTTGGGTCAATCTGGACTTTGATAAACTAGGTTTCTTGAGGTGTATTTACAGATCTACCACATATTTTATTGATGTAGTAATACACACATGAACACATAGATACTGCCCTTGAGAACACATACCTTGTATTCAGTTCACAGAACACACCCACATATATTATTTCATATACTCCATGCAACAACCTTTCAAGGTAGCTGCATTTTAAGCTGCCTTGAAGGCAGGCAATATTTAGCCCTTGTAATACAAACAACTAAGGCCTGATAAGGCTCTGTAAGTAAATCTGTCGTACAGAGCTCACCAGTGTCAGAGACGAACCCAGCTCTCTAGACCCAGTTCTAGACTCTTTATTCTCCTTTGAAATCCTTTTCCTCACTGCAAACCCCCAAACTTAAAGTCTGCGCTAGAACACTTTTGTTCCACTGCACCTAGTAGTGCTCTAGTTACCTTAGGAGTTACTACATTTACAGGAGCCAGAAACAGAGTTATCTGTTTCCACCTGGAATACATGTAAACTTTGCACATTTTCTGCCTTCTACTCTATTTAGCAGAAAAAAATGCCCCAATAATATTATTATTATAACATAATATTAATGTTATTTATTGTTTGGTGTGTATCATCAATTGTGCACAGTGTAAAATTATTATTCCCTTTTACAAAATAAGAAAATTAAGAACCGGGTAATAAATAATTTGTCTGAAATCAAACAACAGTAAGTGTCAGAATGGAGAGGCAAACGGGGTTTTTTCTGATCCAGACCCTGCCTTACTTACCACTGGAGGTCTCATAAATTTTAGAGCTGGTAGGTGAGCTAGGAGGTTGAGAGGAAGCATGTCATCTTCAAAGAGGTAAAAGAGAATTAGCAGGCTCTCAGAAGGTGAAAGCAAAGGCGTTTTTCTCCCAGTTTGCTCCATAGGTAATGCCGAGAAAAGAACAGAACAAATCTATTTACAGAGAAGTAAATATAAAGAAGCTTTTCATACCCAGCCCAGCACCCCTAGGATGGGGAGCTAAGGAAATGCACGAGAGATACCTTTTTCTTGGAATGTGAATAAACTCTCACATCCAAATGCATTCAGTCTTCTGGGAAATTTCCCCATCCATCAAATGTTTGGGATAAAAAAGAAAAGGCAAGAAATGGGGACACTAATGAGTCTGGGCTCACAGAAGCCGCCGGCTTCCAGGTTCAATCTGATCTGAGGAGCCACCATTGTCTCCCTGGGTCTTCCTGTGCTGTAGCGTCAAACACCTATTTGGGGCTTACGGTTCCAGGGCTTTATTGTTTAACCATTTGGGGTCAACATTCATGAGACCAGAATAAGATCTGAAGGTCAGATAATTTGCCAGATGGGGAGTCAACAGATCAACATGAAGTTCATTAGGGACATGTTTCATTTAAACTATCTAAAGTTGGGAATTTTTTAGAGTAATAAAATAGGAAGAATGTGTCTGTCTTGTATCATTAATGCTATTTATAGATACTCTCAGTGGGTTGTTTGAGCTTGTTAAGTTAAAAGGTAGAATTTCAATTCTACTTAATAGCAAAAAACTTCTCTTTGCTGCATATAATTAAACAAAAAGTGAAGCCATAACGAACATCATAAAATGCTTGGCCCAGTCATAGAAAATTATCATCTCTCCAGGGTTGATGTAAATGGGAAGGGAAAATGTTGTTCTCTTATCACTTAAGAGCATGAAAGTACATTTGTACTATTTACACGACGATTAACAACTCACAAAGTTCTCAAACAACAGGTTTAGACATTTTCTATTCAACTTTGAAAGGACAGACGTCGTTGATTGATATTTCCTATTCAATTCTCTTTGGATTTGCATGTTTTAAAGGGGAGATGCAGCTTTCTTTAGTTTTTGTAAGCACAGTGGGCTGAGCAGCTTGTCAGTAAAATCCATTCCAAATTGGAGATCCCTGTGGCCTGTGAACAAGAGATCATCTCTGTGCTGCTTTCTCTGGGACAGCCGTGGTGCTTCTCAAGCGTGCTTTGAAAATGTTTCTCGGTACTGAGCTAAGCCATTCAGCAGCCAGCTGGGCTCTTGGTTCTCCAGGTTATGATGTTGTCAATTGTCAGTGGTTTACACTGACTCCTTAGGGCTGTCTGTGGAGGTCTCTGGTCAGAGCCCAGATTTTCCTTAACCAGGTTAAGCAGGCCAAACTGGAGTCTGGTTTCATTTCCCTGGAGGCCAGAAAAGTACGTAGTTTCTCATTTGCTTGATTTTCCACTTTCAAGATGAGGACTTGCCCTGCCCCAGTAATGGAGAGAGCAGTCCTATCCCCCTGCAGCTGAGATCTGCAGTAAAACAGATGTTGAAAGATGAAATGTCATAATAGAGAAGCACCTTAATCTCTGATATTGTGTTCAAGTTTTTAAGAATGTGATACCCTCTAAGAAATTTGCAAACCTAAGTGGAGATGATTTTATATGGCTTCACATTTCTTTAAACCATATGTCAATACAAGGACTTCTGAAAAAAAATGATCATGTTACTTGATCCTGATGCCTGTGCTGAGTGGAAGGAATGGTATTCTCCTTCGTTTCGGCTGTAGCAGGGCTCAACAACTGTGGCCTGTGAGTGGAATCTGGCCCATCGCCTGTTTTTATAAATACATTTTGTTGGAACACAGCCATGCCCATTTGTTTACATACATGTCAATGGCTGCTTTCCTGCTATGAAGATAGAGTTGACTAGGAAGGACAGAGGCCATATGGCCTGAAATATTTACTCTCTGGCCTCTTACAGAAAAAGTTTGCCCACTCCCGAATTATAGCACAGCGTTAGGGCCGTGGGACTTCTGATCTGACTCTACTCCTAGCTTTTGGAGCTGTGGGCCAGTTATTTAAGTCCTCTAAGCTTTAGTTTCCTCATTTATGAAGTGGGATATACTGAGGATTGAGTTTTTTAATTAGATAATATATTTAAAGCCAGTACTATCCTTGTTCCAGACCCTACAAATATTGGACAGGCCCACATAGAGATCTTAGCACAGTGCCCGACACGTAGGGAGCACTCAACAAACATGCAGACGTATAAAATAGCTGATTTGGTTGCTGTTATCTTCATTATCCTCGTGTTCTGCCACTTTGTGGCCGTTGCTCTGGAGCTGTTGGAATCCCAGTATTTCCCTTCCCCACCGCTCGGCCAGATGGCAGCTGTTTCCTACGAGGAGGCAGTTAATGACCATTGAGATGTCGTGTATGGAGTGATTGGGAAGGAAGTAGGTGAAGCTGTGTGAGGAACACAGGAATCAGCCAGTCAAGGCAGAACCCCAACGTCAGGACAGCAGTTGGAGTGTGGCCTCTGGAATCCGGAATTCCGGGGTTTTTGTCTTTGCTCTACTGGACGTGAGCTGTGTGACCGAATTCAGCAAATGCGTTCGCCTCTCTTCTTCAGTGTCTTCAGGAGTTTAGTGCCGCTAACAGTGACCCCCAGGGATGTAAGGATGAACTGAGCTCCTGTAGAGAATGTGCGCGGCACATAAGATGTGCTCGATTAACATTGCTCCTGAGAGGTGCTGCTTTACGAAGACAGGGGGAGAGGAGAGCGGGCACTGGGGACCTAGGTGCCTGCAGGGTGCACCCCCTGCATTTCAGCACGCTCTTCACATGTCACCTTTTCAATGAGGCCTCCCCTGACCGCCCATATGAATATCTCACCTTCCTTCCCCTCTTGGTCTCCCTCCTTCACTTTCCTGCTTGATTTTTCTCCACCAGGAGAAATCTCCATCAGGATCACGTATCATATTTGGTGTGACCTACTCTGGGTCTTACTTGCTTGGTGGCTGTTGTCCCATCCGTGTGAGTTCCAGGAGGATAGGAATGATTGTTTTATCCGCTGATACATTCTTGGTGGCTGTAACAGTGGCAGGCACATGGTCTGTGTTTTACTCATAATTGTCTTTTTAGTGCTTAGCATACTGCCAGTCACATACTAGAGAGAGAACAAATAAGTAATTGAACAAGTAAATGGGTTATATTAATTTAGGGCTTCTTACAGTGTTAGTGTCTGACTAATATAGGATTTCTTTACACAAGCTTGCTTCATTGTTAAAATATTCTATAATAATTTGTATTATCATCTTTGGAAAGAAATGAGTTTTGACTAAAATACACACAGCATAATGAGTACGGACTAAATGTTTGTGTTTTTCTGAGGCCAGTGGGCAGGCAGGAAGCCTCTCTGCAGGTGCACAGATGATGCAAGGGACCACATTCCATCCACCAAGCCAAAGCTTTTAGAGATGTGACATCAATGTGCCAAAGCCCCACTCCGATAACGTGAGGGATTCTTCCTGTCTGTTGGGAAAGCTGAGCCAGAATCAGCATGAGAATCGGATCAATGCAGCTTGTCTGTGATAGGCTCCACGCTGTGAGGCTCAGAGCTGGCCTGTGGGAGGATCTTCCTTCAGCCTAAGGACTTTGGCCAGAATGGGGATATACTAGGCGGCACGTTTCCGGAGACCAAAACCAATGCCCCTTGGTGACCAGCATCCCTTCCAGGACCTGATAGTCCCCCCAGGGACTGTCTCCCACAAAGCCTCAGGGTCCAAATTTGAACACATGGTGCCAGCAGGGTTATACAATGTCAGGAACATAAGGGAGCCTGGGTCAGAGGGTCCAGTCAAGACCCAAGACACACAGGATGGACTTTTCTGGATGCCTGAGCTGCGGAAATTCAGGGCAATGTGAGCTTGCAAGATGAACCTGTTGTTCTCCACACTTGTGCCAGAGAACTAGCCAGTGTGCTGGTGGAGCCCATTTGAGCTCTAACGTGGAAATGTGTCAGACAGGGCGGGTTATGTTTGTGTTTTCTATCACAGGACAAGCTCTGTTTGAAAAGTTAGTTGCATGGGATGGAATACTCAGGGGCCTCCATCGCACCCCAAAGTCACCTGCTTCTCCGCCCTGTTTTCCAGCATGGGCTACTGCATCCTTTTCGTGCACGGAATGAGCAAGCTGTGCACGTGGCTGAATCGCTGTGGGGCTGCCACCCTGAGCGTGTCCACTGTGCTGCTGCTGCTGCTTTTCTCCTGGAAAACCATGAAACAGAATGAAATTTGGCTGTCGAGAGAGTCCCTATTCAGGTATGACTGGAGGAATAAAAGTGAATCTCTTCCCATTTATTTCTTTGCTGACGTATTTGTTTCCAAACAAACGAGGCAACATGGGTCTGGCAATATTTATTAATCCAGAAACGTTTTTTAGTAAAGTTTTAAATGGAAGATGTCATTTTATTTTGGGTTTTAACTTTAGTTTTTTAAATGGTATTATATAAAGTTTTACGGGAGCTCACTGTAAGTGAATTAATGAAGGTAAGGCTCATGGGAAGGTTTTTGGATCTGTGAATTGAGATGGAAAGTCTTGATAATGATCTGGGCTGTAAAATCAGCCATAAACAAAATAAGATTGGTCAGTAAGTCTAATTGCATTGTTCAGCTGAGTGAATGAGAAAGGTGAGCACACAGCAAGAAGGAAGAGAGATGCAGAATATTCCAGGACATTAAGTTTTGATCTGTAATCTAGTTGCTTTGTTTTGAACATTAATTGTGAGCAAGGAAATGAAAGACTTTTTCATCTCCTGGTAGGTTTTTATGTGGTGTAGAAGCTGTTTGTGAATATAACAATGCCAATTTATAGCCCTAAATTGTTGTAAAGTATAATACATCCTTTGGGTTGCTCATCATGCTGTGTTTCTGGGCTTAGTCTGTCTCCTTGATGTCACAGCCCTGGTGACCTTCACCTGGCCTCCCCGGCTCAGCCACACCTGGCCTCCCAGCAGTATTTCCCAGTCTCCCAGGGGTCCCCAGTCTTTGACTCCTTCCAGCTTCTGTCCTCACTTATGACCCAGTTGGCCAGTTCAGTCAATGTGGTTTGTATTTGGTTCCCTAATCAACCAGTACCCAACACTTACTCTTTGGAGGCAAACAACTGAAACAGAGTTGGAATCACTTTCAGAAGGAGAAAATATGGAAAGAGCATAGGAGAGCACACAGAATTGGGGAGTAGGTGAGGAAGCAAGCATGTAGCGGACGGGAAACAGGTGTCTGGATAGTCTGTCTTGAGGGGACCTGGACACCTGCAAAGGAATGAATGGAGGGTAAATGTACCCCAGTTTTCTCTCTCTTCACATCACAGTCCTAGGAAAAGAAAATCCTCTGACTAAGCCTGAGCTTAGGTCGTGTGCCTGCCCCTTGTCCCCACTAGGGCACTGAGATGACAGAACTGGCCAAAGACGCTCCCCTGACTTCCATGGGGGGAGTTAGGGCAGGCAGAGCCCCTGGGCTTCCACTGAGATGTCACAGCAAGAGGGAATTCCCCACAGGAAACCCAAGCACCGGAAAAGGGCACAGACTCTGGGCTGCCAGAAATGAATGAGTGAATGAACGAATGAAGGAGTAAGACAAATGTTCACTGTACTCCTCTGCCGTTTTAAAACAATATATCTGATTTTGCTATTTGGCAGTTTAACTTTCTTTAATAGAAAAAAATTTAGTCTGGCATGCATGCACGTCTTATCAGTTTATTTACTGTTACTATATCATTATCATTGTCACCATCATTACTTCAGGGGGTACTATAGGGACCTGTTGCCCTGTGGTTTTTTTTCTAGGAATTGTATATTACTTTTAGGCTTCAGATTCTGTTCCGTCCCTGTCATACCCCCCACTTCAGTGCAGTTCTCACAGACTACAATGGACTTGTTCCCTCTTACTGCCCACTGCTGAGGTCATTCTGTAAACACAGGGGCATGGAAGTTCAGGAATATAACTTCCTCCTGGTTTCTATTGGCTTAATTCATTTTTTCTTTCACTTTCAATAGTCAGTGCTTTTATGAGAAACTTTAAAATGGTTCTGCCCCGTGGAAATCCTTTCCTTGAATAAAGGTACTAAGATTGATTGTGTTTTCTAATGATGTTTACTGCTTAATCAGTGCAACTCTGAGGATGGATTTTGGCAGACAGCATTTTATCTCAAGGATAACAAGTTAGTGTTCAAACACTGTACAGCTGATGCCGGCGATTTAAAAAAAAGGGAAAACAGAAAAACAAAAAGCTCATTGACCTTGCATGCAGAGACTTCTGGTTTTTTAGATGGAAGCATGTAGGAAGTGAACAGTTGATTACTAAAACACAGGCATTCCACATATGTGCTTAAAGAGACTTTGTGTCTTGAGAGCCCTTTGGTGATCAAATGGAATTTTGTGTAATGTGCAAATCAAAGCTATCAATAATTTTTAGAAAACTTTACCTATTATAATTTATTTATGTCCTGGGAAAACTTTTAAGTATCTGAGACTTTAAGTTTATTCTTTTTCCTTCAAGACCAGATGTTTATATGTATTCATCTTTCCTGAATGATGTTCAAATCAGTTGAACATTTACCAAGAATCTTTGAGGCAAGATAGGATTAGTGGCTGGTGTGGAGTCTGGAATTAGGCTTTCTGGCTTTCCTCCAAGTTCTACCATTTAATAGCTGTGTGATCGTGGGTGAGTTACTTAACCACTCCATGCCTTAGTTTCCTTATTTTAAAATTTAGGAGTTTGGGATTAACATATACACACTACTATATATAAAATAGATAACCAACAAGGATGTACTATATAGCACAGGGAACTATGTTCAATATCCTGTGATAAACCATAATGGAAAAGAATCTGAAAAAGAATATATATATACACATATACATATATATGTATAATTGAATCACTTTGCTGTACACCTGAAACGAACACAACATTGTTAATCAGCTATACTTCAATTAAAAAATAAGTTTTAAAAAAGGAAAAATTTTAAAAATTTAGAATAATGATAGTGTCTATCTTCTGGGTGTACTGTAAGAATAAAAGAGTATGTGAAAGATGCATAGGGCAGTGTGATAAACACTGTGTAAGGCTTTCAGATTATTGCTCTGCACTGTGTTCTAGGACATGAGAGAGCAGTGGGTGGGGCGAGACACTAGAGGAGCCTGAAGTCTGGATGGGAGTCAGACACATGAACACATTTTAACGTAATGTAGCAGGTGGTAGACAGAGGCAGAGCAGGGTGCTGTGTAAGTGCAGGCAGGTGACTGGGACCAACCCAAGCCTTCAAGGACCGTTCGCTTGTAGGCCTGAGCTCAGTCTGGAAGGATAAGGAAAACCTAAATTAGCCATAATGGCCAAAACCAAGAGCTGGCCAACTAAGAAGAAGTTGCAGTGGTTCTAGATGAGGTGATGTCCTTGACAGAGGCCCTGTTTCTGTTTTCTCCTCTGTTCCAGACTTATCAACCCATTGACCATCCTAGGTCATATGGTCTCGTTGAGGCCTCTCTAATTATATAGAGTGGTTTTGCTTGGCAATACTATGAACGATCTTACAGAATATCTTAGGACAGACCTTTGTGTTAGAGAAAATCCAAATTTCAGTCAAATTCCAGGGTTTCCAGCTGAGGCCTCCTGTCACAAAAAAGATCCCACTGAGTGATGTCTTTTTAGGAGATACAGATGGACGTTCCCCCTCACAGCTTTGTACTTTTATTGGCAAAAACCTCACACACAAAAGCACAAGAACCCAGCACTTGTGTCTCATCAGAGGCTCAGAGAGAGAGCAGTTTGTCCAAGACGAAATCGCTGTGAAAAGTAGGTGTCAGGTTTGAACCCAAATCTGATATAAAAGCCAAAGAATACATATACTTCACCACACCTGTTTTTTGCTTTATGTTTTCTAACTTAAGCTAATCCCAATATAAACAGAGAAAGACAGACAGAGAGACAGAGACAGAGACAGAATGAGAGATGTTCATAATGATAGCTGCAAGGTACATTTTCTTTAATTCTCAGAACAGGAGATTATTCTGCTATCTAACCTGAGGAGAGGATAATTACATAGCTCCTAGTGACAGCCCAGACTTTTATATTTTGGTACCAAAATAACACAATTTGATGAATCTTTTCTTTCCACGCCCCCAAATCTTCAAAATACTTAGAAAGACAAAGCCAGCATGTTTTCTTTTGCACCCAGTTTGGGGTCTCTCTTAATCCCATTCATGAACTATTTAAGTGATCCGTGGACCACCAGTTAAGAATTTATGGCCTAGATCTTCTTCCCTCCCTGTAGGAAACACATTTCTCTTTCCGCCTCTCTGAATTGCTGAGCCAGAGAGATAAGCAGACCTCCCAGGGCAGAGAACATAAACCAGGGATTGGCAAATTCCTTCGTAAAGGCCAGACTGTAAATATTTGAGGCTTTGTGGGCCCTATGGTCTCTTTTGCAGCTGCTGTGCCATTGTCTCGGGAAAGAGGCTGAAGACATCTATGTAAAAAGGTAAACACATTGATATGTCTGTGGCCCATCAGGCCGTAGTTTGTTTACCAGTGAAATTCTAATGTTTCTAGTATCTTGCGGTACCTTTTTGGTTTATCAAACGTTGATCAACTTCAGGAATGATTCTGACCTTATATTGACCTTGGTTGAAATCTCTGCTCAACTACTTACTCAGTCTGTAACCTTAGAAAATGGTCTTAATCTCTCTGAGCTTCAATTTCCTCATCATATCGGAGGTACAGTAGTACTACCCATCGGATAGGTTGTTGAAAGCGTGAAAGGAGATAGCCCATGGAAATGGATGCTTAGCTCAGCGCTTGATTCAAAATGAACCTCCATAAGCACTGGCTAACCTGATTGTGGCATTGGAAACCTCAGGTTAAACAGGGTCACAATTGAGGAGAGCCATAAATTCTTACTTTCCTTTCCTGTTAACCTCTGGCTGAACATTTTTTTTAATGTTTGTTTTCTAATCAGGAATTTGGGGGTGATTCTCCTGACCTATTGTTCCAGTAATGCCAACAAAACAAACTGATGTTCTACAAACTTGGAGAGATACCTGATAGAAGTGGCTTGATATCTCTGTTATTTTTCAAGTCTTCTGCAAACGAGAGGTGTGAGGGAGAAATGCAAAGTGCATGAATTAAGATCCTGAGTTCAGAGGGAGACCTTAATTCATAATCCTTGTTGTAGTTATTAATAGGATTTGGGATCCAGCCCCATAACTTATGAATCCTACATTTCCTTATGGAGTAAATATGTGTAAGGCTGCACGTTCTGTTAAGACAGTTGGGATGACTCAATCACAGCATTCCAAAAGCAAACTGATGAGGCTGACCCCGGAAGGAGGAGCAACCTGGCCAGTCAGAGTGACCTGGAAAGTTTTGCCTTTGGTCAATTGTTTATTTTCCTTTTTTCACAAACTGTTTATTGTAAAATGAGAGACTGGAAAAACGTAGCAGTAAAATATCACAGAGAGAACGTAAAGGTCAAAAACAACAATGGGAAAAGCAGTGTGTTCTTAGGATTTCAGTTACTCCACCCATGCCTGCTTGCCTGCTACAAATATTATTACTTCCATCCTGCCATCACTGAACAATGCCCTCATCTTAGCAAGGACGCTTTTCCACAGGCTGAACTCGGGTGAAACATAGTAGAGCAACTATGCTAATCACACAGAAGGGAGGATCAATTCCAATAAATATGCCAGTTATATCTATGCTGAAATCAAAGTTACTTTAAAATCTCCCTGTACCATGCACTATTTAGTTCTGGATAGAAAAATCAGACACTTTCCTGTATAGAAATTGGATTTTTTAAAAAGCCATTACTATCATCACTCTGAACTTGGTCCTGCCCCCATGACATAATGTACTTTGGGTAATGTCCATTTGAAATGTTATATTAAAATTCTAGCTTTGTGTGTTAGCTGGTGAGCTTCACCATAAGGTAATTGAAGGAGATTGATGATTTCACTGGAGCACCCAAATGGCAGCATTTGTAAATCTTTTGTCTTGGGTCAGTCGGTTTCCAGTGAGAGGATTCCTCCATTCTCCTCCATGGAGTCCAATCCTGGCTTCCAGTATGCAGAGTTTTATATGGGTATAATGAGGTGAGGGAGATTCCACTGTTCAGAATATATATTTTCACTTAATCTACTTTGGAGGTACAGCTCTTCTGGCCCTCAGCTGTACCTGTTGTTCCTGATCTCTCTGATTCAACTTCTCTAGAGAGTAAACGTCCTGCCTTTTGCTGGGATGGGGAAAGAATAGAGGAAATAGTCACCTGGATATGCCTGGTGGGGAAGAGGATCTGGGGTCTAACTGCTCTTAATACAGATCTACAGCCCATCTGTTTCCAGCCACACCCCACACACAACAGAACATCCTAGCTACTGCCGTGCATTTGACATCACCATAACAGCTCTGTGTAAGTTGAAGTCTGCTGCTGTCATGTGATGTTGCCCTTGGGTTGGTTGCTAGCTGCCCACACTCCCTGTAAATTCTCTCCTCTGGAGAGTTCCTCAAGCACTTGGTCAGTGGATTTTAAGTGGAACAGTCTTTGCTGGTCCTAAGGGACTGGGCCTTTTTTTTTTTTGCCTTTGAACATTTTTATTTATTTCTTTTTAAATTAAAAACATTTTGTTTCTTGGTTTATAACGTTAAGGGGCTGTTATTTCAACAAAAATTCAACAAAGCTTACAATACCCTGACGTATTATCCTAACAGGTTTCATTTGTATGGAGTTCCCCTAGTGTTCTTACCTTTAAATAAAAAATTAAATGAAAATATGTCACCTAGAAGAGGAAGTGCATTTAAAGTTCAATTGCCCGGAAAGTAGGTTGTTATCCTTTCTGCTTCCTCTCTCTCATCACCTGCCCCACTCCAGCGTTTAACCCATGTAGGTTCTAGGAGCTTTCTTTCCAGACAGCCCCCAAACCCATCTACCTTCATCACTCCCCTGCCACCACCTCCTTGCAGGTGAGGCAACAGGGACTCTAGGAGCAAAGTCCTCGGGTCAGAATCCCATCCCTGCCAGTTACCAGCTATCTGATCTCGTGCAGGGTAACTTTGTGAGGCAGTTACAAACGACAGCAGGTCTTCCTCCTTGTGTCATCTTCAAAGCTTCAGTGTTACCCTCTGGGTCTCCCCAGGTATTCTGTTTTACCAGCTCGAGCACACTAACACACTGACCACTTAAGTAAAGTTTTTAACCTTTCTGAGCAACACCTCCTTTCCTTATCTGCAACTTGTAGAATAATTATACCTGTCTTTATTTTTTTAAAAATTAGCCCCGGCTTAGTACATGGGAAGCGTTTATCTCCAATAAACCTTAGTAGGGAAGCCAGTCTACAGTCGTCCCTCTTGTAATGATTTATTTTTATAGACAATCTCAATTTTTTTTTTAAAAAAAAACGGAAGGCTATAAGTGAAGGAAGGAAGGAAAAAACTGAATTAACCTGAGCATGCCGGGTTGTTCCCCCAAAGACTCATCTCTTACCACATCCTGCCACCTCTGCTTCATGTGCAGTTAGCGTGTTTGTTTAGTTGTACACAGTTGTGCACAGCCTTCACTGTTTTCCACAGAAGCATGTTTAGTAACTCATATAATCCACAAATTTTGGAAGACTTGGCCTTGATGGATGCAATGGACATTTCAAATACAGGTTCATGAAACTGTGAGTAAAACATGAAAGAAACTGACAACATTCTTAAGTAGTACTCTTTGTTACTCATTTTTTAAAATTTATTAATTTTTAGGTCTGGAGTTCAGACTCTGCCCCACAATGCCAAGGTTCACTACAACTACGCCAATTTCCTGAAGGACCAGGGTCGGAACAGGGAAGCCGTCTACCACTACAGAACGGCCCTCAAGTAAGCAGCAGATGGGTGTCGGCTGTTGTGTTTCTTAGGCCCTTGTTTATTTCACTCACCCCTTCCAGTATTTGGGGGGTTGTTTGTTTCTCTTGACAATGAACATCTCCTTGGAGGTGGTATAGATCTGGGACTCCCAAGTCTTTCGGCTCAGTGTTTGAGTCTAAGTCTACCTTGCTTTTAACTTTTAGTGTCTTCTTGTAAAAATTTCCATTGCTACACATTATGCAGTGAAGTGACACAGTTGAATACACATATACAGACCAATAGGAGTTGGTTGTCAAAAACATACTTGTAAGTTCTCAGGATATTTACTCCAGTGAATTCTTCCCAGCTTAGGCTTCTCTCTTTACATAAATATCTAAGAGGGTTTCTATAAAGAATTGGAGTATAAAAATAAAATACTCTGATAATTGTATTAAAGAGAAGGAAAATGAGAAGACACTTGATTACCGTATTGCGAATATGTTAATAAGGTATGTATATACATAAATATATATACAGTATATGTTTTTCTAATGTTTTAAAAGTTTTTAAAAATTTAAAATATGAACAGCCCTGACTCTCCTTATACTCATCCACTGAAAGAGAATATACCAAACATGGCTTTAGAGATGACTTTTAAGGGAAATTCAAATTTAAGGTCTGCGTTACCAGCAGCTGTCTGCATTGCCCTTAGGTACTCTTTTAAATTGCAACTCTGACTTTCAAGGTAGTCTTCCCTAAGAGATCCCAGATAGTAAATGTATTTAACCTGGAATGTGTGGAGATGTGATAAGCAAACACAGCCTTGGAATCTCCTAATGCGGGCAAATCCTCTCCTTTATTGAATAATGTGAAGCTCACAGGAGTTTTTCAAAGAGGTTTCCATGCCTCTGCAGTATGTCCCACATTTGGTTGAATTTTCTGATACTCTTTCACTTTGGGACATGCTCTAAAATATGTGTACCAAACAAATCATACATTTCACTGAAGTTCCCTCTAAGGATTGTCTCAAAGCTTAGTTTGAAATTGTCATTCTTAAAGTAGCTGACCTAATTTTTATAGTTATCCTTTTGAACAGTGTTCTACCTAAGTATGTTGTTAATCAATCAAATCTTTTAGACTTTAGGACCTGTTATTTAGTATTCAATATGGCAAAAATTTTAAACTGCACACATCAAGTTCCCTACTAAATACTTTTCCAAGGTTACAAGAAATATGAGTTCAAGAGGAATAATTGTAACAAAGCTTTTTATTGAGGAAAGAAGTTTTTATTAAGAAATAGAAGACATTTTTAAAGATTTAATAAAGAATCATATTTTTCACTGCAAGCCAGTTTATGCAGATATTTCCAATGCTTATCTCTGGTTGGTGAGATTATGGTTTAATTTTTTTCTTTATACTTTCTATTGTGCTTCGGATGTTCCACGATGAGCATGTATTATTTTTGAAATGAGGAAATGTTATTTTTAAAAAAGCATGTCCCCCCCCCCAAAAAAAAGTGATACAAATGAACATATTTATAAAACAGAAACAGACTCACAGACCTAGGCAGTGAACTTATGGTTACCAGCGGGGAAGGGTGGAGGGGAAGGATAGATTGGGAGTTTGGGATTGACATGTACACACTGCTATATTTAAAATAGATAACCAACAAAGACCAATTGTATAGCACAGGAAACTCTGCTCAATATTCTGTAATAACCTAAATGGGAAAAGAATTTGAAAAAGAATAGATATATGTATATGTATAACTGAATCACTTTTCTGTACTCCTGAAACTAACCCAACATTGTTAATCAACTATTCTCAATATAAAATAAAATTTTTTTTAAAAAGGCATGTTCCTTCAAGGGACATTTAAGCAAATAAAGTGTGTTTTGGCTTTAATAATTAATTAGTGTTTCATGATTTTAGGTGGCTTTCTTAAAGGGAAGAAAAGAGCAGTAAGTTTGCCTGAAAAATATTGGTTGGAGGGAAGTATATCAGTATCTTTTAAAATTTGTTTCATTCTAACAGACTATTTTCTGTGAAGTTCAAACAGAAAAATAAGGCAGACCTTAAGGCACAGCTTGGGGAAAAGGTATAAATTAAGCAAAATTCTCCGGCAGCTGACCTTACAAAATTATAGTAGCTGGTTGGGACTTCCACTGTCAATAAAAATAAATGTTTGCTTCAGCAACTGTGCTTGTGGAAGAAACTTGTCCCTTGAGAAATGGGGTAAAGACAAAGCTAAAAATATACTGCATAGTAATTAGTGAAATATTTCATCATCTCAGACCAAGCTCAAAATATTTCTGATTTAAAGTATCATCATTTTTGTTATGGATACCTCCATGGTAAATTTTC
This sequence comes from Eubalaena glacialis, assembly GCF_028564815.1. Taxonomy (NCBI): domain Eukaryota; kingdom Metazoa; phylum Chordata; class Mammalia; order Artiodactyla; family Balaenidae; genus Eubalaena; species Eubalaena glacialis. The sequence continues at coordinate 91,741,336 of NC_083726.1, forward strand.
AATGGATGTGTTTTTCTGTTTTTTGTTTTAATTTAAGTAAATTGTCACTCTTTGTGTTAGAAAAGGAAAATACTGGGACTATTCATCATTTTGATGATTATTTATCCTAGGTGACTGGAAGACTGCCCTTACTTGAATATAACTCTTTCTCTGTGGAGGTTGCTAACACAGGGATTCCTCCCCTCCCAGCTGCTCCACCCTACTTCACCTTTGGTGTATCTTGATGTTTTCCACATTTGCAACAGCAATAAAGAGAATGATTAGGGAAATGCAGGATTAAAGGTGGTATTATCTGAAATCAGCCCCAACAGTTATTCATTCCTGTGGTAATGACTGTATAGATTCCAAAGGCAATGGTGAAATTAGTCATTAGGGTTGTATCTATACCGATATCTTTTTGGCTGGCTTACAGTTCTAAAAATAACACTATATTAAATTGGTAATTATATATGACATGAATATTCTTCTGCTTTTTAACTTCATTCTATTTTTTAAATGTAAAAATACCACTGACTGACTTCTCCATTTTGGTGCACCTCATGTATTATATTTCTGTAGTACAAGGGAGATCTCCCCTGAAAAATGCTGCAGCTGAGGATACAGAGTCAGATTAAGACCCAAATCATCAAAGAAAGTTGTCAGAATACTTTCCTTAAATCCTCCATAAACACAAATGTAAGCTTTCCTTTCTGTGAGGAGTGGCTCTCATATTTATACCTAATGGGGTGTTATAAGGTTTGGGATTCTTTATGCTGGAAAATCAGAACACCACTGGTGGAGCTACCATATGCCTCCACAGCTTTCTGACCACTGAGTTATTCTCGACAAGGTTTCTACTATTTTCACCTCGTATGATGGGAGCAGAAATGTTACTGGAAGGGGGACTCCTTCCCAGGCCCGGAACTGGGCTCTTGTCTAACACTCAGAAATGAATTGTCCGAGGAGACACACGTGCTGACAAAGCAAAAAACTTTATTGGGAAGGGGTGCCGGGCAGAGAGCAGCAGGGTGAGGGAACCTAGGAGAACTGCTCTGCCATGTGGCTCGCAGTCTTAGGTTTTATGGTAATGGGTTAGCTTTCCGGGTTGTCTCTGGCCGATCATCTTGTTTGTGCCCATATTTGGTCTGACTCAGGGTCCTTACTGGTGGTGTGCGTCTCTCTCAGCCAAGGTGGATTCTAGCATGAGGGCTTCTGGGAGGTTGGCAGGACATACTATGGCATCTCCTCCCTCCTTTCAGCCCCTCCTGAATTCTCTTGGTGAGACAACTCATGCAAGCACTTATTAACGTGCCTGGCCAGGGTGGGCGGTTTCGGTCAATGGTTCCCTAACAGAAAGTCCACCCAGCCATTCAGCTCTTCCTATACAGAAACTCCCATGAAATGACTCATTCAGTAAGCTCAAAAGAAAAGATAGTGGCCCTGCCCAAATAAAATGCAGAAGATATTGAATGTGTACTTGGCCGGTAGCTTGTTGATTACCTTAAAAAGTCAGTTAAAAGTGAAGAATCATAAAACAAATCATGTGCACTCTTGAATGTTTTATTGTACCCTAAAATTTTACATGTATGTCCATTCACCAAGTCTTCTAATGTCAAACCAAGTTTTTTCTTTGAGTAAGAGTCTACTGATTAGAATCTGCAAAAATTACAACCACAGTTCATTTCTGTGGTGATCATTTTTAAAGTAGAATAAAAATGTAAAGGCTATCTGAGATTTTTCTGATTTTTCTCCTCCAGCCTTTTACAATTAATCTTACATCGAATTCAACAGCAATTTTTTTGAGTGACTTCCCTTTTTTGAGTATTTCCAGAGTACTTTTTAGTTTTCATAAAAATCACAACTCTCTTTTTTACTTTTATATTTTATCAGTTTGCAAGGTATTTCATTATATTGTGCAATTGCAATAAACAACTAGAATAAATCTGTTAATAAGAACAACTGGCTCTTAGCAGTCATGTAGCTTAACTTAAGGGAGCAGCAGGGCCCAGGCTTATAGAGAAGGTTTATTATGTTTTAGGCATCCACCAGTATGTTTTACAGAGAACAGAGAACATCTGCAAATCTGATGACACAATTACGAGACTTTTAAAAGAGTCTTCATTATAGGTGATAGAGTCTCGTGGAAATTGTTTTTCATCTTATAATTAGATTTCTTGCAAGGCTCAATCACTGGTTGGTTAATACGGGCTGGTCATCAAGAACCCTGTACCTGGGAATGAGAATAGAGTTCACCTTTGTTCAGGTGGATCAACAAAGTCTCTTCACTGTCAGCAGGAAAATGCCCCATGTTCCACTGAACATTTGTTCACTTAGATGTCCTCTTCCCTCCAGCCTCCACAGTAAGCCCCCGCCATACCCAGACTAGCTGATGTGCCCCAGGTGGTTGGATATCAGCCACATACAGGATTTCATCCTTATAAAAGGGCTGTGATCCTCAGATAGCTATTTTCTTTTCACAGGTATGGTCTCACATGAAATACACAGAAATCATCTAAGATGTCCCCCCTCCCATAAGTCCTATTGAGTAGGAGATGCATTACCCTGCCCTGAGGGAACTCAGGTGTGTTTGGGCAGCCTTGGTATCCTTAGAGGGGCCTTGTCCACTTCTAATGTATCTGCTGTTGATGTTTTAAATAGAAAATCTGAAGGGAAAGGAAACTGTGTTCATGGGCGGGGTGTGGGGGTTGAAGTCCCTGACCAGGCTCTTCTTATAGGCATAACTAAAAGGAAAAGAAATGTACTTTTAAAACTCCTGTACAAAAGAAGTCTACAACTGATATTTAATTGGCTAACTCATGGGAAAGGAGAAGCTAAAATCTTTCTGATTGGAATTTTTTAATGCATAAAATAGAGACTTGTCATGATAACGGTACCCACTGCTCTCATTCTTTGTATTCCCTCCTGTGTGGATAACTGGAAGTCTACAAAGAGACTCCGTTAGACTATAATAAGTGTATGTGGGAAAAGGAAGTAATGAGACAATGATTATTGAAGAAAGCCATATCGTTAGAGTGTAAAGAAATCTAACTATGTCTAATGAACCCACTGCTCATTGATGTCCTGAGTATATCAGTAAGATTATTATAATTCCTTTGAAAAATGTTGTCTATAAAACTGGTAGAGTTTGAACTTTTTTTTTAAATCAGGATTTAATGATTATTTAAGAAGTCCTTCTTTACCCAGGCTATTTTGAATGAGCATTTAAAGTAACTCTCATGACTACAGGTGGCCTTAGATACCAGCTGCCATGTATTTCTGGAAAGATTGAAAATTCCAATACCATTTGTCAACCAAGTTTAACAAGTGGAGAGGGGTTCTTCCGTTGGTGTGGTACTTTTATTTATAAATGTCTAAATATGCTTTCCAGTAGCACAATTGAAATCATGTTTGTTCCTTTTTGTTGATGAAATTATATTCTCACTATGTATATTTTGTGTTAATTAAGTCTAGCAGCTTTATTCACTAAATCCAAGAATTTGATTTAGAAATTCATTTAGAAAACTAGAATTTTAGTCATATTGTGGCCATACTTACGGACTATATTTCAAAATGAAAGTTCTATAATTTATATTCAAAAACATCTGCTCTCTCTTTTTTCTGCCTTAAACCACCATTTCACTTCAAAACCTCACTGCGGTTCCCCAGGAAACAAAATCCAAGGTAGAGATTAGCAAGCGGGAAGTTCATTAAGGAGTGCTCTCTGGAACACCAGGGAAGGAAGCCAGGGAAGCAAGATGGGCAGAGGGAGAAGGAGAGATACAGTGCATTCGCAGGGGCTCAGAGGAGCCCTTAGGGAGCTCTGGAGATAGGGTGGCCCCTCAGAGTTGTCATGAAAGAGATGGAACCTTTATACCCCCTATCAACCAATCACTGGCCCCAGGCAGAGAAGAGTAGCCTCTGGTAAAGCAATGCCCAGAGAAGAACTCAGCTGTGAGCTGTCAAGTGCCTCAGACTTGAGGGGTATCTGGGTGGTATAAGATAGCACCCACTACACTGGCTTAATTTATGATTTCTTATATCAGTAAATATGACAGTTCAACAGAATATCATTTAGATTTTCTGTTAAAATGAGAATAGTGGTGTTACCTACCTCATAGGGCTGGAATAATTCACATACAAGGTGTAAAGCAGTGTCTAAATACCTGGCCATGATAAGCTCGGTGAATGTTATTCATACACCCCCAATCTGACCACTTCTCTCCGCCTCCACTGCCCATCATCTCTCACCTGGATTACTGCAGTGTTCTCTGGATTCCCCTATTTTCACTTCTCCTTCCTCCCCTCCTTCAGTCTGTTCTCAACCCAGCAGCCACAGGGAAGTTCATAGTAATCCTGTGCTCAGAACGTTCTGCTTGCTTCTGTCTCAGTCACGGTGAGAATCAGGGCCCCTGCAGTGGTCTCCACGTCCTGCCCTGTCTGGTCCCCCTGCCTCTCAGGCCTTACCTCCTACTACACCTCTTGCTGTCTCAGCTCCAGCCATGCGGGGCTCCAGGCACACACCAGTCGTCACATTCTTATGGCAACTGAAAAAAAAATGCATGACCTAAAAGTTGAGAGTTACGTTTTATTCGGCGGACAAAACTGAGGACTTAAGCCCGAGACACAGCGTCTCAGATAACTCTGAGAGACTGCTCCGAAGAAGCAAGTGGGGGGATCCAGGATGTATAAGGGTTTTTGCCACAAAGACCAGGTAGTCAGAACATCAAAAGGTTACTGTTAATTAAAGAAAACCAGATATCTCAAGTTAAGGAATTTAGTGCTTTTCTGTGTATGGGAAGATGCAAGAGTCTGGGCTCACTGAAATCATTCCTTTGATATGCACCTGAGCTATCTGGGGCCAGTATCCTGTGCTTTCTCATCCTGAGTCTCCTCAGGGTACACCACTGGGGGTGGCTGCAGCAGTTGACTGCTCGATGGTGGGCATCCTGTTTCTATCCTGAGTTCCCTCAGGGCTCATCATCTGGGTGGCTGTAACGTGATGGCTAGATGGCCGCAAGATCCTTTGTTTACTGATACGGCAGGCGACATTTTTCATTCACGCCTATTACAGAGACTTTGTATTTGTCCTTCCTTCTTCCCAGAACACTTCCCCTCCTTCTCTAAATGGCTGCTTCCCTCCCTCCCTTCAGGACTCTTCAGGTGATGTCATCTTGTCTGCAAGGCCTACCCTGGTCTCCCTGCCAACCCCAGCATACCCTGTTCCTCTGCTTCGCTTCATTTTTCTCCACTGCAGTTTCCACCCTCTAATATACTTACACACATTTAACACCCCTAGCTACTGCCCATTCCCATTACATGCCAGTGGAGACCCCCAATTCCTGAGGTGGATCTTCAGGATACACACGCCTTTCCCTCCCCACCTCTCCTGATGTCCTTGGTTGGCACTTATTAACTGCGAACATGGATACACTCTTCCTGCCCACCACTGTCTTTTTTTCCTAAGTCAATCTAACAACCAGAGTGCTATTCATGCTGCGAAGTGTTATTACAATAAAGATTCTACGAGCACATTGATCTGTCACATAAGACTTTGAATCTCCTTATAACCTTGGATGTAGCTCTTAAAATTGTGCGTGTCTGGAATTCCATTTGGTGTTGAGTGTATCGGAAAGGCTGGGAGGAAATTGCTCTGGTGCCTGTGGGGATCATTTGCTTCAGATGATGAAAGATTGACAGACTTTGTTGGAGTGAGTGCTTGACAAGGAACATTCCTACATTCTTAAAATGAAGAGGGCCAAATGTCCTTCACATCTGAGCACCCGCGGTGTGGGACAAACAGATGGATACGAGACAACTTGAGTGTTCATTGGGTTAGTGATGAAGAAATAATGGAGGTTATTTTGACTGATGGAAGCAAGTCAGAGGCCTTAGCAGTGAGGAGAATGATTTTTTGGAGGATGAGAAATCCACGTGAAAGAAGGAGAGCTGGCAGCTTCCTGCTGGCATGGGTTCATTAGGGCTGTGGAGAGAGCCAAGTACACCCACCTAGAGGTCCTGTAGCCAGCCCCAGAACATCAAATGTATGGAGTGTATCAGGTATGAAGGTGGACATCTTATATCCACCATCCCATTTGTTCACCCAGAGAGTTAATATGTTATGGACCTTATTGTTATAGAGAGGGCAACTAAAGCACAGACATAAGTTCAAAATCACACAGCAAGAAAGTCACCCATGGCTTCTGACTCCAATCACAGTTATATTTCCACTCCACCAGAGTAATTTCCCATTCATCTGCCGCAAAAACCAAAGTTCACCATGGTCATCCCTAGCCCTTGAGAAAAGTTAAAATATGTTCACTATTTTCTATTTAAAAGAGCAAGGAAGTATTTAATTCAATACATTTCCCAACCTCCAGAGGAAAATTCTCAGGAATCAGGAAAATACAGCCACTTAAAATGAGTCATTTCCTGAGGGTGTGGTCTTACTCTAAATTGTCTTGAAAAATCAATTGGGCGGAGTCCTTCTGGATCGCTACTAGAGGTCATCCATTGTGAGACATCAGATAATTTAGTTGGCCCCTCACTGGAGTGTGTCATACTTCCCTAAATTGCATTTGAGGTTTTTTCGAAGACTATCTAATGGATGGGAAGGAGTAAGGTACCAAAAGAAAGTGGCAAGACTTGCTGCTGGGTGTTAATGGCGATTTCAGACAATTAAAGAAGCAGACTGGTAAATGATCAATGTCATTCTGGTGCAATTTAATGACATGATGATTCAAATTTTATAATCAGGCACTTGAGAAATGGCAGGGACTAGAATGATTGAAAATATGCTGCGGCTGCTGCTGACTCCTGAAATGAAGTTTACTTTGGGTATTTTTTAGTTCCGTGAAATTTAGATCTCATGGTTGAATTTTTTTCCCAGTCATGTTTTTCTTTTGGATTCTTTTTTTTCTCAACAGGAAATAGAAAATAAATATCTGACCTTAGCATACTTAACCTCAAATAAATTAATGTGTGGAATGAAAATCAGATAAATAAATCAGGGTGTGTATATTCTGAAAGGAAATTGCAAACTGGAGCACATGATACATACACTCTTGCTTGAACAATGAAATGCCTTAGAAGGTACTCAAATAATGAAAAAGTAACAGAATTCTAACTTTTGAACAGAGTGTACAAAATTTAAAGTAAATGACTGAATAAAATATAAAACTAGACTTTAGTCATATACATCTTATCTCTATGGATCTTTAGTTGAGATTGAAGCTTAAGAACAGTAGATCGGAGAGCATGTATCTGTGCCTTAAACACTGACTGAATGTTGTTACTTCCAAATAGCTTCCCATAATACTGTGCTTTTTAGAGATACCATGAGTATTTTGTATGGCAGGAGACAGGTTTTCCCAGCGAAGAAGAATCTCAGCCACGTTTCCCGAGTATTGACTTTATTTCACTTCTGTCACTGAGAAGTAGTTCCTATAGGATCATAGCTGAATGGACTGGCCCAAGGATAGAAAGGGAAATTATTCTGAATGGAAGCTCTAATTGATAGCAGTATATTTATTTGCTGAAGGTTGAATGACTCATGGATTGTTTGGGAAAATACATAGATTTACAGGAACCATCTGACTTTTAACACTTAAGAACACAACTCCTGAAATATTTTTTTTTTAAAGTGATTTATTTTTTCTTTAATTTCTCCCATCCTCCCATTCCTCAACTGTAAAATAGTACAATAATTCTACTTGAAGAATTAGAAAGTTAAATGAGATAGTATATGGGAAAGCACTCTAAAATGTAAAGTACCACTAATACATGCTAGGTTTTTTTAGACCCATTTTCTTTTGCTCCTGCCTTCTGTTTTTCACTTAGGCAACTGTTCCCTCACAGTGATGATTTCCTGTTAACATGTTGTTGATATTCATTCTTCAGAGATAAGTTGCCTGGGAATGGAGGAGAATAATAATGTCCTTAACTACCTACTTTATTAATTCTGCTTAAGGAAAGACCACCAGATAAAAAGTAAGAAGCCCTTAAATGTTCAAATGGGAATATAAATCATAGAGAATATAAATTGAGAATATAAATCATACAATACTTGAAAAATATTCTCTTCAACTCATAGAATTGTATCTCTATACCTAGATTTATTTTTTAAAGAGAAAGAATAAACTTCCTTATACCCCAGAACTATTTGACAATATTATACATTTTCCCTATAATAAATTTTAAAAATTTAACTCAGTGAAATTTTAAAAAATAATAATAATAAGGAAATAGCAAGAGAGCCCCCATATACAATATAAATGTTGAGTAAGACTGAGAAAGAAAATCCAGTGGCTGTTCACACTGGTCTTAAAAAAACGGGCCTGAAAATTACCACTCTCCTCCTTTTCAGTGAAGCTTTTGTCAAGGTTCTTTACATGGGGAAGGGAATAATCACTACCAGAACTTTTGTAAAACATACCTGTAGGCGTCAAAGTCAAGACATACTTAATTTATCCTGACAATTGATGTAGCAACATAGACATCTCTTAAATTATTCATCTTTCTAATAGAAAATTCCCCTCTTGGAGACCCAAGCAGGGTTGAATTAGACCCAAGCTCATTTAAACAAGTTTATTTAAAAAGTAAACACACAAAAATAAGTTTCATCCTTGCATAGGTCTTCAGTAAACAAGAGAAGAGTATATGTTTTAAGAAAATGTCTACATCTATATAAAAAACAAAATTAAAAGTGATAATTTTTTCTTGACCTGCTTAAAGAATCCTTTTCATGAAATTCAGCTTTGTTTCATAAATAATGTAATGCTTGCTCATGATTAAGTGAACCTAATCAGATGCCCAGAGGGAAGGGCTGTTGCTAGCAGATCTTTACTATTACCAGGAGTAAACAATATCACACGTTTTCCAGGTGGAGGGCTGTGAGTGGCAATAGATTCAGTAAATCACAGTAGATGTCAGCAATCCCCTTCCTGGGCGGGTTGGGACTCTGTTAACACAAAGCCTCTTCGCTGCCTGTGCCCGACCACAAAGCCCTCTCCTAAGCTTGGAGCACAAGGCATGCGAAAGACCTTTTTTTGCCTCATAGTATTTATATTTGTTTCTCTTTACTTCCCTTCTCACTGCTTGTTTCTGTTTTTGAGAGTTCAGTGTGAACTTACGTTCTGTTTCTGGTTTGAAAAAAAAAAAGAAACATTTTTGTAGTCAGTGAACTTTGAAAGTATTATATCAATACATGCCATTCCTTTAAATTTATTTATTTATTTATTTTTGGCTGCGTTGGGGTCTGTTGCTGCTGTGCGCGGGCTTTCTCTAGTTGCGGTGAGCGGGGGCTGCTCTTCGTTGCGGTGCGCGGGCTTCTCATTGCGGTGGCTTCTCTTGTTGCGGAGCACGGGCTCTTGGCGCACGGGCTTAGTTGCTCCGGGGCATGTGGGATCTTCCCGGACCAGGGGTTGAACCCGTGTCCCCTGCATTGGCAGGCAAATTCTTAACCACTGCGCCACCAGGGAAGTCCCCATGCCATTCCTTTAAATGGCAGTGGGATGGTGACAAAGTCCAAAAAGGTGGGCTGATAACCAGCGGGAGAGGGCAGCTGCGTGACAGGGAGCCCATCGTAGATGCTCTTATTGAATTTAGACTGTCCTTTCCCATATATTAGTGCTTTCACCTCAAACATCTATTTTGAGGACTCCAAAGCCTATAAAGAAATGAGGAAAAGACCAAGTTTTAAGAAATTGCCTCGTCTGGGAAGGCAGAGGTCACCAGGATGCTTTCTCTTGCTGTTCGTCATCAGAGAAAAAATAAGAACTGTTCTCACCATGTTCACAGGACCCCCCCCCCCTCTTAAATCTTTTGGAAGTCAGAGAGCTTTGCTCAACATCCAAACATTTTTTTTTAATTGGAAGAATTAAAGTCCTGGCTGTGATATGCTCTCTGTAACCATTCCCAAAGTAATTCTTAGACACAGCTTCCCAGGAGGCTGTTCTGGGCATGGAATGAGTGGGCAGGTACGAGAGCATCTTCTCTTAGCTCTGATGTCCTGTAGAGGCATCTATGAGAGAGCACCAAGGACTTGTGTACACCAAGAACTGTGAGGATGGGTGTTAGGGGACTGGTACCAGGTACCCTCAGGTTGTCTTTGCTAATTAAAGGTGACCAGAAAGAAGCAAACACGTTGTGTGTGTGTGTTTTTTCCGACCTTCCTCTCATAATGTATCTCTCCCAACAGCCTACAGAATTATTGTGAATAATTAGGGCTTTCAAGCCTTGGGAGGACGTAACATTCATCTGAATTGATTCTATTCCTTGTCAATCAGGAGGAGCATTACACAGATTGTCTTCCTGAAAATACTGAGGGATGCTAATAGCTGAGCTATAAGGCAGTAAGGAAGGGAGGATTACATGGTCCAATAAACTTAGGAAACTCTGGGTTAGGCAAAGATTAAAAAAAAAAAAGCTATGCAGCTTGTCTTCCTTGGCCTTTTAATAGGATCCCTTCTGTCCCCAAATTAAATTGATCTTCTTAGAAGGTACTGAACAGGCTGGGAGGGGACAAGCATGGCATTTGATTGTCAAGAGACTTGACAAGTACAGATCCTGTTTTTATTACTTGGGCATTATCTTGCCTTTCCTACATTAAAAGCCAGCTTCACAGGCTTATTCAAAATCCTCTGGGTGACAGAGATGGAGCGAACCTGTTCAACGACTAAATATGTCCGCTCTGAGTGCAGCAAAATCAACTCAGCTGTGTATGCAGCAGCAGGCTGATTTGCCTTCCTTATAGTTTTTAGTTAAGGAAGTAAATTGATTCTCTTCCTTTCTTAATCACCATAAATTTGCTTTGCTGATGTGTACGCAGTCCTCCTTTACATTTGCTTTTGAACATTAGGATCGCTGTTTTCACGTCATTGTGCCTTTTTAAATTTTTATATGTTAGGATTTTCATTCCCAGACACTATCAGAGCAGGTGGTGTCAAATAACAGTAGTGGGGAAATGAGACAAAATGGAATAGGAGAGTCAAGATGGAGAGCCATTTGAGGGAGAAAGTTTATTTTTATGGGGAGACGTTTGTATCACCTTCTCGATAATGGCGGTTTTACTGATGCTCCAATTCAAATATATTCATGAAGATCCCTCATCCAGGGAACTCCCAACATCTTGTGTAAATAGTGGGCATTATACAGGCAGCTAGTCAGCAGTCCCGCTAGGCCAGAAAGTCAGCACTGGTGGCAATGAGGATTTTCAATCAAAGGAAGTTGAAAGTAGGCTCCAAGCTGAATTTATTTAACCCCGGTAGCTTTGCATACCATTTATTTTTGCACTCTTTGGGGGTAATTTACTTATGCCACCATGTGTCAATTATGTGCTTTCCTGCCTTGTTTATTTGCCTGCAGGTGCACAAATGGTTGACTGTTAAGATTTGACACAGACATGCCATTAAAATAAAGGAAGAATTCAGTGTTTCATTTTTGTTGTGGCATACCTGGGGTGAGGAGTGGGGGGTGAAGAACAAGCAAATTGTGACCAACTTTGAAGTTTTTGAACAATCATGGCTTAATATTTCTAATTGTTCAGGTTGTATCCGCGCCATGCAAGTGCCCTGAACAACCTTGGAACACTGACCAGAGACACAGCAGAGGCAAAGATGTACTATCAGAGGGCTCTCCAGCTAAATCCACAGCACAACCGGGCTCTTTTCAATCTTGGGAATCTCCTTAGGTAAGTAGAACGTGTACCTTTGATCAGAAGACCTTGTAGTTTCAAGAAATCCTTTCCTTTTCAACACTCATTTGGTTGTGGTGTTGTCTCCTCTTCCTAGGGCAGAATAGTTAGGGTTTTCAAGTTTTGGGAGGATGCAATATTCATCTGAATTAATTCTATCCCTTATCAATCAAAAAGAGTATTTCCCAGAGTGTCTCTCTGGAAGTATTAGTTCTGGGAGATGTTCATAGGTTGTCTGTAGAGGGCTGGGAAGAGGGAATGGCTACATGGTCAAATAAACTTAGGAAATGCTAAATTAAGCAAAGATAGTTCCTTTATTGCAAGAATCCTTAATATGCTAAATGCCCTGTGAATATTCAAGAAGGGAGTATGGAATACAGCATTTCCCAAAGTCAATCATTTTTGGTAGGCATTTCCCAAGAATTTCATGAATATACTTGGGAAAAGTGCTGGTCTAGGAAAAGCAGCATGCTCTAAAGGTGAGCCAAAAGGCATAACCACAGCTCATGCACAGTTTGTGCTATAGGTAAGAAACAAACTGAGGCTTTCTTGGAATTAGCAACGGTGACTCTTGCTCTCCGAAGACCTCCCAGGCATAATCACTGGTGTTTGCTTTTCACTCACTGCCCTGGAAAAGACTGATGGTGCAGTTAGCCTCCCTGAAGACAAAGGGGTACTTTTGCATCTTGTATTTCTATTAATATAAAGTCTAGGCAAGTTGGTGATGGCAAGGGCAATGGTAGTAGTGGCGATAATCATAGTGGAAATGGTGGTGGCTATGGAATTTAACTTCTACGCTTTAAAAAACAGATTGACATTAGAGAAATGCAAATCAAAACTACAATGAGGTATCACCTCACACCAGTCAGAATGGCCATCATCAAAATATCTACAAACAATAAATGCTGGAGAGGGTGTGGAGAAAAGGGAACCCTCTTGTGCTGTTGGTGGGAATGTAAATTGATACAGCCACTATGGAGAACAGTATGGAGGTTCCTTAAAACACTAAAAATGGAACTGCCATATGACCCAGCAATCCCACTACTGGGCAGATACCCTGAGAAAACCATAATTCAAAAATAGTCATGTACCACAATGTTCATTGCAGCTCTATTTACAATAGCCAGGACATGGAAGCAACCTAAGTGTCCATTGACAGATGAATGGATAAAGAAGATGTGGCACATATATATACAGTGGAATATTACTCAGCCATAAAAAGAAACGAAATTGAGTTTTTTGTAGTGAGGTGGATGGACTTAGAGTCTGTCATACAGAGTGAAGTAAATCAGAAAGAGAAAAACAAATACTGTATGCTAACACATATACGTGGAATCTTAAAAAAAAAAAGAAAAAAACAGTTCTGAAGAACCTAGGAGCAGGACAGGAATAAAGACGCAGATATAGAGAATGGACTTGAGGACGTGGGGAGGGGGAAGGGTAAGCTGGGACGAAGTGAGAGAGTAGCATGGACATATATACACTACCAAATGTAAAATAGATAGCTAGTGGGAAGCAGCCGCATAGCACAGGAAGATCAGCTCTGTGCTTTGTGACCACCTAGAGGGGTGGGATAAGGAGGGAAGGGAGGGAGACACAAGAGCGAGGAGATATGGCGATATATGTATATGTATAGCTGATTCACTTTGTTATAAAGCAGAAACTAACACACCATTGTAAAGCAATTACACCCCAGTAAAGATGTTAAAAAAAAAAACAGATTGAAAACATCAGAAATGGGAATAAAAGGGTGAACATGGTTAGAATCAGAGAGTAGTGATGCATTTATCTGTGCTTGTTAGGTTGCTGACAATCCACACACTTACTGAATTGGTTACCTTGTCTCTGAACTTCACAGAGCACATCTGGTACCTTTAGAGCTGATGGTTTGCTTTGTTCTTTTATCCTCTCCCTAACAGGATTGGCTTAATTGCCTCAGTACCTCAGTGGATGCATCTTCTTCACGTTCCTTTTTACTTCTTGAATTTTATTGTATTTATTTATTTTTTTAAACATCTTTATTGGAGTTTAATTGCTTTACAATGTTGTGTTAGTTTCTGCTGTATAACAAAGTGAATCGGCTCTATGTATACATATATCCCCATATCCCTGCCCTCTTGCGTCTCCCTCCCACTCCTTGAATTTTATATATGCATAGAGATATTAGTCCTTTTTCTTGGTGTGCACATGTGTTAATGCATGTTCTTATTTAATCCCATTTGAACAGAAGCATTGGGTAAAGTAATCACAGAACAATCTAACATCACATAAGGTGATAGGTGCCATCCCAAGTCTGAAGTTTTGTTTAAGAACGGCTTTATCCATATACTGGAACACAAAATCAAGGGAATACTCTACTAAAATAAGGAAATGCAAGGAAAGTACAGTTAAAATGAAAAAAATAAAAGTATAAATCAGCAAAAACTAAATGAACTTAATAAATTTTTAAAATTAGATAGTTTAGGGAATTCCCTGGCGGTCCAGCAGTTAGGATTCTGCACTTCCACTGCAGGGGGCACGGGTTCGATCCCTGGTCTCGGACATCTAAGATCCCACATGTCGTGTGGCAAAAAAAAAAAAAAAAATTAGATAGCTTGTTAAAATTTTATACAAATTGAGAGTGATGAAAAACAAGTAAATGAAGAAGTACACGCTGTGACAGAAAAACCTTTTAGCACTAGTATGTTCTCTTTAAAAATAATAGCAAATCAAAAGCTGTGGGGAAAATGTGTTCTAGTTATTGTAGATAACGGTTTACAGGTCAATAGGGTGCTTTTATTTTACTCTACTATTTTTATGACGTCTTATTTATTTATGTGAAGTTCTAAGGACTCATTTTTAAAAGTCATTGTTGCATCTGTATATGTCCAGCTTAGAGCCCAAATAACTTAATGGGTGGATAAATCCTGCTCATGTCTTTTGGGATACCAGCATTATACAGTACTGATTTCAAAAATAGTACAGATGAGAATTTTTTTTTTTTTACAAAGAAACCAGCTTTGATGGCCTGGATACAAAATGATAGTTCTTGTTAGGAATGATATCCTACAATTGTGATTATTACACTGTGCTGAATGTGGCTCTACTTGAAAATGGTGGCAGAGATTCTTTTAAATTTCATCTTGCCCAGACCTGAACGAGAGATGCATACTGCAGCCTTCCTTTTTCAATTCACATATTATTATTGCCTCTGACTATTACCTTGAGTTAGTGTATGTGAGTTAAGAGTACAAGGAAATATTTTTTGGAGCATAGCAATGGCTACTTTTCACAGTAGGTGGGGCTCCTGGATACTCAACATAAGATTTTTCTCTCTTTTTAAGTAAAATCAACTCAATGATCATCCAAACCAACAACGCTTCACATTTGTATGACTCTGAGTGCTTTTTTATAAAAAAAATAAAGCCCTCCCAATGACTCTTTTAGATAGGGAAGAATAAGAACCAAGAATAGGAACCAAGGTTAAGTGCCAGGTACAAAGTCACCCTTGTTTACCTTCTGCTCTTTCACATTAAACAGAGAGCAAAGTGGCTGCATCTGTGTAGATGAGTCTTAGAATCCAGTAGAATAAAATCGTGATAGTAGCTAATATTTATGTAATATTTTCCAGTTTACAGACAAGTGGGTTTTATATCCGTTATTTAATTTAATCTTTAAAACTATTGTGAGAGGCATTCTCATCCTCATCCCCATTTTACAGATGAAGAAACCAAAGTTTGGAGATTTCATGTGACCTTGGCCCAGGCTCTGCTGACCCAGGATTGATTGCCTGCCCTGTCCTATTCACTTTCCATTACCCATGCTGCCCAAATAACTCTCCAATCCAAAAATTACTTAATATTTAGCTATTAAATGGCATGTGATTTCCTTTTGGGAGGAAGGAACTTCCTGTTTTTTTTATCAGGAAACAGTAAGGTTTGTTTCCATTATGTCCTTTAGTAGCAGAGAGAGGTGACCCAGAAAACAACAGAACTAACCCACGTTTACTCCACGTTGGATCTGCTTTCCTTAATATAGTTCTGCTCTAACTGGCAATGGGTCAAAGGCATAAAGAGGATAAGAATATTTTAAATATGTTTTTATTTGATCCGTTTTACTATTTAAGTTTTATACCCTATATATTTCTCGTTAGGCAGCTAACTTTTTAAAATTGTGTTCTTTATTGTAACCTAGAACTTCATGCTCCTTCTAAGAACCCAGGTGATCTCCTTAGATATGATTTGATCATATCATATCAGTTTAGATTTGATCATCCCTGAGTGGAGGACACTATCACTTTTCCTCTTTTATAAATGAGAAACTAAAATTTGGAGAAGGTAAGTTAGGTGCCAAGGTCCCTTAGTGAGGAAATAGAATTTGTGGGAATTGAACCTCAAACTTTCTGTCCAAGTACCCTTGCCCTTAATCACCACACTCTACTGCCTCCTTGTGGCTCATCTCAAAACTGAGATACAGCCCAGAGCAGCCCTGCCCAACAGAAATACAATGAGAGCCAGAATCTATAATTTAAAATTTTCAGGTAGCCATATTTTAAAACATAAAAAGGTGAAATTAATATTAATAATATATTTTATTTAACCCCAGTATATTCAAAATATTATCATTTTAACATAATTAATATGAAAATTAATTTTTAAATTGAACATGTAAAAATATTAATGTGATAGTGTACCTTCTTTTTTATAATTAATATTTGAAATCCAGTGTATGTTTTACACATACAGCATACCTGAGACTAGTCATATTTCAAGTGTTCAATAGCCACATGTGGTTAGTGGCTGCTATATTGGACAGCACAGACCTTTATTAATGACCTTGACTTTGAGAGAAATGAGTTTTTGTCCAGACCAGAAACTCTAAATAACATGTGATTCTGTCAGAGCATCCCAGAAATCTTAGAACACTGAGGACAAATTCCATTTGAATTCTTGGAGTTATATGACAGATAGCTTTAGACCTGTTCACAGCCGTGCACGTCACTGACTCTTATCCAAATATATTTGACCTCTTTCATGACCATTTCCCCGGACTTTGAAGCTAATCTGTTATGATTCTGTACAGCACGTTTACAGTGCGACGGATTGATAACGAACAGCTTTCCATGCCAGCATTCTTAATTTATATTAATTATTGTTGGCTTTGCTTGGAACCTAAAATGTAAAAGAAAATAGGCAAGATTAGCATACAGTTTTTATGGATGAAAGAGCAGAAATCCCTGATGGCTCAAGAGAACATAATAGAATACTTTAATTCAGGGCATGGGAAAATACTTCTGTGACTGCTTGGGTAAAACAGTATCTGGTATTTGCTACTGAAACAGAATATTTTCATTTTAAAGAATCGTATTGTCCCTCCCATTGGCAAAATTACCTTCTATTCACATAATAGGATATGGGTGTTATATGGGTGTTACAATAAATCTTATAATCAAAAGTCAGAAGAAAATGAAATAGAATTTCCAAAATTGAGCTATTTAGAAGATGAGTTTGATAACAATATACATTTTATTTTCTTTAGGCTAATCCTTTAGAAAATTGAATTTCTAAAGAATAAAAGGATGTGGAAAAAAGGGTAACCATTAGCTTTGAAATAAATTTCAATGTTTGGGATAAATTTCCTTATAGCTTTGGCATTAGCCACACTGCCTTTATTTCATGAAAAGGAAGTTTATACACTCAAGATAGCAGTTCTCCCATTCTCTACCTTTTACCTGAAACCCCAGAGACTCCAAAATGCCAGCCCACTGGATAAAGAAAAACATTTTGAGGTCCTTCTCACCACATTAGGATGTCAACTTTGGGTGGGCAACTTCTGCATCCACCTCTTGGAATAAAATCCTCCTCCCCACCCCCACTCCCATGGTGACCTGTTCACATCCAGGTTACCTCCAGTCTTACTTATCTGTAGTCTTAACCCCATTGCGATTTCTCCTCGGGGTCTTTATGTAGTTCACACCTGTCTCTCTCCAGGTCTCCTTCTCCAGCTCTTTTGAAGCCCAGTCCAGCAGCTCATTGCCACCATCTCCATCCTCATCAGGGCCGTGTCACAGCCTTGTACATTCTCCTGTCGTCCTCAGGGACTCGGCAACCTTTAGTGAATTCGGTTGCATCCATCACCCAGTTCCTCTGCTGCCTTCCCTCCAGGGCCTGCCACTTTTCTGCTCTACCTTGACCATTCACCGACATGGCCATGCCATGGGCTTTTTAATTACGCACACCTTTTCATTCTCTAGTGCCTGAATTCTGAAATGTTCCTCTTTGCCCTTCACTTATTAACCTCTTCCCACCCTTCCTTTCCCCTCTCTGTCACTCCTTCTGACCCTTGGAAGGGATCATGGGATAACAACCTGCCACCTCCAAGCTCTCTCTGTGCTCACATTGTCTCTCCCTTTAAGACTTTGACGTTGACATGCCTCCCTTCTGGGACAAATGTTATTTCCCTCTTACTCCCTCATTCCTAGTGGCCCCGCTCTTTACCATTGTTAGAACCTCTGTTCTGATTTTTATGTTTATAATGTGTAATCCCATCTCTCATTTCTATGATCTATTTCATTAATGTATGTGACATCAGCTTAGACTCACACCTTGACCATCATTTACTTGCTCAACTGTGCCTCCAACTCAAGGTACCACCCCCCCTGCCCATTGCCTGCATTTTGTAGGCAGACCAATAGTTCTCAACTTTTTCTCATTATCACTCCTCTCCCCACCCCGGGAATCATTTTAAGCCTTTTTCCCTAATCACTCCCTCCCCCAATTAAATAAATACTCAAGGACAAGATTTGTTAGGTAGTGTCAAGCTTTGAGAGACTGAAGACCACTGTAATAACTAATGTTATTTTTATATGTAATCTAACATTATCTTTCACTGCACTGCCCCTGCTCCAAGATGCAGTGTCTCTGTATGTGTGTCCTAGACCCTCATCCAGTCTCTCAAGTGTTGGAGGTAAAAACATACATCTGAGTTCGATGCGACCCTTACAAAACTCTGAAGACAGCATTGTGGGGGAAAAGCAGGATCAGGAGTTAGAGCTATTAGAAATTCATCCCTTATGGTCTTATAATAGCTCCCAAATATTTTCTGTTTTCCTAATATAAGTATCCTTTGTTCCCCTCCTCAGTGCCTATGCACACACCCAGAAGATGATATAATCCTTTACTTTTACTGAGAATATTCAAGTCATTTAAGGTTAATTTTTGCAGCTTCCCTTCTTCCTACCTCATTTCTTACATATTCATAGATGCCCTCTTCTTTTGTTCTTCCAAGGGAGGAAGGGTTGTCTTGCCTCCCTAATAAGCCTAGTGTTCACACCTGTGGTTATGTGGTTTTTTAAAACTGAGGCATGATTCAACGCAAAAGTGCACAATCTTTAGTGTTTGGTACAATGAGTTTTGGCAATTTTATATACTGTTGTAATTACCCCCAAAATAACATATAGAACATTTCACCCCAGAAAGACCCCTCATGCCTCTTTCCAGTAAATTTCTCCCTCCCCTGAGGCAATCATTGTTCAAATTTTTTCACCACAAACTAGTTTTAGCTTGTCGTAGAACTTCATTTAAAGGTGAACATTTCATATATACTTTTTTGGCATCTGGATATTTTCATGTAGCATGATTTTTTTGAGTCTTATCCATGTTGTTGCATGTTACATTTTTTTTTAACTGACGAGTAGTATTTCATTGTATAAATATGCTGTAATTTGTTTATCCATTTTCCTGTGGGTAGATACTTGGTTTGTTTATAGGTTTGTATGTTTAGTATTCTGGGATAAATACCTAGGAATAGAATTGTGGGTAGATGTATCTTTAATGTTTTAAGAACCTGCCAAATAAACAGTTCTTCAAAGTAATTGAACCACTTCTCACTCCATCAACACTGGTTAGAGATCCACTTGCTTAGCATCCTCACTAACATCTGGTGTCGTCAGTCTCTTTTATTTTAGCCATTAGTCATTAGTGTAAAATCCACATGTGTTCTTGATTCTCTTTCTCTACCTTTCCCTGTCCATTATCATGGGCATTCTCTTAGGTCTTCAGATTCTTCCCATTCCAGAAACTTCCACATGCCCCACATTCCCCTGGGGAACGTCTCCGTTCAGCTACTGCCTCAAGTGGTTCTCCTCACTCCTTCCTTTCTCTGATCAAATTGGTGAGAAGAACGGTTAGCACTTGGTGCTTCTCCTTCCCCCCACCTGTTCATTCAGCCTCAGGTGAAGCTGCTCTCTAAACATCAGCTGTGAATTCCAAAGGTTCTCTGGGCTCTCACTCCCCATGATTTCTCTGAAGTGAAGAATATGATCCTGTAGACCTCCCACTGTTTTTGAAGCTCTTTATTTCGTTTTTGTATTATAACACATTATGTTTCTTTTCCATTTCCAATATCTACTCTTCTTCCACCCTCCCTCTGAATGTCATTGATTCTCCATCACATACACACATACAGTCCAAACGTATGAACGTTCAGGACTTCCCATAATCCTGCCACTTCCTTCCATATTTTCTGCAGCTCCCCACACTGTATAAACCCAGACACCCAGCCAAACTGACCCCTGGTCACTGTTTGAGAAATAGAAACATGCAAACTACACTTGAGAGAATATTACAGAGGTTTTAAAGTAACAGCTCTTCTAGTTCACCCAAAATATTGTTTCATTTGCATTTCATCATCTTATATTCCATGTCTATACAAAACTGAATTATCTAGGGAATGATGACAGTGTTTACCTACTTCCTCAAGATTTGGGAGTTATTTGTATCTAAACAGATTGCTAATTATTAAAATTTTTTTGTAAGTAACTCTTCCCCACCAAAACTCTTCTCAGTCATGCTGTGTTTACCAATGATTTGAGCATGAGTGAGTTGTTTTAAATCCATAGTGTGGTTTGCAGGGAAGAAGGCAGGGTCCCTTTTCTCAATCCTTGCTTTTGCTGTGATGGCTGCAATAAACACTCCTGAGGCCAGAAGACAGTTCTGCACAGGAAGTACTGTCAGGGAGAGCAAGCTTTAAAGGACCCCTGTTTTGTTTATATGCTCTTGAAGGCATTGGAAGGTCATCATTTTCTTTCCTTGCATAAATATTTCTGACAGAGGATAATTAAACAGACCAGACTGCTTTGTCAAGTATAGGAGTTTTCAGTGGTCTTTCCTGTCCCGAAAATCATTTTCCCACCCCTTTAACTCTCAGAATCTTTCCTGGCCTCATTTGCAATCTAGTGCCCTTAAGCTCCTGTGCTGGGGAATGACTTGGAACAACTCTTGACTCATAGCTTAAAGAAGGTACAAATCAATTAAAAGAATACTAGAAATGCAGGTATTCACTGGAAATTTCTTCTTGCGTACATTGTCTTACTTTAGAGAACCAAGCACATCAACTTATTTTTTTTTTTTTTTAAACATCTTTATTGAAGTATAATTGCTTTACAATGGTGTGCTAGCTTCTGCTTTATAACAAAGTGAATCAGTTACACATATACATATGTTGCCATATCTCTTCCCTCTTGCATCTCCCTCCCTCCCACCCTCCCTATCCCACCCCTCTAGGTGGTCACAAAGCACCAAGCTGATCTCCCTGTGCTATGCGGCTGCTTCCCACTAGTTATCTATTTTACATTTGGTAGTGTATATATGTCCACGACACTCTCTCACCTTGTCACATCTCACCCCTCCCCCTCCCCATATCCTCAAGTCCATTCTCTAGTAGGTCTGTGTCTTTATTCCCATCTTGCCACTAGGTTCTTCATGACCTCTTTTTTTTTTTTTTTTTTTTTTTCCCTTAGATTCCATATATATGTGTTAGCATACTGTATTTGTTTTTCTCTTTCTGACTTACTTCACTCTGTATGACAGACTCTAACTCCATCCACCTCATTACAAACACCTCCATTTCATTTCTTTTTATGGCTGAGTAATATTCCATTGTATATATGTGCCACATCTTCTTTATCCATTCATCCGATGATGGACACCTAGGTTGCTTCCATGTCCTGGCTATTGTAAACAGAGCTGCAATGAATATTTTGGTACATGACTCTTTCTGAATTATGGTTTTCTCAGGGTATATGCCCAGTAGTGGGATTGCTGGGTCATATGGTAGTTCTATTTTTAGTTTTTTAAGGAACCTCCATACTGTTCTCCATAGTGGCTGTATCAATTTACATTCCCACCAACAGTGCAAGAGTGTTCCCTTTTCTCCACACCCTCTCCAGCATTTATTGTTTCTAGATTTTTTGATGATGGCCATTCTGACCGGTGTGAGATGATACCTCATTGTAGTTTTGATTTGCATTTCTCTAATGATTAATGATGTTGAGCATTCTTTCATGTGTCTGTTGGCAATCTGTATCTCTTCTTTGGAGAAATGTCTATTTAGGTCTTCTGCCCATTTTTGGATTGGGTTGTTTGTTTTTTTGTTATTGAGCTGCATGAGCTGCTTGTAAATCTTGGAGATTAATCCTTTGTCCGTTGCTTCATTTGCAAATATTTTCTCCCATTCTGAGGGTTGTCTTTTGGTCTTGTTTATGGTTTCCTTTGCTGTGCAAAAGCTTTTAAGTTTCATTAGGTCCCATTTGTTTATTTGTGTTTTTATTTCCATTTCTCTAGGACCTGGGTCAAAAAGGATCTTGCTGTGACTTATGTCATACAGTGTTCTGCCTATGTTTTCCTCTAAGAGTTTGATAGTGTCTGGCCTTACACTTAGGTCTTTAATCCATTTTGAGTTTATTTTTGTGTATGGTGTTAGGGAGTGTTCTAATTTCATACTTTTACATGTACCTGTCCAATTTTCCCAGCACCACTTATTGAAGAGGCTGTCTTTTCTCCACTATATATGCTTGCCTCCTTTATCAAAGATAAGGTGACCATATGTGCGTGGGCTTATCTCTGGGCTTTCTATCCTGTTCCATTGATCTATATTTCTGTTTTTGTGCCAGTACCAAACTGTCTTGATTACTGTAGCTTTGTAATATAGTCTGAAGTCAGGGAGCCTGATTCCTCCAGCTCCATTTTTCGTTCTCAAGATTGCTTTGGCTATTCGGGGTCTTTTGTGTTTCCATACAAATTGTGAAATTTTTTGTTCTAGTTCTGTGAAAAATGCCAGTGGTAGTTTGATAGGGATTGCATTGAATCTGTAGATTGCTTTGGGTAGCAGAGTCATTTTCACAATGTTTATTCTTCCAATCCAAGAACATGGTATATCTCTCCATCTATTTGTATCATCTTTAATTTCTTTCATCAGTGTCCTATAATTTTCTGCATACAGGTCTTTTGTCTCCTTAGGTAGGTTTATTCCTAGGTATTTTATTCTTTTTGTTGCAATGGTATACGGGAGTGTTTTCTTAATTTCACTTTCAGATTTTTCATCATTAGTATACAGGAATGCAAGAGATTTCTGTGCATTAATTTTGTATCCTGCTACTTTACCAAATTCATTGATTAGCTCTAGTAGTTTTCTGGTAGCATCTTTTGGATTCTCTATGTATAGTATCATGTCATCTGCAAACAGTGACAGCTTTACTTCTTCTTTTCCGATTTGGATTCCTTTTATTTCTTTTTCGTCTCTGATTGCTGTGGCTAACACTTCCAGAACTATGTTGAATAATAGTGGTGAGAGTGGGCAACCTTGTCTTGTTCCTGATCTTAGTGGAAATGGTTTCAGTTTTTCACCATTGAGGACAATGTTGGCTGTGGGTTTGTCATATACGGCCTTTATTATGTTGAGGAAAGTTCCCTCTATGCCTACTTTCTGCAGGACTTTTATCATAAATGGGTGTTGAATTTTGTCGAAAGCTTTCTCTGCATCTATTGAGATGATCATATGGTTTTTCTCCTTCAATTTGTTAATATGATGTATCACGTTGATTGATTTGCGTATATTGAAGAATCCTTGCATTCCTGGAATAAACCCCACTTGATCATGGTGTATGATCCTTTTAATGTGCTGTTGGATTCTGTTTGCTAGTATTTTGTTGAGGATTTTTGCATCTATGTTCATCAGTGATATTGGCCTGTAGTTTTCTTTCTTTGTGACATCTTTGCCTGGTTTTGGTATCAGGGTGATGGTGGCCTCGTAGAATGAGTTGGGGAGTGTTCCTCCCTCTGCAATATTTTGGAAGAGTTTGAGAAGGATAGGTGTTAGCTCTTCTCTAAATGTTTGATAGAATTCGCCTGTGAAGCCATCTGGTCCTGGGCTTTTGTGTGTTGGAAGATTTTTAATCACAGTTTCAATTTCAGTGCTTGTGATTGGTCTGTTCATATTTTCTATTTCTTCCTGGTTCAGTCTCGGCAGGTTGTGCATTTCTAAGAATCTGTCCATTTCTTCCAGGTTGTCCATTTTATTGGCATAGAGTTGCTTGTAGTAATCTCTTATGATCGTTTGTATTTCTGCAGTGTCAGTGGTTACTTCTCCTTTTTCATTTCTAATTCTATTAATTTGAGTCTTCTCCTTTTTTCTCTTGATGAGTCTGGCTAATGGTTTATCAATTTTGTTTATCTTCTCAAAGAACCAGCTTTTAGTTTCATTGATTTTTGCTATTGTTTCCTTCATTTCTTTTTCATTTATTTCTGATCTGATCTTTATGATTTCTTTCCTTCTGCTAGCTTTGGGGTTTTTTTGTTCTTCTTTCTCTAATTGCTTTAGGTGCAAGGTTAGGTTGTTTATTCGAGATGTTTCCTGTTTCTTGATGTAGGCTTGTATTGCTATAAACTTCCCTCTTAGAACTGCTTTTGCTGCATCCCATAGGTTTTGGATCGTCCTGTCTCCATTGTCATTTGTTTCTAGGTATTTTTTGATTTCCCCTTTGATTTCTTCAGTGATCACTTCGTTATTAAGTAGTGTATTGTGTAGCCTCCATGTGTTTGTATTTTTTACAGATCTTTTCCTGTAATTGATATCTAGTCTCATAGCGTTGTGGTCGGAAAAGATACTTGATACGATTTCAATTTTCTTAAATTTACCAAGGCTTGATTTGTGACCCAAGATATGATCTATCCTGGAGAATGTTCCATGAGCACTTGAGAAAAATGTGTATTCTGTTGTTTTTGGGTGGAATGTCCTATAAATATCAATTAAGTCCATCTTGTTTAATGTATCATTTAAAGCTTGTGTTTCCTTATTTATTTTCATTTTGGATGATCTGTCCATTGGTGAAAGTGGGGTGTTAAAGTCCCCTACTATGATTGTGTTACTGTCGATTTCCCCTTTTATGGCTGTTAGTATTTGCCTTATGTATTGAGGTGCTCCTATGTTGGGTGCATAAATATTTACAATTGTTATACCTTCCTCTTGGATCGATCCCTTGATCATTATATAGTGTCCGTCTTTGTCTCTTGTAATTGTCTTTATTTTAAAGTCTATTTTGTCTGATATGAGAATTGCTACTCCAGCTTTCTTTTGATTTCCATTTGCATGGAATATCTTTTTCCATCCCCTCACTTTCAGTCTGTATGTGTCTCTAGGTCTGAAGTGGGTCTCTTGTAGACAGCATATATATGGGTCTTGTTTTTGTATCCATTCAGCCAGTCTGTGTCTTTTGGTGGGAGCATTTAATCCATTTACATTTAAGGTAATTATCGATATGTATGTTCCTATTCCCATTTTCTTAAATGTTTTGGGTTTGTTATTGTAGGTGTTTTCCTTCTCTTGTGTTTCTTGCCTAGAGAAGTTCCTTTAGCATTTGTTGTAAAGCTGGTTTGGTGGTGCTGAACTCTCTCAGCTTTTGCTTGTCTGTAAAGGTTTTAATTTCTCCATCAAATCTGAATGAGATCCTTGCTGGGTAGAGTAATCTTGGTTGTAGGTTTTTCTCCTTCATCACTTTAAGTATATCCTGCCACTCCCTTCTGGCTTGCAGCGTTTCTGCTGAAAGATCAGCTGTTAACCTTATGGGGATGCCCTTGTGTGTTATCTGTTGTTTTTCCCTTGCTGCTTTTAATATGTTTTCTTTATATTTAATTTTTGATAGTTTGATTAATATGTGTCTTGGTGTGTTTCTCCTTGGATTTATCCTGTATGGGACTCTCTGTGCTTCCAGGACTTGATTAACTATTTCCTTTCCCATATTAGGGAAGTTTTCAACTATAATCTCTTCAAATATTTTCTCAGTCCCTTTCTTTTTCTCTTCTTCTTCTGGGACCCCTATAATTCGAATGTTGGTGCGTTTAATGTTGTCCCAGAGGTCTCTGAGACTGTCCTCAGTTCTTTTCATTCTTTTTTCTTTATTCTGGTCTGCAGTAGTTATTTCCACCATTTTATCTTCCAGGTCACTTATCCGTTCTTCTGCCTCAGTTATTCTGCTATTGATCCCATCTAGAGTATTTTTAATTTCATTTATTGTGCTTGTCATCGTTTCTTGGTTCCTCTTTAGTTCTTCTACGTCCTTGTTAAATGTTTCTTGCATTTTGTCTATTCTATTTCCAAGACTTTGGATTATCCTTACTATCATTATTCTGAATTCTTTTTCAGGTAGACTACCTATTTCCTCTTCATTTGTTAGGTCTGGTGTGTTTTGACCCTGCTCCTTCATCTGCTGTGTGTTTTTCTGTCTTCTCATTTTGCTTATCTTACTGTGTTTGGGGTCTCCTTTTCACAGGCTGCAGGTTCGTAGTTCCCGTTGTTTTTGGTATCTGTCCCCAGTGGCTAAGGTTGGTTCAGTGGGTTGTGTAGGTTTCCTGGTGGAGGGAACTAGTGCCTGTGTTCTGGTGGATGAGGCTGGATGTTGTCTTTCTGGTGGGTTCGTCCACGTCTGGTGGTGTGTTTTGGGGTGTCTGTGGCCTTATTATGATTTTAGGCAGCCTCTCTGCTAATGGATAGAGCTGTGTTCCTCTCTTGCTAGTTGTTTGGCATGGGGTGTCCAGCACTGTAGCTTGCTGGTCGTTGAGTGAAGCTGGGTCTTGATGTTGAGATGGAGATCTGTGAGAGATTTTCGCCGTTTGGTATTACGTGGAGCTGGGAGGTCTCTTGTGGACCAGTGTCCTGAAGTTGGCTCTCCCACCTCAGAGGCACAGCCCTGATGCCTGGCTGGAGCACCAAGAGCCTTTCATCCACACGGCTCAGAATAAAAGGGAGAAAAAATGGAAAGAAAGAAAAAAAGAGGATAAAATAAAATAAAATAAAGCAATTATAATAAAAAATAAGAAAAAAAATTATTAAGAGTAAATTTATTAAGAAAAAAAATTTTTTTTAATTTTTAAAAATAGATTTATTAATTTTTTATACTAAAAATAAGAAAAAAATTATTTAGAAAAAATTTATTAAGAAAAAAAATTTTTTAATTTTTTAAAATAAAAAATATGAAAAAACTTATTAAAAATTTTTTTAAAAATAGAAAATAAGGAAAAAATTATTAAGAAAACATTTATTAGGGAAAAAAAAAATTTCTAAGCCAAAAAAAAAAAAAAAAAAAACGGACGGACCTAACCCTAGGACTAACGGTGAGAGCAAAGCTATACAGACAAAATCTCACCCAGAAGCATACACATCTACACTCACAAAAAAAAGGAAAAGGGGAAAAGTTAATATATCCTGCTCCCAAAGTCCATCTCCTAAATTTGGGATGATTCGTTGTCTATTCAGGTATTCAACAGATGCAGGCACATCAAGTTGTTTGTGGAGCTTTAATCCGCTGCTTCTGAGGCTGCTGGGAGAGATTTCCCTTTCTCTTCTTTGTTCGTACAGCTCCCGGGGTTCAGCTTTGGATTTGGACCCGCCTCTGCATGTAGGTCCCCTGAGGGCGTCTGTTCCCCGCCCAGACAGAACGGGGTTAAAGGAGCAGCTGATTCGGGGGCTCTGGCTCAGTCAGGCCGGGGGGAGGGAGCGGTACGGAGGAGGCGGGGCGAGCCTGCGGCGGCAGAAGCCGGCGTGACGTTGCAGCAGCCTGAGGCGCGCCGTGCGCTCTCCCGGGGAAGTTGTCCCCGGATTACGGGAGCCTGGCCGTGGCGGGCTGCACAGGCTCCCAGGAGGGGCGGTGTGGAGAATGACCTGTGCTCGCCCACAGGCTGTTTGGTGGCGGCAGCAGCAGCCTTAGCGTCTCATGCCCGTCTCTGGGGTCCGCGCTGATAGCCGCGGCTCGCGCCCGTCTCTGGAGTTCGTTTAAGTGGCGCTCTGAATCCCCTCTCCTTGCACGCCGCGAAACAAAGAGGCAAGAAAAAGTCTCCCGCCTCTTCGGCAGCTGCAGACTTTTTCTCGTGCACCCTCCCGGCTAGTTGTGGTGCGCTAGACCCTTCAGGCTGTGTTCACGCAGCCAACCCCAGTCCTCTCCCTGGGATCCGACCGAAGCCCGCGCCTCAGCTCCCAGCCCCCGCCCGCCCCGGCGGGTGAGCAGACAAGCCTCTCGGGCTGGTGAGTGCTGCTCGGCGCCGAGCCTCTGTGCGGGAATCTCTCCGTTTTTCCCTCTGCGTCCCTGTTGCTGTGGGATCCGCGCTGATAGCCGCGGCTCGCGCCCGTCTCTGGAGCTCGTTTAGGCGGCGCTCTGAGTCCCCTCTCCTTGCGCGCCGCGAAACAAAGAGGCAAGAAAAATTCTCTTGCCTCTTTGGCAGCTGCAGTCTTTTTCCCGGACTCCCTCCCGGCTAGCACCGAAGCCCGAGCCCCAGCTCCCAGGCCCCGCCCGCCCCGGCGGCTGAGCAGACAAGCCTCTCGGGCTGGTGAGTGCTAGTCGGCACCGCTCCTCTGTGCGGGAATCTCCGCTTTGCCCTCCGCACCACTGTGGCTGCGCTCTCCTCCGTGGCTCCGAAGCTTCCCCCCTCTGCTACCCGCAGTCTCTGCCCACGAAGGGGCTTCCTAGTGTGTGGAAACCTTTCCTCCTTCACAGCTCCCTCCCACTGGTGCAGGTCCCGTCCCTATTCTTTTGTCTCTGTTATTTCTTTTTTCTTTTGCCCTACCCAAGTACGTGGGGATTTTCTTGCCTTTTGGGAGGTCTGACGTCTTCTGCCAGCGTTCAGTGGGTGTTCTGTAGGAGCAGTTCCACGTGTAGATGTATTTCTCATGTATCTGTGGGGAGGAAGGTGATCTCCGCGTCTTACTCTTCCGCCATCTTGCCCCTCCCTCCACATCAACTTATTATCACAAGCCCAGTAGGAGATCAACTTTGCCCTGACACAGAGGCTAAATTCAGAATATAAGTTGTTAGAGAGCCTCAAAAAACTTTCAAATCTAAAAATGCTCTGTGTAGACCAGGAGGAGAAATACCAAGGACAGAAAGAGAAATATGCATGTTGTCTGTGTCCTCTCTGGCTCACGCTTGCCTGTGGCCTGCGGGCGTCTGTCCCAGGAAGCACCTTGGGGAGGTGAAGGAGGCTTTAAGGCTCCCTCCCTTCTTGCTGACTCCTTGCTAATTCTGCCAACCTCCCTCCGTCGTACAGGGCCCACCCTGGTGCTTTCCTGTGGTGCCACCACCGCAGGGCTGTCTGCCCTCAACCTTTCTGCCACCTCTCCTCCTCCAAGTGAAAAGGACAGTAACACTTGAATGACAAATTACAAAGCACCTCCTCACGTCTCATGAACCTGCCCACTGAGGGTTTGTGGAGGGCAGGCACCTTCACTCCCCTGTTACAGATCCGGGGACGGTGAGGGAGGTCATGTGACTCGAGCTGTGAAGTGGGACCTCTAGAGCCAGCCATTTGGTTACATCACGCGGCGGCGCTGACCGTCTCCCCATGCTGCCCTCAGGACTAGGAGTTGTGGAGCTCGGTGAGTTTGGATCTCAGTTCTACCACATAGCAGTGTGTCACCTTGGGAGAACAATTTGATCTTGCTATGGCTCCAATTACTCACTTATAAAGTAAAACTAATACTAGTAACCAGGTCCTTCATGAATCCTAAACAGGAGAATGCATGTAAGTACTTAATGCAGGACCTAACCCCCAATAAAGATGAAATAAGCCTTAGTTATTATTAATTATTACTAGCCCAGGGATATAATTCCTCACTTCAATTTGAAGCTCATCTTCTTTTTTTTCTTTTTTTTTTTTAAAGATTACTGGCAACCTTTTGGGTATTTTTTTTTCTTTTTAATTTTATTTATTTATTTATTTTTGGCTGCGTTTGGTCTTCGTTTCTGTGCGAGGGCTTTCTCTAGTTGTGGCAAGTGGGGGCCACTCTTCGTCGCAGTGTGCGGGCCTCTCACTATCGCGGCCTCTCTTGTTGCGGAGCATAGGCTCCAGACGCGCAGGCTCAGTAATTGTGGCTCACGGGCCCAGCTGCTCCGCGGCATGTGGGATCTTCCCAGACCAGGGCTCGAACCCGTGTCCCCTGCATCGGCAGGCAGATTCCTAACCACTGCGCCACCAGGGAAGCCCCAAAGCTCATCTTCTTAGTATAAAATGAATAATACATCAGAAGGAGGTAACACATTTTCTATTCCTGCTATTGAACAGCTTCAGGCAATATTCAACCTCCTTGAGACTCAGTTTCCTTCTCTTCAAAATAAGAGATGGGACCAGGTGATTCTGTAAAGCTGTCTAGCTGCAGGAATCTATGGTTTTAACCATGACTCCAAGTTTCTAATCTCTTTACTGAAATGTAAATGGAAGATCAGAAAGGAATTCGGAAGTCCCTTTTCTTTTCAGAAGCAATACTACCTTGGAGCAGCATCCTGCCTTTGCTGAGAAATCAGTGAGGCTTCAGGTAGAAAATCCAGATGAGAATCCAGCTAGAGAGGGGGAGGAGCCCAGGGAGCTACCAGGGACTGCATCGTCCCACGCGCACGATGCTCTGCTAAGCACAATGCCCTTGCGCGTTTATCCCACAATTACAGGAGCCTGGAGAGATTAATGTGCACCTTTCACAGATTCGGCCACTGAGGCTCATGGAGGTGGAACATCTAACCCAAGTCATACAGCTGGTGAGGGCAGAGCTGGGATTTAGACAGCAACCCGCCTGAGCCAAAACCAGGGACGTGCATTCCACTGCATCATCAAAATGACTCTTTATCTGCGGGGTAGGTGAATCCTGGCTAAACCAGGCTAGTCTCAGCTGCCTTCTCTTCCAGGTCCCAACCTGGGGACATTGTTTCTACGCTTTCCTTCAAATCACGGAAGAGCTTGGCATAAATATTTTGTGTGCTTTGAAGAGATGCTGGCTTGGGACTCGTCCCCCCACCCCTCCCAGCCCACCTCCATGCGCACGTGGTGCAGGAGCAAGGCCATCCGGGGCAGGCGTTCTGCTGCCGGGGTCCAGGGCAGGGACCTCACCGAGCAGATGAAGACCTCAAGAGCCAAAGGAGCAAGGGAAAAGGGGACTCAGGAAGAACCTTTCCTCAGGACCTACTCCGTGCCAGCCCCTGTGTGAGGTCTTTGTGCGAGCTCTGTCTCCGTGCCTGCAGCTGTGTGACGAGACAGCGTCAGAACTGTCTATCGTTCCCTTCCTCAGCTTTCAGCTGGGGAGAGAGGTGTTAAAGGCCACGCACACCACACAGGGCAGGGTGGGCACCCGACTGCCTCCCATTGTGGCTATGGTGAGTGACCTGACTCGTCCTGCAAACCCACTGCGAGGGGAAGGGGGGATTGCAGGGGATCTACTCATAATTCTAACTATAGTGAGTGTGGCTTTGCGGTCTTCACCACCACTTAACGTGAACCTGTCCTCCAGACAGTTCTCCTATGTGGCTTCCATAAAGAATCAAGCAGAAACACTAGGGCAAGGGCCTGTAAACTAGATTTCCATTGCATCGCCCAGTAAACTATAACATAAAAGAGGCTACTCAGGGTAGGATCCAATTTTCTTCTTTTCCTTCTACTAGGAAAGACAGCAGAGCCACAGAAAAACATGTACTCTGAAAAGATAGCCTTAGTCAGACATTCATAATTTAACTTTCACAATTCAGTTTTTTCAGAGGAGCTGGTAAAGTCTATCAGCACCCCCTTCCCCCCTCCCCCAAAATCACAGTCTTTTCCCTTTGTGAGAGACGTCATTTCTGGATCCAGCAACAACAAAACACCCCAACAAAGGAATGGTAGTTAAGAGACTGCCCAGCATTCCAAGTTCACACTGTGGTTAATAGGAAATTTTACTGCTGCCAAGAGGATTGCCACATCCATTTATTTCTGTTATTGCATTTCCCAGATTCTCCCAAAATGTCAATACTCTTTCAAAGCAAGCATCTGCTTTCAGTTTAAATGAATGTGTCATGAGATTCTACATAGGAATCCAAAAAGTTTTCTAAATTGACAAACTTAACAGGTCCTTAATTACTAAAAGAAAATGTGCTGAATTTTCTAAAAATTGCTTTTAGAAAATTTGCTTTTTCTAACTATCTGTCACTGAGACCGAGCCAGGAAAGTGAGATGAGGCAAATGTTGTTACTTAACACACGAGAAAAACAGCCCCACTGCTGTATAACCAAAGGGAAAATTCCCTGGGAAACTACAAATGTTGAATGGCGAAATTTGCATATTATGAACAAGATCTAATTTCTACTTAATGCTTCTCTTATGAACTCAATGAGGAAGATGTTATTGGTCCCAGGGACCCCTTCTCAGGAAATTTAGCCTTTTGGAAATTCCTGGGGGAGACTTAAGGGAGTGGAGTTTTGCTTGCAGAATATTAGGAGATTTTTACTTCTGTTGATGCCCATATGGCTAACACCGGCACTAAGACTTGGATGCACAAAAGCGGACATTCGCCACAGAGCTTCTACGAGAGAGAAAACTGCCTCTTCCAAGTCCAGCGTCACCCTCCAGGCACCTCCACTGCAGCCTCCCCACATCACCTGGCGTCCAGAGGTATCGCCCATCCGGGCAAATCAACTGGCCACTGTGACCCTTCTCTTTGACTCCGGTTGTTCCAGAAAGTCTTCTTTCTCCTTCTTTTACCTTTTCTGATCCTGTTACATTTTAGCCTTATATCAAGGATCAACTGATCAGGCAGACCCCACATAGTAACCAGGGCAGAGTTTCTAAAGCATAGGCTGAAGACCACCCTCACCAGAATCACCTGAGACGCTTTTTAAGAATAATGATTCCTTGGCCCTACCTCAGACCTACTGAATCTTATGAGGCCTGGGATCCTACATTTTATCAAACACTGAATGATTCTTAAGCACTAAAATTTGAGAACAGTTGATCTAAGGAAGAAGTGAAGATAGAATATTTTAGGTCATGGAGGATTGTCGATCATCAGCTGGTGACTTTCTTTGGCAGATGAAGACATTCAGGATGCAGAGAGGCAATAAATATTTCCTAACCCAGGAGCGCTTCACTCCTCCCTGCTTCTCCCACCTACCCAGGGATCTCTAATAGTTCCATCAGTGCCTGCTGAACCCTTCACAGAAGCTCGGACAGGCCTCAGTGTCCTGAGTGTGACATGAGTTTCCAGAGGATCTCAGACTGTTCCTTTCTGTGACTCCAGACAAAAGGTGTGCCCGTGCCTAATTGGACGGGGGATGTACTGAGGCATCATTTTGTCAATTTATTCACTTGTTATGAGCTACATACTTCAAGCTTTTTCTCTGGAATTCAGAAAAACAACCTGTGGACTTGGTTACCTGTATCACATGCTTGGTGAATTCAGAGGAAGATGTTATTTTCATATTTTCCCCCTTTTGAATTGACTTGTCAATTCAGTCTAAATGGCTAACAGAGTATTCCTATATAGAGGGGGCTTACATTGATAATGGGCTTTGGATTTCGCTAAATTGCCTGTTATAGAGCCGAAAAGAATGCATTAGGGAGTTTTAATACTGTTTAATGCTGGCCCGGGGTGATCTGTACTGTCAGAATACATAGGTAATTCCCATTATTAAGAATTTTGTAAAGTCTATTTGAAATTTTCTGCCTCTCTTGTTATTCCTTTTTACGTGGAAATAACTGCTTAAAACTTTCTTTTCTAAGACGCTTTCCTGGCGTGGCTGAAAAAGAGGTTCAAAATTACGCCTAATTCTTTCTTGCTTAAATATTCACCTTTAGCCATCACCCCTGCAAAATGAAGACCTACTCCTTTGTGTGGCTCTAATAGCAGCTGAGTGGATTCTGAACTATCAGTCTGCCATTTAGGCCTCCTCAGCTTGACATTTGCCTTAGAATGAGGTTTTTAGAGGTTTTGACTCTGCTTATTACTGGGTTATTTTACATTTAGTGCAGTGCTATTCAGTTGTGTATTTAATGATGAGTTTTACACCCAAAATCCATTATGGTATAAGACCAGACACAGGAAAAGTCACTCTAACATCTAACTTAAATTTCTCATGAATAGTTTGAAATGTGAAAGTATTGATATATTACTTTAGAAGGAATTTCAAAAACACCACATTTTTAAAAGTGTGTGTGTGAGGGGGAGGTGACTTCCCTGGTGGCACAGTGGTTAAGAATCTGCCTGCCGATGCAGGGGACACAGATTCGAGCCCTGGTCCAGGAAGATCCCACATGCCGTGGAGCAACTAAGCCCGTGCGCCACAACTACTGAGCCTGTGCTCTAGAGCTCCTGAGCCACAACTACTGAAGCCCGCGCGCCTAGAGCCCATGCACCGCACCAAAGAGTAGCCCCTGCTCGCCGCAACTAGAGAAAGCCCGCGCACAGCAACGAAGACCCAACGCAGCCAAAAATAAATGAATTTATTTTTTTTAAAAAAGTGTATCAGTCAGTCAGTCCCTCAAGAGATTAATAGAGGTACAGTTTTTCATAAAGAATTCGAGTTCCCTGTACATAACTTTGATGCTAACTTTTCCAATATGTCACATAAATGTGAATGGACAACCTCAACTATTTAGATTCACTCACTGTAGTAAGTGGTAATTAAACTCACTGAGTTTATATATGAAAGATTAAGCTGTCATTCTAACTGATGTGAGTCATAACAAATGAAAATCATTAACTCTTTGCTATCAAATTGTTGTGGCTTTTTCTCTGCTGATTTTGAAGAATATCCAAGCTAAATTATGTCCTGAGGGGCTTAATTTTCAGACTCAGTTTCCTAAATCTATATCTTCCTTTGGATTTTGGGAATATTTCCAAATTAATGTTAATAAAGATTTACGAAATCCTTGGAGGAAGACTTCTTCTAACCATGAAACCAATAGTTAAATTACCAGGATTAAAAGTAAGTTTTCATAAAAATAAAACTACCATATGACCCAGCAATCTCACTGCTGGGCATATACCATGAGAAAACCATAATTCAAAAAGAGACATGTACCACAATGTACATTGCAGCACTATTTACAATAGCCAGCACATGGAAGCAACCTAAGTGTCCATCGACAGGTGAATGGATAAAGAAGATGTGGCACATATATACAATGGAATATTACTCAGCCATAAAAAGAAAGGAAATTGAGTTATTTGTAGTGAGGTGGATGGACCTAGAGTCTGTCATACAGAGTGAAGTAAGTCAGAACGAGAAAAACAAATACTAACAAATACTATATATGTATGCTAACACATATACATGGAATTTAAAAGAAAAAAATGGTTCTTATGAACCTAGGGGCGGGACAGGAATAAAGATGCAGATGTAGAGAATGGACTTGAGGACATGGGGAGTTGAGGGAAGGGTAAGCTGGGACAAAGTGAGAGAGTGGCATGGACATATATACACTACCAAATGTAAAATAGATAGCTAGAGGGAAGCAACTGCATAGCACAGGGAGATCAGCTCGGTGCTTTGCGATGACCTAGAGGGGTGGGATAGGGAGGGTGGGAGGGAGACGCAAGAGGGAGGAGATATGGGGATATATGTATACATATAGCTGATTCACTTTGTTATAAAGCAGAAACTAACACACCATTGTAAAGCAATTATAAGGTGTTAAAAAGAAAAGTTTTCATTTAAAAACATGTGCCCATGGAAGAATTACTTCAAGGTATATTTTAGAAACCCAAGCATATGTAAACATAGTGGTCTTCCATAGTGTCTTAAAGACACTCTGAATGTTTGTCAACTAAATGAATGAATTGACAAGAAAGCAGCACTAAGAGAGCTATAATGCCAGTTTCTTATAACCACGCAACTTTAAAGCCACATCCCAAAGATGAGCCACTTAAGGACACAGGTGTTACACCTTGATATCAAGGGCAGGACTATGCATCGAGAGGAGCCGAGTTTGAGTTAGTTAGACCCCATTAAGGAGAGGGTAGTGTGGACAGCCACCTCCCCTGGAAAATAGCTAATGCAATGACAAATGTTTTCACGTTTGCTACATTGAATAGTGTATTGAGTGCAAGAGAGACATTGAGTGCAATGTCTCTGCTGGAAACATGACTTTTTTTTCAAGGTCTGTGATAGGAGACTGTCTTCTACGTAAAATCGTCTTGTAACATGTTGCTTCTAGTACTTGGAACTCAAACGTATGGAGTCAATACTAGTTTTCCCCTATAGATCTTCATCCTATAGAGCCTGAAGCCCTACATAGGGGTTCTATAGCAGGAGCTACTCTCAGCTGCCTTTGATAATTCAGGGAGCCATGCTGCTAAAATCTCAATGTGAGTACAAATTACCTGAGAATCTTTTTAACATTCAGGGTCTGATTCTTTAGGTCCAGATGGGGCCTGAGACTCTGTACTGCTAACCAGCTCCTAGGTGATGTTGATGATATTGGTCCATGGTTCACACTTCGGGCATCAAACTCATAGGAGGTGGATTTCTAAGTAGTTAGAATAATCAAGTATAGTGTGATGGAAGAGCACCAGATCTTGACTCAGAACACTAGTTATGTGAACATGATGAGTCACTTGACTTTTCTGAATCCAAATTTTTCTCATTAGAAAAATGAGTATAATAGGACAGTAATACCTGCTGCATGGGATTGTTGTGAGAATTAAATTAATGATGTTATGTGAAAATTGACCAGAGCATTTGGTACATATTCATTGTTGAATAAATGATTGTTGACCCTACGTAGTAAAAACATAAGCACACAATTCAGTATTGGTAACTCATAAAGTTGGGGGACCCTTAGGCTGTGTGCCCTCCATAGTTCCGGTGGTTCTATTCTTCATTCCACCTCTTTTGCCAATTACAATGTCTAGCATTTAGCAAGTGGTCAGTGTTTGTGGAATTGTATTGATGGCAAAGTTGATCACTGCCAGCGTACATTTTTGGCTTCGGGGATACTGATATCAGGCTAATGACCCAGTGTTTCCCCATGGCACTAACAGGAAAGAGAACTTTTGCCCAAAATAGTGGTAACAACTTTGAAGGCTTGAGTTCTCTTTAAATCAAAAATGTAATCACTGGGAGAAGACTAAAATGAAGAAGATCATCAGCCCGATTTTCAATAAAAATATGAGGATAAAAGAGCTGATCATTCTTTGCCAGCCAGTAATCACAGTATCTTCTAATTTCACAAATTATGTGTAAAAGGTATCTCTCTTGATATAAAAACAAAGATGAACGTGGGCAGTTTGGCTGGCTTGATGCTGATAGGTGGCTCAGCCCCCGTTAGTAGCCCAGCCTGCAGTGCTGCAGTTAGTACTGCAGGGGTTCAAACCATCCTCCACATTGTTGAAAACTGGCTCCCATGCCACCCAGGTCATGTGCCCAAAATTGCTCCTCTGAAGGTCAAACTTTCTGCTTAATAAACTTGTACATTTTTAAATAAAACTCTCAAGAACACACAGCGAGAAATGGAAGGTAGAGAAATCAGTGAATAACCTGCAGTGTCATTTACATCTTAACATCTCTTTCCATTGAGAATTCAGAGACAGAAACTTATTAGCACCTGGAGGAAGTCTAATGTAATTCATTTGCAGTAAAATCAGAGTGAATCCGTTAATCTTTGCTAAAAGAAATGAGATTTTCAAGTCTAATCAGAAGATTTAAAGTTTTATTAAAAGGTGTTCTTTTTTTACCCTCTTATAACCTATAGGTCTCAGGAGAAAAAGGAAGAGGCTATCACCTTACTGAAAGATTCCATTAAATATGGTCCCGAGTTTGCAGATGCATATTCAAGCTTAGCTTCATTACTGGCTGAGCAGGTAATTGTTTCCACTTAGTTTCACATAATATTTTTAAATGTTTCTGTTGAATGTATAAATTAATATTACACAGATTTTTATATATATCATTTAACTTGTAAGCTCATATTAGACAACTGATCTCTATGTCAGTTTTCTTCTTGATAGAAATTACAAACCTAGTTTTCTCACTCCAATATTCTTTGTGTATGTAGGTGGCCTCTAGACAAAGATGGTCCATTATAGGCCATTGCTATATTCTCCATCACTTTGGGACAAAATCTATCAAGAACAATACATGGTATTTGCTGGTTTTATTACTACTCACTTATATTTTTCTGGGGAATTGCTAATGGACTAAGATCTCTGAACTCAGTATGGAACCAATTACCAATAATCTTATAGATCCTATGTCTTATAACTGTTAGAAGATCACAGAGTCTTGTAGGACAGGCTCCTAAGAGAGAACATTTCTCACGGCGTAAAGCAGAGGGGTATTTTGATTCCCCCTCCTTCTTCTCACTGTGTCTAAACCATTTGATCCCACTTTTGGTGTCCTGGATGCATGCCCCCTGCTGTGGGGAAAACAGATATAAGTTGTCTTCTCTAAATTGACGATATAGTTTTGTTGACACACATAAGTGCCCTCAATAGAAGGTAGATTCTGCTATCACACAATTGCCAGATTGTCTTTAAAATTAAACTTAGCACCTTTGAAAGATGCCCTGCAGCACTGGCTTAAATATAATGATTGATTTGATGCTGCATGTCAGGTACAGAGGGGTGCAATTTGCGTTTCAAAAACTTTGGAGGTTTCACCAGGAAACAAAATTAGGACACTCAATGAATATTTAAGTGTCAGAAATGATAAGTCTAGTTGTCTTGCTCTAATATTCTCCATATAGTGTAGGTGGGCTTTAGACAAAAGCCTGTGTCTGTAGTGGATGATTTTAATACATGTTTTAGCACGGTGTTTAAGCTGAAATGATGGTCGTCGTGTTCTGTGGTATACACGGCAGTCCTCAGCTGCCTTTGGCTTGTGTTGAAGCAGACACAGTGGGAGTTTCCTGAAGAAAAGATTGATTCCATCATTATTCCCTTTTCTCACCTCATCCTGGCTCCTTCATTTTCATAAGAAGACCCTCCCTGCCTCTGCCTGGTTGGGTGTCTTGCAGCTACTCAGACAAGCCACACACAAAGTTAGGACCTTTGCACTAACTGTGCCTTTTGCCTGCAACACTGTTCTGCCAGACATCTTAGAGTTCCTTCCTCATCTCATGCTGGTTTCTGCCCACATCGTTCCGTATCAGGGGGCTGTCTGTGATTACCCTTTCAAACTAACTCCCTCACTGCCCCACATGTTTCTCTGTCACCTGGCCC
This sequence comes from Eubalaena glacialis, assembly GCF_028564815.1. NCBI lineage: Eukaryota > Metazoa > Chordata > Mammalia > Artiodactyla > Balaenidae > Eubalaena > Eubalaena glacialis. The sequence continues at coordinate 91,780,262 of NC_083726.1, forward strand.
TGGCTGATTTCTCCCCAGAGCATTTATCACCGTCTAACATACATCTATTTGTCTGTGATCTTTCTCCCACCACTAGAATATTTCCGTGAGCCAATCTCCACGAGAATGGCTGTCTCTTTTACTCAAGGCTTTTCCCCCATGTCTGTCACATTGTATGCAAGCAGTAAATACTGAGTGAATAAATGAATGGATATGAACTGAAGACCATGTAGCTCCTCCAATCCAGTACATGATCTAGATTTTACTCATATTTGAAGCAGGGCTGGGCATGTGGGCCACCATGCTGTTTCATAACGGAACTGTGCCTCACGTCATGCCCTTGTCCTTCACTGAGGGACAGTGTGAGGACAGCTAGGTGAAACCACTCCTTCTAACTGCAGGGTTGGGTGGGGTTGAGGCCAACACCTGTTACCTGGTTCACTGGCTTCTGAAGGAGGACTCGAGGGAGAAATTTCTCTCATGTCTCAGTATTAGGAACGGCCAGCCTTCTCCTGAATTACACGGTTTTTGCTTTATTTTTAATCTAATGCATGAAGGATCTTCCAAATGCTAAGAAAATCAATTCTAGTTTCGTCCCCCTTGGGCCCACCTCCGACTAACAGCCATCTGGACGGGATAGGCTGCTTTTCTGTGTGCGCTGCTTGTACTTGGTTTATCATTTTTCTTAATAATTTATTTTATTCAATTTATGTTCTGTATTTTTGAAAGCTGCCTCAATTTCTCTGTAAGTGAATACATAAAGCATTGCATTGAGTTCCCAGTCATATCTTTTTTCACAACTTGGCAGGACAGATAGTAAACATTGAAGCGCTCTTCTTGATGCAAATTACCCTGAAGGTAAATGACAGAGTCACTCACCTAATACCAGTGATGACACGGTGTGTTGTTTTGGGGGAGCTCTTTACAGACATTCACACAGTTCCATCTTCCTATAGTGTCATCTTTTCTTTCTCTCCTTCTAAATCATCCTCATATTTCAAGATTCAGTTCAACTTTCACATCCTCCCCCAACACTCATCCACCTCCCCATCGCACGGGAGTTAGATTTTCCTCGGAGCTCCTATGACAGCTTTGGGAACATGCATCAACTCACAAACCAATCATATATTTTTATTTCTTGAGTTAACATCTGAACTATAGTTTAAACAGTTTGTCAGGTTTATTTTTCCTCACAAGACTGCAAGTTTCATTAAGAAAACCCTTGTCTTCCTTGTATGCCTGTTCCTTCTCTAGGGCTCCGGGTACTTCACTGTATAAAGCAGGCGGGAATTCATACAGCATCTCTGGACTTAATGCACTCTGGAGGTCCGTTCCCCTTGCTGTGCTATTAGGAGCATTTGACAGTGAACAGGGTGGCAGCCTGGTTGTAGACCCCACTTTATAATACAGACCCCACTTCCTCTCCTGTACAGACTCTGGTGAGGAGTGCTTTACCTCTCTGAGCCTCAGTTTCCAAATCTGAAAATTGATAACTATATGGATCTAACATTTTAAGAGTGTCTGAAATTACCCCTGTAACACCAAGTGCTAATGAATATTTTCATGAATAACTTAAGGCTCCACTTTAATTAGTGCTATTGTTTCTATACAAATAAAGCATTAACATGTTAATATTGTGAAAAGCAATTTGTTTTAGTAAATACTGTATCCAAAAGTTTTAAGTTGTATTCCTTTTTTAAATTGATGAACTCCAAGTTCATGAAAAGTTACTTTTGTTTGTTTGTTTAATTAATTTATTTATTTTTGGCTGCTTTGGGTCTTCATTGCTGAGCGCGGGCTTTCCTCTAGTTGCAGCGCCCAGGCTTCTCATTGCGGTGGCTTCTCTTGTTGCGGAGCACGGACTCTAGGTGCGCAGGCTTCAGTAGTTATGGCACACAGGCTCAGTAGTTGTGGCTCGCGGGCTCTAGAGCACAGCCTCAGTAGTTGTGGCGCCCGGGCTTAGCTGCTCCGTGGCATGTGGGATATTCTAGGACCAGGGCTCGAACCCGTGTCCCCTGCATTGGCAGATGGATTCTTAACCACTGCGCCACCAGGGAAGCCCTAAAAGAATACTTTGAATCATTTCCTAATGATAGATTCCTAGAAGTTGAATTCCCATATCAAAGAGTATCAGCATTTCATGACTTTTGAGGTGTATTACTAAACTGCTTTCTAAAAGAGTGGTACCAATATGCTGTGCCACCAGCAGTGTGCAGCCTCTAAGTCTTGAATGTTAGCGGAACATTTAAATGGAAATAGCATGTGGACAGATGACAGTGGGAGAGATCAGGGCTAAAGATAGATTTAGGACTTCAAATAAATGAGTCCGTATTATGAGTAGGTAATTCCTCCAAGGGGAAAATGAAGAGTAGTGTGGGGGGGGGAAACCTTAAAGAATTTTTAACCTTCTCATTTTGTAGATAAAAATATGAGGTGCACAGAATTAAGTGCTGCTCAAGGTCATACAAATAACTAGTGTCAGGACCAAGACTGGAGCCTGGTAACTCGATTCCTTCCCCACTGCTCTTTCACTGTATGGTGCTGGGGTCCCATGATTGGACTGTGGTAATGGGCTGTAGTTAATGAGGTTAGGTATACAAGGGGCCAGGTGGGAGGGGGGAAGAAAAATGATAGAGGAAACCTAGCAGCATGAGTTGTCATAGATGTTAGATACATAAAAGGATCCAGAATAAATTTGCCCCTCTGTGTCTACTGCAGCATAGAAGTCAAGAAAACAGGACAGAAAATAAGCTCTTAGATTTGAAGTCTGGATGGTCTCCGGCTTACTAGCCTCTTTTGGTTTTCTATTAGCATTCAGAACTGGCTGTACTCCAACTTCACAGATAGGATTGTAAACATTTACAAGCCCACCATCATTTTTAACCAGCCTACTCTTGCCATAGATTATATAGCTTGCATTACACTAGCAGTAAAGGAAATGAAGTTAACATAATGACTTGATCCATTGTAAATTATTGCTAGCCCCAGGTTTATAGCCTATTGAAAAACTCAATTAATTAATTTGATAACACTTAAAATATTTTTCTTTTATATATTTTGGGATATGACTTCACCTGACACAAGAATGAAAAGAAAATTGGAACAGTAAAATATAAGTTAGAAGTATAGATCAAAAATAAGAGCGGTCCAGGGTCAGTTTCTCTTCTTTGACAAGTGCCATCTTTTGGGTAGATTCAGGCACATATACCATTGCATGTGTGGTCAGGTCACCTTGAGCTGAACCCTACCTTAATAATTTATTGATTTAATTATTCAGCACATATTTATTGAACATTTAGGTATCACCAAGTATTAGAAATTGCTGAAGTAGCAAGGTATGGGCCTCAACTCATGGAACTTAGAGTCTAAAAGGTAAGGATACTCTTAAGCGAAGAATTACCACCCTTTCCCCAATGTCGAACCCAGTTGTGACAAATGGGCAAAGAGAGAATGGAGTACCAGTGAGAATGTTATAGAGACCTAACCTAATATAGGGAGCAGTGAGCACTGGCCAAAGAGTGATACTTAGTCTGATACCTTAAGAACTTATAGATATCAACAAGATTAAAATTATTAGGAAAAGCTTTCTGGCTACAGGAATTAGACCACCTGAGGGCTGTGGGGTGGGGAACAGTACGATCCCTTCCTCTTATGGGAGGAAAGTCATGTGCCTGAAAGTGCAGAGAATGAGGACAAAAGGGCATGAGAAGAGTTTGGAGATAGAGAAAGCTGCAACTCTATGTAAATTTAGCTTCCCCTCACTCTTCCTGGTCTCTTGACAATGTGACACAGCTGTGGTCGCTTACACTTGTCATAGTGTTTTCTCTTTAGCTTTTATTTTATGATTCTTGGCATTTCCTCTATAAAGTGATCATTTCTTTCTTTCTTAAATTGTCACAGGGTGATATTGATCACAGTCTGCTGGGTGATGAGAAAATTCAGGATTAGAAACACCTAACATATCCTTGGTGAGGAGGAATGCCAAGTTAATTGATTCATTTCAGTTGAATGAGAAAGAGAATTAGACATCAAATGTTGGCCGCACATTTCTTGTAAACGTCCATGTCAATGACTGATGGGGGAAGAACTGTTTTGTAAGGAAAGTAAAAGCAAAGGAAAGGGTGAGAAAGCAGGCATCTTTGCTTTATGTTTTGAGCCGCTGTGTCTTAAAGAGTTGCTTGGCGAAGTCATTGACATGAGTTTAAACATCCAGTGGTCCTACACTTCCCAGGTTTGTAATAGTCATTTGGCTAATGGGGAGATACACGATAGCTCTGTGTGCTCGTATCATTGGCCAGAGTGAAAGTACTTCTGGAAAGCAGCTCAGACGCATGGCCATGATGTCAGAGCACAACCTTCCAGCCCCATCTCTGTAGGTCTTTCACCACTTTGGAACATCACACCCTATACCTGCCATACAGTAAGAACATACGTTACAGGCCATTCATTACGCCAGTGGTTCACAAACGGTTGACTGGGGACGCCTGAGGTCCAAGAAGGCCTGTGCAGTTTTTATAATACTTACAAGTAATTTGCCTATTTTTACTCTCATTGTCTCCCCAGTGTACAGTAGTTCTTTAGAGGCTACATGATATATTCACAGTCATGAAAAGAGTATGAAAATATTCTCCCCTTTCCAACTAAATGTCTGTGTGAGACCAGGTTTCTTCACATACTTCAACTAAAAAACATATAGAAACAGATTAGTACAAAAACAGATACAAGAACCCAGCTGTCTTCTATCAAGCCAGACATTTAAAAGTCTTGGAAAAATAGAAAATAATGCCACTATTCTCACTAATTTTTTTGGCTTTGGAAAATACAGTTATTTTCTTATAAATGTGTTATGTTTGTTTATTATTTTAAATAAATAATAAATATTAGTTTATTTATTAGTTTATTAAATAAAAATTTCCCAGCTTCATTTCTGTTGTGGTACACATTGATAGATGTAGACCACATAAACAAAGCTCTCTGGGGTCCTCAGTACATTTTAGAGTGCAAACCAAGAAGTTTGAAGATTGCTGCATTAAGCCCATGTCCCTTTGTCATCCTGGCTGCTGCAACTTGAACTATAAGAAATCTTTTCCAAGTGTATCAGTTGGCCCAAGAGAATAAATGACAGTCAAACATCCTTTTTCAGATCTACTTTTCACTTTCTCTTCCTTGAGGTAGAAAACATGCCATGTCGGTGATTACAGCATGTAAAACATGGAGATGTTGATGGTGTTTTCTCTATCCTGCGAGGCCCATTTCATTTCCACCCCACTGAAAATGCTTTTGAGCCTTGGAGAGGAGCCCACGGCTGCATGCTGCCCATTTTTAACCATTGCCCTCGAAGGCCGATTTCATGCTGAGGCAGCGGTTGGTTGGGGATTCTGGTAACAGTATTATTTGTCAGAACCGTTCTCTGGGTCACAAGCATTTTTAATTAAAGTTGTCCTATAAATAGCTCGTATACATTTCCTCTGGTTCTCACAAGTCTGTAGAGACTGGGAGTAATCGGCTTAGGTCAGGACATCTAGCCAGATGAGGTAAATGAAATTGGACTTGAGGGATTAAGGATACTCCTTTTTAAGATAAATGCATTGCCCTTCCAGAGAAGGTAGAATTTGTTTTAAATAAACATCCAGAAGATATTTTTCTCCTGCAGTGGTGGTCCCTTTCGTTTTTTAATAAGTGGAGTTAATCATTCTTTGAAATTTACAGTCAAATGAAAGGACAAGAAAGACATTGAAAACATTTGTCATAGAGCCAGAGTCTTGAGACTGCCCTTGGGGGTTACCGAAGGTATGGGATGTGATTCCTTGCTCTAGACATGGATGGTCTTTTTAATCCCATTACTTCTTTGGACTTTGAAAATTGCATTCCTAGTGGAGACCCAGCTCATAAACCCCAAAATGAGTTTTAGATGAAAAAGGTGATCTCTTTGCCTATTCTGGAGCAACAAGAATGTGGGGAAAAGGTAAAATTAAATCAGGTATAAGAGTAATTGCACTTGAAAACTGTGGTATCTGACTTCAGCAAGTTAGAATGTGAGGACGTCAATTTTATTCCTTTCAGGAAAAACACCTTTCAACTCTCCCACAGTTTGGTTATAAGGATGTTTTAAAGATCTCAAGTAGCTGCAGATTTTTTTCATGCACATCTTCATATTACACAGCTGCTGGTGTTAATGGTAACCAGTGTTTCCAGGCATTTGGTTTATGATAGTTGTAGAGAATCTGTCTATATAAACACCAGTCTGGGTATCACTCCTGGTTGCCTTCCAAGAACCTTGTGCTTCTCCTTTTGTGACACTGTCACCATATATCACAGTGTCTCCTTGCCTGAATCCCTCTCCGTTGTCTGTGTGGGCACTCTTCTGTCTCCATTATATATTTGACATGTAGGAGGTGCTATTACTTATACCACTGGGAGATAGATGCCAAAGACATGGGGATGAATAAAACAAAATACATCTATTTAAGGAGCTCAAAGACAAATGAACTAAGGAATACAACTCAATGTGAGCAGTGTAGTAAAGAGGTAAATACAGATGCTCTAGAGCTCAGGTGCCCTGGCGTTGTTACTGAGGCCACGTCAGGCATCACAACCCTGTCCACGTGGCATTTTGGCCTACAGTTTCAAACTCCTTTCCCATCAAATCTCTTTAGTTAACTCTATATGAGAAAAAAATAACTAACTTGGGTGTTCTTCCTTTTAATTTTTCTTAATCATCTTCTGATATGGAGGTCAATAAACAATTTCTTAGAGGCAGCCAGAAAAAAAAATACCCTGGCTAATCCTAAACTAGGTAATCAGTTCCTAAAAATCTTGAGTTTCTTGTGTTACCATTTGACCAGTGTTAGTGTTTGACACTAATGCCATCTGTTTTTAAATGTGCTCATGAAATACTACTCCTAGTAGTAGTAATAAGAGTAGAGGCTAACATGACAAAGTGCTGACTATTTGCTAGGCATTGTTCTCAGGGCTTCACCTGTTTTAATCCATTTAATCCTCAGAACAACCCTCTGAAATAGGTACTATTTTTATCCCTTTGTTACACTTAGGTACATAGAGGGGAAGTAAGGTCACAGGGACAGTAAATGGTGGGGTTGGGATTCCAATCCATGTAGCCAAGCACTGGCATCCCAATTCTTTTTTTTTTTTTTTTAATTTTATTGAAGTATAGTTGATTTATAATGTTGTGTTAATTTCTGCTGTACAGTTATACATATATATACATTCTTTTTTTATATATTCTTTTCCATTATTGTTTATCATAGGATATTGAATATAGTTCTCTGTGCTCTACAGTAGGACCTTGTTGTTTATCCATCCTATATATAATAGTTTGCCTCTGCTGATCCGAAACTCCCATTCCTTCCCTTCCCTACCCTCTCCCCCTGCCTTGGCAGCCAAAAGTCTATTCTCAGTGTCTGTGAGTCTGTTTCTGTTTTGTAGTTTTGTTCATTTGTGTTGTATTTTAGATTCCACATATAAGTGATATCATATGGTATTTGTCTTTCTATTTCTGACTTACTTCGTTTGGTATGATAATCTCTAGGTCCATCCATGTTGCTGCAAATGACATTATTTCATTCTTTTTGAAGGCTGAGTAATATTCCATTATATATATATACATACATACATATATACACACACTACATCTTCTTTATCCATTCATATGTTGATGGACATTTAGGTTGTTTCCATATCTTGGCTATTGTAAATAGTGCCACTATGAACATAGGGGGGCATGTATTTTTTTAATAAATTTATTTATTTTATTTATTTATTTTTGGCTGCATTGGGTCTTCGTTGCTGCACGGGGGCTTTCTCTAGTTGTGGCGAGCGGGGGCTACTCTTCGTTGTGGTGCGCGGGCTTCTCATTGCTTCTCTTGTTGCAGAGCACGGGCTCTAGGCGTGCAGGTTTCAGTAGTTGTGGCACACGGGCTCAGTAGTTGTGGCTCGCGGGCTCTAGAGTGCAGGCTTAGTAGTTATGGTGCACGGGCTTAGCTGCTCAGCGGCATGTGGGATCTTCCCAGACCAGGGCTTGAACCCGCATCCCCTGCACTGGCAGGTGGATTCTTAACCACTGCGCCACCAGGGAAGCCCCAACATGTATCTTTTTGAATTATAGTTTTGTCTGGATATACGCCCAGGAGTGGGATTGCTGGATCATATGGCAACTCTATTTTTAGTTTTATGAGGAAGCCCAATTCTTAATTACTATGCCATCCTTTCTATAGCAATTACAGAAAACATGTGCTGAATGAATGGGTAAATGAATAAATATGCAACGGTACTCTCTATCTATTACTTCGATTGGAGTCTTATGTAATTTGTGTCTTGCCTGTCTCCATTTAATACACACGCATGCACACTCACCAATTTGCTAGACCTTCAGCGGGTGATACCTTCAGAAAGTTTTTCTTTTCTTCAGTAGATTGAAAGAAGACATTTTGAGATTTTTCATTCATCTCTAATTTTCTTTTGAGTTTGACAATTTGTTGAGCTTGGCAATTAGAAAACACACTTTTAGAAACATGGAAATCCATTTTTGCTGGACTATGGATTTGTAATTCAAATAAGAGAAATTTGCCAAATTCAAACCACACTTTGTTCCCTAAATGGTACTTAAATATGTGGATTCGAAGAGATGGTATTGGTCATTCCACAGAGAGTCAAGTGTCTTCGCCTTTCTCAGTCAAATCAGATTTAGGCTTCTTGGCTTATTGCTAAGCACTCAGCATTTTTATTCACAAGCTTAAGGTGTCAGGTCTGAGAAAAATGCTGCCGTACATTCCCTTTTCATGTGTCTGGTTGAATGCTTAGTAGTAGTAACTTCTGATAAAATTATGGACGGTGTCCATGATCAGAGCACATGAAAGGAAAAGTTGCTTTGTGTTTTATGCCAAACGATTGCCTTTCACCTGACCGTCATAGCAGTACTAGGAAACTAGGAAATGGTTTACTTGTGAGTAATTGTTAGAACCTGGGTGATTTCATTTCATTTGATTCATTAATTAGGTGTTACCTTCTACATTGTAAAAGAAAGTGTGACGTGACAATCTCAGATGGTTGTGGAAAATGTGCCTAAAAACGAATTCAGAATTATTGAAGTGCGTTAAAGTGGATTGTTAGAGTAGAAGACCAAAACAACTAGAAAAAGATCCATTGAAGCTGTGGCAATTGATCTGGGCCTTGCCACAAAGGGAAGAGTTGGAGGTGTGCCTTTTGAGGGGCCCTATATTCCTGTTGGAGGGAACAGCTCAGAGATGGAAAGGGCGGGGTGATAAGGGAAGTAACAAATGGTTTGGTGGGCTATAGAAATATTTAGAGTAAAGAAAGATAAGGCAAACCCCTCCCATAATCGGCATCAGCCTCCCCTCCCACTTCCTTCCAAAAAACCTCCCCAAATAAATCACACAATATAGGTAAGAGGGCTAGCTATGCAAATGCAGCTGTGTCAAATAGTCAGGCCTCCCTGTCTCCCAGTGAGATTGCCACCTCAGAAGGCATTCCTATATGAATGGATCATACATATTTTCGTCCAGAGAGTTACTGGGGTGGAGAGCATCCCATTCAAGTATCCATTTTGAGGCTTTTTCCAACTGTAGGGCAAATCCTTCCAGATACTGCTTCTTAGTAAACATCAGCTGGTTTGCGCTGAAGGAACTAAACACAAGTATGAGTCTTTGGTACGTGTGCAGTTGGCACTGACTTTAATTCAAAGTACATAGTGTTTGATCTTGGTGTCTGTTGCATAGCAGATGCTCAGTAAATTATTTTCTGCTCTTCCCACTTCCATTATTCAGTTTATTGTTGATTTTTTTAAAAAAATTTCTCATATATTTTTCTTTGTTCTCTTTTAAAGGAGAGGTTTAAGGAAGCTGAGGAAATATACCAGGCTGGAATAAAGAACTGCCCAGATAGCTCAGACTTACACAACAACTATGGAGTTTTCCTAGTTGATACTGGTAAGCGAGATTAAAGAGAACCTGTTCTGTTGAGATGAGATAATACTATCTATCAAGCTAAATGGCAACCACCCCAGTAATGCCTCAAAAGTAGAACTCACTGGGCTTGGCAGGAAGCTCACACCGTTGACAGTCGCATTATACTTTGGCGCTGTCGTTTCTCTAAATCTTCAAGCTCAATTCAGTAAAATCTGCCCAATTCATATAATCAGATTGCTAAGGAAAACTCCCCAGGTGGCAGGAAGTGACCTTGATGCTTTAATGAGCAACAGTCTCCTTTGAATAGCATTTATACAAGTTTATAAATCTATGATGATGAACTGTTCTCTACAATGATGCAGAACCTGCCTCTGAATCTATTTACTGGCAGATGCTAAATACTTTTCTACAGCCGATTAAAAAGTCTTAAATTGTTTCATTGTTCTTTATGTGATACATACTATAGAAACTGTACCATTATAACTGATAGAGTACCCTTATAGGACAGGTGCTATATAAAATACACTTTATCTTATTTAATGTAAAACTTTACTGGGCAGGGATTCTGTTTTCTTTATGATTTGTACCCCACATACTGTTGGCATGTTATGAATACTTGTAAAGAATGAAAAGATGCTTGAATTTAATACAAAAACACCACTTTGTTCTCATTGACTACTAGACTACCTGCCCTGCAATAAAATTCGATTTTAATTATTTTGTCCATATGAAATGCTCAAAAGGGTTTTTATTTTCTAGGATATTTGAAGCCCTTCTGTTTCTTAGGACATAAATTTACATTCTGATAACCTAGGAAACATCCCTTATTTTCACATGTAAAATTGTTTCTTAGTGCCACCTGCTGGTTCTTTGGCAACATAATAATAAATTAGGTATCGAAGATTAAAAACAAACAGAAAATTGAAGAGACCTCTTGTTGGCCTGATCTAGCCCTCTTCCTTCTACTTCAACAACAAAATATCCCACCCCAACTCCCAGCCCCCCAAAATCTCACTGACCACCTTCTATGTTTTCCCACCACTCCCACTGTATTCTGTTTTTATACTACTGAAATTCTCCCTATCATGACCTATACATAGACCTCTACGTACGTAGAGTCTTTTTTGGCACCTCCTAGTCAAACTTGCATTCAAAGAAGGTAGACTTGAGAAGATGTCTGTGTGGGTAATAAACATTCCATGCCATGTAGAACTTCAGACTTGTCCACAATTCATTCACTTACATATAATTTCACTAGGAAGCTTCTTTGGGGAACCTTATCATACTAGAGAGACTTGATAGTAGTTCTGACCTTTACCCTCACTTCCCCTGGGATTTTTGTCGAGTTTCTTAATGTTTTTGCACTTTAGAGCCTGTATCTGTAAAGTGATCATATTTTTTTAATATCTTTTAAATCCCAAGAGGCAACTAAGTGCTATCAAAAGGCAGCTAAATAGGATCAAAATACCTGCAAAAATCATGAGATCATTTAATTAGTGTTTTAAAATATACAACGCATTGCACAAATGCAAGGTGGTATTATTTTTATTTTAAAAGCCCCATTCAATAAATACCCTCTAAACAAAGATGTATGATTTAAAAAGAGATTTTCAAAATACAGCAGATACCTGCTTATTTAAAGCAGTGCCTCAATCACTAGGTTGTGGTATAGTAATTGTGACAGACCCTCAGAAATTGCTTCAGGACAGTTTTCTTTCTATAACAGCCCATTCCACTTTTTGTATAATGAGAAGCAACAATATCTTACATAAATACCAATCACTGATAATCTCAAAACATCATATTAACTAAGGCAATGGCCAGAAACCACTTTGACTAAAATAATACATTTAATAAAAGAAACAGGTTTTAGTTTTTATTGGTTTTTTTATTATTAATTTCTTTGGAAGTGAAAATGAATAGTGAAATGGTCCAAAGTTAGGCAGTGGCAAGGAGAAGCCAAAATGTGAGCTAATTTACAAACTGAAAAATTGGTGGTATGGCTGTAAGAAAAAAGATCATCAGAAGAGAAATTAAAGAGGTCATGTGTTTAGGGACTTCCCTGGTGGCACAGTGCTTAAGAATCAGCCTGCCAATGCAGGGGACATGGGTTCGATCCCTGGTCCGGGAAGATCCCACATGCCGTGGAGCGACTAAGTCCGTGAGCCACAACTACTGAAGCCCGCGCTCCTAGAGCCCGCGCACAGCAACCAGAGCTAGCCCGTGCGCAGCAACAAAGACCCAATGCAGCCAAAAAAAAAAAAAAAAAAAGTCCGTGTGTTTTATAATTAAGGCATGTTCTGCTCTTACCAACCTACCACCTGTTGATTACAGGCTCTCCAGAGAAGGCAGTGGCCCATTACCAACAGGCCACCAAACTTAGTCCAAGCCATCATGTGGCCATGGTGAACCTGGGGAGACTCTACAGGTCACTGGGAGACAACAGCGTGGCTGAAGAATGGTACAAACGGTAAAGTTCCTGTTTTTCACTTTGTAAGTCATCCTAAGACCTCTGCAATTGGCCATCAAATTCTTAGTTATTTGGAACAGATGCTTTCAGAATACTAGCAAATTTTGCCAATGCAGGCAATACAGATTCTCCTCTCCAAAGAGAACAGTACAATAAATGGCACTTTGGGGATAAATGATATCCCAGTTAATGACTTTTTTGCCTGCTGGTTAAAGCATAGTGCTAAACCAAGGTTGGAATTTAATTGCCATTTTAGTTAGTCCATTGTTTTCTGTTGAAGCTAAGGACTACGACCCAAACCACAAATAGAAATTCCGAAAACGGATCTAGATGAAAAACTGCATACATCAAAACAAGTCTATCACCATAAATGGAAAAGGTCCTTGGGGCTCAGTTTACGTATTGGTGGGTCACTAGAGACATCCTTATAGTCAGAGGCTGGCACTGTGATCTTTTTTTAACATTCTTCTTGATATAAAAACAAAGACCAGGGCTTCCCTGGTGGCGCAGTGGTTGAGAGTCTGCCTGCCGATGCAAGGGACATGGGTTCGAGCCCCGGTCTGGGAAGATCCCACATGCCGCGGAGCAACTGGGCCCGTGAGCCACAATTACTGAGCCTGCACGTCTGGAGCTTGTGCTCCGTAACAAGAGAGGCCGCGATAGTGAGAGGCCCGTGCACTGCGATGAAGAGTGGCCCCCGCTTGCTGCAACTAGAGAAAGCCCTAGCACAGAAACGAAGACCCAACACAGCCAAAAATAAATAAATAAAATTAAAAAAAAAAAAATGTTAAATAGCAGCTCATATTGTACATACAACATCAGATCTGATTGACAAAAATTAAAAAAAAAACAAAAAAAACAAAAAAACAAAGACCATGTGGGAGCAGAGTCTCAAACCGTGGACAGTGGTCCCTAAATCTAAGTTTCAACCTTTGGAAATGTACCTGTTAGAAGAAAATTGTCCATTTGTTTTCTCAAAATTCAGCGCCTTGCAGGTGGCACGCAAAGCTGAGATATTATCACCGTTGGGAGCTCTATATTACAACACTGGCAGATATGAAGAGGCTTTGCAGATTTACCGGGAAGCTGTGTCCCTTCAGCCTTCCCAAAGGGAACTCCGCCTGGCACTGGTGAGTAGATGGACAAAAGAAAGCAAATGGAGTAGGAAATAGACTCATGGCATGCAATACAGGGAGCTGTAGTCAGTATGCCTCAAAACGCGAACTAGAACACTATACTATATCCATTTAATGAATATTCATATAACCAGTGTTAGAGCCATTCACCAAATACATGGACCCTAAAAACACTGTTAAGTTTTTGTTTTGAAATAATTTCAAACTTACAAAAATTTGCAAGAATTTTAAATAACTCCCATATACTCTTTCACCCAGATTGATGAATTTTTAGCACTTTGATGCATTTGTTTATCATCCTCTCATGTATGTATGTATGTGTATATGTACACATATGTAAGTGCATATTTAGGTAGGTGTATGTGCATGTACATATTATTAATACATGATATTTTGTCTTGAGCCATCTGAGAATTAGAGATCTCATATCCTTTATTTCTAAATACTTCAGCAGATAGTTCCTAAGAACAAGGACATTCTCTAACCTAACCACAGTACAACTATCAAATTCAGGAAAATTAATATCAACAATATTTTTTATTTCAATTTTTGGATCATTACTCTTCCTTTTCCTTAGATTTTCAGTAAAACAAACTTGTTCTCTTGTTATAAACACAGTGTTCTGTTGAAACCATAGGAAAAAATTTCTCTTTGACATAGTCAACTTTTTAAAAAAGGCACAAGTCACTGAATGGCTTTGATGTTCCTGCCATTCATACACAAATGAATGCGCATGCCTAAATAAAGAAACAAACAACAGAAGACTAAGCCTATAAACTGTGGTAAGTCAGCCTTCTCTGTGAGTCACAAAGAGATGCTGAGCATTTTTGTGGGAAGTGTTTCCTGAATGCTTTATTTGATAAAGAGTGCTTTATTTGATAAGGTGATAGCCAAGTACCTTCTAAGCCAAAGTCACTGTGGTTTTGCAGGCTCAGGTTTTGGCCGTGATGGGTCAGACGAAAGAAGCTGAAAAGGTGACCAATCACATTGTGTCAGAGGAGGCTGGGTGCCTTGAATGCTATCGCCTGTTGTCTGCCATCCACAGCAAGCAGGAGCAGCACGACAAGGTAGAGAGGACACTGTTTGGAGTTGTTTGGGTTCACAGGTAGAAAATGGGGTGCACCTGAACGACCCTGCAGCCTGCACGCTCACAAGGCTAAGCAGTCTTGAACATCGTCAGTTGGCATAGCGTATCTTCTGGGCACTTTTCAGATACCTACTTGATTCCTAAGATGTCCCCTCGAGACGCTATTTTCTTGGTTCATCCTTGGTCTGAAGATTTTATGTGGTATTATCTCAGTTTGTTTTCAGCTAACTCGATAATGATAAACACTAACATTTGTATGCTTTATCATTTTCCATGTTCCCTCAAAGATATTTTATAGACTCTTTATAACAACCCTTTAAGGCAGGTCAGTGGCCCTGTGTTGCAACTGTACTGTTTATCTCCATTTTAAAAGTCACATGACCAGTAAATACATGAACTGATTCAACAAAATATTTATTGAATGCCTGCTATATGCCAGACACTGGGGTGGGCAGTGGGAATGAAGTGGTGTGAGAAAAAAAAAAAAAAATTTCCCCTTGTCCTTGTGGAGTTTACAGTCGAAGAGGAGACAGAGATTGAGCAAGTAATCACAAAACCAGTGTGGAATTATAGCTGTGCCCAGAGATGTCGTGGAGAGAAGCATGGTCCCTAATGAGCATATAATCAAGGGACATGGGTGGTCTGGGTGGTTAGGTTCCCTGCAGAGTGATGTGAAGTTGAGGGCTGAGGGATGAATAGGAGTTATTAAGCAAAAAGGCGCAGTGAATAGCGTTCCAGGCAAGAAAAAGCACATGCAAAGGCCCTGTGTCAACAGTAAATGGCCTGTCTGAGGAATGGGCGTGAGGGAGCAGGGCGCCTGTGAGATGCAGCCACCGAGGTCGCTGGGGACTCAACCCCAAGGCTTGGGACCAGGGCAAGGGTTTTGTTCCTTATCCTGGAAGAAGCTTTGGGGTCTTAAGGAAAAGAGCAACATATTAGATTTGTGCTTTGAAGGGCTCTCTGGCAGCAGGGGGCGGGCCAGTGGGTGCTGGGGGCAGAGTGGGCACCAGGGCCCTAAAAGGAGGCTGTTGGAGTGGTCCAGATGGACACATGGTCAGGGCAACACAACTGACCTCTGATCTTGTTTTCTTTCAATGGGATCACACAGCCTTCCTGAAAAGTGATCAGGGACATTTCATTGTCACTAAAGTAAATAGGAAACCTGGAGTATAGGGAAATTATTTTGTCAGGGCTACTTTATTCCTTGATGAGAACATCAGAGAAAATGAAAAATGTGTTCTGATTGTCACTCACCACACTAGCTAATACACAGGAAACAAAAAGTATAGATGTTATCGTTTAAGTTAGTTTTTCTTTATCTAACCTACATTTATTGTGTCTTAATTTCTAAACTGTACAGGCACTTGATGCTATAGACAAGGCTCTGAAGCTGAAACCAAAGGACCCAAAAGTTGTATCTGAACTTTTTTTCACAAAAGGAAATCAACTAAGAGAGCAGAACCTTCTTGACAAAGCTTTTGAGGTATAAAGACTTAATAAAATTGTTATTAAATTCATGGATTAAAATTAATACTCCCTCAATCTTTAATGAAGCATATACATTAAAAACTAAGATCATTGCCATGTTTTGTGGAGTGAATTTTCTGATTAATTGACATAATGTTATAAGCTTAATTTTTTATAATTGAGCCTCTGGTTTTTGACTATTAGGAGTTCCACAATACCTCTGCATTATTTTCTGAATTATCACCTTTAACCTGATGTTTAAAGCATTCTGCATTTTGCCCTCAAACCAGCTTTCCTCTCTCTCTCTCCTCTCCTCGTTTGCTCTTTTTCTCTCTGTTTGCCTTCAATAACCCTGTATTTCAGCTGGACTAGTGCCTGAAGAGCTTTGGCGTTCCACACATCCTGTAACATTGTGCCCACACCACCCCAACCCCCTGCAGATTCCCACTCATCTACCAACACAGGCCTGTGTCCTCCTTCAGGAAGCCCTCCAGACCATGCTTTCTCCCAGTGACCTTGTTTCCTCTGAACTCCTAAAACACTGCCTCTACCAGTTATTTGAAAGTGTCTTTTTATTTTTTATACAGAAGGTTCTTATTAGTCATCAATTTTATACACATCAGTGTATACATGTCAATCCCAATCGCCCAGTTCATCACACCACCACCACCACCCCCCGCCTCTTTCCCCCCTTGATGTCCATACATTTGCTCTCTACATTTGTGTCTCAATTTCTGTCCTACAAACTGGTTCATCTGTACCATTTTTCTAGGTTCCACATATATGCGTTAATATACAATATTTGTTTTTCTCTTTCTGCCTTACTTCACTCTGTATGACAGTCTCTAGATCCATCCACGTCTCAACAAATGACCCAATTTCGTTCCTTTTTATGGCTGAGTAATATTCCATTGTATATATGTACCACATCTTCTTTAACCATTCAAAAGTCAATGGGCATTTAGATTGCTTCCATGACCTGGCTATTGTAAATAGTGCTGCTTTGAACATTGGGGTGCATGTGTCTTTTTGAATTATGGTTTTCTCTGGGTATATGCCTAGTAGTGGGATCGATGGATCATATGGTAATTCTATTTTTAGTTTTTTAAGGAAACTCCATACTGTCTCCATAGTGGCTGTATCAATTTACATTCCCACCAACAGTGCAAGAGGGTACCATTTGCTCCACACCCTCTCCAGCATTTGTTGTTTGTAGATTTTCTGATGATGCCCATTCTAACTGGTGTGAGGTGATACCTCATTGTAGTTTTGATTTGCATTTCTCTAATAAGTAATGATGTAGAGCAGCTTTTCTTGCGCTTCTTGGCCATCTGTATGTCTTGTTTGGAGAAATGTCTGTTTAGGTCTTCTGCCCATTTTTGGATTGGATTGTTTGTTTTTTTAATATTGAGCTGCATGAGCTGTTTATACATTTTGGAGATTGATCCTTTGTCCATTGATTTGCTTGCAGATATTTTCTCCCATTCTGAAGGTTGTCTTTTCGTCTTGTTTATGGTTTCTTTGCTGTGCAAAAGCTTTGAAGTTTCATTAGGTCCCATTTGTTTATTTTTGTTTTTATTTCCATTACTCTAGGAGGTGGATCAAATAAGATCTTGCTGTGATTTATGTCAAAGAGTGTTCTTCCTGTGTTTTCCTCTAAGAGTTTTATAGTGTCCAGTCTTTTAGGTCTCTAATCCATTTTGAGTTTATTTTTGTGTATGGTGTTAGGGAGTGTTCTAATTTCATTCTTTTACATGTAGCTGTCCAGTTTTCCCAGCACCACTTATTGAAGAGGCTGTCTTTTCTCTGTTGTATATCCTTGCCTCCTCTGTCATAGATTAGTTGACCATAGGTGCGTGGGTTTATCTCTGGGCTTTCTATCTTGTTCCATTGATCTGTGTTTCTGTTTTTGTGCCAGTACCATATTGTCTTGATGACTGTAGCTTTGTAGTATAGTCTGAGGTCAGGGAGTCTGATTCCTCCAGCTGTTTTTTTCCCTCAAGACTGCTTTGGCTATTCGGGGTCTTTTGTGTCTCCATACAAATTTTAAGATTTTTTGTCTAGTTCCATAAAAAATGCCATTGGTAATTTGATAGGGATTGCATTGAATCTGTAGATTGCTTTGGGTAGTATAGTCATTTTCACAATATTGATTCTTCCAATCCAAGGACATGGTATATCTCTCCATCTGTTGGTATCATCTTTAATTTGTTTCATCAGTGTCTTATAGTTTTCTGCATACAGGTCTTTTGTCTCCTTAGGTAGGTTTATTCCTAGGTATTTTATTCTTTTTGTTGCAATGGTAAATGGGAGTGTTTCCTTAATTTCTCTTTCAGATTTTTCATCATTAGTGTATAGGAATGCAAGACATTTCTGTGCATTAATTTTGTATCCTGCAACTTTACCAAATTCATTGATGAGCTCTACTAGTTTTCTGGTGGCATCTTTAGGATTCTCTATATATAGTATCATGTCATCTGCAAACAGTGACAGTTTTACTTCTTCCTTTCCAATTTGTGTTCCTTTTATTTCTTTTTCTTCTCTGATTGCTGTGGCTAGGACTTCCAAAACTATGTTGAATAATAGTGGTGAGAGTGGACATCCTTGTCTTGTTTCTGATCTTAGAGGAAATGCTTTCAGTTTTTCACCATTGAGAATGATGTTTGCTGTGGGTTTGTCGTATATGGCCTTTATTATGTTGAGGTAGGTTCCCTCTATGCCCACTTTCTGGAGAGTTTTTATCATAAATGGGTGCTGAATTTTGTCAAAAGCTTTTTCTGCATCTATTGAGATGGTCATATGGTTTTTATTCTTCAATTTGTTAATATGGTGTATCACATTGATTGGTTTGCATATATTGAAGAATCCTTGCATCCCTGGGATAAATCCCAATTGATCATGGTATATGATCCTTTTAATGCGCTGTTGGATTCTGTTTGCTAGTACTTTGTTGAGGATTTTTGCATCTATATTCATCAGTGATATTGGTCTGTAATTTTCTTTTTTTGTAGTATCTTTGTCTGGTTTTGGTATCAGCGTGATGGTGGCCTCATAGAATGAGTTTGGGTGTTTTCCTTCCTCTGCAATTTTTTGGAAGAGTTTGAGAAGGATGGGTGTTAGCTCTTCTCTAAATGTTTGGTAGAATTCACCTGTGAAGCCCTCTGGTCCTGGACTTTTGTTTGTTGGAAGATTTTTAATCACAGTTTCAATTTCATTACTTGTGATTGGTCTGTTCATATTTCTGTTTCTTCCTGGTTCAGTCTTGGAAGGTTATACCTTTCTAAGAATTTCTCCATTTCATCCAGGTTGTCCATTTTATTGGCATAGAGTTGCTTGTAGTAGTCTCTTAGGATGCTTTGTATTTCTGCCGTGTCTGTTGTAACTTCTCCTTTTTCATTTCTAATTTTATTGATTTGAGTGCTCTCCCTCTTTTTCTTAATGAGTCTGGCTAATGGTTTATCAATTTTGTTTATCTTCTCAAAGAACCAGCTTTTAGTTTTGATCTTTGATATTGTTTTGTTTGTTTCTATTTCATTTATTTCTGCTCTGATCTTTATGATTTCTTTCCTTCTGCTAACTTTGGGTTTTGTTTCTTCTTCTTTCTCTAGTTCCTTTAGGTGTAAGGTTAGATTGTTTATTTGAGATTTTTCTTGTTTCTTCAGGTAGACTTGTATAGCTATAAACTTCCCTCTTAGAACTGCTTTTGCTGAATCCCATAGGTTTTGGATGGTCGTATTTTCATTGACATTTGTCTCTAGGTATTTTTTGATTTCCTCTTGGATTTCTTCAGTGATCTCTTGGTTATTTAGTAATGTATTGTTTAGCCTCCATGTGTTTGTGTTTTTTACATTTTTCTCCCTGTAATTCATTTCTAATCTCATAGTGTAGTGGTCAGAAATGATGCTTGATATGATTTCAATTTTCTTAAATTTACTGAGGCTTGATGTGTGACCCAAGATGTGATCTATCCTGGAGAATGTTCCATGCGCACTTGAGAAGAAAGTGTATTCTGCTGTTTTTGGATGGAATGTCCTATAAATATCAATTAAATCTATCTGGTCTATTGTGTCATTTAAAGCTTGTGTTTCCTTATTAATTTTCTGTTTGGATGATCTGTCCATTGGTGTAAGTGAGGTGTTAAAGTCCCCCACTATTATTGTGTTACTGTCGATTTCCTCTTTTATAGCTGTTAGAAGTTGCCTTATGCATTGAGCTGCTCCTGTGTTGGATTTATAATTGTTATATCTTCTTCTTGGATTGATCCCTCGATCATTATGGAGTGTCCTTCCTTGTCTCTTGTAACATTCTTTTTTTAAAGTCTTTTTTATCTGATATGAGTATAGCTACTCCAGCTTTCTTTTGATTTCCATTTGCATGGAATATCTTTTTCCATCCCCTCACTTTCAGTCTGTATGTGTCCCTAGGTCTGAAGTGGGTCTCTTGTAGACAGCATATAGATGGGTCTTGTTTTTGTATCCATTCAGCAAGCCTGTGTCTTTTGGTTGGAGCATTTAATCCATTTACATTTAAGGTAATTATCAATATGTATGTTCCTATGACCATTTTCTTAATTGCTTTGGGTTTGTTTTTGTAGGTCCTTTTCTTCTCTTGTGTTTCCCACTTAGAGAAGTTCCTTTAGCATTTGTTGTAGAGCTGGTTTGGTGGTGCTGAATTCTCTTAGCTTTTGCTTGTCTGTAAAGCTTTTGATTTCTCCATCGAATCTGAATGAGACCCTTGCTGGGTAGAGTAATCTTGGTTGTAGGTTTTTCCATTTCATCACTTTAAATATGTCATGCCACTCCCTTCTGTCTTGTAGAGTTTCTGCTGAGAAATCAGCTGTTAACCTTATGGGAGTTCCCTTGTATGTTATTTGTCATTTTTCCCTTGCTGCTTTCAATAATTTTTCTTTGTCTTTAATTTTTGTCTATTTGATTACTATGTGTCTCGGCGTGTTTCTCCTTGGGTTTATCCTTTATGGGACTCTCTGCACTTCCTGGACTTGGGTGGCTATTTCCTTTCCCATGTTAGGGAAGTTTTCGCCTATAATCTCTTCAAATATTTTCTCAGGTCCTTTCTCTCTCTCTCCTCCTTCTGGGACCCCTATAATGCGAATGTTGTTGCATTTAATGTTGTCCCAGAAGTCTCTTAGGCTGTCTTCATTTCTTTTCATTCTTTTTTCTTTAGTCTGTTCCGCAGCAGTGAATTCCACCATTCTGTCTTCCAGGTCACTTATCCGTTCTTCTCCCTCAGTTATTCTGCTACTGATTCCTTCTAGTGTATTTTTTATTTCAGTTATTGTATCGTTCATCTCTGTTTGTTTGTTCTTTAATTCTTGTAGGTCTTTGTTAAACATTTCTTGCATCTTCTCGATCTTTGCCTCCATTCTTTTGCCGAGGTCCTGGATCATCTTCACTATCATTATTCTGAATTCTTTTTCTGGAAGGTTTCCTATCGCCACTTCATTTAGTTGTTTTTCTGGGGTTTTATCTTGTTCCTTCATCTGGTACATAGCCCTCTGCCTTTTCATCTTGTCTATCTTTCTGTGAATGTGGTTTTTGATCCACAGGCTGCAGGATTGTAGTTCTTCTTGCTTCAGCTGAGCCTTTAGTTTTATTTAAGGCGACCACTCTTAAAATCAAGACTCAGTGGTGAGCATGCCCTTTGATGCAAAACAACAGGCAAAATATTAAAAATATACCTCACGGCTATGACATTTAATGGGATACATGTTATTTAGACCAAAAAAAAGTATTTGAGAAATAAGTAACTCTCTTCAAACATTTGAAGATCTTTCGTAAGGCAGAAGAAAAAGAAAGGCTTTCTAACGATTAAAACTATTCCCTGGTAAAATATATGTCCTTAAAGAGTTACTGAACACCAGTCTCTGCAAGAATTTAAGCATGGGCTGAATAATCAGATCAGATTTTGTGAGAGACATAAGCTGTTTCAGAAACTACTCTAAGATTCTGTGATTATAAAAAAATTTTTCTTACAAACTCCATTTATAGTGAAAAAGGCCGAAGGGCACCATTTTCTTGCAGATCGAGGCCAGTGGGAAATGATGCACTGTAATAGAAATCACCTGGACTCCTGGCAGGCACCTTCAGCCTTTTTAAGTCCAGAGGTTAGCTCTGCAAGGAAATTACACATTTCAGTTTCCTCCACTTTAGAATCATCAAGTTTGAAAAATAATAGAAATAAAGGGGACACCTGTGAACTAGAAGTGACTGTTCATTTTATTAACCATTTAAATTTCCACATATGAAGAAAATGGTTTCCACAATCTGTAGTGTTATAGATGGGTTCTCGTTTCCCAGCCTGAAGATATTTCTTATGTATTTAGAGCTATAAAGTGTCCGTGGAATTAAATCCAGATCAAGCACAGGCCTGGATGAACATGGGTGGAATCCAGCACATCAAGGTAAGAAAATAATTCACTTCCATGTGAACCAGGTTTTCCCTTTGCATTTTCTCTTTCTTCTCTTTTAAAAGATTGAGAAACTGTTGTTAATTTCCTCTTTGAATTATTTGAATACTGAAAACATAGGTGTTCAAAAATGTAATTAGACAGTTTTATGTTCACTTTGTATTATCTCGATATTGAATATCATGAAGCCATTTAAAAAATAAATATATAAATTAGATTTCATGATTTTGTTTATCAGAAAGAAAATCATATGTACTTAAGTATCATCACAGAGCAGATAAAATCTGCTATATGAAGTAAAATTCTGTTGGCACTATGCTAATGTAGCTTATTTTCCTGTGGCTTAACTCATTGTCAAGATAAAGTATTACTATTTCCTATACTTAATGTATCTTTTATTCCCTAACCTACTGAAAAACAAGGCTGTTTGTTTGTTTGTTCTCAAAAGAAAAAGCTACCTTTGAGTGAATAACTGAAAATTACCCTTGGGCAGACTATTGTCTATAATGAAATCAAAGATTCACTGGCATTCATTCATTCATCCAATTCATTTGACAAGCATTTATAGAGAATATCCTATGTGCCAGGTACTCTTCTAGGTACCAGGAATACAGCAATTAACACATAAGACAAAAATTTCTATCGTCATGGAGCTAACATTCTAGTTAGGGGAAAATAGGCAATAAGTAAATAAACACATACATACATACATACATACATAGAATATATCAGATGGTGATAAGTGCTATGGAGAATAAAAGAATGGAAGAAGATAGGGAGTGCTAGGGGTAAGAACTGAAATTTTAAATTGAGGTGGTTACAGAAGGCCTCAGTTAAAAAGTGAAATCTGAGTAGAGATCTGAAGGGAGCAAGCCTCTTGGCAAAACAGGGAAAGTGCATGTGCAAAGGTCCTGAGGTGTGAGTGTGCCAGTGTATTTGAAGACTAGGGAGAAGGCAAGTGAGAGGAAATGATAGAAGCTGGGTCAGAGAGGTCACAGGGCCAGATGATGCAGGGCCGTGAAAGGAATTGTAAAGTCTTCAGCTTTCATGCCAAACAAGTTGGGGTCCTTGGAGAACTTTGAGCAGAGAAATGCCATGGTCTGACATGTTTTGAAAGGATCACTCTTGTTTAAATAACTTTTATTTTCAGGCTTCTATCAGTCTTTACCCTGACAAAATAGCGAGATAGTGATTAGAATTTAAACAAAGGCTAAATAGGGTTTACGATTAAGTGGGAACTGGTCACTCTCAGAAACACAGTAAAACAAAAAGGTGATCCATGACTATACAGATGGGAGGGGATAATGGGATAGTTACTCTGCAACTATTAGCCTTGATCTAATAGAGGAACATAGATGGCGAATCCAGTCATGACATTTATCAGAGCCCAATAAACCAAGCTCTGATCTTAATGACATTCTAGGGTGTCCAGCAGTATCTAGTTGGGAAACATAGAATGAACTTACTTTTAAAAACAGTAACATAATAATTTTAAATATTTAAATAATATATTAAATAGTTGCACTTTCAGATAATACACTTAATATGTTTTTAGATGGAGTGCACCTGCATTTAAAGAAATGGGTTCAATTGTTAATTAGATAAAGTACAATAAATGCACTCAAGAGTGTTCATTAAGTCTGGAAATAAAGAGAAAATAGTACATTTATTGAACTCTTTCAGATTAACAAGTGAACCCATTGCTTTAAATTTAGAGGTGCTTCCCCTGCAAAGGTATCTGGAGATTGAAGAAGGATCTATTGAGTGTATTATTTAAAATATAATGAACACACTGATTAAAAATTAGTTTATCTTTTTTCATCTTTGCGGCCATCATGTATTAGGTTGAACAGTATAAAATTGCCATGTTTGTAATTTTAAAATGTTTAATTTTAAATGTAAATTCATATGATGCAATCCAATACAAATATATAGACCAGGCACATGGCTTGGATATAGTCATTTTGATGTCACTGTTAGGATGCAGGATTATCATTATGACGCCTTCAAGAACAACCATTAACTTTCTGTGACCTTTGCATTGCCAGGAAGTACATGCATCAAGCAGTGTTATCCCATTCCTGGGCCCCACTGAGCCTGAGCCTGGGTGAAGCTTAGGAAGGACTGAGGGCTGTGCAAGGCTGAGAGTTGGAATAAGGCTTTGCAAGGAGATGACACAAAGAGAGAGAAGAAGAGGCTTGACTCTTGCTCATACTACTTGGAAATAAAAGATGATATTTTTCATGAAGTTTTATGTAAAATGAAATGGATGGACCAAAAAAGCTACAATACATTCTTTATAATCAAAGAGTTGCATCACCTGGGCCATATCACAAAGTACTATTTTCAGTCCTGCCTTATGACATTAATGCATTTTCTAGAATGGAACTGGCCAATAGAACTTTCTGAGATGATGGGAATGTTCTATGTCTGTACTGTCCAAGGTAGTAGCCACTAGCCCCACATGGCTAATGAGCACTTGAAATGTGCCACTGAGCAACTGAATTCTTAATTAATCATAATTAACTTACACTTAAATAGCCGCATATGACTAGTGGCTATCATAGTAACTAGCACATTTCTAGAAATTGGATAATTCAAATTCCCTATCTAGCATCTGGAAATTGAGGACATTGAATTAAGGGCCATAACTTGTTTTAAAAATTAAGGCTTCCAGGGCTTCCCTGGTGGCCCAGTGGTTGAGAATCCGCCTGCCAATGCAGGGGACACGGGTTCGAGCCCTGGTCCGGGAAGATCCCACATGCCGTGGAGCAACTAAGCCCGTGCACCACAACTACTGAGCCTGCGCTTTAGAGCCCGTGAGCCACAACTACTGAAGCCCACGCGCCTAGAGCCTGTACGCCACAACGAGAGAAGCCACCGCAATGGGAAGCCCGTGCACCGCAATGAAGAGTAGCCCCTGCTCGCCGCAACTAGAGAAAGCCCGCGTGCAGCAAGGAAGACCCAACACAGCCAAAAATAAATAAATAAAATAGATAAATTTATTTTAAAAAAATTAAGGCTTCCAGTTGCATCAAGAAAAGAGCAACTTGAGGGAGAAAATAACTCTATGACTAGAATTTTTTGTGAAAGGACAGAGAAAGCTGGTGATCAAAGGAGATGCCTGGCACCAGGCTAAAGCCTAAATTCAGAGAAACCTCTTGGGAAAACGATTTCAAAATCAACCGCAGTAGGAACACAGTTTTGAGAGCAATCTAAGAGCCACAGATGTTCAGTTATCTGCACCTATGTGCTAAGCTTAACATCAGGAGACACTCTGAAGATAAATACTTGAATTGAAAACAATAGTAATGTAGCTAAATCCAGGTTCTCATTTGTTCAGAATTCTGTTCAGCCTCTTATCAGAATCAGTGTTAATAATCAGAAATATTTTCATTTGTGCACATGCCAGCGCCTGGATTCCCAATGTACAGTTATCTGTGAGGTCATTTTTACTCTCCTTTTCACCAGTATGACAAGTGAATACCATAAGAAATAGACAGTGTTTACTCATTTACACATAAATAGTCATTTGATAATAACAATAATGACAGCATCGGATTGAGTGCTCATTATATGTCAGGCAGGGTCTGAGGTCTTGACACTTGTTCATTCACTTGGGAGGTAGTTCAGCATTCAACAAATATAGGTTGCTATTGCTACATAGTACTTTCACTCCAAGAGGTACTACTTTAAATTGTGGTGGAAATTTAGAGAGTAACTAGTTTTCATCCACATGGAGCTGTAACTGAGAATACAGCAGAGCAGATGCTGGTTTTTTTGGAATGGAGAGATCTCTACCGATCTTGGTTCTGACACTTAGCAGCACACAGACCTGAAAGGGGATCGACCATACGGAAGGAATACATTCAGTGGCAGAAAAGAGGCTGGAAAAAAGTTAGTAATTCTGACTAGTTTGTCAGGAACCTTCTGGGACCAGGCACGCATGGTTACCAGTTAGGGAAGCATTGAACAAACCAGATGGGGGCCAACAGAGGGGTCTTTAGCAGGTCCAGAGTGACATACCTTCCCTCCGGCCTTTAGAGAATCCAGCAGACATATATTGTCACACACCTTGAGTATGGGATAAATTTGACTCCATATTATTTATTATCAGTTCTTTTTATTTTATAAAAACTTAGATTTGCATTAAAGCCTGTATTAGGCAAAAGTTGCTTTTATGTTTTAAGGTGAAGATTAAAATACTTCCTACCACTAAATAGCTGTAGTGGACTCCTGAACTATTTACTTTTTAATCATTACTCTTGCAATTTCAAAAACATCTCTCTCTCTCTCTCTTTCACACACACACACACGCACACACCCCTCTCCCCCAACCCAACCCTCTTTCTGTCCCCCTCCCTCTCAATATGAATTTCCAGTGCCTTGGCTCCACCTGATTACAAAGGAATAGTGCTAACCCTATGAGAATGCTATGAAATTATAGCTTCATACCCTGTATTAGTAGAATTGGAAATCTGTTTCGCTGCCATGTAACCTTATCCTTCACATTCTCCATCTGGTCTGGTACTTAAAACAAATGGATTCTCAAAGGCACCAACAGATAAGGATAAAATTACACATGCAGACAGGGTCTCCTTATGAGGGTGTTAATGTTAAAATGGGCGAGAAGGTCTGTTTCTTAGTTTCCCCATTCTTCGAGCTAGTGTTCTGATGGATCAGAATATAATTATTCTCTTTCTTTTTCTCAACAGGGAAACTACGTGTCTGCAAGAGCTTATTATGAGAGAGCCTTACAGCTCGTTCCAGACAGCAAACTGCTGCAGGAAAACCTTGCCAAATTGGATCGTCTAGAAAAAAGATTACAAGAAGTTCGAGAAAAGGATCAAACGTAGCAGCATTTGACCAAGTCTCCAAGGGACAGTACTGGTGCCTTTGGAAGAGGAAGAACTGACAGACGGAAGCCTTGCTTTCACATCAGTTGGGGCACAACCGATGAAGTTTTCCTCTTACTCGAGTTCAGGGTGGCACATTTTGGGACACCTGCTGGTAACCTTGTGCTGGGGACTTGCACTTCCATGAAAGAAGACAAAAAGAGCAAGGAAGGGCTAGAAGGCCTGAAGGAAGGAAAACAGCAACTACACATTTTACAGATTTTTGTTTGCTTTAATTCCAGATTTCCTTTCATATATTTGTCTGCTTTTCCAACCTGGAAATCTAATTCCATTTCTTAGTGTAGATATTTGTGTCTCAGAGATAGAGGCTTGAAATGCTATGAATGCATGGCATCTCTTCTTTATGAAAGGAGATATTTCAGAGAGGATAAATCCTCTGGGATAAACCATTTGGGAAATTCTACCAAGAGGTAACTCATTTAATTCTCCAGAACTAGAAATGAGTATCTAACAGTTTTTGTAAAATCTTCTGGAATATATGGGGAAAGGGGCTATTGTAAGATAAAGCTAAGTAAGGTTTGTCTAATATCCTTCTGAGGATAATGCTAGAGCCCTATTGAGAAGTAAATTAAATTCCACTCTGATACAAGCTGTTTTCCCATTGCCTAATATGTCAAAAAGGAAGCTTCTGGAATTGTGTATGAGTATTCTTATTCCTAGGGAAAAATCAAGGGTCTTGCTACCCCTGACTCTTCATGGAAATGTTTTAAATTAATTTTATTACAGGTATTACTAGAGTAGTGGTTCTGCTCTAAGATTTCATAAGTGCTTTTAAAACTCATAAATGTTTCTGCCTCCAGATATATTGTTATTTTGGTGGAGAAAAAAATAGTATATTCTACATGAGAAATATTAAAGATATTAATTGAGAGAAATGTTCTACTTTATTATCTTAACATTCAGACGTTCTGAGATTATTTTTTGAAAATATATTTAACCACTGAGGAATCTTTATGGTATATTACAGAAATCTTCATAGACTCTAAATAGATGGACAGCTCTATTGATTGTCTTCCTAGGCTTAATCAGAATTCTGTGCTTAGAACATGAATGATAGAACCTGCAGTTCCTGGTTCTGTATTTGTAATTTTGGAGATTTCATGGAGAATGCTCAAAAAATCTAGGGAAAAAAGTCTAAATTCATAATTTTAAAATATATATTTATAGTTAAAAGATAGGGATGGCAAAGTTGAATTTACAATTTGACATTTGTCTTTTAGTGTTATTTATTTCATAACTTATAAAATATTTAATATATACACACTTTTTTTCCCTGTACATAGTGGTTTTAATAGCAGTTTTCACAACTGATCATACAAAAATTATGAATCTAAATTACAAGATAGTTAAGTTTTAACAGCCCCTAAAAAAATTTGTCTTGACTATTCACTTGCTAAAGCTAAAGAAATTAGGAATCAGCCTTCAGTGTTTGGGAGGTAATATATTTTGAAATTGAAGAAATTGGAATACTGATTCTCATTTGGTTTTCATCATAAACTTAAAAAAAAAACAACCCACTCTGGTCAGTGCGGTTCCTGGTGCTAAGCCAGGTGTCATACACATGTAGGAGCCTGAAGGCACATGTATGTCACATGCTCAGGCCAGAGCAAGAAGCCTTCTGCTTCTTTTCAACCCCAGTATCAGAGACCACTGCCTCTCTATGTTGTTGTTATTATTTTTTTGTCAAGGTAAAGCTAGATAAAAGGAGGAAAAACTTCTTTGGAAAGGGATGATGCCAGGAATATTTTAAATGCAAAGGATTACAGAATTTGAATTAGCAAATTCTGTTTGTGTGTATTCTGTGTATATCAATAATCCAATAATGTATATATTACCACTCTGATCTCCTGTTTCTAATAGTCTATTAATGTTATATATCATAAATGTATCCAAAATTTCATTTAAAATATTTTTATTCCCTCCCAAATTATACTTCTGTAGTCCTAAGGTCAAGAAATATACTACAGTATTTATTGTAAAATAACTACTCCATCCCCAAAATGAAAAACATGAAGCCCTAGCTAAAAACAATATCTAGGACTTTAATTACAACTTTTTAGTTTTAGTGTAACAAAAACTCATACTTAGAAAGTTAATGGAAAAGATAGAACCCCAAATTTTGAAAAGCAATTACGCCTTACTTGAAGGGCTGCTAAAGATAGGCTAGTACATTTGTTGGAATAATTGAAATGGCTATTACAGCCTAAAAGTTTCTGAGAGAAAATGGTCACTGGCCTTCAGGAGACTTTTCCTGCCTTCTTTTGGGTGCTTTTCTCTCTTTCTCTGTTCTCTGTCTCTCTCTTTCTCTCTCCCCCTCTCTCTCCTGCCCTCTCTCCCTCGCCCCTTCTCTCTCTCTCCCCCTCCCTCTCTCTGTCTTTCTCACTCTGTCACTCTGTCTCATTCTTTCTGCACACACTGGCATCTCTTTGAACATTAAAAGTAAGCCTGTTTGTTGGACCAGATATTTCTGTCCTGAGTTAGTACTTTCACTTAGATGTGGCCAATGAAATACTTTTCATAGTTGAGTGGTGCCTGTAAGAAAATAAATCACATATTATTTTTCACAGATGTTAAGTGTATTTTATAACTATTTTTTATTTGTTCTTGTAACATGAAATAATATGTGGAATTCATCCTTATCAAAATAAAAATGGAGTGCCCTGGCTACTCACGGAGATGCATCCAGGTTCCCTTAACAAAAGCATGCTTGGCTGTGAGTTGATAGTCCCTTTCTGAGATGGGATTGCAAAGCCAGCTTCGTGGACGTGCAGTCTCTGTAGACCCTCAGAGTCCTGCACTCAGAAGCACCTTGTGTTTGGTTGAATTCTCTGCTTGAAGTTCTCAGTAATTTTTGAATAATTCCAGTTTGTACTGGGTCGTGGGTAGGAGGGAAGGTGGCTGAGGACAAGACAGGAGTTGCTTCAGTCTAGCTGAACACTTGATCTAATGAGCAGAGTTTCATTTGTGACTGTTACCCTGTGCAGCATTGGCTATTTTGTCTCAGCTACACTTAGAGTTCCTTGTGTACATGGAGTTCCTTGTGTACATGTATTCCCCGCCTACTGCCAGTCTATCTAACCTGTCCTTCTGTCTGACAAGAACCAGTTCTCCTTGCCTTCAAATTCTCCAATAAGCGGCAGTCCTTTTACATGTCCTTTGACATAGGAGCCACGAGAATGGCTTTACAAGTTTATGTTAACCTTAAGAATTATTCAGGATGTTAAAACTGATTCAGATGTTTTCAGCCTGTTAACGGCATTCGTAAAACATGGTTCAGTGATGTAACGTAAGTGGACTAATCCAAAGATTTAAATACCTTGGAGGAAAAGAAATTTTATTTTAGGGAATCCTGAGATATATCTTTTAGGCCTGTTTATTTTGCAGCCCATCAAAAAACAGGATTATCAGCACTTTGATTCCAACTCTCCACAGTACTTCACAGCCCCCAGCGTACGAGTCTGACGTGCCTAACACGTGGTACCTCGGTTTGGTGCAGGGTTTTGCAGTGGTTGTGCAACTGCGTTTCAACAGGACTAAGTGAGAAAATCCAAACCTTTCCATACAAGGTTTTGTATCGCCTCTATTAAACATTCCAGGCCTCCCGGATTGAAGAGCCGCGTTCAGCTGATAGCTGAGATCTCTCCCCTCACACACAGGTGCTCTCGGCCCTCGTGGATTTGAGGATCACCTGCGTGCCCACCTTTAGGAATCCCTGGACCCCGGCCACCCAGGTTATGATTCTAATGTGCAGTGAGGCTGGAGAACCACTGCAGGCTAATAACTTTAATAAGAGTTTATGACTTTTACAAGGAGATGTTTATAATCTTTTAGAATTTTCACTTTTAAATTTAGACTAAAATGAGCCAAAGAATTCAAAATAATGACTTAACGGCACAATTGGTTGGTTGAGGCTGCCATTCCAAGGTTGACAAACAGGTGTGCTGGCTGAGGTGGTTTCCCATTTGTGGCAACTGGACTATAATTTGACCTTATATTTACAGAATTATTGGTTCTCAGATGGAGAGGGATTGCCTTGTCATTTGCACGTACCAGACGAGGTGCCCAGTATATAAAACTCATATTGTTTATGACTCATAGAAGGGCCCATGACATAGAGCTGTGTTCTCTGTCTCCCTCTTTCTTTAGGTTACACACATCAGCTTTTGTTAATTATTTCTTAATTGTACTCATTAGAATCAGTTTTTTTAAAAAAAAAAAAAACTTTTTCTCTGATTTGTGATGGATTTGCACCTTAGATCAATAAATCCATAGGATATTAGTAATAACACTCAAAGCAAATGTAGTTATAGGTGTTTTGTTTATTTTAATTTTTTTCCTGGTTTCCGAATCACATTTACTTTGATTAAATCGCATGTTGGTATCTCCCAATAATAGCAAAAGTTAACTATCTAAATGGCGTCTTTTGGCATTTTAAAAGTAAATACCTGTCAAGTCTTGTAATTAGGCTGTAATTGAATAGGATAAAAACTTACAATGCCAAAAGTTATGGAGAAATATAACTGTTTATGATTATTCTTGAAGTTTTCGATGTGAAAAATATGTTGAACAGTTCTTCCAAAAATAGCACTTCCTTATTTTTGTTTTTTAGTAGTCATATAACTTAAAGAGAAGAAATAAAATAACTTCAATCAAAGCTATGGTTTACTGTCAGTAAAATAAAATGTCACAACAGAATCAATATCTATCAATTGGCTCATATAAAAACGTTCCATTTTTATCACCAAGGATGCTTTCCATTAAAACCTTTAGGGCATATAACTTGTAAAATTAGCACCCATCACAATATGCAGTCATTATTAGTTTGTAAGTTTAGATCAGCCTTTACCACAAACTGAAAAGAGATGTCTACGTCCAGAAATCCAGGAGTTTTTTCCCATTCTCAGTGGTGCACATGGTGCATGTTTGTATCACTTTAGACTTTTCCAATGTGCATAATGTCCTTTTGGGGTTGTCTTGCTGGTCCATAGGAGGGGAGACCCAGTCCAAGAATCAGGAGATCTGGATTCTAGTTCTGCTCTGCCACCGAGGAGCCACCTCACCTGGGACAAGTTACCAAGTGTCTCAGTCATGTTTATTGCCCGTTAAAGGAGTGGTTAGTTCTATGGACCTATCAAGCTCTGTGAGTCCCCTGAATCCAAATGGAAAGCCCTCTGCCTCTGAAGAGATAACTGATAAGTGTTGCCCTTCGTTTTAGAAATTCTTAATCATTGCAGCAAAACACATACACAAACAACCCTAAAAGTGACTGAACTGCCCAAGTGCTTTAATATGGCAGAGGTAACTACTCTTATTTTGCAGTCTGTACACATAAAAATTAGCGATTTTTTTATGTTTCTAAGGAAAAAAGATTTAAAAAAATTTCCTCCAAAGGAACTAAAATATCTGTAGAAGCCATGGCTTGCTTTTACAATGTGAAAATCATTTGACTTGCTGTGACTCACCCATCTCTCCTTTTGTCAGAGGAAAATACTTACATCATGTTCTTGATCAGTTGTATATAAATGTACATTTTTGTTACTTTTGCTGTGCCAGTTACAAATATATCTCCCATAAAGTATTTCTCCCATTTAAGTCTGATTATGTACACTTTGCCTAGATCTTTCCAAAATAAAATTTATGTAAATGTCTATTTTATATAAAATATGATGAAAATAATTATGTCTTGTTTCAATCTCTCAAGTGCTCCGTGATTAGTACACACTGAAATCCATGTCACCAGTAGGTGCCTGCTTTAAAAATAAAAAAGAGTATCCTTCTTCCTTTCCCCATTCATTCATTCATTCATTCATTGCATTGTTCTGTGTGCTTTGTGTCTGCTCTCTTTTTCATATCTCACAACCACTGTTTCAGTGCTTACCCATTCCAGATCTTCTCCCCTCACCTTACTGAGGAGATGCCTTCACCTCTTTCTTTATGGAGTAAATACAAGGTAGAAAACCCTCAATATCCTGCACTGTCATCTATAAATTTAACCTGCACCCAATTCTCCCCTCTCTCCTGTTGCTACAATGGAAGAAGAGGGCCCTCGGCCCTGGATAATCACATCTTGTAGAAATTCATTCCATTCTTTAATCTCTTTCTTCTTCTTCCTTAACTTCTTCCTTTTTCTGGCTCTTATCAATTTTGTTCTATTTTAAAAACACAGATACAGGTAGCCACCATCAAGATCACTGGAAAAAAATCCTTCCTTTATTCCTTTTCATCTCTGGCTGCTACTGCACATCTTTATGTCCTTCACAGCCAGACTATTTTGAATAAATTGTCTTCACTCACTTTCTACTTACATCCTTCACATTCTCTCTGCAACCTAGTGAAATCTGTCTCTGCAACAAATATTCAAATAAAGTTGCTGTTTCTAACGTCACTAATAATCACTTTAGTGCTGATTCCTAGGTCTTGTGGGACTTGGGAGAGCGTTAGAGTTTAGACCAGTGGTTTAGTGGGAATGGAAAAACATTTTTTAAACAAAATATTATTTACCCCATGATTTGCTCATTGTTCATGGGTTAGTCTCCTAACACTCCTAATTTTACAACTGTGCTTAGAGCTGGGGCCTCCATCAAGAGTCTTGGAAGGCCTCCAATAGCAAATCATTATTTTGCTGCCCTAATGAAGATATATGTTCAAATTCAAGGCAGATTTCCCAATCCAATTTGGGATAGTCCAGCCCACTCTGCTTGACATCCTTTCCTTTTCTGAAGTTTTTTGGTTTGTTTTGTTTTGTTTTTAAATAAGAGAACCCTTCCATTTGGACCCTTCAACAACACCACAAACCCAACATATTTAAACCATCATCTTACTAGCAAATTTAAATCTAAAACTAATGACCTGGCTTTTGTTATATATGCAATTCGTATTGAATGGCTCTTTTTCTACTTAATGAAAAGGCATTATTTTGTCAAGCCAGAAAGGGATCAACCTTCTGTATAGAAGGACAAGGTCTCACTTGAGGCTGTGAGTTTGAACTCTGGAAACAAAGGGAGCTGTGATGTAACAGGAAATGAGACAGTACCCAACCCCATGGAGACTCCCAGGTGTGAAACAAACCACTGAAGATCCTGCAAAGCTGTGTGTGTACCATGTGCACAAGACTGCAAGGGGACAGGGTCTGTAAGCTTCATGAGGTTAGCCATGAACTTGAACATCATGGGTCCAATGTGCACAGCACATGCTCATTTTTTCTTTCCTTCTATTTTATTTTGTAACAGCTTTGTAGTGGCTTTAATCTGACCCTCTCTTGCTAAGAAGAAAGAGAGGAGTTTGGGTCCATTTGGAGGGTCTGAGCTTTTATTGGAGAGTAGTGTGCCCCTGGGGCCACAGATGGTTATGGTAATAATTGTGAGGTCACTACAGTGAAAGCGAAACTCGGAGATGAGAGTGGTGAGGGCCATGGGTCAGAGAGCCACTACCTGGAGAGTTCTTTTACAGCACTCAGGTGTAGCAGTGTATTTTCAGAAAAGAGCTGCTTACCTTACCAAGTCCCCTCCTGGTGTCCCCTAGACACCAAAGCTTGAAACCCAGGAGTCGTCTACTCAGTCAAACTGCCATCCAAGTTGTGACTATTTTAAATAAATACTTAAAATGGTGCTACTCTCAAGAACAATTCAGTCCAACAGAAGTATCTGTTGATGATGGCAGTGTTCCATATCTGTGCTGTCCAATATGGTAGCCACTAGGCACAGGCGGCTATTGAGCACTAGAAATGTAGCTAGTGCGACTGTGGAACGAAACTTTTTATTTTAGTTAATATTAATTTTAATAACCATACATGGCTAATGTCCACTCTGTTGGACAGTGCAACTTTAGAGCTTTTCAGTGTTGTAAGACTTGGGACATAAAAATCACGGAAACCCCTTTTAGCTTCATAAGACAAGAAGGCTTGAGATGGTGTGTTTCAAGTTTGGGTGCCAATCACATTCTTTAAGCTTTTTGCCAGAAGTTTCCCAATTCACCTTCTGCCCCCCTCTGACTGTCAGCTGCCTGTTCCTGGACCTGCATTCCCTCCACCTCGACTGTCTCTGTGCTCCTGTCCTTCTGTCTACCACCTGCCTGTCTCCCTAATTTGTTTACCCTCCTACCTCAAGGAGTTTTTATTTCTATTTTATACAAAAGTGAGATAACTGGGGCTGGGGGACTGGTGTCTAGGTTAGTTAATATATATAAAATGTTCGCTTAGCCTTGCCCTCATTTTTTGATAAATTATAAATCAGTTACAAATTCTGGCTTTATTCCTCTCCCAATCTCAAGCTAACTTGTTACAAATTACTTATTAGAAAATAATTATTGAAAAAATGCTGACACGATAATCCTACTAGTGAATTCATTTTAATAATCTTAAATGCTGGACCCTGCAGTTTTGGTCCATTCCACTGAAGTTGATGATAACACTGCCACTCAGAAAAGGAACGGGGCAGAAACCTGATCTGTCACATCCACTCCCTTTGAAAACTTGGGAGTGTCAAGGTCTTCAACAAGCTTCTTAGAAGCAGGGTGGTACCTTTAAATTCTCAAGTTTTCCCGAGTCCTCCTCCTTTCAGAGGTCAGCCTGCCTGTGTCTTGCATGGGTGCCCAGCTTCCTTGACCCTGGGCTTGGGCCACACTCCCCGGTTGGGAACAGAATTCACGTGCGCTGAGCGTTCTAGCCACTGATGCCCTTGCTCCCGCGTCTGGCCCAGGCTCACCCTCGAGGTCACCTCGCTCGCGTCTCCGGGGGCGGATGGCGGGGGCGCTATGACACCTGGGCGGCCCGAGAGCGGCCAAGGCTCGGCTGGTCCTGAGGAGGGAAAGCTGTGCGCCCGGCGGCGCGGCAGGTGCGGCCCCTTGGCGTCGCGGGAGGGAGTGAAGAGCGCGGGCGCTTCCGGGAGCGCGAGCCCTGCGGCCGGAGCGCCTCTCCTCGCCGGGTTTGCGCCGCCGGCGTCTGAGGAAGACCGACGGGGCCCGCACGCGGGCGCCATGCGGACGCCGCCTGGGGCTGCTTGGCTGCGGCTCCTGCTGCTGCTGCCCGCGGTCCGCCCCTGGCGGAGCAGAGGTGAGCCCGGTCCTGGGCACCGAGGCTGCGGGCGGCTGAGCGCCGGCAAGGGGGCTTCATTCCTCCCCAGGCCAGAAAGGAGAACAGCCAGGGGTGCCCGAGAAGGGCCTGGGCCGGATTTTCTTCTGCAATCCTCTGGATTCGAGTTCAAGTTTTCAGGCACATCTGCTAATCATGCTTGTGCTAAGGATTCTCCTCCAAGGAAAGATAACCAAGTAGAAGTAACTTAAAACCTGATAGCTCTGTTCCGGAGCAGCATATGTTCTCCAGTATCTTTCGTTCCACCTAAATTATGTGATGCTCACCGTCCCAGAGAAAGCCCCGACGCCATCACCAGAGGGAGAGGCCCTCATGCAGTTCCCAGGTCTTTTTTATTAAGGTAGCTCAGGCTGTAAAGGGCAGGGGGGGTCGCGAGGCAAGTTCTAGTCAACGAGTGGTATAGTGTCAGGGGTATCTTGAGAAAAGAAAGGGGATAGCCTGCAGCTGAGTGACACCAGAACACCTGAGCCAGGCCAGGAAAATCCGAACGTGGAAATCTTGATAAAGTGAACGCTTACATAAGGTGCCGTGTGTGTGTGTGTGTGTGTGTGTGTGATCACACATATGCTCTCCCACACAGGACTGAAGTGCGGAATTCGTGCAGTTGATTTGAAAAGTACGGAAACTATCTTGGAATCGGGGTTCTTCTCTAGAATTAGTAGTTGGGGAAATTCAACAGTTGGTGGACACCCGTGGCAGGTGGGTATAACAAAGACATTGATTTCTTAATGAGAAAACGGTGAATTATTTCCTTTGTTTCAAATACCACAACTCCAGGTTAACATGTAATTTTTCTCTGGACCCCACTTGACCTCACTGTCAAAGAGTTTACTTCATAGGAAATCTCTTCCTAACCAATTTATATCAGTGTCTTAATGTGACATCATATTAGAAGAGTTGGTTTCAAATGTTTCTGGAGGAGATGACATCTGTGTGGAGATGTATATTAGTTGTGTTCATAACTTTTTTCTTGGGCAGGTCTCCCTGAAATTAGGTAGACAGCACTTCTGTGGAGGAAGCTTGATTCAAGATGATCTGGTGGTTACAGCAGCACACTGCCTGGCTAGCCTCGATGAGTAAGTTGTGGATTTCCATTACTTATCAAACCTTGATCCATGGCAATAGGACTGGGAGATTCGATGCCCTAAATACCATACAAGGTTCAATCTTAGTCCCTTTCTTAATTTTTCCCTCTGGTCCACCTACCCACTGACCTTCCTGATTCCCAGAAACTTGTGTATATCCCAAGATTTCTTGTGCTTCCTGCTCTACTAATCAGAGACCCCAAAGATCCCAGACATCATCTATGATCTGTGGAGTTAGTGGTGGGGTAGGGGTGATGGTTACTTATTTTAATAAAGTATTAACATCAAATGTTAAATGGATGCACTAATGTTCTAATAATCTGAGTTTCAGTAATTAGGAGGGAAAAATACTGTGGGAATAACAGATACTTGACTAGATTAAAAGAGGGTACTAGTAAAAGGAAAAGAAGGACAGTTCTAGGAACAACCTTTCTATCTTGCTTAAAATGGTAGAGCATATATAGACTGGTTTATGTACAAAAGAAGACACAAATATTTTATGCAGAAAGACAATTGACGCTAGGGGAAAGGGTTCACAGAATGTAAACACTCTGTGATTGAAAACCATGACTTTTTATAGATACCTATAATTTACAGGGAATTATAACAATTGATAATAATCACTAATAAAGATACATCTTCCTTTAAGACTTAGAAATGCTTAAAGGTACATTAATCACTTTCATTTAATTACATGAGACCAAGACTGGCTTTCCTGGGGGAGACAACTAGACTTATTGAAAGATTTTTGTTTGGTTTTAGGAAGCAAATTAAGCGTCTGACTGTGACTGCTGGGGAGTATAACCTCTTTCAGAAGGATAAGGAGGAACAGAAAATTCCTGTCTCAGAAATTATTATCCATCCTAAATACAACAGACTTGGATATATGAGTTTTGATATTGCACTGCTATATCTAAAACACAAAGCCAACTTTGGTAAGTAGGGAGTGTTGGAGTACAAAAAAATACAATGGAGAAAACTGTGTTTATTAATTCTCTGCCAGGTAACTTCAATTCCTGTGTATATATCTAGAAATATTTGAATAGCTAAGTTTTGTTCCTTAAAAAATAATTTTGTTTAATCTATAACATATGAAAAACACTGTACCAGCCACGAATTACATATGCTTAACTTAATCAACATTTTAAGTACTCCACTGTCTTGGCTGGGCAATATTCTAGGCCATCTACCTGTACTCAGCTCTAGCCAAGGAGTGTGGGACATTTGAAAATGTCCTCAGAGACTTCTCCTTTCTGTCACTGTTATGTACTAGATATCTGACACTCTGTCAGCACAAATAATCTAAACATTCTGGTTAAAATATTAAAAATCTACTTTTTTAAAATACAAGAAAGGGAAGTGTTCAGTGGCCAAAAACAATGAAAGAGAACAGATCCAGAGAAGTTAGCCAGGCACTGAAGTCAGTGACTGCCCTTGAGGCATCTAAATGATCTTTAAGAACCTAGAGCCTTAACTGACCATGCAAGGAGCCTGCATAGGAGTAGGATGGGGGATGGGAAAGTCTGATTGGAGCTTCCCATGGATGTAACCTGGGACTTCCTGAAAGCTGATGCTTTGAAAGATAGGAGGAAAAGGAAAATATACCACATAAAGTGAAGGAATAAGGAAATTTACATACTTGAACCTTGGCCCTGAATGGAGGGCTCTCAGAAGAATCTGTAGCCTGAGCCAGGCTTCATTCAGGTTTGATGCTGGCATTCACATTACCTGTCACCAAAAACTCCAAGCCAAGACTTTAAAGTTGTTCCAGGTGAGTAATTGGGTATCTGGCAGAAGCAAAGGTAGTAGATTCTCTTTGAAGAGATGAACCTTAAATCTCAGCTTGAATGTATTCCCATAAAGTTTTAATGAATGAGAGCACACAATTAAAAGCATGCAGGGAAAGTTGCCACCAAAGAGAGAGTCCAAAATAACAGCAACCAGAATCAGGCCTTCCAAGATTGCAGGCATTAAAATGAGGTACATAATATAAAGTATGTTTTACTTAAGTTTAAATAAGTTAAAGTCTATCAGAAATGACTGAAGAACAAGAAACTATTAACTGAAGAGGAAGACTTGGAAAAGAGTCAATAAAAAAGATATGAAAATATAATTGGAATTAGTAACACAATAGTTGGATTAGATAGCAGATTAGATCAAATATAGAGAAGTAGAAGATAGGAAATAATTATCCAAAGAGACAAAAAAGTGGGGCAGAGAAGATAGACTGGAAGAGTATGGTAAACAATCAGTTTGAGCTTTAGAAGGCATACAGATAATGGGAGAGAGAGGCTATAATTTAAGAGAAAGTGAGTGAGGGTTAGTCATAGCTGATGAGACACTAACCTTCAGACTTAAGAAGCCCAGTAGTTGCAAACTATAATATTAAAAATAATTTTATATCTAGATATGTTGTGCTGAAATTATAGCATCCTAAAACCCCAGCGTAGATCTCAAAAAATCTAGAGAATACTATATTCCAACAGAGAAGTGACCATTAGATTTACAGCTAATTTTTTTAACAGCAGTAATGAAAGTCAGAAGACGGAAGAACAAGATCATCAAAATACTGAGAGAGAATAACTGAAACTAGATTTGTATATCAAAAGAAACTATTGATTTTTTTCTATTCCCCTTTATAGAAAAACTCTATGAAGAGCCATCAATGTTGGCATGTAAATTTCCTCTCCTCAATTCTCATAATTGCATGTATTAGGTTTGAGATGTCTATTAGACATCCAAACTAATCACACTTTCACCCCCACCACTCTACCAAATTTGCCTATGTCACAGTCACCATGTCCATGTTGCTAAATCCACAGATAAATTCTCCATCCTCAGCTTACTTAACAGGAGTTTTGACAGAGTTGCTCATACTCTCCTGGAAACATTTTCCTCACTTGATTTTTAGGGGTCCCTTGGTTTTCCTTCTACTTCTTCTTACACCCTCTCTTAGTCTTCTCTGATGACTCCTCCTCTTCTTCGTGACTTATTGTTGAGGTGCCCCAGGTATCAGCCCTTGGACCGCTTCTTCTTTTTCTGTGCTCACTCCCTTAGTGATCTCATCCAGGATCAAGGCTTTAAAACCAATTACTTGACGATAACTCTAGATGTTATATATCCAGCCCAGGTTTCTGTGTATTATATATGGTACTGGGATTAATAGGGCTCTTATAGCCAACTGCCTAATGATCTACCTGGATAGCTAATAGACTTCTCAAACTTAATATGTTTAAAATAAAATCCTGATTATCCCCTACATCTAAATCTGCTCTATCCATAGCCTTCCATTTGGATTAATGACAACTCTATCTTCCAGTTGTTTAAGCTAAAAACTTTGCACTCATTCTTCATTCTTCTTTCTCTCGCACTATCCATCTACCCCATCAGAAGAATTCTGCCACTTTTGCCTCACCCTCTCCACTCCTAACATCCTTTTCCACGCTTCCATCATTTCTTGCCTAGGTTAATCTGAATGGTCTCTTGAATCATCTCCAGCTTCCTCTTTTGCATCCCTAATGTTTATTATTAAACCAGCAGCCAGAATAATCCTTTTTGAAATCTAAGTCAGATTATATTACTCTGCTGAAAACACTTCAGTGGTTCTCCATTACACTCAGATAGAAATCAGTGTTCTTATCAGCTGACATCACCCTCATTCTAGCCCTGTATCTAACCTCCTTTTTGTTTATTTTTTTACTAAACTTTCTTCTGTTTAATCTGCTCCAGCCATCCTGACCTCCCCACTCTTCCTCAGACGTATGTGGCATGATTCCACTGCAGGGACTTTCCATTTTGTTTTTTTCTTCTTCAAATGCTTTCCACCCAGATGACTGCCTGATTCCTTCCCTCAGCTTCTGCTCAGTGAGGCTTGACACGACTACCATTTTTAAAATTGCATCTCCCATGCTATCTTTCCTAATCCCCAGACTTCTCATCTTTCTTACCCTGTTCTGATTTTTCTGGAAAAATCTGAGCACATATTACCTAACAACTAAATTATTAGATTTACTGTTTGTACTCCCCCCACCCCGAACACACACACACACACACACACACACACATTCACTCACTCACTCACACTTGTATCTAAGTTCTGCCAGGGAAGGATTTTTTTTTTCTGCTCATTCACTGAGGCCCAGAAGAGTGCTTGCCACATAATAGTGCTCAATTACTCTTGAGTGAAAAACTATCCCTTAAGAACAAGGGCACAACCTAAAGTGTTGCTAGTTTGGGGAGGGTCATTGTGGTATGTGTAACCTGTTTTTCCTTATTCTGCTTACATTTTTCTAAATTTCTATAAATATGAAATAGTTCTTTTGAGAGAGAAAAACTTTTAAAATGTATGTCATTATTACATTTAGGAAGAAAGTGTAGAAACCATGAAATCAACCAGATGTCAGTTTCCAGATATATTTAGCCATTACTTGTCTGTGACTCATGATTTTTTGTTACTGTTGTTTTTTCAGGAACTACTGTTCAGCTGATCTCTATTCCCCATAGAGGTGATACATTTGAAGAAGGGATTTTTTGCATGGCCAGTGGATGGGACAAGATTTCAGAGAGTAAGAGGCATCAAAAGAATGTAATATTTCTTCCAGGCCCCTTTACATGCCCAGTGGAAGCAGGAATTTTGTTGGTCTTGAATAATACATTTATCCTGGGTTTTTTCCCCCTTGAGTTCTGGCCCAATGAAGACTTCTGGTTGTCTTCACCATAAAAAGTTTATACTTAAGGCTCTACATAAAATTTCTCCTACTGCCATTTTGGTTAGGTGTGTCAGATGAAGGAACCAGAGGTAACTATAATAGATGAAGAATAATATAGTAAAGTAACAATAGTTAAGCTTCCTTATCTTTAATATTGTGATTTTTTTAAAAATGAAGAATTTTACAGAATATTGCCTTATTGACTAAAGTTTTCCTCTTGAGGAAACATTTAAGCATATATTCAGAGAAGCCACAATTGCCTATGTTACCTTAAAAATCTAAATTAAAAAAAAATGTCCTTTATCACATAGTATAAGATTTTAGGAAATAATATCATTCACAGCTAAAAAAAAGCCTTCTACATTTTGGTTAAACATCTACAAGTTTTAAACTTGTAAGCTTCTTATTGGTTTCTTTCAGTGAGGACAATTGTTGACTAACATATCAGTCCCTTCTCCACAGCAGCAGAATATTCAAATGTCCTACAGGAAGTGGAACTTCCCATCATGGATGACAGAACGTGTAAAACTATGCTCAAGGGTATGAACCTTCCTCCCCTGGGAAGGACCATGTCGTGTGCTGGTTTTCCTGATGGGGAAAAGGATGCCTGTCAGGTAAAAAGCATAAACCAGTCCAGTTATTCACCCACTATCACGTGGGTGATAGTGGATTCTGTCTTTTTTCTTCTGAGCTGCTTTTGGGGGGTTACTTCTTCAAGATTCCCTTTTCCCTCATCTTTCCATCTGGCTTCTACTGAAAAAGGTTCCTTGACCAGGGCTGAGAGAATTCTTTTCTGTCCATGTCCATTCTTACCCCTGTACCTCTTTTTGGGGGAGTGAAGAGGAGAGGCAGGGAAGGTGGGTTCAACATTTCCAGCCTAATGGAATCAAACAAGATGACCACTTTGGCTAACTAATTAGGTCAGCTCTGAATTATTTTTTGTTCCACCTTTTGTTAAACATTGTAATTTTTCTTCAAGCTTTAGTGAAGAATGCAGTGTTTGCACAAAGTTTGACCAAGGATAGCATAGCTGTAGTAACTATGGGGTAAAAGATGTTGTGAATGACAGTGACCTCCCAAGGCCAACATAACAGCTTCACAAAGAAGACCAATCCTGACAAGATAAGAAAGGAAAGGGAAGCCAGTTTGTGAAAGACATGTGTTTTAAGTTTTAGATGAAGAAGATAATTTACTTGGAAAGTGTTTTTTTAATTTGTTTTTGTTTGTTTGTTTTTTTAACTGTAGGAGCAGGGATTCTTTATTCTTTGCCAGCAAGCAGCTTGAAACTGCCATGTGAAGGTCCCTAAAATTTTCTGTTGGAAAAATGTTTAATTTTTCTTCTAGGGGGCAACAGAATAAGGACCAGGAAGAGTTTGGGATGAAAGAGATAGAAATTTACAGTTATTCCACTTTCTAAATTGGAACATAGGTAGACTTAGGTTGCTTTGTCCTGTCTCATCCTTTATAAGCAATCATTGTTTGGATAAAGCTCTCAAACAACTCTGTGCCTTTTGAGGGGGTTTAATCTGACACAAAATTGACATGTTTTCAAAGCAACATATCATTATGAAGAATTATTAAAGAAAGGATCCTGAAATTGTGGGTCCTTTATCCTCTAGTCTGAGAGCCAATGGATCCTTTATATATAGCCCCTGGGACAAAATTAGGTTCCCAGGCATTCTGTTTTTAAAGCCTTGAGCTATTGCATGACTTTAGAGGCTCTATTCACTGGTGCTGTGGGCTTGGGATGTGACACAGTCTTTCTGAGCAATTCCAGATGACAAGCTATAGTGGAAGCATATATCTGTGAACTCCCCCTTCTCCTTCTATTTATTTTGAAATATATATGATTGTTCCCAAA
Organism: Eubalaena glacialis; assembly: GCF_028564815.1. Classification (NCBI taxonomy): domain Eukaryota; kingdom Metazoa; phylum Chordata; class Mammalia; order Artiodactyla; family Balaenidae; genus Eubalaena; species Eubalaena glacialis. The sequence continues at coordinate 91,824,431 of NC_083726.1, forward strand.
AGACTGAGAGGAAGAGAGGAATTAAGTGTTAGATTGACAAGATTGCATGAAGTGGGTGGAAGGAGGTTACATCTAAGCGAAAAGACAGTCCTTTGAAGCTAATGATGAAGAAACAAAATGATAGACAAAAAGTGTTGATGAATAATGACCTTTGGGCTTATATGCCTCAACGTCTTCTCTGAGATGTGTGCTGATATTTTTGGACCTGATAAAGTATTTTTAACTTGTGACTATTTTAAAATTTCCTCTTTCTCTATTATAAAAGGGGGACTCTGGAGGTCCACTTGTTTGTAGAAGAGAAGATGGAAACTGGGTTCTTGCTGGGATAACTTCCTGGGGAGCTGGTTGTGCTAGAGGCTGGAATCCTTTCAGAAATAACCATAGAAGGGCATCACCTGGCATTTTTTCCAAGGTGTTTGAGTTAATGGATTTTATCACTCAGACCATGACAGGTGGGTGTCATTTCTATGAATTCCTCCTTCCTCATTTCATTGCAACTCAAAAAATGGTCATGCTTCTTTCAAGGATAGTTACTCTATGTTGCAGATATAATCAGAAATAAGCTTTAAAATAAAGCAAGAATAAGGCTTGTTTTCAGTTCCTAATACAATGTATATAAACTTCTAACTCTGAATTAATTAACACTGATACCCGTCAATTTAATTTGAACATCAACTGGATCTTCACGTTTATGGTCATGTAGATTTTCATGAAATGTGGCCTTTTTTGTACTTATGAGATTTTAAAATAGTTTTGCGTATAGACTCATTAGAGGATTCTTTCTGTATTTAACCAGTTGACATAATTTTTTCCTAAACTACTTAAGATCATTAAAAATAAATCACCTGGCATGAGTTTGATCCCTGGTTGGGGAACTAAGATCCCACCTGCCCCAAGGCCAAAAAAAAAAAAAAAAATCATCCTTTCTCCCATTCACCCTTGTTAATTTTACTTGGCAAGAGTGGAAACATAAGGGAGGCTTTGGAGAGTTATTTTTGTTCTGTGGCACTAAAATCTAGATTCGGAAAATAAATGCCAATTTATTGGTCTGCAGATGCCAAACCTGTCCTCAAGGAACTTCCCAACTACTGGGGGAGACAAAGAAGTAAATGGATAGTTGTGATAAAAGGTGAAGTTCACATAAACCCAGAGAGCTATAAGAACACTGAGGGGGGGCCTAGGGGGCTCAGTTCTGAGGGGCCAGAAGGTTTGCAATGAAAAGGGACAGCATCTGCTCAAGAAAATGGCACAAGGGACAGCCTCTACAGAATAAAGAGGCATAAGGAAGCACAGCTTACAGGAACAAGCGGTTGAGTGTAAGAACCAAATGTGTTAAAGGCCAGGACCCAGAGCAGCAGAACACAGTGTTTCCACCATCCCTCCCTCCCTCCCTCCTTTCCTCATTGTAGTCCAAGACCAGACACCTGGCTGATGATTTGAAAAGCACTCCTGCTGCTGGTCCAGCTGAACACTAGTGCCTCCTCCAACAAGAGCCCACTCTCAGCTCCCTTTCATTTGGTCTTCAGAGTAAAGGTGTTCTGTTCATTGCCATTACTGCAGGGGGAAATTTTTCTCCTGGTAACAATTCTATTCAGTTTTCATCACCTAGAAGAGAAAGTTAAAAAGGTTAACAAGCGCTGAACAAAGGTTAATGGTAACAATATTTTAAAATGGCAATGAAATCAGGCAATAACCATCAATTCCACAGTCAAATGAATATCAGAATGTGACAAGTAATTTATTTAAATAACACCTCCTTAATATCATCTTTCTAAGCTTCTCATTCCCTAGTTGCCTGTTCTAGCTTCCAACAATTAAAATGTGACACAGGAGTCTGAAATTTCTGAGCGAATGCTGGAGACTTGCCATGTCATTGCTAAAAGTTGTGTACTTTTACTTTAATATCATTATACAAAGGTATTTTATTATAACCCAGGAAATCCTAGTTAGAGATGGGAAAACACCATATTAGTTTCATACACTATAATTTGACAGCTTCACTATGACTCATGATTTGAGAAAATTGGATAATTGTTAAACCTAAAGAACTCAAGTAAAGAATATTATGAATACTCTTCAGCCATAAAAAAGAATGAAATCTTGCCATTTGTGACAACGTGGATAGGACCTTGAGGGCATTATCCTGAATGAAATAAAGAAAGGCAAACACTGTGTGATCTCACCTATATGTGGAATTAAAAAAAAAAAAAAAAAAAAGCTGATAGATACAGAGAACCCATTGGTGGTTGCCAGAGGTGGTGGGTGGGCAAAATGGGTGAAGGGAGTCAAAAGTTATAACTTCCAGTTATAAAATAAGTCCTGGAGATAAAAATGTACAGTATGATGACTATAGTTAATGATACTATGTTACATAGTTGAAAGTTGTTAAGAGAGTAGATCTTAAAAGTCCTCATCACAAGGAAAAAATTTTTGTACCTAGGTATGGTGATGGATGTTAATTACACTCACTGTGGTGGTCATTTCACAATACATATAAATAACAAATCATGTCATAAACCTGAAACTAATATAATGTTATATGTCAATTATACCTCAATAAAAGTGGGAGAAAAAGTATTGTAAAGAATATCAGATGGTTAATTAATAAAATTATTATATATTTTTAAAATTATGATTTAGAAATTTTCCTAACAAAGTCTGCAAATACAAAGTATAGGTCATGGCACCTACAAACAAATGCATTTCCATAAATATGAATTATATAATATAAATTATATAGCTTCAGGCTGAGTCTGTACAATATGTCTTGAAATGTCCATGGCTGAGCAAAATAATCAGCTTTTTTTCCTATGTTTTGGAAGATTGTACACCTCAGGGAACAGTATTATTTGGAGGAAATGGGAAGATTCGTTATCCCCATTCGGAAGAGAGCAACTATTCTCATAATCGGTATGTAACCCTGGTAGGAATGATCCCTGGGTTTTTCCCCCAAATCATGCCATTTTAAGGGGCCATGTTTTGGCAATTTTATCTGGTATCTCAGTTACTTTATTTGATTAACATAAAAGCCTAAATATTTTATCTGGTATTGGATAAGTATTTGCTAATTGGTGTTTCTGATACCTGTTAGTATGAATCATCAGCATTAAGACTGGAGCTTACGAGGGGAATTCCCTGGCAGTCCAGTGGTTAGGACTCCAGGCTTCCACTGCAGGGGGCCCAGGTTCGATCCCTGGTTTAGGAACTAAGATCCCACAAGCTGTGGGGCACAGCCAAAAAAAACAAAAAAAAAATAAACAAACAAAAAGAGACTGGAACTTAACCTGAATTGATGTATTCAAGTATCTAACATTAACAGCAGCTGGTAGTGAGATTGTTTTGGGAATCTAGTGGTTAATCCTGTCCCACTTATTTCTGTAATAATTGTAATACTTTGTTCAGTGTTGCCTAGAAGAGGGAAAATAGTTCATGATGTATAAGCTTCAGTATCTTAAAAAAATTTTTACCTACCTTGTCCTCTATATGGCTAAGAATATCTTTAAGCTTTAAAAATTAATTTTGCAAAATCTCACTTTCTTAAGTGTTCTACATTCATTTTTAAAATCGCATTGAGCATTGAAAGGTATTCAAAGGTAGATGAGAGTTCTATGAGTTTATAATCTGGTAGGAGGAGAGAGCTGGACAAAAATAACTATACTATAAAACAAGGTGAAATAAGCTTTATAATCTACACTACCAAGGTGTGTTGGTACTATTGACAATGGAGAGAATAATTCCTATTGCAGTGATTTGTGAGGTGTGTGTACTGTGGTTGGGAGCGGTAGAGATGCTTCAGTTAAGGGGATGGTATTGAAACTAGACAGTGAAGTATAGTTATGATTTTATTGCTCATGAAGTCTTTTGTAGCTCTAACATATAAGAGATTTCTACAGATCATGCCAGGCAGAGGGAATTGTGTATAAGAAATGTCAGGAGGTGAAGAATATCAGGACTGTTTGGACAGTGTGTCCCAGTGCAGCTGGAGAACAATGTTAATGTAAATAAGAACTGGGGTAGCAGTGGACAATGAAGATAAAAAGGCTTGAATTGTAGAGGACCTTGAATTCCATGTGAAGAAGCTTAGACTTTATGCCATGGGAAATGGGAAGTCAAAATGGTGGTGAGATTATAATTTACAAAATTAATGTAAAATAAATGTAAATATCCATTACAAGTATAGGACAGAAATGATGTGGCTTAATTGCAACCCATATTTAAAAGGCTTATTAAGAGTCTAAGTTGACATTCTGTGAGTCAACCTAGTAATAATATAATACCAATAAAGCCTTTGCCATCTTTGCTTAAACTTTTAGAAGAAGAGCATCCAGAGTCCTATTCTATTAGAGCCCTGGGCTGGGGTGTAAGCAGGAGGTCTCTAGGTACAATCGTTAGAGAGGAACATTGATAGGCTGGAAATTACCTGAAGAGCAATGACCAAGATAAAAAGAAATTCAAAACAGTGCCTTGGGAGATGTGGTGGAGGGAACTGGCAATATATTCATTCCAAAGAAGACTTGACAGGAGGAAGGAACTGTCTTGATTTATCTGAAAGACTACCATAGAAGCAGAATTGGACTTCTGATTAACTGCTGAGCTGAGAACAAGAGCAGAGGGCAAATGTTAGAAGAAGGTAGACTTCAATACAATGTAAAGTAGTTTCTAATTTGAGAGATTTCTGAGATTTAATGGCCTGCACAGGAGATAATGAATTTCCTTTATAAGTGGATATTTGAGCAGAGGATGGATGGCTATGCGTGAGATTCTAGAAAGCATTTATCTATTGGATAAGAGATACACAGATGACAGACAATTTACCCTCAAAGACAGAGAACTTGTGATTCAATTTAGATGAAGTATTGACGAGATCTCTGCAAGAAAGACTTTCAAGACAGAGGACGTTCTTAGTAGTATCAAACATTGCAAAAGTCAAAATGAGTTCAGATAAAATGCCATTGGTTACAGACAGTTCTGGGTGTACTCTGATGCTTTTGCAAAAATGTTCCTATAAAAGAGTTTCATCTTCAAGGAATTCATGGAAAACACTCTGACAAGTACAGGTTTCTGGTAACTGACTATACTGCTGAACTGAATGAATAAGCATTTTCAGAACTCTGATGGAAAACTGATGAATTCATAAAAGTGCTAACAAAAGATCAAGATAAAAAAAAATTAACTACATGGGACTGAGTGAACTGATGAGGATGATTATAATTTTTGTGACTTTCTGTTTGAATAAAAAAAAAATCCCCCCCCCAAAAAAATGCCATTGGATATGGTAATTCAAAATTTAGGAAATGATTCAGTAGAATTGTAAGGTTAGAAGCGCTATTCGCAATGCGTTAAGTGTTTGTTGAAGACTTGGTATCTCTTCACCAAATAGTAAAAATTAATTGAGGCCCTAAGATGTGTCAGGCACTATTTTAGGTGCTAGTTATACAGCAGAGAATGAAACAGACAAAAATGTTTTCCTTTGTGGGACAAGTTGTAGGGTGGAAAGTGGGGATAATACAGATAATATTACATACAATAGAAAATGGTAAGTGCTATACAGGAAAATAAAGCAAGAAGGAGGGGTAGAGAGTGCTGGGTTGTGCAATAATTGGGGAAGATGTTCAGGAGGACTGCACTATGAAAATGATATTGGAACAAAGACTTGAATGAAATGAGTGAGGCCATCAAACGATCACCTTGGGAAGGGATATTCCTGGCAGAAAAAAAAAAAAAAAAATAGCACTTAGCTAGAGCTAAGTGAGAGAGGGCGAAAGTGGTCATGATTATGAGTGGCCAAACTTCTAGAGCATAAGAAGGACTTTGGATTTTACTGTGAGTAGGATATGGGGCCACTGGAGGACTTTGAGCAGAGGAGGAACATGGTCTGACACATTTTAAAGGATCTCTTTGGCTGTTGTGTTGAAAATAAACCATAGAACAGGCAGGAGCAAGAGCTGAAAGACCAGCTCCTGCAGCAATCCCGGTAAGGATGAAGATAGCTGCGACCAGGTTTGTAACAGTCGAGGTGGTGAGAAGTGGTAGAGCCACAGGATTTGCTAACAAGTTGAAAATTTGGGTTTCAAGAGAGAAAGACTTAAGATTGTGTTGAAGGTTTTTGACCTACAGGAAGGAAGGAGCTGCTATTGTTTGAGATGAGGAAGACAGTTGAGCAGCGAAGAGAAGGAGGAAGATGGGACAGTGGCTTTGGGTAATAGGGCACTAGGGTTAAGAGAAATGGGGATTTTGTTTTTTGAAGGGTAGGGCTAACTGTTCTTATGGGCAGAAGAGAGAGTAAGAGTGATTAGTCAAGAGAAATACATATATATGTGAAGGAAGTTTCATGAGAACACAACAAATAAAGATTTAGCTTTGGAAAGAAGGAAGATAATTCCTTTCCTGGGAAAGTAACAGAAAATGTCAAGGTAATCTATGGGAAATTTGAAGGAATTTGCACTAGATGCTGTCTTAGTAATCGTAAGCTTTGAACTGCTTCATGTTTAGAGAATGAAGTTGAGATTAAATAGTTAAGATATTAAATAGCTTGTAGGGACTAAAGTAAGAAGTCAACTAAAGAGAATAAGACTTTCAGCTACATTACAACTCAATATTAGCATGAATTTGTACCATATTTCAACACATCGAAAACAGACTGGTTGTTCATTGTTATTTTATGTACCACCAATAAAGAAAACAAAATACCCAAAATTAGGAGATCTCCATATAAAAGTGGGACACCTATACCTTCATGTAAGGCTATACAAGGCATAAGCCCACTCATGTGGAAAGTTACATGCCTCAACCTTGGCAATGGATGTAGGGAGGGGTACAGATCTTCCTGAGAATTTGAATCATAAGCTAATGTTCATGCAAGTCTGTAGTCTAAAATTTTCACCAGTAGTGTGGTCTAAAACACCTCAAGCAGAAAAATTAAGTAGTATGCAGTCAATAGTACCCCCAGGTGACTGACCAAAACTATTACAAATCCTCTCTTGAAACACTCTTTCAATCCATTGATTGTAAGACTAACATTGTGAGATCCTTCTAACCGAACTGTAAGACTCCATTGTAAGATCCTTCTGATTTTAGAATGTTCAAATGTGAAAAGACATGTCTTAGAAATGTAATAAGGCATGGAGCCAATTTACCTACTTAGTGACTCCAGCATGCTAAGCAAACTTGAATGATGGAAGAAGGGTCTTTTAAATTCCAAATGGAGTTAATTAGCCAATGGTAAGGGAGAAAGGGATAATGTGAAATCGAAGCAGGGAGTTATAGTCTCTCCAAGCCTGTCTTTATTCTGGTAGGTGGTAGCTAGATTCTCAGAAATGACAGATTCATGGCATTCAGATGGTCTCCTTCCATGGAAGATATTACATCTTTAGAGCCTAGAACAGTGCCTGGCATATAATAAATGCTCAATAGATATTTGAATGAATAAATCAATGATTAATTCTGGTACCCCTCTCTCACTCAGCTTGACTAGACCTCAGAATCCTTTTAATGCAGCAATCACTAACAATAAATCAAAGTTGGCATGTGACTTGAAATCTATTTTCCATCTTTGAGTTAGAGATTTTGAATTAGAAAATAATATGATGAAAACAGGAGAAAGCAGTGGCCTTTGAAGTCATAAAGCCTAAACTATATTTCCCATTATATGTGAGATGTGATGACTCTTTCAATATCAATGCCAGTTTTTCTATTTGGAGAAAGGGGAGTAATTTCTCTCCTGCCTACCTCAGAGGGCGGTAAAGAATCCCAAGAAGGAAGATGGATATGGAGCGCTTTTCCAACTAAAGTGCTTAGAAAAGTGGGCATCGTCATATTTTAGGCAGCTTATTGCTTTTTAAATCAAAGTGATTAAAAAGTGATTTTAATAATATTTTAGGCAGTCTATTTTTACATCTAGTTCAGGATGATGAGCTTGAATAGAAAAAGAGTAAAGCAAGGAGTTTCTGGTTAAGGAGAAGATGTTTGGTGAGAATTACAGTGTTTGGTTTTGGAAACTGGGCATAAAAGGGTTGGATAACTCCTACAGTCCTGAGAAGTTATTACTTGGAGGGCAGTGGGACAGTTAGCAGGTCTAAGGTTGTTGATAAAGACTATGGAGTTTTAGAAGGAAGCTCGTTCTGACATGTTAGGTTCCAGATAAGACTGCTTTGCACTCACTCACAAACCTAGAAAATGAACTATGGTTACCAAAGGAGGGAGAGGGGTGAGGAGGGATAAATTAGGAATTTGTGATTAGCAGATACACACTACTATATATAAAATAGATAAACAACAAGGACCTACTGTATAGCATGGGGAACTATATTCAATATCTTTTAATAACCTTTAATGGAAAAGAATCTGAAAAAAAATATATATATGTATGTATGTATAACTGAATTACTTTGCTGTACACCTGAAACAATGTAAATCAACTATACTTCAAAAAAATTAAAAAATAAATAAATGAACAATGAAAATCATGACAGAGGGTCACTTGTCAATTAAAAAAAAAAATTTCTTTGCACCCACATAAATGTGAGCCATAGAAGACCCTGAGGATGTCTGGCCCATTGGGATTTCTTTTCTTGAGTAAATAGTATGAATTCATGTAGAAAAATAAAGGTAAAGGATTGTGTGTTAAATTATGTAAACTACTTTCAAAATATTTAAACATGTTTCTAAGGATATTTGTAAAAGGTCACAGCTTACCTTACTGGAAGTTGGCTAACATCGCAACTGCAGGGATTATGACTTAGGCTGACCTAGGAGGATGTGGCTGGTTTGGGTTAAAATATGCTACATGGTCAATCCATAATTCATAATCCATAATTCAACTTCTGGGTGAATATTATGAATTTTCAATTAGACTAATAAATTAGAGAGATGAGTCTTAGGTTTCTTAAATTCGTAGATCAAAATTCTTGCATTTTATAACTAAATGAAATTTAAAGTGTGATTTCTGACCATTCTCTAATTAATACTGCTCCATTTGTTGGAGAAATACCAGCAATTTGAGCATAAACAAATTATTCTCACATAAAGAATTTCCTTTGCCTTTTACCTTCTAATATCCTGTAAAATTTTAGTATTGAGTTATGAGCTAAACCTCAGATATCAGATCTTATTTGTCACACTTGACTCTGCCATTTATTATACTTTCTTCACTTTCTCCTCTGCAGCTTATGTATCTGGAAAATAATGGTACCAGAAAATAAAATTATCCTAATAAAGTTTACAAGCTTAGACATAGAAAATCAAGTTGAATGTGACCATGACTATGTATCTTTACAATCAAGCAGTGGAGTGCTTATTAGTGAGTATGCTACATTTATTTTCATTTGTCATTTTAGAGTATCCAAACAACCAAAGAGGGGCTAAAGGATCTGAAATTAGATTTCTGCACACAGGGAAATTATTTCATCTTGCAAACTGTGCCCTTCTTGAAGGGGCCAAGAGTGTGTGTGGTTAGAGTGGAAGCAAAGACCAGCATATTTCCTGAGGTTTATCGATTCCTTTCTCAAGTTTAATAGCAGTATTGAACGAAATTGATCTCACAATTGTCAGAAACTTCCTTTCAAGGCCATGTCGGTTTTTTCCTTCTTACCACAAAAGCGGGTGCATGTTTGCCAAATCTGGTACAGACAGAAAGCATATGGAAGAAAATGTAAACCATTCATAACCTTACCACCTAGAGGTAAATGCTGCTAACATTTTGATGTATATTTATCTATACATATTAACTGTACACACTGAACTCTACATTGTTTTATAATGTTCTTTTTTCTCATGACAATAGATAATTTCATGTCATTTAATTTCTTTTATTGAATACCTCTTATAAGCTATATAAGCATAACTGATATATTTACTTTAATTGAAATATTATGTGTTAAGCGTGATAGAAGGTCTCTGGAGCTGGCATAGACCTCGGTCTCTAGGTCTCCATATGGCCAATGATTAGGACAAATATCTCTTCAGAAGTATTTGACAGAATGCTATAGTCAAGGTATTGTGCTAAGGGTTATAATATTTATTGACTAAATGATTTCATGCTTCAGGCCTTTTTACCCAGTAATCATTCTTTAAACCAATCATTAAACCAGATATCATGCCAAGTACTGGACGTATACAGAGTAAAAGCAGTCTCTGCTCTACTGAGCTTGCAGTTTGGTGAGGTTAATAAAGGTGTACCACAAAATAGGAAATGGCGTAGAATAGGATATGTGCTGTGGAGTTCAGAAAAGCTCTCGTTTCCATTGGTTGTCAGGGAATGTCTATGGAGAGCTGGACTTTGAGTTAGACCCTGAAGGATGAGTAGAATTTCGACATGTGAGATTGGGTATGAGGAATTAAATGGAATATAAATTATTGAAGCAGAGTGTAGAATAAATTAAAGGGACCACTGTATACTTTGGTGTATTTAGAACAGAGAGTTCATGGAAGGTAGTATCAGAAAAGCACGTGTCTAAGTTTGTTTCCATCATTTTTCAGTAATCTTATTTCAATTTCTTTTGCTTTTAAGGTAAGGTCTGTGGAAATGTATTGCCCTCACCATTGCTGACAGAGACCAACGAGGCCACAGTTACCTTTGTTTCTGATACAGACAACAGTGGCAGCAGCTTTGAGCTTACCTTTACTGCTATACGGAAGAACTCAGAAGCAGGTAGGTATTAAATCAGGCATGCAATTCCCTGCTGTTTTTCTGTGATATGAGGGTGAGGAAGAGCGAATGCCTTTGGCTATTCACCTAGGATTTCCCCAACACTTCCATAGGTTCAGGATGTGGGAGTGGGGCTGTGCTGGTGGTGGAAGGGATGATTCACTCTGCTGGCTATCCTCACCTATAGCCCAGGAATGTAGGGTGTCACTGGTTGATTCATGCTCCAGAGAAACACATTATAAAGGTAAGCAAGTAAGGAGGCCTTTACTTCATCAAGAAATTAGCTGTGTGTGTTTAGCAGAACTTGCTTCATCAGGACTGTTAAATTGTCATATGATTAAGATCTTCTATTTGCTTTTTTTTTTTTTAAACTCTAAAAGGGGATCTTTGTATGTAGTTTAAAATGTTTTAGCAGTTTAAAAGAGACTAAAACAAAAAGTAAGTCTCCTTCTCATCTAACTCCCATCCTACTTCCTGGAATCAAACACTGATAAGTTTCTGGAATATCCACAGAGAGAGATTCTGAGCATTTACAAACATGTATATATTCATATTGCTTGGCAGTGCTTTCTCTACTTAAAAATATCTCAAGGATCTTTCTAGATAAGCCCAGAGGGCTTCTTTATAACAACTGCATTAAATTGTATTGTGTGATGTCCCTTAATTTCTTACACCAGTTCCCTATTAACAGACTTCTAGTGAGTTGCCAGTCTTTGCCCATGCCAGCAATGCTGGTATGTTCCTGTGTCACTGTTTTTGGACGATGTGGATGTATATAATTCCCAGAAGTGCACTCACTGGGTCAAAGGGTTTGTGTCTTTAAATCTGGTAGTAATTGCCCTCCAAAGAGGCTGCAGTTGTTTACCCTTCTACCAACGGAATATGAGGGTGTGACTGAGAGCCCTTTAATGTATAGAGGGAAACTTCAAAAGTTTATATCTTCTCTTTGACCACTTCTCTGGTTATGTTTATAATTTATACAGTTGACATTTGAAGACCTTAGTATTGAATTTAACCAAGACTGTACTCATGCTGTTGTGATTTATGGTGATCCTGAAGAGGAACATGGGGTGGGTGGGTAATAATTCTGTCCTTTAAATTTAATCTGAAAAGTATGAGACAAACCAGAGTAGTTGGAGCGTTGGCTGGCTTCCTTGGATACCATGAGGTAGAGTGGGGATATGAATTTCTTATACTGGAAGCTCATGATGCCATAAAACTTGAGCTTTAAAATCTATCACTTCAACTGATTTACCAGTAAAGTTTTTAATAGAAACATGCAAAATTTGAAGAATGTTTCAGAATATTTGGAAGGTGAAAAGGAGGTCCCAGGGAAAAAAGAAAATGTTAACACTGAGTAAATTTTTGACAGCGATTTAAGGTAAAATTTTAAACTTTTTTTTCTGTATTAATCCCTTCAATTGCTGATATATTCATTTTTATGTCCAAGAAAAGTAACCAAAAAAAGATTATTCAAAGCTATAATTTCTACATGAGCCCTTAAAGTTAATTTTTGAACTAAATCTTCAAATATACTTTCAGCTTTGACCTACCAATTTACTGCGTATGAAAAATTATCCCTTCTGGCCATGTTGCCACATCCTTAACACCTACTATGTGTCCCTCAGCTAGGTGTAGTGTGGGTTGGAGACCAGGAATATAGATAACTTTGGAATATTTATTTGGATAGTCAGGGCAGGTGAAGGGAGCCCAGTTCCCTGATGCAGCAGATCGGGACCCATATAGAGTGGGGTTTAGGTGAAGCAGATTTCAGATGTGTTACCTATCACATAAAGTGTAGCCATGCTCTGTTTGGAAGGAGGAATACCACGTTTGGGATTTTCTTTAATTCACCTCTTCTCATTGTCTATAAATTAACAGTCAACTGAGGTTTCTATGCATACTAAAAGTCAGATATTCTTACCCTATCTATAGAGTTTTTCCTGCGAGATAAAATTATAGTACATTGTTATCTTGAAACTAGTGTTTGATTCCCACATGAAATGGAAGGGTACAAAGCAAAGTTGGAGAAAACAAAACTTTTTGGAAGAAAATTAATTGGATGATGTTTTACCTCTGTTTTCTGATTTTTAATTTTTTGTAACTGTAAAGCAAAGTTCCCTAAAACTTTTACAGCTAAGCTTTGTGAAATCTTGAACCCTACTCGGGTATTCAGTCCTGGTAACATGATGGTGATTCATTTTAAAAGTGATGGTGAAAAGAATTTCCAACGCTTCAAAGCTAGATTCAGCTTTTTACCCTCAGGTGAGTATAAACACTTGTATGATCATGATATTTTGCTTATGAAAATGGTTATAGGGAAGATAATTTAACCATGTTTACCTAAATTTAGGGTGCTTGAATCACCTAGGTAGCAAAATTAAAATGCAGATTCCTGGGCCCACCCCCAAAGATTTTGATTCTGTAGATGTGGAATGGGGCCCTGGAACCTGTACTTTAAGAAGTACTTCAGATGATACCAAGAAACTATGTCCACTAGATGATCAAAAAAGATTCCAAGCACCTTATATGAAAAGTAGATAATTCAGATTTGAGAGTGTAACTCAGAAATGAGATTGGCTCTGTTTGGGGATATTTGAGGGCTTTGAAGGATTAGTAGGATTCTAGTCATTCTAGAAAATAAAGTAGCCTTTACTCAGACTAAAGGAATATCATATGCAAAGACCCTAATGTGAAAGAGAATGGATGATGTACAAAAAACTACAAATACCTCAACACTGTTGGAGTTTTTGAGGGAATGATAAAAAAGGTGAGAGTTAGATCATGATGGACACAGGACATTAAATGTTAAGTACCACAGTGACAGCATATCTAGTTAACATTTATTGATTACTCACCCTGTACCAGGTATGGACTAAGCATTTCACATGTATTATTACATTTATTCCTCAGTACAAACCTAAGAGGTTTGTATACTGTTCCCCTTTTCACAGATGAGGGAACAGAGGCTTAGGAGTTCAATAACTTTACCAAAGGTGCATAGCTGGCAAGAGGTGGAGCCAGAATTCAAACCTTAGCGGTAATGGAGAAGATGGCATTAGAGGTTAGGGGTGAACTCACAAGGAGAGTAGTGAGGAAATCATGGTAAGAATTTATTCTGACATTGCTTGATTAGTTATGTTGTGGGGAAGGAGATATATGAAGAAGAAAAATTCCAGCATGATTTCCAGGATTCTAGCTTGAGTGGCTGCATGAATGGTAGAGTCATTAAATGATACAGAGAAACATAACAAGACCATCTTGACTGTTAAAATCAATTGATCCCATTTGAGATATGTGGATTTTTATGAGCTTGTGGGAGATTCAGATGGAGGTATCCAGCAGTCCTAGAATTAGTCCTAGATCTAGCAGTCCTAGATCTAGAATTCAGGAAGGAGATTTAGATTGAAGACAGACATTTGGAAGTCATATATATGTAAATGAGTAAAAATAGGGCTATGAACAGTACTTTCGTGGAACATCTTTCAGAATGAATAATAGGATCCTGAAATAAAGACTGAGATTGGGAAAAGATGACCATAGATATATTTTTTAAAAACCAAGAGAGTAATTTCATGGAGCCAAGGAAGGAAGAAATGCTTAAAAGGGTACAACAGGGATATTAAGAGATATAAGACCAAATCACATATGTGGGATCTGGCATTTAACATTTGAAAGATAGTAGTAGTTAGATCAACTTAAGAGCGGTTCTATGATTGACCAGTGTAAGCAAGTAGGGTCAGCTAGTATAGGCTACTCTAAATATTTTCAATTAATATTTTTTTCCTCTGCAGACTCTTTAAACAAAATTGGATCAACATCATCTTCCAAAACCAATGCTGTATCTTCTACAAAAGATATTCCATATGGTGAGTTGATGACCATGTGATTCTTATCTGTTTAATTTCCTTTCTTCTTTAACTAGATGTCTCTTTACAGAAACCTCATCTTGCATTGATATAGCTTCACAGTGAGCAAGAATGAGTTTTATATTTAAGCCCGTGAAATTTCCAGAACCCTGTTTGGGTTTGAGTATAGACTTATAAATAGAGGGAAGAAGAAATAAGCTTTATGACAGGAAAAAAGAGGTACAGAGAGCAATCCTTGTCCTTATTTATTCCTATGCAAGCTTAATATTTAAAATATCTTCCTAAATTCTGTGTTTAATATGATTTTGCATTTGGGGGCAAAGGGTGAAAACAAAACTTTTTTGTTTTCATTTGTTTAACACACTTGCAACTTTTAACTTCATTATAATCTTGTGTCTGGTTAAATATTACGAACTTTCATTGTTCTGTATGCATGTATTTCATATGTTCTAGTTGATGGGTTTTAATATCAATAGAAAGTTGCACAGGGAGCTATAAAGAGGGGAAATTGTCTGCCTCTTACGGGGGAGTCAGAGAAGACTTCATGGAGAAGATAGTACTTGATCTGAGTCACAGCAGTATTCCAGACAAGAGAACAGCATTTGGATGTCTGAGCGAATTTGGTATGTTTGGGGATTGGTAAATGGTTTTATACAATGAGAAAGAGAGATTAAACAAGGATGTATAATAAAGAACCTTGTATCCTTTGCTAACAAACAGAATTTTCCTACTAGAATGTAAGTTCCATGAGGGCCAGGATTTTTGTCTACAGTATGCTATTCATTGATATGTCACCAATGTCTAGAACAGTGCCTGGCAACACCAAACACTAAATAAATATTTGTTAAATGAATGAATAAATATAATTTTTAGGCCAGTACCTAGAAACCTGATTGCTTAGCAGAGTCACCTAGGCAAGCTTTTAAAATCAGATTCTACAGAGATGGGTCTTAGGAATCTATATCTTCGTGAAACTCATCTGGTTATTTGGGAATTATTACTGTTGGCTATGGCAAGCCATTGCGGGAAGAGTGTGTCCTTAATTATTTCAGTTGGATGGGTCATTAGTTTGATCTCCTTTGCTGTAGGTGTCTGTGGCATCCCTCCATTTAGTCCCCAGTGGCTTTCCAGGAGAATTGCAGGAGGGGAAGAAGCCTGCCCCCACTGCTGGCCATGGCAGGTGGGTTTGAGGTTTCTAGGCAATCACCAGTGTGGAGGTGCCATCATCAGCTCTATTTGGATTCTGACTGCAGCCCATTGTGTGCAATCGTGAGTGAGACTGATGATATTTTACTAATGTATTTATGTACCATACCTAGGACATAAATAAAATTGTCTAACTTCTAAAATCATCCAGACTAATTCTAAAGCATGAATCTTCCTTTCAGTGTTTCTGCCCCAGGTCCATCTAGCCTCTATTTAAACAATGTCAGTGAGGAAAAAGCAAATCAAATCTTGAAATTGTTCATCCATTTATAGGGATCTCTGATTATGTTAAGCCCAAGTCTGCTTCTCTGTAGCAGAAACTTATTGATCTAAATTTACTGCAATTCCAGAAAACAAGAACTCAATCTCTTTCTTCTTTCACATCGCAGCCCTTCCTATACTTCAAGAGCCCTCTCACACTGCCCTTAACTTAATCCTTAAGCTAAATGCTCATTGTTCTATTGTTTGCAATTCCAGAGGCCTCACCATGCAATGCACCTTACCCTGGATTGGTTTAGTGTTGTTCCTTTTAAAGTACAGTTCACGACAGTGGAGAGCACAGTAGGATAATCCACACCTTGATCACTGAACTTTCAGTGTTTTTAAATTGTAAACTATGCCATGATATGAAAAACTGTACATAATATACATATGTAATCTAAAGAATAGTTAGTAAATGTATATTTGTGTCCCTACTACCTAGCGTAAGAAGGATCTTTACACTTTCCTTTCAAAACCCCTTATTGCCCCTCCCAAAGAGGTAAACACTATGCTAAATTTTGTGTTCATAATTCCTTTGCTTTTTTTTTTTTTTTTTGGTTTTAACATCTATGAATCCCTAAAACCAGTATATCGCCTTGTTTTTCCTGGTTTTGATATTAATGTAAAAGAACTATAGTTTATATTCTTCTGTGATTTGCTTTTATCTTTATAACATATATAGATTAAATCATGTGGATGTGTGTAACTGTAATTAATTCATTTTCTGTCCAGACTAGTTAAGGCAATCACTTGTGGGTTGGTTCTGGACACTGTATATTTAAATACTCCCGAGGATAAACAACAAGGTCCTACTGTATAGCAGAGAGAACTATATTCAATATCCTATGATAAACTGTAATGGAAGAGAATATTTTAAAAAAGAATGTATATATATATATATATATATATATATATATATATATATATAACTGAATCACTTTGCTGTACAGCAGAAATTTGCACAACATTGTAAATCAACTATACTTCAAAATAAATAAATAAATAAATACTCTCCAGATGATTCCAATGTACAGCCAAGGTCCAGAACCCTTCCCTGTCCCTGACTCCATCTTGACCCCTCCCCTGCTTGTCCCCAGTGGACCCACCCCCTTCCTCAAACATGCTGTGCTTGTTCCTTCCTCAAGGTCTGTGTAGTTGCTGTTCCCTCTGCCATTCAGACACCAAGGTGCATTTAGTTGTCCTGTCTCCTTCGCCTCCTCTTGGCTCTGAGTCTCACTGACTTTCCTTGTTTTTGATGACCTGGACAGTATTTAGGAGTACTCATCTGGTATTTTGTAGAATGTACCTCAGTTTGAGTTCGTCTGATGTTTTTCTCATGGTTTTACTGGCATTATGGATTTGGGGGAGGAGGAACACAGAGGTAACATGCCGTTCTTATCACATCATATCAAGGGTACAAGCTGTCAACATGACTTCTCAATGATGACGTTAACCTCCATCACTGGCCCAGGCAGTGTTTGCCAGGTGTCTCCACTGTAAAGTTACATCTTTCCCCCATTCTTACCTACTCTTTGGAAGCAAGTGGCTAAGGGTAGCCCACACTCAAACAGTTGGGCATTAAGCTCCACCTTCTTGAGCACAGAGTTTCCTACAAAAATTATTTGAAATTCTTCTGTATGGGAGATTTACCTCTTCTCTTCCTTTTATTTATTAGATCATGTATTTATACCGGTGCGGACTTGAAAATATTTATTTTTATAAATACTGTATATTTATTTTGTTGCTCACATTGTTCCAGCTTTGACTACTGTGAGTTCTTTCAGAGTGGCTTCTTGTCTTTTTGATATGCCCCCATCCTTTGTGACACTACAGGATGCTCCAGGTTCATCTTATATATTCCCCTCTCAGTCCTAGAATCAGCCATTTCTCCCGTGAGCCCTGGTTCATTTTATTGGAGAATGGTATGAGAAGTCAAGATCTGGGTGCTGAGCACCCTGCTTGATACTAGGGTGTTATTGCTTCTAGGCCCTCTTAGCTGAAAGAGCTAGAAAATGTAAGTATGCATACTAACTCACTTATATAAACGTATTTATCTATCTGTACCTATATTAAAGTAAACATGAGTTCATGCGAATATTTCCAACTCAATCCAGTACCACATGGTTCATTCTAGCACCTCCTGCCTTTGGAGAAGCCAAGTTATAAGAATTCTATCAAAGTGCATTTTTATGTACCATGGAAAAGCCTCAGTTACAGCTGACTAATTAGTGAAAATTAATGCATTGGAGAAAACAGCTATTGGTATTGATACCAGAGGCACAGAAGAAGCTTTGGCAGACTCCCTTGTCAAATAGTTTAGTCTGTTCCTGAATTTATGTCATGAACCATGACTCCTTGCAGCAAGATATAGACCACAGCAAACCGTTCTTCACAAGGTGGAGTATTCAACTTGATGAGTCAATTGAGATTAATAAACAGAGTCAGCTAAAAATGTTTGTGAACCATTTAAGTTAACCACAAAAAGAACTTGTGTCCAATGTCATGAGTGAACCTTCTTGGTTTCTTTGTAAAATTTTATTAAAATAGTAATACTGTTTGTTTTAAAAAGGCAGTTAAATAAAGTTATCAGGTAAAATCTAAACTACCTTCTCCATTTCACTAATCCATTCCGCCTCTCTAGAAGTAATCAATATTAAGAATGTTTTAATTATCTGGTTTTCCATTAATATTTATGCACATTAAATGTATTTTGTAGTATTTTATAATTTTTTGCACAAAGCATTGTGCCTTGTATTTATACTGATATGAAAAATGTCTGTGCACCTCATTTTTTCTTTAACTTTTCATAGTTGCCTAACTTACTTGACCAGAAAAATATCTTTTTGAAGCTTGAACTATATAGATCTTTACCCCAGAAGTGTTTGATATGCTGGTATAACAGAGGTAGTATGTTCCATTCATGCCTTGCCTTTAGGGAACTCTTCAGCTGATTCCTTCAAGGACTTGCTTCTCCCTGCCTCATCTTCATCAATCTTATAGACATCCAGGGCTCCATCCTCCATAGAAGGGGGCTTCTGAGTATCCAAATCCACTGAGAAGGCAGGTTTGCCATGTGGGATAAGCCAGTTGAGGAAATGTGCAAAATCTGGGAGCTGAGGTAGACATCATTTTTGCTGAAGGTCACCAGGTGCCAGGCTGGCTGGCATTGTTGGGTAGTGCTCCAAAGACAATAAGGACGACTGACAGCAACACTGTATCACCTCCCATATACTACTGTCCCTGGCACTGGTTACCCTTAGTATTAGTTCTCAAACTTTAGCAAACATCAGAACTGCCTGGAGGGTTTCTGACTTAAAGTCTGGTGTGGGGCCGGAGAATCTGTATTTCTAACAAGTTCCTAGGTAATGTTGTTCTATCCTTAGGAAAAACCTGGTGTGTTCTTATTTTGCTGACTCCGCTCTGGTCTTCGTGCTCATGTGGGATTTTTAACTTACTTTAGGGCACTAAACTCACTTTGCAATTGTACATTGGAATCCTTCTGTCTCAAACCTAAATCAGCGGTTTTATCAATATCAGCCCCTTTCTGTAATTTAGCAGTTACTCTTTCTTCTCCTGTTGCAGTAAGTGATACATGCCCCATTGTTGCATTGGGGATAAGGCCATAAGGATGTAAGAAATGAAGCTTGATCATGGGCAAGTGGGAAGAAAGGCTAGAGAAATTCATAAATTGATACCTTCAGCTATTGTCCCATATTGGAGAAATCTCAGACTTTGTTGCTTTATAAAGTGTACGTTGTGTTGTCATATGCTTTTTACAGTGTTCTCTACCAAATAAAAGGATATTTGATGACTGTGCACAATTTCTTCACTAGAGATTGTGAGCTACATTATCAACTCTACCATGATGTTTATTATTTCTTTGTATTGTGGACACTATTCTATGTATAAAAAAGTAGAATGAATTTGTCACCAAATTGGTCGCCTGGACACATGCCGGGACACCCCTTGTCTCAGCCAGGGAGGTTCTTTCTCCACTCGGATTCACACAGCCAATCATGAAACCAATGCTGAGGCTGGGACAGCACAAGCTTTGTTCAATGGCAGAAGAATGGAGAAGTGGGAATTTAGTTCGAAATTCAACTTGTTAACCCAATTCTGGTAGAGACACCATATATATAGGAGGGTCGAAGGAAAAGGGAGGGAATTGGAAAGAGTGGGAGGAATATTCATGACTTATCCGAGAACAAGGGGGTGGTTTGGACCTGGAACTGATGCAGCACTCCTTTTCAGTTCTTGTATGGGCTTTTCCAGTGTTGTCTTGGCAACCATTAACTGTCATGGCGCTGGTGGGTACGTCATTTAGCTATTGTATTACAATGAGCGTATAATGAGGTCCAAGGTCTACTGGAAGTCAAATCTTCCGCCATCTTGGGCCTAGTTGGGTCTAACCAGTTCTTGTTTTTCTCTTTGCAGCTTCCTCCTGAGACTTAGATAAGAGCAATTGGTTTCCTTTCAAGGGAAGGGCAGGGGTATGATTCTAGGACAACAGCTTGGTAACAGCTTTAAGAAATAAGTTAATTTACTACCAAGTAATGATTTAGAGGGTGACTTTGAAAATAAAGTTGATCCTTCCATTAGAGTGCATGACAGATAATAACAAGATAATAATAAATGGCTACCATTATGGAGTCATTACCATCTGTAGAGTACTTGCCAGGCACTTTACCTAAGTTAGTTCCCTTAATAAAGGCACATTGAAACACATGAATGAGTCAGACTCATCATGCAAGAAATTGAAATGAGCATGGTTATGACTAGAGAGAAGATGCCTATGTGTATTAAGAAATATCTCCTTTGAATAAAGTGTATTGAAAAATAATTTCAATAAATTTTACTGAAGAAACAGTTTTGAAAAATGAAAAATTAATCTCCGAGCTGAAGTGACAGTGTATTTCTGGCAATTGAGAGACTCTTTACTTGGATATTTTTTCAACTGGAGATCTTTTTTTAAAATTTATTTATTTATTTTTGGCTGCATTGGGTCTTCATTGCTGCACGCAGGCTTTCTCTAGTTGCGGCAAGCAGGGGCTACTTTTCGTTGCAGCGCGCGGGCTTCTCATTGCGGTGGCTTCTCTTGTTGTGGAGCACAGGCTCTAGGTACGTGGGCTTCAGCAGTTGTGGCTCACGGGCTCTAGAGCGCAGGCTCAGTAGTTGTGGCGCACGGGCCTAGTTGTTCTGCAGCATGTGGGATCTTCCTGGACTAGGGCTCAAACCCATGTCCCCTGCATTGGCAGGCGGATTCTTAACCACTGTGCCACCAGGGAAGCCCTGGAGATCTTGATGTGGCAAATTAATGGTGTACATTTAAATTTTTAAACATCTTTTTGAAGTATATCAAATGTGTGCAAATCTTTAGTACAGTTAGAGGAATTTACACAAAGCGAACACCCATGTAACCAGCACCCAGATCAAGAAACAAAATAGGGGCCCCCCAAGAGCCTCTCCCAATAATCACCCCTCTAAAAGGAATCAGTGCCCTGATCTCTAACACTGTACGTGACTTTTACCTATTTTTGAATTGACAAATTCTTTTTTAACCTGAGTTTCATCAGTTCTGGTTCCTGTAATATAATGTTTGGATACTTTTAACAGTAAAACATGGACCAGAATCTACCTCATTATGATTGTAATTTTTTTCATGCATTCCTAATGTCACTATGAAATTAAAATAAGCTCTAACTTTTCTTTTTTCCTTCTTAACTTAAAAATAGTCTTTGGTGATATTTGATAAGGGCTCCAAAGACATTTTATGGCCAAAAGAAGGGGGCAAGATACACAATTAGGAACTTGTCCTCAGGTAGGTCAGGAGGCAGAGTGTAGCATTGCTGGTTACACAAATGTGCCAGACAGGGTAGTGGGTGGCCCCTGACTGAACTGAACAGTGCATGTTGGTAGGGCCAGATGGAGTTAGACCAAATGGTGAAAAACGTATTTTCATGTCGAACTTTTGTTGTTCTTCTCTCTCCAGGAAAAATAATCCGCTCTTGTGGACCATTGTTGCTGGAGACCATGACAGAACCTTGAAGGAACCAACTGAGCAGGTGAGAAATGTTTTTAATGGTTATTCTCCCTAAATTGTCACATGCCAGGGAATACATTTAGCTAAAACATGTAGTTATTAATCCCCTAATGCCCTCGTATACTTATCATTTATACCAACATTTAAAGATACCATTTGAGATCATATTTAATCTGAAAATTAAGTGAGGTGAGTCAGGAAGTGCAAATTCAGGTCCATGTACACAGGTCCACCATAGTCTGCTTTTTCCAGGACCACCAGTCCTCAGAAAGCAGTGCGTGGACTCCTGCAAATTATTAACAGAGATTGCCCTTTTTAATTTAGTACAAAGTCATCTTCATTACTGATGTGTGGAAATGCAGAGATTTAAGATTATTTTGGACCAGTATACAAGGAAGTTGTTCAACTCATTGACTTTGCCTTGTAATCTCTTGCTTGCTAACAATACAGGTGAGAAGGGCAAAACACATCGTGGTGCACGAAGACTTTGACAGACTGACCTTTGACTCTGACATCGCCCTAATACAGCTGAGCTCTGCTCTGGAGTTCAACTCAGTGGTGAGGCCAGTGTGTCTCCCGCACAGCGCGGAACCTCTGTTTTCCTCTGAGATCTGTGTTGTGACTGGATGGGGAAGCGTTAGTGAAGGTAAACATTTTACTTTTGCGTAAGCATCACTGCTGGTTGAGAGTTTTGAGAATGTGTCATGGAAATGATATCAAGTAGTCTCTGCTTTAGCCCTTCTTCCTTCTGAAAGATAGAAACCATGTTTTATGTAGCTGTAAAGCTCATCAAATTAGAGAATGAGCTGTTTTATATTTTTCCATCAGGGTGACTTAATCATAGGTAGGCTAGATCTGTGAAAGGCCAGATAGAAGTATTTAATGCCTTGTAAGCCATGTGGTCTCTGTCACAGCTATTCAAATCTGCCATTGTAGCACAGAGCAGCCATGGACAATATGTTATAGAATGGAGGTGGCTGTATTCCAACAGAACTTGTCCATGAATCTTAAATTTTATACAATAATCTTGCCACAAAATGTTATTCCTTTTTAGATTTTCTTTTCAACCATTTAAAAATGTACAAATCATAATTAGTTCATGGATTGTAATAAATAGGCTTGGGGATGTAATAAATAGGCTTTGGTTAGGGCCTGGCATGAAATTGGCCTGTTGGCTGGGGTTTGATGACCCCTGGGCTAGATTCTAGAGTTCTTAAAGCCATAGTGAAATACTGAAAGATCTGAATGGGTTGATGTTTGTGTCCTGCTTCTTTTCACTGTATAAAGTTATTTTCTTTTATATTTTCCTTCTGTTTGTATGTCATTTAAAGTCTGTGAGCTTGCAAATGTAGAAGACAAACTTATGGTTACCAAAGGGGAAAGGGGGCGGGGAGGGATAAATTAAGAGTTTGGGATTAACATATATACATCACTATATATAAAATAGATAAACAACAAGGTCCTACTGTATAGCACAGGGAACTAAATTCAATATCTTGTAATAAACTATAATGGAAAAGTTTATATATAAACTATAATGAAAAAGAATATATATATATATATATATATATATATATATAAAACTGAATCACTTTGCTATACACCAGGAACTAACACAACATTGTAAATTAAATATACTTCAATTTAAAAACAAATAATGGTAAAGTCTGTGAGCTTGAAGGAGGTGAGATATCTTTGACCTCATACAGTATTCATGTTCTCAGCTTACTGTGCTACCTGCAGCCGAATTGCATTTTTCTAAAATCTTCACAACCACCATATGAGGAGATTTTATCCTCCCATTCTGCAAATGAGGAGATTATGGCCCTGAAGTCTAAGTAATTTGCTAAAATTCCATGGCTAATAAATATCAAAAGTGGGATTTAAAATCAGTGTGGCTCCGCTGATAAACCTTGAATGGCTTATTTGTTACATTTGGAATAATCTGAACTCCTAGCCCAGCACTGAAGGCTCTGCATTGGACCTCCCCATACCTCTCCAGCCTCAGTTCCTCCTTTGTCCCCTTGTTGGCTGACCTTCAGGCACTGTGTCTTCTTTCTTTCTCAAGCTCTGTACTTTGTTTCCTTGGCCCCGGAGTACTCCTATTCCAGTCTTCTCACAGCCCCTCCTCATTACTCCATCCTCAACTCAAATCTTCTCAGACCCCTTTCTTGCAGCAGGACTGTCCTTCCTTCACTCTTTGCACTACCTGGTTTTATCATCTCCTTGCACATAAACGGACTTGACATAATTTTACAGAATCATTTTCTACATCCCACCCCTTAGAGCGGGAGCCTCTTGAAGGCAGATCTCTGCCTAATTTACTGCTCTCTCCCCAGGAGTCAGCGTCTACCTAGCATAGAGGAAACGCTCAGTAAATTTTTATTGACTGACTGACCTTAAAGCCCTTGAATAAATGTGCCTGTTCTTTAACATCTTCAACCTTCACCAACTCCGTGACCACCAGACGACGGAGGTGGTTACAGTTTTATAAAAGGTAAATTCAGTCTTTTAGTCTCAGAGAGAAAACAAGTTCTCAATTTTGAGACATGATAATAAGCAACAGTGTTAGGGATGGTCCCTGAAAAGAGGATTTTAAATACATTAAATTATCTATCTATTAGATTACTACATTAAAAAAAAAATAAGATTTAGAGTCAGACCTAGGCTAGGTCCTAGTTCTGTCCCATAGGTGCTGTGTGATTAAATCTTCAGAGCTCTGGCTTTTTCATGTGTGAGATTAGTGTGACAGCCCACCTCACAATGTTGTTGTGAGTATTAATAGCTTAGAGTAAAAAGCTTTATAAATATAAATATCATATATTAAGGAACTATTTACATACATGTAAATATAAATAAAATATAATAAGATACTATTTACATAAATGTAAAGTAATTTTTACTAATTTTTTCCAAAAAGTTATAGGGCTATCAAATACTGAACTTACCTTTTTTTAATTAGTCATAAATCTAAAGTGATAGAATAAGTCATGCAGAACACGTGTTAACATAGGCCTGCCTGAGGGCCAGGCGGGAGAAGAAATTCTTTAGTGTTCATCATCAGTGCCATCTTAAATTAGAGTTGAGATTAGGCCTCAGTGATAATAAAGGAACAAGAGAAATATGGTTTTGTTTTATATGAGCGCTACCGAGTCCAAGCTCCCTCTGCTGGCCGCACGACAGTCCAGCGAATCAGAGACGAGGTGCTGAGGCAAGGAATACGACTTTATTCGAAAAGCCCGCAGACCAAGAAGACAGCAGACTCGTGTCTCTGAAAAACCATCTTATGGGGTTTGGATGCCAGTTTCTTTTATAGCACAGAGAGGGGGAGGAGATGAGGAAGTAAAGTAAATGGCCATAAGTTTTGCAAATATCACCTGGAATGGCCAGCCTCGGGGAAGGGATGTGTTAATTTCTTCTTTCTTGTAGCCATCCACAGGTGGACAGGGTCTGGATGCTCCCCCGAACAAAG
The DNA here is from genome assembly GCF_028564815.1 of Eubalaena glacialis. NCBI lineage: Eukaryota > Metazoa > Chordata > Mammalia > Artiodactyla > Balaenidae > Eubalaena > Eubalaena glacialis. Next base: position 91,849,924 of record NC_083726.1, read on the forward strand.
GCACTTTGGTTTAACATTCAAGCAGAGGGGCAGGGCTCCCCGAGGCAGGCCATTATGTAGAGACAGTATCCTTTCAGTGAGCAAAAGCTGCGGAAAGCAAAGGTTAAAGTAAAAGAAACAGATCCAACATGTAGTCTGATTTGGCTCTTCCCTGTTACAATTGGAAATCATATAAATATATTATTGTTATGTAGTTATAATATATGTTTACGTAAAATATTTACAGTTGACCTTTGAACAATGCGGGGGTTAATTCAAGTGTCATTTATAGTCAGCCCATGTAGTACTGCAGTATTTACTCTTGAAAAATAACTGAGTATAAGTGGACCCGTGCAGTTCAAACCTGTGTTGTTCAAGGGTCAACTGTACCTGTATAAATATATAAACATATATATTTATAATATAAATTATCTGTGACACCAATTCATACCTTACTGAATTTCTCTTTCTGAATTCTTAATAGCAATATTTGAAACACTAAAATTTAAATCAGAATTAAGCTAGAAAAAAAGTGTTTCTGGTCTTATTTCTCCTGCCAATGGATTTTCTTCACCAAGATGTCACATCTGGAAATAAAGATGTCCTGCAGAAAACACTGTGTTTGGATTCAGAATTCTACATCAGCTTAGGCAAAACCGAATGATGGCAGCTGTGTCGGTGTAGAGCGAGTCTGAACTTAAATATATTTCTTTAACACCACTTGTTGCTTACTTCATTATCAAGCTCTCTTTCTGAATCTACTTCTTAGATGGTGGCCTAGCGAGTCGCTTACAGCAGATTCAAGTGCCCGTGTTAGAAAGAGAGGTCTGCGAACGCACTTACTATTCTGCCCATCCAGGAGGGATTACAGAGAAGATGATCTGTGCTGGCTTTGCAGCATCTGGACGGAAAGATGTGGGTCAGGTGAGAGGATTCTAATTTTGCAGAGGAAGATAGGAAGTTGTCATCTGTTGGAGATTCTCCTTAGACAGGAAGAATCTACTCTCAAAGCCACAGACAAGCATCTTGGCCTGTGCCTGCAGCATCACGCCACACCCCTACTCGAAAGCCAGTAGGACAATAGGAAGAGTGAATTACTTAGTTCAAACTTGCTGAGATGGCAGAGAGGAGACAGAAGTAGCCATCAGTCAGAGGGGAAGTGGGTACAAAGAGGAGCCCATGAGAAGGTAGGAGAGGGCAACACCACTGAACTGGTCTGCAGGTGGGAAGATGTGTTCAGATATACTTAAAGCTTTGGTAAAAGGGGAACGAGCAAATAAGGATTATAAGTTAGTGTATCCTACTTATGCCTTAAGAATTTTATTGTTTCAAATTATTACTAAACTCCTGGGTACTCACACTTAATTTTCTACCGCAGAATAAAATAAAATAATCATGAAGAAAATGAGAACTTTTGAAAAAATGGTTTTCATATGCAGCGGAAAACAAATCACAAAGCAGTAGTTTAATTTTAGTGATATCCTAGAGGCACGAAGCTGTGCAGATGTATTCACACGTCAGTTGGGCAAGCATGCTATTGGCAAGTTCAGAATCAACAAAAAAAAAACAGGATACGGGCAAAAGGATTACAAAACACCAGCTTTAATATCCACAAAGCAGCCCACCTTGAACACCTAGTCTGGACTTGAGGCAGCCTGCCTAAGGGAAAGTTGGGGTCTGTAGAGCAGACACACTTCTCCAGATTGTTGTATCATTTCATACTGGACTAGAGTAGAGAGGGAAGAAAGAATGAATCTTGAGTTGCAGCTTTTTGATAGTCCTCCCCTGCCCCCCCCCAACCGCTCCCCCCACCCCCCTGGCCACGAAGAAACAGAAACCAATGGATACCACCTCTATGGGGAGAAAACTGGGCTTTAATCTGGATAGAAGTATTTCCATTGGAAAAAATGAGGAGAGAAGGAAGGAGGTCCCCTCTTAACATTGAATATAAATTTAGTGTAGTTAAACCCTTTCCTTGTGTCAAGCACTACCCAAATTCTGTTTTATGTTGCATATTGTAATTTGCATTCTTCAGAAGCAGACTCTGAGAGGAGGATTCAAGGGCAACAGTCTGCTTAGAAAGTACAAATATCACCGGTAGAAATGTGAGGAGGTGGTACAGGGAAGGGAAGGCAGCCCATCTATTGATGTGCTATTAATGTGCTGTGAAGCCAACTACCACAGGGAGGGACTGAGCTGAATCCTGCAGCGAAACTCTGGCAGTGATGCAAAACACACGCAGTATATTTATCCCCTCCCCTTGGAGGGGTGAGGGAGCTTCCCCAGAGTCACGGTTGGAGGGCTGCAGGGGAGGACTTCCCGCAGTCTGAGCTGCCTTATGGCTGGGGTGGACAGGGCAAGGGCCCTCAGGCACACAGCCGGCATGGATTGGAAGGTCCGAGGAACATGGGAAAGGCACTCACACCCTCTGCTAGAGGACATTACTGTTACATTATAAAAATCCAATAGAAAAGTACTCTGAATTAATGTGTGCATTCTCCCCCTTTTGAGGGATGGTTTTTCTTTCTTTTTCGCATCAGGAAAATTACAGATGGCTCTGCTGTCTCTGTCATGTTTAACAGCATGTAACATTAAGGGAAGAGCTTAATCTATCAAGAGAGCAAATAGGTCCATGTCAGAGGTGACCCAAATACCATAATCTCGGTGGGTATCTATATTTATTTCAGCTACATCCAGCTGTCACTTTCGCTGCAGTGTGACCAAATTTAAAGCCACTACAAAGAAAGGAAAATAGGAGTAGAGATTCTGACTAGATGTGGCTAGCTTTCTTTTATAAAGAATACTGAATTACTAAAAGGATGACTTCAGAAACTTGCTTTGATGAAACAGACTCTAATATTTCTATCAGGTAATTGGTTTTTACCCCACTGTGTATACTCAGGGGTAATGGACCTGCTAATGTAATTTCTCATCCAGGAAGGTGAACATCAGATTGTTGGAATGCAGAGTCATGGGAGTTTCAGATACACAGTGTAGAATCCTGTGGTTCTTTGCTCACAACAAATTTTAGATTTTTTTTTTTAATCTCAAGTTCTTTGACCTACCATTGATCTTTGTCTTCACAGAGTGATACATGTTCTGTTCTTGCTGACTTTTCCAATCTAGTTCTTATTTCTCTCCTCTTGCTTACTATTTTTCAGCCACATCGATTGCCTTCTGACCTCAAACTTGCCACATCCTTGTCTAAGTTGGGGCCTTAGCCCAGATATTAATTCTGCATTAAAATGCTATTCCTCCAGGTTTTTGAAAATCCACCTCCTCCTTATTTTTCATGTACAAGCTCAAATGTTATTGAAACTACAAATATATACATGCACGTGTAAGCGTACACACAGCTACCATTGTTCTCAACTTTTCACTCTATTTCCTTTATGGCTATTATCACCATCTAACTTGTTTATATTCTTTTCCAGAATGCCTGGCTCACAGTAGGCACTGAATAATTTTTAAAATAATCAGTAGGTACCATTTGTTTCTTGAAGATTTACCATGTGCGAGGCCCTATGATAAGTGCTAACAATAAAAGATAAATTAGATAGGCTCCTTCTGTATCACAAAATGTTTGTAATTGATTGAAAAATTCTATATTGGGTATGTGTTCGTACTGAATGAATGAGTGAATAAAAAAACACCTGATTTGACATATCAGACTATTTTCAAACTGGAAGGGGCTCCTAAGTATAATCTTAAATTATGTGGGAAAAAAATTAGGCCCAGAGAAAATGTTAATTGTTCTACATTACAGATTAAGGAATCTGTCTCCTATTCCCAGTTCAGGATTTCTCCTGTGAAATTCTTCATATAAAATAAACAGCTATATCAAATATGTTATCAGCTCAGTTTATTTTATAAGAAGACAATTAAATTAAAGGTTTAGTTTGGGCCTAAGTACATTTGTGTCAAAAAAAAAAAAAAAAGTCCTGATAAAAAATCAGAAAGGCTGTCTTAAAAAATGCAAATCCTATGTTTTAAAGCTTGGGGGGTTTTTTTTTCAGCTTTACTGAGATATAATTGACATATAACATTTTATAAATTTAAAATGTACAATGTGATGATTTTGATACACTTATGTATTGTGAAATGCTTACCATAGTAGGGTTAGTTAACACCTTCATCACCTCACATAATTATCATTTCTTTCTTGTGCTGAGAACACTTATGATCTACTCTCTTAGCAGCTTTCAAGTAAGCAATACAGTATTGTTAACTATAGTCACCATGCTGTACGTAAGATTCCTAGAACCTGTTAATCTTACAGCTGGAAGTTTATACCCTTTGACCAGCATCTTCCCATTTTCCCCATTTTTTAGGTTTCATGTATATGTGATATCATACAGTAATTGTCTTTCACTGTCTGACTTTTCACTTAACATATTGTTCTCAAGGATCATCCATGTTGTCGCAAATGGCAGGATTTCCTTCTTTCTCATGGCTGAATGATATTCCATTTTAGTATTCAGTATTCTCATGGCTGAATAAATAAACAAATAAGTAAACAAATATACGTATAGACATATATATATGTAATACACACACACATATACTCCATACATCTTCTTTATCCATTCATCCTTTGACAGAAAAATGGGTTGTTTCCATATCTTGGCTAATGAGAATAAAGCTGCAGTAAACATGGGGGTGCAGATACCTCTTCAGTATCCTATTTTTATTTCCTTTGGCTATATACCCAGAACTGGGATTGCTGTATCATATGGTAGTTCTATTTTTAATTCTGTTTTCCACAGTGATATACCAATTTATATTCCCACCAACGGTGCAAAAGGATTCTCTTTTTCTCCCACATCCTTGCAAACACTGTTTATTTCTTGTCTTTTTGATGATAGCTGATCAAACAGGTATGAGGTGATATCTCATTGTGATTTTGATTTGCATTCTCATGATGTTGAGCACATTTTCATGTACCTGTTGGCCATCTGTATATATTCTTTGGAAAAATGTCTATTCAGATCCTCTGCCTATTTATAAATTGCATTTTTTTGTTATTGATTTGTATGAGTTCTATAATTTTGGATATTAACCCCCTATCAGATATATGGTTTGAAAATATTTTCTCCCATTCCATGGGTTGCATTTTCATTTTGTTGATTGTTTCTTCTAATGTGCAGAAGCATTTTAGCTTGATGTAGTCCCACTTACTGATTTTTGGCCCTGTTGCTTGTGCTTTTGGTTTCATATCCAAAAAAACTGTTGCCAAAAACAAAGTCAAAGGAGCTTTTCCCTATGTTTTCTTCTAGAAGTTCGGCCATTTGAGGTCTTATGTTTAAGTCTTTAATCTATTTCAAGTTAATTTTTGTGGTGTAAAATAGGGGTTCAATTTTATTCCTCTGCATGTGGTTATCCAGTTTTCCCAACACCATTTATTGAAGAAACTAGTTTTTCCCCATTGAGTATTCTTTGCTCCTTTGTCAAATATTAGTTAACTATATAAACGAGGGTTTTTTCTGGGCTCACAATTCTGTCTCATTGGTCTGTGTGTCTGTTTTTATGACAGTACCATACTGTGTTGATTACTATAAGTTTGTAATATATTTTGAAATCAGGAAGTGTGATGCCTCCAGCTTTGTTCTTTCTCAGGATTGCTTTGACTATGCGAGGGTCTTTGTGGTTCCATGTGAATTTTAGGATCGTTTTTCTCTATTTCTGTGAAAAATGCCATTGAAATTTTGATATGGACTGCATTGAATCTATAGCTGGTTTTGAGTAGTGTGGACATTTTAACAATATTAATTCTTCAAATGCATGAATGTGGGATATCTTTCCATTTCTTTGTGTCTTTAATTTTTTCATCGAAGTCATAGTTTTCAGTATAGAGACCTTTTACCTCCTTGGTTAAATTTATTCCAAAGTATTTTATTCTTTTGATGCTATTGTACATGGGATTTTTATATATACATGTGTGTGTGTGTGTTTTGTTGGTGTATAGAGACACAGCTGATTTCTATATGTTCATTTTGTATCCTGAAACTTTACTGTATTCATTGATAAGTTCTAACAGTTTTTTGGTGGAGTCTTTAAGACTTTCTGTATAAAAAGACTTTCTTGCCTGATTGCTCTGGCTAGGACTTTCAGACTATATTGAATAGGCATGGTGAGGGTGAGCACCTTTGTCTTATTCCTACTCTTAGAGGAACAGCTTTCAACCTTTCACTGTTGAGTAGAATGTCAGCTGTGGGTTTGTTATATATGGCCTTTATTATGTTGAGGTATGTTTTGTTTATACCCAAGTTGTTGAGAGTTCTTAATCATGCAAGAATGTTGCATTTTGTCAAATGCTTTTTTGTACTATTGAGATGATGATACGATTTTTAACTTTCACATTTATTAACTTGCATATGTTGAACCACCCTTGCATCACTGGAATAAATCCCACTTGATTATGGTGATTGATCCATTTAATATACTGTTGAATTCAGTATGCTAGTATTTTGGGGGGATTTTTACATCTATATTCATTAGGGATATGGGCCTAATTATCTTTTTTGTAGTGTTCTTTTCTGGCTTTAGTATGAGGGTAATGCTGACCTCATAAAATGAGTTTTGGAGTATTCCCTCCTCTTCAGTTTTTGGGTAGACTTTGAGAAGGATTCTTGTTTAAATGTTTAGTAAAATTCACTAGTGAAGCCATCTGGTCCTAGGCTTTTCTTTGTAGGGATGTTCTTGATTATTGATTCAATCTCCTTTCTTGTATTGGTCTGCTATGATTTTCTTTTACCTCTTGATTTGGTGTTAGTAGGTGGTATGTTTCTAGGAATTTATTTCTTCTAAGTTTATCCAATTTTTTGGTTTATAGTTGTTCATAGTGGTCTCTTATGATCCCTTGTATTTCTGTGGTACCAGTTGTAATGTTTCCTCTTTCATTTCTTTTATTTGTGATTTTATTTATTTAAGTCTAAGTATTCTAAGGTATACAAATTGATAAAAATAAATCTTTAAGAAATTAAAGAAATATATTATGAATAAATTATTGATTATCCCTGTTCCAAAATTGAAAGCAGGAGTTCTGATTAAAGCAATTTTAGAACATGTTTTCTTGGTGTTTCAGGGAGATTCTGGTGGGCCATTAGTATGTAAACATGAAAAAGCTCCCTTTGTCCTCTATGGCATTGTCAGCTGGGGAGCCGGCTGTCCCCAGCCAAGGAAGCCAAGCGTATTTGCCAGGGTGAGTGTCTTCTTGGACTGGATTCAATCCAAAATCAAAGGTAAATATTTTTCAGATATTATAAAATGGTGCCTCTTTTTTTTAGAGTGGGTTTGGGAGAGGTGAGAGTGGTGGAAATCAGCATTATGAAAGAGAAGACCATAATATAGTATTTTATTTATTTTAGTTTCTAAACACATTAAAATACACATTAAAATTCTGTAAGAATAAGTTCTTCCTTAGGCAGAGTTATGGTAAAACTGACATTTCCTGAGGCTGCTTTAATCCTAGATTTGCATTCTCTTTGAAAAAACTCTGCTCTGGAACAGACTACATTTTGTCCTTAGGCTTTCATCTTTATTTACTTTTAACATGTTCTCCCCAGATGCAGGTCCTGTTTTACTTCAGATAAATAAAGAAAGCAAAATCTTAACAAGACAACAATTGCCACCACCCACACCTTCAAGAGACAGTGCATCTGGGCCAGGTAGTAGATGTTCATGTTATGCCGTTAATATAGCTAGTAAGAATTTAGCAAAAAGCATTGCTCATCTGGGTTCACTAATTTTCTTTGGAATACAGTAAACTGTGTCTTCATTCTGGTTGGTAGTTTAAGCTGAAAGACAGGAGAGTTGTTATTGTTACTGTCTAGGGATCTTTTCTACCCCGTAGATACAGCTGTTGCAGGTAAAAAAAAAAAAAAAAAAAAAAAGTCTTGTGGTTGTGAACAGTGCTTGAATTTTGGAGAAGTTCACAGAATTATTCTGACCTCTGAGCTATTTATTGCTACACGAACAAAGGCCCTTAGGCTTTCAGGTATCTTGCTAGATAAAGACTCTGGATATTAGATGACCAAGACCAGTATCAGTGTCTCTCTTAATTCTCCCCCAATTGTCAGTGTCTGTTTGCTAATAGGATTTTTATTTTTAGTTAAAAGCAAAAAGGAACTGGAGATTTAGATGTCTGTGATAGATTTATAAGGAGATAAAAGTTCCATGATACCATCATTCTTGGTTTCCAAATGGTCAGGGTCTTTTCCTTTTCATCCATCTCTGCCCCATCCACTCCCATATACACTCAAGCCCAATAGACAACTAGAAAGAGTTGGAGGAAAATTGAAAAGGATGCAAGAGAGAAGGGGGAGATTGCTAGAGTGATGACCTTCAGTAGAAGAAAGTGGATGAGATATAGTGTCCAGGTGGAAGGGTTGGTCTTGGATAGGAGCAAAGTGCAGTTTATCCATAGTTGCCAGATGGAAAGCAGAATATTTAGGCACTGCTGCTTTTGTATGGGTACATGTGGGAATGGGAATGGCAGTTCTCCTGTAATTGCTTATATTTTCTTAGCACATGAAACAGAGGATTGTGGGAGAGGCTCTGAGGGTTTTGAGAGAAAAAGGAGAAAGTAGTAAACAGTTCTCAAAAAAAGTGACCAAGTGCATGGACTACGAAAATGTCATAGAATTGTTTGGCAGCATAAAAGCCTCTGAGATGAATGATCATAAATTTAGAGGGAGACTAATCAGTTAGTTTGGTTGTATGTTTTCCTCTGGAGACACTGAGGCGTACCACATAGATGCAGCCCAGGTGGAGAGTAGATTCAATCACAGTGGGTTTTTCCAAGTATACAAGAGTATAAGGGAATTGAGAGTGTGTGTGAGGAATAGATTAAAATGATGGATGGTTGGAATTTAAGCTAGGAAAAGAGTGAAGCAAGGATGAAAAGTTAAGGAACAAGAAAAGGTGGTGGGATAGATGAATTACAAGTCTCAAAAGGTGAAGGAGTGTTGGTGTAAGCTGAAAAATAGAAGGTTGTGGTTGGAGATGGTGGTTCTTGAAACTGAGTTTATGCAAGGCTTGCAGTTATTGTTAATGACCAGGTCTCTAGGGCCTGACCCTTTGGAGGAGTGAATGAGGTCAGGTGAAGAACAAGATCATTGGAGGAAAGTTGAGAAACTGAAAATATTCAGTGCTGGAATCATCATCTGTATGGCTATTGAAATCAGCAAGATATATGGTAGGAATAGTGTTGGAGAAAATGACTGCTAAAATCTTCTAGGAATGAAGTGGAGTAACTCAGGGACCAGTTATGGGTGGTACGTTCTGACAACACAAGAGTCAGGAGTCAAAACAAGAGTCAAAGAGCCATATTTAGATTAAATTAAATCTGGAATTGGGATTGAGATGGAAAGCAGACTTAGGTTTAAGATCATAAAACCTAATGATTTTGATGGTTTAACTGAATAATTTCAATGAGTGCCAAAGTAAGTTAATGCATGTTAAGCACTTAGAATAGGGATGGTATGACCCATGATGAGGGTCAGTAAGTGTTGTGGTGTAGTGACCATCAAGTGTGTTCTTTGAACTGTCCCATTCAGACTATTAGAAAATGAACATTGTTAAAATGCAGAGAAGATATTTCTCATTTGTATGTGTTCAGAAATACTTATGCATACCAAAGAACTTCCAAAGTTTTACATATAAAAGGGTATTGTTTTATTTTACTTCTATGAATATTCTATGAGAAAAAGTGTTAGGATTCTGCCATATTTAACACCTACCCACTCCCACCACTTGCTTTTTATACAAGGGAATTAATGTATCTTAGCAATGGTTTTTTGAAATTGTTACCCCATTTACAATAAATAGTGAGTGGTTGGGAATTCATGACTTTATATGATTCAGTTCCTTTTCTTGATCTCAGTCACAAGCTCCATGAATGTAATCATTTGTCCCAGCAAGATAAGCGCTCAGTGAAATCAATGAAGCTTTTAGGAACAGATCTTCAGTTGCATCTCAAAGAAGGAAAAAAACGAAAACAGGCTGGATGCAATGCAGTCCACTGTGCATTTTCTAAGAAATTTTTAAAATTCAGTTAAAAGTCATTTTAAGTAATTATTGTTTAAATTATACTTCTACAACCTCATTTCACAAAAGTAGGACACATTAAATGGGATGATCATTTTACCCAAGAACTTGTAACTGATGGTAATTGTTTTAATTTTCTTCTTGCAAGCCTAAATTATTCAAGTTTATGATAAAATCTCATTTTTCTTTGTCTTATTTATGTGGTCCCTGGTGTCCCTATGTTCTGAATCATAGGCTGTTACTCTGAAGTGGAGCTGGAAGAGCCCAGAGGCTTTTTTTCCTCTCCAAGATATCCACTGGATTATAGAGGAAAACTGGAATGTTCTTGGGTGCTCAGAGTTTCACCAAGCAGTATGGCAAAATTTACGGTTGAGTATCTGTCACTCCCTGGGTCTCATGTGTGTCACGATTCAGTTCTGACTATTTATGAAGAAAACCGCAATGAGAGAAGGATGTCAGGTAAACCCTAGGGGCATTTATACGTTGTGCTGGGAGCCTTTTCTGTGTAGGCGGCTTATGATCAAAGGGAGAGTTTGACTTGGTAATAATACTGAAATGTTGATTCATGTAGTAGGCGTGACTTTTTTCCTAGGCACATTTAATATTTTCAAAATTTGGATTTACAAAACAGGTATACTAAAGGTTGAGTGGAAGTGTTTGTATGTATGTGTATTAGGGAAAAAAAAAAAAAAGACGGGAGAACCCAGCTTCTTCAAACATAGCAGAACCATGCCATGCCAGAATGCCAGAAACGTGTGTAAGACACAGGAGGGGTTAAGATAATTAAAAATCATGCAGGGGGTAAGGTGCTGAATTTTCAGATAAAGCAAAATACATTAAAGGCTTTTAAAATGGTAGAATTAAAAGGATTTGCTAATAACATGCCAACTGTCATTTCATTTCCTGTACGGGCAAACCTGGTTTTGTTCAGCAAACTTGCCACCTGTTCTTTGTATAGGTGTAATACAGGCTTTTTGGCTCTCAGTAAAGGGGGAGGTGGGAAGGAGTTGGAAATAATTTGGTTGATGGGGATACCTGGAAAGAAAAGTTTATGTATGTTACTCTGAGTGTGTGTGATTCACACACAAGTGCACGTGCTTCATTCAGGAGTATACGGAGGCCAGGGAATTGCTTTGAGGTTGAGATTGTTTTCTCAGGATAAATTCTGAGAGATTGAATTATTGACTTAGAAGGCTCAAACATTTATTTAAAGGATCTTTCTTTAGAAATACTATCTCATTTAGACTGCAGAGAAAACGATTAACTGCCTATCCCACATTGCACATTTTCCCCCTGTGATCAGATTACCTTCCCCATCCACCCTGAATAAAATGGCTCGAGATCTCCTGGTAGCTGTAGTGAAATCCAGACTCCCTAGGATGACCTTTTGCCTCGCTCTCCCTTAGCGCATCATGCTCTCCCCTCAGGGCCCTTGTCCATCTACCTCTCCCAGCTCTACAAAGAGCTCTTCCTCATCCATCTACTCAAGTCTTGACTAGAATGTGCCTTTTTTTTTTTTTTTGATTTGACATTTTTTAATATAATTTTAAAGGTTACTTTCCATTTACATTTGTATAGCTAATACAAAATACTGGCTCTATTCTCCGTGTTCTACAGCACATCCTTGAGCCTATCTTACACCCAATGGTTTGTGCCTCCCACTCCCCCATCTCTATATTGACACCCTCCCCACTGGTAACCACTAATTTGTTCTCTATATCTGAGTCAGCTTCTTTTTGTTATATTCACTAGTTCTTTTTTTTTTTTTCCATTGGAGTATAACTGCTTTACAATGCTGTGTTAGTTTCTGCAGTACAATGAAGTGAATCAGCTATATGTGTACCCATATCGCCTCCCTCTTGGAGCTCCCTTCCCCCCACATCCCAGCCATCTAGGTCATCACAGAGCACTGAGCTGAGCTCCCTGTGCTGTACAGAAGGTTCCCATTAGCTATCTATTTTACACATGGCGGTGTATTTATGTCAAACCTAATCTCCCAGTTCGTCCCACCCTCCCCTCCCCCACCTGTGTCCACATGTCTCTTCTCTACATCTACATCTCTATTCCTGCCCTGCAAATAGGCTCATCTGTACCATTTATCTAGGTTACACATATATGCATTAATATACGATATTTGTTTTTCTCTTTCTGGCTTACTTCACTCTGTATGACAGACTCTAGGTCCATCCACATCTCTACAAATGACCCAGTTTTGTTCCTTTTTGTGGCTGAGTAATATTCCATTGTATATATGCACCACATCTTCTTTATCCATTCATCTGTCGTTGGACATTTAGGTTGTTTCCATGTCCTGGCTATTGTAAATAGTGCTGCAATGAACATTGGGGTGCATGTGCCTTTCTGAATTATGGTTTTCTCAGGGTATATGCCCAGTAGTGGGATTGCTGAGTCATAGGGTAGTTCTATTTTTAGTTTTTCAAGGAACCTCCATACTGTTCTCCACAGTGGATGTATCAATTTACATTCCCACCAACAGTGCAAAAGGGTTCCCTTTTCTCCATACCCTCTCCAAGATTTATTGTTTGTAGATTTTTTTGATGATGGCCATTCTGACTGGTGTGAGGTGATAACTCATTGTAGTTTTGATTTGCATTTCTCTAATAATTAGTGATGTTGAGCATCTTTTCATATGACTCTTAGCCATCTGTACGTCTTCTTTGGTGAAATGTCTATTTAGGTCTTCCGCCCATTTTTTTAATTGGGTTGTTTGTTTTTTTGATATTGCGCTCCATGAGCTGTTAGTATATTTTGGAGATTAATCCTTTGTGCGTTGCTTTGTTTGCAAATATTTTCTCCCATTCTGAGGGTTCTCTTTTCATCTTTTTTATGGTTTCCTTTGCTGTGCAAAAGCTTTTAAGTTTCATTAGGTCCCATTTATTTATTTTTGTTTTTATTTTCATTAATCTAGGAGGTGGGTCAAAAAAGATCTTGCTGTGGTTTATGTCAAAGTGTGTTTTTCCTATATTTTCCTCTAAGAGTTTTATAGTATTCTGTCTTACATTTAGGTCTTTAATCCATTTTGAGTTTATTTTTGTGTACGGTGTTAGGGATTGTTCTAATTTCATTCTTTTACATGTAGCTGTCCAGTTTTCCCAGCACCACTTATTGAAGAGGCTCTCTTTTCTCCATTGTATGTTCTTGCCTCCCTTGAAATAAATTAGGTGACCATATATGCGTAGGTTTATCTCTGGGCTATCTATCCTGTACCATTGATCTATATTTCTGTTTTTGTGCCAGTACCATACTGTCTTGATTACTGTAGCTTTGTAGTATAATCTGAAGTCAGGGAGCCTGATTCCTCCAGCTCCGTTTTTCTTTCTCAAGATTGCTTTGGGTAGCTAGAGCAATGTAAGAAATTTTTAAAATATCACTTCCCCTTTGTTCTACCAAAAAAAAAAAAAAAAAAAAGATTGCTTTGGTTATTCAGGATCTTTTGTGTTTCTATACAAATTGTAACATTTTTTGTTCTAATTCTGTAAAGAATGCCATTGGTAGTTTGATAGGGATTGCATTGACTCTGTAGACTGCTTTGGGTAGTATAGACATTTTTACAATATTGATTCTTCCAATCCAGGAGCATAATATATTTCTCCATCTGTTTATGTCATCTTTGATTTCTTTCATCAGTGTTGTATAGTTTTCTGAGTACAAGTCATTCACCTCCTTAGGTAGGTTTATTCCTAGATATTTTATTCATTTTGTTGCGATGATAAATGGGATTGTTTCCTTAATTTCTCTTTCTGGTTTTTCATTGTTAGTGTATAGGAATGCAAGAGATTTCTGTGCATTAATTTTGTATCCTGCAACCTTACCAAATTCATTGATGAGCTCTAGTAGTTTTCTGGTGGCATCTTTAGGATTTTATATGTATAGTATCATGTCATCTGCAAACAGTGACAGTTATACTTCCTCTTTTCCAATTTGTATTCCTTTTATTTCTTCTCTGATTGCCGTGGCTAGGACTTCCAAAAATATGTTGAATAAGAGTGGCAAGAGTGTACATCCTTGTCTTGTTCCTGATCTTAGTGGAAATGCTTTCAGTTTTTCACCATCGAGAATGATGTTTGCTGTGAGTTTGTCATATATGGCCTATATTATGTTGAGGTAGGGTCCCTCTATGCCCATTTTCGGGAGAGTTTTTATCATAAATGAGTGTTGAATTTTGTCAAAAGCTTTTTCTGCATCTATTGAGATGATCATATGGTTTTTCCCCTTCAATTTGTTAATATGGTGTATCACATTGATTGATTTGCATATATTGAAGAATCTTTGCATTCCTGGGATAAATCCCACTTGTTCATGGTGTATGATCCTTTTAATGTGTTGTTGGATTCTGTTTGCTAGTATTTTGTTGAGGATTTGTGCATCTATGTTCATCAGTAATATTGGTCTGTAGTTTTCTTTTTTTTTGATATCTTTGTCTGCTTTTGGTATCAGGGTGATGGTGGCCTTGTAGAACGAATTTGGGAGTGTTCCTCCCTCTGCAATTTTTTGGAAGAATTTGAGAAGGATAGGTGTTAGCTCTTCTCTAAATGTTTGATAGAATTTGCCTGTGAAGCCATCTGGTCCTGGACTTTTGTTTGTTGGAAGATTTTTAATTACAGTTTCAATTTCATTAGTTGTGATAGGTGTGTTTATATTTTCTAATTCTTCCTGGTTCAGTCTTGGAAAATTGTACCTTTCCAAGAATTTGTCCACTTCTTCATGGTTGTCCATTTTTTTGGCATATAGTTGTTTGTAGTAGTCTCTTATAATCCTTTGTATTTCTGTGGTGTCAGTTGTGATTTCTCCTTTTTCATTTCTAATTTTATTGATTTGCTTCCTCTCCCTTTTTTTCTTTATGAGTCTGGCTAAACGTTCATCAATTTTGTTTATCTTCTCAAAGAACCAACTTTTGGGACTTCCCTGGTGGCACAGTGGTTAAAAATCTGCGTGCCAAGGCAGGGGACACGGGTTTGATCCCTGCTCCAGGAAGATCCCACGTGCCGTGGAGCAACTAAGCCCATGTGCCACAACTACTGAGCCTCCGCTCTATAACCCACGAGCCACAACTACAGAAGCCCGTGTGCCTAGAGCCCATGCTCTGCAACAAGAGAAGCCACCTCAATGAGAGGCCTGTGCGCTGCAACAAAGAGTAGCCCCCGCTTGCTGCAACTAGAGAAAGCCCACATGCAGCAATGAAGACCCAATGCAGCCAAAAATATAAATAAAATTTTTTAAAAAAAGAAACAACTTTTAGTTTTATTGATCTTTGCTATTGTTTTCTTTGTTTCTATTTCATTTATTTCCACTGTGATCTTTATGATTTCTTTCCTTCTACTGACTTTGGGTTCTCTTTGTTCTTCTTTATCTAGTTGCTTTAGGTATAAGGTTAGATTGTTTATTTGAGATTTTTCTTGTTTCTTGAGGTGAGACTGAATTGCTATAAACTTCCCTCTTAGAACTGCTTTTGCTGCGTCCCATAGGTTTTGGGTCTTCATGTTTTCATTGTCATTTGCTTCTATGTATTTTTTTATTTCTTCTTTGGTTTCTTCAGTGGTCTCTTGGTTATTTAGTGGTGTACTGTTTAGCTTCCATTTATTTGTGTTTTTCACAGTCTTTTTCCTGTAATTGATTTCTAATATCATAGCGTTGTGGTCAGAAAAGATGCTTGATACAATTTCAGTTTTCCTGAATTTTCTGAGGCTTGATTTGTGACCCAAGGTGTGACCTATCCTGGAGAATGTTCCATGTGCACTTGAGAAGAAAGTGTATTCTGCCACTTTCAGGTGGAATGTGATATAAATATCAATTAAATCTATCTGGTCTATTGTGTCATTTAAAGCTTGTGTTTCCTTATTTATTTTCTGTTTGGATGATCTGTCCATTGGTGTCAGTGGGGTGTTAAAGTCCCTTACTATTATTGTACTACTGGCGATGTCTCCTTTTATGGTTGTTAGCATTTGCCTTATGTATTGAGGTGCTCCTATGTTGGGTGCATAAATATTTATACTCGTTATATCTTCTTGGATTGATCCCTTGATCATTATGTATTGTCCTTCCTTATCTCTTATAACAGTCTTTATTTTAAAGTCTATTTTATCTGATATGAGTATTGCTATTCCAGCTTTCTTTTGATTTCCATTTGCATGGAATATGTTTTTCCATCCCCTCACTTTCAGTCTGTATGTGTCCCTAGGTCTGAAGTGGGTCTCTTGTAGACAGCATATATGTGGGTCTTGTTTTTGTATCCATTCAGCAGTCTGTGTCTTTTGGTTCAACCATTTAATCCATTTACATTCAAGGTTATTATCAATATGTATGTTCCTATGACCATTTTCTTAATTGTTTTGGATTTGTTTTTGTGGGTCTTTTTCTTCTCTTGTGTTTCCCACCTAGAGAAGTTCCTTTAGCATTTGTTGTACAGCTGGTTGGGTGGTACTGAATTCTCTTAGCTTTTGCTTGTCCGTAAAGCTTTTGATTTCTCCATCAAATCTGAATGAGATCCTTGCTGGGTAGAGTAATCTTGGTTGTAGGTTCTTCTCTTTCATCACTTTATCCTGCCACTCCCTTCTGACCTGCAGAGTTTCTGCTGATAACCTTATGGCGATTCCCTTGTATGTTATTTTTTGCTTTCCCTTGCTGCTTTTAATATTTTTTCTTTGAATTTAATTTTTGTTAGTTTGATTAATATGTGTCTCGGTGTGTTTCTCCTAGGGTTTATCCTGTATGGGACTCTCTGCACTTCCTGGACTTGGGTGACTATTTCCCTTCCCATGTTAGGGAAGTTTTCCACTATAATCTCTTCTAATATTTTTTCAGACTCTTTCTTTTTCTCTTCTTCTTCTGGGACCCCTACAATTCGAATGTTGGTGCCTTTAATGTTGTCCCAGAGGTCTCTGAGATTGTCTTCAATTCTTTTCATTCTTTTTTCTTTATTCTGCTCCTTGGCAGTTATTTCCACCATTCTGTCTTCCAGCTCACTTATTTGTTCTTCTGCCTCAGTTATTCTGTTATTGATTCCTTCTAGTGTATTTTTTACTTCTGTTATTGTGTTGTTCATCTCTGTTTGTTTGTTCTTTAGTTCTTCTAGATCTTTATTAAACATTTTTTGTATTTTGTCGATCCGTGCCTCCATTCTATTTCCAAGATCCTGGATCATCTTTACTATCATTACTCTGAATTCTTTTTCAGGTAGGTTGCCTATTTCCTCTTCATTTATTTGGTCTTGTAGGTTTTTACCTTGCTTCTTCATCTGTGACATATTTTTTTGTTGTCTTTTGTGTTTTTTTTTGATGGGTGGGATTGTGTTCCTGTCTTACTGGTTGTTTGGCCTGAGGCTTCCTGCACTGGAGTTTGTAGGCTGTTGGATAGAGCTGGGTCTTGATGCTGAGATGAGGACCTCTGGGGGACCTCACTCTGATGAATATTCCCTGGGGTCTGAGGTTCTCTGTTAGTCCAGTGGTTCAGACTCGGAGCTCCCACCACAGGAGCTCAGGCACAACCCCCCACTTGTGAACCAAGATCCTGCAAGCCAAGCGGAGCGGTAAAAAAAAGGAAAAAAAAGAAAAAAAAGGAGCAGAACAAAGAGTAAAAAATAAAATAAGATTAGAAAACTAACAAATATGTTAGAAAAAATTAAAAAATAAAAATATAGATGAAACAACAACTGGAAGGTAAAACAGAAGCACAATAGTGAAAAAGAGGAGGAAAAAAAGCTGGAAAAGGCCTTGGCTGTTGGGGGCTGGGCTTAGGCAGGGGTGGGGTTTAGGTGGTGGGTAGGGCCTATGCTTAGGACCCACAGCACTGGTAAAGGCCCTGTGGGGGGGGGCGGTGCTGAGGCAGCAGGAGGGGCTCAGGAGTGCCTCTGGCCTTGGAGGGTGGAGGACCAGGTCTGGGACCCCAGCAGGCTCCCTGGGCCCAAGTGGGCAGGGGAAACACTAGGCATGTTCCCCTTGATCCCCTGGCCCAGGAGGGTCCCCCCGGTCTGCCTCTCCTCCTCTTACCCCCTCCTCCCTCCCTCCTATGTCCCTAGGTCCCCCGTGGCCAGAGCGGGCCTTGGAGGGCAGAGGACCCAGCCTGGGAGCCCAGCAGGCTTTCCAGAGCCTGAGTGGGTGGGGGGAAACACCCTCTGCACCTCCCCTGGTCCTCTGATCCTGGAGGGCCCCTCCCCATCTGCCTCTCCTCTTCTCTCCCCACCTCCCTCCTATGCCCCTAGGTCCAACACAGCCCGGAGGGGGCCTCAGAGGGCAGCAGACCCAGTCTGGGAGCCCAGCCAGCTTCCTGGGGCCCAATTGGGCAGGAGAAATGCCAGGCACGCTCCCCCATGATCCTCCGAGCCCCTAAGGGTCTCTCCAGGCGAGGGAACCCCTCCCCTCTCCCAGCCACCCCTCAGGGGCACCGGTCCTGTCCAGCCTCCACCTCTCCTCCCCTCTCACTCCCCCCGTGTCCTACCTGGTCGCTCGAGGGTTCCTCCCGTCTCCTTGGGTGTTGAGGTCCCCCACCAGCGTCCAGCAGGTGCCCTAGTTTTGGGGAGACGCAAACTCAATGTCCTCCCATGCCGCCATCTTGACTCCGCCCCCCCACTAGTTGTATTTTTTAGATTCCACATGTAAGTGATATCATACAGTACTTGTCTTTTTCTGTCTGACTTATTTCACTTAGCATAATGCCCTACAAGTCCATCCATGTTGCTGCAAATGGCAAAATTTTGTTCTTTTTAATGGCTGAGTAGTATTCCATTGTGTATATATATCACATCTTCTTTATCCATTCATACTTAGGTTGCTTCCATATCTTGGCAAGTATAAATAATGCTGTTATGAACTTCGGGGTGCATGTATCTTTTTGAACTGGAGTTTTTGATTTTTTTGGATATATACTCAGGAGTGGAATTGCTGGGTCATATCATAGTTCTATTTTTAGCTTTTTGAGAAACCTTCATACTATTTTCCACAGTGGCTGCACCAATTTACATTCCCACCAACAGTGTTCAAGGGTTCCCTTTTCTCCACATAGAATGTGCCTTCTTAATGAGGCCTACCTGATTGATGTGAATTGCATCACTCCCACCTCTCTACTTCTTAGTGGCCCTTCTCTTGGCATTATTGTCTTCTAACCTATGATGTTGTTTCATGTTTTCATGTCAGTGTCTTCCCTACTGAAATGAGCTTCTCGAGGACTGAAACTCATCTCTTCACTTCAGGAATCCCCAGTGCTTAGAACGGTGCTGGACAAAATGAAGGCATTTAATAAATGAGTGACTGATTAAAAGGTCACCTCCTTAAAGAGGCCTTCTTAGTCTAAAGTAGCATCATCCTTCACCTCCCACGGTCGTTTTCTATCATATTCTGTTGGTTATTTCATTTGTAACAGTGGTCTGTATTTGAAATCATCTTCTTCACTTATCTGACTCACATGAAAGCATCATGAGAACAGGGATCTGGCTATTTATTTTTCCCTATTATGTCTCCCCAAATTGGGATAATAGAGACTCAGAACATTTTTTTTTTTTTTTGGCATGAATGCATACTACTAAATTATTCTTCAGAAAGACTAAATCAGGGACTTCCCTGGTGGCAGAGTGGTTAAGAATCCGCCTGCCAATGCAGGGGACACGGGTTTGAGCCCTGATCCGGGAAGATCCCACATGCCACGGAGCAACTAAGCCTGTGCACCACAACTACTGAGCCTGTGCTCTAGAGCCCGCGAGCCACAACTACTGAGCCCGCATGCTGCAACTACTGAAGCCCATGCACCTAGAGCCCATGCTCCGCAACAAGAGAAGCCACCGCAATGAGAAGCCCGTGCACCGCAATGAAGAGTAGCCCCCGCTCGCTGCAACTAGAGAAAGCTCACGTGCAGCAACGAAGACCCAATGTGGCCAAAAATAAATAAAATTTAAAAATAAATAAATAAATATATTAAATACTTGTTTCAAGAAAAAAGAAAGACTAAATCATTTTTCACTGCCATTAGCAATACATAAGAGCTTCTTTCACCATGCCCATAACCTGATATTATCAATTTAATAAGCATTTGTACTTTTTAAAAAATCATTAATGGGGATAAATTTTTTTCATGTGTTGGTTAGCTATTTGTATTTTTAAATTTGTTGTCATTACCATCTATTTTTAAATTTGAGTATTGATCTTATTATTGGTTTATAAGAGCTATATATATGTATATATATTATATAATACTTTTTCCTTTGTTATAAGTTACAAGTACTTATTCATAAGGTTGTCGTTTGCCTTTAAATTTTGTGTATTTATATGTTGATGTAAATATTTTTAAATTTATTGGTTTAAATACATTCATATATATCTTTGATCTTTGATTTTCTCTTTGCTTTTATTTTTAAAAATTAATTTCCCAATCCGAGGTCAGAAATTTTTTAATTCAAACAAGCTTAATCCAGCTGAAATATATTTTCTCATATGGTAAAATGGCCTTATGGCTGCTTCCTTTTTTAAAAAAAATTATTTTCTCTCTAATTTATAGCTATCTTTATCATATACCAGATTCTCATATAGAAATAAATGATTTCTGGGAAAACTTGCCTTTATCATTGTCCTACTGAAAACCATGTTTGACTTTGTTGTGGATTACCTGGGGAACCCCTATAATTTTTCAACGTAGCATTTCTTTGATTTGAAATTGTCAGCTTGAAACTTGTGGAATTGTTCTCTCCTTCAGATGGAACTGTAGGACTATGATAGAAATATTACCTCTTACTCAAGTCAGGTAGTATTCTAGTACACTGTAAAATGCTATGTTTTTCCCTGTGGGAGCCAGAAACCATTCAAGAGCTGCGTTCATCTCTTCTTGCTATAAATAAATATTTGCTTATTCTTCAAATAGTATTTCAACATCATTTACCCTAAGATGTTATGCCAACTAATGTTTTTTTCTTCTTGTATATAATCTTCTCCCTTCTTTCCTCCCTACAAATATATACGGAATACCTACTGTGGGCCAGGGACTGACCCTTCTCAGTTGTGGGCATCCAGTAGTGAACAAAATGGACAAAATAAATCCTTGCCCTTACCAACCTTATATTCTAGTTGGGGGAGGACACATAGTGCAATAAAATATATAATATGTTAGACAGAAGGGCTGGGGGAAAATGAGGTGGGAAGGGAGAGAAGAAGCATCTGGGATGCAGGTGCCATAGAGTTGTATGCAGTATAACTGGCAGAAGTCTTACTGAGCAGGTGACATTTAAATAAATGTTACAGAATGATACTGAATTATTCTTAATAGTAGGTGACTTTGATTCTAAGAAAGTCAAGGGTTCTTTCTATACCTTTTTAATCAGCCCTCTGAATCATTTTAGAATTATGGTTATAATTTTATGTTCTGTCTTTGACTTAGGTTCTCAAAGTAAAGTGGTCAAAAGAAGATTGGATGTAGGGAAAGAATAAATTTTCAGGTAGAAAAAGTTGTCCATCATGGATTTTCACAGTGATATATATTTAATAAACAGGTTACTTTTCTAGGAGAAAAATGGCACATCAGCCTTATTTTAAAGATAAAATAATTTGCTACCTATTGTCCTTCAAGGGAGCAGTGTGACATAGTCGACTGTAATTTGCTACCTATTGTCCTTCAAGGGAGCAGTGTGACATAGCTGACTCTAATAGGTATTGAATTTTTGAACCTGGCTTCCAATCCTGACTCCCCACCATCAGTCTGTGACTTTGGGTGAGTCATTTGAGTTCTGGAACCCTGCTCCTCATTTGGCAGAGTGGAGTTTAAGTAATTGCTACGCCTAAATTAGAGAACTGTTAAAAAAGCAAATGTTCTTGTTTTTTATCAAATTTGATTTTTTTTTTTAACCTAGGTGAATTATGTGGGAGAAGGCTTTACCCAATGATTTTCGTGAGCTCTGGACCACTGGTGAGGGTGATATTTCATTCCCGTGTGCAAGGTGCTTTTGGCATAAATTATATTGTCTTTAGAGTCCAAGGTATGTTTGGTCATTTAGTAAACTTATAAAGTGAAAAATCAATGTTTTTCTTTTTAGGAATATTTCAAAACTTACACATTGTTTTGTAAGAAAAATTATGTTTCCGTGGGGAACGAGTTTATGTTTGAAGGGAAAATCTATTTAAGTGATCTGCTATTGGTCTGGTCCAAGAGGAAAAACTACTCAGTAAATAAGCTGATAGACTTGTAAATCATTCAGAATTGTGATTTCTGGACATGGCTAAGATATACTGATTGCAAGATAGCATTTTTTATTGTGATTGTGATTTTACACCACACTGATCCTTTTCTGTAGCCATAATTTTTGTGGATTGAAAGATTTGAGTTCTAAATCTTAGCTGGCTGATTAGCTCTGGACAATTTATTATCTCTGTATTAGAGTTTTCTTTATAGTGATATTATAATAATAAAAGGTTAGAATGAGTTGTGAAAACAAACTAAACAAATAGTAGATGCTAGCATTATAAATGTAAACTCATGCAATTCAGAGTTTTCACACTGCATTTTCAAACATGTAATTAGTGAGGTTTCTGACTCTTGATGAACATAGGTAACCAAGAGCTAGGTTCTCTCTTTGGCACTGAAAAGCATTGCAGAGATACATTTGGAAAAAAGTTAAGTGAGTAATAAAGAAAAGCATGTATATCATATGAAAGTTTTTTCCTAAAGAACTGTGTTATGAATATTGCTTTTAACAAATATCAAATGATATCACTTATATGTGGAATCTAAAATATGATACAAATGAACTTATTTACAAAACTGATACAGACTCACAGACATTGAAAACAAACTTGTGGTTACCAAAGGGGAGAGGGGGTCAGGGAGGGACAAATTAGGAGCTTGGGATTAGCAGATTCAAACTACTATATATAAAACAGATAAACAACAGGGAACTGTATAGCACAAGGAACTATATTCAATGTCCTGTAATAAAACATAATGGAAAAGAATATGAAAAAGAATATGTGTGTGTGTATATATATATATATATATACATACATATATATATATATGTAAAACTGAATTACTTTGCTGTACACCAGAAATTAACACAACATTGTAAATCAATTATACTTCAATAAAAATTTTTTTCAAAATGAATATTGTTTTTAGATGGAATTGTGCAGGGAACCTGCATTTTCTATAGTTATCACACTTTATCTTCCATAGACCCTAGGCTGTGCCAAAGATAATTTGAGAGAGGTGCTGGTTTTCTGTATCTTTTGAATGTTGCAGATAGAAAATTTTTAGTGAAACTAACCACCTCCTCTTAACTTTTTTCTAAAACAATTAGGGAGGAAAGCTGATAGCTCTGATCTGAAAAGGCATATAACAAGCCTCTTAAAAATTAGTTTTACCTCAATCCCTTTTCTTCCTTATTTCTAGGTCCAAAGGGCAGTAAAACTACCAAATTTCTTCAGAGTTCAAACCAAGAGCATGTGACCACTTGTGACGATGTTATTCTGACCAAACCAACAGGAATCATAGAAATCCCAAGATATTTTCACAGAACCACTATGAGGTGAGGAAAGAATGTTTACTACAATGGAAGAAGTTGATGGATGATCCCTTGACAAGCAGGGACATTTGTTATTTGCTTAAGGCATTATTTTCTACTTCCTTCCCTTAAAGAATAGACTTTGAGATAGTCCCTGATTTGAGGCCTTCAATATATGAAAACTGAATATAAGATTACATTAATAAATACTGTTGATAAATTTTACTTTCCTAACAAAAGAGACTATTTATTAGGTAAAGTGGAAAGCCAAATCTCTATCAAAGAGTTTTGGAGATTGAAGTAATGTACATAAAAGCTTCTTGCACACAGTAGGTACTCAATAAATGGTTCTTAAAATGCCACAGTGGAAAGAGAACCTTCCCTGAATTAAACATTAGAATAAATTTAAAATGAGAAACAAAAAAATTGAAGATTCATGTAGTATCAATCCTAAGTAAATTTATGTGATTTGGGGAAGTTTGGGAAAAGAATATTCTTTAACTCTTATAGGCTGCCAATCAGAATTTATAAAATACAAGTGATTGACCAACCATTCACCATAATGGGTGAACTTTTGACAAATTCAGTATTAGAAAATATTTTTACTTGTTATAGTTTAAATCTTTCTTTCACCTTAAGCACAGAAGAAGCAGGTAGAGTCAATAACAGTGACTCACTGAGTGATGCATTGAATTATGAACAAAGTAAACAACAACATATGCTATTTAGAAATCATTTCTGACTTTCTTTCATCTGTGCTACAGCTGCCACTGGAGATTATTAGCCCCTTTAAATCACATCATTCGCCTTGATATTGTCAACTTCCAGATGCAACCAATGCCCTTGGCCTGTCAGGGTCACCTGTGGGTTTACGAAGGATTTGGATCAGGCAAAAAATTAATAGGTAACTAATTTCCTGTGAAGAACTATGCTATTGATTTTCTTTTACAAAATATTCTTAGAGCGTTTTATATTCAGTGTGTGAATTACAGATGACATAAATTAGTCTCTTCTTATGTGATATTGAACTAGCCTAACTGTTACTATTTTTTATTGTAATTGAAATTAATGTAACACTCTCTGATTAAGTTAAAAAGGAAACCCAACTATATGTTGTTTACTTGGGTCATACCTAGATTACACTTGCCCAGAAATACTAAAAATAAAGGATGAATAGTCTTAGACAAATGTAACGCAAGAAAATTGAGAAGATAATATTAATCAGGCAAAATAATGTTCACAGGAAAGGCATTAAATGGGTTTGTCAATTAGATAGTAACCGAAAACCTGATTACAGTGACTTAAATTTATTATTCTGAAAGAAAGAGAAATCCAGAGGGATGCAGATGCACCACCAGCTCAACAGTTCAACTCTGTGAAGACTGGCATTACTGCAATTCTCTTGGCCTTTTCCTAGTGGTTCCATAATGGCTATCTCAGTTGTCACCATTACACTGGAGGAAAAAGGAAGAAGGGGCACAGGGAAGGATTATCACCAAGGAGAAAGCAAATACGTTTACAGGAATCCTGTAGCAAATTTAAGTCACTTTGGCCAGATTTGTCACATGGCCATACCTGACTGGGAGATGACTAGAGAAAAGGGAAATGGAAACAGGGTTTGGGCTGGCTGACTGATGTTACCCAATATACCCGGATATAGCAGCCTAGAGTTCTGGAATCTGACGGTCCTGGGTCCAGTAGATCACAGTTCTACCACAGAGTAATTCAGTGACTTTGGGAATGTTCCCAAAGCTTTCTAAGAATCACTGTCCTCATTTGTGACATGAAGATAATCTACCTGTAACTTTTTGTGTGATTTAAAAGAAGAGACACTCCACCATCACTAGCACACACAGATACATGGGCATTAAAAATTCCCAATTTGCTTAAGTCAGAGATACAGATGCCTAAGGTAACAAGGTGACTCCCAGAGGGAGAGGATGTGTGGCATTTTGCTGGCCTTTGACTCTTTAGAAAGGACCCAGATGCCAGTGTCACTCTCCACGTAGGTAGAGCCCTGCCAGAGTTGATAAAATAGCCAATTGCTAACCCACTGTCCTTTTATTCTTCGGGCTTACATTACCGTCCCAGAAGCAGGTGTATTAACAATCTTTGTGTTTCTACTTAAGGGAATGTTAGTAAACATGGAGCTTTCCTGGTCCTGAGTCAACATAACATCAATAAGGGCTTAGCTTCTTGTGGGGAGAGTATAGCATCTAGGCCCAGTATCCTTGGAAATTATCTATGCTTCTTGCTTTCTTGCCTTACAGAATACCTGTTACTTGTACTGCTTCATGAGATTACTTTGAGAATTAAATGAGAGAATGCATGTTAACCAATATAAAAGAAACCAAGCTTCTGCTGTGTTCGAATTAGAATTATACATTTTAATTCATATTCTTAAGATTGTGGTGCTTAGAAGAAAAGATTAGACTGTTGTTTCCCTATTGCCTCTCCATCAATGGGGTGTTGGAGAACACACAGTTTGGAAGAACAAAGAAATAAAGAAAAATGGAAAACAGTACATTAGTTATATCAGTTATAATTTATAGAATTAATGAACTATATATCTGTTGTTCTTTACTTAGAATTTGTTCTTTACTTAGAATTAGTTCACAAAACATATGTAATATTTCCTATCTTCTTCCACAAAAATTTTATGACTCTATTTCAATTTCTGCACATAAGACTCACAGCCTCTAGGGGTTAACTCAATTTTTGAGGTCAATAGGTTATTGAATGAATATTTTTAACATAACCAACTATGCTATATCCCAAGAATGCACAAATAGTTTAATATTGAAAATGTATTATCTATCTTAAAACTAGGTCAAATTAGGAAAAAATAGATATAAATTAATGATACAATAATCGTATCCTTAAAACCATCCCAGTAAAAATTAGTTAAAAGATATAATGGAAAAATCACTTCAGTCATAATTAGCAACAAAAACCATGTAACTAGGAATAACCTAAAAATGAAATGTGAGTTTTATTGTGCAAATGTGAAATTTACACACACACACACACACACACAGATCTGAATAGAGAAAAGACCATGTTCTAAAACTGGAAGACAAAATTAACATTAATTCACCCCAAATTAATTTAGAAATATAGCAAAATCTAGCAAAATCCCAATGGGAATTGTTTTTGGAGAGTGAGGAGGAAATTGATAATAACTAAAGTTTATCCTTAAAATAAACAGAACTAGCTGAAAATGTTTTGGGGGAAAAAATGACCAGATGATGAGGTGAATTATCAGTATTAAAACATACTTTAAAATAATGATAATTAAAACAGGGTAGTACTCTTACAAGAATAGACACACATGACTAGAAATAAATAGACCGGAAGGGGCCCAAGAAACTATAAGGCATTTATATGTGATAAATTTGGCATTACAAATCAGGGAGGAAAATATAAATTATATTCTCTCTCACCTCATAGAACAGTTGATTAAAGAGTTAAGCATTTTTCTTAAGCCATTAAAAGTTTAAAAAATAAGCAATTAGTTATGGATGGAGAAGGATCTTCTCATGTAAAAGCAATCGAAGACAATAGGAAATTATCAATAAACTCCTTTATAACTAAAAACTTTTCTTCAACAGAAACAAAATTAAAAAGCAAATAACAAACAAGATTTTCAACAACTCTGAGAAAGGCTTAAGGTAATTAATATAGGGAATGTTTACAAATCAGTATTAGAAAAGCCCAAGTCTGTAAAATAAAATTAATTTACAGGCCCAAATATCTTTGACTCAGCCTTGAATGAATTTCAGGTTAAAACCAGAGTTCCCAAGGCTTTTGAGTCTTTTGTTCATTTTCCAAAAGAATTACAAACTATTGACCCAAGTGATTTTGAAAACAAAAAGCACTGGATTAACCCTTAACCTCTTTTGATAGATAAGGAAGGTTAATGAATATTTGCATATCAGTTACTATACAATCTAAATTACATCTCTCCTTATTTTGCCTCTTGTCACAATGAAGTGATCCTCTGGCCATCTGTTTATTAAAAAGGACAGTTTTCCTATAATAGTGAAAAGCTTAATAGTTCTAGAATTGTTGACTTGAAACTATGTGTGTTATAACTGCTTTTGTTAGAATGTTTGTTTCAGAAGTATGATCAGTTAAACTTAGAAATGGTTTGTCACAGGGAGCAGATTTGAATTGTCAACCTTATGATAATAAACCCTGACTCAACAATTGTAAAGCACAGCTATATTCTTTTAGAATTAAGAGGATCCCTAACATAAAACAATTTTTAAATAGTACAATAAGAGTTTAATCAATTAATTTTAAAACGTAGTTCAGAATTACTATTTTCCTAGATATACCTTACTATAAAAATGGGCAAGTGATCTGAATGAGCAATTCATAGATAAATAAATACATGTGAGAAAAAATACTTAGCCTCTTTAAAACGGAAATGAAAAAAATTTTTACCTACTTAACTGACAAAAAAGATTTGAAGAATGATTATACTTAGTAAACAAAATGCAGTGTAACAGATATTTTCATGTTGTTGTTTAGGTATAATATGTCGTATGCTTTCTGGAGGAAGACATAGAAATGTTTTTCAAAAGCTATAAATCTATAACCTTTTATTCAGCATTTCTATTTTTACCCATATTTATAAAAAATATGCCTTACATTTATGTGTAAGATATTCATTCAGCTGGTGTTATTTATGATAATGGCCAAAAAAAAAAAAAAAAGGATCTAAATAGGAAATTGGTTAAGAAAAGTATAGTAAATCCATAGGATAAAATGTTATGCCACCACTAAATAAAATATTTTCAGCTAACTTTTTTAGAAGACAGAAAAATCTTACATGTAATATTGTAACTGAGCAGGATCCTATAGGGCCTTCCAGGGACAGGCCTTCCCCCCATACTCTGCAAATTTCCTGAGTTGTTTTAGATGTGGACCACCAACACTCCCCCCCACCCCACCAAATGGAAGATGTTAACTACTTGATGACCATGAGCACAGAGCCCCAGGCCTCCTGGAGCCTAAGGACTGATAAAGTTAACCCCTGTGACATCACCCTGTTCCCTCATCATCAGGCAATCAGAGAATTGTGCGCAATCTGGTCACATACCCTGCGACACACACCCCCCCCCCACAACCTGGCTTTTAAAAATGCTTTCCCTAAACCCTTCGGGGAGCTTGAGGCTTTTTAGGGCATGAGTCTTGCATGGCCTTGCAATAAACCTTTCTCTGCTCCAAACTCCGACATTTCAGTTTGGCCTCACCGTGCGTCGGGCACGTGAACTTGTGTTAAAAATATTAAGTGAGAAGACTGGAATGAAAAAATTACACAGTATATTTTAATTTTTTTTTAAAAAGTGCTATGTATGACTTAAGTAAAGGTCTAAGGGGAAACACACCACTATGTTTAAGTGGATATTTCTAGATTGCAAGATTATAAGTAATTGTTTTTAAAATTCTCCAAATTTTCTCCAGAGAATGGTTAAACATTCTTATCTTAAAGAAAACTATAAAGAGCAAAAGATGAGAGACTTCCCTGGTGGAGCAGTGGTTAAGAATCCGCCTGCCAACGCAGGGGACACAGGTTCGAGCTCTGGTCTGGGAAGATCCCACATGCCATGGAGCAACTAAGCCCGTGTGCCGCAACTACTGAGCCCATGTGCCACAACTACTGAAGCCCACGTGCCTAGAACCCGTGCTCCACAACAAGAGAGGCCACCGCAATGAGAAGCCCGCGCGTTGCAGCTAGAGAAAGCCCGTGCGCAGCAACAAAGACCCAACGCAGCCAAAAATAAATAATCAATAAATAAAGTTATTAAAAAAAATAAAAAGCAAAAGACGAAAGAAAAATGTTTTGTTCTAGAAGCTGAACTAGATTCATAGGGTAGCAGTTACAGAGAACTTCATGACAGCAGTCTGGCTATTAGCAGTCAGCCTCACAAGAGAGAGAACCATCAGTGAGGATCAGTCTCCATCATCTTCTGAAGGATGCTTTAGAAGCCCAGGGGTAATGGGAGGTTGAGCGAAACCATTGCTAATTAGCCCTAGGATTCTGATTCACAGGAGACCTCTAAGAACTATTGCCTAAAAAAATTTCATTTACACCAGCTAGTGGTTTTGACTTTCATGACAATTACTGTACCTTGCCTCTTATTCATTTGGCTGTGCTGTGGATAAATGAAGGTTGTATGTAGCTAAGGCTCAAATATACTCCCTTATATATAGTTATTTCAGTTGGGTGACAAAAATATTTTTTTAGTTCCCTGATGACCTAGCTAGACTGAAACCAGCCTCTGTACCTCAAGACCAAATTAAATC
Source organism: Eubalaena glacialis (assembly GCF_028564815.1). Lineage (NCBI taxonomy): Eukaryota > Metazoa > Chordata > Mammalia > Artiodactyla > Balaenidae > Eubalaena > Eubalaena glacialis. The sequence continues at coordinate 91,879,757 of NC_083726.1, forward strand.
TTGGAGACAGTTTTGAGTGAGGTAGAAAAGAATAGCTTGATTGCTTTGCCAGGCAAAGGGGGTCACAGTGGGTTAATGCCCTCAAAACCGTGTGTCCCCACTTGGAGAGGGTAGTGAGAAGTGTTATAGTAATGGTTCAAAGAGGGCATGATCAGCTCGTGGACATTCTTCTGATTGGTTTGTGGTGAGGTAAGTAGGAGTCAGCATCATCAACCTTCAGGTTCCAACTAGTCTGGGGCCTATGTGCTTGTGAGCAGCATACCATGGTTAATTGTTAACTTCTCCCACTTGGAGGGGGTTTCAGTATCTGCAGAACAGCTCAAAGATATTGCTGTGGGTATCCGTTGATGGGGAGCCAGGACCTTGCCCCAACCAGGCTGTACTATTGTTTCTCTTGACTGTTTGTTTCTCCCTGGTTTCGCATCCCCTCCCTTCCCTCATTAGCAACTGCTTGAATCTGCCCTTCGAAACTCAGGGAAGGTCATGGAGGCTGAATGGAGGCTATTTCCTGTAATTCAAGAAACGGGGGACACAGAAAGCCTTTGTGCCCAGGAGCCCCACAGGGCCCTGCTCGGTATCAACCATGTTACCTTCTTTTATATTATATGGCTTTAAAAAGATCTACCTAAGTATTTCAGACAGTATAAGAACTGGATACAGCGTCCTAGTTGGTTTGGAACCACTTTCTTAGAACTGCTTACACTCAAGAATCTGGAACATCTCTCTCTATTCTAATTGGGATTTATTTTGCTTAATTTTTCCATTTTTATATTGTTGGTACGGGATACAATATAAATTTGTATTAAAAATAGGATTTTTTTGGGCTTCCCTGGTGGTGCAGTGGTTGAGAATCTGCCTGCCAATGCAGGGGACACGGGTTCGAGCCCTGGTCCGGGAAGATCCCACATGCCGCGGAGCAACTAGGCCCATGAGCCACAACTACTGAGCCTGCGCGTCTGGAGCCTGTGCTCCGCAACAAGAGAGGCCGCGATAGTGAGAGGCCCGCACACCGCGATGAAGAGTGGCCCCCGCTTGCCACAACTAGAGAAAGCCCTCGCACAGAAACGAAGACCCAACACAGCCATAAATAAATTAATTAATTAATTAAAAAAAAAATAGGATTTTTTTTCCTTTCACTTTGCTCAATAACCTTTGCCTTGATGAATAGTAAGAATTTTTTTTTTTTGTCTAGGAGATCTATGTGAAGGAGATTCACCTTCATTAAAATCTCATGGTCCTCTTATGATGTTGATTTTCACATACAATGTCAGTTTGGCCATGGAAAAATTTTCTTTGAGATATTCTTTTCATATGTCTGGTAAGTCTATTACTTTTTTCATATTTGTTTTTGTGTATGTTTGTTTTATTGTGCTTTATTAGAAAATATGTGTTATCAAATAAAGAGATTTGAATTCTTTATTTCACTTGTCAGCTATAGGGGAGAAGAAAAAAACAATATTTAAGGTTGTGATTTCTATAATCTGTGGAGGTCTCAAGCTAAACCTCCTTAAGGCATAAGATTAATCAGATTTTTCATTTTTTCTTACAGCAACTAATAATTTTGTCTAGTTTTCTGTATACTTGGAATATTGTAAAAATGCAGTAGGAAATTTTTATCCCTAGCCTAAAAGTTTCAAGTAATTTTTCTATTTTGAAATTCATTTCCTTAATGTACTAATATCAAGAGTAATTGTTTCTTTTTTTAAACTTGTTTGGTAGATAGTTCATATATATTAGTTGTAACCAGATTATTGAAAAATATGCTTTGCCCAACATTCCTATAGTTTTGGTGAACGCATAGACAGCATTATGAAAATTTGAACTTTTGCAAATTATGGAAATTGGGTATCATGGAAAAAGCATTTGCAATTATGCTTAATTCTGAATAGTTATTAGAACTGCTCTAGTCCTTAAGATTAATCAATTCATACTCATTAAAATTGTTAATTGGAATACAATTGTAGAAATATTTCTGCAAAAAACATTATACTTTTTTAGTCTGATAATGTGAGAAATGTTGGATGGAGAACACAAAGAAGATTTGCATCAAGTTCAAATTATGTAAGTGAAAGTATACCGTAAGGGGCTAACATAAAATAGAATAAAATCTCACATTTAAGCCTTTAATTATTCAGGCTATCAACAAATTGTTTTAAACTTATGCCAGGCCATGTTTAAAGCACTGAGGATTCAGCAATGAACAAGACAGTCCCTGCCCTAGAAGAGTTTACAGTCTAGTGGGGGAGATAGTCAGTAATCTGTAAACAGAGAAGGACAGAGACTGTTGCTTATCACCCAGTTCTGCCATAATTAACCCACTGCAGTAGCTGATGGACAGTGTACTCTGTGCTTCAGAGGGAAGAAACTAAGGTGATAACAGGATGCTCTGTGCTTTGGAAAAGCAGGCCCCTTGCATAGTTAGATGTATATCTCAGGAAGAATTTTAATGAACCCAGATTTTGCATTTTCCCATACACAGAAAAGCACTAAAATCATTAACTTCAGATCTCTGTACTTTGTGACTAGCAGTAATGTTTTATCAAGACATGTGCTTGACTGCACATATTCCCTAGCCAAAATCACATTTAAGCTGGCTTCTCCCCCTACCTCTTCGGAACAGCTTTCTCAGAGCTACTGAGCGGTTGTCTTGTGGGTTAGTCCTCAGTAAGACCCTGAGTAAAACAAACTCATAGCTCTTAGGTTGTGCATTTTTCTTGCAGTCAACTAATCAAATAATCTCACAGAAAAATATAGAGTGAAAAAACTATATTAAGTTTTGAAGGAGGGATCTTATTTAGTTCAGTAAAGGATGGGCATGGAATTCTAGGAAAACTTTAATTTCTTTGTTCTCTTACAGCAAAACACCTTGAAATGTATTTCTACTCACTGTCTACCCTTTTACCCTTTCATTTTTTCTGGAATCCATTCCCATAAGTCTTTCTTTCTTGCCATTCCCCAGATGGTGTTCTTGCCAAAGCTACCAGTGACCTCCACAGGTTCAGATCCAACAGTCACTTCTCAGTCCTAATAGCTGCATTTGGCACGGATAAGCTCTTCTTCCTTCTGGAGTTTCATTTGTCATGGCCTCCAGGAAACCACTGTTTCTTGGCTATCCTCTTACTTCATTGGTCTCCTTGGAGTCTCTTTGTTGGTTGCACCTCCTTTTCTCTACTATTAAAAGTTGAGGTGTCCCAGGACCCAGTCCTTGACTTTCTTTTCTTCTCTACCTGTAGTCACTCTTAAATGATCTCACCCAATCCCTAGTTTTAAATACCGTCTTTACACAGATAACTCCCAAAGTATATCTCCAGTCCCAACTTCTTTTTTGAACTCCAGTGCTATATATCCAATTGCCTCCCTCTTCATTTGGATATCTAATAAGCATCGAAACTTAACATGACCAGAATTCAAGTCTTGATTTCCTACCCCTGTCTCCAAATTCTTCCTCCACCAATCTTCCCCACCTCAGTAGATGGCAACTACAGTTTACTAATTAATTGCTCAAGCCATTATCTTGGTCATCCTTGACTTTTCTTCTCACATCTCTCATTGGATTTAGTTAATCTGTGGGCCTTCAGCAAAACTGATCTGGAATCCAACTACCTCTCAACGTCACTATAACATTCTGATACAAGCCTTTGTTTAGTCTGTTTCACTAATAGCCAGACTAAACAGAATAATCATTCTAGCCAGAATAATCATTTTAAAAAGAATAATTCAGATCATGTTACTCCTCTGCTTATAGTCTTTCAATATTTTCCCAGCTCACTCTTAGTAAAAGTCCTTACAGTGACCTATAAGATTCTATATGATCTGGCTCTTGGCTACCTCCTTGACTACTTCTCCTGCCATTTTCCCCAGTGCTCGCTCTACACCATCCTTCTTGCTGTTCCCCAGACACACCAAGCATGCCCCACGGCTGTTATCTCCAAAATGTACAACATGCCTAGCAAATAGATGATGCTCAAGAATTGTCTGAATAAAGGAAATGACATTCTAGCTGGGGTAGATTAGTGAGTAGAGAGTAAGGAGGTAGCTCCCTATCTAATAAATGGATAAGAAATACATCTGTTTTGCTTATAGAAATCCCTTTGGCTTAGAGCTAAAAGATGAATAGAAGTCAACTCAGCAGACTCCGTACACATGTTCAATTTCTGTTTTCAGATAAACATAGAAAAGCTTTAGTGCAGACATTTTTCTAACAATAGCAGAAATGTAATAGATTTACCCCATGTGTGAGGTTTGTTAAAGATCTGACTCATCATTCATATTCTTGAGATTACAAATTAAAATATATCAGTAGAAATTGTTGTATCTATGTGAGTAAAAAATATAAAACCATTAAAATGTATGTGCAATATTTAGTAGTATAGAAAAATATTCACAATTGGGGGGGTAGGGGAGGTTACAATGGTGTAAAATGAAATACAATTTAAAAATGTATATACTATAGCTTAGGAAAAAGCAGGAGTTACATTAAAATATGAGTATTGGTTATAGGATGGGACTACAGGAGACTTGTTTTCTCCTTTGAAATCTGTTTTTTTTTGAAATTTTCTACAATGTAAATGTATCACTTAAACAAAAGAATAAAGAAATATAAAATATTAAATAGGATATATTGACCTTGAATATTCTCTTATTCTAGATTCTGTGAAAGGAAAAATTAAAGTTAATGGTAAAGAGGAGAAAGGAGGTAAGGAATTGGCTTCATTGTCTTGGCTTTGTTTACCTGATATTATGGAAATAGAGTGAGGAATATCTTTGCTGCTAAACACTGTTTAGGAAGAAGTATACCCTGGCTGCTATCAAAAACTTTCAAGTGTTGTGTCCTTATTCTATTTGCTTTATAGTGAAATATGAACTTGTACTAGTTTTCTGAGTGTCAAACTTTGGGGGTGGTGGAGACCTGGGTCAGATCAGGGAGTAGAGAGTAACAAGGTAGCGCCCTATCTAATTAATGGGTAAGAAACACATGTTTTGTTTATGGGAGTTTCCCTAACTATTTGAATTCTATTATTCATTAACATTCTTTCCATATATTTTATGTCTTTTGGATTGTGCATGTATCTCTCTCTCTCTCTTTTTCTTTTTTGGCTGGGCCATTGCATAGTGAAACAAAATGATAAGATTATTGATGAAGTAAATGTTTTTGGATGACATTAACTTTAGGTTGGGTAATACCTAGAGCATTTGGAGTAAACCCAAAATGTCACTGAATTCCTCAATTCTCTTTTTGGTGTAGTAGTCCCTTGGCCCTTGTGAACCTTCATATCCTGGTTTCAACTATCTGAGAGTAATCCAAATTTCCCTACCAAATAAATGATTGTAATTTGAAGTGTAGGCTGAATTTTAGGAGTGTTTAATTTACTCGGGGATTTAGAAGATTGTGTGCTAAAAATGAGCAACAAAACTACATTGAAATATAGATATGGTTGACTTAGTGGTTCACAGTTTGTGAATTAAACTCAAAGAACTTTAATCTGTCTTCTTTTGGGAGGTGTCAGTTTTTCAAAACAAGTCATTTAAACCCTGTGTCACCATACATAAGGAGCTATGGAAGCAAAAAAATAGTGATAGAAGTTTATAAAAGTACACTACAGTTAAGGTTTTTTTTTTTTTAATTTTTAATTAATTAATTAATTTATTTTTGGCTGCGTTGAGTCCCCGTTTCTGCGCGAGGGCTTTCTCCAGTTGAGGCGAGCAGGGGCCGCTCTTCATCGCGGTGCACGGGCCTCTCACTATCGTGGCCTCTCTTGTTGTGGAGCACAGGCTCCAGACGCGCAGGCTCAGTAATTGTGGCTCACAGCCCCAGTTGCTTCGCGGCATGTGGGATCCTCCCAGACCAGGGTTCGAACCCGTGTCCCCTGCATTGGCAGGCAGACTCTCAACCACTGCGTCACCAGGGAAGCCCTACAGTTTAGGTCTTAATGACCTAGTTGTAGACATTAAAACCAGATCCTTCATTATTGTATTAAATATGGTTTTTTTTTTCTTTTTGCCTCAAGGATGTCCAGTATTGGATTTGATTCCAGTTAGTTCTATTGAGATCACATCTCCCAATTATCCTAACATTTATCCTAACATGCTGAACTGCACTTGGACTTTTTATTCTATGTCAGGAAATAAAATGAAGGCAGTGATTAAAGGCTTTAAAACAGAAGAATCTTGGAACTGTGAATGGGATTACTTCAATATTTATGACGGACCAGATCAGCAATCAAGATTACTTGGTAAACTGAACTTTCTTAAATGTCCTACATTGAGTGGCATTCATATAAGCATTTATATAATCATATATATGGAAACCATGACCTACATTTGCCTTTGGAATGATATCATTTGTTGTCAGTGATTTTTCCATCAGATCCTTCAGCAGAATCCTGAGTATTATTATTTTTTTTTTTAATGTACATCAATTTTCTTCATGTCATGCTTATTTATGTGATGTGCTTGTGTTCTCTTTCTTACTCTTCTATTTTCTCTCTATTCTTGCTTTACTTATTTATTTATTTATTTATTTATGGCTGTGTTGGATCTTCGTTTCTGTGCGAGGGCTTTCTCCAGTTGCGGCGAGCGGGGGCCATTCTTCATCGCGGCGCGCGGGCCTCTCACTATCGCGGCCTCTCTTGTTGCGGAGCACAGGCTCCAGACGCGCAGGCTCAGTAATTGTGGCTCATGGGGCCTAGTCGCTCCGCGGCATGTGGGATCTTCCCAGACCAGGGCTCGAACCCGTGTCCCCTGCATTAGCAGGCAGATTCTCAACCACTGCGCCACCAGGGAAGCCCCTGAGTATTATTGAACACAATGGGATGAGCATGAGACCGTACTCACTGGATCTTGACCTTTAATTCCAGCTCTTTTTGATTTCATCCAGTGATTCCTATCTCATTTTACCATTAGGGAGCACACTAATTTTGTTTTTCTCAGGAGGTCATATGTTTTAAGAGGTTTTATTTCCTAAACTGCATTTTTTGGTAACTTTTTGAAATTTGTTTACTCAGATTTCATCCTCACAGTAAAGGTGGTTCTCTTTAGGCCCAGGGTAAATTATTAAAAGGTAAAGGTCAATTATCTTGAATAATCTTTGGAGGTTTATTGACCACATGGTGTCTACCATGTTTGGATGTCAGGCAATATCCTGTTCTATGATTGACACATAGAGGGAACTTTTCCAAAGGTTTTGTAATTCAATATTGTATCACCTTCTCCAATCTCCAACCAGTTCTGCCAATCAGGACACCTTTACAATCCACCTATCACAAAGGGCAAGAGGAGAGGTTTATTTTTATTTTTTAAAATTTTTATAAATTTATTTATTTTATTTTTGGCTGTGTTGGGTCTTCGTTGCTCTGCGGGGGCTTTTCTCTAGTTGCAGCGAGCAGGGCTACTCCTTGTTGTGGTGCACGGGCTTCTCACTGCGGTGGCTTCTCCCGTTGAGGAGCACGGGCTCTAGGCGCACGAGCTTCAGTAGTTATGGCATGCGGGCTCAGTAGTTGTGGCTCATGGGCTCTAGGGTGCAGGCTCAGTAGTTGTGGCGCATGGGCTTAGTTGCTCTGGGGCATGTGGGATCTTCCCGGACCAGGGTTCAAACCCGTGTCCTCTGCATTGGCAGGCGGACTCTTAACCACTGCGCCACCAGGGAAGCCCCAAGAGGAGAGTTTTGATGCTATCTTTTTCCAGGGGCCTTAACCATTCCTATGATATTCTAGGATTTGTAACACCAGTAAGTTCAGCAATGTGCTTTGAAATTCCAAAGTTATCTAAATTTTTTCTTATCAACGAGTTTGGTTCCTGCCAAGGATTCTAAAGCAATTGAGAGTATGGAGGCGGAGGAGATACAAAATATCAAGCTATCAGTTCTCCATAAGATTAATATGAGGTGTCTATAGCATCCAACCCTACAACCCTAACTCTTGTGAATGCTTTTCAACCAGAGACCCTTGGAACATACCTGGAGTTGAACAAGTTAGATTTATTACTCATTGTGGAGAGGGAAAACACATATCCTGGAAAACCATGGGTTGTTAAAAGGGTGGTAGAGAGAACCTATTACAGTATTTAGGCTTTGGTCAGGTAATTTTGGAGAAGGTCTAGAGAAGTGGACTTTGCTCTAGATTGCTTGCAGGAAGTGGGGCAACTTTATGATTGGGTATCTCAATCATAGGGAGCCCTGACTAGAGTAAGGATAAAACTGTAATTGGTAAAGAAGTAGCAAGCTCTATTTCAGCCATGAGAGGTCAATGTTTGGTATTTTTGTTGGTTACAGATGACCTTGTTTTTGTCTCATTTTATCATAGATTCAGAGTCTTGTCTGATGTTGATGTCCTGTGAGATTGTTTATGTCCAACAGGAGAACACAGTCCAGCTGTGAGCGTTGGACCAGTTCCTGGATGTCAGGGCTGTGTTTCTCTTTCTCACTCTTTAGTATTCCTCAACCTGACAACATTATTCCTCTTTAAAAGTTCTGATTAATCAAAAATTCATGGGTGTCGAAAGATTACAAATGAGACAACTAATATTTCTATAATTAGCTTATACAATTCTATATAAAAGTGAGGACACTACCATTAGTTTGCTAGCTTATACAGTTTTATTTCATATACTTTTATGTCCTTACATAGTTTTAGTTCAGTGAAATATGCAATTTCTATAAGCATTGTTAAACTGTTGAACACTGAGCCCCATTGCTACTCTCCTAGCTAGTTAGAAGGGCTAGCCCATATGTGGAACCACATTGTCTATATTGTCTTAGTTATCTTTTCTTACTAAATCTTTTTGCTCACCTAAATAGAATTTATCAGCTTTTAGCTAGTTTTTAATTATTTCTGTGAATGTAAATGGAGTGGTACACAGCATCCAAGTTGTCTTCATTGCAATGCTTTTATAATATTTTAATGAAAAGAACTTAGCAAAATTAAGGTTCATCTGGTCTTCCTTCTTCCATTTACCCCATGAAGGTAAGACATCAGTAACTAGTAAACACCATATTAAATGTACAGGTTAAATTCATCATGACAGCATTTTCTAATGTGATAGGCACCTTGAAGAAACAATGGTAAACAATTCAGAAATGATCACTGCCACCTTCTTTTGGGAAGACAGATGATAAAGAAGAAGAAAACTAGTAACAGTATTTAACAATAAATAATAATCAAATAATTATTGATTGTCAACGTAATCTGAAGGAATTAAGTTGCAGCAGAAGTATGGAATAATAGTGGGTAGACAGTTGCTTTAGTTAAGATGGTCACAGAAGATCCAAAGAATGAAAAGGAAACAGCCAGGCAAGGCCAGAATAGCAGGTGCAAAGGTGTCTAGTACCTATCTGACCTTACCTCCTACCATTCTCCCTCTCCTTCACCTAAAACCAGGCACACTGGCTTCTTTACTCTTCCTCAGACTAACCAAGCATATTCCTGCTTGGCCCCAAGGTGACTTCAAGGTTCACTTCCTCAGTTCATTCAGGTGTCTGTTCAAATGTTACCTAATCTAAGGCCTCTTCTATCACACAATCTAAATAACCCTCCTCCACTTTTCCTTCTTGGCATTTATCATGACCTGTCAGTGTATATATCAATATTTATTTGTTTAGAATCTGTTTCCCTCCACCAGAATGAAAATTTCCTGAGAGCAGGACTTAGTCTCTTGTTCACTGCTGTATCTCCAGTGTCTAGAGCACTCCGAACACTTAGTAAATATTTGATGAAAAAATAAGTGAGAAAATGGCCTTGCAGGTGGGAAGAGCTTGGTAACCTGGGAAACTCTCAGAGGTCAGAGTGGCTGGAGATTGAGTGAGGACAGACTGGAATGAGGTGAGGTTGTAGAAGATGGAGGCTTTGCCTAGTTGTGCAGCTCAGGTTATCGTAAGGAGTTTGGATTTTATGCCAATCCAATGGGAGGTCATTAAAGGTTTTTGACAGGGGAGTAAGTTGAGGGCTGCTATGACTGCCATGTTGGGAGTGGATTTTAGGGTGACAGGATGAATTATGTCTGCAGCTATGAGGCTATCATGGTAATCTAGACCTACACTGTCTAATCCATGTTGTCATTTAAATTCAAATTAGTTAAAATGAAATGAAATGTGGTATTAGCCATACTGCAAGTGCTCAATTGCTACATGTAGTGAGTGATTACCATACTGGACAGCACTCATATTAAACTTTACATCATTGCAGAATGTCCTGTTAGTAGTGTTTTAGGTAATAGATAATGTTGCCTTGAAAGCAGATGGCAACAAAGGAGTACAAGTGACGTGGACAGATCTGGAGATAGAACTGATAGGATTTCTTGATGGATTGAATGTGGAATTAAATCTGCAGATCAAGGATGGCTCCTAAGTTATGGTATGAGGGTTTTGGAGGTGGTGGCATTTACAGAGATGGGAAATACTAGAGGGAGAAATAGATTTGTGGGGAGAAATCTATCCATGTTAAATTTTCAATGCCATGATACGTCTAGGTTGAGTTAGCAATAGGGAGCTAGAAGTAGAACTCTTAAAGTTTGGGCTTGAGATATGAATTTGAGAGTTGTCAGCTTCTTATAAATTTCCTTAAGTTATTCATTCTCTGACTTCATCAGTTTCCTCTATCATTCTCATCAGTTTCAAACACATTCTAGTATTACCCATAATTCAAAACAAAACAGAACAAGAAATTTAGCTGTTGCCCCATTTCTCTGCTTCTCCTGACAGCAAAATCTCTCACTTTCTTAGAGGGTGATGGATATAGAAAGATTATGGGATTAATGGCGAGAAGGTCATGGAGAGAGCAAACAATTACAGCAGGGAAATACTCACGGATTAGGATAGACAGGAAGTAGTGATTTAGAAAGTAGGATGTTTGAAATCAAAATTTCAGAAGTCTCAAATGATTACAGAATTTCAGAGCAGTGTTGGTAAAGAATGATAAGATAAAAGAAATAAGTTCCCTTGTGTGGTCAAATTTAGGGTTAGCACTGAGTTGGCATTCACTAGCTCAGTCTTACAAATCTTCATAGTCAACATCCAGTCTGGCTGTTGCTCCTGCCATATTGGCTATTAAATATCATCCTTGGTCAAGCAACAATTTTAAGGAACATTAACAAACTGGAACACATCCACAGAACATAATGACCAGGATGCTGAAGGGTGTGGACACCTGGGCATGTTTATCTTGGAGAAGAGAGAAGACAGAAGGATCATAATTTCTTCCCATCAAATATTTATGGAATTCTCACAGAGACTCTCGGGCCAGGTATGAAACTTGTTCTGCCTAGTAACATCTAATAGTTATTGAATGTTTACCATTATTCAGGCATAGTCTTAAGAAATTTTAACTCTTAATCTTCTTAATAGTCATATGGAGGTAGGTTACATTATCCTCATTTTAAATATAAGGAAACACAAATATATTGAGTAACTTGCCTCCAGTGACATAACTAGTAAGTAGAGAAAGTTGGATTAAAGCCCGAGCACTCTGATTCAAACACTTATATCCTTGGCCACTCCACTAACCATGTGGCCATCATTACACTGATGCCTTTTGATTCAACATGAGCAAGAACTGTCAAGCAATTAGAACTGTTGAAAAAGAGAAAATGCTCATAAGTTCCATGTAATATCTTCAAATCCAGGTTTCATATGTCCAAGGGTATTTTAGAAGGAACTCCATGTTAGGGGCTTCCCTGGTGGCACAGTGGTTAAGAATCCGCCTGCCAATGCAGGGGACACGGGTTCAATCCCTGGTCCGGGGCAGATCCCACATGCCGCAGAGCAACTAAGCCCGTGTACCACAGCTACTGAGCCTGCACTCTAGAGCCCGTGAGCCACAACTACTGAAGCCTGCACGCCACAACTACTGAAAAACACGCGCCTAGATCCTGTGCTCCACAACAAGAGAAGCCATCGCAATGAGAAGCCCACTCGCCGCAACTAGAGAAAGCCTGCATGCAGCAACGAAGACCCAATGCAGCCAAAAATAAATAAATTTTTAAAAAATTAAAAAAAGGAACTCTGCATTATATGAAAGATTGAACTAAATTATCACTAAGATTCTATATTTAACCTAGTTCCTTACTTCTCATTCAGCCACCCATCTTAAACCTACACATTTTGTAAATGTGTTATCTGTATTTCTATCTAAGCCATTAATAGAAATACTGTACTTGGCAGAACCAAGGATAGAACCATTTTCATACCATTAAGACCTTCCCTTCAGGTTAACATTGTATGGTTATTTAATCAGCTGTGAAACTTCCTAGTCATATAATTATCCACTTACATTTTGTATCTGTTCACAGGGACATCATAAGGTACTCTATTAAGTGCTTCACTGAAATCAAGATTCATTAAGTTTATCTTATTCTCCCTAGCCACCATCTAATTAACTCTTTCTAAAAATTAAATTAGGTTAATTTAATATGGCATGTAAAGGATCACATGCTTGTTGCTTGTGACCACTGATTCCTTCTTCAAGTGTTCAAAACCCATCTGTCTAATAATTTGCTGTAAAATTTTGCTGAGGTTTATTTTTATTTAACAAACACTTATAATGCTTCATAAATACAACTTCATATAATTCCATGTGAGTATTTTTTCAATATCCATTATACAGATGAGAAAATTGAGGCAGAGAGATAGGTTAAATAACTTGCCTAGGGCTACATAGCTAATAAATGGCAGAACTAGCCCAAACCAGCAGTTTGGCTATAGAATCTGAGCCTGTAAGGACTAAGCTACACTACTTCACTGATACAAGACTTTGGAAATCCTCTAGCCTCTTTGTTTTTCTCTGTCTCCTACCCATCCCCCTCTGCCAACCCCCAATCTCCTTTTTGAAAAACACAGTAACATTTTCCCATTTCCATTATTTTAAAACTTCCAGAGTGTTAGTTGACTCTATGCAGAATGCCTTTACTTGACATGGTGCATCCCAAAAGTTCCCCATCACATCCAATTCACCAAACAGATTCTCTGAGCATAAGAATGATGTAGAGATTAACTGTTGTACTATTCCCCATCTTTCTCAGATTTCTGAGATAACATTATCTTTAAGACAAATCAGTAGTGTATCATTGTTTTATTTTGAGAGAATTTAAGTTACAGCCTGTACAGATAAATTACAGCAAATGGCCTGTCACTATCAGGACCATCTTTGTGACAACTTTTGTGTTTCTGAATTAGGAAAGGATCATCATTAGTCTGTATTTGGGCAGCCTGTGAGTCTTAGTCAGTTTTGGCTACGATAACAAAAATGCCATAGTTTGGGTAGCTTAAATAACAAACATTTATTTCTCACAGTTCTGAAGACTAGAAGTCCAAGATTGGTGTCTGGTGAGGGCTTGCTTCCTGGTTCATAGCCGTCTTCTTGCTATATCCTCACATGGCAAAAAAAAAGTTGGGGAGGGGAGCTAGAGAGCTCTGGGGTCTCTTTTATAAGGGTTTATAAGGCTCCACCCTCATGACCAAATCACCTCCCAAAGGCCTCACCTACTACCATCACATTGGGGATTAGGATTTCTACATATGAACTTTGGGAGTATGCAAACTTTTGGTCCATAGTGCTGTTCCATTACTTCTATTTCTCTGTCCATTTATCTTCATCGAAATGCCTCTTTACCTGTCCTTATGATCAAAGATTGCCATATAATTGTATATCATTTCCATATCAATTGCTAGCCCAGTCTTTTCCCTTTATCTTTTAAAATCTATACCCTTTTATCGTTTCAATCAAATCATGAATTTCATCCCACAAATCTTGATCTTACATTATTGATAATCATTCCTTTGTCAAGATTTGTTTGGAATTTGATGTCCCCTCTCTCTCTTCTCCCTCTTTTACCTATGTAACTACACAGGAAAAGTATTCTAATTATCGAGTATATCTCGCATTGCAGCTCATTTATGTGGCTCCAAGAAAGAATTTGTCTTGATATCCAGTGGTGCTTACCTAACTGTGAATTTTAAGACTGATGAATCTGTGGGAGAAAGAGGTTTTAAACTTATTTTGGAAGATATGACTCAGAAGCAATCACAGGAAAGCAATATTGGGATCCAACTGCCTATTAATGGTAAGAAATTGTTTTAAAACATTTATTAAAGCAGGTACCATACATGCCTGAAAGTAGAACCTGGGGCCCACTGATTTAGGAGTCACTGGTAGTCAGTCACCTTGCTCTAATACTAAAAATAGGATGACTTCATTTCCAACCATTCCTTAAGGCATGAGAATTTGGTGGTTCAGGTAGATCATGTGAGCTAATAAAGTTAATTGGGGTGAGTATGTGTCTACATGTGTGTATGTTATTTTTATTTAAGAAATAATGATAAACATAAAAGTCAGTCAGTTGCTATTTAAAAGATCCACTGGGGCCATTCCAGCTGAAACAGGGGTAGAGTTCAGTGTGTTTCCATGTCTCTGTTAACATATCTTTCATTAAGTAACCACCTCCCCACCACCATGAAGAGCCCTCAAAAGGAATATTTTAGCTGAACCTATACTATCTTCTCTGCATAAAATAGAAACAAATGTGCTGATTTTTATCTACTTATCCTATCTAATTTTAAGCTAGAATTCTATTAGTTGTGCTTAAGACTAAAAAGCCTAATGAATCTATTATTAGGAGATTTTCTTGATTGGAGTGTAATTGCAGGAAGAATTTAATCCACGTGAACGCAAAGTTCTTTTTGATGTCGGTCTATCTTTCCTAGGGTAGTGGAACGAATGGGCTCTCCTAAGAGTCCTGGATGTGAGCTGTAGACTACTGAACCACATCATTCTATAGGTGTGATTTTTAATTGTTAAAGGGATGCTCGCCTAACTGACCCTTCTTCTGTGTCCATTGCTTTTGTCTTTCATCACTATATCTCTAAACTGACCCTTTATTCTCAAAGTAAAAATATTTAGCCTCATTTCTTTTTTAAAGTATTTTAAAGCAAGTTGAATACTAATAAAATATTGCTGTTATACATGTGTACAAACAGCCCAAAAGTCTGAGTTACCACATATAATGTGGATTACAAATGCAATAAAAAACATGCAGTAATGCAGTAAACCTCAATGCACTAAAAACATGTTTGAGTAAATACCTTTTGTGGGTTTTTTCTCCCTAAAATCTAGGATAATCTTAATTCTGAAGAGTCTACATATTTTTTAGGCATATGTATTTAAAAGGAAGAGGGAATCCATGTGTTATACATATCTGAAAAGAAATTAGAAATGAGTTTTGACATAAGTATTGAATAAACACAAATCCACTATGCTAGAAACTTTTTGTTTTAAATAGATTTCTAGTGTAAAAAAAAAATCTCAAGTAAAGAATTCACAAGTGATCATATCTTATCATTCTGAAATTATATGGCTATGGAGATGCTTAATTTTCTTTATATTTAAGTCTCTTGTTATTCCCTGGTAAATTTCTTTATAAATCTGAGAATGGAGTAAACACATTGGTAGAAATTTCCCCTATGCTTTTCCTTTATATAAACATTTTATTTTGAATACATGTAGCATAAAGTATTTTGATGTGTCTAGATATGTTATACTGGGATAACACAAATGATGCCACAGAAAGAACAATATCCAGTAATTTCATGACTAAGTGCAATACTTTTATTTTTTTTAAAAATTGGTTTGTGTTCTGATTCATCTAAAGATGTATATATTAATGCTTTAGTTAACTATTGATTTTTACTCATTTAAAAGCAATGGAAGAAAAGATGAGTCTCATCTCTTGCAAAGAATCCTCTTTTTGAACCTACAAAAGAAATAAATGCCTCCATTCTGAGATTTTAATAGACTTTCACAAGTATTGCTATCTGATGTTTTGTTGTTACTTTTCTAAGGGCTAACAGTAGAAAACAATACCAGAAGACAGCCAGCCCAAGATAAATGTGGAATTCCTGTTGTTGACCCATTTCTCATGGAAGGATCTGAGAGGAATACAAACGTGTTGCCAGCGAAGCTTGGGAAGCCCAGGGTGGTTGGTGGCCATGCCGCCCCTGCGATGTCGTGGCCCTGGCTGGTCAGTCTGCAGTACCAAGGACAGCATTACTGTGGAGGTGCTCTGATTGGGAGACAGTGGGTCCTGACAGCGGCACACTGCAACTTCAGGTGTGTGCCCAAGTGGTGCAGGGTTGGGGAGAGCAGGGCGGTGAGGAGCTATTTGAGGGTCCACAGTGGGTGCACTCCTTCTGCTATCCCCATGTCACAAGAAACATTAAGCATCAGCTCCCACGGATACAGTCCCCATCTTGCAAATGAATGAACGTGTTAGGTTGATGAAACTTTCTGTGCTTCACTAATACACTTACTACTAATAGGTTTAATTTTAAAAGCAGCTTCCTGCTTCTAGGTATAATTTAATTAATAAGTAACTAACAACACCCCCCCATCCATAAAAATGAAGGTAATGATGTCTCAACATTTTTGCATCAGTCTCTCAGCATGGTGCCCAGAGCCGAGGGGTTGCTCAAATGTGGCTTCCTTTCCTCCTTGCTCTCCTCTACGGACTGTCTGATGATCATACCCAGTCCTGAAATAAATGTGTAAAGTTTCAAAGAATTTTAAGTAATGTCCTTTAAAGGAACATTTTTTTTTCTTTGACTTTATCTGAATCTTGGTCTCAATGTAATATGGAAATATCTGAAAACTCCTTCCTCAAAGGAGTCTTAGCTTGACGTTTTTAATATTATCTCCCAGAAGTAGTGAGACAGTTGACATTGTCATACAATGTCCCATAGCTGAATGAGTAGATATGACATTTTCAGGGTCTCTAAAATTGGCTTTATAATGAAAGCATCTGCTCAAATAACATGGTGAGCAGGAAGCTTCAATGAACCAAAAACTCAATTTCTTTAGCATTCCCCAACTCTTACTTTTGATATAGCTAAATCACAAGAAGGCATCCTTATTAAGGCAGTTTTCAGTCTTTCATGTGCTTAAACTTACCTGGGGAGTTTGCTATAAACGGAATCTTAGAATATTAATCCTGAATTTTGATTTGCTGAGTTATGTCTGGGATTCTGCATTATTAATACACAAGCCAGATTTAATGCATGTGGTCCCTAGACATTTCTTTGAGAAACATCGTATTAGGGAGTAGAGTAACTATAACTTTCAGGATAGTTTCAGTGACCATCACATAAGTACATCATATAATGCATAATGATTATAATACATAAAATCATTATCTTGAGGCATCATGAATCTTGTCAAAAAAAATTGTACTAAATCATTCTATTTGATGTTATAAAGGCAAGAAAGTAGATACTTTAAAAATTTTCTCAAGGATTGAATTAATGAGAAACTCCCATTTTCTAAGAATTCAGGATAATAAGGATATTAATGTGGATTGAAAATTTTACAGAAAGTTTTGGGTACTAGATTTTGGCAATAATATAATTGGAGTATAGAAGCAAAAAAAATGTTAAAGAATACATTTTTAGTAATTCTGAAAAGTGATAGCCTCATTAAAAGTGGTATCTATTTCCTCACTCCCTTTTCTTATGACAAGTACTGTCACAGACAACCTGGTAATAGGAAGAAGTTACCTGTGGAATATAGGAAATAGAGATTTGATACCAGTGAAAGCTGTATACCCTCACCCCAGCTTCACACAATTTCCTCCCAATGATGATCTATGCTTGTTGCATCTGGAAAACCCTGTTGAACTAGGTCAGTATGGATAACTCTTTTCCATATTTTGAACCTTTTATCTTCCATCTTGCTTAGAAGTGCTGTATGTACTTTTGAAGTTAAATAATTATTTTAAAATTTCCTTACATTCTAAGATGCTTTCTCTAAAAGCTGAAGTATCTGCATAAACATTTTGCTGTTATGTGTATTTAATTGACAGAGGTCTAGAGAAGATTTCAGAGAAGTATGTTTTTAACTTTGTCCTATATATTCTCCTGAGACTCTTTATGTTCTATGAGGTTATCCCAAATACTTAGAACATCAGTTTGAACCACCAGATGTTTAATTTTCTGTGCCTTCATAACTTAGTAAAATCTTGGTTTTTAAAAAAAGTTACTTAAGCCAAAGCTAAGTGAAAGTGAGGCATTGTTAATCCTGGCTCTGTCACGAAGTAGCCATGTGATCTTGGGCATGTTATGTAACTTCTGTGACCTTAGCTTTATTCTTTGTAGAAAGGGAATGGCAGTAACCCACCTACCTACTTAGCACAGGTGAGCATTCAGTGGGAAGGTGTATTGGGGGGGATGTAACTAAGATCTGTGGATAGTCCCCACTTTCACACCCAAGCCTTTCCATGGCATCACAGGGTTCTGGGACAGTTTTCTTCCTTTGCTCCAATTCTCTCCTCTGTTTCTGCCTATAGACCTCCCTTTTTATGTCTTTTTGGTGCATCCATCCTACAAACCCCCAATCATGGTTCAGTCTACCATTTGCTTTTTTTTTTTTTTTTAATAAATTTATTTATTTATTTATTTTTGGCTGTGTTGGGTCTTCGTTTCTGTGCGAGGGCTTTCTCTAGTTGTGGCAAGCGGGGGCCACTCTTCATCGCAGTGCGTGGGCCTCTCACCATCGCGGCCTCTCTTGTTGCGGAGCACAGGCTCCAGACACGCAGGCTCAGTAGCTGTGGCTCACGGGCCCAGTTGCTCCGCGGCATGTGGGATCTTCCCAGACCAGGGCTCGAACCCGTGTCCCCTGCATTAGCAGGCAGATTCTCAACCACTGCGCCACCAGGGAAGCCCCTACCATTTGCTTTTTATACTTTTAAAACTGAGTCAGTGAGAGCATTTAGAACAGTGCTTCTTAACCTTGACTATGCATTATCATCCTCTGAGTTGCTTTAAAAACAAAACAAACAAAACTATCAGCCCAGATGCATTTTGGAACAGTTAATTACAATCTCAGGATTGGAGCTCTGACATCAGTATTTTTTCTCTTTATCCTGCTTCTTAAATGTATTTTTAGTTAAACTTTCAATGCTGAGATAATTGTAGATTCACATGCAATTATAGGGAATAATACAGAGAAACCAAAGTACTTTTTAACCTGGTTTTCACGAATGGTAACATCTTGCAGGATTTGACATTGATACAGTTGAGATACAGAACACTTTTGTCACCATAAGGATCATTACTGTTGCCCCTTTATAGCCACACCCGTTTCCTTCCTCCCCATTCCACCCTCCCCACCCAGACTTCTGTCAACCACAAATCTGTTCTGTTTCTATAATTTTGTCAATTCAAGAGTGTTACATAAATGGAATTATATAATATGTAACCTTTTGGGATTGACTTTTTTCCGCTGGGCATAACATCCTGGAGCTTCATTTATGTGGTTGCATGTATCAGTAGTGCATTCCTTTTAATAGCTGAGTAGTGTTCACAGTATGAATGTTTAACCACTCATAACGTTTAACCATTCATTTGTTGAAGAATATCTGGGTGGTTTCTAGCTTTTAGATGTTACAAATAAAGCTCCCACAAACATTCGTGTAAAGATTGTTTCCTTTTTTTAATTTAAATAATGCTGGATTGACTATCCTTATGTGTACATTTTTCCAGGTCTATGATTGCCTTAAGATAAATTTCTCGGAAGCAGAAATGCTGGATTTAGGGCATAACTGTTTTCAAGACTCTTGACATATTTCTAAGTTATAAACACAGCTGGATGTGGAGTACAAATCAATACATCCCCCTCCTCCATCCTGCCAAATGATGCAATCTGGCAATATCTGTCAAGTTTTAAAGTGTGTGCCTTGTGGTCCAGCAACTCAGTCATCCAGGAATACTGGCACAAATGCACAGATGCATGATCTGGGAAACTTGATGCAGCTTATAAGGGAAAAAATTAAAAGTCTAAATGTTTGCCAATGGGATTTAATAAATCGAGGTACATTCATTATCTGAACACTGTATGCTATTAAAAAGAATGATGTAGTAATGATGCCATGTAAATGGCATGATCATAATCTAGTAAATGAAGAATATCAGAATAAGAAAAATGGCTGATTAAAAAAATATGTTGTTAGTAGGAAAATGTTATTTAGCTCAAGGAAATTTGGGAGAAGATACGATAGAGCAATGTTTATCTGTGAAGGCAGAATAACATAAGATTTGGCACACACGTAGAGAGATGAGTAGGAAAAGAATAGACAAGTTACAAACAGTTTTATTTAATTTTATTAAGAGATAGCAGTAAAAATAAAGAACATATAATTGAAATAAATGGCCTATGATAGCAGATATGCTGACGCATTTAAGTATGTAAAAATCTGGATGAAAATGAAGTTAAACAGCCTGGGAAAAAGGGAAAACAAACACAAGAGCACTGCATCAGTGTGTGTGTGTGAGTGTGTGTGTGTGTGTGTGTGTGTGGCATATATACACACAGACACACAAACCCAGAATATTTATATATACACAGATTTTGGTGATAAGAAAAAATGTAAATGTTTAAATGTATAATGTATCAATATATTTTATAATAACCTGTGAAGATAAAATTAGATATAAAAATACTTATTAGCTGTAAAAATACTTTAACAGTTAAATTGCTACGTGTTTTTCCCCGTTCTTCATGTAACATAGTTGAAAAAAGAAGACAATTATAGGGACCTCCCTGGTGGTCCAGTGGTAAAGAATCCGCCTTACAATGCAGGGGACATGGGTTCAATCCCTGGTCGGGGAACTAAGATCCCACATGCCGCAGGGCAACTAAGCCCGCGTGCCCCAACTACTGAGCTCGCGTGCCTCAACTAGAGAGCCTGCGTGCCACAAACTACAGAGCCCATGCGCCCTGGAAACCGAGACAACCCGCACGCCACAACAAAGAGCCCACGTGCCGCAACTAAGACCCAACACAGCCAAAAATAAATAAAATAAATAAATAATAAATAAAAATCTTAAAAAAAAAAAAGAAGACAATTATATTCTTCTCCACTCTCATCTCAAACTCAACAAGGTGATGTCCTGAAGGCACATAGGCAAAAAGACAGATGCACTTTAAAAAATGGTTATGGATGAGAAGCCCCAAATTTCAGTGTAGGGCATGTGCTTCTGTTTTCCTAGGAGGATATGGAAATACCTGGAGCAAAGTGGTAACATGTATATTGGGATGATCCCCTCTGAGTAAATAATAGGTGGAATCTTCTGGAAGACTTATTTATTAAATTACAGGGTTAGAAAGGGTACTGTTAGGTCAAAGTAGGTATTTCTAGAACCATCACTGAAGAGCAAACAGTATAGACAATGTTAATATGAATCTTATGGACTAACTGATATTTGCGTTTTTCTTTCTCATCCTTTTAATTAGGAAAGTTTGTATCTCCAATCTGTTTGCCAGGGAAAGATGATAAAATAAATTTACTTTCCAAATGTATGACTGCTGGATGGGGAATAACTGAACCTCATCGTGAGTATATTTTATTACCTCTTCTAAGATTAGAATCCAAACAAATATATGTGAAGTCTGAGTATACTGTTTACTCATTTTCAATTTTTCTGTATTTTTAATAGGAATGATAGTGGAAAAATTTTTTTCATAATGGACCTAAAGGTGACTGGTTGGGTTTTAGGCCATCATATTCATTAATACAAGTTCATTGATACTTTTAAAAACTGTGTTGGTAAATATCTAGTGATGTTATTACCTAATAAATATTTGTGTGTTTCACTTATATGTATTTACTCCCAACTGCACTGAGTGCACACACTCACACACACATAATTGTTTTCACAACAGTGTAGATGTTGCTATTGTGAAAACCCATACTTGAAGATATATGAGCCTCTTCTTAAAGCTGTGAGGCATTTTTCTGAAATGATAGGCTGGTGTAAAAGGTAAATGGGTAGATATGATATCACTTATATGTGGACTCTAAAATATGACACAAATGAACTTATTTATGAAACAGAAACAGACTCACAGACAGAGAGAACAGACTTGTGGTTGCCAAGGGGGAGGGGGGACAGGGGAGGGTTGGAGTGGGAGTTGGGATTAGCAGATGCAAACTATTATATGTAGAATGGATAGACAACAAGGTCCTGTTGTGTAGCACAGGGAACTATATTCAATATCCTGTAATAAACCATAATGGAAAAGAATATGAAAACAATATACATATGTAATAACTGAATCACTCAACTATACTTCAATTAAAAAAAAAGGTAAATGGCTAGAAAGATTATGTGCAGATATACTAGTCCATGTAAAGATCAAACCCATGACTCTGGTCTCACATACACCCTATTCTGCAAATGAATTAACTACTTACAAATATCCAATAAACTAAAGAGTTATTTAGAAAATGCAATTTCAGTTGTCAGCTTCCAGTCAGTGTCAGCACTTAACCAGAATGTCTGCTCAGCAGAAGTCAAATAAAAAGAATGAGAATGTCGTGAAACCAGTAAATTATAGACTTAATATGTAAAAAATGAATTATATTGTTTGCTTTATCAACTGATTTGAGTGTAAACTTTGTCTTTGTTTCATAAAGTGATATTTTTATATCTTCTGAGGACTAAAGACAAAAGAACCCACATAAAATGTTTTTCATTGTTTCTGTTGTATAAGCCACTGTGGAGTGATTATATTAGTTTGTTAGAAGTCACCTAACAGCATCACTATAGTGCTGAGAGGGGAGAATGGGTGGGATTTAACCCTTGGAGTCTGTGTATATATAAGGCTATTTTTGTTTTATCCTTTAATATCATTTGCCTATGTGTTTTTGTTCCTTTTCCACTAGAAGATGAATTTCCTAAAACTGTGCAGCAGGCAAAGGTACCACTGATTAGTAGTACATCTTGTCGAAGCTACTGGGGACTGGATGTTAAAAACACCAATATATGCGGAGGGGCTGCTGGATCATCCTCCTGTATGGTAATGAAGGCCTGCATTGAGGAGGGCAGGAGTTTTCTTCTCAGTGTGTCTCATGAATGGGTGTTTGCTGACCATAAAAAGGTATAAATGTATGGTAGTTGTAAAATGAAAAGTGAGAGGAGTAAGTACATTGCTAAATTGATGTACTGTGATTGCTAATTTGATACTTTTGTGGATTCTATTCTCAAAAGGAATTACTTGTTCAATTGCTAGGTTGAACTATGTGAAACTGATAACTTTCAACTGTTTTTGATCCACAAAAAAATGATTTCTTGTGGTTCAACTTCATAGCTGAATTAGGTAGCTCAAACTACCTACTTCCAGTAGCACTGAAAATATAAAGATGCTTTCACGTAACTCAAAACCATCATTTAGTCATTTATATTTATTAGATGCTTGAAACTTTCTGCATGGCACAGTCTATTGTCAGCACAAAATGAATTTATGCTAAATGTTTCTTTCAGCCTCGCCTTGAAAATATAGATTTTGATCTGATTCAGAGATCTGTAACATCAGCCAACAACCTCAGTGGTTGTAGTTCCCTATGCTGTTATGAGCAGAAATCAGAGATGAGAGAGTGACTTACACACTGTTGGATCATCCCCTGCAGTTGGGGGTTAGTGTCAGCCATGAATCATGCAGCCAGGAGAATGAACTTCTCTTTTTGCTGGTTGCAGGGAGATTCTGGAGGACCACTGCAGTGTGCCCAGGATGGGCAGTACAAGCTCATCGGTATTGTGAGCTGGGGCAGCAGTAACTGCCATCCTGCCGCACCAACGGTCTTCACCAGAATTTCTGCTTATAGAGACTGGATCACATCTGTCACTGGAGGAGAAGCATGATCACTGGAAGAGCAGCATGGTGGAACTGTGTTCCTAAGTGGGAAAGGAAACACATGACCGCCTACCTGAAAAATATGTCTCTTGTCATTGCTAAAAAACTCAATGTCACTTCCCCCAACCCTTGTCATTGAGGAGCTTGGATTTGGTGTGTACATACATTCAATATTAAACATCGGTCACAGAAAGCTAATGTTGGTTCATGTCTCCTGGGAACTTACAATCTTAAATGTCATTAATTTCATGTCTAGCGTACCATGTACTGTATGTCAAATTTGAATACCATCATATATACTTTCACTATTTTTTTAATTTGGTTAACATTGGAAGATATGAAGGGAGATGTTATTCACTCCATATAATTCTTTTTATTTTAAAGATTCTTTTTTTTAAGCTTTTTAAAAAAATTTATTTACTTATTTTTGGCTGCACTGGGTCTTTGTTGCTGTGCATGGGCTTTCTCCAGTTGCGGCGAGTGGGGGCTACTCTTCATTGTGGTGCGCGGGCTTCTCATTGCGGTGGCTTCTCTTGTTGAGGAGCACAGGCTCTAGGCACACAGGCTTCAGTAGTTGTGGCACGTGGCTCAGTAGTTGTGGCTCATGGGCTCTAGGCTCAGTAGTTGTGGCGCACGGGCTTAGTTGCTCCACGGCATGTGGGATCTTCCCAGACCAGGACTCGAACTGATGTCCCCTGCATTGGCAGGCAGATTCTTTTTTTTTTTTTAACATCTTTATTGTAGTATAATTGCTTTACAATGGTGTGTTAGTTTCTGCTTTATAACAAAGTGAATCAGCTATACATATACATATATCCCCATATCCCCTCCCTCATGCGTCTCCCTCCCACCCTCCATATCCCACCCCTCTAGCTGGTCACAAAGCACTGAGCTGATCTCCCTGTGCTATGCGGCTGCTTCCCACTAGCTATCTATTTTACATTTGGTAGTGTATATATGTCCATGCCACTCTCTCACTTTGTCCCAGCTTACCCTTCCCCCTCCCCGTGTCCTCAAGTCCATTCTCTAGTAGGTCTGTGTCTTTATTCCTGTCCTGCCCCTAGGTTCTTCTGACCATCTTTTTTTTTTTTTTTAGATTCCATATATATGTGTTAGCATACAGTATTTGTTTTTCTCTTTCTGACTTCCTTCACTCTGTATGACAGACTCTAGGTCCATCCACCTCACTACAAATAACTCAATTTCATTTCTTTTTATGGCTGAGTAATATTCCATTGTATATATGTGCCACATCTTCTTTATCCATTCATCTGTCGATGGACACTTAGGTTGCTTCCATGTCCTGGCTAGTGTAAATAGAGCTGCAATGAACACTGTAGTACATGACTCTTTCCAAATTATGTTTTCCTCAGGGTATATGTCCAGTAGTGGGATTGCTGGGTTGTATGGTAGTTCTATTTGTAGTTTTTTAAGGAACCTCCATACTGTTCTCCATAGTGGCTGTATCAATTTACATTCCCACCAACAGTGCAAGAGTGTTCCCTTTTCTCCACACCCTCTCTAGCATTTATTGTTTGTAAATTTTTTGATGACGGCCATTCTGACTGGTGTGAGATGCTATCTCATTGTAGTTTTGATTTGCATTTCTCTATTGATTAATGATGTTGAGCATTCTTTCATGTATTTGTTGGCAATCTGTATATCTTCTTTGGAGAAATGTCTATTTAGGTCTTCTGCCCATTGTTGGATTGGGTTGTTTGTTTTTTGGATATTGAGCTGGCAGGCGGATTCTTAACCACTGCGCCACCAGGGAAGCCCTCACTCCATATAATTCTTAATTTTACTCACATAGAACAGTGCCCTATGCACAGTTATACAGGAATGGTCCCTGTAAGTTTCACAATTTCAGTGAGCAATTGACATTTAAGAAATTATTTATCAGGCTTATCATTTGATTTTTAAATTTTTAGATAAAATCTTAGGATATTTCACTTGTTTACAAAACATTTATCTGAACTTCAGCTGACCAATACCCTCATCTCTCTAGGCTTAGCCAAAAACTAAGGAAGGCCCCTGAGCCTGGATACTTAATGCCAAAGCCCATCACAGAGATATATAATATAGAATAAAAAAGAGTCTGAAGCAACTACTTTTTCTTACTTTCCACAAAAATTTATCATTTGGTTTCCAAAATTACAGCATTCAAAAAAGGAGGATAGTTTAACTTTTTAGGTAAGCACAATATAACCTAATCAAAGAACAACTCATAAAGAAATAAGCAAAAAATAAATACTTTTTTCTTTCTTTCTCTGATCTCCCTTTCTCTCACCCCCTTGTCCCTGCCCCTCTCTTTTTCTCTTTCTGTCTCTCCTCTCTTTTGCAAATGCTATAAAGGGAAAATATTTTGAATTTCCCAGTATTTACTAAAAACCTCTTACATGAATATTGGTCTAAACTGCTTTAATTAATTTAAATTATATTCTTTGATAGGGACTCTCAGTAAATTGAAAGATGAGATTTACAATAAGGATTCTCTAATTCTTATGTTAATTTGTTTTGTACCATGTTTACTTTGTCTCATTGAATTTCTCTCATCTTTTCAATCAGATGACATTAAGGGGGGGTTAAAGATGGGCTGTATTAAAATGTCAGGCCTGTCTAAAGCTTTCTTCTTCACAGTATGATCTGAAGGTGGTTAAGTTTGGTACTGGCACAATCTCTGACCTCCTGGGACAGTGATCTGGTGGTGATGCTGGAGGGCTCTGTCAGCAAAGGACGAGGGGTTAGCATTCCATGTACTACCTAAGGAAGCTGCCTGACTTTCATACGAGGGTCAGAGACTGCTGCTCTGTTTTCAGCTTCAGTTGGCAGTAATTTTCAAATTGTTCTGTATTTAATCTTTTCCCTATTGAATAGAACTGTGTTAGACTATTTTACTAGGTTAGACTGTTTTACTTGCCCTTTCTCTAGTTGAAAGCCAATTTAACTCAGGAGGGACATATGCTTTATTTCTTACTTTGACTGTTTCTTCTTCCCAAGAACTCTTTTTTATTCTTTCATTTCAAGGTCAAACTCTATGTGGATTAGGTTGCAATCAATTTTGTAAACTGATATAGTCTGTAAGGGTTACATAGCCAAATTTAAAAAAATTAGAGACCTAATAACCTAAGTTTTCACTCATGTGTGTATTTAAAAATGTCCTCCTTGAGCACCTACTGTGTGGCAAGTAGGGGCACCTTGAAAAAGGAAGTTTCCCTTATCTCATTCTAGTGGAGAAGAACAATATACAAAGATAATTCCAATTTCACATGCCATGGGAGCTACCAGTCTAGGAGGGAACAACCAACACTTTCTGCAAGGATGGATGGAGGTTTTGCAGGAGAAGTAATATTTGAGCTGAGTTTTAAAGCTCAAGTATTAGTTGATTTGATTTTTGTTTTATGTTTTAATGTTTTATACACCAATATCTTATGTTAAAGAAATATGTATCAAGCTGTTTTCCTATTAACAATTACACATACTCTGAATCTCTCCTGTCATTTGGAGTGTTGGAACATTTTATTGTTCATTCTTAAGCCATAAATTGCATTACTTCATTTTCTCTAACCCTCCGTCTTGTCTTTTTTTTTTTTTTTTTTAATATTTATTTACTTATTTGGCTGTGCTGGGTCTTAGTTGCGTGGCATGTGGGATCTAGTTCCCTGACCAGGGATTGAACCCAGGCCCCCGGCATTGGGAGCGCTGAGTCTTAACCACTAGGGCACCAGGGAAGTCCCAGGGGTAATTTTTTTAACTCCTTACATGATGCTAATGTGCAGTCAGGTTTGGGAACAGTGTCCTAGGAAAGTGATGCAACCATGACCACTAAACATGTACAGGAAAGTTTATAGAAACGTGAATATCAGCAAAAGCCGGAATTCCAAATGTCCACTAGAGAAGCATGGATAATCAAAATCTATATAGTATACTCACACAGCAGTAAAATATATGACATCCCACAGGCTCTTTAGGTGAATCTTAAAAGCAATGCAGACTTTAAAAAGCAAATTTCAGAAGAGTAGGTACCCTATAAAGCTCAGAAACAGGCAAAATTAAACTGCTTAGGCTTCATATATGGTTGAAAAAAATGCCAGGGAAAATAACCCACCATTCAGAGCAGTGGGCGGGGGATGTGGGGATAGGATGAGGAACCACACAGAAGTGGTATTAATAATTTTCTAGTTAAGTTGGGTGGTGGTTTTACAGATGTTTACGATCTTGCTCCATAACTTACATATACTTCTGTGTATACTGACTACTACACAGTATAAGTATACTTACATACCTTTTAAATAATACTAGCCCTCAGCATAGAACCTATTCTTCTCTCCAGGTAATTAGAGTTCCACACTCATTCGGAGCATTATACCCTTGCATTTTCGGCAGTTCCCTTTGCCTAGAAAGCACAAATTGTCACTGACACTTGCACTCCCTGATGTCACTATTTAACTTTGCTTAGTTAACACTGGCAATTACATTTTCTACCATCTATTCTCTTCCAGGGGAAAAGGGTTTAAAATTTGTTTATCTCCTAGGTGCCAGATATCACTTGACATTTCCATTTAGGTCATTTAGTCATTAAAGCTAATCTTATGAAAATGTTTTGAATGTAATATTAATAACCCCTGGGAATAGGGATTAAGTGTTGGTTCTGAAACCAGACTTCTTGGGTTCAAATCCCGTCTTCACTGTCAACTAGTGTTATGACTTTGGGCAAGTTAGCCTCCTTATACTTCCATTTTCTCATCTATAAAGTGGAGGTAATAAAAAAACCTGTTCATAGAGATATCCTATAGTTAAAGGAGTTTATAAATTCAAACCACTTAAAAAAAGTGGCTGGCACCTAGTAAACTTTCAATTCATGTTAGTTATTATTTTGTGCATTTTTCTAAAATAAAGTTTTAAAGAGGATTTCCCCCCCAACCTGACCTTGGATCCTTTAAAAAATATTTGAAGAAAAGAGAATAGTTAAAAAATTGTTACAAAAATGGATGAACCTCAAAATCATTATGCTAATTGAAAGAAGCCAGTTGCAACAGACTACATGTTACAATTCCACTTACATGGAATGTAGACAAATTTATAGACGGAAAGCAGAACAGTGGTTCCCTAAGGTTATGTATGGGTAAGTGCAAGAAATAACAAAATGGGGGTGATGGAAATGTTCTAAAATTAGATTATGGTGATGGTTGCACAACTGCATAAATTTACTAAAATCATGGAATTGTACACTTACAAAATTTTTTTTAAGGAAAAGTTTCAGAATTTTTACTTTAACAGCACTTTTATCAGGATGGGTAAAATCTGATTAAACTCTCATGTTTGAATGTAGTCAAAATCCAGCAATACACTGTTATGTGTGGAAGGCAGAGGCTATGTCATATGTTACTTGGGGAGAGGTTGATTTTATTAAGCCTTGCTGTTCAAGAATACAGTATAGCTTTCTAATTTTTCTGTTCTTTTTTATGTCTCCATTTTCTTTTTCAAAAATTCTCTTCATAATTTCCCTAAGGATTTAATTGGGGAATGACAATCCCATTAGGCTACCTTAGTAGCTTTCCATGTGCCGACTTCTTTACATATATTAATTTAATTCTGAGCACAATTGTATCAGAAAGGCATTCTCTTTCCCATTTTACCAATGAGGAGATTGAAGCTAGGGAGGTTGACTTGTTTTACATCACACATCTGGTTTCAGAGCAAAATTAACACATAGATTTTTCTGATTACAGACTTTAATTACTATATCACATGGCTGATGGGTGTTTTCAGAAGATAATGTAGGCAAGATTGTGGAGTTTGGACTGGGGAGATAAGACTGGGAGCATGGAGAGATTGGAATTGGGCTGGCTTCATTCACACACTTGAACATGAGAAGGAAAATAAAATGGAGAGAGGTAAAAAGAAGACTTACATGTAATAAGGGAGGTTCAGTTTTCAGAGAGCTTAAAAATAGTATAAATTTCCTTGAATCCACCAGGAATTACTTGCCAGCTGCTGGTTAAAAAGACTTTACTACAGTAGTTTGAAGGAATTAGGATTTTTATTCTCTTACCTAAATGAAGTCAGGCAGCTGACAGGCAGCTCTACAAAGTTAGAGGGCCTGCGGCTTTTCCTGTCTTCCTCCTCCACCATCCTCAGTGTATCGATTCAATCCTCAAGTCATAAAATTGCTGCAGGGCTCAGGTCATCGCAGTCACATTCCAAGATGGGACATGAGGGAGGGCAAGGAGAAAAGGGGATAAATGGCTTTCATAAAAGCCCTACTCAGTGACTTTTACTTACATATCTACCTGCCAAACCTGGGAATATAGTTCTTCACTTGGGTTTACTGTCCAGGATTCTGGTACTAAAGAAGGAGAGAGGAGTATTTACATGGCAACCAGAAGT
Organism: Eubalaena glacialis; assembly: GCF_028564815.1. Lineage (NCBI taxonomy): Eukaryota > Metazoa > Chordata > Mammalia > Artiodactyla > Balaenidae > Eubalaena > Eubalaena glacialis. The sequence goes on from NC_083726.1 coordinate 91,909,810, forward strand.
CTCTCCCACATCCCTAATTATAATACTTTGCATTGTTTACTTTTATCACCTTTTCTAGGAATAAATGCAAAAGAAACAGTGTCAATTAAAAAGTGATACTGTGGTTGTATAAAGCAAAAATTATAATTCTTTATTTCACTGCTATCCTTTTCCCATTTCCTCTAGTTATCATTTTTAATAGTCCAGGACATCTCATAACAATAATAGGAGTTTCAGAAGGAGAAAATAAGAGAAAATGGAGGTGAGAAATTAATCAAGGAAAGAAATCAAGAAAACTTCCTAGAACTTAAGGGTATGTGTCGTCAGGTGGAAAGAATGCACTGGATGCCCAGCACAAGAGTGAAGACGGACCGAGATCACAGATGTCACTGTGAAGCGTAAAGGCACTGGGGACAAGAAAATTACATAAGATTCCAGAGAAAAACAGGTCTCATAGAATGGGTCAAGAATCTGAGTGGCTTTAGACTTCTCATCAGGAATATTTAAATGCACAAAGGTGCTTTGCCATGTGGACCTCTCCACTGGGCTTCTTGAGTGGGCTGATGACAGAACAGCTGCATTTCCCCAAAGGATGATCCAAGAGAGAGCAAGGGGGAGCTGCACTGTCCTTTATGGCCTTTGCTAGCACCCTTTAAACTTTATAATAATTGTTTTTTAAATTCATCCTTGACAAATCATATAGTTTAACTGAATCAAGCCTATTCGCTTGGTGTATAGACCAAACAAAAAACAAAAAAAGTACTAATTTCCCAGCCTCATTTTTTCCACCTTTTGCCTCCAAATGAAAGACTCTAATGGGTTCCTGTGTGTTCCTTCAGCGTGGACTTGGCTTAGGATAGACATGATGTTAATGGCTTCTCCTACCTCAGACTCAGCAATCCCCATCTCTATTATGATGGGAGTGCCAAAGGGGATAGATCAATGTGCTATAGAGCATCACCCTTATAGATGGATGTGATACCAAAGCAGCAGCCTCAATCTGTGTCAAGGACTCAGATCTTTAATGAGGTTCCCCCAACCTAACTACCCTCCATTAGAGGAAAAATCAACTTCTGACCAAGTTTACTCATGCAAAGACTGGTTCATGAGAAGGTGTAGGGCAGGGGGGAACAGGTCTGACTGGCTTCTTTCCTTCTAAGACCCAGACAGGGAGGAGGGGGACCTCACTATTGTTGGTTCAACTATCCCTTACTTAGAAAAACAAGTTTAATACATAAGAGTATTTGTCAGGTTAGGTCCTGTTGAACAGTAAGATATACAAAATGTATTCATAATTTTTAGTCAAAGCATCTGAACTCTGACCATATATTATTTACATATTTAGCTGCTTCTATATTTTTTACATGATAGGAAAATCAACTTATGGACATATCTCATATATGGGATGGAAATTATTTGACCTTTTTAGCTCAACATCAATGGTATATAATCATATCAGAAAATGGAAAAATGTCTTCTGCTGTGCTCAGTTGAAAGTTGATTTTCTTTCTGTCATATCATCCTGGGTTTTTTTCCCTTCTGATAGTTTGTCACATACATAAAAATCACACAGTCTGGTGTATAGCATGAAACTGGAAATAGTCTTAATGAAGGAAATTGATTGGTCATTGGGATTGGTAGCTAGTGACTGAATCTGAGGTTAGTGGTGCCATTGACTTTTGTAGATACAGTGCAGAAGAACTAGATTTGGGGTAAATTATAAAATCCTCTTGGGATATATTGAATTTGAGATGTTTCTGGGGCATTCATATAGCAAAAAGTATTAACTTACCTTAATTTTGTTGCTTACTTGCTAAAACTTTTATGCAAACTACAGAGAACTAAAAAAAGAAAAAAACAAACAAAAACCAGCATGAAAACACCTTTTGATCATTTGCACAAAATACAGGTTGTTTAGCACCAGTTGCTAATTCCCAGTCTAACACCTATCTCCCAGTTCTCTTCTGTGGGCAATGTTACCAAACCAGGTTCGTTTTACCTAGCGCACAGCAAGCCCAAATGCTGAGATGCTGAGGTCTGCAGCAAAGGCAGGGTTTTTCCACACAGAAGCCAAGCGAGGGGGCTGGAGGGCAAATCTCAAATTTGCCTCCCTGAAGGCCAGGGGCTCTGGGTATTTATGGAATAAAGAAGCAGGGCGGTCTCAGTGGCGGAGTCTGGAGAAGGGTGATGGGGAAAAGGTGAGGTAACGGTCATTCTGTGCAGGCCTAACTAAGCTATGGGCCACTGCACCTTCAAAAGGTCACCAAGTGGACACTCCACATGCCCAGTTGAAGGGTTGGTGGTCCCATCCAGCCTTAACCAGCTCAGCTTGAGCTAGACACAGATGACCCCAAGTTCCTTGAAAATAACTTGGGCAAACATCTTATTGTTTAGGCTATGTGCTGCTTGGAGGACAAGCAAGTCTTAAAATGACCTTGATTAGTGACGGCAGGTGAAACGGATTTGACTAATCATTACCCACAGTTTCAGTAATACATAATACAATGGACATTTTTTTTTTTCCTTGGAAGCAAACTGTTTTCCAGATATAACTCCACCAATAACATAGGATTAAGTACTCGCCCCTCTTTCAAGTTAAGCAAGGTTTCAATCTTCAGGAGGAAATTTAGTCTTCACTGAGTATTTTAGAAGATGGTGAGCTGCTTTTTAAATAAGCAGGATCAAATTAGTCAGTTTTGTTTCACTGGGACATCCAACTCTTATGGGATAGTTGTTACCCTGAAAGTAGACTATGAAAGTAGACTACTCTAGAGACCAGGCATCAGGTGTAACTAAGTGAGCAACAACCAGCTTCCAGCCACACAAGACCTCAAACAATCAGACCTACAAAGGAATGGCTGATGGTGCATTTGTGGCTAAGATAAAGAAGCACTTTAGATATGTATTAACTCATTTAGTCCTTATAACAATCTTTGAGACATTATAGTACAATTTTATAGATGAAGAAAAGAGGAAAAAAAAATGAAATAATGTGCCCAAGGTCACGTGCTAGTAAGTTATTGAACTGGAATTTTAACCCAGGAAATCCTAGCTACAGTGTCTATGATCTTAGACATCACATTATGCTTCTTCTTAAATATGTGAAGGAGGCAGAAACTTTATATCAGCTTAGAGTTGGTTTAAAGTTTCTGGACTAATCCTGAAATGAAAGTCTGAAAATGAAATTGCATCAGTGGAAACTCTTTATCTGCCCTTATTTCCTAGGATAGTTTAAATTTAGTAAAATTTCATATTTCGATAAATGTTAATTCAATAAACAAAATGATGACTGCTCCTTTGAAAGGCAGTTTAGTCTTGTGGTCAAGATTTCTCTGCCTCTCCCAGCTATCTGACTTTGGGTAAATCACTTAACTGCCACTTGACTCAATTTCCTTATCTATTAAATGGGTAAATAATGTTATTATTGTACACAGTTGTAAAAGATTAAACGAGATGAGCAAAGTAAAGCATATAAATATTGCTTACTGGGGAAAAAAAAGCAGTGCTTACCCTTTAAGAATTAGTCATTATTACGCTTCCCTTAGAATTTTTGGTCAATAAATCATAAAATTAAAAATCTCAATGTTTGGAAAATCTGGTAACACATGGGCTTGCTCTTGAGCCCTTTTTTTCCCAAAGTCCCCTCTGTTACCTCTTATAATATGAAGTGTTAGGGAAAAAAGGTGAATGAAGTATTAATTTTCTTTCTCAACAAATATTCGAGTGCATAGAAAAGTATTGGTGGTATAAGAATGAGGAAGACAGATGTGATTTCTTACGGAGCTTACCATCTAGAAGACAAGAAAAACATTTAACAAATAATTAAAAGCGTTACCTGTGCCTGGAAAGGAAAGTTTAAACGTTCTTGACAGAAGAAAATAAAGGGGCACAAAACGTGGTGCAGAGTTTGGAAGAGTAATACGGATAGGGCTCCAAATGTTAATTCCTGCGCCCAAGTATCTCATTCCTAACGAAGTACTATTAGAGGAGTTGAGATTCTTTCTGTGGTCTCTAAGTATCCGTTGGTAGGTAACAAATCTCTCCTTGGAGAAGTTAATTCCTTGCTAGCCACATGATCACAACTGAAATAAGTTTAAACCTCGATTCTGCTTAGCCACGCCCCTTTAACTTGGCTCACACCTCTTGATTCACAAAGCACTTCGTCAGCGAAAGGAATATCGCGAGAACTCTACACCGTTTCCCCCCACCCCCCAACCCCGCTGACGTTTTTAACGGTGGTAGTTGCTTTCGTTCTCGCGATATTTCCGGGTAAACGGGAGCCCGGGCGACCGGGCTTCTGTGAAACATGGCGGTCGGCTGGGACCGTAGCACAAGGTAAAATACTGAAACCTCGCTGGGTGCTGTTTTCTCGTTTGTTCCAGGGCTGTTCAGGGCATGAATGTGGTTAAAGGGGTGAGAGCCCGTCATAGCGTTGGCTCCCTGTCTTAATTCCTCTCTTCCGGAGAGCGGGCCGGACCGGGGAGCCGGTCTACCTCCCTTCCCCGTGGTCGTTACTGGCAGGACCCTGGGCAGCGCTGCGCCTGGAAGCTCCCCTTTTCCTGGTCCAGTGTCTCTCCGCTGTCTTCCAACTTGAAGGAGTTTAGCTGCGTCCCCATAGCTGCTGACCCTGGCCCATTGCTTCTCACAGTGCCCCGTGCCCCGGTGGCTCCTCCCGTCCGCAGGGGCGGAGGGTCCCGCGTTGTGAAGACCAGCCTGATCGTGTCCCGATCCTCCCGGGTGTCTGGCTCCCATCCCCATTCAGATACCAAATTCTTCGCAGCAAGTTGCGCTCTCTAAGAAAGACCGAGATCTTGGCCTCGCCTCGGGAGGGTCGCACGCCGCTTAGGAAATTGAGAAAGGGGCAGGGCAGGGTGAGATGCTGTAGGAGAGACAGGTCCGAGTGTCACTACTTTTCTGAAATCCTCAAAGAGTTAAGAAGCCCTTGTTAGATAACATGTCAGCTCGTGGTAGAGAATAGCCTTGGGTATTGGTAGTATATAGAATTAATAGGTCATTGTTTGAGAAAACACGTTCCAGTAACTTTTGTATTTAGGATTTAGTGCCCTCGAGACAACGCAAAATTACAAAATATCGGTTAAAATAATGCAAGACTGGCTTTCAGAATCAGTTAGAGATGAAGATACAGAAGCAGATAAAGATACAGTTAAAAACGGGATTTATTTATTTGTTTGCAGTTGTACTTAGGTATTTCATTGAACTCTGGTGTACAGCCATTATAAAGAAATGAATTAGGCTTATTCACTGAAGAATTCAGGACTTATGTTTGTTTACTTAATTTGTTTATTGATATCTCCAAATTGATGCAATTATTCCAGTTCTCTTAGAGGAAAAACATGAAAAAAAGAAATTTCATGGTTTTCTTCGGGGGGAGAACGTGGGGCGGAATTTCTTTCTTTTTGATGATGAACTTCAGTCACAACTGACTGCTGTAATTGTTTGAGGGTACAAATCATAAACATATATCAAGCTTGAAAGTCTCAGAGGAAATCAGTACTAGTTTGGAACAACAGCAACAAAAAAGAATTAGAAAAAATGATAAATTTCTTTGAGGATTAGTCATTTAATTGGAAGAAATAGTGAAACATTTTTAATAGAAGTTACTTTTTAGGCAGTCTGTGCGTGCTCCAAATCCTATTCAACAGTTTTTCTATATTTATTCTGATTCTGCCTCTTAATGTCATGATGGGTAAATTAACCTCTTTCTGTCTTAGTTTCCTTATCTGCAAAATGGGAATAATAATAATACCTAACTCAGAAAGTGAGTGGTGATGATCAAGTGAGCTAAAACATACAAAGCACCTAGAACAATGCCTGACATACAGTTAACTTTCATTAAATGTTAGCTCTTGTTATTTTTAAATTTTTGTTTTCTAACTTCTATACCTACTCACAAAATGTTGCCTTTGTTCTTAGTCAAAATATAGACTGAAGAAGACGCTTTTATAAGTAATTTCTTTGATTCCAAAATTGATTAAACTCTTCAGTCTATATGGTTAAAATGTCCTTAAACTCCATCTTCCAATTGCTTGCTTTCTTAAGCCGTTATCCTCTCTTAATTACTAAGGTACACATTCCTCCTTCTACTACTCCATGCAGTCTTACTTCAGTCTAGGTCAGTTCTAGGTCATTTCTGCCCTAGGTGCCTTGTTAACCCATTCTCCTTGCTTTTGGGGACCTTCGTTCTGTTGTCAATATATTTCATGTGTCTCTGACCTTTTCCTCACACTTTCCTTACTTGTTTAATTCAATTAATTTAATTCAGTTTTGTATGCTTTTATTGAGTAGTTACTGTAGTCAAACCATTCTTTGAGGAGGATGATGTTTGTCTTTGCTTCATCTCGCTACTAGGTACTTCCAAATTGTTGTGTTGCCATCACTCTATAGTCTCTTCTTTTAACTTTCATTCTATCAATTTATATAATCCTCAGTCTATTCATGTTATTATCACCTAACTTCAGATACTTTCCCACCTTCCTAAAGACTTTAACATAAACCTCAAATATCCTACAAGTCTTTGCATTTCTTTTGAGAATTAGAAACAGATATTTATCAAATGACTCATTTTTATCTTGATTAAAAACTGTGAGGTAACCATTATGTCTACGTCCCTCCTTTTAAAACAAAAGTATAAAAGAGAATTCTGAGAAGTTGAGGATCTTTTCAAATTTGTCACATAGCTGGTAAGTGCCTAGAAGTACCCCTAGTGTTTTTGATCACAGAAAACTCACATTTATACCATCTTACCTGGCTTCCAAGTAAACCTTTTTTTTTTAATCACTTGGAAGTTTATTAGATTTGTTTGAATTATGTTAGTGTAAATAATTTTAAAAACAAAATTTAACTCTGTTGTAAAAAGTTTTAAAGTAAAAAGAGTGAGTACTTTTTTGATATCTAGTGTTTGTAAAGTGAAACTAAGTTATCTTTCATAAAATTTATTGTATTCTAATGCAATATTGTCAAGTAGTTTAAAATTACATATAAGTTCTGGTTTTGCTTTTCGTTTCTGAAGTTCAGTGATAGCCTGGATAATATTTGTTCCATCTCCTTTCTCATTGTTATTAATGGCTTGTGTTAGTTTCATAGGACTGCCATAACAAATTACCAACTGGATGGCTTTAAAAAATAGAAATTTGTTCTCTTACAGTTCGGGAGCCTACAAGACTGAAATCAAGGTGTCAGCAGGGCCATACTCCCTCTGACAGCTCTAGGAAAGAAACCTTCCTTGTCTCTTCTAGCATCTGGGCAATCCTTGGCTCCTTGGCTTGTAGATACATCACTCTAATCTCTGCCTGTCTTCACATGGCATTCTCCCCTGTGTGTCTGTGTATCCTCACGTGGCCTTGTTATAAGGGCACCAATCATTGGATTTTGGGCCACCTTAATGCAGTATGGTCTCTTAACTAATTACATCTTTAAAAACCCAAATATTTCCAAATAAGACCCATTCACAGATACCAGGGGTTAGGACTTAAATGTATCCTTTTGGGAGACATAGTTCAACTCACAACAATGGCCATGTGTATTAACCAATTAAATATTTCTCATATTGTTAAATATCATTAAAAATAGAAGTTAGCTCATAAAGTGTGAGTAGCAGAAGATAAATTGTGTCTCCATTTTTGTTTGAAGAAGTAATTAAACTTAATTGAGCAGACCATAAAAGTGTCATGAATTCTATATTTTAATCTTGGCAAAGCATCTGATAGTTTCATTATATTCACGTGGACACAGATGATGAAATACTAGCTGTATGACATTACTTAGATTGAGTGTTGATAATGTGTCTCTGTGTTCCAGCATGAAAGGTGGTTTCTTATTTCTTATGCAGTTTTTCAAAGCATTGTCTTAGTTTTTATCAGTGACTTCCTGGAATTTGCTTGTTTTATTTTTTAGTATACACAACAGTTCAGGAGAGAAATTGAAGCTATGGTACTGGACTGGAGATTGTCAAAGTATGAAGAGCAACACCAACCAATGGGCAAAGGAATCTAGCATAATGGCTCCCAAATTTTGTTAACCAGTACAAAAAAATGTATAGAAAAAATCAGGGAAAGGGGCTGGACTTAAGGACTGATACAGAATTGCAGTTTTTAATTTTATTAAAGGAGGATATCCAAAAACAAAACAAACAAAAAGCTTTCTATCTACTTTTATCACTTCATAAAAGAAAGGACATTTGACACATTAAAAAAAAGGAAGGAAATAGTCTCAGAATAAAAGACAGATTTTTAAACTGAATAAATTTAACTTAAAAAAAAAATCCTATTTTGTCCTTGTTTTTTTCATTTAGGTACAGACTAGAAACTTTTGTAACAGAATGGCAGTTCTGTGGTTCTGGAAACCACTGATCTAGGGTCTTTCTAAATGCATTTTTGAAAATGTCTGACCGAGCTGGATGGAGAGGCAAATAGAGTGGGAATGGGAGCAGTGGAACTGGATGACTGGGAGGAATCCAAGGGATTGAGAACACAGGGAAAATGAAGAGTACATTCTTCCCTAGTGAGGAAATTAAAGAGCTGGAAGGATAATTGTTTCTGCTCAGAGAGGAAAATTGGTGATTTGGATATTAGAGGTGGAACAGTTTTAAAAGTTAAAAGAGGAGCCAAAGCATGGCCTTGTTCATGTGTGGCTTTGTATAGAATTAAGATGGAAGTCACTGGAGAATATCTGTTAGGCTTACATGGTAAAAGGATTATCATTTTGAATGAGTGCCCAAGAATGAGCGTCATAGTGTGGTGATGGAATGGGGAAGAAGAGAAGTACAGTGAATGATCCAGGTGCTGAAGTCATTAAGGAAATTCTAAATATATCCAGGTGTTAATGGAAGATGAATCAAGTGCTGAAGTGAGTTAGTGTACACACTGTGGGTTGGAGCATGGACTCTGGAACCAAGCTGCTTGGCAGTGAATCCAGTTTCTACCACCTGCTGTGTGGCCCTTGAAAATACTTGACTGGGGACTTCCCTGGTGGCGCAGTGGATAAGACTCCGCACTCCCAATGCAGGGGGCCCGGGTTCAATCCCTGGTCAGGGAACTAGATCCCACATGCATGCAGTAACTAAGAGTTCGCATGCCAAGGAGCCTGTGTGCTGCAACTAAGGAGTACAGGAGCCACAACTAAGGAGCTGGCGAGCCGCAACTAAGGAGCCCGCCTGCCACAACTAAGACCCGGTGCAACCAAATAAATAAATAAATATTTTTTAAAAAAAGAAAATACTTAACTGTTCTGTGCCTCAGTTTCCTTATCTATAAGTGAGAATAAAAATAGTATTTACTTTGTAGAGTCCTTTAGAGGATTAAATGAATTTAATATGTAAAGTGCTTCAAATAATACCTAGCACATAATATGAAAGCTATAATTCTATGTAGTATGTGTGTTTATTATTATTATTAGAAGATAGACTTGAAAAGGGAAGAGATGGTTGAGATATCGTGTTAAAACATGCTACTTCTTTACCTGTGAGTCTCAGAAATGAAGTATGATTCAAAGAGAATTACCACCAGGAGAATGTCATGTTTCATAAAGAGCAGGTAGAAGGATTGCTTTTAGAAAAACTGGAAGTTATTGGATGACTTGTTCATGTCAGAACAGTGGCTCTATAGAGTAGATTGGCAAGTTTTCGAGGTGGAACGAATTTCTTGGATGTAGGTTAATGCTGAGCTAACAGGAATGGGACCGGAGCAGCAGCAGAGTGGCAAGGTGCTCCACTGTAGAGTAGAGCTGTCTTAGCAGAAAGTGAGACACAGCCTGCTGTTGTCCAGCTTTCTATCCCGGGACGGGGGAGAGGCAATGAGAGTGCCCTATGCATGCCCTCGGGGTCAGGCCGTGGAATCGTGAAAACTAGGAATGGAAGAAGCCAGAAGCTGGGAAATAGCCAAGTGAGTGCACTGGTTAGATGATTAAGGGAGGAGTGCTGGATAGGTGAAGTGCTATATGAAGTGTTAGAGGGTTGGTAAAACTAGCTGCTTGCCATATCTTTATACTTACATATAATTTACAAGAAAGCATTTATAGAGCTCATTACAATATAGAAAGTTTAGGAAGTAAAATTCACAGTTTAATTCATTTGCTCAACAATGCTATACCTACTATGTGCCAACCACTGTTGTAGGTGCTAGGGATATACTGTAGTGAGCAAAACAAAAATTCTTCTTGTAGATCTTATATTTTTACATATTTACTTATCTAAGTATGAATGTTTTGATTGGAAAGCTGTGCTACCATGAGTTTTTCTGGGGAAATTTCCCACCTTCCTTCTTTCCTTCCCTCCATAAATAATTATCAGGTAACCTGCTGTGCATTGGAGATACAAAGATTAAGTTAGACATAGTTCCTGCCCTAAAATTACAATGGAGAAAGCAAAATTAAACAAGCAAGTATAAATAGTGTGATAAAGACACAATGTTCTAGGAGCCCATGCTATAACTCATATGTTTGAGGTCATAGAAGTTTGTTTTTTTTCCCCTGAGAGAGCTATTTAGACTGAGACTTGAAGAGTAAATAGGAGTTAGCCACATGTGGAGGTGGGGGATGGGGGGAAGGATATTTATAGTAGAGAGAATAGCATGTTTAAGGAATAGAAAGTGATTTAGTGTGGTTGGAACTAAGACTTTGAGGGATTGGGTTTTGAAGAGAGATAAGCAGGGCCTGTGTTTTGAGTGCTTTGTAAACCATGTTAGGATAGGGTCCAAACTCTTTAAATGTAATGGGAACCTATAAAAATATTTTAAAATAAAATTTATATGATCAGTTTTATGTATTAAAAATATTATTGATTGTAGTGTGGCGAGTGAATTGAAAGATTGAAGATTGAAGCAATGCAGAGATAGATTATGGCAGCTGAGACTAGGCTCCTACTAAGGAACTTCTCAATGGGCCTGGAAAAGAAATGACAGATTTGAGAGACATTTAGGAAGAGTTTAAGTCTAAGGATGCAACTTATGTTTCTAGCTTGTGCATTTGAGTGCATGTGTCATCATTAACGAATATAGGGACACAGGAGGAGAAACAGGTTTGGTAGGGTGAAGTATTTATTTTTAGACTTGTTTAGTCTGAATTGTCTCTGGAATGCCCTAATGAAAATGTAATAGAAGGCAAAAAGATATACATGTCTGCAGAAAGATTTGGACTGGGAACAAAGATTTGAGAGGAATCAACGTGTAGATAGAAATGGAAGGGATGGGAGATCACTTGGGGAAAGTGTGGAGGTTGGGAGGAGGGCCTAGTGCCCTCTGAGAGGAAGAAGAATCTGCAAAATAAGCCAAAGAAGGTCTTAGAGATAAAACAAAAAAATCAGGAGTATAGTATTACCTAAGCCAAGGTAAGAGACTGTTTCAAGAAGAAAAAGAAGTGATGAATAAGTGAGAAAATATATTTTCTCAGAAGCAAAATTGATTAAGGGCTAAAAAGTGTCCATTGGATTTGGTACTAAGCAAGTTGTTAATGACCTTGCTGAGAGCAAATTTAGTTGAGAGGCGAGGAAGTAGTCTCAGTATATGAATATGGACAACTCATACCTTTAAGTTTTGCTGTAGGTATGCAGCTGGAGATCTATGCAGTAGTTGGGGTTGGACTTGAGCTTAAGTGGAGAGTTTTGTCTTAAAGATAAGTGGCTTGAACATATTTATTATTTAACTCCTGTAGGAAAGAATGAGTATAAATTGAAAGATGGAAGAAGGATCAGTCTTGGTGCTGTTACTGCTAAGCAGGTACAGAAAATAAATTTGATTATTGAGTTGAACAAACTTGAGGAGCATGGCTTATGCTTAGTAAACACTCAGAAGCTTAATTTACAGATGAGAAGAGCAGTTTTATAACTGTCATGGGGATCAAACACTGTCATCTCTTGTCTACATGTTCTTTTTTTCCTTAGGAAAACCATATACATGAAAAGCAAAATTATATTCTGAAGGCCACTTTTGAGCATGGAATCAGCAAGGGGAGTTAGTTGGGTGTTTATAATGGCAAATGAAATCAATCCATTAATGCATTTAGCTTCATTTTAGGGCAATGGCTCCTTCATGGACTGATGAGTAGTGCCCCTGGTTAGGGCCTGCTCTCTTTTGGACAGTGTTCATGATTACTGCCAGTTTTTACTTCCCTGAGTCTCCTTTTTCTCCATGAATGCTCTTTCTGTGGTCTGTTCTTTCTGTATTAATCCTACTTAGATTTCAGACAAGTCTTTCTGCCTTCTTCTAGAGACATTCTTTTTCTTTTAGTGACTTTTGCAACCATTTAACTTATTATGTTATGTGTTGATTTTATCAATACAACTTTGATTTCTGGTAATGCTTGTAGTATCACCTATAATATTATTTATATAAATCAGTCATATAAAATTATATAAATATTTGAGATTTCAGTTATTTTTATGACTAGCATATTTTAGATGTAGTTGGCATATTGATCAAAAAGAGAATAGCAAGCAATTTTTAAATAATATTTTTATTATAAAAACAGATAATTTGGAAAGTCCATAATTTTGTAAAGAAGACAAAATCTTCCCATGGTCTACTTATAACATTTTGTGTATAGGCTTTCTGTTTGTTTCCCATATATCTTTTTCCCTGTCTCCCATAAAACTGGAATATGGCCTTCTGGTCTTTGCTTAATGTATTATGAGTATTTTCTTACATCATTAAATGTTTTCTTTTATAAGATTTTCAGTGTTTACATAGATTTAGAACTTTTAATTCACTGTAATTTGTATATTGGATATGAGGAGTTCGTTTCTATCTTCATTATTTAAAAATAGCCATACAAGAAATATCCTCATCAAATTTTTGTGCACAACACAGATATTTTCCTTCGGATACATTCCTAAAAAAGAAATTTACGTAGTCAGAAGAAGAGTGGTGAATATTTATATTCTTGTTAGCAGTGTATGAGCATGTCTGTTTTACTTCATTGTCATCCATTAATGGGAATGTATTATTTTTATATGTTTTGTTAATTTCATAGGAGAAAAACTTTCTTATTTTAATTTGTATATTCAAATATTACAAATGTGATTGAATTGCTTTTCACTTTTTTTGGCTATTTAATGTGTGTGTGTGTGTAAATTGCCTTTCATTAGTACTTTTTGTCAGGGTGGAAGTGGAGAAAAAAGAGATGTGGATAAGTGTTAAGCTTTTTTTTTTTCTCAAGGAGGAATGAGAATGTTACGTTGTTCCAAGGACATTTGTCAGTTATCTAAAAATAAAAGAAACCTTTTTGGAGGATTCATTTATTCATTTTTTATTCCTTAGCATGACTATATGAAAGAAGAAGAAGGTTTTCCTGAAGATGAGGCGACTGAATCGGAAGAAGACCTTAAGTTTGGTGAAAGAGTTGGATGCCTTTCCGAAAGTTCCTGACAGCTATGTAGAGACTTCAGCCAGTGGTGGTACAGGTGAGTATCAGTTCAAATTAAAACTCCTTCAGGAAATGCAACTTCTAAGTTATCAATCAAGAACATACAGAAATGTAGCCATGAGGAAGAACTCATCAGTGAACTGTGCAGTAACTTTATAGTTGGACTGTCCTCATGTCACACTATTTGCCTTAATTTTATTCTTATATATATTCTTTTTGGCATCCAACCCAGTGCAGTCTGTGCATTTAGCAGTGTTTATTAAAACATTACTGAACAAATTAATCCAGTTTTACTGCTTTGGTGCTCTTGAGTTATGTATACGTATATTAACGAGATTCTTATATGTAAATAGAATTGAAGTTATTTAATGAGGTTGAAACTGCCTCAGTCTGTTTTGGTTAAGAATAACTCAATTTAGACATTATAGACATTCACATTACTGAAGAGAGGCAGCATAGGGTAATAGTTAAGAGCTTAGACTTTGGAATCAGACTGTCTGGATTTAAATTCCACCTCTGCCCCTTCCTAACTACTTGATCTTGAGGAAGTTAATCTGTCTACGCTTTAGTTTCTTCTTCTATGAAATGGGGATGATATCAGTATTTACCAGGTAGAGTTGCAGTAGCAATTAAATAAATTAATATTTATAAAATGCTCAGAGCAGTGCCTGGTACAGATAGTAGTATTTGTTAAATAAATAAATAATGAAATATATCAGAAAAATATGCAACTGTAACAGTATTTACTATTATTTCTTTCCCCATGAAGAGCTGATAAGACAATATACTTCCCATAAGATTGACATTTCATTTTGTAAAATGTGTAATAAATTGCTTGCTATTTCTAATCTCTTGTGATTAACTTTTGTTAATGAAAATAATACAAGTTCTTGATGCACAATCCATTTTAAGTGTAGTTTGTCATAGTATATGATAGTGCTTTTTCTTTTTGTTAGATCTTTTACTTTTATAAATGAAGTGAAATACTTAGGAGCTTTCAAAGTAGAAAGAGTTTTATTAGAGATTTGGAGATGTTATTTGAGTTTCCGACACAGATTGTTGTGGCTTCTCAGGATCTAAGAAATTAAGCTAGTTTTTTTTGTTTTGTTTTGTTTTGTTTTTAATTGGACTATAGGCATGGATACATTTTTAATTATGAGGGGACTACTTTCAAATTTGTGTTGTAAAACTTATGCTTACTTTCATCATTTATCTTATCTGTGACACTGCTATATATAACAAGGTAAAAGTTTTATGTATTGTAGAATTTTGACAAATCTATTTAGTGAGAAATGTCCTTCATATTGAAGAAATAAAATGCTTTCTCACTAGTGCAAATGTTTGTGTTCATGTTTGTGTTCATTAAATCTTCATTTTTGAGCTGTTTTAGAAAAAAATTTATAATGACTATTTTAAGAAAAACCTTTTATTATATTCGTTCACATGGCAATCATATTAGGGTATTCTTTGCTAATTTTAATCTTACTTAAAATAGTTTTCTGCTGTTTACCTTTTAAAAATTGTTTTAATTCTTTCTTTTTTTTGTTGGTTTCTCAGTTTCTCTAATAGCATTTACCACTATGGCTTTATTAACTATAATGGAATTTTCAGTATATCAAGATACATGGATGAAGTATGAATATGAAGTAGACAAGGATTTTTCTAGGTAACTTTATTTTGAAATACCTTTAGATTTAAATTGCTCTGAAGGTAACATATTTAAAAAAAAAGTCTAACCTTTTATACTTGGTGTATTTTAATTCTGAAGAAATAGTACTGAAAAATCCTCATTAATTGTATGCATCAGGTAAAACATTTTAGAATAATTTGAATACTGGTTAAATTCTAAGAGAAACGTTCTCTGATTGAATGTGCATTTATTTAAAAAGGTTAGGAGAATATGTTCTTCCTTAGATGTTGAAATGACGGAAATTTTTGATGTTTTGAAATTGTTTACTCTTTAGATTTTGAAATATCTTACTCATCTGTGTGAGCTGGAAAATAAATTGTCTAAGGTTACATTGTTTATGCTTATAGCTTGATTGTTGTAAATTGTGTATAAACTATATTTTAAGGTAAACAACATCACTTTTAAACCTTTAAAATATTAGTACCTTAATTAGGAGACAAAATATACTTTATTTTAATTTTTTTGTATTATTTGGATTTTTTAATTGATTGAAGATAACAGGTTTATCATACTTAGATTGCACTAGATAGCAGGAAACATTTACTTCTCAATTTCAATCCCAGCTCTGCCATTTAGGGAACTTACTAAATCTATTTCTGCATGTGCTTCAGTTTCCTTTTCTGTAAAATGGGAATAATAATTATAGTACTTTCCTCTTCAGGTCAGTGAGAATTCAGTCAGTCAACATTTGTAATAGTTGCTGTGTAACCTTGGGCAAGTCATATAACCGACTTCTTTTGGGCCTCAGTTTCTTGATCTATAACATCAGTGTTATTCTTAATGCCATTAGCTTTTAAGGAATTTGTTGTTTTTCTTGTTTTGGTTTTAGCACCAATGAAATAATTTTGATTCTTTCCAAATGAAGTCATGTAGTTCACCACATAAGTGTAGTGGGGATGCCCAGAAGCCTGTCTACTTGGCCTCATCCTCTTCCTATAAAATCTCCTGAGCCTAAACCCCAGGGTTATTTGGAACACAGTTTGAACTCCAGACTACTTTAAGACTCTGTGAAGTTCTAAGAATCTGTACTCCCTATTGAAACCAGATGAAAATTATTAGAGTGAAAAAAAGTTTTGATAGGAAGCACAGGACAGGACTGATCCTGATTGTACTCATTCTGTTATTCATGGCGCTGATTCTGATATTTGAAAATTAATTTGATTTGAACTAAGCATTTGAAAATAAGGCATTGGTTGAGCCTTTTTAAAAGGCCATGCAAAGCTTTAAGAATCAGGTTTTTTTTTTTCTTCTGGTAATTTGGCTACATTTATCTTGAGTCACACACACCTAGTTTCCAATATGCCACTTCAGTGGTTATGTGGTCTTAAGCCAGGCATTTATTTAAACTGCCGTAAACACCATTGGCTTATTTGTAGAACTGAAGCTATCTACATGGTCCATGGTAAAGAATAGGTCCATGGTAAAGAATAAAGGTCCATGGTAAAGAATAAAGAGGATAGTATTTGTAGGACATCAGGTACAATGCCTGATATATGGTATTTATTTGGTAAATAAGGAGAGAAAGGCTTTCAATTCCTAACTTTTGATTTTGAAAGTTTTGTATTGTTTAATGGCATAGTCTATGTAAGGTTTATGTAAACAGAGGTTAATACTTTTCTCTGAGTTGCTTGGACTTACTAATTGTAGAATTGCCATTAAAATGAAGGATACTGTGTTAAAAACTTGTGAAATCAGAAAGGCTTTTGGAATAATTACAAAATAGAATTTTTACTTTTAAAGTGCCTTTGTTTTGCCCATATGAATGCTATCCAAGTTCTAATTGACATATTTTATTCTGTATGAAGTCCAAGTTTTTCATAGATCAGTTGATTTATATTGCTCATGTTTTGTTGATCAATTGGTAGGTTCTAATGTTTCCTTTTTGTCTTTTAGCAAATTGAGAATCAATATAGATATTACTGTTGCCATGAAGTGTCAGTGTAAGTACATGTTTAACCTGATGATTGCATATATAGATTATGGTTTAAACAGTTGCTAGTAAAAAGTAAAAGCCACTGGTTGTTTTAACTTTATTTTTCCTTTATGATATCTTAATTTAAGAATACAAATTGTTTTTCTCCCCAGCTTGTATTCTTTAAATTTCTTCTCCATAAAGAGATTTAACTTTCACATTAGTATAATTAAAATGAAAGAAAATTGGAGGAAATTTTTATAAATCGAAGTTCTAGTTTAGGGATATCCTGTATTTCTTTCTTGTTTGGCGTACCGGTTTTTACACCCACATTCCAGAAACATATCCTTTTCACAGTTTCAATTTACTACCCTTTACTTTTACTTTTGCATATTAAAATACAGATCCAAATCTTTTAAGTTAATGGTGATGTTACCCTTTTCTGTTTTCTTCGCTGGCTTCACTTAATTATACTGGTAGAAGTGGAAAAATGTTAATATGCTAGATAGATAATGTTTGAGTCAGTATAGTTCTCAAAAATGAAGATGCTTTTTCATCTTAAATTGTGTCTTAAATTACTGCTGGAAAAATAGAGACCAAGAATTCAGTAGTTCAGACAAAATTTTTTAAAGTGTGAAATCATTTTATCCAATTAAGGAAATTAATTTCTAAAAGATTTCATCTAAGAACAACCTTAAATCTCTTTTCCTTTTCCATTTATTTTTTCTTATGTTAGTGGTTAGTGGATATAGTTTGACTCTCAGCATAAAATATAAAACTTCTAATTCTTTTTTATGCAGATATTGGAGCAGATGTATTGGATTTAGCAGAAACAATGGTTGCATCTGCAGATGGTCTAGTTTATGAACCAGTAAGTTTGATTTACATGTTCTTTTAAATAGTATGCTTTGAGGAATTGTTCCCTTGAAGACAGTTTTGATATTTGCTTTTAATTTTGTCTGAGCTAGTTTTTAAAAAATATATTTTCTTAATTCAAAAGTAGTATACAACATTGTAAATCAGCTATACTTCAATAAAAAATAAATGAAACAAAAACAAAACAAATAAACAGAAGTACTCCATATTCTTTGTAAACATTTATGGGGAAGAAAAAATTATATCTAATTACCAAATTATATCTAATACCAAAGCCTTGTTAGCATTCTGGATAAGCCTCTATAATCTTATACTTATTTTATATTTTTTGTTAATGCTTCCTAACAGTTCCCTTTTCTCTTTTATACAGTTGCTATAGTGATGAAATTTTCTTCTTTTCTTCTAATGATTTGGAAATTCTGTGTCTTATTTGCATTCTTCTTTTACCCAATTTAAGTTCTTAAAAACATTTGAGCTATATTTCTCTTGTAATCAAGAATGAAGCATTATCTAAGAGGAGAAATTTCATATGCATTTACTTCTTCCTCTCTCCTTCACACCTCCATTTCCCAGACCTAGTGAAATACTGACATTCTCTTATTGTTTTCATAGCACAAGTTGTGTGTAATAAAATTAATTTGTCAGAAAACACCATCACATTACAGGGGCAGGTATCACATTACAGGGGTAGGTGATAACAGGTCATGATCAGAACTAGCCCTAAAGAAGCTTTAGAGAACAAAGCATGGAACTCCCAGCTTCTCTGCCTTGCTGACTGCTCTGTTGGCATTGTGGTACTTATGTTTACCCATGCATTCTTGAGTTGTTTTGTTTACCATTGACAGTTGTGAACCCTCTTTAAACAAAATTGCAAAGTGAAGACTAAAGGTGATGGAGGAGGATTAGAAGTAACTGAATGTGTGGAGGAGAAAAAAAGGAAGCTCTTAGGTCAGTTTTGATTACCAAATTATTTTTAGTTTACATGAACAAAATATATTTATGCCTTTTGATACACACTTTTTAAATAAAATTTTCTAAAGAAAAAGTAACTTGTTACTGCCACTCTGAACCACCCTACTTCCTAACTCCTGTATTGCCACTCAAAAAATTGATATCAGTAATTTTTAATGAGGTTAGGAACCTTACAAATTCAGGTACCATGTTATTGCATGTTAAACTATTATCTGGAAATTTAGATCTAGATGGTTATTATCAGACACTAACATTTGCATTCTATTTCATACTATTTTAGGAATAATGATTCAACTTTATGTTTTATTGCTTTTATTTTCTACCCTTCTTAGTTTCTTTATTTTTGTTTATCGTTTTGTGAGGGACTTTTTGTGACTTCCTTATCAAGCAAGAATATGTGGGTTATGTTTTATGACAGACTGCCTATGTCATTCTGTTCTTAATACATGTAAGGTTGGCTGAGGATAGAATTCTTGCTTTATGGTGTTTTACACTCAAAACTTTATAGACATTCCTTTATTGCCTTCTGACATAATTTTTTTTTTCTTTGCAGGTAACATATTTATCTACTTATATGCTTTTTTCTTTTACTTTTGAAATTCAAATATTTATCCTATATATCCAAGTGTGGATCCCCTTTAGTTATTTTTGGCTTTTGATGGTATTAATGATCTGAAGTTTTAAGTGTTTTTTGCTTGTTTGTTTGCTTTAATGATGTTCAGAGTAATGGTTTTACCTCTTTTTTAAAATTCTTATCAAGTGATGTTGAATTTCATGGAGTGGTTCTCAATATTTTTATCAATTCTTGCATAAGATGCATATTTTGAACTTTGCCTGTGAGTTCTGGGAGATGACCTTGATCCAGCAGGATCAATCTTTTTTTTTCAATGCCTTCATTATGTTTTAAAATTCAGTGATTATATTTTCCACCTCTGATATATTGCAGATCACTCCATTTTTTTCTGTCTTCATGATGTTAAATCTCATTGAGAAATAATTAGAAAAACTTCACTTTTCTTCTTCTTTTTAGAAATGGTATCACAGAGGAAAATTAGCCCTCGGACCTCAGATTTACCACTTCTTTCAAATTAATGAATCTTTTTGTCTATCTAGCTATCTATTTTCTTGTTCATCTTTAGGATGGGAAAATAAATGGCCAGTTAACTGACTGAGAGTTGAGATAGACTGTTGAGTTATGTCGGTTCCCTTTCCCTCCCTGCCCCCACTTTTTTTTTTTCCAGACCTAAATGAAAGGAGAAGGATATATAGTTTAGATATACTGTGTTTCTTCTAAGCAAAATTAGAGCTTCAGATGCTTTTGAAAAGAAAGCAGGAAGTCACATTGGGTTCAGGATGGCAGAGTGGTTCACCACGGCACCCCAAATTTCCTTTTCTGTATTTGTTTTGACAGGTTAAATTTAGCTAGGGTAATTCCTTTTTTCTTTAACTGGTGTGACTGTCCTCATTAGCAGCCAGCTGTAGCAGTATTTTTGCTTAATTTAGAATACAGTCCAGGTCACGTGTAATCTGGGAATAATAATGCTGTGGAATGCCCTTTGTGATGTGGTCTCTGGCACTCGATTGAACTGCTAGAAGTCTTCTTAGGATGGTGACTGTCTCTTCCTCAAGTGTCTTGTTATCTTTTATCACCTGTTTTCCTCTGTTACTCTGAACTGGGGATTTACTGCTTTCATGGATTTTCCTGTCCCATGAAATAAATTATGTGTTGGGCTCTTTTCTCAATTTAGTCTCCCTTGTATGCTGTTTTGCATAAGTTTTTGATAATTTCCAGCATATGGATGCTAATTTAAAATGATTTAAAATAATGATACAGTTTGTATCCTCATTTTTCTGTTTCTTTGGACATTGTGAGAATTTGAGGAGATAATCATCTTGAACTTATCCTCTAAAATTTATTTATGCTGTTTTTCTAGTATTCTCTCCATACTGAGTGTCTGTCACTCCCACTCTCTTCACGTTTAAGTCTCTGATTTTTTTAATAAATATTTTTTCTGGACAACTTGTCTCTTCAGCTAGATTCTAAGCTCCTGAAAAGCAATTACTTTATTTTTTCTTCTTTATAGCTCACAAAATGTAAAGCATAATGAATTGCAGGTATTAGGCACTGATGAATATGTCAGAATTATGTAATTGTGGCAAGATCTTTGATTATTCCATTGTAACAGTTTCTGCCATTTCTTTCAATCATTTGTGGAATAGGAAAGTTTTATTTTAATTTAACTGTCATGAACTAAAAGTCATGTCTTAGCCAGAAAGTTAGAAACTTAAAAATATGTAATTGTATATTTTTATCAGTAATTTTTAAAACGTTTAACAGTGTTTCGTAAGTATTCCTTCCCTTGTCCTAATTTATATTAAAATATTTAAGAATTATTATTAATGTAAAATTATTTGAGATAATTTTTACTTGTTTTTAAATTTTCACTCATTCTTTTCATATGCAGTCTGAATATTAAAAACTTAATTCTAATAATTTTACTGGTTTCTAAACCATGATCACACAATATGCTATGATAGCTACTATTTATTTAAAGAAAATAACTACTTTTAGGGATGTGAGAAAGTGAGGAATCTGACATAGTTGGGTTTATATACTGACCTTCATTATCTGTGATTTTTGAAAAAATTTTTTAATCTTTTGAGTTCTTTTTTATATATAAAAAGGAGAGAATAATAACAAACTCACAAGGTTGTTACGAAGGTTAAGTGAGATAATGATTTAAGTAGCATAGTGCCGAGCACAAAGTAGGCCACTCAGTAGTTCTTTACCCGCCGTGTTAAGCGCTATACCGAGCAGTTTGGGGAAGTCAAAGGGAGAATCACATAGTCCCTGCTGTCAGTAGTTTTATTCACAAGGTAACTGGGGAGCAGTTGCATGTAGCCTCATCTGTTTGCCATGGTGTGTTTTATAGCATTTTCTTTGTGTGCTGTGGTGTGAAAAAGGTTGGGAAGCAAGGTATAGACAAGTTCAGCAGGAGGAGTAATCAAAGTAATTTCATTGTAATCATTAACCTAGAGCAAATGGTGTATAGAATTTAGACTGACATTAGGGTCACAATTACAGGAGAGGAAGGTTCCAGGTTGATATAATTAAATAACCAAAGGCACAGAGGTAGAACTGTCTGATGCAATGAGGGGTTAAAGAGAGGATTTATAGTGAGAGAGTAGTAGGTTAGGGCATGATTGTGGAGGGATCATTAATAATATTGATAAGTTAGAAAGTAGAATTAATATGCCTTGTTATAAATTGCCTTTATAAAAAGCAAAAGTGGACTTTTTGTTGGAAAATTAAATTGTGGATATTGCCACAAACTGTGAGAAGCTTGCCTTTTTTCCTCTGATTCTACAAAGTCGCTAAGTTTGTCTTTGAATTGGTGAACATAGTGCCTAGATAAAATTTCTTGAATTATTCTTTCTTGATTAATACATTTGGGAATTATAGTGACATTGTTAGGTCATTTCAAAACTTTTTGATTTTATCATGGTATTTTCCTGGCAAGAATATGGGCTTTGGATGCTTGAAATATTATACTTAAGCTGTATGTCTTTTTCATTTCTTCTTCTCTTTTAAATACTTAAGTTTCATGCTGGCATCATTTAAATGATTTTAAGTCTTAAAATATCATTTTGTACATGTGATAGATTGCATTGTATCCATTCCTATAAATGTAGATAACTGTAATAGAAAAATATTCGCAATTAGTGAAACTTCTTTATACTACTTTTGAGTAAAATTTTAAATTTTTCAGTTTGACTTATGGAAGATTAAATGTAAATAATGAATACTTGTTTTTAATGTTATTATAAATTTGTTCCTTGGTCAAAGAAAATTTTTAAAAATTATGATATAAGAGCCAAGAGAAATTGACAGTGCTAGTGATTATGTTTTCCTTTATTTCAGGCAATATTTGATCTTTCACCACAGCAAAAAGAGTGGCAGAGGTAATAAGTAAACAAAGTATTGTGGTCCATGGAAATTAGATCATGCTTTGTCTCTTTTGTCTACTGCAAATTATTCATAGATTAATATATTTCTCTAGGCATTTCTTTGGATGAAATATTAGCAGAATATAGTATATAATATAATCTTTACACTTTCAAAGATTTTATCAGATCTTAGGAAAGTCATATAATCTTTAATGCACTTTGAATCATAAATACATTTTAGTTTTCATTTAAAATTGTATTAACTATTTAAAAAATTTTAAAAGCAATATATGATCATATTTGAATATAAAGGATATAAAGTGAAAGTAAAAGCCTCCTCATCATTCTCTAAACCTAGTGCCACTGACTGGTGGTAATAACCAGAGTTAAATTTCTTGTGTAGCCTGCTAGAAATATTCTGTTTGTGTGTAATTTTCTACATGTTTCCATATTTGCTTATGTTATTTTTTTCCTAATACAAATGGGGTCATTCTATACATTTGTTTTATAACTTTCTTTTTCCAACCTAACCTCATATTTTGGACATCTTCCCACTTAAGTACATATAGTGGTACCTTTTATGGATAAGCTATAATTTATTTAATCAGATACTTATCGATGGGCATTTAGATTGCTTGCAGGATTCTAATATCAATGCTCAGTGAAAATTCTTGAATCTAATTCCTTGTGTGAATGTGTATATATATATATATATATATATATATATATATATATATATATCCCTTATGTACTTGAGTGAATATATGTATATGTATATAAAGTTTCTAGAAATGAAATTTATCTTTTAGAGTATATTTAATGTTTTGCTAAGTTCTCATCACAAGGAAAAAAATTTGTAATGGTGAGGTGGTGGTTGTTAACTAAACTTATGATGGTAATCATTTCACATATATACATCTGTCAAATCATATATTTATACCTTAATCTTATACAATGTTATATATTAGTAAAACTGGAAAAAAATTTTGATAGATAATACCAAACATCTTCCCTAAATAGTTTCATTTATATTCCAAAGCTATCAGTATGTGAGAGTACTTGTTTCTATACAACCTCACCAACAGTGGGTATAACCAGACTTTTTTTATTTTTGCCAATTTGATTGGTGAAAACTGGTATTGCACTTGTTTTAGTTAACATTTCTTTGTAAACCAATTGAATATCTGTGGATTTTTTTTTCCCGTTTGTATTTTTGTGTGTGTGAAACTGCTTGCTCATGCCGTATGCCCATTTTGCTTGGTTGTTGGTTTTTTTCTTAATAACTTTAAATAATTTTTTGGTTGTTTTGTTTTGTTTTGTTTGTTTTTTGGCTGCATTGGGTCTTTGTTGCTATGCGAGGGCTTTCTCTAGTTGTGGCGAGCGGGGGTGGGGGGGCTGCTCTTCATTGCGGTGCCGGGCTTCTCATTGCAGTGGCTTCTCTTGTTGCGGAGCACGGGCTCTAGGCACACGGGCTTCAGTAGCTGTGGCTTATGGGCTCTAGAGTGGAGCGCAGGCTCAGTAGTTGTGGCACACGGGCTTAGTTGCTCCGTGGCATGTGACATCTTCCTGGACCAGGGCTCGAACCTGTGTCCCCTGCATTGGCAGGTGGATTCTTAACCACTGCGCCACCAGGGAAGCCCGATTTTTTGTATATTAAAG
Organism: Eubalaena glacialis; assembly: GCF_028564815.1. Taxonomy (NCBI): domain Eukaryota; kingdom Metazoa; phylum Chordata; class Mammalia; order Artiodactyla; family Balaenidae; genus Eubalaena; species Eubalaena glacialis. The sequence continues at coordinate 91,934,220 of NC_083726.1, forward strand.
AAATTAGTTCTTTGTTATAAATGGTTACCCCATCCCCATTCTTTTCTTTCTTTTTGTTTTCTAGACTATGTCTTATGCTTAAAAAGGCATTACCTAATTTAAGATTATTACAAAAAAATTTTTTTAACCATTTTTTTTTTTTTTTCTTTCTAGTCCCTAAATACATTTCAAAGGCCTTTCTCTTTTAATTTCCACTTTCACCATTTGGAGAGCTTTTAAAATTAAAGTTGAAACGAATGTGTCGAACAAAATAACTGAATATTAGGTGTCTCTGGGCTTCTAGCGCTTTTAGTAGAGAGCCATCCAGAGATGAAATACATTACTTTATTCCAGAAATGTTAAAGTGAGAAGTCTCCTTTCATCTAGAATTTTATTTAGTGTTCAAGACCAGTAGTAAGTGAGAGAAGAGATTGTGTTTTTACTGTTAAAATGATAGACATTTTCCATTGTAGTAGAATTTTCTACATCCTTTTATATATGGAATATAAGCTCGGGTATTTATTGGTATATTTGAGGCAGAAGTTATACACGTACACACACACACACACACACACACACACACACACACACACAGAGTTTGGTGTCATCAACCTCTTTTCCCACTGCCCAGCGCTAAAACTTGAACTCTGGAAACAGAAGACACACAGTTTGGTGTCATCAACCTCTTTTCCCACTGACCAAGCAATAAAAGTTGAACTCTGGAAATACAAGACATGCAGAAATATGAAGCTTTCAATTTCTGTTAGCATTAGATCTAAAGATTTTAAGTCTTTGTACATGTAAATCTGAAGATGGGATCTGGCTTCTTGAAGCTTCCTAGATTATCATGTTCTGCTTCTAAACAAATATTCTTGAATGGACTAGAGATGCCTAAGGCCTAACAACCTGAATAATGTGCATACCAAAACGTTCTTTACCTATAGAATTTGCCAAAAGATATTTAAGTTTTCTTTCAATTGTTCTGCTTTCTTAAAATATTTAGGATCCCAATTAATCTCTTTCCTTTATTAAAAGGAAATCTCAAACCCTGGACATAGCCTTCCTGATTACTGTTTTTTATTTCTACTAAATTTACAGTATAAAAATGACTTTTTATTTTAAATAGGGCTGTTACCAGTGTTCTTAGTGGGTGATGCATACGTATTTTATCTTTATCTCTCACTTGCACTTCTAAAAAATGTTTACTATATCATTATGATGGGATGTGAAATATATTCTGATTTACATTTGCTTCTTCTTTAAGTTCCTATGTTTGTTAATAATTTTTCCAAGTTATTTATGTGTATGTATGTGTATATAAATATATAAAGACTTTTTAAGAGTAGTTTTAGGTTTACAGCAAAACTGAGTGAGAAGTACAGAGTACCCAAATACCCCCTGCCCCCACCCGTGTACAGCCTCCATTGTTATCAATACCCCACACCAGAGTGGTACATTTCTTACAATCTATGCACCTACATGAACACATCATTATTGCCCAGAGTCCATAGTTTACGTTAAAGTTCACTCTTGGAGATGTACACTCTGTGAGTTTTAACAAATACATAATGACATGTACTCACCATTACAGTACCTGTAGTTTTACTGGCCTGAAAATTCCCAGTTTTGTCTATTCATCCCTCCTTTCCCTCTGGGTGTAAATTTTGTACTTGCTGAGTTTGAACTCTGATACAGGTGACTTTGGATGTTAGTTATATAAAGATATAGATTAAAGGATATAAAATAGGATTATATCTAAAGATACAAAGTTATTGCTGAAAATGTTAGAAATATTAGAGAGAAGAAATACTTTTATTCTTGGTTTTGTTCTTCAGAATAAGTAATTTCATGAGTTATTGTAAATGTAACAATTTTGTAAAAAAAAAATCTTCAAGCAACTAATGTGTTTTTAGTGGCTAAGTATATTTAAAAAGAAAATCTAAGCGTGAGTTCTCAAATGTATACTTTGTTCTCTATAATCCTATACCTTATATGCTGATATTCTTTTTAAAAATTATAGGTAGAATATAATATTTCGTTTAGAATGGTCTTGTCAAAGTTCAGGTTTCTTTGGAAAAGGCAGACACTAGGTGATATTAAATGTCACTGTGGCCTGGTTTGTAATGAGAATTGGATGCTCCTGTGTGGATTTAACCCCCAGTAATCTGCCCCTTTAAATCCATCAGATCTATTATGTGGCCTCTTATTTGTCTCATTCTTTGTATCTATAACACTTTATTCAATGCCCAACAAAAACTAAGAATTTTGTTATTGCTGCATGCATGCATGAAAGATGAATTTAGATATTCAGGTTAACAGAAGTTCTTTCTTGGTGACCCTGATTCCACCAATAATGGACATGTAATTAGGGTCCACACGTTCATTACTGATGGAATTAGACAGACATAAGGAGCCCAGCTGTTAGACCTCTAGCCATACTCCCTCACTTTTCCTGCTTTCAAGAAAATGACCAAAGAATACTTAGGACTTTATTTTAGAATAAAGTTATGTAATAATAAATGTATGGCTTAGCTAAGTCAACTACCTGTGTTATTTTTAAAATAGTGTTGGCTTTCTCTGTGTGTCTTACTGTATTTTTTAACTATTGCTTGTTTGTTTTGTATTTAGGATGCTACAGCTGATTCAGAGTAGACTGCAAGAAGAACATTCACTTCAAGATGTGATATTTAAAAGTGCTTTTAAAAGTACATCAACAGCACTTCCACCAAGGTGGGAGATTTTGTGAGACTATTTATTAAGAATTTACTGTGACATAATTTTAGTATTGGTTTATTCTTCTGAATCTTATATTTCTTAGAGAAAATGTAATCATTCTGTATGATGAGATGTCTTTTTTTTTTTTTTTTTGGCCGCACCGTGCGGCATATGGGATCTTAGTTCCCCAACCAGGGATTGAACCCGCGCCCCCTGCAGTGGAAGCGCGGAGTCTTAACCACTGGACCACCAGGGAAGTCTCAAGATGTCTTTTTTACTCTTAAATTTATGGCCTGTGATATTGATCAGGATTATCCCAAATATTATTTTCATTTAATTTTTCTCTTTTATGTGTGTATGGTGTACCTTCATATAAAATTGTACTAGGTTTTAAGAACAAATTAATTTCATTTACCATTATGAGGATGTATAAACTTTGGTTAGGACTTTCATGTTTTTATTTCACTTTTGTCTCTTTTATAGATTAGAAGAGCTGATATTTGGAAATGCTATAATCATGAAAATGATCATTTAAATTTAAAACTAAACAGAGGTTTTACATTTGCTTAGGAAGAAAATGTTAATGTCTATTTGAAGTTAAGTGGCCTGCCCTTCCCTTACTCATTCTTTTTCCCAACCCTTCCTGTCCCCTAAAGTACCAGAAACATGATAAAAGCATGTCTTTGTTGGACTAGTAATTCTTTACTTTAATTTTTCTTCTTTCATTAGACTTAGTCCTCTGGTTAAATTTGAATAATCTTGAAATTTTATATTTGTGTAAATAAAATATATATATATAATAATTATGTAAGTTTTTTCATTTTGTAGATGTTTTTTAATAAATGTGTAGACTTCAAAAAACTGCTATTCTACTTTTGACATTTAGAACATTACCTAAAAATTGATCTTTAGGGATTTTTTTTCCCCCTCTATAAAATTTTCTCACCAGAAATATGGTGACTTTATTGAATATGCTGTAAGTAATTCTAATATATCTTGTTGTAACAGGGAAGATGATTCATCACAGCCTCCAGATGCTTGCAGAATTCGTGGTCATCTATATGTCAATAAAGTAGCAGGGAATTTTCACATAACTGTGGGCAAGTATGTTCTTTTCACTTACTGCAAATACTTTAAACAAGTTGGCAGTTTGGTTAAAAGTAAATTCTTTGTTAATCAAATAATATATAACTAACCACTAGAGAACTCTTAAAATGTATATTTTTGATGTCTTCAGCCTTCAACCTCAGGATAGAGAAGACTACTAACTTTAAAAACTACTGCTTCAAAACAAAAGAAGAACAGTCATGTCATATTTCATATATTAAAGTATATAAGCTGTAGGTAGATATGAATTAAAACCTTCAGCTTGCCAAGTTTTAGTAGCCAGAAAGCTCTTACCTAGACATTTCATTAATTTGTTCATTTTGTTGGATATTAGGTTTTTGTTTTGTTTTTCCTTTTGGTGATCCTCATCAAAATATAATCCCTGACCAGTACGAGACAAGTATTTTGATGTAGTTAGAAATGTGTCTGGGATAAAGTTAAATTAGGTAAATGTTAAGGAAAAATATCAGACCACCTGCCTTCATGAGCAGAACCCAGCACAGAAACTGTCATATAATAAACACTTGGTAAATTCCTGAATGAATAAATAGATTCTCTAATTATCTCCTCTCTCTTTCTCTGCTTTTTCCCTCCCTTCCTTCCTTCTACCTGGACTTGCAAAGCTGAACAATTCTTCATTGCAAAAGACATTTTTTCAGTACTTGCTATTTGCAAAGTACCATGCTAGATACTAAAGATGAAACAGCGAAAAACAGAGAAAGCGTTTTTGCCCTTATCATGCTGACATTCTATGAGAGAATCTGAATTTTAAACAGTGAATTACACTAATAATTATTTAATTATAGTGGTATTGAAGTTATAAAGGAAAACTATGTATGGCTGATAAGAAACTATATAACAAGGTACCTGACCTACTCTGCAAGTCAGTGGAGGTTTTATTGAGGAAAACCTTGGAACACTAATGGATGATTAGGAATTTTATATATAAAAGGAGAGAATGGCATCTAGACTGAGGGAAAGGCCATAAAACAGGACAGAGCATGGCTGGAGATTTTTTAAATATATAGAGACAGTGTTAGACTTCTATGCAAAATTATTTCAGTGTTTACAGTGATCAGATCAAATCAAGCATTTGCTTTGTCTTTGCTTTTGTTTTGTTCTTTTGGCCGTGCCACATGGGTTGTAAGATCTTACTTCCTCAACCAGGGGTTAAACCCGGGCCCTCGGCAGTGAAAGTGCTGAGTCCTAACCACTGGGCTGCCAGGGAATTCCCTGCTTTGTCTTTGTTATCCCACTCTTCTTAACTTTCATGTTTTGTTGTTTTGTTGCTGTTGCCAGGACCTATTCTCTCCATCCCCAACCTGTAGATGGGAACCTTAGAATTTCTTGGTATCATATAGTCAACAAATAATAGTTGGCTCAAAGAAATTTAGAAGGTTTTATTGCACTTCTGGATACAAACAATATCCTACTCCAAAACTAACTGAAAGAGGGAAACGTTGACAGATATTGTAAGAACTTCTATATTTTGGCCTTTGTTCTCAATTTCACTTACCTCTCCATGTGATAACTCATATTATCAATAAGAGAGGCCAAATGGAAAAGCATTTGGTTTGTATCCTATCCTTATCCTATCTGGGATTTTGAAAATAGAGAATGTCAACTCTAAACCCCAGTAAAGCAAAATGTTATCTCCCAGCAAAAATACCTGGATTCCAAAAAAGTACTCAATTACTACTATTATAATTTGAATTTCATTAACAAGTTTGTGAAAATTTGTTTTCTCTCTTGTTATGTAACTACATAATATCTTCAGTTTTGCATCTTGGCCCACAAAACCTGAAATATTTACTGTCTGACTCTTTACAGAAAACGTTTGCCAACCCCCAGTTTATTGCATTACTGAGATGAGATTTACCTACTTAAATCATGGGCCAAGTATGTTGTTATATTATTTTATACTAAGAAAATTATATAACTTAGGAAAGATCCCCTTTATGATTTTAATTAGTTATGTATTTAAATGTTATTACTTTAATCTTTTTTTCCTCCTTTCAGGGCAATTCCACATCCCCGAGGTCATGCACACTTGGCAGCACTTGTCAGCCACGACTGTAAGCAGTTTCTGAAATTTCTTTCTGTGAAGATGTCCTTGCAAAAAAAGTGTGTTTTTTAATTTTTAGTGCAGGTGCAAGGTAGGGCTTTGGAAGTGGGGTATGCCGAAAGAAGATATCTAAAGGAGAAAATAAATGATCTAACTTATTGACTAATCCATTTTCTCTTGTCTTTAAGCTACCTATATTTCTTTTTAGTCATAGCTCAGAAGTTGCTGAGGTAGGGAAAAACAGCCTTGGTGTGCTTTATATCACTTAGTACACATTTCTGCTATTTTTTTTTCTGCTAGTTTTTACAGATAGTGAAGAGAATATATTTGAAGCTTGTTTCAATATGTAAATTTAAATATGGACATTTACACACATATATAAAGTATTCAAGTTAGTTTTGTGTAATGATTATCATAAAACTTAGTTTTTAAAGTCTCCTTTAGAAAACAAAAACAAATAATAAATTCCATAATAAACAAGTTTAGTTACAGAAATGTGCTAAAGCAATAGTGTGTATTAAAAATATATCTGATCAGTTTCATGGACATCATCTCAGTTCTTCTAACAACACAATCCTGTTTCTATATGATGATTTGGACTAGAAAAGACTTATTTTTTTGTTTATCAGAATTAGATGTCATATTATTTCTTCGATATTACTTCGTATATAATTATGAAATTTGCGATATAGCATTTTATCAGAATGTGTTTACCTCTATACATATAATTCCCACATATTTGCATGCATTTTTCTCAAAATAATATGGTTTTAAATACTATATTATTATACCAGCAGATTTTAGATATTTTCATTTGAGAATAGGTAAGAATGTGAACTAATCTGTAACATGTAGTTTTGAATAATTTAATTTCTCTACTTAATTGGTTTTTTTTGCCTCTTAGCTTACAATTTTTCTCACAGAATAGATCATTTGTCTTTTGGAGAGCTTGTTCCAGGAATTATTAATCCTTTAGATGGAACTGAAAAAATTGCATTAGATCGTAAGTATTTAATAATTACTGTTGGAATTTGCATGTAGGCAAATTGTTCTTATAACTTTGATATTAATACATTTTAAATAATCCTCTTCCTAACCCCCTTGTAACAGATAAACAGATAAATCTTGAAGTGGTTTAAATGGCTGATCATCTTCAAGTGGAGATGTGTGTAAGAGAATTTGTTCTAGTAGTGGACGAATTTTAAATGGTAAAAAATGAGCCATGGAACAGAATAAGAAATTAGTCAGAAGTAATCAGGAGAAGGAGTAGAATTTAAAAGCTCTAAATATATGAAAGGTTAATGTGTTAAGAGGGCATAACTGCTTTTCCATATTCAACAAAGAAAGAATAAGAACAAAAGAAAGTTTGAACATTATAAGAAGAATTTTCTTCTTTGTGTAAGTTCAAAGTTCTAAAATCTATACTGTATTTACCATATCAGAAACCTCTCTAGAGAATTTTACAAACATCAGAAACCTAGAGTTTTTCTAGAATGGTTTGGTATTAACACAGTCAGAAGTAGTACAGATACCTTTTATTACTGTTTGTTTCAACCATCTATTCCATTTAAAATGTCAGTTTATGCAAATATGGATGGATTATTTCCTTAATTTTGTAGTAAGTTATCTGTTCTCATGTTTTTTGAAGATTTTTGGTTGCCTTTCTTCTTAAATAGTCATATGATATGCCTTAAGGACGTCTAAAGCTTCCTGTGCCACTAGGAATTCTAGCCTTTGCAAAACAGTAATTAAGGATTTCATTTTTTATTAATTCAAATAGATTTATTAATGTTCTTTTCAGTAGTTTACTCTTTTAGCATAGTGTTGTAATCAGATACATTAAAGATGTTTTATTTAGAATTCATGAGTATTTTATGTTTGTGTGGGAATGTTTCACTCAAGGAAGCTTGAGTGTACTAAATTTGGAAATGTGTGAGTAGAAACATTCTGAGAATTATAAGCTTTGTTCTGTGTAATCTCATCTTTATGTGTTCATTCTACACCAAAATACATTAAATATTACAAGAGATGCTCAGTTGAAAACATGTTGGTTAATACTTTGTTTCAAGATGCTAAAATGAACTATACATTTTTGTAAAGAAGCAGATCTAAATATGAACAGATTAATTTTCAAAAGACTTTAAATTTACATGTTCAGGTAGACTAAGAGGTGTTTAGAGTTATTTTATAAAATGGCATGAGATGAATGTCAGTAGGTTATTCAAAGCTTTAAAGCAGGTATACTCTTCTCCTTCCTAATATATGTTCTATTGGGCCTCTTTTTCGAAAAAGAAAAAATTCAGCATTACAGATCTGTTGGATTCAGGTAACTACCCCCTCCTTCATGTAGGAATTTTGAGGGGATTACTTAGCAGTGACATCTTTAATGCTGTGCAGATTTGGACAGACCTATAACCTTTGGAACAATTTGTGGCTTGCAGCAAAATCTAATGCAACAGCATTTTCCCCCTGCCTGGCCATTAAGTTATCTAACAGACTTATATATTAGACAAATAGGTCTTCAGCAGTTCTCTCTCCATAGCTTAAAAGGTTTCCAATTTTCCCTGTCATGTTTCTTTGACCCGCATTGGCTACTATTCATTGCATTGGACTTCATTCCTCACGTGGTGAGATTTCCTTTGTCTCTCATTTTTTCCCTCAAGTCTAATTATCCCACCCATGTGTACAGCATTGGTTATAACCTCACCACTCTCAATTTCATCTTTTTTTTCATAAATACTTCATACTTGAACACCTTCTTCTCCGATCACGTTCAGCTTGTTATTTTTGTTTATGACGTAATAGAGATATTTGTAAAACACCTTAAAAATAAGCACAGATTGAGCAGTTCAGTTTACATCAGAGAACAACTCAAAGGATGAAAGATCGTCCACGATTGATAAGCCACTTATTAGTGGTGGACAAAGTTGACACACTTTTGCTCTAATATTATCTGTGGTAACATTTAGATTTAAGTTGAAATTAATAATAGAACTGGCCAAAAACTGTTTTATGTTTTTGAAAGTTATAGTGGTACAAGTGGTAGTTATAGTGGTAGGTGAAATAAGAAATGGTGAAGTTGAAACAGGCTTTGCTTTATTTTGTTAGAAACTTGTTTAATGTTAGTGTTGAAGAGACCATTACTCTTACCTCTCCCTTCTATCTACAATTTTACCTTTCCCTCTACTATTCTGAATTACACTGAGATAAGAGACAGAGAAATTGAACTGATGGAAATAAAAATAAAAATTAATTCATGCTAGACACATGAAAATACATACTGTATACCTCCATTTATATGCAATTCTAGAATAGGCAAAACTAGTCTGTAACGATAGAAGGTAGATTAGTGGTTGGCCTAGGACCAGAGGTAGAAGGGATTGACTGAAAAGGGGTTCAAAGGAACTTTTTGGGGTGATTAAAATGTTTTATATTTTGATGGTGGTGGTGATCGTATGGATAAAAACGTTTGTCAAAATTTATCAAACCATACATTTAAAACTGATATATTTTATTCATGTACTCAGTTATCATAGACAATTATCACCATGTGACGTGAAGTACATCGCAAATGTAATGAGGCCCTATTCACTTACCTAGCTGAAACTATAGATAGATATATCTAGTTCTAAATTTTCTAGAATGTAGACCTAGAGAATTAACATGTTTTGTATTATGTGAACTGTTAATTGTTTAAAATTAATTAATAATTAGTAACATACTGGTGTTTATGACTTGTATTAAACCTAGAAATGCCTAATGACTATATAAATATGATCATTTTGATTACATAGTAACCCCAGGCCATCATTGAGTAGTTTCTTTGCTTATTTTCCTACTGTGGTATTGATTCTTCATATTTATCCAAAGGCTACATCTTGGTTTATATATCCAATAGCTAATTCAGTTTTGGTTTATTTATTTCTCTTCAGATATTAGTAGAAACTGAAAATGTGTCTTGTGGTGGTTATGCTATTATAACTTTATTTTTATTAGTTTCTGTACTCTAAAGAAATGCTTTTATTTTCCATATTTTATAAAAAGATGATAATGATTATAAAGGATATCTAACTAGATCACTAGCTCATCTTTTTTGACATCTTCTAATAGATGTGTGTGTGTGTCTGTGTGACTATTCTTTTTTTTTTTTAAACTTTTTTTTTTTTTAAGTGTTTTTATTTATTTATTTATGGCTGTGTTGGGTCTTCTTTTCTGTGCGAGGGCTTTCTCTAGTTGTGGCAAGCGGGGGCCACTCTTCATCGCGGTGCACGGGCCTCTCACTATCGCAGCCTCTTTTGTTGCAGAGCACAAGCTCCAGACGCACAGGCTCAGTAATTGTGGCTCACGGGCCCAGCTGCTCCGCGGCATGTGGGATCTTCCCAGACCAGGGCTCGAACCCGTGTCCCCTGCATTGGCAGGCAGATTCTCAACCACTGCGCCACCAGGAAAGCCCTGTGTGACTATTTTATGCTTACTGAGAACTTGTTTTACCAAGTGTGAATATATTGCTTTCATTGATTCTTTTATAATATTTTTTTGTTAGACATTAAGTTATAAGTAGCATTAAATTTCAGATTAGATGTATTTAATGGAAGGCTGATGTATTTGGCGGTAGTTTCATTGCTACTGGATTGATGAAAAAAACTACATTTTGTTTTTATTCTAGACAACCAGATGTTCCAATATTTTATTACAATCGTGCCAACAAAACTACATACGTATAAAATTTCAGCAGACACCCATCAGTTTTCTGTGACAGAAAGGGTAAGTTGAATCCAACTGGTAAAATTATTTATTTAAAGCATTTTATAGTCTCTCTACAAAATTAGTTTGGAGTTTCAGGTAATGCCCTCCTCCATTTAAAATTTGAAATGCATTGACATTTTATTTTAAGTCAATAAAATATCAGAAATGGGTATTAAGTATGTTTTAGAGTAAGAAAAGAAGTAGATTTTAAAAATCTGGAATGTTTTCAATTAGTAAAAAATTATTAAACTATGATATTAATTATTTTACTCTTAATATCTTAATATTTAATGTTTTCCCGTGTATTGGTATAAGCAGTTTTTTTAATCTGCCAGCAGATTTTCTGATTTCTCTGTTATTTATTTTTTAATTAATGTATCTACCCTGGGACACGCATGGTTATTGTGACTCAGATAGCAGATTTAGAGGGTTTGCCTTCCTAAGTTAGGGCTTCATATTCATCTAACTGAGAGGACAAACCTTCTGTAACCTTAGGGTGGAGTGGCCTTATAAGTAAATATTGACAGTGAGAAGCAGAATTTTGGAATTGGGCAGTTTAACAGATTTCTCACCTACTGTGGGGCCATGTTTTCTTTCTTTCTTTCATTCTTTTTGTTGTTAATTTTTTATTTTTATAAGCTATGTTTTCTTATTGTGTTCAAGAATGGTGAATATTCAAATACTAGTATCCAGAAGAATTCCAAAATTTAAGTGCTTTTAAAAATTTGCTTTCCTCCATATGAAATTTTCCTTTGATAGTCTTATAACTTATGTTGACTATGTCCTCTGTAATTGTAGAGTTTTCCTTATTCTTGGAAAACTAAATACTAAAGTTTTTAGGAGTGAAGTGTCACGTGTTTATAACTTCTCAAATGGTTCAGGAGGAAAAATCAAGTACGTGTAACTCCGTGTGTGTGTGTGTGCACGCGCACGCTCACATACAGAAAGAGAAACTAGGTAAAGTGTCTACAAGTATATATTGTGCTTTTTAACATTTCTTTATGGGTGGGGAGATACCATTTCTCACTAAGGTTGGCAACACCTGAAGGTCAGGCAGTCTACACAGCAGCACGGCTTTGGGGAAAACAGGCATGCATACATTGCTAAGGAAGTGCAAAATGGCATAGTCTCTTGGAAGGGAGTTTGGCGATATCTGCAAAATGACATATGCATTTACCTTTTGACCCAGCAATCCCACTTCTAGAAATTGAATCCAAAGATACGGTGGAAAAAAAGTGATGTTGTGTATGAGACTATTCGTTTCGTTACTTGTATTGGCAGAAGACTGGAAACAACCCAAGTGATACATCGACACAATGGAGGAACATGCAACTTTAAAAAAGAGAGAGAGAAAGATATCTATATACTGATATGAAATTATCTCCAGGATGTATTTTAAATAACAAAAGTAAATCAACAAGAAAAATAAATAGAATCCCAGAGCATTTGACCTTTGTGGGGTGTGTTAGTACTGACAGGACAACTACAGTAGTTGTATTTCACTTTAAAAAAAAAAAAAGGAATAACTGGAGTTGGTAGAGTGGAGGATGAGAAGGACAGGGCTGACCTTCATTGTTCCTAGACCAAAAGTGAATCATTATGAGTCTTTCGTTATGTAGACACCATGATCCCTAAAACAATATCCACTCACGTAGGTGGTGACAATATATTTATAATTTCGGCAAAATATTGAACTTATCAGAACTTTAAGATGAAGTCACTTTATATTGGAAACTTGATCAATGGCTTATAAGGCTCTGTTGTGCTAATAAGCAAAGAGGTTTTGTAATGCCCACATGAAATTGTTTTAATTTCCCGTGTTACTTGTCTTCCTAAAGCTTGCAGTTTAGTTACAGCTTAGTAAAAACAGGTAGGGCCTGACACAAAAATCATGACAAAGCACTGTGGTAGCATAGTTGTTTCATGCTGTAATAGAAATTTATTAGAAATTTGCAAACTTGAGTTTTGAAGTGTAAACAGGATGGAATGAAACAATATATTCTCACTCAGTGTGCACACTGTGGTAGGTTTATAATTTTAGTTACACTCCTTTCAAGAAAAAAATTCCTTTAAAAACTGAACCAGTAGCTCAGATATTGATATCTTTCAAATTAATGTATTATGTTTTCTTCCTGTACTCTATCTCATATAGTTTAAAAAGAACAACAAATTGAAATTGGTTTTAAATCTTATCGTTCAAATGACAGGAAGTAGATAGAATTATTTTGTAAATTCTTAGCAAAGGAATAATACAAAAAGTATGTCAAAATAGGAATGTAGTTTTCATTGATTTGGTCAATGAAGAATGTGCCATATAAACTCTTGAGTTTAGTAGAAACCTTGTAGTATGTAAAGTGACCTTTTTGAGAAAATAGTAAAAAATGATTCTGTTCTTTTGATTGCTTCAAAAGCTAACCATACAAAGAATACAGAATAATTTGCTATTTCTGGAGAGCTTGGTCTAGTAGGACAATTCGTAAAGAGATTTGGTTGTCCCTCTTGTTCAGGAGGGCTGGAGGGCTTCATATTGACTGTATACAAGTAACCTAATGATGTGAATCCTGTTTGTCTCTTCCTCCTATCTCTCCCCTTCCTTTTGCCTTCCTTTAGGAACGTGTCATTAACCATGCTGCAGGCAGCCATGGAGTCTCTGGGATTTTTATGAAATATGATCTCAGCTCTCTTATGGTGACAGTTACTGAGGAGCATATGCCATTCTGGCAGTTTTTTGTAAGGCTTTGCGGTATAGTTGGAGGAATCTTTTCAACAACAGGTTAAGATTCATTCCTTTTTTTGTCTAATTTCTAAAAGTTCTGCTAACAGTAAAAATCAAGATGCTTTTACTTAAAAGGGGAAAGAAATATACACATTCTCATGTTTTGATACTTAAAGAACTTTTTCTTTAAGATTTAATTTCAAACCTCAAAAATTGTATTGATTAAGCGTTGCACATAACTCAGTTCACTGCATTCAGTGATTTACGGGAGATTACTTAGTGTGCTAGAGAGAGCCTAGAATTGGACCCAAGTTCTGTCATTTACATGGTGATAGCCTTGTGTAGGTCACCTAAATTTTCTGAAATTGTTTTCTCTATATAAAAATGAGAATAATAATACCTAACTTGCAAGTGTGTTGTAGGATTAGATGAGAAAATGCCTAGAAATAGTAGATACTTTGAATGTAAATTTTCTTTTTCAGTTAAGGTATTTTTAACTGTACACAATGTAAAATTGTATCTTATGGTATGTTGAACTATGAAATATGTGAAAACAAATTTTTTAGTCAGTAATGTTTTTATGACTTTTGGTCTTTTGGCCCTAAGATTATGGGATTCTCTCAAAGATAACTTGCAGAATTGTAATTATGAAAATTTGAGAGTTAAGTATAATAGATAAAGAAAGGAAACAGTTCCTTTTTTATCCTAACCTCTATTTAATATTACATGGAGTTTATATAGTTTGAATTATATTTTTAAAATGGATGAATAGATTTTCTTATGAAAGTTTTTGTTACTGCTTTATTTAGATTCATTTAAATTTGTGGTGCTAGTAGTATTTATTTTTCAAAATTGTGTGGGTGTGAGACATATTAAGCACCTTTGAAAAGATTGCTTTGTCAAGGTCATGAATTATGTGGCTTTGTGATTTTGAAAAGAAATTCATTTATTTTAAAATTCAATTGTCTTGATATTTTTGACTGTGGAAGTGAATAAAGCAAACTGTTTCCTTATCTATTCCTTTATAATAGTTTTTTATTCTTACTTACAAAATTAGGAAATGAATAACTTAGGAAGAAATTTCATTAAAAGCATAATTTAATTAAAAACATAAACTTATTTTTTATTACAGGCATGTTACATGGAATTGGAAAATTTATAGTCGAAATAATTTACTGTCGTTTCAGACTTGGAGCCTACAAACCCGTCAGTTCTGTAAGTGGTGTAGTATAAATGGTGCTGATCTCTAAGTCATAGTATCATTGATACTATGATAGTATAGTATCATATATCTAAATAGTAGCTCTTGGCGCCTAGAAAGAAATTGCCCAAAATAAAGTGTTGTGTTTAGAGGAAATAGTGTAAGGAATAAAACTAATGCTTTGGTCTTTTTGTTCCTCCCTAGGTTCCCTTTGAAGATGGCCACACAGACAACCACTTACCTCTTTTAGAAAATAATACACATTAGCACCTCCCAAGTAAAGGAGAAAAACTTTTTGCCTGAGACGTAAAACCTTTTTTAATAATAAAATATTGTGCAATATATTCAAAGAAAATATGAATGAGAAGCAGGAATCACCCTAGGGGGAAAAAAAAAAAGAAAAAAACCCAAACTGAAATCCTATATGTGTTGTGTCTCTTACAAATGTCCTAGAAGAAATTATGCAGCTAATCTAATCAGTGAATAAGCCCACTGGAATATTGCGTTGAAGATGACCCCTTCTGATATTTTCATAGCAAACGGCAGTATCGAAATCAAACCTTGCTTCTTGATGACAAAGAGCCTGAAGGAAGAAGTCAAACCACATCTAAAGAAAATGGCATTGATAAGTGCAAATGTTTGCATCTGTTTGTTTTTAAAAGATATGATGTCAGAATAAAATATGTAAAACATGTGGAAAACTAGTCTAGACTTTAAAAAGTGTGGTCAGGTCCCATTGTTAATAAAGGAAGAGAGGGAGGGGTCCCTGTGTTATAGCCATATGACTGTTAAGCCATGACGACAAGACCATTTATCCAACAATTCAGTATTAGGACGGTTACTGCTTTTCTTTAAACTCTGGCGATTGACTTTTCTGATCAGGGCAGGGTCATGAAAGACTAAGGTGAATTCTTACAGGGGCAGGTACATAGATGCTATAATATGTAACAGAGGTATCATTCACAAATTATATAGTGGGCACTTATACAGGGAGAAGAAAGCACATGTTTAAAAAAGATGCTAAGTTTCCTAATCTGATCCTTATTATTGGTATACTTTGGGAGCAGGGGGTGAGTAATAAAAAGATCCACTACTAATGATGAAAATTACCAGTCTGTAAAAGATTAAGAGGATAAGTAGCATATTTTATATGTGTTATGGTGAGTTGGCAACAGGGTAACTTTAAATAAAATAGAAGTATGAGGCAAATATTTAAGTAAGACAAGATAATGTCAGATCTGAGAGATTATAATATTAAACAATGTCCGTTAAACTGTAAAACTGTATTATGAAAGAACTGTCTGCATTCAGAATGTCCTGAATGTGATTGATTTTGTATTAGATTGTGTTGGTCTAGCTTTCTTACTATTTAAGGATTGATTTTAAATTTATAGACTATAAAAGATTGAAAATAATGAAAGGGGTATATCACTCAGGTGCTGTTAAAAACTAAATTTGGCATATGTGTGCCAATATCATTTTTCCTTTTGTAATACGTAATGATAGTAGAAGAATCATCAACCAGTCCTCATGGTTTAAGTCATTTAGGGAAATGGGGAGACAAAATTCCAGGTAAGTAACAAGGCCAAGATTAAAAGACAAGATTTAAAATGGTGGTTTTTTGAGAACAGGGCATCACAAGTTAGAGTTTTTCAAATTGCATTCTTTTAAAAGGTAAAAGAAAAGTCAAACAGTTGGGGCAGATAATGTAATGGAGAGAAGGAGAAATACTGATAAAACTACTTTTCATTCAAGCTTATGTGGAATGGTATTTTGCAGATAATAACAAGTATCATTGTTTAAGATATACAGTTTATCATTGAGCCATTAAATTAACTGATTAGTATAGGTAACAAACATGCTTTGAAAGGTTTTGAATTCAGAAAATTCCAAATAATGAATGGCTGTCTCCGTATTTCTGATTTCTTTTCTTCAGATATTATTTCCAATGAAGGTAGACTAGGAAAAGGAATTTTAATAAGAGAGAATTAAAATTTTAGCTGTTTTAGACTGAATGTCGGTTCTGTGAATCTGCTTGTCAGAAAGTTCAATTAGGTTTCAGGGGTTTTTTTAAAATAGGAGGAAGAATATTGATTTAGAATTATTTTCTTTCAGTTAGGATTGTAACAGTTAAGTATCTTTAAGAAGGATTTTAAAAATTATTCTGGTACTTATATATGATTTTTAATTGTTTCCGTGTTTTCCAAATACCATATTAAAATTTTAATGGAATTAATCCGTCCCATTAAAACTGACTATAAAAGGAATTTCTTTGAAGCACAATCCTACTTTGCCATTGATTTCCATTTTAAAAGTTAAAAAAGGTTTCCACCTGAAACTCCTCAAATAGGGTCAGATTTTGGGCAATCAAAGTATTAAGATTCTGACCAGCCCTTTGTATGATGAATGATGAAGTATACTTGCATGTTAGGATTTATTAGGAGTTTTTGACCTCACCAAGTGTTTCTTTTCTGTTGCAGAGAACAGTGTACTGGCCTATTAGGTAGCCTTGGTGTGTGCCTGGGGTGCCTCCAGTAGGATACCCAACTTTATTACTCAATCCTCTTTATTTTATTAGGGCATTCATAATATATATGTATACATATTCCATCCTAAATATTTTTAAGAGTTGAGATCTCAAATTATGTGAAATGTGTTTTTTTTTAAACTGTGTTTGCATATATTGGCCTATAAAAGGAGATGAAACGTTTAGGTGAATAATTCTCTGCTACAGTATTTGTACACCTCAGACTACCTCTTGGTAAAAGCTTAACTCAATATGAGAAATAAAAATTATTTCTAATTCTCAACTTAGGTGATTAATAACTACATTTTTCTCATATACATTTTATGATATAAAGCACTGAATTTTTATAATAAATAATTTACTAATGCAGACAAAGTTTACAATCTTTAATACTAACTTAACTTTGGAATTCATAAAGGAATGACTAAGATCTCCTAATTTTTTAATGGTATAAGTAGACATATGTTATGCATTGTCTTTTTATGTCTTAGGTTAGTAATTCAAGTAACAAAAAGTAAATTTATATGCAGCCCCCTTGCTTCAAAATTTAAAATTTTGAATCTTAAACTTCAGTTCGAGATGCATATTTTTGAATGTTCAAAAATTACTTAAACATGAGCCTTAGGATCTTTAAAATCTCATCATGCCCTTTAACCTAGTACTTAAGTTCCTCCCTTTCTGTTTGGAGCTGTAGCAAACCTTCAAAGTGAGTCACCTTTTGTCAGCACTGTCCAAATAGATCACTATTTGTTCACTGCCTTATGGTATGATGCCTGGAGTAATATCCAAGTTACTTCTTTATTGTAGTTCCCCCCACCCCTTTTGAAATATTTTAGTGACAATATCACTTAGCATTATATTAAGAGTAGGAAACAAACTGCCTTGGATTTTTTGGTTTTCTTGTAGTTTTTTTATTGTGTTGTTTTAAGAGAAGAAAACCACAAAACACTCTTTAGTGTCTCAATCCTGAACATTTGGACTCTAAATAAAATAAATTGTACAACAACTTCTTTGTCCCTTTACGATCATGTACCCCCAAATAAGCCTCAGTTCCTCATATTTCAGTTTCTTTTTCCTTCTAGGAAAACTACAGCAATCTTTATCACTCAGTTACATTTCCTTTGCTTCAGATGGAGCTAAATTGCTGTATGAGATTGGATTTATTCTAGATTTTTCATGTTATGAATGGACGAGTGATGAAAATTGAGCAGTTGACTCAAGTTTATAAACCTGTAAGATTATAATCAGCAAAACATTTAATAGTTTTGTTTCAGCAACTCCCAAGTTGTGCTGGATATTTATCAAAAGAAATTAGACGAATAATTCTTCCAAAAATCGTAACTCATTTATGCTATTTGTGTAATAACGTTAAGGTAAAACTCAGAATGAGAAGGTGTTGGGGGAAAGTGTACATTGGTGAAAGCTACATACTAAAGCAGACCTTCAGCAACACGGCATATAATTATGTAATGAATATTTTGTAAATTGTTTCCAAGCAACTATGCAAGTCAATTTGGTGATTTCTTGTATTATACTTACCTTTAATTTCTTTAAGATATTTTTCTAGGATTCATGAAAGTTCCCCAACCCCACATCTCCCCAGCCGATTCACAGTTCCAGCTTGGAACTGCTATTTCAAATAAAGTAGGGACACACCTAAAATGTTTACCTGTGTGTTAAGAGAGCTGTTTCTAGCTATTAAAACTCAATTTCAGTTAAGTATCCTTTGTCATAATTGTATCTACACCTCACAGGGCATTCCTGTCTTTCAAGCCAGTTACATCCTAAACAGCAATTTCTAATTTTATTTTGTAATTAAAAAAAAAAATTATTTAAATTTATTTATTTATTTTTGGCTGCCTTGGGTCTTTGTTGCTGCACTCGGGCTTTCTCTAGTTGCGGTGAGCGGGGGCTACTCTTTGTTGCAGTGCGAGGGCGTCTCATTGCGGTGGCTTCTCGTTGCAGAACACGGGCTCTAGGCACACGGGCTTCAGTAGTTGTGGCTCACGGGCTCTGGAGCGCAGGCTCAGTAGTTGTGGTGCACGGGCTTAGTTGCTCCGCGGCATGTGGGATCTTCCCGGACCAGGGCTCGAACCCATGTCCCCTGCATTGGCAGGCGGATTCTTAACCACTGCGCCACCAGGGAAGCCCAATTTTGTAATTTTTAAAAATATTTTTTAAAAGTAATCTAGGCAGTGAGCATTTTTCCATATCTCTGTGTGGGCACATGGGACAGTCATTACTTTTTACTCTAGGCAGTTGCTTATCTTCCCAGAATATAATTATTAGATTTGCAGTTACAGAGAAAAATAGCTGTGTGGAAATTTGCATGTGATTCACATGAACTTTAAAAATTATTGATGTTTTTGGAAGCTTTAGGCTGACGTACTTTAATTGTTATGTTCACTGTGAGATAACACACTATTTGGGTATTAGGCCCTTCTCAGATCAGTGTTTACCTTGAGATTCTAAATCAGTTTATTAAAGTGAGCTGTTAACTGCAGATGATGTTAGGTTAGTATAAAATTGTGAGAAATGTTTTTCTGATTTGTGTGCTCATCTGCCTCAACTTTTTCTAGTATTAATTGCCTCAGGTGGTGACTGTCTTCAACTCTGTTATGTTTGTTACTGTATCATATATCTTATGGGTGCAGAATATAGGGGTTACCAAAACTTCTTTTTAAACATAACCTTTTCTTTGTCCTCACTGTCCCCTTCCCAAAAGTAGAAGTTTCTTTCTCATTGGAGTGTATATATTAGGCACTCAAATTATTGTCACTTGGTCTTGATGTAAAATAACTAGGGATTTTCTTTCATGCAGATACCTACTTTTACTGCTTAATCATCACAAGCTGCTTAATCATCACAAGAGAACTTTATTCATGTCTTTAATGTCACGGGTAGAACATGCTTCAACATGTAAGTGTAACCCTATTAATGGTGTCTGAAAAAAATGAAGTGTTATGGGTGTGTGTTAATTTATATTCAACTGGTAGTTTCTTTAGATTATATCATTTTTCTAGGGAGGAGGCGGGAGATCAACTGCAGTAGTCAGCAGTTAAACACTAGAAACCATTTTTTAATTCAAATTTTCATTTAATCAAGTCAAAATGTAAATACTTGATCAGTGGAATTTATTGAATTGGTGAAACATAAAATAATCAAAAGATAGTAAATTCTTAGAACTATTAATGTTTTGTCCAATTTCGTTGAATTGTATCTTGATTTCATTTTTATCATTATCTACAGTTTGTATCATAATCAGTGTAACTCAAACATGTCATACAGACATCTCAAACAGAAGATAACCAGGTACTTTGTTTCAGAACTGGGTTGTCTGCCCTGGGAAGTAGTTCCCAGAACTTAGATAAGATTGGGAAAGACACTGCCCAGAAGAGTTCCGCCCCAAATGCCCTTTATGGGGATCAGAAAAATCTCAAGTAATATTGGGCTAGAAGTCATCCTCACGGCCCTGGTATACTTCGGCCACCTCGTGTGCCTTTCTGAGTATTAACCAGTTATCTCAGTGAGCATAAATACAACTGTCGTTAACATTTTGTGCTCATGTAGTTTCTGAGTAGCTGTGATGATTTTTAGTTGCTTAGGCCCCGGGTACTCTATGTGAGTCACAGTCCATGTTCTTAACATGAAATGCTGCAGTCCGACGCGCACTCGTCTCGCAAATATGAGGAAGGTTGGGATAACAGTTATTAATATAGGATTTTGAGATTAGTTTTTTACTCACTCATTTGCATTATACATAAAATATTTTTAAACAAACAAAACAACACCTGTTCTCTAAACTTAGAGTCACTTAGTGAAGTCTGTCCTCTTCTGCTGCACATTCTACAGGTAACACTCTGCAACTGGAGTGATCCAGATACTAGCAAATCCTGGTGAAAGAGTAAACTTCCCCACTTATAGAAAAAGCTAAAACTAGCATTTAAAATTTTATTTGAAATTTTGCTTTCCTCAATGGCAAAGATCAGGGAAATGGGTTTTTACATGATTCTAGCCTAGGACCTTCCTCTAACATTAGTCACTCTAATCTCTAATCAAGGCCTGAGCAATATAAGCTTAAATATGAAGGATTTAGAGACTTTCATGAAGAAGAGGGAAACCCTTAGGAGGTTATCAGGAAAACTGGTGATTCAAAAGATTTAGAAATAATCGATGTCAAATTCAAATTACGGGAACTAATTTTTACTTAAAAGCGTAATAAAGAGTCCCAATGAAAATACACTTGAGCCTTCACTTTATACATAATTATTTACACCTCTTGGTTTTTTTAGGTTTCAGAAGTGGGTATAGTTAAGGAAAATGTTAAATGTGAACCCACTTTTCTAATTCCCCCAGCCCTCAACCAAGACTCCATGGTATAACACAAAAAGAAAGCAGAAACCTTGGTGGAGAATTATTTCTCTAACAGCATTTGTGAAGATGTTGAGACCTTCCTTCCTCTACTTACCTTGATTTTAAATCTTTATACTAAGTACACTAGAATGGTTCCAATGTTAGAACTGCCTTTCTTTAGCATATCTCAGCTTCTACCATGTGTTCTTCCATGTTTATTGAGTTGAAATTAGTCCTCTCAAGGAGGAAAAAGCTAAATATAGGAAGATGGGTGTACTTTGGTGTTTTATATTCAAGAGCATAGAATAGAGTGTTAGGAAACAATCAGGAAACAATTTTTTCCTAACATATGTATGATTATAGGCTAGGATATGACTTTCCTTCTCTCACTGAAATAAAAATGTATAGTTAAGAAATAAGGATGAATACATGACAGCACATGTGACAGGTAATGACTTGGACATATTTGTTACTACCTAATCTTGAGAACCACAGTTGCTGTTTTAGAGGTATCTGAGAGGTTCCAAACAAAAGGAGATCGCCAAATGTTCTCAGACCTTGAGTGTGCTGGACGCCCTAAAGTAGGAGAGGAATTTGTAACAAAAGCTCACGATGAAGAACCACACATTCCGAGCCACCTGAGATCTTGCAATAAGAAGGCGCCAGGCGATGAGGAAGAGGGCAGTATTAAAGAGGTAGTGAATATTTCGGAGCCTGGAAACAGACATATATAACCAAAGTCAAAACACTACCAAATACCCAACCATGTTATTTGAAGCATAAATGTATCTTTTCCTGGCTATGACCAGCAAATAACTAAGTGCTTAGGTATGTGGCACTACCTGATGGCCTTTTGATTTTGATATCTTTCATTTCCACCACATGCCTTCTGAGTAATCATTTCTATAGTATTCCCCTGACTAGTTTTCCTTTCTCAGACCTGCTTTAACCTGTCTTACAAACATGGCTAACACAATCTTTCTTAAATATACTTTGACCATATTACTATATATCACAAATCTTCCCTGGTTCTTGTTCACTAGAGGGTAAGTTCTAAAGTTCTTGCTATGCAACGTTCCTCTCAGTTTGCAATTACTTTCCCCATCCTTATCATCTCTGCATTAAAAACCCTTCGCTTCCACCAGAATTATGTCAGATTACTATAATTCTTTGTCCCTTAGGGATTAATTATTGAGAGAAATTTCAGGCAGTCAGAGGTCTTAAAGAGTGGTTAACTGATTTGCCCATGTTAAATCTCACAATCAGGTTTCCTGCCTGTTGGGTATTCTTTCTCTATACCACATTATGGCAGGATGTGGTAGAAGAAACAAACTTGGGTTCATATTTGGCTCCTGCACTTACCATGTGCGACTTGCCCACTTACCTTCTTTGAACTTAAATAGCTCTTGGATAAAAATGGGATAACAGAAATAATACCTGCCTCACAGGGATGTGGTAAAGTCTAAATGAAACAGTATATTACAGGGTATATAGTATAAAGGCTCAAAAAATATTAATTTCTCTCCTCCCCCGCTCATATTTCATGTCTGGTATAAAATCAGATACACATGGTAAGTGCTCAGTAAATATTAACTGACTGATTATATTTACCTTTTTAAGTGTTGCTTTGCTTCTGGGATCCCAGCCATATCCTCTTTCAATAAGTACTTCTTAACTCCTAAAACATAATTTTCAATGTATTCCAACCAATTCAACTGGCGCACATCAAAGTTGAATACCTGAAAGGCAAGAAGAGATTATGGATTGTCAGAATTGCACTGCTAGACGATCACTTTGTTCATCTGATGAAGTTTCTTTTACCTAAATGAGTGACATTCAGTTTGGAAGATTTAGGTTGTACCCCTCCAAACGAGATGATTTGAGCTGTTATTTTAAAGGCAGTAACAATATGGATTACCATTTATATATGAATATTTAAACATGGATCAAGCACAAATATTTGACCTTTAGGAAGTCTTGGAAATTTAAAGGAACTGGTATTAGTCTGGTGAAGGCTAATTTCATTTCAAGTAAATAAGGATTAATTTTTTTTTAAAGAGAATAAATATGTTAGGGACCAAAACAAATTATATATGTCTTTTTCTTTTCATTATTCTTAAATTTTGGTGTTCTCCCCTTGCCCTAGCACCCTTTCCTGAAATATCACTACTTCATTATGCTGATTAAGGTAAACTTTGGACTTAAGTTTAAACCAAAGGCTTAAATCAAAGCTTTAAGGACTAACTTAGCAGAATTTATATTCTATCTTTGCTTTCGAGATGTTATCCATTATGTTTCTTGGTGTGCCACAAAACGAAGCCCTTCAGAAACATTCAGAGTGGTGAGAAAAGCTTTGCTTCTCTTAGAACACTAGTGTATTTTCTTTTCTTAGACAAAGAATGCCATGAAACTATATTTTCTTTTCACTTTGCCACCAGAAATCTTAAGAACAAATTCCCTGCTTAAATGCAGTGACTTAGGATCTTGTAGACTGCATATGAACATTCTGTTTTTCCATTCTTACTCTTGATTTCATATTTTAGTACATGTTTTTCCTGGTTTGATGTTTTACTTCTGTTTTGTTCTTTTATTACATGTATTTATTGCAAGTTATCCCAAATCTTTGTGAAATAAATTGGAGTATTAACAAAGAAGTCAGATGAGATTAACGAGTTCCAGAGAGTTTCACAGACTTGTCCAAAAGCTGAATTGCTTTCCAAAAGTAATTCTGTATCACTTTATTTGGATTTGTTTATTTTCCACAGTATCACTAAATGGTACTTATTCATCTATATAAACAGAGGCTTTTATTTTTATGCTATTTCATATTTCTAAGTTAGATTTCAATGAAACCCTAGTTTGGAATCCTCATTCCATATGGCAAATGAAACTGAATTCTGAGCCACACCAGAGTTTGGCAATTATATCCAAGTATTCAGGACTATTACCTTTGCTAAGATATTTGGAAAGCATATGTTAAATCCACTGCAGTTTTGATTTTTTTTCCACAAAATTTTTAGTTATTTTAGGTAAAAATATTTGTAAAATGTCAAAAATGAAACTCTAAGTTTATTACCTTTTGAATTATTTAGATGGGTAAATTCCATGGAGAAAATGCAATAAAGATAAGCCTATATAACATTTGATGCTAATTTTAAAAATAATTTCTAATAGCCTGAGGGGTTTTAAAAAATAAGCCGGTTTGATCCATGCATTTTAAACACAGGTGCTTAGAAAAATTTTGTCTATACAAGGCATGTAAACATTTCTGAAAAAAAAATCTCTTTCACGTCCATTTTAGAGGTACACAGCAATGATTTCAGTTAAAATATCCATCTAAATCTCAACTGGTATATTTAACATCGTGTCTGACTGCAAGTAACCCTTAGGTTCCATGGTGGGAAGTAATTTTAGGACTTGGATTTGAATCATGCTCTATGAGGCTGGTATGTACGAGCTAGCAGGTGAGGCTAGCTAGCCATCTAACATTTACTTCTCAGCATGACTTGGTTTCTTCTACATGCATGACTTGGTTTCTTCTATATGCTGGCAAGCACAAGATAAATCAAGAAATTTATCTTTTCTTTCTTTTAAAAAATTTTTAGCGGAAAATGTCAAGAGAGTGAAATCTTTAAAGCTTAATTAAAAACTAAGGATATGCTCAAGAAATAAATGACTGAGAAAGTGAAGCTAGGGACATGTACAAAGTACAGAAGATTTCTGTATTTGTGAATTTCAGGACGTTTGTGACTGCTAAGAAGCTAATATATAGAAATAAATGGCACTGATCCTGAGCAATTAAAGTGAAGGCCTATCTGGAGAAATAAACGTCTGAATTGTCAAAGAGAAATCATTATAGGGAGGAAGACTGACAATGCTAGAGAGAGGGCAATGCTGATGGCGGAAGGTCTTAGCTGGGCTAGAATGCAGAGGTGGAGGGGTTAGCTTATCTAAAAAGATAAGAAGGAAGGAACTGTAGCTTTGGAGATGCAGAACGATTTTGATTTGACAAGAACAGTGGATGAGAGAGTTCCTGGTCAGTAAAATTATTATTTTTCATTGAAGTCATATGTTTTGGAGGTTAGGGAGGAAAGATAGAGGTACTGAGGATTTGTTGAAAAGTTAACAGCTATGGAAGTTGAACAAAGGATTGAAACAAAGTATATGAGACCTGACTGCAGAACAGCAGTGAGAAGCTCGCCAAAGGCTAAGAACCTAGATCTCTTACCTACATTAAACTTGCTTCCTGCAATTGAGTTGATAGCATTCACTGATTTTCTTAGCCAAAAAAGAAAAAAGAAAAACAATTCTGTGTATATAACAAAAACATCCTTTATTCATCAGCTCTCCAGGTCAAATAATTCTAAATTCTGAATGGGTAAGGTTTTCCTGTTGGTTGTAAGTGCTGTACTCACTCTTTGGTCTTCAGGACTCAGCTTGGACATCAGCATTTCTGTATTGTATGTGCTCCATTCCCAACTCCGGTTGATGAAATACTCCAGCATGGAAAGGGTTCTTAAAAGCCGATTCATGAGTTTTGTCATCCTGAGGTAAAGATCACATAGGAGCGAATATCAGTGCACCACAGATGGCTGCTTCCCTGCTACTCTATAGGGATATATGACAAATTATGTTTGAAAAAATATAAAAATTATTTCTTCCCACTTTTTCAATTCCACATTAAAACTTATTTTTTCCCCCTTCCATGTTAACACTCTGTTGAATGAAGGGAAGGGGATGAATCTAAAGGCGCTTGTTCTATCAGGCATTTTAATACCACTAAACTTCCTCTTTTCTACCATCTCTTTCTCAAGAGTTGCAAATATTTTAAAAGCCTAGCCAGGTATCCACCCCTGATGACATACTGTTCATTCTTTGAATTCTGATGTAGACAATAAGAAAACTTATTTCTCTTTTTTATTGTATGTTCTTGGATTTTTTTTAAAAAACTAATTGATTCGAGGTCTTATGATATAACTTCTAGGCAGAAGTGGTGACTGTATTAGCGTCCGATGAACCAAAAACAGTTATTAACTGTAATGGAGATTTAAGGGGAAAATAGTTTATTTGTTAATAATTTACTCAGTTAGGCATAGTGCTGATACTTTTAAAAAATATTATCTCCACTAATTCCCATAACATCCCTGTTAGGTAGGTATTTCTCTGCATTTTTATGTAAAGTAAACTTAAGAAAGATTAAGTGGCTGTGATAATATAATGTGTCAAAGCCAAAATTCCAACTCAGTTTTGACAAACTTCAAAAAGCCTCTGTAAACTCACCCCCTGTATCCCATTGCTTAAGATGGATCACATCTTCTGACCCCATGGTCAGGACCTGCTGTTTGAACTTCCCAACTTTATAACAATTTGTAAAAAAACTTTTGTATGCTTTCTTATTTGATCCTCACAGTATGGTTCTGTGAGTTAGTTAGGGTCTATACTGTTTATCTTCATTTTACAGATGGATTAATAGGTTAAAGGTCACATGACTAATGCTCAAGTCTAGATTTTCTGGTTACAAATCACCTTTGGCCTATAGAACATTCGATTTTTATCTTAGTTAGGCTAATATTGGTAATAGTTATTACTATAGTTGACTCCATAAAGACTTATGATGCTATTTGGGGAATTTGGTCTTATTTCTGGTCAAATCCTACTGCCCATATCCCTGATGACTCATGAGGTACTTCTCTCATGGTATCATGGGAAATTCTTAGGCAAGGAGGTAGAATCAATATAAGCATCATAATAGGGTTTCATTTACTATTGTTATCTGACATCTTGGCTGTAGACTGATTTATATTTATATTTATATCCTCCCACAGTTCATCTGTTGAAACCTATTCCTCCTAATAGTGATAGTATTTGGAGAAGGAGTCTTTGGCAGATGGTAATGCCCTTATAAAAGGGACCCCAGAAAGCTCCCTTGGCCCTGCCAGCATGTGAGGACACAGAGAACATGGCTGTCTAGGAACCAGGAAGTGGGCCCTCAGCAGATGCCGGATCTACCAGCACCTTGATTTTAGACTTCTTAGTCTCCAGTACTGTGAGGAAATAAAGTTCTCTTTTTTGCAGGATCTCAGTTCACTGACCAGGGATTGAACCCGGGCCATTGCAATGAAAGCCTGGAATCCTAGCTACTAGGCCAACAGGGAACTCCCAAATTTCTGTTGTTTATAAGCCACCTAGTCTATGATATTCTGTTATAGCAGCCCAAACAGACTAAGGCAATCTTTATCCATTCTACAACCCTGACATAATTGATATGATTTCAGTAGATTTAATTTTTAAAAATAATCATTGCACAATGATTATATAGTATATATAATACATATACATTGTATATATAATATTGTATATTATATATACAATGGTGTAACATTGTATGTACAGAACTATATCAGCATAATAGGATTTTTTTAGAAAGAAAGAATACATTTATTACTCTCAGGTAGTAAAGATCTTCTTAATGTGTACAATGCAAAAGCTATAAAGGGAAAGTGATTCATTTTATCACATAATATGTTTAAACTTCTTTGGTAGTAATAGTGATTACTATATTCTATGCACTCTTATGTAAAACCCTATAAAATAGGTATGATTACAATCCCCTCTTGACAAGTTAGGAGTTAGAGAGGTTAAGTAATTTAGGGCTCATATGGATAAATTGGTGAAGCCAGGATTTAAATATGTAAGTCTGACTCCAAACTCCATGCTCTTAAGACCTGCATTATATATAGCTTCCCTTGTATTAAAAAAGCTTCATAATTAGAACTGCAATATAAGAAACTGACTTCAAGAAAATACATGAAATATATATTTACACACACACAGAGCTTCCATAAATTAATAAGTACAAGCCAATAGAAAAATAGGAGTATTACTCAGCCATAAAAAGGAATGAAATAATGCCATTTGTAGCAACATGGATGGACCTAGAGATTATCATATTAACTGAAGTCAGACAAAGACAAATGTCATATAACTCATATGTGGAATCTAAAGAAAAATGATACAAATGAACTTATACAGAACAGAAATAAACTCACAGACATAAAAAACAAACTTATGGTTACCAAAGGGGAACAACGGGGAGGAATAAATTTAAAATTTGGGATTAACAGATACACACTACTATATATAAAATAGATAAACAACAAGGACCTGAAAAAGAATATATATATGTACCTGTGTATATACGCATATATGTATATCTGAATCACTTTGCTGTATACCTGAAACACTGTAAATCAACTATACTTCAATAAAAAAAGAAAAATTAAAAAAATAGGTGAGAAATAGAAGCAAGCAACTCATACCAGAGAAAACACAAAAGTCCAATACACAAATGAAAGCCCAGCCCCTCCAGCAATCAAGGAAAATGCAAATCAAAGTGACAAAGAGATGCTATTCCTTGTCATTAGTCTGACAATTCAAAATATTGAGTTTTGCAAAGTATTAATGAGAGTGAGAAAGAACAGACTCATACTCTCACTTGCTGCTGTGGAGGTGTAAATTGACAGAGCCTTCCTTTAAGGCAACCTGGTGGTAGTCATAAAATCCTTATACTCTCCAATCTAGCAATCCCACCCCTCAGCATCCTCCCCAGATCTAGAGGCACATTCTAGAAAAAAGCATGTTTGTTGCCCCATTGTTTGTAATAGTAGGGGGAAAAGACAGCACTAGCAGAATGACTTAGATTTTCATGGAACGTAAGTGAAAAAGTTAAAAGTATGTAGGATTGATTTATACATACACAGAGATTTATACATACACTTACCTCAAAGCAAAACTGTATATATGTCCATATATGGTTGTAAATACATAGACGATTACACACAAACACACATGGGGAAGGAAAGGGTCCAGAAGGATTCTTGCATTCTCTGCCATAAAGATTATTCTTAAGATTCCTATCACATAACAAACCTAACCATTTCCCATGAATATTACAATTTAATTTCTTACAAACAAAATACATAAAGATTTTTATTGGGCTCCTTCCTCCTGTGTTTTCCTTTTGTACTTACAGAACTTTGCTCTTCAACCAGGTCTTCTTCTAACTCTGATATGTTTGAAAGGCTTTAGCGTTTCTGCCAGGAATGTTTGGTTTTCCTTCTTTTCCCATCTTTATTTAATAAACGCCTCATACTTTCCCAGAGACACAGTATCTCCTTTTTCACCTTGCTCAAGAAGAAACTGACAATTGAGTTATGAACGCTAAGTAAGGTCTCTGAAAATTTGGATAAACTCTACATTGCCTAAGTTTCAGTCATTTGCTCTGCTAATAAGGATGGAAAGAAAACACGCTGAGAGAGACTTCTTCCTTTAAAAGGAGCTAACATCATGCTCTGAGGCTTGATGGCAGGGATTGCCTTTGGTAGTTATGATAATGATGACACATATAGTATTATTCAAGTGAGACGGGTACGAAGGGACATGTCCTAGGTCACACAGCTGGAAGGTGACAGAGCTGCCTCAGCATCAGCATACTTTCATTCGACCTTGTTCCCTCTACTCTCTTCACTCATCTCCAGGTGGCAGTAAATCCAATTCTGATTTCTCCAGAGCTTTTCTCTGTCACTTCCTTTGAGACTACTTAAAATTCTTCCTTTAGCTTCCATTTCCTCATTTGTAAAATTGGGATGATGAGAATATTCTCCTTGGGATGTTGTGAGAATGAAAATGAGATCATCATGCGCCATCCCTTGTGTGTATGTGAGGCTGTTACCATTGTACATTTTAAGATCATCTAACAATTTAGAAACTCCCAGACACAGAATCTCAGTTGCTTTTCTTTGTAGGTGAATGATTACCTGCTGAATTCATCAAGCAAGTTCCTTAACATATAACTTCCTTTATTATGACAAAGGATCTCTAAGGTAGGCTTTTCACTACTACTGCTTTGGTTGTTCCCTTATATATACAAAATCATAAATATATATGATTCAGTTGTCACCTTTCATCCCCAGGTGACGGGAGGGCTAAGGACTTGGGGCCCTAAACTTCCACGCAGAGACACTCCTAAAGCTATTGTCTCAGCTTCTCACCTAGGCTTCCTTCCCGTGAGCCGCAGATAGAAGTCATAGATAATGGCAGGGGCCCGGTGGCTGACTGCATTCCAGTACTGGGTTGTGACGTTGTTGGTTGTGAACTCAGCCTTTGGCCTCCTGAAAGCTCTCTCAAGTGGGATTTTTTCAAAGGTTGCCAAGACTTGGATCCCTGGGGGGGAAAAAAAAAAACAGAATAAGTAAGTGCTGAGTCTAGGAGCATATAAACCCACTGTGGTGGATGGCATTTGCAATGGGTCAAAACAATAAATAATAAGGATTTGTCGTGTAGAGTCACGTATCAATTTCTGAGAATAATATTAAGATTTTTATGCCGGGCAAGTGGTCACCTGCAAAATCAAACAATTTGAATACGTTAAGAATTGGGTCCTTCTCTTGAAATCTTCACTCTAAAACAACTTCTTGGGAAAGTAGTTTTAGTCAATACAGTGAAGTATTGTTCAGAAAAACTTAAATCCATCATTCAATTTCAAGGTTATCTAATCTATTCTAAAGCCCAAGACAGAGCCTAGGGGTGTTATTTCCTTGGTTGGATCATCTACTTGCAGGAAAATCAGGAAAGTTTCTTGACATTTTACTTAAACTTTTATAAAGATTTAAGTAAAAGAGAGAATATAAAAGCAGGACTCCTTCGTGTTGGTTCACTTTAAATACCAGTCTTTTACTTCTTTGGTATTCCTACTGTTCTGGAATACATCAGACTCAATTGTTTTACTCTTGTCTCCAGAGTTTTTTAAAATAATAATCTTTTAAAAAATATTATTACTTATATAAAACCTAGTTTAAAGCTTTTAGTGTACATTTGTAAATCCAATATGTCTTTTCAAAAGGTATTCATTCATTTGAATTCAATTTTGATTTTATTTATGTAGAATTTTCAAAGAATATGCCTAAGTTCATTACTCAGTTATGTTGAAGCTATCAGTTATTATGGTAATATGATTACTGTCCTCCATAAAAGATACTACCTAGAAATCTGTATGAAAAATATATACCCTATACAGAAAATATTATCAAGAAACATCTGATTCCTGGGTCTTTTCCTCCCAGAGGGATTCATATTAACTTTTAGGAATCCCTAGTGGGTGGTCATTACACATTCAGGAGACCTGTCTTCTATCAATACTTCTACATCAGGCTCCAGCTCCCCATATGAACTGAATAAATCATTAACTCTCTGGGCCTTGTGTGTCAAATAAAGTGAGCACACTAGATTATTTTTAAGATCGCTTTCAAATATTATTATTCCGCAAAATAGATAGTAAACATTTTCAGTACTGAAGAAGACTATTTTGAATCTCAGGAATGGATTTTACATGTAACATCTTTTTATTTAAGAGTTTAAGTATCTTGGGGACTTCCCTGGTGGCGCAGTGGCTAAGAATCCACCTGCCAATGCAGGGGACATGAGTTCGAGCCCTGGTCCAGGACGGTCCCACATGCCGTGGAGCACCTAAGCCCATGCGCCACAACTGCTGAGCCTGCGTGCCACAACTACTGAAGCCTGCGTGCCTAGAGCCCGTGCTCTGCAACAAGAGAAGCCACCCAATGAGAAGCCCGCGCACCTCAACGAAGAATAGCCCCTGCTCGCTGCAACTAGAGAAAGCCTGCGCACAGCAACAAAGACCCAACGCAGCCAAAATAAATAAATTAAAAAAAAAAAAAGATCTGTTTTTTAAAAAAAAAAAGTTTAAGTATCTTGGTTGCTTCTATTAATGCCTCTTTTTATAGTGATATCTTAATTCTGTTACTGAGGTAGAGGAGATTTATTTTTATTTCCAAATATTGTCAGAATTATTTAGCTATATGATCTAAATAACTGGATATATTAACTAAAGAACTTTGATGGTAGTAGATAATTTCATTTTACTTTTACTGAAGTAATAACTTTGCAAATAGAATAGCAGAGCAGAGTGCTCTGAATTGGAAATCAGATTCTAACAAATTAAGCACATTTGATTTTTTTTCAACATCTAGTAGCTAAACAATTAAATGATCTAAAAGTTTCAAATATTTGCAAGAAAATGAACTTTGAAATTGACAAAGGAGAGTACAAGATTTGTTAGCTAATTTTCTATTATATGCAGGATTAATTCAATTCAACAGGATACATTCAAGGTTACACTATGGCTGACAGCATAAATTAATAAAGAGTATCACTGACTCAATAACACGAGTTAACATTATTGGACTTTTCTGAATCTACTTGGCCATTGATTATGTCACATTCTCAGTGATGTGGCCAGGGTATGAGGGCTGTGTTCATGAGAGCAGTGGCTCAGCAGGTGGAGTATTTTATCATTGACATTGCTTATAATTGCTGACTTTTACTTGGCTTTATTTATTTTTTAAATGTCCATAGCCAATGGACCCCTTATTGCTTACAATCATGCAGCTATCCCACTGGCCCCTTTCTTTGGTATACCACAGTACATCATAATTAACTCTTACACATTTACAATTTGCAATTATTTTTATCTCTCTACCTATGTTTTGTCTTTTCCCCCATTAGACTCTAAGCTCCATGACACACTTTGTCTATCTTTTTCCCTGTGGCAGACCCTAATCATGAGTGAGCAGACTCTCATAGTTATATAGGTACATTGTTATAGGCACTTACCCATTTTGCCCCAATTACAGGGATTGAGGTTGCCAGACGTACAGTGGTAGATCAATGTTGACTTAGGTCTGGAAAACAAGTTAGATAAATACAACAAAATGGAGAACTAACGAAAGAAAGATAAGGGAAAATAACATTTAAACAAGGTTTTTTCAATAATTCCCATGACTAAGGCACCCTACGCAACACTTCCATCTTTTGTTCCTTTTTTGGGTTAATAAGCAAAATAGAAGAAGACTAGGAAAAGTGCAAGTGTGTGTGTGTGTGTGTACATGTGTACGAGGAAAAAATCCCAATAGGTTAACATATTTATGGAGCAAATGGAGGTAGCATGACGATGAGAAAGCAGATCATGTTTCTAACTTCTTGATATCTTTATTGGGCAAAAATATGGGCCATGTTTTTTCCTAAATCCAGTGAAGCTCTGTTGGATTGGAAAACATCTAAATGTCTAACTTCCAATAATTAATAAAAATTAACTTTGTTTACTTTTACTAACAAAGCTAAATATACAAACAACCTATTATTTTTTCCTTGTACTAGAAAATCCCGCCCACACCCCCACCCCTCCCCCGCTACACACACGGTGATCTGAACTTTTGACATTTATTAGGAACTGAGGAGTTTAAAAAAATATGCTCTCATTTCATCCACTTTTATCTCCTCTCCTTTGCCTTAAAAAAGGAAGCTGTATTTTAGATTACTGAATAGAAAGAAAAGCTTTTCGGTTATCAAGAATTAGATGGTTAAATGATTTGAAGAATTTATTACTTTATGATCAACCAAGTACTAACCAGTATTTATAAAACAACTTAATGCATATATGATGGCATAATTGGAACTCTGTGAAATATTGAAATGGACACCCTCTCACATTTGGGGTCTTCCACAATAAAATGCATATGTGTATATATATATATTTAAATAAATTTATTTATTTATTTATTGGCTGCGTTGGGTCTTCGTTGCTGCGCGCGGGCTTTCTCTAGTTGCAGCGAGCGGGGGCTACTCTTCATTGCAGTGCGCGGGCTTCTCATTGCGGTGGCTTCTCTTGTTGCGGAGCACGGGCTCTAGGCGCGCGGGCTTCAGTAGTTGTGGCTCGCGGGCTCTAGAGCGCAGGCTCAGTAGTTGTGGCACACGGGCTTCATTGCTCCATGGCATGTGGAATCCTCCCGGACCAGGGCTCGAACCTGTGTCCCCTGCATTGGCAGGTGGTTTCTTAACCACTGTGCCACCAGGGAAGTCCCAAAATGCATGTATTTTGAAAAGGTGCCTAACACAGTCTCCCTCCTTCTCATCAATTCTTTGAAAGCCAGCTTATGCATCCACACCTGTGAACTGCCGTGTACCATCCTACAGCCAAGGTGAGATTGACGACTATATCTGCTGGAATTAAATCTGCCACAGCCATCGGAGTAGCTCTTATGGACCGAAGAAACCCCTTCCCAGCCTGCACAGGAAAAAGGACATAAAATATATTTTTTTAATTTATTTATTTGGCTGCGTCAGGTCTTAGTTGCGGCACGCGGGCTTTAGAGCGCGGGCTTAGTTGCCCCACAGCATGTGGGACCTTAGTTTCCCGACTAGGGCTCGAACCTTCATCCCCTGCATTGGAAGGTGGATTCTTAAACCACTGGACCACCGGGGAAGTCCCAAGGACATAAAATATTGAACCAGGTCTTAAGTAATAGCCGGGATTAAAGTATACATCAGACAGGTAATACGAATGCTGTTAGTGATAACGGCCAGCACTGATCACTGCTTACTAGGTTCCTGCGCCAAGGCTGACTGCTCTCAGCCCATCCAACCTCCCAGCCGAGTTCATCTTAAGTGCCACCATTGCCAAGAACCGCTAGGGGTCCTCAGGTTCCTTTCAGAGTGAAATTCCTCAAACTTGTGAGAGGTTTAATGTATTTGGTTAATTAATAAACAATAAGAATTAGGGTTCCCAAATTCCCCATTAATTTAGTTTACCATTTCTTAAATGATGTTGTTTTCTCCTAGTGCCTACTAATTTACAAGCAATAATAGACACTAAAAGTTTAAGAAACATTTTTTAAAACTTAATAAAATTCTACTACTTGACAAAACTTTTTTTATTACTTGGGGAAAAACCCACCATTATTTACTTTTTGTTCAGTATCTTTGTTTACCTCACAGATCACTGATGTTATACAGATGTAAGAATTGGGAATTATTCATGTTAATACATGTTGTGTCAGTAAATAAAGAAGTCAGTTAATAAATTAAAAGTCACGTTTAGTGACTTTATAAAGTAATTGATTATTTACACCCTGTATGTTTCCAACATCAATTTGCAGTGGTTAGCACTTTCTTGTGTTCCTAATTTCTGTTTTCTTGTAACTGATTTCCCTTCCTTTGGACATAGGAAATCAGTCTGGAAAATTTTAGAAAATTTGAATTAATGTGCAGCTTTGTAAACAATGTAATAAAACGCACTCTTGGATCATGTTAAAATAGTTATGTTCTAAGTTACCAAATGCTCACTCCAACTAAGCCTCAAGAGTTGAAGGCAGGTAGGGAGGGAACAGAAAAAGAAAGAAATCAGAAAGGAGTTCATTGTCATTGTGTTTGACAAGTAGTTATAATTCACTGTCTTATATTTGTATTGTAGTTCATGTTGGATCTAGTTCTGAGAATAACAAAGGCATAGTCTGAAACGTGAGATCCCTAGTAAGATTTAAACTCATTTAAAGAGTGGAAGTCCTGTTCATTGTCCTAAAGAGTAGAGTTGTGGTTCTGGCCCTAAGATGCTTCAGGGTGAACTGGGAAGCACCGCAGCTCACTGGATCAGTCTCCACTGCAGGGAGACACACACAAAGTGCTGCTGACCCAGAGGAATGATCGATGTTTCTCCTGGTCTGTGAGAGCATTATTGTTGAAAAGTGTTTCCTATAGTCATCAGTTTTTATATTTGAAAAATTTGCTCCAATTGGTAGTTTTCTTTCTTGTATCTATTAAGAAATTGATGTTGATATATTTTATGAATTTATATAATTTCTATCCACACGCACATAAATTTAAAAATCTTTGGGGGTATGAGTTTTAGTGCGTCCCTAATTCAAGCTACGGTTAAAGAGCAAAAAGGGGGAAACACCCCCATCTTGTGTTAACTAAGGGGAAATACGGGCATGGTACTAGATGTTCAAAAGAGTTTCCAAAAATAAAACTCCTAAGTAGTAATTGATGATATCACAGTCTTTCTGTTTTCCTGATAATGATATCCACAGATAATTAATTTCATTCTGCCTCTATTTTCCAATCGGCAAAATTGAAATAAGTTGCATCAATTGCGGTTAGTAAAGTAATGCTTATGGTTTTGCGTCAGTGAAGCTAAGCCAACACTAGCATTTTGTTACTATCCCTCCACTACTTTTCAAGTAATTATTTCCACACTGCTATACATACCGCAACAATGAGCCCAGTAGGTCCATTTATGTTATCAACCCAACCCTAAAAACAAAAGAAAAAAAAAGATCTCTAATTGGTTCCACATGTCAGAAAATCCTAATATCTTTGGAACATCTGCAGTCTAATCTTAATAAACTTCAAACAAGAGCACTGAGACCCCAGCCGATAGAACTGTCTAATCCAGTATTTCTAAGATTTCAAACAGAGACCAATGAGAAAGCACTGGATATTTTCTGGACTTGGTTTGTGCAAGAATTAAAATTCTGCCAGCATTTATTTCATAGCAGGAATCATGGATGGTTGCAAGTTGTTTATGACATCTTATGAACTAAACTGGATCACATCTTAAATATCATAATCTGCTAACCAATTCATTTTCCCCACCTGGGCCTGATTTTAACTCCTCAGGGGAACATTTCAAACACAGTTTGTAGGAAATGTCCATTTCTTGACAATTGTAAGAGTCATAGCATCTTTCGTTCTATCTATGTATGTATGTATCTATCTGTCTATCCAGCTATGTATCTATCTATCTATCTATCTATCTGTATTAGCTTGCCTACAGATGTTAGAGGAAAGATTATATTTAGGAGCAGTTAGAGACAAATGTCTCTTTGAGTTTGTCTCCTAAGCCCTAAGCAAGTCAGTTGACCTCATTATGTCTGTTTCTTTATCTGTGAAAGTCAAAAATGTGTGTGTAAAGTGGGAGAGAAGAGAGGAGAAGTTGAAGGGATTAATATTAGTTGAGCCTTTTACTAGGGACCAGGAATTGCACTAAGCACACCTCATACATCGACTCATTTGATCAACCCTCCACAGTGGGTGGGATTAGCCCAGTTTTACAGATGAGACAGCTCAAAAGCCTGCATGTCAGTAAGTAATGGAGCTTGGATTTGTCTGGTGCAAAAGCTTTACAGAATTGCTTCAAAAAAGATGGTATAATTCAAAGTACTTTCTAAAAGATATAGCCGTATACAGAGATAAAAATTATTATTCCTAAACTGAGGACTTTTCTCTGAGCTTCCTGATTCCTATTTACCCTGGCAATTGTAATACTACCAATTTGGCCATCAAGAACATTCTGCTATATTTAAACTATAGTGGGGAAGCCAAGAAATAAAACTATTTCCCATGGCAATTTTGAGACGAGAGTTAATGAGAAGCTAATTTAAGACTCCACCCAACTCTAGGACAGTCAGTGTCACACTCAGAGGAGCCCCATGCTGAATAAATCCTGAACCGAATGTGGACTTCTGTCCTAATATAATGGGTTCACATTTGATTTGCTGTACTTAGCTATACATACTAAAAAGAAAAAAAAAGACATCAGAGAGTAATTGGGCTGGAAGGATACTGGTTTGGAAGCAAAGTGTGGAATCCAGGCGAGTGGGCTTACTGGGAAAGGCTCCTGCCAGGTTGCTCCCACGATGGAGGGCCGTATGATGGCAATATTGAGCTTGCCGCTCTCCTGCTGCACCACCATCTCTCCCAAGGCCTTGGTGTAGGTGTACGTATTGGGCCGATCCCCGATCAGCTTGGGTGTGATCTCATCAATAATAGCATCGTCTAACCACCTGAAGGTAGTCAGAGTAAAAAAGAATTCTAGCAACATGTGTTAGACAATAGACCAAAAAAGAAACTGTGAGACATCGACAATCAAACAAAACGTCCCCCTTCTAGCTGGAGTTCTGGAATTAGGAACTGTCAGAGGACACCAAGTCTTGAGTGTATACCTGTCCAAATGATGCATGACGGATGAGTTCTTTGCTCTCCACTGCTTAGCCCAATATTACTAGTCGAATCCTACGGCCTCCTGCCTCGATAGATTTTTCCAATAGCTATGCAGTCTGCTACTTGATTATATAGACTCAATCTCTATCTTCAATTATTTTCTCTCAGCAGGAATGTACTTATGAAGGTACATTCAATGAACGCATTGCGAGGGCCAGTCAGGCACCTGGCAGCGGGCTGGCTGCCCTGGTCATGGACTTGAGAGTCTGTCCTCCGAGGCTCATCAGTGGCAGCCCCACTCATTCACTGTTGTCCAGTTAGAACCTATGGCACCAATCTTGAAACCTTCAGCTTTGATTTTTTAAAAATTCTACTCAATGCCTCAAAAAAGAAAAGCAACTACACTTAGCAGACTTACAACATTTTAGCAAATCTATGCACTGTATTTTGAAGGTCTGTTTAGAGTCTATGCTAATAACTTGGTAATCATTTCCAGAGATTTCCAATGAGTTCTGAAGTGCTCTTATAACTGTTAATAGTCTGTCAAGTGGAGTGAGAATAGCACTGTGAAGCAGCTTTAATAGTGATTATTGAATACCTTCACTTACACGAAGACCTGCATCACGAATAACTGTTACCATGGCATTAGCCTAATATTTTTTTAAAAGACGTTAGAACCATTTTGATAATCCCAAAGTCTATCTGATCTTCTCTAAGAAAGCAATCAAATTATTGTCGATTAAATATTGAATGTTTCTCTTAGTTGGTAGATCTATTTGGTTAAACTTTTGATATAATATAGTTTTTAAAAATTAGGCTATATGTCAGTGTGATTTTTATAATCCATGTGTTTGGTACATTCATTCTTATTTTATCGGACCCAGCACAATCATACTATTTTGATTGCAGAAAAATCTTATTAGAGGTTATCGTCTTCCTCCCATGACAAATTGTTGAGTATTTAAGATGTGC
Organism: Eubalaena glacialis; assembly: GCF_028564815.1. Lineage (NCBI taxonomy): Eukaryota > Metazoa > Chordata > Mammalia > Artiodactyla > Balaenidae > Eubalaena > Eubalaena glacialis. The sequence goes on from NC_083726.1 coordinate 91,973,455, forward strand.
TTAATGCCAAGACTTATTCAGAAACACAAGTCTCAATTTCAGTAACTCTCCGATATTGGAGAGGAACATGAGCACTGCCTGTGATGGTTTGGTTTTCCTTGCTTTGCGGCTGCTAGTGCTGAGTATTTTCTAGCCTAGTACCAAATGCCTTCTAGTATCAAATGCCTTCTGTTTTACACTGAAAACGGAAAGGTTGAGAAGTTCCTAAAATTAAAAACAACTCCAAATACTTAGAAAAACAGAAGATATTTCAATTATATAGTCACTCGAGTGTTGGGAGAGAGTGAGGGATAATGCAGGCACTTCTCTATCTTTCTAATAATGTTATCTTTACCTCATCTTATTTGTGGGTCAGCAGTGGATTAACTGACCTAAGACCATTTTTTTTTTTCATCTGCAAAAACATACAGGTTACAAAAACTGAGTCAGAAGAAATACAGCCTAACTTTATTAAGGCTGTAAAAAAAAACAATTTTAAGAAAACATCAGAAGCCAGCAATGCTAGTTGTATGTCACATGGCTGGTACCATGTGCTGTTATTGCTGTTGGTGTGTATGGAAAGGGTAACACCTGGAGGCTTCCCCAAGTTTGGCGAGTTAGCTGATCTTAGAAAATATTGGTTTCGTAGGTTTCTAAGAACACAAAGCAAAAGAAGTTGTAGTGTTCTGTAGATGGTCTGCCTCTACTATTTGTAGCTCCCCCATATTCTACTGTATCACCTTCTCGTTTCCTCCACTTTCACTTATGAAAAAATGGCAATAATTATGTCTGTTCTAAATTTTCAGGTTATATGAGGACAAACAGGAATATTTACAACTACACTTACAGCTATTTGATAAAACAAAATGAGCCCACAAATCTAAGACATTCTTATTTTTAGTAAAACAACCAAGAAGGAAATATCTACAAAGGTAACAGTTGGTTTTACAATATCTTTTCTAATACAGCCAAACAGACCATATCTCATCCAGCCATTTCCCAAGTTTGAAGAGGAGATTAATGTAACAAATATGCACAGCCATTGGTTAAGTGATGTCCTTTTCAGGACCTAAAATCAGTTCATGCTCTTCTTTACCAAAGTTTGAGTTGCTGCTGCTGTTGTTTGTTCTTGATCAGTTTTTAAAATAGCGAATAAATTAGCATGGAAAAAAGACAGCATATAATCCAAAGAACATTTCTGAAATTAAAGCCAATGCCCTTCAGTGTACTCAAGATGTCTGAACCCATGGGTTCCAAATACTAAACTTGTACTTAAATAGCTTCAAAAGAAGCAAAAAGTTATTGAAGACTTCAGAAGGCTGTGTGTGTCACACACACACACATACACGCACACACAATTTCCTCTAAATATTACTTTTTTGGTTTGAAACTTATTTATTCAACCTCCTAATATCATTAATTTCATAATTTACATATTTACTGAATGAAATAGCAAGAGTAATATGTATTTTTCCTCCTAATTTTCTTATGCAGTGAGCAGGGCAAACTAGATATACCTAGAGGTATATCGGAAAAGGTGTCTGGGAGTAAATACTGGACACACTGCTTCATGGTAGCCTTTGCTCTCTTTTCTCTCATCTGGATTATGTTCTTCCCTTGATTATCATGCCGTATGTTCTCACCCATGTATGTGTCTGTTTCCTCACTTTACAATGAGTCCAGGAGGGATTATGTTTTTTATGTTTTTTATCTCTGTGTCCAATCACCTTTCTGCCCCCAGGAACGAGCTACCTTATTCAGTAAATGTGTGTCCTCCCACAAGACAGTCTTGATTGGCCAATTTATGTGCTGGCAAAGGTTTGGGAAGCTGAGATGGATAATGATAGGACAGAATGGGCGAACTCAGAAGGAGGTGGGGTTGTAGGGAGACTGTGGGCAAGTAAGAGAGGGGATGTCTTTGCAGAGAATGAAGAAAAATTGGAAGTTAATGTCCGGCGGCAGTGGTGAAAAGTGCTGGGAAGCTGAAAGGTTAAAGGTTGACCAACTTCAATTTGGCAGAGTTGGCTTCAGAATAAATTTAACAGGCTTCAAAGTAAATTTGAACCTTTTATTGGGGAGAAGGGTATATCTGAGCCTAATGCTTGTGGTGACTTGGCCTCTGTATTACCCTATAGACTTTAACTGAGCACCTATTCTGGCTCCAATGACCTGACAACATGAACATTATTCAGTTTGTTTAAGAAACAATTTAACCCTGCTCTGATTCGCATTAAAGCCTGGTACACAGAAATGACAGTTTTTTTGTCAGCTGCTTAGATGCCATCTTAACGCTGTACAATCCTGACAGTAAAAGCACAAATGTTAAACCAGCTTCTTCCTTTCCCCTGGAATAGATAAGCATTCTTAGTGTTAACAATGTGCTCTTCAGCACGAAGGCAAAACTACTTTCCAACATTTGACCTCTTTTTGTATTTCCCAAAGGGCCATTACCGAGGCTGCTGTGACCTCAATTCCCCTGCTTCTCACACACTCTACCTGCAGCACATCTGCCATGGCTGACTGCAATTAGTGTTTGATCAAGAAACAACTTTTATGTTTCACCTGGCAGATCAGCTGTGTCTTCTGGTGGCCAAGTAGCTTAAAGTATGATTTTTAATAGGTACAAATCTATCAGGAACTTTGACTGGATTAAAGCATCTAGGAATTGAAAGACAACAGAAAGTGAGGGCAGTGGGAAATTGATCATTTTCTTGTTGTCTAACTCCTGGTTCCTTTAAAAAAATGAGGACCACTGCAGTACTAAGAACAATGACAGAACCCCATGGGGTTACTGTTAATAAAAATTTCCAAGGGAAATAGAAACCTAAAATTCTTGGAAACTAATTTTATTTTAACTACAGTTACTACAATTACAAAATAGAGATGAAATCAGAGAAAAATATTTTCTTAAAACACAGCAACCAAACCTGGATTTAGGTGCACTAATGTTTATTAGGAATAACTTTAATGCTATTTGTCATTCTAAAATTTAATGCTATTTGTTATTCAGAAAATTCCATCTGATATAGGAATTGTTGAAACAGTCGTGAACAATGGTCTAGTTGGTGATGGGCTGCTGGGATTTATTCAAAGCATTATTCCAAACTTAACACACAGGTTTTATTCAAAGTTTAAGAAGAAAAAAAGTGCAATCCGAAACAGGGCTAAGATGTGGGCATATAGGTATTTTATACACAAGACTTCACATCCCCAAATATCAGCTTGCTATGGAATTCTGTCATCTATTCTTGCTTTGCCTAAACAAACAAAGAAACAAGAACAAAAAATACCAGCTGGAGTGGTATGAACAACAATCATCCAGTTCCATCAAAAAGTGTTCATTCATTCAGCAAATATTTGAGATCCTACTATGTGCTGGCCCTGGAGAGCAAGAAGGAGCAAGAGATACTCTCCTCCTTTGAGAAGTTCATTGTCCACGAATACAGACGAATAACCAGACATTTAGAATGACCTGTGCTAAGCACACTGAAGAAGATGAGCACTCTGGGGGCACCAGGAACGGCCACCTGAGCCAGTGGGCTCCGAGGGGAGAGCTTTGATGTCTGGATAGGAACTCACCAGGGGAAGCAGAGGTGGAAGTAGTCTCTAGAAACAGAACCACCTAAGCAAAGGCAGAGAGGTAAGAGAGAGAGGGGTGAGTACTTCCGTGTGACTGCAGCACAAATGTAAGGGGAGGGCGGAGAGGGATGGGCTGGACAGATGGTCCTTAGTATAAAATTCTGAACAAATAAATTGTAGTAATGATGTTCTCCCTGGTTAAAAAAAAACACCTTTATTTCCTTAATTGCATTCAAAATGAATTCTGTTGAGATAAAATATAATTTTATTCCTAGTTCTATTTGGCTATATATATATATGTTTAAAAATAATTGTTCTCCTCTGAGAGCAGTACAAGACAGACAGACATAAATTTTGTACCCATGTCAATTACAGTTTGATCATCAATCATGTAGTCATTACCTGCCGTTACCAGTTGACATATAGTGGGGAGTATGGGAAGTGCCAAATGCCTGACTATAAATCAACTCCTCCTCTGGGAGGTGAGCTTATTCTTTGAAATCTGGGGTTTTTGAGCATCTGGACACAGTTTGGGAGGGAGGAAGTGGTATGGAATCTCTGGGTGGACTGAATCTCCATTTCCTAGCTCTTTTCTCTGGTGACCTCTCAGAGATCCCTCCTCAAATCGTGCTAAGGTCTGTCAGGGGTTAGGGGGTTAACAGTGGAGTGAGCCTCTGGAATCTCAGTGGCAGGGTCGGGAATTGAAGGGGATCGTGCTCCTTTCCTTGGCTTATTACATCCATAAACACCACATTTACCCAGAGACAATGCTGTAAGGGGGTGGGTAAATGACAAACAAATCAGTTCCATCCTGAAAACATGCCAAGGCTTTAGACATCGACTTTCCTGCACTGACTTTGGCATCAGTGTCTTTTCTCCAACTATCCTGACAAACTTTGGACTCTGAAAAGTTCCTCTGCACCAATTAAGCAAATCATCATTTATTAGCAACTTAAGCAACCTCCGGCTGCTTTAGATGACTTTCATTTTTCTTTGTCCTGGATATTTTTAAATGACAGGTAAAAATATATATTATCAGAGCTGTATGAGATAAAAATGTTTGCCCTGAAGGGAATAAACTCTTGATTTAGCTAAAGCTTCATTTTAAAGAGTATATCTTAAATAGAAGATACAGTATTATAAGAAATTAAAATATGACAAATTCACCAGGAAACGGTCTATTTTTCTCTGTTATAATACTTTTTATGCAGAGTCTTTTTAAAAAACAAACAAAAAACGTAAACTTGGTAAATGGAACAGAAGAATGAAGAGGCAGAATGAAAAGCATACTTATTCTGAGACAAGGGCCATGTCCTAAGAAGAAAGTGGTTCCTGTTAGTTGGCAAAAAGAGGAAAAAGCTAGACCTCTGTCTCTCATGCATAACAGTACAGTAAGAAAAGTGCCTCTCAGCTGAATAGAGCAAGAGACCAACACTTTCTGCCAGATTTGGAAGAAATTTCTCTTCTCGATTAGTTCTTCTTTATTAACCTTTTGATTAACTGCTATTAAACACTCCCTAGCACTGCAATAATTGCTTTATATAACTCACTTTATCATCACAACTGTAAAGACAGGGAATATTATTAGCCCCATTTTACAAATGAAGGAACTAAGGCTCAGAGAGGCCAAAGAACTTGCTCAAGGTCACACAGCTAGTAAGTTGCAGTACCTTTGCCAGTCTGATGCCAAAACCTTTCTTCTGAACGTTTATACTATGTATGATACTTCCCTTATCTAGTAACAATGCTGAGTTCACTGAGAATTGAGAAACCACTTCCATGAAAAGTACTCTCAAGTACTTCATGCAATCCTAAACTACTCAATACAACTTTTCTGTAGGACTTTTCTACCCCTATCCCCATTCCATCACCAAGCACTATATTCTCCACCGGGGATGGAGGGAATAGCAAGGACAGGGAGTTAAAGCTGGCACCTTTTCGAAGCATTTTGCTCCAAGAGTGTCTCACTTTGTTACCTTATAAATGAACGACTACAAAGAGCCAAAGAGAACAACAGTCTGCCCACCCTTCACCCCCTCATTTAACCCAACTTACTCCATGGAGTCGATGATTTTTTTTGGCTCCACAGGGCATGGATAGATGACTTCATCAATGTGCTTCAGGTTACAATTTGAAAAGGCAGTAGAGATGTGTATGAAGGCTTCCAAGTTTGGCATCTGACTGGCCATGAGCAAGAGCTGCTGGGTGGCAGTGACGTTAAGCTGCACGGCATGTCTGGAGAAGATTAGACAGAAGGAAATGCAGTGAGGCAATTCACATCCCGTTTTGCTGGAACTGCACCCACTCCAATAACTGGCATATCCATCTGATTTTTGTGGCTGCATCAAAGGACCAGGAAGAAAAGTACAGGTCATGGCCACAAAGTTATGTGATACTTGGAATGTGTAATATGTTGATGATGTTTTCTGTGCACATAAATCCCATGGTGCATGTTGCATTTAGAGGTCACGTGGTTCTAAATCAACCAGAAGGAAAAAAATGGCAATCCTCTGGATTTATAAAGGGGCTTCTTAAGCAGTCATTAAAAGAATAAAAAACATAAATTAGGCATCTAACTTAAATTAGAAAATTCAAATAAATTGGAGGAGAGCAACAGTGACTATGGAGTGAGAAATATGTTTCTATTGCAAAGGTACAGGTCAGACATAAATAATGATGTCAATAGAGAACAGATGTGGTTGCCAAGGGGGAGGGGGGTGGGGGAGGGACAGATTGGGAGTCTGCGATTAGCAGATGCAAACTATTATATACAGGATGGATAAACAACAAGGTCCTACTGTAGAGCACAGGGAACTATATTCAATATCTTGTGATAAACCATAATGGAAAAGAATATAAAAAAGAACGTATATATATGTATAACTGAATCACTTTGCTGTACAGCAAAAATTAGCACAACATTGTAAATCAACTTTACTTCAATAAAAAAAATTGATGTCAAAATCCTAAATTTTACCTAATAGAATACAAAGCTATATAAACATGTGATGACAATGAAATAGTTCTTTCTAGAAATACATGTTTCATACAAAATCAGGAAACCTATTAATCTAACTCAAAAAGAGAAAAAAATAAATGATCATGTGTATATATATATATATATTTTTTGAAAAGTTTAAAAATGACATTCAATATCCATTTCCAATTCAATTTTTATAAATTCACTAAAAGAGGAAGAAAATGATTTAAAAATGTATATTTTAATTTGCTAGCCTGTGTCATGCTTAATGGTGAAAAGTAAGGAGCACTGATTTTAAAGTTGGGCCAAGAATGCCAACAATCAGTACTGCTTAACACTGCTCTGAAGCTCTGGCCTTATAATTAGAGAGGAAAATAAAATTAATTAATAAGTACAAACACTGCAAAGGCAATCCAGAAATGACTATCAGATTATATAATTGTATATCTGGAAAACAAACAAGCAGCTGAAAAAACTGGAATGAACAATAACATAATTCAGTAAGGTGTCCACTTATAAAAGTTATATAAAAAAATCACTAGTTTTCCTATATAGAAACAAAAATTAGAGACTATAATGGAAGAACGGCACATATTCAAAAATGAACATTTAAAACATATATCAAATTAATAATAAATGAATAGGCTCTATATGAAGAAAATGATAAAACTTCATTAAGGGTCATAACAGAAAAACTGAATAAACGGAGACATATATTGTTCTTGGATAGGAAGAGTCAATGTTTTAAATATGTTGTTTTTCTAAAACAATCTGCATATTCAAGGTAATCTCAATCAAACTCCCAGCCCTTGAAAAAACTTGGCAAATTTATTCTAAGTTTAATCAAGAGGTGAGAATAGTCAGGAAAATTCTATAAAAAGAGAAAAATGTGTGTATAGTTGCTTAATAAAATAAGAATCATAGTCATTAAAATACTGTGGTACTGGAAGAGAAAGCCTAATTAATGGAATAAGAGTTCAGAAATAGGAATTTAATATACTATGAGAGTTTCCTTTCAAACAAAAAGTGAAAAGAAATCATTTAATAAATGTTTTAAAAAAACCCATCTTTTGGTAATAAAAAAATATTGTACATTCACACCTACATCACTCTTCTTTTTATGGAATTTTCCTGACTATTATTCTTTATAACTAAATAAATTTTAAATAGGTCAAAGATTTAAGTGTAAAAATAAAACAATAAAAATACTGGAAGAAATTATGAAAAACTGTGTAAATAATAAAATAGAGCTGAGGACAAATGATAAACTGTTAAAATATTTTGAGCCTTATAAAAGACAAAGAGTTAACATGCTAAATCTTCCAAGAAGTCCTAAAACTGACAAGAAAAAAATGTTTCAAGAGAAAAATAGGTGAAGAACATAAACAGGCATTTCACAAAAGAATAAAATGCCAATCCGCATGTAAACATCTTCAACCTTTCTGATTATCAAAGAAACAGAAATCAAAATATGCAATGCTATTTGCATTATAATATTGACAATGATAAAAAGAATTAAAGAATTATAATATGGTACTGTTGTGGGTGTTAGAAATGAGCATTCATATGCACAAGAACAGCGTAAATTAATACCACCTTTTTGGAAAGCAACTTAGCATTATATGTCAAAATATAAACTGTTCATAACCTGGACACATCTACTATGTGTCTAACAATTCTACTTCTGGGAATTTACCCAAAGGTTAAAAAATGTATTCGACACAGATGTTCACTGCAGAGCTGTTTGTAATAGTGAAAAGCTAGAACACTCTAAAAAACATCCACCAATACAGAACTGGTTGAGTATATTATATACATGTACAATGGAATGTCATGTAGTCGTTACAAGTTATAATAGAATATCAATTGACAATGAAAGATATCTAAAAATAAAATTGAACAGGTTGCAAAAAACATTATTCTCAATGTGATGCCATTTTTTTGGTGAAATTGAACATAAATCTATTCTATTATGGATGCATAAAGAAAAGCTGAGGGACTTCCCTGGTGGTGCAGTGGTTAAGAATCTGCCTGCCATGCAGGGGACAAGGGTTTGATCCCTGGTCCAGAAAGATCCCACATGCCACGGAGCAACTAAGCCCGTGAGCCACAACTACTGAGCCTGCGCTCTAAAGCCTGCAAGCCACAACTCCTGAAGCCCGCGCACCTAGAGCCCATGCTCCGCAACGAGAGAAGCCACCACAATGAGAAGCCCGCTCGTCGCAACAAAGAGTAGCCCCTGCTTGCCGCAACTAGAGAAAGCCTGTGCGCAGCAACAAAGACCCAACACAGCCAAAAATAAATAAATAAATATATTAAAAAAAAAAAAGATGCTGAAATGGATGGTCTTCACAATATTAAATGGTTAACTCTGGATGGTAAGATTTTGGAGAAGTTTTACTCCTTTGTATTTTTTTTTTTATTGAGAATATCTCTTTTTTTAAAAAAAAAGAAATCATAGGAACTTCCCTGGTGGTCCAGTGGTAAAGAATCTGCCTTCCAATTCAGGGGACATGGGTTCTATCCCTAGTCTGGGAACTAAGATCCCACCTTTTGCTGGGCAACTAAGCCCGTGTGCCACAGCTTCTGAGCCCATGCACTCTGGAGCCCGCGTGCCACGACTAGAGAGAAAACCCGCATGCCACAACTAGAGAAGAGAAATCCCATATACCACAACTAGAGAGAAGCCCTCGCACCGTAACAAAGAGCCCGTGAGCTGCAACTAAGACCCGACACAGCCAAGAATAAAATAAATAAAATAAATAAATAAGTATTAAAAAAATAAAATAAAATGGAAATCATAGTGAAACTTACACACACACGCGTGCACACACATGTATAATACAAGTCATGAGAGGGGAATGGGGATGTACCTCAGGTGGTCATCAAAGCGCACAGTAGCCGCACAGTGGAAGATGATGTTTGTGTAGGAAAGAAGCTCCTGCATGTCCTCCTTGCTGATGGCAAAGTCATTCTGATTGAGATCTGCAGAAATAGCTCGGATCTTCTCATGCACATTTGGACAAACTTCTTTGACTTTTTCAAACAGCTAAAACATAAATATAAATCATCAAAGATCATCATCACCATCATACTGTTCTTGTTTTCACTGACTTGTTTCATTATAATTCTCAAAAACTGGTTTTAGTTGTAATAATATGACTCAAGCATTTGCTGTATTGCATGCAGTTCAAGGTCAGTTTAGTATAATTCCTGCTCCTCTTAATTTGATAAAATTAGAAAAAGTCAGTTCCAATAACCAGTAAGGAGTGTATTTTGAACTTTTCCTGCAGAGTGAAGGAGGGGTAGTAAGTCATCCATATCCTGTGCCATCCTCTCTTCCCTTCCAGGGCAGCTTCAGGTTTATACATGATGATTGTTTCCATTTCTGCCTGGGAAATATTGTTTTCAGTGCAAAATTACCAGCCTTTACACAGCCTTGACAAATTACGAGCAAAATCACCAGCCTTTAAAGTCTCATGAGCACAGGTTCAAAAAAACTTGGTTAATTGTACCAGATTAACAAGATGTCTTAGAAGCACAAAGATAATTAGAAAAAAAACAAATTAAGAAAACTTGTAATGGGTAAAACAAAAATTTTATATAATCTCATTCTAATATAAATGGCAGTTATTGTCTAGTAAGAGGATTACATGAGCTCATGTACTTTTTATAAGATTTTAATTGATTTTTTAATGTTCTAATTTATTTATACAGGGAAAAGGAAAGAGCACTGGCAGTTTTAGCTTTTATTACAATTATTCAGATGAAACAGAGTCTCTACTTTCCCCTCCACACAGAAGTTCTCAGATTAAATTTGTATTTTCCATTTTCTCAGAAAATAACAATTTTAATGAAATGATCTTGGCTCCAACCTACTTTGATAAAATAAAATTTTATTGTAGTATTGGTATGGTATGTTAACAGTGAGGATGAGAAAAGTAAGGTTAAATGTTTAGAAAGGTTAAGAGCAGAGAAAATTAGTCTACGTTTTTAATAGTAATATAGTAGTGGAGACGAACAATTCTTTTCTCCCTTTTAACCCCCAAAGAATGTTTTCATCTGTTGCTTGATCCTTAGCAGAAGGCTTCTCCTCCCCATGAGACAGCTACCCAAGGCTTTTCTGTTGGGTAATAAGAAGTTGATCTCAGGTATTCAGAGAAATCATGTCTCATTTGTATCAGGCAAGACCATGTTCAGAGGAACATGGAAATTTAATGAAGCCAACTAGAGAAGGGAATAAAATCCATGTACTGACCTGGCAAGATAATATACTTCTGTCTTGCAGCTATGATTTTCCTGCACTATAAGGTCGGCCTTTTTAGTAAGTGTTACTATAATTCTGAAAATAATTCAGAAGTTAGGTCAATCCTCAATGCTTTTTTGACATCTGGGATTGAAAAGTATCTGAGGGACATTCTCAAAAAAGGTTATTCTGGTTCTTTCAGAAAGACATTTAATAGCTTTCCAGGCATAATGGATCATAAGCATGCTAGTATTTGCTTTCCCCAGTCAAATGTTTTCCTTTGTAGTTTGTGTTAATTGTACAACAAACACAGGTAGGATATTTTTGGATAAATTTATGTAACATTTGTACAATTACCCCCCTTTTTAATAACTGCATTTGTAGAAGACTCTTTTTTGAGTCATGATAGATTTTATTCACAAGAACTCTAAGGTTCTGTGGAGTCTGACTTTGGCCTGTGATGACTTCTGGCTGCTTGAGAGCAAGATGTGGAAAATGACGTGTGTCCACCCTCCTGGCAATGGGGCTGCTCACAGATGATGTAAGCTGCCATACATAGATTTTCTGTTGCCTTTGGTTTTTATGACTTTAAAAGGCAGAGGATATTGTTATACTGTATTGTACTTTCAGACCACCTGTGCAATGTTGAACAGCACCAAGATACATTTACAGCATTACTATTTTAGGAGATAATTACTATTTTGGGAAATAATGTCCCAATCTACATCCTATTTATGGATTTATATTTTCAAATGAGAGGGGATATCTGAGTGAACACAGTGTAATTTAAAAAGAAGTTTAAGTTTTCTGATCTAGTTGGTATTGATTACAATCAGCTGAAATAAATCAATGAATTGGCTGCATCAACTCAAACCACAGTGCTAAATTAGGGTCCCATTTTACTATATTAGCCAGGCCTAGTAATATGACTTGCTTTGTCTGGAATCTCAGCATACAGCTGTAGCTTCTAACAAAATAATACTCCTTAAATGTTGGTACATCCTAAATAGAGTGCTAGAGATTACAGAAAACTGCTATGTAACAGGTCAGTGCCTTTCAAAGTGTTATCCCCCAAGTGAACTGCATTGAAATCACTAGTATGCAAGAAGACCCAACTCAGCCATAAATAAATAAATAAATAAATAAATAAATAAATAAATAAAAGAGAAATCACTAGTATGCATCTTAAATATGTATATTCCTGGACCCCATTCCATAATCACCAAGTAAGAAATCACTGGGGCATGCCCAGGAGTTTGCATTTCACATCGTTTCATAGTTGATTTTAACTGAACCCAAGATGAGAACTTCTCTAGTTGGATTGTTAAATAACTGATGAACAATTGTGTATGACTCATTTCCCTTTTTAACTGCCCAGGGCAGTTACAAGACATCAGTGGTTTTCAAACTGTGTTGGTATAAGAAAAATCTAGGGACCAATTAAAAATGATGTCCTTACTCCACCCTCAGAGATCTTGACTCAGATCTAGGGACCAATTAAAAAGATGTCCTTACTCCACCCTCAGAGATCTTGACTCAGTAGTTTTGATATGTAACCCAAGAGTTGTATTTCTTAACCATCTCCACAGATAGGTCTGATGGTCCAGGTCCATACTTAGAGAAACAGTGACTCCAAAAATTCATGTCCATTTTAAAATTCTGGGCTTAAATTTCACCCTCTGGCTTGTAAACTCCTTGATTCTCTTATATCTCTTTATGCTTGACAGCACCCAGTTCATTGAAATGACTCAAATTTTGCTTGTTAAATTGAAATTAATTACTGTAAGAATAGTAATAGAACCATAAATGGGAGCTTGATTCCTGAAATTGGTTACCAGCTCTTTTGTATTGGTGGGATAAAAGACAGCAAGTAACTACTGCTAAAAGAAGACACAAAGTGTTCCCTTGGGTCCTCTGTATTAACTGCCAAGGTGTGGGGGGACATGGAAAGGCTCAGAGCAGACCCTTTTCTTTTGTAATAATGACAAGACTAAATGACAGATGAAATGATGCAAATGGATCCTCAATAGATACCAGCCCTTCTGAAAGTTTTTTTTTTTTTTTGGATAAGACATTTATTAAAGGCAAGAAAAAATACGTGGAATAAAAATGAGTTAAGAAAAAATAAAATTTCAAAAATTTCAGTGCAGGCCCACCAATAAAGAACTTAATATAATTATTTTAGATTCTAAGAGTTTATCATCTTCCTTCTCATATATTATTTAATGGCATAGGACTGAGATGGTAAAGCGTTGAATAACTACTTGTTAATTTTGAACACTCAAGACTGCTGCTTCTCCATTTTAGGAAACCATGTTCTTGACAGGAGGAAGACACATTTCTGTGGTCACTGAAAGATAACAGCTGTGAGGTGATCTAAGCATTTCAAACTGATAACAAAGCAATACATTTTTCTTGGAAAGTTTAGGAGTGTTCCATTAATTTGACATTATACAGGCAAGTATTTCTCTCTCTTTCAATTTATTTTTTAAACATGAGAGACTATTATGGCAATAGTTACTTATAGCTCAGAGGCAAGAGAGAAACTTTGAAAATCCTAAGTAAGAATATTGACAGAAAGAGAACTTTTTGGATTCAATAAACTCCTTAGGTATGACTTCTGTGGCCAGAGACTAAGACTGCATTTTTATTAGAAGCAGGAATTGGGCAAGGAGTGGAGGGCATGACATTTATATAGTGCTTTTGAAACAATGTACAGGCCCTGCACTTGGACTTCTACAGTCAATTTGTTATCCACATGACCTAACTTGGGAGGCATCTAGGAGTCACTACCTCCTGAAGACTATTAAATGTAATCATTCCTTTCTAATCATGAGAGTCTTTGATCTTTATTCAGTTTACTGATTCCCTCTCTTCAAATATAATTATATTATTTAGTCACAATAACCCACCAAAATTTGCTTAGTATTTTTATTTTGTGAAAAAAAAAGTTAGGTTCCTTAAACTAAAGTGCAATCTCTATGGAATATTTGGCATCCCAATGAAAAAGAGAGCCTGTAACATTTATCATAGAAATTTTAGAGTGCTGAGTAAAAGCAAATCAACGAATTTTGCAAGTTAGCTCTTGAACAAGAAAGACATTAAGAAAGGCTATATATAATCTAAGTTGAGAACAATTAAATACAAGTAAGTGCATGTAAATTAAGGCAAAAAACCATCATACCTACTGTAAAGATTCACAAAATTCACAAAACGTTAGGATTTTGCTAGTTCACTACTAACGTCCGTAAGATATGAAGGATTAACCTAAGAAGTTCTTACTTCTTTAGTGAGGACCACTCTATAGGACCATAAGGCAGTCTGGTGTAGTACTAGGTTGTCAAATTTTTGCATACAGTAGGGTTGCTTGAGAAGTTGTTTAAAAAGACAAAAAACCCAAAAAACCCAGATGTACTGACCCTAGAGATTCTGACTGAATTCTGAGTTGAAGCTTGGGTGCCTGGAGTTTGTACAAGCTCTATAATGAGTCTGATACACACTGAAGGTGTGAACCATTAGTGTATTAGAAAGATCCCAGGCTCTTTGGAGTCAGGAAGGCCAGGGTTTGAAGCCTAGTTCTGCCATTTATTAACTGCGTGACTGGGGTAAGTTGCTCACCTCATGGGGCCTCCGTGTCTTCATCTGCATATTTATCTAAAATGTCAAAGGACTGTCTCATTCTGTGATCTCAGAGAACTAATAATTCAGCATATATTCTGCTATTCTTTTTTTTTTCTACTTTTTTTCCCCCCAGTTTTATTGAGAAATAATTGGAATACATGATTGTATAAGCTTAAGAGGTACAGCATGATGGTTTGATTTACATATATTGTGAAATGATTACCACAATAGGTTCAGCTAACATCCATCTTCTCATATAGATACAATAAAAAGAAAAGAATGCAAAAAAGGAAAAAATGTTCTCCTTGTGATGAGAACCCTTAGGAATTACTCTATTAACAACTTTCCTGTATATTATACATATTCTGCTATTCTTGAAAACAATTTTGCATTTAACAAAATTATAGTTCACTTTACATAAGAATCTATAATAAATGCTAGAGGTGACACAGTTCATCATCTTGTTAATGCTCTGTTTCCATGCCAAAGGCCTGTTTCACAGAGTTCTTTGAGAATAAGTACCTGGTTAGAGGAAGCAATTTCCTAGGGGTAGCAATGCAATTCAGTGGGGAAAACATGGGCTTTGGAGATAAGAGAACTGCATTTACAGTCTGCTTTTTCACTACCTTGGTACTTCCTTTGATAGGTGACAACTTTCTTGGAGTAATTTCTCATCTGTGAGGTAGCAATAAGGCATACCACAGAGTGTTGTGAGGATTAAATAGGGTAATAAAAGTCAGATGCCTAGCATGGTGGCTCCCACTTAGTATGTTTCTAATAATCGGAAAACTTCCTTTCTGCTTCCACAGAAATACTCCACTTTCAAAAGCTGCTAATCAGACAGCTATGTGTGTATCTGTGTGTATTTGCGCGTCATCCCAAGGTTTCTGATTATACCACGTGATCCTGATACCTCTGAAAACCGAATATATTCCAGAGTGTCGACTTAAAAAAAAATACACAAAGTGAGAGCTGAGAGTTAAGTTTTATTTGGGGCAAAATGAGGACCGCAGCCCAGTAGACAGCACCTCAGATAGTTCTGAGAAACTGCTCCAAAGAGGTAGGGGGAAAGGTCAGTATATATGTGATTTTGGTGAAGGGGGAGTACATGCAATCAAGCACACACACACACACAGACACACATACACACATATATATATATATATATTTATATATATATTTAACATCTTTATTGGAGTATAATTGCTTTACAATGATGTGTTAGTTTCTGCTTTATAACAAAGTGAATCAGTTATACATATACATATATCCCCATATCTCTTCCCTCTTGCGTCTCCCTCCCTCCCACCCTCCATATCCCACCCCTCTAGGTGGTCACAAAGCACTGAGCTGATCTCCTTGTGCTATGCGACTGCTTCCCACTAGCTATCTATTTTACATTTGGTAGTGTATATATGTCCATGCCACTCTCTCACTCTGTCCCAGCTTACCCTTCCCCCTCCCTGTATCCTCAAGTCCACCTCTAGTAGGTCTGAGTCTTTATTCCTGTCTTGCCCCTAGGTTCCCCATGACCATTTTGGTTTTTTTGTTTTTTACATTCCATATATATGTGTCAGCATATGGTATTTGTCTTTCTCTCTCTGACTTACTTCACTCTGTATGACAGACTCCAGGTCCATCCACCTCACCACAAAAAACTCAATTTCGTTTCTTTTTATGGCTGAGTAATATTCCATTGTATATATGTGCCACATCTTCTTTATCCATTCATCTGTCGATGGACACTTAGGTTGTTTCAATGTCCTGGCTATTGTAAATAGAGCTGCAATGAACATTGTGGTACATGACTCTTTCCGAATTATGGTTTTGTCAGGGTATATGCCCAGCAGTGGGATTGCTGGGTTGCATGGTAGTTCCATTTCTACATTTTCAAGGAACCTCCATACGGTTTTCCACAGTGGCTGCATCAATTTACATTCCCACCAACAGTGCAAGAGGGATCCCCTTTCTCCACACCCTCTTCAGCATTTATTGTTTGTAGATTTTTTGATGATGGCCATTCTGACCAGTGTGAGATGATATCTCATTGTAGTTTTGATTTGCACTTCTCTAATGATCAATGATGTTGAGCATTCTTTCATGTGTTTGTTGGCAATCTGTATATCTTCTTTGGAGAAATGTCCACCCAGGTCTTCTGCTCATTTTTGGATTGGGCCGTTTGTTCTCCTGATATTGAGCTGCATGAGCTGCTTGTAAATTTTGCAGATTAATCCCTTGTCAGTTGCTTCATTTGCAAATATTTTCTCCCATTCTGAGGGCTATCTTTTTGTCTTGTTTATGGTTTACTTTGCTGTGCAAAAGCTTTTAAGTTTCATTAGGTCCCATTTGTTTATTTTTGTTTTTATTTCCATTTCTCTAGGAGGTGAGTCAAAAAGGATCTTGCTGTGATTTATGTCATGGAGTGTTCTGTGTTTTCCTCTAAGAGTTTAATAGTGTCTGGCCTTACATTTAGGTCTTTAATCCATTTTGAGTTTATTTTTGTGTATGGTGTTAAGGAGTGTTCTAATTTCATTCTTCTACATGTAGCTGTCCAGTTTTCCCAGCACCACTTATTGAAGAGGCTGTCTTTTCTCCACTGTATATTCTTGCTTCCTTTATCAAAGATAACGTGACCATATGTGCATGGGTTTATCTCTAGGCTTTCTATCCTGTTCTATTGATCTATATTTCTGTTTTTGTGCCAGTACCATACTGTCTTGATTATTGTAGCTTTGTAGTATAGTCTGAAGTCAGGCAGCCTGATTCCTCCAGCTCTGTTTTTCTTTCTCAAGATTCCTTTGGCTATTCGGGGTCTTCTGTGTTTCCATACAAATTGTGAAATTTTTTGTTTTAGTTCTGTGAAAAACGCCATTGGTAGTTTGATAGCGATTGCATTGAATCTGTAGATTGCTTTGGGTAGTATAGACATTTTCACAATGTTGAGTCTTCCAATCCAAGAACATGGTATATCTCTCCATCTATTTGTATCATCTTTAATTTCTTTCATCAATGTCTTATAATTTTCTGCATACAGGTCTTTTGTCTCCTTAGGTAGGTTTATTCCTAGATATTTTATTCTTTTTGTTGCAATGGTAAATGGGAGTGTTTTCTTAATTTCACTTTCAGATTTTTCATCATTAGTTTATAGGAATGCAAGAGATTTCTGTGCATTAATTTTCTACCCTGCTACTTTACCAAATTCATTGATTAGCTCTAGTAGTTTTCTGGTAGCATCTTTAGGATTCTCTATGTATAGTATCATGTCATCTGCAAACAGTGACAGCTTTACTTCTTCTTTTCCAATTTGGATTCGTTTTATTTCTTTATCTTCTCTGATTGCTGTGGCTAAAACTTCCAAAACGATTTTGAAAAATAGTGGTGAGAGTGGACAACCTTGTCTTGTTCCTGTTCTTTGTGGAAATGTTTTCAGTTTTTCACCATTGAGCACGATGTTGGCTGTGGGTTTGTCATATATGGCCTTTATTATGTTGAGGTAAGTTCCCTCTATGCTTACTTTCTGGAGGGTTTTTATCATAAATGGGTGTTGAATTTTGTCAAAAGCTTTCTCTGCATCTATTGAGATGATCATATGGTTTTTCTCCTTCAATTTGTTAATATGGTGTATCACACTGATTGATTTGCTTATATTGAAGAATCCTTGCATTCCTGGGATAAACCCCACTTAATCATGGTGTATGATCCTTTTAATGTGCTGTTAGATTCTGTTTGCCAGTATTTTGTTTAGGATTTTTGCATCTATGTTCATCAGTGATACTGGCCTGTAGTTTTCTTTCTTTGTGACATCTTTGTCTGGTTTTGGTTATCAGGGGGATGGTGGCCTCGTACAATGAGTTTGGGAGTGTTCCTCCCTCTGCTATATTTTGGAAGAGCTTGAGAAGGATAGGTGTTAGCTCTTCTCTAAATATTTGATACAAATCGCCTGTGAAGCCATCTGGTCCTGGACTTTTGTTTGTTGGAAGATTTTTAAACACAGTTTCAATTTCACTGCTTGTGATTGGTCTGTTTATATTTTCTATTTCTTCCTGGTTCACTCTTGGAAGGTTGTGCATTTCTAAGAATTTGTCCATTTCTTCCAGGTTATCCATTTTATTGGCATAGAGTTACTTGTAGTAATCTCTCATGATCCTTTGTATTTCTGCAGTGTCAGTTGTTACTTCTCCTTTTTCATTTCTAATTCTATTGATTTGAGTCTTCTCCCTCTTTTTCTTGATGAGTCTGGTGAATGGTTTATCGATTTTGGTTATCTTCTCAAAGAACCAGCTTTTAGTTTTATTGATCTTTGCTATCGTTTTCTTCATTTCTTTTTCATTCATTTCTGATGTGATATTTATTATTTCTTTCCTTCTGCCAACTTTGGGGTTTTTTTGTTCTTCTTTCTCTAATTGCTTTAGGTGTAAGGTTAGGTTGTTTATTTGAGATGTTCCTTGTTTCTTAAGGTAGGATTGTATTGCTATAAACTTCCCTCTTAGAACTGCTTTTGCTACATCCCATAAGTTTTGGGTCGTTGTGTTTTCATTGTCATTTGTTTCTAGGTATTTTTTGATTTCCTCTTTGGTTTCTTCAGTGATCTCTTGGTTATTAAGCAGTGCATTGTTTAGCCTCCATGTGTTTGTATTTTTTACAGATTTTTTCCTGTAATTGATATCTACTCTTACAGCATTGTGGTTGGAAAAGACACTTGATATGATTTCAATTTTCTTAAATTTACTGAGGCTTGATTTGTGACCCAAGGTATGATCTATCCTGGAGAATGTTCATGAGCACTTGAGAAGAAAGTGTATTCTGTTGTTTATGGATGGAATGTCCTATAAATATCAATTAAGTCCATCTTGTTTAATGTATCATTTAAAGCTTGTGTGTCCTTATTTATTTTCATTTTGGATGATCTGTCCTTTGGTGAAAGTGGGGTGTTAACGTCCCCTACTATGATTGTGTTACTGTCGATTTCCCCTTTTATGGCTGTTAGTATTTGCCTTATGTATTGAGGTGCTCTTATGTTGGGTGCATAAATATTTACAACTGTTATATCTTCTTCTTGGATTGATCCCTTGATCATTATATAGTGTCCTTCTTTGTCTCTTGTAATAGTCTTTGTTTTAAAGTCTATTTTGTGAGATATGAGAATTGCTACTCCAGCTTTCTTTTGATTTCCATTTGCATGGAATATCTTTTTCCATCCCCTCACTTTCAATCTGTATGTGTCCCTAGGTGTGAAGTGGGTCTCTTGTAGACAGCATATATATGGGTCTTGTTTTTGTATCCATTCAGCCAGTCTATGTCTTTTGGTTGGAGCATTTAATCCATTTACATTTAAGGTAATTATCAATATGTATGTTCCTATTACCATTTTCTTAATTGTTTTGGGTTTGTTATTGTAGGTGTTTTCCTTCTCTTGTGTTCCTGCCTAGAGAAGTTCCTTTAGCATTTGCTGTAAAGCTGGTTTGATGGTTCTGAATTCTCTTATCTTTTGCTTGTCTGTAAAGTTTTTAAGTTCTCTGTCAAATGTGAATGAGATCCTTGCTGGGTAGAGTAATCTTGGTATTAGCTTTTTCCCCTTCATCACTTTAAATATGTCCTGGCACTCCCTTGGAGCTTGGAGAGTTTCTGCTGAAAGATCAGCTGTTAACGTTATGGGGATTCCCTTGTGTGTTATTTGTTGTTTTTCCCTTGCTGCTTTTAATATTTTTTCTTTGTATTTAGTTTTTGATAGTTTGATTAATATGTGTCTTGGCATGTTTCTCCTTGGATTTATCCTGTATGGGACTCTCTGTACTTCCTAGACTTGATTAACGATTTCCTTTCCCATATTAGGGAAGTGTTCAACTATAATCTCTTCAAATATTTTCTCAGTCCTTTTGTTTTTCTCTTCTTCTTCTGGGACCCCTATAATTCGAATGTTGGTGCATTTAATGTTGTCCCAGAGGTCTCCGAGACTGCCCTCACTCGTTTCTATTCTTTTTTCTTTATTCTGCTCTGCAGTAGTTATTTCCACTATTTTATCTTCCAGGTCACTTCTCCATTCTTCTGCCTCACTTATTCTGCTATTGATCCCTTCTAGAGAATTTTTAATTTCATTCATTGTGTTGTTTATCACTGTTTGTTTGGTCTTTAGTTCTTCTAGATCCTTGTTAAACGTTTCTTGTATTTTCTCCATTCTATTTCCAAGATTTTGGATCATCTTTACTATCATTATTCTGAATTCTTTTTCAGGTAGACTGCTTATTTCGTCTTCATTTGTTTGGTCTGGTGGGTTTTTGTCTTGCTCCTTCATCTGCTGTGTGTTTCTCTGTCTTCTCATTTTGCTTAACTTACTGTGTTTGTGGTCTCCTTTTCACAGGCTGCAGGTTCGTAGTTCCTGTTGTTTTTGGTGTCTTCCCCCAGTGGGTAAGGTTGGTTCAGTGGGTTGTGTAGGCTTCCTGGTGGAGGGGACTAGTGCCTGTGTTTTGGTGGATGAGGCTGGATCTTGTCTTTCTGGTGGGCAGGTCCACGTGTGGTGGTGTGTTTTGGGGTGTCTGTGGCCTTATTATGATTTTAGGTAGCCTCTCTGCTAATGGGTGGGGTTGTGCTCCTGTCTTGCTAGTTGTTTGGCATAGGGTGTCCAGCACTGGAGCTTGCTGGTCGTTGAGTGGAGCTGGGTCTTGGCATTGAGATGAAGATCTCTGGGAGATTTTTGCCATTTGATATTATGTGGAGCTGAGAGGTCTCTTGTGGACCAGTGTCCTGAACTTGGCTCTACCACTCAGAGGCACAGCCCTGATGCCTGGCTGGAGCACTGAGAGCCTGTCATCCACACGGTGCACAATAAAAGGGAGAAAAAAAAAGAAAAAAAGAAAGAAGAAGATAAAATAAAATAAAGTTATTAAAATAAAAAATTATTTAAAAAGTTTTTTTTAAGTAAGTAAAAAAAAAAAAGAAAAAAGAAAGAAGAGAGCAACCAAACCAAAAAACAAATCCACCAATGATAACAAGCACTAAAAAGTATACTAAAAAAACAAACAAAGAAAAAAAAAAAGGACAGACAGAACCCTAGGACAAATGGTAAAAGCAAAGCTATACAGACAAAATCACACACAGAAGCATACACATACACACTCACAAAAAGAGGAAAAGGGGAAAAAATAATATATCTTGCTCCCAAAGTCCACCTCCTCAATTTGGGATGATTCGTTGTGTGTTCAGGTATTCCACACATGCAGGTACATCAGGTTGTTTGTGGAGCTTTAATCCACTGCTTCTGAGGCTGCTGGGAGAGATTTCCCTTTCTCTTCTTTGTTAGCACAGCTCCCAGGGTTCAGCTTTAGAATTGGACCCGCCTCTGCGTGTAGGTCACCTGAGGGCATCTGTTCTTCGCTCAGACAGGACGGGGTTAAAGGAGCAGCTGCTTCAGGGGCTCTGGCTCACTCGGGCGGGGGGGAGGGAGGGGCACGGATGCGGGGCGAGCCTGCGGCGGCAGAGGCCGGCGTGACATTGCAGCAGCCTGAGGCGCGTCGTGCGTTCTCCCGGGGAAGTTGTCCCTGGCTCACGGGACCCTGGCAGTGGCGGGCTGCACAGGCTCCCGGGAGGGGAGGTGTGGAGAGTGACCTGTGCTCGCACACAGGCTTCTTGGTGGCGGCAGCAGCAGCCTTAGCATCTCATGCCCGTCTCTGGGGTCCGCGCTGATAGCCGCGGCTCGCGCCCATCTCTGGAGTTCTTTTAAGCGGCGCTCTGAATCCCCTCTCCTCGCGCACCAGGAAACAAAGAGGCAAGAAAAAGTCTCTTGCCTGTTCGGTAGCTCCAGACTTTTCCCGGACTCCCTCCTGGCTAGCTGTGGTGCGCTAACCCCTTCAGGCTGTGTTCACACCGCCAACCCCAGTCCTCTCCCTGCGATCAGACCGAAGCCCGAGCCTCAGCTCCCAGCCCCCGCCCGCCCCGGCGGGTGAGCAGACAAGCCTCTCGGGCTGGTGAGTGCTGGTCAGCACCGATCCTCTGTGCGGGAATCTCTCCGCTTTGCCCTCCGCACCCCTGTGGCTGCGCTCTCCTCCGTGGCTCCGATGCTTCCCCGCTCCACCACCTGCAGTCTCCGCCTGCGAAGGTGCTTCCTAGTGTCTGGAAACCTTTCCTCCTTCACAGCTCCCTCCCACTGGTGCAGGTCCCGCCCCTATTCTTTTGTCTCTGTTTTTTCTTTTTTCTTTTGCCCTACCCAGGCACGTGGGGAGTTTCTTGCCTTTTTGGAGGTCTGATTTCTTTTGCCAGCGTTCAGTAGGTGTTCTGTAGGAGTTGTTCCACATGTAGATGTGTTTCTGATGTATTTGTGGGGAGGAAAGTGATCTCCACATCTTACTCTTCCGCCATCTTGAAGCTCCCCTTCAAGCACATATTTTTTGTAGAAGGTTTCTGCTGGTCTCGTGAAGGTTACTGCTGGTCATGAGGAACAGATGTCACCATGAAGGATTTTAGTGTTTTTCTAGATATGAGGAGATACAAGAATTGGGCTCATAAAATCGACTCCTGAAAATATCTAACTATCTAAAGACCTGTTCTGCCCGTTTTTCCCAGAGCACAGAGTACTTCATTTCAGCTCTCCACCCTGAACACCTTTCAGGGAGGTGTTGAAAGTCAGCAGCTGCAGCAGCACATGATTTAGTCCTTGTAGAGGTAACTGGCAAGTGCCAGTGGCGAGTGCCAATTAGTTGACAAGAGTCATGTTGAATCTTGTGGTTTGGTGACTTTTTTGAGTGAAATCAGTACAGGCAATGTGAAGATTTTAAGAAAAAGACTTGATGTGATTGGAAGAAATTTAAAAAGAAGGAAAGGAGTTGGATATGTGAAATCATGCCAGTGACTGAATTAACTAGTGAATGGTATTGTAAAAGAAAACAAGAGATTGAGAAATAAATTATTTCTGTTTCTGGGACCTTAAAGAATATCCCCAGGACAAAATCAATTTAAAAATTTTTTTTTTTTTTTTTTTCTTAAAAGGAAGGAAATGGCCCACAGGGGAGAGGCTTAACATGCTTCAATTAATCTGAGTTGAGTATCTGTCAAACTGAGAATCAGTTATACTCTTTCAAAAGTGTGTGTTTGTTAATCATGGGAAATTTAAATTCCTGGCAACATTCCCTCAAGTTGTCTCAAGTTTATAAAAGCCTCTTGCTTTCTGTGGGATCATTAGTTTCTTAGGAAAAATAAAAAGTAGTGGGCTTCCCTGGTGGTGCAGTTGTTGAGAATCTGCCTGCCAATGCAAGGGACATGGGTTTGAGCCCTGGTCTGGGAGGATCCCACATGCCGCGGAGCAACTGGGCCCGTGAGCCACAACTACTGAGCCTGCGCGTCCTGAGCCTGTGCTCCGCAACAAGAGAGGCCGCGACAGTGAGAGGCCCGCGCACCGCGATGAAGAGTGGCTCCCGCTTGCCACAACTAGAGAAAGCCCTCGCACAGAAACGAAGACCCAACACAGCCAAAAAATAATAATAATAATAATTAAAAAAAAAAAAGTAGTAATGGAACAAAACTGACTTTGGGAATTTAAAATACAAACTTCTGGTTCTAATTGCCTTTGCCTTATATGGAGATTTAACAGAATCATTAATATCAGTCAGAAATTCATCTTTTTTTGGAAGTTGTGGACAAGCAGCTTTTACACAGGGTAGCCTGAACCAAACATGAAAATGCTCTTCTTCCTTATAAAAGAGTCTATGAAAATTAACAACGATCTTTTACATAAAATGAAAGTAACTTTTCTGTTGGGTGCTTCTTAATACTCCAGTGATGTCAGAGTGTTGGCCTTTTCTTTGCAGGTGTTATTTGGTTGGAAGTTAATTTGTTTAAACGCATTATTTTTCCTCTTAGGGATCTAATGTCTTCTAAAAACTACCAAACAGTGATAGTCTTGCAAAATGATTCAATAAACTATTTCATAAAATGTTGTTATCTTCCATTGTCTTAAATCTAATCAGTTCTGTGAACTGAGGGTCACACATGATTCATTACCCAAAACTCTCCAGGGTATTTCAAAGTTGATTTATCTCAGGAGCAGCTGAGAGCTTATTGAGTAATTCACATTTTTCCAGAGAAGTTGACTTAAAATATCCAGTGCAACCTGCCAAGCTCTGCCTTTGTTTATAAATCTGCTTCCTGGTGACATCATACAGGATGGTCCCTCCCTGGAAGCCTTGAATTTTGCCTGGTCTTCTCAGATGCTGCATTCTAAACCCAGCACAATCTCATTGTAACCCTTTCCTTAACTGATTACTCTAGCTTAAGAGGAAATGCCCAACCATTTCCGGTATTCTCTCAACGAAATTTTTGTTTTTTTTAGATTCTGACCTCACTCTTAATTAACTACCTCACTTTTAATATAAATTCAACTACTTGTGATTTTATTTTTCAGGTATGGATATTGTCTTCTTGATGTTTTCTTAAAGAGTTATTCAGAGTAGATTATGACCAACTTAAGAACCTAAATGGATATAAATGGGACATGACTGTTGTAAAAAGGAACACATCTTTAAGGCACTGAAGAACCTCAAAATGCTGTCAACACTTTGAGCTTCATAACTGAATGATTTATTTGCAACTAATTATCTCTTGTCGTGGGGAAGAATCATGTCTTTAAACAAAGCCGCATTCTAGATAGCAAAATAAATATCAATTTTGCCACTGAAAATTGTTTCTGCTACCTGGAAAGCTAGTTGGTTCATACTTAAATGAGCACATTTTTCATAATAAGAGACCAAGCAGTCAGCTTGGGATTCCTGGGGACCCACAAGTGTGTCTGCGGTTAGCATGTTCACATGTCAACATGGGAAATTTGGCTTATTCTCCGTAGAAACTTCTCAGATTTTGTGAAAGAAATTAGGAGAGTTTTCTTAAAAATGATTTTATAGACTTAGAATCGTATTTCTTTCTTTCTTTCTTTTTTTGAGTCTTACTTTTATTTTTTATTTTATTTTTTTAACATCTTTATTGGAGTATAATTGCTTTACAATGTTGCTTTAGTTTCTGCTGTATAACACAGTGAATCAGCTATATGTATACATATATCCCCATATCTCCTCCCTCTTGTGTCTCCCTCCCACCCTCCCTATCCCACCCCTCTAGGTGGTCACAAAGCACTGAGCTGATCTCCCTGTGCTACGCGACTGCTTCCCACTAGCTATCTATTTTACATTTAGTAGTGTATATATGTCAATGCTACTCTCTCACTTCGGTCAAACTATTTAATTCTGATAAAGTTTCAAAACTAAAAGTAAACTGAACTTATATCTGATGACATAATTTTGGAAATTCGTGATTGCTTTGCTGCCTTATTTATTTACTATCTTAAAAAGTGGGCTTTTTCTCCCACTATAAAAATAAAACATCTTCATTGTATTTGCATTTAGAAAATTCTTTTGGAAAAAGATTATTATTCTGGTTTTTCACTACAAAAGACAGTGTTTTTTTTTCCTCACGATAAAAGTAAACATGCTCAATAAATACATTTGCACATTATTTAGTGTGTCTCTCGTTGTTTTCTTAGAGTGCCACCTTAATTATCTTTGTGAGAAAGTCCTCAAGGATCGGCCATTAATTCAGATACCTTTCCCTCAATTGATATGTTCCTTTAAGTGGTCTGAAAATACTTAAGGATCTTAGCCATATGTGAGGAAACTGATCCTCTGTTCTGATTCTTGAGTCCCAATTCTATGTGGCCAAAGGATTAAAAATAACTTTCTTTCCAAAGCATTTCCTACTTAATTGTCTCTCTCGGAAGGCACGGAAACAGGAAGTGAGAGGTAGTCACTGTCCATACCGTGAAAGGAAAGGAATGAAACTGATGAACGAATTTTGATAGATAGATATCATTAGAACAGATGTTCTCTTGACCATATTTCCTGGGGACGCAGTGGGAATCAAAGGCAAACTGGTAACATTTTTATTCATTATGTTTTAAAGAAAGTTTCCAAGCCTCGCATACCTGATACCATTAATCTACCTTCAAGCACACTGTATTACTTAAGGTGGATTAGAATTCATGCATTGTTTTGTGTGACAGGAGGCAAGTACTGAGTAAAAGTAATATCAGGCCCTTCTTAGGAATAAGGCATGGAGGCATTTAAATCACTCTGTCATGTCAAAATAAAGTTCAATGGCAGAATCTAGACTGGATCTTGATTCATACAAGATATTTAATAAATATTTGTAGAATCAGAGGCCTTCCAGAAGAAACTCTAACTCAAACAGGAAAGCTCTTCTAAGAACCTAGGGTGAGAGTGGTCATACAACAGAAGTAAAGACTGGCTTAAAGAACTGGAGTACATTAAACTTGTTCCTTGAACAAATTTGGTTGCTTACCTACAGAGTGTCAAGCACTGTGTCAGATGTGGAAGACACAGTGGGAACACACGAGAGAAATAACGAAAAGGCCTTAGTTTAAAAAATTAAAGGGAAAAAATTGGGATAATAAATATGTTATTGGTTTCGGCAAATCAAATACTTTTGAGCAAATGGTGTATTATTTGACAAACCTGAGACTATTCTCACTGAATCTGAAATTAGGAAAGCATAAAAGCAGACAGAATTATTAGGCAACCAAAGCTGTCTGGGTATATTCCCTTAAGTATAACTCTGTGTTGGAAAGTTGGTTTTGGGGACCCACATGTTTGGAATAACCGACTTGCACCGTTTCCCTCCAAATTCTAACCAAATCGAGGAAAACTAGATTTCATACGGAATAGTTTCACTTTTTAAAGAAAACATTGCAAAAAAATTAAACTATATCATTCTCTTTTTATGAAGAAGCCCAGGCCCTGTCTTTCTATCTGACCACATAAGTCAAAATTTATGGAAGTATAATTAATGCCTTTGCAGCAAAAACCAGAAATAGAGACTTAAGAAGAAATGTCCATATTTCAATGTCTTGAGCATTTTGGTGCTATAGTAATTGTTCCCTTTTAAAATGCTCATTTAGACATATCTTCAACAGTGTTACTGTAACAGCAAAGTCTCTTTGAGGCAAAGGAAAGATTTTTAATGACAAAAGAAAAATACTGTTTACTCTGAGGTTGAATTTCGGAGCCCATGTGAAGGAAGGCCTAGCAAAGGGGTAGGTAGGTGAGACTGACTGCTCACGGGAAGCTAACTTTGTATGCTGGATTTGATTCTATTAGGGCTATCTTTTTTTTTTTTTTTAAACATCTTTATTGGAGTATAATTGCTTTACAATGGTGTGTTAGTTTCTGCTTTATAACAAAGTGAATCAGCTATACATATACATATATCCCCATAACCCCTCCCTCTTGTGTCTACTTCCCACCCTCCCTATCCCACCCCTCTAGGTGGTCATAAATCACCGAGTTGATCTCCCTGTGCTATGCAGCTGCTTCCCACTAGGTATCTATTTTACATTTAGTAGCGTATATATGTCCATGCCACTCTCTCACTTTGTCCCAGCTTACCCTTCCCCCTCCCTGTGTCCTCAAGTCCATTCTCTACGTCCACGTCTTTATTCCTGTCCTACCCCTAGGTTCTTCAGAACCATTTTTATTTATTTATTTTTAGATTCCATATATATGTGTTAGCATACAGTATTTGCTTTTCTCTTTCTGACTTACTTCATTCTGTATGACAGACTCTAGGTCCATCCACCTCACTACAAATAACTCAATTTCGTTTCTTTTATGGCTGAGTAATATTCCATTGTATATATGTGCCACATCTTCTTTATCCATTCATCTGTCAATGGACACTTGCTTCCATGTCCTGGCTATTGTAAATAGTGCTGCAATGAACATTGTGGTACATGACTCCTTTTGAATTATGGTTTTCTCAGGGTATATACCCAGTAGTGGGATTGCTGGGCCATATGGTAGTTCTATTTTTAGTTTTTTAAGGAACCTCCATACTGTTCTCCATAGTGGCTGTATCAATTTACATTCCCACCAACAGTGCAAGAGGGTTCCCATTTCTCCACACCCTCTCCAGCATTTATTGTTTGTCGATTTTTTGATGGTGGCCATTCTGACTGTTGTGAGGTGATACCTCATTGTAGTTTTGATTTGCAATTCTCTAATGATTAGTGATGTTGAGCATCCTTTCATGTGTTTGTTGGTAATCTGTATATCTTCTTTGGAGAAATGTGTATTTAGGTCTTCTACCCATTTTTGGATTGAGTTGTTTGTTTTTTTGATATTGAGCTGCATGAGCTGCTGGTAAATTTTGGAGATTAATCTTTTGTCAGTTGCTTTATTTGTAAATATTTTCTCCCATTCTGAGTGTTGTCGTTTCGTCTTGTTTATGGTTTCCTTTGCTGTGCAAAAGCTTTTAAGTTTCATTAGGTCCCATTTGTTTATTTTTATTTTTATTTCCATTTTTCTAGGAGGTGGGTCAAAAAGGATCTTGCTGTGATTTATGTCATAGAGTGTTCTGCCTATGTTTTCCTCTAAGAGTTTTATAGTGTCTGGCCTTACATTTAGGTCTTTAATCCATTTTGAGTTTATTTTTGTGTATGATGTTAGGGAGTGTTCTAATTTCATTCTTTTACATGTAGCTGTCCAGTTTTCCCAGCAGGAGAAGAATTTTTAAAACTACAACTGGAGGACAGCTGATGACTAGAAATGGAAAGTCCTGAGCATCCAGGAATTTAGCAAATGG
The DNA here is from genome assembly GCF_028564815.1 of Eubalaena glacialis. Lineage (NCBI taxonomy): Eukaryota > Metazoa > Chordata > Mammalia > Artiodactyla > Balaenidae > Eubalaena > Eubalaena glacialis. The sequence continues at coordinate 92,002,494 of NC_083726.1, forward strand.
CTGCTGACTGCAGTTTTCTTGGTTTTAAGATACCACCAAGCTCCAGTTTAGTTATCTCTGCACTGGAGATGACAAATTTATGGGTATGTTTTGGATTAGTTAAAATACAAAGCTGATTATTTTATATTTTACATTAACAAAACTCAGAGAAATTTTATTTTGCCTTTTTAACCCATATGTCAGCTTGGGTGTCCCTATAAACTTAATTAAATTATGATTGATTATATCCCTAATTTAAGATTCTGGGTAAGATTATTGAGAATTTCCAAGTGGCCAGTGATTGGCTTAGATCTGAAGTTTCTGAACAAATCAGTACATGGCATACCTCAGGCCACAGAGGTTGGTTCAGAAGTTGATATATAACTTAACCCAGGCTGATGAGATGTAAGGAAAATTTTGCTGAGGGTTTCCAGAAAAGAAGTTTCATTGATCTTGGAAGAGAGCTTCAGGGAGAGCCAGCTCTCCTCATCCAAAGATTGCCATAAATGTATGTGAGCAAGATATTATTATCCCATTTTACAGATAAGGAAACTGAGGCTCAGTAGAGTATGTATCTTGCCCACTGTCCCACGGCTAATAATTAGCAGTGCTGAGATTCAAACCCAGGTCAGTCTGCCTCTGAAGCCCGTGCTTTTAAGCACCATCTGATAGCAACAGATAGTTCCCAGGTGATATTGATGCTGCTGGGTGGGAGACCACAGTTTAAGGACCACTGTTTATAAAAGTCAACAGCTGACAGTTGTAAATAGCCCAATAGTGGAAACAGGTAGAGATTTGCAAGCCAGTTTCACAAATAAGTTATTTATAGTATAATCAAGATTTCCATACCAAAAGAATTGTTGCTGTGTTATCAAATACAATGCATTGAATATAACTATAGGCGAAAATTATGCTGACCACAAGATTCTCTGCCAAAATATTTATCTAGAAATTCATAAGCTGGCTACAAAGCTAAAGAGGCATGTCTCCTATGTGATGAAAACAGTCCATTAGGGATGTATAACTGAGCAAGCTGTATGAAGAAGGATCTGAGAGTTTCTTCTCAATTTTGGTTTTATGCCACATCAGCCTTTTTTTCTTATTCTTAAGAACTATTAGTTACAATGCACGCAGTGTAGGGTATAGGCAAGTGTGCTTGCCTTAGAGCCAGACTGGGGCGTGGGTGTCTGAAGTCTGACTCTCTCATTTACTAACTGGGTGACCTTTGGGAATTTAATACTTCTGGTCTCATTTATCCATCTGTAAAATTTGGATATTAATTCTTACTTCACAGGGTTGTTGAAAAATCAATGAGGCAAGGCTCATTTGAATAGTGTCTGCCATGTATTAAGTACCCAGTAAGTGCCAGCTATTATTATTTGTCCCACTGCTGAGTTAAGCTATGAGATACAGGAGAGGCTTTTGTGATTCTCCTGATGATGGTTTATACCAAAATCTCATGCTGGTGCCAGAAGATAAAATGTAATCATCAAGCTTATGGGGTGTCTATAATGTGCTGTGCTATCAGATACACAGCTCCATTAGATGTTAGCATGCCTAAACACTGGAAAGGAGACTGTGTAAAAAAATTTCTTATTTAAATCTTCCTTTTGCCAACCCTAAGTGACCTTGTACTTTCCAAAGGGGTCTACGAACCAGACACGTACATTTAAATGAATTCCCATGGCAATCCTAGGAGGTCATTGTTGTTATTATTCTAAACATTGCAAGCTGGAGGGTAAGAGGTATAAAGTGACAAAAAATTGATAATATGTTTGAGGTGAAAGCCTTCAAATTTATAAATTAAGACATGAGATGACATTCATATTTTGGGGGGAGGGGAGTGAGAGAGTTTGATACCCAAATGCTCATTCACACATATGTTTCATTTTCCCTTAGAAGAACTTACAGGATAATAGAAATATAATGGGATAATAGAAATATCAAGTTATCATAGATAAAGTATACAACTTGTGGCTTTTAGACAACTGAAAGTATTACTGCATTGCTACTTAGTAATCATGTCTGTTTATAATATGATATGATGTAATATGTAATAGACTACCCAAAAATTTGGAGGAAAGCTACCTTAAATTTAAATGAAAATTAGGGAAGAGTTTGGATGACCTCGTGATAGATTTCAAGCCTGGCGAGTCCACTCTGCGAGCTTTAGCATTTTGATTCTTACTCGGTAAATTGCAGAATACAGATTACCCACTCACCTGTTCTGGACAGGGTCTAAGCACTCTTTCCCCTCTTATGGGAAAACACCACAGATTTCCATGAGCTGTTGCTTGCTATCTTGTTTTGTCTCCTTTCCTCTACCTGCCCAGATATCCTGGCCCCAACCTGCAGTTTGGGGCTATAAGGGAACATTGTAGTGAGTCACCATGCCCTAAGGCTCTTCCCATAAGGCATACCTTACTATTTAGGATCTGGAAAACCCTCTGCTGCAGGGTCTGGCCAGCCTTGGGCCTCACAAGGATGTAAATGACTCTCAGGTCTGGGCTGGTGCGAAATAGCTTCTCCATCAACACTTTCCCCAAGAAGCCTGTGGCCCCAGTAATGAGAATGGACTTGCCACCATAGAAATCTGCAATCATGGACATGGCTCTTCCCTTTGTCTTTTGTAGCTTCCGAAAGAGGTTCCTGAAAAGAAAGAGAAATAACAAAAGATTACATTCTCAAAGTGCTAAAATGCAGTCATTTAAAATGTTGCTGGTATTTCCAGGAGTTTTGAATGCAGGAAAAGGTCAGACAGAGTGATAGCATCATTGTTTATTGGCAACACAATTCATTTCAATCAATATTTACTGAGATTACTCTCCATGCTAGACGTTATGCCAGGAACTGTGGACAAGAAATGAGTAAAAGACATGGTTCCTGCTCTCAAGGAATTGCTTGTAGTCTGATGGAGGAGATAGATACCTAGAGACCGTGAAGTATAATATGGTAATGCTAAAACCAAAGAAAGCACAGAGGAAGGGTGCATAGCAGGATCTGGAAATTTCAGGAAGGCCCCTATAGGTGGTGACACCTGCGGTCAAACTTGGAAAGAGATAAGGGCTGGGGTAAGGGCATTCCGGGCCAAAGAAAGATCAAAAGCAAAGGTCCAGCGTGTGGTGTGGGATGCTGCATGGGGGAATAATACAAAGAATTCAGTGTTATGAGAATGTAAATGATAAGGTTAGGAATAGCTCCAAACCTGTGAAACGGAAGATTGGATCAGGATCAAATTTTAAAAATTATGATGTAATTAGTATTTCAGTTGCAGTTAGTCAGAGAAAATCATTTCCAAGAGCAAATCTGGTAGTGGGAAGCCAGATGCAGCACTTGGATGCTGTGACTTCCAAGAAAAAACACCCCATGCAACATGAAGTGTTTTGTCTTTAAGCCTGGCCTCAAGATTGTTGATTAGAAGCCACGGAGCTTTGAAGGAGGCAAGGCCATAGTGTGGGAGCAGACTTTCCTTTCTGTCACTGACTTTGCTGCCTGCAGCAAGTCTTCAGCTGTCTGTGTGGATGAGATTTGGGTGGATCTTGCAGAACACAACTCCAGGGACCGGCCCTGACATCAGAGCTTGAAAGAAGAACAAAAAAAAAAAAGTGAAAAAGCCAACACCCTGCCTTTTTCACTCCAGTCAAGTCAACTCCAGTGACTCCTTAACAAAAAATGATTTTTCAAAGTCCTGATGTATAAATTAATTATAATTTATAGTTTAAAATTATAATCATAATTTATACTTCGAGTATCTTGAGGCTACGTTCTTGGGCAGAACTCTTTGCCTTTGGAGGATTCAGTCATTCATGGATTTACTCAACAAATAATTCTGTGCACTTGCCATGCCAGACTCTATGCTAAGTTCTGAAGGTAAACGGTTGAATAAGGCAAACAGATCCTTGCTGTCACTCTAGCAGAGGAAGCCAGTGATACACACATAAGTAAATACATAAACAAGTTAATTACAACTGTTACAAATGTAAATAAAACAGGGATCAATGACACAAATCACAGTTATCAGTGCTATACACTAGGAAGTACTATGGGTTTCAAATGTTAGCTATATTCATTGGTTGTTTAAATCCCTTTTATTAAGGGTTGATGTGAGAAATATTATTTTGAAGAACACATTTGGACTTTGTGCAAAAGAGCAATGAAAGATATTTTTTGTCATGTTACATAATGTTACTCACATTACAATCTATCTAATGATTTTCTCAAGAATTTAGCACTTGGGAAAAGTATTGATTATTTTTGCTTTGCCTGCCTTGAAGCTCAGAAAAGTGGTGTCACCAAGTTTGGAAGGCAGTACAGTATCCTAGTTTAGCACTCAGATTCTAAGCAACACTGAAATCAAATACCAGTTCTACCACTTACTAGGTCTGTAATCTCAGGCAAATTATTAATCTTTCAATGCTGCAGTTTGTTCATCAGTAAAATGGGGATAACTAAAGTATCCACTTAATAGTGCTGTGGTAAGGATTATGTGAGTGAATACATGCAAAACCCTTAAAAATATAACTTACCTATAGTATTGGCTATTCACATGGTCATTGGTTCCACATTTTTCATCTTAATGGTTTCTGGCTTTTTCTTTTGACAGTTATTTTTTAAAAAAAGAAATTTGTTTATTTATTTATTTATTTTTGGCTGTGTTGGGTCTTTGTTGCTGCACGCGGGCTTTATTTTAAATGTCCTGTCTTATGCATTTTATATATCCTCTTTTGGAAATATGAGGAGATAATTTATAACTGTCATCAAGTCAAATAAAGTGTTTTCCCCAAATGCAACTCTACTCGATGGTAAATCTTTCCAACGTCTTTATATATAAAAATGTTTAGGCACCATACTCCTTTTATAGAATATTAGGCATAAATGAGCATGGTTAGCAGGAAAATACAGATGGGAAACTGAGTTTGGATAGGGTGACTTCCCAACCTCATTGGTTCTGAAGATGTCAGATGCTTGTTTTGTAATAACATATGCTTTCTTGGAGTTATATTTTCTAGAACTGCAAAGATACTCTTCAGATTTTTTGGTCCCAGACAATTTTGCAATGTGTGATGAAAAATTTTAGAGAGAGCAGGTTACATATCTCTAATGAGCCAATTTCTTGTGGGACAAAGGAAGGCTTAACGTGTCCCCAAAGAATGGAGTGTGCCTGCTCCGTCCGGAGTCCAAGTATTTCTCAAACACAACAGAAACCAGCACAATACAATGAGTGCTCTGAGAGGAAAGCAAAACATACGCCAGTATCTCCTGGCATTCACTACCCATTGTCAAGAGCAGGTGGCAGGGGAGTTGTGGCCAGGACTCTAATTAAGGCAAGTGACTCTGAAAAATGTCAAAGAGAAGTCCTCATCCTCCGATCAAAACATCATCAGAGATGTTTCTTCAGACTCTTGCTTCTACTCTCAAGACATGGCTTGGTTCCTGGACCCAGAAGCTCTCATACGAAATTTGGCCCCGGAAAACCCATTTCATACGTTATAGATTTGCAAGGTCCAGGAATGGTTAACCCTTAATATAATTCATTAAAACAATTAATTGTTTCAAAAGTTAAAATAATTTTACACTCATTAATGGAGGATATACAACTCTAGAAGGAAGAATAGGTTTAGAACAGCTGGCTGGATCACGGCTTACCTTCCATACAGTCTCAGATTACTCATGCAGAGAGCAAAGCCCAGTTTCCTATTCCTCACTCTCATAATATGGTTTGTGAGAAGCCTAAACTACGTTGACAATCTCTGAACCATCCTGTATAATGCAGGGTCTCTGAGGCTTGAAGGAAAAAAAGATGGGACCCGTGAGAGTCAGCCAATGTATTTGTAATGAATGTCTATGTGTGCCGGGCACTGCCCAGGCACTGGCACTAGTAGTGAACGGGCCTTATGCAGCTTAGATTCTTCCTTTCTATTCTGGAGCATCTTTTCTCCTTAAGATTGCCAGTTTTCCATGGTCATGAGTGGAATTCGATAGTGTTTACTCTCCTGTTGTTCTCTAGAAATGAGGCCGTTCTAATGTCTAGAGAACAGGTGTTAAAATATTTAATTACAACAGTTGTGCCAAGTCATACATTTCTTGCAGGTGTAAAGCATGTGGGAACTTTAATTCTTCTTTGGGTGGCTCCTCTGGAAAATAAAAAAATTAAGATTCAAGCACTTAAGTAGACAATCCATACTTCTTGGTAGCCTTTGAGAGAAAAACATTTTTAGAAAAGAAAAAAGGTGCTTTGCCTCTCAGGAATCGTACTTTGTCAAGGTTTCTTGGTCTTGGCACTATTAACATTTTGGGATGGGTAAAGCTTTGTAACAGGGGCTGTCCAGGGCAATGTACATCGGTGTTTACCAGCACTCTGGCCTCTATTCACTGGATGGTAATGACATCCTTCTTTCCCCAGCAGGGAGTGACAACCCAAATGCTTCTAGACTTCGCTCAATGTGCTTTTGGGGAAAACTTGCCTCCCTTTTCAGAGAATCACTGTTTAGGACTTTTAAAAATTCTCATTTTATAATATCCTGTCCATCCTATTAAAAAGTCAAGATTCAAAGCTTAAATATCTGTTTGTGAGGCTAAGTAGAAATATAATCCACTGTCATATCTTATTTTACCCATATTGAATCATCCATAATTAACTACATTTACCCAAGCAAATTACACATGTGGTGAATCTTAATAGAATTCAAAGTGAAGATGCAGGAAGATTTCTCTAGATAAAGATTCCCCACTTTTTATTTAACCAAATTTCTTTTAGTCTCTGTGCTGTAAATTAGACTATGAATCCCAACTTTCATATATATAAGTCACATATCTGTTTGTCAAGTACTTAGTGAAAAAAAAGTTTTCATCAGAGAGCTCTATTTTTTACTTTGGTTTCCTGAGTATATCTCAAATTATGCAGTTCAGCAATGAACTTAGATACCTTTCACTGTGGGCTTTTTATATAAAGTTTTTCTGGGAGAACTTTTAAGTTCTTGATGGAGGAATAATAATCCCCAGGGATGTTGGGGCATAGGCCTCACTAATTGAATTAGCAACGCTCCATGGTCAAGAGAAACCAATTTGGAAATCATCCCAGCTGGGGAGGGATAGTCCAGGCTGGCTTAAGAAAACAAAATTTAGCAATCACCTCATCACATTCCTCCTAGTTTGCTTCTGCTTAGCTCCTTAGTAAGTCTTCATAAAAAACTCCAAATTTAACAGAAATGAAAATGGAGAAAGATGTGACCTAAATCCATCACTTCATCATAATTGATTAAATAGGTGTATTGACTGCCTACTGTGTGCTACACCCTGTTAGGTGTGGATAATTAATATGCAAACATCCTTGCTAAATGGTAAAGTATTATAAAAATGCATGATACTGTTATTATTGTTTATAGGTAAGTCAAACATCAGTCAGCATGTGACAATTCCAAAATAATATCAAGAGAATCACAATCAAATGTAAATCTTGATGCTTCCTATTTCCTCTCGGTGAAGTTTAAATTGAGTCAGGTTATAAATAAAAGAATGGTTGATCGATTAACACAATGACAAAAGTAACCTAACTGAATGAGTAGGAAACCAACACACTTTTTCATGCTCTGCTTAGAATTAAAGACTATTTCTTTTAGGAGATGATATGACATAAATTATCATTTTATCAGTGTGCGGTTCTCCAGAGAAACAGAACCAAAAGGATGAATACGTACACACACACACTACACACACACACACACACACACATACACACTTTAAGGAAGTGGCTCACAAGATTGTGGAGGCTTGGTAAATGCAAAATCTGTAGTTAGGAGACTCAACGAAGAGTTGCAGTTTAAATCCAAAGGCAGTCTGCTGGCAGAATTCTTTCCTGGGGGACGTCAGGGTTTTTCCATTAGGGCTTTCAAGTGACTGGATGAGGCCTACTCACATTATGCAGGATAATCTGCTTTACCCAAAGTCCACTGGTTTAAATGTTAATCCCATCCAAATTAACACCTTCACAGAAACATCCAGAATAATGTTTGACCAACTATCTGGACACTGTGGCACGGCCAAGTTGATATACAAAATGACCATCATAAATTCACCCCTTGTTAGTTGGTACCCTTATGCATCTCCTTAAACCATACTTAATGTATACATAAGGACAATAATAAGCATACTTCTGCCCAACATGTTACAACTGTCCCTCATACAACCGAAAACATACTGAACCTTTCCAGAAGAAGATGCAAAGTCTTTGGGTAATGTTTACTCTTCTCCTTCATATCTCATAACTTAAATACTATGATGTAAAGTTAACAATACTTAAATTCTATGATATAAAATCAACACATCTTATGTTACATAGTAAGGGGATTAGATAGTCAAGAAAACAAATATATCTGCTTCATATACACACACACACTAACACACACAAATGTATTCATAAGATAATAAGAAAGAAATACTCATGACAATTACAGCTCTCATTTCCATAACTGTTCACATGGTCATAGTTGGTATTTATAACTACCTTCTTCCATGACTTATTCTGTATTCCCATTGCCCTCAGCAAGCACTTTAGCTGCCGTAATTGTTTATCTGGTGGGGTGATCCAAACCTTCATTCCAGAAGGGTCTGGGCCATCAGTAGCCCTCCCTGAATTGAGTTGTTGTAGTGTTCCATTGACCTTAATCACAGGGCATGATAATCCTAAGAGATGCCCTAAGGGATTTCCTGTGTTTCAGACATAAACTTTGTTACCTCCATTGTGGAGTAGTAGTCAAATTTCCCCTTGGTGGTCAGGATCAATCACCTCAGTCAGCTCTGAATCATTGCCTGTTGATTCAGAGGCATGAGGAGCCCAAAGTGGCTGGGCAGCAGTCTTAACTCCCAGTTCAATTGAATCATGGTTGTGTCTCTTGGTGGAAACATTCCTCCCTCTGGAACGAAGATCTCTAAGCCAGTAGAGCAAAAGGTCATGAGGACAGGAAGTAAAAAGTTTGCTCATGGGCCACTAAGGGTAATGGTGAGTGGTGACACTCTGGTTTCAACCCCTTGATTCCTGGACCTGTGAATCCTGGCTATGGGAGAAACAGCACCACATGTTGGATGCTGATTCAGAGCATACACATCCCTCTGGGAAACCTTACCCCAGCCCTGTAAGGTTTTTCCACTTTGCTGGCACTGTAAATGAGTCTTCAAAAGGACATTCTACCATTCTATCAATACAGGTGCTTCAGGATGGAGGAGAACATGGCGAGACCACTGAATTCTACGAGCACGGGTCTATTGCCACACTTCATTTGCTGGGAAACGAGTTCCTTAAGCAGAAGCAATACTGTGTGGAATACCATGATGGTATACAAGGAATTCTGTAAGTCTACTCATGATAGTTTTGGCAGAAGCATTGCATGTAAGGAAAACAAATCCATATCCAAAGTGTCTATTCTAGTAAGAACAAGATACTGCCCCTTCCATGATGGAAGCAGTTCAATGTACAGACATACCTCATTTTAGTGCACTTCATTTTATTTTGCTTCACAGATATTGTGTTTTATTTATTTTATTTTTTTACAAATTAAAGGATTGTGGTAACCCTGCATTGATCAACTCTACTGGGGCCATTTTTCCAAGAGCATTTGCTCACTTTGTGTCTCTGTGTCACATTTTGGTAATTCTCACAATGCCTCAAAATTTTAAATTATTATTATATTTGTTACAGTGAGCTGTGATCAGTGATCTTTGATGTTACTATTATAATTGTTTTGGGGTGCCATAAACCAAACCCATATAAGATGGTGAACTTAATTGGTAAATGTATATGTTTTGACTGCTCCACCAATCGGCCGTTCTCCCATTTCTCTCCCTTTTCTTGGGCCATCCTATTCCCTGAGATACAACAATATTAAAATTAGGCCAGTTAATAACCCTACAATGGCCTCTAAGTGTTCATGTGAAAGGAAGAGTCACATGTCTTTCACTTTAAATCAAAAGTTAGAGATGATTAAGCTTAGTGAGGAAGGCATGTCTACAGCTAAGAGAAAGCTAGACCTCTTGCGCCAAACAGTAAGCCAAGTTGTAAATGCACAGGAAAAGCTCTTGAAGCAAATTACTCCAATGAAGACACAAATGATAAGAAAGTGAAACAGCCTTATGTGGAAGTTGTGGTGGTCTGGTTAGAAGATCAAACAAGCCACAAGATTCCCTTAAGCCAAAGCGTAATCCACAGCAAGGCCCTAACTCTCTTCATTTCTTTGACGGCTGAGAGCAGTGAGGAAGGTACAAAAGAAAATTTTGCAGAGGTAGGCTCATGAAATTTAAGGAAAGAAGCCAAATCTATAACATAAAAGAGCAAGGTGACATAGCAAGTGCTGATGTAGAATCTGCAACAAGTTTTCCAGAAGATCTAGCTCAGATACTTAACAAAGGTGGCTACACTAAACAACAGATTTTCAGCGTAGATGAAACAGCCTTATATTGGAAGAAGATGCCATCTAGGATTTTCATAAACAGAGAAGTCAATGCCTGGCTTCAAAGCTTCAAAGGACAGGCTGACTCTATTGTTAGGGGTTAATGTAGCTGGTGACTTTAATTGAAACCAATGTTCAGTTATCACTGTGAAAATCCTAGGGCCCTTCAGAATTATGCAAAATCTACTCTGCCTGTGCTCTATAAGTGGAATAATAAAGCCTAGATGGCAGCACACCTGTTTGCATCACAGTTTACTGAATATGTTGAGACTTCTCATAAAAAAAAGATTCCTTTCAAAATATTACTGATAATTCACCCCATCACCCAAGATCTCTGATGGAGATATACAAAAAGATTCATGTTGTTTTCATGTCTGCTAACACAACATCTATTCTGGAGCCCATGGATCAAGGAGTAATTTTGGCTTTCAAGTCTCATGATTTAAGAAATGCATTTCATAAGGCTATAGCTGCCATAAATAGTGGTTCCTCTGAGGGATCTGGGCAAAGTAAATTGAAAATGTTCTGGAAAGGATTCACCATTCTAGATGCCATCAAGAACATTTGTGATTCATGGGAAGAGGTAAAAATCTCAACATTAAGAACAGTTTGGAAGAAGTTGATTCCATCCCTAAAGGATGACTTTGAGGAGTTTTAGAGTTTAGTGGAGGAAGTAACTGCAGATGTGGTGGAAGTAGCAAGAAACCGAGAATTAGAAGTGGACCCTGAAGATGTGACTGAATTGCTGCAATTTCATGATAAAACTTGAATGAGGAGTTGCTTCTAACAGATGAGCAAAGAAAGTGGTTTCTGGAGATTGGATCTACTCCTGGTGAAGATGCTATGAAGATTGTTGACAGGGCCACAAAGGATTTAAAATATTACATAAACTGAGTTGATAAAGTGGCAGGATTTGAGAGGACTGACTGTAATTATATAAAGAAGCTCTGGGGAGACATTCAAGATGGCGGAGGACTAAACGTGGAGATCACCTTCCTCCCCACAAATACACCAGAAATACATTTACATGTGGAACAACTCCTACAGAACACCTACTGAATGCTGGCAGAAGACCTCAGACCTCCCAAAAGGCAAGAAACTCCCCACGTACCTGAGTAGGGTAAAAGAAAAAAAGAAAAAACAGAGACAAAAGAATAGGGACGGGACCTGCACCAGTGGGCGGGAGCTGTGAAGGAGGAAAGGTGTCCACACACTAGGAAGCCCCTTCGCGGGCGGAGACTGCGGGTGGCAGAGGGGGGAAGCTTCGGAGCCACGGAGGAGAGCGCAGCAACAGGGGTGCGGAGGGCAAAGCAGAGAGATTCCTGCACAGAGGAGCGGTGCCGACCAGCACTCACCAGCCCGAGAGGCTTGTCTGCTCACCCGCCGGGGCGGGCGGGGGCTGGGAGCTGAGGCTCGGGCTTCGGAGGTCGGATCGCAGGGAGAGGACTGGGGTTGGCGGCATGAACACAGCCTGAAGGGGCTAGTGCGCCACAGCTAGCGGGGAGGGAGTCCGGGAAAAAGTCTGCGGCTGCCGAAGAGGCAAGAGACCATTGTTTCCTGGTGCGCAGGAGAGGGGATTAAGAGCACCGCTTAAAGGAGCTCCAGAGACCGGCGCAGGCCGCGGCTAACAGCGCGGACCCCAGAGACGGGCATGAGACGCTAAGGCTGCTGCTGCCGCCGCCAAGAAGTCTGTGTGCGAGCACAGGTCACTCTCCACACCGCCCCTCTCAGGAGCCTGTGCAGCCCGCCACGGCCAGGCTCCCGTGATCCAGGGACAACTTCCCCGGGAGAACGCACGACGCGCCTCAGGCTGCTGCAACGTCACGCCGGCCTCTGCCGCCGCAGGCTCGCCCCGCATCCGTACCCTTCCCTCCCCCAGCCTGAGTGAGCCAGAGCCCCCGAATCAGCTGCTCCTTTAACCCCGTCCTGAGCAAAGAACAGACGCCCTCAGGCGAACTACACGCAGAGGCGGGGCTAAATCCAAAGCTGAACCCCAGGACCTGTGTAAACAAAGAAGAGAAAGGGAAATTTCTCCCAGCAGCCTCAGGAGCAGCAGATTAAATCTCCACAATCAACCTATGTACCCTTTATCTCTGGAATACCTGAATAGACAATGAATCATCCCAAAATTGAGGCAGTGGACTTTGTGTGATTTTGTCTGTATAGCCTTGCTTTTAACATTTGTCCTAGGGTTCTGTCTGTCCATTTCGTTTTTTAGTATATTGTTAGTGCTTGTTATCATTGGTGGATTTGTTTTTTGGTTTGGTTGCTCTCTTCTTTCTTTCTTTCCTTTTTTTTAAAAATTACTTTTTAATTTTTTTAAGTTTAATAAGTTTTTTTATTTTTTAATAACTTTATTTTATTTCTTTCCTTCTCCCTTTCTCTCTTTCTTACTTTCTCTCTTTCTTTCTCCCTTTCTTTCTTTCCTTCTTTCTTTCTTTCTTTCTCTCTCCCTTTCTCCCTTTTCTTCTGAGCCATGTGGCTGACAGGGTCTTGGTGCTCTGGCCAGGTGTCAGGCCTGTGCCTTTGAGGTGGGAGAGCCAAGTTCAAGACATTGGTCCACCAGAGACCACCCGGCTCCACATAATATCAAATGGTGAAAGCTCTCCCAGAGATCTCCATCTCAATGCTAAGAGCCAGCCCCACTCAATGACCAGCAAGCTACAGCATTGGACACCCTATGCCACACAAGACAGGAACACAACTCCACCCATTAGCAGAGATGCTGGCTAAAATCATAATAAGGTCACAGACACCCGAAAACACACCACTAGACAAGGTCCTGACCACCAGAAAGACAAGATCCAGCCTCGTCCACCAAAACACAGGCACTAGTCCCCTCTACCGGGAAGCCTACACAACCCACTGAAACAACCTCAGCCACTGGGTGCAGACATAAAAAACTATGGGAACTAAGAACATGCAGCCTGCGAAAAGACACACAAAACACAGTAAGTTAAACAAAATGAGAAGACAGAGAAACACACAGCAGATGAAGGAGCAAGGTAAAAACCCACCAGACCAAACAAATGAAGACAAAATGGGCAGTCTACCTGAAAAAGAATTCAGGGTAATGATAGTAAAAGATGATCCAAAATCTTGGAAATAAAATGGAGAAAATACAAGAAACGTTTAAAAAGGACCTAGAAGAACTAAAGAGCAAACAAACAATGATGAACAAAACAATAAATGAAATTAAAAATTCTCTAGAAGGAATCAATAGAAGAATAACTGAGGCAGAAGAATGGAGAAGTGACCTGGAAGATAAAATAGTGGAAATAACTACTGCAGAGCAGAATAAAGAAAAAAGAATGAAAAGAATTGAGGGCAGTCTCAGAGACCTCTGGGACAACATTAAAAGCACCAACATTCGAATTATAGGGGTCCCAGAAGAAGAAGAGGAAAAGAAAGGGACTGAGAAAATATATGAAGAGATTATAGTTGAACACTTCCATAATATGGGAAAAGAAATAGTCAGTCAAGTCCAGGAAGTGCAGAGAGTCCCATACAGGATAAATCCAAGGAGAAACACATGAAGACACATATTAATCAAACTATCAATATTAAACACAAAGAAAAAATATTAAAAGCAGCCAGGGAAAAACAACAAATAACATACAAGGGAATTCCCATAAGTTAACAGCTGATCTTCTGGCAGAAACTCTGCAAGCCAGAAGGGGGTGGCAGGACATATTTAAAGTGATGAAAGGGAAAAACCTACAACCAAGATTATGCTACCCAGTAAGGATCTCATTCAGATTCAGTGGAGAAATTAAAACCTTTACAGACAAGCAAAAGCTAAGAGAATTCAGCACCACGAATCCAGCTTTACAACAAATGCTAAAGGAACTTCTTTAGGCAGGAAACACAAGAGAAGGAAAACACCTACAATAACAAACCCAAAACAATTAAGAAAATGGTAAAAGGAACATACATATCAATAATTACCTTAAATGTAAATGGATTCAATGCTCCAACCAAAAGACATAGACTGGCTGAATGGATACAAAAACAAGACCCATATATATGCTGTCTACAAGAGATCCACTTCAGACCTAGGGACACATACAGACTGAAAGTGAGGGGATGGAAAAAGATATTCCATGCAAATGGAAATCAAAAGAAAGCTGGAGTAGCAATTCTCATATCAGACAAAATAGACTTTAAAATAAAGACTATTACAAGAGACAAAGAAGGACACTACCTAACGATCAAGGGATTAATCCGAGAAGAAGATATAACAATTGTAAATATTTATGCACCCAACATAGGAGGACTTCAATACATAAGGCAAATGCTAACAATAAAAGGGGAAATGGACAGTAACACAATCATAGTATGGCAATTTAACACCCCACTTTCACCAATGGACAGATCTTCCAAAATGAAAATAAATAGGAAAACACAAACTTTAAATGATACATTACACAAGATGGACTTAATTGATATGTATAGGACATTCCATCCAAAAACAACAGAATACACTTTCTTCTCAAGTGCTCATGGAACATTCTCCAGGATAGAGTATATCTTGGGTCACAAATCAAGCCTTGGTAAATTTAAGAAAATTGAAATCGTATAAAGTTTCTTTCCGACCACAACACTATGAGACTAGATTTCAATTACAGGAAAAAAAATCTGTAAAAAATACAAATACATGGAGCCTAAACAATGCACTGCTTAATAACCAAGAGATCACTGAAGAAATCAAAGAGGAAATCAAAAAATAATTAGAAACAAATGACAATGAAATTACGACAACCAAAAACCTATGGGATGCAGCAAAAGCAGTTCTAAGAGGGAAGTTTATAGCAATACAATCCACCCTCAAGAAACAAGAAACATCTCAAATTAACAATCTAACCTTACACCTAAAGCAATTAGAGAAAGAAGATCAAAAAAACCCAAAAGTTAGCAGAAGGTAGGAAATCATAAAGATCAGATCAGAAAGAAAGGAAAAAGAAATGAAGGAAACAATAGCAAAGATCAATAAAAGTAAAAGCTGGCTCTTTGAGCAGATAAACAAAATTGCTAAGCCATTAGCCAGACTCATCAAGAAAAAAAGGGGGAAGACTCAAATCAATAGAATTAGAAATGAAAAAGGAGAAGTAGCAACTGGCACTGTAGAAATACAAAGGATCATGAGACATTACTACAAGCAACTCTATGCCAATAAAATGGACAACCTGGAAGAAATGGACAAATTCTTATAAAAGCACAACCTTCCGAGACTGAACCAGGAAGAAATAGAAAATATAAACAGAACAATCACAAGCACTGTAATTGGGACTGTGATTAAAAATCTTCCAACACACAAAAGCCCAGGACCTGATGGCTTCACAGGCGAATTCTATCAAACATTTAGAGAAGAGCTAACACCTATCCTTCTCAAGCTCTTCCAAAATATAGCAGAGGCAGGAACACTCCCAAACTCATTCTATGAGGCCACCATCACCCTGATACCAAAACCAGACACGATGCCACAAAGAAAGAAAACTACAGGCCAGTATCACTGATGAACATAGATTCAAGTATCCTCAACAAAATACTGGCAAACAGAATCCAACAGCACATTAAAAGGGCATACAACATAATCAAGTGGGGTTTATCCCAGGAATGCATGGGTTCTTCAATATATGCAAATCAATCAATGTGATACACCATATTAACAAATTGAAGTGACAAACCATATGATCATCTTAATAGATGCAGGAAAAGCTATCGACAAAATTCAACACCCATTTATGATAAAAACCCTCCAGAAAGTAGGCATGGAGGGAACTTACCTCAACACAATAAAGGCCATATATGACAAATCCACAGCCAACATCACTCTCAATGGTGAAAAACTGAAACCATTTCCTCTAAGATCAGGAACAAGACAAGGTTGTCCACTCTCACCACTATTATTCAAAACAGTTTTGGAAGTTTTAGCCACAGCAATCAGAGAAGATAAAGAAATAAAAGGAATCCAAATCAGAAAAGAAGTAAACCTGTCACTGTTAGCAGATGACATGATACTGTACATAGAGAATCGTAAAGACACTACCAGAAAACTACTAGAGCTAATCAATGAATTTGGTAAAGTAGCAGGATACAAAATTAATGCACAGAAATCTCTTGCATTCCTATACACTTATGATGAAAAATCTGAAAGAGAATTTAAGGAAACACTCCCATTTACCATTGCAAAAAAAGAATAAAATACCTAGGAATAAACCTACCTAAGGAGGCACAAGACCTGTATGCATAAAACTATAAGACAGTGATGAAAGAAATTAATGATACAAACAGATGGAGAGTTATACCATGTTCTTGGATTGGAAGAATCAACATTGTGAAAATGACTGTACTGCCCAAAGCAATCTACAGATTCAATGCAATCCCCATCAAACTACCACTGGCATTTTTCACAGAACTAGAACAAAAAATTTCACAATTTGTGTGGAAACACGGAAGACCCCAAGTAACCAAAGAAATATTGAGAAAAAAACGGAGCTGGAGGAATCAGGCTCCCGGACTTCAGACTATAAGACAAAGCTACAATAATCAAGAGAGTATAGTACTGTCACAAAAACAAAAATATAGATCAATGGAACAGGATAGAAAACCCAGAGATAAACCCACGCACATATGGTCACCTTATTTTTGTTAAAGGAACCAAGAATATACAATGGAGAAAAGACAGCCTCTTCAATAAGTGGTGCTGGGAAAACTGGACAGCTACATATAAAAGAATGAAATTAGAACACTCCCTAACACCATACACAAAAACAAACTCAAAATGGATTAAAGACCTATAAAACTCTTAGAGGAAAACATAGGCAGAACACTCTACGACATAAATCACATCACAGCAAGATCCTTTTTGACCCACCTCCAAGAGAAATGGAAATAAAAATAAAAATATACAAATGGGACCTAATGAAACTTAAAAGCTTTTGCACAGCAAAGGAAACCATTAACAAGATGAAACGACAACCCTCAGAATGGGAGAAAATATTTGCAAATGAAGCAACTGACAAAGGGTTAATATCCAAAATTTACAAGCAGCTCATGCAGTTCAATATCAAAAAAACAAACAACCCAATCCAAAAATAGGCAGACGACCTAAATAGACATTTCTGCAAAGAAGATATACAGATTGCCAACAAACACATGAAAGGATGCTCAACATCACTTATCATTAGAGAAATGCAAATCAAAACTACAATGAGGTATAACCTCATACCAGTCAGAATGGTCATTATCAAAAAATCTACAAACAATAAATGCTGGAGAGGATGTGGAGAAAAGGGAACCCTCTTGCACTGTTGGTGGGAATGTAAATTGATACAGCCACTATGGAGACAGTATGGCGGTTCCTTAAAAAACTAAAAATAGAATTACCATATGACCCAGCATCCCACTACTGGGCATATACCCTGAGAAAACCATAATTCAAAAAGAGTCATGTACCACAATGTTCATTGCAGCTCTATTTACAGTAGCCAGGACATGGAAGCAAGCTAAGTGTCCATTGACAGATGAATGGATAAAGAAGATGTGGCACGTATATACAATGGAATATTACTCAGCCATAAAAAGAAATGAAATTGATTATTTGTAGTGAGGTGGATGGACCTAGAGTCTGTCATACAGAGTGAAGTAATTCAGAAAGAGAAAAACAAATACCGTATGGTAACACATATATATGGAATCTAAAGAAGAAAAAAAAACAACCTAGGGGCAGGACAGGAATAAAGATGCAGATGTAGAGAATGGACTTGAGGACACAGGGAGGGGGAAGGGTAAGCTGGGACGAAGTGAGAGAGTGGCATGAACATATATACACTACCGAATGAAAATAGATAGCTAGTGGGAAGCAGCCGCATAGCACAGGGAGATCAGCTCGGTGCTTTGTGACCACCCAGAGGGCTGGGATAGGGAGGGTGGAAGGGAGACGCAAGAGGGAGGAGATATGGGGATATATGTATATGTATAGCTGATTCACTTTGTTATAAAGCAGAAACTAACACACCACTGTAAAGAAATTATACTCCAACACAGATGTTAAAAAAAAAAAAAGAAGCTCTGTGTGTAAAATGCTATCAAACAGTATTACATGGTAAAGAAAAATCATTTGTGAAAGGAATAGTCCATTGATGTGGCAGACTTCATTGTTGTCTTATTTTAAGAAACTGCCACGGCCACCCCAACCTTCAGCAATCACCACCCTGATCCATCAGCAGCCATCAACACTGAGGCAAGACCCTCCACCAGTAAAAATATTGACTTGCTGAAGGCCCAGATGATGGTTAGCATGTTTTTAGCAGGAAAGTATTTTTAAAGTAATGTTTGTACATTGTTTTTTTAGGTATAATGCTATTGTACACTTAATAGACTACAGTATAGTGTAAGCATAACTTTTAGATGCACTGGGAAACCAAAATATTCATGTGACTCCTTTTATTGCAATATTTGTTTTATTGTGGTGGTCTGGAACTGAACTTGCAATATCTCTGAGTATGCTTGTCATCAGCTTGCCACTAGGTACCTGGCTGATCACCCTTCGAAATGGTGCCATCTCAAGGATTCAGCGTTGGTCTTTGCTGCTGGCAAATCGGGCCCTCAGCAATGGCCGTAGCCAAGTTGGCCGTGGGTGAGCAGAAGTCCATGTTGCTGCGCCAATACATAAAACTTTATCTCTGCCATCATGGCTTCACGAGCCCACTGGGTGATGATGGGATGGCTGGGGAGAGAGGCTGACTGGTATTCACAGAATAGGTCATCCTATCCACTTGAATATTAAAATCTTCCCCTGATGAGGTCACTCTTCAGTGAGCATTTATATGGGACAGAAGTATCTTTGGGCTTTTGCCCATTCCATATACTTCTTCCCCAGACTTCCTTGTCATCAATTTTCCAACCATGTTCCTTCCAAGTCCCTGACCATCCAGACATACCATTGGCCATAGGCCATGAATCCATAGATAACTGCATGTCTGACCAGTTCTCCTTCTAAGCAAGGAGAACAACCAGGTGCACAGCCTGAAGTTCTGCTCACCAGGAGGATTTCCCTTCACCACCGTCCTTCAGGGTTGTCCCAGAAAGGAGCTCTAGTGCTGCAGCTGTCCACTTTGGGAGGTGCCTGTACATCATGAGAATCATCTGTAAGCCAGGCCAGAGTTTTCTCTTCTTCTGTACACTGATTGTAGGGAATTCCCCATGAAGCCATAGGGGCAGGTTGGGAAAGAAAAGGTAGTGTAGCAAAAGTGGGGACCATGGGCATTTGGGCCACTTCTTCATGTAACTTACTTGTGTCTTCAGGGCCTGATTGGGCCTCGTCAGTTATATACAACCTCCACTCGATGATGGAGTACTGCTGTGCGTGCCCAACTTTATGGTTTGGTGGAGAAGATAACACCCAGTTCATGATGGCTTAATGCTGTTTCTCTAAAGGAGAGCAGTTACCCAACAGAGCATGGCAGGGCTTTGCTCTAAAATCCTAAGAGCCTGTGCTGGGACTCACCAATAGAGGCCTGCTGAAGGCTCCAAACAGCCACCAACAAGTGTCTGCCACTGATACTTCGAGCACCATTAGATTTACTGGATCATATGACTCAAGAGGCAGAGAGGCTTGCGTGGCAGCCTGGACCTGCAGCAAAGCCTTTTCTTGTTGTAGGCCCCACTCAAAATGAGCAGCTTTTTGGATTACTCACTAGATGGACCAGAGTAACACACTCAAATCAGGAATATGTTGCCTCCAAAATCTGAAGAAGCCAACTAGGTGTTTTTGGTTGTAGGAGAGGCCAAATGCAACAACTTATTCTTCATCTTAGAAAGGATCTTTCAACATGCCCCACACTGCTGGACCCCTAAAATTTCACTGAGATAGAAGGTCCCTGAATTTTTGTTGGATTTATTTCTCACCCTCTGATATGCAAATGTCTTACTAGTAAGTCTAGAGTTGTTGCTACTTCTTGCTCACTGGGTCCAATCACCATAATGTCATCAATGTAATGGACAACTATGATATCCTGTGGTAAGGAAAGGTGATCAAGATCCCTCCAAACTAAATTATGACGTAGGGCTGGCGAGTTGATACACCCCTGAGGTAGGATAGTGAAGGTGTATTGCTGGCCTTGCCAGGTAGAAGCAAACTGCTTTTGGTGGTCTTATTAATAGGGATGGAGGAAAAAGCATTTGCTAGCTTAACAGCTGCATACCGGGCACCAAAGGATGTGTAAACTTTCTCAAGCAATGCAACCACGTCTGGTAAAGCAGTTGCAACTGTAGTCACCACTGCTTTAAGCTTACAATAATCCACTGTCATTCTTCAAAATCCATCTGTTTTTTGTAATAGGCAAGTTGAATGAGGAGTGGTAGAAATCACTATCCCTGCATCTTTCAAGTCCTTAATGGTGACATTAATCTCTGCCGTCCCTCCAGGAATGACATATTTCTTTTGGTTTGCTATTTTTCAGGGTAGAGGCAGTGGTAGTGGTTTCCACTTGACCTTTCCCACCATAACAGCCCTCACTCCACAGGACAGGGAACCAATTTGGAGATTCTACCAGCTGCTGAGCATATCATTACAATTATGTATGTATACCTGAACTGGAGAAATAATCAAAGAATGGGTTTGGGGACTTATGGAGCCCACTGTGAGATGGTCCTAACCTAAAACTCCATTGATCACCTGACCTCCACAAGCTCCTATTTTGTCACCAGACTGACATTCTGGTTTTCCTGGAATTAGTGTCAGTTCAGAGCCAGTGTTCAGTAGTCCCTGAAAGCTCTCATTAGTTCCTCTTCCCCAATGTGCAGTTACCCTGGGAAAGACCATAGGTCCCTTTGGGGATGGCTGGGAAAAGATTAACAGTATATATTTTTAGCAGTATAGAGGGATCCTTTCTCAAGGGGACTTGCCCTTCCCTTCATTCAAGGGGTTCTGGGTCTGTAAACTGACTCAAGTCTGGGAATTCAGTTGGGGCCATGACTATTTTTTTTTTTTTTGATTCAAGTTAGACTTTTGTTCAGTTGACTTAGAACTTTTTTGCTTATACAGATGAAGTAAGAATTTAGTAGCCTTCCCATACACCATGATCAAACAGTCAATGCCATAGGTCTCTATAAGTCAGACTTTTCTGATTGCTACTTTGACTCTGCTGTCCTTTATGTCCTTTTAACCATGACACCTTGACTTTGGTAATTAAGGGTCACTATCTGTCCCCAGCTGCCCTGGGATCCTCATTGCATTTAGGTTTCCCAATTTATTACACAATTTCCCACTGTAGGTTCTGGTCTACAGAGAAAAATGATTACTGAGCTCTTCAAGGATGCTGGGGCTCCCTTCACAAATTTATTTCTGTGACCCAGCCAAGTTGGCACATCACAATTATTATATTTTCTCCTAACACATTTACCACCCACTGGACTTCCGTCACATTTTTAAAGAACAAAATCCTTGCTTGATGGCTTGGTAGCTGAACGTAACATTAATATTAACAGGAAGTTTTATTTACTTGATTTTGAATTATTTCTTTTGCCTGATTTTCAACTTAAGTATTCATTACTGATAAACTCCTCTATTTCTAAACTGTCTCAGCTTAAGTAACAAAAAATATGTGAGTTACAATGTAGGCACAGTGAGAACACTGAACTAGAGCTAGAAAATCTAGAAATGGAATCTGTTCTGTGGCTAATTGCTAATGTAACTCTGAATCTCCAATCTTGTCAGCTCTGAGACTCAATTTCCTCTTCTGTTAAATAATATTCTACTTACGTCACAGAACAGTTTTAATAATCAAATAGAGTAATAAGTATAAGAGAACCCTAAGTGTCATCTGACCAGAATTGTTCTTGTTCTGGTTGTTATGTGTTATACAATGAATACTACTTTGACCCTGAATCCAAATACCTTGTGCTTATTTGTTAACAAATATTGAGAGCATATCTTGTCATCCAACTTATGTAGTAAAACACTTGATACAGATGCTGTATTTTATACTGTATTATTCCTCAAAAGTCAACTAGCACAGTACTTTGTAATGAAAAGTGCCTCAATAAATATTGTTGAATCAACAAATAAATGAGTCAGCACAGAAAGGACTGATTGACTTCTTAATCAATGAATAAAAAGTCAGGGGCTAATTCACAAACCCTAGTGGGCATTTGAATCATTGGAAAGCTTGCTAAAATTGTTCTTTACTGGAACTCCTTTTCTGAGATTTTGATTTAGAAAGTCTGAGGTAGGGCCCAGGTAGATGCATTTTAATGAACACCCCAACTGATTCAGATATAGGTGGTAAGAGAAATGCTGATGTAGGGAATTTGATGGAGGTACTCTGATCCTAGATCATATTTTCTTCCACAGCTTACGTCTTTAATGTAAGTCTATGTTGTCCCTATGATAGTTTTTTTTTCTTAAAACAAGACAAAAAATAACCTGCTTACTTGAGAATTCTCATTTCTAATAATAGTGGAATGCAGACAACACAGGTAGGATGCAGCAGACCATAGCTTCAGTCCAGCCAGAGCTGAAGTCTGAGCTTCAAAGGCTTCAAGCTTGCACTAAGGTAACTGTGATGAAGAGACTCTCTCTGCATTTATTACAAGCATCAGAGCTCACGGGGTCACTCATAAAACACATGTATTGGAAGAAGTAGAATAGAAACACATCTTTTCAAATCAATAACTAAAACTTTTAAAAAGTATTTTTTTCTCTGTGTTCCTGCTTCCCAATACTAAAAGCTAAAATAAATGACTATTTAAAGGATTTAAAAAAATATAGTGGAAATCTATGCACAGAGAGTAGAATAGCATACCAGTGATTAATAAACATATTATAACAGCTTGGCATGAAAGGGTTATATATCAAAGTGTCCTAATTTCTTCTGACAAGATATAGTCATTTCCTCTGCTGCTCACATGGGTTAAAAGACCTATACTCAGATTCATTCAAGCAGAGTTTAGAAATAAGGTTGGAGATTTCTATTTTCCAGTCCACTCAACTATATCTCAACCTTTTATCCAACCAAGGAAACTGTGTGGAAACAAAATAGTTGGAATGTGTAAGATCTTTAACAACAAAGCCTGATTACAAGGAGATTGATTTAACATCATGAACTCAGTCCACCAAAAAGGCAACTGATTCGTAGACTAACACTGAAAACTTGGTACAAAATCAGAGCACAAATTATTGTTTACACCAAAAGATATGATGGCTTATACGTATGTAATACATAGTTCTTTTGCAGATACAAGAGTTATCAGAATTTGTTACTGTCAATGACTAGACACAGTATTCATTAACTATACCTGTCCAAAGAAAAGGCATTGAGTTAGTCACTTCATGTAGTGAGATTCCAGGAGCTTAGTCACTGCTATACACCAACTGATTACTCTTGAACCATGCAGCAAATTACATTTTTTAAAAAGGTTATTATGAAGGTTAGTTAATTATACATAAATTGATATAAAATGGCAAATCAGAAATCCTTATTTCCTAATGGAAGGTCCTAATCATAACCTGTGCCAATAAATTGACAGGAAACACCTGAATAAATGTAAATATCCTATGTACTTGGAAATATGCAGCTAGGCCTTTATGAAGGACTAAGTTCTGAAGTAAAGCTAATGCTGTCCCTGTCACAGTTCCCTCCATAGGAAGTTATTCCATGTCAGAAGAACAATAAGCCACAAACAGCATTCTTATTTTTCTCTGATAATGTGCAATGAATTTTATCAACAAAGATTTTAGGCATTTGTCTTTAAGAGAAGGTACTGAAAGTAGGCATACCTCAACATAATAAAGCCCATATATGACAAACTCACAGCTAACATCATTCTCTATGGTGAAAAACCATGGAAAATAATTTCCTCTAAGATAAGGAACAAGACAAGGCTGTCCACTCTCACCACTATTACTCAACATAGTTGTGGAAGTTTTAGCCACAGCAATCAGAGAAGAAAAAGAAATAAAAGGAAT
Organism: Eubalaena glacialis; assembly: GCF_028564815.1. Classification (NCBI taxonomy): domain Eukaryota; kingdom Metazoa; phylum Chordata; class Mammalia; order Artiodactyla; family Balaenidae; genus Eubalaena; species Eubalaena glacialis. The sequence continues at coordinate 92,026,887 of NC_083726.1, forward strand.
CCAAATCAGAAAAGAAGTAAACCTGTCACTGTTTGCAGATGACATGATACTATACTTAGAGAATACTAAAGATGCTACCAGAAAACTACAAGAGCTAATCAATGAATTTGGTAAAGTAGCAGGATACAAAATTAATGCACAGAAATCTCTTGCATTCCTACATATTCATGGTGGAATATCTGAAAGAAAAATTAAGGAAACACTCCCATTTACCATTGCAACAAAAAGTATAAAATACCTAGGAATAAACCTACCTAAGGAGACACAAAACCTGTATGTAGAAAACTATAAGACAGTGATGAAAGAAATTAAAGATGACACAAACAGATGGAGAGTTATACCATGTTCTTGGATTGGAAGAATCAACAATGTGAAAATGACTACACTACCCAAAGCAATCTACAGATTCAGTGCAATCCTTATCAAACTACCACTGGCATTTTTCACAGAACTAGAACAAAAAATTTCACAATTTGTATGGAAACACAAAAGACCCCGAATAGCCAAAGCAATCTTGAGAACGAAAAACGGAGCTGGAGGAATCAGGCTCCCTGACTTCAGACTATACTACAAAGCTACAGTAATCAAGACAGTTTGGTACTGGCACAAAAACAGAAATATAGATCAATGGAACAGGATAGAAAGCCCAGAGATAAACCCACGCACATATGGTCACCTTATCTTTGATAAAGGAGGCAAGCATATACAGTGGAGAAAAGACAGCCTCTTCAATAAGTGGTGCTGGGAAAACTGGACAGGTACATGTAAAAGTATGAAATTAGAACACTCCCTAACACCATACACAAAAATAAACTCAAAATGGATTAAAGACCTAAGTGTAAGGCCAGACACTATCAAACTCTTAGAGGAAAACATAGGCAGAACACTCTATGACATAAATCACAGCAAGATCCTTTTTGACCCAGCTCCTAGAGAAATGGAAATAAAAACACAAATAAACAAATGGGACCTAATGAAACTTAAAAGCTTTTGCACAGCAAAGGAAACCATAAACAAGACCAAAAGACAACCCTCAGAATGGGAGAAAATATTTGCAAATGAAGCAACTGACAAAGGATTAATCTCCAAGATTTACAAGTAGCTCATGCAGCTCAATAACAAAAAAACAAACAACCCAATCCAAAAATGGGCAGAAGCGCTAAATAGACCTTTCTCCAAAGAAGATATACAGATTGCCAACAGACACATGAAAGAATGCTCAACATCATTAATCATTAGAGAAATGCAAATCAAGACTACAATGAGACATCATCTCACACTAGTCAGAATGGCCATCATCAAAAAATTTAGACTCCCTCTTGCGATAGCACCAGAATCACAACTGGCTGCTGGACAAACATCGACAGGAAGACACTGGACTTCACCAAGGAGGATACCCCATGTCCAAAGACAGAGGAGAAGCCACAGTGAGACGGTAGAAGGGGCGCAATCAGAGTAAAATCAAATCCCATAACTGCTGGGTGGGTGACTCACAGACTGGCGAGCACTTATATCACAGAAGTCCACCCACTGGAGTGAACGTTCTGAGCCCCACGTCAGGCTTCCCAACCTGGGGGTCCAGCAACGGGAGGAGGAATTCATAGAGAATCAGACTTTGAAGCCTAGTGGGAATTGATTGCAGGACTTCGACAGGACTGGGGGAAACAGAGACCCCACTCTTGGAGGGCGCACACAAAATAATGTGTGCATCGGGACCCAGGGGAAGGAGCAGTGACCCTGGGGGAGACTGAACCAGACATACCTGCTGGTGTTGGGGGGTCTCCTGCAGAGGCAGGGGCTGGCTCTGTTTCACCGTGGGGACAAGGACACTGGTAGTGGAGGTTCTGGGAAGTACTCCTTGGCGTGAGCCCTCCCAGAGTCTGCCATTAGCCCCACCAAAGAGCCCACGTAGGCTCCAGTGTTGGGTTGCCTCAGGCAAAACAACCAACAGGGAGGGAACCCAGCCCCACCCAGCAACAGTCAAGTGGATTAAAGTTTTACGGAGCTCTGACCGCCACAGCAACAGTCAGCTCTACCCACCTCCAGAGCCTCCCATCAAGCCTCTTAGATAGCCTCAACCACCAGAGGGCAGACAGCAGAAGCAAGAAAAACTACAGTCCTGCAGCCTGTGGAACAGAAACCACATTTACAGAAAGATAGACAAGATGAAAAGGCAGAGGGCTATATACCAGATGAAGGAACAAGAAAAAACCCCAGAAAAACAACTAAATGAAGGGGAGATAGGCAACCTGCCAGAAAAAGAATTCAGAATAATGATAGTGAAGATGATCCAGGACCTTGGAATAAGAATGGAGGCAAAGATTGAGAAGATGCAAGAAATGATTAACAAAGACCTAGAAGAATTAAAGAACAAACAAACAGAGATGACCAATACAATAACTGAAATGAAAACTACACTAGAAGGAATCAATAGTAGAATAACTGAGGCAGAAGAACGGATAAGTGACCTGGAAGACAGAATGGTGGAATTCACTGCTGCAGAACAGAATAAAGAAAAAAGAATGAAAAGAAATGAAGACAGCCTAAGAGACCTCTGGGACAACATTAAACGCAACAACATTCGCATTATAGGGGTCCCAGAAGGAGAAGAGAGAGAGAAAGGACCCGAGAAAATATTTGAAGAGATTATAGTCGAAAACTTCCCTAACATGGGAAAGGAAATAGCCACCCAAGTCCAGGAAGCGCAGAGAGTCCCATACAGGATAAAGCCAAGGAGAAGCACACCGAGACACATAGTAATCAAAGTGGCAAAAATTAAAGACAAAGAAAAATTATTGAAAGCAGCAAGGGAAAAATGACAAATAACATACAAGGGAACTCCCATAAGGTTAACAGCTGATTTCTCAGCAGAAACTCTACAGGCCAGAAGGGAGTGGCATGATATACTTAAAGTGATGAAAGGGAAGAACCTACAACCAAGATTACTCTACCCGGCAAGTATCTCATTCAGATTTGATGGAGAAATCAAAAGCTTTACAGACAAGCAAAAGCTAAGAGAATTCAGAACCACCAAACCAGCTCTACAACAAATGGTAAAGGAACTTCTCTAAGTGGGAAACACAAGAGAAGAAAAGGACCTACAAAAACAAACCCAAAACAATTAAGAAAATGGTCATAGGAACATACATATTGATAATTACCTTAAACGTGAATGGATTAAATGCTCCAGCCAAAAGACACAGGCTTGCTGAATGGATACAAAAACAAGACCCATATATATGCTGTCTACAAGAGACCCACTTCAGACCTAGGGACACATACAGACTGAAAGTGAAAGGATGGAAAAAGATATTCCATGCAAATGGAAATCAAAAGAAAGCTGGAGTAGCTATACTCATATCAGATAAAATAGACTTTAAAATAAAGAATGTTACAAGAGACAAGGAAGGACACTACATAATGATCAAGGGATCAATCCAAGAAGAAGATATAACAATTATAAATATATATGCACCCAACATAGGAGCACCTCAATACATAAGGCAACTGCTAACAGCTATAAAAGAGGAAATTGACAGTAACACAATAATAGTTGGGGACTTTAACACCTCACTTACACCAATGGACAGATCATCCAAAATGAAAATAAATAAGGAAACAGAAGCTTTAAATGACACAATAGACCAGATAGATTTAATTGATATTTATAGGACATTCCATCCAAAAACAGCAGATTACACGTTCTTCTCAAGTGCGCACGGAACATTCTCCAGGATAGATCACATCTTGGGTCACAAATCAAGCCTCAGTAAATTTAAGAAAATTGAAATCATATCAAGCATCTTTTCTGACCACAACGCTATGAGATTAGAAATGAATTACAGGGGAAAAAGCGTAAAAAACACAAACACATGGAGGTTAAACAATACGTTACTCAATAACCAAGAGATCACTGAAGAAATCAAAGAGGAAATCAAAAAATACCTAGAGACAAATGACAATGAAAACACGATGACCCAAAACCTATGGGATGCAGCAAAAGCAGTTCTAAGAGGGAAGTTTATAGCTATACAAGTCTACCTAAAGAAACAAGAAAAATCTCAAGTAAACAATCTAACCTTACACCTAAAGAAACTAGAGAAAGAAGAACAAACAAAACCCAAAGTTAGCAGAAGGAAAGAAATCATAAAGAACAGACCAGAAATAAATGAAATAGAAACAAAGAAAACAATAGCAAAGATCAATAAAACTAAAAGCTGGTTCTTTGAGAAGATAAACAAAATTGATAAGCCATTAGCCAGACTCATCAAGAAAAAGAGGGAGAGGACTCAACTCAATAAAATCAGAAATGAAAAAGGAGAAGTTACAACAGACACCGCAGAAATACAAAGCATCCTAAGAGACTACTACAAGCAACTTTATGCCAATAAAATGGACAACCTGGAAGAAATGGACAAATTCTTAGAAAGGTATAACCTTCCAAGACTGAACCAGGAAGAAGCAGAAAATATGAACAGACCAATCACAAGCACTGAAATTGAAACTGTGATTAAATATCTTCCAACAAACAAAAGTCCAGGACCAGATGGCTTCACAGGTGAATTCTATCAAACATTTAGAGAAGAGCTAACACCCATCCTTCTCAAACTCTTCCAAAAAACTACAGAGGAAGGAACACTCCCAAACTCATTCTATGAGGCCACCATCACCCTGATACCAAAACCAGACAAAGACACTACAAAAAAAGAAAATTACAGACCAATATCACTGATGAATATAGATGCAAAAATCCTCAACAAAATACTAGCAAACAGAATCCAACAACACATTAAAAGGATCATACACCACGATCAAGTGGGATTTATCCCAGGGATGCAAGGATTCTTCAATATACGCAAATCAATCAATGTGATACACCATATGAACAAATTGAAGAATAAAAACCATATGATCATCTCAATAGATGCAGAAAAAGCTTTTGACAAAATTCAACACTGATTTATGATAAAAACTCTCCAGAAAGTGGGCATAGAGGGAACCTACCTCAACATAATAAAGGCCATATATGACAAACCCACAGCAAACATCATTCTCAATGGTGAAAAACTGAAAGCATTTCCTCTAAGATCAGGAACGAGACAAGGATGTCCACTCTCACCACTATTATTCAACATAGTTCTGGAAGTCCTAGCCACGGCAATCAGAGGAGAAAAAGAAATAAAAGGAATACAAATTGGAAAAGAAGAAGTAAAACTGTCACTGTTTGCAGATGACATGATACTATACATAGAGAATCCTAAAACTGCCACCAGAAAACTGCTAGAGCTAATTAATGAATATGGTAAAGTTGCAGGATACAAAATTAATGCACAGAAATCTCTTGCATTCCTATACACTAATGATGAAAAATCTGAAAGAGAAATTATGGAAACACTCCCATTTACCATTGCAACAAAAAGAATAAAATACCTAGGAATAAACCTACCTAGGGAGACAAAAGACCTGTATGCAGAAAACTATAAGACACTGATGAAAGAAATTAAAGATGATACCAACAGATGGAGAGATATACCATGTTCTTGGATTGGAAGAATCAACATTGTGAAAATGGCCATACTACCCAAAGCAATCTACAGATTCAATGCAATCCCTATGAAATTACCAATGGCATTTTTTACGGAGCTAGAACAAATCATCTTAAAATTTGTATGGAGACACAAAAGACCCCGAATAGCCAAAGCAGTCTTGAGGGAAAAAAACGGAGCTGGAGGAACCAGACTCCCTGACTTCAGACTATACTACAAAGCTACAGTAATCAAGACAATATGGTACTGGCACAAAAACAGAAACATAGATCAATGGAACAAGATAGAAAGCCCAGAGATAAACCCACACACCTATGGTCAACTAATCTATGACAAAGGAGGCAAAGGTATACAATGGAGAAAAGGCAGTCTCTTCAATAAGTGGTGCTGGGAAAAGTGGACAGCTACATGTAAAAGAATGAAATTAGAATACTCCCTAACACCATACAGAAAAATAAACTCAAAATGGATTAGAGATCTAAATGTAAGACTGGACACTATAAAACTCTTAGAGGAAAACATAGGAAGAACACTCTTTGACATAAATCACAGCAAGATCTTTTTTGATCCACCTCCTAGAGTAATGGAAATAAAAACAAAAATAAACAAATGGGACCTAATGAAACTTCAAAGCTTTTGCACAGCAAAGGAAACCATAAACAAAACGAAAAGACAACCCTCAGAATGGGAGAAAATATTTGCAAACGAATCAACGGACAAAGGATTAATCTCCAAAATATATAAACAGCTCATTCAGCTCAATATTAAAGAAACAAACACCCCAATCCAAAAATGGGCAGAAGACCTAAATAGACATTTCTCCAAAGAAGACATACAGACGGCCACGAAGCACATGAAAAGATGCTCAACATCACTAATTATTAGAGAAATGCAAATCAAAACTACAATGAGGTATCACCTCACACCAGTTAGAATGGGCATCATCAGAAAATCTAGAAACAACAAATGCTGGTGAGGGTGTGGAGAAAAGGGAACCCTCTTGCACTGTTGGTGGGAATGTAAATTGATACAGCCACTATGGAGACATTATGGCGGTTCCTTAAAAAGCTAAAAATAGAATTACCATATGACCCAGCAATCCCACTACTGGGCATATACCCAGAGAAAACCGTAATTCAAAAAGACACATGCACCCGAATGTTCATTGCAGCACTACTTACAATAACCAGGTCATGGAAGCAACCTAAATGCCCATCAACAGACGAATGGATAAAGAAGATGTGGTACATATATACAGTGGAATATTACTCAGCCATAAAAAGGAACGAAATTGAGTCATTTGTTGAGACGTGGATGAATCTAGAGACTGTCATACAGAGTGAAGTAAGTCAGAAAGAGAAAAACAAATATCGTATATTAACGCATGTATGTGGAACCTAGAAAAATGGTACAGATGAGCCAGTTTGCAGGGCAGAAGTTGAGACACAGATGTAGAGAAGAGACATATGGACACCAAGGGGGGAAAACTGCAGTGGGGTGGGGATGGTGGTGTGCTGAATTGGGCGATTGGGATTGACATGTATACACTGATGTGTATAAAATTGATGACTAATAAGAACCTGCAGTATAAACAAACAAACAAACAAAACAACTAATACTAAACTTTCATTGGGTTATCTGTATGGAAATATGTTAATATAAATGTTTCAGACATTACATGAAATTTCTAAAAATCTTATATGTTCTGGTATAATGTTATAAGTCATAATCCTAGTTATTACTTTAAAAGGTATATCTCAGAAATAACTAATTTTCTTGTCAACTGCATTATTATGAACTTTCATCAAACCTTTAACCGTGGTCATTTTTAAGTCTTTTGTCATTTACAGACAATTCTGGGTGTACTCTGATGCTTTTGTAAATATGTTCCTATAAAAGGGTTTCGTCTTCAGGAAATTCATGGAAAAGACTCTGACAAGTACAGGTTTCTGGTACCTGACTGTACTGCTGAACTGAATGAATAAGCATTTGCAGAACTCTAATGAAAAACTGATGAGCTCATAAAAGTGCTAACAAAAGATCAAGATGAAAAAAAAATTAATTACATGGGACTGAGTGAACTGATGAGGATGAGTATAATTTTTGTGACTTTCTGTTTGAATTTTAAAAAAGAAAAAATCCCACAAGGACTCAGAGGCAAAGAATATACAAATCAATTTTCACTGCAAAGTAAAGGAGCTGTTACAGTGGAGGATTACTGGACTGAATGTCAATATTATGACATAGTATGAATGTGTTTCATGTTTGGTAATTGCAATCATTGTTGCTTTTGTTGTGGTCATCCATGTACAATGCTTGGTGTCAGTCTATTTATCTCTTGTAAAAATAAAATACAGTGTGTGTGTGTGTGTGTGTGTGTGTGAAAAAAAAATCTAGAAACAATAAATGCTGGAGAGGGCGTGGAGAAAAGGGAACATTCTTGCACTGTTGGTGGGAATGTAAATTGACACAGCCACTATGGAGAACAGTATGGAGGTTCCTTAAAAAAATAAAAATAGAACTACCATACGACCCAGCAATCCCACTCTTGAGCATATACCCTGAGAAAACCATAATTCAAAAAGAGTCATGTACCAAACTGTTCATTGCAGCTCTATTTACAATAGCCAGGACATGGAAGCAACCTAAATGTCCATCATCAGATGAATGGATAAAGAAGATGTGGCACATATATACAATGGAATATTACTCAGCCATAAAAAGAAATGAAATGGAGTTATTTGTAGTGAGGTGGATGGAGTTAGAGTCTGTCATACAGAGTGAAGTAAGTCAGAAAGAGAAAAACAAATACAGTATGTTAACACATATATATGGAATCTAAGGGGGGAAAAAAAAAAGGTCATGAAGAACCTAGTGGCAAGACGGGAATAAAGACACAGACCTACTAGAGAATGGACTTGAGGACATGGGGAGGGGGAAGGGTAAGATGTGACAAAGTGAGAGAGTGGCATGGACATATATACACTACCAAATGTAAAATAGATAGCTAGTGGGAAGCAGCTGCATAGCACAGGGAGATCAGCTTGGTGCTTTGTGACCACCTAGAGGGGTGGGATAGGGAGGGTGGGAGGGAGGGAGATGCAAGAGGGAAGAGATATGGGGATATATGTATATGTATAACTGATTCACTTTGTTATAAAGCAGAAACTAACACACCATTGTAAAGCAATTATACTCCAATAAAGATGTTAAAAAAAAAAAAAAGGAATCCAAATCAGAAAAGAAGTAAAGCTGTCACTGTTTGCAGATGACATGATGCTATACATAGAGAATCCTAAAGATGCTACCAGAAAACTACTAGAGCTAATCAATGAATTTGGTAAAAAAGCAGGATACAAAATTAACGCACAGAAATCTCTTGCATCCCTACATACTCATGGTGGAAAATCTGAAAGAAAAATTAAGGAAACACTCCCATTTACCATTGCAAAAAAAAGTATAAAATACCTAGGAATAAACCTACCTAAGGAGACACAAGACCTGTATGCAGAAAACTATAAGACAGTGATGAAAGAAATTAAAGATGACACAAACAGATGGAGAGTTATACCATGTTCTTGCATTGGAAGAATCAACAATGTGAAAATGACTATACTACCCAAAGCAATCTACAGATTCAATGCAATCCCTATCAAACAACCAATGGCATTTCTCACAGAACTAGAACAAAAAATTTCACAATTTGTATGGAAACACAAAAGACCCCGAATAGCCAAAGCAATCTTGAGAAAGAAAAACAGAGCTGGAGGAATCAGGCTCCCAGACTTCAGACTATACTACAAAGCTACAGTAATCAAGACAGTATGGTACTGGCACAAAAACAGAAATATAGATCAATGGAACAGGATAGAAAGCCCAGAGATAAACCCACGCACATATGGTCACGTTATCTTTGATAAAGGAGCCAAGAATATGCAATGGAGAAAAGACAGCCTCTTCAATAATTGGTGCTGGGAAAACTTGACAGCTACATATAAAAGAACGAAATTAGAACACTCCCTAACACCATACACAAAAATAAACTCAAAATGGATTAAAGACCTATAAAACTCTTAGAGGAAAACATAGGCAGAACACCCTATGACATAAATCACAGCAAGATCCTTTTTGACCCACTTCCTAGAGAAATGGAAATAAAAATAAAAATAAACAAATGGGACCTAATGAAACTTAAAAGCTTTTGCACAGCATAGGAAAACATAAAGAAGAAGAAAAGACAACCCTCAGAATGGGAGAAAATATTTGCAAATGAAGCAACTGACAAAGGATTAATCTCCAAAATTTACAAGCAGCTCATGCAGCTCAATATCAAAAAAACAAACAACGTAATCCAAAAATGGTCGGAAGACCTAAATAGACATTTCTCCAAAGAAGATATACAGATTGCCAACAAACACATGAAAGGATGCTCAACATCACTAATCATTAGAGAAATGCAAATCAAAACTACAATGAGGTATCACCTCACACCAGTCAGAATGGCCATCATCAAAAACTCGACAAACAATAAATGCTGGAGAGGGTGTGGAGGAAAGGGAACACTCTTGCACTGTTGGTGGGAATGTAAATTGATACAGCCACTATGGAGACAGTATGGCGGTTCCTTAAAAAACTAAAAATAGAATTACCATATGACCCAGCAATCCCACTACTGGGCTTATACCCTGAGGAAACCATAATTCAAAAAGAGTCATGTACCACAATGTTCATTGCAGCTCTATTTACAATAGCCAGCACATGGAAGCAACCTAAGTGTCCATTGACAGATGAATGCATAAAGAAGATGTGGCACATATATACAATGGAATATTACTCAGCCATAAAAAAATGAAATTGAGTTATTTGTAGTGAGGTGGATGGACCTAGAGTCTGTCATACAGAGTGAAGTAATTCAGAAAGAGAAAAACAAATACCGTATGCTAACACATATATATGGAATCTAAAAAAAAAAAAAAAAAAAAGGTTCTGAAGAACGTAGGGGCAGGACAGGAATAAAGATGCAGATGTAGAGAATGGACTTGAGGACATGGGGAGGGGGATGGGTAAGCTGGGACGAAGTGAGAGAGTGGCATGGACATATATACACTACCAAATGTAAAATAGATAGCTAGGGAGAGGCAGCCACATAGCACAGGGAGATCAGCTCAGTGCTTTGTGACCACCTAGAGGGGTGGGATAGGGAGGGTGGTAGGGAGACGCAAGAGCGAGGAGATATGGGGACATATGTATATGTATAGCTGATTCACTTTGTTATAAAGCAGAAACTAACACACAATTGTAAAGCAATTATACTCCAATAAAGATGTTAAAAAAAAATTTGCTTTTAAATTTGCATTAAGAGTGATTCACCTGATGACAACTTTAGGATTATATGCTATTTCTTTTTCTAAATTGAGGTAACTTATATTAAGTAAGTTTCAGATGTACAACATAGTGATTCACAAATTGTAAAAGCTATACTCCATTTATAGTTATTATAAAATATTGGCTATAAAAAAAAGAGAAGGTACTTAGAGATTTGAAAAAAACATATACTTCATATTTGTACTAAGCTGTGGGTAGTAGCTATATAACATGAGAAGAAAAACACAGGTTTTATACAACAAAGTACAAGCGATCAGAAGGCCACAGTCCATAAAAGGTGCATTTGGGACAAATTCTTATGCCTAGTCGTTTCATAGTAACTTGAACAAAGAAATAAAAGCACTCTTTCTCTCCTCCAGTTACTATGTTATTTAAATGGCTGTTAACTCTTTTATGATGCTAATTAACATATACTACGCAATGAAATCACCTATGTTTCACATGCTTTTCATATTATTTACTGAAATTATAAAATCCACTCTCTGTTCATTTTACTGTGAACAGAGATGGAGTATTTTTCATATCATTTAGGCTGCTGTTTCACAGACTAACCTCTGCCATCAGTTCTAAACCTGAACCATTACTTCAGAATTTACAGGCCATTGCAATTTATTATTAACGATTTTGTATCTAGGCAAACACCTATGTCTACTTATCAATCAAAAATGAATGTTGATCTCCTTTTGAATTCTATGTGCCCCACCTTAAGCTATGATAAAGATGTGGGGCAAAGGGGAAGATATAAGAATTCCTGAGTCTGGACTCTTGCCTGTCTTCTAAGGGCCTGCCTCCAATCAGGAAGAGAATCCATGTACCATGATGGTAAAAGGCAAAGCCTGGCATAGATAAAATACTGTATAAAATATAATATAGAATAATATATATTCATATATAACAATGTAAAATATTAAGGTGACTACAGGAAGGATTTTTTACTTCTTTTGAGGGTGAACAGTAAATCATTTGTGTACTATGAAACTGATTTTTGCACAAGGAGTATGATGGGAGATGCAGAAATTCAGAAGGTGTTTATGGTAATGATGATGGTAAAGCAAAGGGATATGAGAAAGTCTGATGGGTATGCTAGGTGTGCACTAGCATGGCTGTAGGAGATAATTCCTAAAAGGAAGTCAAGGAGCCCTTGGCCAAAAGAATAGATGACAACAGACTGTGGAAAACTCACTGCCCAGCTAAAGAGGTAGGTCTTTACAGGCACAGAAGATTTTGAACAAGGGACTGAAAATCAACAGGAGGGGCTGAGAAAGGAGGGGAAACACAATAAAATGGAGTCTATTTCAAAGGTCCAGGCTAGAGGTAAGGAAGAGCTCAATGAGGAGCAAGGCGGTAGTGGTTCTCACACCACACCATAATGCAAATCAGATCCATCTGGGGTGTTTATTTATTCAAACTTCAGATTTGCAGCCTTCTCTCTACCCCTCATTCCATTCTGATTCAGTAGATCTGGATGAGGTCCTCCATTAATATAATAAGAGGAGTTCTAAGGTCTATATAGGGAAGATGTAGGTTTGAATTTTAGCTCTACTATTTACTAGCCATGACTTTAAACAAGTGATTTAGACTTCACTAGATGCTGTTTCCTCATTTGTAAAATAAAATAATTTTATTGGGAGGATTTAATTTTAGAAAGGTTGGACAAAACCTGACACATTTTATAGTTGGGTCAATGAGGCTGGAATGGAAGGGACGGGTGGTAGAAACACTGCAAGAACATTTTGGTTTTTCTCTTACTATGTTCTCTCTTGCATATTTGTGTACATGAGTTTTCTGCTGTACAAGAGCTGGAATTCTTCAAGGGCAGAGAGCTTAGTCATCATTCTGTGCTCCAGATATTGTAATTGAATGAATAAATTCTGTCAGATCTTGTCTCTAGATGCATTTATGTTCGTCATTGATTTCATATCATACCCTTGAGCTCTTTGAGAGCAGGGACAGTGGGTTCACTGTTTATCCCTAGTACCTAGTAAATTCTACATGCTCAATCAATGTTATTTAAGTGATGAATAAATGAACAAATTGATGGATAAATGGATGTGTGGAGGATGACGTGCGCTCCAGTAATGGCTGGATGCTAAGCCAGGTTCTTATCTCTGAAATCCTGGTCTCTGCGGACTCCGCCGTACAAAATGCAAGACATTCTGCCTGTCCCATTGAGATGTACATCCCCAAGAGGCTGTGTGAACCAGCTGGCTTGGAACATATTTCTATGTAGTCATTTGAATAAGTTCAGCATTTAAAGTTCAAATTAGGCACATTTCACATGGGCACTAATAAGAAGCTACTTCAAGTCATCTTTCTTTCCAGTTCATTGAATAAGGCTTTAAAATTCCATTTAATGTGTTCATTGGCATGTTCTTTTCAGACTTCAGCATTCTGGGGGAAGAAAGTGACCAAAATAGTCATTCTTGATTTTTCTATCATTATAAATTATGTGATCAATCATTTGATTATTTTTAGCTCAATCAGACTTTAAGAGCTCTGGTGAAGAATAAAACATACAGGAAGATCTAAATTACACAGCAAATAGCAGGCAAGGTGACACCTACTATCTTTACAATAGCTGCTTGATCTAATTGGGAAATTCATTCACTCATTTATTCAACTGCTGAATATGTGTATACAGTGTTCCAGGCATTGTGCTAGATGCTGGGGGTACAAGGATGAACAAGACACCCACCTGTTCAGGGTAAGGTACTTTGTCTCTCATCATGTGAGAGTTTTTATTATAGAACTCAATAATTGCAAGTGGCTTTAAGCTCATTGGTATCCTTGGAACACATCCTAAACTCAGGATGAATTTAGAGACCTATTAGGATCCTGGAGTTTCTTTTGGGCTTGGACAGTTCCTAGAAATGAAATAAATGGGATGTGCGATTTCAGGCGCTCCTAAGGTATTCACAGGTGTTTTGCCTACAAGTGATATACCCTGCCGACTCTGACATAACTCCCTAGAGAAGGACCTAGTTATACCAGCATCATCTGGCTTCCCCCACATCCATCCACTTCTGACATCAAGAAACCCCAACACTGACATCAAGAAAAATGTACCAGATAGCAGTGGCTTCAAACACTTGCAGAGACTAAACTTCTATTTATTGAGCACCTGTTACATGATTGCCCTGTGACGAATGCTATTCATGGGTGCAACTGAGAGACTGAACATACCAATGGGCCATGGCTAGAGAATATATAAAAATAGAACTTTGACCAACAACCCACAGCAACCTGCCCAGGAACCCAACCTGTTATCTATAATAAACAACCTGGGAAGCCAGCTAGCTAGGAATCAGATTTTTAGAAAGTCAGATTGCTATCTCTAGGGACAATCCAGGAAGCTGAACAATAACTTCTTTTTTTTTTTTTTTTAAACATCTTTATTGAAGTATAATTGCCCCACAATGGTGCGTTACCCTCTGCCTTCACAACAAAGTGAATCAGCCATACACACACACTTGCTCCCACATCTCCCCCCTCCCGCATCTCCCTCCCTCCCACACTCCCTATCCCACCCCTCCAGGTGGTCACAAAGCACCGAGCCGATCCCCCCATGCCATGCGGCTGCCTCCCACTAGCTATCCATTCCACACTTGGTAGTGTATACAGGTCCATGACACTCTCCCACACCGTCACATCTCACCCCTCCCCCTCCCCATATCCCCAAGTCCATTCTCTAGTAGGTCTGTGTCTTTATTCCCGTCCTGCCACCAGGTTGTTCATGACCTTTTTTTTTTCCCCTTAGATTCCATATATATGTGTTAGCATACTGTATTTCTTTTTCTCTTTCTAACTTACTTCACTCTGTATGACAGACTCTAACTCCATCCACCTCATTACAAACAACTCCATTTCATTTCTTTTTATGGTTGAGTGATATTCCATTGTATATATGTGCCACATCTTCTTTATCCATTCATCTGATGATGGACACCTAGGTTGCTTCCATGTCCTGGCTATTGTAAACAGAGCTGCAATGAATATTTTGGTACATGACTCTTTCTGAATTATGGTTTTCTCAGGGTATATGCCCAGTAGTGGGATTGCTGGGTCATATGGTAGTTCTATTTTTAGTTTTTTAAGGAACCTCCATACTGTTCTCCATAGTGGCTGTATCAATTTACATTCCCACCAACAGTGCAAGAGTGTTCCCTTTTCTCCACACCCTCTCCAGCATTTATTGTTTCTAGATTTTTTGATGATGGCCATTCTGACTGGTGTGAGATGATACCTCATTGTAGTTTTGATTTGCATTTCTCTAATGATTAATGATGTTGAGCATTCTTTCATGTGTCTGTTGGCAATCTGTATATCTTCTTTGGAGAAATGTCTATTTAGGTCTTCTGCCCATTTTTGGATTGGGTTGTTTGTTTTTTTGTTATTGAGCTGCATGAGCTGCTTGTAAATCTTGGAGATTAATCCTTTGTCAGTTGCTTCATTTGCAAATATTTTCTCCCATTCTGAGGGTTGTCTTTTGGTCTTGTTTATGGTTTCCTTTGCTGTGCAAAAGCTTTTAAGTTTCATTAGGTCCCATTTGTTTATTTGTGTTTTTATTTCCATTTCTCTAGGAGCTGGGTCAAAAAGGATCTTGCTGTGATTTATGTCATAGAGTGTTCTGCCTATGTTTTCCTCTAAGAGTTTGATAGTGTCTGGCCTTACACTTAGGTCTTTAATCCATTTTGAGTTTATTTTTGTGTATGGTGTCAGGGAGTGTTCTAATTTCATACTTTTACATGTACCTGTCCAATTTTCCCAGCACCACTTATTGAAGAGGCTGTCTTTTCTCCACTGTATATGCTTGCCTCCTTTATCAAAGATAAGGTGACCATATGTGCGTAGGCTTATCTCTGGGCTTTCTATCCTGTTCCATTGATCTATATTTCTGTTTTTGTGCCAGTACCAAACTGTCTTGATTACTGTAGCTTTGTAATATAGTCTGAAGTCAGGGAGCCTGATTCCTCCAGCTCCATTTTTCATTCTCAAGATTGCTTTGGCTATTCGGGGTCTTTTGTGTTTCCATACAAATTGTGAAATTTTTTGTTCTAGTTCTGTGAAAAATGCCAGTGGTAGTTTGATAGGGATTGCATTGAATCTGTAGATTGCTTTGGGTAGCAGAGTCATTTTCACAATGTTTATTCTTCCAATCCAAGAACATGGTATATCTCTCCATCTATTTGTATCATCTTTAATTTCTTTCATCAGTGTCCTATAATTTTCTGCATACAGGTCTTTTGTCTCCTTAGGTAGGTTTATTCCTAGATATTTTATTTTTTTTGTTGCAATGGTAAACGGGAGTGTTTTCTTAATTTCACTTTCAGATTTTTCATCATTAGTATACAGGAATGCAAGAGATTTCTGTGCATTAATTTTGTATCCTGCTACTTTACCAAATTCATTGATTAGCTCTAGTAGTCTTCTGGTAGCATCTTTAGGATTCTCTATGTATAGTATCATGTCATCTGCAAACAGTGACAGCTTTACTTCTTCTTTTCCAATTTGGATTCCTTTTATTTCTTTTTCTTCTCTGATTGCTATGGCTAAAACTTCCAAAACTATGTTGAATAATAGTGGTGAGAGTGGGCAACCTTGTCTTGTTCCTGATCTTAGTGGAAATGGTTTCAGTTTTTCACCATTGAGGACAATGTTGGCTGTGGGTTTGTCATATATGGCCTTTATTATGTTGAGGAAAGTTCCCTCTATGCCTACTTTCTGCAGGGCTTTTATCATAAATGGGTGTTGAATTTTGTCGAAAGCTTTCTCTGCATCTATTGAGATGATCATATGGTTTTTCTCCTTCAATTTGTTAATATGATGTATCACGTTGATTGATTTGCGTATATTGAAGAATCCTTGCATTCCTGGAATAAACCCCACTTGATCATGGTGTATAATCCTTTTAATGTGCTGTTGGATTCTGTTTGCTAGTATTTTGTTGAGGATTTTTGCATCTATGCTCATCAGTGATATTGGCCTGTAGTTTTCTTTCTTTGTGACATCTTTGTCTGGTTTTGGTATCAGGGTGATGGTGGCCTCGTAGAATGAGTTGGGGAGTGTTCCTCCCTCTGCAATATTTTGGAAGAGTTTGAGAAGGATAGGTGTTAGCTCTTCTCTAAATGTTTGATAGAATTCGCCTGTGAAGCCATCTGGTCCTGGGCTTTTGTGTGTTGGAAGATTTTTAATCACAGTTTCAATTTCAGTGCTTGTGATTGGTCTGTTCATATTTTCTATTTCTTCCTGGTTCAGTCTCGGCAGGTTGTGCATTTCTAAGAATCTGTCCATTTCTTCCAGGTTGTCCATTTTATTGGCATAGAGCTGCTTGTAGTAATCTCTCATGATCGTTTGTATTTCTGCAGTGTCAGTGGTTACTTCTCCTTTTTCATTTCTAATTCTATTGATTTGAGTCTTCTCCCTTTTTCTCTTGATGAGTCTGGCTAATGGTTTATCAATTTTGTTTATCTTCTCAAAGAACCAGCTTTTAGTTTCATTGATTTTTGCTATTGTTTTTTTCATTTCTTTTTCATTTATTTCTGATCTGATCTTTATGATTTCTTTCCTTCTGCTAGCTTTGGGGTTTTTTTGTTCTTCTTTCCCTAATTGCTTTAGGTGCAAGGTTAGGTTGTTTATTCGAGATGTTTCCTGTTTCTTGATGTAGGCTTGTATTGCTATAAACTTCCCTCTTAGAACTGCTTTTGCTGCATCCCATAGGTTTTGGGTCGTCGTGTCTCCATTGTCATTTGTTTCTAGGTATTTTTTGATTTCCCCTTTGATTTCTTCAGTGATCACTTCGGTATTAAGTAGTGCGTCGTGTAGCCTCCATGTGTTTGTATTTTTTACAGATCTTTTCCTGTAATTGATATCTAGTCTCATAGCGTTGTGGTCGGAAAAGATACTTGATACGATTTCAATTTTTTAAAATTTACCAAGGCTTGATTTGTGACCCAAGATATACTCTATCCTGGAGAATGTTCCATGAGCACTTGAGAAAAATGTGTATTCTGTTGTTTTTGAGATGGAATGTCCTATACATATCAATTAAGTCCATCTTGTGTAATGTATCATTTAAAGTTTGTGTTTTCCTATTTATTTTCATTTTGGAAGATCTGTCCATTGGTGAAAGTGGGGTGTTAAAGTGCCGTACTATGATTGTGTTACTCTCCATTTCCCCTTTTATTGTTAGCATTTGCCTTATGTATTGAAGTCCTCCTATGTTGGGTGCATAAATATTTACAATTGTTATATCTTCTTCTCGGATTGACCCCTTGATCATTAGGTAGTGTCCTTCTTTGTCTCTTGTAATAGTCTTTATTTTAAAGTCTATTTTGGGGAGGAGGGGCAAGATGGCGGAAGAGTAAGACGCGGAGATCACCTTCCTCCCCACAGATACATGAGAAATACATCTACACGTGGAACTGCTCCTACAGAACACCCACTGAACGCTGGCAGAAGACGTCAGACCTCCCAAAAGGCAAGAAAATCCCCACGTACTTGGGTAGGGCAAAAGAAAAAAGAAATAACAGAGACAAAAGAATAGGGACGGGACCTGCACCAGTGGGAGGGAGCTGTGAAGGAGGAAAGGTTTCCACACACTAGGAAGCCCCTTCGTGGGCAGAGACTGCGGGTAGCAGAGGGGGGAAGCTTCGGAGCCATGGAGGAGAGCGCACCCACATTGGTGCGGAGGGCAAAGCGGAGATTCCCGCACAGAGGAGCGGTGCCGACCAGCACTCACCAGCCTGAGAGACTTGTCTGCTCAGCCGCCGGGGCGGGCGGGGCCTGGGAGCTGGGGCTCGGGCTTCGGTGCTAGCCGGGAGGGAGTCCGGGAAAAAGACTGCAGCTGCCAAAGAGGCAAGAGAATTTTTCTTGCCTCTTTGTTTCGCGGCGCGCAAGGAGAGGGGATTCAGAGCGCCGCCTGAACGAGCTCCAGAGACGAGCGCGAGCCGCGGCTATCAGCGCGGATCCCACAGCAACAGGGACGCAGAGGGAAAAACGGAGAGATTCCCGCACAGAGGCTCGGCGCCGAGCAGCACTCACCAGCCCGAGGGGCTTGTCTGCTCGCCCGCCGGGGCGGGCGGGGGCTGGGAGCTGAGGCGCGGGCTTCGGTCGGATCCCAGGGAGAGGACTGGGGTTGGCTGCGTGAACACAGCCTGAAGGGTCTAGCGCACCACAACTAGCCGGGAGGGTGCACGAGAAAAAGTCTGCAGCTGCCGAAGAGGCAGGAGACTTTTTCTTGCCTCTTTGGGCGTGCAAGGAGAGGGGATTCAGAGCGCCACTTAAACGAACTCCAGAGACGGGCGTGAGCCGCGGCTATCAGCGCGGACCCCAGAGACGGGCATGAGACGCTAAGGCTGCTGCTGCCGCCACCAAACAGCCTGTGGGCGAGCACAGGTCACTCTCCACACCGCCCCTCCCGGGAGCCGGTGCAGCCCGCCACGGCCAGGCTCCCGTAATCCGGGGACAACTTCCCCGGGAGAGCGCACGGCGCGCCTCAGGCTGCTGCAACGTCACGCCGGCTTCTGCCGCCGCAGGCTCGCCCCGCCTCCTCCGTACCGCTCCCTCCCCCCGGCCTGACTGAGCCAGAGCCCCCGAATCAGCTGCTCCTTTAACCCCGTTCTGTCTGGGCGGGGAACAGACGCCCTCAGGGGACCTACATGCAGAGGCGGGTCCAAATCCAAAGCTGAACCCCGGGAGCTGTACGAACAAAGAAGAGAAAGGGAAATCTCTCCCAGCAGCCTCAGAAGCAGCGGATTAAAGCTCCACAAACAACTTGATGTGCCTGCATCTGTTGAATACCTGAATAGACAACGAATCATCCCAAATTTAGGAGATGGACTTTGGGAGCAGGATATATTAACTTTTCCCCTTTTCCTTTTTTTTGTGAGTGTAGATGTGTATGCTTCTGGGTGAGATTTTGTCTGTATAGCTTTGCTCTCACTGTTAGTCCTAGGGTTAGGTCCGTCCGTTTTTCTTTTTTTTTGGCTTAAAAAATTTTTTTTCCCTAATAAATGTTTTCTTAATAATTTTTTCCTTATTTTCTATTTTTAAAAAAATTTTTAATAAGTTTTTTCATATTTTTTATTTTAAAAAATTAAAAAATTTTTTTTCTTAATAAATTTTTTCTAAATAATTTTTTTCTTATTTTTAGTATAAAAAATTAATAAATCTATTTTTAAAAATTAAAAAAATTTTTTTTTCTTAATAAATTTACTCTTAATAATTTTTTTTCTTATTTTTTATTATAATTGCTTTATTTTATTTTATTTTATCCTCTTTTTTTCTTTCTTTCCATTTTTTCTCCCTTTTATTCTGAGCCGTGTGGATGAAAGGCTCTTGGTGCTCCAGCCAGGCATCAGGGCTGTGCCTCTGAGGTGGGAGAGCCAACTTCAGGACACTGGTCCACAAGAGACCTCCCAGCTCCACGTAATACCAAACGGCGAAAATCTCTCACAGATCTCCATCTCAACATCAAGACCCAGCTTCACTCAACGACCAGCAAGCTACAGTGCTGGACACCCTATGCCAAACAACTAGCAAGAGAGGAACACAGCCCCATCCATTAACAGAGAGGCTGCCTAAAATCATAATAAGGCCACAGACACCCCAAAACACACCACCAGACGTGGACGAACCCACCAGAAAGACAACATCCAGCCTCATCCACCAGAACACAGGCACTAGTTCCCTCCACCAGGAAACCTACACAACCCACTGAACCAACCTTAGCCACTGGGGACAGATACCAAAAACAACGGGAACTACGAACCTGCAGCCTGTGAAAAGGAGACCCCAAACACAGTAAGATAAGCAAAATGAGAAGACAGAAAAACACACAGCAGATGAAGGAGCAGGGTCAAAACACACCAGACCTAACAAATGAAGAGGAAATAGGTAGTCTACCTGAAAAAGAATTCAGAATAATGATAGTAAGGATGATCCAAAGTCTTGGAAATAGAATAGACAAAATGCAAGAAACATTTAACAAGGACGTAGAAGAACTAAAGAGGAATCAAGAAACAATGACAAGCACAATAAATGAAATTAAAAATACTCTAGATGGGATCAATAGCAGAATAACTGAGGCAGAAGAACGGATAAGTGACCTGGAAGATAAAATGGTGGAAATAACTACTGCAGACCAGAATAAAGAAAAAAGAATGAAAAGAACTGAGGACAGTCTCAGAGACCTCTGGGACAACATTAAACGCACCAACATTCGAATTATAGGGGTCCCAGAAGAAGAAGAGAAAAAGAAAGGGACTGAGAAAATATTTGAAGAGATTATAGTTGAAAACTTCCCTAATATGGGAAAGGAAATAGTTAATCAAGTCCTGGAAGCACAGAGAGTCCCATACAGGATAAATCCAAGGAGAAACACACCAAGACACATGTTAATCAAACTATCAAAAATTAAATATAAAGAAAACATATTAAAAGCAGCAAGGGAAAAACAACAGATAACACACAAGGGCATCCCCATAAGGTTAACAGCTGATCTTTCAGCAGAAACGCTGCAAGCCAGAAGGGAGTGGCAGGATATACTTAAAGTGATGAAGGAGAAAAACCTACAACCAAGATTACTCTACCCAGCAAGGATCTCATTCAGATTTGATGGAGAAATTAAAAGCTTTACAGACAAGCAAAAGCTGAGAGAGTTCAGCACCACCAAACCAGCTTTACAACAAATGCTAAAGGAACTTCTCTAGGCAAGAAACACAAGAGAAGGAAAACACCTACAATAACAAACCCAAAACATTTAAGAAAATGGGAATAGGAACATACATATCGATAATTACCTTAAATGTAAATGGATTAAATGCTCCCACCAAAAGACACAGACTGGCTGAATGGATACAAAAACAAGACCCATATATATGCTGTCTACAAGAGACCCACTTCAGACCTAGAGACACATACAGACTGAAAGTGAGGGGATGGAAAAAGATATTCCATGCAAATGGAAATCAAAAGAAAGCTGGAGTAGCAATTCTCATATCAGACAAAATAGACTTTAAAATAAAGACAATTACAAGAGACAAAGACGGACACTATATAATGATCAAGGGATCGATCCAAGAGGAAGGTATAACAATTGTAAATATTTATGCACCCAACATAGGAGCACCTCAAAACATAAGGCAAATACTAACAGCCATAAAAGGGGAAATCGACAGTAACACAATCATAGTAGGGGGCTTTAACACCCCACTTTCACCAATGGACAGATCATCCAAAATGAAAATAAATAAGGAAACACAAGCTTTAAATGATACATTAAACAAGATGGACTTAATTGATATTTATAGGACATTCCACCCAAAAACAACAGAATACACATTTTTCTCAAGTGCTCATGGAACATTCTCCAGGATAGATCATATCTTGGGTCACAAATCAAGCCTTGGTAAATTTAAAAAAATTGAAATCGTATCAAGTATCTTTTCCGACCACAACGCTATGAGACTAGATATCAATTACAGGAAAAGATCTGTAAAAAATACAAACACATGGAGGCTACACAATACACTACTTAATAACGAAGTGATCACTGAAGAAATCAAAGGGGAAATCAAAAAATACCTAGAAACAAATGACAATGGAGACACGACGATCCAAAACCTATGGGATGCAGCAAAAGCAGTTCTAAGAGGGAAGTTTATAGCAATACAAGCCTACATCAAGAAACAGGAAACATCTCGAATAAACAACCTAACCTTGCACCTAAAGCAATTAGAGAAAGAAGAACAAAAAAACCCCAAAGCTAGCAGAAGGAAAGAAATCATAAAGATCAGATCAGAAATAAATGAAAAAGAAATGAAGGAAACAATAGCAAAAATCAATGAAACTAAAAGCTGGTTCTTTGAGAAGATAAACAAAATTGATAAACCATTAGCCAGACTCATCAAGAGAAAAAAGGAGAAGACTCAAATTAATAGAATTAGAAATGAAAAAGGAGAAGTAACCACTGACACGGCAGAAATACAAACGATCATAAGAGATTACTACAAGCAACTCTATGCTAATAAAATGGACAACCTGGAAGAAATGGACAGATTCTTAGAAATGCACAACCTGCCGAGACTGAACCAGGAAGAAATAGAAAATATGAACAGACCAATCACAAGCACTGAAATTGAAACTGTGATTAAAAATCTTCCAACACACAAAAGCCCAGGACCAGATGGCTTCACAGGCGAATTCTATCAAACATTTAGAGAAGAGCTAACACCTATCCTTCTCAAACTCTTCCAAAATATTGCAGAGGGAGGAACACTCCCCAACTCATTCTACGAGGCCACCATCACCCTGATACCAAAACCAGGCAAAGATGTCACAAAGAAAGAAAACTACAGGCCAATATCACTGATGAACATAGATGCCAAAATCCTCAACAAAATACTAGCAAACAGAATCCAACAGCACATTAAAAGGATCATACACCATGATCAAGTGGGGTTTATTCCAGGAATGCAAGGATTCTTCAATATACGCAAATCAATCAACGTGATACATCATATTAACAAATTGAAGGAGAAAAACCATATGATCATCTCAATAGATGCAGAGAAAGCTTTCGACAAAATTCAACACCCATTTATGATAAAAGTCCTGCAGAAAGTAGGCATAGAGGGAACTTTCCTCAACATAATAAAGGCCGTATATGACAAACCCACAGCCAACATTGTCCTCAATGGTGAAACACTGAAACCATTTCCACTAAGATCAGGAACAAGACAAGGTTGCCCACTCTCACCACTATTATTCAACATAGTTCTGGAAGTGTTAGCCACAGCAATCAGAGACGAAAAAGAAATAAAAGGAATCCAAATCGGAAAAGAAGAAGTAAAGCTGTCACTGTTTGCAGATGACATGATACTATACATAGAGAATCCTAAAGGTGCTACCAGAAAACTACTAGAGCTAATCAATGAATTTGGTAAAGTAGCAGGATACAAAATTAATGCACAGAAATCTCTTGCATTCCTGTATACTAATGATGAAAAATCTGAAAGTGAAATTAAGAAAACACTCCCGTTTACCATTGCAACAAAAAGAATAAAATACCTAGGAATAAACCTACCTAAGGAGACAAAAGACCTGTATGCAGAAAATTACAGGACACTGATGAAAGAAATTAAAGATGATACAAATAGATGGAGAGATATACCATGTTCTTGGATTGGAAGAATAAACATTGTGAAAATGACTCTGCTACCCAAAGCAATCTACAGATTCAATGCAATCCCTATCAAACTACCACTGGCATTTTTCACAGAACTAGAACAAAAAATTTCACAATTTGTATGGAAACACAAAAGACCCCGAATAGCCAAAGCAATCTTGAGAACGAAAAATGGAGCTGGAGGAATCAGGCTCCCTGACTTCAGACTATATTACAAAGCTACAGTAATCAAGACAGTTTGGTACTGGCACAAAAACAGAAATATAGATCAATGGAACAGGATAGAAAGCCCAGAGATAAGCCCACGCACATATGGTCACCTTATCTTTGATAAAGGAGGCAAGCATATACAGTGGAGAAAAGACAGCCTCTTCAATAAGTGGTGCTGGGAAAATTGGACAGGTACATGTAAAAGTATGAAATTAGAACACTCCCTAACACCATACACAAAAATAAACTCAAAATGGATTAAAGACCTAAGTGTAAGGCCAGACACTATCAAACTCTTAGAGGAAAACATAGGCAGAACACTGTATGACATAAGTCACAGCAAGATCCTTTTTGACCCAGGTCCTAGAGAAATGGAAATAAAAACACAAATAAACAAATGGGACCTAATGAAACTTAAAAGCTTTTGCACAGCAAAGGAAACCATAAACAAGACCAAAAGACAACCCTCAGAATGGGAGAAAATATTTGCAAATGAAGCAACGGACAAAGGATTAATCTCCAAGATTTACAAGCAGCTCATGCAGCTCAATAACAAAAAAACAAACAACCCAATCCAAAAATGGGCAGAAGACCTAAATAGACATTTCTCCAAAGAAGAGATACAGATTGCCAACAGACACATGAAAGAATGCTCAACATCATTAATCATTAGAGAAATGCAAATCAAAACTACAATGAGGTATCATCTCACACCGGTCAGAATGGCCATCATCAAAAAATCTAGAAACAATAAATGCTGGAGAGGGTGTGGAGAAAAGGGAACACTCTTGCACTGTTGGTGGGAATGTAAATTGATACAGCCACTATGGAGAACAGTATGGAGGTTCCTTAAAAAACTAAAAATAGAACTACCATATGACCCAGCAATCCCACTACTGGGCATATACCCTGAGAAAACCATAATTCAGAAAGAGTCATGTACCAAAATATTCATTGCAGCTCTGTTTACAATAGCCAGGACATGGAAGCAACCTAGGTGTCCATCATCGGATGAATGGATAAAGAAGATGTGGCACATATATACAATGGAATATTACTCAGCCATAAAAAGAAATGAAATGGAGTTGTTTGTAATGAGGTGGATGGAGTTAGAGTCTGTCATACAGAGTGAAGTAAGTCAGAAAGAGAAAAACAAATACAGCATGCTAACACATATATATGGAATCTAAGGGGAAAAAAAAAAAAAAAGAGGTCATGAAGAACCTAGTGGCAAGATGGGAATAAAGACACAGACCTACTAGAGAATGGACTTGAGGATATGGGGAGGGGGAGGGGTGAGATGTGACAGGGTGAGAGAGTGTCATGGACATATATACACTACCAAATGTAAAATAGATAACTAGTGGGAAGCAGCCGCATAGCACAGGGAGATCAGCTCGGTGCTTTGTGACCACCTAGAGGGGTGGGATAGGGAGGGTGGGAGGGAGGGAGATGCAAGAGGGAAGAGATATGGCAACATATGTATATGTGTAACTGATTCACTTTGTTGTAAAGCAGAAGCTAGCACACCATTGTAAAGCAATTATACTTCAATAAAGATGTTTAAAAAAAAAAAATAAAGTCTATTTTGTCTGATATGAGAATTGCTACTCCAGCTTTCTTTTGATTTCCATTTGCATGGAATATCTTTTTCCATCCCCTCACTTTCAGTCTGTATGTGTCTCTAGGTCTGAAGTGGGTCTCTTGTAGACAGCATATATATGGGTCTTGTTTTTGTATCCATTCAGCCAGTCTGTGTCTTTGGTGGGAGCATTTAATCCATTTACATTTAAGGTAATTATCGATATGTATGTTCCTATTTCCATTTTCTTAAATGTTTTGGGTTTGTTATTGTAGGTCTTTTCCTTCTCTTGTGTTTCTTGCCTAGAGAAGTTCCTTTAGCATTTGTTGTAAAGCTGGTTTGGTGGTGCTGAACTCTTTCAGCTTTTGCTTGTCTGTAAAGCTTTTGATTTCTCCTTCAAATCTGAATGAGATCCTTGCCGGGTAGAGTAATCTTGGTTGTAGGTTTTTCTCCTTCATCACTTTAAGTATATCCTGCCACTCCCTTCTGGCTTGCAGAGTTTCTGCTGAAAGATCAGCTGTTAACCTTATGGGGATGCCCTTGTGTGTTATTTGTTGTTTTTCCCTTGCTGCTTTTAATATGTTTTCTTTATATTTAATTTTTGATAGTTTGATTAATATGTGTCTTGGTGTGTTTCTCCTTGGATTTATCCTGTATGGGACTCTCTGTGCTTCCAGGACTTGATTAACTATTTCCTTTCCCATATTAGGGAAGTTTTCAACTATAATCTCTTCAAATATTTTCTCAGTCCCTTTCTTTTTCTCTTCTTCTTCTGGGACCCCTATAATTCGAATGTTGGTGCGTTTAATGTTGTCCCAGAGGTCTCTGAGACTGTCCTCAGTTCTTTTCATTCTTTTTTCTTTATTCTGGTCTGCAGTAGTTATTTCCACCATTTTATCTTCCAGGTCACTTATCCGTTCTTCTGCCTCAGTTATTCTGCTATTGATCCCATCTAGAGTATTTTTAATTTCATTTATTGTGCTTTTCATCATTGCTTGGTTCCTCTTTAGTTCTTCTACGTCCTTGTTAAATGTTTCTTGCATTTTGTCTATTCTATTTCCAAGATTTTGGATCATCCTTACTATCATTATTCTGAATTCTTTTTCAGGTAGACTACCTATTTCCTCTTCATTTGTTAGGTCTGGTGTGTTTTGACCCTGCTCCTTCATCTGCTGTGTGTTTTTCTGTCTTCTCATTTTGCTTATCTTACTGTGTTTGGGGTCTCCTATTCACAGGCTGCAGGTTTGTAGTTCCCGTTGTTTTTGGTATCTGTCCCCAGTGGCTAAGGTTGGTTCAGTGGGTTGTGTAGGTTTCCTGGTGGAGGGAACTAGTGCCTGTGTTCTGGTGGATGAGTCTGGATCTTGTCTTTCTGGTGGGCAGGTCCACGTCTTGTGGTGTGTTTTGGGGTGTCTGTGGCCTTATTATGATTTTAGGCAGCCTCTCTGCTAATGGATGGGGCTGTGTTCCTGTCTTGCTAGTTGTTTGGCATAGGGTGTCCAGCAATGTAGCTTGCTGGTCGTTGAGTGAAGCTGGGTCTTGATGTTGAGATGGAGATCTCTGAGAGATTTTCGCCATTTGGTATTACGTGGAGCTGGGAGGTCTCTTGTGGACCAGTGTCCTGACGTTGGCTCTCCCACCTCAGAGGCACAGCCTTGATGCCTGGCTGGAGCACCCAGAGCCTTTCATCTACACGGCTCAGAATAAAAGGGAGAAAAAAATAGAAAGAAAGAAAGAAAGAGGATAAAATAAAATAAAATAAAGCTATTATAATAAAAAATAAGAAAAAAATTATTTAGAATAAATTTATTAAGAAAAAAATTTTTTTTAATTTTTAAAAATAGATATATTAATTTTTATAATAAAAAATAAGAAAAAAAATTATTAAGAAAAAAATTTAAGAAAAAAAATTTTTAATTTTTTAAAATAAAAAATATGAAAAAACTTATTAAAAAATTTTTTTTAAATTTTTTAAAAATAGAAAATAAGGTAAAAATTATTAAGAAAACATTAATTGGGGGAAAATTTTTTTAAGTAAAAAAAGAAAACAAAACAAAACGGACGGACCTAACCCTAGGACTAACGGTGAGAGCAAAGCTATACAGACAAAATCTCACCAGAAGCATACACATCTACACTCACAAAAAAAGGAAAAGGGGAAAAATTAATATATCCTGCTCCCAAAGTCCACCTCCTAAATTTGGAATGATTCGTTGTCTATTCAGGTATTCAACAGATGCAGGCACATCAAGTTGTTTGTGGAGCTTTAATCCGCTGCTTCTGAGGCTGCTGGGAGAGATTTCCCTTTCTCTTCTTTGTTCGCACAGCTCCCGGGGTTCAGCTTTGGATTTGGACCCGCCTCTGCATGTAGGTCGCCTGAGGGCGTCTGTTCCCCGCCCAGACAGAACCGGGTTAAAGGAGCAGCTGATTCGGGGGCTCTGGCTCAGTCAGGCCGGGGGGAGGGAAAGGTACGGAGGAGGCGGGGCGAGCCTGCGGCGGCAGAAGCCGGCGTGACGTTGCAGCAGCCTGAGGCGCGCCGTGCGCTCTCCCGGGGAAGTTGTCCCCGGATCACGGGAGCCTGGCCGTGGAGGGCTGCACTGGCTCCCAGGAGGGGCGGTGTGGAGAGTGACCTGTGCTCGCACACAGGCTTTTTGGTGATGGCAGCAGCAGCCTTAGCGTCTCATGCTCGTCTCTGGGGTCCGCGCTGATAGCCGCGGCTCGCGCCCATCTCTGGAGTTCGTTTAAGCGGCGCTCTGAATCCCCTCTCCTTGCGCGCCGCGAAACAAAGAGGCAAGAAAAAGTCTCTTGCCTCTTCGGCAGCTGCAGTTTTTTTCCCGGACTCCCTCCTGGCTAGCACCGAAGCCTGAGCCTCAGCTCCCAGCCCCCGACCGCCCCAGCGGTTGAGCAGACAAGTCTCTCGGGCTGGTGAGTGCTGCTCGGCGCCGATCCTCTGTGCGGGAATCTCTCCGCTTTGCCCTCCTCACCCCTGTGGCTGCGCTCTCCTCCGTGGCTCCGAAGCTTCCCCCCTCTGCCACCCGCAGTCTCTGCCCACGAAGGGGCTTCCTAGTGTGTGGAAACCTTTCCTCCTTCACGGCTCCCTCCCACTGGTGCAGGTCCCGTCCCTATTCTTTTGTCTCTGTTATTTCTTTTTTCTTTTGTCCTACCCAAGTACGTGGGGATTTTCTTGCCTTTTGGGAGGTCTGATGTCTTCTGCCAGCGTTCAGTGGGTGTTCTGTAGGAGCAGTTCCACGTGTAGATGTATTTCTACTGTATCTGTGGGAAGTAAGGTGATCTCCACGTCTTACTCTTCCGCCATCTTGCCCCTCCTCTAACAATAACTTCTTAAACAGCTGGCCCCAAACAGCCAGGGCTTGATCAACAACTGACAGTTCCCTTAATTTTTGTCTCCTCTTCCAACTTAGCACCAACCAGGGAAAGCCAAATATTTACCACTAACCAATCCCATAGGATGCCCTGCTCCTAGTTTGCTGGCCTACAGTCTCCCCATGCCAACAGCCCCCCATCACGGCACACCTGCTACCTTCCCTTTTTCCACTATAAAGCTTTCCTGCTCCTGTGCCTGCTTCTGAATCTGTGCCAAAACGCAGGTGGCAGTGGCTGACTTCCTTGCTGCAGCCAGCTCAGATAAATAGCCTTTGCTTGTTCTCATTTGGTAGGTCTTCATTTACTTCCATAAAACTATTCTACTCCTTTTACAGATAATTTATAGAGATTAACTTCTGAGTGGGGCCATACAAGTGGCAGAGCTAGGTTTTGAACCTGGTTTCATTAATTCCATAGTTATTCCATAAACCATTACCCAAATGTAGAAAAGACATAAGAGGTTTTTCTTCTACTGTCCCCTGCTAAGCCTAACTGTACTTTTGGATGACTTTTATCTTTCCTTAAAAGGAAGTGACTCCAAGTGTAATGATATTCATCTATGGGTCTGCTGGTTTAGGAGAAAAGTTCACTTTAGATGCATTATTAAGAGTTTAATGAGACACCTTGGGTTATAATGGTAACTTTATTCCATATTTCTTTACCATTAATTGAATGTATGAACACGTCTAGAGCCCAGCAGGTGAAGAGACTTGAGTTATTCATAGGGAAATAGTTCTCTGACTGTGTTGTCTCTGATTCATGGGACCACAGGGCTGCCCACGTCTGCTGCATACCAATGACTGAATTAGGGCATTTCATTTACTAAATGTGGGCCTCCATGTAACTTTAAAAGCATTTAAAAATAACATGCTACCTCCACAATACAGATTTTTAACATCTGTATATTCACTAATTTAGAGTGCTGGGTAAACTTACTTGTATAATAATGCTCAGAGGTCAAGAAAGGGAATTGATTAAGGATAATAAAAGTTTAAAGAAAGTAATTTTTTGTTTTAGTTACTACATTTTGTCATTTGGATTGCCCAGTTCTAAATGAAATAAAGGTGTTAAGGGAAAGGCCTCAAAACTCACAGAAACTTTGCTCTCCAGTTGCACAGAAATCCTGAAGATTTGTATCGAAGCCTGTATGAATGCTTTTGTGTAACATGAAATGCTGTGCATTGAAATGGATGTATAAAAATATATCCAGAGGCAAGGCCCATGCTGAGCATTCGGACTCAGCACACTAAGAACCCATGTGGGCTCCACGTTTGCCATCCTTCATGGTCACTGAGTGTACTGACTCAAGTGGTTTCCCTGGAGAGACTCTGGAGAGAAAGGGCGAGTCTCTTCACCAGTCTAGGGAGCTCTGCTACACCATCAGCGATTCTCTCAGGAATCAGCCACTCCCTGGAGCAGCTGAGGTACCTCCTGGGAAATGAAAGGCAGGACAGACAGCAAGTAACACAAGTCCCGCTGCTGGAATATGCAGCAGCAAAAAGCAGACTGCTTTTTATTTCAGATGTTCACACGGGAAGGAAAGGAAGGATTTTTTATTTCGTACTTTTTTTTGGAAAAGCAGCTCAGAATACATCAAAGGAAACATTGTCAGGTTGCAATGCAGTCTGCAAAAAACACCTCAGCATGTGAAATTAAAAAAACAAACAAACAGAAAACAAATATAGAGATTGACCTGGAGAGATGAGAGGAAAGGGAGACCAGACTTTTTAGACATTTTTTTTTCCTGAAGAAAAGGAAGGGAAATTGAGTAGAAATACACACAAAAGTAGAAACCACAATTTGCAGACTACTTGGGTAAAATAAATTTAAAATTTACAGAAATTCCTCCTTCATTCTCTTGAGAAAGTATTTTTAGATTTCTGTCAAATATAAAGAAAAAGTCACAGTAATACTAAAGGACAAAAAAAGAAAAGAGAAGTGGAGAAGAGCATTTTAGCACATGTTTACATAGATACATACATATCCATACATTATACATGTATACACACAGATACACCCATATATGTAGCATATACTTAACTTTTCTTTAGTACAAATTCAGAATGACATTTTCAAAAATGTCCTTTAAAAATGTAATAAAATTCCTAGCACTTTAAAAAAATGTATAACTTTTCTCTGTTAATAATTACACAGTTTAATTACCCTTTTCAGTTATATCACCTCCTCCCCTCCTCCCACCAAAAATAGTATTTGGAACTGGTGCTGGCCCAGATATTATGGGAGACATTTTTAACAGATATAGTCTCTTCTCAGTAAAAGCTTACAAAGAAAAAAAGATAATACTAATAAAATGTAAAGTGATGATATTGTACATAGAGATTTGTAATTCAAAGCTAGGAGGAAGGCAGAAATCCTGTTACACAGATCATTTCTTTTTTTGTTCAGGAAAGTATGGGTATGTTTAGTCATGTTTAGTCATGAGAACCTTCACATCTCACTCCCTCCACATGACAGGAAGTACACACACACACACACACACACACATATATGTATACATACACACACATACATATATATTTATATAAAGGGAGAGAATATTCCAGAGAGAAAAGAGAGGACCTGACTGCAATGGTGGGAGCTCTCTGAGGAAGAAGGAATGCAAACAAAAATCTGTGCTGTGGATAATGAGGCAGTGAAATAAGTATAATGAAGTAACATTTTAAAAAAATTCCCATTTTGTGCTGTAATCTCTCTGTGTTACCCCATGCATTAAGGAAGTGTCTGCTATATATTTATGTTAGTGGTACTCTTGGTAAAGGGAGCCATGTCTGCCATCAGAAGTGGTGTTGAAAGAGCAGTCACCACAGGTGATGAGCAAATAAGCAGAGGAATGAAGAATCCAGTGGGAGCAGGAATTCAGAATGAGAGGTAATCAGGAGAATATATATATATAAGTCTGCCAGGCATGCTTGGAAATTTCCCAAAATGCATGGGATGGGAGGCTAACTTATGTTACTTGCGTATTAAGGAAAGGTTGATTCCAACCAGACACTTGGGATAAAAATATGAAATTTTACTTTGTATAAGCAGTGGTAAAGTGAATTTTAGGAGGTGTCCTGGCTGGAAGCTGGAGTCAGGAATATGAACATTTGTCTTCTTGATAGAGGAAGGGCAATTTTGGATATTCTTGGAATGATGGAATAGATGATGGCTAGAAAATTGGGGCAGGAGATATCTCAAATATAGGATAAAAGGAATATTGGAAGTAAGATCAAGACAACTAGTTAGTCATTGTTTGACAAGAACTAATATAGTGAGGCAATAATTCCTAAATAATCTTTTTGTTTAAAGCTACAGAAAGCTATCTGTCCCTCTTTCATAGCAATAATAAATGAAATAGTCAAACGATAATGTGAAACTATTTTGTGTCATTAAAAAACAAGTCAATGGGGATATATAATAATGATCTATTCAGAAGTTTTTTTCAAAACCTGAGCTTATAAGTATAAAAAGATTTGTCAAATTTTACATCATGAGTACATATTGTTGAAGGGTAATAATTCTCTGCCTTTGCGCTTTGAAAAGTTATGCTACCTTTGGTTCTGATGGCTTTCGTGGACGTTTTCATCTTGGCCTTCCAGCGCCTCTTTCTCCTTCTACTTTTCAAAACCTCCTTTTGGGGCAGTACCTCCTTCTCTACTGTGGATAGTCTTTGTGGGACTGTCCTTCAAGACTCTCTGCCTCACTTAGCCAAGGGGCAGGATTTTAAACTTTGAGTAAAGGGACACAACGTTAAGAAAATATGGAGTTGATTCACCTAGTAATGGCATGTTGACTGGATAATCTAGTCAATTAATGTTTGTCCTCTTGATACAAAAAGCAAGTTTTTGATAGCTTTTAGGAAATGGAAAAGGGCTTCTTGCCCTTTCCAAGGCTGGCTTTTCAGCCATTCCTTTGATTGTGTGGCTACCTCATTTACTTTCAATAAATTCTCTATTCGTTTACATTGCTATAGAAGGCAGAATCCCAAAATGACCCCCAGTGACCCTCACCCTTTATAATCCCCTCCTTTTGAAAATGGGCAGGTCTTGTAATGTACTTCTAACCAATAAAATATGGCAACGGTAATGGCTTACACTCCCATGATTATGTTACCTTATATAACAAAGGTGTAATGAAGGTCCTTAATTAAGTGAAAAAGGAGATTATCCGTAGTGGGCCTAATCTACTCAGTGATCCCTTTATAAGAGTGACTGTCTTCCTAGACATACAGATGGCCAAGAAGCACATAAAAAGCTGCTTAACATCACTAATTATTAGAGAAATACAAATCAAAACGAAAATGAGGTATCACCTCACACTAGTTAGAATGGGCATCATCAGAAAATCTACAAACAACGAATGCTGGGAGGGTGTGGAAAAAAGGGAACCCTCTTGCACTGTTGGTGGGAATGTAAATTGATACAGCCACTATGGAGAACAGTATGGAGGTTCCTTAAAAAACTAAAAATAGAATTACCATATGACCCAGCAATCCCACTACTAGGCGTATACCCAGAGAAAACCATAAGTCAAAAAGACACATGCACCCCAATGTTCATTGCAGCACTATTTACAATAGCCAGGTCATGGTAGCAACCTAAATGCCCACCGACAGACAAATGGATAAAGAAGATGTGGTACATATATACAATGGACTACTACTCAGCCATAAAAAGGAACAAAATTGGGTCATTTGTAGAGACGTGGATGGATCTAGAGACTGTCATACATACAGAGTGAAGTAAGTCAGAAAGAGAAAGACAAATATTGTATATTAACGCATATATGTGGAACCTAGAAAGATGGTACAGATGAACCGGTTTGTAAGGCAGAAATACAGACACAGGGCTTCCCTGGTGGAGCAGTGGTTGAGAATCTGCCTGCCAATGCAGGGGACACGGGTTCGAGCCCTGGTCTGGGAAGATCTCACATGCCGCGGAGCGACTAGACCCGTGAGCCACAATTGCTGAGCGTGTGCATCTGGAGCCTGTGCTCCGCAACAAGAGAGGCCGCGATAGTGAGAGGCCCGCGCACCGCGATGAAGAGTGGCCCCCACTTGCCACAACTAGAGAAAGCCCTGGCACAGAAACGAAGACCCAACACAGCCATAAATAAATAAATAAATAAATAAATAAATAAATAAATAAATAAATAAATAAAAAGAAATACAGACACAGATGTAGAGAACAAATGTATGGACATCAAGGGGGGAAAGTGGCAGGGGTGGTGGTGGGATGAATTGGGAGATTGGGATTGACATATATACACTAATATGTATAAAATAGATAACTGATAAGAACCTGCTGTATATAAAATAAATAAATAAAATAAAATTAAAAAAAAAAAAAGAGTGACAAGTTCCATGGGTTCTAAAACTGCATGGAAACTGTGAGATGATAATTACATGTTGTTTTAAGCTGCTAAATTTTGAGTAATATTTGTTACACAACAATAGAAAACTAATTCAGTTGCCTTAGTTGATTTCCATTGCCTTCAACCAAAGAACTCTGACTGATGAAATGCTGGATCTCCTTAAAAATGCCTTGGCTGCAATCTGTGAAGCATATTTTAATCAATAAACAACAAAACCAGTTACATTTCTCTTGGGATTAAATGTCACAAAACATATTGGTTTCTCTGTAGCTATAGTTTAGCATAGGTAAAAGAGTCCTTCTCTCACTAGGATCAGCTAAACCACTTGTTCTCAAACTTTTTTTGTCTCAGGATCTCTTTGTACTCTTAAAATTATTGAATATCCCAAAGAGCCTTTATGTAGTTATGCCCACCAATACTTCACATATTTGAAAATAAAACTGAGATTTAAAAATATTTATTTATCATTTAAAACCATGATAAGCACATTAAATGTTAACAGAAATAACATGTTTTTTGAAAAGTGACTATTTTGAATAGTGACTAATATTTTCCAAAATTAAAAAATCTATATTGTGAAGATTGGCACTGTTTTACATTTTTGCAAACCTCTTTAGTATCTGCCTTAGTAGAAGCAACTAGCCTTTCATATCTGTTTCTTTATTCAATCTGTTGTATTATTTTGGTTGAACATATGGAGAAAATCTGGCCTCACACAGATATGTAGTTGGAAAGGGAGGGATATTTTGAAAGCCTTTCTAGATAATTGTGGATTTTTTTTTTGATATTATACCAAAAACTTGGCAAATTATAGTTCCTTAAAGTTTAGTACAATGTGGAATCTGAAACCATATCAATGAACTTTTCAGATTCTGTTACACTAAGATCCATTGGCCTATCTCACTATCTAGATGGATCTTTTACTCATGCATAATTTTATAACATCATGCATTGGTCACCTGGAAAATGACAATTCACTGAGTTACACAGATCTTACAAATGTTAACACGTTTCATTATATAATATTAAAAAATCATATTTGTTAATATCTAGTCAATCTTATCAGGAAAGTCTTTAAGTACTGGAAAGCTGTCAAGCTGATAGAAGTCTTACAAAGCTCTATTTTTCATTTGAAAGCTTCAAGTTCATCATTGGCAAAAACACTGCCAGTTGTTTTCCTAAGCGACAAATTCACTTAGCTTATTTTGAGGGAATGTCTGCCAAATACTCAAATCTGAATAACCATAGCTTGTCTATGAGTTATTCTTTCAGATAAAACAACATTCCATGAAAAAATCAGCTAGTTCAGCTCACAACTCAATCACACAAGTGCTTGTCTTGGAAACAACTCTGGTAGGGAGCAGTTCTTTGTATACTTTACATTTCATCACACAAAATATTAAAGACATGTAAGCAAGGATTGAAATATAATTATTTTTAACTGCTTCTTCAAGGATATTCTTAAATGAAACTGATTTTTTTCTTTTTAAGCTTTGAATACAATGACTATTAGTACAGTCTGGGGTCATTGCCTTGATTCGTGCTAAGTTTAATACATTACATTTGTATTTTCATTAGTGCAAATGTTAGCACAGTAAAAAAGGCAAATAACATCTTAAATTTTTTGACCCTGTGGATCCCTGAAAGTATCTTCGAGGCCTCAGAGGTCTGCAGACCACATTCTGAGAACAACTGGTCTAAATTATTATTTGAGGTCACTATACCAACCATTTCTGCACTTAGCTCAAAGAGGATTTAATAATACTTCCCAGTTTGGGTTTAGAACTTTTTAGGTATTTTCAAGCTGCAAAGAATTGATGGTTCTGTTCATGAGCACAGAAGTCCTCATCTTTAACTTATTACACAAATGCATTAAAACAAGGTAGGAAAAAGAGTTTCTTTATATTTTAGATTGAGCTAGTAATTAACAAGTGTTAGAAATATATTCATTCTATCATGACCAATCTAACCAGCTTAGTTAAAGCTAAAGATGATAATATATCACCAGTTTAACATGGTTTATATTCTGTTGCTCTGGTTTTCTTGTTTCAAAAGTCTGGGCATTTTTGATTTGTTGCTTCCCAAACCAGAAACTAAGACCCAAACTTATGAAAGGAGGCAATATCCCTCTTTTTCTTAGCTATGCGCTGGTTGCTTTTTTTAGTTCAGGGTGTAATTTGGTTTCAAGAGGTTAAGGGCAATTCTTTCTGAACATTAGAGCTTTGGTAACAAAAGCACATCTGCTCTACTAGCTGTCTCTCTCAGTCAGCTGACTGATTCCACAAGAGAAGACTTCTTTTTTTTTTTTTTTTTAACTCAACCTAGAATTCACTGAAATTATTGGAGAAGCAACATGGTATTTGACTAGCAGCACTTTATTTCCTGACAAAAATATAACCCTTGTCTTATTTGCTCCCATGACCCACCACATTTTTTCCCCCAGAGCTGGACACAGCCGCTGGGATAGCACAATGCTTGGAGCATTGCAGGTACCCAGTGATGCTGGAGGAACCGACTGGTACCTGGGCCAGGGCACACTCAGAAAAGGTAACAAGTGGTGAAAGGTTCTGGCATGGCTTCCAGATTTATTCCAAGAGAAAAAGCCCAACCATTAGTAAAAGTATATTGCCTATAGATTTATTTTCTTACCATTGCTGGACTCCTCAGTGTATATACTCTTGTTTGACCACACACTTCAGGACTTACTGGAGGAAGTGACTCAGTAATAGTCAGTTTTCAAGTGGATGAGTCTTACGGAAAAATACTGAGAGATGCATAAAGGTGCATTTCCACAACACACAAAGCTGCTAAAATTGCATCCCCATCATGTACTACAGTGAAAACATGATGAGATATTCTAATTTGCACTTTAAAAATTCCAACACCTGTCATCCTGACTCAGGATCTTTATTTTCATTCTAGTCTACTAATCTTACCCAGCTTCTCTATAAACATCTTTCCTACTGCCTAAATACAAATCCCAAAGAGAGATGAGAGAATTGCAAATGCAATCCAGAGCCAAGTTCAAGAGTTAACTTTTGGCAGGAGGTGAGACATATACTAATTTGGTGTAAATGTAGATAAATGCATGCAGGTATCCTCCTGAAAGGATAAATTGACAGAGTTCCTATTTTAAGGCTTCCATTTCTTTTTGAAATAGGAAGGGAAGTCATGAGCTGAAAATGGCATGGAAAATTGTGGGTTAGTGAGTTTGAGGAGGACGGTAAAGAAGTGAAGGAGCTGTTATAAGAATTTTGAGGAGATGGTCAGGGCAGGCAGAGTACTGCTGAGTGAGAATAAGGGTCTAGCCAAAATTAGGAGATAATTACTGGCATCAATCTGCACACATGTACAATTTTCCACAGCTGTGCCTGGTGGTGCATGAACAGGTGCAAAGAAGCTGGACATTAGAATTCTTTCAGGACTTGGATTTTGGAGGTAAAGTATGGAAGACAGCAAGAGAATGGAGTGTGTGGTTTAAGAAAATGGTTTAGGACAATGGTTAAAAATTATGTAGTCTAGTCTGATTAGGGATGGAAATGAAGCCTGAAAAGATGTCTGGAGGTATAATGTTTAGGACTTAAAAGAATGCTGAACATCCTTCTGATGATGGGAAAGAATGAACAAAGTATTTGAGATAGCTCCTAATTGGATATTCAAAGTTCAGTTAAAGCAAGGAGGTAAAGATGTAGAAGGCCTCCACAAACATTACTGGAAAGATTAGGGTGGAGTGATGCAGGGGAGAGAAAAGACTATGAGGAAGGGAAGAAAGCACAAGGGAACCTGATGAGAGTTTGGAAAAGGACGAATGACTGGAAAGGTTTGCAATTTGGATGTTAGCCAAGGGTGAAAAGGATGGGACCAGGTTGAAGCTGGTTCAAGGTCAGTGTAGACCCCTGGAATTGTTGGAAGCTTGATGACATGAACAGTCTGAGTCCTTTCCTCTAGTTTTCAATGAGAAATTTGATGAGATAATGTCTTTGAAGAAATCTTAGCCTAGAATTTCAAACAGTTAGTTCAATCCTGGGACCCATGCCTTGTATTGGAAACAGCATTTGTCTCTTCCCAGGGATAAATTGCAAAATCTGAATTCTTGGATTCAGGTTCTAAACCCCCTTGAGATATGCCTTTTTACAGCATCATAGGTCATAATATCATACCCATCTCTTCTCTGACTTGTGAAAAAATCTGTGTCCCCAAAGTGCCAGGGTGTATATCCAACCATGGCAGTACTCCCATGGCTCTCATAAACTCTCTTCTGTTGCTATACTGTATAATCTCTCCTATTTGACTGAGAGGTCCTTGATGGAGAAGGTTGTTTCTTTTTTATTTCTGTATCACCAGCAATTTGAGCTGTGCATGGCACGTGATAGGTGCACAATGTATGTTTGTCGAGTGAATGAAGCACACAAATAAATCTTCTTGTATCTGTGCCCATCCTTGTCAATAGAGGAAAAAGCTGCCTCTCTTCCTATATGGGGCTCATCTCTCTATTTGCATTTGGGTTTCATCTCCTCCAGTCTTCTCTGAGAGCTGTATGATTGATTATCCCTTCCCTCTCTTGCATATCAATCTGCCACACTCAAAACTATCTTTCCTTTCAGCTTTGGAATATCTCTCACAAATTAATCTTTCCTGCCTAGACCCCATCCTTGAGCTTCAAACACGGTACACAACAGCTTACTTGACATTCCCACTTGAATATCACAAAGGCACCTTAATCTTATGATCTTTCCCTTAAAGACTGGCTCTTATTCCAGTTTGTCCTGTATTCTTGAATTAAATCACTGTCCATCCTATTGTAGAAACCTGAAGGCTTTGACGCTTCCTTCTCTCTCACCTCCATGGGCGCGCGTTACCCAGTCCTGACAGTTGTCTTCTGAATTTGTCTAATCGCCTGCCTTTCCACGTCCACCATCACCACATGACCCAAGCTACCACAACATCTTTTCGGGACTGTTGTGTTTACTAGTAAGTTTTCCTACATTCACTCTTACCCACATCAATCCCCAACTCTAATAACTTGGCCACACTGCAGCCAGTTTCAGTTTGGAAATGGAAATCTGATACCCTTAAATATTCCTAAATAGCTCATGTCTTCCCATTGCTTTTAGCATTAAGGCTGAAATCTCCAAGGTGACCTTCCAGGTCTGATGTGGTTTGGCCGCAGCCTGCCCCACCACCACGTCAGATGATATGTCT
Organism: Eubalaena glacialis; assembly: GCF_028564815.1. Taxonomy (NCBI): domain Eukaryota; kingdom Metazoa; phylum Chordata; class Mammalia; order Artiodactyla; family Balaenidae; genus Eubalaena; species Eubalaena glacialis. The sequence continues at coordinate 92,066,755 of NC_083726.1, forward strand.
CTTGTACTAGCTTTGCTCAGACTCACTGTCTTCTTTCAGTTAATCAAACATGTCAAACTCCACCCACCACAGGACTTGGCACAAGTCTAAGAGCATCCCTAACTTAACATGCCTCAAAACAAGCTCCTGAACCACCTCTCCCAACCTGCTTCTCTCATAATCTTCTCCATCTCAGTAAATAAAAACTTGATTCTTCGTGTTGCTCAGTGCAAAGACATTGAGGCCATCCTTGACTGTCTTTTTCTCACACTCTACATCCAATCCTCAGCAAATCCCATCAGCTCTGTCTATAAAGTATATTCAGGTTCTGACCACTTCTCACCATGTTTGTTTGTATCAAATTGGTTCAAACCATTATTGTAATAGCCTCTAAGTGGTTCTTGCTTCCCTTACCCTTAATCCACTCCACTAACAGTCTATTCTCTATAGATTAGCTTGAGCGATCCTTCTCAAAGGCATGTCAGGTCTATCACACCTAGGCTTAGACTCTCTAAAGGCTGCCTTTCTCATTCGCATAAAAGGTGCTGAATGACTTGGCTCCAATACCCCTCTGATGGCATCTAATGCACTGCACCCACCTTCCCACCCCACACATTTAGACACAGTCCCTTCAGCTCCTAGAACATGCCCAAGGATGCTCTACCCCAGGGCTCAGCTCTCATTCTTCCCCCTGCCCAGAGAGGCCTCCTCCATCCATAATTGTGTGACTTGCTGTCTCGCCTTCCCATTTCAGCTCAAGGTAGCTTAATAGGGAGACCTTCCCCCCAGTTGTCCCCTATAAAATATCCACCTCACCTCCACACCTGCACTCTGTATTCAGCTTATTTTTTTATTTTTCTTCACAGCACTTATAACCACCTGACAACATTTATATTTATTTTGTCATCTGTTTATAGTCTGTTTCTGTCCCCAGTCAGTCCCACGTGGGCAGGGAATTTATTTTGTTCACTGCTGTATGCTCAGCACCAAGAATAGCCCTGACACATAGAATGACCACATGATGAATGCTGTTCACTTTATTGGCATGTTCTCCAGCCCATCTTTGTCTTATGGACCCTCAGTCATCCTTCAGATGTCAGTTCAATTGCCACCCCCACTGAAAAATCTTCCCTGACCTTCCATATTCACTCTAATCTGTAATTTAACTCTTTCCATGTACCTTCCTCTGTTAGCACTTATCACAGCTGTAATTGTACACTTATCTGTAAGATGTATTGATTAAAATTGCCCCCCAACTAGGCTTTAAACTCCCTTAGGGCAGAAATGCTACCTGTTTCTGCTCAACACCGTATCCTTAGAATTTAGTGCAGAGCTCAGCACTTGGTAGGCACTCAATAAAGATTTCTTGAATGAATGAATGAACAAATGAATATGGTCTCTTTGAAAAGTTTCTGGAGAGGGTGTGGAGAAAAAGGAACCCTCTTACACTGTTGGTGGGAATGTAAATTGGTGCAGCCACTATGGAAAACAGTATGGAAGTTCCTCAAAAAACTAAAAATAGAGTTGCCATATGATCCAGCCATCCCACTCCTGGGCATATACCTGAGAAAACTCTGATTTGAAAAAGATACATGCACCCCAATGTTCACTGCAGCACTATTTACAATAGCAAAGACATGGAAGCAACCTAAATATCCATCAACAGATGAATGGATAAAGAAGATGTGATATATATATATATATACACACACACACATACACATACATATAATAGAATACTACTCAGCCATAAAAAAGAATGAAATAATGCTATCTGTAGCAACATGGATGGACCTAGAGATTATCATACTAAGTGAAGTAAGCCAGACAGAGAAAGACAAATATCATATGATATTGCTAATATGTGGGATTTAAAAAAGATGATACAAATGAACTTATTTACAAAACAGAAATAGACACACAGCCATAGAAAACAAACTTATGGTTACCAAAGGGGAAAGGGGGGGAGGGATAAATTAGAAGTTTGGGATTAACATACATGCTACTATATATAAAATAGATAATCAACAAAGACCTACTGTATAGCACAGGGAACTATACTCAATATTTTGTAATAACCTATAAGGGAAAAAGAATCTGAAAAAAAAATATACATATATATACGTGCATATGTGAGTATGACAGAATTACTGTGCTGTACACCTGAAACTAACACAACATTGTAAATCAACTACACTTCAATTAAAAAGTAAATAAATAAAATTAAAGGCTCAAAAAATTTTTAAAAAGTTTTGACATCTTTACTTCATTAACCAATTTCTTTTTGTTGCTCAGGACTACTTTATTTTTCATTGTATTTTCTTTAAGTTGAGAGATGTAGCTGTCAGCAGGTACAACATGAATTTATAGTAGAATTGCTAGAGTAGTGATGCCCATCTGGACCACTTGTAGGACTTGGACCTGAGTTCTTCATTTGAATCTGTTAAAATATGCCAGATACCTCTCAGGAACCTCACACTTTATTTTGTTTCTCATCATTAGAAGAATTAAAAACAGATTACAATTACAAAATATATCAATTATCATACTCAGGTAAACCACAAAGGAAAGCTCAGCATGCCGTACGCAGTGGGGAAGATGGGCTTTAGATTATATTCAATCATGGGTGGAAAAGTTTTTAAAAACAACCATTGTTGACCTAACTGCAAAGAATGTCAAAACTAAGTAACTACAGAAAGAACATTGCTGAGTTTCTGCAAATGAAGAAAGAAAACCTTAATAGTCTCTGTGTTTTTCTTCTGCTCAAGATAAAGACATTCTTTTATGAGTTTCACTCTAAGATGCTGCAGATGCCAGCCAGGGATATCCACACTTCAGGAAAGATTAAGATTTTCTGCCAGAATATGATGGAAAGAAATTGGAATGAATCACTACAAAAATAACCAAATTTTATAGCAAGTTTCTCAAAGTTTTTTGATATTATAATACTTAAAAAATAATAACTTGTTTAAAATTTAAACCTTTAAAGTAAATGTAATCCTGAGAGAGGGTGCCACTTTTCAGAATTTAAAAAAAAACAGATATCACCCCAATATTTTAAAACTAAAAATCTTGACTATTTTGTTTCATTTGGAAACAAAACAACAAATATCAAAGTTTGAAATGTAGAACTTTTATAATATTTTCTGAGGAGAATGTAAATTAGGTTAGTAAAGGTAATGAGGTTTGAAAAACCCACTCTAAAAGAAAACAAAATGGAAACCAATTTTATTGACCTTAGCAAAGTATAACAATGAAATATATACAGTTTGTGGCTATTATTCTGTCCTAGTGTTAAGTCTAGAACAGGGCAGATGTTAATTTCCCTGGAAAACTAAATGTACCATAAAAATTCTTAGGAAAAGACATTTTTTCCTGCAGTCAAGAAAATGCTGCTTTTTCAGATGTTTCCTTGGCTGACACTAGAAGTTCTTATTTCATAGTGTTTTTGAAAAATTGTTTGCTTAATAAAGCAATCTGCCCAGATAAAACTGCCTAGAGACAATCAGTTGTAATATCCCTGTGTAAAAGGTAAAAAAAGAAAAAGGATGTTGCAGAAAGTCTTGGGACAAATGCTATAAATACATAGAGTATCTGCTCAATAGAGAATCAATTATGAAAGAATTTCTACTACTTCTTACTCATACTTTAATATTATCCATTCATTGTTCATCAGCCCTGAGAAAGATGAAAAGGAGAATACATGTTAATTATCAGGAGTTAAATAGATAATAAGAAACCACTGTACTGGAGATAATAGATAAACCATTATCCATTTATACTGACAATGTTTTGTTTCAGAGATCCTCATTATAATGTTTCTATTTTCTTTAATTTAAATTCTCTTCTTAAAATTTTCTGTTAACTCCTTTTTAATATTGCCAATCAAAATGTCTTCAACTCTCAGCAACTAAGAGGCCAAATCTGTTGACAAACAGCAGAAATCAGAATTTATATCAATTACAGCACATAGGGTGCCCTGAAGGAATCTGGGCATTGCCACACTCTAAAGATCTTGCATTCTTCACCAAGATAGAAAAAATAATCTCTTTATAAAGGGGGAAAGTAGTGTTTGCTTTAAATTTTATTTTCTAATCTTATTCTGTAAAGATCTAAGTAAAACAAGTTTTCAAAAATAACTCAGTATGTTCTATGTTCTTTCAAATAAACCACCTCATCATGCTTTATGTATGGAGCTCTGCTTGGTTACCTCTGCCGTCTTCCCAGATGGTGCCATTTTTCTCTAAAATAATTTAGTAGTGTTCTGTATCATTATTCAAAATATCTGTTTAGAGGAATTTAAAGGCTCCACCCACTGGCTCCAAACCAGAATGGGACTAGGTCTAAAATGATTTCAAAGTGGAATGAAAAAAATGTGAAAATTAGACAGATATCCAAAGTCTCTGAAAAGATGGGCAGAAAATATATCTCTATTCCACAATACTAAATTTAAATGATTTTGGATGGATTAGAATTTCATTTTAGAAGAAACTCACCATCATAAACATGTTTGTGTTCCCACAATAATTTGGAAAATTTTAAATCTTTTTCCAGAGCAAAATTTGCATATGAACTTTTGCCAATTAACACCTTACAGCTACATTAGTAACAAAGATCTTGTCCCAGTACTTTTTGAACCTTCACCATTAGAAGTGAAAAGAGCAACCATTTAAATCCGAAGACAATCCTCAAATTTTATGCTATTAAATTAATAAATGAAGCAAGTCCAGAGGCTTGTCTATGGGTTTTGAGAATAAGACTTCTAATTCCCCTTTCTCCCAATTCCCTTACTCTGAGTCAACTTAACTCATAGAGGAAACCATATAATAAAACCAGAATGATCTCGAACATCTGTTAAATTAACTAATAGTTTGAGAAACATAAATTTGATTATCTCACTGATAATCAGGAACTGAATATCATCTAGAAATTTATTCAATCATCGTTCATCCAACAATAAAAATTACCAGTGACCTGCTATCTTAAGCACTGCACTAGGTGGTAGACAGAAAGGGTTCTGAATGTGAAGAATGCACCAAAATACATGGACTTCCACAAATATATACCCTTCCACTGCCCCTTCACCCAACTCCCAGTTCTCTGTGTTTGCTTGGGGAAAGAGAGGGCAAGAGATTTCACAGGAGCAGGAATGCACAGCGGTTAAGAGCACCATCTCAAAAGTTATGTTGCTTAGGTTCCAATCACAACCCTGACATATTTTAATTAAGTAACTTTGGACATGTTTTGTAACTGCTTCAGTTTCTCTGCCTGCAGTCCTGGGATGAGGATAATAATAGTACTTACCTCAGAAGATTGCAGTGAGGATTTAAATGATTAATTTACTTAAATATTCCAGGGTAGTGCCTGGCAAATAGCACAATGTAAATATTACAAATATTCTCATCATCCTCTGAGGTTGATCAGATTTCCTGTATTTCATTTGGAACAAATTGTCAGTGTGTGGGCAGTAGTGCTAATAGATTTTGTGCTAATGAAGACCCTGGTTCCACTCATCTATAACAGCATTATGAATGATAATGGAGCTTATTTTCCAGAGATATAAAAGAACTAGCACGGTATCTGTAGCATTCTAAATTGGGCCTTATTAGTGGGTAAATCCAAATGTAGAAAGGATATGGTCACAAAGACTCCCTCCTTGACCAAGCCTGACTAAAGTCAGGCTTGTCTGAGCCCTCTTCTTGACCAGGTCTCGACCTTGACCTGCTGAACCCAGTTTTAGAAAAGAATTCTGCTTAGCCAGTTTATTGAGAATCCTCCCCACTCTTGAGATCCAATCAAGCTCCTCTTCCTCCACCTTGATATCTAACTAAGTTCCCTTCCTCATCCCCACCTTAATATCTTAACAAGCTCCTCTTAGTAATTTGCCATCATCTCCCTCATCCTGTCGCCAGCTATAAAGTCCTACTCATCCCTGTTTGTACTTGGAGTTGAGTTCAACCTCTCTCCCCTATTGCAAGACTCTGGAATAAAGTCTTCCTCGCCATTTTTAACAAATGTTGGGATAACTTCTCTTTAACAATGGAAACAACGAAATATCACTATGGTTGAATTATGATTCAGTCTCTACCCAGGGCAATGGGGAAAACTTCAAATAGATTAAAAGAGTTTATGATGAGCAGAGACAAGTTTTCTTATGACAGATGGGTGATGAAGGTGAAGAGGGGCAGATAATAAAAGCAAACATAGAAAACTTAAAATACTTCCCTGGGTGTCATCTCTATTTTTTTTTCTTTTCTTCCCCATTTAAAATAAAAGGTTACTACTCACGTTGATCCTAAAACAAACTCATTTTCTAATATTGGTGGTAACAGTAATGACATATCATTCTTTATACAGAATAAAGACAGACATATACAGACATATCATTCTTTTTACATATCTTCTAGCCTGACTGTAGGGCTAGACAGGGGAGAAAACTGGCTGGAGGTAGACCATGCAGCAGAAACAAAGTGTCTAAAATAATTTGATAGAGTGGAAAGCCAAAATAAGTAAATAAAATAGAAGGGGTATTTAGGGCAGTTAAATTTCGGCTCAGCTTGAATATATTTTGAAGAGATGGAATTAATAAGTAGTTAGGATATTTGCATTTTTCTAATTGAAAACAGTCACTTAGTGTTCAAAATATATCAGCCAGTCTCCAGAAATCCTAATTAGGAGATCGGACAGAGGTTAAAGAAAGGAAATATTGATGCATGGAGAAAAAAATGTGCACTTACACTAGCCATAAATGATTTTTTACTTTTTAATAGGTAAATCACCATTTTCCTGAAGGAAGTACTAATAAATAGTAAAAAGTCCTTGATTTTAAGTTCCAGTTGTAGAGTTCTCCATATTAATGTCAAAGTCATCCATTAGATGAATAGAGAAATATAAAAGTCATTTATGAGAACAAATTCTACCTCCCTTTAGGATTACTGCAAATTAAAAATCTTCCTTATATGTTCAAAGAAATTTACCCATAGGATTCCTATTGCTTTCAATTTATGGGAAGAAACTAGTCTAAGCTTTCCACTGTATTCCCCAACAGAATACTGCTCTTGATCTAACTCTATCCCTGACATCCATTAGCAAGGAAAATCTAATAGAGAAAGGGAGAAAGTAAGGGAGGACTTTAAAGAAAAATTGCCAAGGCCAGAGTCCATTAAAAACTAACCTTGAATGTCAAAGAAGAGCCCTGGGTTCTAGCCCCAGCTCTGTTTCCAGTTAGCACTGTAATCTCACTGAGTGCAGTTTGCTCATTTGTAATGTGCAGGCATGACGATCTCTAAGTACCCATCTAGCTCTAAAACTCTCTTGATTTGTAGTGAGTAGTAAGTACCATAATAATAAATGATTTGATCCTAAACATTTCAGACTTCTAGGTTTCTAAATCTGGCTTGAATGTTTAACTTCCCAAAAGGAAAAAAAAGTTTTCTGTATCTGAATGATAAGAAATACTAAAGCTTTTAGGAAAAAGGGAACCAAATGATGCTATTATATTCCTCCCTGGGGTCTTTTGAAAATTGAAGGGCTGATATCTGCACTACAGATATAAGTATTTGCAGAATTATTTATATCTCTGTAAATAACCCAATTTCAAATTTTAAGGATTTAAATGGGTCTAAATTTTAATTATTTGTCCTCTTTTCTTTCTTGTCTACATAGTGGCAACATATATATTACAAACTATTTTCAAGAAAAGGTTTTCTCATATCCATGGTGTGAGCTAATTTACAGGTTATGGAGGTACTATTCTAGGTGCTGAGGTACGCAGTGAACTACACAAATTCCCTGTTTTTGTGGAGCATACCTTCCATCAAAATTGTCTTGTTTTAATAATATTAGTAGCGCATGATTATAGAAAAATATGAAGAAGAAAGTAAATGCCACATAAGTTACAATGTTTGGTGTTGTCCCATTTGCTTCAGGAAATTTTTTTCCAAGAGAGATTGTAACGATTTACAGTGCCAACTGCCATGTAGTTTTTACTTTACATAACAAACTCTTATTTAGAATTTACTCTGTGCCAGATACTATTCTAAGTGATTTATAATATTAACTCATTTAATTCTCATATAAGCCCTATAAGGTAGGTAATAGTGGTACCCATCTTGGATATAAATTCATTGTTTCTGAGAAGTCAGTTGTTATTCTTACTGTGGTTTTCCTGAATGTAACTCTTCCCTCTTCCAGCTGCTTTTTAACATTTTTCTCTTTACCTTTGTTTTACAGAAATTTTCTAGATGTCATTTTTTTTTATTAATCCTTCTTGGGGATCTGAAAATAGATGAGGGCTGGACACAAATTTGGGGGTCACCTGCATGTGGAATAGAATAAACAGATAACTTTGCAAGTGACAGTAAAGAAGACATAAGAGAAGAAAGCACCTGAGTAACTCTACATATAAAAGATAAAAAATGGGTCAGAGAAAAAGCAGCTAGAGATGTAAAATAGAAACAAAGAGTAGAGGTCACAATCAGAACCTGGGTTTCTGGTAAGTCCTAGTTCTCCTATTTCAATGGACCAAGTAGCAGGGCTCAAGTCCCCACATCACTGAGGTTTGGGCAAAAGACTACCCTGTCTAGCCTGCAGCTATTCAGTGCTAAGTAGAGTGAGAGTAGATGGCAGAAACCGAAGCATCCGGCACAGGTCACCACAAGTGCCCACAGTCTTTAAACTTCAATTCAGAGGAAGAAGCACAGGAGGAGGATTTCAGTTGCTTCCAGGATACGTGTGTGTGTGTGTATGTGTGTGTTTTCCCCTATATACATCATAAACCTGTCCAAAGCTCTTGTTCATCCAAAAAATGCTAAGCTTCTAGCCAGTTTTGAGGCAATACATTTAATGCTAAAACACAAACTTACTTAAAATTGTCTTTTAAGTTATATGAATAAGCAGAGATTTATGATTAATGTTCTGTGTTCAAGTTTCTGAATAATTCATTCAGTGGTATAAAAATTTATCTTCTCTTAAGATCCAATCGAATTTTATTTGCAAAGAATCCTATTAAATGCCAGCTGGAAACTGACCATTTCCTTCACATTAGGTGGCTTTCTTTAAAAAAAATCTCTAGCTAGCGAGCTAGCTAGCTATCATCCGCATCTGTGTAATTCAGGAAGTACCAGTGCAGAGTCCCCTTATCCTAGGTAAACAGGATGAGAGCACAGTGTGGTTGCCCTGTTGGGGACGCTAGCTTTGCTGCCTCAGGAGTGCCTCCTGCTGGCTGCTACTCAGGGGAATCCCACACAGCAGTACTTCTGTATGAATCACCACATCCCCATAGTAACAGCCGGAATCCTGTATCTGAGAGAAGGAGAAAGTGGTGAAGTATTAGCACGTATCTACACTTAATTTCTCTCAAACTTAAGCTTCCAAGCAGGGAGTGGAAGTGGGAAGTGAGGAGTTATGTGATACAGAGGAATTCTAATATCCTTCTCCAGCTGTGAAAGTCAGGTGTTGAGGCTAAATATACCCCGTTATCCTAGGCCAAATATGTTTCCAAAGTTCCTTGGCCTGGCACACAAGGTTATTTAAAAATCAGATGAAACCTGACTTTTCTGCCTTCTCTCTTTTTCCTCCTCCTACATGAACTTTTTATTGCAACCAAACAAGCCTTGTTTCTTTAAACTTCTTTTCCTTCTCATAGCACCCTCACTCCTCTTTCACACCTGCCCTGGATCTCTCACTTGGCCTTCTTTAAAAACCTCTCCAGATGGCCCTCACATCCAGGAAAGGTTGAGAACCTCCCCAGACGGCCTTCCTGACCAGGAAAGGTTGAGAACTACTGGCTTATTCAAGGCCCAAATCAAATTTGCCTTCATCTATGAACCTGCTCGGGCTACTCTGGGATCCAGGCACATCTCCTCCCTCTACCGATCCCCTCAGCTACAGTTTATGTCAGTCTTTTGCACATAATAATGAATTCCCTTATGTCATTTCATGTTACGATCTTCTTTTATTCTTATTTAGCACTTTTACTGTTCTTTCCCTTCCTTAAAAGTCTGTGTGTCTTAATCCCTCAATTAGAGGTGGAAACAAAGAGAGTTGAGTCCCACTGTGTTTTCCATTTAGTTAGGGGTCAAGAAATATGTTGACTGCCTGAAAGGGATCAAAGACACCAAAGCAAGGCCGAACCATTATTTAATCCATGCAGCCAAAGACGAGTTTTGTAGGAGAGCTGTGTGCCCCGCAGTGCCATGCGGTTGGTGAAGCTCTCAGGGTCTGAGCCCTCGTGCCAAGTTGAATACAAACCAATGTTTATGACATTCAGCACAGTTTCTCAATCAGTCTTAGTTCTGATGAGGCAAGAATCTGTGTTAGGTAAACTTAGGTGTCACTTTTTGAATATAATGTCTTAATGCTCCGAGTCTCAAACCTTATAGGAACACTGCGACAATCTGCAAGAGTTCAAGTAAGCTGTGAAAGTTACTGGGATCCAAGACTCAAAACGTGATGAAAGAAAAGTCCAATTCTGCACAAGGGTGAGGACTGCTGGATCCTTTGGTGATTCTGCCCCAGTTCTTGGGAAACAAGTCAGGCAAACAGGTGGTGTGGGAGTGTTCTTATTGGGTAAGAATGTGCTTTCGTGAAACATGCTTCCCAGTGATGTCAAGTATCAAAGTGTAAATTTAAAGGAAGCACCGTACAAGGAACTGCATCTTTATTAAGCTTCTACTTCCAGGAGATGCTATCATTAAGATACCATCCCTGGGCTCTAATCAAAGCAAAGAGAATTGAGTTTTTTTTAAATAAGCTTTTCATAATGGACATTTAGTAGCCACAAGTCAAAAAAATAAAATACAGTTTTTTAAAAGACAAATCAAAATAAGAATCAGTAAGTTCTAGAACTCTAACTCTCTACTTACAGCCTCCTTTAATGTTCAGCTATGTGGCATAGCTGTTTTTTCCTAGAGACTGAGATTTATAAGAATTTCACGGGTCTCTGAGACCCTTTTAGGCCTAAGGATGCCTTGTATTCTCCCCTCTATGTGAGACCCTTTGCATTTGGCTGGTATCATTATTTCATTCAGATTTAAAGAATCATATGGGGCTTTTTCTCCATTTCATTGGCCTCCTTTTTTTCAGAGCCTGCTCTGTAGCTTTTGGCATCACTTGGCTATTCTTTCTCTACATAATTACCAAAATAGTAAGAGTTTAAAATATGGCATAGATTTTAGTGTCCATATTTCATTCATCTTTTTTTTTTCTCATCTAGTCATTCAGTAAACACTATGAAGTAGAAATTTTGTGCCTTCAGATCAGCAGAATAGGTTGGGCAAAGGTTTGAATAACACATCAGTACACTGAAAATTACCAGGCCTGTTCTTTGCTGAGATAAGAGAAAATAAAATTTCATTCCTATTTTACAGATCTCTCTCCACTACCCCTGAAAATATGTGTAATGATTCAGGTCTAGTAGGGGACCAACGAGCAACATTTCCTGAACGTAGTAAATTACATAAACTTTTACTACCACACCCAATCACAGGTACATGGGATGATTGTCAAAGCCTGAAAGAATGAATACTTCCAAACCGTAGGTTTCACTGTATAACCATAATTCAATGGAGAGCCTCAAATTTCTCCATGAAAGCAACAATATAACAAATATTTATGATTATTATAATATTATAAAGGCATCATCAGTAGTATTCTGTCAAGAAAAAAAGATCTTGGGACTTCCCTGGTAGTCCAGTGGTTAAGACTCCACGCAGGGGGCCTGGGTTCGATCCCTGGTCAGGGAACTAGATCCCACATGCCGCAACGAAGATCCTGCACGTGGCTGGATCCCACGTGCTGCAACTAAGACCTGGTGCAGCCAAATAAATTAATAAATACATGTTTTTTAAAAAATGAAAAAAGGAAAAAAGGTCTTGTAAAAGCCTGTGGCAGCTGTGTAGCTACATAAGCTCACCTCATGGCCTTTGCACAGGTTGCCCCCTCTGTGGAGAACACAGTTCACAAAGCTGGTTCCTGCTTTACCCTTCAGGTGTCAGATTAAATGCCACATGTCCAGAAAAGCCCTCCTGAACACCCCACATATAGTAAATGAGTGTTTATTTTTCCTTCTCTCGGATCCATGTAAATTTCCTTCATAAAACTTATGACAATTTTTAATTGTATCATTTTGTATATACTTTTGTCAGATATCCCATTAGAATATCAGGTCCACGTGGGAAGGGACCATTTCTTCATTGTCTCTCCAGTGCCAGCCTAGTCCTGGCTTAGAGGAGATGCTTAGGAAAAAAACTAGGGGAAAAAGTGAATGACCTTCTTTTATATGAAGAACAAATTCATTTCTTTTTTTACAAATGGATATGTTTCTCATTTGCTGCTATGCCCATGAAACAAACTGCTGTGAGATGACTCTGCTGTTTGTCAAGTCATTGATTACAAAATCAGGATAGGCCATACCACTTTAGATCCTACTGAAAGATTACATTTACCTCTGACATATTTTCTATCTAACTCTAAGTCTTCTGAAATTTGTAACGTGCTGGTGGTGATAAAGGCCCCACCCATTTATAACCTTCATTCCTGCACTGACACAAACAGTTTTCATGAAGGTAAAACAGTACTGTGGGAATTGAAATGGCTTTAATAACCTCAGAGGTGGATGGTCATATAAACCTAATACAATTGCCATGACTTAGAGACTTTCTTGGGGCCCAAGCATAAGTATGGAGACCCTTCCCACTAACTAAGATTAACACTAGGAGCTTAACTCTTCAGTGATTCTCCCATGGGAACCTAAAAACTAAGGTAACTTCTCACCTAGGTAATAATTCTTTGCAAAGGAGGGTAGATGTAGAGCATAAATGTCCACCACAAATTTCCTGCAAAAATGATAAAGACATAGTAGGGGACTTTAACACCCCACATTCACCAATGGACAGGTCATCCAAAATGAAAATAAATAAGGAAACACAAGCTTTAAATGATACATTAGACAAGATGGACTTAATTGATATTTATAGGACATTCCATCCAAAAACAGCAGATTACACTTTCTTTTCAAGTGCTCATGGAACGTTCTCCAGGATAGATCATATCTTGAGTCACAAATCAAGCCTTGGCAAATTTAAGAAAATTGAAATCGTATGAAGTATCTTTTGCAACCACAACGCTATGAGACTAGATATCAATTACCAGAAAAAATCTGTAAAAAATACAAGCACATGGAGGCTAAACAATACACTACTAAATAACCAAGAGATCACTGAAGAAATCAAAGAGGAAATCAAAAAATACCTAGAAACAAATGACAATGAAAAGAAGACAACCCAAAACCTATGGGATGCAGCAAAAACAGTTCTAAGAGGGAAGTTTATAGGAATACAATCCTACCTCAAGAAACAAGAAACATGTCAAATAAACAACCTAACCTTACACCTAAAGCAATTAGAGAAAGAAGAACAAAAACAACCCAAAATTAGCAGAAGGAAAGAAATCATAAAGATCAGATCAGAAATAAATGAAAAAGAAATGAAGGAAACAACAGCAAAGATCAATAAAACTAAAAGTTGGTTCTTTGAGAAGATAAACAAAATTGATAAACCATTAGCCAGACTCATCAAGAAAAACACGGAGAAGACTCAAATCAATAGAATTAGAAATGAAAAAGGAGAGGTAACAACTGACACTACAGAAATACAAAGGATCATGAGAGATTAAGACAAGCAATATATGCCAATAAAATGGACAACCTGGAAGAAATGGACAAATTCTTAGAAAAGCACAACCTTCCAAGACTGAACCAGGAAGAAATAGAAAATATAAACAGACCAATCACAAGCACTGTAATTGAGACTGTGATTAAAAATATTCCAACACACAAAAGCCCAGGACCAGATGGCTTCACAGGCGAATTCTACCAAACATTTAGAGAAGAGCTAACATCTATCCTTCTCAAACTCTTCCAAAATATAGCAGAGGGAGGAACACTCCCAAACTCATTCTATGAGGCCACCATCACCCTGATACTAAAAAAAGACAAAGATGTCACAAAGAAAGAAAACTACAGGCCAATATCACTGATGAACATAGATGCAAAAATCCTCAACAAAATACTAGCAAACAGAATCCAACAGCCCATTAAAAGGATCATACACCATGATCAAGTGGGTTTATCCCAGGAATGCAAGGATTCTTCAATATACACAAATCAAAGTGATAAACCATGTTAACAAATTGAAGGAGAAAAACCATATGATCATCTCAATAGATGCAGAAAAAGCTTTTGACAAAATTCAAAACCCATTTCTGATAAAAACCCTCCAGAAAGTAGGCATAGAGGGAACTTACCTCAACATAATAAAGGCCATATATGACAAACCCACAGCCAACATCACTCTCAATGGTGAAAAACTGAAACCATTTCCTCTAAGATCAGGAACAAGACAAGGTTGTCCACTCTCACCACTATCATCAACATAGTTTTGGATGTTTTAGCCACAGCTATCAGAGAAGACAAAGAAATAAAAGGAATCCAAACTGGAAAAGAAGAAGCAAAGCTGTCACTGTTTGCAGATGACATGATACTATACATAGAGAATCCTAAAGATGCTACCAGAAAACTACTAGAACTCATCAATGAATTTGGTAAAGTAGCAGGATGCAAAATTAAGGCACAGAAATCTCTTGCATTCCTATACACTCATGATGAAAAATCTGACAGAGAGTTTCAGGAAACACTCCCATTTACCATTGCAACAAAAAGAATAAAATACCTAGGAATAAACCTACCTAAGGAGACAAAACACCCATACGCAGAAAACTGTAAGACACTGATGAAAGAAATTAAAGATGATACAAACAGATGGAGAGTTATACCATGTTCTTGGAGTGGAAGAATGAACGTTGTGAAAATGACCATACTACTCAAAGCAATCTACAGATTCAATGCAATCCCTATCAAACTACAAATGGCATTTTTCAAAGAAATAGAACAAAAAATTTCACAATTTGTTCGGAAACACAAAAGACCCCGAATAGCCAAAGCAATCTTGAGAAAGAAAAATGGAGCTAGAGGAATCAGGCTCCCGGATTTCAGACTATACTACAAAGCCATACTAATCAAGACAGTATGGTACTGGCACAAAAACAGAAATATAGATCAATGGAACAGGATAGAAAGCCCAGAGAGAAACCCAGGCACATATGGTCACCTTATTTTTGATAAAGGAGGCAAGAATATACAATGGAGAAAAGACAGTCTCTTCAATAAGTGGTGCTGGGAAAACTGGACAGCTACATGTAAAAGAATGAAAGTAGAACATTCCCGAACACCATACACAAAAATAAGCTCAAAATGGATTAAAGACCTAAAAGTAAGGCCAGACACTATAAAACTCTTAGAGGAAAACATAGGCAGAACACTCTATGACATAAATCACAGCAAGATCCTTTTGGCCCACCTCCCAGAGAAATGGAAATAAAAACAAAAATAAACAAATGGGACCTAATGAAACTTAAACGCTTTTGCACAACATAGGAAAACATAAACAAGAAGAAAAGAAAACCCTCAAAATGGGAGAAAATATTTGCAAATGAAACAACTGACAAAGGATTAATCTCCAAAATTTACAAGCAGCTCATGCAGCTCAATATCAAAAAAAACAAACCACTCAATCCAAAAATGGGCAGAAGACCTAAATAGACATTTCTCCAAAGAAGATATACAGATTGCCAACAAGCAAATGAAAGGATGCTCAACATCAATAATCATTAGAGAAATGCAAATCAAAACTACAATGAGGTATCACCTCACAGCAGTCAGAATGGCCATCATCAAAAAATCTACAAACAATAAATGCTGGAGAGGGTGTGGAGAAAAGGGAACCCTCTTGCACTGTTGGTGGGAATGTAAATTGATACAGCCACTATGGAGAACAGTATGGAGGTTCCTTAAAAATCTAAAAATAGAACTACCATATGACCCAGCAATCCCACTACTGGGCATATACCCTGAGAAAACCATAATTCAAAAAGAGTCATGTACCACAATGTTCATTGCAGCTCTATTTACAATAGCCAGGACATGGAAGCAACCTAAGTGTCCATCGACAGATGAATGGATAAAGAAGATGTGGCACATATACACCATGGAATATTACTCAGCCATAAAGAGAAACAAAATTGAGTTATTTGTAGTGAGGTGGATGGACCTAGAGTCTGTCATACAGAGTGAAGTAAGTCAGAAAGAGAGAAACAAATACCATATGCTAACACATATATATGGAATCTAAAAAAAAAAAAAAAAAAAAGACATGGTTCTGAAGAACCAGGGGCAGGACAGGAATAAAGACACAGACATAGAGAATGGACTTGAGGACACCGGTAGTGGGAGGGGTAAGCTGGGACGAAGTGAGAGAGTGGCATGGACATATACACACTACCAAATGTAAAATAGATAGCTAGTGGGAAGCAGCCGCATAGCACAAGGAGATCAGCTCGGTGCTCTGTGACCACAAAGAGGGGTGGGATAGGGAAGGTGGGAGGGAGACGCAGGAGGGAGGAGATATGGGGATGTATGTATATGTATAGCTGATTCACTTGGTTATACAGCAGAAACTAACGCACCATTGTAAAGCAATTATACTCCAATAAAGATGTTAAAAAAAAATGATAAAGGCAAAACAATTGCACTCTGGTGCAAGAGTTACTATGTTTCCATTTTTTGTGTGTGTGGTTTAAAGAGGAGATTCCTGGCTTGTTAGAATGTCACACAAACCGAAGACCACAGCTTTATACCAAAACTTGAACAAAATTAAATTTTGTTATATGTTTCTCTTCTCTGTAGAATATTAAATATCATGTATCAGTTCTTTCTTCTTTAAAATGAATTGCAAAATCTTTTATACTATCTTGTCTCCATGATTCTCATTGTCTAATGTATAATTCAACCAAATAGCATCCATCTTCTGGAAAAATATTACTGAGATTTATTTCTTTTATGCCTCTCAACTTTTCCGTGAAGATATATCTAGAATAGATTTGGGATCACTGTTCCACTAGAAAGTTACTGATAGCTCCTGCCAGAACTTGCTTTTTGGTGGTAAGGAAATAAATGCATCTCTCAAGTTCTTAAAATAGTATGTGACAACCAAAATATTCATCAGCTAAACAAATAAATGTTCATTTGAAAATACAAATAGTTTCTTGAAGGGTCTCGAAGGTTCTGTCATTATCTTCTGAGTACACCAAAATGACCATCCTTATTTTACTTGGATAAAAAATGTAACCATGTGGTGTTTTCAGAAGGCATCAAATAGTAGACTTTGGACCAGATAGACCTGAGTTTGCATTTTGATTCTACCACTTGCCCTCTCTTAACATTATTTTCCTCATTTGTAAAATGACAATGATAACACAGGATTAGTGGAGATTTATTAAGATAGTGAATATAAAATACTTGGAACACTAAAGATGTTGATTGGAAGTAAGTTCCTTTTCTTAAATTATATGAAACAAAAAACAAACAAAAATCCTCTATGTAATACAATATTAATTGTTTATTATTGCTGAGAGACGCATTTTTTCAAAGTCACCATCAAAAATGGTAAACTGACAGGAACAATCAAAAACTATTCTGGAGCAGTGTTGTCTAATAGAACTTTTTATGATGAAAAAATGTTCTATACCTGTGCTGTCCAATATGGTAGCCACTAGCAATATGTGGCTACTGTGCACTTAAAGTGTGGTTAATATAACTGAGGAACTGAATTTTAATTTTTATTAAATTTTAATTAATTAAATTTTAATTAAATTAATTTATTTTTAATTGATTAATTTTTCTTCCAGTTTTATTGAGGTATAATTGACATACAGCACTGTATAAGTTTAAGGTGTACAGCATAATGAATTAAATTAATAAATAATTGAATTTTAATAAATAATTAAATTTTAATTTTAAATATCCGATGTGGCTAGTGGCAATACAGTTCTAGTGGAATAATAAGCTCAAATTTTGTCCAATTGACATAGACATATCAACATCAGCATTCACAATTAAAAAAATGAATGATACTATTCTACATGTCATTTATGACTAACCAGTTCATCTTAAGTCTCACTGTGATAGACATTAGGAAAGTGGAGTTCTTTTCTTGATGAGTCTATTTCTTGACCTCTGTTTCTGCCCCTAACTCCAGCTTATGTATAGATGAAAAGGCAGAAATCTCATTTGACTTTAAGAGGTCAGAAGGTTTGGTATGCCTATCTCGAATCAGGCTGATATGTTTCCTCATGCAAAAAGATGATAGTAAATATAAGACCTCACCCTCCCTTTTATCTCTTGTTCAGAAGACATCTGTATTCAAATATAAATTTGTGCTCACAAATACATCTAAAGGGAAGTAGATGTCTATGAGAATTGTGACCAAAACTGATATATATATATTTTTAATTGGGATATAGTTGTTTTACAATGTTGTGTTAGTTTCTACTGTACAGCAAAGTGAAGTAGAGTTCCTTGTGCTATATAGCAGGTTCTCATTAGTTATCTATTTTATACATATTAGTGTGTATATGTCAATCTCAATCTCCCAATTCATCCCACCCCCCTTTCACCCCTTGGTGTCCATACATTTGTTCTCTATGTCTGTGTCCCTATTTCTGCCTTGCAAATGAGTTCATCTGTACCATTTTTCTAGATATGTTTTTTTAAAGGGAAACGGAGTGTGCTGGGTCAGGTAGAGGTGAAAGTGGTTGTGAAAGGTAAAAAGAATAAGAACAAAATTAAAATGTATTAAGATCCAAAACAGGAGAAGAGAAAGCTCTCAAAGCAAAAGTGAAAGCATGAGACAGGAAGATAACATGTGGGGTAGGCAGATGGTAGAGAGGGTGGAAGCAGAACAGTGTCTGGGTCAAAGCATCTGCAAGACACAGGAGAGAAAGAACATCCAAACTCAGGAGGAGACTAATCCAGAGCTGAGCGCTCCTCTGAACCCATCGTCACTAAGATCAACTGGCTCCTGCTGAAAATTTTCAGACCACATTTACCTGACTTCTGAGTCACGGTTGGTAGGGGTGGTGTTGCCCGCTCTTCTACCTTGAAACTGTCCTTGCTGTTTGTTCCACACAATTGATTTCTTCTTATCTGCCTAGAGGCTGCTTCTCGGTCTTCTTCCCAGCTGATTTTTTTATCTCCACTGGGTATGACTAGGGGAGGTTGTGCACTGCTCAGCTCCAGGGGTGCCATTCACATTGCAGACTTCACACATCTGTAAATTCATTATGATGACGTTCGGGCTGATGGCAGTAAAGGTGTCCTCTAATTCACACAAGGGCACCATATGGCCTAGAAGCGCCACAGTTTGGCCTCTAGCAAGGCAGTACTTCCCCTTGTGGGAGATCCTAGGCCCTTTGCTGTTTTCATTTTTAATGTAGATACTGATGACCTCATTCATACATACAGCTTCATCTACCACCTATATGGCTCTTAAATTGTTATATTATCCACAACCAGACTTCTCTCCAGAGCCCTAGACTCACCTTCTAATGGGGTTTTTACACAGTTCTACTCAGATATTTCAGTGGCACCAAAAATACAACACATTAAAAAGATTAATTGATCCCCAATCCTGATTAACACCACCACCAACCATCTTGTAACTCAAGCCAGAATGTGAGAATTATCTCTATCTCTCTCACTCCCCACAAAACATCAATCTGTAAATCCTGGAGATTCTGCCTCAATTAACTTCTTTCACATCTGTCCCTGCTATATTCTCAGTGCAGTTGTTTGGGGCCTCTCAATGGCCCTCTCTAATCACCTGTCATCTTTTCTGTTAATCTGGTACATTCTGCATCCACATAGTTTCCAGTGCGATCTTTGCATATATTACCATGTCACTCTCTTACTGAAGCTTCTTCAATTGTTATATCTTGCTAATGCAATTCGTGATGAAATTTGAATTCCCAGTTGTGGGATATAACAAGGCACTACAGGTGAGCTGGTCCCGGCATGCTTCTCCATTTTCAACTTCCACCACTTGTCCTGACATATACGACACTTTAGACATACACATTACCTTTGGCTTCCTTAACAGGCCCAGCTCAACCTCTGAGGCTGGGTCAGTGGTCCTTCCTAGAACTCCAGTGGTATTTAGCAGAGCACATTGTAATAGTTTCCAAATCTGTCTTTCCTGTGAAACTTCAAGTACCTTGAGAATAGGGAAATGATTTTATCTTTGTATCTCTAGTACTTGCTACTCAGAATAATTGATAAGTCGATGGGTGAATGCATAAGTCAAAGAGAAAGGAAAGGGAGGAAATTATGAACTTCAAATTCTTCTGAAAGATCAGGAAAGGTGAGGAGCATAAGGAGGTAAGGTAGGAAAGAAAATAGTGGCTATGACGCAGTCCGTATCTCTAGATTTCAAAATCACTCAGCTTTTTCTAACTGCGTAGGTAGAAGTGTAGCATTGAATGCAGCATTATTTCACAGAGACACCTAACATTTTTATGCTTCAGTTTTTTAAAAAAATCTTTAAAAGGGGCCAAATTACTTCAAAGCAGTAATACCCTATAAAGTCTTTGTCAAAGCTATGGATATTGGTGATAAAACTTAAAGGAAAGGTGCTATGATATTTAAATGTAAAAGAATAATGGGAGAGAATACAAATTGCCTTTACACAAAGCTATTTCAAAACAGTGAGCTTAAAAGGAAACTCTCCAAGCATACTTTTTCTTCTATTCTTTTTCCTTTTAAAAAAGTTTGTTATTTTGAAAGTACATAGATGTTAACAGCTATAAAGAGGCAGCAGTGTCACATCTATTTCAAGTAAATTTAATGTCACCCTTAAGCTGTATCAATTACTTTGTATATGTAACAAACAACGGAGATGAGTTTTTGGCTTATAAAAATTATCTTGCATTAAGTCTGAGATTTTATTTTGTTTCAAGTTCAAGTATCTGGGGTATATCTGTTTGAATACCATCATCAACAGAGCCTTATGATGGAATATATCATTTCCTAAATGAACACCCACAGAGTTTTAGAAGAAGTCAACTCTCCACACCATTCGTTTGAGCTATGATTAAACCATAATGCTGGCAACTACATGTTATAATTTCAAGCACAGACATTTTAAAATGCAGTTAATTAAAAAAAAATTTCTTTAGTTTTAAAAGTTTACTGAGTCTATGTTTTGTTTCGTTTGTATCTTCCTTTATAGTATTAGACATTCAAAAGGTGCTCAATAAATACTTAGACAAATTATTAAACCTTCTAAGCCTCATTTTTACTCATCAAAGAGATGGGATTAATACCCATATCATAAAGTCATTGGAGGATTAAGCGAGATAGTGCTTTGTACCATGCCTGGTACATAGTAACCATTCAATCAAAGGTTGCTATTATTATGTGCATGTCTGATCCTTGTAAGCCTGGTTGAGGGGCTGTTTTATCCTCAACACTGTCATCTTATATTTCAGTTCTATAAGTGGGGTAATAGTTGAGTAACAAAACACAAAGCCAGGTTCAGAGACAAATTGGAAACTCTAAATGAACATAGCCAGCCAATAATGAGACACTGCAGACTAAGTAGCTTATGAAACAAATTTTTACCCTTTGGAATGATTATTTTATCTGCCACACAGCATAAAGTTAGTATTGAATAACTTAATGTACATTATAGGTCAAATGCAAATGTTGCTTCACGTGAGTTTTCTCTCCACCAAGGATTTTCATCAATTCTCCATAGGCCTATGACTCCAAGCAGATCGAGAACCACTGACCTAGACAATTGCAGGCACGGAAGGTACTTTGTTCTTCTTATAAGCACATTTGGCAGTGCAGTGAGGCATGCAGGATCTTAGTTCCCCGACCAAGGACCAAACCCACGCCCCCGGCATTGGAAGCGTGGAGTCTTAACCACTGGACTGCCAGGGAAGTTCTAAAAATAAACTTCTAAAAGAGGGATTTTTCTGACTCTTCCCCATTTTTGCAGATGTTTTTCAGGTGTTATTCTGAATCTTCTCTGTTCTCTTTGAGTGTATTCTTTTGATCTCTCCTCAGCAGAGACACAGAACTGTTGGCCACAGTCATTCAGAATTGATCTCAATTTACTACTTTACTCTTCTTGCATTAAATAGTCATTTTATAGGAATTTTCTCTGCTGTTACCAACATTCCACATTATCCATATTATTTTCCTTTTAAATGATGATATGGGAGAATAAGATCAGTGTTCTACATGAAAGATGAGACTTCATAAACAATAGAAGGAAGATTCACTATCATCCAGTTTAGAAAAAAATTGAAAGTGGTTGTAGATGGTGGACAGTATAATTTCCTTAAAACACTATGAGTTAAAATAGTTTAGCTCTACCCACAACAGATTTACTGATCTGAAGAAATCACCAAAAAAGATATGTTGATTCTCAGGCTAAAAAATCAAGAAGGACGTGGGTTGGTCAGAAACCTTACTGAATTCTCTAATATCAAAGAATGTTTTCAGGGAAAATCTCATGAACAGAAGTAAAGAACAAGAATTTGTAGATATTTTTCCCCAATAGTGATCAAAAGATAGAGACATAAAAACCTGACATTCTGGAAGCCCGAGGGGCTTGTGCTGTGGTGGGACAGGATTCTGCTTAGATTTCACTGCCATATTTTGTATGAGCCATTTCAAGAGTATTCACTGCATGTTGCACTAATTCCATGTTCACTAAACTATCTTTTTTTGGACCCAACATAATAGTCTGACTCCATCATTTGGTGTTTGACTACAGACATCTTTTATGCCTTACCCCTCCCTCTTCCCCTTCTGTCTCACATCTGGGCAAGCTGATAAAAACCTAGGTGCTTTGTCACCAACAGCAAGTTCAAATCATGCACTAAAACCCTCACTCCAGCCTCAGCCCCTAAGCACCATAAAAACTCAAAGGCAATCTCCTTTTGTCCTTTCACAGTTCTTTCAAGCCATTTCAGATCAGCTTGAGAGGCCTGTCCTGCTCTCCCCAGAAAGCTTCATTATGGGAATAAAAAACCTTTTCATACATTCTTGGTGTGTGTGTGTGTGTGTGTGTGTGTGTGTGTGTGTGTGTGTGTATTTGTGATGACTGGTTTCGAAATCCAAACCAAATTTTGGGTGGGGATCCATCCCAACTCTGGGGACTGGCCATAGCACCCAGTCACCAAGATACTGGAAGGAGGGTCCCTTGCAATGAAGACATAATAATTTTAGTACCTAGGAAGAAATCTGCATCCAATAGTAACTTAATAAACTGAGACTCTAGTTCAGGTGCCCCCAATCCCCTGGCTGTGGACCGGTATCGGTCTGTGGCCTGTTAGGAACCGGGCCGCGCAGCCTGAGGTGAGCGGCAGGCCAGCGAGCGAAGCTTCCTCTGCCGCTCCCCATCGCTCCCCATGGCTCCCCATCGCTCCCCATGGCTCCCCATCACTCCCCATCGCTCCCCATCACTCCCCATCGCTCGCATTACCACCTGACCCATCCCACCCACCCCCTAATCCATGGAAAAATTGTCTTCAATGAAACTGGTCCCTGGTGCCAAAAAAGGTTGGGGACCACTGCTGTAGTTCATACATCAATTTTTTGTGAGTTCATATACTGGGAATCCATTCCATTGAATCTAATCAATGTTAACATGATGTCAAGATTCAATTTCAGAAACTGAGAAGCTGAAGATTAGTCTTTGGAATTTGGTAACCTTTCCAACAGATCACTACAGAACACTTTCTCTTTTTGCTTTTATTTATCATATGGAAACACAATTTTATTCCTCTAAGAAATAATGCACACTTCATTTGAAGGAACAGTTCTTTTTTATGGAAGGGAAACTTAAATGCCTGCAGGGGGCAGTAGGTAACTTAAATGGAGCAGGCAAGAGAAAATAGACATGCTAAGCTTTGCATTACCACCCAGAATAATCTGGCTCTATTACATTGCCCATTAAAACCCTTTACTGTGCTTTAAAAGGCATTGTGCAGCCAGATTTTGACCCCCTGCTGTAACTGTTAATGTTGAAAAGTTGCATAAATAGAAATAGCAGCATTTTAACCCCTTTGTTATTAAACAAAAACCTCTTGGTATCTGCAGTGTAGACACTAACTTACAGGAACGTATATAAATAGGCGAAGAGTGCCACTGAAGGAATCCAGGACTTTGTTTCAACTCTCTCTTGTTTTGCATTTCCACTTTCATTT
This sequence comes from Eubalaena glacialis, assembly GCF_028564815.1. Taxonomy (NCBI): domain Eukaryota; kingdom Metazoa; phylum Chordata; class Mammalia; order Artiodactyla; family Balaenidae; genus Eubalaena; species Eubalaena glacialis. The sequence continues at coordinate 92,090,905 of NC_083726.1, forward strand.
TTATTTTATTTTGACCAGACCCTTATGCTTCATTAATTGTTATAAAATCTGATGCTCAATAAATGTGTCCATTTTATAAATGTGTAAATTTATATAAATGTGTAAATTTATAATTTATATAAATGTGCAAATTTATATAAATGTGTAAATCCAGATGTTGACTTTGGTATTTCCAAACACTTTTTGGAAATACCAAAGTCAATATTTTATGGAATATTTTATGGAAACTTTGAGCTATTTGATAAAAACATAACAAATATTATTCGCTGAACTAGAAATCTGCAAAAACATAGATGTTTTTATAGAATTCTGGGATTTTGGAATTATCCAGAACTAGGTTCAAATAATGGCTTCACCAGTTACTAACTCTGTGACTGGGGAAAGTTCATTAACCTCAACAGTCCTGTGGAATGTTGTGAGGATTAAATGAGATTGCATACATAAAGCATCCATCATATTGCCCAGCACAGGAAGTCCTCCATAAATGTTAACCCCTTTCATTTCCAAGTTAGTCCATGCAAGTCCTTTTGGCTTCGGTACTGTGAAACCTTGTAGGGGCTTCATGAGCCTGAGGGTTCATATTTACTCACAATATTCAAACTTGCATGATCATAGAGGATAGTTTAATTGATTTAACTTGTGGAGGTACAATAACAAAACAATGGCAGGAATTACTGTGGTGTGTTGACTCACCCATATTTGAACTTGATGTGATAAAGAAGGTGAAAGAATTAATGATGGTCATTTCTCACTTATGGCTACTCACAACTATTGCTTTTCTTCTCTTGCTTTCTGACAAGCCACAGGAAATCTACCTGCTGTGCAGACAAAGTTTTAATCAACAAACACAAATAGCCAAGCAACCGACTTTCTGAAAAATGAGTCCACTACTTACTTTAAAGGAGTAGTCTCTATATGGGAATTCATTGCCTATCCTCAAAAAGCATGGTTACACACTGACTCTACAGAAGTAAACTCTGATGCTAGGAGTGGATGAGACTCTGAAAGAAATCAAGCTTTCTGCTTTTTCCCTCCCAGAGGATCTTTTCAAGTTAATATCCCTGAAAGCCTAAAACAAAGCCACTTACAGACACAAGGTAAATGCAAAAGCCTGTTAATATAATGTTAGGGTTGAATATGTAAATATATCAAAGGTCAAGTTTCAGTTACAGTTCCCATAGCAATTGTAACTTAGCCACTTAACACTTCAACTGTAACAACCCAGAGTATCCACAACCAGAGAAAGCATTTCTGCAGCAGCTCTAGGCCTTTCTGTCATTGAAAAGTTTCGGCTATTATGTTGCATTTTGTTTTGGTGTGTTTATTCACGTTAGGATTTCAAACGCATCACATTTAGGGTCTACTACTGAAAGCTCTTCAAATTGGTCTGTTTCACATTTATCCTAAAATTGTCCATTTCAGCCAGTGGTATTATAAATTCGTCCTTACACTTTTTTTTTTTTTTTTTTTTGGCTGCGTTGGGTCTTCATTGCTGCATGCAGGTTTTCTCTAGTTGCGGCGAGGCGGGGCTACTCTTCGTTGCGGTGTGCGGGCTCTAGGAGTGAGGGCTTCAGTAGTTGTGGCTCGCGGCCTCTAGAGCGCAGGCTCAGTAGTTGTGGTGCACGGGCTTCGCTGCTCCGTGGCATGTGCGATCTTCCCGGTCCAGGGCTCGAACCCGTGTCCGCTGCATTGGCAGGCGGATTCTTAACCACTATGCCACCAGGGAAGCCCCATCCTTACACTTTTATGGAGAAACATTTATGATAAATCCTCCTTGGAAGGCTGTTTTTATGCTATAGTGTAAGTCAAAAAATTTAAGTGTTCACCATGCAGCAAATGAATTCAAAGTGCGAAATATGTAAAAATTAAGGGCCAAAAGCCAGGAGGCTTCACCCCAAGCTGAGGGTGAAGTAGTTTTATGGAAACTACTAAAATAAAGCAACAACATTGTAAACATTGGATAAATTTTGTTTTAAAAGCAGAGGTATAAATGATTTTTTATTATACATATAGCAGGAAAATAAAGACAACAAATATAGTTTCATAGTCAGATGAGAATTAGTGATCTCTGAACCTGTCTTCTTTGTATTCAAAGCTCAGTGTAACAACTCAACATTATGCCAGAATCATGATGCAAAATCAAATGGCTAGTTTATATGGTCAAAGTAAAGTGAGTGATTCTAGAATATTTAGAACAAGGGCCAACAAACTATATAGCCCATAGACCAAATATAGCCTGAGGTCTATTTTTATAAATAAAGTTTTATTGGAATATAGTCAAACGTATACCTTTATATACTGTCTGTGGTTGCTTTCATGCTACAATGACAGGCAGATGGAATGGTTGTGATAGAGACTACTGGGTTGGCAAAGCTTAAAATATTTACAATCTGGACCTCTAGAGAAAATTCACCCAAGAAGCTTAAATAAAAGCAGCCATAAAGATCCATTGCCTGGATAAAAGTCCTACTGTATAGCACAGGGAACTTGTGATAAACCATAATGGAAAAGAATATGAAAAAGAATGTATGTATATGTATAACTGAATCACGTTGCTGTACAGCAGAAATTAACACAACATTGTAAATCAGTTATACTTCAATAAAATAAATTTGAAAAATAAAAAGATCCATTGCCTGAAATATACAACTTTCTGTATTTGGTTGAGGAGAAGTTGACAAAAAAATGCATAGACTAGAAATGAATATTTATTTTGTCCACTTTCGGGCCATAAAGTTACCAAATTCCAACTAAAATGTGGATAAATCATCCCTTAAAGAGTTTCAGAAAAGTTGATACAATTGCCTCTTTTTCATAATCTAACCATCGATGTACAGACTCAATACATTAAAAATCTATGTCTTGCTGGATTTAAAGCTTTAAAGTTCAAATGTCCTGTACTTGAAATCCAAAAATTAAAAAGTATATTTATGTTTTTTTTACTTCAGGGGTATTTTTATTGAAAGTCAAGTAGAAATAGAATACCCCAAGCAAAATATTTATCATTTAATAACCAAGTTTTAGAGAAATGAGGAAGAATGGACAAAATAGTTATACTCAGTACAGAATGAAAGAATGCCAGAAGGAACTTAGTGACATGTAAAATTGATCTTGTAAAAAAATGGGTAAGAAATACATAGTTTTATTAGCTGGAGGAAACATGGGAATATTTATGGAAGTTTCAGCAAGGGAAATTTAGGCAAACTACTATAAAAAAAAAAAAAAAGGCAGAGCCATAAGAAAAACCAAGCTATATAAAATTCTGACAAGAAGACTGGAAATTCGTGTTCAGGTAATATCATGAATAATGAAAGCAATTATGGAAAATAGCAAAAAGATTGCATATTTTTCAGAAAAAAGTTAAGCCTGGAATTATAAAATGGTCGATTTAGCTTCAAACCTAAAAAAAAAAATACTCAAGCGACTCATCCAGAAATCAATTTTCAACTGCTTAGAAGATCAGAAGGTACAAAATAATAACCACCATGGCTCTGGCTTTCTGAAAAACACATTTAGTCACACCGATCTCATTTCTTCCTATGATACAGTGACCGGAACAGTAGATGGAGTCAACTGAGGTCTTTCACTCAGTTGCTTATGACGTGCATCTTGTAAGAAAGACAAAGATGGTTTAGAAAAACACAGACTCTCCTTGGGCTGCAATATGGAAACCACTAGCTCCAGGTGGCTACTATACACTTGAAATGTGGCTAGTCTGAATTCAGATATGCTGTTAAGTGTAAATATATAACAGATTTTGAAAACTTAGTACAAAAAACTCATATCGATGATTACATATTGATTATATATTGAAATGATAATGTTTTATATATTTTGGGTTGAATAAAATATATGATTAAATTAATTTCACCAGTTTTAAAATATTTCAATGTGACTATTAGCAAATTTAAAATTACACATAATTTGCATTTGGGCTCAACAATATTTCTACTGGAGAGCACTGTCTGGAATATGGATGCTAAACCCAGTAGATTGTGGAGAATCTTTTGTCCTTTGTGACCATCATGTTTTCCTATGTAACAGAGGGTGGGAAGGTTGAGAGGTTGGAGGGTAGGATGGGGGCAGGAGAGTTCTTTGTTGGGCTGTTGGACAGTGTGTCCCCTCTATTTCTGTGTGGCTAGCATTTCTAGGCCCCACCCACTCATGCTTCCCCATCTCTAGTCATGACAGCCCAAACCATCCTTCTCATGGTTCCAAATGCCCCTAGGGTGATATCCCATGTTGAAAACCAGTGGGCTAGGAGATTGCTCATAGGGTCCTTTCCAGTGCTGAATTTTTATGATTCTACAGTGTGATTTTATAAAACTCCTTTTTTTGTTTTGGTTTTATGAAAATTACTTTTTATTGATATATGAACCTACCGTCTAATGACAGCCCACTTGAGGGCTGAACACACAACCATTCTTAGTGTTTACCCTGTACAATTTTCTAAGTTTGTATGAAGTTTATTCATCTAGCATTCTAGCACTTAGCACCTGCTGCTTTTTATTTCATTCATTTGTGTACATGTCTTTTGCTCCAAGCAAGATCATAAGCTCTGATGGCAGGAAGTTTCTTATATAAACTTTCTCTCCCATAACAAATGAATAATAGATACCAGTGAAGTAAATGGATCCAGAGGTCAGGATAGCTTTCTGGATTGAGTTAGAATCTGGTGTTATTTAATATTTTCAGCAGTGACTATGATGGTCATTCATTTGAAACTTAACCATATGCTGCCTTAGGCAGTATAAAAATTTGACTGTCCAAATTAAATAGAATTCTTTGAGGACAGAGAATTATGTGTTACTGTGGTAATAATATTTTAAAATAACTGTGATATCATATTCATTTTCTAATTTAGGAATTGAAAGAGCCCTAAAAAGCAGACATTGTTATCATCTCCATTTTACTGAAGAGGAAACCTTGGTTTAAGGAAGTTGAAAACCTGATGACAGGAGTGCCTGGATTTGAAGACAGAACTTGAATTTAGGTCATCTGATGCTGGACTGATGGTCTTTGTGTCACTCTACAACACTGTAATATTCCTTCCTTTGTATCTGTCCTAGTTTGGTTTTCCATAGAAGTTGACCCTGAGAAAAGGACTTGAGTGGAAGTTTGGGGAGGTGCAGGGAAAACCTGAGGAGTAGGGATGTGAAAAGCATCCAGTAAGGAGTGATATTAAGTCACAATATGCAAATGGGCCTTAATATCTCAGGTAAGTACTGGAAATGGAAATATTTGGAGCATTTGGAGATTGGGCCTTTAGAGAGGTGATTAAGCTAAAATGAGCATGTTAGAGTGGGCCTTAATCCAATCTGTCATGTCCTTATAAGAAGAAGAAATCTGGACACACAAAGAGGCATCAGGGATGTACACACAGAGGAAAGACCATGTGAGGACACAATGAAAAGGCGGCCACCTACAAGCCAAGGAGAGAGGCCTCAGAAGAAACAATACTTGCCAACAGCTTGACCTTGGACTTTTACCCTCCAGAACTGTGAGAAAATAAATGTCTACCATTTAAGCCACCCAGTCTGTGGTATTTTGTTATGGCAGCAGTTGCAAATGAATACATGATGGCTCAGAAATTTTCCTCCCAAGTAGTAAGGGAGCTGGAATAAATGTTCTTAAGTTTCGCACTCTGTACTCATGGGTCTCATATGGTCTCCTTGTCAACTCAAAGCCCCTGGCTAGGGACTCTGACCTGTGAACCACCTGGACTGTCCTCACCTACTTCCTGTTTTTGCCTCCCCACTGCCATCCCTGTTCTGCTATTTTCCAGTATTGCTCACAACCATGCATAGACAACACACCCATTTCCATCTGAATAAGACATTGGAGAATCGGCCTTCCCAGCTACTACTCAGGTAGATGGGTATTTTGGAAATAGCATTAGAATTCAAAAAGAGTTAGAAGCACTGGAATGAAGTACACAAAGTGAATTTTCATAGCAAACACACATAGAATTAAAAACATTTCAGAGAGACAACAGCCATCAGTTATAGCTAAAGATTTTGAATTCAAACTGAATTCCAATGCAGAATATAGCACAATAACACATTAGCAGTGTCATTATTTTAAGTAAAGAGCCCAGGGCTGATACAGAACAAGTAAGGTACGGATGTGAACGCACATTTTAATTCATTGCACCAGTGGTGTTTGATGATATTATTATGTATCTAGAGGACAAGAGGATATGCTGGAAGAAGAAATTAATTTTCCATTACACATCTGGGTAAAAATTATATCTAGTTTGGAACATTATGAAATGATATATAAAATGGAAATATTGAAAAGAGGCAAGAAGTGAAAAATAGAGATGGTTTAACATTTGTTTAGAAATCTTTGAGGAAAAGCCTGTGAAATTTGGAAAATGAAGATCAGCAACAATACTGAAGTTTCTGAAGTGGTATCTGGTGGATTCAGATCAGTTATCTATTCCTATTGGGGATTTAAAAGAGAAGAAATGGATATTAAAAGCGGAAGGAGAGATTTAACTGAGCCTCACAAACCTTGAGGGTCAGAGTAAAATATTAGAAAATGCCAACAAAGGTTAAAAAAATTTCCTCTCCAGGGTCCTGTAAGAACAAGGATGATCGATCACACTTTACAATGGATCTTGGGAACCAGGCCACACAATTTATCACAGTGAGAACAAATAATTTGGAAGTACAGTTCTTGGACACTTGAGTGGTATTTAAGAATTCAGTGACAATTTAACTTGCCTACAACTTCTTTATTTAAAGCCTGACCTAATCTCTCTCAGAACTGCAGGTTCAAGTTGATTTCTGTGGCCTGCATAGACACTTATTCTGGTGGAGTTATGTAAGGTTCTTTTATAAAGGAGGGAGATGAGCCTCTTGGAGATTTTTCTATCTTTGTGTTGATTTTTTTATTGAGATGAAATTCACATAACATAAAATCAACCATTTTTAATGCGTTCAATTCAGTGGCATATGATATATTCACACTGGTACAAAACCATCACCTTGATAAAGTTCCAAATTCGTGTTGATATTTTCAGTTAAGACAGTCTTCAGTGTATTTCTTTTTGAGGTTTCCTAATAAAATAACAATGTGGTACAGAATCTAGAAATCTGAGGGGTTTTGGTAAACTTTCATTTGTAATTAAAACAGTCACTTAATACATGAATGATACATGTTTGTGCTTGATAAATGAATGACAATAAAATAAGTTAGAGTGCTATTAACCAATAAGATAAAATGCTGATTAGAGAGTGTCCTGCTAATTAGCTTCAGGAGAAATATGAAAATGTACTATACCCCAAAAGGCACATTTCAAATAAAATTTGATTATTGTTAGCTGTAGAAAATTCAATCTTTAGTGGGTAATTTTGTGTATGAACTTCAGAAACACTAATATAAAAGTCTATCCCTCTATGTTTGCCAACTGTTACACGATATATTTGAAAAATGTTAAGCATAATGGCAAGATAAACACTGGTCACTGAGACAAGTAAAAACATGCAATATTTTATAGATAAGTACATAGGAATTAATGAACATTTAAGAGTAATAAAACTAGATACAACAGGCTTTGATGATGCAAAAATATATATGCTTAGAAAAGAACAGGAGCTGTCTTCCCACTCTCACTCCAACAAGGTAGAGAGAAGGTATGTGACAAGCTGATGTTCTTTCTGCACACAGAGGATTAAGACATGAAAGAACCAAATATTCTCTCAGGAAATCCAGAGATTTCTGGCCCTTTGTATTTTACTTTGTGAGTGGTTTTTAAAGATAGATAATGATAGATAGATGATAGATAGCTAGATAGCTAGATAGATTCATTGAATAATACATGTAACCTTAGGAAAACACATGTTGTTTGAAGAGAGGAAAGACTCCCCAGGCCAAGTATCTCTCCCTAGAAGTCCTCCTTGGAGCCTGAAAACACTCTCAGAAGACAATAAAATTTTGCTTAAACTGTATATATGTGCTCTGAAAGTGGTCACATATCAGATAGTTACAGCATCTCTCCAATTAGTTAAGAAATGAATTTAGTAGGACCAGTAGTGACTGGATAAATCAGGATGGAGGAATTTCCTCAAGACTAAGGATGTGAGGTTAAGGACTTCATTGGGAGAGGGTAGTTTGGGGGACCTGACCCAGAGCATCATGAGGGCATCGGAAACCCATCCTGAAAGAAGTAAAGAACTCAGAGGCATTCTGAACAGGCTTGACTGTCTTTATGCTCTGGTCTATAATTGGTGGTACTGGGCTCTCACAGAGAAGCCTTCTTAATACAGTCAGTATTCATTATTTCTCTGCAAAACATTTAGGGTACAATAACTAACATTTCTTGTATTGGGAAGTGATGTCTTTTTTTTTGTTTTTTTTAAATCAAGAAAAGTGGTATCTGCAGCTTTACATAAGCATCCTTTTATTTCACCAACAGTGCATCTGCCTTTGGGTTAGTTGCACCTATCACACTTCGCCGGTAACACTGAGACTTTGAAGGAAGTTTTTGTTGTTTGGTTCTTCTGAAGCTGGCTGATTTCAGTTTTTCTTGACTGATCTTGTAAACTACTTAACTGTCCCCAAATTCCTCTTAAAGAGAAAATTTTCCATTGCAAATATGAGATAAACAACAACATCTTTAATATTAACATTCCTTAGCCCACCTACTTTGAAAGGCATGAGTTTTTTCATCACCCACTTTTCTCTTCTTGGCAGTAGTCATAGCAAAGTTTTAAATTTTATGTGGAATATGGTCCATTTCATTCCCATCAACAATGCTCCCTGCTGCAAACCTCCATATCTGACTGAAGCAACTGTAGTTGACAACAGACTAATTGCTTCGGATGACATATCCCTGAAGTAGAGGAGACAGATGGGGACAGGATAGGTTTGGTTCTCTTTGGGCCTCAGTTTTTCCATTCAAAACAGGAAAAAGTTCCTGAAATTAGAGCATACAAGCTGGAATGACCATGGGTTGCCTATCAAGGATCTGAGTATACAGGTGTCACTCTGGTGTCATGAAGAATGAGCTAGGGATTTTGAGTCTTATACTCCTCTGTGTAAATCTCTGCTCCAAAAAGCACCTATCACTTCAATTCTGTCTTCTTTTAAGTGGGAATCATGTCTGGCTTGAAGTTTTGTTGTGAGGATTAAAAAGAATGTATATAAAGATCCTGGCATAGGGTAAGTATGCAGCAGGTGGCTACAGAAGCATTTAAAGTCTCTGAACTACCTAGCCTAGAGCTCCACACACAGGAGAAGCATAATAAATGTTGGTTTCTTTCCTCTTTCCCTTTCTTATTATATATCTCAGCAATGGCCTGGATTTTGGCATCAGGATTCAGATGCAATGCAGTTAAGATATTGTCATGGACTGAATTGTGTCTGCCCCCTCCCCAAATTCATATGTTGAAACTCTAACCCCCAGCACCTCAGAATGTAACTGTATTTGGAGATGTCTTTAACTAGGTGATTAAATTAAAATGAGATCTTTAGGGTATGTCCTAATTAATCTAATTCATGTCCTTATAAGAAAAGGACAGTTAGATACCAGGGCTGTGCGTGTGAGTGCATGTGTGTGCGCATGTGTGTGTATGCGCACACAGCAAAGATCATGTGGGGACACAGCAAGAAGGCAGTCATCTGCCAGCCAAGGAGAGTGGTCTCAGAAGAAACCAAACCTGCTGACACCTTGATCATGGACTTCCAGCTTCCAGAACTGTGAGAAATTAAATGTCTGTTGTTTAAACCACCCAGTTTCACAGTTTTATTATGGCAGCCCTAGCAAACTAACACAGAGGTGAATATATTTCTGAATATGTGCATCTGGTGATATGTACAGCTCCCCCCAAATTTTTTAAAAAGTAAAAAGAAAGAAAAAAGGAAAGAAAGAAAGGAAGGAAGGAGGGGAGGAAAATTCCTGGTGTTACGGGCTGAACTGTGTCCCTCCAAATCAAACCCTGAATTCTTAATCACCAGGACTTCGGAATGTTACTATATTTGGAGACACTGTCTTTACAGAAGCAGTTAAGCTAAAATTGGGTTATTAGAGTGGACCCTAATCTAATATGACTGATAGTCTTATGAAAATAGGAAATTTGCATGCAGACCATGTGAAGACACAGAGGGAAGACGGCCATCCACAAGCCAAAGAGAGAGACCTGGAGCAGATCGTTTCCTCATAGCCCTCAGAAAAAGCCAATCCTGCCAACACCTTGATCTCAGGCATCTAGTCTCCAGAACTGTGTGAGAAAATACATTTCCCTTGTTTAAGCCACCCAGCCTGTGGTGCCTTATTTTGACAGACCTAGCAAATTCATCAGTGAAATAACATCTGCAAATCCAATAAGCAAGTTAATCAAGCCATACACGGTCAGCAAAGAAAGTTAACTTTTCAATAAGTTTCTAGAATAAAGTTTCTCTAGTTGTTATATCTTATAGTCCAAAAAGCAATATCCAAAAACCTGGGCCTCACACCATGCTAGAAAAACAAAGCTGTCCTCCCATTTTATCTTAAGAAAAACATTTATTTCATAGGCATACTTTAAAAACATTTATAACAATGCAAATTTTAAGAACATAAAAGAGTGGCAGTATTGGAGATCAATGTTATTGAGAATTCTCTTTTATAGTCATTTTTATTGTTGTAATTATGACAGATTGGCATCCATTTAGACCACTATTTCTGAGGATCATTAACTTTACACAGACCACCAGATGAAAATCATTAGTTTAGCCTCCATGTAGCAGACCATGAGCAATGTGTCTCATAGATGTCATTGACTGCATTTGAAATTTTGGAGGCTAGGTGTAGATTACCCACTGTTTTTGTATTGCCATATAGCTCCTTCATATCAGCAGTATAGGTAAACTCAATTTTCCTTACTTCTCTTTGCATGGTTCTTATTCATAAAGGCGATTGGTTTTCTGAACAGAAATATGGTTGCTGAATTTTTCTGGCTTACATTACAATTGCTATTTTATTATAAAGTTAATGATTACACATAATCTTGGGGAAATTTTGGGACATAGCTACAAAATGAGGATAATAACACCTTCTACAGCCCAGAGCAAGTGCCCACTTGAGGTTTTGTCCAGTACTGAGGTACATGAATGTGTGAATTTGATTACAGCTCAGCTTCTGTGTAATGCCGTTTCAATGCTTTTTTCAACCCAATCCCTATTTTTATGATTTGCAAGTATCTTCTTACTTATCCAACTGTTAGAGAAAATCCTAGGATAGCCCTCCCTATATCAGCCACAGAAAAATTGGTTATATCCCAGTTTTTGTCTGGAAAGATGCCATCAGGAGGTTAACAGTTTCCCTGGCCTAGTTCTCAGTGGCATCATTCTCCCATCCGCATTTTTCCACACAAGCATTTATACAATAAGATGTTCTAGTAAAAGCATAAATAGAAGCAGGAAAAAATCTCCCTTAAAAATCTCTACTCAAGACCACAGCCACAGCTAGCTCTGTTATTTGCTCTGCAGATTTCTTGGAATTTATGAAACACTCTCAACCTGTATTGTTATCCTGGATCCAATGCAGCCAAAAAGACTGAAATAAGACAGATGAGATTTGCATCAAGTGTCTGAAGGTCTGGGTGCCCAAGGAAGGTACTCAAACATTATCTCTAAATGCTTTGGCTCCATTCATTGTTGCGTTAACCATAAACATCCTCAGGCTCTTAGCTTGGGTTATTTTAAAGTGACTGCCCTTCAGAAAGCTCTTTGGCTCTCCATAAGGTTGAACACTGCTTCATTTTGTGAGGTAAGTCCTGTGTGTAGGTGTGTCTTGCTTAAGCAAGTTGAAGAAGGATAGGAGCCCAGCATGGCTAAATACAGTTCACTGGTCCTTTGTTAAAGAATAACTTAACCTATAGTTTCTACCCCTCCACAACAAAACCTATTACTTTTTCTCTGAAAAAGCATTCTGTTATGTACAATTTCCCTTTTGCCATTTTCTATGGCATTGACATAGGTAAAAGCCCAAGTGAACATAGATTCTGAACATGATTCTGTCTAAGGCAGAATCAAAACAGCCTAAATGATTACACACTGAATTATGATCTGGGGCAAGGGCAACACACCTATATTTTATATACATAATATTTGTAGCATCATTTCTTTAGCTTTGTTGTAGTGATTATCTATTTCTGACTTTCTGTTCAATTATCACAATTGTTAATATAAAGGTGACAGTTTTAGCTGTATTTCTTATTTCATTTTTCTCTAGAAGATCTTTGAATTGCTTTATCTAAACTTCATTTTCTTTAAGAGTTTTTCTGAAATTACTTTTTCTTTTCTAGGTTAAAGCAAGTAATGCAAACTAAATAAAAATGTTCAAAATGTTGTCTCTGCCATTGGCAAATTACCTGTCTCTTTTTGCTGTTCTCGTCCAAACTCAGCTGGAATTCCAATAACTGGTATATCAGAGCGCTTAGCGGCAGGCCAGTAGCCCTGATGAGATGATGTACACCAGTCAGTAAACTGACTAAGAAAAACAAATGCACACCTTGCTTTAATAGCAATGATTATGTATTGCAATTATTGAAAAACAAATAGCTTTTATCTATCAGTAATTAAATCTTCACTTTAACAACGTTGTTGAGCATTTTCCTGAAATTTTCGTATGAGGAAAAAGCAAGCCGGGGAGCTTAAAATTAAATTTGATAATAAAAATCATAAAAAATGATCTATACTTAGTGCTTTTGAAAACTTAAGTAACATGTACATAGTTTTACAAAACTAAAAGAGTGCAATATTTAAATGTACTATCCTTTAAAGTTTCATAAACTGAAGTCACCTAGTTTTTACTCACCATGTTAAATTTTGGTATTTTGCTTTATTTCTCAATTTTTACTCTGCATTTTTATAAGGTGAATATTATGTTATTATTATTTATAGTTTGAATTACTTTCTATTCATTTCTTTCTGAGCTTCATCTTTAGAAATGAGATTTTGCAGCAACTAGACATGCACTAAATTAGTATCCCTAAGGGTCCTCATCCATCAGCAATCATACCATTCTATACCCCCAGAAATGAGTTGACCAGGAATATCATCAGGGTAACTTGACACTTGCTAACAGTAAAAGGTACCCCATGTCCCCTCACAGCATCATAAATCTCAGTAATTTCTGTCAACAGAGGAGGGTTCATCTAATTGCACACTCTCTCCTTTTATGGAGCAAGAACCAAAGTTCAGCAACTCTCAACTGGTCTCCGGTTTCAAGGCAGGATAAACCATACAGAAAAGGTATCCCCTGACATCTGTGTTTACTTCTGAGTGACACATTATCAAGAACTCACCCTCTGGTACTTTCTGGAATCATGAGTGCAAAAACTATTTATAATTCATCTATGAGGATATGCACATTTATTTTGACTTCACTTTTTATTTTTGAGGCACCATTTCTCTAAGAATTTCATCTCAGTAACTGATAATGAGGGGCCTTTATTTCCCCACAATACCCATTACGATCCTTAAAGTTCTCATTTCCTCCATGAGGTCCCACAGTTGGTGCTCTGTTATCATTTCCATTCATTGGTTAAAGCAGCAGGTTACATTCACATACTCATCCAAAGCACACATCCTTATTGAGTAAGGTGAAAGGTCAATACAGAAGAAGAAAGTGACTAAATAAAGCACCAAATTAGTGTCAGAATAATTCATGAACTGTCTTTGACCGTAGTATTTACATGACAACTCTGGACAGATTACTGAATTAGAACAGCTAGTGTACGTTACCTCTGGCAGAAGTTCAACCATAGAAGGAAAAGTGATGTAGGTGACTGGGTAGCAATAGAAGAACAGAAGGACATAAAAATAAGGATGGGTGGGGGAATTTCATTTGTTGGTGAAATGGGATGTTTGAGAATGTGCAGAATTTGAGAGGAATTAGACAGAAAAGAGAGAATGAAAATAAATGTAACTGAGGTTCTAGAGGAGCTCAGAGGGCATAAAATTAGTAGAAAAGATAGAGTTATCAGCACTGAATACAGGAAGGTCATTTCATCCTTGAAAAGGAGGAAAAGAGGTCAGGGGTGGAGGAGGTAGATAAATGTAGGTTAGAGCAGAACCTGAGATAGATCTTTGGTTATTTCTTTTTTCCTCTAAGGAGTATAAGACAAGATCATATTTTGCTTATTAAAGAGCTAAAGGAAGGTGCTCCTGGAAAGAGATAAATATTCATAACCACAGCTCTACATGGGAAAGAAAACAGATCAGAAACCAGTGAAGAAGCTGAAGCAGCAGAGTGTCCAGCTGAGATTGAAGATGGATTTGTACCACCCCACTTCATACAAATATTTACCTGCTTTTCTCCAGTAACACTTGAGTGCCCGTGGTTGGAGCAGGAAGAATAGATCGTTGGCAAGCTGCAGACTTGGGGGTATAAACAATGGATTTAGGGGAAACAAATGGAAAAGGTCAGGAGTAGAGGAACCTGGCAAAGGAGTAAAGTAGTGGACCTAGATGCTCAGAGAGGGAAGTACCTCTCATGAGAGGGAGCTCATGGAATAGGAGAAAGTGTGTGTGTATGATGGGCAGAGAGAAGGCAAATGACTGGAGGTCCTGCCAAATTGGAACAGTAGCTCTGGTGGGAGAAAAAATGAGAAAGCTGGAAGTAAAGAATGTGAACTGTTAGATTTAGAGATTTTAGATACAGCAGTCTGGAGCAACATCCAAGCCCAAGGATTGGCCTTGGAAGTAGTTTTCTAAAAGTAGGGTGTTTTAGTGGGCTTGAAATGAAAGCTGAAGGAGATGTGGGATCAGGGCACTGTACTGCTGTGCGCTCCTCCACACGGATGCTGAACCTTAGGACACGCTCAGAAGTTGGAAAGGCATGGACATTTGTGAGTTATGTGTTTGACAGATATCAGAGAATGATCTGGAGGTGAAAAGTAATAGCAACAAGGATTGGCAGAAGCTGCAGAAATTGTGAAAGAGGAGAGGCTTGCTTTTGGTGAGAAAACAGAGACCTGCATGAGCAACATGGAAAGGTAGGAGGACACTTGGCCCAACTCACAGGGCAGGCTCATATGAAGTCATGGATAGAAAAGTCCTCCATGGGGTGTAAAATATAATTTAAGTTGAAGGTATTATTATTATTATTACTATTTGTGTACAAAATTATATACAGACACAGATACTGGAACCTATACACACACACACCCCCCACACACAGAGTTATCAGTCATATGCTATCATAAACATTTTAGCAACTCTTATAATATCTTACACCTTATTTTAACAGTTCTGAAAGCATTTCATGTGCACATTTCAGTATTTTAATCCTGGGAGGTAAATAGTAGATACTATTATCCATAGATGTGAAAACTGAAGAACAGAGACAGTGAGTGATTTGGCTAAGGCCAACTTTTTTTTTTTTTGGATTAAAGAAAGTGAAGTCTTCTAACTCCCATAGGTAATGAGAAAAAAAGCTTTTCACCAGGTGTACATTTGCTTTCTGCTTTCCCCGTATAATAACATCTGGGACACACGTATACGTGATAACTCTCTGTTCTGTATTTTTTTTCTTAGCCACTGCATATCAGAATATTAAAACTTTAGGGGCTCAAAGGTATTGAATTTGCAAGGTGATTCTCTCCTCAACAGCCAGTTTCCTGTCTGAGGCTTCACATATTACCTGTTGGTACAATTATTTTCCAAACTGTCTCTTGATAGTAAAGACAAACCCACAATTCTGTTCCTTAGACACTGTCCATCAAAAATGAATATAGAATCATTTTTCATTGATTTTCAGGAAAATAGGACCCTACTCTCAAAGCAAATATATCTACTATATCCAAACCATGGGTGTTTCAGTACCAAAGGCTTCTTTTGACTCACTCTCAAAATAGATTTTTGAGTTGGAATTGTCTCTCTTAACTGAAGTTATGCTTCAACAATAACTATATTTTTATGTTAATGCTTGCCTAATGACTGTACTTTAAACTTTGTGGGTCTCAGTTTCCTCATCTGCAAAATGTGTAACCTCCAGGTTTGATGGAATATGGGTTTTGTAAAGTGCTTAGCACAGTACCTTGACTTAAACATTCAGTAAAAATAAGGGTGATTTCAATCAGTCATGATTTCTTATCCTGCATTTCATTGTTCCTTTGTGTGAATTGTATCATTGCATTGACACCAGCAAGAGGAAATAGACCAATTGCAACCTTGAGTCTGAAACCAGTTTCACTAAGGATGAGGTTTACAAACTAATTAGTTAAAAAGCAAAACAGACAGGGAAGGATCTCTTTAAACAAAACACGAAAATCTCGGTAAAAAGAGAAAATGTTTGCTAAATTGACCAACATTAACAGTTAGAACTTCCGTTCTTCAAAACTCACCAGAAAGAAACTAAGAAGACAAGTCACAAATGGGGACTTATATCAATCCAACACCGTGAACCATGGTTAATATACGGGTGACAATGGGCAATGATCATAAAAGCTTCTTTAAGAAACTGCAGCTAGTACTGCTTTTACTCAGGAAAGACATGCTTTTCTCTTTCTTTTCAAGAAGAAAATGGTCTTTTTTTTCGTTACTTCTCTAGCATCCCTCAGTTACCCCGTCTTTTGGGCCTCCACTCAGGGCCACTCTTAGATGTCCCATGCTCCTTTTACCCTCCCTGCAGGGCCAGCCTGGTGTCCGTAATGTCAAGGGCCCTCAGATGGTGGATGGTATTACACCCTGAGGGAGATGGAAACTGTGCCCATGGATGCCAAGGGCCGGGCTGGGGAGGGAGCGTGTAGTTTGAGAAGAGGAAGAGGAAGCCAGTTGCAACCCAGGAACTTTGATGTTAAATTTCCCTTTGGAGTAGAAACCAATGCCTGTCTAGATGAAAGCACTGGAAACAAGCAAAATGGCAGCAGGAGCCATCCTGAAAGTGAATACAGCTGTACCTTGGTGGACTAATTGCCTAACCAAGGCCTCACGCCTGCCTGAACGTAAGGATGGGAAAGAGGCTTAAACAGTTACATTATGCAATGTCTATTGTTCTTGCCAAATTAAACTTGGTGCAATAAATTTTGAACAAGCAAAAAAAGGTTTAATAATAAGGGAAATATTTCTATGGCACCTTATCATGTATAGACTGCTGCCTTTAGACTGTGATGCATATGAACTCATTTATTTCTCAGTCCAACCCCTTAGAAAGTGTCTGTTACTAGGTTGAAGCATGTGAAATTGCCAAGGTTCAACCATTTTGACCTACAAATGGCCACTGTGGCTGGTTCAGCCTACATTTTCTCTGCATTTTACAGATGAAGAAATCCAGATGCAGAGCACTTAAGTAACTTTCCAGAAAGTGTCAAGCCTGGGCCCTGATAATCGAGCTTCTGTTTCTATAGTCAACCACTGTTGACTTTCTATAGTCACTTTCTATAGTCAAGTCACTGTTTCTATAGTGAACCACTGAAAAATACTGCCTCTCTACCACACTGAATTAAAATGACAGAAATGGTTTCTTCCAACCTAAAATTTCTATGCATGAATCTGTGCTATATCATTCCCAGTCTCCATACACCAATCTCTTCATGCCTTGCCTATTTCTTTTGAAATGAATCAGCGCTCACCCAGTCACTAGCTGGAAATCTCAGAATAGAATTTTCTTTCTTTTTTTATTTCTTTACCATCAGAATCCAAATGATATTGATTAAGTCCACCTCAGCAGGAGCCACAGAATCATTGGGCATGAGAGCTAGAAGGGATTTCAGAGATAATCCAGTCTTTTTTCTAATACAGACATAGTCACTGAGCGAGCAGGGAGGAGAATCAGGACAAGAGTCTGGACTCCTGAGCCCAGGTCTGCTCTTCTCTCTCCACCTCTGTTCTCACATTGGACTCATATGCTACAGATAATGCCTCTTTGCTTCTCTGCAGTTTCAGGACCCATCATAACTCTCTAACCCTTGCCCATGACAATAGCTCAACTCACTGCGCCAATCACTCTTCTAAATGTCTTACATGTATTAACTCATGAATCAGCACAACAACTCCATGATATTTACTATTATAAACCCCATTTTACAAATAGGAAACCAAGGTACAGAAAAATTAAAGTGATTTACCCCAGGTCACACAGCTTGTAGACCAGCGCCAGAGGCCATGCCCCCATCACGCAACCATATGCCCTTTGTCCTGCCCTGCTCTTCACTGGGCAAAGCTTATACTCACTTCTTTTAGGAAGCAGTTCTCAATTCTCCCCTCAGTCTGTTGAAAATCGTATCTGCCAAACTCTCTGAGTCCCCACGCAACATCACCTTATATGGAATTGGCTACTTATTTGTCTGTTTTGTCTGATGGCCTGCAAACACCTTAAACATAGTGACTGTGTTTTACTCTTCCTAATACTCACAGGATTTGACACAACACCTGATGAGACGTAGACGTAGAGTATGGACTTGAGGGGGAAGGGTAAGCTGTGACAAAGTGAGAGAGTGGCAAGGACATATATACACTACCAAATGTAAAATAGATAGCTAGTGGGAAGCAGCTGCATAGCACAGGGAGATCAGCTTGGTGCTTTGTGACCATCTAGAGGGGTGGGATAGGGAGGGTGGGAGGGAGATGCAAGAGGGAGGAGATATGGGGATATATGTATATGTATAGCTGATTCACTTTGTTATACAGCAGAAACTAACACACCATTGTAAAGCAATTATACGCCAATAAAGATGTTAAAAAAAAACAGTAAACAAATATTTGTTGACTGAATGCATGAAAGAATGAAGGGCCACCTAAATCTTTCTGTCTTCAATTTCTCCTTATTCCACCTATCTTCCATCCTGAAGTGAGTTGGGGAAACTAGTGAGACATTAGTGTGTAAGTTCCATGGAGGCTGGTAAACCCTTTACTTATCTTCCTTAATAACCAAAGATAAGTCTTTTGCTTGTTGTTCCCCAAATGTTTGGTCATGAACTCATCACACTACTAAGACAGGGATTTTCTTCATCCACAGTCACTATATCTGGGGCCCAAATTTGTTTTAAATTTTATACTTTGACTTCTGAGTGTGAAATAAAATAATTTATTTCACTTAATCCATTAGACCAGAAATTAGGATCCTACAAGCAGGTAAAATAAGTATTTTGATCTTAACACGGAGGGACCTAGAACATTCATTCATAGTCACAATGGGCTTCAGAAGTCATTACAGTGAGATATATTTTAAATGACTTCATGTTTAAATGCATTAGTTCTAACTGAGATGTCCAGGCTACTACTGTGTCCCCTGACTTGAAATCATATACATAATTCTCATAAATGATCAATTGGATATCCAGATGGATATGCAGTTTTTATTTCCCAGATCACATAAAAAGTTGATCGCAGATGGATAGTAGATTTTAGTATGAAAGGCAAAACAATCTAGTCTTTAGAAGAGAACAACTTCCTGATCTGTAAGTAGGCAAAAAGCATTAACAATAAAAGACTAATACTAATACATTGGGCTCTATTAAAATTAAGAATTTGTGTTCATCAAAAGAAAAAATTAAGAGCATAAAAAGGCAAGCCACAGACTGGGAGAAGGCATTCACAATACCTATATCTAATAAAGGTATTGCATCCAGGATAGATAAAGTATATGCACAAATCATTATGAAAAAAATTAGAAACCCAAAAAACAAATGGGCAAAGACTTGGGCATGTCTCAAGAAAAGATATCCGAATAGCCCATATACAAAATGGTGCTCCACCGTCAGTTACCAGAGAAATATAAGCAAAACTACTATGCCACACAACTACTCTCCCACTGAAATGACTAAAATGAAAAGAACAGACAATGAGGAGTGCTGACAAGTGGAAAAAGTATAACCTCTTGACTACTGCTTCTGGGAGTATACGCTGTACAACCACTTTGGGAAACTCTTTGGCAGATTTTATTAAAGCTCTCTACATAAATCAGTTCCACGTGGAAGTAAAGCCAACTGTAGTATGCACGTATGTTCAACAAAAGACATTCATAAGAAAGTTCTTAGTACTACTCTTCCCAAGTTCTCAGTAGCACTTGGTAGTGGAAACTACCTAACTGTTCATCAACAGTAGAGCAGATAAATTAAATGTGGTATATTCACAGTATGGAGTACTAGACGGCAATGAGAATGAATACACAAAACTTTGCTTTTTTAACATCTTTATTGGAGTATAATTGCTTTACAATGATGTGTTAGTTTCTGCTTTATAACAAAGTGAATCAGTTATACATATACATATGTTCCCATATCTCTTCCCTCTTGTGTCTCCCTCCCTCCCACCCTCCCTATCCCACCCCTCTAGGTGGTCACAAAGCACCAAGCTGATCTCCCTGTGCTATGCAGCTGCTTCCCACTAGCTATCTATTTTACATTTGGTAGTGTATATATGTCCTTGCCACTCTCTCACTTTGTCACAGCTTACCCTTCCCCCTGCCCATAACCTCAAGCCCATTCCCTAGTAGGTCTGTGTCTTTATTCCCGTCTTGCCACTAGGTTCTTCATGACCTTTTTTTTTTTTTTCTTTTCTTAGATTCCATATATATGTGTTAGCATACGGTATTTGTTTTTCTCTTTCTGACTTACTTCACTCTGTATGACAGACCCTAGGTCCATCCACCTCACTACAAAAAACTCAATTTCGTTTCTTTTTATGGCTGAGTAATATTCCATTGTATATATGTGCCACATCTTTATCCATTCAACTGTTGTTGGACACTTAGGTTGCTTCCATGTCCTGGCTATTGTAAATAGAGCTGCAATGAACATTTTGGTACATGACTCTTTTTGAATTATGGTTTTCTCAGGGTATATGCCCAGTAGTGGGATGGCTGGGTCGTATGGTAGTTCTATTTTTAGTTTGTTAAGGAACCTCCATACTGTTCTCCATAGTGGCTGTATCAATTTACATTCCCACCAACAGTGCAAGAGGGTTCCCTTTTCTCCACACCCTCTCCAGCATTTATTGTTTGTAGATTTTATGATGATAGCCATTCTGACCGGTGTGAGATGATATCTCATTGTAGTTTTGATTTGCATTTCTCTAATGATTAATGATGTTGAGCATTCTTTCATGTGTTTGTTGGCAATCTGTATATCTTCTTTGGAGAAATGTCTATTTAGGTCTTCTGCCCATTTTTGAATTGGGTTGTTTGTATTTCTGATATTGAGCTGCATGAGCTGCTTGTAAATTTTGGAGATTAATCCTTTGTCAGTTGCTTCATTTGCAAATATTTTCTCCCATTCTGAGGGTTGTCTTTTGGTCTTGTTTACGGTTTCCCTTGCTGTGCAAAAGCTTTTAAGTTTCATTAGGTCCCATTTATTTTTGTTGTTATTTCCATTTCTCTGGGAGGTGGGTCAAAAAGGATCTTGCTGTGATTTATGTAATAGAGTGTTCTGCCTATGTTTTCCTCTAAGAGTTTGATAGTGTCTGGCCTTACATATAGGTCTTTAATCCAGTTTGAGTTTATTTTTGTGGATGGTGTTAGGGAGTGTTCTAATTTCATACTTTTACATGTACCTGTCCAGTTTTCCCAGCACTTATTGAAGAGGCTGTCTTTTCTCCACTGTATATTCTTGCCTCCTTTATCAAAGATAAGGTGACCATATGTGCGTGGGTTTATCTCTGGGCTTTCTATCCTGTTCCATTGATCTATATTTCTGTTTTTGTGCCAGTACCATACTGTCTTGATTACTGTAGCTTTGTAGTATAGTCTGAAGTCAGGCAGCCTGATTCTTCCAGCTCCGTTTTTCTTTCTAAAGATTGCTTTGGCTATGCGCGGTCTTTTGCGTTTCCATACAAATTGTGAAATTTTTTGTTCTAGTTCTGTGAAAAATGCCAGTGGTAGTTTGATAGGGATTGCACTGAATCTGTAGATTGCTTTGGGTACTACAGTCATTTTCACAATGTTGATTCTTCCAATCCAAGAACATGGTATATCTCTCCATCTATTTGTATCATCTTTAATTTCTTTCATCGGTGTCTTATAATTTTCTGCATACAGGTCTTTTGTCTCCTTAGGTAGGTTTATTCCTAGATATTTTATTCTTTTTGTTGCAGTCGTAAATGGGAGTGTTTTCTTAATTTCACTTTCAAATTTTTCATCATTAGTATATAGGAATGCTAGAGATTTCTGTGCATTAATTTTGTATCCTGCTACTTTACCAAATTCATTGATTAGCTCTAGTAGTTTTCTGGTAGCACCTTTAGGATTCTTTATGTATAGTATCATGTCATCTGCAAACAGTGACAGCTTTACTTCTTCTTTTCCGATTTGGATTCCTTTTATTTCTTTTTCTTCTCTGATTGCTGTGGCTAACACTTGCAAAACTATGTTGAATAATAGTGGTGAGAGTGGGCAACCTTGTCTTGTTCCTGATCTTAGTGGAAATGGTTTCAGTTTTTCACCATTGAGGACGATGTTGGCTGTGGGTTTGTCATATACGGCCTTTATTATGTTGAGGAAAGTTCCCTCTATGCCTACTTTCTGGAGGGTTTTTATCATAAATGGGTGTTGAATTTTGTCAAAAGCTTTCTCTGCATCTATTGAGATGACCATATGGTTTTTCTCCTTCAATTTGTTAATATGGTGTATCACATTGATTGGTTTATGTATATTGAAGAATCCTTGCATTCCTGAGATAAAACCCAATTGATCATGGTGTATAATCCTTTTAATGTGCTGTTGGATTCTGTTTGCTAGTATTTTTTTGAGGATTTTTGCATCTATGCTCATCAGTGATATTGGCCTGTAGTTTTCTTTCTTTGTGACATCTTTGTCTGGTTTTGTTATCAGGGTGATGGGGGTCTCATAGAATGAGTTGGGGAGTGTTCCTCCCTCTGCTATATTTTGGAAGAGTTTGAGAAGGATAGGTGTTAGCTCTTCTCTAAATGTTTGATAGAATTCACCTGTGAAGCCATCTGGTCCTGGCCTTTTGTTTGTTGGAACATTTTTAATCACAGTCTCAATTTCAGTGCTTGTGATTGGTCTGTTCATATTTTCTATTTCTTCCTGGTTCAGTCTCGGAAGGTTGTGCATTTCTAAGAATTTGTCCATTTCTTCCAGGTTGTCCATTTTATTGGCATAGAGTTGCTTGTAGTAATCTCTCATGATCCTTTGTATTTCTGCAGTGTCAGTTGTTACTTCTTTTTCATTTCTAATTCTATTGATTTGAGTCTTCTCCGTGTTTTTCTTGGTGAGTCTGGCTAATGGTTTATCAATTTTGTTTATCTTCTCAAAGAGCCAGCTTTTAGTTTTATTGCTTTGCTATTGCTTCCTTCATTTCTTTTTCATTTATTTCTGATCTGATCTTTATGATTTCTTTCCTTCTGCTAACTTTGGGGTTTTTTTGTTCTTCTTTCTCCAATTGCTTTAGGTGTAAGTTTAGGTTGTTTATTTGAGATGTTTCTTGTTTCTTAAGGTAGGATTTTATTGCTATAAACTTCCCTCTTAGAACTGCTTTTGCCGCATCCCATAGGTTTTGGGTTGTCGTGTTTTCATTGTCATTTGTTTCTAGGTATTTTTTGATTTCCTCTTTGATTTCTTCAGTGACCTCTTGGTTTTTAAGTAGTGTGTTGTTTAGCCTCCATGTGCTTGTATTTTTTTACAGATTTTTTCCTGTAATTGATATCTAGTCTCATAGTGTTGTGGTCGGAAAAGATACTTGATATGATTTCAATTTTCTTAAATTTACCAAGGCTTGATTTGTGACCCAAGATATGATCTATCCTGGAGAATGTTCCATGAGCACTTGAGAAGAATGAATACACAAACATTTGAATGAATTTTACGAACATAACGTTGAGTGAAGAAGGTGGATACAAAATAATGCACACTGTATGATTTTACTTACACATAAAACTCCAAAAACTGGCAAAGCTAATTTATGTTTGAATCTTGCTAATCTATGACTTAGAGGTCAGGATAATGGTTACTTTGGCTGTGAATAGGTAATGACTAGATGGCAGCTTATGGGATGCTGGTAATGTTTTATTTTTTTTTTTTGAGTCTGGAAGCTGAAATCTGAGAGCTACTTATTATTGTATTTATGATATATTCACTTTTGCACATGTAAGTCATACCTCGTAAAAAATAATAAAAATCACATGGAGAAGAAACTCTTGGTGAAAATACTTATTACTTATGTTCATTATTAACCTATACCTAAAATGCATAGGTTTTGGTTTTGTTTTTTGTTTGCTTTTGTTTGCTTTTTGTGGTTGTTTTGTTTTGCTTTGTTTTGTTAGAGTAACACTGAAAGCGCCTTGTAGTTTCATCACCATATTCCATTGTGGTAAGGAGGAATCAAGTATTAGTTTCCTGGGTGTTATGGATTGAATTCTGTCCTCCTAAAATTCATATGTTAAAGTCCTGAACTGCAGTATCTCAGAATGTGACCTAATTTGGAAATAAGATTATTGTAGAGGTAACTAATTAAGTTAAGATGAAACCATACTAGAGTAGGGTGGGCCCCTAATCCATTATGACTGGTGTCTTTAAAAAAGAGGAAATTTGGACACATAGATATGCATAGAGGGCAGGGGAGGTAAAGA
Organism: Eubalaena glacialis; assembly: GCF_028564815.1. Classification (NCBI taxonomy): domain Eukaryota; kingdom Metazoa; phylum Chordata; class Mammalia; order Artiodactyla; family Balaenidae; genus Eubalaena; species Eubalaena glacialis. The sequence continues at coordinate 92,115,421 of NC_083726.1, forward strand.
CACAGGGAGAAGATGGCCATCTACAAGCTAAGAATAGGCCTAGAACAGATGTTTCTCTCACAGTCCTGGGAAGGAACCAACCCTGCCAACACCTTGATTTTTCTAGTCTCCAGATTTCTGAGATGCAGGAAGGGAGGGTGATGCTAAAAGCTCTTCTGCATTAGGGAAACCCACCCCCCCAACACACCTGCCTCAACTAGCATCTCATACACTTGGCAAGGCTGCTGTAGGGAACGGGGAGCAGTGGAAGGGGCTAGGCAGGGGAATGACATGATCCTTTTTCTGTTTTGGAACAATGGAATGTTCTGAATCATGTGACACACTGAAGATGGATGAGGAAAACCTAAGCATCTCAAACAGTTCTATGATCCTCGGGAAGAATCCTCAGAAGGGACCTTTCCTGGGTCTGGAGGTCTTCAAGGAAGTAAATAGCCACTTGATTATTCCTAAAGCAGTGGTTTCCCATGTTGTTTTGGTCACGACCTCTTTGAAACTCTGTTGAAAGCTATAAATCCTCCCATCAGACAGATACCCATACTCATCCAGATTTAAGAGTACAGGTGAGGATTTTTAAAACAGAGTATTGGTTTTTGATCTCAGTTGTAGAAATAAAGATGGATGGCTGAAGATAACGGGGTTTCCACTTGTCATCACACAGGAAGCCAGCAACTAACTACTAGCCCTATGCCAAGACTCAAAGGTACCGTTCTGGAAACTCTGTAACTTTCCCACGTTGGTTGTTTTTGCTCTCCCCCTATTTCTTTATCCACAATGAATAGCAGTTACTTAATTCACAAAGAGATTGTACGTCTATCTTTAAGGGCAGAAAGGAAAGGGGGAAGCATGAAGATTGAACCCAGTCCACAGCCAGGTTTGGGGAAAGAGTGAGTAACGGAGAGGAGGGCGGCACAGGCTAATTAATCCTCAGGATTTATGGTGAATAAAGGAGAACATTGTTTCCTTGGGGAGAATTTTCATTATCTTCCCTGTGGACTTTAATTCATTTTAATTCCATTTCCCATCACGCTCTTCTTGGTATTAACTGCTCGGGGCTATGGGAAGCTAAATCACTGACTGAGGCTGGTTAGGAGGGGGAAGAATGGGAAATAAAAATATATGAGTATTTTATATTTTCACACTGAGGATCTTCGCTGAAAGATTTCACAAACTCCAAAGTTTTTCACAAACTCCAAAGTGCCCAATGAATAGGGGGCACTAAAGCTTAAGGGGAGGTACTATAACTTGTTCACCACTATATTTGCAGAGCTAAACACCTGGCCTGACACATGGTAGTAAATTGAATGAATGAATGAATGAATGAATGAATGGAAAAAAATGCTCATGGGATTTGCAGTCATACCATTTGGATATTATTCTACACTCAAATAGATAAGTGACAAGTCCCTTTATGTCTTTGGGACTGACTTTTTCTTTTCTATAAAATAAGGGAATTAGATCAAATATAGATAAGGTACTTGAACATTCTACAATTTAGAATATGAATAGAGTTAGTTAAGGCAAAGCTATTTGCAGTCACCACTATGTGGAGTAGATAAGATGGTGCAATATGTATGTATGTATATAGTATGTCTAAGAGTTTAGGGAAGGCTAATTTGAGAAGGTTTCACTCTGCCCTAAAAGGAACTGAGACCTAAATTTACCTAAAGTGCAATCCTGTGATCAGCAGCGCACTCAGCAGCACTTGCATAACCATTGCTTCAGGCAGGACTGGACCAAAATAGTAAGAAGAAAAGAAGGAAGAAGCAAGGTCACAATTCTACTAAGGAGAGAGGTTTGGCAACTACAGGTTACCAAGAAAGAAGGAAACTGCTTATCTGGATGAGAACTATTAACTCTTTCAAACTCTCCTGCAGCTTGGAGAATAGTTTTGTAAGTGGATCTTAATGCTCTCAAAGCTTCTTGGTATGAGAACAAGTGTCCATCCTTTAGATCATACACTTATCTTCAGAACAAATAGGTCCTAAAGGTCTCATGTAAACAAACACAATGGAAACGAGTCAATTCAGAATGAGACAACAGTTACAGCATAATAGAAATAAAAATACACAGACTGGCATAAAATTGATTTCATTAATATTTATCAGGGTATCTTATTTACACTTAGGTTTCATGTGGAATTAAGTGGACAGTTTCTCTTAAGGTTTAGACAAATACTTCTATTTTTATTAAATGAATATTATCTACCTTTAAGATGCTTTTATTACTGGATAAAACTACGCTGCTACTATCCACACACCTTTTGGTATTAAATGTCCTTTCTTGAAAATAATAATAAAAAATCTTTAATACATGCACACATAGTGAATTGTTACACAGAGCTTCTTTTGTTCAGGTTATCAAATTCTTCTGGGCAGATTCTTCCAGTTTCTTGACAATATTGTGCATTGGTGGATCTAACTCTGCTTGAAGCGCTTAAGTGGTTTCAAATATGTTGGGACCAGACACATAATTTAACCATCTTCCTAATTTCCAACTATCCTGCCCTCAAGAATACTGGAGTTTGTGCTGACTTTTGTGGAATGTGTCCTCTCACTGACCTATGATAAATAATGCACCATTTTTCTTAAATGATCTAAAATGTGGAGCATTTTCACAATGACTTTTTCTCATCTCTTGGCTCAGGAAATATTATTCTTGCCTCCTATGGTCATCCTGTTATTCACCAGAGAATGTTACTGACCCAGCACCTCCCAGCTGAGGTGGATGGATGACTAAGTGGATAGAAGAGGCCGGATTTTTGCCTTTTTTTACACAGATTCACAAGGAAGAGCTTTCCCTTCTCCTCTTCCCCTCAAGTGTGTGTTTCAACATTTTGGAGCCATCTCTGGAGGAGCCTAGGAAGTGAAAATGCATTAAAAACACGGTAATAGCATGTCCAAAAGCCAAAGGGGACGCATTGTCAACTGCAGCTGGAAAGGGCTTTTGCTGGACTGCAGAGGTTAAGGTTACAAAATTATTTAGGACTTTAAAAATAAACCACGACTAAAGCAATAGACACATGCTATTTTTAGTGTCTGCCAATTAAAGTAAGATGAATTTTTTTCACTGTCTACTTAATCATGTTGTTCTCTACAAAAAGAAATATATAATATATTTTGCTTTGATATAGTGTTGACTGAAGTGGAAAAACGGCTATTGAATAAAGATCTCACCTGAAACCAATCCTTTTTTTTTAAATTTTATTAAAGGCAGGTCTCTGAATTAGTCATGGAAAGCCCCCTGATGAATGTGGCTGGCAATCTGTTTGATTCCCGCAGAATACTGTGCCCTGGAAACATTTTGTGATCACAGCGATAGACCTAAGCACAAGCCTCCATCTCCCATCTTCTGGTTCTAAGTCCCATGGAAGCACCTGCACCAGCTGTCCCCACATTTGTACCTGTGCTGTGATGGTTATGTATGAAGTACCTGGGGAGTCTTGTACCAAAAATACAGACTCAATGAGGGTGTGGTGAAAAGGGAACCCTCTTGCACTGTTGGTGGGAATGTAAATTGATACAGCCACTATGGAGAACAGTATGGAGGTTCCTTAAAAAACTAAAAATAGAACTACCATACGACCCAGCAATCCCACTACTGGGCATATACCCTGAGAAACCCATGATTCAAAAAGAGACATGTACCACAATGTTCATTGCAGCAATATTTACAATAGCCAGGACATGGAAGCAACCTAAGTGTCCACTGACAGATGAATGGATAAAGAAGATGTGGCACATATATACAATGGAATATTACTAAGCCATAAAAAGAAACGAAACTGAGTTATTTGTAGTGAGCTGGATGGACCTAGAGTCTGTCATACAGAGTAAAGTAAGTCAGAAAGAGAAAAACAAATACTGTATGTTAATGTATATATATGGAATCTAAAAAAAATGGTACTGATGAACCTAGGAGCAGGGCAGGAATAAAGATGCAGACATAGAGAATGGACTTGAGGACACGGGAAGGGGAGTGGGAAGCTGGGGCGAAGTGAGAGAAGCATCGACATATATACACTACCGAATGTAAAATAGATTGCTAGTGGGAAGCAGCAGCATAGCACAGGGGGATCAGCTCGGTGCTTTGCGATGACCTAGAGGGGTGGGATAGGGAGGGTGGGAGGGAGGCTCAAGAAGGAGGGGATATGGGGATATATGTATGCATATGGCTGATTCACTTTGTTGTACAACAGAAACTAACACAGCATTTTGAAGCAATGATACCCCAATAAAGATGTATAAAAAATAATTAGTAAATAAATAAATAAAATAGGCATGGGGTGGGGATGATGAAAAATGTATTTGTCACCCCAAACTTAAGACTGTCACCCTTAAACCATCACTCTTCACAATAAGGATGCATTAATAAAAAATAGATTTGCTTTATTGAAATAAAAATCAGAGATGACTACTCACAGAAGATCCATGCTTAGAGGTAGCAGACTTCAACAGTTAAGTAATATTGGGGTTAATTACCCCCTCTACCTCTTAGATGCTGGGTATGTTTATCTGAGGCCCCATCCTTTACATATGAATTCAAATGTTTGAATAACTTTCAAAAGCTATCACCTGCAAGACTGTCTTCTGCACCTCACATTGGCAGCTAACACTAGCTACACTAGTCATCCACAATAGATGGCACTGTCATGACTCCGACGGTAATAACATTTGAGGAGCTTCTAGACTGTCAATTTACCTATTTGTATTTCTACCTTGACATGGACTGAATGTTTGAGTCCTCCCAAAATGTGTGTGTTGAAATCTAGTCTCCAATGTGATGGTGTATGGAGGTGGGGCCTCTGGGAGGTGATTAGGTCATGAGGGCAGATCCCTTGTGAATGGGATTAGTGCCCTTATAGAAGAGACTCCTGAGAACTCCCTTGCTCCTTCCACCATGTGAAGTTACAATGGAAAGAAGGACATCTATGAACCAGGAAGTGGTTCTCACCAGACAGCACATCTGCTGGTGCCTTCATCTTGGACCCGCAGCCTCTAGAACTGTAAGAAATAAATTTTTGTTTTTTATAAGCCACCCAGTCTATGGTACTTTGTTATAGCAGCCTGAACTAAGACTACCCCTAATATATAAAACAAATCTATTAAAATTATCTATGGCCAGTGAGTTTAGTAGCCTAGAGCAGGGGTCGGCAAACATTTTATGTTAACGGGCCAGATGGTAAATATATTAGGCTTTGCAAATCACAGCTACTCATTACATGGAGCACCAAAGCAGCCATAGACAATAGGACAAACAGGTGCACGGCACTGGATGATTTCCAATAAAACTTCACTCATGGATACTGAAATTTGAATTTCATATAATTTTCATTTGCCAGAGAACATTATTCTTCTTTTGAATTTTTTCAACCACTTAAAAATATAAGCACTATTCTTAGTCCAAGAGATATACAAAAATAGGCAGGATTCAGATTTTGCCCTCAGGCCATAGCTTGCTAACCCCTAAGCTAGAGCACCAGGTGGATGAAGCCGTGGCCAGAGTCCATAGCTGTCTGAACTTGTCTCTTCTGCTCTGCTCTGCTCTGCTGGTTATTCTTTGGTCATAAATCGCACTTCTGCCTCCATCCCACCACCACGCAAATGCACTGGGGACCAGTAAAGAAGATGTATGAGATTCAGTGCAAAATCATTGCTCCTACAGACGTCCTACGTATTCACACTGTGTTGCCCTGCCGGGGATATACTACGAACATCAAATAAGGCTCAGACCTCCCATGGGACATGAAAGGTCCTGTGAAATCTTCCCCATTGTCTATGCTTCAGCTTTCTCACGTGTACATCTAGACTTGACAGAATGTACCTCCGAGAGGTCCTGCATAGCCTTGCCAGGGAAGTAGAAGTTAAAATTTTTTAAAAATTGTTTTTAGACTGCAGATCTTGCTTGTGAATATCTCTTCATCTATTATCCATATGGTAGAATTGTTTTCATCATCAACTCAGAACTTATTAACAGAGTCAGTTCAATTCCGGTCTTCTGCTTCCTTCCAACTAAGCAGTAGTATGAAAGACATGAGAGAAGCTGATGGTTAATACACAGCTGTGGATGTTAAAAGGTTTAATCTATTAATATAGGGCAGCATTTCCCAAAGCGTGTTACGCTGAATGCTGACTCTGTTAGATGTTCTGCCAAAAAAGCACTTCAAGGTCAAGTAAGTTTAGGAAATGCAGCATAAAATATCTCTTCTTCCTTGATGATTCTTAAAGTGTATTATTAGTATGTTAAAGGCTTTGAGGATTCCCACAATAAGACTGCTTAACTAGGTTAAATTAAGTGTTTCTCAAGCTTATGTGATGAGGGAAGCTTTTTTTCCTTCACTTGACTGTTATTAATATCCCGAGAAACTAATGGTCCACAGACTACATTTTGGGACACTGATACAGACAAGGTGGAAGAATGGAAAGCTTCTAAGCAGGGGAGTAACTTATGTTGTAGAGCAATCACTTTGGTGGGGATCAGACTTTTCTCTCCGGGTTTTCGTCATTTTAGGAGATTACCCCATATGCCATCAGTGTGCTCAAGTCAGAAAAACAGAAGTCATATTTGTTGTGGTGGTAACCTCTCAAAAATTATAAAGTTCGTGAACAGTTCACTAATAATCTCAACAGTAGAAATGATAATATGAAAAGCATATTATCTTCTGCTCTCTCACCTCTATCCCAACAGCCTGGCACACTTTCCAGAGATACCAGGCTGCGTTATCAGTTTCCATGTCACTTTTCAGCTCTTCTGTGGCAACTCTAAATCTTATGCAGCAGGAGGCTATGGTTTTGGATTATAAACATACAGCAGTATCTACTGGAGGAATTTATTATCACACTTCTTTGCTTAGCCACTTCTCATCGCCGATCTATCACCAAGGTCTATCAATTCTACTTCTGAAATGCACTTCAAGTCTGCCCACTTCTCTCCATCTTGCCTGTCCGCACCATCACCAGCTCTGTCCTATTTCCAATCCCTGATCCTGCTAGCCCATTCTCCTAATTGCAGCCACAAAGGTCTTAAAATTTAAATTAGTCTCTGGCTTCAAAGTCTTCAAAAGCTTCTCATTAAAATAAAATTCAGAATCTTTATCAAGATCTGTGAGGATCTACATGACCAGGCTCCTGCCTAGCCACCCCCCAACACACACACACACACACACACACATACACACACACACACACACGTCCGGCCTCTCAGCAACTCCCTCACCCAAAACACATGCCTTCTTTCTGTTCCTTGAACACTTCCAGGTTTTTCCTCTCCTTATAGTCTTCCTACTTGCTATTTCCTCTGCCCAGATTGCTTTTCCCTCCATTCTTTTTTTTTTTTTTTTTTTTTTGCCACGTTAATCCCTATGTTTCCTTCAAATATCAATTTAAATCTTTCTTTGTCAGAGACCTTCACAAACCACCAAATCTGAGTCAACCCCTGGTTTTTTCATTGTACCTGTTCTTCTCCATGCTACTTCCAAAATTTTCTTATTATATGTTTATTTTTTAAATGCCTGTAAGATCCAAAAGGATAGGGGACACATCTGCTTTATTCCACACTAAATGCAGAAAAATTGGCATTGTGTCTGGTCACAGAATGGGCTTAATAATTATGTATTACATGACTGAAGCTAACCAGTGGAAAGTTCTCTTCGTTTTATCTCCTGCCTTTTCCTTACATGAAATTTTAGTTCCATCCAGATTTTCATCTTTTGCACAATTATCACCCAGAAGGTTCATTCATTCATCTCTATTAGGAGTGGAATTTTAAGGGCCATCTCATGTAACTCTCCTCTTAAGCTTCTCTACCATTTCAGTTTATTTTATTCTCTTCTTGGGAACTCATTGCACTTATTTTCTGTACCATTCATTTGGTGCCTAATCTTATATTGCCTCTTAACAATGTATCTGTTATGTTAATTAACACCTTATATTTACATATTTCGTCTTGCCAATGATGTCATAAATCTATCGAGTACAGGACTTGGTACTTCATACCCTAAAGTTCACAGCACGCCTCTGCACAGAGTAGCTGCATGAAAGGAGTCTCCATCCACCTTCTCTGGTGCCCCTATTTTAAGACTTTGATACGGAAGTTTGACCCATTTCCTTTTACTCTATTTTCTTCCTCAACCCTTCCAAGTGTGTTGCCATCATACTGGGAATGAAAGCTGTGGAAAGGATAAGTTCTGAGGTCAGAGAGAAGCAATAAAGGGAGGAGTGTGGGTAAAGAGGACTGGCCCAAGTTTTCTAAGTTCCTCCCCCAATGGTACAGAAGGTGAAGACAACTTGGTAGGGGACTAGGTGTACTTTATATTGCCAGGTATCTCCCAGAATATTTAAAAGAGTGCCTTGCTCAAGGTTTTGAAAGTATGAATATTTAAAAGTTAAATGAGGCAAAAAGGATACCTTCTCAAAAATTTCAATCAATGACTCAGTTTTTCATTGTTCAATTTTGGATGAATTCCACCAAAACATCAATTTAATTCAGGAAGTATCTTTGGGATCCAGGAAGGTATTCTGTACTTTTAGTTGCCAGTTCCAATCTTGACCAAATAAAGACTTTTAAGGAATATTTAAAATACCACAAACCGTAGCTACTTTTTGTTTTATTTTTTCTCCCACCAAAATATGAGGGTTATAAAGGTTCTGCAACCCTTTTAATGTACTTAACCAGCCTTCCTCAAGCTACTTCTGAAACATGGATTAGAAAAGTTAAGCCGGTAACAATACTGTCTTTGTTAGTATAGTACTGTTCAAGGTAAGTTGACAGTTTTACAATTATTAGCTCTTTTTACCTACCTGTCTTCACAATGACTTTTTAAGATGAATAGAGTAGTAGATAGTGTCTGTTATCTTTATTTTGTCAATGAGGAAATTGGGCGTAGAAGGACTTAATGACAGAAGCATGCAGCAGCTAACTTTCTGTTTGTGTCAGAGAATTCACCTGCAGCGTAGGATGGCTGAGACAGGGTTGTTATTCAGGAAGTGCCAGAACAGGCTTGTGAACCTGGCCTCAGGACTGGCTACAGAATTTGCAGGGTCTAGTGTAAAATGAAAATTTGGAGCTCCTTGTTTGAAAATTACTAAGACAGCTGACAGCGACAACAGAACATTAAACCAAGTGCAGGGCCCTTCTCTAAGTATTGGGCCCTGTGAGCTGGCCCTGCCTGAGGCCTCTGAGCCTCTAACATCTGGGTGATTAAGTATCAAGGAGGCTGTGAGCACCTGAAATTGTAGGCAGAATTCTGTTAATATGTATATGCTTATTTTTCATATTCCATAGCTTTTATCAGATCCTTAAGTGGTCTGTTAACAAAATAAAGCATTAAGAATGCTTCTTCAAGAGTAATGTTCTCAAAGAAACCAAACACAGAGTCACAAGAGACTGGCAGGGACAGCATGTGCATGTTCCTTCAGAGACTATTTGTACATGGCGTGAGTTTTCATGGGTGCACATGTATTAATGCAAAGACAAAGAAATCTTAAGGCTGCCCAGATGTTGCCAGAAAGAAATAACATCTGAATGTACCTTCAGAAGATAGGAAAGGGAATGGTGAGACATTCAAGATGATGATGTGCTTCACAAACCCCAAAGTGATACCCAAGTATGAGCTATTTTATTTATTTTTACTCCCTTAAAGGAAGCTTCTCCCTCTTCTTCTGTATTTAGATGTCACGCTCCCTCTTTTAAGTTACAGAGAAATGTAAGATTTACCAACTCGTGGTGATTTATATCAATTTTATAGATAATTATAACCCAACGTTAGAAATAGGAGTAAAGTAGGAATTTGTTAACAAAGCAGGTTCAGAAGATGCCCTCAGAAACAGGGAAAGAGTGCTCTGAAGACCTGCATCCCGAGAAATACTACAGAAGAAATGCTGCAACTCTTGAGTCTGGCGGGTAAAACCCCATGGCCATCTCCTAGAAGTCTCACACGCAAATATCCCTAATAGCGGATTTTGCTGAAAGCCCTGCTCCTTCAGTCTGAGTGGCTGCCTTAAAATTTTATTTAGTCTCTTTGCCCTTTTAGACTAAATATGCTCCTCAGCCAAATCTCCAACTCATATGAATGGGGATACAGAGAGATGGGTAATTGAAGCAGCAGGGAAATTCTCAAATTTCCATTTGCACAGTGTCAAACTTCTCTTGATGCAGCCTCTAGCAAGTAGAAAAGCACGATTCACTTGAGTTTCCTGGTCAGTCTGCTGTCCCCACTCTTGTACCTCTTCATGGCACAATGGGACAATCTACATGATTCAACCAGCCGCCGAAGCTCTGGCAGATCCAGAGAGAACCTTGGTTGCTCACACCTGGTAACTCATCCTTCGAAGAATAAGTGTTCATAATTCTACTCATCCCACCAGGTGAAAAGTAGGAGGTTTCTAGGATGAAGTCAGTCATTAATTCTTTTAATTGAATGGAACTGCCCCGTGGGTAATCGCCAGGGGTGCCAGCAGCCTTCCCTCAAGCCATCTACACCAGTTGGAATCTGGTACCTGCTCCCGTGCTACCTCCAAGACGCCCAGGGCCCTCAGGAAGCGGTGGAAAACTTCGGACGGGGACAGACCCCGCCCCGGCCGCCCCGGGGCCGCTCCGGCCCTTTTCAGCCTGGAGCTCGGTACCCGGAGAGGCCCGGGTGGGAGGGTCCGGGCGTGCACAGCCCAGGGTGGGACTAGGGGTCGGAAAGCGCGCCCCGACAGTCCAGGGCGCAGGGAGGGCGGCCGCCGCGCCCCACGTGGCCCTGCTCTCTCCTGGAACAGCCCCGGGGGCCGAGGAGGCCTCCGCCAGACCCGGCCGGCGCCTCTGTCTCCCCGGGCCCGCGGCCGCGGCGTGGCTCCCAAGTTAGCCCAGTCTGCCTCTTCCCGACACGCGCGCCCTTCCCGCCCCCGCGTGCCCCACCTTGGCGGGCGATGCCGGCGCCCAGCGCGCCTAACCCGCGGCCAGATGGCTGGGGGCGGCCGGGGACAGCTCCGGGGCAGAGCCGCGGAAACCGCGCGTCTCCCCGCCGGGGCCCGAGCCCACCCTGCCGCGGGGCTCCGCGGCTGCCTCGCCCTCTCTGCAGACCCCGCCGAGCCCTGCCTCCCGGCCACCCCGGCCGGCTCCTCGCCGGCGGAGGCGTGGGCGTTCGCGCGGCCCGGCTGCGACCCTGAGTACCTGCTCCTCCGGCGCGGGGCGGGCTCAACTAGTGGTCCTCTAAATCCCGGTCCTTCCCCGGGGCTCCGGGAAGTGCTCCGGCCACGAGGAAGCTGCTCTCGTCTTTCGGCTCCCAAACGTGACACTCTATATATCCGGCTCGGAGACTGGGTGTGGGGCGGGAGGAAGCCACCCTCCCTCCGACCTTCCCCTCGGCCGCCGCGGCCTCGGCGTCGGGCGCGGAGCTGGCGGCGGCCTCCGCCCGGGGCGGGAGGAGGGCGAGGGGCTGGCGAGGGCCCTACAGGCCGCGAGGGGACCGCATCGTGGGCAGGGTGGCCGTCCGCGCAGGGCCGCCCCGCAGCTTCCATTCATTCAGCTCCGAGCAGATCCACTCGCTATTACTCCCGGCTTGGATTTTTTTCCCCATTTAAAAAAAAATTGGTGGATGAGGGGGAAGGGAACAGGAAAGGCGCCCCTCTCTGGTCTGGAAAAGGAGAGCTCCTACACCTTGAGAGAGAGAGAGAGAGAGGGAGGGAGGGGAGGGGGGAGAAAGAGAGACAGAGACACAGAGAGATGGGGGGCAGCGGGAGACAGAGGGTCAGAGGTTCTACCGTGAACTCTTGGAGGACACACCTTTCCCCACCCACCCTAGCAGAAAAGGCAGCCAAAAATCCGAGTTTACTCAGCTCGTCCGTACTGCACGCGCAGTGGGAGGGATGCTCTGCTATCTGCTCCACACTGCGGAGGCTCCTGGCAATGACCGACCAGGGCAGTGTCCTTTTAAAAATCCAGGAGGGGCCGGAGGCGCGGTTTACTCATGTCCAGGGTGTGGAGGGCAGAAATCAGGCTCTGTCTGCGTCTGGTGGGAGTGGGTAGGTGGATAGGACACTAGAAAGGATCAGAGATGCGGCTGCAAGAACGCAGCCGGCCAGCTTTGCTCATCAGAGCTTCTCATCAGATTAAAAAACAAAAAAACAAACAAAAAACACAAACAAAAGCAACAACAACAACAACAAAAACGTTTTGTTTATAAGCCTGGTAGCTTAGCTTTGGGGGGATTTGCTTAGGTCACTGTTACATTTTAAACGGGCAAACTGGACCGTCGTCAGGGAAGACTTGTAGAGGGACAGACAGGCACGTGAGTGGAGCTGTCACAGTCCTCAGCCAGGACGTGCTGAAAAACGGCCAACGCCCAACCTAATTTCTTGGACAAGGTGGAAGGTAAATTCCCAAATAAACATGCTATGTTAAGAAAAGCCAAAAAAGGAACATTGCCCTATAAGTTGTCTTCATTCTCCTCATTACAACAATCGACATACAAAGAAATAAAATTTAATTCATGCAAGTTGGAGTTAATACAAGCCATTTTTTGCATTAAAAAAAAATTCACACCCATCTTGAATTCTCTTCTATTGGACTCTCTTCAATTGAATGTATTAAGCAAAGTGTAGCCTAAAGTCACGGTGGCTAATTTTCCACGGTGATTACCTGAAAGCAAGAGAGACAGAAAAAGTTAGGACCACATAAATATACTCTTCATTATCCCTCCTTCCACTCGAGAATAAGTCTGAAAGTATTCCCAAAACAACGTGTATGTCAGCACTTGAAATGACACTGTCAAATGGTGGTGAGATTGAAATCACTGCTATGTGATGAGTGTTGAAATCACTCATCACATAGTGGAAAAGGTAAATTGTTACAACTCTTTGAAAAACAATTGGCAACAAGTTTCCAAGGCTTAAAATGTTGAGTCACTCAAAATTTGTTTTATTGTTCTGAATCTTTTGATATAGGATTCTCATTTCTTAGAATATATCCAAAGAAAGTAATTCACAAAAGAGAAATGTCATATGGACAAAGTTCATGTTTATTACAACACTATTTATAAAGTAGAAAATAGAAAACATACTTTCAGTGGAGTGTTGATAAATAAAATGCAACATTATTATAGGTTATAAAACCATAATTTTATTTTCACCATTTAAAATAATATTTATGTATGGATAATGTATTCATTTGCTGGGACTGCCTTATCAAAGTACATAGACTGGGTGGCTTAAACAGAAATTTATTATCTCACAGTTCTGGAGGCCAGAAGTCCAAGATCAAAGTGTTGGCAGGATTCTTCCTCTGAAGGCTGTGAGGGAGAATCAGTTTCATGCCTCCTACCTAGCTTCTAGTGGTTTGCTGGCAATTTTTTTTTTTTTTTTTTTTGGCTTTTCTTAGCTTCGAGAAGTATAACCCTGATCATTAGTCATATCAGATTAGGGCTCACCCTAGTGGCCTCATCTGAATTTATGACATTTGCAACAGTCCTATTTCCATATAAGGTCACATTCTGAGGTACTGAGGGTTAGGACTTCAACATATGAATTTGGGGAGCGGGGATGTGGAGAAAGGCACAAATCAACCCATAAACATATAATAGCAAAAAAGAGGCAGTGTAGTTGTTACTGAGTCCAAGCTCATACTGCTTACCCCGAGACAGGCCAATAAATCGAGAGAGGAGTTGGTGGGGAAAGGAACAGTGACTTTATTTGGAAAGCTGGCAGACCAAGAAGATGGTGGACTTGTGTCCCAAAGAACCATCTTGCCTGAGTTAGAATGCAGACCTCTTTTATACTAAAAGGGGAGGGAGTAAAGTCAGTCATTTCCTGGTTCCAGTCAGCCTCCAGAGGAGATGTGTTAATTTCATTCTTCCTGGAGTCATTCGAAGGTGGGCCTGGTCAGGATGTTTTCTGTGAGCCAAAGTTATTTTAGCTTAATGCTCATTACCTGGAGGCAGGGTTCCCAGAGATGGACCATTATGTACAATTTATGCTTATAGACAACATCCCTTTAGTGATTAACTTGTAATAGAATACAAAGTTTCTTCCCTATTACATAGTGGGTTGAATGGTGGCTCCCAAAAGATACGTCCTGGTGCAAATCCTTGGAACCTATGAATGTTACCTGATTTGGATGAAAGAGTCTCTTTATATGCAATGAAGTTAAAGGTCTTCAGAGGAGATCTTCCTGGATTATCCAAGTGGGCCCTAAATCTAATGGCAATTGCCTTTGTAAGAGAAAGGCAGAGGGAGATTTGAGACATGTACATATTGGTTAAAGTGATTTGAAGACAAGGCAGAAATTGGAGCAAAGTGGCAAAAAAGAAAAAGAAAAACAAACAAACAAAAAAACCCAGGAAAGCCAAGGAGTGCAGACGGCCCGCCAGAAGCCGATAGAGAAGGAAGGATTCTCGCCTAGAGCCTCCAAAGGTTAAGGAACATGGCCTTAACCTTGAGATCAGACTTCTAGCCTCCAGAGCTGTGAGTGCATAAAATCCTGTTGCTTAAGCCACCCAGTAATTTATTATCACAGCCTTAGGAAACCAAATCAGGCAGTTTGGGGTGGAATTCTATGTATTTACTTTTTGGTTTTTTCTTGAAAGAGTGATAAATGATTCAAAACCATTTCAAGTGAGTATTTTACTAGAAATCTTAAAATTCTCATCCACTTTTGAAGGGATGGGCAGAAGACATGCTGACGATTTTATCGTTTTGCAAAATAAACTCTCCAATAGGCACAAATGCTGATAAAACTGCAAAGAGTTCTGATCCTGTGCAACGGGTCAGGTGGTTCTGCATCCTCACACATGGTGTACATGCGACTCTGGTCGAGACAAATTCAGCTCCATGCCAATTTGATTAGAGAATAGTCTCCAGGGTTGTATCTTAAAACCATGGTTGCTCATGGTCAATATTGAGAAATAGATTATTATAATTACTGACCTCTACTTTGAAAGTCTTCTCTCCCTCGCTATTGCTCAGTGACTTACCATTATATTCAACCCCATAAAACAAATGTTTCTCTGTCAATCTGCCTGGAAGTTTTTCATTTAATATGCAAAATACTTTTAAATATGCCATATCTAAAATAATATGTCAGATCATTCTAACGACACCTTAAATTTGGAGATTGTGAATACACTCAGTGTTCCCAAAGAGTGTTGTCATTGCCCAATGCTGCTGAAACAAACCCTGTTTCTGTTGACTGAGAGGAGAATCATAAAAATATAGTGTTCTAGAACTCAAAAGCTCGTCCTTTGGGCCCACTATCTTACTTGATAGTGGTGAAGACTAGACTTTATGTCTTATCTAAGGTCACTGAATTAGTTTTCTGTTGTTGCATAACCAATTATTATAACCTTAGTGTTTTAAAACAGTACCTATTTATTATTATCAAGTTCTGTAGGTCAGTCATCAGACATGGTGTAATGGGTCCTTTCCTCAGGGTTTCACAAGGCTAAAATCATAAAGTCAGCCCAGGCTCTGATCTCACCTGTGGCTTGGGGTCCTCTTCTGAGCTCTTTCTTGTTTGTTAGCAGGATTTAGTTCCTTGCAGCTATAGGACTCAGGGCTTCATACTCTTTTTTTTTTTTTTAATAAATTTTATTTATTTATTTATTTATTATTATTATTATTATTTTTTGGCAGTGTTGGGTCTTCGTTTCTGTGCGAGGGCTTTCTCTAGTTGCGGCGAGAGGGGGCCACTCTTCATCGCGGTGCACGGGCCTCTCACTGTCGCGGCCTCTCTTGTTGCGGAGCACAGGCTCCAGATGCACAGGCTCAGTAATTGTGGCTCACGGGCCCAGTTGCTCCGTGGCATGTGGGATCTTCCCAGACCAGGGCTCGAACCCGTGTCCCCTGCATTGGCAGGCAGATTCTCAACCACTGCACCACCAGGGAAGCCCCGGGCTTCATACTCTTATTGACTGTTGGCCAGAGTTTGCTTCCAGCTCCTACAGGCCATCCTCCGGTGGGTGCTAACCATGTGTACTCCCACAGCATGTTGGTTTGCTTTTTTAAAGTCAGCAGAAGAAAATACCTCTTTCTCTCTTCAAATCTCTAACCCTTTTTAAGGGCTGCAACCCAATTATATGAGGGCCACCTAGGATTAACTCAAAGTCAACTGATTTGGTACCTTCACTTTCTTCATATAACATAATCACAGGAGTGGAACCCATCATAGGCACAGTTCCGCCCCCTCAGGGGAAACGGATTATCCAGAGCATCTAAACTTGAGTGCGTGGTCTTGGGGCCATCTTAGAATTCTGCCCATCTTAGTAACTTAGATGGTAGGAACCGCAGCAGCAGAGCATTGTTTCCTACCCTACTGAACTTCTTTTGTAAAAGAAAAATTGCTTCTTATTATCTGGCCGTTTTATGAGACAGATAGATATGGATTTTTACAGAATTTTTTCTTGTCTTCTTTTTCCTTATGGAGATATACAGGTCTTTAAAAGTTATATGACTTCTTCATTGCCAATTGTGAAAGTGTAACAGGTGAAGACTAAACTCATATATTCTGATTCCAAATGTAGTGTATTCAAGTGCTTTCTCAAACCTGGGGTCATAACATCCAGAGTCTTTTGAGAATGATGCCACTGAGAATTCTTTTGAGAACTCTATTGTGAGAATGCAATAGGGTTACAGCTGAATGAACTAAAAGAATATCCTCTCTATTGAGTATTACGCAGACATTAAAAAGAATATCTTAAAGCTATGCCAGTTGAATTGCACTACTTTCCAAGAGGTTTAGTTTATGAAGAAACATGGTGTAAAACATGTGTAATATGATCTTGTTCATATTAATCAATGTGAAATACCTGAATATGTATGTGTTTACGTAAATATATAGGTCTACAAAAGCTTGGAGAAAAATATGGAAGGATACATACTAGGTTAGTAACATGTTAACTTGGTTGGTGAAGGAGAGGCACTAATGCAGGTGGGGGAAGTGAGAGGGAGGAGTACCAGGCAAAGATGGAAAAAGAAAAAGAAAGACTAAAATAAAAATTAAGTTATCATATGTTCACATCTATGTATTTATTTAAATTATATGAAAACATTTTTAATTTAAAAAATGCTAAGAGTCATCACGCCATCCCAACAAGTAAAAAGCTAAACAAAGTGAAAAATGAATAATTCTTTTTAGATTTGTCAGAGAAATGAATTCACAGGGCAAACTGCTGCCACCAAAACTGGAGAAACAGACAAGTGGATACAGAAAATCACAACTGACAGGAGCAGAAACCTTCAAGTTATCAGTGTCACAGTAAAAAAACCCTGAACTGTAATAGATGAATCGCTGGAGCCTCAGTGTGGACAACTTTGAGAGTTACAAACTCCAGGGGGACAGAGTAATGGGGCAGGAGTGGGGCACACTTTTCTGAGTTTTACTTCCAGGTCTTCTACAAGGTCCTCACAGTGAAAAATCCCCGGGTACTTCCATCAGGAGAAGGGGAAAAGGAGCCATTTGAAATAAGCCAGAACATTCTGTTCTTAACAAGGCTTGCCATCAAGAAAAACTATTTTACTAGATCCTAACCTGTTGGGGTTTTATCAGAGCCCAACATAACTGCAGAAAGGGAAACACCTGACTCCAGCCCCCTCTGCCATCTCATTCCATCTAAGGGGGGAAAACCAAGAAGAACATTTGAAGTTCACAGCCCAGGGGCATAGGCTCACCAAAAGACTGAGACATAATCGTAGGACTATACAATGCTTCCCTTCTTCACACCTAACCATTGCATTACTAAATGCCTATTTATTGTAGTTACTTTTACCAAGCACTCATGTCAGCTTTCAACAACAACAACAACAACAAAATTACAATGTATACTAAAGGCAAAAAACACATTTTGAAGACACTGAGCAAGTATCAAAATCGGAGTCAGACATGGCAGGAAGGTTGAAATTATCAGACCAAGAATTTCTTAAAAACTATAATAAAGATGCTACGGATTTTAGTGGAAAAAGTGGACAACATGCAAGAACAGATGGATAATATAAGCAGAGAGATGTAAATTCTAAGAATGAATAAAAAGTAAATGCTAGAGATCAAAAACATTGTAGCAGAAATGAAGAATGCCTTTTGGGCTCATTCATAGACTGGGCATCACTGAGGAAAGAATCTCTGAGCTTGAGAATACCAGAAGAAAAAGAAAGAGAGAAAGAAACAGAGCAATATTTGAAGTAATAATCATTGAGAATTTACCCAAATTCATTTCAGACACCAAACCACAGATCCAGAAATCTCAGAAAAACAAGCAGGATAAATTAAAAACACAAAAATAAAACCCCAAAACTACAAAACCCAACTCCAAAACCCACACCAATCTACAAATGTACACCTAGGCATTTCATATTCAAACTTCAGAAAATCAAAGATAAAGAAAAAAATCAAGAAAGAAGTCAGAGTAAAAAAACACCTTACCTATAGAGGAACAAAAATCAGAATTACACTGAACTTCTCCTCAGAAAATGTGCAAACGAGAAAAGCGTGAAGTGAAATATTTAGTGTTGAGAGAAAAAAAAGATCAACAACCTAGAATTCTGTACCATGTAAAATTACCCTTCAAAAGTGAAAGAGAAATAAAGACTTTCTCAGACAAATTAAATTTGAGAGAATTTGTTGCCATTAGAACTGCCTTGCAAAAATGTTGAAAGAAGTTCTTTAGAGAGAAAGAAAATAACACAGGTCAGAAATTTGGATCTTTGTAGAGAAAGGAAGAGTACCAGTGAATGAATAATTGAAAGTAAAATAAAATCGTTTATTTTTCATATTCTTAATTGATCTAAAAGATTATTCAAAATAATAGTAACAATATACTTGATTATATGTGCTTGAATATAACTATGTATATCTATGTATACATGTAGATGAATGACAGAAATGATACAAGATTTGGAAGGGAGGGAAATTTTGTTATTATATTTTGGGAATATTTTGTTATTAAAAGGGAATTTTGTTATTTTGTTTATTTTGTTATTATAAGGTACTTACATTACCTGTGAAGTGGTATAGTGTTATTTGAAAGTGAACTTGGATCAGTTGTAAATGTATATTCCAAACTCTAGGGCAATCCTTAAAAAAGTAAAAAAAGAAAGTATGATTTCTATGATAAGAAATGAGGGAAAATGGAATCATATAAAATGCTTAATTAAAACCACGAAAGACAGAAGGGGACCTTCAAGATGGTAGAGGAATAAGACGTGGAGATCAACTTCCTCCCCACAAATAAATACATCAGAAATACATCTACACGTGGAACAACTCCTATAGAACACCTACTGAACTCTGGCAGAAGACCTCAGACTTCCCAAAAGGTAAGAAACTCCCCACGTACTTGGGTAGGGCAAAAGAAAAAAGAAAGAACAGAGCCAAAAGAATAGGGACAGGACCTGCACCTCTGGGAGGGAGCTGTGAAGGAGGAAAAGTTTCCACACACTAGGAAACCCTTTCACTGGTGGAGACGGAGCAGTAGTGGGGGGAAGCTTCGGAGCCACGGAGGAGAGCGCAGCAACAGGGGTGCAGAGGGCAAAGCAGAGAGACTCCCGCACAGAGGATTGGTGCCGACCAGCACTCATCAGCCCGAGAGGCTTCTCTGCTCACCTGCTGCGGCGGGTGGGGGCTGGGAGCTGAGGCTCTGGCTTCAGAGGTCAGATCCCAGGGAGAGGACTGGGGTTGGCTGGGTGAACACAGCCTGAAGGGGGCTAGTGTGCCACAGCTAACTGGGAGGGAGTCGGGGAAAAAGACTGGATCTGCCTAAGAGGTGAGACCACTGTTTCAGGGTGTGCGAGGAGAGGGGATTCAGAGCACCACCTAAATGAGCTCCAGAGACAGGCGTGAGCCACAGCTATCAGCGAGGACACCAGAGAGGGGCATGAAATGCTAAAGCTGTTGCTGCAGCCACCAAGAAGTCTGTGTGCAAGCACAGGTCACTCTCCACACCTCCCCTCCCAGGAGCCTGTGCAGCCTGCCGCTGCCAGGGTCCCATGATCCGGATACAACTTCCCTGGGAGAACACACGGCACGCCTCAGGCTGGTGCAATGCCATGCTGGCCTCTGCCACTGCAGGCTCATCCCTTATTCCGTACTCCTCCCTCCCCCTGGCCTGACTGAACCAGAGCCCCATAATCAGCTGCTCCTTTAACTCTGTATTGTTTTGGGGGGAACAAACACCCTCAGGTGACCTACATGCAGAGGCAGGGCTAAATCCAAAGCTGAGCCCCAGGAGCTGTGCAAACAAAGAAGAGAAAGGGAAATTTCTCCCAGCAGCCTCAGGAGCAGTGGCTTAAATCTCCACAATCAGCTTGATGTAACATGCATCTCTGGAACACCTGAATAGACAACGAATCATCCCAAAATTGAGGCAGTGGACTTTGGTAGCAACTGTAGACTTGGGGTTTGCTTTCTGCATCTAATTTGTTTCTGGTTTTATGTTTATCTTAATTTAGCATTTAGAGCTTATCATCACTGGTAGATTTGTTTATTGATTTGATTGCTCTCTTCCTTTTTTTTAATGTATATATATTTTTTCTTATTCTCTTTTGTGATTGTGTATGTGTATGCTTCTTTGTATGATTTTGTCTGTATAGCTTTGCTTTTGCCATTTGTTCTAGGGTTTTGTCTGTCTTTTTTTTTTTGTATAGTTTTTAGTGGTTGTTATCATTGGTGGATTTGTTTATTGGTTTGGTTACTCCCTTCTTTCTTTCTTTCTTTTTTTTATTATTTTTAATTTATTTTTAAAAATTGTTTTATTTTTTATTTTAATAACTTTATTTATTATTTCTTTTTAATTTTTTCTTTCTTTCTTTTTTCTCACTTTTCTTCTGAGCCGTGTGGCTCACAGGGTCTTGGTGTTCCAGCTGGGTGTCAAGCCTGAGCCTCTGAGGTGGGAGAGCCAAGTTCAGGACATTGGTCCACCAGAGACCTCCGGGCCGCACTTAATATCAAATGGTGAAAACTCTCCCAGAGATTTCCATCTCAGCGATAAGACCCAGCTCCACTCAATGACCAGAAAACTCCAGTGTGGGACACCCTATGCCAAACAACTAGCAAGACAGGAAC
This sequence comes from Eubalaena glacialis, assembly GCF_028564815.1. Lineage (NCBI taxonomy): Eukaryota > Metazoa > Chordata > Mammalia > Artiodactyla > Balaenidae > Eubalaena > Eubalaena glacialis. The sequence goes on from NC_083726.1 coordinate 92,136,445, forward strand.
ACAAACCCACCCATTAGCAAAGAGGCTGCTTAAAATCATAATAAGGTCACAGACACCCCAAAACACACCACCGGATGTGGTCCTGCCCACCAGAAAGACAAGATCCAGCCTCATCCACCAGAACACAGGCACCAGTCCCCTCCACCAGGAAGCCTACACAACTCACTGAACAAACCTTACCCACTGGGGGCAGATGCCAAAAACAATGGGAACTACGAACCTGCAGCCTGTGAAAAGGAAACCCAAACACAGTAAGTTAATCAAAATGAGAAGACAGAGAAACACACAGCAGATGAAGAAACAAGGTAAAAACCCACCAGACCAAACAAATGAAGAGGAAATAGGCAGTCCACCTGAAAAAGAATTCAGAGTAATGATAGAAAGGTGATTAAAAATCTTGGAAATAGAATGGAGAAAATACAAGAAACGCTTAACAAGGACCTAGAAGAACTAAAGAGCAAACAAACAATGATGAACAACACAATAAAAGAAATTAAAAATTTTCTAGACGGAATCAATAGCACAATAACTGAAGCAGAAGAACAGATAAGTGACCTGAAAGGTAAAGTGGTGGAAATAACTACCGCAGAGCAGAATAAAGAAAAAATAATGAAAAGAATTGAGGGCATTCTCAGAGACCTCTGGGACATTAAACCCACCAACATTTGAATTATAAGGGTCCCAGAAGATGAAGAGAAAAAGAAAGAGACAGAGGAAATATCTGAAGAGATTATAGTTGAAAACTTCCATAATATGGGAAAGGAAATCATCAATCAAATCCAGGAAGTGCAGAGAGTCCCATACAGGATAAATCCAAGGAGAAACGTGCCAAGACACATATTCATCAAACTATCAATAATTAAATATAAAGAAAACATATTAAAAGCAGGAAGGGAAAAACAACAAATAACACACAAGGGAATCCCCATAAAGTTAACGCTGATCTTTCAGCAGAAACTCTGCAAGCCAGAAGGGGGCGGCAGGACATATTTAAAGTGATGCAAGGGAAAACCTAAAACGAAGATTACTCTACCCAGCAAGGATCTCATTCCGATTCAACGGAGAAATTAAAACCTTTACAGACAAGCAAAAGCTAAGAGAATTCAGCACCACCAAACCAGCTTTACAACAAATGCTAAAGGAACTTGTCTAGGCAGGAAACATAAGAAAAGGAAAAGACCTACAAGAACAAATGCAAAACAATTAAGAAAATGGTAATAGGAACATACATATCAATACCTACCTTAAATGTAAATGGATTAAATGCTCCAACCAAAAGAAATAGACTGGCTGAAGGGATACAACAGCAAGACATGTATATATGCCATCTACAAGAGACCCACTTCAGACCGAAGGACACATACAGACTGAAAGTGCAGGGATGGAAAAAGATACTCCATGCAAATGCAAATCAAAAGAAAGCTGGAGTAGCAATTCTCATATCACACAAAATAGACTTTAAAATAAAGACTATTACAAGAGACAAAGAAGGACACTACCTAATGATCAAGGGATCAATCCGAGAAGAAGATATAACAATTGTAAATATTTATGCACCCAACGTAGGAGCACCTCAATACATAAGGCAAATGCTAACAGCCATAAAAGGGGAAATCGACAGTAACACAATCATAGTAGGGCACTTTAACACCCCACTTACACCAATGGACAGATGTTCCAAAATGAAAATAAATAAGAAAACACAAGCTTTAAATGTTACATTAAACAAGATGGACTTAATTGATATGTATAGGACATTCCATCCAAAAACAACAGAATACACTTACTTCTCAAGTGCTCATGGAACATTCTTCAGGATAGATCATATCTTGGGTCACAAATCAAGCCTTGGTAAATTTAAGAAAATTGAAATTGTATCAAGCATCTTTTCTGACCACAATGCTATGAGACTAGATACCAATTACAGGAAAAAATCTGTAAAAAAAACAAGCACATGGAGGCTAAACAATACACTACTTAATAAACAAGAGATCACTGAAGAAATCATAGCAAAATCAAAAAATACCTAGAAACAAATGACAATGAAAACACGATGACCCAAAACCTATGGGATGCAGAAAAAGCAGTTCTAAGAGGGAAATTTACGGCAATAAAATCTTACCTCAAGAAACAAGAAACATCTCAAATAAACAACCTAACTTTACACCTAAGTCAATTAGAGAAAAAAGAATGAAAAAACCCCAAAGTTAGCAGAAGGAAAGAAATCATAAAGATCAGATCAGAAATAATTGAAAAAGAAAAGAAGAAAACAATAGCAAAGATCAATAAAACTAAAAGCTAGTTCTTTGAGAATATAAAGATAATTGATAAACCATTAGCTAGACTCATCAAGAAAAAACGAGAGAAGATTCAAATCAATAGAATTCGAAATGAAAAAGGAGAAGTAACAAGTGACACTGCAGAAATACGAAGGACCATGAGAGATTACTACACGCAACTATATGCCAATAAAATGGACAACCTGGAAGAAATGGACAAATTCTTAGAAAAGCACAACCTTCTGAGACTGAGCCAGGAAGAAATAGAAAATATGAACAGACCAATCACAAGCACTGAAATTGAGACTGATTAAAAATCTTCCAACAAACAAAAGCCCAGGACCTGATGACTTCACAAGCAAATTCTATCAAACATTTAGAGAAGAGCTAACACCTATCCTTCTCAAGCTCTTCCAAAATATAGCAGAGGGAGGAACACTCCCAAACTCATTCTATGAGGCCACCATTACCCTGATACCAAAACCAGACATGATGTCATGAAGAAAGAAAACTACAGGCCAATATCACTGATGAACATAGATGCAAATATCCTCAAAAAAAAATACTAGCAAACAGAATCCAACAGCAGATTAACAGGATCATACACCATGATCAAGTGGGGTTTATCCCAGGAATGCAAGGATCCTTCAATATACACAAATCAATCAGTGTGATAAACCATATTCACAAATTGAAGGAGAAAAAACACATGATCATCTCAATAGATGTAGAAAAAGCTTTTGACAAAGTTCATCACCCGTATATGTTAAAAACCCTCCAGAAAGTAGGCATAGAGGGAACTTACCTCAACATAATAAAGGCCATATATGACAAACCCACAGCCAACATTGTTCTCAATGGTGAAAAACTGAAACCATTTCCTCTAAGATCAGGAACAAGACAAGGTTGCCCACTCTCACCACTATTATTCAACATAGTTTGGAAGTTTTAGGCACAGGAATGAAGAAAAAGAAATAAAAAGAATCCAAATCGGAAAAGAAGAAGTAAAGCTGTCACTCTTTGCAGATGACATGATGCTATACATAGAGAATCCTAAAGATGCTACCAGAAAACTGCTAGAGCTAATCAATGAATTTGGTAAAGTAGCAGGATACAAAATTAATGCACAGAAATCTCTCGCATTCCTATACACTCATGATGAAAAATCTGAAAGAGAAATTAAGGAAACACTCCCATTTACCATTGCAACAAAAAGAATAAAATACCTAGGAATAAACCTACCTGAGGAGACAAAAGACCTGTATGCAGAAAACTACAAGACACTGATGAAAGAAATTAAAGATACTAATAGATGGAGAGACATACCATGTTCTTGGATTGGTAGAATCAATATTGTGAAAATGACTATACTATCCAAAGCAATCTACAGATTCAATGCAATCCCTATCAAATTACCAATGGCATTTTTTACAGAACTAGAACAAAAAAATCTTAAAAATTGTATGCAGACACAAAAGACCCCAAATAGCCACAGCAATCTTGAGAAAGAAAAATGGAGCTGGAGGAATCAGGCTCCCAGACTGCAGACTATACTACAAAGCCTCAGTAATCAAGACAGTATGGTACTGGCACAAAAACAGAAATGTAGATCAATGGAACAGGATAGAAAGCCCAGAGATAAACCCACGCACATATGGTCACCTCATCTTTGATAAAACAGGCAAGAATATACAATGGAGAAAAGACAGCCTCCTCAATAAGTGGTACTGGGAAAACTGGACAGCTACATGTAACAGAATGAAATTAGAACACTCTGTAATACCATACACAAAAATAAACTCAAAATGGATTAAAGACTTAAATGTAAGGCCAGACACTATAAAACTCTTAGAGGAAAACATAGGCAGAACACTCTATGTCGTAAATCACATCACAGCAAGATCTTTTTTGACTCGCCTGCTAGAGAAATGGAAATAAAAACAAAAATAAACAAATGGGACCTAATGAAACTTAAACGCTTTTGGACAGCAAAGGAAACCATAAACAAGATGAAAAGACAACCCTCAGAATGGGAGAAAATATTTACAAATGAAGCAACCGACAAAGGACTGATCTCCAAAATTTAGAAGCAGCACATGCAGCTCAATATCCAAAAAACAAAAAACCCAATCCAAAAATGGGCAGAAGAGCTAAATAGACATTTCTCCACAGAAGACATACAGATTGCCAACAAACACATGAAAGAATGCTCAACATCAGTAATCATTAGAGAAATGTAAATCAAAACTACAATGAGGTATCATCTCACACCAGTCAGAATGGCCATCATCAAAAAATCTACAAACAATAAATGCTGGAGAGGGTGTGGAGAAAAGGGAACCCTCTTGCACTGTTGGTGGGAATGTAAACTGATACAGCCACTATGGAGAACAGGATGGATGTTCCTTAAGAAACTAAAATTAGAATGACCCTACGACCCAGCAATCCCATTACTGGGCATATACCCTGAGAAAACCATAATTGAAATAGAGTCATGTAGCACAATGTTCATTGCAGCTCTATTTACAATAGCCAGGACATGGAAACAACCTAAGTATCTATCGACAGATGAATGGATAAAGAAGATGTGGCACATATATACAATGGAATGTTACTCAGCCATAAAAAGAAACTAAATTGAGTTATTTGTAGTGAGGTGGATGGACCTAGAGTCTGTCGTACAGAGTGAAGTAAGTCAGAAAGAGAAAAACAAATACCGTATGCTAACACATACATATGGAATCTAAAAAAAAAAAGAAAGTTTTTGAGGAACCTAGGGGCAGGACAGGAATTAAGATACAGATGTGGAGAATGGACTTGAGGACACCGTGGGGAGGAAGGGTAAGCTGGGATGTAGTGAGAGAGTAGTATGGACATATATATACACTACCAAATATAAAATAGATAGCTAGTGGGAAACAGCCACATAGCACAGATATATCAGCTCGGTGCTTTGTGACCACCTAGTGGGGTGGGATAGGGAGGGTGGGAGGGAGACACAAGAGGGAGGAGATATGGGGATATATGTATATGTATAGCTGATTCACTTTGTTATACAGCAGAAACTAACACACCATTGTAAAGCAATTACACTCCAATAAAGATGTTTAAAAAAAAAGCAAAAAAGCCCCATGAAAGTCAGAAAAATTGCCAAAGCTAAAAATAGGAACAAAGAAGAAGGGTAACAAATAAAAAACAGTCAAAAACATAGGAGATATTAAACCAGCCATATCAAGAGTCCCCTTAAATATCAATGGTATAAATACCTAATTAAAAGATTGTCAGAGTGGATCAAAAAAACAAGACCCAACTATATGTTGTGTACCAGATTTAGACACTTTGAATATAGAGACACATAGAGATGAGAAGTAAAAGGATGGAGAAAGATACACCATGCTAACATTAAACAAAAGAAAGTAGAATTATCTATATTAATTTCAGACTAATCAGACTTCAGAGCAAGGGAAGTTATTAGGGGTAAAGAGGGGCATTAGTTAAAGATAAAGAGATGAATATCCGAAGAAGGCATAATAATCTTTAACCCTTAGGGTCAATCTTCTAAGAAGACATAGTAATCTAACAACAGAGTGTCAAAACACTTGAGGTGAATCCTGGTAGTACTACATGGAGAGATAGATCAATACTCTGTTACAGTTGGAGACTTTAACATCCCTGTATCAGATATGGACAGATACAGTAGGCAGAAAATCAGTAATTGACATCTACATGCTACTTCATCCAACAACAGCAGAATACACATTGTTCTTAAGCTCACATGTAGCATTCACCAAGATGGACCATATTCTTGGACATAAAACACATTTAACACATTTAAAAGAATAGAAACCATATAATTTCTGCTCTCATACACCAGTGGAATTAAAGTAGAAATCAATAACAGAAAGATATCTGAGAAATCTCAAAATACTTGGAGATTAAACAACCCACTTCTAAATAACACATAAGTCAAAGAAGAAATTTCAAGAGATACTAAATTTTTTTTTTACTAAATGAAAATGAAAATACATCTTATCAAAATTTGTGGGATGCAGCAAAAATAGTGCTTAGGGGAGGTTTTATAACACTGAATACTATTTTTAGAATATAAGAAAGCTCTAAAATGAATTAAGCTTCTCCCTTAGGAAACTAGAAAAAAGAGGGTAAAATAAATTCAAATTAAGTAGAGAAAAGTAATAATATGAAATAAGCATAAATCAATGAAATTGCAAAGAGAAAATCAATAGGAAAAATTTTAAGAATCTTTGAAAAGTTTAATAAAATTGATAAAGTTTTAGCCAGGTTAACTAAGAATAAAGAGAGAAGGCATAAATTACTAATATTGGAAATAAAAAATGGACATCACAGCAGGTCTCATGGACATAAAAAGGATAATAAAAAGATATTATGAACATCTCTATGCTCACAAATTTGATAACCTAGATGAAATGGACCAATTCCTTGAAAGACACAATCAGCCAAAATTCACAAAGAAAAATAGGCAATCTGAATATGCCTATATCTAAAGGCATATTAGATATGGAATCAATAATTAATGACCTTCCAAAACAGAAATCACCAGGCTTAGATGGGCTCACAGGTGAATTGTACCAAATATTTAAGGGAAAAGTTATACCAATTCTCTAGACTCTCTTCCAGGAGATAAAAGTAGAGGGCATACTTCCTTAATCATTCTCTGAGGCCAGCATTACCCTACAACCAAAAAACAAGCAAAGACATTAGAAGAAGAAGAAGAAGAAGAAGAAGAAGAAGAAGAAGAAGAAGAAGAAGAAGAAGAAGAAGAAGAAGAAACCCCACAGACCAGAATCCCTCATGAATGTAGATGCAAAAATCCTCAATAAAATATTAACAAGTTGTTTCCAACAATATACAACCAAGTAGGATTTATCCCAGGTGTGAAAGGCTGGTTCAACATGCAGAAATCAATTAATGTACTCTATCACACCAACAGGCTAAAGAAGAAAAACCATATGGTCATATCAATAGATACAGAGAAATCATTTGACAAAATTCAACATCTATTCATGATTTAAAAAAAAAACTCTCAGCAAACTATGTATATAGGGACACCTCCTCAACTTGATAAAAGAACATCTACAAATAACCTACAGTTAACATTATACTTAATGGTGAAAAACTCAAAGCTTTCCCTCCCAGATCAGAAACAGAGGCAAGGATGTCCCCTCTCACCACTGTTAACATTGTACTGGAAGTCCTAGCTAATGCAATAAGACAAGAAAAGGAAATAAAAGGTATACAAATTGAAAAGGAAGAAATAAAACTGTCTTTGTAGAAGACATAATTGTCTAGGTAGAAAATCCAAAAGAATCAACAAAAAATTCCTGGAACAAATAAATGACCAAGGTTGCAGGATACAAGGTTAATATACAAAAGTGAAACCCTTTTTTACATAGCAGCAATGAACAAGTGGAATTTGAAATTAAAAACACTTTCCCATTTATATTAGCATCCCCCCTCCCCAATTAAATACTTAGTTAGGTATAAATTCAATAAAATATGTATAAGATCTGTATGAGATCTATATGATCTATAAAACTCTGATGAAAGATATTAAAGAAGAACTAAATAAATGGAGAGAGATTCTATGTTCATGATTATGATAACTCAATATTGTCAACATGTCAGTTTTTTCCAACTTGATTTTATATTCAACAAAATCTCAACCAAAATTTCAGCAAAGTATTTTTGTGGATATTGACAAACTGATTTCAAAGCCAACTCAACATAGAGAAGAACAAAGTTGGAGGATTGACACTATCCAACTTCAAAACTGACTATGATGCCACAGTAATCAAGACAGTGTGATATTGGTGAAATAATGAACAGACAGATCAATGGAGCAGAATAGAGAGCCCAGAAATAGACCCACATAAACACAGAGTATAATCAACTGATCTTTGACAAAGGAGCAGAGGAAATACAATAGAGCAAAGATAATCTTTTTAACAAATGTTGCTGGAACAACTGGACATTAAAAAAAAGAATCTAGACAAAGATATTATTCACTTCAAAGAAATTAACTCAAAATGGATTATAGACAATGTAAAACTCAGAACTATAAAACTCCTAGAAGATAAATAGGAGAAAAACCTAGATGACCTTAGGTTTGGCAATGACTTTTTAGGTACAACACCAAAGGCACAATCCATTAAAGAAATAATTGATAAGCTGGACTTCATTAAAATTAAGCTTTTGCTTTGCAAAAGACAATGTCAAGAGAATGAGGAGTCAAGCCATAGACTGGGAGAAATATTTGTAAAAGACACGTCTGGTAAAGGACTGTTATCCAAAATATACAAAGAACACTTAAAACTCAACAGTAACAAAATGAACAACCCAGTTAAAAAATGAGCCAAAGACGTAAGCAGCCACCTCACCAAAGCACATATGCAAATAGCAAGGAAGCATATAAAAAGATACTCAACATCATACGTCTTTAGGGAATTCCCAAGTAAAACAATGTGATACCATGACACACCAATTAGAATGACCAAAATCCAAAATACTAACAATACCAAATGCTGGTGAAGATATGGATCAATAGAAACACTCATTAATTGCTGAAGAGGTGGCACAGCCACTTTGGAAGACAGTTTGGCAGTTTCTTACAAAACTAAATACCCTCTTACCATGCAATCCAGGAATCATGCTCCTTGGTATTTACCCAAAGGAGCTGAAAACTTATATCCATACAAAAACTGAACATGGATGTTTATAGCAGCTTTATTCATAATTGCCAAAACCTGGAGGCAACCAAGATGTTCTTCAATAGGTGAATAGATAAATAAACTTGTACACCCCATTAGCCAATGAATACTATTTAGTGATAAAAACAAATGAGATTCCAAGCCAGGGAAAGACACAGAAGAAGCCCAAATAAATATTACTTCATGAAAGAAGCCAATCTGAAAAGGCTGCATACTATATGATTCCAACTATATGACATTCTGGAAAAGGTAAATCTGTGAAGATAGTAAAAAGTTCAGTGGTTCCTAGGCATTGTGTGGGAGCAAGGGATGAGCACAGAAGGTTTTTAGGAGAGTGAAGCTACTATGTATGATATTACAGTGGTAGACACATGTCATTATACACTTGGCCAAACCCATAGAATATAAAACACCAAGAGTGGACCCTAATGTGAACTCTAGACTTTGGGTGATAATGATGAGTCAATGTAGGTCCATTGATTGTAACAAATGTACCACTCTGATGCAGGATGTCGATAGTGGGGTAGGTTGTGCATCCATGAGGGCCGGGGGTAGATGCGAAATCTCTGTACTTCCCACTTAATTTTTCTGTGAACGTAAAACTGCTCGAAAAGTAATGTTTCTTGATTGAAGAAGAGAATGCTCGTGGACTGACAGCAGATATGAGGAAGATTAGTATGTTTAGCTGTCAAGTGTAAAGTGAAATCAAAGATAGGTGTGGAAAGTCATGCGCTCTGGGGATGAACAAAAGAAGTATAACTGCAGGATCTTGAAGTGAGAAGGTTGGTGTCTCATCTTTTATTTTATCCTTCCCAGATAAAGGAATTGCTTTAGATTTTAGGAGAAGGACTTTGTAATAGTAGCTAGAATCAGATGGTTATGGGGTCACTGAAGGAATTTGCCTTCCTGTCACGGGACAAAAGAGTGTGAGAATTACTGTACCCCAGAGAAAAAATAATTATGTACATGGTACTTTGTGCAACTTTAAATCAACTTAGCTTCCATGTGACCACACTCTACACAAGTATAGCACTTACCAGTAGGGCAGGTCTCTCCCAATGCTGAATCATGATTCTGTGGGTTTTTATCTTGTTCCCGTGGTTTGTCTGGATCTGCTAGCAAGGCTTATAGCCAGTTCTGTAATTAGAGAATCAGAGAGTAACAGAGGAAAACAAGTAATGAGAAGAGAGAGGTTATAAAGAGGAAATCATAAATGCTACTCTGCCTCTAATATTAAGAGACCTGTTGCAAGAGTCAAATGGAGTTTGACTGAATATTGACTAACTTCCACAGTCTAGATATTTAAATCACAAATCAAACTAACACATTGTTATATATCTTCTAAACTTCTATCTTGACAAATATAGCTTCAAATGACAAAATAATGACTGACATGTGTGTAAAGCCAGGACTTTTATGACTAAAAGTTACCAAAGTATCAAGATGACTCAATATAATTATTGCATATACGTGAATGTACATTTGATGGGCTGACAGTGCTAGGGTGAGTAATAAAGATGTACATAATTCACAAATTATTTCTTATTTATTCCCAGAAATGATTTTTCTTGCCTGCATTTAAAGAAATTGCAAATTATAATATTAATACCAAGACAATAGCACAATTTGTGTTTGATTTTAGATTAAAATTGATTAAAGAATCAAGTGAAATTATATTTAAAAGGGATAAAGTTTGCATTTTTTAAAAATGGGGATTAAATTAAATGCAAATAAAATGCATTTTAAATTAAATTAAATGCAAATGAAAATAATAGAAGTATTTTTAATGTTGTCTACTAAAACATTTAAATGATCTATTAACACCAAAAGTCAAACTACAAATTAAATTATTGAATATCAAAATTTTAAATAAAAATTAAATTGTTTCAAAAAAATCTAATACATCATATAAAGAATTTTTATACAAATAAAATTGTTTTCAATTCTAGTGTTCAGGCTTCCTCTAGTTGCCAATGTAAGAAAAAACAAATCAAGCAGGTAACATGTTTCATAGTATTACATTGAGATCTACATATATACAAGTTAAAGAGTAGTATGAATTGTTTACTGTGGCAAAACGGTCCTGAGCCCTGAAAAGCAACTGTTTCAAATACTGCACTAATTTGGAATCAGATTGGAACACAAAGAGAAACAAGACACTTGACTTTCAGCACTACTAGGAAAAGGCACTTTATCATGCAGGAGTTTATTGCATTCATAGTATCTGAGAAGCAGGATTTCAGGTTAATTATTTTGCCTTTTCTGTTACCTATGTGCTTCTGCCACTCAAATCCTCCTCATACTCCAAAGCAGCCTCCCTCTCTGACATTAGCAATAGCACAACGCCAAACATTCATGGCATTCAGATGCAGTCATGTTGTGTTTTTAGGATAAATGGCAAGAAAGACAGCATTTCCTGGGACATGATTGGTATTAATCATGAGAGTGGATGTTCGGTATGGTGCATTATGTTACCACTAATGAGTGTTGGGTCCCCCATGGCAGAAACATCCTTGCATACATTTGTGTGTGTGTGTGTGTGTGTGTGATATGTGGAACCCTCTGGAGAGCAGATCCAAGGGTGATCACCTGACCTTAGCTAGATCAATCAGATGTTCCCTTCCAGGAATTTGGAATTGTTGACTGAAAAGACACAGGCTCTGAAAGTTTCTCGAAGCTCAGTAACTCTAGACTGCATTCTAGAAAATCCGTGAATTTCTGCTTTTGGGTACTCAGAGCTTGGTAAGTTCCTGTACTTTCCAAGACCCTTTACTCTTTCCTGGATTCTGATAAATATTTCAGTATTCCCATAAAGTTATTTATAATTATTATTTTACTCAAGTTAAGTAGACTTCATTTACTTTTATTTCAAAAACAAAACAAACAAAAAATCCCTTAACTAATGTAATTTATCAGTTGATAATTTTCTGCAGTGGCTATTCTTGTATTTTGTTAGTGCTCTTAGAAGGCTAAACTAAAGAATAAATATAGAAGAAAGATGAGTTGAGAGGATAATAATTTTAATGATATTTCTGATCACCATTTTTGCTTTGTTGAACAAAGACGCTTTGAAGCTTTTTTCACGGAGCTTACTGGGTAAAAGAGACACTCTTCTCAACTGATAAATTTAGATCCTTAAAAAACAAGGATAATGCTCAACTAAATCTGGGAAGTTAAAGAAAAATGTTAGAAATTAGATAACTTTTCCTTTTCCTCTTTTTGTTGCTTCAGTGAGATTTCTGATTGTAACAGAACAGTGGCATTGTCAAAAGTTCTGAGTGTTTTTAAACAAGAAGACACATGTCCCAGAAAGACTCTCTATTAAACCTTAAATCAACAGGCTCCAAATTGTTAGAGTTAAGTCATGTTAAAACGCAGCACTAAATCTTTGCTCTTTGGCAGTCCTGTACTCTCATTCTTGGAAGATTTGGGGATTCTAGTGGGAAGGAAAGACATCACAAATCAGGCATTTACCAGGGATAAGCAGAGTGAATATTCTCTGGGAGGTTCTTAGAAGACAAGGGCCTTGGGAATTCCCTGGCAGTCCAATGGGGTTAGCACTCTGAGCTCTCACTGCCGAGGGTCCCTGTTCAATCCCTGGTTGGGGAACAAAAAATCCCACAAGCCGTGTGGTGCAGCCAAAAGAAAAAAAAAACACAACAAAACAGACAAGGGCCTGAAATCAAAAGAAATTTAAAATTCAAAACAAAGCACTGCATTACCTCAATTATTTCATTGTTAATGTGGAATTCATCATTTATGAAAATGTGGACAAAAAAGTATTTACAATGTAATATGATTTTCTGGATTCAATATTATAAGAGAAGTAAACATTTCTAGTTTCTCTCTTTCTCTTTCTCTCTTGCTTGCTTGCTTTTGTTTTCCCCCTTGCTCTCATTCTCTCTCTTTAATTACATGTTAAGTGGGGATGATATTGCTAAACTTATAAGCTTGCAATGAGAATTTAATGAGAAAAATGTATATAACAGTGAAGAGCATAGTACATAAACTGTAGTAGCTTCTCAATGAAAATTTCTCTTTCTTTTCTTTCTGGTCAATTGAAAATTGTATAAAATAAATTGCATATATATCAATTAGAAGAATTACTTTAGGATCAGAAATTGCATATCTTACAGAAAAAAATCAAAGCTGATGCTTATTATCAAACAGAAAATTAGCTTATGGAAATAAACGACATACACAGCAACTGATTTTGTTATTAGTTGTTTCTTCACTTTGAAAGATGTTCTTTTACTGTTGATTGGTGGCCTTATTAGGGACTACACCAGAGCAGGATGATATTTTTCTCCCTACAAGTAACCTTAAAAACTAAATATCCAGTGTAGACACAACTGCTCATTCCCTCAGATTCACTGGGGAATGCATGTCCCAGCAGTCCTGAGTAAAATTGTTAAATAAACCAAACTGAGAAAACTTAACCCCAAGCTTAATCGAGCAATTTGCTGGTCTTGGTGTATATCTGGCAATTGGTTAACTTTAGTTGTGATATGTATCATAAGCTACACAATGTCTAAGAAGGGAGAAATGGGAAGATACCAGTCAATTTTTAAAAAAGTAAATAGTTTATTTTTAACAGCCATCTACATAATGTTTACTGTCTTCCTGGTTGTAAGGACATCACACATTTAATTCATTTAGTCCTCATCACAACCCCATGCCAAAGGTACCAAGGTTACCCCCATTTTGCAGATTAGGAAAACAAGGCACAGAGAAGTGATTTTTCCAGGTCACTGTTGAATGAATTTTGTTGGGGCTCCTTGTTAGGCTCCCCATTGTCAGTCTGCAGGATCTGATTCCTGTGCTGGCTCATGATTCAGTTTTGTTCCTGGAATTTGTCTATGTTCTAACCTCCTTGGCTATGTGCTTCTGGTTTCTGACACAACCTTGCCCTCAGGCTTTGGTCTTCTGGCTCCCCCAGTGAAACGGGTCTTACCTCACCTGTAGCCTTTTAGGTTGTATGGAAAAGACCTGCTCACGTTATATGAAATGGCAGGGGCTTGTAGGGATTACCAAAACGTGAGAAAGCACCAAAACCCATCTTAGCTGCTGCAGGTTTAGGCTCAGTCCCAGGGATTCCGAGGCCAGATGGTACTGACAGCAGGTATGAGGGAGGACTGTCAACAGCTCATTGTTAAACAAGATACAACAGCCCCCCAAGTGATTCAGTCATCTTATTGTTACCTCAGAACAGGCATCCATTAATCCCTGCTGCTTTTGGACTAAGGGCATTTTATCACCTTCCCACACAAAAAGTGGACTTTGGGACCAAATCACTTCTCTGGTAGTTGACCTCCTTCACTAGAATCCATAGCTGCTTTTGACCTGGGCACCAATTCCTGGTTCCTTCAGTCATGACTAGAGTGACAGGCTTTGCAACTTTACAACGACCCACCGATGAGTTTTCCTCTGAGGGGAGCGCTGGGCATAGAGGATGCTCAGAGGTTCATACACTCCTGTACGATGCAGATCTCCACAGCCTCATGTTGATTTCATTGCCCAGTTGGCTCCTCCAAAACAAAGGACTGAGTTTGGTGCCTGGTCACATAGTCTCTATCGTTCCAGTGGATTTTTGGGATCTCTCCTCATGATTGTAACAATCCTGTAATGATACTTCCATTTATACCTCTACCCAAACTCCAAATTTCCTGGGTCCACACTAACCTCACCATCATCTTCCCCCAGACCTACTCTTCCTCCTGTATGACCTATCTAGGCGAATAGCATCACCATTTTTCTAGCAGAGAAGGGAGAGAAACTTTTAGGTTAATTATTTTCAATGTTTATTCAGCATTCCTTCCATCTTCTAAATGTCTGTCAATCCAGGCCATCTTGCTCTACTCCCACTGTCTTCTCCATAGTTCATGTCACCATACTTTCTAGCCTGTGATTACAGTAGTCTCTTAAATACCTCAGTCTTGGCTCTTCCAAGAGTTACTTTTCCTCAAACAAAAATGTTTGAGGCAAACATTGCTAATGAAAATGGTTGATGCATCTCTAGAATTTTAGTTATTTTAGGCTTGTACATAACAATTCTTCAAGGTCTGGCCTTACATGGCTTTTCTGGACCCTTCTCCTGCTGTTCTTCCTCCTGCCCTCTTTGTTCCAGCCCCGTGGAGCCCTGTGGAGCCATTTGCTGTGAGGATAGCATTCCATGCCTGCCCTTAGGGCCTTCACAAATGCTTTTTCCCTTCCTAGAACGTGTCCTCTAACTTCTGGGTCTCCTTCACCTTGATATCTTCTCATCAGAGGGTAAGGCACTCATCTCAGGCACAAAATCCAAGGAGGTGACAATAAATACAGTGATCAAGATCAATAATACATTAATGCAATAGTTTAAAAAATCCAGAATAAACAAAATATTCAAACTTGAAATAAAGACAGAAATTGATCCTGCATTTCCACGACCCTGCCTTACTCACCTCACCCAAATGGCAGCCCCTGTTCCAATAAAACTTTATACAAATAAGCAGTCAACCTGCAGGCTGCAGTTTGCCAATTCAACTTTTTAAAGCATTGCATTAAAATATTATTTCTATTAGTTATTGAGTATTTTGGCCCCCTTTAAATTTTGTGCCTGAGGCGAGTGCCTCACTGTATCACCCTAGGCCTGGCCCTGTTGTAGACACTGTTTCCCATCAAGATTCAGCTCAAGCAACACTTCACTTAGGAAACCTGCCCCCCCGCAATCTGATGTGCTCCTAGAACATACCTCTGTTAGAGCATTTTCTATGCTATGTGTAATTGTTAGCTTACTTGTCTGCCTCCCAGCTAATTGGTATGTTCTTTAAGTGCATAAACACTTGTCTATGTTGGATTACCTCCCCAATTTAGCAATAATAACAGCTATTTTTTATTGTTGAACACCTTATATGTATCATACACTGCACTAAGCACTTTGAAATTTCACCTCTAATCCTTACAATGCATAGGGTAGGATTCTTACTCTCATTCAGTAATTTGGGAAATGAAACACACAGTG
The DNA here is from genome assembly GCF_028564815.1 of Eubalaena glacialis. Taxonomy (NCBI): domain Eukaryota; kingdom Metazoa; phylum Chordata; class Mammalia; order Artiodactyla; family Balaenidae; genus Eubalaena; species Eubalaena glacialis. Next base: position 92,152,470 of record NC_083726.1, read on the forward strand.
ATTAACTAATATGCAGCTAATAATTGATGGAGCCAGCTTCCAAACTGCCCGCCTCCAGATCTCATGTATTTCCCATTAAACAATTTTGCTCAGTGTATCTATTCAGAGGGGCAACAGCTTAAAGGTTCTACAGATGATGGGGGCTTGCAGACACATCTCAAGGTCTGTGTCCTCAAAATTTTACCCCAGAAAATTTTTGTGCCATAATGGAGCTGATTGTCTAAGAGTAAGATGGTGTCGCTGCCCGGTGGGGACAGTCCTCCTCACCCTAAGCTGGCAAGCCCCTAAAGAAGGTTGTCAGATGATGGAGGCCACTTTGAAGGCACATGGGGGCAGGAGCTACAGTGTGTGAGCCGAAATACAGGTTTGCCCAGGGAGCAGCATCCCAGCAGCTTTCACTTTGGTTATTTTTTTTCATTGCTCTTGAGAAACTCTTTTTTTAATCACCAAAGTCAAATATTCTCGTTTGAAAAACTTAGCAAATACATTTTGACAAAGGAAACCCCACCAGGGGTTGACCCCACCACCCTGAGATAAATTCTGTGAACATTTGCTCCATGCCCATCTCAACATCTCTCTGTTGCTAAGCTTGGCGCTGCTGTCAGGATACTGGTTCTGCCCTTGTCCCCTCATCAGGACTGCTTGCTTCTCCTTCTTACCTGCAGTATTTCAGCCTGAGACTTCCACTTGTATGACAGCAGCACTTTTCTGTCCTGGGCACACTGCTAGGCTCTGTTTCTGCCAGCTTCCATGAAACAGGATGCAACAAGGATTTTGATGCACAATCACATTTTATTCTTTTGTGTGTGGGTATTGTGGTATGAAACAGGTACTATTAAGAGGATCTAACATGTTAAAATTTCATATAGTTCAGGCAATTTCACCATGTTGAAAAGCACTCAGTGACCCCACTGGGGGTGCTGGGGCAGCTCAGATACTATGATTTAAGCAATTTCTCCTGCCCTCCCTTCTCCTGTGCTTCTAAGGTAGGCCCTGCTCTCAGCCTGTTCTTAACCTGTGTAAGTTCAGATCACTATCTCACATTCTCCATGTCTTCATTCTACCTGTTGTCCACAGGTTCTGACCTTCTTCCACCCCTCAGTTTTCTGTCACCTACCTCTTTTTTCTCCTTTTTGATAATTTTCTATTTCCATCCTATGGTACCGCCTCTACACATCTCTGCCTAGCTAATTATGTCCAGTTCCTCTCCCTTTCCCTTGTTCTATACTCCATCATCTCTTGGTCTATTCCCCAACCTCTAATTCCTCTGTAGGCCTCCAATTAGCTTAATTGAATCTAGGTCAATTATGCTTTAGAATACCATCTTCATAGTACACACATTCATTTTCAAAGAAACACAAAGAGATTTTTGCCACTTCCAAAAATAACTAAGACTGCTCCTCACACACATTTAAAATTCAACCTAGACAACTCTAACCTTCTTGCATAATCATCTTTTTATGGAGATGAGTTTTTTTTATACTACTCATACTCTTATTTGTGACTGGTAAGGTTGGTTTGGTTTCTTATAGCTCATGCTTTCATGCCACCTGAATTGTGGACATAAATTAGAGGAAATGTCTGACTTCTAAAAGTAACATAGCTTTTGGATGAATAATAATAGCTAACCCTTAAATTAACGCCTACTATGCACCACATCACTGTAAGTGCTTTTTATATATATGTTCGTTCAATTCACACAACCACCCTAGGAAGTAGGCACTATTATTATCCCCACTTTACAGCTGAAACAATTGAAAAATTAATTGGAGTAAATTACATTTAGGAAAAGACTTCAAAATTGATGACAGTGGAGAATGGTAGTAGTATCTTAACGTGAAATTGTGTCTCTGTGTGTGTGTATGTGTGTGTATAAATGTGAGCAAAACTGTATTTCTATATCCATGGCTGTGACATACTTGTTCTCTTGGAAAATGGTGTAACAACTTTTCTTATTTCACAAACAGGAGATGAGAGAGATGGGTAATCTAACAGAGTAATTAGTTTAAAATCAATTTATTTAAAAATCAGGCTTTTAAATACCTTCTTCCACTGATGTTTAACTATGACTACATTTTACATTTGGGATTTCACTGTGACAAAATAATGAAAACACTTACTAAACAGCCTGGCCTTCTCTTGCTATGAGATCTTCGACATGAGCTCAGTGAAGACCTGGGTTCCAGATTTCAGTATCTTGAGGATGGCTGAGTTAGTTTGGTCCTTATTTCCCTTTCTAGCTGTATTATATTGTGTTCTGTGATATTATTTTTTCCTCTCTAGAGGGTTGATTTTTTTCCCCCTGATCGATGGAAAGGAAGATGAGAAAACACTTCAGTTCTAAGAATTCTCTTCATTCAACATAAATCAGGAGTTATTCATGTCAACAAACTTAGGAGATTATTTAGCAAGATCCTTGACAACAAGCCTTTCAATCTATTTTAAAGTAATATTATAAATGTATGACACAATACTTGCTTGTCGAATAATGAATTGAAATTAAAGTCAGCTGGGTTAATGTCAATAGCATGATTTGGCATCAACACCTACAAATAACTTACAGTAGCAGGGCTTTACCTTTTAAAATCACTTTCTTAGGCTTTATTTTGAAGTTATCAAGACAGTTCTATTACGGGCAGCCTTCCGAGAGAAATGACACCCTAAAGCAAGTGACTTGTAAGACCAAGAAACAAATGAGCACTGTTAGGTTTGCAAAAAAGGAGAGAGTGGCATGAGATCACCCTTCATGCTAAAAATAATTGGGGGGAGAAAAATAACTCTGTACCTTACAAAACATGACAACTTTGTTCTTCACTAGACTGCTTTGAATCAGAACAGGAAGCCTGCTGTATTAAGGTTTATGGCTTGGCAGTTATGTGCAAAGGCATGATGTGAAATAAAACATGGGTATTTTCAGTGAAAATTTTTCTAACGAAGCCATGATGCAACTGGGGAGTTTCACTAACATTGACTCAGCACCTGGATCCATGTGTTTCCTAGCCTCTGGTCCTATTTTGAGGCAGAACACTCAGCTTTAACATACTTCATGCCACTCCTTTTAGGCTCTGTCCCATCTACAGCAAAACTGCTCAGGAGATGAAAACACAAAAGAGGCTTGGTGAGCTCCCAGGAGCTGCAAGCCTCAGACTAGGCTCAGGTACGAAGCAGAGCTAATGGGCTTCCCTCTCTCCACTCCTGAGTTTTCTTAGTAGTAATGACTCCATTCAAAAGTACCTGAACCAGTAAATGATAATGGAGAATTATTTAAGGGCCAGGACTAACCACTGGATCACTCTTTCACCTTCCATCATCGGTTTCATTTTTTCATTATATAATATTTATATATGAATAAAAGGGAATGAGGTCTATTCTGCCTTCAATGAACCTGTAGTCTAAAGGGAAAGGCTGACCCCTGTATTATGACTCTACTGCAGCAACATAAATAAAATTCTAGGGGACATTCTACTAGTGCAGAGGAGGGCACATCCCCCCAGGGAGGTGTGTGGGGTTCAGAGGAGTGTTTGGTATGGGAAGGATTCTTGGAGATGGATAGGTGTTTCCCTGATGGAACGAGACTTTAGTGTAGCATGGAGGAAGAACTGCCCATGCAGTTGTGTGTTTCAGAAACTAGATAAGAGATTATGGAGTGTGTGTGAGAAACCACAAACCGTTCCTGTTGCTGCAATGTCAATGTGGGCAGGGGGTATGGAAGTTATGAAGCAGAGACCTGCTCATGCAGAGGCTCCTGGATGTTGTGCTAAGGGACCTAGATCTTGTTTTACAGGAGGAAGCAGAAGCTTTGAAGGGTTTGAGGCAGGAAATAACATGAGTAGGTTTCATTTTTGGTAAACCACAGTGGTAGCTGTGTATGGGATCAATTTGAGAGGATCAAGTCTGAAAGCAAGAAACCAGTTGGAGATCTGGAATCATCTGGAGATCTTAGAAAAAGTCACTGAGTTTCAGTTTTGTTATACTCCTAAGAAAACATTGCAAGGAGGAAGTGTAGGGCAGGGCTCTGGAGTCAGGTGGCCTGGTCTGGCCCACTGCTATGTGATCCCAGGCAAGTTATTCATCTCCAAGTCTCATTTTCTTCATGTGTAAAGTGGGGATAACAATAAAGATCTCTTATCAGTTACTATGAAAATTAAACAAGGTAATCAATGCAAATTGCATAGCACAGTGTCTAGTATTATATAGTACTCTATAAATGTTAGTTATAATAATCACTTAATAAAAAGAAAAATGAAAAATAGGTAAGGTGGTAAAGAATATCAATGATATATCCAGACAATCTAACCACTTCTGCCAACCTAAAACCATAAATATATATTTTTATTCAAGGCAAGGATGCAGGGAAAAACTCCAACAGAATAGAAGAATAAAGGGAATTTAGATGTTTTCTGCAAAAGACAAAATCCTAGACTTATTCACATGCATCCCAGTTTTCAGGATGCAAAGTTATATAGTTGGCATGGCCTTGTGTTGTTAGATACAGAAAAAAAAAATCAAAGAATGGCATCAGTATTTCTGTAGTGCATTCACTGATTATGAGAAATATTTGATATCATCAGTAACTACAGATTCTATCAACACTGGAAAGGCTTCACTGCCCAGAGGTGTTTAACAAAATCTAAGTTCTTTCTGTCTGGCTTCATCAAATTTCACAGTATCTTTCCTTGTCTGTCTGATGATAATGGAGATAAGTATGGCCTTGAGGAGTTCATTTTATTCAATTTATTTTTTACGTATTTAATTTTCTTATTTTTCGGTCTTTTCATGTATTTAAATTTTCTAATTTTATTTTTCTGAATTTAAAATTGAATTATTTACAAATGTTTCAAAATATAAAAAGTATTATTGAGAATTTAAAATAACATCAAAGGAAAATAATCACCCATATTTCCACAGAGCCCTAACTTAACTCTTTAATGACTGCCTTGGGCACCAGCCTATGAAATGCTTGGACTCAGAAGCCTTTTCTTGCTGTGGCTTCCCCTCTACCTTCCCTGCTCTCACATTTTCTTGCCCAAATCTGGTCTGTGCTAGCCTTGAAAATGGAACCTGGACAAGTACAGACTCCTTGGTTGAGCCAGTCCTTTAGTTGTGCTAAAGATGACTAAAATTATAGGCCAAGTTTTACCAGGAAGCACTTCATTATTATTATAAAGATAATAGTTCTCTGTAATTCTGCAGTTCCTCTGCAGTCTATTTTTTTTTTTTTCACACACACACACTCTATTTTATTTTTACAAGAGATAAATAAACTGACACCAAGCATTGTAAGTGGATGACCACAACAAAAGCAACAATGATTGCAATTACCAAACACGAGACACACTCATACTATGTCATAATATTGACATTCAGTCCAGTAATCCTCCACTGTAACAGCTCCTTTACTTTGCAGTGAAAATTGATTTGTATATTTTTTGCCTCTGAGTCCTTATGGGATTGTTTTTTTTTATTCTAACAGAAAGTCACAAAAATTATAATCATCCTCATGAGTTCACTCAGTCCCATGTAATTAATTTTTTTTTAATCTTGATCTTTTGTTAGCACTTTTATGAGTTCATCAGTTTTTCATTAGAGTTCTGAAAATGCTTATTCATTCAGTTCAGCAGTACAGTTACAAGAAACCTGTACTTGTCAGAGTCTTTTCCATGAATTCCTTGAAGATGAAACCCTTTTTTTTTTTTTTTAAACATATTTATTGAAGTATAATTGCTTTACAATGGTGTGCTAGCTTCTGCTTTACAACAAAGTGAATCAGTTACACATATACATATGTTGCCATATCTCTTCCCTCTTGCATCTCCCTCCCTCCCACCCTCCCTATCCCACCCCTCTAGGTGGTCACAAAGCACCGAGCTGATCTCCCTGTGCTATGCGGCTGCTTCCCACTAGTTATCTATTTTACATTTGGTAGTGTATATATGTCCATGACACTCTCTCACCCTGTCACATCTCACCCCTCCCCCTCCCCATATCCTCAAGTCCATTCTCTAGTAGGTCTGTGTCTTTATTCCCATCTTGCCACTAGGTTCTTCATGACCTCTTTTTTTTTTTTTTCCCTTAGATTCCATATATATATGTTAGCATACTGTATTTGTTTTTCTCTTTCTGACTTACTTCACTCTGTATGACAGACTCTAACTCCATCCACCTCATTACAAACACCTCCATTTCATTTTTTTTTATGGCTGAGTAATATTCCATTGTATATATGTGCCACATCTTCTTTATCCATTCATCCGATGATGGACACCTAGGTTGCTTCCATGTCCTGGCTATTGTAAACAGAGCTGCAATGAATATTTTGGTACATGACTCTTTCTGAATTATGGTTTTCTCAGGGTATATGCCCAGTAGTGGGATTGCTGGGTCATATGGTAGTTCTATTTTTAGTTTTTTAAGGAACCTCCATACTGTTCTCCATAGTGGCTGTATCAATTTACATTCCCACCAACAGTGCAAGAGGGTTCCCTTTTCTCCACATCCTCTCCAGCATTTATTGTTTCTAGATTTTTTGATGATGGCCATTCTGACCGGTGTGAGATGATACCTCATTGTAGTTTTGATTTGCATTTCTCTAATGATTAATGATGTTGAGCATTCTTTCATGTGTCTGTTGGCAATCTGTATCTCTTCTTTGGAGAAATGTCTATTTAGGTCTTCTGCCCATTTTTGGATTGGGTTGTTTGTTTTTTTGTTATTGAGCTGCATGAGCTGCTTGTAAATCTTGGAGATTAATCCTTTGTCCGTTGCTTCATTTGCAAATATTTTCTCCCATTCTGAGGGTTGTCTTTTGGTCTTGTTTATGGTTTCCTTTGCTGTGCAAAAGCTTTTAAGTTTCATTAGGTCCCATTTGTTTATTTGTGCAGTCTATTTTTAATGCAAGCAATTAACACAAAGAAAATAGTTGCAAGGAAAAATACTCATTTTTTACAGATTTATAGACTGAGATAATCTAAATCCATGAAAGAAAGTAAAAAATAGCCAGAAAACCAGGTCAGAATACATTTTTTTGCTGGACATTTTCAGATGTTAGGACAAACCTAGCAGGAAATATTACTTTAAAAACTGAAGTATTAAAAACAAAATTATAAAGCTCATAGATGGTAACATAGAAGAAAGCCAGGGTGAACTTGGTTTGGCTGTGACTTTTTAGATACAACACTGGAAGCACAATCTATTTTAAAAAATGGTAAGTTGGGCTTCGTTAAAATGAAAAGCTACCGCTTTGCAAAAGGCACTGTTTGGAGAATGAGAAGAAAGCCCACAGACAGGGAAAGCACTTTTGCAAAAGACAAAAGTCTGATAATAATAATTATTATGTCTGATAATAAACTTTTATGTAAAGTATACAAAGAACTCTTAAAATACAACAATAAGAAAATAGACAACCCAAGTAAAAGTGGGACAAAAACCAGAACCTCACCAAAGAAGAAATACAGATGGCAAATAGAATATAAAAAGATGATCAATACCATATGTCATTAAGGAATTGCAAAGTAAAACAGCAATGCGATACTACTACACACCTATTAGAATGTCCAAAATCCACAACGCTGACAAAACCAAATGCTGGTGAAGATGTGGAACAAAGGAACTCTCACTCACTGCTGGTAGGCATGCAAAATGGTACAGCCACTTTGGAAAACAGTTTGGCAGTTTCTTATAAAACTGAACCACTCTTATCATACAGTCATGCTTCTTGGTATTTACCCAAATGAATTGAAAGCCTTCATCCACACAAAAACCTGCCTAAGGATGTTTATAGCAACTTCTTTCACAATTGCCAAAACTCGAACAATCCAGTTGTCCTTCAATAGGTGAATATATGTATAAACTGCTATAGCCATACAATGGAATATTATTCAGTGCTAAAAAGAAATGACCTATCAGGTCACAAAAAGATATAAAGGAAACTTAATTGCATATTGCTAAGTGAAAGAAGCCAATCTGAAAAGGTTCTATACTGTATAATTCCAACTACATGACATTCCAGAAAAGGCAAAACATTGGAGACAGTAAAAAGTTCAGTGGCTGCCAGAGGATAAGGGGAGGGAGGGATGAATAGGTAGAGCACAGAGGATACTCAGGGCAGTGAAACTCTAGGATACTGTAATTGTGGATACATGCCATTATACATTCATCAAAACCCACTGAATGTACAACACTACGGGTGAAACCTAATGTAAACTATGGGCTTTAGTTAATAATAATGTACAGGCATACCTCAGAGATTTTGTGGGTTCAGTTCCAGACCACCACAATAAAGCAAATATTGCAATAAAGTGAGTCTCACAATTTTTTTGGTTTTCCAGTGCATCTAAAAGTTATATTTATACTGTACTGTAATGTATTGTGTACAATAGCATTATGTGTAAAAAACAAAACAAAACAAAACCAATGTACATACCTTAGTTAAAGATATTTTATTGCTAAAAAATACTAACCATCATCTGAGCCTTTAGCAGTCATAATCGTTTTGCTGATAGAGGGTTTTGCCTTGATGTGGATGGCTGCTGACTGATCAGGGTGGTGGGTGGTGAAAGCTGCGTGGCCGTGGCGGTTTCTTAAAATAAGACAACAATGAAGTCTGCCACATTGATTGACTCTTCCTTTCACAAACAATTTCTCTGTAGCATGCAATGCTATTTGATAGCATTTTAACCACAGTAGAACTTCTTCTAAATTTGGAGTCAAGCCTCCCAAACCCTGCCTCTACTTTATTAACTTAGTTTATGTAATATTCTCAATTATTTGTTGTCATTTCAACGATCTTCACAGTGTCTTCACCAGAAGTAGATTCCATCTCAAGAAACCATTTTCTTTGTTCATCCATAAAAGACAACTCCTCATCCTTTAAACTTTTATCGTGAGATTGTAGCAATTCAGTCACATCTTCAGGCACCACTTCTAACTCTAGTTCTCCTGCTATTTCCACCACATCTGCAGTGACTTCCTCCACTGAAGTCATGAATCCTTCAAAGTCATCCATGAAGGTTGGAATCAACTTCTTCCAAACTCCTGTGAATGTTGATATTTTGACCTCTTCCCATGAATCACAAATCATGACACCTAGAATGGTAAATCCTTTCCAGAAGGATCTGTCAGATCCTTCAGAGGAATCACTACCTATGGCAGCTTTAGCTTTATGAAATGTATTTCTTAAAGAATAAGATTTGAAAGCCAAAATTATTCCTCGATCCATTAGCTTCAGAATAGATGTTGCATTAGCAGGCATGAAAACAGCATGAATCTCATTTTACACCCCCATCAGAGCTCTTGTGTGACCAGGTGCATTGTCAGTGAGCAGTACTATTTTGAAAGGAATCTTTTTTTCTGAGCAGTGGGCTTAAAATATTCAGTAATCCTTGTTGTAAATAGATGTGCTGTCATCTAGGCTTTGATGTTCCCTTTATAGAGCACAGGCACATAGATTAAGCATAATTCTGAAGTGCCCTAGGATTTTCAGAATGGTAAATGAGCACTGGCTTCAACTTAAAGTCACCAACTGCTTTAGTCCCTAACAAGAGAGTCAGCTTGTCCTTTGAAGCTTTGAAGCCAGGCATTGACTTCTCCTCTCTAGCTATGAAAGTCCTAGATGGCATCTTCTTCCAATAGAATATTGTTTCATTTACATTGAAAATCTGTTGTTTAGTATAGCCACCTTCATGAATTATCTGAATTAGATCTTCTGGGTAACTTGCTGCAGCTTCTACATCAGCACTTGCTCTTTCATCTTGCACTTTTGTGTTACGGAGATGGTTTCTTTTCTTAAGCTTTGTGAATCAAACTCTGCTAGCTTCCAACTTTTCTTCTCAGCTTCCTCACCTCTCTCCACCTTGATAGAATTGAAGAGAGTTAGGACCATGCTCTGGACAAGGCTTTGACTTCAGGGAATGCTTCTGCTGGTTTGATCTATCCAGACCACTAAAACTTTCTCCATATCAGCAATAAGGCTGTTTCTCTTTCTTATCATTCATGTGTTCACTGGAGTAGCACCTTTAATCTCCTTTTTTTTTTTTTTTAAACATCTTTATTGAAGTATAATTGCTTTACAATGGTGTGCTAGCTTCTGCTTTACAACAAAGTGAATCAGTTACACATATACATATGTTGCCATATCTCTTCCCTCTTGCATCTCCCTCCCTCCCACCCTCCCTATCCCACCCCTCTAGGTGGTCACAAAGCACCGAGCTGATCTCCCTGTGCTATGCGGCTGCTTCCCACTAGTTATCTATTTTACATTTGGTAGTGTATATATGTCCATGACACTCTCTCACCCTGTCACATCTCACCCCTCCCCCTCCCCATATCCTCAAGTCCATTCTCTAGTAGGTCTGTGTCTTTATTCCCATCTTGCCACTAGGTTCTTCATGACCTCTTTTTTTTTTTTCCCCTTAGATTCCATATATATGTGTTAGCATACTGTATTTGTTTTTCTCTTTCTGACTTACTTCACTCTGTATGACAGACTCTAACTCCATCCACCTCATTACAAACACCTCCATTTCATTTCTTTTTATGGCTGAGTAATATTCCATTGTATATATGTGCCACATCTTCTTTATCCATTCATCCGATGATGGACACCTAGGTTGCTTCCATGTCCTGGCTATTGTAAACAGAGCTGCAATGAATATTTTGGTACATGACTCTTTCTGAATTATGGTTTTCTCAGGGAATATGCCCAGTAGTGGGATTGCTGGGTCATATGGTAGTTCTATTTTTAGTTTTTTAAGGAACCTCCATACTGTTCTCCATAGTGGCTGTATCAATTTACATTCCCACCAACAGTGCAAGAGTGTTCCCTTTTCTCCACACCCTCTCCAGCATTTATTGTTTCTAGATTTTTTGATGATGGCCATTCTGACCGGTGTGAGATGATGCCTCATTGTAGTTTTGATTTGCATTTCTCTAATGATTAATGATGTTGAGCATTCTTTCATGTGTCTGTTGGCAATCTGTATCTCTTCTTTGGAGAAATGTCTATTTAGGTCTTCTGCCCATTTTTGGATTGGGTTGTTTGTTTTTTTGTTATTGAGCTGCATGAGCTGCTTGTAAATCTTGGAGATTAATCCTTTGTCCGTTGCTTCATTTGCAAATATTTTCTCCCATTCTGAGGGTTGTCTTTTGGTCTTGTTTATGGTTTCCTTTGCTGTGCAAAAGCTTTTAAGTTTCATTAGGTCCCATTTGTTTATTTGTGTTTTTATTTCCATTTCTCTAGGACCTGGGTCAAAAAGGATCTTGCTGTGACTTATGTCATACAGTGTTCTGCCTATGTTTTCCTCTAAGAGTTTGATAGTGTCTGGCCTTACACTTAGGTCTTTAATCCATTTTGAGTTTATTTTTGTGTATGGTATTACAGAGTGTTCTAATTTCATTCTGTTACATGTAGCTGTCCAGTTTTCCCAGTACCACTTATTGAAGAGGCTGTCTTTTCTCCACTGTATATGCTTGCCTCCTTTATCAAAGATAAGGTGACCATATGTGCGTGGGCTTATCTCTGGGCTTTCTATCCTGTTCCATTGATCTATATTTCTGTTTTTGTGCCAGTACCAAACTGTCTTGATTACTGTAGCTTTGTAATATAGTCTGAAGTCAGGGAGCCTGATTCCTCCAGCTCCATTTTTCGTTCTCAAGATTGCTTTGGCTATTCGGGGTCTTTTGTGTTTCCATACAAATTGTGAAATTTTTTGTTCTAGTTCTGTGAAAAATGCCAGTGGTAGTTTGATAGGGATTGCATTGAATCTGTAGATTGCTTTGGGTAGCAGAGTCATTTTCACAATGTTTATTCTTCCAATCCAAGAACATGGTATATCTCTCCATCTATTTGTATCATCTTTAATTTCTTTCATCAGTGTCCTATAATTTTCTGCATACAGGTCTTTTGTCTCCTTAGGTAGGTTTATTCCTAGGTATTTTATTCTTTTTGTTGCAATGGTAAACGGGAGTGTTTTCTTAATTTCACTTTCAGATTTTTCATCATTATTATACAGGAATGCAAGAGATTTCTGTGCATTAATTTTGTATCCTGCTACTTTACCAAATTCATTGATTAGCTCTAGTAGTTTTCTGGTAGCATCTTTTGGATTCTCTATGTATAGTATCATGTCATCTGCAAACAGTGACAGCTTTACTTCTTCTTTTCCGATTTGGATTCCTTTTATTTCTTTTTCGTCTCTGATTGCTGTGGCTAACACTTCCAAAACTATGTTGAATAATAGTGGTGAGAGTGGGCAACCTTGTCTTGTTCCTGATCTTAGTGGAAATGGTTTCAGTTTTTCACCATTGAGGACAATGTTGGCTTTGGGTTTGTCATATATGGCCTTTATTATGTTGAGGAAAGTTCCCTCTATGCCTACTTTCTGCAGGACTTTTATCATAAATGGGTGTTGAATTTTGTCGAAAGCTTTCTCTGCATCTATTGAGATGATCATATGGTTTTTCTCCTTCAATTTGTTAATATGATGTATCACGTTGATTGATTTGCGTATATTGAAGAATCCTTGCATTCCTGGAATAAACCCCACTTGATCATGGTGTATGATCCTTTTAATGTGCTGTTGGATTCTGTTTGCTAGTATTTTGTTGAGGATTTTGGCATCTATGTTCATCAGTGATATTGGCCTGTAGTTTTCTTTCTTTGTGACATCTTTGCCTGGTTTTGGTATCAGGGTGATGGTGGCCTCGTAGAATGAGTTGGGGAGTGTTCCTCCCTCTGCAATATTTTGGAAGAGTTTGAGAAGGATAGGTGTTAGCTCTTCTCTAAATGTTTGATAGAATTCGCCTGTGAAGCCATCTGGTCCTGGGCTTTTGTGTGTTGGAAGATTTTTAATCACAGTTTCAATTTCAGTGCTTGTGATTGGTCTGTTCATATTTTCTATTTCTTCCTGGTTCAGTCTCGGCAGGTTGTGCATTTCTAAGAATCTGTCCATTTCTTCCAGGTTGTCCATTTTATTAGCATAGAGTTGCTTGTAGTAATCTCTTATGATCGTTTGTATTTCTGCAGTGTCAGTGGTTACTTCTCCTTTTTCATTTCTAATTCTATTAATTTGAGTCTTCTCCTTTTTTCTCTTGATGAGTCTGGCTAAAGGTTTATCAATTTTGTTTATCTTCTCAAAGAACCAGCTTTTAGTTTCATTGATTTTTGCTATTGTTTCCTTCATTTCTTTTTCATTTATTTCTGATCTGATCTTTATGATTTCTTTCCTTCTGCTAGCTTTGGGGTTTTTTTGTTCTTCTTTCTCTAATTGCTTTAGGTGCAAGGTTAGGTTGTTTATTCGAGATGTTTCCTGTTTCTTGATGTAGGCTTGTATTGCTATAAACTTCCCTCTTAGAACTGCTTTTGCTGCATCCCATAGGTTTTGGATCGTCGTGTCTCCATTGTCATTTGTTTCTAGGTATTTTTTGATTTCCCCTTTGATTTCTTCAGTGATCACTTCGTTATTAAGTAGTGTATTGTGTAGTCTCCATGTGTTTGTATTTTTTACAGATCTTTTCCTGTAATTGATATCTAGTCTCATAGCGTTGTGGTCGGAAAAGATACTTGATACGATTTCAATTTTTTTAAATTTACCAAGGCTTGATTTGTGACCCAAGATATGATCTATCCTGGAGAATGTTCCATGAGCACTTGAGAAAAATGTGTATTCTGTTGTTTTTGGGTGGAATGTCCTATAAATATCAATTAAGTCCATCTTGTTTAATGTATCATTTAAAGCTTGTGTTTCCTTATTTATTTTCATTTTGGATGATCTGTCCATTGGTGAAAGTGGGGTGTTAAAGTCCCCTACTATGATTGTGTTACTGTCGATTTCCCCTTTTATGGCTGTTAGTATTTGCCTTATGTTTTGAGGTGCTCCTATGTTGGGTGCATAAATATTTACAATTGTTATACCTTCCTCTTGGATCGATCCCTTGATCATTATATAGTGTCCGTCTTTGTCTCTTGTAATTGTCTTTATTTTAAAGTCTATTTTGTCTGATATGAGAATTGCTACTCCAGCTTTCTTTTGATTTCCATTTGCATGGAATATCTTTTTCCATCCCCTCACTTTCAGTCTGTATGTGTCTCTAGGTCTGAAGTGGGTCTCTTGTAGACAGCATATATATGGGTCTTGTTTTTGTATCCATTCAGCCAGTCTGTGTCTTTTGGTGGGAGCGTTTAATCCATTTACATTTAAGGTAATTATCGATATGTATGTTCCTATTCCCATTTTCTTAAACGTTTTGGGTTTGTTATTGTAGGTGTTTTCCTTCTCTTGTGTTTCTTGCCTAGAGAAGTTCCTTTAGCATTTGTTGTAAAGCTGGTTTGGTGGTGCTGAACTCTCTCAGCTTTTGCTTGTCTGTAAAGGTTTTAATTTCTCCATCAAATCTGAATGAGATCCTTGCTGGGTAGAGTAATCTTGGTTGTAGGTTTTTCTCCTTCATCACTTTAAATATGTCCTGCCACTCCCTTCTGGCTTGCAGAGTTTCTGCTGAAAGATCAGCTGTTAACCTTATGGGGATTCCCTTGTGTGTTATTTGTTGTTTTTCCCTTGCTGCTTTTAATATGTTTTCTTTATATTTAATTTTTGATAGTTTGATTAATATGTGTCTTGGTGTGTTTCTCCTTGGATTTATCCTGTATGGGACTCTCTGTGCTTCCAGGACTTGATTAACTATTTCCTTTCCCATATTAGGGAAGTTTTCAACTATAATCTCTTCAAATATTTTCTCAGTCCCTTTCTTTTTCTCTTCTTCTTCTGGGACCCCTATAATTCGAATGTTGGTGCGTTTAATGTTGTCCCAGAGGTCTCTGAGACTGTCCTCAGTTCTTTTCATTCTTTTTTCTTTATTCTGGTCTGCAGTAGTTATTTCCACCATTTTATCTTCCAGGTCACTTATCCGTTCTTCTGCCTCAGTTATTCTGCTATTGATCCCATCCAGAGTATTTTTAATTTCATTTATTGTGCTTGTCATCGTTTCTTGGTTCCTCTTTAGTTCTTCTACGTCCTTGTTAAATGTTTCTTGCATTTTGTCTATTCTATTTCCAAGACTTTGGCTCATCCTTACTATCATTATTCGGAATTCTTTTTCAGGTAGACTACCTATTTCCTCTTCATTTGTTAGGTCTGGTGTGTTTTGACCCTGCTCCTTCATCTGCTGTGTGTTTTTCTGTCTTCTCATTTTGCTTATCTTACTGTGTTTGGGGTCTCCTTTTCACAGGCTGCAGGTTCGTAGTTCCCGTTGTTTTTGGTATCTGTCCCCAGTGGCTAAGGTTGGTTCAGTGGGTTGTGTAGGTTTCCTGGTGGAGGGAACTAGTGCCTGTGTTCTGGTGGATGAGGCTGGATCTTGTCTTTCGGGTGGGCTCGTCCACGTCTGGTGGTGTGTTTTGGGGTGTCTGTGGCCTTATTATGATTTTAGGCAGCCTCTCTGTTAATGGATGGGGCTGTGTTCCTCTCTTGCTAGTTGTTTGGCATAGGGTGTCCAGCACTGTAGCTTGCTGGTCGTTGAGTGAAGCTGGGTCTTGATGTTGAGATGGAGATCTGTGAGAGATTTTCGCCGTTTGGTATTATGTGGAGCTGGGAGGTCTCTTGTGGACCAGTGTCCTGAAGTTGGCTCTCCCACCTCAGAGGCACAGCCCTGATGCCTGGCTGGAGCACCAAGAGCCTTTCATCCACACGGCTCAGAATAAAAGGGAGAAAAAATGGAAAGAAAGAAAAAAAGAGGATAAAATAAAATAAAATAAAGCAATTATAATAAAAAATAAGAAAAAAAATTATTAAGAGTAAATTTATTAAGAAAAAAAAATTTTTTTTAATTTTTAAAAATAGATTTATTAATTTTTTTATACTAAAAATAAGAAAAAAATTATTTAGAAAAAATTTATTAAGAAAAAAAATTTTTTAATTTTTTAAAATAAAAAATATGAAAAAACTTATTAAAAATTTTTTTAAAAATAGAAAATAAGGAAAAAATTATTAAGAAAACATTTATTAGGGAAAAAAAAATTTTTTTAAGCCCAAAAAAAAAAAAAAAAAAAAGGACGGACCTAACCCTAGGACTAACGGTGAGAGCAAAGCTATACAGACAAAATCTCACCCAGAGGCATACACATCTACACTCACAAAAAAAAGGAAAAGGGGAAAAGTTAATATATCCTGCTCCCAAAGTCCATCTCCTATATTTGGGATGATTCGTTGTCTATTCAGGTATTCAACAGATGCAGGCACATCAAGTTGTTTGTGGAGCTTTAATCCGCTGCTTCTGAGGCTGCTGGGAGAGATTTCCCTTTCTCTTCTTTGTTCGTACAGCTCCCGGGGTTCAGCTTTGGATTTGGACCCGCCTCTGCATGTAGGTCCCCTGAGGGCGTCTGTTCCCCGCCCAGACAGAACGGGGTTAAAGGAGCAGCTGATTCGGGGGCTCTGGCTCAGTCAGGCCGGGGGGAGGGAGCGGTACGGAGGAGGCGGGGCGAGCCTGCGGCGGCAGAAGCCGGCGTGACGTTGCAGCAGCCTGAGGCGCGCCGTGCGCTCTCCCGGGGAAGTTGTCCCCGGATTACGGGAGCCTGGCCGTGGCGGGCTGCACAGGCTCCCGGGAGGGGCGGTGTGGAGAGTGACCTGTGCTCGCCCACAGGCTGTTTGGTGGCGGCAGCAGCAGCCTTAGCGTCTCATGCCCGTCTCTGGGGTCCGCGCTGATAGCCGCGGCTCGCGCCCGTCTCTGGAGTTCGTTTAAGTGGCGCTCTGAATCCCCTCTCCTTGCACGCCCAAAGAGGCAAGAAAAAGTCTCCTGCCTCTTCGGCAGCTGCAGACTTTTTCTCGTGCACCCTCCCGGCTAGTTGTGGTGCGCTAGACCCTTCAGGCTGTGTTCACGCAGCCAACCCCAGTCCTCTCCCTGGGATCCGACCGAAGCCCGCGCCTCAGCTCCCAGCCCCCGCCCGCCCCGGCGGGTGAGCAGACAAGCCTCTCGGGCTGGTGAGTGCTGCTCGGCGCCGAGCCTCTGTGCGGGAATCTCTCCGTTTTTCCCTCTGCGTCCCTGTTGCTGTGGGATCCCGCTGATAGCCGCGGCTCGCGCCCGTCTCTGGAGCTCGTTTAGGCGGCGCTCTGAATCCCCTCTCCTTGCGCGCCGCGAAACAAAGAGGCAAGAAAAATTCTCTTGCCTCTTTGGCAGCTGCAGTCTTTTTCCTGGACTCCCTCCTGGCTAGCACCGAAGCCCGAACCCCAGCTCCCAGGCCCCGCCCGCCCCGGCGGCCGAGCAGACAAGCCTCTCGGGCTGGTGAGTGCTGGTCGGCACCGCTCCTCTGTGCGGGAATCTCTCCGCTTTGCCCTCTGCACCCCTGTGGCTGCGCTCTCCTCCGTGGCTCCGAAGCTTCCCCCCTCTGCTACCCGCAGTCTCTGCCCACGAAGGGGCTTCCTAGTGTGTGGAAACCTTTCCTCCTTCACAGCTCCCTCCCACTGGTGCAGGTCCCGTCCCTATTCTTTTGTCTCTGTTATTTCTTTTTTCTTTTGCCCTACCCAAGTACGTGGGGATTTTCTTGCCTTTTGGGAGGTCTGACGTCTTCTGCCAGCGTTCAGTGGGTGTTCTGTAGGAGCAGTTCCACGTGTAGATGTATTTCTCATGTATCTGTGGGGAGGAAGGTGATCTCCGCGTCTTACTCTTCCGCCATCTTGCCCCTCCCTCCTGTTGAGTATTTTAACATTTATATTCATTAATGATATTTAAGAACTTTTCCTTTACATTTATAACTTAGCTAACTGTTTGGTGCAAGAGATCTAGTTTTCGGCCTATCTTGGCTTTAGGCATGCCTTCCTCACTGAGCTTAATCATTTCTAGCTTTTGATTTAAAGTGAGAGACATGTGATTCTTCCTTTCACTTTAATATTTAGAGGTCATTGTAGGCTTATTAATTGGCCTAATTTCAATATTGTTGTGTCTCAGGGAATAGGGAGGCCTGAGGAGAGGGAAAGGGACAGAGAATTGTTGGTCAGTGGAGCAGTCAGAACACACACATTTATCGGTTAAGTTCACTGTCTTATATGGATGCAATTCAAGGCCCCCTGAACAGTTACAATAGTAACATCAAAGATCACTGGTCACAGATTATAACAAACATAATAATAATTAAAAAGTTGGAAATATTGTGAGAATTACCAAAATGTGACACAGAGACACAAAGTGAACAAATGCTGATGGAAAAAATGGAGTCAACAGACTCGCTTAATGCAGGGTTGCCACAAACCTTCAATTTATAAAATAACACAGTATCTGTGAAACACAATAGAGTGAAGTGCAATAAAATGAAGTATGCCTGTGTCCATATCGGCTCATCAATTGTAACAAATGTACCACACTAATACAAGAAAGTTAGAGGGAGGTGAGAAGTAAATGGGAACTCTTATTTTTTGCTGATTTTTTTCTTCAAACCTAAAACTGCTCAAAAAATAAAGTCCATTAATTTAAAGAAATCATGTATTTTTCTTACTTTAAACATGTATCTAGGGATTGCCCAGATTTCCATGTGACCTTTTAGGCACTGGCACAGCCTAAATAAGGATGTTGGGTGTCTAGGCATTTTACAATGGCATCCTTAAGGAGAAGTTTGTGGGAGAAAAAGTTGAGTAAGATTTGTAGGTATCACCTTGGTCAAGAGGTCAGTGATAGCACTAGTTAGACACACATATTTAGTGATTTCGTACAGATAGAGAGACAAATAATTCTGTGCTTTAGTTCACCAAGATCCTGGAGTTTGTGATAGGTAAGTCAGAACCATGAAGTCTGTTTGTTCTATCATCTCTATCTCTGGTTAAAAGATAAATTTGTATACCCATATATACTCTACTTCCCCTCACCAAGTTAGGGGAAGCCAGGCAGGATAGAAGAGAATGTTAGGCATAAGATTGAACTAATGCTGAGCAAGGAAAGGGACATGTAAAGTTTAGGATTAGAGAAAACTATACATTGTTTTTTTGTTCATTATCATGTCTTTTAACTTTAAAACAAAAATTCATGTACAAGAAGTTGTAATGTTGTAACACGGATCATAATGGAGATATTTACAAATCCTGTAATGATTCAGGGCGTGAACTTTGAAATTAGACCCTGCTTCTAATCTCCACTCTGCCACTGTCTATTGATCTCAGGCAAATTGCTTAACATCCTTTAAGCCTCAGGTTCTTCGCCTGGAGAAAGTCTATAGCAATATTTACCTAAGAGGATCATTGTGAGAAGCAAATGTGTTATTTCTTTTTTACCCCCAGCTTTACTGAGATTTAATTGACAAATAAAATTTTAATATACTTAAAGTGTACAATGTGATGATTTAATATACATATACATTGTGAAAGGATTCCCACCATCAAGTTAATTATGTTAATTCATCACCACATATTTAACTCTTTTTTTATGAGAACACAATTCTACTCTCTTAGCAAATTTCAGTTGTACAATACAGTATTATAAACTATAGTCACCATGTTATACATTATATTCTAAGACTTTATTCATCTTATTACTGAAAGTTTGTACCCTTTGACCAGTCTCTCCCTATGTCCCAAACCCCCCAGCCCCTGGCAATGATCATTCTCCTCTCTGTTTCTATAAGTTTGACCTTCTTTTGTTCCACATAAATATGATACCATAGGAGTACTTGTCTTTCTGTGTTTGGTTTACTTCACTTGCAAAATGGTGTCTGGGTTCTTTCATGTTGATCCAAATGGCAGGATTTCCTACTTTTTAAGGCTGAATCATATTCCTTAATGTACATATACCACATTTTATTTTTCCTTTCATCAGTCAACTGACACATAGGTTGTTTCCCATATCTTGGCTACTGTGAATAATGCTGCAATGAACATGAGAGTGAAGATATGTCTTTGAGACAGTGGTTTTCTTTCCTTCAGATATATACCCAGGAGTGGGATTGCTGAATCATATGCTAGTCTTATTTTTAACTTCTTGAGGAAACTCCATACTGTTTTGCATAGTGACTGTAGCAATTTATATTCCCACTAACAGTATACAAAGATTCCATTCTCTACAATTTTTCCAACAGTTGTCATCTTTTGACTCTTTGATAATAGCCATCCTTACAGGTGTCAGGTGATATCTCATGATTTTGATTTTCATTCTTCTAATGATTAGTGATATTGAGTATCTTTTCATGTTTCTGTTGGCCATCTGTATGTTTTCTTTGGAAAATGCCTATTCAGGTCCTCTGCCCACTTTTTAATTGGGTTGCTTGTTTTTGTTTTCTTGGTTTTTTTTGTTTGATATTGAGTTGTATGAATTCTTTTTATATTTTTTAATATTAACCCCTTATCAGACATATTGTTTGCAAATATCTTCTCCCGTTCAGTAAATTGCCTTTTCATTTTGTTGATGGTTTCCATCGCCATGCAAAAGATTTTAAGATTTATTAGGTCCCATTTGTTTATTTTTGCTTTTGTTTCTTGCCTGAGGAGACAGATCCAAAACAATATTCCTAAGACCAATGTCAAAGAGCATACTACCTAGTTTTGCTTTTGGGAGTTTTACAGTTTCAGGTCTCACTCCTAAATCTTTAGTCCAGTTTTGAGCTTGTTTTTAAAATAGTGTGAGAAAATGTTCAACTTTCATTCCTTTACAAGTAGCAGTCCAGTTTTCCCAGAACTACTATTGAAGAGCCTGTCTTTTACCCATTGCATATTCTTGCCTTTTTTGTTATAGGTTAATTATCATATATGTGTTGGTTTATTTCTGGGCTCTCTATTCTGTTCCATTGATCCATTGATCTATGTGTCTGATTTTGTGTCTGTACCATATTGTTTTGATTGCTGTACTTTTGTAATATAGTCTGAAGTCAGGGAGTGTGATACCTTTAGCTTTGTTCTTTTTTCTCAATATTGCTATGGCTATTTGGGATTTTTTGTTGTGCCATATAAATTTTAGAATTATTTTTTCTAGTTTTATGAGAAATGTCATGGGTATTTGATAAAGATTACATTAGATTGCTTTGGCTGGTATGGGCATTTTAACAATATTAATTCTTCCAATTCATGAACACAGGATATCTTTCCATTTATTTTATCATCTTCAGCTTCCTTCATCTATGTCTCACAGTTTTAAGCATACAGGTCTTTCACTCCTTGGTTAAATTTATTCCTAGGTATTTTATTTTTTTTGATTCAGTTTTAAAAGGGATGTTTTTTGATTTCTATTTGTGATATTTCATTATTAGTGTATAGTAATGCAACAGATTTCTGTAAATTAATCTTGTATCCTTCAATTTTACTGAATACATTTATTAGTTCTAATAGTTTTTGGTGGAAAATCTAGGGTTTTCTATATATAGTATCATGTTATCTATAAATAGTGACAATTTTACTTCTTCCCTTCTAATCTGGATGTATTTATTTATTTAACTTGTCTGATTGCTGTGGCTGGGATTTCCAATATTATTTTAAATAGAAGTGATAAGAATGCGCATCCTTGTCTTGTGCCTGACCTTAGAAAAAAAGTTTTTAGCTTTTCACCATGACTATAATGCTAGCTGTAGATTTGTCATAAAATGCCATTATTATTTTGAGGTATATTCCCTCTATACCAACTCTTTGAGAGTTTTTATCATGAATGGATGTTGAATTTTGCCAAATGCTTTTTTGCATCTATTGAGATGATTATTTGATGTTTACCCTTTGTTTTGATAATGTGGTGTATAACATTGATTGATTTGTGGATATTGAACCATCCTTTTATTTTTTTGGCTGCGTTGGGTCTTCGTTGCTGCGAGCAGGGGCTTTCTCTAGTTGTGGCTAGCGGGGGCTACTCTTTGTTGTGGCGCATGGGCTTCTCACTGCGGTGGCCTCTCTTGTTGTGGAGTCCGGGATCTAGGCACACAGGCTTCAGTAGTTGCAGCATGTGGGCTCAGTAGTTGCGGCATGAGGGCCCTAGAGTGCACAGGCTTCAGTAGTTGTGGTGACTGGGCTCAGTAGTTGTGGTGCACAGGGTCTAGGGTGTGTGGGCTTCAGTAATTTTGGCACGCAGGCTCAGTAGTTGTGGCTCACGGGCTCTAGAGCACAGGCTCAGTAGTTGTGGTGCACTGGCTTAGTTGCTCTGTGGCATATGGGATCTTTCCAGACCAGGGATCAAACCTGTGTCCCCTGCATTGGCAGGTGGATTCTTAATCATTGCACCACCAGAGAAGTCCCTGAACCATCCTTGTACCCTTGGAATAAATACCACTTGATCAGGTTGTATAATTCTTTTTACGCATTGTTGAGATCAGTTTGCTAATATTTTATTAAGAATTTTTGCAACTATGTTTGTCAGTGTTATTGGCCTATAATTTTCTTTTTTTAATAGTGTCTTATTCTGGTTTTGGTATCCAGGTAATGCTGGCCTCATAGGATTAGTATTCCTTCCTCTTCAATTGTTTTGGAATATTTATGAGAAGGATAAGTATTAATTCTTCTTTAAATGTTTGGTAGAATTCCCCTGTGAAGCCATCAGGCCATGGACTTTTGTGTTGGAGGAGTTTACTGATTACTGATTCAATTTCAATACAAGTAAGTGGTCTGTTCAGATATCCTATCTGATTCAGTCTTGAAAGACTGTATATTTCTAGGAATTTATCCATTTCACCTAGGTTGTCCAATTTGTTGGCACATAACTATTCATAGTATTATGTTTGTATTTCTGTTATACTGGTTGTTATTTTTACTCCTTCATTTTTTATTTTATTTATTTGGGCCCTTTTTCTTTTTTTCTTTATGTGTCCAACTGAAGATTTTTCATTTTTACATATCTTTTCAAAAAATCAGCTCTTGGTTTCATTGATCTTTTCTATGGTTATTGTTTTGGTCTCTATTTTATTTCCACTCTGACCTTTATTATTTCCTCCCTTCTGCTCACTTTGAACTTTTTGTTCTTCTTTTCTTAATTCCTTTATATTAAAAGTTAGGTTGTTTATATGCAGTGTTTTTTCTTGTTTTTTGAGGTAGGCCTGTATTACTATAAACTTCCCTCTTACAATCTTCCCTTGATTTTGCTGCATCCCACAGATTTTGGAAAGTTGTGTTTTTTTTCATTCGTCTCAAGGCATTTTTTAATTTCCTCTTTCATTTCTTTGTTGACCCATTGTTTTTTGTTTGTTTGGTTTTTTGGTAGTATGTTGTTTAGTCTCCATGTTTGCATTTTTTCAGTTCTTTTTCTTGTAATTCTAGTTTCATGCTGTGGTGGTCAGAAAAGACATGTTATTTTTATTTTATTTATTTTTTTTAACATCTTTATTGGAGTATAATTGCTTTACAATGTTGTGTTAGTTTCTGCTGTGTAACAAAGTGAATCAGCTATATGTGTACATATATCGCCATATCCCCTGCCTCTTGAGCCTCTTCCAACCCACCTTCCCTATCTCACCCCTCTAAGTGGTCACAAAGCACTGAGCTGATCTCCCTGTGCTATGCAGCTGCTTCCCACTAGCTATCTGTTTCACGACTGGTAGTGTATATATGTCAGTGCTACTCTCTCACTTTGTCCCAGCTTCCCCTCCCCCTGCCACCCCATGTCCTCAAGTCGATTCTCTATGTATGTGTCTTTATTCCTGTCCTGCCCCTAGGTTCATCAGAACCATATTTTTTTGTTTGTTTTAGATTCCATATATATGTGTTAGCATACGGTATTTGTTTTTCTCTTCCAGACTTACTTCACTCTGTATGACAGACTCTAGGTCTATGCACCTCACTACAAATAACTCAATTTTGTTTCTTTTTATGGCTGAGTAATATTCCATTGTGTATATGTGCCACAGTTTCTTTATCCATTCATCTGTCGATAGACACTTAGGTTGCTTCCATGTCCTAGCTATTGTAAATAGAGCTGCAATGAACATTGTGGTACATGTCTCTTTTTGAATTACGGTTTTCTCAGGGTATATGCCCAGTAGTGGGATTGCTGGGTCATACAGTAGTTCTATTTTTAGTTTATTAGGCAACCTCCATACTGTTCTCCATAGTGACTGTATCAATTTACATTCCCACCAACAGTGCAAGAGGGTTCCCTTTTCTCCACACCCTCTCCGGAATTTATTGTTTGTAGATTTTTTGATGATGGCCATTCTGACTGGTGTGAGTTTTGTAGTTTTGATTTGCATTTCTCTAATGATTAGTGATGTTGAGCATTCTTTCATGTGTTTGTTGGCAATCTGTATATCTTCTTTGGAGAAATGACTATTTAGGTCTTCTGTCCATTTTTGGATTGGGTTGTTTGTTTTTTTGATATTGAGCTGCATGAGCTGCTTGTATATTTTGGAGATTAATCTTTGTCAGTTGCTTCATTTGCAAATATTTTCTCCCATTCTGAAGGTTGTGTTTTCGTCTTGTTTATGTTTTCCTTTGCTGTGCAAAACTTTTAAGTTTCATTAGATCCCATTTGTTTATTTTTATTTTTATTTCCATTTCTCTAGGAGGTGGGTCAAAAAGGATCTTGCTGTGATTTATGTCATAGAGTGTTCTGCCTGTGTTTTCCTCTAAGAGTTTGATAGTGTCTGGCCTTACATTTACTCCATTTTGAGTTTATTTTTGTGTATGGTATTAGGGAGTGTTCTAATTTCATTCTTTTACATGTAGCTGTCCAGTTTTCCCAGCACCACTTATTGAAGAGGCTGTCTTTTCTCCGTTGTATATTCTTGCCTATTTTGTCAAAGATAAGGTGACCATATGTGTATGGGTCTATCTCTGGGCTTTCTATCCTGTTCCACTGATCTATATTTCTGTTTTTGTGGCAGTACCATACTGTCTTGATTATTGTAGCTTTGTATTATAGTCTGAAGTCTGGGAGCCAAATTCCTCCAGCTCCATTTTTCTTTCTCAAGATTGCTTTGGCTCTTCAGAGTCTTTTGTGTTTCCATAAAAATTTAAAAATTTTTTGCTCTAGTTCTGTGAAAAATGCCATTGGTAGTTTCATAGGGATTGCACTGAATCTGTAGATTGCTTTGGGTAGTATAGTCATTTTCACAATGATGATTCTTCCAATCCAAGAACATGGTATATCTCTCCATCTGTTTGTATCGTCTTTGATTTCTTTCATCAGTGTCTTATAGTTTTCTGCATGCAGGTCTTTTGTCTCCTTCGGTAGGTTTATTCCTAGGTATTTTATTCTTTTTGTTGCAATGGTGAATGGGAGTGTTTCCTTAATTTATCTTTCAGATTTTTCATCGTTAGTGTATAAGAATGCAAGAGATTTCTGTGCATTAATTTTGTATCCTGCAACTTTACTAAATTCATTGATGAACTCTACTAGTTTTCTGGTGGCATCTTTAGGATTCTCTATGTATAGTATCATGTCATCTGTAAACAGTGACCATTTTAATTCTTCTTTTCCAATTTGTATTCCTTTTATTTCTTTTTCTTCTCTGATTGCTGTGGCTAGGACTTCCAAAACTATGTTGAGTAATAGTGGTGAGAGTAGATATCCTTGTCTTATTCCTGATCTTAGAGGAAATGCTTTCAGTTTTTCACCATTGAGAATGATGTTTGCTTAGGGTTTGTCATATATGGCTTTTATTATGTTGAAGTAGGTTCCCTCTATGCCCACTTACTGAAGAGTTTTTATCTTAAATTGGTGTTGAATTTTGTCAAACGCCTTTTCTGCATCTATTGAGATGATCATATGGTTTTTATTCTTCAATTTGTTGATATGGTGTATCACATTGATTTATTAGCATATATTGAAGAATCCTTGCATCTCTGGGATAAATCCCAGTTGATCATGGTGTATGAGCCTTTTAATGTGTTGTTGGATTCTGTTTGCTAGTATTTTGTTGAGGATTTTTGCATCTATATTCATCAGTGATATTGGTCTGTAATTTTTTTTTTTTTGTATTATCTTTGTCTGGTTTTGGCATCAGGGTGATGGTGGCCTCATAGAATGAGTTTGGGAGTTTTCCTTCCTCTGCAATTTTTTGGAAGAGTTTGAGAAGGATGGGTGTTAGCTCTTCTCTAAATGTTTGATAGAATTCACCTGTGAAGACATCTGGTCCTGGACTTTTGTTTGTTGGAAGTTTTAAAATCACAGTTTCAATTTCATTACTGTGATTGGTCTGTTCATATTTTCTATTTCTTCCTGGTTCAGTCTTGGAAGGTTATACCTTTCTAAGAATTTGTCCATTTCTTCCAGATTGTCCATTTTGTTGGCATAGAGTTGCTTGTAGTAGTCTCTTAGGATGCTTTGTATTTCTGCCATGTCTGTTGTAACTTCTCCTTTTTCATTTCTTATTTTATTGATTTGAGTCCTCTCCCTCTTTTTCTTAATGAGTCTGGGTAATGGTTTATCAATTTTGTTTATCTTCTCCAAGAACCAGCTTTTAGTTTTATTGATCTTTGCTATTGTTTTCCTTGTTTCTATTTCATTTATTTCTGGTCTGATCTTTATGATTTCTTTCCTTCTGCTAACTTTGGGTTTTGTTTGTTCTTCTTTCTCTAGTTCCTTTAGGTGTAACGTTAGGTTGTTTATTTGAGATTTTTCTTGTTTTTTGAGGTAAGCTTGTATAGGTATAAACTTCCCTCTTAGTACTGCATTTGCTGCATCCCACAGGTTTTGGATCATTGTGTTTTCATTGTCATTTGTCTCTAGGTGTTTTTTGATATCCTCTTTGATTTCTTCAGGGATCTCTTAGTTATTAATCAACGTATTGTTTAGCCTCCATATGTTTGTGTTATTTACATTTTTTTCCCTGTAATTGATTTCTAATCTCATAGTGTTGTGGTCAGAAAAGATGCTTGATATGATTTCAATTTTCTTAAATTTACTGAGGCCTGATTTGTGACCCAAGGTGTGATCTATCCTGGAGAATGTTCCGTGTGCACTTGAGAAGAAAGTGTAATCTGTTGTTTTGGGATGGAATGCCCTATAAATATCAATTAAATCTATCTGGTCTATTGTGTCATTTACAGCTTGTGTTTCCTTATTAATTTTCTGTTTGGATGATCTGTCCATTGGTGTAAGTGAGGTGTTAAAGTCCCCCACTATTATTGTGTTACTGTCAATTTCCTCTTTTATAGCTGTTAGCAGTTGCCTTATGCATTGCAGTGTTCCTATGTTGGGTGCACAAATATTTATAATTGTTATATCTTCTTCTTGGATTGATCCCTTGATCATTACATAGTGTCCTTCCTTGTCTCTTGTAACATTCTTTATTTTAAAGTCTATTATATTGGATATGAGTATTTGTACTCCAGCTTTCTTTTGATTTCCATTTGCATGGAACATCTTTTTCCATCTACTCACTTTCAGTCTGTATGTGTCCCTAGGTCTGAAGTGGTTCTCTTGCAGACAGCATATATATGGGTCTTGTTTTTGTATCCATTCTGCAAGCCTGTGTCTTTTGGTTGGAGCATTTAATCCATTCACATTTAAGGTAATTATCGATATTTATGTTCCTATGACCATTTTCTTAATTGCTTTGGGTGTTTTTGTAGGTCCTTTTCTTCTCTTGTGTTTCCCACTTAGAGAAGTTCCTTTAGCATTTGTTGTAGAGCTGGTTTGGTGGTGCTGAATTCTCTTAGCTTTTGCTTGTCTGTAAAGCTTTTGATTTCTCCATTGAATCTGAATGAGATCCTTGCTGGGTAGAGTAATCTTGTGTGTAGGTTCTTCCCTTTCATCACTTTAAATATGTCCTGCCACTCCCTTCTGGTTTGTAGAGTTTCTGCTGAGAAATCAGCTGTTAACCTTATGGGAGTTCCCTTGTATGTTATTTGTCATTTTTCCCTTCCTGCTTTCCATAATTTTTCTTTGTCTTTAATTTTTGCCAATTTGATTACTACATTTCTAGGCATGTTTCTCCTTGGGTTTATCCTCTATGGGACTCTCTGCACTTCCTGGACTTGGGTGGCTCTTTCCTTTCCCATGTTAGGGAAGTTTTTGACTCTAATCTCTTCAAATATTTTCTCGGGTCCTTTCTCTCTCTCTTCTCCTTCTGGGACCCCTATAATGCGAATGTTGTTGTGTTTAATGTTGTCCCAGAAGTCTCTCAGTCTGTCTTCATTTCCTTTCATTCTTTTCTCTTTATTCTGTTCCATAGCAGTGAATCCCACCATTCTGCCTTCCAGGTCACTTATCCGTTCTTCTGCCTCAGTTATTCTGCTCTTGATTCCTTCTAGTGTACTTTTCACTTCAGTTATTGTATTGTTCATCTCTGTTTGTTTGTTCTTTAATTCTTCTAGATCTTTGTTAAACAGTTGTTGCTTCTTCTCAGTCTTTGCCTCCATGCTTTTTCCGAGGTCCTGGATCATGTTCACTATCATTATTCTGAATTCTTTTTCTGAAAGATTGCCTATCTCCATTTCATTTAGTTGTTTTTCTGGGGTTTTATCTTGTTCCTTCATCTGGTACATAGCCCTCTGCCTTTTAATCTTGTCTATCTTTCTGTGAATGTGGTTTTTTCTCTGCTGTGTTGAATGGAATGTCTTGTGGGTCTCTATTAAGTTCAGCAGGTCTAATGTGTCATTTAGGACCACTGTTTCCTTATTGATTTTCTCTCTGGGTGATCTGTCCTTTGATGTAAGTGGGGTATTAACGTTGCCTGCTATTATTGTATTATCATCAATTTCTCCCATTATGTCTGTTAATATTTGCTTAACATAGGTAGGTGATCCTATTTTAGGGGTGTATATGTTTATAAATGTTATATCTTATTCATCCTTTATCATTATATAATGTGCTTCTTTATCTTTTGTTATAGATTTTATTTTATAATATTTGTCTGAGTATTGTTACCCCTGCTTTCTTGTTGTTGTCATTTGCATGGAATGCCTTTTTCCATCCTTTCTCTTTTAGTCTGTGTGTGTCTCTAGCTCTGAAGTAAATCTCTTGTAGGCAGCATAGAAATAGGTCTTATTTTTTATCCATTCAGCTATCCTGTGTCTTTTGTTTGGAACCTTTAGTCCATTGACATTTAAAGTGATTATTGATAAGTATGTACTTGTTGCCAGGTCAGACCCCAGGGCCAGTGTGCCCAATATGGGGTTCAAATGCCTCACTCCCCTGGGAAGATTGCTGAGCCCATGAAATACCCCTCTTCTTCTGTGTCCCATGCTAGGGGTGCAAATCCTTACCAGATCACTTCTCTTCCCTTCCTATCAGTCTCTGTGTGGATCTTTCTTTACAGCCTTGGTTGTAGAAGAGGCTTTCTGCTGGTCTCCAGGTTTTTTTCAGTGAGAGTTGCTCCACATGTAGTTGTATTTTTGATGTGTTCATGGGGGTGTTGAGCTCAGCATCCTCTTACTCTATCATCTTGATCTCCACTCTCATATGACTTTTTTTTTACAAAAGATTTCCTTTGTTTGGAGATTCCAATAGTCATTTAAAATAATCAGCATTTTTACATGTTTAATGTTTATGATATACAGATGAGAGCTTTTTCAATTAAAAAATCAGCCTTATTACTTATAATTTAAATACAATAAAATCCTGTGATTTTTAATGTCAAATTTGATGAATTTTAACAAATACAGCTGTGTAATGACAACTACAACTAATCACAATGTGTAGAACATTTCTTTTGCCCACAAGTTTTCTTATGCCCTTTTGTAGTAAATCTCCCTCCCTCATTCCAGGTCCCTGGCAATCAACGATCTGTTTTCTGTCACTCTAGATTTGCTTTTCACCATTTCATATAAGTGGAATCATACAGTATGCAGTCTTTTATGTCTGGCTTCTTTCATTGAGCATAAGGCTTTTGCGATTCACTCATCCATGTTATTGTGCATACAGTAGTACATTTCTTTTTATTGTGGAGTTTCACTTTATG
Source organism: Eubalaena glacialis (assembly GCF_028564815.1). Lineage (NCBI taxonomy): Eukaryota > Metazoa > Chordata > Mammalia > Artiodactyla > Balaenidae > Eubalaena > Eubalaena glacialis. Next base: position 92,182,243 of record NC_083726.1, read on the forward strand.
AATATACCACACTTTGCTTATCCATTTACTAGTTGATTGATATTTGGGTTATTTCCAATTTTTTTTCTCCATGTTGCCATGTACATTTTGTGGACATGTCCATTTTTTTTCCTCTGGGTAAATATTTGGGTATAAATTTCTGTGATTTATTGGAGTTGCACGTATACACTTTAGAAAGCTTCCAAGCAGTTTTTTAAAGTGTCTTTATCATTCTTGCCAACGCTTGGTGTTGTCAATCTATTTATTTTTGACATTTTCGTGGATATGTAGTGATATCTCATTGTGGTTTTAATTTGAATTTCCCTAAAAATGATGCTGAGTTTTTTCACAGGTACTTATCTGCTACATCTCTATGTCTTTGCTGAAATGTCTTTTAAAATATTTGCCTATCAAAACTTAATTTGTTTGTCTTTATTATTGAGAAATAAGGGTTTTTTATATTTTCTGTATACTAGTCCATTTTCGTATAAATGAATTGCAGTATTTTCTCCAAATCTGGGGCTGTCTCTCCATTGTTGTAATATTATTTGAAGGGCACACATTTTAATTTAAATAAAGTACATTTTATCAATTTTTTAAACATCTTTATTGGAGTATAATTGCTTTACAATGGTGTGTTAGTTTCTGCTTTATAACAAAGTGAATCAGCTATACATATACATATATCCCCATATCTCCTCCCTCTTGTGTCTCCCTCCCACCCTCCCTATCCTACCCCTCTAGGTGATCACAAAGCACTGAGCTGATCTCCCTGTGCTACGCGGCTGCTTCCCACTAGCTATCTGTTTTACATTTGGTAGTATATATAAGTCCATGCCACTCTTTCACTTCATCCCAGCTTACCTTTCCCCCTCCCTGTGTCCTCAAGTCCATTCTCTACAGCTGTGTCTTCATTCCTGTCCTGCCCCTAGGTTCTTCAGAACCTTTTTTTTTTAATAGATTACATATAAATGTGTTAGCATATGGTATTTGTTTTTCTCTTTCTGACTTACTTCACTCTGTATGACAGACTCTAGGTCCATCCACCTCACTACAAATAACTCAATTTCGTTTCTTTTTATGGCTGAGTAATATTCCATTGTATATATGTGCCACATCTTCTTTATCCATTCATCTGTTGATGAACACGTAGGTTGCTTCCATGTCCTGGCTATTGTAAATAGAGCTGCAATGAACATTGTGGTACATGACTCTTTTTGAATTATGGTTTTCTCAGGGTATATGCCCAGTAGTGGGACTGCTGGGTCGTATGATAGTTCTATTTTTAGTTCTTTAAGGAACCTCCATACTGTTCTCCATAGTGGCTGTATCAAATTACATTCTCACCACACAATGCAAGAGGGTTCCCTTTTCTCCACACCCTCTCCAGCATTTATTGTTTCTAGATTTTTTGATGATGGCCATTCTGACTGGTGTGAGGTGATACCTCATTGTAGTTTTGATTTGCATTTCTCTAATGATTAGTGATGTTGAGCATTCTTTCATATGTTTGTTGGCAATCTGTATATCTTCTTTGGGGAAATGTTTATTTAGTCAATTTTTAAAAAATTTGTGTGTGTGTGTATGGTTTATTAAAGAAATCCATTTCAAGATTGGTGATCTGGCCTATTCCAAGTTCATAAAGACTTTTTGCCCCTGTGTTTTCTTCTAGAAGTTTTATAGTACTAATTCTTACATAAGTTGTGTGATCTAATTCAAATTGATTTTTGTGTTTGGTGCAAGGTTAAGGTTGAGGTTCATTTGATTATATATGTATATCAATCTTTCTTAATCTGTTGAAAAGATTATTCTTTTCCTCATTGAATTCCTTGATACTTTTGTTGAAAATCCATTTATTATATACACATGGTTTTATTTTTGGACTCTCTGTTGTGTTGCATGATTTATATCTCTATGGCAGGATATCACTGTGTTATTTACTGTAGCTTTATGGTAAATATTAAAGTTAGTTCATGTAAGTCTTCCAATTTTTTGGGGTAATTTCAATAAAAAAGCCCTTGGAAATTTTGTTTGGAATTCTGTTACATCTATAGACTAATTTAGGAAGAACTGATTTATTTACATTATTGAATCTTCCAATCCATGTATATAGCATATCTTTACATTTTTAAAGGCTTCTTTAATTCCTGTCAGCAATGTTAGTCTTCAGTGTACAAGTCTTATGCATACAATTGACCCTTGAACAATGGGGGGTTAGGGATGCTGTCCCCGCTCCCACTCCCCACAGTAGAAAATCCATGTATAACTTAACAGTTGGCCCTCCATATCCTCAGTTCTGCCTCCATGGATTCAACCAACCATGGATCATGTAGTACTGTAGTACTTATTTATTTAAAGTCCGTGTATAAGTGGATCCAAACAGTTCAAACACATGATGTTCAAGGCTCAATGGTATTTTCTTTAATTTATTTCTATTTTATATTGTTTGATGATGTTGCAAATGATATTGTTTTTCAAATTTCAGTTTCCAAATGTTGATTTCCAGTATATAGAAAAACAATCGATTTGTGCATATGAACTTTGTATCCCTTGACTTTAGTAAACTCACTTATTAATTCTAGTAGCTTTTGCACAGGTTTCTTAGCATTTTTGTACATGGGTGATCATGTCATCTGTAAATAAAAGGAAGAGATGAAAAGAAAGAAAAGGAAGAAATAAACAGAAAACATTAAAGAGCAATCAAAATTTTAATAAACCTACTGAAAGAAGAAACCTCACAAAATTAATTGGAAAAGAACAAAAATGTAAACATTTTTATTAAAAACATGAAAAATATGGAAGATGATAAGGAGATCCAACTTCCATATTAGCACACTTCAAGAAGAGGCAGAACAAAGAAATGGACCAGAAAAAGACTTACATAGTTTACTATGCTCCACTTTATTTATATCTACTTAATTTATGTTCTTACATTGTCTAAATGATCTTTTGCAGAAGAAACTCTAGCTGCTGTTTAAGTATAGCTTTGGAGCTAGATTCACTTGGTTTAAATTATTCCTCAATTTGTCACTAGCTCTGTGACTTTGAGAACATTATTTATCTCATCTGGGTCACTCAGTTATCTCATTTATAAAGTGGAGATAATAATAGTACCTGTTATGTAGGCCTGCTCTGATGTTTATATAAGACACTTCACATAAAATGCTTAGTATTGTGCCTGGCACAAAACAAGCAATCAATAAATGTTATCTATTACTATTAATGAGCTTTTCTTGATCTCCTGTGCTTCAATTAGAAATGTTTCTAAACAGGTAATAATAACTGACTCGAATGGCTTAAATTATAACAAAAAAATTGGTTGGATCTTGAAGAGACCAGGGAATGAGATTATCCACGGTTAAAACTACATGCTCAGGACAGAATTTCTTTCTTTCCCTCTTTCCCTCTCTCTCTCAACTCCCCAAATCAGCTTTGTTGGTGTTGGCTCCATCCTTAGGCAAGAGCTCCCCTTATGGTAATAAGATGGCTACCAGCAGCTTTCAGAACTTTGTTTTTTATTCACATGGAAATAAAACAGTAAAAAGCTTTTTTTAAACTTAAATGTTGCACATAAATAATAGCTTCATTGTGAGTTGACCAATTTAGGTCACAGGTCCATTCCTGAACCAATCACTACGGCTGAACTATTATCCCTAGATATGAAGGTGGGGTCATTTTTCTTTCAAAGCACTTTGGTTGCATGAGGGCTAGGTGGATACTATTATTAAAAGAAAGGGAAGTAGATGCCAGGAAGCAAAACCAGCAAATATCTATGACAAATACTATCTCATTCATGTTGTCTTTTCTAAACAGAGATCACAGTGTTTCTATAGCATGTGGAGAACTACTCTTTATCTAGTTTCTTGGGTAATTCTTCTATTTCCTTTGGGTGGAGTATGCTCTTTATTTGTCTTTTGCTCATGTGCCTCCCCCTTCTCTCTCTCTCTCTCTCTCTCTCTTTCTCTCTCCCTCTCTCTCTCTCTCTTTGGCAAAGTTTTTATGTATTAGCCCATGCTGCCTTCTTACCCATCTTCAAATGGAAGCCAGCCACTTATAATTAATTATTTAATTATTAAAATAATAAATACTGTTGTTAGGAGTGGTCGAGGATTCCAGCAAATTCTTTTAAGCCACAAGCTCTGTTGCAGTGTGGTTATAACAGCTTCCTCTCCCTCTTTCACCCCACTTCACCTCCAGAGGCCCCCCTTAGCTATAATAGTATATTGTGAATCTTTTCCCTTCCCTCCCTTCCCCTCCCCTTCTGTTCTGTTCTGTTCTCTCTCACACACAGAACACCCCCCCCCCCACACACACACATCTACCCTTCCCTCACCCCTCACGGCACCCACATGGTGGGTCAGCATGATTTGTCCTACTGCACCTTCCCTGCATTCTGAGATGTCCTCCTGGATCTCTGTAAGGGTATACCTCTTTTTTTATGGACTCCTGTTAAAAAACAAAATTCAATTGAGTAAATTTGAAATCTAATTGGCTTTATTTAGTGATTCAGACTCAGGCAGCATTCCATCTAGCAGGTAGAAATGTGCTCTGCGGAGCTATACAAAATGGGAGGATTTTATAAGCAGAAACAGGGTGTGACAAGGAGGTTATTAGCAAATGAAACAATTGTTTTAGGCAAGGTCACCTTTCCTCAAGTCACGGGTCTCATCAACTAGTGTTGACCAGGAAATTCCTGGCAGACTGGTTTAAAATTCCACTCCTGGGGAAGGCTGAAACTGCAAATAGTTAGGTATTAAGTCTTCATTTCGCTCTCATGGGGTTTAGCACAAGTGACTCCATTTTGGGCCTGTTGTTTCTTTTTTTAATTTTATTTTTTGTTTTTTAACATTCCTTATACCCATAGAGCTCAACATGCTATCAAAGGAATTTTTAGGGTGTTGGTGACATGAAATTAGTTATTCTGATCTAGATACTAGGAAGCAGGGTTTGGCTTTCTGGGCTCTCTTCTCTCATCTTAGTCTAGACATCAAGTATTTGGCAGATTTGCCCCCTGTTTGTGGCTTGTGGTTGTATCCTTTTCCATGTTTCATTGAAGATAGATTATTTTCCCTCTAATTTTTTTGTTTGTTTTTGGTGGGGTCTGAGGGAGTGGAGAAGAGTAAAAATGCTGCTGCTACTCTTTCTTCTTTAACCAAAAATCTTCTTCAGAATGATTTTAGTCTATTTGATATTTTCACTTGGACCTCCATCAGATACATCAAAATTAACATGTTAAAAAGTGAAAACATATTCATTGTACCACAATTATTTTCCTTCTTCAGTTTTTCCTACCTCAGGAAGTGGCACCATCATGTCCAGTTGCCTTACCTCTGGAACTCTGGATCTTCTAGACATCTCCTTCTCTTTCACCCAAAACATGAAATGGCTGCCAAATTTTGTACGTTTTATTTCTTTTATACCTTTCGAATCCATCTCCCTTTCTCGGTGTCCATGACCACTGTCTGAGTTCCAGATACCATTGATTCTTATCTATTCTACCTCAACAGCCTTCAATCTGGTCTCCTTGTCTTAATTAATACTTATTCTCTTCTTATCCAAATAGGAATATTGAAGCCAGGAAAAATAGTGTGGCTTAACCAATAGCCATTTGAGATGATTTTCAACCAGTTCCAATGTCTCCCTCCAAGCATATACATTACGTCAAGAGATGTGACTTAGCCACTCCTTTCCAAGAGGTCTCCACTTGGTAATTACTTCTCTTCTTCAAGGCTGAACTTGATGTTGTTTGGACCATTTTTCTGCTGTGTTATGGTGCTAGAGAATAGAGATGGGAGATGAGGGAGGTATAGAGAATAAACTGTCTCTTCCAAATCTGTCTTTAAACAGCTCTCAGATGAATCATCAACCAGTCTCTGGTGCTGGGTTAATCTTTGTAATGTGATAAAGGCTACACTTGTGTTCCTGAGAAGAATGATCTATTTAACAATGTTTTTCGAAATAAAGAACAAACAGTTCTAATTTTTCCAATGAGTCTGTCTGTGTTTTAGCAATGACGGCAGGAGGGTGGAGTCCTGGTCCAAATTTTGATGAGTTCAGCCAGCACAGCTAAAGGAATGCATGGACAGGGAAAAGTAGTTTCAGTCTGTCCTTCAGCAGCTCAGTGAAAATTATCAGTAGAGGACACCTAGTGGTGCTTTGCGGAAATTCACTGATGTTAACTAATAGTACACATGAATATTAATAGTCTTCACTGGGCCAGGATCTTGTAGGCAAATATAACCCAGGCTCAATAAGACAGTAAAGTACAAACCACACCTGCCATGAAGTCTAAATGTATTGGTTAGTATAGGCTAACTGCTCTAACAAATAACCTCCAAATTCTTAGTGACTTAATGGAAATTTATCTTACACCATCAAAACAGTGCAGATGATCAGTGGGTGACCTTCCATGTAAGGACACAAAAAGTGATTTGGTCACATGGAAAAACATACTTTATGCTTGGATATGAAAATTCAACAACAGAAGGATATCACTTCCCAAAACAAAATAAAGTAAATAAATCAAAACACAACATTGTATGTTGAAATGGGCATGGCTGTATAAAATCTTCAAGACTCATCAGGCTGAGCATTTAAGATCTATGCATGTCACTATATATGAATTATAATCAATTTAGAAAAGAATAACAACAACAACAAAAAAAGTTGGAAAGTTGGAAAAGGAACAATAAAAGGAAGAAGGGAGACACCTTACATTAAAACTCATAAAATTTCAATAATTAAAAGAGAGTGGTCCTACAATTTTAAAAACCCACAAATTTTAAAAAGAGAGTGGTGCAGATATATGAGTAGATTAATGAAATAGAATAGAAAACCCAGAAGTATATCCAAGTGCGTACAGAAATTTCATAAAAGATAAAGTAGCCATTAGAAATCCAATTAACTAATCAGTGAATGTTTTGGGGATAAATGTAAATATATATATTTTTTAATTTATTTATTTTATTTAATTATTTAATTTTTGGCTGCATTGGGTCTTCGTTGCTGTGTGTGGGCTTTCTCTAGTTGCGGCTAGCGGCGGCTACTCTTCGTTGCCGTGGGCAGGCTTCTCATTGCGGTGGCTTCTCTTGTTGCGGAGCACGGGCTCTAGGCATGCGGGCTTCAGTAGTTGTGGCACACGGGCTTAGTTGCTCCGTGGCATGTGGGATCTTCCCGGACCAGGGCTCGAACACATGTCCCCTACATTGGCAGGCGTATTCTTAACCACTTGCTGACTCTCCTGGTTGCCTTCTGCAAGGTTACATACAGGTCCTGACATCACAGAAGAACTGCTTATTTCCTCAATCGTCCAGGTCTTGGAATAGAAGAATGGAATATGGAGCATCTTCCCTCCTGGCTCCATCTTTGAGAGTGTGTCCTGCCAGTGAGTGTCATCTGTCACCTGGGTTATGAAGAGAAGGTTGAGAGCTGTTCCTCCAGAGGGAGCCACAGTGTTCCCCTTCCCCAGAACACATCCTAAGTTACCTGCTAGTGTTGGAGGGTCTCCTGCAGAGGTGGGGGGTGGCTGTGGCTCACCGTGAGGACAAGGACACTGACAGCAGAAGTTCTGGGAAGTACTCCTTGGCGTGAGCCCTCCCAGAGTCCGCCATTAGCCTCACCAAAGAGCAGGGTAGGCTCCAGTATTGGGTCTCCTCAGGCTAAACAACCAATCTAAATATATGTATTCTTGTTTGGAGAAAGAATGGAAGGAAAGTAGGAAGGGTAAAGTTAATTCATGAACTTTATTTCATGAAGAAAAATAACCTTGGGCATTGCATTAGTCCGGGTTCTCAGAGGAACAGAACCAGTAGGATATATATATGTGTACGTGTGTGTGTGTGTGTGTGTTTACTTATGTATGTATACATTCATTTATTTATTATGAGGAACAGCTCACACACTTATGGAGCCTAAAATGTCTCAAGATCTTCAAGGTGAATTGGCAAGCTGGAGATGTAGGAGCACCTATGGTGAGTTCCAATTCTAGTCTAAAGGCCTGAGAACCAGGAGAGCTGATGATGCAGTTCTAGTCCAAAGGCCAGGAGGCTTGGGACCCAGCAAGAGCTGATGCTTTAGTTCAAGTCTGAAGGCAGGACACAGTCGATGTTCCAATTCAAAGCCAGTCAGGCAGGAGAAATTCTCTTTACTCAGAGAAGGACCAGCCTTTTTGTTCCATCCATGCTTCAGCTGATTGGAAGGGGTCCACCCACATTAGGAAGAGCAATCTACTGTACTCAATCTACCAACTTAAATGTTAATCTCATCCAGAACACTCTCAGAGACACATCCAGAATAAGGTTTGACCAAATATCTGGGCACCTCATGACCCAGTTAAGTTGACATAAAAAATTAACCATCACAGGCCTCGTAAAACATTTACATTCTCTGATAGCTTATTCAGCTTTCCTGAAATCTTGATGTCACAAAGGATCATGATATTTTGTTTAAAATGGATCACAGAGGGGGTCTGGGCAAGATGGCGGAAGAGTAAGACGCGGAGATCACCTTCCTTCCCACATATACAGTAGAAATGCATCTACACGTGGAACTGCTCCTACAGAACACCCACTGAACTCTGGCAGAAGACGTCAGACCTCCCAAAAGGGAAGAAAATCCCCACGTACTTGGGTAGGGCAAAAGAAAAAAGAAATAACAGAGACAAAAGAATAGGGACAGGACCTGCACCAGTGGGAGGGAGCCGTGAAGGAGGAAAGGTTTCCACGCACTAGGAAGCCCCTTCACGGGCAGAGACTGTGGGTGGCAGAGGCGGGAAGCTTCAGAGCCACGGAGGAGAGCGCAGCCACAGGGGTGCGGAGGGCAAAGCAGAGAGATTCCCGCACAGAGGATCAGTGCCGACCAGCACTCACCAGCCAGAGAGGCCTGTCTGCTCACCCGCCGGGGCAGGCGGGGGCGGGGAGCTGAGGCTCGGGCTTCGGTGTTAGCCGGGAGGGAGTCCGGGAAAAAGTCTGCAGCTGCCGAAGGGGCAAGAGACTTTTTCTTGCCTCTTTGTTTCGCGGCGCGCAAGGGGAGGGGATTCAGAGCGCCGCCTAAACGAGCTCCAGAGACGGGCGCGAGCCGCGGCTATCAGCGCGGATCCCACAGCAACAGGGACGCAGAGGGAAAAACGGAGAGATTCCCGCACAGAGGCTCGGCGCCGAGCAGCACTCACCAGCCCGAGAGGCTTGTCTGCTCACCCGCCGGGGTGGGCGGGGGCTGGGAGCTGAGGCTCGGGCTTCGGTCGGATCCCAGGGAGAGGACTGGGGTTGGCGGCGTGAACACAGCCTGAAGGGGCTAGCGCACCACAGCTAGCCGGGAGGGAGCCCGAGAAAAAGTCTGCAGCTGCCGAAGAGGCAAGAGACTTTTTCTTGCCTCTTTGTTTCGCGGCGCGCAAGGAGAGGGGATTCATAGCGCCGCCTAAACGAACTCCAGAGACGGGCGCGAGCCGCGGCTATCAGCATGGACCCCAGAGACGGGCATGAGACGCTAAGGCTGCTGCTGCCACCACCAAGAAGCCTGTGTGCGAGCACAGGTCGCTCTCCACACCGCCCCTCCTGGGAGCCAGTGCAGCCCGCCAGGGCCAGGCTCCCGTGATCCGGGGACAACTTCCCCGGGAGAACGCATGGCGCGCCTCAGGCTGGTGCAACGTCACGCTGGCCTCGGCCGCCCCAGGCTCGCCTCGCATCCGTACCCTTCCCTCCCCCCGTCCTGAGTGAGCCAGAGCCCAAGAAGCAGCTGCTCCTTTAACCCCGTTGTGTCTGGGCGGGGAACAGACGCCCTCAGGCGACCTACATGCAGAGGCGGGTCCAAATCCAAAGCTGAACCCCGGGAGCTGTACGAACAAAGAAGAGAAAGGGAAATCTCTCCCAGCAGCCTCAGAAGCAGCGGATTAAAGCTCCACAAACAACTTGATGTGCCTGCATCTGTTGAATACCTGAATAGACAACGAATCATCCCAAATTCAGGAGGTGGACTTTGGGAGCAGGATATATTAATTTTTCCTCTTTTCCTTTTCTTGTGAGTGTATATGTGTATGCTTCTGGGTGAGATTTTGTCTGTAAAGCTTTGCTTTCATCATTAGTCCTACGGTTAGGTCTGTCCGTTTTTTTGTTTTTTTGTTTGTTTTTTTTTAACTTAAAAATTTTTTTTCCCTAATAAATGTTTTCTTAATAATTTTTTACTTATTTTCTATTTTTAGAAATTAAAAAATTTTTAAAATAAGTTTTTTCATATTTTTTATTTTAAAAAATTAAAAAATTTTTTTCTTAATAAATTTTTTCTTAATAATTTTTTTCTTATTTTTTATTATAAAAAATTAATAAATCTATTTTTAAAAATTAAAAACATTTTTTCATAATAAATTTATTCTTAATAATTTTTTTCTTATTTTATATTATAATAGCTTTATTTTATTTTATTTTATCCTCTTTCTTTCTTTCTTTCTATTTTTCTCTCCCTTTTATTCTGAGCCGTGTGGATGAAAGGTTCTTGGTGCTCCAGCCAGGCATCAGGGCTGTGCCTCTGAGGTGGGAGAACCAACTTCAGGACACTGGTCCACAAGAGACCTCCCAGCTCCACGTAATACCAAATGGCAAAAATCTGTCAGAGATCTCCATCTCAACATCGAGACCCAGCTTCACTCAACAACCAGCAAGCTACAGTGCTGGACACCCTATGCCAAACAACTAGCAAGACAGGAACACAGCCCCATCCATTAGCAGAGAGGCTGCCTAAAATCATAATAAGGCCACAGACACCCCAAAACACACCACCAGACGTGGACCTGCCCACCAGAAAGACAAGATCCAGCCTCCTCCACCAGAACACAGGCACTAATCCCCTCCACCAGGAAGCCTACACAACTGAGTGAACCAACCTTAGCCAATGGCGACAAACAGCAAAAACAATGGGAACTACGAACCTGCAGCCTGTGAAAAGGAGACCCCAAACACAGAAAGATAAGCAAAATGAGAAGACAAAAAAACACACAGCAGGTGAAGGAGCAGGGTCAAAACACACCAGACCTAACAAATGAAGAGGAAATAGGCAGTCTACCTGAAAAAGAATTCAGAATAATGATAGTAAAGATGATCCAAAATCTTGCAAATAGAATAGACAAAATACAAGAAACATTTAACAAGGACGTAGAAGAACTAAAGAGGAACCAAGCAATGATGAAAAACACAATAAATGAAATTAAAAATACTCTAGATGGGATCAATAGCAGAATAACTGAGGCAGAAGAACGGATAAGTGACCTGGAAGATAAAATAGTGGAAATAACTACTGCAGAGCAGAAGAAAGAAAAAAGAATGAAAAGAACTGAGGACAGTCTCAGAGACCTCTGGGACAACATTAAACGCACCAACATTCGAATTATAGGGGTCCCAGAAGAAGAAGAGAAAAAGAAAGGGACTGAGAAAATATTTGAAGAGATTATAGTTGAAAACTTCCCTAATATGGGAAAGGAAATAGTTAATCAAGTCCTGGAAGCACAGAGAGTCCCATACAGGATAATTCCAAGGAGAAACACACCAAGACACATATTAATCAAACTATCAAAAATTAAATATAAAGAAAACATATTAAAAGCAGCAAGGGAAAAACAACAAATAACACACAAGGGAATCCCCATAAGGTTAACAGCTGATCTTTGAGCAGAAACTCTACAAGCCAGAAGGGAGTGGCAGTATATACTTAAAGTGATGAAGGAGAAAAACCTACAACCAAGGTTACTCTACCCAGCAAGGATCTCATTCAGATTTGATGGAGAAATTAAAACCTTTACAGACAAGCAAAAGCTGAGAGAGTTCAGCACCACCAAACCAGCTTTATAACAAATGCTAAAGGAACTTCTCTAGTCAAGAAACACAAGAGAAGGAAAAGACCTACAATAACAAACCCAAAACATTTTAGAAAATGGGAATAGGAACATACATATCGATAATTACCTTAAATGTAAATGGATTAAACGCTCCCACCAAAAGACACAGACTGGCTGAATGGATACAAAAACAAGACCCATATATATGCTGTCTACAAGAGACCCACTTCAGACCTAGAGACACATACAGACTGAAAGTGAGGGGATGGAAAAAGATATTCCATGCAAATGGAAATCAAAAGAAAGCTGGAGTAGCAATTCTCATATCAGACACAATAGACTTTAAAATAAAGACTATTACAAGAGACAAAGAAGGACACTATATAATGATCAAGGGATCGATCCAAGAGGAAGGTATAACAATTGTAAATATTTATGCACCCAACATAGGAGCACCTCAATACATAAGGCAAATACTAACAGCCATAAAAGGGGAAATCGACAGTAACACAATCATAGTAGGGCACTTTAACACCCCACTTTCACCAATGGACAGATCATCCAAAATGAAAATAAATAAGGAAACACAAGCTTTAAATGATACATTAAACAAGATGGACTTAATTGATATTTATAGGATATTCCACCCAAAAACAACAGAATACACATTTTTCTCAAGTGCTCATGGAACATTCTCCAGGATAGATCATATCTTGGGTCACAAATCAAGCCTTGGTAAATTTAAGAAAATTGTAATCGTATCAAGTATCTTTTCCGACCACAACGCTATGAGACTAGATATCAATTACAGGAAAAGATCTGTAAAAAATGCAAACACATGGAGGCTACACAATACACTACTTAATAACGAAGTGATCACTGAAGAAATCAAAGGCGAAATCAAAAAATACCTAGAAACAAATGACAATGGAGACACGACGACCCAACACGTATGGGATGCAGCAAAAGCAGTTCTAAGAGGGAAGTTTATAGCAATACAAGCCTACATCAAGAAACAGGAAACATCTCGAGTAAACAACCTAACCTCGCACCTAAAGCAATTAGAGAAAGAAAAGCAAAAAAAAAAAAAAAAACCCAAAGCTAGCAGAAGGAAAGAAATCATAAAGATCAGATCAGAAGTAAATGAAAAAGAAATGAAGGAAACAATAGCAAAAATCAATGAAACTAAAAGCTGGTTCTTCGAGAAGATAAACAAAATTGATAAACCATTAGCCAGACTCATCAAGAGAAAAAGGGAGAAGACTCAAATCAATAGAATTAGAAATGAAAAAGGAGAAGTAACCACTGACACTGCAGAAATACAAACGATCATGAGAGATTACTACAAGCAACTCTATGCAAATAAAATGGACAACCTGAAAGAAATGGACAGATTCTTAGAAATGCACAAGCTGCCGGGACTGAACCAGGAAGAAATAGAAAATATGAACAGACCAATCACAAGCACTGAAATTGAAACTGTGATTAAAAATCTTCCAACAAACAAAAGCCCAGGACCAGATGGCTTCACAGGCGAATTCTATCAAACATTTAGAGAAGAGCTAACACCTATCCTTCTCAAACTCTTCCAAAATATTGCAGAGGGAGGAACACTCCCCAACTCATTCTACGAGGCCACCATCACCCTGATACCAAAACCAGACAAAGATGTCACAAAGAAAGAAAACTACAGGCCAATATCACTGATGAACATAGATGCAAAAATCCTCAACAAAATACTAGCAAACAGAATCCAACAGCACATTAAAAGGATTATACACCATGATCAAGTGGGGTTTATTCCAGGAATGCAAGGATTCTTCAATATACGCAAATCAATCAACGTGATACATCATATTAACAAATTGAAGGAGGAAAACCATATGATCATCTCAATAGATGCAGAGAAAGCTTTTGACAAAATTCAACACCCATTTATGATAAAAGTCCTGCAGAAAGTAGGCATAGAGGGAACTTTCCTCAACATAATAAAGGCCATATATGACAAACCCACAGCCAATATTGTCCTCAATGGTGAAAAACTGAAACCATTTCCACTAGGATCAGGAACAAGACAAGGTTGCCCACTCTCACCACTATTATTCAACATAGTTCTGGAAGTTTTAGCCACATCACTCAGAGAAGAAAAAGAAATAAAAGGAATCCAAATCAGAAAAGAAGAAGTAAAGCTGTCACTGTTTGCAGATGACATGATACTATACATAGAGAATCCAAAAGATGCTACCAGAAAACTACTAGAGCTAATCAATGAATTTGGTAAAGTAGCAGGATACAAAGTTAATGCACAGAAATCTCTTGCATTCCTATATACTAATGATGAAAAGTCTTAAAGTGAAATTAAGAAAACACTCCCATTTACCATTGCAACAAAAAGAATAAAATATCTAGGAATAAACCTACCTAAGGAGACAAAAGACCTGTATGCAGAAAATTATAGGACACTGATGAAAGAAATTAAAGATGATACAAATAGATGGAGAGATATACCATGTTCTTGGATTGGAAGAATCAACATTGTGAAAATGACTCTACTACCCAAAGCAATCTACAGATTCAATGCAATCCCTATCAAACTACCACTGGCATTTTTCACAGAACTAGGACAAAAAATTTCACAATTTGTATGGAGACACAAAAGACCCCGAATAGCCAAAGCAATCTTGAGAACGAAAAATGGAGCTGGAGGAATCAGGCTCCCTGACTTCAGACTGTATTACAAAGCTACAGTAATCAAGACAGTTGGGACTGGCACAAAAACAGAAATATAGATCAATGGAACAGTATCGAAAGCCCAGAGATAAACCCACACACATATGGTCACCTTATCTTTGATAAAGGAGGCAAGCATATACAGTGGAGAAAAGACAGCCTCTTCAATAAGTGGTGCTGGGAAAATTGGACAGGTACATGTAAAAGTATGAAATTAGAACACTCCCTGACACCATACACAAAAATAAACTCAAAATGGATTAAAGACCTAAGTGTAAGGCCAGACACTATCAAACTCTTAGAGGAAAACATAGGCAGAACACTCTATGACATAAATCACAGCAACATCCTTTTTGACCCAGCCCCTAGAGAAATGGAAATAAAAACACAAATAAACAAATGGGACCTAATGAAACTTAAAAACTTTTGCACAGCAAAGGAAACCATAAACAAGACCAAAAGACAACTCTCAGAATGGGAGAAAATATTTACAAATGAAGCAACTGACAAAGGATTAATCTCCAAGATTTACAAGCAGCTCTTGCAGCTCAATAACAAAAAAACGAACAACCCAATCCAAAAATGGGCAGAAGACCTAAGTAGACATTTCTCCAAAGAAGATATACAGATGGCCAACAGACACATGAAAGAATGCTCAACATCATTAATCATTAGAGAAATGCAAATCAAAACTACAATGAGGTATCATCTCACACCAGTCAGAATGGCCATCATCAAAAAATCTAGAAACAATAAATGCTGGAGAGGGTGTGGAGAAAAGGGAACACTCTTGCACTGTTGGTGGGAATGTAAATTGATACAGCCACTATGGAGAACAGTATGGAGGTTCCTTAAAAAACTAAAAATAGAACTACCATACGACCCAGCAATCCCACTACTGGGCATATACCCTGAGAAAACCATAATTCAAAAAGAGTCATGTACCAAAATGTTCATTGTAGCTCTATTTACAATAGCCAGGACATGGAAGCAATGTAAGTGTCCATCATTGGATGAATGGATAAAGAAGATGTGGCACATATATACAATGGAATATTACTCAGCCATAAAAAGAAATGAAATGGAGGTGTTTGTAATGAGGTGGATGGAGTTAGAGTCTGTCATACAGAGTGAAGTAAGTCAGAAAGAGAAAAACAAATACAGTATGCTAACACATATATATGGAATCTAAGGAAAAAAAAAAAAGGTCATGAAGAACCTAGTGGCAAGACGGGAATAAAGACACAGACCTACTAGAGAATGGACTTGAGGATATGGGAAGGGGGAGGGTTGAGATGTGACAGGGTGAGAGAGTGGCATGGACATATATACACTACCAAATGTAAAATAGATAGCTAGTGGGAAGCAGCCGCATAGCACAGGGAGATCAGCTTGGTGCTTTGTGACCACCTAGAGGGGTGGGATAGGGAGGGTGTGAGGGAGGGAGATGCAAGAGGGAAGAGATATGGGAACATATATATATGTATAACTGATTCACTTTGTTATAAAGCAGAAACTAACACACCAGTGTAAAGCAATTATACTTCAATAAAGATGTTTAAAAAAAAAAAGGATCACAGAGGAGATACTTATTGAAGAACTCTTTAGCTGTATTTCCAATATGTGTACAGAATTTCCCCTTCTTGGCAGTCCTCTACTTCTTACTGAGTATGTGTGTGCTTCAAATCTACAACAAAATATTTTTTTAATGAATAAATAGAGAAACTCTGGCTTTTTTAATACGGTGGAAAGGCATAGGATCATGTCACCTCTGGTTGCCCAGTAAATTAAAATGGTGACTTGCCATTGATTTTTACATATAAGTATGGCAATCACTGCCCCTGACAAATAGGGAACACAAGCCTTATTCTCCTCTGTTTTTCTTTAATGGTTCTGAATTTGATCTATGTTTTGGGTGATCATTGGTGGTTTACACTACTCTGCTATTTGCATGTATTTCAGTGAGTGTAACTTAAATCACTCCAAGGCATCTGAAAGAGTGAAATAGTAACAATATTGTCGAGTATGACATAGCACTCATGTTTGGATCCTGTATGGTCCAGAATTATCCAAGTTATCTCACAATTTGAAAGAATCATAACATGGCAGAATTTGGAGAGAAGCCTTTCTGAGTGTCCCAATCAGTGTCACTTTTAATCACAAAGGCACCTTTTTTGCAGAGCTTTTCATTCCTGGGAAAGGAAGCACTGAACTGCTAACAGAGATCACCTTTGCATAGTTTGTCATCCATAGCTTGCATGATTTTCTTATTTTGCATCTGTTTTTTCTTTGGAGCAATTCAAAACCATACCTTTTTGTATCTCAACTGAATCAACCTATGAGAAAGTATTTCTGGCTTTGGGGGAAAATAATCAATAGCCAACATTAAATGTTCAGTTAAGGTACATTGCATTCTTTATATGTCATAATGGGAATATTGAGACAGGCTGGGACCTGGGACCTGGGACCCTATGCTGCAGTGCTTGTACCTGGACAAACATCTCCTCGAGAAACAAAATACAAAGAAATTATAAGGGACTAAACATAACTGTGTGCATGTGCAGCTGGGGACAAATTCTGGGCAAGAAGATACAAAAAGACCAAAAAAAAAACCCCCCAACTGCCACTTCTGAAGAGCCAGGAGCAAAAACAGGGTGTCGGGAGCAAACACTGTGCATGCCCCTGCACTCAACACCACCAAAGGGGTGGGCAAAACACCTAAGCCACCCCTCCAGCCTGAGCCCTGGACACACCCCTACCCCCCACCCCATATAAGGAACAAGCCCCCCCTCCCCTGCCCCGGGGAGCGAACAAGGGAAACTGTTACTTGTTTTCGCTCCTTCTTGCAGGAGCAGGAGCCCCAACAAAGATTTGCCCAAATTTCTTGACTGGCCCCTTATCAGTTTCTATTGATTGGGGAAGGCCAAGAACACTGGTTGGTATCAATACTTTATTAATAAATGTATCAAGAATTAATCTTTTAAGTGACAAATGGCCTTGCAATGTTGTCTCAATTACCATGAATAGGACATGAGCCTATTGTACCAGCAACATTCTCTGTTCCTCTGTTCTTCCCTCAGTACAAATCATGTGTGTCCCTATGTGTAACTGGAAGAAGTCACCACAGCCTTTCTTCACTTGCAACTGTTTTCTCTGCCTCCTCCCACCCCCCCCATAAAAGATTAAAAAAATGATCTGAATCCTTACAAGAGTACTGAAACTGAAGTCCCTCTTGGGTTCACCAAGGAAGCGGCTGCTGAAAGATAATGTGGTTCCTCTGTTTTCCTGGTAGGCCCTCAGATGGAAGAGAACAGAACTGAACTCTGCTCTGCTTGGTAATGGACCTTGATGTTTCCAGGGAGGTTCACTAGGTAGTAGTTTGTAGGCAATAAAGGAAAACATCTCCTTCCTCAGTATAGGTGTACCCAGTTCCGTCATTGGAAATCGATATCTCTGCTAGATAGGGCTGTTTATGTTGGATTTAAGAGGCTCAATAATTAAAGAAGTGGGAGTGTCTGCTTTTCACACTTTTCTCTCCTGCATACTGTTATAATCCAAGCCTCCAGAACAGAATAGTGCCCAAGGCATAGCAGGTGTTACAACAGTTTTTGATACACAAATGAACACCTGACTTTGTAGACTGATTCATACCTGATGCAAATTACAATTCTTGTGTGTGTGTGTGTATTCATGCTTAAATGAACCCATGTAGGTGTTTCAATAAATGAAAAAAAGTTAACTTCACACTGTGAATTCTGTTCTCTTTGCCTTTTTTTGGAGCTTTAGTTTGCCTCTAGCAAAGTAAATGTCTCCCCCTGCACCCCTTCTCCAAAA
Source organism: Eubalaena glacialis (assembly GCF_028564815.1). Classification (NCBI taxonomy): domain Eukaryota; kingdom Metazoa; phylum Chordata; class Mammalia; order Artiodactyla; family Balaenidae; genus Eubalaena; species Eubalaena glacialis. Next base: position 92,200,607 of record NC_083726.1, read on the forward strand.
TGAGGTTTGTGATTGAAGAGAATTTCTCATTTGCTCATGTTGGTGTTGACATAAGGATGCTGCTGTTAGAACATATTTACAGATGTTCTAAAATCCTCTGTCACAGTAGTGGCCAAAGAGGTGGATTATGTGAGTGGTTTTTTTTTTGATGAGCAAAGGTATTATATCATTGACCTTGATTAGAATTACTAGCATATGGTGACAATAAGGCCAAATTAATCCATTTTATAACTGTTTTAAAATGATCTACAGACTATGCGCCTCTTTATTGCCAGCACCCTGGCTGAACCACCACTGCTCTGTGCAAATTCCTATTTCTAAATTTGTGATAGATACTAACTATTCTTTTTTTTTTTTTAATTTTTAAATTTAATTTTATTTATTTTTTTATACAACAGGTTCTTATTAGTCATCAATTTTATACACATCAGTGTATACATGTAAATCCCAATCGCCCAATTCATCACACCACCATCCCCACCCCCCCGCGGCTTTCCCCCCTTGGGAAAAAGTTTGTTCTCTGCATCTGTGTCTCAACTTCTGCCCTGCAAACTGGTTCATCTGTACCATTTTTCTAGGTTCGATGTACATGCGTTAATATACGATATTTGTTTTTCTCTTTCTGACTTACTTCACTCTGAGATATGAACTATTCTTATAGCTGGCTCTGGAGAAATGATACATTTTAAAATAATATTTTTTCATTTAAATAACAGTCTCAAATGGCTAGTCCACAAATATACCCCCTAAGGATATTATTAGTTGATTGTTTTCTTCTGCAATCAATAATAATAGTCAAGGAAATAATTTATGTCAATTGCAGTTACCTAGAATAAATGTGGAACCATCAGAATCTAGAGAAATAGAAAGAATCCCATACAATGTGCTGCTATTTCTTTTTTAACATCTTTATTGGAGTATAATTGCTTTACAATGGTGTGTTTTTTTCTGCTTTATAACAAAGTGAATCAACTATACATATACATAAATCCCCATATCTCCTCCCTCTTGTGTCTCCCTCCCACCCTCCCTATCCCACCCATGTAGGTGGTCAAAAATCATCGAGCTGATCTCCCTGTGTTATGCAGCTGCTTCCCACTAGCTATTTTACATTTGGTAGTATATATAAGTCCATGCCACTCCATCACTTCGACCCAGCTTACCATTACCCCTCCCCGTGTCCTCAAGTCCATTCTCTACATCTGCATCTTTATTCCTGTCCTGCTCCTAGGTTCTTCAGCACCATTTTGTTTTTTTTTTAGATTCCATATATATGTGTTAGCAAATAGTATTTATTTTTCTCTTTCTGACTTACTTCACTCTGTATGACAGTCTCCAAGTCCATCCACCTCACTACAAATAACTCAATTTCATTTCTTTTTATGGCTGAGTAATATTCCATTGTATATATGTGTCACACCTTCTTATCCATTCATCTATCGAGGGGCACTTAGGTTGCTTCCATGTCCTGGCTATTGTAAATAGAGCTACAATGAACATTGTGGTACATGACTCTTTTTAATTATGGTTTCCTCAGGTTATATGCCCAGTAGTGGGATTGCTGGGTCGTATGTAGTTCTATTTTTAGTTTTTTAAGCAAACTCCATACTGTTCTTGACAGTGGCTGTATCAATTTACATTCCCACCAACAGTGCAAGAGGGTTCCCTTTTCTCCACACTCTCTCCAGCAGTTATTGTTTGTAGATTTTTTGATGATGGCCATTCTGACTGGTGTGAGGTGATACATCATTGTAGTTTTGATTTGCATTTCTCTAATGATAGTGATGTTGAGCATCCTTTCATGTGTTTGTTGGCAATCTGTATATCTTCTTTGGAGAAATGTCTATTTAGGTCTTCTGCCCATTTTTGGATTGGGTTGTTTGTTTTTTTGTTATTGAGCTGCATGAGCTGCTTGTAAATTTTGGAGATTAATCCTTTGTCAGCTGCTTCATATGCAAATATTTTCTCCCATTCAGAGGGTTGTCTTTTCCTCTTGTTAATGGTTTCCTTTGCTGTGCAAAAGCTTTTAAGTTTCATTAGGTCCCATTTGTTTATTTTTGTTTTTATTTCCATTTCTCTAGGAGGTGGGTCAAAAAGGATCTTGTGGGCTTTCTTGGTGGTGCAGTGGTTGAGAATCTGCCTGCCAATGCAGGGGACACGGGTTCGAGCCCTGGTCTTGGAAGATCCCACATGCCGCGGAGCAACTAGGCCCGTGAGCCACAACTACTGAGCCTGCACGTCTGGAGCCTGTGCTCCCAACAAGAGAGGCTGCGATAATGAGAGGCCCACGCACCGCGATGAAGAGGGGACCCCGCTCACCGCAACTAGAGAAAGCCCTCGCACAGAAACGAAGATCCAACACAGCCAAAAATAAATAAATTAATAAAAAAAAGAAAAAAAAAAAGGATCTTGCTGTGATGTGATTTATGTCATAGAATGTTCTACCTATGTTTTCCTCTAAGAGTTTTATAGTGTCAGGCCTTACATTTAGGTCTTTAATCCATTCTGAGTTTATTTTTGTGTATGGTGTTAGGGAGTGTTCTAATTTCATACTTTTACATGTAGCTGTCCAGTTTTCTCAGCACCACTTATTGAACAGGCTGTCTTTTCTCCATTGTATATTCTTGCCTCCTTTATCAAAAATAATGTGACCATATGTGCGTGGGTTTATCCCTGGGCTTTTTATCCTGTTTAATTGATCTATATTTCTGTTTTTGTGCCAGTACCATACTGTCTTGATTACTGGAGCTTTGAAGTATAGTCTGAAGTCCAGGAGCCTGATTCCTCCAGCTCCGTTTTACATTCTCAAGATTGTTTTGGCTCTTCAGGTTCTTTTGTGTTTCCATACAAATTGTGAAATTTTTTGTTCTAGTTCTGTGAAAAATGCCATTGGTAGTTTGATAGGGATTGCATTGAATCTGTAGATTGCTTTGGGTAGTATAGTCATTTTAAAAATATTGATTCTTCTAATCCAAGAACATTGTATATTTCTCCATCTGTTTGTATCACCTTTAATGTCTTTCATCAGTGTCTTATAGTTTTCTGCATACAAGTCTTCTGTCTCCTTAGGAAGGTTAATTCCTAGGTATTTTATTCTTTTTTTTGCAGTGGTAAATGGGAGCGTATCCTTAATTTCTCTTTCAGATTTTTCATCATTAGTGTATAGGAATGAAAGGGATTTCTGTACATTAATTTTGTATCCTGCTACTTTACCAAATTCATTGATTAGCTCTAGTAGCTTTCTGGTAGCATCTTTAGGATTCTCTATGTATAGTATCATGTCATCTGCAAACAGTGACAGCTTTACTTCTTCTTTTCCGATTTGGATTCCTTGTATTTCTTTTTCTTCTCTGATTGCTGTGGTGAAAACTTCCAAAACTATGTTGAATAATAGTGGTGAGAGTGGACAACCTTGTCTTGTTCCTGATCTTAGAGGAAATGGTTTCAGTTTTTCACCATTGAGAATGATGTTGGCTGTGGTTTGTCATATATGGTCTTTATGATGTTGAGGTAAGTTCCCTCTATGCTTGCTTTCTGGAGGATTTTTATCATAAATGGGTGTTGAAGTTTGTCAAAAGCTTTTTCTGCATCTATTGAGATGATCATATGGTTTTTCTCCTTCAATTTGTTAACATGGTGTATCACTTTGATTTGCGTATATTGAAGAATCCTTGCATTCCTGGGATAAACTCCACTTGATCTTGGTGTATGATCCTTTTAATGTGCTGTTGGATTCTGTTTGCTAGTATTTTGTTGAGGAGTTTTGCATCTATGTTCATCAGTGATATTGGCCTGTAGTTTTCTTTCTTTGTGACATCTTTGTCTGGTTTTGGTATCAGGTGATGGTGGCCATGTAGAATGAGTTTGGGAGTTTCCTCTCTCTGCTATATTTTGGAAGAGTTTGAGAAGGATAGGTGTTAGCTCTTCTCTAAATGTTTGATAGAATTCGACTGTGAAGCCGTCTGGTCCTGGGGTTTTGTTTGTTGGAAGATTTTTAATCACAGTCTCAATTTCAGTGCTTGTGATTGGTCTGTTTACATTTTCTATTTCTTCCTGGTTCAGTCTCAGAAGGTTGTGCTTTTCTAAGAATTTGTCCATTTCTTCCAGGTTGTCCATTTTATTGGCATAGAGTTGCTTGTAGTAATCTCTCATGATCCTTTGTATTTCTGCAGTGTCACTTGTTACTTCTCCTTTTTCATATCTAATTCTATTGATTTGAGTCTTCTCCCTTTTTTTCTTGATGCGTCTGGCTAATGGTTTATCAATTTTGTTTATCTTCTCAAAGAACCAGCTTTTAGTTTTATTGATCTTTGCTACTGTTTCCTTCATTTCTTTTTCATTTATTTCTGATCTGTTCTTTTTGATTTCTTTCCTTCTGCTAACTTTGGGATTTTTTTGTTCTTCTTTCTCTAATTGCTTTAGGTGTAAGCTTAGGTTGTTCATTTGAGCTGTTTCTTGTTTCTTAAGGTAAGATTGTATTGTTATATACTTCCCTCTTAGAACTTCTTTTGCTGCATCCCATAGGTTTTGGGTTGTCTTCCTTTCATTGTCATTTGTTTCTAGGTATTTTTTGATTTCCTCTTTGATTTCTTTAGTGATCTCTTGGTTATTAAGTAGTATATTGTTTAGCTTCCATGTGTTTGTATTTTTTATAGATTTTTTTCCTGTAATTGATATCTAGTCTCATAGCATTGTGGTCAGAATAGATACTTGATAAGATTTCAATTTTCTTAAATTTACCAAGGCTTGAATTGTGACCCAAGATATGATGTATCCTGGAGAATGTTCCATGAGCACTTGAGAAAAAAGCGTATTTTGTTGTTTTCAGATGGAATGTCCTATAAATATCATTTAAGTCCATCTCGTTTAATGTATCATTTAAAGCTTGTGTTTCCTTATTTATTTTCATTATGGATGATCAGTCCAATGGTGGAAGTGGGGTGAAGAAGTCCCCTACTATGATTGTGTTACTGTCGATTTCCCATTTTATGGCTGTTAGCATTTGCCATATGTATTGAGGTGCTCCTATGTTGGGTGTATAAATATTTACAATTGTTATATCTTCTTCTTGGATTGATCCCTTGATCATTATGTAGTGTCCTTCTTTGCCTCTTGTAATAGTCTTTATTTTAAAGTCTATTTTGTCTGATATGAGAATTGCTATGCCAGCTTTCTTTTGATTTCCATTTGCATGGAATATCTTTTTCCATTCCCTCACTTTCAGTCTGTATGTACCCCTAGGTCTGAAGTGGGTGTCTTGTAGATAGCATATATACAGGTCTTGTTTTTGTATCCATTTGGCCAGTTTATGTCTTTTGGTGGGAGCATTTAATCCATTTACATTTAAGGAAATGATCAATATGTATGTTCCTATTACCATTTTCTTAGTTGTTTTGGGTTTGTTCTTGTAGGTCTTTTCCTTTTCTTGTGTTTCCTGCCTAGAGAAGTTCCTTTAGCATTTGTTGTAAAGCTGATTTGGAGGTGCTGAATTCTCTTAGTTTCTGCTTGTCTTTTAGGGTTTTAATTTCTCTGTCAAATCTGAATGACATCCTTGCTAGGTAGAGTAATCTTGGTTTTAGGTTTTTCCCTTTCATCCCTTTAAATATGTCCTGCTACTCCCTTCTGGCTTGCAGAGTTTTTGCTGACTGTTCAGCCATTCACCTTATGGGGATTTCCTTGTATGTTTTTTGTTGTTTTTCCCTTGCTGCTTTTAATTTTTTTCTTTGTATTGAATTTTGGATAGTTTGATTAATATGTGTCTTGGCATGTTTCTCCTTGGATTTATCCTGTGTGGAACTCTCTGTGCTTCCTGAACTTGATTATTTCCTTCCCCGTATTAAGGAAGTTTTCAACTATAATCTCTTCAAATATTTTCTCAGTCCCTTTCTTTTTCTCTTCTTCTTCTGGGACCCCTATAATTCGAATGTTGGTGCATTTAATGTTGTCCCAGAGGTCTCTAAGGCTGTCCTCAATTCTTTTCATCTTTTTTCTTTATTCTGCTTTATTAGTAGCAGTTATTTCCACTATTTTATCTCCTTGGTCACTTATCCGTTCTTCTGCCTCAGTCATTCTGCTATTGATTCCTTCTAGAGAATTCTTATTTTCATTTATTGTGTTGTTCATCGTTTGTTTGCTCTTTAGTTGTTCTAGGTCCTTGTTAAATGTTTCTTGTATTTTCTCCATTCTATATCCATGATTTTGGATCATCTTTACTATCATTACTCTGAATTCTTTTTCAGGTAGACTGCCTATTTCCTCTTCATTTGTTTGGTATGGTGGTTTTTTACCTTGCTCCTTCATGTGTTGTGTGTTTCTCTGTCTTCTCATTTTGCTTAGCTTACTGTGTTTGGGTTCTCCTTTTTGCAGGCTGCAGGTTCGTAATTCCCGTTGTTTTTGGCATCTGATCCCAGTGGGTAAGGTTGGTTCAGTGGGTTGTGTAGGCTTCCTGGTGGAGGGGACTGGTTCCTGTGTTCTGGTGGATGAGGCTGGATCTTGTCTTTCTGGTGGGCACGACCACATCCGGTGGTGTGTTTTGGGGTGTCTGTGACCTTATTATGATTTTAGGCAGCCTCTCTGTTAATTGGTGGGGTTGTGTTTATGTCTTGCTAGTTGTTTGGCATGGGGTGTCCAGCAGTGGAGCTTGCTGGTCGTTGAGTGGAGCTGGGTCTTAGCGTTGAGATGGAGATCTCTGGGAGAGCTTTCGTTGTTTGATATTATGTGGAGCTGGGAGGTCTCTGGTGGACCAATGTCCTGAACTCGGCTCTCCCACCTCAGAGGCACAGGCCTGACAGCTGGCCAGAGCACCAAGACCCTGTCAGCCACACGGCTCAGAAGAAAAGCAAGAAAAAAAGAAAGAAGGAAAGAAAATAAATAAAAAGAAATTAAGTTATTAAAATAAACAAATTATTAAAAATTATAAATTAAAAAGTTATAGAAAAGAAAGAAGGAAAGAAAGAAAGAACAGAGCAACCAAACCAAAAAACAAATCCAGCAATGATAACAAGCACTAAAAACTGTACTAAAAAAAAAAAAAAAATGGACAGAGTGACCCCTGGGACAAATGGAAAAAGCAAAGCTATACAGACAAAATCACACAAAGAAGCATACACATACACACTCACAAAAAGAGAAAAAGGAAAAAAAAATATATATCTATATATAAAAAAAAAGGAAGAGAGCAACCAAATCAATAAACAAATCTACCATTGATGATAAACTCTAAATACTAAACTAAATAAACATAACACCAGAAACCAATCAGTCGCATACAGCAAACCCCAAGTCTACAGTTGCTCCCAAAGTCCACCTCCTCAGTTTTGCGATGATTCATTGTCTATTCAAGTACAACGAATGCTGGTTACATCAAGTTGATTGTGGAGATTTAATCCGCTGCTCCTGAGGCTGCTGGGAGAGATTTCCCTTTCTCTTCTTTGTTTGAACAGCTCCCGGGGTTCAACTTTGGATTTGGCCCCGCCTCTGCGTATAGGTCACCTGAAGGCGTCTGTTCTTCGCTCAGACAGGACGGGGTTAAAGGAGCAGCTGATTCGGGGGCTCTGGCTCACTCAGGCCGGGGGGAGGGAGGGGTACGGATGCGGGGCGAGCCTGCAGCGGCAGAGGCCGGCGTGACATTGCAGTAGCCTGAGGCGCGCCGTGTGTTCTCCCGGGGAAGTTGTCCCCGGATTACGGGAGCCTGGCCGTGGCAGGCTGCACAGGCTCCCGGGAGGGGAGGTGTGGATAGTGACCTGTGCTTGCACACAGGCTTCTTGGTGGCTGCAGCAGTGGCCTTAGCGTCTCATGCCCATCTCTGGGGTCTGCGCTGAAAGCCGCGGCTCGCGCCCTTCTCTGGAGCTCATTTAGGCCGTGCTCTGAATCCCTTCTCCTCGCGCACCAAGAAACAAAGAGGGAGGAAAAAGTCTCTTGCCTCTTCGGCAGCTCCAGACTTTTTCCCGGACTCCCTCCCAGCTAGCTGTGGTGCACTAACCCCTTCAGGCTGTGTTCACGCCGCCAACCCCAGTCCTCTCCCTGCGATCCGACCGAAGCCGGAGCCTCAGCTCTCAGCCCCCGCCCGCCCCGGCGGGTGAGCAGTCAAGCCTCTCGGGCTGGTGAGTGCTGGTCAGCACCGATCTTCTGTGTGGGAATCTCTCCGCTTTGCCCTCCGCACCCCTGTGGCTGCGCTCTCCTCCGTGGCTCCGAAGCTCCCCCCCTCCGCCACCCGCTGTCTCCACCCGCCAAGGGGTTTCCTAGTGTGTGGAAACCTTTCCTCCTTCACAGCTCCCTCCCACTGGTGCAGGTCCCGTCCCTATTCTTTTGTCTTTGTTTTTTCTTTTTTCTTTTGCCCTACCCAGGTACGTGGGGAGTTTCTTGCCTTTTTGGAGGTCTGAGGTCTTCTGCCAGCGTTCAGTAGGTGTTCTGTAGGAGTTGTTCCACATGTAGATGTATTTCTGATGTATTTGTGGGGAGGAAGGTGATCTCCACATCTTACTTCTCTGCCATCTTGAAGGTCTCCCCTGTACTGCTATTTTGAAACAGTTTCGTAGAGGATGTGGAGTATTTGGAAGGCAATTATGGATTTTTCTTATGGGAAAAATAGGGAAAGGTAGAGAATATTTTACATAAGGCTACATAAACATTATGTTATTCATCAATCAGAATAAGAATTCTTGGAAATAGGTTTCTTTGATCATCAAAGATATCATTATGAACTCAGTTTTAATCAAAATTCTTATATGTAAACAATAGAAACAGATTTTGACCAGATAATTTAAGCAGAAAAATATTCTATTTTTGTAAAGGACAGATGTCATATTTGGAGAAGATAATTACAATGTCTAAAATTGGCAGAGAATTAATGTCTAGAAGGAATTCTTATAAATAAGAATAAGGTAAAGAACCAAAAAGAAAAATGGGCATAGGATATGAATAAACTATTCCCAGAAGAAACTGAAATGGCTAACAAATATAACAAGTAAACAATTTTTAACCAGGGAAATTAACAGCACTTTATAACCAGATTGTAAAAAGTAAGAAAGTAGGATGGTACCAAGTGCTGGTAAGAACATAGAGAAACAGGAAGCCATGTGCACTGATGGGACCAAAGACTGATGATGTAGCCATTATGTGTATTTCCTATGATCCGTTAATCCTCTTATAGCATAAATTTCAGAGAAACAAATACATCTGTCCACAAAGGAATATGCATCAGGATGTTTTTTGAAACACTGTTTATGGTAGTGGGAATTGGAGGCAACCTAATTTTCCATCATAAGAGAAGGGATAAATAAAATTTAAGAAGACTACTATGTATTACGGTGTGGCTGAGGCCACGATTACAGGCATATACAAAAACATAGATAGAGCTTCATAGATATCAGAGATAATTAATAAAAAATCCCAACAGAATGACACTCAGCTTAGCATCACTTATGTAAATTAAAAAAAACATAATGCCCAAAACAGTGGTATAACTTTTCAAATATATATGTGTGTGTGTGTATATATATATATATATATATATACATATATATATATATATATATATATCCCTGCACATATACCAAGGACATTAGAGTAGGTTTATTTAGTGATGGTAGTGGGGAGAATGAAAGAATCAAAAAATGCAACAATGTAATAAAACAGGAGAATGGTTTTATATGATGACAGCATAGGATTATAACTGAATCACTTTTTGTTTCACTTGAGGTCCAGAAGAATTTAAAAAAAGAAAATTAATAAAAGGTTATTGGATAATTTATAAATTCCTCGGAGAAACAGAGAACCATGCTTAGTGGTTATGTGATCTGGAAGAATACCCCAAACCATGTCACAGAACTGGTCCAGTGAAGAAGCTGCAGCAACGTCCACTGAGCACAAGACATTTTAGCTTGTTTCAAGCCTGCCGTCACTGGATGCAGGATGCTGCCACCAGGACCTCTGCACCGTGGGCCTATGAGCTGTCTTCCTGTTTCAGGGAGAATCCTTTTCATTGCCTAAGTAGCTCTCAGTTCAAAGTTGGGGTGCGAGTATCAATTTTTGGTGTCTATTTCACATATCATAAAATAAATGACAGTTGTCCACCATAGATTTTAAAACACTGAGCTCATTTTGCAAACAATCAGTCATTCAACCATGGAACGGGAACAAGAAAAGATGTCTTTACCCTCTTTGCAGATGGAGGTCATGTGAATGATGGTGAAAAGATCTTCCCCAGATTTCTTCTTGCGATTTCAAGAAGAATATGTTGATATCGGGAATAAAAATGATAAAGAGGTGGCTTGTGAATCTGTGCCTTTACCAGATTATGTTAAACACCATAATCATATGTGATTTAGTCTTGGAGATGAATAATGGCAACTGTAGCTGGCACAGGAAGACATTGTCTCTTTTCTTTTTCTATAATATGTCATGAAATAAGCATCTTTAAATTATTTATAAATTAACATTTCAATTTTGTCATGCTAACTCTTGTGTTCATGTGTCCTGCCATGAATAGAAATTATGTAACCTGGGGGTATGGGACCTTAATATAAAGAGATAGGGGAAAAGGCACACTAGGGACATGAGTGGACAGGACAGGTGGTTACCATACTTTATAGATGAGTCATTTGCCTTGAATGAGAATGTTCTGTGTCATGGCATCTGTGTGTGCGTGCGTGTGCATGTGTGTAGGAGCTAGTGTATGTTCATCAGCCAGGGAACTGGCAATATCCAGAATTAATTCAGTTGTCTCAAATGAAAGACTTTAATAGGCAGGCAGACTGGACAGGACAAACAAGGCATGGTACGGCATACAGATGAGCAACAATGAGAAGCCATTATTCCTTAAGACGTGAGGAAGAAATAGTGTGACCAGAGCCTGTTGGGAGCTGTGATTGAGAAGGACACAACTTGCCAACGGAGATAATGGTGCCAGGCAGGGAGAGATCAGGGAATAAATACCACAAAATTTCTCTTCTCTGTCTTCCAATCGTCTGCTGTTTCTCCCCTTGGCAAGATCCTACTAAAAGCCAGTCATGAGGGGGAGATTTAGTGATGTAATTTATAGGGGTCATCCTCCTTGACACAAGAAGGGTAGAAAAGGTGGAGACTGCGTATGAGTGATTAAATGGTCAGAGGCTGGTGCCTTCCCTGGTTTTACCATGTAGCATACATTTTTGCCCTTTTTAGATGAAGAAAATATCATCACAAACACCGAAGAGACACAAAGTTCCACCAACTACAGTATAGTGATGGAATGATGCCATTCAGTCATAACTATAATATTCAACATTACCACAAACTTCTCATTCATACAAAATATGAGGAAAAGGGGAGAAAAATCATCAATAAGCACAAAATATGAATACTTGCAACAGTTCCTGACTCTGTATCTGGTTACCAGGCCAAAGATTACCATCATAATTTGTCTTCCACTATCCAGTCCACCTTTCCCTTACTCTCTGCTATATTTTTAGTTGGATGGATGTGGTATCACAAATCTCCATTCCTGAAATATTTGAGATCATAGTCCAGTCTTTATTGGGTTGTTGCAATTTCCTATTGAGAAAATGGCTTGCACTCAGATAGTATAATTGGGAAGTGATCACAGGTAGCAATAGTGAGAAATAATGGGAGTAAACAGGAAAAGGATGAAGGCAATGTAGAGTGGGAGGTGCATTATCAAGTTGGCTATCTTATGAATGACTGCAGGTGCTCAATCCTGCAGGTCCATCTGAAGAGCCTTTAGAAATGCATCTTAAACTGGCTTTCCAGGGTATAAAAGGGCAAGAATGTATTCTTTGGTGCTCTTCCCCAGTTGGTCAAAGGATAGTCACATGTGTGTTAACTTCCATGAGTTGATGTGCATGTGTACTGAGTGGATACCCAGAGGTGACCCATGCCTTGTGTCAAAGAAACCTCAGGACAAAAAGCAAAAGGTACACAGCAAAGGCATGAAGTAAGTTTGCAATTGCACAAAGCTGGTCTGTGACTTATAGAATTGGTCACAACAGCAGTGGCTGGAGTAAGAGCTCTATCTGATGTGTTATATAAGGTAATGCAAGTACCAAGAATAGAGGTAACAAAGTAATGGCTAATAATTCGGGGGTGGAGTCCAAGAAACCATTAGAAGGGTGTTTAACCTGAATATGATTTTGAAAGAAAATTATCAGGTTTGGAAGGAATTTTAGAGGGATCTGCTTGGGCAAAGGTCCATATGAGTGAAACCATGTACTATGTGAGAACATAATCAGAAGTGCTAATTTTCTCAACATCTGATATCTAACTGTTCCTTTCATTTAATGATATTTTAATTGTATTTTAAGATATTTGGAAAATAAACATACCCTCAGACTAAGTGATACTGGGCAAGCCTCTAAATATTATTTGGCTTCCATTTCCTCAGCTATACACAAAGCTTGTTGGACCTTGTAACCTCTAAGGTCTTTTCTGGCTCTCAGTGCTGTGCCTCTGTACATCATTTTGGACATATTTACAGGATTTTACATGGGCAGGTAAAATTAGCAGATACTATGAATCAATTTATGTACATGTGTAAACAATTTGTTTGCACAATGATAGTGACATATAGATTGTCTAGAAATGGATTCTGGAAGAATAAATGTGGAAAAATGTGGGGACTAAATTCATCCTTTTGCTTACCCACTCACTGTCACTGACTGGAGAAAATTCTCCATTTGTAATGTGTCAGGCGTATCGATTGCTCATGTAGCATCATAAATATAACCTGTACTAAAATTTTTTGTTTTAAAATTTTCTTCCCTTAAAATATGGTTTGCTTGGTCAGGTAGAGGTTGGATTGGTAAGAATCATTTAAACCAGAAATGTTGGGAAGTTTTTAAAGATTCTATTACCCTCTGCTAACTAGTGCTCTTGTTATGGAGAGAATGGTACGAGAAATAAGCTGGCTTACCCATAGGAACTGAACATTATACACACTGAAAAATTAAAATTTCATGTTTACAAGCTTTTTAAAGCATTATAATTAATAGAAATTGTTTTGGATAATGGTAAGGAGTGTAAAATATATAAATATCATATATTTATATGATATATAGGTGAAATAAGTTAAATACCACTTGCCCTGAAATTCTGTAAAACTTTGTGCTCTACTTCAGTCTTTCTAGATCCATTATATTTACCATATAAAACAATTTCTTTGTAATTGGAAACACTTTTCAATCATTTCCAAATTTGTCAGCTATTGATTGATACAATTCTTTACTCATGGTGATCATATGATCATTGACAGGTTTCATAATTCATGTCAAAATATCTCATAAATTCATCTTAGAGCTTTGAAAACTTATTCTGCAAAGAAATCTATAGAATAAGACCGTATTTACTGGACATATTGCACCTAAAACAAAGGCAGTCTGTTGTGTTTTCTGGTGCTGCAGCCCAAATATCAGTGAATTTATTAAGTGCCATTAACAAAAGTGTTTAAAATATTATTGTATCAGCAATGAACAAGTGGAATTTAAAATTACATTACCACCAAGAAGAAAACACTTAAATATAAACTTAATAAAATATGTGCAAGATCTATATGAGAAAAACCATACAACTCTGATGAAAGATATAAAAGAAGAACTACGTAAGTGCAGAGATATTCCACGTTCATAATTAGGAAGACTCAATATTGTCAAGATGTCAGTTCTTTCCAACTTGATCTACAGATAAAATGCAATTTCAATAAAAATAATAGCAAAGTACTGTGGGTATTTTAAAAAACTGATTACAAAGAGTATATAGAGAGGCAAAAGACCCACAATAGTTAACTCAGTATTGGAGAAGAACAAAGTTGGAGGACTGACATTATCCAACTTCAAGACTATGAAGCTACAGTAATCAAGGTAGTGTGGTATTGATGAAAGGATAGACAAATATATCAATGGAACAGAATAGAGAACCCAGAAATAGACTCACATAAATAGAGTCAACTGATCTTTGACAATGCAGCAAAGGCAATACAATTGAGCAAAGATAGGCATTTCTACAAATGGTGCTGGAACAACTGGACATCCACATATAGAAAAGGTAAATCTATTTTCAACAAACAAACGCTGAGGGAGTACATCACCACTAGACCTGCCTTACAAGAAATGCTAAAAAGAAATCTTCAAGATGAAATAAAAGGATACTAGGTAACAACACGAAAACATGTGAAAGTATAAAACTCACTGATAAACATAAATATCTAATCAAATTCATAATACTCTTAATAATATAATGCTGGTTCATAAATCACTTTTATCTCTAGTATAAAAGTTAAAAGACAAAAATATTAAAAACAATCATGGCTAAAATAATTTGTTAATAGGTGCACAATTCAAAAAGATATAAAGTATGCATCAATAGCATTAAGTGTGGCAGTGGGGAAGAAGTAAAAGTGTAGAGTTTTGGTATGAGAGTAAAGTTAAGTTGTCTAAAGTAGACAACTATAAGGTGTTTTATAAAAACTTAATAATAACCACAAATAAGAAACTCTAGTAGATATGCAAAAGATAAAGAGCAAGGAATCAAAGCATACTGCTAAAAAAAGCCAACAAATTACAAAGGAAGACTGCAAGAGAGAAAGACAGGAACAAAGAAACTATAGAAGAGCCAGAAAACCATAAAAAAAGATGGCAACTGTAAATCTTTATCTATCAAATATTACTTTAAATATATGAATTAAATTCTCTACTCAAGGATAGAGGGGCTGAATGAATAAAAAACAAGATCCAACTATACATTGCCTACAAGAGACTCACTTTGGCTTTAAGGATTTATATAGGCTAAAAGTGAAGAGGTGGAAAAAGATATCCTACTTAAATGATAATCAGAAGAGAACAGGGGTGACTATACTGATATCAGACAAATAGACTTTCAGTCAGAATCCATTGTCAGAGACAAAGAAGGTCACTACATAAAGATAAATGGGTCAATTCATCAAGAGTATATAACAATTGTAAATATATATGCATCCAACATTGGGGCACCTAAATAAAGAAAGAAAATATTAACAAAAAAAGAGAGAAATAGACAACAATACCATAATAGTAGGGGATTTTGATATCCCACTTTCATCAATGGATAAATCATCTGGAGAGAAAATCAATACGGAAACAGTAGACTCGAATAACACTATAGACCAAATTTATCTAACAGACATACACAAAACATTCCATCCAACAGCAGCAGAATCACATTCTTCTTATGGGTACATGGAATATTCTCCAGAGTAGCTTATGTGCTGAATCACAAAACTAGTAGTAACAAATTTAAGAATATTGAATTCATATCAAGTATCTTTTCTTGGCATAATAGTATAAAACTAGAAATCAATTACAGTAGGAAAATGGAAAATTTAACAAATATGTGAAGTCAAACAACACACTTCTGAACAACCAATGGGTCAAAGAGGAAATCAAATAGTATCTTGAGACAAATGTAAATAGAAACACAACACACCAAAACTTATGGGATGCAGCAAAAGCTGTGGGAAGTTTATAGCTAGAAATGCCTACAAGAAGAAAAAAGCCCTCAAATAAATAACTTCTCTTTATACTCTTTTAACCTAACATTATCATGGAGAAAGAAGAACAAACTAGGTCCAAAGTGAGCAGAAAGAAGGAAATAATAAATATTAGAGCATAAATAAATAGAGAATAGAAATACAGCAGAAAAGATTAATGAAACTAAGAGTTGGTTTTTTGAAAAGATAAACAAGATTGACAAACATTTAGCTAAACTAAGAAAAAGGAAGGAGGATACAAATATATAAACTTATAAGTGAAAGAGGAGACAACTGATACCACAGAAAGATAAAATATGAACAATTTTATGCCAACAAGTTGGATAACCTAGCAGAAATGGATAGATTCCTAAAAACATACAACCTAACAAGACTGAATCATAAAGAAATAGAAAATCTGAACAAACCAACAATGAGTATGGAGATTAAAGAAGCAATTAATGCCTCCCAACAAAGAAGAGCCCAGGACCACCTGGCTTCACTGGTGAATTCTACCAAATATTTAAAAAATTAACACCAATCTTTCTCAAACTCTTCCAAAACACTGAAGAGGAGGGAATCCTTCCAAACTTATTTTATGCAGCCAGCATGACCCTCATACCAAAGACAGTTAAGGACACCACAAAAAAAGAAAATTACAGCTCAGTATTCCAGATGAACGTTGATGGAAAAATCCTCAATATACTATTAGTGAACTTAATTCAACAGTACATTAAAAGGATCATACACAATAATTAAGTGGGATTTATTTCTGGGAGGCAAGGATGTTTCAACATATGCAAATAAAACAATGTGATACACCACATTAACATAATAAAAGATAAAATACTATCTTCTTAATAGAAGAAAAAACATTTGATAAATTCAACATTTTTTCATGATCAAAAACAATTAAAATTTAGTTATAGAAGGAATATACCTTAACATAATAAATGCCACATATGACAAGTCACAGCTAGTAACATGTTGAACAGTGAAAAGCTGAAATGTTTTACTCTAAGATCAGGAAAAAGAATAGAGTGCCCACTCTCACTACTTCTATTCAACATAATATTGGAAGTCTTAGCCAGAGAAATTAAGCAAGAAAGGAAATAAAAGGCATCCAAATTGGGAAGGAAGAAGTTAGTTAAACTGTGTCTATAGATAACATGAACGTATATAGAGAAAACCCTGAACACTCCACCAAAAATTGTTAGAACAATATTTAGAATAAACAAATTCAGTAATTTTCAAGATAAAAAATAAGCCTGCAAAAATTAGTTGCATTTCTATACACTAGCAATAAGCTATTCAAACAAGAAAATTTTAAAAATTTCATTTACAATAGTATCAGAAAGAATAAGATACTTAGGAATAAATTTAACCAAAGAGGTGAAAGATATGTATGCTGAAAACAATGAGACATTGATGAAAAAAACTGAAGTAGAAACAAACAAATGGAAAGCTATTTCATGCTGTTGGACTGGAAGAATTGATATTGTTAGAATATCCATAATACCCAAAGTGATCCTCAGATTCAATACAATTCCTATCAATATTTCAATGGCATTATTTACAGAAATAGAAAAACTCCTAAAATTTTGTATGGAACCACAAAAGACACCAATAGTCAAAACAATGTTGAGAAAGAAGTACAAAGCTAGGGCAGCAATCTGACTTTAAACTATATTACAAAGCTATAATAATCAAAACAGTATGGTACTGGCATAAAACAGACATATAGACCAGTAGAACAGAATAGAGAGCCCAGAAATAAACCCACACATATATGAGCAACTAATCTTTTGCAAGGACACCAAGAAGGCACAATGGGGTTAGGATAGTTTCTTCAATAAATGGTATTGGGAAAACTAGATATCCACATTCAAAAAAAATGAAATTGGACTTCTAAAATCTTACACCATACTCAAAAGTTAACTCAAATTGATTAAAGAGTTATATCTAAGACCTGGATCCATAAATCTCCTAGAAAAAATAGAGAACAAGCTCTTTGACATCAATGTGGGCAATGATTTTTTGAATATGATACCAAAAGCATAGGCAACAAAACTAAAAATCAACAAGTGGGACTACATCAAACTAAAAACTCTGCACAACAAAGGAAAAATAAACAAAATGAAAGGGCAACCTATGGAGTGGGAGAAAATTATTCACAAACCATACATCTGATAAGAGGTTAACATCCATTTTATATAAGAAACTCATGCAACTCAAGAGCAAAAAGATCATCCCAATTAAATAATGGGCAAAGGATCTGAATAGACATTTTTTGAAAGAAGACATACAAATGGCCAAGAGGTACATAAAAAGATGCTCAACATCACTAATCATCAGGAAACTCAAAATAAAATATCATCTCATACCTGTTAGGATAACTCTTATCAAAAAGACAAGTGTTGGTGAGGGTGTAGTGTAAAGGGAACTCTTGTACATTGTTAGTGGAAATGTGAATTGGTACAGCCATTATGGAAAGCAGTATGGAGTTTCCGCAAAAGATTAAAGGTAGAACTACGATATGATCCAGCAATTTAACTTCCAGGTATATATCCAAAAGAAATGAAATTAGCATCTCTAAGAGATATCTGTATTCCCATATTCATTGCAACATTATTGACAATAACCAAGTTATGGAACAACCTAAGTGTCTATTGATAGGTGAATAAAGAAAATGTAATCTATATCTGTATCTATATCTATATATCTATATATTTATACACATATATAATTCAACCATAAAAAAAGAGATTCTGACATTTGTGACCACCTGGAGGACATTATGCTAAGTGAAATAAGCCAAACACAAAAAAATAAATACTGTATGATATCATTTACATGTGGAATTTAAAACAATGAGCTCATAGAATCAGAGAATGAATCATAGAATCAGAGTGGTGGTTGCCAGAGGTTGGTTGAGGAACTGGGGAGATGTTGGTTGAATGGTTCAAATTTCAATTAAAATATGAATAAGTTTTGAGGACCTAATATACATCATGATGATTGTAGTTTATAATACAGTTGACCCTTGAAAAACACGGGTTTGAACTGCGCAGGTCCAATTATACATGGATTTTTTTCAATAAATACGTACTACAGTACTACACATACAAGGTTGGTTAAATCTGCAGATGCAAAACCATGGTACAAAGCGTCGACTATAAAGTTATATGTGGATTTTAGACTGTGTAGGGGTTGAGGCCCCTAACTCCTTCATAGTTCAAGGGCCAACTGTATTGTATACTTGAAATTTGCTAAAAGAGTAGATCTTAAGTGTTCTCACCACCAAAAAAAGAAAAATAACTATGTGAGGTGATGCATACATTAGCTAATTGGATTGTGGTAATCATTTCACAATATATACATACATTAAATCAACAGGTTGTATACCTTTAAAAAATTATGTTGTACAACCTAAATATTTACAACAGAAAAAATGAATCTAGACATAGGCCTTGCATCCTTCAATAAATTAACTCAAAATGTACCATAAGGAGGAGAGGAGAAGATGGCGGAAGAGTAAGATGCAGAGATCACCTTCTTCCCCACAGATACATCAGAAATACATCTACACGTGGAACTGCTCCTATAGAACACTCACTGAACGCTGGCAGAAGACGTCAGACCTCCCAAAAGGCAAGAAACTCCCCACGTACCTGGGTAGGGCAAAAGAAAAAAAGAAAAAACAGAGACAAAAGAATAGGGACAGGACTTGCACCTCTGGGAGGGAGCTGTAAAGGAGGAAAGGTTTCCACACACTAGGAAGCCCCTTTGCGGGCAGAGACTGCGGGTGACGGAGGGGGGAAGCTTCGGAGCCACAGAGGAGAGCGCAGCCAAAAGGGTGCGGAGGGCAAAGCGGAGAGATTCCCGCACAGAGGATCGGTGCCAACCAGCACTCACCAGCCCGAGAGGTTTGTCTGCTCACCCACCGGGGCGGGTGGGGGCTGGGAGCTGAGGCTCAGGCTTCCGTTGGATAGCAGGTAGAGGACTGGGGTTGGCTGCGTGAAGACAGCCTGAAGGGGTTACTGCACCACAGCTAGCCGGGAGGGAGACCGGGAAACGGTCTGGAGCTGCCGAACAGGCAAGAGACTTTTTCTTGCCTCTGTTTCCTGGTGCGCAAGGAGAGGGGATTCAGAGCGCCGCCTAAACGAACTCCAGAGATGGGCACGAGCTGCGGCTATCAGCGCGGACCCCGGAGACGGGCATGAGACGCTAAGGCTGCTGCTGCCGCCACCAAGAAACCTGTGTGCAAGCACAGGTCACTATCCACACCTCCCCCCTGGGAGCCTGTGCAGCCCGCCACTGCCGGGGTCCTGTGATCCAGGGACAACTTCCCCGGGAGAACGCACGGCGCGCCTCGGGCTGGTGCAATGTCACGCCGGCTTCTGCCGCCGCAGGCTCGCCCCGCATCCGTACCCCTCCCACCCCCCGGCCTGAGTGGGCCAGAGCCCCCGAATCAGCTGCTCCTTTAACCCCGTGCTGTCTGAGCGAAGAACAGACGCCCTCAGGCGACCTACACGCAGAGGCGGGTCCAAATCCAAAGCTGAACCCCGGGAGCTGTGCGAACAAAGAAGAGAAAGGGAAATTTCTCCCAGCAGCCTCAGAAGCAGCGGATTAAAGCTCCACAAGCAACTTGATGTACCTGCATCTGTGGAATACCTGAATAGACAACGAATCATCCCAAATTGAGGAGGTGGACTTTGGGAGCAAGGTATATTATTTTTTCCCCTTTTCCTCTTTTTGTGAGTGTGTATGTCTATGCTTCAGTGTAACATTTTATCTGTATAGCTTTGCTTTCACCATTTGTCCTAGGGTTCTCTCTGTCCGTTTTTTTTTTTTTTTTTACTTAATAAAAGTTTTTTCTTTTTTCTTAATAATTCTTTTTTATTTTAATAACTTTATTTTATTTTATCTTACTTTATTTTATTTTACCCTCTTTCTTTTTTCTTTCTATTTTTTCTCCCTTTTATTCTGAGCCGTGTGGATGAAAGGCTCTTGGTGCTCCAGCCAGGTGTCAGGGCTGTGCCACTGAGGTGGGAGAGCCAACTTCAGGACACTGGTCCACAAGAGACCTCCCAGCTCCACGTAATACCAAACGGCGAAAATCTCTCAGAGATCTCCATCTCAACACCAAGACCCAGCTTCACTCAATGAATAGCAAGCTACAGTGCTGGACACCCTATGCCAAACAACTAGCAAGACAGGAACACAGCCCCATCCATTAGCAGAGAGGCTGCCTAAAATCATAATAAGTTCACAGACACCCCAAAGCACACCACCACACGTGGACCTGCCCACCAGAAAGACAAGATCCAGCCTCATCCACCAGAACACAAGCACTAATCCCCTCCACCAGGAAGCCTACACAACCCACTGAACTAACATTAGCCACTGGGAACAGATACCAAAAACAACGGGAACTACGAACCTGCAGCCTGTGAAAAGGAGACCCCAAACACAGAAAGATAAGCAAAATGAGAAGACAGAAAAACACACAGCAGATGAAGGAGCAAGGTAAAAACACACCAGACCTAACAAATGAAGAGGAAATAGGCAGTCTACCTGAAAAAAAATTCAGAATAATGATAGTAAAGATGATCCAAAATCTTGGAAATAGATTAGACAAAATGCAAGAAACATTTAACAAGGACCTAGAAGAACAAAAGAGGAACCAAGCAACAATGAAAAACACAATAAATGAAATTAAAAATACTCTAGAAGAGATCAATAGCAGAATAACTAAGGCAGAAGAACGGATAAGTGACCTGAAAGATAAAATAGTGGAAATAACTACTGCAGACCAGAATAAAGAAAAAAGAATGAAAAGAACTGAGGACAGTCTCAGAGACCTCTGGGACGACATTAAACGCACCAACATTCGAATTATAGGGGTCCCAGGAGAAGAAGAGAAAAAGAAAGGGACTGAGAAAATATTTGAAGAGATTATAGTTGAAAACTTCCCTAATATGGGAAAGGAAATAGTTAATCAAGTCCAGGAAGCACAGAGAGTCCCATACAGGATAAATCCAAGGAGAAACACGCCAAGACACATATTAATCAAACTGTCAAAAATTAAATATAAAGAAAACATATTAAAAGCAGCAAGGGAAAAACAACAAATAACACACAAGGGAATCCCCATAAGGTTAACAGCTGATCTTTCAGCAGAAACTCTGCAAGCCAGAAGGGAGTGGCAGGACATATTTAAAGTGATGAAGGAGAAAAACCTACAACCAAAATTACTCTACCCAGCAAGGATCTCATTCAGATTTGATGGAGAAATTAAAACCTTACAGACAAGCAAAAGCTGAGAGAGTTCAGCACCACCAAACCAGCTTTACAACAAATGCTAAAGGAACTTCTCTAGGCAAGAAACACAAGAGAAGGAAAAGACCTACAATAACAAACCCAAAACATTTAAGAAAATGGGAATAGGAACATACATACCAATAATTACCTTAAATGTAAATGGATTAAATGCTCCCACCAAAAGACACAGACTGGCTGAATGGATACAAAAACAAGACCCATATATATGCTGTCTACAAGAGACCCACTGTAGACCTAGGGACACATACAGACTGAAAGTGAGAGGATGGAAAAAGATATTCCATGCAAATGGAAATCAAAAGAAAGCTGGAGTAGCAATTCTCATATCAGACAAAATAGACTTTAAATAAAGACTATTACAAGAGGCAAAGAAGGACACTATATAATGATCAAGGGATTGATCCAAGAAGAAGATATAACAATTGTAAATATTTATGCACCCAACATAGGAGCACCTCAATACATAAGACAAATACTAGCAGCCATAAAAAGGGAAATCGACAGTAACACAATCATAGTAGGGGACTTTAACACCCTACTTGCACCAATGGACAGATCATCCAAAATGAAAATAAATAAGGAAACACAAGCTTTAAATGATACATTAAACAAGATGGACTTAATTGATATTTATAGGACATTCCACCCCAGAACAACAGAATACACATTTTTCTCAAGTGCTCATGGAAAATTCTTCAGGATAGATCATATCTCGGGTCACAAATCAAGCCTTGGTAAATTTAAGAAAATTGAAATCGTATTAAGTATCTTTTCCGACCACAATGCTATAAGACTAGATATCACTTACAGGAAAAGATCTGTAAAAAATACAAACACATGGAGGCTACCCAATACACTACTTAATAACGAAGTGATCACTGAAGAAATCAAAGGGAAAATCAAAAATTACCTAGAAACAAATGACAATGGAGACACAATGACCCAAAACCTATGGGATGCAGCAAAAGCAGTTCTAAGAGGGAAGTTTATAGCAATACAAGCCTACCTCAAGAAACAGGAAACATCTCGAATAAACAAGCTAACCTTGCACCTAAAGCAATTAGAGAAAGAAGAGCAAAAAAGCCCCAAAGTTAGCAGAAGGAAAGAAATCATAAAGATCAAATCAGAAATAAATGAAAAAGAAATGAAGGAAACAACAGCAAAAATCAATAAAACTAAAAGCTGGTTCTTTGAGAAGATAAACAAAATTGATAAACCATTAGCCAGACTCATCAAGAAAAAAAGGGAGAAGACTCAAATCAATAGAATTAGAAATGAAAAAGGAGAAGTAACAAGTGACACTGCAGAAATACAAAGGATCATGAGAGATTACTACAAGCAACTCTATGCCAATAAAATGGACAACCTGGAAGAAATGGACAGATTCTTAGAAATGCACAACCTGCCGAGACTGAACCAGGACGAAATAGAAAATATGAACAGACCAATCACAAGCACTGAAATTGAAACTGTGATTAAAAATCTTCCAACAAACAAAAGCCCAGGACAAGATGGTTTCACAGGCGAACTCTATCAAACCTTTAGAGAAGAGCTAACACCTATCCTTCTCAAACTCTTCCAAAATATTGCAGAGGAGGGAACACTCTCCATCTCATACTACGAGGCCACAATCACCCTGATACCAAATCCAGACAAATATGTCACAAAGAAAGAAAACTACAGGCCAATGTCACTGATGAACATAGATGCAAAAGTCCTCAACAAAATACTAGCAAACAGAATCCAACAGCACATTAAAAGGATCATACACCATGATCAAGTGGCATTTATTCCAGGAATGCATGGATTCTTCAGTATATGCAAATCAATCAACGTGATACACCATATTAACAAGTTGAATGAGAAAAACCATATGATCATCTCAATAGATGCAGAGAAAGCTTTTGACAAAATTCAACACCCATTTATGATAAAAGCTCTGCAGAAAGTAGGCATAGAGGGAACTTTCCTCAACATAATAAAGGCCAAATATCACAAACCCACAGCCAACATTGTCCTCAATGGTGAAAAACTGAAACCATTTCCACTAGGATCAGGAACAAGACAAGGTTGCCCACTCTCACCACTATTATTCAACATAGTTTTGGAAGTTTTAGCCACAGCAATCAGAGAAGAAAAAGAAATAAAAGGAATCCAAATCGGAAAAGAAGAAGTAAAGCTGTCACTGTTTGCAGATGACATGTTACTATACGTAGAGAATCCTAAAGATGCTACCAGAAAACTACTAGAGCTAATCAATGAATTTGGTAAAGTAGCAGGATACAAAATTAATGCACAGAAATCTCTTGCATTCCTATACATTAATGATGAAAAATCTGAAAGTGAAATTAAGAAAACACTCCCATTTACCATTGCAACAAAAAGAATAAAACATCTAGAATAAACCTATCTAAGGAGATAAAAGACCTGTATGCAGAAAATTATAAGACACTGATGAAAGAAATTAAAGAGGATACAAATAGATGGAGAGATATACCATGTTCTTGGATTGGAAGAATCAACATTGTGAAAATGACTCTACTACCCAATGCAATCTACAGATTCAATGCAATCCCTATCAAACTACCACTGACATTTTTCACAGAACTAGAACAAAAAATTTCACAATTTGTATGGAAACACAAAAGAACCCGAATTGCCAAAGCAATCTTGAGAACGAAAAACGGAGCTGGAGGAATCAGGCTCCCTGACTTCAGACTATACTACAAAGCTACAGTAATCAAGACAATATGGTACTGGCACAAAAACAGAAACATAGATCAATGGAACAGGATAGAAAACCCAGAGGTAAACCCAGGCACATATGATCACCTTATCTTTGATAAAGGAGGCAAGCATATACAGTGGAGAAAAGACAGCCTCTTCAATAAGTGGTGCTGGCAAAACTGGACAGGTACATGTAAAAGTATGAAATTAGAACACTCCCTAACACCATACACAAAAATAAACTCAAAATGGATTAAAGACCTAAATGTAAGGCAAGACACTATCAAACTCTTGGAGGAAAATATAGGCAGAACACTGTATGACATAAATCACAGCAAGATCCTTCTTGACCCAGCTCCTAAAGAAATGGAAATAAAAACAAAAATAAACAAATGGGACCTAATGAAACTTAAAAGCTTTTGCACAGCAAAGGAAACCATAAACAAGACCAAAAGACAACCCTCAGAATGGGAGAAAATATTTACAAATGAAGCAACTGACAAAGGATTAATCTCCAAGATTTACAAGTAGCTCATGAAGCTCAATAACAAAAAAAAAAAAACAACCCAATCTAAAAATGGGCAGAAGACCTAAATAGACATTTCTCCAAAGAAGATATACAGAGTGCCAACAGACACATGAAAGAATGCTCAACATCATTAATCATTAGAGAAATGCAAATCAAAACTACAATGAGATATCATCTCACACCGGTCAGAATGGCCATCATCAAAAAATCTACCAACAATAAATGCTGGAGAGGGTGTGGAGAAAAGGGAACACTCTTGCACTGTTGGTGGGAATGTAAATTGATACAGCCACTATGGAGAACAGTATGGCGGTTCCTTAAAAAACTAAAAATAGAAGTACCATACGATCTAGCAATCCCACTACTGGGCATATACCCTGAGAAAACCATAATTCAAAAGGAGTCATGTACCAAAATGTTCATTGCAGCTCTATTTACAATAGCCAGGACATGGAAGCAACCTAAATGTCCATCATCAGATGAATGGATAAAGAAGATGTGGCACATGTGTACAATGGAATATTACTCAGCCATAAAAGGAAACGAAATGGAGTTATTTGTAGTGAGGTGGATGGAGTTATAGTCTGTCATACAGAGTGAAGTAAGTCAGAAAGAGAAAAACAAATACAGTATGCTAACACATATATATGGAATCTAAGGGGGAAAAAATAAAAAGTCATGAAGAACCTAGTGGCAAGACAGGAATAAAGACACAGACCTACTAGAGAATGGACTTGAGGATATGGGGAGGGGGAAGGGTAAGATGTGACAAAGTGAGAGAGTGGCATGAACATATATACACTACCAAACGTAAAATAGATAGCTAGTGGGAAGCAACCACATAGTGCAGGGAGATCAGCTCTGTGCTTTGTGACCACCTAGAGGGGTGGGATAGGGAGGGTGGGAGGGAGGGAGATGCAAGAGGGAAGAGATATGGGAACATATGTATATGTATAACTGATTCACTTTTTATAAAGCAGAAACTAACCCACCATTGTAAAGCAATTATACTCCAATAAAGATGTTTAAAAAAAAAAAATGTACCATAGGACTAAATGTAATGTGCAAAATTATAAAACTCCTAGAAGATAAAAGGAAAAAACCTAGATGACCTTGCATATAGCAATGACTTTTTAAATACGACAGCCAAAACCATGAAAGAAATAATTAATAAGCCGGGATTTATTAAAATTTAAAAACTTCTTCTCTGTGAAAGACAATGTCAAGAGAATGAGAAGACAAGTCACAGACTGGGAGGAAATATTTGCAAAAGACATCTGATAAAGGACTGTTATCCAAAATATATAAAGAACTCATAATTCAGCAATAAGAAAATGAACAACTCAATTAAAAAATAGACAAAAGATCTGAACCATCTCACCAAGAACATATACAGTTGGCATGTAAGCATATAAAAAGATGTTCAACATCATATATCATCAGGGAAAAGCAAATTAAAACAATGAGATGCCACTACACACTTATTAAAATGACCAAAATTCAAAATACTGATACCACCAAATACTAACAAAGATGTGGAACAATAGGGATTCTCATTCGTTGCTGGTGGGAATGCAAAATGATTCAGCCACTTTAGGAGACAGATATTTTCTTACAAAACTAAACCTACTCTTACCATGCAATTCAGCAGTTGCACCCCTTGGTATTTATCCAAAAGAGTTGAAAACTTACATCCACATAAAAACCTGCACAACAATGTTTATAGATGCTTTATTCATAATTCGTAGTTGCCAAAATTTGGAAGCAACTAAGATGTCCTTCAGTAGGTTAATGGATAAACTGTAGTAAATATTACTATTAGACACTGGAATATTATTTGGTGCTAAAAAGAAATGAGCTATCAAGCCATGAAAAGACTAGGAGGAAACTTAAGTGCATATTACTAAGTAAAACTAGCCAATCTATAAAGGCTACATACTGTGTGATTCCAACCACATGACATTCTGGAAAAGGCAAAGCTATAGAGACTAAAAAAAATCAGTGGTTGACAGAGGGAGGGATGAGTAGGCACAGTACAGAGGATTTTTAGGAGAGTGAAACTACTATGTATGATACTACAGTGGTGGGTACATGTCATTATACACTTGTCAAAACCCATAGAATATACAACACCAAGAGTGAACACTAATGTAAATTATGGACTTTAGGTGGTAACTCTATGTCAACGTAGGTTCATGGATTGTAACAAATGCACCACTGTGATGTAGGATGTCAATAATGGGGGAGGTTGTGCATCTGTGGGGGCAGAGGATATATGGGAACTCCATACTTTCCTCTCAATTTTGCTGTGAAGCTAAAATTTCTCATAAAGTTTATTAATTAATAATAAAAATATTATTGTGATGACACTGAGATTGAAACAATGCTTTTCCCAAAAAGCAGTTACCAAGCACTTTTATCTTTTCAATATCTTGGCATTTCACTACTTTCCTAGTACCATCATGGTTGCTTGATGAATTTTACTAGGAAAGAGTATGGGTACATTTGATGAGAGGAGACAAAAATTTACTTAGCTAAAAGCTTT
This sequence comes from Eubalaena glacialis, assembly GCF_028564815.1. Lineage (NCBI taxonomy): Eukaryota > Metazoa > Chordata > Mammalia > Artiodactyla > Balaenidae > Eubalaena > Eubalaena glacialis. Next base: position 92,228,246 of record NC_083726.1, read on the forward strand.
TAACTATATCTCTTCATTTCAATTGTAAACTCCTTAAAAGGAAAGTCCAGGTCTTCTACCTTTTATTTCTTTCTGATGCTACTTATGTAAAGTGGTATCTGCTCATTTCTTAAAGCATTTAGAGGGAACATTGAATAAAACACAAATAATATCTGAGACAACAAAGTACTGACAACTTCCAGCAAGTTATCATTAAATAATTCAACCGTGTCAATTACAGATTAGGAAAATGAATCTCAGATTTAAAGTGAGAGGCTCACTCTCCCCAAACTATTTTAAATAAAAGCCAAGACCCAAAACTACACTGATCTCCCTTTTCCCTTTGTTTGAAACTAGTTTGGGGTTACAGTAAGAGAAATATATTGTCTTATTTGTGAACTTATTTTCTCACTAAATCTGTAGTGAGCTATTCTACTCATAGGCAAATATTTGACAACCTGTGTTTTTTAGGGGTCAATTAAAGGCTAAGAAGGAGTGTAGCAGTTGCTATCATTCATCTACATTTATTTGTGCTGTTTTCTTTTATTAATAGCGTCTTAAATGATTCTCCTGTCATAGATATCTTTATCGCTGGCTTTCAACATAACCAGAGATTTTCATTATACATTATGTTTTTGACCTTCTTTTAAAAGTATATTTGCGTGGGCTTCCCTGGTGGTGCAGTGGTTAAGAATCCTCCTGCCAATGCGGGGGACACGGGTTCAAGCCCTGGTCCGGGAAGATCCCACATGCCGCGGAGCAACTAAGCCCGTGCGCCACAACTACTGAGCCTGTGCTCTAGAGCCCGCGAGCCTAGAGCCCATGCTCCGCAACAAGAGAAACTACCGCAATGAGGAGCCTGTGCACCGCAATGAAGAGTAGCCCCCGCTCGCCGCAGCTAGAGAAAGCCCGTGTGCAGCAACAAAGACCCAACGCAGCCAAAACTAAATAAATAAATACATTTTAAAAAAAGTATATTTACCTTATTTTAGGATCACGATCAGCCATTAGTACATGTGCATAGATTTAGATTGATTTGTGATATTAGCCATTGAGTTACTTTCAGAGTCTGAAGAGAAACATTAAAACTGTCGATTATTTTCCCCCACCCATATCGTCTTGTCAGAGAATCTGTGTCACATGGTCCCAGCTACCTCGGAACTTCTCCCACACCCTCCACACAGTTTATTGAAACAATTGTAAGCCTGATACCAGGGAACTAACCTAAGTGCTTGGGCTTACCCAATCGATTTTTTCTTGAGAATTTCAATTATGTCCAAGTCAGCTGAGATTTTCTCTGTTGAGTACTTGAACTGGCAGGTGATATAAAGTTTGGGCTGGGATGACCATGTTTGGGTTCAGTGAAAGTAAAGCAGAAAAAGCTGGTCAGCAGGTAAAAAGGAGACTGAAAAGCCATGCAAAGAGAAGATGAGATGAGGGACCATGTAGTCAGGGACAGAGAGAGACAGAGAGATGCAGACTGCCTTGCCTTCTTGGGGTCTTGTGTTAATGGTCCCAGTTTGGAATGAAAATGCTATCTGATATTTGAGTTTTGTGATATATCTATATTTCCTTCCAAATAAGTTCCACGTTTTGCAAATTTTGAATAAGATCTACTTCTCTAAGCCAAAAATAAATGTCTGAGCAACTATATATACATATATATATATATTTTTTCTCAAGGCAGAGTGTAATGAGATAAAAGGAGGAAGAGAAGATGAAAAAGTAAAACATTCAGAGAGCAAGGTGGTATGAGAAACCATAGGAATATGGAGCTCATATAATTTATCATCCAAGTGGGGATACCACTGGAAGTGAATTGCAGTGCTTTTAATAATTATGTCAGGACAACAGGCTTAAACCAGGACTGTCCTCTGTAACCAGGATGTATGGTTATCTAAATCATGAAGGAATCTTGGATGGCTAAAGGAGAGAGACCACCATCCACGGGGGGAAAGGGCACCTGGAGCACAGGGGACTTCCCATTTGTGAGAAATCAATGAAGACAACTAATTAAAAAAAAGACCAAAATTTGTTGTTAATTAGCTGTTAACTTCTTAATTCCTATTTAACTTATTTTCAAATTTAAAATCTCTTGTTTTGGGTTTACTGCTAAAAGAATACAACAAATAAGACTGATTTGTTGTACAAAAATTCAATGAAGAATATTCCAACTCAACAGAAGCTTTTAAAATTAGGTATATTAGAACTGCAATTGATTAATTAATTGATAAAGTTGGTTAAATTGGAAAATTTCACACCTAACTTATGCAGTTTATGTTAACTTAAAACATATAAATGGATCTTCATATACAGTTTTTTTTCCTTTTGTGGATTTAGAACATTTTCTTTGAGTATGGGTCCACAGTTTGAAGTTCATTATTGCTTCTCTTCCATTAACTACACCAATTTTACATCATTGTCAATGTCCAGGTTGTTTTTTTTTTTCTGTGAAGCAACAACTTTAAAAAGTAGAAGTATTCTAAGTGCCAAATTTTAGATTTTTATTACTTTCCCCCTCTAATTTGGTTATATTTTTCTGCCTCCCCCTAATTATTGTGATTTGTATTGTCATTTCTATTTATTGAGTCTTTCCAAAGCATTCAACTCAACTTTCATAGAAACAGCAACTTTATTTTCTTACTCATGATTCATAGGCTTTTGTAATATTTAATTAAATTGTGAAATAATAATAATACATTTAACTGGCAAGTAAAGGTTTGGGAATAAACACAACTGTGTCTTGGTACATATACAGCATGTGAGTGAAGGAAGGGGTAGACCCACCAAGTGAGCATTTGGTGAGACTCAGTTATTGGTCAACATGTGTTGCATTGGGAATGAAGAGCTCTGATAACCTGGTGAAATTGTTAAGAGGAAGTATGAGATTCAGTTTCTATCACATATGTTGGGAAAAATGTCTTCATGTGAAGAAGATGGAAGCTTTTGGAAACTTCAAATCCAGTGTCTCTGATTTTAAATTTTATGAATGTCAATTATAGATTTAAAAATAGTATATCATTGGTTTGAATTCAGACCAAGCTTTAGTCCCAGGAGAGGCAACAGGTTCTGCCATACGTGGAATTGGAAGGGGCAAGTCAGTGCAGCCCACATACCTTGTGTTAGAATTTTAAGACATCTATATGAGGAGAGAACACATGTAGACAACAAAGAACAAACTCACAGTTCGATTTCCATGTAGGAGATGATTTAAAAAAATACTGTATCATTGAGAATAAGGAAGAAATAAAGCTAACAGTATTTGGTGGAGTAATGCACAGCACTGCAGAAGCAAATAATGCTCTAATATCCATAATTCTTCTAAATTTTTATCTAAAACACATTATGCAGTCACTGAGCAATGTGATTTTGATTCACAGTCCAGTGGAGTTAATACCACATTTCAAGTGGTGAGATGAGGTGCAAACACATCAGCCATTTTCTCATTGGACCTAGAACACACATGTAACCCTGAAAATAGATGGTTTGAGTCAGTTACTATTTCAGAGACGTAAGCGTGGATTATATCAACTTCAGAACATTGTTTCTCCTGGAATGCTTGCCTGTGTGGGTTCTCTGCAGCTTTTTTACAGACTTTATGCCACCCAGTCTTCCCAATACATAGATGTGATAGGTGTTTGGATCTCTACTTTGCATTCAAAGAAACTGAGGCTCAGTAAAATTAGGTCAATTGCCAAAGGTCAAACAGCTAGTGAGTGTCTGATGCCAAGCCCAAGCTTTTTCCTTCCTATACAATCTGCTTCCTTCCTGGCCTTAAGTGTACACGTGTGCAGGTCAGGAAGATATAAATATGCTGAAACTAACTAGACATTGCCCTTTAAGTTTTGAATGACCTCTCTCTTTATAGAGGCCCTACATGTTATGATTTATGCAAGTCTTCAGAGCTAGGAATAATACAAACACTCTCAAAAATGATCTCTCATATTCTTGTGTTAGTTTAGAAGACAAAGCTTCTAAATCTTTGTCATGCAAATAGAAAATCTCCATCTAAATAATTATAATAATAAGTTCAGTTAATTTTCTACTTATTAAGACTGGATTATTCACAGTTGTTACTCATTTATAAGACTACTAATTAACACCAGTATTACTTATTTTGGTTTTGAAATGAAACAAATGTACTAATGCCTGGAAATAGAAACATATTGGATAATCTCTAGAGATTATTTTGAGACTGCAGTTATGGATAATGTTTTTCTCTTTATTAAAGAAAGAAAACAAGAGAATGGCTCAAGATGGAGAAGTAGAAGGACGTGCGCTCACTCCCTCTTGTGAGACACCGGAATCACAACTAACTGTTGAACAATCATCGACAGGGGATAGCCTCATCCACCAGAAGGAAGACAGCAGAAGCAAGAAGAATAACAATCCTGCAGCCTGTGGAATGAAAACCACATTCACAGAAAGATAGACACAATGAAAAGGCAGAGGACTATGCGCCAGATGAAGGAACAAGATAAAAGCCCAGAAAAACAAACAAATAAAGTGGAGATAGGCAACCTTCCAGAAAAAGAACTCAGAATAATGATAGTGAAGATAATCCAAGACCTCAGAAAAAGAATGGAGGGAAAGATCAAGAAGATGCAAGAAATGTTGAACAAAGACCTACAAGATTTAAAGAACACCTAGAAGAATCAAAGAACAAACAAACAGAGATGAACGATACAATACGTGAAATGAAAAATACACTAGAATGAATCAATAGCAGAATAACTGAGGCAGCAGAATGGATAAGTGACCTAGAATACAGAATGGTGGAATTCACTGCTGCGGAACAGAATAAAGAAAAAAGAATGAAAAGAAATGAAGACAGCCTAAGAGACCTCTGGGACAACATTAAATGCACCAACATTTGCATTCCAGGGGTCCCAGAAGGAGAAGAGAGAGAGAAAGTACCCGAGACAATATTTGAAGAGATTATAGTTGAAAATTTCCCTAACTTGGGAAAGGAAATAGCCACCCAAGTCCAGGAAGCACAGAGAGTTCCAGGCAGGATAAACCCAAGGAGAAACACATGAGGAGACACATAGTAATCAAACTGACAAAAATTAAAGACAAAGAAAAATTATTAAAAGTAACAAGGGAAAAACGACAAATAACATACAAGGGAACTCCCATAACATTAACAGCTGATTTCTCAGCAGAAACTCTACAAGTCAGAAGGGAGTGATGCAATATATTTAAAGTGATGAAAGGGGAGAACCTACAACCAAGATTACTCTACCCAGCAGGGATCTCATTCAGATTCGATGGAGAAATCAAAAGCTTTACAGACAAGCAAAAGCTAAGAGAATTCAGCACCACCAAACCAGCGTTACAACAAATGCTAAAGGAACTTCTCTAAGTGAGAAACACAAGAGAAGTAAAGGATCTACAAAAACAAACCCAAAACAATTAAGAAAATGGTAATAGTAACATACATATCAATAATTACCTTAAATGTGAATGGATTAAATGCTCCAACCAAAAGATATAGACTTGTTGAATGGATACAAAAACAGTATATATGCTGTCTACAAGAGACCCACTTCAGACCTAGGGACACATAAAGACTGAAAGTGAGGAGATGGAAAAAGATATTTCATGCAAATAGAAATCAAAAGAAAGCTGGAGTAGCAACACTCATATCAGATAAAATAGACTTTAAAATAAAGAATGTTACAAGAGACAAGGAAGGACACTACGTAATGATCAAGGGATCAATCCAAGAAGAAGATATAACAATTAAAAATATATATGCTCCCAACATAGGAGCACCTCAATACATAAGGCAACTGCTAATGGCTATAAAAGAGGAAATTGACAGTAACACAATAATAGTAGGGGACTTTAACACCTCACTTGCACCAATGGAAAGATCATCCAAACAGAAAATTAATAAGGAAACACAGGCTGTAAATGACACAATAGACCAGAGAAATTTAATTGATATTTATAGGACATTCCATCCAAAAACAGCAGATTACACTTTCTTCTCAAGTGCACACGGAACATTCTCTAGGATAGATAACATCTTGGGTCACAAATCGAGCCTCAGTAAATTTAAGAAAATTGAAATCATATCCAGCATCTTTTCTGACCACAACACTATGAGATTAGAAATCAATTACAGGGAAAAAAACGTAAATAACACAAACACATGGAGGCTAAACAATACGTTACTAAATAACCAAGAGATCACTGAAGAAATCAAAGGCGAAATCAAAAAATACCTAGAGACAAATGACAATGAAAACATGATGATCCAAAACCTATGGCATTCAGCAAAAGCAGTTCTAAGAGGGAAGTTTATAGCTATACAAGCATACCTCAAGAAACAAGAAAAATCTCAAATAAACAATCTAACCTTACACCTAAAGGAACTAGAGAAAGAAGAACAAACAAAACCCAAAGTTAGCAGAAGGAAAGAAATCATAAAGAACAGACCAGAAATAAATGAAATAGAAACAAAGAAAACAATAGCAAAGATCAATAAAACTAAAAGCTGGTTCTTGGAGAAGATAAACAAAATTGATAAACCATTAGCCAGACTCATCAAGAAAAAGAGGGAGAGGACTCAAATCAATAAAATAAGAAATGAAAACGGAGAAGTTACAACAGACACCGCAGAAATACAAAGCATCCTAAGAGACTACTACAAGCAACTTGATGTCAATAAAATGGGCAACCTGGAAGAAATGGACAAATTCTTAGAAAGGTATAACCTTCGAAGACTGAACCAGGAAGAAAAGGAAAATATGAACAGACCAATCACAAGTAATGAAATTGAAACTGTGATTAAAAATTTTCCAACAAACAAAAGTCCAGGACCAGATGGCTTCACAGGTGAATTCTATCAAACATTTAGAAAAGAGCTAACACCCATCCTTCTCAAACTCTTCCAAAAAATTGCAGAGGAAGGAACACTCCCAAATTCATTCTACGAGACCACATCACCCTGATAACAAAACCAGAAAGAGATACTACAAAAAAAGAAAATTACAGACCAATATCACTGATGAATATAGATGCAAAAATCCTCAACAAAATACTAGCAAACAGAATCCAACAACACATTAAAAGGATCATATACCATGATCAGTGGGATTTATCCCAGAGAGGCAAGGATTCTTCAATATATGCAAATCAATCAATATGATACACCATATTAACAAACTGAAGAGTAAAAACCATATGATCATCTCAATAGATGCCAAAAAAGCTTTTGATAAAATTCCACACCCATTTATGATAAAAACTCTCCAGAAAGTAGGCATAGAGGGAAATTACCTCAACATAATAAAGGCCATATATGACAAACCCACAGGAAACATCATTCTCAATGGTGAAAAACTGAAAGCATTTCCTCTAAGATCAGAAACAAGACAAGGATGTCCACTCTCACTGCTATTATTCAACATAGTTTTGGAAGTCCTAGCCTCAGCAATCAAAGAAGAAAAAGAAATAAAAGGAATACAAACTGGAAAAGAAGTAAAACTGTCACTGTTTGCAGATGACATGACACTATACATAGAGAATCCTAAAGATGCCACCAGAAAACTACTAGAGCTAATCAATGAATTTGGTAAAGTTGCAGGATACAAAATTTATGCACAGAAATCCTTGCATTCCTATACACTAACAATGAAAGTTCAGAAAGATAAATTAAGGAAACACTCCCATTCACCATTGCAACAAAAAGAATAAAATACCCAGGAATAAACCTACCTAAGGTGGTAAAAAACTACTCAGAAAACTATAAGACACTGATGAAAGAAATCAAAGATGACACAAACAGATGCAGAGATATACCATGTTGTTGGATTGGAAGAATCAACATTGTGAAAATGACTATAGTACCCAAACCAATCTACAGATTCAGTGTAACCCTTATCAAATTATCAGTGACATTTTTTACAGAACTAGAAGAAAAAGTCTTAAAATTTGTATGGAGACACAAAAGACCCTGAATAACCAAAGCAGTCTTCAGGGGAAAAAACGGAGCTGGAGGAATCAGACTCCCTGACTTCAGACTATACTAAAAAACTACAATAGTCAAGACAATATGGTACTGGCTCAAAAACAGAAATATAGATCAATGGAACAGTATAGAACCCCCAGAGATAAACCCACCCACTTATGGTCAACTAATCTATGACAAATGAGGCAAGGATATACAATGTAGAAAAGACAGTCTTTTCAATAAGTGATGCTGGGAAAACTGGACAGCTACATGTAAAAGAAGGAAATTAGAACACTCCCTAACACCATACACAAAAATGAACTCAAAATGGATTAAAGACCTAAATATAAGACTGGACACTATAAAACTCTTAGAGGAAAATATAGGAAGAACACTCTTTGACATAAATCACAGCAAGATTTTTTTGATCCACCTCCTAGAGAAATGGAAATAAAAACAAAAATAAACAAATGGGACCTAATGAAACTTAAAAGCTTTTGCACAGCAAAGGAAACTACAAACAAGATGAAAAGACAACTCTCAGAATGGGAAAAAATATTTGCAAATGAAGCAATGGACAAAGGACTAATCTCCACAATATATAAACAGCTTATGTAACTCAGTATTAAAAAAACAAAAAACCTAATCAAAAAATGGGCAGAAGACCTAAATAGATATTTCTCCAAAGAAGACATACATATGGCCCAGAAACACATGAAAAGCTGCTCAACATCACTAATTATTAGAGAAATGCAAATCAAAACTACAATGAGGTATCACCTCACACTGGTTAGAATGGGCATAATCAGAAAATCTACAAACAACAAATGCTGGAGAGGGTGTGGAGAAAATGGAGCCCTCTTGCACTGTTGGTGGGAATGTAAATTAATACAGACACTATGGAGAACAGTATGGAGGTTCCTTAGAAAACTAAAAATAGAATTATATATGACCCAGCAATCCCACTACTGGGCATATACCTGGAGAAAACCATAATTCAAAAAGACACATGCACCCCAATATTCATTGCAGCACTATTTACAATAGTCAGGTAATGGAAGCAACCTAAATGCCCATCGACAGACAAATGGATAAAGAAGTTGTGGTACATATATACAATGGAATATTACTCAGCCATAAAAAGGAAAGAAATTGGGTCGTTTGTAGAGACATGGATAGACCTAGAGACTGTCATACAGAGTAAAGTAAGTCAGAAAAGAGAAAAACAAATATCATATATTAACATATTTATATGTGGAATCTAGAAAAATGGTACAGATGAACTGGTTTGCAAGTCAGAAATAGAGACACAGATGTAGAGAACAAACGTATGGACACCAAGGGGGGAAAGTGGCAGGGGGTGGTGGTGGTGGGATGAATTGAGAGATTGGGATTGACATATATACACTAATATGTATAAAACAGATAACTAATAAGAACCTGCTGTATGAAGAAAATAAGTAAAATAAAATTCAAAAAAAAAGAAAAAAGAAAGAAAACAAAGAGACTGGTAACTTCAGAGGGAATGTATAGCATGTATTTGATTTTAGCAAGGAGAAGAAAAACAAAACAAAACAAAACTAGGTTTTCAAATGACTACATTTTCTCTAAGCTTTACTAGGTGTGGAATTCTCTTTAAGTAACTCTTCTAAGAAAACATTAAAAAAAATAGTTTTTGTTCTCAAACCTAATTCCAACATGGAATTGCTCAAATCACAGGCTTTTCTGGAACTTGCTAAGTATTGGCAAGTTTTATTTCTTCAAACCTTTTCAAACTGGCTGGATCATTCATTTGGAAGCAGCTAGACCCAGGATTCATCTTCACCACATTAAAACATTTGTCATCTTTCCGTCAATGTGCAGCAAGACACAGTTGTTATGGCTGTCCTGCCAGTTAAGCCCATTTAAGGTTTTCTAACTGAAGCTTCAAATAGTGGCATCTGTTCTTCATCATCTTAATCTGTGGTCATTTTCCTGAAAGGCCAAAGATGGCCAATTCATCCTTCGACTGGAAATCAATATGCCTCTAACCTCATGTGGCCCAGATTTTATGAATAACATCCATGGTTTCATTCAGAAATGTTCCACCTTCCTTTGAATCTTGGAAAAATAGAGATCATTCTGTACTCTGCTTTCCAGATGGTTCTGTCTTCAGCCATCATTCAGCAATGAGCCAGAAGCCTGTTTATTAGAAAAGTCCTGGGGGAACGCTCTCGCTGGTGCACTGACAGGCATCATAGCTTTCTCATCAGATACCACTGCAAATGGAGATTCTGACAGGTTAAGCAATGACAGGCATTTCCTGGGTTGCACAGACTTGAAAGATTTTCCATTAAAGAAAGATTTTGGTAATAAGTTGATTGAATATTTCTGATGCTGGTTTATATTCAGGTTAGACTCATGGGATGCCGCCCCCACTCGTAGATTCTACAATCAGCATCATAGTATCTTTACTGCATGTTCATCCATTCTACATCCATATTCTACTCTTCGTCTATCAATTCATCTTATTTTTTGATGCATTTCAAAGTAAATAGCAGACACACATATATTTCTCCCTAAATACTTCAGCATGCTTACTTTAACTAAAGTTAAGCATTTGTTTACAGTATTTTTTCTTTCATGACATAATTTATAAACAAGAAAATTTGCAAATTTTACATGAATGTTTGTTAAGTTTGGACAAATGAATATATCTATGTAACCCAAACCTCTATCAAGATGTAGAACTTTACCCTCACCCTAGAAACTTCTCTCATGTCTCCTACCAGTTAATTTCCACCTCTGTTCCATTTACAACAGTTCTGATTATTTTCCACAATAATTTTTTTCCCCACAACAGTAGTTTTGACTGTTCTATGATTTCATTAGAATGGAATCATACAATATGTATTCTCGTGTAAGGTTTCTTTTATTCAATATAATGTTTTTTGAGATTCAGCTGTTGTTGTATGTATCAATAGTTCATTCTTTTTTTATTTTTGAGTTACACTCTATTGTATAAATAAGTCACATTTTGTTGATTTATTCTCCTACTGATGGACACCTGGTCTATTTCCAATTTCTGGCTAATATGAATAGAGCTGCTATAAATATTCTTATACAAGTCTTTTTACAGATTAGTCTCGGCTATCTCTGGTAACATCTGAAAGTAAAATTTTGGGGTCACAGATAGCTGTGTCTTTAGTTTTATAATAAACTTTCAGACCTCTTTTTTTCCCAAAGTAATCGTACAGCAATGTAAGAGTGTAAGAAAATTCCAGTTGCTCCATGTCTTCACCAACACTTAATATTGTCAGTCTTTTTAATTTTGGCTTTTCTGGTAGCTCTATTCATTGTGACTTTTTAATTTCCATTTCTTTCCTGGCTAATAATGTCAAGCACTTTTGATATGTGCTAATTGGTCATTCATATACATTATTTGTAAAGTGTCTGTTCAAACGTTTTTCCCATTTTTAAAATTGGACTGCTTGTCCTTTTACTATAAAGTTGTATGGTTTCTTTATATTCTAAATGCCAACCTTGTGAATATTTTCTCTAGGCTAGCCTACTCATTTTTGTAGTGGCATCTTTTGTTGTATATCAGTTTTACATTTTGATAAAATCTAAGTTATCTATCTTACATTATTGAGTCACTGCTTTCTGTGTTCTTTCTGAGAAACCATTGCTTAAACGAAAGTAAGAAATATGTTCTCCTGTTTTCCTTTTAAATTCTAATTAATTTTGGGTGTGGTATGAGAAAGCAGTCAAGATTTTTTTCCTGCATATGGAATCAGTTGTTCCAGCACTATTTGTTAAAAATCCACACTTTGCTCCATTGAATTTCTTTGGCACCTTTGTGGAAAATTGAATGTCTACATAAGTGTGGGTTTAGTTTGGAGCATTCTATTTTATTTTGTTGATCTATCTCTTTATAGTTTGGCCAATACCATACCTTTTTTATTACTGCACATTGTAGTAAGCCTTGAAATCAGATAATGTATATCCTATAATTTTGTTCTTTTTCAGGCTTGTTTTGAATATTCCAGGTCCACTGCAGTGCCATGTATATTTTATAACCAGCTTTTAAGTGCCTACGAAAACCCTGACTGGGATTGTGTTGACTCTATAGATTAAATTGAAGAGAATTAATATCTTTATGATATTGAGTATTCTAATCTACGAACATGATATCTCTCCATTTATTTTGGTCTTCTTTTTATTCTTTTGGCAATATTGTGTTATTTTCAGTGATAACATTCTGCACTCCTTTTGTTAAATTTATTCCTAAAGGCTTTCTGTTATTTGACATTACTGTAAATGATATGCTACTTTCATTTTCAATTATTTTAACTTGACATAAAAAAATAAAATTGATTTTTATTTTATTTATTTCTGTTTAAGACAGATAACATGGAAAAAACATTTATATGTTAAGTACAAAAAGGACATAAAATTGTATATACAATAGAATAACAACTATGTAAACACACCAAAAATCTATGCACAGAAATGTCTAGAGGAACACTAAACACCGAAAGATTAGCAGTGGTAACATTTGGGTGGCAAACTGATTCTTTTTAAAATTCCCAGGTTTTTCTTAATACGCATTAATTATGATTGCAATGGTTTTTTTCTTAAAAAAAGAAAAATACGCCACTGGCTGGTGGTTGAGCAGTGCAGTGTCACTGTCGCATATAAATCAGAGGCTTTGGCCCTGACTCTTAAGAGTGTGGCGCGTCCCCCACCCCCAGGAGAGCTTAAGCACCTCTGCCTCCCACTGAGGGTGTCCCTGAAGCCCTGGTGCTCCTCAGCCTCTCTGACCCACAGACTCTTTTCTACCTTAATTCTGCCTTATTCCCACTACCACATCATCTTCGGTCACTTCCAGCTGCATCTTTCCCTTTCCTTCCCAACTCAGGAGCCAGCTCTGCAGCCACAGGTCCCCATAAATAGAAGCGGTACAGTGCATAATTTCAAAGGACATGGTGCCTCAGCTTTGGACACACAGGAACTCAATACAAATCATTTTCCTGCTGATAGACAAGTCATGCGTGGTGGCTGGTCAGGGTACAGATATGTTAATTACACAGGCTTTCTTGTTAACTTACAGTTCCAAGTACTTTCTCTGAACAGTTATTCCTACCATGAATTTTCTATCCTGGAAAGCCAGGGGTGGGCAGAAATAACTCAGATCACTTGGTTTCTAAAAGTCCCTCCACTCTGAGAATGTAGAGCCATACAGTGTGTGGCACCTCAGGAGCTGCAGATTCCAGCCTATATCTGGGAAAGATGTATGCCCCTTGCTTTTAAGGTTAAGGAACAAGCCAAAAAGTAATTGCTAAAAAAGCAAAACAAAGGGCTTCCCTGGTGGCGCAGTGGTTGAGAGTCTGCCTGCCAATGCAGGGGACACGGGTTCGAGCCCTGGTCTGGGAAGATCCCACATGCCGCGGAGCAACTAGGCCCGTGAGCCACAACTACTGAGCCTGCGCGTCTGGAACCTGTGCTCCGCAACAAGAGAGGCCACGATAGTCAGAGGCCCGCGCACCGCGATGAAGAGTGGCCCCCGCTTGCTGCAACTAGAGAAAGCCCTCACACAGAAACGAAGACCCAACACAGCCAAAAATAAAAATAAATTAATTAATTAACTAATTAAAAAAAAAAAGTCTGCTGGTCCCTGAATCAAGTCCCTCGCACTAAGGTATTACAGTTTAATTAAAAAGAAAAAAAGCAAAACAAAACAGTAATTGCTAGCAATTCACAGCCTATTCCTGCTGCTGAACAGAGGCAGTAATGGCTTGCTTTCCCCACTAGCAGCTAGGTACTCTTGGGCAAGTCAAACATAACCTTGTTGATCCTGTTTCTGGATCTGCAGGGAATGTGTTACTCTCTTAGACGTTTGGGAACTTAGTGAAATAACATGCCACTTGTCCTGCTCTTAGAAGGCCATGCAGGGGAAAAGGCAATGAGCTACCTGCAGCTCACCTCAACCCCGATCAGGAATCCTCCCTCTCCCAGGAGAAGGCAAGGAAAAGAAGTAAGAAAGCAGACATACCAGGTAAGCAGGAGTGACCTATAATTGGCAAAGAAGCCTCAGACAAGCTGAAAATGCTCTGGTTCCAGCATCCTGTCCCCAAATGCTGGGAGCCAGACACAAAAGGCATGCAAAAGTGACTGTCACACACATATAGGCGCAGACAGAGCATCACTGGGCAAAAAGGGGGCTGATACTGCAGAGAAGACCCCAAAGTGTGGCTTGAGGAACACAAGGGAGTCATTCCAAGACCCTCACTTAGCTGCCTTGGGGACAGCGAACACTCAAAAGCTTTGCTTTTGTTCAGTCTCCCAAAGGGAAAAAGGTAATAAGGAAGACTAACACTTGTGGCAAACACTATTAGCAAGGATGCAGTCTTTCTCCTGGGGCATAGGACTCCATCTCCTTCAGCTGAACTCTGATACTTTAAAAAATATATATATACACACACACACACACATATATGTATATATGTATGCACACACACACATATATGTATATATGTATGCACATACACGATATATTTAAATGAAGGTGTACACACATTGTGCTAAAATACAAACAACAGAAATCCCAAGTCATATATAAAAAGGCTAAATATAACATATAACACAAGCCTAGAGCCAGCTCTTGGTTGGGAGCTGGGGAAAGGGTGGTATCATCTGGAGACTATGTACACAACTTGTGGTGGGCAGGGAAGGCATCAGTATAGACTCACTCCACAATACTGGCCCACAGGAAAGCGTGATGTAGCTCATATACCAAAATAGATGCCCACCTTGCTTTTGTATACAACCAAACTTGGCAGGCACCCAGAAGGACTGTAGGTTTGTTTTGATGACAGGGCACCACATCAAGCTGCTGTTAAACCTCCCAGCCCTAGGAACTCACCTGCTACCCCTCCTCCCTCCCTTTCAGACTCTTGGCCCTTTTTCCAACCCAACACCCAGAGCCTGAGGCACACCCAGATCACCCACCCTCACATGACTAACTTGCAAGGCTTCCTGGCAAGCAAAGTCTTTCTGTTATCTGTCCCTTTCTGATCCTAAGATATATGGAGACATTTCTGTAAATGTTTGGCACCTAAGTAACATGATGGTTGTGGATAATGCCACAATGACACAGGGAGACCCAGTAACAAGACATGCAGGGTGAGGGCAAGGGGAACTGAGCTGCCCTAGCATCTCAAAACCAGAACTGCGGCTTCCTATGCATTTATGGGGGTGGGAGAAGGGATGTGCAGAATTAACTTCACCGACTCCTCAGCAGCAAATACATTCAAAATTGAAGGTGTCTTGAGGACCCCACTATACCCTAATCACAAGTCTGGTCACTCCTCTGGAGGAGCTCGGTGCAGTGACAGCTGGAAAATCTGAGTCCCGATTGAATCTGCTTCACCAAGAGTCCTTTTGAAGAAGCTTGGCAAAGTAATATTTTTCTTTTGAGCAAATGTGCAGCACATCCTTGGGAAGGCCATGTGGAAGGCTGCTCTCCAGCCCAGTCAAATGATCCAATCTCACTATTATCTTAGTTCCCTCTGAGTTTTTTTCCTACTGGCCACCCTCGCTGTACAGAAAACCGCCAAGCACCATGCAGGTCAGTCATCGATGGTGGGCAACCAGAAGGCCATGTTGGAACAAGCACTGGCAAAAGTCATGAACTTGGGGTTGACCTGCAAACAGGTGATGGGGCCTGTGTGTTTGCCATCCAACACAGCTACTTTTATACCACTCTCTCCATTCCAGACACGGATCTTGCCATCCTCTGTACCAATCATAATAAACTGTGAGTCTGGAGTAAACGACGCCTCCAGTGTGACGGCTTTGCTGCTGACATAACCCCCATGTGTATGCATCACCACTCGCTTGAATGCATCGATCAGACGGATGAAGCTGCCATTGGTGGAGATGAGGATGAGTTTGCCATCACTGCTGAACTTAACTCCCGTCCACTCGCAAGTCCGATCATACTGTGTCTTAAATGTCGCAAATGGCCCCTTATCGAAAGAGCGAAGATCATAAAGTTTGACCATTTCAGAATTGACACCTGCAGTAAAAATTAATCCTTCTGGATCAAAAGAACAAACTGGTTTGCCCTGTAGATGCATGAGACCCTGGCAGTTAGGAGACTGGAGATCCCAGAGCCGAATGGTCTTGTGAAGAGACCCAGAAATGAAAGTGTCACCCACAGGTGACATGGACAAGGCCACCACCCTTTTGCTATGTCCAGGAAAGTATCTGGTGTATTTGTTGTCATGAAAGGACAGGTAACGGATAGTATCGTCTGTTTTATTAGGGCTGTAAACGACTGTGTTTGCTTCATGAGTGTATCTGATGAGGTCCACGCCATATTTCTTACTGTAGGGTTCTCTTTGGTTTGCCCTCCTGGCAGTCACAGAGCATGATGGAGTCGTCATCGCTGCTCGAGATGACCGTCTCGCCGTTGGGGCTGAAGTCGAAGCAGTTAATCTTGTCCGAGTTCTCGCGGAACACCTTGGCGACATGGAAGTTCTGCAGCACGCTGTCGCTCAGCTTCATGGCGGTGAATGCTGGAGGTGACGGCGGCTAAAATGGATTTTTATATTTTAACCTTTGTTCTATGACCTTTCTATTTTTTTAAATTAATATTTATTTATTTATGGCTGCACTGGGTCTTAGTTGCAGTGCGCGGGATCTTCACTGCGGTATGTGGGGCCTTTCACTGCGGGATGCAGGGTTCTTCGTTGGGGAGCATGGGCTTCTCTCTAGTTGTGGCGCGTGGGCTCTGTAGTTGTGGTGTGTGGGCTTAGTTGCCCTGCTGGCATGTGGGATCTTAGTTCCCCGACCAGGGATCGAACCTGAGTCCCCTGCATTGGAAAGTGGATTCTTAACCACTGGATCACCAGGGAAGTCCCTATTCTATGACCTTTCTAAATCTTACTAGTTGTAGAAATTATTTTGTAGGTTCCTTAGGATTTTCTATATGCCCAATGATGTTGTCTGAAAATAGCATCAGTTTTGTTTCTTCTTTTCCAGTCTACATGCCTGCTTTCTCTTATTCTTCTATTACAATTTTAGAATTACATTTCAAAAAATACTTAGTGAGGGGTGATGGAAATGGACATCCTGATCTTAGGGGTAAAGAATTAACTTTACGATTATGTGTAATGTTAGTTGTACAGTTTTTGTAGTTGTCCTTCATTAGATTGAGGAGTTTCTTTTTAATACTTGTTTGCCGAGAGCTTTTTTCATGAGTAGCTGCTGAACTCATTAGCTAATTTTTCTGCAACTATTGAAATGATGTTTTTACTCCTTTATTGTGTTAATTATGGTGAACTCCACTGATTGATTTTCAGAGATCCAACCAATCTTGCATTTGTGGGATAAACCCCACTAGGACCTGATGTAATATTCCTTTTATATATTACTGGATTTACTTGTGAAATATTTTGTTAAGAAATTTTGTGTCTAAATGTAAAATAGATAGCTAGTGGGAAGCTGCCACATAGTACAGGGAGATCAGCTCGGTGCTTTGTGACCACCTAGAGGGGTGGGATAGGGAGGGTGGGAGACACAAGAGGGAAGAGATATGGGGATATATGTATATGTATAGCTGATTCACTTTGTGATACAGCAGAAGCTAACACACCATTGTAAAGCAATTATACTCCAATAAAGATGTTTAAAAAAAAAAGAAATTTTGTGTCTATATTAAGAAAGTATATTGTACTGTAATTTTCTTCCTTCACCTTTTTGGTAATATCTTCTTAAGTTGTAATAAGATTTTACTAGCAGATTTATTCCCTCAGCAGATGTCCTCTGGAGAATCAATGGTCAGAATTATATCCTATGTTCACCCCATATCAACTAGTGACAAAGGGATGGTTTCCTAAGCTTGATTTAGACTATTAAGGATACACTTCTGAGAGAGGGGTTGCTACTAAAGCCATGTGGAGAGGGTGACTCCCCAATCAAAATCACAAGTTGTTTTGGAGGGGGAAAAGGAACAGCTCTTACAATACATCCACAAAAGATATTATTACTATCATCCCCTTTGACAGAAGGGGAAAAAATAGTTTAAGAGCTTAAATAGCCAAAGGTACATAGCCAGCAAGTAGAAGACCCAGAATTATAGCATAATGAAAACAGTATGACTGCAGGTGCCAAGAAACTTGTTATAACCTAGTTATATCATGAAGTAACTCTGGGACCTGTAGCTATTCACCAAAACTCTCAGGAGCTCAGTCTCCCCATCTCAAAATTAAGCTCTAAAATAAGTTCTATGAATCACAAATTTCATTCTCAAAGACAGATTTCCACGGCACGTGTCCCTAAATTTCATTGAATTGATTAATGAACCATTTGTGACCTGAAATATCAGGAACTAAATGTCAATATCAATTCTTTTGGAAAATAAAGCAACTAGAATATTGGTTTTGTGTAAGAAACTTGGAGCAAGAAGAGCTGAAGTTTGGAAACTGAGTTTACATGATATTCCATCTTCATTTTCTTTTTTAAAGATCTTATGATTTACATAGTTTTAAAATTTCTACTACCTTGCAATTAAATACATGTAAAGAATTAAAGCAACAAGAGATTTAAAGTTATGAAGGAGACATTATGGTAATGAAAAAAACATAAGCATAACTCAGTTTGAATCTTGGTTCTGCCTCTTCCTAAAAGAGTAAGGACAAGTCACTTAACTTACTGACTCTCAGATTCTTCACTAGAAGAGGCACGAGAAAGTCTGGTGAAGATTAAAAAAGCTATCTCTCAAAGTTATATAAAAATGATGAGATAATATATGTAAAATTAATAGCAAAACATATGTACATAGAAGGTGCTCAATAATTGTTTGTCCCTTTCCTAGTATTACTTATGAATGATGATTATAAATGTGCTTCCTTGTGAAGTGGATATTTCTAAGCTAGTCTGGATAACTTAGAATGTGTGAGGCTTTGATTACTGTATATTTTGATGAAAACTGAGACTCTTCTCCAAGCCTTAAATTAATCCAGACATAAGAGAGGGGTTAAGGGAGGGAGCTGTAGCAATAGGAATTGCATCTTTATAATTTTCTGTGGCGTGCCTTGCTCCCACTCCCTTCTGATCCAGGTACTTGAGAACTTCTTCCTTAATGAGGTTTTTCATCTTCTACACAGCTATAATTTTACTCCCAGGAAGATTTACACAGATGTGAAAGAAAAATTCTACCTGAAAGGTTAAAGTCCCAGGTAATAGAGCAAACCTTAACCCTACACGTGGTAACTGAACTTAGGAATTTGGGAACGCTTATTAATACCCTCCCTAATTCTTCTTCATCCATGATTTATGCTTGAATTCTCTGTTTCATTCTTAATAACTCTTAATTTACATATATAAAATCTCTGCGGTAACAATTGAAGAGTTTAACCAGAATTTTGCAATTACCCATGAAGTGAGGAGCTACAAGTAGATTTTAAAGAGGATTAAAGGAAAGCTTTAGAACACTGAAGGGGGTAGAGTGTGGGAACCAAAGACAAATTTCATCCGGAGTTTTGTCCAGAACTAATCCTTATATGTAACCCATCACAACAGTTTACACGTTTTCTACTCCTCTGGTAGCCAGTAGTTGAATTGGATTCTTTGCTTCTTTTTTCAAGAGAATAGCTACCAACCAATACATGTTCCTAGCTCATCTTTTATTACTCTCCTATAGAAACCAAGGTGACTTCCTTGCTAGTCTCAAAATATGCTTTATACTTTCTTACTTCTACATGATTGCTCAGAGTATGTCCTACCCAGAAAGCCCTCGCTGTCCACTGAAATCTTGCTCATTGGTCAGTGCCATTTTCAAATACTCCCTTCTTTGTTCATCTCTCTTTGTGTCACTAAACATATGTTACCTAGGATGGCACATATTTTGTTAACAGCTCTATGAAATCATAAGGTACTTTATCTCAGAGAGTAACAATTAGCTATCTCTGTAGTACCCTCCATGACAACTTTCACATTATAGGCACTTCATTTTTAATCTATTTGCTTAGATTTTATTCTATTTGTAAAATAAATATAGAATAAATTTGTAGCATAAATTAACAAATGGAGTAATACTGTGCCTTGAAAAATCACTGACCTGAACAAACTGAAAATTTCCTAAATCCCTTCTAGTGCCATCACCAAATGGTATGTATATATTTTGGGGGGAATAGCTCACTTTTGACATTTTGTGTTTGAGTTGTTGCTGTTATTATATTTTAGAGATATCATGGAAAATAATAAATGAAGGACAGTATTCTAGATAGGAAACAAGAAGTCTGAGCATTGGGCACTAAAATATACGATGGTCAGTAATTTATTTCATTAACTTCCTCAGAGAGCTAAATTGCTAACCTTGGTTACTTGTTATGACTGATGTTTGTTGGTTTTATTGTAGCAACTCTTCCATCTGTTGATGGCCAGTAGTTAAATTGGATTCTTCTTTCTTTGCCAAAAGAGTAGATGACTTAATAAAAGTGTGCTGTTTCTATATAATATTAATAATATATCCTGGTTTTTTTTTTTCAGTATGTCATTTGCTCTAACCAAGAAGACTCATAGTTAATGTTGCCTGTCCTTCACTGAAAATTAACTCAAAAAAGATCCACCCTAAATGGAAGAGCCACTCTGTCAAAAGATAAGAGATAACCATGGATCAGAGGACTATTTGTAGTTCAATGGTTTTGAGGTTAATACAAAGACATGTTATTCCTGAGTCCTGTTGAAGTCTAAAGACATTGCCAATGCACTAAATTGGAGACAGTCTGATAAAATAATTATGAACAAAATATCACTGGGAGACTATCAATTTTTTAAAAAAATTTAATACAAATACATGGTAATTTTCAATTTTCACTCCCTTTGGAGCACATATATCCTGACACTTTAAAATTTCAAGTGACTTAGGCTTTGCATTTAAAAAAAATAGATTCCTTTCTGTTATGTGTCTGATGTAGTTATTTCTCACCCACAGAACCTAGAATTCAATGATTTTCAGGAGCTAGGAATAAAACAATTGCTAAAGATTCTACCAAGTTCCAAAACTGTTCTTGAATTAAAGGGATGCTAAGCCTAACTAAAGTGAAGGAGAATTTCCATCCAATAAATTTCAGAAGTGTAGGGCTTCTAATTTACCCCTCTGCAATTGACAGTTCTTTGAGACTGTGTGAGCCCCCAAAAAGAAGGCTGGAAAAAACCAAATTAAAGGGCAGACATCTTAGATCACTCCAAGAATCCAAAATGAAACTGCCTTCTGCAGCTCCACCCAACAAATAGAGATTTTCCAGTTACAAAATTTCCATTCAATCTCTTTTCAAAATCCTAACCTACACATTTTGTATTTCAGTTCTTCCTCTTGTACAGGCTTGGATTCCCCTCAGATCTGTGATGCTGTCTTTATTTCAAAAACTCAGGATTCCTTACTTTCTGAAGACTGATTTAATGATTTATGAATGATCTTCTTTTGCCAGGGTGTCAACAAATTGTCCAAGACTGTGTTCCTGAAATAGCTGAAATCATTTTCAGGCCAAACTCCATAGACATTACATTTTATTATCCTAGAAAGAACCGCAAGACATTAGTCACTGCTAGTTGCATTCCTATGTTATGAAAGACTTTTATTACTTCTGTTTCTATATTTACAAGACTGCCCCAGTTTTCCCAACATTATTTAGAATAACAAATCAGCATGCTCCTATACTATCATCTATTCTGTACCCAAAAGACTCTGATTAGTAAGGTAGACACTTCAGAAGTGCCTAGTTCTGAGTCAGCTGAGGCTTCATGCATTCATTACCTCTCGCTTGTGGTCGTGGCCAGGACAAAATATTTTAGTTCCTTAATCTCAGAGGCTTGTGACTCTGGGAATCCACCAGCAATGACCCTCGGCTCAATCTTCTATAAGTGATCATTCCTGTGAACAATATCCTTCCACTTCATCACAGTCTTCTTGGAAGGTCCTCAACAATACGGTCAAGTCTATAGTGAAAAACATATATACCACTTTACTCATCTGAAATGAATACTCAGTAAAAGTATATGCACTTTTCTGCTCTGCCTTTTCACACTTGCATTTATACTGTGATCATTTTTATTATCCTCATACTTTTAAAATATGAGTTGAGTAGTATGTAATATTTTAAAACATGGCTATAGAACAATTAAACATTTCTATTTAGTATTATAGGGTTTAAAATTTTTTTAACATAGAATTACACTATGTATCTTCTTTTTTTAAAAAAATTGGGGTATAGTTGCTTTACAATGTTGTGTTAGTTTCTGCTGTACAACAAAGTGAATCAGCTATAAGTATACATATATCCCGTCCCTCTTGGGCCTCCCTCCCACCCAACCACATCCCACCCATCTAGGTTACCACATAGCACCGAGCTGAGCTCCCTGTGCTATACAGCATGTTCCCACCAGCTATTTGTTTTACACATAGTAGTGTATATACGTCAATCGCAATCTCCCAATTCTTCCCTCCTTTACCCACCCCGTGTGTCCTCATGTCTGTTCTCTATGTCTGCATCTCTATTCCTGCCCTGCAAATAGGTTCATCTGTACCATTTTTCTAGATTCCACATACATAGACAGATGAATGGATAAAGAAGATGTGGTACATATATACAATGGAATATTACTCAGCCATAAAAAGGAACGAAATTGAGTCATTTGTAGAGACGTGGATGGACCTAGAATCTGTCATACAGAGTGAAGTAAGTCAGAAAGAGAAAAGCAAATATCGTATATTAACACATATATGTGGAATGTGTATCTTATTCTTAATGATTTTTTGGTTTGTTTTTTACCTTATCTTAGGTGTGTATATCAAAGTGATAACAGAGGTTCTTTAATTTTCTCTTTATCTCATCTCATATTTATCCTGAGGCTCTTTGGGAGTAGAATTGAAATAAAATAGAAGCAGGAGCTTAGCAGGTTTTCTGAGCAGCAGTTTATTGGTTCTATAGCATAAAAGAGGAGAAAGGCTGTAGGTGTTGATTTACAGGGCTGGCTCGTTTGGCACTGGCTGAGCAGAGTGCCTCTGGGCTATAGGACAGGCCTGAGCATATATGGCACATATGGCTTCATGGAGACAGTTGAGAGAATAGTAGGCACTCTTCACTTTTATAGGCATTCACACTTTTAGTGCAGTAGTTCCATAGGTACTCACACTCTTAGTGTAGTAGTTCAGTAGGCACTCACACTTTTAGTGGCTTAAAGCCTTGTATCCTACAATTGGCTGTCATTGTGACATGAGAGGTGAAACCCAGTTAGACTCTTGGTCTTAGCTTTGGCCCCCTGGCCTGGAGTGGAGTGGCTTTTCTACCTTGTTGGCCTGTGAGGTCACCCCACTCCCCTTCAGTACTTCTCTGAAGCTTCTGTTTATTGAGTTGGTTATTAATTAGTGCTACAAGTGAATTCTTGCTGTGCCATCTGACTATACCTGTGGCACCCTGGGTCACTTCCCCTGGATCACCTCTGATTTCAGCCATAATTGTGATGAGCGTTCAGCACAACCTTAGAGTCACCTTCACTGACAGCATCCCACCCCAAAGTGCACCATGTGCCTTTTCACTTTCTGCTCCAGGGCTTTCTTTAACTCTGCAGGAGCCTATAAGATGAGCTTGGTCCATGCACAAGCTCGGTCCAGAAATTCAGAGTAGTTAATACTCATCAACAAATATGGGATGTGAGCTGGTATGTAAGGATTACAACCTCCCATTCTTTATACCATTAAGTGACAATTCTAGTAAATATTTTGAATGCGTCTCTTGACATCTCCTTACCCACAGTAGAGACTTTGATAATGCTCTCATATTTTCTTCTCCTTCTTTGTCTCACTCTCCCCATTACTTCACTCTTGTATCCTGGGATTGTATCTTAAATGAAATATCCTTGTCCAAGTCTTTGTCTCAGCCTCTGCTTTCAGGGAGCCCAAAGTAAGAGAGTTGGCACAGAAGTGGTCCTTAAAAGACAATTCTCAGAATTGGATTATAGAAATGGTTCGCTCACCAGTGAGAAGCAATTATAGATGGCATTACTGATGATAAGTGGAGAGGTGATAACCTCTAGGATGGTTATAACTGCTGGCCAGTTATAGCATTACGAGTACTAAGATGCTCACCTGTGTTGGATTCAGAGGAGGTACAGATATGAGTAGAAGGAATGGTATATAGCAGGGGTTGGCCTGCCGTAAACTGTTTGCTAAAACTGATCCACTGCCTAATTTTGTTCATAAACGGTTATTGAAACACAGTCATGTGCATTTATTTACATGTTGTCTGTGGCTGTTTTTATGCTATGTTTAGTAGTTGCAGCAGAGACCATATGTCTAACAAAGCCTAAAATATTTACTCTCTGACTTCTTACAAAAAAAGTTGGCTGATTTCTAGTGTATAGCATGGGTTAATCTCAGCTAGACTGGATTGCATGCTATTGATTGCATGCCTATCTCTAGAGTTGCTTGAAGAATAGTGCTGATCCTTGACCAAAGCCACAGAATCTACTAATTGAGATGAATTGTACTTTGCAAACATGAGTCTGTGAGTTGTTTGAGGACAGGATATAATTACTTGTTAGCATTGTATAATAATAATATTTGGATTTACCAATTATGACGTTGCAGCTGATTTTAGTAGAACATGGTGGGGGGGTTTCAATGTTTGAGGCTGGTCACATGGCTGGAATGTGGTTACATAAATAACTTACTAAATAAGATCCCGTGAGCATAAGCTAGTGCCATAAGTGTTAGGAGTGGAATGACTGAAAAGATCTTTGACTAACCTTTATCTTGGACTTCTCAGTCTTCTGAACTGTGAAAATAAATTTCTGTGGTTTTAGCCACTCAGTGTGGTACTTTTTGTTCTAGCAGCCTGAGCAGACTAATACAGATGATAAAAGAGATGAAAATGAACTTTTTGTGTCTGAAATGGTTACTAGGTCATCCTTGGTTTGAAGTGGTAAAGGCATTGTGCTCTGTGATGGGGGAAAACTTATCAATGGTACTTAAGGATGATAGATATAGAGCCTAGGAAAATAGGAAGATGGACTAAAAGCGATGTATAGATTGACAGCAAAGTGTCAAAGAGTTTTGTTAATCATTTTATTGCTAGTGAAGAGACACCAGAAATTAAGTTTATTTTTGCACTTTGGTCAGAAAGTGAAGTTCCAACCAAGGGAATCTGAGTGACTGTGATATTTGAGAGGAAAGCTACTCCTGTTTGACCTCTAGTTACAAAAAGCATGCTTTACATGGGAAATGTTGTAGGACAAGAGAAAATGGGGACCCAAGGATATACAGTTAAGAAATTGAATCACTTTATTGATGGGTATAAGCAGTTCTCTGGGGAGTCATTTTTAATCTGTTACTTAGAATTATTTATCACCCCATCAGCTGGGGTGGATTCCCCAGCTCTGGATACTTCTGAATGGAAAATATGTTTTGGTTAATACCTGAACTACAATTAGCAGCCATTTTTGCAGAGATGAAAATCTCACAGGAGGGACAAACATTCAACCTGTTGTATTGGACTAAAAGAGGAACACATCATACCTGTAAGGAAGAGTCGAGCTACCCCACCCCATCTGGCTAAACTTGGTCACATAGCAGCAAATGACTTACTACTGAATGCATAAGAGAGTCTCATGTCTTTACCTTTCAAATCCCATCCCATATAAATTAGAATGGGCAAGGAATCAGGCAATATCAAGACTACTATTGCTTCCAGAAATATGGGTTAGTTAGTGTAATTACTTAGAGACAAAGACAGTTGATTTAAAATAAATGATAGTTGGAAGGTAAAATAATTGCAGCCACTAAGTTTTAGAGTATTTTGTCATGCAGTAATATGCAGCACTTATATAATGAATACAATATCCCATGGTGGATTAAAATGTGGGGTTTTGGCAGGCTTCGTTATGAGACTCACAGTTTTTACCTCTAGGGATCTGGAAGAAGGTTACGTTTTCTCTGGCAGAGAATTTCCCATCATTTGAGAAACAGGTCCTTGTGTTGTACTGGACCCTAGAAAAGACCAAGTTTCATGTCATAGGGCACCAAGCAAGTTACCATAAACCCAAGATGCTCATCATGACCTGGATAGTATCAGACCCATGAGGTTACAAGACTGGATGGACACAGCAGCAATGCATTGTACATATCTGAGATTGGGCCTGGACAGGTCCAGGAGGCACCAGTAAATTCTTTGAATTTGTAACCTGGTCTCTCATGACACCCACATTTATTGTAGGAATGCTTCTTCCTCAACTCACAGTATACCTCACAGAAGGTTTCCTAAGGCCAACTGGTAGAAGTAGGAGAAACTGGGAACTAGTTCACAGATGGGTGTATAAACATATTCTAGCTTTAATTGGAATGCTTCAGAACTTTAGCCCCACTCAGAGATGTCCTGAAAGATAGTGGTGGGATCATCCACCAAATGGGAAAATCTTTGAGTGGTATACTTGGCATCCCTTTTGTGGAGCTCATGGTAAGGATGCAAATGGAGTGTTGACCAATGGCCAGTAACTTGGAAGGAGCAAGATCCAGGACAAGGAGATCTGAGGAAGCAGCATGAAGATAGATTTTTTGGGGGGAATGGACACTTTGTGTGAGGACTTTGTATTAACATTAGTGCCCACAGAGAGAATCCACTACAGAGAAGGCAATCAACAGTCAGGCCAAATAATACAGTAGATTTCAGCTAGTTTCTATGCTCAGGCTCCTCATCATTGCACAGAGGATCCATTAAGGTAGCTATGGCAGCAGTGATGGGGGTTATGCATGGGTAAAGCACAGGATCCCTCTAATTAAGACTGATTTAGCTATTGCCATGGCTGAATGTCCAATCTGCCAGTGAAGAGGCCAACACTGGGCTGCTAATATGATACAACCAACCATCTACTTGAAAGCAAATTGGTTATATCAGATCTCTTCTACCCTAAAAAGTGCACTGATTTATCTCTAACAAAATTATCTAGTCTGGATTTGGATTTGCCTTATCTACCCATAATACCTTGGCCAGCACCACCATTTGAGAGCTTATAGAATAAGTCATCTATCAGCATGATACCCTACACATATTGTTCGGGCCAAATGGTCTGTTTTACGATAAAAGAGGTACAACACTGGGTGCATGGCAATGAACTCTACTCATCTTACCCATACGTATCTCAGCAGCCTGATGCAGATGACATATTAGAATGGTGGAATGTCCAGTTAAAAGCTCAACTAAGGTGCCAGCTTGGGGCTAACACTGGCCGATCATTGGCTTGGGGTGCTGTCCTCTAGGATACAGTATTATATTGAATCAGCAGTATGTATGTGGGAGCTATATCTTCAACAGGCAGACTAGATGGGTCAAACAACCAAGAGATGGTAGTAGGATTAGGCCCTCTCACCATCACTTTCAGATGCTACTTGTGGAATTTGTGCTATCTTCATAACACTAATTTCTGCTTGATCAGAGGTTCTAGTTCCTAGGGAGAAAAAGCTTTTACCAGAGAACAGAGTAAGAATTCCATTGGTTCTACATGCCATCGGAATAGCAGGCACAGAATGAAACGACTAAAAAGATGGCAGTGATTAGTCTGATTTCTAGGGAGAGCCAAGGTTGTTTCTACCTAAGTTGAGGATGATGTCTGGAACTCAGGGAAATCTCTGGGTGCATCTTTTGTTATTTCCATGCCCAGTGTTAATAATGAATGACAATTACAGCATTCGCTTCCTGACAAGAGGAAGACAACTAAGGGCTTAGATGTCTCAGGGATGATGATCTACATGTCTTCTCCAAGACGTATTGATCAGTTGGAGTACTGACAAAAAAAAAAAGGGAGAAATATCTAAAATGGATAGTGGGGGAGGGAGACAATGAATATTAATTCTTGCTTTGGGGTCAGTTGTAACAACAAGGATGTCAGTTTTCTCACCTAATCTCCTTTTCTTAAGTCTTTGCTGATACTGTAGCTGGCCACACCTTCGAAGCAGACCGTGTGATATATTGGGTTTAATGGAGAGCTTGAGCAGATTTGAGGGATGTGGGAGGTGGATTGTATCAGACAACTCTTATGTACAATTTCATATATTCTAAGCCTACATTTTGCACCAGCCATAATAGTAGCAACCATATCTGCTCAGATTTTGATAAGCTTCATGAAATTGAAACTTGACCATACCTCATCTTGAGCTTCATGGTATGTACCTCTTGCTTTCTGCTCCATGGTTTCTCTGAAGTCAGAGTATGGGATATCTATGGGTATTAGTTCAACACCCACAGTATGCAATCAGAAACTGCAGGAGAGTTAGGTTGGTGGGGCCACACTTGACCAATGGAATATAGGAGCTAATGTATAACTTTTTCTTTTGTCTCCTGGACAGTTAGCTCTGAGACATATTTCATAAGGTTCTTTGGACAGTACCATAATATCAAACAACAATTGCCTGAAGCAGTGGCCAACTTTATAACACAGGCTTCAGTTGTTTTTTGGTCTTTCCCTGTTGAGTCCCCCATCCCTCACGCCTGTTTCCTGGTTTACATTCTCAAATAAACCACCTGCATGTAAGGCTTTATCTCAAAGTCAGCTTTAAGAGAGAAATACGTGCTAGAATTATTTCTCTATATGACTTTCTCCCTAATGGACTGTAAGTTTCTTCAGGATAGGGACCACTAGGTGCTCAACTGATGTTTCTTGAATTAATTGAATCAAGAAAAATTCAACATACATAAATATTTTCCAAGTATGGCCTTGGTCTGATTTTTTCTTTCAACAGAGTAAAACATAAATACCCAAGGAAATTGAAGTTATTTTAAAAGGGAAGATTACTTGTTAAAACAAATTTGGCTCTCTTTACTATGGTCAACTGTCTTAAGTCTATGAGGCAAGGGACAGTTAGATAGGTCAATAGAAGATGGAATATCTGAAAACTGGCTGCCATGATGTGGCTTCACTTAAGAAATAATTAAGCATCATAAAAATAATTAAAATGGAAAGAAAACTACCAGTCACTAGAGTTAGGCGGTCTAATTACAATAATACATGCCATTTATTGAGAACCAAGTGTTGATAGGCACTTTTCTCAGTATTCTCCATGTATTCTCTCAGTTAATTCTCATAATCTCATACAATAGAGACTTACGGTTCTTATATATGTGGAAACTGAGGTATGGAAATATTAAGTAATTTGCCCAAGTTCACACACAGGAAAAATGAGTTAAGACATGACCTCAGACTCTCTACTCTAGGGCATCTTCACCACTGTAGTATAGCTTGAAGACACGTGAGTTGTCTATTCAATCTTCACATGGGCTTAAGGCCATATCTAAAAAGCTGATTTAGTATCACTTTTAAATTTCTGGCTCAAGATTCCTGACTCTATATGCCAGATCAAGCAAAAACAATATTGCATACAAATTAAAAGGTAATAAGTGTGAACCTAGATATGGGATACAGAGAAGCCCTAGTGCATACTTTATTTTTTACTAGGACATCTAATAGTAAAGGTACAAATGAAGTAGTACGCAAAAGGTCTGTACTTAGATCTGTCTGTGTTCTGAGTTTGTGCTTTGGTTCAGTCTACCACGTGAGTATAATTTGATAGGAAATATATAGCCATGAATACTTTAAACAAATTATTTAGCCTTCTGTGCTTTAGTTTTCTTCAGTTGTCATGTGTTTACCTGCTCTCCATTTAACCACAGTGTTCTTACAAGGTTGAAAAGAATGTGGTTTGAGAAGGCTGAAAGTCCTATTTGTGTTTAGCGTTATTAATCATTACTTTCCATCATTAAATTTCTTACGCATCTGCTATATGACCCCATACTGTCCACTGTATAAGGTCATCTTTCTTATAATTAAAATAGTCCTCAAACCAAAAATGTTATTGTTTGAGGATATGTTATTATGACCCTTTGGATTAATGCAATATTTTCAGAGATGACACAATGAAAGAATGCTTAAACCTCTGAGAATGCATAAATGTTTTCTTTTCCTAGCTTTTGATATTAAAGAACCTATTGAGTGCTCTGGACAAACGCTCCTTTTGGGTGAGGTTCATAGCTTCATTGGTTCAGTTTCTCTTCTCTTGGAAACTTTGTGATTGTTTGTGTAACCAGAATCTTTAGAACACTTGTTCATGATGTAGGAACAAGGTCAAGTGTAGCTCTTGGTCAAATTTCTATTTGTGTTCCAACCCAATTTAGCTGCCATAAAATGGTCAGGCTACTCTCGAACTGAAACATGGGCAATCTCCATACAAATGTTACAGAAGGATACTGTGCCTCTGTGTTCCCTTCACACCAGGGAAGAATGGCGAAAGGGAAGAAATCACTTCAGTGGGGAGAGAAATAGATTTTTATTAGACTTATTGGAAATCAAATTGAGGCTAAATCATAAGAGGAGTGTGAACTCTAAGGGGCAGGATTGGATTTTCTTTATTTCTTTAATCCCAGGACCCAGAAAGGCACATTGTAAGCATTTTAGTAAATAATTTTAAAGAAAATAATAAATTGACATTTACCCTAATAAAACCCATTCTTTTCACTCAATAAAGGGAATAATTGTGAGGGTGAAGTTAAAAAAATCAGGATTCAAGTCTGGTTTCTTCCCCTTATAATTTTTATTTATCAAATAAAAAATTATTCTGTGTGTTTAGTGAACTTCTAAACATAAAACTTCTCATCTGTAAAATGGAGATGAAACTAGCTTCTATATGAGTGACAGAGAAATCTATTTAAAATGCAAATCTGACCAAGACACTCTTGCTTTAAAACTTACTGTCTCCGGGATGAAGTATAGGCTCCCTAGTGAATCACAAAACCCCTTGCTGATCTGGCCTTTGGCTTTCTTCTGGACAAATAAATGCTTACAGTTGTCACTGGTGGATTTATAAGCCATAAGAGTTTGTTGAAAAGAGGAGTGATGAATACATAAGACAGACTAGTTCTTATAATATCAGGTCAGCAGTGGAGTTCCAGAGATCAGAAATTCGTCCCTTGCAAATAATAGAAAACCCTACTACAGTGATTGAAATAGATGGGAAGAAATGTCAAGTGTAAAAGCCCTGAGGAGGGAAGCAGGTTGGCATGTTCCAGGAAAAAAAGCAACCAGTCAGGGATGCAAAACAACACCGAAGAAGAAGGCAAGGGTCAGATCAAATCACCTACAGCTTTGAATGCTCATATTAACCAGTATGAATTTTATGCTACATGTAATGGGATAAGGTTGAAAGGTTTTAGGCAAGTCAGAATAAATATGAGGTGAGAGACAGAATGAAATCTAGGGATTGGTTTCAAAACCAATTGAATGGCAGTGTAATTTATTACAAGGGGAAGGCGGAGAGAAACGGACGTTGTTGGTTGTGGAAGCAAAGGGCAGAAAATCAATAGCTTTATTTAGACATGTTTGAGATGCCTCTTAGACATCGCTGTAATTTGGTTTAGTAAATATTAAGGTGGATTTCAGGAGTGAGACATAGGCTGGAGAAAGCCTTGCTTTCCTTAGAGTTAGGGGTCTCCTTCTAGGGTTTACCTTGGAGGATTTCAAACTCTTCTCCTGCAGTCGTAGGGTTCGCAGGAAATACCACGGGGGCAACTCAACAAACTGAGGGACAGTCAAGGGGATGGAGCTCCTTTAACAGAGCATGTCTTGTGTATTTGCTTGTTCTTTAAATGTGTTTTCTACATATAGATTCCACATAATATTTCATTTAAAAAAATTTGAAAGTTACAGCATCATAATAACCAGCATGTACATAGTGCTTATAATGTGCTAGACACTGTTCTAGTTTATATATATATACATACACTCATTAGATATATATTACTATATATATTAGATGTAAGTACTAATTTAAATATCACAACAAAAACCTTGTACAGTAGGCACAATTATTAGACTTATTTTATGATGGGGAAACTGAGGTGGAGAGCCTAAGTGACTTACCTAAGTTTCAAAGCTAGAAAGAGGTGGAGTCAGAGTTCCGTTGGATGCCTCACCAGTACCACAGAATAATACTGAAACTTTCTAACAGAATACACAAAACTTTAACCTACTTTGATGCCTCATGGCTTATAAAAATATCCCAAGCAGCTGATGCCCCAACTAGCCTGAATTGTGACCATTTCTCCAAGTCATTCATACTCTTGCCTCTGTACCCTTTTTGTTCTAGTCTTCAAAACCCAGCTAAATATAATGTTTTCATAAAGTCTTGCTTGAGTCCTCACCTTCTGAGGGCAGAGTGAATCACGACCTCCTTTGAGCTTTCAGAATGCTCTGTTCACGGCCCACATCCATCAATCATGATTTTTTTTCTTGTGCATTGCCCATTCTCTACCTTTCACACACCCACATAGAGACTGTGAAAACCTTAAGGACCACAGTACACCTCCCTTGTTTACCAGAGCTTCATAAGGTCTCTTCACTTCTGGAACTAATGGTCTAGAACAAATGTAGACACAGAAGCAACTAAAACCCAATAAACAATTGCTCTAAAGAACTGGCATTTCACAGATTCTTGAATCGAACTTAAGTTCAAATCCTTGCTTTGCCACTTGCTTCCTAAACTTAGAGAAGTTATTTAACCTCCATTTGCCTCAGTCTGTGTATCTGTAATGTGCAAATAATAGTACCTACTTCATAATGTTGTTATAAGGATTAAACAAGTCATGCAACACACTTGAAACAGTAACTGGCACGCAGTATTTGATAAAGGTTTGCTATTATTTATTGTTTATTGTTATTTACTTTATTGTGCTACCTTTACTATAGAAACATATTCCAATGTGTCCCAGATGATTATATTTTGTATTTCAAGTACTTAAAAATATAAGTGACATTACATATTTTTTGAATGAGTGACTCAATTAATGGATAGACTCTATCCATTGAATCATCCATTAGTACAACAAATATTTACTGTGTATCTGCAATGTTCTACTGCTATGATAGTTTCTGGGGTTTTATTGGTGAACCATATAAATAAGGTTTCTGTCCTCTCAGAGACTACAGTCTCACCCAGATGGGGCATAGGTGGCACAAACAAATAAATAGGCATTACATCACAAGATATAAACCATATGATAAGGAAAGTTCAGAGCACTATGAGAATAGAGGAAAGATCTCTTCGCATATTTGGGAAGTCTAAATGTTACCTGAATTAATACAGGTAGCGAACCAGGTCAGTGGATCAGGAGAAAAGAGAATACAAGACTGGTGTTTAAGCAGAGAACATACAGAAAGTTTTGGAAGCCAGGGAGAGCACGGTATTGGAAGAACTTCAGTGTGATTAGATACAAGACAGCAGAAGGCAACAGGCTCAGATCATGAAAGATCTTGTGGCCATTTTGGTCAGTTTGGACTTCATTCTTATTGCAGCAGTTAGTTATTGAAGGTCTCAGTTAGAAGAGTAACTTGATCAGAATTGTGTTTTAACAATATCATTCTGGCTTCAGTGTACAGAGTAAATTGGACAAGTCCAAGACTGAATATAGGGAGACCATTGTGGGGCTTTTGTAAAAGTCTAAGAGACTAAGAGCGACTGGCCTAAGTGAGTGGAAGTGATAATGAAGACATGAGGACTGGAGCTAAAGCATCAAGGCCTGGGAATAGATTGGAAATGAGGGTTGGTGAAGAAGTGGACACGTCTAATGTAATGTTTCCCTTTCTGAGAGAAAACTGAATAGGTAGGGTACTGGGTGTGCAGACACCATGAGGATAACACAGGGGCTAGAGTTGGTGAGAGGGTGATGAGTTCGCTTTTGGAAACACTCAGTTTCAGCTGCTTATGACATTCAAAAGTATAAAGCAGCTATAGCTGAATTAACCCAGGGCTTGGGTTTTACGAGACAGTGATCAAATGAATAAGCAGCAAGGTGATTGAGAATATTGCAAGAAGTTAATAAAAGTGATGGTTTATGGAATCTAACTGGATAGAGAAAGAAAAGAAAAGGATAGAGAAAGTCTGGATAAACAGAGAGAAAGCAGATGAGAAAAAAATACAGAGATACTGTTAAAGTGTAGGCACAATGACAGCAAGTAAGCAGGAGGAATAGAAGAACAGAAGTTATTGTTAAATTATTGGAATTGATGATTTCAGGCATGGACTCCTCCAGAGTGATGAAAGGATCAAACTGTAATCATGAGAGTGGGAAATAAATGGAGTAAAGGCAAAAGTCAACAAAAATAAGTAAATCAAAACACCAAGGGATTAGTGTACTGTTTGTGTCATAGAAGTGCATTTCACATCATTCAGAATGGTGGCAGAACTTGGGATGGAGAGAAAGACTTTAAAATGGGAACAAAAATCTTTGGTCAATATGATAAACCACCTGGAATGACATCAGGGAGGGGGTGTTGAAAGGAATGATAAAGAGCAGTCTGGGCTTTAGGGAGACTTTCAGGGAGTCTATACAGGTGCTTAGACACACCCTAAATTTAAAATACCATTTTGCACAGAATACGAGTTGGGCAGATAATGATGCTGCACAGTTCAGCTCACTGGTGGGCTTTGTTCCCAGAAACTGAGTCAATGCAGACTCTTCATTATCAGCATCAGCAGGTTGGGGCCACCTGGGAACATCCACCATCTCATGCAATTTATTTCTTCCCTGGCTTTGAAAACTTGGCACCTAAGGTAGAGAACAGTGAATACAAAACCCCCAACCCTGGAAACTCCTGGTAAGAATTTATTTTTTCTGAAAGGCTATTTTTAAGACTAGAATTTTTTATTTTTTAAGAAAAACATGGTTCAAGTCCCAGCCTCTTCTTCAGAATCTGGGTGGAAGGAAATACAAAAACAAATCAGTAAAAAGAACTGGAAATTCTCCACTCCCTTGATGTGTTCCAGTGTAAATATAGTGGGAGATGTGGAAAACTCCACAAGGCAACATTTCATAGGATCATAGAATTTTTGAGCTGGAAGGGACCTGGATGAAATAGACCAGTGCTTTGTTTTAAATGAAGATGCCCTGAAGAGGCCAGCAGAGTGGAAAGTAGTCAGGCTGGAACATTGCTGATTAAGAAAGTCATTGCAGATTTTTCACAAAATGATCTTTTTCAATTTCATTGAAAAAGAACTGATAATTCTAATAGTTTAAAAAAGAGAATCCTAGATAAATTTTATTATGCAAATGTAACTCTAATCAGAAGCTTAACAAAAATTCTATTGTTAACAAGACCTTGTTCATTAATAGTTCATATAAATCTGTTATATAATCTTGACTCTGAAATGTTAAAAAAAAAAACACTGTAACTCAGTGGGTGACAAATACTCTTAAAGGCAAAGCTGTTCCTCTGTTAATGAAACTAGGAAATCAGAATTAATCCTAATTGGGAACATTACTCCATTAATGTTATAACCTACTATTTTTCTCACAGTAATTACACAATAATTTAGATTTTCCTTTTTTCACTTCATCCACATATACCTAAAGATGCCTAGTACAATAAATTAGAGAGAAGAAAGGGACACCTCCTTGTCACTGACAATGACTATAAGAAGTCAGGAAATCTAACGTCTTCTTCTCTTCACCATCTGATAACTGGGCATAATTTGTTAACTATATCTCCAAGCATATCTCAATTTGGCTTTGTTATGGTATCCTAAGCATCTACAATTCTTTTTTTTTTTATTTAGCAGAACTCTTTATTTAAATGAAATCTTATCAACTATGTAAAATAGATAATAGCCAAAGTTCCAATTGAAATAGTGATGGCATAAAGCCCACATCTCAGCCCACGTACACTTCTGCTCCTCACATGTCCCTTTACCATAGCTTGAAAGGATTTTGTGGAGCTGAGGTTGAAAACCAGTGCCATAAGGGGATTTATAAAATACCTAGTCAAATAAATATTCTTAGACTAGTTTATTTATTTACACTCACATACACCCCCATGTATATTCATATATATATTCTTATATTGATATATATGTATATATACACAGAATACATATACATAAAAAATTTATGCATAAAGTGAGACCTGGCTATTTAGAAAAAGTTAGCAATGTAGAAACCAAACAGAAAACATATTCTAAGCTTTGGAAACGTTAATGGAGAATGGATTTCAATAGTTTACAAGGGTTTATGGTACACCACATGGTGTGGTCTATACCAATTGACACTGGCTTCTTTTGACCAAGAGCTAGATTTTATTTATATTCTGGTTGGAACCTTTGACTCATATAATCAGACACCCACACAATCTGCTTAACTTAAAAAACAACAATAGCAACAGCAAAAAACACCCACATGAAGAAGGTAACGTGTTGCAGTCTCCTTTGTGGATTGTGGTTAGTGTAACAGGATCATGAACAAAAGGGTCACAAAACCACATGGTTTGGACAGAGAACAGTTCAAAGCAGCAGTTGCCTTCAAACTGAAAGGGTTTATAAAGGGAAATTGAGCATATGTTTATTTAGTGTCCTAAGATGACTTGGATGAGGACTGGATCCATGAGAAAGGTGAAGGGTGTTAAAAGAAAGATATCATCTTTGGTGAAACACCTACTGTGTGGCAGAGTCTTTATACGCATAGTCCCCTTTTATCCATAGTATCAATACAAAGTAGGCTATCTCCTGGTTACAAAGGAGGACACCACAGTTAGGAGAGGTTGATTAATTTGTCCAAGACTACACAACCTGTGTTTGTTTTATCATATTACATTATCTCCTTGTTCTTCCACAAACTAGCCAAGCATGCTTCTGCCCCAAGGCCTCTGATATTTGCTATTCCTTCTGCCTACAGTTCCCTTCCAACAGACATCCTCATATCTCACTTATTTCACACAGGTCTCTCCTCAAGTGCATCTTTTTAGCGAGGCCTTCTCTGACCACCTTTCATAAGATATCACTCGTCATTCTCTATTCACTTACTCTGCCTTATTTATTTATTGCTATCTGACTTTATATTACATAAGCACTTGGTCATTGATTTATCACTGTCTTTCACACTAGAATATAAACTCCATTAGGAACAGGACCTCATTTGTATAGATTACTGCTCTAGCCTCAAGACCTGGCACAGCATGTGTCTGGCACATGATAGATGATCAATAAATATTTGCTGATGAATGAATGAATGTGTACCAAGAAATTAAATGATACTAATTAAATTAAATAAGAATTAAATAATAGGCAGAGGAGTTGGAGATTTTGTTCCAATTTTAGCCCTTTGGGAATTTAACATGTTAACTGTGTCCTAGGTTAATCCTTTGTTAATGCCCTATATGAGTCACTTGACCTTTCTGGACAAAAACCGTCATATGTAAGCTCCTGCTTAAAGGTTGGGTGGTATAGTGGACAGCTGTAGGAGATACTAGTGTGTAAACCATTTTTTTTCATCGCAGTTGCACCAGAATATTCTTTGGGGGAACTACCTCTTTCACTTTCTTAACAAATTGATTTGAGTGGATTCTTCTTACCCTCAGCAATATGGATGGGTCTTGTCTGGCTTAAGTCAGTTTGTGAAGACCATAATTCTGGTCTATGTAATTGGCTCAGGGGTGGTCACATGTTCTGATACAGGACAATGAGACCCAGGAGACTTTTTCTGGTAACTTCTTGGAAAAAAGCAATCTTATACTTCTGAAGGAATTATTAACAGAGATGATCTTTTCTTTTTGGATGCATGAACAAGTGATTGGGAAGAGGTTAGCCAGGAAAATTCTGAGTTGTGGTTAGGGTTTATTCAACTAATATTGAGTCTCTAATATGCGTCATATACTGTTTTAGACACTGGGAATATAGTGGTTAATAGGAGAGAAAAGGTCTTTGTTTTATGGAGATTAAATTTTATGGAGGAGACAAAATAAGTAATCCAATAAACTTACAACTTCAGCTAGTGATACATGGTATGAAAACAAACTACATTATATAAT
The DNA here is from genome assembly GCF_028564815.1 of Eubalaena glacialis. Taxonomy (NCBI): domain Eukaryota; kingdom Metazoa; phylum Chordata; class Mammalia; order Artiodactyla; family Balaenidae; genus Eubalaena; species Eubalaena glacialis. Next base: position 92,266,071 of record NC_083726.1, read on the forward strand.
GGAGAATAAAGGAAGGGCTTTTATCTTGAGGTAACAAGTAAGGCCTCTCTGGAGACAGCTTTCAACTATTCATATAATTGCACCTTTTGTCCAAAGTAAATAAATATTACATTTTGGTAATAAATCAATTACATTATTTTGAGTGATTTTTGACATAATCAAACAAACATAATCAAGCAAAATTTAATGTAAAATTGTAAAATAAAAATTATAATATGTGTTGTGGTCAATAACATTACCATACTACCATCTTGTATCTTTTAAAACTTGGTAACTATCTTTTATCAAGTATGTCAGAAAATGTCTTTTCTCATCTCAGTGACCTGTACTGAGTGAATGTGACCCAGCTCTAAACCAACAACCTTGTCCAGGGTTATGGACTTTGCTAATTGGCTTAAGCCCCCATAGACTTGAGGGTAGGGTCAATCCTACCAAACTGGCAAGCCAATCGGTAGCAGTAAAGGAGGTTGTAAATGGTTATAGAGGAGGTATCATGAGAATAGCCAGAAAAATGGTGAATCGAAATAAAATGGACCATGGAACATACAACTTCTTCTCCCCACCCCATGCTACAAACACATTGAACATATGAATAAGCATAACTCTAAGAAAAAATGAGGTATCCTCAGGTGTCAAAACTTAGAGGAAATTCAAGGCAAAAGAACAATCAGGAGCTGATAGACAGCAGTACAAAAGAGCACAAATCCCAGACCTGGGATACGGGAGAGAAGACATGGTCTTTAGTTCGAACAGGAGGAATGCTGAAACTAACCTCCTGCATAAATTTGGAAGCTTTTAAGCCCCACCTATCCATGGAAAAAGAACTAGAACACCTCTACCAACAGCAAAAATGCTTGTCATCCACCTGAAAACGTGCATAGGGAAAAAAAAGTCACCTCTAGTCATCCGCAATCTGTCAGAAGAAGTTAAAACTTTGGGGGTCTTTTGAGGAATAAAATTCACAAACATTCTGAAGGGAGCACTTTCACGATCTAGGGCACAGAGGACTTTACAAGAGGAGAAGAAAGTAAAGAAGAGCTGACAATCCAAGTTTAAGTAACAGACGAGGAGATGTAACACTTTGAGGGAACATCACTGAAGTCAGAGATCATTTAAAAATGACAGTGACAAAACAAACCTGGATCTTCTAGGGGACAGGGCCTGGATATTTATGGCCAGGAGCTGAGCTGGGAATACTTGGAAGCCGGACCAGTGTGGAATGAAGTCAAAGCTCCAGAGGCTTGGAGCAATGGCTGGAGAGTCTGAGTGAGAGTAACTAAACCAGAGTGGCAGAGACGCTGTCTGGGCCAACAGGCAGTGAGAATTTCCCTAAAGCCAGCCAGATTCCTATAGCCTCAGAGTCAAGGGGATATCAATTTTCAAAAAAGCAGAGAGAGGGAAAGCTACGTTTGAGATACCTGCTTGGAGCCAAAATAATTGAAGAGTGTGAGATTGTCCCTGTATAAGGGGACATCATCTGGCTGACAACAAATTCGAAAGTTGCTCAGAATTGGCTCAGAATAGGACTCTCAAAGACGGAAATAAGCATGACTTCAGAAACAAGATTGCCAAAAATTGAGAAGCCGAGTGGTCTTAATGAATGCTTCTCAACAGAAACAGGACACAAAACATGTAAGTACCAAAAGACTGACAATATTAGAATTGGCAGATACAGGATGCAGAAAAACTATGAAAATGTTTTACATATTATAATAAAGCATGAATTTATAATGATGTATATACCAAAAATATCAAGAATGAATACAGACTTTTCAAAAATAGGAATAAAAACTATTGTGTGTATGTTTCAAGTGACAATATAAGAAGTTAAAAAAATCAGACAGAATACACTCTATGTGGTTAAACCCATTAAAGAAGCATATACTTTTCTCAGGGAGAAGTGGTGAGGGAGCTTGGGAAATGCCTAGAGTTTTCCAGCTACTCTGTCTCCAGTCAAGCACTTCAGGAAGGAGTAGGAAGCATATTTTTTTCTTTTACTCTTCATGTTCTCCAATCTAGTATTACCAGTAATAAAGCTGATATTTGGATCCTTAATGTGACTCTTGTACATATTTTTTAGATTTACTTTTTATTTTTTATGTGCTTTGAATTTATATTTTGGTATTTCATTTTGAAAATGTTTAACCTACAAAAACTTCAAGCATAAGGCAATGAATACCTATATACGTTTCATCTACATTCAGTAATTATTAACATTTTATACATGTACGTTATCTCTCTCCATAAATATGTGCATATTAATGTAATTATTACTTTTTCAGAGCCATTTGAAAGTTGATGATATCATAAATCATCACTCCTAATACTTCAGTATATGTATACTAAGAACAAAGACTTTCTCCTACATAATTACAGTTATCAAATTCAAGAAATTTAGAATTGACACAGTACTGTTACCTAATACACAGTCCATATTCAAATTTTACCAGTTGCTGCAGAAATGTCCTTTATAACAATGTGTTTCCTGATCCACGTTCTAATCCCAGATTCACATTGCATTTGTGTCTTTTGTCTCCTTGAACCTGGAACAGCTCCTCAGCGTTTCTTTGTCTGACATTATTGAAGAGTACAATTCAGTGTTTTTATGAATGCTCTCTGAACTTGGGCCATCTGATGGTTTTCTCACGATTAGATTTAGGTTTTGTATCTTTGTCAGGAATATTACATGTATAGATGATCAGTCCTTCTCAGTTTTTCACATCAGAAGGCATATGACATCAGTTTGTCCCATTCAAGATGAGGTTAACTTTGATCACTTGATTAGTATAATTTTGCCAAAATAAAGAAACCATTTTTTCTTTTGTAATTGATATGCAATCTATATGTAGATAGTTTGATCCCATTCAACAACGGGATCTGTGATGCATTGGTTGTAGCTTCCACTGATGATTCTTAACTAAATCAACTATTGCTGTTGGTGGCCAAATATTGTGTGTCTTTCTATTTTAACTGGATCAGAATCTGGAATGACAAGGAATCGAATTGCCTCTCATAAATCTAATGCATGGTATTTTAGCCTGGTGACCTTGAGAAATCAACATACCGGGTAGAATAGGGAGAAAACATGTCTTGGAGTGGTTTGGGTGGATGGCTTTAAACATAGGCCTTGCTAGTCTTTGAATTTGTGGGCAGTAAAAGTTTATATTGTTGCTAGTATTTGCAGGCTTGTGATTGTTTTTAGAAAGCACTGCCAGATTTGGAGGATTAACCCAGTTTTTTGTCTGGTGTCTTCAAGTTTGGAACCCTATCTGGGTTTAGTAAATAAAGGGATTCGGTTTAAGGATTAAGGTAATTAGGACCTTCAACTGAGTAAGTAAATTCTGAATTTAGGGTGAGATTGAGATTTCTTTCCATCAGTCAGAAAACTCTCTTGACTCTGGAGAACAAGCTTATCTCTTGACGATTTCAAAATCCCTTGGGGTGAAGAGACACCCTTGCAGAGCTAGAACATTCTCACCTCAAATGAAGTAGTGCTTCCTTTGTAGCATCTCTGCCAGGACTGTGAGGGCACAGAGCTGCAGTAGGCACTCCAATCTCTACTGCTCATTATTTTCAGAATACTGAGCATGAAGACATGAGAATGTAATTGATTTTTCCTTTTAGCCCCCCCACCCCACCCTACTGATCATGTTCCTCAACTTGTGCTAAGAAACAGGCCTTTACAGAAGTTCAGGTTCTGCTGCAAAGGGTGATAGGTGGTAGGAATAATATTTGTTCAGGAAATAAAGTTATTCAATGTCTGAAGATTAAAAGCTGAAAAATACAGATCTGTTAATATGAAGGAAATATTAGCAGACATAAAGGGAGAAATTGACAATAATACAGTAATAGTAGGGGACTTTAACACCCCACTTCCACTTCCATCCGTGAATAGATCATCCAGACAAAAAACCAATAAGGCAACAGTGGTCTTATTTTTAAAATTGAATTATCAGTGATTTACAATATTTTGTTAGTTTTTGGTATACAGCAAAGTGATGTAATTATATATACATATATATATATATATATGTATATATATATATATATATATATATATATATATATATATATATATACTTTTTCAGATCCTTTTCCCTTATAGATTATTACAAGATATTGAGTATCATTCCCTTTGCTATACAGCAGGTCCTTGTTGGTTATCTATTTTATACATAGTAGTTTGTGTCTGCTAATTCCAAACTCCTAATTTATCCCTTCACCACCCCCTTCCCCCTTTGATAACGATGTTTGTTTTCTACATCTGTGAGTCTGCTTCTGTTTTGTAAATAAGTTCATTTGTATCATATTTTAATTCCACACATAAGTGATATCATATGATATTTGTCTTTCTCTTTCTAAATCTGGTGCCTTAGACCACTCAGCCAAGCTACCTCCCTTGCCTTTCTCTTTCTGACTTACTGCACGTATTATGATAATCTCTAGGTCCATCCTCCTTGCTGCAGATGGCATTAATTTATTCTTTTTTATGACTGAGTAGTATTCCATTTTATATATATATTATACATATATTTTATATATATATATCTCACATCTTCATCTATTCATCTGTCCATAGACATTTAGGTCACTTCTATGTCTTGGCTATTGTAAATAGTGTTTCTATGAACATTGGGGTGCATGTATCCTTTCTAATTAGAGTTTTCTCTAGATATATTCCCAGCAGTGGGATTGCGAGATCATATGGCAACTCTATTTTTAATTTTTTAAGGAACCTCCATACTCCATGTTTTCCATAGTGCAGCACCAATTTACATTCCCACCAGCAGTGTAGGAGGGTTCCCTTTTCTCCACACCCTCTCTAACATTTATTATTTGTAGACATTTTAATGATTGCCATTCTGACTGGTGTGAGATGATACCTCATTGTAATTTTGATTTGCATTTCTCTAATAATTAGCAATGCTGAGCATCATTTCATGTGCTTATTGTCCATCTGTATGTCTTCTTAGGAGAAATGTCTATTTAGGTCTTCTGCCCATTTTTTGATTGGGTTGTTTGTTTTTTTGTTATTGAGTTGTATGAGCTGTTTGTATATTTTGGAAATGAACCCCTTGTCAGTCACATCATTTGCAAATATTTTCTCCCAGTCCGTAGATTATCTTTTTGTTCTGTTTATGGTTTCCTTTGCTGTACAAAAGCTTATAAATTTGATTAGGCCCTATTTGTTTATTTTTGCAACAGTGGTCTTAATTGACACAATTGATCAGTTGGACTTAACATACATCTACAGGACATTCTATCAAAAACAGCAGAAAACACATTCTTTTCCAGCATACAGGGAACGTTCTCCAGGGTAGATTACATGCTAGGTCACAAAACAAGTCTCAACAAATTTAAGAGAATATAAATAATACCAAGCATTATTTCCAACCACAATGGTATGAAACTAGAAGTCAATTACAGAAAGAAAAATGGGAAAAGCACAAACACATGGAGACTAAACAACATGCTACTAAAAAAATGATCAATGAAGAAATCAAAGAGGAAATCAGAAAATACTTTGAGGCAAATGAAAGTGGAAAAACAACACTCCAAAAACTGTGAGATGCAGCAATAGCAGTTATAAGATGGAAGTTTGTAGTGATACAGGCCTTCCTCTAGAAATAAGAAAAATCTCAAATAAACAAGCTAACCTACCACATAAAGGAATTAGAAAAAGAACAAACAAAACACAAAGCAGAAGAAGGGAAATAATAAAGAGAAGAGAAGTAAGAAGTAAAAAAGAGATAAAAACAATAGAAAAGATCAATGAAGGTAAGAGCTATGTTTTTGAAAAGATAAACAAAATTGATAAACCCTTAACCAGGCTCACCATGAAGAAAAGAGAAAGAACCAAAATAAACAAAATAAGAAATGAAAGAGGAGAAATAACCATCAAAACTACAGAGATACAAAAACCATATGACACTACTACAAACAGTTACATGTTAACAAATTGGACTACCTAGAAGAAATGAACAAATTTCTAGAAATATACCACTTACAAAGACTGAATCAAGAAGAAACAGACTAGCTGAACAGACTGATCACTAGTAGTGAAACTGAATTTGTAATAAAAAAAAAAAAAACTCCCAGCAAACAAAAGTACAGGACTCAATGGCTTCACAGGGAAATTCTACCAAACATATAAAGAAGAGTTAATACCTATCCTTTTCAAACTGTTCCAAAAAATTTAAGAGGACAGAACACTTCCAAATTCATTCTATGAGGGCACCAATTTCTTGATACAAAAACCAGACAAAGACACTACAGAAAAAGAAAATTACAGGCCAATATCTTTGATGAATATAGATGCAAAAATCCTCAACAAAATATTGGCAGATCAAATTCAACAATATACAAAAAGGATCATGAATTATTATCAAGCAGGATTTATTCCAGGGATGCAAGGATAATTCACTATCCACAAATCATTCAACGTGATACACCACATTGACAAAAGGAAAAATAAAAATCACATGATTATCTCAATAGATGCAGAAAAATCATTTGACAGAATTCAACATCCATTCATGACAAAAACTTTCATCAAAGTTGGTATAGAGGGCATATATATCAACAGAATAAAGGTTATTCATGACAAATTCACATCCAATATCATACGCGATGGTAAAAAGATTAAAGTTTTCCTCTAAAATCAGGAACAAGAAAAGGATGCCCACTCTCACCACTTATATTTAACATATTGTTGGAAGTCCTAGCCACAGCAGTCAGACAAGGAAAAGAAGTAAAAGATATCCAAATTGGAAGACAAGAAGTAAAACTGTCACTATTTGCAGATGACTTGATACTATGTACAGAAAACCATAAAGTCTCCACCAAAAAACTATTGGAACTAAAAATGAACTCAGTAAAGATGCAGATTAATATACAGAAATCTGTTTATTTTCTATACAGAAAAAAATGAACTATCAGAAAGAGAAAGCAAGAAAATAATCCAGTTTAAAATCACATCAAAAGAATAAAATACCTAGGAATAAACTTAGCCAAGTAGGTGAAAGACCTATACTCCGAAAAATATAAAATATTGATCAAGAAAATTGAAGATTATGAAAGGAATTGGAAAGATATCCCCTGCTCATGGATTGGAAGAATTAATATTGTTAAGATGTGCCTACTCTCCAAAGCAATCTACAAATTTAATGCAATCCCTATCAAAATACCCATGATATTTTCCTCTGAACTAGAACAAATAATTCTATAAGTTATATGGAAGTACAAAAGACCCCCAATAACCAAAGCAATCCTGAGGAAAAAGAACAAAGCTGGAGGTATCATGTCCCTGACTTCAGACTATACTACAAAGCTACAGTAACTAGATGTGGTACTGGCACAAAAAGAGACATAGATCAATGGAACATAATAGGAACCCAGAAATAAACTCATGCATTTATGGTCCATTAATCTATGAGACAGTCTCTTCAATAAGTGGTGCTGGGAAAACTGGACAGCTATAGGTAAAAAAAAGAAGTTCAAACATTTTCTCACACCATGTAAAAAATAAACTCAAAATTGATTAAAGACCTAAATATAAGACCAGAAACCATAAAACTCCTGGAAAAAAACATAGGCAGAACACTCTTTGACATAAATCATAGCAATATTTTTTTAGATCTGTCTCCTCAGCCAAAGGAAACAGAATAAAAAATAAACAGATGAGACCTAATTAAAATTAATTTTTTTCACAATAAAGGAAAACATCGACAAAATGAAAAGACAGTCTACAGAATGGGAGAAAATATTTGCTAATGATTTGTCCATTAAGGGGTTAATATCCAAAATATATAAACAGCTCACGCAACTCAATATCCAAAAAACAAAAGACCCAATTAAAAAATGGGCAGAAGAACAAAGAAGACACACAGATGGCCAATAGGCACATGAAAAGATGCTCAACATCATTAATCATCAGAGAAATGCAAATTAAAACCACCCATGTCAGAATGGCTATCATCAAAAAGGCCACAAACAACAAATGTTGGTGAGGATGTGGAGAAATGGGAACCCTAATACAATGTTGGTGGGAATATAAATTTGTGTAGCCACTATGGAAAACAGTATGGAGTTCCTCAAAAAACTGAAAATGGAAGTACCATGTGATTCAGCAATTCCACATGTGGGTATATATTCAAAGAAAACAAAAACACTAATTCAAAAAAATACATGCACCCCAATGTTCATAGCAGTATTATTTACAAATGTCAAGCTATGGAAGCAAACTAAGTGTTCATCAGCAGATAAATGGATAAAGAAGATGTGGTATATATATATAATGGGATAGTACTCTGCCATAAAAAAGATGGACTTTTGCTATTGCAACAACGTGGATGAATCTGGAAGTTATTATGCTTAGTGAAAAAAGTCAGACAGAGAAAGACAAACTCACAGATATAGAGAACAAACTAGTGGTTACCAGTTGGAAGATAGAAATGGGGAGGGGCCATATATGGTAGGGGATTAAAAGGTACAAACTACCTTATGTATAAAATAAATAAGCTACAAGGATATATTGTATAACAAGGAATAGAGTCAATATTTTATAATAACTTTAAATGGAGTATAAATAGTGATTCACTATGTTGTACACCTGAAACTAATATAATAGTGGAAATCAACTCTACTTCAATAAAAAGAAAAGAAAGAAAAAAAAAAGAAGACCTCAGTAGGGATGCCTGAAAAAGACCTAGGCTGAAGGCCCCAAATAAAGGGGTCTCCAATGGAAAGTGTCCAGGTTAGAAATGCAAACATGTAAGAGCAGAGGGCCCTGAATCCCTGACTGCAACTACTTTGAGGGACTGCAATTCATGCTATCTACCAAGTCTGGTGTAGGCAGGGCAGTTTTCCCCATGAGGTCGGCCAGCTAAAGCCTTTGTAATCACCTATGGTCACACCTGAAAGTCATGCATTTTGGCCAGGAGCAGACCTCTCATAATATGTAAGAAGGATGAACTCTGTATCTGGAACAAATACCCTTCAATAGGGTTACTATGAGAATTAAATTAAGTGACTAGAAATGAACACAGTGCTGGTACCAGTGCCTGGCACATAGTTATTGCTATATGTATTTTTTAATTAAGCAAATAAAATAGTAAGGTTTCAATAAATGTTAGCTATTTTGCAATTATCCCAGATCTGACAAAATCTCTTTATCCCTTCCACTCTGATCCAAGCCATCCCTGGATGATTGTAATCAGACAGGAAAATGTACAAGAATGTTAACCATTTGATACAAGAGAAGAAGTAAAGATGATTCTTTCCCTTCAAATTCAATAATTTTCTCAACAACAAATGAATAATAGAATTAGAATGTTACCGTTTGGCAGTCCTCAGTAATTAGTCATTAAATGTCTACAGCTGATATCACAAAAAGACAGTCAAGCAGAAATTGCATAACTCTTGAAGGAAGAACATATCACTACCTGTGTTGCTGAAGAAATTAACAGGCATCTGATCAAGCATCTAGAACTAACAATCAATTTACAAGACATACAGAGGAGAGAAGAACATGCTAATTGACATAATGTGGATGAAATCAACAAAATTTTGACTGTGGGAAACTCATAGGACAAACAATCTAGTTTCTTCAATATAGAATTTCAAGGTTAGTGATGGAGTGGAAACCTATAGGTTAAAAGAGACTTAAAAGACAAAATAATAAATCATTATGTGGTTCTTATTTGGTTAAGAATAGAAACAAGCTGTAACAAAGAAAAACTTCATTTATTACGTATGCACACACATGCACATACATCCTTATTTCAGCAACCTAGGCAAAGAATATTACTTTGCCCAGTCAATAGCCTCAAAATAGAAACACTATTCTTACCTCTATCCTTGAACTTTTGATAAATGGAAAGATACAATATGAACTCTTATGTGTATAGTTTCTTTGCTGAACATTATCTGTTGGATTCAGCCATATTACTGCCAGGTAGCAGTAGTTCAGTTGAAACAGTATATCTTAAAAAGATTTGTGAGTATAAGGTGTTGCCCATTATGGGAATGATTTATTTGGCATTTTGGAAAGCATTCAGCACATATACAACATAACTTATAAGTCTTTGAGAGAATCAATCAGTGTAGCTGCCATGGGTAGAATTTATGAAAACAAAGGAATTTGGGCTGGATCTTGGAAGAAGGAGAACTCCAAAGAAGCATAAAAAAAGGACAGTCCATGTGGAAGAATAGTAAACAAAACCTTTCAGGAATTTTGGAAAAGTGATTAAATCAACATAACTGGGCTGACGGTGGTATTTGCAGGACGTACCCCAAACTTTATTGAGGCAAAGTTGATATAAAATAAATTATACATACTTAAAGTGGTACAATTTGATTTTTGATATATATATGTATATAACTGTGAAATCTTCACCACGATTAAGTTAATGAAACTATCACTACTAAAAGTTTCCTCATGCTCTATTGCTCCCTTACTCCCATTCTTTCCCCATCTTGCTTGCTTTGCTAAGCATAGTTACTTTGAGATGCATATGTGTTGCTGTGCATATCAATTGTTTTTCATTTTTATTGCTAACTACTATTACTACTTATGGATATACAACAATTTGCTTATCCATTAATCTGTGGATGAACATTTAGGTAGTTTCTAGTTTTTTGGATAATGCAAGCAAGTAGTCACTATGAACATTCTATACGCAAGTCTTTGTATAGAAATATGTTTTCATTTTCCTTGGGTAAATATTACAAAGTGGAGTTGAGGTGGGAGATAGATGGGCCCTTGGGCTGGACAGCTGGTGTTTGTCAAGTGGAGTGAAACTGAAGCTTTGTTCTTACCCAGAAACTCCAACGACAAAGCTAGTGACAGAAGCTGAGCTCTGCTGGAATAAAGAGATAAGATGACCACTCCTGTGGTCAAGGAAAACTTCCCTGTCTACACATGCGCAAGAAGGCTCCTTGGGGGTCAAAAAGGGAAGGGGCACCACCCCATAATATTTGTGGACATACCCCCACAGGCCTCTGCAGTGGGATCCATCTTAGCAAAAAGTTGCACATGCGTGTTGGGGAGTGTCCTAAAACAGGTCAGATGTAGAAAAAGAAGTGAGATAATTGACCAAAGGTAAACAAAGACCCAGAAGAACTGTCCTATATAAGGGATTTATATAGGATGCCCACACCCTTTCTCTCTGGGTGTGTATTTCTGCCTAGCTTCTGACTTAAATAAATAAACTGCTTCTCTGTGTGCTCTCCCATACATTGTGCTGTGTCTCTAATAATAAATTTTGTACCTGTTTTTACAGTTTTTGCCTCCTTGAAATATTCTTGCTTTCAAACAGGGGAAAGAGCCAGGACCACTTTGTTTCTAGCCTCTAGCCCCTGGTGGTCTAGAAGCTAGGATTCCTGGTTTTCATTCAGGCTACGCAGGTTCAATTCCTGGGCAGGGGACTAAGATCTCTCTTCAGGACCGCTCACTGCTGTCTCTCCGAGATCAGAGTGGCTGGGTCCTATGTATGTATTTTTTTTTAAAGAAGCTGTCAAGTGGTTTTTCAAAGTATTTGTACTATTTTACATTCACACCAGCAGTGAATGAAAGATCCAGTTGTTCCACACCCTTGTCAACACAGGGTATGATCAATATGTAATTTTTAACATTCTAGTATATGAGTAGTGGTGTTTCACTGTGCATCTAATTTGCCTTTCTCTAATGACTAATGATGTTGAGCATCTTTACACGTGCTTATTTGCTATCCCTAAATTTTCTATGGAGAAATATCTGCTCAAATCTTTTGCCCATTTTTTATTGAGTTGTTTATCTTCTTATTAAGTTGTAAGAAGTCTTTATATATTTTAGATACAAGTACTTTTGGGGGTATATGTTTTGAAAATATTTTCTTTCTATGGCTTGCCTTTTTATTTTCTTAAAAGTGTCTTTTGAAGACAAACATTTTGAATTTATTGATTTATTCTTTTACAGTCTGTCCTTAGTGTTATATTTAAGAAATATTTGTTAAGTTTAGGTCACTAAGATTTTATCTTTACTTCTAAAGTTTTGTAGTTTTAGCTCCTACATGAGATCTATAATCCATTTCAAGTTAATTTTTTTATATTGAGGGAGATAAGGTTTATTTTTTGCATATGCCTATCTGATTGTTCCAGTGCAATTTGCTGAAAAAATTGTCCTTACTCCTTTGAATTGCCTTGGAACTTTGTCCCAAATCAAGTGACCATATATGCATGAGCCCCTTTCTGCCCCATTGATCTACTTGTTTATTTTTATGACAATACCACATTGTCTTTATATAAGTCTTGAGATCAAGAAATGCAAACCTTTCAAAATTGTTTTTCTAAGTCATTTGGGCTAGTCTAGGTCTTTTGAATTCCCATATAAATTTAAGAATCAACATGTGAATTTCTACAAAAAGGGCCTGCTTGAATTTTATGAACAGGATATATTTCTACCTTTATTTAAGTCTTTTTAAATTGTTCTCAACAATATTTTGCAATTTTCAATGTGGAAGTCTTGCATAGCTTATGCCAAATCTATCCTCTATTGTTTTTGTGTGTGTGATATATATACCACATCTTCTTTATCCATTCATTTGTTGACAGACACAAGTTTTTTCTATTAGTTTGCTATTATGAATAATGCTGCAATAAACATGAGAATGCATATACCTGTTTGATATTCTGTTTTCATTGCCTCTGGATATACACCTAGAAGTGTAATTGCTGGGTCATATGGTAGTTCTATTTAAAAAATTTTAAGTAACCTCAATACTGTTTCCACAGTGGCTGAACCAGTTTATACTCCCACCAACAGTGCACAAGGGTTCCTTTTTCTCCACCTCCTTGCCAACACTTGTTCTCTCTTGTCTTCATGATGATAGTCATTTTAATTATAAGGTGATATACTGTGAGGTATAAGGTGATATCTCATTGTGGTTTTTATTTGCATTTCCCTGATTATTAGTGATGTTGAACATCTTTTCATGTACCTGGTGGTCTTCTTTGGAAAAATGTCTGTTTAATTCCTCTGCCCACTTTTAAATCAAATTGTTTGCTTTTTGTTATTGAGTTGTGTGAATTCTTCATATATTTTGGATATTAACTTTTTATCTGATATACACTTTGCAAATATTTTCTCACATTCCATAGGCCGTCTTTTTATTTTTTTGATTGTTTATTTTGCTGTGCAGAAGCTGTTTAGTTTGATGTAGATGCACTCATTGATTTCTGCTTTTGTTCCTTGTGCTTTTGGTGTCATAACAAATTATCGTCAAGACCAATGTTGAAGAGCTTCTTTTCCATGTTTTTCTTCTAAGCATTTTATGGTATCAGGTCTTATGTTAAGTCTTCAATCCATTTCAAGTTAATTTTTGTGAGTGGTATAAGATAGGGATCCAAATTCATTTTTCTGCATGTGTTTATCCTGTTTTCTCAACATCATTTATTGAGGATACTATCCTTTCACCACTGAGTGTTCTCGGCTCCCTTGTCAAATATTAGTTGACCATAAATGCGGGGACTAATTTCTGGCCTCTATATTTTGTTTCATTGGTCTACGTGTCTATTTTTATGCAAATATTGTACTGTTTTAATCACTATAGATTTGTAGTATAGTTTGAGATCAGGAAGTGTGATGCTTTGTTCTTCTTTCTCATGATTGCTTTGTCTATTCAGGGTCTTTCATGGTTCCATACAAATTTTAGGGTTGCTTTCTCTATTTCTGTAAAAAATGCCATCAAAATTTTGACAGGGATTGCACTGAATCTATAGATGGCTTTGGTGTTATGCACATTTTTAAAATATTAATTCTTCCTACCCATGAACAGGAGATATTTTTCCATTTGTTAGTGTCTTCTTTAATTTCTTTCATCAAAGTCTTGTAGTTTTCCATGTACAGATCTTTCTATTTATTTAGTTAAATTTATTTTAATACATTTTATTGTTTTTGATGCTATTGTGAATGGGATAGTTTTCTTTCTTTCTTTTTCAGATGTTTCTTTGTTAGTTTATAGAAATGCAATTAGTTTCTGTATGTAGGTTTTATATTCTGCAGCTTTTCTGAATTTGTTTATTCTAATAATTTTTGGTTGAGTTTTAGAATATCTATATATAAGATCATATCATCTTCAAATAATGACAATTTTACTTCTTTTTCCAGTTCGGATGCCTTCTATTTCTTTGTCTTGTCTGATTGCTCTATCTAGGACTACCAGTACTATGTTGAATAAGAGTGGTGAGAATGGGCATCCTTGTTTTGTTCCCAATCTTAGAGAAAAAGTTTCAATTTTTCACCATTGAGTATAATGTTAGCTATAGGTTTGTTACATATCTTCTTTATTATGTTGAGGTATATATCTTCTAGACCCAGTTTGTTGTGGGTTTTATAATGAAAGTATGTTGTATTTTGTCAAATTCTTTTTCTGCACCTCTTGAAATGATCAAATGATTTTTATCTTTTATTCTATTAATGTGATGTATCATATTGATTGACTTGCATATGTTGAAACATCCTTGCATCCCAGGGATAAATCCCACGTAGTCATTAGTGTATAATCCTTTTTATGTGTTGTCAAAATTTGTTTGCTAATATTTTGTTGAGAATTTTTGCATCTATATATATATCAGGAATATTTGTTTACAGTTTTCTTTTCTTGTAGTGTCCTTATCTGGCTTTGATATCTGAGAAATGATGATCTGGTAAGATGAGTTTGGAAATGTTCTGTTTTCCTCAATTTTTTAGGAGGAGTTTGAGAAGGATAGGAAATAATTCTTTAAATATTTGGTAGGATTTTCCAGTGAAGACTTTTGGTCCTGGACTTTTGTTTGCTGGACAGATTCAATCTCCTCACTCATTGGTGTGTTAGGATTTTCTATATTTCTCATTCAGTCTTGGTAGGTTGTATGTTTCTATGAATTTATGCATTTCTTCCAGGTTATCCAGTGTTGGCATATAATTGTTCATAGTAGTCTATTATGATCTTTGTATGATTTTAGTATCAGTTATAATGTCTCTGCTTTCATTTTTGATTTTATTTGCATCTTCATTATTTTTTCTTACTTAGTCTAGTTAAAGATTTGTCAATTTTGTTTGTCATTTTGAAAAAACAGCTCTTAGTTTTGTAGTCGATTGTTTACATTGTTTTCCTGGTCTGTATTTGATTTATTTCTGCTCTTATCTTTGTTATTTCCTTCCTTCTGCTAACTGAAATAAGTTCATTCTTCTTTTTCTCATTCTTTGAGATATAAAGTTAGATTGTTTATTTGAGAACTTTCTATTTTCTTAATATATGCACTTATCATTATAAACTTCTCAATCAGAATTGCTTCTGTAGCATACCATAGGTTTTAGTATGTTGTGTTTCCATTTTCTTTTGTTCAAGATATTTTTTAAAATTCCCTTTTGATTTTTTCTATGACCCATTGGTTGCTCGGGAAGTTCGTTGTTTAATTTCCATATATTTGTAGATTTTTCATCTTCCCTCTTGTTGATTTCTATTTTCAAACCATTGTGGCAAGGAAAAAAGATACTTGGTGTGATTTCAATCTTCTTAAATTTGTTAAGACTTGTTTTGTGTCTATCATATGGTCTACTCTAAAGAATGTTCTGTGTGCACTTGCAAAGAATGTGTATTCTGCTCCTGTTGGATGGAATGTTTTGTAAATGTCTGTTAGGTCCATTTGGTCCAATGTATGGTTCAAGTCCAAAGTCTGTTCATTTTCTGTCCAGATGATCAATCCATTGCTGAAAGTGAGGTATTGAATTCCCTTACTACTATTGTATAGTGTCTCTTTCTCTCTTCAGATCTGTTAGTATTCACTCATTATATTTAGGTCCCCCGTGTTGGGTGACTACATATTTATGAATATTTTATCTTCTCAATGAATTGACACCTTTATCATTATATAATGACCTCTTTGTCTCTTGTTATCATTTTTGTTTAAAGTCTATTTTGTCTGAAACCCCTGCTTTCTTTTGGTTTCCAGTTGCATGGAGTTTCTTTTCCCATTGTTTCACTTTGAGCTTATGTGTGACCTTTAAGCTGTAGTGAGTCTCTTATAGGCATCATATAGTTGTTGTTTTTTTTTACCCATCCAGTCACTCTGCCTTTTGATTGGTGAATTCAATCCATTTACATTTAGAATTATTATAGATTTATAAGGACTTACTAATGCCATTTTATTAATTGTTTTCTGGTTGTTTGTATTTTCATTGTTTCTTTTCCCCTCTGTTTCTGACTATCTTTGTAAATTGGTGATTTTCCATGGTGGTATGCTCTGTTTCTCTTCTTTATGTTTTGTGGATCTAACTCTTTGCTTTGTGGTTACCTTGAGGCTTACATCTGACATCTCATATATAAAACAGGACATTTTAAACTGACAGCAACTTAACTTTAATTGTTTAATAACAATAAGATAAAAGCTAATAAAATCTTCACTCTTTTACTCCTTTTTATAATTTTGATGTCATTCTTTACCTCTTTTTATATTGTGGTATTCATTAACAAATTATAGTAATTATTTTAATAATTATTTTAAATACAACTTTCCTATGACCTTTGTACTATAGTTAGGTGGTTAATACACCATCCTATTACAAATTAGAGCTTTCTAAGTCTAACTGTATATTTACCTTTACTAGTGTGTTATATACTTTTGTTTTTTTCATGTCAGTGATTTATGTCTTTTTATTTCAGCTTGAAGAACTCCTTTCAGCATTGCTTTCAAGGTCTAGTGGTGATGAACTCCATAGCTTCTGTTTGTCTGAGAGATTCTTTATTTCTCCTTCACAGATGAAAGATAACTTTGCTGGTTAGAAAATTCTTGGATGGCAATTTTTTTCTTTTTTTAAAAATAAATTTATTTATTTATTTATTTATTTTTGGGTGTGTTGGGTCTTCGTTTCTGTGTGAGGGCTTTCTCTAGTTGCGGTGAGCGGGGGCCACTCTTCATCGCCGTGCGCGGGCCTCTCACTGTCGCGGCCTCTCTTGTTGCGGAGCACAGGCTCCAGACGCGCAGGCTCAGTAGTTGTGGCTCACGGGCCTGGTTGCTCCGCGGCATGTGGGATCCTCCCAGACCAGGGCTCGAACCCGTGTCCCCTGCATTGGCAGGCAGACTCTCAACCACTGCACCACCAGGGAAGCCCAATTTTTTTCTTTTAAAACTTTATTATTCCTCTCTTTCCTGGCCTATAGAGTTTCTGCTGAGAAATCTGTTGTTAGACTAATGGATGCTCCTTTGTAGGCTACAATCTTTTTTCCCTTGCTGTTTTTAGAATTATTTCTTTATGCTTGATTTTTGACATTTTTACTATAATGTGTCATGGAGAAAGAATTGTTGCATGGAGATCGTAAGGATATCTATTAGCTTCATGAACTTGGATGTTCAATTCTCTCTCCAGATTTGGGAATTTTTCTGCTATTATTTTTTAAATTAATTTTCTGCCCCCTTCTCCCTCTCTTCTCCTTATTGAATCCTCATTATTCAAATATTTATTCTTTTGGTAATATCCTATAGATTATGTAGGCTTTCTTCACTCCTTTTCCTTCTTTTTTCTTTGTTCTCTAATTGGATTATTTCAAAATTCCTATCCTCTAACTCACTTTTTCTGATTCTGTCTTCCATTTGCTCTACCCTATTGAAGATGCTTTCTATTGCATATTTCATTTCACTAATTGAGTTCTTCAGCTCCAGAATTTTTGCTTGTTTTTTAAAATGATTTTTATCTCTTTAATAAATATCTCAGTTTGAACCTATTTCTGAATTTCCTTGCAGCTTGTAGAGTTTCTTTATGTAGAAGGGAATTTATAGCATTATATGCTTATATTAGAAAAGAAGAAAATCCTTAACTCTATAATGTCACTTTGGTCTTAAGAAACTTGAGCATATTGGATAGTACTCAGCTGAAGAAATGAAGTGGAGACCTACTGATTTCTGGAGATTCCTCCTATGCAAATTTCTTCTTTGTGGCACCCTCCCCTGAAAACTCTATCTCCTTTGACCTTCCTGGACTCCCAGCTCTATCTGTTCTACTCAGAGAGATCAAGAGGCTCTTCCTGCATTCTCCTTTCCCTATGTGGTAGCTTGGAAACTCTTGCTGGGGCAATCATAGGGATCACTATTTGTTTCTCCCCTCTCAGAGATGACCGTGCTGTAGGATATCCAATGTCTGAAAACTGCTATTTGTTATATTTTATCTGTTTTTTTAAAAGGAGTTTTAGGTTGGAGGGTAAATATCGTCCTGGTTTCTACATCTTTGCAAAGGTGAACATTTTGTTAACTTTTAATAGAAGATTCTTCAACTTCAATAAGTTAAGAAAAAAAATTTTAAATACTAATTCCTGGTCTCTACCCTATAGAGATCTACTTACTCTGACTCTCTGGTAAAATTTTGGTATTTGCATTTTAATGTATTTTTCCAAAGATTCTGGTGCAGATTGTTAGAGGATTAAAATTTAAGAAACACCTGGATAAAAAATCTTAAAGAAAACTGGACAGAAAAGTCAGAATCCCATTGAGGAAGCTTTTACATAAATAATGAAGAGCCATCTTAGGCTTTCATAGTATCCAAGAGAAAACTATTCTGTCAGCTTTCCAATTAACATCAATATTACCCAAGTGTGTGCCCTTTAACTATGAATGACAAAAACACATACACAAATGAAAGTCAGATGAAACTGCTTATTTCAATTAATAAGGTTGTTCCTGACATTTTAAATTATATGTGTTACTCAATTAAGATAGGATACCATTTTTGTGAAGCTTCATTTTTTTAGATGCCAGGAAAATAAGGTTGTCTTTTAATGGATTTTTATGTATTTAATTTTATTCCTCTATTACCAGAGCTTATAAGAAGGAAAAAAAATCAAAACTTTCTTTCTGATGAAGACATTAAAGCAAAAATATTTTCAGCATTAATAATTAATTATAAGAATTATTTATTAACATTAGCCTAAATAAGTATGAAATAATTAAAATAGAGAGCTCACACTTGCTTCATGGCTCATACCACTGAATGTGAAACTCACTTCAAGTAAATACACTGAACAGGCAGTGATATTAAACTCAGACAGAGGTTCTGATGACACTCATTAATCAAATGAAATGTCTCTGCTTCAGTTTCATTGCTTAACACTTTATTCTCCTCTCTCAGTATATTTGGGTTAATATAACTGTTAGAAGAGTTGAGAGGTTCTGACAAAGCTTGGAACATTTCAAAATTTACTGATAATCTTAAGTTTGATTTCTGGTTTGGACTCCTACCTGGAAACAGAAATGGTTTCTGATATATTTAGCTTTTCAAATGGAGGTGGCCATCACCATTTTATAAGACATTTTAGTAAATTTCTGTAGCTATGTAGAAGTCAGAGAGCTATAAGTCCTGTGCAATGCCATGTCTATAATTTGTAGCATGTTCAGTATTTCATATAATACTGCAATTTTTCTTCTGCACAAATAAAACATGGTCTTCATCTTGCTTACTAAATTTTATTTACTATTAATCAAGTTGTTAATCTCCTGGCAACTTAAAAGAATGGACCAATGTGGTAAACTTTTCAGAGTTATCAAATTTTTTGTGAGTTGAATCTATAATTCATTCTATTTTCTTGATTAAAAATTACAATCAATATAATTTGGCAAATGCTTATCATCAATATTTATGAAGATATTTTGATTAAATGTGATATATGAGTCAGACAAAATAGACTTTAAAACAAAGACTGTAACAAGAGACAAAGAAGGACATTTCATAATGATAAAGGGATAGATCCAACAAGAAGATATTAACAATTGTGAATATATAGGCACCCAACATAGGGACACCGAAGTACATAAAGCAAATATTAACAAACATAAAGGGATAAATTAACAGTAACACAATAATAGTAGGAGATTTTAACACTCCATTTACATCAATGTATAGATCATCCAGACAAAAAATCAATTAAACAACACATTAGATCAGATTGACTTTAAAGATATATATAGAACATTCCATCCAAAAGCAACAGAATAAACTTCCTTGTCAAGTGCATATGGAACATTCTTCAGGATACGTCATATGCTAGGCCAAAAATAAGTCTCAGTTAATTTAAGAAGATTGAAATCATTAAGCCTCTTTTCTGGCCATAACAGTATGAAACTAGAAATCAACTATGAGAAAAAAAAACCTTCAAAAACACAAATATGTGAAGGCTAACCAATATGCTACTAAACAACCAATGGGTCATTGAAGAAATCAATGAGGAAATCAGAAAATACCTGGAGGCAAATGAAAATGGAAGCACAAACATCCAAAATCCACAGGACACAGCAAAAGCAGTTCAAAGAGAGAAGTTATAGCAGTAGAAGTCTACTTCAAGATACAAGAAAAATCTCAAATAAACAAGCTAACTGTACACCTAAGGGAACTAGAAAAACAGAACCAACAAAATCCACAGTTAGTAGAAGGAAAAAAATCAGTCATAAAGATCAGAGAGAAATAAATGAAACAAACACTAGAAAAATAGAAAAGATTAATAAAACTAATAAAGCTGCTTCTTTGAAAAGATAAGCAAAGTTAATATAATTTTAACCAGATTCATCAAGACGAAAAGAAAGAGGAACAAAATCAGTAAAATCAGATATGAAGAAGTTACAATTGACAACACAAAGGATCATAAGTGATTACTACAATTTTATGCCAATAAAATGGACAACCTAGAAGAAAAGAATAAATTCCTAGAAAAGTATAATCCCCCAAGACTGAATCAGGAAGAAATAGAAAATGTTAACAGAACAATTACCAGTAATGACATTAAATCAGTAATAAAAAAGCTTCCAGCAAACAAAAGTCCAGGCAGGCCTAGATGGCTTTACAGTGGATTTCTAGCAAACATTTAAAGTAGAGTTAATGCCTATCCTTCTCAAACTATTCCAAAAAATTGCAGGGGAAGAATCACTTCCAAACTCATTCTATGAGGTCAGCATCACCCTAATGCCAAAACCAGACAAAAGCACCACAAAGAAAGAAAATTACAGGCCAATATCCCTGATGAACATAGATGCAAAATCATCAAAAAATTATCAAACATAACTCAGCAGTATTTAAAAAGAATCAGGAGATTAACCAAGATGGCGGAGTAGAAGGATGTGCTCTCACTCCCTCTTGCGAGAGCACCAGAATCACAACTGGCTGCTGGACAATCATCGACAGGAAGACACTGGACTTCACCAAGGAGGATACCCCACATCCAAGGACAGAGGAGAAGCCACAGTGAGACGGTAGGAGGGGCGCAATCAGAGTAAAATCAAATCCCATAACTGCTGGGTGGGTGACTCACAGACTGGCGAGCACTTATACCACAGAAGTCCACCCACTGGAGTGAACATTCTGAGCCCCATGTCAGGCTTCCCAAGCTGGGGGTCCGGCAACGGGAGGAGGAATTCATAGAGAATCAGACTTTGAAGCCTAGTGGGAATTGATTGCAGGACTTCGACAGGACTGGGGGAAACAGAGACCCCACTATTGGAGGGCGTACACAAAATAGTGTGTGCATCGGGACCCAGGGGAAGGAGCAGTGACCCTGGGGGAGACTGAACCAGACATAACTGCTGGTGTTGGGGGGTCTCCTGCAGAGGCGGGGGCTGGCTCTGTTTCACCGTGGGGACAAGGACACTGGCAGCGGAGGTTCTGGGAAGTACTCCTTGGCGTAAGCCCTCCCAGAGTCTGCCATTAGCCCCACCAAAGAGCCCGGGTAGGCTCCAGTGTTGGGTTGCCTCAGGCAAAACAACCAACAGGGAGGGAACCCAGCCCCACCCAGCAACAGTCAAGTGGATTAAAGTTTTACAGAGCTCTGACTGCCAGAGCAACAGTCAGCTCTACCCACCTCCAGAGCCTCCCATCAAGCCTCTTAGATAGCCTCAACCACCAGAGGGCAGACAGCAGAAGCAAGAAAAACTACAGTCCTGCAGCCTGTGGAACAGAAACCACATTTACAGAAAGATAGACAAGATGAAAAGGCAGAGGGCTATATACCAGATGAAGGAACAAGAAAAAACCCCAGAAAAACAACTAAATGAAGTGGAGATAGGCAACCTTCCAGAAAAAGAATTCAGAAAAATGATAGTGAAGATGATCCAGGACCTTGGAATAAGAATGGAGGCAAAGATTGAGAAGATGCAAGAAATGATTAACAAAGACCTAGAAGAATTAAAGAACAAACAAACAGAGATGACCAATACAATAACTGAAATGAAAACTACACTAGAAGGAATCAATAGTAGAATAACTGAGGCAGAAGAACGGATAAGTGACCTGGAAGACAGAATGGTGGAATTCACTGCTGCGGAACAGACTAAAGAAAAAAGAATGAAAAGAAATGAAGACAGCCTAAGAGACCTCTGGGACAACATTAAACACAACAACATTCGCATTATAGGGGTCCCAGAAGGAGAAGAGAGAGAGAAAGGACCCGAGAAAATATTTGAAGAGATTATAGTCGAAAACTTCCCTAACATGGGAAAGGAAATAGCCACCCAAGTCCAGGAAGCGCAGAGAGTCCCATACAGGATAAACCCAAGGAGAAGCACGCCGAGACACATAGTAATCAAAGTGGCAAAAATTAAAGACAAAGAAAAATTATTGAAAGCAGCAAGGGAAAAACGACAAATAACATACAAGGGAACTCCCATAAGGTTAACAGCTGATTTCTCAGCAGAAACTCTACAAGCCAGAAGGGAGTGGCATGATATACTTCAAGTGATGAAAGGGAAGAACCTACAACCAAGATTACTCTACCTGGCAAGGATCTCATTTAGATTTGATGGAGAAATCAAAAGCTTTACAGACAAGCAAAAGCTAAGAGAATTCAACACCACCAAACCAGCTCTACAACAAATGTTAAAGGAACTTCTCTAAGTGGGAAACACAAGAGAAGAAAAGGACCTACAAAAACAAACCCAAAACAATTAAGAAAATGGTCATAGGAACATACATATCGATAATTACCTTAAACGTGAATGGATTAAATGCTCCAGCCAAAAGACACAGGCTTGCTGAATGGATACAAAAACAAGACCCATATATATGCTGTCTACAAGAGACCCACTTTAGACCTAGGGACACATACAGACTGAAAGTGAGGGGATGGAAAAAGATATTCCATGCAAATGGAAATCAAAAGAAAGCTGGAGTATCTATACTCATATCAGATAAAATAGACTTTAAAATAAAGAATGTTACAAGAGACAAGGAAGGACACTATGTAATGATCAAGGGATCAATCCAAGAAGAAGATATAACAATTATAAATATATATGCACCCAACATAGGAGCACCTCATTACATAAGGCAATTGCTAACAGCTATAAAAGAGGAAATTGATAGTAACACAATAATAGTGGGGGACTTTAACACCTCACTTACACCAATGGACAGATCATCCAAAATGAAAATAAATAAGGAAACAGAAGCTTTAAATGACACAATAGACCAGATAGATTTAATTGATATCTATAGGACATTCCATCCAAAAACAGCATATTACACGTTCTTCTCAAGTGCACACGGAACATTCTCCAGGATAGATCACATCTTGGGTCACAAATCAAGCCTCAGTAAATTTAAGAAAATTGAAATCATATCAAGCATCTTTTCTGACCACAACGCTATGAGATTAGAAATCAATTACAGGGGAAAAAACGTAAAAAACACAAACACATGGAGGCTAAACAATACGTTACTAAATAACCAAGAGATTACTGAAGAAATCAAAGAGGAAATCAAAAAATACCTAGAGACAAATGACAATGAAAACACGACAACCCAAAACCTATGGGATGCTGCAAAAGCAGTTCTAAGAGGGAAGTTTATAGCTATACAAGCCTACCTAAAGAAACAAGAAAAATCTCAAGTAAACAATCTAACCTTACACCTAAAGAAACTAGAGAAAGAAGAACAAACAAAACCCAAAGTTAGCAGAAGGAAAGAAATCATAAAGATCAGAGCAGAAATAAATGAAATAGAAACAAAGAAAACAATAGCAAAGATCAATAAAACTAAAAGCTGGTTTTTTGAGAAGATAAACAAAATTGATAAGCCATTAGCCAGACTCATCAAGAAAAAGAGGGAGAGGACTCAAATCAATAAAATCAGAAATGAAAAAGGAGAAGTTACAACAGACACTGCAGAAATACAAAGCATCCTAAGAGACTACTACAAGCAACTTTATGACAATAAAATGGACAACCTGGAAGAAATGGACAAATTCTTAGAAAGGTATAACCTTCCAAGACTGAACCAGGAAGAAGCAGAAAATATGAACAGACCAATCACAAGTAATGAACTTGAAACTGTGATTAAAAATCTTCCAACAAACAAAAGTCCAGGACCAGATGGCTTCACAGGTGAATTCTATCAAACATTTAGAGAAGAGCTAACACCTATCCTTCTCAAACTCTTCCAAAAAATTGCAGAGGAAGGAACACTCCCAAACTCATTCTATGAGGCCACCATCACCCTGATACCAAAACCAGACAAAGACACTACAAAAAAAGAAAATTACAGACCAATATCACTGATGAATGTAGACGCAAAAATCCTCAACAAAATACTAGCAAACAGAATCCAACAACACATTAAAAGGATCATACACCACGATCAAGTGGGATTTATCCCAGGGATGCAAGGATTCTTCAATATACGCAAATCAATCAATGTGATACACCATATTAACAAATTGAAGAATAAAAACCATCTGATCATCTCAATAGATGCAGAAAAAGCTTTTGACAAAATTCAACACCCATTTATGATAAAAACTCTCCAGAAAGTGGGCATAGAGGGAACCTACCTCAACATAATAAAGCCCATATATGACAAACCCACAGCAAACATCATTCTCAATGGTGAAAAACTGAAAGCATTTCCTCTAAGATCAGGAACGAGACAAGGATGTCCACTCTCACCACTATTATTCAACATAGTTCTGGAAGTCCTAGCCACGGCAATCAGAGAAGAAAAAGAAATAAAAGGAATACAAATTGGAAAAGAAGAAGTAAAACTGTCACTGTTTGCAGATGACATGATACTATACATAGAGAATCCTAAAACTGCCACCAGAAAACTGCTAGAGCTAATTAATGAATATGGTAAAGTTGCAGGATACAAAATTAATGCACAGAAATCTCTTGCATTCCTATACACTAATGATGAAAAATCTGAAAGAGAAATTATGGAAACACTCCCATTTACCATTGCAACAAAAAGAATAAAATACCTAGGAATAAACCTACCTAGGGAGACAAAAGACCTGTATGCAGAAAACTATAAGACACTGATGAAAGAAATTAAAGATGATACCAACAGATGGAGAGATATACCATGTTCTTGGATTGGAAGAATCAACATTGTGAAAATGACTATACTACCCAAAGCAATCTACAGATTCAATGCAATCCCTATCAAATTACCAATGGCATTTTTTACGGAGCTAGAAAAAATCATCTTAAAATTTGTATGGAGACACAAAAGACCCCGAATAGCCAAAGCAGTCTTGAGGGAAAAAAACGGAGCTGGAGGAATCAGACTCCCTGACTTCAGACTATACTACAAAGCTACAGTAATCAAGACAATATGGTACTGGCACAAAAACAGAAACATAGATCAATGGAACAAGATAGAAAGCCCAGAGATAAACCCACGCACCTATGGGCAACTAATCTATGACAAAGGAGGCAAAGATATACGATGGAGAAAAGACAGTCTCTTCAATAAGTGGTGCTGGGAAAACTGGACAGCTACATGTAAAAGAATGAAATTAGAATACTCCCTAACACCATACAGAAAAATAAACTCAAAATGGATTAGAGATCTAAATGTAAGACTGGACACTATAAAACTCTTAGAGGAAAACATAGGAAGAACACTCTTTGACATAAATCACAGCAAGATCTTTTTTGATCCACCTCCTAGAGTAATGGAAATAAAAACAAAAATAAACAAATGGGACCTAATGAAACTTCAAAGCTTTTGCACCGCAAAGGAAACCATAAACAAGACGAAAAGACAACCCTCAGAATGGGAGAAAATATTTGCAAACGAATCAACGGACAAAGGATTAATCTCCAAAATATATAAACAGCTCATTCAGCTCAATATTAAAGAAACAAACACCCCAATCCAAAAATGGGCAGAAGACCTAAATAGACATTTCTCCAAAGAAGACATACAGATGGCCACGAAGCACATGAAAAGATGCTCAACATCACTAATTATTAGAGAAATGCAAATCAAAACTACAATGAGGTATCACCTCACACCAGTTAGAATGGGCATCATCAGAAAATCTACAAACAACAAATGCTGGAGAGGGTGTGGAGAAAAGGGAACCGTCTTGCACTGTTGGTGGGAATGTAAATTGATACAGCCACTATGGAGAACAATATGGAGGTTCCTTAAAAAACTAAAAATGGAATTACCATATGACCCAGCAATCCCACTACTAGGCATATACCCAGAGAGAACCGTAATTCAAAAAGACACATGCACCCGAATGTTCATTGCAGCACTATTTACAATAGCCAGGTCATGGAAGCAACCTAAATGCCCATCAACAGACGAATGGATAAAGAATTTGTGGTACATATATACAATGGAATATTACTCAGCCATAAAAAGGAACGAAATTGAGTCATTTGTTGAGACGTGGATGGATCTAGAGACTGTCATACAGAGTGAAGTAAGTCAGAAAGAGAAAAACAAATATCGTATATTAACGCATGTATGTGGAACCTAGAAAAATGGTACAGATGAGCCGGTTTGCAGGGCAGAAGTTGAGACACAGATGTAGAGAACAGACATATGGACACTGAGGGAGGAAAACAGCAGTGGGGTGGGGATAGTGGTGTGCTGAATTGGGCGATTGGGATTGACATGTATACACTGATGTGTATAAAATTGATGACTAATAAGAACCTGCAGTATAAACAAACAAACAAAACAACTAATACTAAACTTTCATTGGGTTATTTGTATGGAAATATGTCAATATAAATGTTTCAGACATTACATGAAATTTCTAAAAATCTTATATGTTCTGGTATAATGTTATAAGTCATAATCCTAGTTATTACTTTAAAATGTATATCTGAGAAATAACTAATTTTCTTGTCAACTGCATTATTATGAACTTTCATCAAATCTTTAACTGTGGTCATTTTTAAGTCTTGT
Organism: Eubalaena glacialis; assembly: GCF_028564815.1. NCBI lineage: Eukaryota > Metazoa > Chordata > Mammalia > Artiodactyla > Balaenidae > Eubalaena > Eubalaena glacialis. The sequence goes on from NC_083726.1 coordinate 92,293,267, forward strand.
CATTTACAGACAGTTCTGGGTGTACTCTGATGCTTTTGTAAATATGTTCCTATAAAAGGGTTTCGTCTTCAGGAAGTTCATGGAAAAGACTCTGACAAGTACAGGTTTCTGGTACCTGACTCTACTGCTGAACTGAATGAATAAGCATTTTCAGAACTCTAATTAAAAACTGATGAGCTCATAAAAGTGCTAACAAAAGATCAAGATGAAAAAAAAAATTAATTACATGGGACTGAGTGAACTGATGAGGATGAGTATAATTTTTGTGACTTTCTGGTTGAATTTAAAAAAAGAAAAAATCCCACAAGGACTCAGAGGCAAAGAATATACAAATCAATTTTCACTGCAAAGTAAAAGAGCTGTTACAGTGGAGGATTACTGGACTGAATGTCAATATTATGACATAGTATGAGTGTGTTTCATGTTTGGTAATTGCAATCATTGTTGCTTTTGTTGTGGTCATCCATGTACAATGCTTGGTGTCAGTCTATTTATTTCTTGTAAAAATAAAATACAGTGTGTGTGGAAAAAAAAAATAAATAAAATAAAAAATAAAAAGAATCACACAGCATGATCAAGTGGGATTTATTCCAGGGATGCAAGGATGGTTCAATATCTGCAAACCAATCAGTGTGATATACCACATTAACAAAATGAAGGATAAAAATCACATGATCATCTCAATAGATGCAGAAAAATCATTTGATAAAATTCAGTATCCTTTTATGATAAAGAAGTCTCAACAAAGTGATAATAGAGGGATCATATCTCAACATAATAAAGTCCATATATGACAAACCTATAGCCAACATAATACTCAATGGGGAAAAGCTGAAAGCATTTCCTTTAAGATCAGGAACAAGACAAAAATGCCCACTCTTACCACTTTTATGCAACATAGTATTTGAAGTCCTAGCCACAGAAATCAGACAAGAGAAAAAATAAAAGAATCCAAATTGAAAAGGAAGAAATAAAATTATCACTGTTTGCAGATGACATGATTCTATATATAGAAGTTCCTAAAGATGTCATAAAAAAACCATTAGAACTAATAAATGAATTTTGTAAAGTTGCAGGATGCAAAATTAATATACAGAAGTCTGTTGTGTTTCTATACATTAATAATCAACTATCAGAAAAAGAACTTAAGAAAACAATCCCATTTACAATTGCATTAAAAAGAATAAAACATCTAGGAATAAATCTAACTAAGGTGGTAAAAGACCTGTACTTGGAAAACTATAAGACACTGATGAAAGAAGTTGAAGATGACAAAACCTATTGCAAAGATATACTGTGCTCATGGATTGGAAGAATTACTATTGCTAAAATGATCATACTACACAAGTCAATCTTCAGATTCAATGCAATCACTATCAAAATTTCAATGACGTTTTCCACAGAACTAGAACAGATAATTCTAAAATTTAGATGGAAACACAAAAGACACTAAGTAGTCAAAACAATCTTGAGAAAGAAGAATGAAGCTGGAAGTATCAGGCGCCTGGATTTCAAACTATACTACAAAGCTACAGTAATTAAAACAGTATGGTACAGGCACAAAAACAGACACATAGATCAAAGGGACAGCATAGATAGCCCAGAAATGAACCCATACTTATATGGTCAATCTATGACAATAAGGACAAGAATGCACAATGTGGAAAAGACAGCTTCTACAATAAAACGTGTTGGGAAAAATGGACAGCTAATGTAAAAGAATCAAACTGGACTACTTGCACTATATACAAAACTAAATTCAAAATGGATTAAAGCCTGAAATATTAAAGGTTTGAAAGCACAAAACTCCCAGAAGAAAACATAGGCAGCATGTTCTTTGACATTGGTCTTAGCAACATTTTTTTGGTTACTTCTCCTCAGGCAAGGGCAACAAAAGTAAAAATAAACAAATTAGACTACCTCAAATTAAAAAGCTTTTACACAGCTAAGGAAACTGTCAACAAATTTAAAAGAACATCTACTGAATGGGAGAAGATTTTGCAAACAAAATATCTGATAAGGGGTTAATATAAAAAATATACCAAAAAACTCATATAATTCAATGTAGAAAAAAAAAAAAAACAACCTGCTTTAAAATGGGCAGAGGACCTGAAGAGACAATTTTCCAAAGAAGACATATAGATAGCCAACAGGCACATGAAAAAAAAGCTCAAAATCATTAATCATCAGGGAAATGCAAGTCAAAACCACTATGAGATACCACCTCATACGTGTCAGAATGGCTATTATCAAAAAGACAACAAATAGCAAGTAGTTGTGTAAACATGGAGAAAAGGAACCCTTGTGCACTGTTGGTGGGGATGTAAATTGGTGCAGCCACTCTAGAAAACAGTATGGAGGTTCTTCAAAAAATTAAAAATAAAAATACCATATGATACAGCAATTCTGTTACTGGGTTTCGGTCTGAAGAAAATGAAAACACTAATTGAGAAAGGTATATGCAACCCCATGCTCATTACAGCATTGTTTACCATAGTCAAGATATGGAAATAGTCTGAATGTCTATCAATAGATGAATGGATAAAGAATATGTATGTATATAATGGAATATTACTCAGCCATAAAAAAGAATAAAATCTTTCTATTTGTGACAACATGGATGGACCTAGAAGGTATTATGCTTAGTGATATAAGTCAGACAGAGAGGACAAATACCATATGATTTCACTTATATGTGGAATTTAAAAACCAAAGCAAATGAATAAACATAATAAAACAGAAACAGGAGATAGATACAGAGAACAAACTGGTGGTTGCCAGAAGAGAGGGAAGTGGGGAGATGAGTGAAATAGGTGAGAGAAATTAAGAGTTACAAACTTCCAGTTACAAAATCAATGAGTCACAGGGATTAAATGTACAGCATGGGGAATATAGCCTATAATTTTTTTTGATATATGAGTGGGGTGATTAGATTGTAAAAGCAAACATCATCAAGAAAAAATTTCATTTGACAAATATTACCTATTACATAGTTTAGCCCTAGGGTAAAATTATTAGTAATAAACATTGTAAAACAATTTATTATTCCTCAGAATACTTCTGTGATGCAGTTTAATATTGGCATCACAGAAGTTCAGAAAGACCTCAAAGAAGACCTTGTAAAATCAAACATCTGATCTTTGGATTATTTGCACTACATCACTGACAAACCCAGCTTGCACTTGAATGTCTTTGGTAACTTTTAACTCACTTCTTTTGAAGCACTCTCTTCTATCTTTAGCTAGTTTTGAACTAAGAATAATTCCAAATCAATTTTTTGTCCTGTAGCTTTCATACATTGATTCACTTCTCCATTGGAATCGTAAAGAACGATTCTCATTCCTTTTCCACATGAAAGTCCTCATGTTTTTAGAAAGCAGTATGCTCCCTGAGAATTCTATTTGCGAGAGAAAACATTCCCAGTTCTTTCAACTGTTTCCATTTACTATGGTTTCCCCATACTGGTTGTTCTTTTTTGAATAAGCTGAAATCTTTTGAAAAGAGAAACTTTTAATATTCAAGTCTCACAGATAATGGTCAAACATTTGTTAAATGAGTGAAAGAAAAAAATGAATAAATGAAATTTTTTGATGAAGAAAGCTGAAATTAAAATAAGACAAATAACCTAGTGTCTATTATGAATATTACTACTAATTTCAGAACAAGCAAATACTGTCTTTCAATGTTTTTTTTTACTTGGTGTCTGGACAGGTTTAAGGGAAGTTATGTACAAATATTCACCTTACTTAACATATATGTTATAAAGTTATAATTTCTAAATGCCTCTTAAAATCAAAACTGGTTTCTAGACTTAGCACCTATTTGGATATTCACAAGGCAAAAATTGATGAAAATTTTCAAAATGAGCAAAAATGTATAGCCATTTTCAAACTTATCAACCCCTCATCCAAAGTTAATATTCAAATAAGACCTTTTATTGTGGGATTAATGTGCTCCTCCAACAAACCGATAGTGCTTTGTGATTCAAGAATTATTAGATCCTTTGCATTTCAAATCATTTCCACACTGCTGTTTGAATACTGATGAAGGGAAATAGCTAATCGTCTAGAGCAGTGCTATTCAATAGAACTTTCTGTGATGACGCAAATGTTTGATATCTACCGATCTAAAATGGTAGCCACTAGCCACATGTGGCTCCTGAGCACTTGTAGTGTGGCTAGTGCAACAGAGGAACTGAATTGTTTATTTTACTTAATTTTAATTTAAATTAAAACAGCTACATATGGCTAGTGACTACTAAACAGGACAGAGCAGCTCTAGCTGATATATCCTCAGATACCCTTGCCTCTTAGGTATTGTGTTCCAAGACTAATCAACAGTGTTTGGATTTTTTCCTTCCCAGTTAAATATGTTTTCTTCCAAGTTGCTTTCATTGTGCAAAAGAAAAATTTTGGTTACAACATAGGCATTGCAAGCCATGATATTTATCTATCTATCTATCTATCTATCTATATATTTAAACTACTGATCTTTGCTTATTTCTATGTATTTTCCAATTTTGCTTTGTAATGTTTCTTTCAAAATTTTAAAAGTAAAACCCTTGTTGAGTATCTTAGATCCAGGTTATAATTAATAAAGTGGGTATTTTCAAGGGGGGAGGAGGAAAAGAGTAAGGGAAGGAATTACTTTTCAAATTTAAAAGGTCACATAAGTAATAAAGATTGCCTTGAATTTTAAAACTGCTGCCTTTCAACAACAACAAGCAATTGGGATTCTCAGATATCAAGTCCTGGGATATAAGGTATATTTGTTATTGATTCAAGATTAATTTATGCTACTTTAAAAATAAACAATTAGCATATAAAATAATAAACAGAAAAGGAATAGGGATTCTTTAGCTCTCTTTTGAGTGTTTCAAGGATAACTGCAAAAGAGGATTTTATAGAATTCACATTACAGATTTTATTTTTTAAACCCTGGAAATCTCAGCCTTGGAGATGTGGCAAGGAGAGTGTCCTTTGGCAGTTCTGGGCAGTTTCAAAGGCTCTCTCTGGCAGAATTATTCAGCCGGCTTCCTGATGGGTAGCTTAACTTTAGATTCAGTAAGCAATGATTAGAGATGGGGTGGGAAGGCCATGAGCTAAAGTTCAGTTACTTAAAGAATTCACTATCACTAAAACACTTCCCATTCACATGGCTGGATCTTTGTGCATGATATTTCTTCTTCAAAAAAGATCCATGATATCGTTTAAAGTCAAGTTCAAATGCCACCATCTACATGAAGCCTTCTCTGATCATGTGAATTAAAGCAATCTCCTTCTTCTCACTTCTGTAGTACTTTGGTTATACTATTCATGACCTCCCCACACACCATCTTCACCCACCCGTCATCTTCTCTAGTAGTCTGGGAGATCACTGAGGCATGGCTTACATGTAAAGTATCTTTGTACCAATGCCCAGTATCTAGCAAATGCTAATGATCTGAAGCCACCCTCATCTCTGAAATGGGAATTCCACCAGCTTCAAAAATTGTTCTGAATACTGTTGCTGCATAACAAATTACGTACCCCCAAATTAGCAGTTTAAAACAGTAACTTTATTGTTGTGCTCATAATTTGCGAGGACAGGGTTCATCTGGGTAGTTCTCACTTGGGGTCACCCATGCAGATGTAGTCAGTTGTAACTGTTGGATATGCCATCATCTAAAATCTCAAGTTGGCCGGATGTCCAACTTGGTTCACACATAGGGCTGGCAGTTGACCAGGGCACCAACATGTGGCTTCTTCAGTGTGGCAATGTAATTGTAATCAGACTACTTATGTGAAAGTGTGGGGTGACAAGTGCAAGGTTCAAGCAAACAAAGTAGAAGATGTATTGCCTTGTAGGACCTGGTCTTGGAAGCTCACTGTGTCACTTCTAATGTACTCTGTTACTGCAAGTGGTCACAGATTCAAGGGAAGGGGTAATTAGACTCTACCTCTCGATGGACATGACAAGGTCATATTGCAGAAGAGCCAATGAGATGGGAGATATTGTTGTGACCATCTTTGGAAAGTGAAACCTGCCACCTATAAATAATACATGTGAAAACACTTTGGACCCCAGAGAGTTATGGCCATATTCATTCATATTTTACCTTTTTTTTTTAATCATACAGCCTTATGAACTTTGACCTATTCAATTTTATGCCATACTTATCCAATGAGTTATGCTCAAGGTTTGTAGCATAAAATGCTAATATTCAGGGATTGGGAAATAACCCTCAGAATTTCTTTGAGCTTGTCGGTCTTGCTATTCCACTCTTTTATCTTTCCTCTGATATCCTTTCATTAGTCTTATCTGTTTTGTTGACCTTTTGTCAAGATGGTTCTATATGCTATATTTCTCCTCATTGGTACTCTCAGAGTATCCTCCTCTTCTCCTTTCACCACAACTAGGGAACTGATGGAAAAGACCTTAGAACCGAAAAGCATAACTTTGAGTTTCAGAAACTACTAACAATATCTAGTGATAAATATGAAGCAAGGGATTTTTGATGAATAGAAACCTATCAGTTTCATAGCAGAAGGTTAATTTTAATCCTACAATGTCCACATTGTAAATGCCACCTTGTAAAGAGGGTGGAATCATTATCTTAGCCCAAACCTCCCTAGGTGAGATTTTTCATTTGTTTTTACTTAAATGGAAGAGAGAGTGAGGGGGCAGAAAAGCGAGAGAACAAGAGAGTGAGGGAGTGCCTCTTCTTGCTGGGGATGCAGGTGAGTCCCAATCAAAGTACCCCAGGTGAGTACCTGATACAGCAGGCCCTGAGGAAATATTTGTTATATAAATAGTTGCGTATAATCAGCATTCACCCGGTGCTGACCATGTACCAGATAGTCACTAGTTAATGGATATAAAGAAGTATGGAGGGAGGGGCAAGATGGCGGAAGAGTAAGACGCGGAGATCACCTTCCTCCCCACAGATACATGAGAAATACATCTACACGTGGAACTGCTCCTACAGAACACCCACTGAACGCTGACAGAAGACGTCAGACCTCCCAAAAGGCAAGAAAATCCCCACGTACTTGGGTAGGGCAAAAGAAAAAAGAAATAACAGAGACAAAAGAATAGGGACGGGACCTGCACCAGTGGGAGGGAGCTGTGAAGGAGGAAAGGTTTCCACACACTAGGAAGCCCCTTCGTGGGCAGAGACTGCGGGTAGCAGAGGGGGGGCGAAGCTTCAGAGCCACGGAGGAGAGCGCAGCCACATTGGTGCGGAGGGCAAAGCGGAGAGATTCCCGCACAGAGGAGCGGTGCCGACCAGCACTCACCAGCCCGAGAGGCTTGTCTGCTCAGCCGCCGGGGCGAGCGGGGCCTGGGAGCTGGGGCTCGGGCTTCGGTGCTAGCCGGGAGGGAGTCCGGGAAAAAGACTGCAGCTGCCAAAGAGGCAAGAGAATTTTTCTTGCCTCTTTGTTTCGCGGCGCGCAAGGAGAGGGGATTCAGAGCGCCGCCTAAACGAGCTCCAGAGACGGGCGCGAGCCGCGGCTATCAGCGGGATCCCACAGCAACAGGGACGCAGAGGGAAAAACGGAGAGATTCCCGCACAGAGGCCCGGCGCCGAGCAGCACTCACCAGCCCGAGAGGCTTGTCTGCTCACCCGCCGGGGCGGGCGGGGGCTGGGAGCTGAGGCGCGGGCTTCGGTCGGATCCCAGGGAGAGGACTGGGGTTGGCTGCGTGAACACAGCCTGAAGGGTCTAGCGCACCACAACTAGCCGGGAGGGTGCACGAGAAAAGGTCTGCAGCTGCCGAAGAGGCAGGAGACTTTTTCTTGCCTCTTTGTTTCGCGGCGTGCAAGGAGAGGGGATTCAGAGCGCCGCTTAGACGAACTCCAGAGACGGGCGCGAGCCGCGGCTATCAGCGCGGACCCCAGAGACGGGCATGAGACGCTAAGGCTGCTGCTACTGCCGCCACCAAACAGCCTGTGGGCAAGCACAGGTCATTCTCTACACCGCCCCTCCCGGGAGCCTGTGCAGCCCGCCACGGCCAGGCTCCCGTAATCCGGGGACAACTTCCCCGGGAGAGCGCAAGGCGCGCCACAGGCTGCAGCAACTTCACGCCGGCTTCTGCCGCCGCAGGCTCGCCCCGCCTCCTCTGTACCGCTCCCTCCCCCTGGCCTGACTGAGCCAGAGCCCCCGAATCAGCTGCTCCTTTAACCCCATTCTGTCTGGGCGGGGAACAGACGCCCTCAGGGGACCTACATGCAGAGGCGGGTCCAAATCCAAAGCTGAACCCCGGGAGCTGTACGAACAAAGAAGAGAAAGGGAAATCTCTCCCAGCAGCCTCAGAAGCAGCGGATTAAAGCTCCACAAACAACTTGATGTGCCTGCATCTGTTGAATACCTGAATAGACAACGAATCATCCCAAATTTAGGAGATGGACTTTGGGAGCAGGATATATTAACTTTTCCCCTTTTCCTTTTTTTTGTGAGTGTAGATGTGTATGCTTCTGGGTGAGATTTTGTCTATATAGCTTTGCTCTCACCGTTAGTCCTAGGGTTAGGTCCGTCCGTTTTTTTTTTTTTTTTTTTTTTGGCTTAAAAAATTTTTTTTTTCCCTAATAAATGTTTTCTTAATAATTTTTTCCTTATTTTCTATTTTTAAAAAAATTTTTAATAAGTTTTTTCATATTTTTTATTTTAAAAAATTAAAAAATTTTTTTTCTTAATAAATTTTTTCTAAATAATTTTTTTCTTATTTTTAGTATAAAAAATTAATAAATCTATTTTTAAAAATTAAAAAAAAATTTTTTTTCTTAATAAATTTACTCTTAATAATTTTTATTCTTATTTTTTATTATAATTGCTTTATTTTATTTTATTTTATCCTCTTTTTTTCTTTCTTTCCATTTTTTCTCCCTTTTATTCTGAGCCGTGTGGATGAAAGGCTCTTGGTGCTCCAGCCAGGCATCAGGGCTGTGCCTCTGAGGTGGGAGAGCCAACTTCAGGACACTGGTCCACAAGAGACCTCCCAGCTCCACGTAATACCAAACGGCGAAAATCTCTCACAGATCTCCATCTCAACATCAAGACCCAGCTTCACTCAACGACCAGCAAGCTACAGTGCTGGACACCCTATGCCAAACAACTAGCAAGAGAGGAACACAGCCCCATCCATTAACAGAGAGGCTGCCTAAAATCATAATAAGGCCACAGACACCCCAAAACACACCACCAGACGTGGACGAACCCACCAGAAAGACAACATCCAGCCTCATCCACCAGAACACAGGCACTAGTTCCCTCCACCAGGAAACCTACACAACCCACTGAACCAACCTTAGCCACTGCGGACAGATACCAAAAACAACGGGAACTACGAACCTGCAGCCTGTGAAAAGGAGACCCCAAACACAGTAAGATAAGCAAAATGAGAAGACAGAAAAACACACAGCAGATGAAGGAGCAGGGTCAAAACACACCAGACCTAACAAATGAAGAGGAAATAGGTAGTCTACCTGAAAAAGAATTCAGAATAATGATAGTAAGGATGATCCAAAGTCTTGGAAATAGAATAGACAAAATGCAAGAAACATTTAACAAGGACGTAGAAGAACTAAAGAGGAACCAAGAAACGATGGCAAGCACAATAAATGAAATTAAAAATACTCTAGATGGGATCAATAGCAGAATAACTGAGGCAGAAGAACGGATAAGTGACCTGGAAGATAAAATGGTGGAAATAACTACTGCAGACCAGAATAAAGAAAAAAGAATGAAAAGAACTGAGGACAGTCTCAGAGACCTCTGGGACAACATTAAACGCACCAACATTCGAATTATAGGGGTCCCAGAAGAAGAAGAGAAAAAGAAAGGGACTGAGAAAATATTTGAAGAGATTATAGTTGAAAACTTCCCTAATATGGGAAAGGAAATAGTTAATCAAGTCCTGGAAGCACAGAGAGTCCCATACAGGATAAATCCAAGGAGGAACACACCAAGACACATATTAATCAAACTATCAAAAATTAAATATAAAGAAAACATATTAAAAGCAGCAAGGGAAAAACAACAGATAACACACAAGGGCATCCCCATAAGGTTAACAGCTGATCTTTCAGCAGAAACGCTGCAAGCCAGAAGGGAGTGGCAGGATATACTTAAAGTGATGAAGGAGAAAAACCTACAACCAAGATTACTCTACCCAGCAAGGATCTCATTCAGATTTGATGGAGAAATTAAAACCTTTACAGACAAGCAAAAGCTGAGGGAGTTCAGCACCACCAAACCAGCTTTACAACAAATGCTAAAGGAACTTCTCTAGGCAAGAAACACAAGAGAAGGAAAACACCTACAATAACAAACCCAAAACATTTAAGAAAATGGGAACAGGAACATACATATCGATAATTACCTTAAATGTAAATGGATTAAATGCTCCCACCAAAAGACACAGACTGGCTGAATGGATACAAAAACAAGACCCATATATATGCTGTCTACAAGAGACCCACTTCAGACCTAGAGACACATACAGACTGAAAGTGAGGGGATGGAAAAAGATATTCCATGCAAATGGAAATCAAAAGAAAGCTGGAGTAGCAATTCTCATATCAGACAAAATAGACTTTAAAATAAAGACAATTACAAGAGACAAAGACGGACACTATATAATGATCAAGGGATCGATCCAAGAGGAAGGTATAACAATTGTAAATATTTATGCACCCAACATAGGAGCACCTCAAAACATAAGGCAAATACTAACAGCCATAAAAGGGGAAATCGACAGTAACACAATCATAGTAGGGGACTTTAACACCCCACTTTCACCAATGGACAGATCATCCAAAATGAAAATAAACAAGGAAACACAAGCTTTAAATGATACATTAAACAAGATGGACTTAATTGATATTTATAGGACATTCCGCCCAAAAACAACAGAATACACATTTTTCTCAAGTGCTCATGGAACATTCTCCAGGATAGATCATATCTTGGGTCAAAAATCAAGCCTCGGTAAATTTAAGAAAATTGAAATCATGTCAATTATCTTTTCCGACCACAACGCTATGAGACTAGATATCAATTACAGGAAAAGATCTGTAAAAAATACAAACACATGGAGGCTACACAATACACTACTTAATAACGAAGTGATCACTGAAGAAATCAAAGGGGAAATCAAAAAATACCTAGAAACAAATGACAATGGAGACACGACGATCCAAAACCTATGGGATGCAGCAAAAGCAGTTCTAAGAGGGAAGTTTATAGCAATACAAGCCTACATCAAGAAACAGGAAACATCTCGAATAAACAACCTAACCTTGCACCTAAAGCAATTAGAGAAAGAAGAACAAAAAAACCCCAAAGCTAGCAGAAGGAAAGAAATCATAAATATCAGATCAGAAATAAATGAAAAAGAAATGAAGGAAACAATAGCAAAAATCAATGAAACTAAAAGCTGGTTCTTTGAGAAGATAAACAAAATTGATAAACCATTAGCCAGACTCATCAAGAGAAAAAAGGAGAAGACTCAAATTAATAGAATTAGAAATGAAAAAGGAGAAGTAACCACTGACACTGCAGAAATACAAACGATCATAAGAGATTACTACAAGCAACTCTATGCTAATAAAATGGACAACCTGGAAGAAATGGACAGATTCTTAGAAATGCACAACCTGCCGAGACTGAACCAGGAAGAAATAGAAAATATGAACAGACCAATCACAAGCACTGAAATTGAAACTGTGATTAAAAATCTTCCAACACACAAAAGCCCAGGACCAGATGGCTTCACAGGTGAATTCTATCAAACATTTAGAGAAGAGCTAACACCTATCCTTCTCAAACTCTTCCAAAATATTGCAGAGGGAGGAACACTCCCCAACTCATTCTACGAGGCCACCATCACCCTGATACCAAAACCAGGCAAAGATGTCACAAAGAAAGAAAACTACAGGCCAATATCACTGATGAACATAGATGCAAAAATCCTCAACAAAATACTAGCAAACAGAATCCAACAGCACATTAAAAGGATCATACACCATGATCAAGTGGGGTTTATTCCAGGAATGCAAGGATTCTTCAATATACGCAAATCAATCAACGTGATACATCATATTAACAAATTGAAGGAGAAAAACCATATGATCATCTCAATAGATGCAGAGAAAGCTTTCAACAAAATTCAACACCCATTTATGATAAAAGTCCTGCAGAAAGTAGGCATAGAGGGAACTTTCCTCAACATAATAAAGGCCGTATATGACAAACCCACAGCCAACATTGTCCTCAATGGTGAAAAACTGAAACCATTTCCACTAAGATCAGGAACAAGACAAGGTTGCCCACTCTCACCACTATTATTCAACATAGTTTTGGAAGTGTTAGCCACAGCAATCAGAGACGAAAAAGAAATAAAAGGAATCCAAATCGGAAAAGAAGAAGTAAAGCTGTCACTGTTTGCAGATGACATGATACTATACATAGAGAATCCAAAAGATGCTACCAGAAAACTACTAGAGCTAATCAATGAATTTGGTAAAGTAGCAGGATACAAAATTAATGCACAGAAATCTCTTGCATTCCTGTATACTAATGATGAAAAATCTGAAAGTGAAATTAAGAAAACACTCCCGTTTACCATTGCAACAAAAAGAATAAAATACCTAGGAATAAACCTACCTAAGGAGACAAAAGACCTGTATGCAGAAAATTATAGGACACTGATGAAAGAAATTAAAGATGATACAAATAGATGGAGAGATATACCATGTTCTTGGATTGGAAGAATCAACATTGTGAAAATGACTCTGCTACCCAAAGCAATCTACAGATTCAATGCAATCCCTATCAAACTACCACTGGCATTTTTCACAGAACTAGAACAAAAAATTTCACAATTTGTATGGAAACACAAAAGACCCCGAATAGCCAAAGCAATCTTGAGAACGAAAAATGGAGCTGGAGGAATCAGGCTCCCTGACTTCAGACTATACTACAAAGCTACAGTAATCAAGACAGTTTGGTACTGGCACAAAAACAGAAATATAGATCAATGGAACAGGATAGAAAGCCCAGAGATAAGCCCACGCACATATGGTCACCTTATCTTTGATAAAGGAGGCAAGCATATACAGTGGAGAAAAGACAGCCTCTTCAATAAGTGGTGCTGGGAAAATTGGACAGGTACATGTAAAAGTATGAAATTAGAACACTCCCTAACACCATACACAAAAATAAACTCAAAATGGATTAAAGACCTAAGTGTAAGGCCAGACACTATCAAACTCTTAGAGGAAAACATAGGCAGAACACTCTATGACATAAATCACAGCAAGATCCTTTTTGACCCAGGTCCTAGAGAAATGGAAATAAAAACACAAATAAACAAATGGGACCTAATGAAACTTAAAAGCTTTTGCACAGCAAAGGAAACCATAAACAAGACCAAAAGACAACCCTCAGAATGGGAGAAAATATTTGCAAATGAAGCAACTGACAAAGGATTAATCTCCAAGATTTACAAGCAGCTCATGCAGCTCAATAACAAAAAAACAAACAACCCAATCCAAAAATGGGCAGAAGACCTAAATAGACATTTCTCCAAAGAAGAGATACAGATTGCCAACAGACACATGAAAGAATGCTCAACATCATTAATCATTACAGAAATGCAAATCAAAACTACAATGAGGTATCATCTCACACCGGTCAGAATGGCCATCATCAAAAAATCTAGAAACAATAAATGCTGGAGAGGGTGTGGAGAAAAGGGAACACTCTTGCACTGTTGGTGGGAATGTAAATTGATACAGCCACTATGGAGAACAGTATGGAGGTTCCTTAAAAAACTAAAAATAGAACTACCATATGACCCAGCCATCCCACTACTGGGCATATACCCTGAGAAAACCATAATTCAGAAAGAGTCATGTACCAAAATATTCATTGCAGCTCTGTTTACAATAGCCAGGACATGGAAGCAACCTAGGTGTCCATCATCGGATGAATGGATAAAGAAGATATGGCACATATATACAATGGAATATTACTCAGCCATAAAAAGAAATGAAATGGAGGTGTTTGTAATGAGGTGGATGGAGTTAGAGTCTGTCATACAGAGTGAAGTAAGTCAGAAAGAGAAAAACAAATACAGTATGCTAACACATATATATGGAATCTAAGGGAAAAAAAAAAAAAAAAAAGAGGTCATGAAGCACCTAGTGGCAAGATGGGAATAAAGACACAGACCTACTAGAGAATGGACTTGAGGATATGGGGAGGGGGAGGGGTGAGATGTGACAGGGTGAGAGAGTGTCATGGACATATATACACTACCAAATGTAAAATAGATAACTAGTGGGAAGCAGCCGCATAGCACAGGGAGATCAGCTCGGTGCTTTGTGACCACCTAGAGGGGTGGGATAGGGAGGGTGGGAGGGAGGGAGATGCAAGAGGGAAGAGATATGGCAACATATGTATATGTGTAACTGATTCACTTTGTTGTAAAGCAGAAGCAAGCACACCATTGTAAAGCAATTATACTTCAATAAAGATGTTTAAAAAAAAAAAAAAAAAAAAAGAAGTATGAAGAGCCAGTTGTCAAGCAAGTTGGGAAGACAGCAGTCCCAGAAGTAGACAACTACCAAAACATTTCTGTTCTTTGTAAGGTCCAAAGCTAATGGTACAACCATAAACAATGATCTTGGGAAAAGTGGATGGAATGAGCATTCTTAGGACACCTTATCTACTAGTTGGTCAACTCTGCTATTTTGCTAGATCCTCATAACAGAGCTACAGGAAAGCAACAGAGAAGGGAGCTCAGGGAGTGGAGAGGAGCAGGAAGGGCCCAAAGTCATACACTTTGCCAGGGAAAAAGCCAGAACAAACTCAGAAAGCCAACTTCAGTATCAACTCTTTCCCTGCTGTGACCTATATCTTTAGGCAAGCAAGATCCCTTTCCTCTTCTTAGAGAGCTTGTCCAGCTTCATCTTAGACGCTATTACATGACTGGGGATAATTAATAGGTAATTTTAAAATGTTGATTGTACCTTTTCTAAGAGACTATCTGATGCCCAAACTAACCAGGGTTCAATTTTTCTTTTTTTTTTAACATTTAGAGAATATTAGTTTCCGTAATCAAACCCATGTAGATAAGACCTTACATATTTAATACAGTGCGTTACCCCTGTACAAATGGAAAAAATTATGTTTAATGTTTCTAGACCAATATGGCTGTTAATTTCTGTACAATGCCAACCCAACACAGTACAGCTGGGATACTTTTTCCAAAGTTGACAGCACAGCTAAAGTTTCCAAAAATTCAAGTCATATATATGTATAAGTATATATAGAGAGATTTATTTATTTATATAAAAAGACCAGTAGCAGTATGTTATGCATCAATAGCAGCAACAGCTTTTCCAGGTTCTTCAGTCATCTGAACAAAATTATAGAGACATCCAGCACAGGGTTCAATTTTTCTAACAGCCACTGGAGGGCTCCCCATGCTAAGATTTATAGACAATCACCAGGTATTACTTAAATACATTTTTTTTTTTTCTTTTGGGTTCTCTCTGAAGTGATTAATTCCAGGGCTTTGGGAGTTGGTAAGTGACTATGTCACTCTTAAAAATGAGGAATGAATAACATTTGGCTGGAACCAGATTGAGTCAGCTTTGGGCAGAGGTCATATAAGGATCTTGCCACACAGTTCTTTATGTACCCCTGAGGCCAGGCCGCCCACACTTTGCTTCTCAGGTCCCGAACCCACACATAATTCAACCAATACACCTGCGCACGTCTGACCTACAGCACTGCATCTTCATTATGCTTCTTGTGCTGACCGCCAGCTTCTCACTGCCCTCCACCTTGGAGTCTGCCCTAGGCGCTGAGGTCCCAGCCAGGACAAGTATCTAATTTGTTCACTGCTGGAGACTTGGAATATTTTTCACAGTGGGCCTCTAGGCTTTCTTGCCCCTGTGCCGTCTTAAAACAAGAGGAGGCCCATAAAAGGGATCAAGGAGGTTCCAGTTTACTCTCAGACAAAATGCACTTTCTATTCTCTATAAATTTTCCCTGCTGGTTGAGATGTTACCCTGCCTGGTGCATTTGCACTTTAAAATACTGCGAGAGAAGAAGGGTTGAACATAGTGAAATATATTGTGACAGCAGAATTTCGTATTGCAGCAAGATGGAAATTTGGGGCAAAGCCTCAGAGCCCTCTAAAATGTACTAAAAAGAATGACAGACTGGTGTTCAGCTGTTCATGACTACTTGAATTTTTGACTAATGATTGCAGAGGATCTATCTTGCTAGAAAGTTGTTTGGAAACTAAACTGGAACTTTTAATAGGACCTTCTCAATGAAAAACCCTGCCAAAGTTTAAATAGGAATTATTTCATTAAAAAGTAAGTTACTCCAACTCAGGTGTGATTTTTCAATAGGATATTGACTTTCATCAGAGAAATCAGGAGAGGGTAATCATGTTCTTCATGACAAAATCAGGTGGACCCAAGAACTAGTTATGTGCTTCTCAGTTGTGTCAAATCAGCAACAGCAGACAAAAATGGACAATGATGGAATGCTGAATATCAGGTTCATTACTATGTTTTCAAGACCAGAGTTCCAATGCAAAGCATATCTCCAAGGTGACCAACCAAATGCAAATTTTCTATTAATATGGAGGCAATTGGTCTACTTAACCATTCCATACCCGTATGAGTTGATATCATTGTTTCCATTTTTGAGATGGAAGGACAGAGGTGTAGAGCAAGCAAGGAGTTGACTCAGGTCTGCCAGGTTGTGGTCGATGGGAATGCCAAGTGGCTTAGTTCATGTCTTTGCTCAGGTGTACTTAATGTTAAGTAACTTCACTTCGTCACTCCCTCCAGCAGTGGTGTTAGATGCTTGAGGCCTTTTGGCAAGAGATCTTTATAGGCAGGATTAGATAGTAGGCTTTCCAGAGAACCCTACCCCTAACCCCCCTCACTCCCCAACAACACTCCCTTTCTCCTTGCCACACACACATCCAAGTCATTTAATGATCTGAATCACAGAAGTCAAAGATAAGACCATGAATCAAAATCTGAGAAGAGAGCAGACACTCCTACTGGCTCAGGTTTGACTAGTCCAGTCAGAAGTCTAGTAAATACCCACCAACCTACAAGCCTGACAGCAATTTTCCACCCCAGTGGGAGAGAAGTAAGTAGCAGCGTCTATGTGGTTTGGTTCTAATGACATTAAATTGCCAACACCAATCTCAACAGCTTTTATCTGAGAAAACTCCACCCTCAGGAGTCAATGGTCTGCGTTCCACCCATGGCCTGGATTCTGGGGTTCTGCTTGGGTGGTATGTAAAGTAAGTCCTACCCTGGCTAGGTCCCATCTACTGCCTGAGCCATCATCATGGCTAAATAACTGTAGGTGGGAAGGCCTTTAAACATGGGCTGCTAAGTTCCAGGCAACCGCCTCTGCAACATTCAGTATTAATTATTTAATTGACCAACAGAGGAAATAGATACGTAATGCCAGGAGAGCTTTAGCCTTATCCTAGGTTCAATTTAAGCTAATCATCAGTCTTTATGGAAAATGCCTATGTGGGTTTTTCTCAGTAAGTGCAGTCAGCAAGTCTGAACAAAACCCTCCTATGCTGTCTGACACAGCTCTGCCTGGGCTCATATGCTGCACTATTGCATGACCAGGAGAGCTTCGGTGGCACTCTGGGCCAAGTGAAACGGGCTCAATGGCAAACATATGCCTTCATGAAAGAAAATAGAAACTTCTCAGATGGAAATGAGTCTGAGAGAATTGGGTACTCCACCTTGAACCTGAAAGAAATTGAGCGTGGAAAACTTACACTTGTTAACCATCATGGGCACAGAGGAAGGGACACATTTTTAAACAGAGACATAAGGGAAAGTGATGAGAGGAATTATGTCTATACAAAGCCGATGCACATTTAGACAAGTCAGAGAATAATTTTTGTTGGTTCTTGGCACTGCTGTACCATAACATGGTTGGATATAGAAGCTGAAATGGCATAGAAGACTAGAATAATCCTGAAGAACCTCTTAGAACAGAGTTTACAAGACCCATACAAGACCCAGAGGCTTAGATATAGAATGGTCACAGTCATTTGAAGTATTCATTCTTTTGGAATCATATACAAAATAAATGTTAACTCTCAGCCCAAGATCTAAAATCTGGAGCAGTGCTATTGCCAATTAGACTGAAATAAGGCACCAGGATAATAATTTTGTGAATCATACGGTGTCCTTTGCATTTCCATTAGAGGGCATTCTTGCTTTACAAATTCCTAGATTTTCTTCTCATCAGAGAGCCTTTTCTTCCAAGGCAGGTCTGCAAGATAGGTGGTCTAAACTGGCAAATGGTATGCCAAGCAAGGTAAGAGAAGTTGAGAGGAAACAATATGGCATTTCTTTTTTCCTGCTTTCAAATCAGAAGTGCATACCCAAGGTTAACAGAGAGTGGCTTGGGCCAAAACTGTTTTCCTGGGATTTTTTAAAAATTTCACAGACATTTTACACAGTACTTCATGGACTGCCAGAGCCTTCCCCGGGGGAGGCTGAAAGGGGAGACAGTTGATTTTTCAGAGAGATTGTGCAAAGGCAGCCAAGCAAACAGGAAGGTGCCTTGAGTCCTAGACGGGGGCCTTTCCTCTCGATGTGCAGTCACTGGGGCCCTGTGTGTGGGGAATGAAGCCAAGGCTGAAGCGAACTGAACACCTTCTCTGGCGTTCTCCATCACCAGCGCTGCCCCGAAGCCTGCTGCTTCCCTGGTCCTGATCTGGCCAGAGCAGATATGTTGTTTATGTGTAAGTATGCATAGCATGTGTGGGTATGGAGTTTAATATATGCACACACCCCGAAATGACTACTCAGAGCATGCCCATGGCACGGGAGTAGTTTTTAGAGCGTTCAAGTTTTGGAACATGAGACACAGGGAATGACGTTGACAAAGAGGTTGGTACTTCTTCCAGCAACGCTCTGAACAGGGTAGACACATGTGGAGAGTATGGTTTCCGATGGAGAGCAAAGCACCCTGTGGACAATACATATATTTCTGAGTGCACATGTGTGGTGGAATGAGACACAACAAAGAAGTTGCTCCCTGTCATACAAGAAACTGGCAGCTCTGTATCCTAAAGATAGAGAATAGTACTCTGTTGCCTGGGGAGGATCTGCCTCTATCTGTCTTAGTCCAGGATGCTATAAAAAAAACTGTGGGGTAGCTTATAAACAGCAGAAGTTTATTTCTCACAGTTCTGAAGGCTGGAAGTCTGAGATCAGAGTGCCAGCATGGTCGGGTGCTTGTGAGAGCCCTATTCCTTGTGGCAGACTGCTGGCTCCTTGGTGTGTCCTCACATGGTGGAACAGGAGTGAGGGATCTCTCTGGGGCCCTGTTGTAAGGACAATAACCCCATTCATGAAGCCTTCACCCTCATATCCTAGTTACCTCCCAAGGACCCCATCTCCTACCATCAAGTGGGGATTAGGGTTTCAACATATGGATTTTAAGGGGACACAAACATTCAGGTCATTGCACTATGCAAAGCTCAGTGGGGTGAGCTCCTAGGAACTTTTGAGCTCTCCCTGGTTACCCTCAGAAGGCTCTTTCCAGGTCTCTGTGCACCTCTCCTGTGTTCCCCTCACATGAGAGGATTAAGTCAGACAGCAGGGAGGATTCTTTATCAAGGCTGGGAAACCAGTCTAAGAGAAGAAGGGTGCAAACAGCTCTCTTTCACTTTGGGCCTAAGAGGACAGGAGCTAGAATTGCCCCCAGACTTGAACAGGAAAACAGCGTTGCATTTTACCATGACGAAAAGTGTTTAATTGGAGTGTTGTAAAAATCATGTCAAGACAGTCATGGTAAGGTAGGTTTTATGAACTTCTTAAAATACGAGACTGACAGAGGACAGACGAATCTTGGGAGAAATCAGATGACTAAACTTGCCTTTCATGGGCTTAAGCTAGAGATCCTGGGTAGGAAAATAAAACCTTCAGCAACAGGGCAGGTGGGCAGCCCGAGAGCAATCCCCTTGGCAAGATCCTAATGAAAAATAATAGTAATTAGGGTTCTGGAGGGGAAAGTCTTTTTCCCCTTGTAGCTGTAAAGCCCTGGTTTTACAGCTGAAGCTCCTGGCCCTGGTTTTCATTTTGGGCTCTGCAGAAACAAAGCACCTTTGGCCCAAATCGCTCATGTTCTATTTTTAAAAAGCAAGGATTTAAGTATACAGGGGAGCTGGTAATTTACCCAGCACTTGAAACAATCAAATCCACCCTAAGGCATGGATGAAGGTCGGGTCCTCCTGCTCTGGTTTTGATGGTCCTACCAAAGAACTTTAAGTTTTCTTTTATGTGCAGGGTTATTGCCATAACTCCCCTGCTGCATCCTTTTCTATCTCAGGTAACATAGGGGCGGCTATGCTCATGCAGAGACTGTGGAACCTGACTCTGGGTTCTGTTTATAGGCCTCGGTTTGCAAAACATGGGATGGTTTGCCAAGTTAAGAACCCCCTGGAAACCTGTGGATTTGGAACTCCAGATCGAATTCCAATTTTTTTTTTTTTTCTTTTTTGAGGTTCGAGTTCTTTTAACTTTTGGCCCAAATGTGACTTCCTGTTTCTAAGAAAAAAAAGCTTTCAAAAGTGCCATGAAAAGAACTCCTAAAGAGCCCTGGACATCCAGTGGTTTTCACAAAACAATATTTTGATGAGTTAAGTGTAAATGTATCAGAAACATATGGATTAAATTTCCCTTGAAACACGCAGGGGTTTGAAAAAGGAGGGGGTAAAAAGCAGGCCAAACACACTTTAGGGTTTTAGCGAACCCAAAACATTCAAAAAGTACTTTGAGGTGTTTGAAGAAGTCCAAACCTACAGTGCTGGCCCACCCGGGACGGGATGGCAGCAGCAGACTCGTAGTCAGGCAGACACCCATTTCCCAAACTGTGCGGGGTGTTTGTACAGGCCAGGAAACACGAAGCTCAGGGCACGGCACTGCAACCCGGAACCAAAGCAGGGCTTGTGCAAACCCGGAACAGGCCACATACCTCACCTCCTCGCCCCGGTATTCCAGCCCTGAGCGATGCAAAAGGAAGCCCTTGGCTGTATTCTGGGGGGCCTGATTGTAATCAAGCATGATTCCTTGTATGCGATATTGCAATAAAATGGATTCAGATTAAATGAGAGCTAATGGAAGCTTTCTTTTTTTTTTTAAATATCTATTTATTTACTTTTTATACAGCAGGTTCTTATTAGTTATCTATTTTATACATATTAGTGTATATATGTCAATCCCAATGGAAGCTTCTATTCCCAACTTTGATGGAACCATTTGCTAGGAATGGAGATGATCCCCCAGTGAAATGATCTTCTCTCTGCCTTTCCAATCCAGCTTCTGCTTTGTCTCTTCTGGTCTTGGCTGAGACCAGAAGCAAGAAGTCTCAAAATCACCCTCCAGGAAACATGTTCTCGCAAGATTTCCAGCCCCATTTACTGAAGGCAGATGTTTGAATATGGTTCACAGAAGCACCAGTTTGGTGGGTTTGGGGGCCAGAAACCTTTCTAGGGAATCATCCACTTGTTTAGGTTGACTCTAGGGCATGTAGGTCATGCTGCATGAAACAATTGCCTTGGAGAGGAAACAAGGGACATGAAGCAGCATGGTGGTCATGCAAATCAGTTTTTCCAGTAAACCAAGAATCTCCAGAGAGAGTAAAGACATTTCCCCCCTTTTTTCCCCATCCTGTTTGCTTTTTTAGAGGATGATGTAAGTCTTCTCCCTTTGCTTCTCAAACATTCCTGTTTTCAGCTGTATACTATGGTCCCAGTTACCTGAGGCTGGGCCACCTTTGTGTGGATAAGTAGGGAAATAAAACATGAAGAATATTTCCAATTACTGTAATGCAGGTTGTCAGTTCAGGCCCCTCCATCACATGCAGGCAGCCCTCATCTCTTTTTAAGCCTTTTAGGGGATTTCCAGCAGTGGGGCTATTTATTGGTGGGCAAGCTCAAATAATAGAAAAGCTGGAAACCAGAGGTTCTCAGCCCTTCCAAGGTCAAGACAGATTTGAACTAGCTTTAAAGAAGTGTATTTTTTAGTCGAAAGAACATTTGGCAGGACATCAAAAGAGATGGGCCACAGGCTGGCCTTTGTTCCCAATTAAGTCAGTTATACTTTTAGTTCCTCCGTTTCCCCATATTCCAGAAAGGATGCGTGTATATGTTACCTGAATATTTGCTGGGAGGATAATACAAAATGCTTCAAACTCCTTGAGGGCAAGGCTGTCAGATTTAAAAAAAAAAAAAGCAATAAACTGCATTATACAAAGCCTAGAATTATGGTGAAATCAAATATAACATGTTAGGAAAATTGCTTCATTCTTACATTCTGGCAGCCTACAACTAATAATAGTAATTATTTTATGTAGCGCTTGCTATATGTTAGGTATTTTAGGTGTTTTATGTATGTTACTTCATTCAATCTTCACAACAACACTAATAAGTAGGTTCTTTTATTATCCTGATGGGGAAACCAAGGCACAGATAAATAATTTGCCCAATTTGCCAACATAGTTTTGGCAGAGCCAAGCTTTGAACCATGGCAGTACACTTTGGAGTCCATATTCTTAACCTCTACAAGATTAAGAATTTTATCTTCAGGCTAGATGATCCCAATTCTACTTCTGAGTTCTCTAATCTTGAAAATATCCTCATGAATTTTTTCCCTCTCATGTATTTTACAAGCAAATAATTATGTTGAAGTAAAGGAACACACACACAAAAACATTTCCCCATACTTTGCCATCTCAATATGTCCTGCCAACAGAGACTTCTTCAAACAGACATGCTTTGTCTTCCTGTGGAAAAACTACTATGTAGGTTGATATAAAAACCTATTTTAGAAAAAAATGTTCGTGAAGGGAAAATGGTCTCCTTTAATTAAAAGCAAATCTCTGAAGTCTCTGGAAAAGCAAGGAAATTGTCTAGAAACCTATTGATGTTGGTATAGAAATCAATTCTGAGGAAAGTCCCAATGTGAGCCTGGAGCCTTGGAGGGAAAAAAAGAGAGCTGGAATGTTTAGATTCGTCAGGAGAAACTTGTTGCCTGCTGTCCAGCTGAATGTGGAGAGGGAGTTTCCTTTGATGGGAGGGGCTGGTGTCTGAAAGCTTCTTCTCCCACTAGCAAAGCCTCAACAGAAGCAGGAGGGAGTACTTAGGAAGAATATTTGGAGCCCAGAGAGTGTAGACTGAATGGGTTGCGTGTAGGCATTGCTTATGAGGAGAATAAGAGATGTACTGAGTGGTGCTTAAGCTTCAAAGTGCTGCGCGCACGTGTAGCCCTGGAAGGCTATTTTGACTTTAAAGAAAGGCTTGTGAGTTTTGTTTCTATAGAAATAAAGCAATTAGGTTAAACAACAGTTGAAAACTATTTAGTGAAAGAGATACCAAATGGTATTCCTTTTCATTATACACTAAATTGTATATCATTTTTTCAATTAGCAGGTAGAGAACAATGAGCTTTTTAGGCTTATGCTTATTTTTAATTAAAGGTTTATTTTATTTTTAGAAAAACACCATTCATTGGACTGGGTACCATAATGTGGGACCCAGTTATATTCCCTGAGGGAAGCCTTCCTCTGGTGACTTTTTGCAGTTGTGCGTGAAACACCATTGTTCTGCTAGAGGCACCAATTTGAATTTCAGATCAAGCTTCTGGGATGATAATAACATATTCAGACTTGCCTTAAAAACAACAAAGTGGGATGTGTTGATTATTGTCTTATTTCATAGTTTTTTAGGGGATGAGTGGTCCTCTTGACATAGGCTGAAAATAGGGTTAGGAAAATGCTCTCCAGAATTCTCTTCCCAATTATACGTCTTATTTCTATCTCATTACATGGTGCTCCTCCTTCCCCTTTTTAGGATGGCTGTAGTAGACTGCTTCTCGAACAACTCACTTGGGCTTCATGTGAAAATGCAGATTCTAAGCCCATATGTCTAGGGTGGAGCTCAAGATTCTGCATTTCTAAAAGCTGCCAGGTGAGGACCATGCTTCTTGCCCAGGAACCATCCTTTGGAAAGCAAGTAGACCATACAAAACTGGTGTGTGTGGGTGTGTGGGTGTGTGCATGTGCATGTGTGCACATGCTGTATTTTGATTTGTTATGATTTCAAATCCACTTGTTTATGGTTTAAGTGAAGCTGTTTTGATCTAAGGGTGAATTTGTTTACAGTGGGGACACCATGTCAGGATGATGTCATCAAATTGTCATGCTACTGAGTGCTTATTGATATGAACTTATGGAGGAGCAACTATGGAGTGAGACATGGTCAGGTAAAATTGAATAAGTAGCTATATGCCCATCCTCAGTGTGAACAGAATCTATGCTTAATGTTTCCTCTGGGCCTGAGAGTATAGGACCATTCATACCCATATTAAACGGATACAAACTGTTAGTTTGGTGCTATAAAAAAATGCATCAATACAACAGTGCCATCAACAGATTATAATCTAAGCTTCAATTTATTAAATTATACTAAATCTCCGTGTAGTGAAGCACCAAATAACATAACCATGAACCAAACGTTATGGTGGCCCATGCCCAAAATGATTTACTCTACTTTGAACGTATGACGTGGTGTATAGATATTGTGAACATAGGCCACAGGCTGTTCTAGTAGTGATGCACCAGTTTCACAGAACCAATACATGCACTGGGATGCACAAAATGCAACTCATACATAAATACAACCATGTGGGGAACAGGAGCCTTGAGTTTTCAATGCAAAAAATCTACGTTATACTAACAACATCTCAAAGATTGCTAACTGGTCTAAAATAATAACTTATGGAACAGAACACAAAAGGAGTGCATAGATGACTGGTGGAAACTTAGGATTGAAAGTAAAATACTGAGATCAAATATGTGGGACAACTTGTAAGCAACATGAAGTTCACACCAACAAGAATTTACCATTTGGAATTCTAAGTATCATACTACAGTCATGAACAATGAGGATGCCTTAGGAATAGATATAGTTACAGCACTGCCTCATGATAATTCATAGGCTACTCTATCACTGAACATTCATAACCCACATTAGATCACTTACAATACCCACAACTTACTTTATATAACCCATATCAACCCATTAGAAAGTTAACGGTAATCCATGGACACTATGCCTTGACTTTAAGAAAAAGGAAAACCATGTAATGTATATAGAGGATACATTGGAAACCTAATCTATCAACATAATATTATCATTATCCATGGTGCTCCACTCTGGCCTTCTATCTCACTCCTAATGTCTTCAATCCCTGAATATGGGAACCTATGCTCATTAAACCTCTCACTGTAATAGTAGAGCCCACTACAGTAGCATATGCTCTACAATTCAACACACAGGATCTTAAGGCCAGATATAGATGCCCTATTTGTGCTCAATTTTGTTCGCCCAACTGTATGCCTAACCTACAACCTATGCTAAAGATTGACTCATTAAAGGTAAGAAAACCCCTACAGTTCCTGTTGGACTTATGAGAAAACCAATTAGAGTCACAATGGCAGCAGCCTTTTCACAATTTCAAATTTATCAAATTAATTTGGACTTCAACAATTTTGAAAATAAACAATCGCAATTTAACACACAGGCAATGGAAACTTTATCGTCATTGGACCCACAGATCAATAGAAATAGCAGCATAGTGCAAAACATAAATGATTTTCAAAGAGAAACTGATAGGGCACTGGATATTCTGAAGAAAGCAGTTGGGGATAATTCTAAAAGTAATGAGGTCCTAAAAAACGATATAAAGATTTTTTTTAAAGATTGATTGTGAATTATTATAAGCCACAGAAAAGGCCCCTTATGATAGAAGGAAAGCATGTTCATAAGGATATGTTGGTGGAATGGAACCAAAATACCGTTATCACTGCTAGACCTTTGGATATACCTGTGGTACAAGTACCCATGACGATAGCCTTGATGCCACATCAACCCGTTATATATAATATGGGAAACTGGATCATGATGACATCCTCTAAGCCAAGATTTATCCTAATCTCATGGAGCCAAGGGGAAAATAAGGAACACAACACGATGGGATGTGTAAAACTAAAACAGGTAATGAACGTAACAATAGAAGGAAAAAGATATTATGTGAGGTCAATAGAAGATGGAGGAACCATTAAAATAACTGGAGTAATATTTTACATTGACCTCCTAAAATTAATCTAATAAATGTAAATTGTACATTAGAAAATTTAAGACAATTAAAACAACACCTGGAAGATGAGATTAACAAAGTATTAATAACTTC
Source organism: Eubalaena glacialis (assembly GCF_028564815.1). Lineage (NCBI taxonomy): Eukaryota > Metazoa > Chordata > Mammalia > Artiodactyla > Balaenidae > Eubalaena > Eubalaena glacialis. The sequence goes on from NC_083726.1 coordinate 92,319,575, forward strand.
GCAGGAATTTAAAAGAAAACAAAACATGCATTCCCTAAAATAATGACAGCCTTGAATGCTAATGTTACAGCAATCAAACCCATGCTTGCTGGTGCTATGCGAGATGGTACCTCCTAGAGTTTTATAAAAATGCTGTTTACAAGGAAGCACAATTGTCAAGGAAGCTTAACTGAGTGACTTAAGAAACTTAATTTTTGACATTTTGGTGATTGGATCTGGCACCATATTAAAGAATTCCTTGTTATATTTTTGCGTATAATATTAAGAATTTATTTCACGAAGTTTGCAGTAATAAAACTGTGAGAAATTAAGGGAAAATTAGATTGTAAGCGATGTAGACTCACAGGGTGGATTGATATTTTTGTGAACTTAGATTTGTATGGAGCCTTGGGCCCTTGGGATTAATTAGTCTGTGAGTGGTTTGATATCATAGGGTGGATTGTTGTGTATTGGTTTGTTATGATTTCAAATCCACTTGTTCATGGTTTAAGTGAAGTTGTTTTGATCTAAGGGTGAGTTTGTTTTCATTGGGATGCCATGTCCGGATGATGTCATCAGACTGTCGTGCTACTGAGTGCTTACTGATATGAACTCATGGAGGAGCAACTATGATGTAATGGACACTTAGACTTTAAATACCAAGAATTTGTGAACACTTACTGAGAGTATTAAATATGGACAAGTCTACTCTTTGCTGATCTAAATAGGTCTCTGAAGACCTTGGGGCATCTTATTCTGCCGTGGCAAGGCTACTCTTTGCCAGCAGTGGCGAAAACTGTGTAGCGGCTCCATGAAGGAGATCATCTTTTTTTTGCCAACACTGGAGCCTCCGTTCTGCTAGCATTGTGCTCTAGTGACAAGGGACTTTTAATTTGCACTGGCAGCTGGATGTCAGCTCTTGGTTGGCTCAGCTGATCTTCTCACAACTAACTCAGAGAAAGGTACACCTCTACTAAATTTGGACTTTTTTCTTTTATCTCCCCTTTGCCTGGAACAATAGTGCAATTAATCTATCATTGGTTTGGAGTATGTTATTTCTTTATTGTCTTATTAAAAGACATTATCCCCTATGCTATTGGCTTGTGAAATATTATAAATTATAATTCCACAGTGAACCAGAGTTAAATACATTATTGGCAAAGATAATCCTTGTCTGTGAGCATAATTTGCTGAAACAAAACAGTGTGTTTTGTGTGTGTGTGTGTGTGTGTGTGAGTGGTTAGTGATTGTAATGCTTGCCTTACTTTTCCTCTTCTTTTCAAATATTCAAATCTAAAAGTTGAAATTAAAATCTATTTTCCTCAGCTCTAATCCACAAACATCCACTGGATCAAAGCAGTCAGTCCAAGCATAAGTAAGGAAGAGGATCCTAAGAGAATCAAAGCTCAATTCTCACTGCTGATCAATGTAGAATTGGGCTTTTATGCTTGTTTAATAAATGGTGTTGAGAAGGTAATAGATCCATCAAAGTTACCGAGGGCGTTTGCAGCACAGAACCCAGATTCTTTCCTTATATTTCTCCTCCTACCCCATCATTAATGGTGTCAGCTTTCACATCCTCAAGTCTTCCAAACACATCTCTCAGTAAATTAGGTGCTTGGGGTAGGTAACCGTCTTTGTACTCAGAGCTATCACACCCCAACTCTGTCCTCACATACAGATTTATAATGACTTAGTTCTGCCCGATGAACATTACAAGTTCTGATACAATTATGTCAGTCCTTTTTATCTGTAACCAAATTCAGTGGTTCAAGTAAAGGGCAAGTTATACTTTGACTCATCTTCTCTTTATTTGTTCAAAGATGAACTGAGAAAATATGTACTCAATTTTTCCATCCTCATCTTCTGTCTCTCATCCTTAGTGCTCTATCCTCTTTATCCAGCACATAAAAAATAATTTATGCAAGTGAATATAAATATTATTTTAGCAACTGTTGACCAGTGAAAAGACAGACTATATTCTGTACCTGATAATACAGGAGTAGAGCAACTGGGGTCTGAAGGGTCAGAGGTGAATCTTCTCTGAAATTCTTAGGACGTTGAGGTACATGGATAGTTTATTTAACACCTCACCTGTTGACAAATGGTCACGGGACAGTGAGGACACAGGAGTGGGAGGGAGGCTGGTCCTCAGGGAGGACTAAACGTGTTGCAGAGAGGGAAACAAAGATGGTTTGTACGATTTAAAAATTACCTAGAAAGTGACAAGGGAAAGGAAGAGAGACAAGTAAGAAGGAAGTTTTACAACTTAGCCCCCAAATGAAGCTGCGTTTAAACCCACAATATTGGCCAAAGATAAGATAGAGATTGCTACTGAGGCCAAAATTAAACAATTAATTTTCTAGTGAGAAAGGAGCTTAGACTAGGAGTTCTTTAAGAATGTCTGGGGTATAAAAGAGAAAATTGTTTCCTGGAAATGGTACAGAGGGAATGGATGGAGCCTGGGAAGAAAGGAAAAAAGTGGGAGGGGGATGGAGGCTAGGGAGGGGGGAATGATGGAGACAGGGCACTGCCTCTGGAGCTAATTCCTGCCCAAAGCTTCTGTAGGAATTCAGACTTACACGGGGCACCATTTTTGTCTAAACTTACAGCTTGTTTCCCAAAATCTCTCTCCATAGAAGATACTAATGTAACTGAGCTCTGAAAACCAAAGCATAAAATGGAGGTTCATTCTCTTAACATTCCAAGTTCTCCTGCTGGGTCTGGTTGAGGGCATTCTGGCAAAGCAGAAAAAAAGGGGAGTCATTTTTCCACAGCCTTTGCTTAAAATAAACAGATATTTTGGGTTATTTGGTAGGTTTTAGAAATAGAAAACATCTTAGAGGCAATATGGTTTTATGTTCTTTTTTCATAGGAGAGAAAAAGAAGTACCTTGCTCCTGGTCACATAGCTGGTGAGTGATTAGATTAGAACTTGATTATCATTCCATTTTTTAAAAATTCTCAGCACAATATTCTTTTCCCTATACTTTAAAAACATGTATCTGCTTTCTTTCAGTAACATGTTTTTAAGTATAAAATGAAGTCTTCTCTCAAATAAGAATAGGGTTAAAAAAGGAAGGTCTATATAAAGAATGTTTCTGTATGTTACTGTTGTTCTTCAAATAGCGATTTTTTTTAGGGGCTACTTAGGGACCTCTAGCAATGTTCAGCACTCTAGCTCTGAAGCTGACTGATTTGCCTCAGAGATTAATTAGGAAATGATAGGGAAAGAATCAAGGCATTGGTTTTGGCATGTTTCCTAGTCACCCAAACTCTGTGTGTGTGTGTGTGTGTGTGTGTGTGTGTGTGTGTGTGTATTATGGCACTCCCATTGGTCACTTCTGACTTCAAAAAGAATTTGAGCTTGTGTGCTTTTTATTAGTTTGGACTTTCATTCTCAGCCAGTTACCTATGAAAGTTTCTGTGGGAATTATTCCTGATTAGGACCACATCCATTAGGGGAGAACTGATCAATTACAGGCACACTGTCCTCTGCACAGAGCAATAAGACCCTTGGGACCCCAGTTAGTGCTCCAACTTTGAGATCACTTTGCTGTTTTCCCTCCAGTAGATTCCAGCAGGAGATACAATCTAGAGCCTCAAAAGGCAGGGCTGGAAACTAAATGACAACTTGGCTGTCAGTATTCTGGGCTTGAACCTGCTTTGGCACGGGGGTGGATAAGATGACCTCATAGGTGTTTTTCATCTCCAATTTCTGTGAACCATTGTTCTTGGGAATAGATGATTTAATAGTCTAATACATATTTATGTTTGCCCATTCTTCTGTTCCTTTTATTTGTTATATTTTACTTGGTTACCCTGGGAAGACTAAATATATTATGTAAGTCCAGAGACACTCAGAGGTCAAAATCTGCAAAGGGCAGAGTTTGAAGGGATGTGGTCAAAAAAGAGAGAGATGGCGGTACATAGGAAATCTGAGCTCACAAGTGCTTTCTAGATGTTCCTGGAGCAAAGTTTGAGGAAAAGTACCAGGATGTGATGTCTTCTGCCACAGTGGAAAGAATATAAATACTGAGACAGAAGACCTAGTTTGAACTCTGACTTACTGGCTTCTAATGATTTCAGCTTCCACATAGATAAAGTATTCAATAATAATTATCCTGCTTATTTCAAGAGGGTTGGCTTAAGAATCATCTGAGAGACTATGTGTCTGTGTATTGCAAGTGTAAAGTGATATATAAATTAGGGATATTATCATTATTTAATGAAATGATTCTTATGCTCAGAGCTGAATAGAAAATTTCTGTGTACAAAAATCTATGCCAAAAACAGCTATGTTTTCTGAAAGTAATTTTGGGAGAAAGGACAAGAAACTGACAATAGGAAATTAAGTTTAATCAGTGCACAGGAAGAAAGAGAGTAAAACCTCAAATGTTTTCATCTTCTGGTTTGCTCAGCATGTAGGCCAAAGCACTTTTCAAAGTTTGAGAAATTGAAAATCACCATTGATCTTTTTCTAATGACGAAAGACTCTTAGGCATTTTTAAAGTAATAATCTAAATGGTCTAATATTCAAAGAAGCTGACTGAAAGAATGTAATTCAATATAGATTTTTCTCAGCAAGACCATGACCCAGACTTAGAGGGAAAAAAAAAACATTCCCTGCCTTCAAGAATTGCAATTTAAAGGGGGAAAATGAGTTTACAAATACAGCCAGTGTTTTCTAGGGGTTAAAATAGGACCAAAATGATTCTCACAAAAGGGTTTTCTTTGGCTCTATTTCCTCTAAAATTACTCATTGGTATCCAGGAGTTGTCTTATGGGTGACCCACTCACTAAATCATTAGCCACCATTTTGCAAATACAATTTTTGTCCTCTCCTATGCCAGTTCATTGTAGTAATCCCTCCTGGCTTTGTCAAAATTCAATGAAGCCCCTGCTACTAGTGGCCCTGAGAGGTGCCCCTTCTATTGGCCTCTGCTTGAGGCGTCACTGTTGCTCATAAGTGCCCCTACTGGCACTAGTACAGCATAAGTAACATTAAATAAATAAGTCAGACAGGTGTATAAAAAAAGCGTAGTACAGGGCTTCCCTGGTGGCGCAGTGGTTGAGAATCTGCCTGCCAATGCAGGGGACACGGGTTCGAGCCCTGGTCTGGGAAGATCCCACATGCCGCAGAGCAACTGGGCCCGTGAGCCACAACTACTGAGCCTGCGCGTCTGGAGCCTGTGCTCAGCAACAAGAGAGGCCGCAATAGTGAGAGGCCCGCGCACCGCGATGAAGAGTGGCCCTCGCTTGCCGTAACTAGAGAAAGCCCTTGCACAGAAACGAAGACCCAACACAGCCAAAATAAATAAATAAATAAATAAATAAATAAATAAAGATCTAAGTCAGAACTCTTTAAAAAAAAAAAAGCGTAGTACAAATGCCTAATAGGAACCTATTGATTCTGCTTAGCTAGGGGAATGTGAAGGGCTCATGGAATGTTCTTTCTGAAAGAACACATTTATTTTTTAAATATGAAGCATAAATAAGTGTCAACAGACAGAAAGGAGAGAAAGGCATCCAGGGATTATGGAAGTGTATGGACAAAAGCATAGAGATGTAAGAGTTCATAACATCTAGTTTAGGAAAAAAAAGTAAAGCCTTTTCTCAAAGGCAGCATAATAGGGTTCTCCTTAAACAATAAAACAGGATTTGAGTTTAAAACCCTCTGAGTGAAGTTCTAAGTTGGAAAAGGGCTATGGTAAGTTCAGAGAGTAATGGAGCACATTGTTGAGATGCCTGGACACCTAATCACTAAGGGCTCAGAAACCATATCTATGGTTTCTGGTGGTAGCAAATATAAACAAAGCTCAGTGTCTGAGACTTTAAAGTCTCTTCACCTTGACCTATGAATGTCTAGCATAGTAATTAGTACATTGGTTAAACTGGATTCTAAATACTACTACTTGTTTCCAAAAGTTGAGTAGTTTCAATTGAAGATTCTGACTAAATATGCAGAAAACACTCAGGTTTTATTCTAAGGCATAACAATTTGTGTTGAGACCCATGGTCCTGTATACACATAGTCTTCATTCGGTGTAAAGTAATGTGATTTCCTTGCACCATCAACCGTCACACTAGGACAACTTGATGGCGATCTTCTTGTATAAAGAAGATTGTTTCCTCTTTTGAACCACAGCTTCCTATGGATTTCTTGGTTTATACTATGCTCTTCCCCCACCTCCACAAACCACTTAGTAGGAGCATGTATGTTGAGCTATACTTTCCTCCAGCTACACCAACAATGCTGTTCTGGTTGGGTTTTTTCTCTCGCTTGTTAGTGTATATAATATCAGATGTACTCTGCATTAAATTATAAGCTCTGAGAGGGTAGAGACCAGGGCACTATTTGAAAGTTGACTGTGAATTAATACTTTTAAATGAGGTAATCATAATGTTGCTGTCTTATGCATCACATCATGCATTTTGGTAAGTTGGTGTCAAAAAATGCACTTTTTGGAGCAGCAGAGGATTTGAAAATCTCTTAGAAATTTCAGAGATAGTCAGACTTCTCTGCTCATGTGCCCCCCAGAGAATATCTCTTTGTCCTCCTTATGAGACTTACATATTCTCACAAACACAGGACAAATATATGACAGTAAAAATAGTGTTGAGGACAGGCTCTCTATTAGGGTCTGCACTCAACGGTCTCCATAGAGATGATGCTTACTCATCCCAGTAACTCAATCATCTCTATGTTAAAGATGCAGAAACTGAGGATTTGGACAGATTAAGTAAACATCCCAAGATCACATGGTGAGAAAGTAGCAGGGCTAGGACTCAAATCCAGGTCTGTTGGCTCTAAAACCCATGTTCTTCAGTGGGAACTCTCACAGTTTCCTCCATTCAAGCTCAAACAAGGATGATCTGTGACAAGCGAGGACAGGACTTGGGGTTTGTCACTGTGGATCTTGAGGCTGCTGTTATTTCATCTTTTTTTGCAATACATGAATGATAAAAGTAGAAATTAGTCAAAAGACTTCTGGATGATGCTATATAAAGACATAGATCATAATATCTTGGAAGATTGTTTTTTAAAAAGAGAAATACATAATATTAATAGTGGAATGACGGTTAATAGAAAATGCAAAGATTTAATCAAAGCAATAAAATACAAAATAGGGTGTGATTAATTGACACAAGCGAATCTGAAAATGATCAGGGAACAAAAACATATATTGTATTACCTTTTTAAAAAAAATGGGGGAGTGGGGAAGAAAAGAGTTAAGACACGGCCTATGGCTTAGAATTGAAAAGAGACTGGGAAATGCACTTTTTTCATATACTCAGAAATGGGAAAGCCTTTACTAACATATTAACTGCAAATTTGATTTACCCTTAAAGAAAAGATAGAGAAATTAAAGATTATTTAGAGAAAAACTATCAAAAGATGGAAGATATTGAAGCTAAGAGTTATGGGTAAATGTTAATGGCATTTGAGTTGTTCAGTTTAGAGAGAAAGGTCAAGATTAGAACTCACTGTATACCTAAAATCGTTATAAAAACTGAATTTTTTGTTGGCCTCTACTTTTACAGGGGGTGGAAGGATCAGATTGTGTTTCAAATTTACCTCATTTTAAGCAAAGAAGTTTTCTGAAAAATTGTATGTAAATCAAGAGTTTTTACCGAAATAAAACTATGAGCTAAAAGAGCCGGAGGAATTCCATTAATAGATTCAAGTCTGAAAGAAAAGAAAACCCTGAGTTATTCTTTTCTATGGCACTGTGAACAGACCACAGGTCCCCCACTCCATACCCCACTTCCTCCCAAAAGCCTCTGTGAGTCAGTTCGTGCTGTGACTGACATTATAAATTTTTCTAAAGCAATTGAAATGGAACAAAACCAGAACATCAAAATGCTCTCCAAACCCAACCTGACCCAACCTGATATTTCACTTGGTTTGAGTCCTTGGTGTTTAAAAAAAAAAAAAAAAAAGAAATTTGAGTCATACTTTAAATGCTCCAGAGAGCACTTCTATTTCAAAAAGAAATCCTATGGTGGATGCCTTAGAAAAACAAAGACTTTTGTGAAGTGAATAATCACCCACTGATCTAATTTGTTTTGAAAACGTTGATTTTGGGGTCTAGTTTGCTTAAACTACCTAATTATCTATAGGTTTGATTATAGTGATGTGGTCAAAGTAGGTATAGATAAAACTAGTTTGGTTCCCATGCTTATAATTGTATCAATAAGACAACCTCGATGATTTTTTTTAGTAGTCTTTTGTTCTTTTATTTATTTATTTATTTATTTATTTATTTATGGCTGTGTTGGGTCTTCGTTTCTGCGCGAGGGCTTTCTCTAGTTGCGGCAAGTGGGGGACACTCTTCATCGCGGTGCGCGGGCCTCTCACTATCGTGGCCTCTCTTGTTGCGGAGCAGAGGCTCCAGACGCGCAGGCTCAGTAGTTGTGGCTCACGGGCCCAGCTGCTCCGTGGCATGTGGGATCTTCCCGGACCAGGGCTCGAACCCGTGTCCCCTGCATTGGCAGGCAGACTCTCAACCACTTCGCCACCAGGGAAGCCCAACGATGATTATTTTATATTAAAAATTAATTATACAGTTAGGGTGATAAATGGCGTGATTTAATCTCTTTTATAGAGAGCGAAGTCTGGAAAATTGAACTCCTTAGACTCTCCACACTTAGAAAGTTTAGGAACTTCAAGAAGTCTGTCCATTTATTAGCCCATTTACTTTTACGCTTGGTGTTAGTGTTCGTCATGGTTATGCTCCGAAGGTATGCATGCTAGCTCCTCCCATTTTACCACAGGAAGACTGGGCAGCCCTTCTGGAAAGCAGCCTCAGCCAAGGAGTAAATGGCACGACTGGTTTTCTTTTCCCTCACCACTGGGATGGTTCTTAATACTTTATGACCTCGTTCCCTCAAGCTTGTGTCCCTTACTTCTCATGGAAGCAAATATAGCACTTATTTTTCTGAACAACCATGAAAAGGACCTTCCAGGCCACTGGTTCTTGTTCTTGGTTTCTGTTTTTTTAAATTTGACTTCTTGGTGAGGTACTGGGAATATTAAGACCTCATAATTCTTTAAGCTTTGAGATATACTTAGAGGCTAATTTAAAATCAACTTACAAACAACAGCAAGGAGTATGTGTTAGGAGTGGGTGGTGGTGGTGAATCAGGGATGGATAAGTGTAACTTCTCTTCCTAAGTTGTGAAGCCAATTACACTGACCCCCTAGAGCAGGACATGTAAAAAGCCCCTAATAGAATGTCCCCTTCTATTCATTTCACTTCTACCTATCACAGCTGGCCTTTTGCTAACCAGAGACAAGCATCCACAGATTTTTGTACCCATGGGAGATCCTGGAGCAAACACCTACTTGTACCAAGGAGTGACTAGTCTAATTGCAGGTCTGGATCCAGAAGGAAATGACTGGGGTTTGGGGAGGGATTGGCTGCTTAGATAAGGATTAGGCAAGAAATGTAAAACAAAATGAAGAAATGGAGTCTGAGAATTTTGCTGACCCTGAAAAAAAGGTGCCCATTTTATAAAACAAAAGGACAGAAATGCATGGAGAAGGTTTCAAATTTTATTGCCAGATAAGTGACCTTCCAATTATTTATGACAAAAAGACCTTTATTCCAAAACAAGTTGTCTGATCTTCGGCAAGATCAGACATCTCTCTTGGGCAAGATCAGATATCTCTCCCATAATATGTTTCCCTAATACTACTAATTAGAAATTATATTTACTCAACAATATTATTTTGTGGACTGAATTAAAATATAGAAATTGGCTGATGCAGTAACTGAAGCATAGTAGACTCAGAGAATATTAGTTCTCTTCCTTTCCATGAACTTAACTGATAAAACATACAAGTGTAGCATAGCACCCATTTATTGAGTGTCATTAGTGACTATTAAACACTAGGTGCTTTACATATTTTGCTTGTATCATATAATTTAACTCTTCCAACAATCCTGTAAGGTAAGTGTTATCATCCTCTTTTTACAGATGAATTAATTGAGACACAGAGAAGGTAAGTAACTTGCCTAAAATCTTCCAGCTGGTAAACAGTAGAATCAAGATTTGGGCTCATGCACTATGACACAAAAATATTATTATACTCTTGTTTTTCCCCCAGGCATGCTACCCAAGCATGCACAATTCCCTCTTGGGAAAAGATCTTTAGCTCTACTTTTTTTTTTTTTTTACTTTGGAGCCTAGTTGATTAACAAGGTTGTGTTAGTTTCAGGTGTACAGCAAAGTGATTCATTTATACATAAACATGTATCTATTCTTTTTCAAATTCGTTTCCCATTTTGGTTATTACAGAATATTCAACAGCATTCCCTGGGTTATACAGTAAGTCCTTGTTGGTTATCTATTTTAAATATAGCTGTGAGTACATGTCAATCCCAAACTCCCAATCTATCCCTCCCCTTTAGCTTTACTTTTGATTTTATCAAAGTGAAAGCGTATTTTCTACTCGGTGATCAAGAAGATTGATTTTTTTTCTGAGTTATTTAAAGAAATCTTGAGATATCTTGGTAATCTAGAAACATCTGGTCATTTCCCCTGTGAGTATCATAGCTGTTAACACTGCACTACAGTAATATGGCATATGTTCTTTTGTATCTGACTTTTTCACTCAACAATATATTTGGAAAGTTCATTTAAGTTGTGGGTGTAACTGTAGCTCATTCGTTTTCAATGTTGAATAGATTTCCCTGATAAGAATATACCATAAGTGGACATTTGGAAAGTTTTCAGTTAGGAGATATGATGAATAATGCTGCTGTGAATATTCTTGTATCTGTTTTTTCTGTGCAAATGTGCTTTCATTTCTGTTGGAGTAGAACTGTTGGGTTTATAAGATATGTGAATGTTCAGCTTTAATAAGTACGACCAGTTTTCTAAAGTGGTTGTATGCTTTACACTTCTACCAGTGACTAATTCCAGTTATTCTACATACTCGTAAACAATTGTTATTTGTCTTTTTCATTTTATCCATTCTGGCAATTGTGTAGTGGTGCTGCATTGTGGTTTTAATTTGCATTTCCTTGATGACGATGAAATTGAGCCTTTTTAATGTGTTTATTGGCCATTTGTATATCCTCTTTTGTAAAGTATTGTTTTGGTCATTTTTCTATCAAATGGGCCATTTTCTTATTGATTTCTCTATATTTTCTGGATATGAGCCCTTTGTTAGTTTAAGGATGGTAAATATCTTCTTTGTCTCTGTGGCTTGCCTTTCACTCTGTTGATGTCTTTTGAGGAATATACATTTTTAATTTAATATATTCCAATGTATTAATCTTTTCCTTCAAGGATAATGCCTTCCCTTCAGTAATGCATATACTCTCCTATATTATATTTTAGAACTTTATTGTTTTGCCTTTCACATTTAGCTCTACAATCTACCTGAAGTAGATATTTGCATGCAATTTAAGGTAGAGGATGTTTCATTTTGTCCTTGTGTATATCCAACTGTCCCCAAACTACTTATTAAAGAGATATAATTTTTTCATGGTTATACAGTACCACCTTTGTCTTCAATCTAGAGTCCACATATGGGTAGGGCTATGTAGATTCTTTACTTTTTCTCATAGGTCTATCTGTTGATCCTTGAGCCAATATTACACTGTCTTAATTACTGCCATTTTATAAATAATAAATGTTGATATCTGATATTTGGGAGAGCAAATCCTTACTTGGTTTTCCTTCAAATGATTCTTGGACAGTCTTGGCTTTCTTAATCTTTTAAAAGAAATTTTAGAATCAGCTTTTCAAGACCCACCAAAATTATCTAAAAAAACACTTTAGGATTTTTGGGGGGGATTGCATTAAATCATCAAGATCAGTCTGGGGAGAACTGACATCTTAACAATATTAATTTTACCATTCCATAAGCATAATATATCCATGTATTTACTTAATTATGTTTTCTTTGATTTTTCTACTATATACTTTATAAAGTTCTATGTAGAGGTCTTACAAGACTCTAGATTTATCCCTAGAAATTTGGTAATTTGATACTATTGAAAATGACACCTTTAAAAAAATTCAAAATTTCAAAAAATTTCCCTTTTTGTTAGTTGCAATTGAATACAACCCAATTGGGTTTTTTTGTATATTAATCTTTATCCAGCAATTTTTAAAAGCCATTTTTATTGTAAAATTTCTATATAATCACATCATCTGTGAATAAAAAGAATTTCATTTCTTCGTTTTCAATCTTTATATTTCCTACTTATTTTTCTTATAGGACATCATGATTTTGAGTAGAAGTGGTGATAGTGGCCATCTTATTCTTGTTTCTGATCTCAAAGGAAAAGCTTTCAAAATATATTGCCATAAAGTAAGATCTCTGCTGAAGGTTTTTTCTTCATCAGATTAAGAAAGTTTCTTTATAGTCCTAGTTCACTAGGAATTTTTTTTAAAAATCATAAATATATGTTAAATCTTTTCAAGTGTTCCTCTGCTCATATTGAGATAATTTCTTTCTCCATAATTCTCTTAATGTGGTGAAGTATACCGATTGCTTTTCTAATGTTAAACAAATTTTGCTTTCCTGGTCTAATCAAAATTAGCTATGATGTATTAATCCTGGTGTGGCTTGCTGATACAGTGTTTAAGAATTTTGCTTGTATGTTCATGAGTTAGATTTGTCTGTAATTTTTCCCTCCATAATGCCTTTGTCAAGTTTTGTCATAAATGTTATGCTGGCATTATAAAATAAAAATGGCAAGCTTTCCCACCTTTTCTTTTCTCTGTGTTTGTGTAAAAATGGCATTATTCCTTCCTGAATATTTGCTAAACTTCATTGGTAACTGCTCTTGGCCTGGAGTTTTCTCTGGGTGAAGATACTTATTTACAGAGTTGATTTGTTTAATAGTGATAGTATTGTTTACATTTTCAATTCCTTCTTTCATCTTTGGTAATTAAATATTTTTAGGTAAGTCAGATGTATTTGGAAACTTGTAAAAATATGTAATGTAAGTTTCCAAGTTCCTTTTCTTTAAGTTGTTCACGATGATAGTGACGATATGATTCATAATCCTACTGGAACACTTTTGAGAGTGAGAAGGGTACTACAAATTATTGAAATTCTTTATTTTTGATGTATTTATTTATTTACCTAAAATTGATTTTGTTATTGTGGTGTACTTATAAAATGATTGAAAGTCTGTTTTAAAAGATAAAAGCTTTTCTATAAAATATAAGTATCATCTATTTTCATTAATGCAAAAAAAACCTTTTTTATATTCAATTCCTAAACATTATAAAATGACCTAAAAATGTTTGTTCTTAGTAAATAGTCATGTCATTTAATTAGTTTCTTGGCTGTATTTGTCACTGATATTATTGTACCACTTATATTTTTCTGAAGAATATACTTTTTACAATATTCATGTAATTGCCCACAGTGTTTTCGAAATTGGTTTTATCTTTCTAAATTTGATATTGTTGACAATTTCAATTGGCTTTTCTTTGTAGATCGAAATATTTTTAATTGAGAACATACTCTTTCTACAGGTGTTGAGGTACCTCAAAGCTCATAGTAGTTTCCTGGAATAAATTTTATTATTTTTTTCATAATGAAATACATAAATATTTCAGTCCAAATATTTTGCTTGTCCTGTCTTTTTGCTTCAATTCAGAGTACATTTCTTTGAAAAATATTTTTGCAAGGCAAAATTCATCAAACAAGTGGTCTATGGTTTTGACTCTTTTGAGCATTCACTAAATTTATATGCTGCAAAATTTTGGGCCTTTTCTATTTCATTCCACTCCAGTTCAGAATATAAATTTACCCAATAGAAGTAGGAACTCCATCAAAAAATTCTTATGTCAAGTTAAAATATCACGTCTCAATTATAATGTTTAATGCAAAATTTTGTACACCATATGAGTTCCCATAGTTTATTTCTCCAGGTCCTCCTTGTTTTTAAAGGAATGTATCAATATTTATATTTCCATCTCTCTGAAAGCTTTGTTACTTAATTACAATTAATAACTCTGAGAACTGAAGGTTTATGCTGTTCCATTTCGTGAATATTTTCATTAAAGGTTTCCAACTGATTTTGAGAAAAATAAAACCAAATTTTAGAGGTCTTATTTATGAAGAACTTCAAAAGCATTTTAGGACATTGAGGTTGAATTAATATTGTTTATATATATATACAACTATATACATAAATATTCAATATTAAGTTAATTGTAAAATTTTTTATTTCATTGTCAAAATTTACATATCTCTGTAAGTATGACAACTAGAGCTTTTATTTCATTTAGCAGAATAAAGCAGCTTCTTTGGATGTAATTATGAATTAGCGTGTGTACCCCAACCAAAGAGTGACACAAGTTTGAAATTTAGTAAGAATATTGCCTAATATTGGTGTCATGTTTCACCAAAATTTGTATCTTTATCACAAAAGCAAATAATTTTGTCTTCATTGTTGAGCTTTTAAATGAAATTTACAATAGTATTCACAAAAATGTCTCATTTTACTTTCAACAGAATGAACACCCAAGCATTTGCTTCTGCATAAATGAACTCCCTAGCACTTGACTCTGTGTAAACAACAAAGCATTATTGAATTAACTGATTTTCTACTTGAAGCCTCTGAAGACAGTAGCATAAGGCCAGTGTTTACATGTTTGGGAAGTTATTGAACTAATGGAGCCAATACATTCATGGCTGTCACTTCACTTTTCATATGTGCACAAGAAACCTTATATTAACAAAATAAGTGATATTAATTACAGCAGTCATTTGATCTAAATGAAAAATCATGCTTCACAGAATGATGTGTAAATAACACCTTCTTCAGCTGCTTGTGCTAACTTTTGTCTTCAGGAACAGCCTTCTCAAAATAACTATTAATTTTGAAGTAGAATACTGATACTTTAGCAGATTTGTGTCTTCTGTCTTTTGTGTGTGTGTGTGGTCAGGAATAATGCTATGACTCCTATAATGACTGGTAAATGTAGACTAACATTTTGTGTAAATAACATGTTTATCAGCAACACCCTTGAAACTGAAATTCAATACTAAATTTTTTTCTAAAATTCAAAGTTCGAAAGTATTAGAAAATAAGAAAGCATTACCTAACAGTAAAGAAGTGTACAGTTATAGGTTTTACTCCATTCAATAAATAACAAACCATTATAGCAAGAGAGTTTAGATTTTTCTAGTCTATACACCTTATGGCAGGACTACACAGCTGTTTTCCCACATAAATTCCTCATTTAACTTGTAATTTCTCACTTTCCTCTCAGACTCCACCACTGGCAGCCTAGCGATTTCTTGCATCTCATAGGTCATAGCATGAGTCATGGCACAACTCACTAGAACACCAAGTAGCTGACAGGGCAGCCGTGTTGAGTAGTCTTTTACCTCCGCCAGAGCCCAGAGTCAGACGGGGATGCCCTTCCTGCAAAGTGCACCTCATTTGATCAGCTGGTGCCTTGCTTGTTGCCTGTAGAAGGAGGTGTTAGCTAGGATGGTTAGGGCTAGCAAAAAGAGTGTCAGATTACCATTTCTCTTCAGTTTTATAGTGAGAACTTTGTTCATTGAACATATATTACATATGAAACTAGATAAAGCAATAGTATTAGGTGAAAGTACAAAAAGGAGGTCTACCCAATTCATCAAGATTATTTTACGGCAAGTATTAAAATTGATACTTTGTTACAAAAGGACAACTCAGGTGAAATAAGAAGCAGCTGGGATGCGAAGTCAAAGGGTGTAAACTGGAACATTCTACAAATATTACTCTTCCATAAATTCTCTTTCCTTCCTCCCTCCCTCCCTTCCTCCCCCTCTCTTTCTCTTTCTCTCCCTCTCTCCCTCTCTCATTTCTCTCTCTCTCTCATTTCCCTCTCTCTCTCTTTCTCTTTCTTTTTTCTCTCCCTCTCTTCTCTGTCTCTGAAAAATTCCAACCATATACCAAACTAGAGAGAATAGTATGATGAACTCTAATGTACTTTCTCACAGCTTCAATAATTTTGAACACATGACCAATTTATTTCATCTTTATTCTTCCCACTACCCCCTTTCCCTGGATTATTTTAAAGCAAATCTCAGGCACGGTTTCTTTGCATCTGATTATTTTTCCCAGATGTTTGCAGAACATTTACTAGTTGCTACCTCTTTTTTATTTTTGATATTGCTCGTTTGTGCCTTCTCCCTTATATTTTTGATAGTCTTGTCCAGCATTTATTAATTTTGTTAGGCTTCTCAATGAAACGTTTTCTTTATTGGCCTTCTCTATTGTTTGCTTCTGTTTCATTAATTTCTCGTATCTTTATTATTTTCTTTCTCCTACTTTCTTTTTATTCAATTGGATGTTCTTTTCCTAACTTCTAAGATGCATGCTAACTCATTGATTTTCAACCTTTCTTGTTTTCTAATAAATGTACCCAACATTATACACTTCTAAGTATGGTATCAGTGGCATTTCACAAATTTTTACACATGGTTTTATTTTCAGTCAGATCAAAGTATTTCCAAATTTTCATTGTAATTTTTTAATTCAAATTTTGAAATGTATTTTCATTTTCAATTAGATCAAAATATTTTCTAATATTCACTGGGATTTCTTTTGACCCATAGGTTATTTAGAAGTACACTTCTTAATTTCCAGTCATAAGAGGATTTTCCAGTTATATTTTTTTATTGGTTCCTAGCATAATTGTAGTAAGGAATGTAGTGAGGAATTATATTCTATAAATCTTCTGTTTATTCTTTTAATTGAAA
This sequence comes from Eubalaena glacialis, assembly GCF_028564815.1. NCBI lineage: Eukaryota > Metazoa > Chordata > Mammalia > Artiodactyla > Balaenidae > Eubalaena > Eubalaena glacialis. The sequence continues at coordinate 92,336,288 of NC_083726.1, forward strand.
AAATCTGGCCTGAAAGTTTCAATTAATTGGCATTAATACATTTAAATTCAAGTAAATTGCTTTTACATCCAGTTTTAAATCTATCATCTCATTCAAATAGAAATATTTGTTCTATCTATTCTGTGTTCCTTTGTCTCTCTCTTCTTGATTTTATATGGGTTAAATATATTCTTCTATTGCCTTAGAAGTTATATACACTCTTCACTATTGGCAATTCCATGTGAGACACTGATGAAAAGCTGTGGGGCACAGCTTCCCCCCCCGCCCGCAAAGAAACCCAACTGTTTTAACTTAATCTATTTTCAGTGGAGTGAGCATTTCAGAGAAAATGAAGAAATAAACAGCAAGTGACGCTTCTTACACACTTGAGCAAGAATAAAACAAGGCAAGGCCATGACAGTGTCCAACCTTAAGTCTCAGTCACATTTCTTACTGGGATTCAGACATGTCTGGTCATGGTCAGTGGACACATGCCTATATTACAGGGGTGGCAGCACTAACACTTCCATGAAGGCTTTGACAACCAGTAAGTTGTACTCAGCATCTGTGATTGTGTGGATTGTATAGGCTTCAAAAATACAAACTCATGAAGGATCTGGAGCTGATGAGAAAAGTGATGGATGTCACATTATAGCTTTCATTACTGTTCTTAAATGCATCTATGACACCTGGAAAACAGGAGAAATGCAGATTTCTGGGCTCTATTTATGACATTCTGATTTACTAGACCAGGATTGTGAATGAGCTCAGGTAGTTCTTCCTGGGGAGTTATAGAAATAATGGAATAGAGTCCCCGAGTGGTCACTATTGCAATGCCAATGTGCTTAGTGCAATATGATGCCTAGTGTTGTCTTACCATCAACCAGCTAGTGACCACTATAGGGAGTGGACTTCATTTCAGAAAAGAGCTTTGCATCCAGAGTAAAGTACCAGAACTCCCAAAGCCAGAGTCTATAATCAATTTAATTCAGCTAAGACCCAAATCAAGACACTGTCTCTGTGAAAAATTCAATGAAATGAAAAATTCAACCCATGTTGAATTTAACCTAGAGAAAGTATGCCTTCCTGTTATGCTATTTAAGCTAATGTGACTTATATAAGGTGGTGGTTTTGGTATTGCTTTTACCATCAATGAAAAATATTTTCCCATCACATTAAAGCTCCATTAAGCGCAGACTATGTGACATACTAAGTGACATTAATACTGCCTATGCAATTTCTCACTGATCTTCACCACAGCATTATAGAATAGGCATTATAAGGAAACTGAGGCAGAGAGAGATTAACTCAACCATGATTACAGAGCTGATGAGTAGCAGAGCCAATGTTTGAAGTCAGATTCATTTATTCCAAAGGCTATGATTGTTCCAACCTACAACACTGCCTCCCCTAACCATGATAATTTATGAACATGCTGGGAAGGAAATGTGGTATGGAATTTCTCTACAGGCTAAGTTGGGTACATTCATCTCTAATTTTTCTCTGACAGTATTGTCATTCAGGGTTGGACCATGGCTGTTACAAAAGATACCTAGCTTTGGGATGGATAGGGTTTCACTATAAAAGCACTGGGGAGATTTAAGAGAGATTTGAACTAGGTTTCTGAATGGTATGCACATTTCTTCAAGGTTGTAGGATACATAAATCAAGCATAGGTCTTGTCTATAACTATGAATTTATTTTAAGATACAAAGGAAGCTGTGAGTCTCAAGAATATAATGTTACATGAAGATAAGAGAAGCACTGTTATTTAGGGCAAAAAAATAATAAACAAATAAAATGATGCCCTAGAGCCAACGGGTGTGAAATTATGAATAGAAACAAAGAAAAGGGGAAAAGGAAAGAAAAGATGGAGAAAAAGTCAGACAGGGAAAAAAGAAAAGAGCAAAGGAATCTAATCCGGCCTATGGATTCATCTAATGTATGGAAGGAAAAGTCCAGGGATTGAAATATTAACTGTTTTTGTAGGAAGTTAGTAACGTTTAAGTATTAGATTTTCCTACTTATTCGATAAAGGGAAAAGCTTATTTTTTTCCTTTTTGTTTTGAAAATATGTCCTTATATAATTATTAGCCTTTATTTTGTGTATTCTTTTAAACGTAATAATATTTTTCAATTCTTAGCAGATTTACAATGTTTTGTAGGTATAACTAGACCTTGACTTCACACATTGAAGAATAACTGGAGTTCTCTTCCTTACATCAATAATTAAATTAAAAAAAGAAACAAAAGAAGATAAAAAATGTAAGAGAAAACTAGAGTTAAACATTAACTGTGGTCACCAACTAATGAGCTTGTTTAGGAAATGAGTAGACATTTCTTCACTTTGTGTAACCTTACTATGCATTTATTAAAATGACAGTTTGAAGTCTCCATGTTCTTGGAACCCTCCTTTTCTGCTGAGGTATGTCTTGATGATGCAGTAACAATGTAATAAATCAGCTAGAGAATTCTGTTGTTGTTAAAAATGACAGTGGCAGGTACTTCAAACTAGGCAGGTGGCCTGTTTCCAGAAGTTGTACAATAAAGGAAATGAAGAAACTGGGCAAAAACCAGGGAAGCCGTAATTCTCAGGCTGATCAGAGGCTACAGGTCAAGCTGACACAGTCACGGCCTCGCCTTGTTTCACCTTTGCTCAAATGTTCAAGAAGCACCACTTGCTGTTTGAGTCTTCATTTACTCTGACCCACTTTCCCCACTGGAGCTGGAATAAGTTAAAACTGTTGGGTTTCTCTTGGAGACCTCAGAAAATGGTGCCCTACAGCTTTTCATCAGTGTCTCAAATGGTGAAGATCTCTGAGGGAGAAACATGTCATCAAAAATTGCAAGTTCTCAGTCATACCTTTTAATGGAAAAAAAAGTTCCTCCTCCTATCCCATCCTAGTTTCTGCTCTTAACAGGGAACTCTTTAAATAAAATAAACAAGTTCAAAGACCTCTCCAGGGTCCCTCTTACTCTTGTTAGGTCGTCTTGCCCACTTCTGGCTCTAAGATCTTGTTTTCTTCCCAGCCCCTGGTGGTCTTGGCAAAACCTCACGCAGGTTCCCAGGCTGCACACCCACGGAGGAGATTGTGGGGTTTGGTGGTTACAGGAACCAGCCAGAGGCTCTTGCGCTTCAGTCTCTGCCGAGCAGCTCAACTCTCTGACCTTGCAGATGAGTCACTTGGATACCATTGACTGAAAGGGAGAATTTGGGGGCAAATATAGGAACCTTCTCTGAAATCCAGATGCTGTTTGTGAGCTGTGTTTTCCCAGATCAAATAAACAAGCACCAAAAGCAGTCATCCAGGCCCCATGGAAAAAAATATTATGTACCCCAGATGCTTTCATGGCTAGTGGGTGGCTAAATTAGGTTCTTGTTTTGTCTAAAGGCATTTGAGTATATAAAAAAAATTACATAGCAAATATCTGGTGTCCTGACTCTCTCAAATTATGAAAACTACTGGTCTTATAATATGTTAGTGGCAAAGAATAAACATAAATTAAAATCCAATTTACCAACAAAACACTTTGCTTGCATATTGTAGAAAAGCAAAAAGCATCAAGTCAAAACATTTTGATGTCCTAGACCATTACTCACAGTTATGCTATTCTGGAGTCAAATTGCAATCATCATTAACTGTTGAAATGAAAACTTGAAGACCCTCAGGTTTCTCACAAAAACAAAACAAAACAAAAACAACACTACACATTATTTGAAAGTCCTTGTACGACATTCAATCTTGCTGAGAAAAAAGAAATCCAACCAAGTTCCAATTTCTGTCAAGAGGGTAACCGACATTTCAGCTCTTTATCTAAGGATACTTTCTTTTAGAACATTTGTTGGGTTTGGGCATTTACTTCCCTCCAACTGTGAAGTTCCAGAATAGATGCTCTGGAATTCCCCAAAGAAAGCCAGACTCAGTCATCCCAAACTTTGTTAATACTGTTACTACCCTTTTTATCATCTCAACCAAACCCCTGGGGAATGCAGTGATCCTCTCTACCTGGCATCTTTTACATTCTCACATATGGGAAGAAACCTTCCAAATTAGATTTTGCCCTTCTCCTCACCCTTCCTGTGCTGCTGTTTATTGTCCAGGGATGCTCGCTGGTTGAAAAATCTTTTGCTGTCCCTTGACTACTAGGTAAGGTGTTTCCTGCTTTTCCTTCAGCTATCTGGGGTCTTCTCTGAAAGCATCAGCCAATCAGTGTGCTATCATCCTAGCAATTATGTTAATGATGGAAGTTGGATAGAGCAGTGAAATAAATGAAAAGGATTAAGAGGTAGATACATGGAATGATCATCTTTGGTCCACCAGTAAACTTTGAGAGTTAACTTTTTCCTCTGTAAGACCTATTTCCCTCATTGGTAAAATGATGGGGTTGGAAAGATGCTCACTGACTTTTCTGAGCCCACTCTATTAGTCAGTGTTCTCCAGAGAAACAGAGCCAGTGACATACATACTTAAATATTTATATATGTAAATATAAATAAATGAATGTGTATGTATACCCACCTTGAGGAGGGCAATGTACTTTATTGAGTCCACCAATTCAAATGCTAGTCTCATCCTGAACCACCCTCCAAGACACCCAGAAATAATTAATCAGGGCACCCATTGACTAGTCAAGTTGACATATAAAACTAACTATCATACTTACTTTATAATGATTTAATGATTTTTTTTTTTTTTTGCCTTTTCAAGTAATTTATGTGTATTTTAAAAGTGGCTCTCTGGAAACCTTTCCTTAGAGTTTGCCTTCTCTAGACTTTTAAATTATCTGTGATGAGAATTTTGGGCCAGGTAGGAGCTAAGGGTAAACCATGGCAGAGACTTCTGAGCTGGAAAGGCCATCTGAATCTCTTTATTTCATTAAACCATATAATGAAATAATAAACATTCATTCAGCACTTTATATGTGCAAGAATTATCCTGTGACTTTGAAGTGTGCTAACTCATTTTACCCTTACAATAACACTGTGAGATATATATGATTATCATCATTTTAAAGATCAGAACACTGAGGAATAGAGGTTGCATGAGTTACCCAAAGGTCCACAGCTGGTAAAAGGCAGAGCTGAGATGTGAACCCAGGCAGTCTGTTCAGGAAGCCATTTTAAAATTATTGTGTTGAGAAGGGCCTCACACAGAGTTCATACATTTTGCTGGCCTCTGCTACATAATATAACAAATCTCACTGCAAAACCAGCTCTTCATCTATAGATTCCACAACATTACCATTGGTCCTAAAATTCTACTACAAGCTAGAGTCTCCTTCATCACTTTATTTATTATTGTTTTTATTATTAGTGTTATTTATTGAAGTATAGTTGACCCACAATATTAAGCCACCGCTCCATCCAGTTTTCTCCCATTCTCTGTGCAGGACTGACAATTTAGCCTTAAAAATCTACTCATGGTCCAAGGTCAAAAGCCCCAGGTCCTAAATTTAAAGTCTTTCCCCGCACTGTTCCCTTACTTGTAACAACTTGCCCTGATGTATCCGCCAGGCTGAAACCCCACCTTCATGTAGTCTTTTCTGATTAAAGCAGGGAGCTCTTATATTCACTCACTTAGCAACTAGTTATCAAGGATTTATCATGCACTCAGCACCATGCTAGGGCATAGGAGAACCATGTTAAGTAGGATATATGGTCTTGAACTTGTTAAGTTTAAAGTCAAGACAGAGATAGAGATATGGGATAAAGAGACACAAACTACTATGTATAAAATAAATAAGCAGCAAGGATATATTGTACAACACAGGAAAATAGAGTGATTATTTTGTAATAATTTTAAATGGAGTATAATCTATAAAAATATTGAATCACCATGTTGTACACCTGAAACTAATATAATTGTTGTAAATCAACTATACTTCAATACAAAAAAGTAAAGTCAGGGCAGGAAAATTGCCCAAGAAACAATGAACAACACACAATAATCAACTCCCGGTGTGACAGAAATACAATGAAGTTAACTTACCTAAACTCTTCAAATTAAAACGTATTTTTCATGGGGATATATGTATACATATAGCTGATTCACTTTGCTGTACAGCAGAAACTAACACAACATTGTAAAGCAATTATACTCCAATAAAGATGTGAAAAAAACACGTATTTTTCAAAAAAGCAAGAGTAAAAATTATATTTCTCATTCCAATCTTCTTTATTCCTACAATTTTTGTTCTCCTATAGAATGAGTAATTCTACAGACAGGGACCTCGTATACATAGCCATATGTGTACTTTTGTGTGCACATGCACCAACATTTAAGGAAACATAATTGCTCATTACTTATATTTTGATCAGTAGAAAAATGGCACTTCGACCCTTCCCTTGTCTTATATGCTCTTCCTCCCTACCATTGAAATCTCTAGCACACCTGCATCATAACACATGCCAGGTATGCACCAATTAATTTATACTGTGACTTCTGTAAACTTCTGTAAAACTTAGTTTAGAGATCTTTTGTGTTGAAAAGGATATCAAAATACTTTATAAATTTTCTTGGAATTAGAAGTTATTAAGAATGAAGGAGAAATGTTAGATGAACCCTAGAAAAACCCTTTTATTTTTCTGAAATTGGCCTTTAATTTCATCGATCCAGAGAGCAATGGCTCCCTAAGTCTTACTATACAAACAATTCATGCAAAGCCTATTTTAATTTTTAAATTTTTATTTAATTATTTACTCATTCTAACCACTGATTTCTAAAAATCAATGTGAAAATTCACAATGTGCTCCAAACAGTACTACCTCTTAAATTTAGGGTAGATTCATTTAACCAAATGCAGCCTTTCAGGGAGACCAAACATAAAACTTTGGCAACCTCCCATTTTTGTTGTGAGTGGCACCCATGTCTTTGTATGACCCTTATCTAGTGCAAAATCCTGCCAATGGTATGTTCTCAGATAACAAGACCACAAGGCAAGCATAGAGAAAAAGAGGTCAGCTGGAGAAGTGATTGTGAAAGGAGACCCCAAGAGAGATCGAAGAGAGCTATTTGTCCAGCAAAAATATGTTTAGGATAGGAGGACAGTAGTCGAATCGAGACATCCTAAGAGGGGCATAGATGTGATGTTATCAAGGGTAGAGCCATAACTATGTTACCTTTGATTTGGGGGTAATAGTTTGAAAATTAGCTTTGCATTTGCATTAACAGATTACCAATGTTATCTGTGCCTTTTCAATTTCAAGCATCCAAGTTATTTTCTCTCTCTAAGATTAAAACAGTTTTGGGCCCTGGGGACTGGGTTAGATGTTTCTTTCTCTCTCTTTTTTAATAGATTATTGCCTGATGGACCTTTCAAAAAAATTTTTTTTAATTTTATATTGGATTTAGTTAATTAAAAATGTTGTGTTAGTTTCAGGTGTACAGCAAAGTGATTCAGTTATACGTATACATGTATCTATTCTTTTTCAAATTATTTTCCCATTTAGGTTATTACAGAGTACTGAGCAGAGTTCCCTGTGCTATACAGTAGGTCCTTGGTGGTTATCTGTTTTAAATATAGCTGTGTGTACATGTCAAGACCAAACCCCCAGTCTATCCCTGCCCCCCACCCTTCCTTTCTGGTAACCATAAGTTGGTTCTCTAAGACTGTGAGTCTGTTTCTGTTGTGTAAATTAGTTCATTTGTATCATTTTTTTAAAGATACTGCATATAAGGGACATCATATAATATTTGTCTTTCTCTGTCTGACTTACTTCACTTAGTGTGATCACCTCCAGGTCCATCCATGTTGCTGCAAATGGCATTATCTCATTCTTTTTAATGGCTGAGTAATATTCCATTGTGTATAGGCACCATTAAATGTTTCTCTTTTTTAATTTTATTGTTGAGCTTGTTCATATTTGCTACTCTGTTTCCTGTTATGGAACATGAGCTGCTAAGAGCACTCGGCCCAGTGCCTGGTACATGGCAGGGGGAGTGGATGATGCCTCAACACGTGAATGAAATGGATAAATGGTGGAAAGGTTAACGGCTAAGTGGCTCCTTCACATTTTTAAAAGATATTTATTTATTTATTTATTATTTATTTTTGGTTGCATTGGGTCTTGTGCTGAGCGTGGGCTTTCTCTAGTTGTGGCGAGCAGGGGCTACTCTTCGTTGCGGTTTGCGGGCTTCTCATTGCAGTGGCTTCTCTTGTTGTGGAGCACGGGCTCTAGGTGCGTGGGCTTCAGTAGTTGTGGCACACGGGCTCAGTAGTTGTGGCTTGTGGGCTCTAGAGCACAGGCTCAGTAGTTGTGGTGCATGGGCTTAGTTGCTCATGGCATGTGGGATCTTCCCAGACAAGGGCTTGAACCTGTGTCCCCTGCATTAACAGGTGGGTTCTTAACCACTGTGCCACCAGGGAAGCCCAGCTCCTTCATATTTAAAGAAGCAATCTGGTCTCTTTCCCAATCAGGTTTTCAATTATAGATCCTGACTCCCAGTAGGAAGGGAATAGATAACCTGAGTGTCAGCCAGCACTATTTATCTGTCTTTCATCTTTCAAATGTGTACTGATCAATCACTTTTTGCACAGCACTGAGAATATACAGATTAATAAGAAAAATTCCTGCCTGGAAGGAGTTTATGATATAGCAGATGGATGATTGTACACAGAGATCAAATATCATTTAATATCAGCAAATAGTGATGAATCATCTTACTTTCTTGAATCTCTAAACTCAGGAAAATGGTTTTGTTTACTGAGAAGAAGAAGATCTGAACATAAGGGTTTTGACATAAGACCACCTACTGAAGGAACAATCTGACTTTATGTGCTTATTTACCTGCAATGAAGTTTAAGGAAAAAACAAGTGTAGAAGATTGCTCTTACTGTGATTATTTGGGCAGCATGAAATTTAATACAAAAGCAAGTATAGAAAGGTTTCCTTCCTGTTTGAAGTTTTAGTGAAGATAATTTTTTATCCTTCTAAATTATCAAAAAGTCTTTCCTTCCACTTCTGGTAGCTTTTATTATCTGTGATGGGACAAGATGGAAAATGCACATGCAGAAGTAAAAATATCAGTCATGTCCTAGGGCTGAAAACAAGTCTGCTCACCTGGCAGCATTAGACTTTGTGTCTATTTCACAACTAAATGAGGGGAACTGTGTTTGTTCCCTTCTTATTGATTTTGTTTCACTCTCAAATGACTGTAGGAGAAGAAAAAAAGAAAAATCTTATGTTTGATGTTGGCTTCACAGTTCACTAAATGTGTGTCCTCAGGTGGCTCACTTCTGTGGGACCTCAGTTTTCTCATTTGTTACAGGAGGCGAGCAGGGTGGCATGGCTGGGTAGGCACAGACAATCTTGAAGTTTCGCTCGAGCATTATTTTCAGGCTCTGATTCTGAGAGAGACACAGGCAGGGTGGCCAGGTTAAGAACATCTGGGGCGCAGAATTCCAGGACTTCGTAAGATGGGTGGCCCAGCAGCAAAAACCTGGGCTTTGAACTCAGAGGGGCCTGGCTTTGAACCCTCGCGCTAGAACTTACTAGTACTTATTAGGTTAGGTGTCCTAGGGAAGTTATGCACCTAAAATCTGTAACTGCATCTGTAAAATGAAAATACTCTTGTACCTCACAAAGTGGTCACGAGAATTAAAAGAAAAACAAACGAACAAATGTTCTGGTTCTCAGTAAATGGTTGTATACCCCACCCTCTCTGCAAACACACCCCTGCGCCAGCACGCAGGCTATTAAGGTGGGCGTGTGGCAGTTTCCTAGGAAACTCATGGGTCTCTTGTACCCCAGGTCACCAGAAGACAACCCAATCAGGAAAATTTATTTTCTTGGACTCTAGCAAATCATAGGTAGGCTTCCCCCAAGTAGGACTAGACGAAAAAAAAATTCTCAGACAAAGGGACCTTGGTTGGAAATATCCATTTCTAGGCATTTGTGATGCCAGCCACAGCTGGCAAGACTCTCTTTTCCACGAGGGAAACTCCCTCCATGATGGCTTAGGGAGAAAGTCCAGACTTCACCCTGTCTCTTTCCAGAAAACAAGAATCTCTCAGTTTGTGTTTACGAGAAGATGGTCGGTTTCATTCCAGCTGAAAGTGAAAAGAATGTCACCCTCCTCTCAGCCGAGCGGAGCCCACAGCATTTGCTGAAGGGGTGGAGGGCTGTTTCTGCTCGGGGTGCCTGCGTGTTTGCGGGGGGTGGGTGCCAGGCAGGGGATGGGTTGGAATAAGGGCCTCTGAGCTGGGATTCGCCTTGCGCACTCGTACACTGTGTATGCTGTGCAGAAGGGGTTGGAAGTCGAGCCAGAAATAATTCCTTCTTGAGACAGAGCAGGGCAGTTCCTACTGGCTTGGTCAGGGGGTGGCTCCCCTTCATCAGTCGCTGTTGACAGATTGCTGGGGTCCTTTCAGTTTAGACCTCCGTGTTGAGAAGGTGTAGGGAAGCCTGGGGAGGAGAGAAGAAGGGCTGCTTGAGTGTGAGGAGGGGCACCCTGCCTCAGTGGGTGGGGCGCTGGCTGCTACCTGGAGTCTTCACCAGGAGCCCAGGATCATCCTGGGGGCTTGAAGGGGGTCCATAGGTGTGTGCTTAGGTTCTGACCAGATCAAGCCACAGTGGCAAAGTGACTTCTTGTGTGTGTGCCCCAATGTGTTCGTTGTGACCAATCCCTTGTGCTTTTATCCCAGTAGGAATGTGGCTGAGCAACCCAATTATCAAGAGTGGAGTTGAGCAGACAGAATCAGGCCTATCCTGATATGTGTTGGTAGCTTCCGTTCCTAACTCTTGGGAAAGAGTAAGCCAAAGCGAAGACTTATGGACTTTCTGGGAACAGCTAACGTGGTTCTAATGTGGGATTCTGGAGTAAATAATGTGGAGCCCCATGTTCTACATTCAGCCCTCCCTACTGTGGGCTTCCAGCAGTTGTGGAAGACCTGGAGTGCCACCTGTATCCCTATCCTCCACCTCCCAACCCAGTGGATCTCTGCTCAGACCAGCTCGGCCAAACTGAACCTGAAAAGCAGATGAACTTCCCTGCTGCCCTCTTTAGGAATCATATACTTTACTAAACTTGAAAGTGGTTAGAATATTATTTGGGAGAAAGAGGAGGTGAAAATGTATTGTATAAACAACAACAGCAGTAATAATAATGATAACACCCTCAGATGAGGCAGCCTCTCACGTCTCCTTTCTTTGCTACTGTAGCTCGGGTTTGGCCGGCCTCCTTGGCTTGGCGAGCTCCATCCACATCATCTCCCGCTTCTCCTGTTGGCTGAGCTCCCATCCTCCTCTTGGCTCCTGGAGCTCAATTCCTGGCTGGCTATGCTAATCCCACATAATATTTTACACAAATTTATACAAAATCCACTCCCCCCCATTACAAAGCTTAGCAGAGAGGCACTCTTTCTTTTTCTTGATAAAATTAATCATTTATAACTTGGCTCTAAGAAACCAGTCCAACTTGTGGGTGCTTAGTTTTTGCTCATAAGAAACATTCCCAGCCCCACTCCAGAAGAAAAAGATCTCCTATTCCTCTGCCCTGGCCCCCAAAGTGCTGTCTAGTTTGGAAATTCCCACCAGTCTGGTTTAGAACCACACTCACAAGTTGCCTGGGAATTTCTCCCAGAAAGCTTCTATCTACTCCACCCCTTGGGGCTTGATTTCCCACAGACCCCTGGGTGGTTTAGATTGTTGTCTGTTTCAACAACATGATAAACTTATTGTGGCTGCCCAAGCTTCTCCAAAGAGTTGTGGGAATCACTGGTGAATTACTTCTTTGATTTTTCTTAAGTGAAATTCTGCTTTTCCTCATGTTAAACAACCGTTCCCAGAGCACAGTTTTTCAGTGGCATTTTACATTAAGGAGGAAGACATGCTCTCTGCTTCTAACAGAAATCAACGAAGGCATCAAACTCTGGATTTGCGACTAGGACAATGAAAGTTCAGGCAAAAAGCACCTCTATTAGCCCTGATGCCTCACCAATAAAGAAGGTAACTAATTTTTCACCACCAAAGAGAAAATCTAAGGACTAGGCTGTATGTTTCAGCACATGCGTACAGCCTCCATACACAGACTTGTAGGAAAAGAGAATAGAATTTCTCTACTCTTGTTTTCTTTAAGCAAAGACAAGTAGTAGATAGTAGCATCTAGCACCTCAAACTTTTCAACAAGTTAGGAAGAATGGAAGGAGACTCTGGGGATTCTGTCACTTTCTCAAGCAGCATGGGTGGTGGTGGTGGTGGGCTGTGTGTGTGTGTGTGTGTGTGTGTGTGTGTTTGTTTGTGTGCTGGTGAAGGGTTAGCTGACTGTGCCTATAGCTCCAGCTTTGGGAATATAATTTCTGCTTCCATCTAAATACCTAACTCTCCTTTTTATGTAGCAAGGAGTTGTGACAAATATACACTCAGGATGCTTTCTCAAGTGGCAGTAAAGTAAATTAGGGTGAACACCAATGAACATCACTTCCCAGTTGAATGACCAGAATCCCTATGTATCATTTTGAAATAAAACATCTAAAGCTCAGAGATGTGGTCAGATTTGTCCCAGTTACACAGAAATTTAGTAACAGAGATAGAGTTAAGGTCTAATTCTTCAAATTCCTAATCTAGTGTTTTGTTATTAACTTCATTTACTATCATTCTTTGTCCAAAATGTTTCAGGCACCATTCTGGATGTTCAAGCTATATTATAATACTTCCCAGAAAAATTCTATGTAATGTTGCTCATAATATATTCATGTTATTTACTAAATAGGAAGAGGTATATATATGTCTAAACTGGCATCTGCCAAGCAGCCTTAGCCTTGTTTTAGTTAATGTATACAAAATGGAAACTACTTTGCATGAGACAAGGTGAGCACGCATGCACACAAATCCAAACCCAAGACACAGTATCTAAAAAGGAATAGAATCCATGTGGCCGGGTTCTACAAATAGTAGGCAGAGCAAAGGAGGACTCTCCTTAAAATTGACTTGAGAAGATCATGCCTTTGATCTTATTAAGTGAACTTTTTATTTTAAAATAGGTTTAGGTGTACAGAAAGGTAGCAAAGATAGTACACAGTTCCCATACACCCGGCATCCAGTGTGCCCTGTTGTTAAAGTCTTACATTAATGTGAGAAACTTGTCACAAGTAGTGAACCAATACTGATACATTATTAACTAAGTTAATTTTAACTAAAGTTCATGCTTTATTCAGATTTCTCTTGTATTTATCTATTGTTCTTTTTCTATCCTAGATTCAGGATACCCTATTATATTTACTGGTCATATCTCCTTAGGGTCCTCTATACTGTGACTTTCTCAGACTTTCCTTATTTTTCATGATCTGGAAAGTTTTGAGGTGGACTGGTCAGGTGTTTGGTAGAACGTCCTTCTATTTGGGGTATCTGATGTTTTTCTCATGATTAGACTGGTGTTAAAGTTTTTTGGAGAAAGATGACAGAGTGTAAGTGTTATTCTCATCCCATCTGTCAAGGGTACATACTATCTACATGACATCACTGCTGATGTTGACCTTGGTCACCTGGCTGAGGGAGTGTTTGTCTGATTTCTCCCACTGTAAAGTTACTCTTTTCACTCCTCTTTATAGTATGTCCTCTGGAAAGGTGTCACCATGCACAGCTCACCCTTCAGAGACGGGGTGTGATGTTCTAGCTCCTTGAGGGGACCATATTTATTTAATTATTTGAAAATTGCCTTTGTTTTTTAGATCACATGTAAACACAAGGAACAGGAACAGCAACGTTAGAACATGAAAATAAACGTAAGTTGTGGAAAGGTCTCAGAAAATACCTCGTTCTGCTTTCCTGACTTCGTTAGGACAGTATTGAATAATTTGAATAGTGCACACTCACACATTGTTGGGTTAAATTGTCAGCATTCATTATTTACTCCACAAATGCTTTTTGTGTGCCAACTCTTTGTTGAACTCTGGGTTCCATCATTTGAATTCAAAACCACACTGGGTGTCAGGGAAGAAAAGTGCCATCACTCTCACTCAGTTTCAGATGAGAAAATCATGGAATAAAGTTTTTCCTGGGTGTTATTGATCCAGCTGTAAAGAATGCCCAGGCTTCTGCCCAGGCCGGCTCAGATGCAGCAAGGGCAGGGCCACACTCTTGCCACTGACGATGTGCAGGACCACCTCTCACCTCACTGGGCTACAGTAAGATGAGGAGACACAGGCAGGAGGTGGGCTGTCCTGCACCAGTACCGGCCCAGCTCCCTGGGCCTGTTGCTCCCTCAGAGGGGCACCACTCTGTCTGCAATTCATCCCTCCCTCCAGGCCCCCAATGCGGAGATGGGGCTCTGCCCGGCTACCCTGGGGCCACTGAGGCACTCCCAGGCCTGCTGTCTCCAGCATAGCCCCGAGGTGGACACTAGCCCCTGCCGCTGTAGGTGCCGTGCTGCTTCAGCTATGACGAATGAGCCATTTGTGAAAGAGAGAACCCTGAGAAGTTAACGTACTATGCAGTCAGTAGGCTGACCTGAGACCTATGTAAAAGGAAAGGCTATTCCAACAAACAGACTATTTTTGTACTAGAATTTGCTAACTTGTAACATGGGATTTTCCTTTTGGCCAATAATCAGGATTTCCCTATAAGTCACTTGTAGGAAAGGTAAACTCTAATTATGACAGCTACATTGAAAAATAATTGCACTGAAATTCACTTGTCTAGCTTCCTTTGGTTTTAATTTTTTTTAACTTTTTTAAATTTATTTTTTACACAGCAGGTTCTTATTAGTTATCTATTTTCTACATATTAGTGTATCTATGTCAATCCCAATCTCCCAATTCATCCCACCACCGTCACCCCCCTGCTGGTTTTAATTTTTAAATGTTTGTAAAAAGAGACTGTTTTGGGGGAGATGGGGCAGAAGGTGGGCGATTTCTTTTGTAAATGTAAAATAAATGAACATGCAATGGATACCAAAAAAAAAAAAAAAAAAGTGAAAGAATGTCCAGGCTTCTGGGCAACAAGCGCAATGCTTGACTATACTTAACACTGTGGGCTTCCTAGCACCACTAAGCCATACAGAACAGGCTGTTTTTATTAAATATTTCCAAGGGTAATCCTTATTTGCTGAGCCATACCTGCCACTAAGAAATCAAGGATTCAGCTTAAAGTTTTACTTGGCTCTTCCTGGGATTCCATCTCCTCCAGCCACAGTCTCCTCCCTAGCCTTGCCCCTACCTCGGTAAACTATGACGCGGGCTACGTCTCGATTCCTTCTACTGAAAATAAGTGGTGTGTGGACTACTTGAGTCTTGAGTGCCTACTGTTTAAATTATTATCAGTCTGTTTGCCCAGAATCTGTTGCTATAGAAGTTTGGTGTTCTTATAAGAGCTCCATTTATTCAAGCACTTTACAAATCAGTCTAGTGGTCTTTTTGGAAATCATGAGTATCTTTTATGCACATAACATTGTATTAGATATCTTGAAAATGCCTTGAAAACAAAGGGAAGCAATTACACCAGGATAATTGGTACTGGCAGGTTTATCATCTAAAAATTCCCAAAGAATACGAAAATTCCATGACTTGGAAATGTATTTCTCATAATAAAGAGAAAGATAGAGGTGATCACGAGGGATGAGGATTGAAGGAAACACTGAGGTGAACTGAAGAGGTTGGGCTGGAATGAACTAAAATGACAGGGTTAAACTGGGAAGGAGTGAATCCTTGAAGATTTGCTCTATCTTCACCTGTAGGCATGATGTCATCTCATGAATTTTCCTTTACAGGAAACCACTATAAAGTATTTGACACCAGGAATAGTGGTGGTCCCCTGGTCCTCTTAGGAGTGGTTTAAGGTAGACTCAGAAATCTTTATTCGTTTTTCTTCAGAATTTTAGGAGCAGAAACTATACAAATTCAGATTCATCATACATTTTTTTCTAATACAATGCACATTCAGATTTTATAGAGCAGGCTTACAGAATCTTATTTCTTGAGTTCTCCCAGTCTTTGTTTTTTTGGCTGCTTTTGGTCAGACAGGGTCCCCTGAGATAGTTCACTCAGCATGCAAATATCCACTATGAAAATATGTCCATTCTGTAATCATTCTCTTTTGCTCACTCTGGGTATTGTATTTATTGACCTCAAGGGTGACTAGTCTCAGAAGATTTGACAGAAAGAAAAATTTCTAAAAAGTTTTTGGGTCATTGTCCCAGCAATCCCACTACTGGGCATATACCCTGAGAAAACCATAACTCAAAAAGAGTCATGCACCACAATGTTCATTGCAGCACTATTTACAATAGCCAGGACATGGAAACAACCTAAAAGTGTCCATTGACAGGTGAATGGATAAAGAAGATGTGGCACATATATACAATGGAATATTACTCAGCCATAAAAAGAAATGAAATTGAGTTATTTGTAGTGAGGTGGATGGACCTAGAGTCTGTCATAAGAGTGAAGTAAGTCAGAAAAAGAAAAACAAATACTGTATGCTAACACATATATATAGAATCTTAAAAAAAAAAAAAAGGTTCTGAAGAACCTAGGGGTAGGACAGGAATAAAGATGCAGATGTAGAAAATGGACTTGAGGACATGGAGATGGGGAAGGGTAAGCTGGGATGAAGTGAGAGAGTGGCATGGACATATGTAGAATGTAGAATAGATAGCTAGTGGGAAGCAGCTGCACAGGGAGATCAGCTCGGTGCTTTGTGTCCACCTAGAGGAGTGGGATAGGGAGGGTGGGAGGGAGACGCAAGAGGGAGGCGATATGAGGTTATATGTATACGTATAGCTGATTCACTTTGCTATACGGCAGAAACTAATACAACAATGTAAAGCAATTATACTTCAATAAAGATGTTAAAAAAATAAAAAGTTTTTGGGTCATTGTCCCACATGCTGTATAGCAGGAGAAGGAGAGCACTATAAAACAACCTTAGAGTGGGAAACACTGGGCTGAACCTGCCCCACCAAATAGTATTTGGATGGCATGAATGGGATCATTTAACGTATTTGGCAGTCGAACTGGAAGTCTTAATGTCACTATGCCTCAGGTCTAGGAAGAGAGAAAAGAGGTTTTAGCAAAAGAAAAAGACAATGAAACAGTATCTGTCATCTGTCTTCTCATCCACAAGTCTGTATTTCCCTGTGTAATAAACCATGCAGTTTATCTTCTGGCCAATGTGTTAATATAAGACTCATATTTTGGCAAAATAACTAAGTGGACTTTTCTTTTGTTTTCAGGGTAAGAATATTTTAAAAACCAAGACCTTTCAAAAGAAATATTGGTCTCTTTCCTTATGACTATTGATAAAGAGAAGAGTAAGTCACAGCTCAGGGCTTTCTGATCTACCAGCCAAATAATTTTAGACAGATGGTGCATGATCCCCAAGGAAGTTCAAACTTCAGTCCCTCTATAAATATTATGGTAAATTCTGTAAATTCAACACTTTTTTTCATCTGGACTCTACAGTTATTCTAAAAAACTGCCTCTAATTTAAGAGAATTTTGTAGAGGATGCAAAATCTATATTTTGAATAGAAGAAAGGATGAAAGTCGGTATTTTAAGCATAGAAAATATGCATATAATAAACTTATAAATATGATTTGTCCCAAATGAGAAAGATCATCATGACATAAAGGTTTTCAAGTTACTAAATGTTGTAATATTTTATCACAAGATAGATTTATATAATTTCCTCTTTCTTCCCTGCTCATCTCTGCATATAGGGAATGAGGAAAGAAATCAGGACCAATAAACTCTAAATATTAAAAGATTTTATTTAAAAAAAATTATTTTTAAATTATTTTAAAGATTATAATTATAAATTATAATAAAGATTATAATTTACCATAATCCTTAGAGGTTTACACCAGGGGGAAATGCACTGCAGTTTCGTGGAGAGGAAAAGAAAGTAGAGTGATAACAAATGCAAAATGCTTTTGTATAATTATCAAGAGCTGGGAGAATAATAAACTACATCTATCTATCCTTTAGTCCGTTGTTCTGCCCAAGTCCATATAATAGTTTACTCTTAGCAGCCACATAAAATCCCATTAATATTTCCTGGTTCTTCCTTATCTCACCCAGTCTCATTTTGTGTTCTGCTTGGCACATTCATTCATTCTTGATCTTTCCACTATTTTTGCATAAACTACATCATTCCTGTACCACTGGGCTTCATTGGTGTTTTTCATACCCGACCTGGAACACCATTCCTTCAACTTACTGCCTACCCTTGTCTTACAGATTTTTTTTAGCATATTCAGTCCAAGTTCCTTCTTGAAAACTTCTTCACTTCTTAGACTACTTGGACTATTTATTTTTCATTAAACTTCAAAAAATCCACACTTCACAATTTATTCTTTAACTGTTTTCTAATGGTTTCCAAGTGTGTTTTTTACTTTGACTTCTAGGATATATTATTAAATTCTCTAAAGAAGAAAACATATCTTAAATTTCTACTCTACCTAACATGAATCTTAGCAATTCTGGGCTTAAATCTGATGTGGCATGAATACTGGAAGGTGATTGATTTGGTTTTGTCTGTTTGACAAAATGCATGCTAATTTTCCAATTATTTCAAACATCTGTATGAAATGACTGTTGCATCAAAAACAGAAGGAATAAAAAAAAGTGGCTGGAATGGGGTGGGAGTGAGTGAATGTAAGTGGAGAAGAGGTATAGAGTATATACTCATTTTATTTCATCTTCTCTCTGAATCTGATATTACAGTCACCATTTTAAATTTGAAGAGACTGATACTCAGAGAGGTTACATGCTTTGCTCAAGTTTATAAGGCAAACGTGGCAGAAGCAAGATTTGAACACTTGTCTTTTGACTCAATGCCAAGGTTCTTTCTATGATGTTGATAATCAGCTTTCTCAACAAGGTGCCATAAAAATGACTATTAAGTGAATATTTGTGAATGAAGAGTGAACAAGGAGTCAATTATTTTAATGAAAATGAAATGAATCAGAGCTAAAATAAATGGTATTGATTTTGGTCCCTATTAAACCTGAGGGGGTGTTCAGACAATGTAGAGTGAGAGTCAAAGAAAGCTTTGCATGTGGGGGAGAGCTTGATCTGGGATTTGTAAATGTAGAGGGGGCAGAGGAAGGGCACTGGAAGAATGAATGAGACAGGGATAGGCCCGGTTTATGCAGAGAGCAGAAAACCTAATTAGAGTGGGAGATATATTTTAAGGTGAAAAACAGAGTCGGAAGTTAGTGTATTGGTCAGTTGTGCTGCAATGTTGCTGTGTATCAAACAAGCCCCAGATCTTAGTGGCTTCCCCTAACAAACATTTCTTTCTTTCTCATGAGTCTGCAGATTAGGTATGCCTCTGCTGTGTCTGGTTAAGCTTTCCTGGGTTCAGCTGGATTTGGCTCTAGTCTGCAAGTGATCTTTACTCATCCTAGGACTCAGGCTGCAGGATCTATGATAATCTGGAGCATGGTTTCTAATGGAAGATATCAGAAACTCAGGAGGGCTCACAGAATCTTGCCATGCCTTTTAAATCCTTGGCTCAGAACTAACATCTTGTCCCTTCTGTTCATTCCATTTGGCAAAACCAAGTGACATGTCCACACCCAATATCAGTAGGGTGGGGAAATACACCCAGAGGGAAGTCATGGCAAAAATGGGGAAGGGAGGAAAAATTGTGAACAAATCAAACTATGTGTCAAATTCAGACTGGGTAAGTCTTGGGTAGGGGAGTAGGCAGGTGATGGAAGGAAATAAAATTAGAAAGGGGTTCACATGATTGAAGGAGACATGTATTCTCTTACCCTAGGAAATGGCAGAAGGAAATCCTGTTTGGGGGAGTTCTAAATTACAGCAGACTGTATGGTGGCATGAAGGTGGAAAAGAATGACTTACCATAGAGAAAAGTACCTGTTATGGTAACAGAGGCCTAAGGCCTGGTTAAAGTTACCGTTGGAATAAACAGAAAAGAGTATATTAAGGTACATTGAAAAAGCAGTAATGACAGAAAACACTAAAAAAATTCATCCCAATACTTCAGTCTTGCGTCCTGGAAGAACTGTATGACCAGTAGGAGGGTAAAAGGGAGATGGGATGGGACTAGGATGCCGAGTCCCTTTGGGGATTGCTGATTTGCAGTGGGGATGGAGTAAGTGGATGCACACTGCCAGCAATAATTATGAAGAAAAAGAATCCAGGTAAGAAGTCAAAATTTAAAAAATAGACTTTAGAATCATCTGCATATGGATGATGATTTTAGCCATCAAAGTGAATTAAATAACTTAAAAAGTTAGAGTGAGAAAAGAGTTAATTATGTTATTTTATTATTAACATTCATTTATGAAAAAAAAACTTCTAACGATAAGAATTATATGAGCAATATATTGTCTGTATTTCTAATCATCTTTGTGGTCAAAAAGTAGAGAGATCAGTTACTGCTTTCTAAGTTAGATTGCCATTTTTCTTTGAGTACTCCCACATACATTAGGTAAAATAGGATATTTTTCTTGAGCTTTAAGAGGATTCCAGTGTGTAAATTCTGACATATGCTACAACATGGATTAACCTTGAGGATATTATGCTAAGTGAAATAAGCCAGTCACAAAAAGATAACTACTGTATGATTCCACTTACATGTGGTACTTAGAGTAGGCAAAATCATGGTGACGGAAAGTAGAAAGGTGGCTACCAGGCACTTGAGAGGTGGTGATGGCAGGTCATTGTTTAATGGTCATAGAATTTCAGTTTTACAAGATGAAAAGAGTTAATGGAGATGGATCGATGCACAACATTAAGAATGTATTTAATACCACTGAACTGTACATATAAATTGCATAAGATGGTAAATTTTACGTTATGTGTATTTTACTACACACACACACACACACACACACACACACACAAAGGATTACAGTGTGATTGTATGCAAAGCTTCTGGAACTAGAGTCTTTCTGGTGTCCACAGGGAACATGGTAATTACTATGTTCACTGAGTCAGATCAGGCTGAAGAAAGACCTTCAAGAAAACGTGCCAGAACACCAGACTGTGTGTCAAAGTCCTGAAGGTCAATACCACCAAGACCCAGTATCATAGGATGAAAATACCCCTGGACTAGGATTCAAGGGTCAGGAAGTTTTTCTGACTATATTAGCCATGAAAGCTTGAGGAATTGTTCAGGACCTTACCCAAATCAGGAGTCACTTTGATAAGTACTGAGATAGAAATTTCCGGGTACCAAGACACCAGTCAATATATAAGTCATGGGGATGTAACATACTGCAAAAGGAGCATGGTAAATAATACTGTAATCATTTTGTATGAGGACAGATGGTTACTAGACTTATCATGGTAAGCATTTCATAATGTCTGCAAATGTCAAATTATTATGTAGTACATCTGAAGCTAACGTAATGTACATCAAAAATGTTTTAATTTAAAAATTCAACATTAACTTTAAAAAAAAGACGAGTCAAAGGTATTGCTTTGACTTTTTATTCTCTACCCAAATCATCATTAAACCTCATTCAGATATTACCCACACAGGTTTCATCTCTCTACTGTTAAGAATTCTTTCATCTAAAGTCTGAGCAGTCCTAGAGTTTTCACTACTCTTTTTTTCTGGTAGGTAGAGGACAGAGACAGCCGGATGACCTCTTCGAAGTGGTACTAGGAGTTTGAGCATGTCCTGAACTCTTTAATTGTACCTCCCTTGAAGGTAATGGAAGGCCATGGTTAACAACCACTCATGATTCTATTACTTTATATGAGGCAAGTTCCATAGGTCACTCTTTCTTCTCTAACAGCAACGTTAAAAGAATGAAACAAGCATTATAGCTTTTATTTATTACAACATCTGGAATTTTCTTTCTGGGAAAACAGTGCACGTATGCTACTGTGCCTTGCTTGCCAGGTGGCAATAGGGTGGGTTTCAGACATATACAAGAGAATTTGTCCAAGAGTCCCCTGGAACAGTATGCCAAATCAATAGTTCCAACGTGTTCCATGAGCCAATGCCACCCACTGCCAAGTTTTTATTGTTACATAATAAAAACGTTAGAAACATCACAATACAGTGCATATAAACATATATAATTATATGCATACAAATATTAAGTAAATAAAAATATAACTATACATTTATGACTTTGTATAATTTCTAACTGTTTTCTGAGGAGGATTGCCCTTTATTCTAACACTAAGTTCTACTTAACTTTTGGGGTTAAAATGCCGCCTTTAAAAAATACAGTCTAAAGGCTAATGCTCAGTATTGCATGGCCCTTCAGTGTGTGGCTTCTGGACTCAAGTTTTCTGGGTGAGAGGATTATTTTTACCACCTGTTAGCTGTGTGGCCTTTGGCAACTTGGTTAAACTTGCTACTCACTTCTTGGGTGGTTGTGAGGATTAAGTGAGATTATTTGCTCATTTAACAAATAGCTATAGTGCTTACTCTGAGCCAGACATTGCTCTGAGCCCTTGACAAATATTAACTTATGTAATGCTCACAACAAACTTATGAGATACATGCTAATAGTTTATCTCATAAGTGAGGAAAGTGATGTACCAAGAGGGGAATTGATTTGTCCTGGTCGCATAGCCTCTAAGTGGTAGAACTGGTATCTCCCAGGGAATTTGGGCTTCACTGCCCACGATTTCACAGCCCACAGTAAGTGGGTAAGTGTGTGGCGCTGACTGTCATCATAATTATTGATGAACACTTTTTTTTAACGTCCTCGTTTGCCAGAATACTAATTTTGCTACCTTAAATGCCTTCCTTAATTAGTTTAAAATATTTTAATATACCATGAAATTGAAAATTCAACGCATTCAATTTTGTGCCTTTTCTGACTCTGTTTCTTCATCTCTAAGGTGAAAATCGTACCTTCTGGCTTCCGTACTACACTGGATTTTTGTGAAGATTAAATGAGATAATTAAGTGAAAATATTTTGAAAAACTATGATTGTTTTCATCAACACAGAGAAAGCCTTTTCATTTTTGTGGTGAATGAGGGGAAAGTTCCCCGGGCCACCCTTGTGCAGGCGTACGCATGCATACTCTCAGAAGGATGAAAATCCCTTCAGTGTGTTGATTTAATGACACAGCCAGGTTTCATGCTGTTTTACAAAATACAGCACAGTCCTGAAACCCTTTGGACATCAGAGGGTACATAACTGCCACCTTTCTAATTGGGGGTTAAAAAGTAGGCATGAGAACCAATGAATCTCAAGTCATTGTATGTAAGACAGTTAGGCTGTGGCGAGCAGATCATCCAGGCTGCAGACACTTGCACAATTTTACGAGTACAAACACCCAGGGTACCAATGCTTTCATGGAAATGCTGGCTGTGTAACTGTATTAACATTGGCAGAGGCTGGAAGCTATTTTCAGAATTCTTCACAAACCTACAGGAAGTGCCTTCCCTTTTTATTTACATTCGGTATTGTTATTTTTAAGTATTGCACATGCAGGAAGACTTTTTTTCTTTGCCTCCATACGAACAGTCACATCTTTCAAATCACACATGTATGAACAATCATGAATATGTAACATTTTGGTTAAGCTAATCTTAAAAAAAACCCACCCTCTTACCTGATTGAGATGCTAGATCTGATGGCTCTTTCTAGCAAAGCTTGAGTGCTCACAGACTTGGTGGTGTAGACTGACCCTCCCTGGGCTCCAGTGTGAGCTGTGGCAAAATCAATAAACAAATAAATAAAGTAAAGTAAAGACCAGAGGCTCCGTGGAGAGTTGGGACTCCCTGTCTCTTTTATGAGTAATGAATGTGGCAACCACAGAGACTTGGAAAGGACTGGGATTCTTAAATCTGCAAGCTGACTTTCAAGTAGGTCAGTGCCCTGTTACAGGGATTTGCTGGGAGTGGGAGGAATCAAGGAATAAGTAAGAAGTGGGGTGGTTCAGGCAGAAGACCAGGGGAGCTTGGAAAGGAAGATATGCTAGGGATTGCTGTAAATGCACCCTCACACCCTCCCAAAATTTGTGTGTTTTAAAGTTTGAAATCCAGGATCTGTTGTGCAATGTGACTGAATTCCCCAGCCAATCTCTTGAGAAGTAAGACAACTTTTGCCCAAAGAGGCCCACCTGATGAGGCCATCTGTCTCAGGCTGCTTCGCTGTCCTGGGTGGTCCCAGGCTCTTGAAAGGGAACATCTTTCTCTTGAGAAATACACATGAAGTAAATAGAACAGAAGCTGGCTCTTACACACTGGCCTCCCCACTCCATTCCAAAGTCTTCATGTTTTCTTAAATATGTGTGTGGGGGGCAGGTGGGGTGGTCTCTCATGTGTCTGTCCATTATGTGGCTGTTCTTAAATGCCAGCAAAGAAAGATGGCAAGAGAGAAGGAAGAGAGACCTGAGGGGCCCAGAGAGCACTTGCAGATCCAGACATAGTAAAACAACTGTAATTATCTTAGTAACTGTGACCTCTCCCCTCACAACCCAACAGTCAATCTTCAAGGTCATGGGAGGTAAGAACGATAGAAATATGGCACCATGTTTCATGCAAAATAGTTGCTATTCTACAATACCAATTCTTTCTGTGTTTACAATGAAAAATGTCTTTCAAACGCTAATATGGACCTTAATTTGGGAATTACCTTTTCACTAACGTATCCACAGAGATCAAGAACAAAAAGAGGATTTATTTTTTATCACATTTGTTAAAATAGACTCCTGCTCACCTCTACACAGAATGCTTACTTAATGGGTCACTCAACCCACTCTGTGTATCTAAAGCATTTTATGACTCAAAGAATAATAATTCTTCAGAAGAGAACAATGTACCTAAGGGACTGCTTCTCTAAGAGAAAGTCAGAAGCAGGAAATCTGTATGAGAGGGAACCAGTTGAAGCTATCATGTAGTTCCCTTTACCTCCTCTGGAGTAACCAAGACTGACCAGGCCTCTGCCCTGCTTTGGAAACATGTGGAGAAGCCTGGGGAAAGAGAGAATCTCCACTTAGCTGCACTAGTCATGAGAAGGTTCATCA
The DNA here is from genome assembly GCF_028564815.1 of Eubalaena glacialis. Lineage (NCBI taxonomy): Eukaryota > Metazoa > Chordata > Mammalia > Artiodactyla > Balaenidae > Eubalaena > Eubalaena glacialis. The sequence goes on from NC_083726.1 coordinate 92,361,180, forward strand.
CTTACACATACAATAAGAGGAGCTCTGAGGCTTAAGGTGTAAAGAGATGGAAAAGGAAGGAGACTTTTTAAAACTTCCAAGTTATGAGATTACAGAGAATAGATCAATATTGGAAACGGAAGAGGAAGAAATGAAATGAAAACCAATCAGAATACAGTGACTCATCTGGCTTTGATTTTTTTTTTCCCATTTAAAAATATCAGGATACAAGTGAATTTCAACCCTCGTCCCGTTTTTAAAAAATAACTCAAGCTTATGTTGATCTCAAAACATGACAAAGACATTACAAGAAAGAAAAATTATAGTTTAATCTCTGAAGAACATAAATGCAAAAATTCTAAACAAACTGTAAGCAGTGAAATATAGAAAGGATAATATATTACAACCTGGTAATGTTTATTCCAGGATGCAAAGTTGTTTAACATTGATAATCAGTCAATATATTTTAATGCATTAAGAGAACAAAAGAAAGAAATCATGTAATCTCATAAATGCAGTAAGTACTTTTAGTATAATTCAACAGCAGGTCAACCAAATGATATTGTTCCCCTTTAACCAAAATGGCCTCATTTGCCTTTTTGATAAAAATTGAGGTGTTTCAAGGATGGTTATAGCATCATACTATTACATTTTGTCTAATGTTGCCCAAATCTTCCTTAACTAGCATGTTATTGCCACTTCCTCCTTATGGTGCAGATAAAGAATTCTTAGGCTCAAACAGATATATTTACACGCATATCATAGCAGCATTATTCACAATATCTGAAAGGTGGAAACAATGCAAATGTCCATTGAAACATGAGTAGATAAACAAAATGTGGTTCATACATATAATGGAATATCATTCAGCCTTAGAAAGAAGGAAATTCTGACACAGGCTACAAGGTAGATAAACCCCAAACACATGATGCTAAGTGAAATAAGCCAGGCATAAAAAACAAATACTGTATGATCCCATTTATATGAGGTTCCAGAATAACCAGATTCATAGACACAGAAGTAGAATGCTGGTTGCCAGGGGCTGATGGGAGGAAGGAATGGGGAGTTATTGTTTAATGGGCACAGAGTTTCAGCTGGAGAAGATGAAAAAGTTCTTGAGATGGATGGACACACAAGGTGAATGTACTTAATGCCATAGAACTGTACACTTAAAAAATAGTAAAAATGGTAAATTTTATGTTGTGTATATTTTACCACAATAAAATCTTTTTTGTTAGAAATTTAAAAAATAATTCTTAGTTATCTTCCCTCAGAAACTCCTGTTTTTATGGTCATTTTGGTTTCTGATTTTCTGTTCTGCCTGTCCCCAATCCTTCTGTCTCATGTACTGACACATGCCCTGTATTTGACTTTGGACAACATTTTAGTATAGTCCCAAACACAAGTACTAAACACATTGCCTAGGGAACCTAGAAAGACATTTTCTTTTGTTTAGCAGCAAGGCCTCAGAACAGAGAAACTTAGTTATGTTTTAGTCCCATAAAGAAGCTATTTTGCCCTGGTTAGTTTTTTGGACAATGGGACAAAATATTCTGAAACAAAGAAATAATGACACTAATAATACTGTTGGTGTCATAGGAGGTTACCCACCTCCCTGCTTTAGAGTTCAGAGGAAATAAGTCTTTAGAAATTAAAGGGTGCCTCATTTTCTGAGCATATACAAACGTGAAAGTAACATTGCCTCATGGAAAAGCTCATTACTTTAAAAAATTTAAATTCAGGTCGAAAGGAAAAAATAATAATTTCTCCTGTACTTTCTAATTTGTCTTATATTTTCTATTAAAAAGTAAGCACCATCCAACTGCTTATTTAGTCTCTGTTTTCTCTTATTCTCTCAGTCTCATTTGCACACATAGAGCTCTTTAGAAATCACAGAATAAAATCCAAACTCTTCGTCATAGATTATAAGATTCATCACAATCCAGCCACAGACTGTTTTTCTTAACTTCTCTTTTCACGCTGGCCCAACACATCCTAGATTCACCCCAGTAGGATCACACCTTTCAGAGCAGGCCATGGTACATACATCATGTGGTCCTTTTTTTTACACATGCTATGTGCTCTGATCACAATACCTTCCCACCTTTCTCTGTGTCATGGTTTTTCCTCCCTCTCTGAAACAGTTCAATTAGCACCTTCTCTGTGAAGTATTCTGTGCTTTTCCCCTCCTCGGCCCAGTCAATCACCTCTCCCTTGTCAAGGATCCTCAGGGATGCACATTCTACTGTGGTGCTCATAGCACATGGTAGCTGATGTCCACAGGTAGGTCAGCTCTGAGACTAGAAGTTTCTCCAGAGTGGTGTCCTACATGCATCACAACATCTGACACAGTGCCTTCATGTGGACTCTCAGACGCTCGTTTGAATACATGAATGAATAATGAATGGAGGAATGAGTGAAAATCAAGACATACACATTCATTATTGTGGATTTCACACAGAGAACACAGAGGCTTGTGTGTCCAGAAGCAGGAATGAAAGTAAAGTTTCATTTCAAACAGAGGAGGCAGCGTTTTATAGTTACTGATTCAATGTCAACCCAACCTACAACACAAAGTCACTTACTCTGTATCTGCCGAGCAGAGCATACTACCATAACACATGGCACGGCTGTGAAAATCAGTTCACATCAGTTAACTCCTTCCAGATTGAAAGGTGATAAATTGCCTTCAATATATAAAATAAAACTAATGTTGTCCTCTAGCAATTTTTTTTTTAATAGAAAAGAATCCTTTTCTACATAGAAAATGCGTGGCAGGAAAGTAAATAGAATTGTTTCCACTTATAATGCTTTCAAGTTATATCCCCGGAGCCATCTGGCCTGAGATATAAAGGTGGAAAGAAACTCAGTTTTATGCATACACATGCTCACACACAGTACACCCTCTGGTGTAAACCAAGCAGTGACAAGTTACTTGGATGCTAAATCGAAGCTGGTCCACCAAACAAAATTGTTCACTGTGTGGGAGAGCATTAGGGCTGCTGGGTTTGAAGGTTTGCCTTGGCTGGAATTCACTGCAACACCACCCACCTCTCTCCAATTGCAATATTCTAACCAGGTCACCTAGATCCTGTGAAACAGATGTTCATTGAAGAGAAAAGGAAATAGGTGGTGTCCATTGAAAAGTGATAGCCAGGGCAGAGGGGAAAGTATATTTTTACCTACAACACAAGCTGAATATTCTGGAAAATTCTTGGTAGGGCAGAAATTCCTAGCTCTCCAGGAATCTGCAGCACCTAGTAAGCACTTCAGTATACTGAGAGGCAGGAAAGCAGAGTGGAGAATGGCTCAGACTCTGGGAAGAGCCTGGCTTTGACTCTCAGCTCTGCACTTCCTAGCCGTGGACCCTTGGGGAAAATGACTTAAGCTTTATTTTCAGTTTCTTATCTATAAACCTGGAAGAATAACAATACCTACTTCATATGGTTCTTGTGACGATTATGTGTGTTGATACACATAAAGGACTTCAAAAAGCGCATAACACAGTCAACTATTGTCACATTGCCCAGTTGGGTTGGCAACAAACTTAAGTTTCTAACAAGGGAGGAACAGTGCTCAGGGCTTCTTCAGGAGGCTAGAAAACCCAGTCAGTTCTCAGTGCTAAGAAGACTTGCACTTACAAAAGCCAGGAAGGGAGATGGCAAAACAACCAAATACAGAGCCTCAAATCATCCTTTGACATCCCAGAAGCCACACTTTACAAAATGCACCACAGGCTGTGGACTGGTTGCAATCCTCTGCCTGGGAATCTTCTTAGCAATTGGACAGAGCTATTTCTTGCTAATGCTTGGCCTCACTTTTGGGGCCCCAGACTCCTTGCTTGAGTCTTCCTTCCCTGCATCTTCACGACCTTTCCAAACTTTCACTCATCATTGATTTCCTTCTGAAAGAATTTCTATAAGTGAAGTTATTCTTACCTGATTTAGGTAAGATTGATGGTGAGTGACTCAAGGTGAGTGTATGTTACAAATATACCTTCTGACGTCACATTGCAATATTTACTAAACTAAGTCACTAATTGGCAGGGGTAGGGATTAGCAATTTGGATCCAGAATCTTCTCTATTTAAAAACTTACTTTTAATGAATTTTCACTAATACAAACAAAGCTACACAGCAGAGCCATTTTCAGCAACGTGTCTGTCACTAAGAGATAATAGAAGCTATGAGCTATTTCAGCCTTCATCTCTGACATGTTGTTCTGTGTTTGTGCATATTCTTACATGTTTTATGAACAATATTAAGTCCACCATATCCAGTAACTACAAAAGTAACGATAGTTGCAACGGGCTGGTTAGAAGAGGAATTCAATTTGGATATAAAAATAAGCGATATCCTGTGCTTCTGGTTATGATGGGGTAACTGGTGCTACACTAATTCTTCTCTGTAAACGGCTGCAGGATGGACACCTCGGCCCACAATATGAGGCAACTGGGCCCAAGCCTTGGACAACAGACAGTGCAAGACAGAAGTCCTTAAGAGAAAGAAAATCCATGAGGTAAGACCTATGATTGTCCCAGCCCCGTGACTGTATATAATTTCCTGAGGGCAACATAGAAAGCTGGAATCCAGGCAGACACAGTGGTTGCTCTGGGCTGAGGCAGAGAGCAGAGTCCAGAGGATGTGGCAGAATCTGAAGGGTAAGTCAACAAAAAGGGTGACCCCAGAAGACGTGGGATTCCCAGTGGGTCTTTGGCTGAAGGGGGCCTTGACAACTACAAGGTCAATACCTTGATGTTTTACATCTCTTTGAGTTCATCATCTTACTACTTTTTTTTGTGGAAAATATAGGAAATGGTTTGTCTGGAATATTCTCTTATAACCCAGGTAATTCTTCTAAAGTGTATGCATTTGGTTGTTACTTATAATAGTCTTGGACATGTTCTCATTTTGTTGAATATGTACCTAGGTCTTATGTTGAATCCTTTCTGTCCCTTGTTTATTTTTCAATATCTAATGTTCCATCTAGATCTTCTATTTGTCCAAGAATAGTGTGGGAAGGCATAGAGAGGGTGATTCAGGTCAGCAGTGGAGTCTGTTTTCTCAGAATATGTTCTCAGCGTATTTGCTGGGTGTTTCTCTGCAGACCATCTCTGCTCATCTTCCAGGGATTCCACATCCCTCTTCATACACTGTGGAGAGAGCACATGGCCTAGCAGGAGGCCAAGATGGCTCTCCCTGAAGCTTAGCACTGCCAACTCCTTCTGTTTGGGGACGTCATGTTTATTTTCACTCTGGTAGGAAATACAAATCGAGTTGGTTACAACTTTTCTTCTCACTTCTACCTGGTTTGGGGTTAGGAGTCTAACCAAGAAGAGCCCAAGATGGTGTGACTCTGTCATCCCTCCCTCAGACTCTTTCTTACCATTCTATGTATTTGGAGTCAAACTTTCATAGAGTGGTTTCAACATTTTTTTCTAGCCCACCCCAAATCCTACTTTCTGTCATAAAAGATAAACCGTTGTTTGTTGAATTCAAGAGAAACTAACATGTAAGATTACTTATAGGTTTTCACTTGTACGCCCTCAATTTGACCCTCTTTCACAGATTTTACAAATTTTTGAAAATACGTGGTTTGGCTTTGTAGTCATCTCCTACTTGTGTTAAAGTATTAATTTTTAAGTTCTGTTTCTCATTTTTTAAGTGGGTCAATATGTACTGTTTAAAATTGAGAAATTTTAAAAAAGAGTTTTAAGTATATATATAAATATTATTTAAAATTATAAAGCTAAGCAGTAACAGAACTGCTTATCAGGAGACTGAAAAAATACATAGACAAATAAAAGCAAAAACTGTTGTGTCTAAACTTTAGATAAATAAAGGAGAAGTGGTAAGAAGGCAACTAATAAGAAGTAAGATGACAGAATATAAAATAAAATTACATAGTAAAAAAATGACCAAATATATCTAATATTATAAATACAAACTGGATAAACTTTAAAAAAAAGATTTTTAGCTGGGCTCAAAACCAAAAACTATTGAGATAGCAAAAAAAGGAAAATATTTACATCAGTATGGTTTATGATAGATAAATAATGTCATGTTTTCACTATGGAATGTACAGATGTTAATAAGAATCCATATGCATGTGCATACACACACAACTGATATAAAAAGTAGGTAAATGTGTTTATATATGTGTGTGTGTGTATATATATATGTATATATATAAATAATTAGTCCTATAAGGAAGTTGCAAAACAGTATGAAACTTCATCTAAGAAAAAACTTGAATATGTGTATTCTAAATATTTATATAGGTATAGAAAACATCCGAAAACATACATAACATTTCCTTTGGGGAGCAGAATTTGGGAGATTGTGGAAGGGAGAGGAGATTTTATTTTTCACTTTTCACTTTGTAAGATTACAAACTGTTTATAACAAACATATATTGCTTTTATAATAAGAATATTTTAAATAGTTATCACATATATCATATTCAAATGATGAATGGTCCAATGTTTTGCATACAAAAATGCATTCTTAGTCTATACCAAAAATCATTTACTTTTCTTGGATTATTCAAAAGGCATTTTCAAAGTTTTCTATGGCTCAAGAGTAATAACCTGTCATAACTGTGTAAAGGTGGAAAATGAGAATGAGATTAGGTTCTGTTAGAACTTTTATGATTGAGGAATAGAACATAACTGGAAAGGTGATGAAAAATAAGGTTGCGGAGGAAAGCAGGTGCCGAATGCTTGTATATTATGATATTAGACACTGATGCATAAAGCAACTGAAATGTCTTAAGTAAGTAGAGTAACAGCATCAGAGTTGCATTTCCAAGACATTGCTGGTCGGTGGTTGAAGCAAAAAGTTGGCGGAGAGAAAGAGGGGAGGCAGGACTTGTGACTTAAGGCTGTTAATCATAAATCTTCTGCTTAACTCCAATATGTAGTTGAGAAATGTGATCTACGAATCAGAAAACTGGAGGACAAGTATCAGCTTTTTATTTTAACTGATGAGATTAAATTTGATGCTTGTGGCCGTGGTTGGACTACTTCATTTCCTCTTCCTCCAGTTTGAAGTCAAGACTGGATTGACTCATCCACGTGACAGTTTTAGTCTGCAAACCTAGTTATCTGTGCCTAGCAATCCCCAGAGACTAAAAGGAAAAGAGAGGCATGGGTTTTCAGACATGTCTTTTGAAGACAGCTTGGAGCCAGCCGAAGGTCTAGTTACCTTGGTCTGAAGAGCAGAGCAGAATGTGTCCTTTCTTTGAGCAGGTAGGTTCTAAAGGAGAGAAACCAAAAAGTCTGAATCATGAATGCTTACTCCTCTTCTCTAAGGGTGGAGCCATAGCGAGAGGACAGAGAGGACAGATTTGTTCCTTGCATACTTTCCCCTCCTTCTTGAAAAATGTGATGAATAGAGAGTAAGTGTGACCAGGAGCAGAGGGGCCAGGCACAATGAGCTTCAATCACTGCAGTCTTCTCAGGTGAAGGACAGACTCCCTGGGAGCAGAGTGGGCATCTCAGAGTAAGCTGAGTACAGAGGCTATTTCTTCAGCATAGAGCAAGAGTTCCTGTAGGACAATGAGCCAAGATCTGATTTTTTTAAAAAAGAAGTTGAAAATGTTAAGCTATTTTACTCCTATTGGAATAAGCTAAGGACTTAAGGAATGCATTTGCAAGGTTTCCTGGTTAGAGTTTGAAGTCTGCCATTTAGAAAAGGCAGTCAATCATATTGGCTTTCTTTCTTTCTTTCTTTCTTTCTTTCTTTCTTTCTTTCTTTCTTTCTTTCTTTCTTTCTTTCTTTCTTTCTTTCTTTCTTTCTTTCTTTCTTTCTTTCTGTCTTTCTTTCTGTCTTTCTTTCTTTCTTTCTTTTTTCTTTCTTTCTTTCTTTCTTGCTTGCTTTCTTGCTTCCATTCTTCCCCTCTTCCTCTTCCTCTCTCTCCCTCCCTTTCTTTCTTCCTTCTTTCTTTATCTTCTTCTCTTTTCATTTCTTTTATTTTCTTCCCTTTTTTCTTGTCTCCAAGTTTAAATCTCTTCCAAGCTTTGGGCTAAACACCATTTCGTTGATAGGCTCAAAAGAAGTATATACAATACCTTAAGGAAAATGCTCTGTCAGAGACATTTACTTTTCAGCAATGTCAAGGAGAAACCAATGGACATTTTATGAAGAAAGATGACTATAACATTGGTAGTTTTCATCTTACAAAGTACTTTAGAGTGTTTCTTTCAGTTTCTCATAGTCCATCCCTTCTTATTTTCTTCTAGCACTCTGAACTATAATGATGCAACTGGAGAATTTTTGGTTCTAACGATATCATGGATCAGATAACTTTAATACTAACTTTCTGCAAACATCTACACATGCTGGATAAGTTGCAATACCCATTATTTTAAATGCATAGTTACATTTGTAAGAAAAAAAAGTAAATCTTATATATGTGAAAAAAAAAAAAAAGCAATCTGAAAATCAGGATAGTGATCCCATTACTGGAAGTGGACTTTGCTAACTAGAGTGAGGAGTGGTGTACACGTGGGGTGTTTTCAGTCTTAATAATCCAAAGACTTGAGTTTCATGCATGCACATGGACACAAGATGGTGGTCTCAAGGCTGCATGAGGCTGGGAGATGGAACTGGAAAGCCACACAATCAGGACTTTAGAAGGAGAAACCAGAAAAAACATACTTCCATTGGCATAAGTTGGTGGCAAGGAAATTTTAGAGTTCTGTCAAGATCCAGGGTAAAAAAATAAAATAAAAAGACTTTGGAAATTAGGAATAAAAGGGCCATTCTTAAGCTGATAAGGGGAAATACAAAAATGTCTAGAACAAACATCAAACCTAATGCTAAAATTTTTTAAAACTTCATTTTGGGAGAAGGATATCAATACCACCACCTATAGTCATTATTAGTCATCACAGTGAGGGGGAAAAAGGATATAAGAATTGGAAGTGAGGAGCTCAACACATTGTTTTACATTCTGTGATTTTCTTCATAGAAAACACTAAAAAAATCTACAGACAAATTGCTAGATATAATAGGGGAGTTTAGCAAGGTAGAAGAAAAAAAAAGACAAACTGAAACAATTCAAAGAAAAATGATCAAAAGATTTGACCAGGTGCTTTACTAGAAGAGGAGATACAAGCAGCCAGTAAATATATTGAAAACGGCTCAACCTGACTAGCAATCAGGAAAATTCAAGTTAAGACCATGCTGAATTGTGATTTTACATCCACCTGACTGGTAAAAAGCAAAGTATGATGAACTAAAGGAATCTTCTAAGTGGATTTCTGGAGATCTTTTTGTCTATATAGTTTCCTCCTTTCTGTAACTCTGCCCCAGAACTTCCAGCCACCTCACCCTCTCTGAGCCCCAATCTGTGCTTCCCCAGCTTGGTGAGACAACCAAACATTGCTTGCGATGATTTTCCCTGTTGGAATGTGCCTCCAGCAGAAAGTTAGCTGGACAATCATTGGACTCACCTTGTTTTTCCCCTTCTCTCAGGCATCACAGTCTGGGACTGTCTAATACCCGAAAACAGTTGTTTAATTTACCTTGTTCAGTTTTCTAGGTGTTTGCAGTGGGAAGGTATTTCTGGTTCCTGTTACTCTTTCATGGCTGGAAACAGAAACCCCCTGTATTATGCATGGCTGAGTTCTGAGAGAATGAAGTAATGAAGAAAAAGGACTCCAGAAATCTGCACAGGGGTGCCCTTGAATCTTTCTTGATATTAAAATATGCATGCATAGGGTAAAACTTCATGCAGTTGGAAAAAAAAATGACAAGGGACCTGTAAACTGAGTGGTTCCAAGGACTCAAGCAGGATATGAAATTTTAACCAAAGTTGCAAGTCCTCACTGATCATTTATTAGAGAATGTAGATGGGTCAGACCATATAAATGAAACTAAATCATCCCTGTAGTAAAGGTTATTCTGGGACTTCCCTGACAAAGCTTAAAATAAGACCCTAAGAGACTAATCTAACTTGAAATTAATGTTACTACCTAAAAAAACAAAGTCTAAAAGTCTGTAGAGGAAGTCAACAAAATCCAGACACTTAAAATATATTCACCTAAAAAATTCACAATGTCCAGAATTCAATGAAAAATTATTAGACTTGTAAAGCAGGAAAATGTGACAAAGGATTAGGAGAAAAATCAGCCATTAGAAAAAGACCAAAATGATAGAAACAGATGGAAATGATGGAATTAGCAGACAAGGATGTTAGAATTGTATAAAGTAAAATGTGAACTGAATGAGAGAAATGGAGATGTAAAATAAAAACCAAATGAAATTAAAGACATGAAAAATAAAATACTTGAAATGAGAAGTTCACCAAATTGTGCTAATGGCAGATTGCATTGTGCAAAAGATGACTGAAATATAGAAACTAACCACAATGAAGTACAGAGCAAATAATTTTAGTATGTCTAATCCAGTTGTATGTGTATGTGTATATATATATAAAATATATATAATATAATTATATACTTAAAATTATAATTATATATAATATATATTTGTATAATAAAATATATTATATTTTAAATTATATTTTATTATAATTACATATTATATAAATATATTGCATATTATTATATATTGTATATTATATAAATAATTATATATATTTATATATATAATTATATATATTTATATTATATTATATTTTTACAATATATAATATGTAATATATTATATTTTATATTACAATAATATTATATAATACTTATTATATATTACCTATAATATATACAATATATAATATATATGTTATAATATATTACATCATATTATATATTATAATATTATATATTAATATATAAGTATATAATCAACATATATTAATATATAATTAATATACATTAATGTATTAATATATAATTTTTATTATAAGTTAATACTATTATAATATAATATAATTAAAATAATTAATATAATTAATACAACATATTAATATAATTAATATATAATCAATATTATATTAATATAATATTATATATTAATGTAATATAATGATATATAATATATAATTATATTATATATGATATACTATATATATATATATTTAAACATCTTTATTGAAGTATAATTGCTTTACAATGGTGTGTTAGTTTCTGCTTTATAACAAAGTGAATCAGTTATACATATACATATGTTCCCATATCTCTTCCCTCTTGCATCTCCCTCCCTCCCACCCTCCCCATCCCACCCTTCTAGGTGGTCACAAAGCACCGAGCTGATCTCCCTGTGCTATGCGGCTGCTTCCCACTAGCTATCTATTGTACATTTGGTAGTGTATATATGTCCAGGACACTCTCTCACCCTGTCACATCTCACCCCTCCCCTTCCCCATATCCTCAAGTCCATTCTCTAGTAGGTCTGTGTCTTTATTCCCGTCTTGCCACTAGGTTCTTCATGGCCTTTTTTTTTTTTTTTTTCCTTAGATTCCATATATATGTGTTAGCATACTGTATTTGTTTTTCTCTTTCTGACTTACTTCACTCTGTATGACAGACTCTAACTCCATCCACCTCATTACAAATAACTCCATTTCATTTCTTTTTATGGCTGAGTAATATTCCATTGTATATATGTGCCACATCTTCTTTATCCATTCATCCGATGATGGACACTTAGGTTGCTTCCATGTCCTGGCTATTGTAAATAGAGCTGCAATGAACATTTTGGTACATGACTCTTTTTGAACTATGGTTTTCTCAGGGTATATGCTCAGTAGTGGGATTGCTGGGTCGTATGGTAGTTCTATTTGTAGTTTTTTAAGGAACCTCCATACTGTTCTCCATAGTGGCTGTATCAATTTACATTCCCACCAACAGTGCAAGAGTGTTCCCTTTCCTCCACACCCTCTCCAGCATTTATTGTTTCTAGATTTTTTGATGATGGCCAATCTGACCGGTGTGAGATGATATCTCATTGTAGTTTTCATTTGCATTTCTCTAATGATTAATGATGTTGAGCATTCTTTCATGTGTCTGTTGGCAATCTGTATATCTTCTTTGGAGAAATGTCTATTTAGGTCTTCTGCTCATTTTTGGATTGGGTTGTTTGGTTTGATTTCCCCTTTGATTTCTTCAGTGATCACTTCGTTATTAAGTAGTGTATTGTGTAGCCTCCATGTGTTTGTATTTTTTACAGATCTTTTCCTGTAATTGATATCTAGTCTCATAGCGTTGTCGTCGGAAAAGATAATTGACATGATTTCAATTTTCTTAAATTTACCAAGGCTTGATTTTTGACCCAAGATATGATCTATCTTGGAGAATGTTCCATGAGCACTTGAGAAAAATGTGTATTCTGTTGTTTTTGGGTGGAATGTCTTATAAATATCAATTAAGTCCATCTTGTTTAATGTATCATTTAAAGCTTGTGTTTCCTTATTTATTTTCATTTTGGATGATCTGTCCATTGGTGAAAGTAGGGTGTTAAAGTGCCCTACTATGATTGTGTTACTGTCGATTTCCCCTTTTATGGCTGTTAGTATTAGCCTTATGTATTGAGGTACTCCTATGTTGGGTGCATAAATATTTACAATTGTTATAACTTCTTCTTGGATCAATCCTTTGATCATTGTATAGTGTCCTTCTTTGTCTCTTGTAATAGTCTTTATTTTAAAGTCTATTTTGTCTGAAATGAGAATTGCTACTCCAGCTTTCTTTTGATTTCCATTTGCATGGAATATCTTTTTCCATCCCCTCACTTTCAGTCTGTATGTGTCCCTAGGTCTGAAGTGGGTCTCTTGTAGACAGCATATATACGGGTTTTGTTTTTGTATCCATTCAGCCAGTCTGTGTCTTTTGGGGGGAGCATTTAATCCATTTACATTTAAGGTAATTATCAATATGTACTTCCTATTCCCATTTTCTAAAATGTTTTGGGTTTGTTATTGTAGATCTTTTCCTTCTCTTGTGTTTCTTGCCTAGAGAAGTTCCTTTAGCATTTGTTGTAAAGCTGGTTTGGTGGTGCTGAACTCTCTCAGCTTTTGCTTGTCTGTAAAGCTTTTAATTTCTCCATCAAATCTGAATGAGATCCTTGCTGGGTAGAGTAATCTTGGTTGTAGGTTTTTCTCCTTCATCACTTTAAGTATATCCTGCCACTCCCTTCTGGCTTGCAGAGTTTCTGCTGAAATATCAGCTGTTAACCTTATGGGGATTCCCTTGTGTGTTATTTGTTGTTTTTCCCTTGCTGCTTTTAATATGTTTTCTTTATATTTAATTTTTGACAGTTTGATTAATATGTGTCTTGGCGTGTTTCTCCTTGGATTTATCCTGTATGGGACTCTCTGTGCTTCCTGGACTTGATTAACTATTTCCTTTCCCATATTAGGGAAGTTTTCAACTATAATCTCTTCAAATATTTTCTCAGTCCCTTTCTTTTTCTCTTCTTCTTCTGGGACCCCTATAATTCGAATGTTGGTGCGTTTAATGTTGTCCCAGAGGTCTCTGAGACTGTTCTCAGTTCTTTTCATTCTTTTTTCTTTATCCTGCTCTGCAGTAGTTATTTCCACCATTTTATCTTCCAAGTCACTTATCCGTTCTTCTGCCTCAGTTATTCTGCTATTGATCCCATCTAGAGTATTTTTAATTGCATTTATTGTGTTTTTCATCATTGCTTGGTTCCTCTTTAGTTCTTCTACGTCCTTGTTAAATGTTTCTTTCATTTTGTCTATTCTATTTCCAAGATTTTGGATCATCCTTACTGTCATTATTCTGAATTCTTTTTCAGGTAGACTGCCTATTTCCTCTTCATTTGTTAGTTCTGGTGTGTTTTGACCCTGCTCCTTCATCTGCTGTGTGTTTTTCTGTCATCTCATTTTGCTTATCTTACTGTGTTTGGGGTCTCCTTTTCACAGGCTGCAGGTTCGTAGTTCCCGTTGTTTTTGGTATCTGTCCCCAGTAGCTAAGGTTGGTTCAGTGGGTTGTGTAGGCTTCCTGGTGGAGGGAACTAGTGCCTGTGTTCTGGTGGATGAGGCTGGATCTTGTCTTTCTGGTGGGCACGTCCATGTCTGGTGGTGTATTTTGGGGTGTCTGTGGCCTTATGATGATTTTAGGCAGCCTCTCTGCTAATGGATGGGGCTGTGTTCCTGTTTTGCTAGTTGTTTGGCATAGGGTGTCCAGCACTGTAGCTTGCTGGTCTTTGAGTGAAGCTGGGTCTTGATGTTGAGATGGAGATCTCTGAGAGATTTTCGCCGTTTGGTATTACGTGGAGCTGGGAGGTCTCTTGTGGACCAGTGTCCTGAAGTTGGCTCTCCCACCTCAGAGGCACAGCCCTGATGCCTTGCTGGAGCACCAAGAGCCTTTCCTCCACATGGCTCAGAGTAAAAGGGAGAAAAAATAGAAAGAAAGAAAGAAAGAGGATAAAATATAGTGAAGTAAAATAAAGCTATTATAAAGCAAAGCTATACAGACAAAAGTCTCACCCAGAAGCATATACATATACACTCACAAAAAAAGGAAAAGGGGAAAAATTAATATATCCTGCTCCCAAAGTCCACCTCCTGAATTTGGGATGATTCGTTGTCTATTTAGGTATTCAACAGATGCAGGCACATCAAGTTGTTTGTGGAGTTTTAATCCGCTGCTTCTGAGGCTGCTGGGAGAGATTTCCCTTTCTCTTCTTTGTTCGCACAGCTCCCGGGGTTCAGCTTTGGATTTGGACCCGCCTCTGCGTGTAGGTCGCCTGAGGGCGTCTTTTCCCCCGCCCAGACAGAACAGGGTTAAAGGAGCAGCTGCTTCGCGGGCTCTGGATCACTCAGGCGCGGGGAGGGAGGGATACGGATGCGGGGCGAGCCTGCGGCGGCAGAGGCCGGCGTGATGTTGCACCAGCCCGAGGCGCGCCGTGCGTTCTCCCGGGGAAGTTGTCCCCGGATCACGGGAGCCTGGCCGTGGCGGGCTGCACTGGCTCCCGGGAGGGGCGGTGTGGAGAGTGACCTGTGCTCACACACAGGCTTTTTGGTGGCAGCAGCAGCAGCCTTAGCGTCTCATGCCCGTCTCTGGGGTCCGCGCTGATCGCCGCGGCTTGCGCCCGTCTCTGGAGTTCGTTTAGGCGGCGCTCTGAATCCCCTCTCCTCGCGCACCAGGAAACAAAGAGGGAAGAAAAAGTCTCTTGCCTCTTTGGCAGCTGCAGACTTTTTCCCGGACTCCCTCCCGGCTAGCTGTGGTGCGCTAACCCCTTCAGGCTGTGTTCACGCCGCCAACCCCAGTCCTCTCCCTGGGATCCGACCGAAGCCCGAGCCTCAGCTCCCAGCCCCTGCCCGCCCCGGTGGGTGAGCAGACAAGCCTCTCGGGCTGGTGAGTGCTGCTCGGCGCCGAGCCTCTGTGCGGGAATCTCTCCGCTTTGCCCTCCGCACCCCTGTGGCTGCGCTCTCCTCTGTGGCTCCGAAGCTTCCCCCCTCTGCCACCCGCAGTCTCTGCCCATGAAGGGGCTTCCTAGTGCGTGGAAACCTTTCCTCCTTCACGGCTCCCTCCCACTGGTGCAGGTCCCGTCCCTATTCTTTTGTCTCTTATTTGTTTTTTCTTTTGCCCTACCCAAGTACGTGGGGAGTTTCTTTCCTTTTGGGAGGTCTGACGTTTTCTGCCAGCGTTCAGTGGGTGTTCTGTAGGAGCAGTTCCACGTGTAGATGTATTTCTAATGTATCTGTGGGAAGGAAGGTGATCTCCGCGTCTTACTCTTCCGCCATCTTCCGGGAGTCGATATACTATATTATATCATATAATTATAATTATATATTATATAATAGGATGTAATATAGTATATCATATATAATATATTATTATACATTATATATATTTATATATATATAATAGCAATTTGAATATATCAATATAATATAATATTATATTATATATATATTTAGATATATACATATAAATACATATATATGTATATGTAATTCTGTATATATAAACTAAAATATTATGATATTTGTATAGAAATATATCAAATTACAGAAGAGAGAAGTTAGAAACAGATCCCTATATATATAAGAAATGGGATATGACAAGAGTATAATTAATAGTTAGTGGAGAAATAATAATTATTGTTATATATAACACATGTGTGTGTGAGATACACTTATAACAATCTTATTATCTGCCATGCTCAGTTATAAGCACTTCTATATATTAAGACATAGTCCTTATAACCAGCCTTTGAAAGCAGACTGTTCAAAAAATAGTGACATCAGGGATTCTTTTCAGATACTCAAGACAATTCCCTAAATTATTTAAGTAAAATATTGAACATTTGTGGCTCATGTGAAAAATTATATTTATAATTCCCTCAAAAAAGAAAAAAAAGACTTAAAGTAGTCTTGAAAACATCTTTTTTCCCTGTTAAAAATTATTGGTTTCTCTACACACACATATACACACACACACTATTTAGTAATTAATAAACCTTTGTTAGGAACTTTAGCATAATATATATGATTGTGTTAAACATAGGTGAGCAAATGGGAGAGAAAATAAGGTATTCTCCTAAGTAAACAATCTCCTAAAAATGTAATAGCTATGTTTGTTGAGAATTTTCTATATGCCAGATACTTCCAATAGGTTATCTCAATGACTGTGTTATTAACATTAATATAGACCATTGATATACATTACTTGAACTTCATAAGTTTGGTGGGTAAGTTCTCTGTCATTAGGAATTCAAAACCTAATGAAAGAAGATATACACAAAACACAGATATAATGAAAATGAGTTAACTACATATGTTTCATCATTGAATCTATAAGTCAAAAAGATGTTTGGATTCTAAGGATGGAATAGTTTAACTGGATCTAAATCAGTTGAGGACTATGTCCTCAGGGAGATGAATTTTTAAGTGCTTTTACTAGGAAGAATCAGTCTATTCTAAGCATATGTTTATGTTTTAGTAAGGGATTGGATATGGAGAATCCTTTTCCTGGCTAGGTTGAATATGTGAACAAAATTGACTAGGAGGTAACTAGAGTTAAACAGTGTAGAGTAAAATAATAGAGTTCCTTAATCAAGATTAAGGAGCCAAAATCAAGATTTTATATTTCAGCCAATGGGTAAGTCTTATGCTCTTAGGAATCAGAAGAGAATTAAATAGATGCAGCCAGAAAAACCTGCCTGAAAACTCTTGAAGAGTGAAGAAGCTGGGTATGGGCAAACCATACACTATACTGGTTAATAACACCACAGTTTCTGGAGTCAAATGCCTGAACTCAAGTCCTGACTCAGTCACTTACTAGGTATGTGATTGTAGGCAAGGTTCTTAACCTCTTTGTGTCTCAGTTAGTTCAATAGGAAAGGGAGAAAACACTAAAAGCTCTCTCATACTGTTTTGAAAATTAATTAAAGAATCTACTTTAAGCAATTACTACAATGCCTAACATATAGTAAGAACTCCATAAATGTTAGTTTTTATCATTAATATTATTTTGGCTCTTGAACAAAGACTGTTGAAGAGGGGCCCAAGATGACAATGCAGGAAGAACCTGAGTTCACCTCTTCCCATGGACACATAAAATCTACATCTACCTAAAGAGCAATTCCACTTGAAGAAGACCTGAGTGTTTACTGAACAGCTACTACACATAGAAGGACCATATAGAAATGAGTAGGAAAGATGGAAACAAAGTATCCACAAGAACACCACCCCTGAAACAGCAACCTGCAGTAAGGAGGGATAATGCTGAAGGACCTGAGTGTAGACCTGCCTGCCCTGAGACAAAGAAAAAACAAACAAACAAAAACAGAAGTTTAAAGTGCACCTAGACATATGGGGATAAAATCCATTTACTAACCCTGTAGCTACTGCCAATTAGAGACACCATTGAGTGCCATTGTTTGAGTTTCCCTGGGACTTTCCCTGGTCCGTACCCATTCCAGCTCCAGCTGCCCTGCCAAGGCAGCCTTGGCCCAGGAACTGCCTTCGGCCAGGGACTTCAGCCCCAGCAGTCCACCAAGGCAGCCTCAGGTGCAGTGCTCACCAGGAACTGCTATATATACAGGTGGATATATATGAATCTCATGGTAAACACAAACCAGAAACCTACAACAAAAAATAGAGAGAAAGGAACGCAAACATAATGCTAAAGGAATCCATCAAAGCACAGAGGAAAATAGGAACAGAGAAGAACTACAAAAACAACCCAAAAACGATTAACAAAATTGCAATAAGTACATACCTATCAATAATTACTTTAAACATAAATGGACTAAATGTTCCAATCAAAAGACACAGACAGTGTGGCTGAATGGATAAAAAAAACAGCATCCATATATATGCTGCCTACCAGAAACTCACCTTGGATCTAAAAACACACACAGACTGAAAGTGAGAGAATGGAAAAAGCTATTCCATGCACAGAGAAATGAAAAGTAAGCTGGGGTAGGAATATTTATATCAGACAAAAGAAACTTTAAAACAAAGAGTGTAATAAGAGACAAAGAAGGACATTACATGATAAAGGTATGGATCCAACAAGAAGATGTAACAATTGTAAATATATATGTAACCAACATAGGAGCACCTAAACACATAAGGCAAATATTAACAAACATAAAGGGAGAAATTGACAGCAACACAATAACAGTAGGGGACTTTAATACCTCATTTACATCAATAGACAGATCATCCAGACAGAAAATCAATAAGGAAATGTTGGCCTTAAATGACACATTAAATGAGATTGGCTTAATAGATATATATAGAACATTTCATCCAAAGTAACAGAATACAACTGCACATAGAACATTCTCCAGGACAGATCACATGCTAGGCCACACAACAAGATGCAATTAATTTAAAAATATTGAAATCATATTAAGCATCATTTCCAACCACAATGGTATGAGAATAGAAGTCAACTACAAAAAAAAAATCTGCAAAACACACAAACATATTAAGGCCAAACTATATGCTACTAAACAACAAATGGGCCACTGAAGAGATCAAAGAGGAAATTTAAAAATACCTATAGACGATAAAAATGGAAACACAACAATCCAAAATCTATGGGATGCAGCAAAAGCAGTTCTAAGAGAGAATTATATAGTAACACAAGCCTACCTCAGGAAACAAGAAAAATCTGAAATAAGCAATCTAACCTTACACCTAAAGTAACTAGGAAAAGAACAAATAAAATCCAAAGTTGGTAGAATGTCTTTCCTTATAATAAAGATCATAGCAGAAATAAATGAAATAGAGACTAAAACAATAGAAAATTTCAACAAAACTAAGAGCTGGTTTTTTGAAAAGATAAGCAAAATTGATAAACTTTAGCCAGACTCTTGAAAAAAAAAAAAAAAAAAGAAAGAGAGAGCCCAAATCAATAAAATCAGAAAATGGACAACCTAGAAGAAATGGATAAATTCTTAGAAACAAACAATTACCCAAGTCTGAATCAGGAAGAAATAGAAAATATGAACAGACTGATTACCAGTAATGAAAATGAACCAATAAAAAATTTAAAACTCCCAACAAACAAAAGTTCAGGACCAGACAGCTTCACTGTTAAATTCTACCTAATATTTAAAGAAGAGTTAATACCTATATTTCTCAAACTATTGCAAAATTGAAGAGGAACTCTTCTTAATTCACTCTACAAGGCCAGCATCACCCTGATACTAAAACCAGAGAAAGATGCCACAAAAAATTTGTAGGCCAATATCCCTGATGAACATAGAAATAAAATTCCTCAACAACAAAGTAGCAAACTGAATACAACAGTACATTAAAAAGATCATACACCATAATCAAGTAGGATTTATCCCAGGGATGAGAGTGTGGTTCAATATCTGCAAATCAATTAATGCGATATGTCACATTAACAAATTGAAGAATGAAAATTATAAGACCATCTCCATTGATGCAGAAGATATTTGCAAACAATATATTAGATAAGGGGTTGATATCCAAAATATATGAAGAACTCATACAACTCAATATAAAGAAAATGATTAAAAAATGGGCAAATGACCTGAATAGACAAATTTCCAAAGAAGACATACAGGTGACCAACAGGCACCAACATCACTAATCATCAGGGAAATGTGAATCAAAACCACAATAAGATACCACCTCACACCTGTTTGAATGGCTATTATCAAATAGACAAGAAACAACAAGTGTGGTGAGAATATGGAGAGAAGGGAACCTTTTGTGCACTGTTGGTGGGAAAGTAAACTGGTGCAGCCACTATAGAAAACAGTGTGGAAGTTCCTCAAAAAACTAAAACTAGAACTATTATATGATGCAGCAATTCCACTTCTGGGTCTTTACTGAAAGAAAATGAAAACACTAATTTGACAAGATGCATGTACCCCTATGTTCATTGCAGCATTATTTACAATAGTTAAGATATGGAAGCAACTAAAATGTCCATCAACAGACAAATGGATAAAAATGATGTGACACACACACACACACACACACACACACACACACACGATGGAACATTACTCAGCCATAAAAAAAGAATAAAATCTTGCCATTTGAGACAACAAGTATGGATATGTAGGGTACTGTGCTATGTAAAATAAGTTAAACAGAAAAACAAATACAATACAATTTTACATATACATGGAATCCAAAAAAAATTAAAACAAACGAACAAAACAAAACAAAACAGAAACAGACTCATAGATACAGAGAACAAACTGCTTTTTGCAGGAGAGGCAGGGGAAGTTGGGAACAGACAAATTAGGGAAAGAGGGTTATGAAGTACAAACTTCCAACTATAAAATAAATAACTCACAGGGATGTTATATACAACATAGAAAATACAGGCAATAATGTAATAAGTTTGCATGGTGGTGGACAGTAACGTCTTAATATGGTGTACATTTCATAATATATAAAAATATCACATCAGTATGTTGTATCACCTGAAACTAATATTGTATGTTAATTATAACTCAATTTTTAAAAAAAGGAAAAGAAAATGTTGATAAGGAAAAAGACAAAATGATTGCTTTAGGTTGTGAATATAATCTGATCATAATTTAGGTGAAATACCAACTTTAATGCACACACACACCTGCAATCCAGGAAGAGGTGACAGTTATAACAGTGCCATTGTAAGAATCCAGTTAAAGTCTTGTTCATAGAAACAGAGGCTTAGAGACCAGTTGGAGAGGTATTATTAGCCAAGGAAAGTGTTGGGACTTGTCAGTGAACCAGAATTACTTTGATTTATAAGAATTTGGAAGAGACTGTTGAGTATTATTTAAATGTGTAACCATTCCTGAATTACAATCTCAGTGAGTCATGCTGCACTTATTGCACCAGGGAGTGTAGGGGGTGACGCCCGTCTACGTTCTTGCACATACTGGCCTGTTTGCTCACAGGGGATGGGGTGTTTATGGACATAACTTCACTCAAGCCTGTGCTCCTTGCAGAGTTGCAAACATTATGCCAATGGCCTTCATCTTGCCTCAATCTGCCTATTTCATGCACTTTTTCTAACTAGATTCGGTCCATCAGTCCTGTCTGTCTGTTGAGATCAGACTCTGCCATCCATTCTGATTTTGGGTCCTCAGGGTATCTGGTTAAACATGTGTTCTATGACTTCATCCAAGCCATTAATAAAAATATTGAAAATAATAAGCTGAAGGACAGAGCCCTAATGCAAATCACTGTAGAAATCCCTCCAGTTTAACATTAATTTGATAGTTAGCACGCTTCAGGTATATACTCTAATTAGCTCTAGATAGTAGACTACATCATTCAGCTAAGCCAAGGGATTGTATAATTGGGGGACTATATATAGTCAGGGAGTTCAAAGAAAAATCCCTTAAACTGAAATCTGAAAATATGGCTCTGATACTTCTCATTCACTCTAACTGTTCAATTCCTAACAGGGCTATAGTTTTAGGGCTACACTTCCTATGAATCATAAAGCTGTGTTCTTAAAGAGCAGACAGGAGCTCCTATAAATTACCTTTGTGTATTTCTCATAGTGTTAGCCCTGGGAGATTTTTGGTTAAAACAACAACACGGGTTACATAGTCAAATCTATTCTGAAGATGCTACCTTCGAGGTTCAAGTCGCATGTTAGCATCATAAAGATTTAGACAATCCCTCAGTGCAGAAGGACTTACTTGGCCAGGAAATACCTGTTCATGGGACACCACTTAACACTGCAGGGAACTGCAGTTGCAGGGCACGAGGAGAGCCGGAGGGTCCTGTGAAACAAGGTCTAACACCCCAGGGAGAGGCCCTCAGCATCATGTAGGGTGGAATGCCATCATGTAGAGGGGCCGAAATCCTGCGTGAGGAGAGGTCCAGGCCTCCAGGTGTTCTGCTGGTTCTATTCCATGAGCTGGAAATCTCCAGAAACTCAGTGTTCTTCCTCACTGGTTCTGCGAGTCCTTGCAGAAGTGTGGAGGACTCGGACTGTAGCCATGATTTCAGAAAGATAGTAAAGGAACTATAGTCAGTCCTGGCTTGAACTGGAATCATCCTGAGTGGAGGTGTCCAAATGGTTCTCCATAACAAATGAAAGCAGTTCACTGTGAAATACAATGTCTCTAAAATGTGTGACTCTTGGGTAACATGCTTCTCGTTCCCATGGCTGACTGTCAATCATTCTGTAAGCTGTAGCTAAAGTGACAGTCTATTCCCTGGAATGAATTGGAAGAAAGATACACTTATTCTGCATTTCCCCCCAACCCTCTGAAAGTCCTTTTTCTATTAGAGTTTCAGAGATAAGAAGAAAGAAAAGAATAGGCTCTACTTTGTTTGTTGTCTTTGTGAGGAGGAACCACGGTGGGTACGGAGGAATGGGGCTGACCTCTGCTTCACACAAGCCAGGACTGATGCCTGCATCTTCCTTCCCCTCTCCCTGGGTGTGCTGGGACCAAAGGACTATGAGAATGTCAAGACATGATTTCAGTTTTTTGATTATCTAGGGGTTATGTCAGACAGCCAAACAACACACTTCTGTCCCTGCCTCCTCACCCCAGAGTTGACCCTGACTTAGCAAGACTACCCTCCGCCTAGCATAACATCCAATCCTCCCATTTGTTCACCCTGAGTTCTCCTACTCCCTGAAGAGGCCAAATGTGTTTAATGACCAGAGATTATTTTGTAATCCAGTGGGCTACCACCCTACAGATACTCCCGCTGAGATCAGAATGTTCATTTCCCCGTCAGAGGTCAGCTGTGATGTTAATCCATGTTGTGTCAGAAGTGAAGAGTTCCATGATCTAAGCTCAGATCTTAGACTGTATGTCAGTGACAGGATGCTTTCAGCAGCAGCAGGAATCATGTTCCCAAACCCCTAAACAATAACTTTTTAAAAAGTTCTTCCAATCTCTAAACACATAAATTCTCCTACGCAGTCCACCTTTTTTGCCTCCTGTTTTTCTTTCTATTTTTCTTGGCAGCTATTGGTGTTGGGTAAATACTCCTTTCATAGAGGTGCTTGTCTGTTGGGTCCCACAGAGAGTAAAGAAAATGGCAACTTAATGAATTGAGGACTGTGTCTGGCAGAAGGTGTGTTTCTATCCCATGTGGCACATCTGGCGGCAGGTTAAAACAAAACGAAACATAACAATGGAGTAAAAATGCAGCACTCAGAAACCTGAGGTTAAAGCAGAATTAAGTAAATATCCTAAATGTAAATGTCCCTAAAACTGAGAGCATGTGATGAAAGCAGGGAAAGGGGACCAGAAGAAACAAATTCATCATTATTGGACAATTTAAAAAATACTTAAAAAGCAGCAATAAGAAGAATTCAAAATGAAGCTGGTCCAAAAATGTACAATGTTTTAGGCTCTTACCCTACCGGTGCTGCATAAGGGAGGGACAAATAATGAACTTCCAGGAGCAGAGCACTTTCCCCACGATGCCAGAGTTGCTCCGGGCACATCCCCCTCAGTGTCTCATTCTCTGTAATGGCACTGCTGGTGCTTTAGAGAAAATGCAGGATGATTGGTCGTTATTTCAAGGCAAAAAGATTAGACAATCACGTCTAAAGATGCTGCTGGTTGAAAGTGAGAACCATTTCATTTCACTTCTACAAGGTGGTAGAGAGTTTTGTTTGCCTAAACCACTAACAACAAGTCTTTCTTTGCCAAAAGCAAGAAACCCCCCCAAAACAAAAAAAACCTAAAAAGCAATAATAAAAACTGCAGATGAACAAACACAAATCCTCGGTGGTGCAATTAACTTCAAGAAACCCATGTGCTCATTGGGCATCTCATCATCCCTGACTTCTCAGCTTACACTTGTACATCATCCCTCACCAATGTCAAGTACAGATTCACTTTAATAAGTAAATATTTGCTAACAAGCAATAACAGGATGGAAAGCAGATATTGAATAAAAGTATTCATCTTCCTTGAAGACTTGAAGGTAGGGAAACTGAAGGCAAAAATTTCCAGGAGAAGAAAATTTGGCGTTTTATTTAATTATTCAAGTGGTCTTATGATGTTATCTGTTAGAAGGTTAGAGGGAGTCCCTCTGTAGAAGATACGTCCTCAGAGCCATAATGCACTGACGTTATGAGTTACCATTCCATACACCAAGACTCCCCTAAAGCCAATTAGACAGATTTCACACTGAACATGTATTATGAAGGAATGCCAGAGTATGAGCATGAACTCCTGCATCTGGAGGGCAAGAAGGGTAGACCTGTCAGAGGTCTTTTTGCAATGATGCCAGGGAACAGCATAGGAGAAACCTGACCCCAAGGATATAAGGAGACTCACTGGGAAACCCTAGTCCGGGGACAATAAACCACTGGTGAGATTAAAAGAAGAATTTTGAGAACGGCAGAATAGCAGTTACTCTATTTTTCCAAAGCCTTGCAAACTCTGACCCAGGGACTTGGACCAGATACCTAGGGAGAGGTGCTTATAAACTGGTAGGACTCTATGAATAAAACTGCTATGGAACATTTGAGTTCAAGGTAAAGCTCTTTGTGTACTGGTGTAACAAAATGAGTATAAAGGATTTTTCCTTCTCTTTACTAAAGGGGTTATAGGAGCACACTGGAAGGAATAATGGAAGAATCAATGGTTATCACAAGAAGTGACAGAGGACTTGAAGCCACAGTTGCCTACGTCAAGGTCACATTTTTTCACTCTTATCCCGAACAAAAAAAACTAAAAAGCAATAATAAAAACTGCAGATGAACAAACACAAATCCTCGGTGGTGCAATTAACTCCAAGAAACCCATGTGCTCATTGGGCATCTCACCATCCCTGACTTCTCAGCTTACACTTGTACCTCGTTCCTCACCAATGTCAAGTACAGAGTCACTACTTTACTGTACAGAGGAGTACAGAGTCATCCTCTAGTGGATTCCCACCATACTCCGAATAAAACTGAAACTCCTTGCCAAGGTGAACAAAACTGTATGCATTGACCCACACCCTTCTTCACCCACTATTTTCCCTCCCACTCCTCTCTCTCCCTCTTTCAGCTTTAGTCTTTATGACTTTCTTGCTGTTTCATAAACAAGCCAAACTACTGCAGCCTCTGGGCCTCTGCACTGGCCTTCCCTTCATTCTGCCCTGCTCTCACTCTAGATCTTCACCGTGCTTCCTCTCTCATTTCAAGCAGGTTTCTGCTAAAATGTGTCCTTCTTAGAGAGGCCTTTCCTGAGTTCTGGAACCTGTGAGGAAGAATTAGAGTTGGGGTTAGAGTTTCCCTGTTCTGAAGGTTGAGGCTAAATCAGAACTGTGCTCGTAGTTAACAATGTTTCTGTGACGTGCTGAGACTAGGGTGGCCAGAAACAAGTGGGCATCACAGATATATTTCAAGGTCAGACTGCGATACCTTTTTTATTACAACTCTTCAGCATCATGATTTGAACATTCTTTGAACTACTGTTACTCTGTAGAGTTGAATGCTGAAAGGTACTCTACCCAAACTCTCAGCATTGACAAGTAATAGATCAAACATGGTAAGCAGATCATTCTGGAAATTAAGTTTCTAAGAAATAAGGAACTCTATGAAGCTGTATAAGAACCTCTAACAGTCTTGTGGAATCACTTTTTCACACACACTTCAAGACATCAATACTGAAGACTGCTTGGGGCACAGCAAAATGAGTCTAAGAGTAAAAATAAGTCATGTGACATCAAATTTTGACAAACAGGCAACCATTCTTAAATCTCTCTTTTCTATGATACAAAGTAATAATAGAACTAATAGAAAAGAGAACTGAGAATGAATATTTTTAACTCCTTTATTCTCAAATACCATGAATGAATATTTACTGCAAAAAAGATTGAATGCAGATGAGAGAGCATCTTATTATCAAATTTTGGTTTTAAAAAAACATGCTTTTAACTTTGGAACGTTTATAGGCAAGTTTGCTTATCTAAAGTCAATCACACCCCAGTGAATTTCCTAAAGTTACTGCAGTGCTAACTCATTTAGTACCAGGCATGTCTAACTCCTATCAGTTTAATAAGTCTTGGCACCATGCAAGTGGAGATGGAAAGAGATACTATCATAGTTTATAAACAAAAAAGGGGAAGCGACTAATGTTACATGAATCTGTTCACACTTGAGAGTGCCAAGATTTTTTTTAAGTTACAGTGCTGATCTTCACGATAATTAAAGAGTCGACACAAGCAGCCCTGATTTTCATTCATCAGTACTAATGAGGTGGGGTTTCTGCAGGTACAGGCGTGCATGGTAGGAGTATACACATGCCCAGGATGTCAGATTCTTGCTCTGCTCACACAGGTGAGGTGCATAAGTGGGGAAATATTCTAGATGCTCTACTCAAAATTCATAGAACACAGACCCAAGAAAAGGCCTCCATCACCATAATGTAACCATTCCAAGTATAGGCCATGTAATGGGTGGGTCCCAGATTTAGATTTAAAGTAAACTTTAGGAGTTTATCCAGGACTATAATTTCTTATTTAGGGGAAACATAAGTACCTGAGTTTGTCTCAGATATTTCTTCTGAAATCTCCACCTAGGCAGTGCTGATTCATTATAACAGTATTTGTCCTGAAATATTCTTCTTTAAAATATACATGATTTGGAGAGAGAGCTGATTCTAGAATTAGGACAGGGAAAATCCAAGATGAATCCAGAGCATCTTGTAACACAAATAAGTAGGAAATTGCTCAAAAAAAGAGAAAAAAAAGCAAAGTTTGGTATCGGGTAATAAGTAACCCAGTTGATGCTAAGGTTGTCAATTCTGAACTGTATTTTGAAAGCACAGACCTAGAACTACCATCTTAACATTTTGCCTTTTAGTAAATAGGTGAGGGCTGTGAAATGGTGTTGTTTTCCAAGTTATAGTCAGATTGACTGTACTACCAGCTGCTTAAGGTAAATGTGCCCTTAAGATGAGCTGAGATGCATTGTTTATGGACCACTTACACATAAATTATACTCTTTGTAGCTTATCAGAGTACTGAGTATTCCTTATCAGAGTACTGAGTATTGCTCCATACTGTGATACCAAGATAAACAATGGAGACCACTATTTAGCAATACTTATGTTTCAGAGTCTTCTATAGGAGCATGGCCAGTCACCCTGACAGCTATAATCCCACTCTATAAAGCAAAAAGAGTGAGTGAACTTACCCAGACTTTGTCTCCCTCCATTGTCAAATCTTCCCTTTTGCTGGTTCCTATTTTCCTTTTGTATGATTTATTTTCTCATTTTAGTGAAGTATGGCCACTAGAAGTCTCTTAAGAAAGAAGAATGGGAGGTAAGTAATTTTCAAACTTGCCTGTCTGAAAGTGATTTTTTTTGTATCCATATATTGGATTGATAGTTGAAGTATCAATTATTTTAAGTTGAAATTCATGATAAGGTTATAACATTTACAATTTTTAATGCATTGCCTCACTGTCTTCCATTTACCGGTTTTGCTAGACTGAAAGCCATGCTTATTCTCTTTTCTTCACAACAAAATTGTTTCTCCAGAATCTTTAGGATCTTCTCTTTATCCCAAATATTCTGTAATACA
Source organism: Eubalaena glacialis (assembly GCF_028564815.1). Lineage (NCBI taxonomy): Eukaryota > Metazoa > Chordata > Mammalia > Artiodactyla > Balaenidae > Eubalaena > Eubalaena glacialis. Next base: position 92,389,082 of record NC_083726.1, read on the forward strand.
TGTTGTTATTGTGTCTGGGTATTGGTCTTTTTTATTCATTTAGCTGGAATCTCACATCCTTTTGTTCTGGTAAATTTTCTAATATTATTTCTTTGATAATTTGCTCTCCTCTATTTTCTCTGTTTTCTTTCAGGAGTTCTCTTCATTACATGCTGGGCTGCCAGGATTGATCCTCTAACTTTCTTACATTTTATCTCCAATTTTCCATCTCTTTACCTTTTGCCCTACTTTCTTGATGATTTCTTTGAATTTATTTTTCCAAATCTTCTATCAACTTTTTATTTATGCTATCATATTTTTAATTTTCCAAAGCTCTTTTTCTCTTCTTCCTTTTTATAATACCTATTTTTTTATGAATGCAGTCTCATCTTTTATTTATCTAAGTGTGTTTATCAAAGTTGTATTTTAAAAGTTATCTTATGTTCCCTGCATTGTTATATTTTTTTCAAGTTCCTTATTTTCTTCCATTTGTTTTGGCTGCTACATTTAATTTTTGCTTTCATAATTAGCCTAAATGGTAGCCTAATCATTTAGGGGACCTCCAAATATCAGTATCTGTAAGCCTTTTCTTTAGAGTTATTCCATTTCTCCAAAGGAAAAAACAATTCACCAATGTTCTGCAGAGGGCAGGGCTGGGGATGGTATATCCCTGACTGCCAGTGTCTCCAAAGGGCAAAGATGAGACACCGTTCACTACAGAACTCTTCGCTTAGTCCTCTTTCAGTTTGTATTTGACCCCTTTCCTTCAGTTTTTGCCTCTCATTCTCTTTGTACTTTCTGGTTTATGTCTTTTTAAAAATTTCTTTATTTCATGATTTGAGCTTGTGGTCTATCTACCATGTTTGACCAGTTTAACTTCCCCTATTCCACAGTGCTTAGAATACAACAGATTTTCAGTAAATGTCAGCTGAGTGGGTGACTGAGAATCACAGACATTTAAACATGAAACAAGAGAGAACATTCTATTCTTTGAAATTTGGTTTTCTGAGAAACACCATTTTTTCCTCAAATATAGTAGACTTCTTCGATTAAAAGAGATTAGTTATGTTCCTGCCACTTTCCTCGCACAGTATCTGAAATTTAGAATTTCAATCACATTCCCTGATTCCAACCATGGTTGGACTGAGAGGTCCTCAAGGTCAGGCTCAAGGTCTGACTCTTCCTTTAGGCTGGCACACAGCCAGCTCCTAAAAATGCTGAATGAAATTTTCCTTTGGATAAAAATGAACCTGGTCTAAATTGATTTTAATCAAGGTCTAGCTCTGTAGCTTGACAACAAGAAGGGAAAATCTCGGAAGAGGCAGACTGACAAATCCCTCAGGCAGACCAATGTTTGATTGTTCTGGGCAGGCCTTTTCACACTGGTATTTTAAGATTTCATTCACTTTTATTTGGAAGAGAGGCAAGATTGCCACCAGAGGTGGCAGTGCCCCAAACTTGCATATCCCACTTTATAAAAGAGAAGCTTCACATTAAAAAGATTTGCAGTTAATAAGAGTCCTTTGAAAATTATTCCAGACACCTTCTATTGCATAAACACAATTCTTAGAAGTGGAGTAATGCTAGTGGTGGTGGGAGTTCTTATAGCTTATCCCATGTGACTCATATGTTCTCTGCCTAAAAGGAGTACACATATGTTCAATTTTCTCTATCTCACTACATTTCCAGTGCCTCTTAGAAATTCAGGTCTGGAATAATTGCTCAACAAGTATTGCCCTTAATTGAACTTTGTTCAATGTATATCTACATTGAATTATGTTTCTTTTTTTCTTTAAGCTGAAAAACTGATACTGGAGAGAAAGAAAGAAAAAGGTGACTTTATGATCTTAATTGAGCTAATTAGTCTTCCTAAGCTTAAATCTAGGGTATGACCACATATACTGATTTCCCAGAATTGTTATGGGATTATAAAGTGAATCTCGTTTTACTAATCTGTAATTAGGTTTTGAATAATAAGTTCTATTAATTAGGTTAAGTGTTTCTCAGAGCTCATTGTACACCAAAATCACCAGAAGCACTTAAAAATAAATACAAATGTCTGAGCCTCAGAGATTCTGATCCAACCAGATGGTGTAGGACCTGGACGGTGGTATTTTTAAAGCTCCCCAGGTGATTCTAATGTGCAGCCAGTGTTGAAAACTATTGGACTAGAGCTCAGTGAATGTTGACGATCATCATTCTGGGGTGATGATGAGTAACTTCTTCTCAGGAAACTTAAAATGTTAACAATTCTTCAGCCACCATGGGGAAGATGAGAATCTATGGGCTAAAAAATAATCAGTTCATTCTCATCTACCCTCAGGGTTAGCAATGCTAGAGGAAAATTGTCATATATGGCATTTCTTCTTTTTTCTGCAGCTACAAAGGTCCTTGAATGTATTTTATAGGTTCTGCAGAGAGAGCAGAGACCAGTGATCTTAATATCATCAAGATATTTTAAAAAACAGATTTTTTTAGTGGTTATTTCTCATAGATGCTCTCCTATAGTGGTTCACAAAATTTGATATAAAATTAAAAGGAAAATCCCTTACAAGGAGTCAAAATAATTCTTACATGTAAATTTACAGATACATTTTAAATGTTTGATATTTATTTTTTTATAAAACTTCAAATTGGAAACAGGTTATAAAACTTTAATATGTGTACTAAACAAAGTTTTAAGCTATTCTGACATAAATGTAAGTCAGAAATTCTCTATAATCTTCCTGGGATGGTTTTTGCTTTTAGTTGAAAAAAACGACATAAATCTCATAGCAATATGTTACTAGTACTGGGGGATCTATAATTAAGTTATTCCATACTTGAAAGGTAACTCTAGAAGGTAAGTCAGAACAAACATTTTCACATGCTAACAAAACCAGAATAAGGGTAAGGCCACCGGGGATGAATAAAGATCTGATTTCTTTTGTAGCTTGTCCAGAGATCTGACTACAAGAGAATTAATATACAGTACTATGTTGAAGGTAAATATATTATTATTACCAATAATAATAAATTTATTCACTGCACTGGAGAGACTATATAAACAGCCAAAAATAACCACTTAAAGGAATTACTACAGTGTTTGGAAATGTAAAATAGAAAATTTGGAATGAGTTATTTGTTCCAGAACACACACACAAATTCACATCAAAGACATATAGGATGCCTTTGTGGGTTTTCCCATAAAATGCAACAAATATATAGTACTAAAATATCTTATCCTATTATCAAGCACTTAATAGTTGCCTGGTATCATCTCATTCAATCTTCATAACAACTTAACCATTATTTTCCCCATTTTATACATAAGGAAACAACTGAGGCTCAAAGAGTTTAAGTCCCCGTTACTCAAAGGGTTGTCTAAGAACAACAGCAGCAGCATTACCTAGGAGCCTGTAAAAAATGCATAACGATAGGCTCTTTCCGAACACTATTAAATCAGCATGAGCATTTTAACAAAATCTCCAGGTGACTCTTATATGAGAGTAGCACTTGTTTAAGTAAGTTGCCCCGGGCATGCATGTAGATGCTAACTGAGCCAGGCCTTAGCTTGGTCAGTGTTAGAATCAACAGGCTCTAAAATGTGTATCCTAGGAAGTAAATGATAATATTATTTTATAAATTAAAATAAAAGAGGTAAGACTGTGAAAATGGGCACGCATAGGTCATCCCAGAGTGAAGGAGGGTAAAGAGGATTGCAGACCCTACAGGTGTGAGCCAGAGATGAGTCCTCCACATTCACAGCAATGTGATCCTCTGCCCTGACTCTGAGGAGAAAGTTGCATCGGTTTCTCCAATGGCCCTAAGTGCCCACACCTCACGGTGTCTGTCCCCTCACACTCCACACACGGAAGGAGCCATTATCTTGGATGGGGTCAGCAGAGGAGCCGCTCCACTCCCCTTGCTGTGGATGTGGTCACCGTTGCTGGGACCATCCTCTGAGTTGGGTGTCAGCTCATGCTCCTGTAACAGGACAGGACTGCTTGTGAGTTTCCCTGGTTATGGAACATGCCTCTCGCTGCAGTTCTCCAAACCCTCACAAAGACAGAGCCCCCCTCATCTGTGTCTGAGAATCCCCATGGGTATCTTATGTGTGTTCACAGGTAAGTCCTACCAGCTGCCCCTTGGTGCCCACTGTTTTCTTTTTCCTCCTCTGGTTTTCCTATTCCCAAATCCCTTGACTTTGTCCACAGATAACTGCTCTTCAGCCAGTCACAGCTGTAGGTTTTCCTGAGAACCTCTCTGTCCACCAGGCAGCAGCCAACACAGCATTCCTGGGAGCCTTTAGCAGCTAAAGGCAGGCTATGACTTGTGCAGCTGTGAAAAGAAAGACACTGTCCCTCGAGATCCTCCCCTCTACATCCCTGGAGAGCTCATAGGAAAGTCCAAGCCACGTGACCACGGGACAGCCCAGACTAAGACTAAGCTAAGACTTCACTACTGGCACCGCCTCCTCTGCTTGTTTTCCTTTTCCTGCACAGCACTATCTGTTTACCTCTCAGCATATGGGGCTTTGTTCAGCGGCTAGTGCATCATAGATGCTCAATCAGCACTGATGGTTTTGAATGGATCATTAATTCTCTCTCCATAGCTCCTCATGCAAATTCACCAGACATGCTCAGACGTGCCTGAGCCACCTCAGTGGAGACAGCTTAAGCGCCCAATGGTATTCCCTTCCATTGATGCTGATGATGGATTCTACAAAGATCGGGGTCATTACAAATCAGAGAGGAGCCACTGCTCTGCTCCTGCCTCTCCCCACTGGAGGCTTGTAACCTGCAGCTCCTGGAGGGCGGCCTCTTCTCCTGAGACACTTCCCCAACTGATCCTGCAGCCATGTGAAATTAAGGGAAGACCTGGCTTCCCTGACTCCCAAGTGATGTGGTCAAATGGGGCTTATCAGCCCCATCCACCTCCTTGCCACCGATGCACCTGACCCAGCCCCAAAGAGACGGGACTCCTCCCTATGATACCCCACATTTGCCAAGAAACCTCTAATCCCAGGGGATATGTGAATCACCACACTAGGGAATTATTGTATGTTTGGGTTCACTTTTTTTTTTTTAGGGAAAGTAGCATATAACCAGAGACTAAACTAAGTGCTGTAAAATCAATTACTGCATTTAATTTAATCCTTACAGCCCCTTTGCGAGATAGAACATTTTTTAGGTCAGGAAAAAAAGACTGAGCTAGGCAAGTTGACAAGCTAGGTAGCTAAGGAAGTAACTCAGTTAATAAGTGGTATAAGCTAGATTAAAATTCATATCTAGCTGCCTCCACATCTGGTCAGAGTCTCTGGACAAGCGTAGACAGTGGTCCAAGGGAGTGATGGGCTCTTTCTCCTGATGGGGCACCTTTACGAGGACGTGTGCCTGTCCTCAGCAGAGAGAGAATTGGTGACTCTCAGCTTAAACGAGGGAAATGATGTGTGTGGTGTTGCTTAAGTCTGCACTACATCACACCTACAGAGGCCGTTTACAAGTTCATTTACAGATTGGTGTATAGGAACTCCTATCGAAATGCTCGGCGAGTCCCTGCTCTGGGCAGCTGTCCAAGGTGATGCTTAAACTGTCCCTACCTGTGTCAGTAAGACCCTCAGGGCCCAAAGGTGGGCCCCAGGAGTAGTGCTGACAGAAGCATGTCCTGCCACTGCCAACAGAAGGCCCTGCCGACAAGAACCACCATCATTGTAACTTGGTGATGAGGCATGCCTGGGAATCTCTGGCCAACGACTGCCGCCTCCACCGAGAACCAATTCCTCTCGGGAGGCTACGTGGAAGCCGGGCGCTGGCACAACCCCTGGAAAGCAAGCCAGGCCACATTTGGGATCCCAGATAGCATGTAGACTGGGGAGACCTGGCTCCCCTCACTATTCCCAGCGTGAGTCACATTTGTGAGGATAGAGTTTGTTGATCTTTCAGGAAACTCCTCACTGAGAATGAGTAACAAATTCCCAAATGAAAAACTGGCAGGATTAGAGGCACTGAAACTTGAGGTTGGGGAGCCTTCTGCAGAGATTTTCAGTGCTGACTAGGTTCCTTGGCTGGCGGGGCGGCAGAGTGGGGGCGCCGGCAGAAGGAGGGTATGTGTTATTATTTGCCATGTGCTTTGGGACATCTGGCCAGCAGCTGTTTATCGGAAGTCATCTCTTCTAAACTTCAGGGGTCCCCATCATCACTGCGCAAAGATTTTTTTCCCTTATCCTTCTGGCACCTCCATCTTTCTGACATCTATTTTTGAGGTGTAACCTAATTCCCTCCTGAAATTTCTAGGTGTTTCTCTGAGGCTCTCGCCTTGTTCTCTATTTTAAACACTGTTTTGGGAGTTCTGTTTACACGCCTTTCTTAAGGGTCCCCAGACTCCTCTCCTTCAGCTGCGCTGGGCTGCCAGTGCAAAGCCTCCTTTCATCATTTCACTCATGTTTGGGTCTTGTCTTGCAGCTCCTTAAATGTCCCCTTCATGTTCCCACCACACAAACATTTCACTCTTCGCTCTTACACAAAAACACCCTCAGTGATGTTTACATATAATAAGCTACTTTTTTTCCAGGGCTTGAGAAATTCTCTAGGAAAAACTTAGTCATTTGCGGAGGCTTCTTTAAACTCTATCGTTCTGCTGAGTCTCCAGGTAATTATTGTTAAATGCAATGCTAACAGCAGCCTCGGATTACCTTCTCCACACCGGCCAAGGACATTCCCATGGCACTAGGCAGAGTTTCCGAGGGTGGGAGGTCACTGCCAATCCCTCCTTCAATGAAATGTGCCACAAAGTGCTGGTTGTCCCACAGGCTTGCCGTGGAGACTGAATGACATCATGGATCAATGCATTAATGTATATTAGTAAATACAGCACAATGCCTAGGCTCCTTTCCATCTGCATTATATGTCTTTGATGCTAAATATGTTTGAATTCCTTTCCAGTCATCATTCATTTTTCTCATATACTTTGACTCTCTTGTGATCAGGTGTCCCTACAGAGATGATTCTTAGGAATTGAATAAGTCTTTGCAAAGACTTTGCCTTATACATATAGACTATTTTTCCTAACAAATGGCACCTTTTGCTTTTACTCTTTTCTTAATTTGTTTCTCCTTTTCTTACCCAAAAAGATTGCTAGAAATATGTACTGAATTCTCATTAAAAGCAACACGCCCCTATATTCTCAGGTGAACGTGCTTCAGAAATTTAATTACATTTTTTCCAGTAAAACAATTTCAGTGATTTTTTTTTAACTAAAAATATTTTCTCGTTACCTTGATGAAATGTTGTAAATGTCGTTTCTTATCTGGTTCAGACTCACCTTTTTGTTTGAGAGTAAAAAGATTATATATTTTCCCTTAATGCTGAAATACTTTATTGCAGATATTCCAGACCAAACATGCTTTAATTATTCTTTTAAACTCACTCTTTTAATTTGAAAATAGAAAATGTTTTTAAATTTAATCAACAACTGAATATATGCCATAAAAGGACATCTGAGAATGCCAAAAATGTCACAAGACCCAAGAAGAGGTCTTTATTATTTAATGATTTTAATCATTTAGTCATTTAGTTACAGGAAATATGCATAAAACAATAGATTACTAGGTTTAGAAAGTAATTCTTTTCTCCTAAACCAGGACTACTAATTTTCATCGTTTTATTATGGTATACTTGATGCATAAAAATGGAATATATTTAAGGTGTACACAGTGATGATTTCATATAGGTATACATTGTGAAATAATTACCACAATCAAGTTAATCAACACATCCATCACATTATATAGTTAATATTTTTGTGTGGGGGTGAGAACACTTAAGATCTACTCTCAGGAAATTCCACGTATACAACACATTATTATTCACTATAGTCATCCGGCTGTACATTAGATTCCCAGAACTTATTCACCTTATAACTGAAAGTCTGTATGCTATGGCCAACATTTACCTGTTTCCCCAGTTCCCATCCCCTGGCAACCACCAGTCTACCTTCTGCTTCTAAGAGATTTAATGTTTTAGATTTCACATAAGAGTGAGATCATGCAGTATTTGTCTTTCTCTGTCTGACTTATTTCATTTAGTGTAATGTCCTCCAGGTCCATCCATGTTGTTGCCCATGGCAGGATTTCCTTCTTTTTTATGGCTGATATATGTCAACAGACACTTAGGTATTTTCCATATCTTAACTAGTGTGAATAATGCTACAAAGAACATGGGATTGCAGATATCTCTTGGAGATCCTGCTATCATGTGTTTTGGATATATACCCAGATGGGATTGCTGGATCATATAATCATTCTACTTTTAATTTAACAAAATTTTAAAGAAATTTCCATACTCTATAATTTCATACTTTCATAATAGCTGTACCAGTGTACATTCTCATCAACAGTATACTAAGGTTCTCTTTTCTCCACATGCTTGTGAAGACTTGTTGTCTCTTGTTTCTTGATTAAAACCATCATAACAGGTGTGACATTTTGATTTTCATTTCCCTGATGATTAGTGACGTTGAACACATTTTCATGTACCTCCTGGCCATTTTGTTGGCCAGGTACCTGTTTGTCTTCTTTGAAGAAATTTCTATTCAGGTCCTTTGCCCATTTTTTAATTGGATTATTTGATTTTTTTTGCTATTGAGCTGTACATGTTCTTTATATTATTTAGATATTAACTCTACCACATTTGAAAATATTTTCTCCTATTCCATAGGTGGGCTTTTCATTTTGTTGATGGTTTCCTTCACTGTGAAGATTTTAGTTTGTTGTAGTTCCATTTGCCTCCAGGGTCACAGATGGATATGTCTCTTACCACGTTCCTGGACAGGTGGCGTTACTCCTGGACCATGGCTGAGAGGAGCTAGAGCTGGGTCATGGGCTTTATAGTCTACCCAAAGTTTTATCAATTTTGTTTATCTTAAAAGAAAAAACTCCTACTTTCATTGATCTTTTCTATTATCTTTCTAGTTTCTATTTCACTTATTGTTTCTCTAATTTTTGTTATTTTCTTCCTTCTGCTAACTTTGAGCTTAGTTTACTCTCCTTTTTCTAGTATAAAGTTAGGTTAAAACTATATAAAATTAAGTTGTTTATATGAGATCTGTTTTTTTTTTCTCTAAGTGTAAGCACTTATCATTATGTTTCCCTCTAGGAACTGCTTTTTCTGCATCCCATACATTTTGGGGTGCTGTGTTTCCGTTTTCATTTGTCTCAAGATACTTTTTGATTTCCCTTTTGAATTCTTCTTTTATCCATTGGTTGTTCAAGGGTGTGTTAGTTAATTTCCACATATTAATGAATTTTCCCATTTTCCTCCTATAATTAATATCTAATTTCATACCATTGTGGTCAGAAAATATACTTTATATCAGCTGGGTTCACAGACAGATCTGCAGATGGTGAGCCTGTTACAAGGTCCACAGAAGGGGTGCTTCAGGGACCATAGTTAGGACCAAAGTTGACCTGTCCATTACCCAAGGCATGGGCAGGCATGGCTTTTCCCAGGTAAGCCGAGGGATGGTGCTTGTGGCAGGACCAAGGCTAAATGGGGCTGTAGCCAAGTCCATGGGGGGGACTCGGCTGTTTTGGGGTCTGTAGCCAGAACCACGGTCAGCAAACCTGCCACCTGCAAGTGGTCCTGCCTTACCAAAATGGTCCTTCAAAATGGCCCTTACCAAATGGCCCTTGGGGCTCCACCAGGGCTTCACTACAATTTGACTGAATCCTAAAGCTCCCACAAAGGTACTTTTACTCATGGATGACTACCAAATTATTGTTTCTGTAGGAGGATACAAGCAGGGTAATTCCTATTTTGTCATCTTGCTGACATCACCTCCAGGCTTATTAATTTGTATACTGGGAAATAGGAAACAGGCTTATCTAATTCAGTGGATTTTTCTTTCATCAGTAAATAACAGATAAAAACACCTGGCAATCTTGGTTAAAAATATTGAAGATTAAAAATAAAAAGGGCAGCCGGGGCCTCTATTTATGGTTTTGTGATGAGGTTGGTGATCCTCTCCCCACCACTGCCACCCCCCAGAAAATACTTAGCTGGACAAAATTGGAAAAACAACCATTTCTTACTGATTATAGGTAGACAATAAATTGAAAAACATTTGTAGTTGAAAAATTCCTAGAGCATCAGGTAAGAATGTGGGAGTCTGTGGCCTATTTGCTAGTGGTTCCTCCCACCCCACCCATCCTGAGGCACAATTGGATGATAACTACAGTTTTTTTTTTTAACATCTTTATTGGAGTATAATTGCTTTACAATGGTGTGTTAGTTTCTGCTTTATAACAAAGTGAGTCTGTTATACATATACATATGTTCCCATATCTCTTCCCTCTTGCATCTCCCTCCCTCCCACCCTCCCTATCCTACACTTCTAGGTGGTCACAAAGCACAGAGCTGATCTCCCTGTGCTATGCGGGTGTTCCCCACTAGCTATCTATTTTACGTTTGTTAGTGTATATATGTCCATGCCACTCTCTCTCTTTGTCACATCTTACTCTTCCCCCTCCCCATATCCTCAAGTCCATTCTCTAGTAGGTCTGTGTCTTTATTCCCGTCTTGCCACTAGGTTCTTCATGACCGTTTTTTTTTTTCCCTTAGATTCCATATATATGTGTTAGCATACTGTATTTGTTTTTCTCTTTCTGACTTACTTCACTCTGTATGGCAGACTCTAACTCCATCCGCCTCACTACAAATAACTCCATTTCATTTCTTTTTATGGCTGAGTAATATTTCATTGTATATATGTGCCACATCTTCTTTATCCATTCATCCAATGATGGACACTTAGGTTGCTTCCATGTCCTGGCTATTGTAAATAGAGCTGCAATGAACATTTTGGTACATGACTCTTTTTGAATTATGGTTTTCTCAGGGTATATGCCCAGTAGTGGGATTGCTGGGTCATATGATAGTTTTATTTTTAGGTTTTTAAGGAACCTCCATACTGTTCTCCATAGTGGCTGTATCAATTTACATTGCCACCAACAGTGCAGGAGTGTCCCCTTTTCTCCACACCCTCTCCAGCATTTATTGTTTCTAGATTTTTGATGATGGCCATTCTGACCGGTGTGAGTTGATATCTCATTGTAGTTTTGATTTGCATTTCTCTAATGATTAATGATGTTGAGCATTCTTTCATGTGTTTGTTGGCAATCTGTATATTTTCTTTGGAGAAATGTCTATTTAGGTCTTCTGCCCATTTTTGGATTGGGTTGTTTATTTTTTTCTTATTGAGCTGCATGTGCTGCTTGCAAATCTTGGAGATTAATCCTTTGTCAGTTGCTTCATTTGCAAATATTTTCTCCCATTCTGAGGGTTGTCTTTTGGTCTTGTTTATGGTTTCCTTTGCTGTGCAAAAGCTTTTAAGTTTCATTAGGTTCCATTTGTTTACTTTTGTTTTTATTTCCATTCCTCTAGGAGCTGGGTCAAAAAGGATGTTGCTGTGATTTATGTCATAGAGTGTTCTGCCTATGTTTTCCTCTAAGACTTTTACAGTGTCTGGCCTTACATTTAGGTCTTTAATCCATTTTGAGTTTATTTTTGTGGATGGTGTTAGGGAGTGTTCTAATTTCATACTTTTACATGTACCTGTCTAGTTTTCCCAGCACCACTTATTGAAGAGGCTGCCTTTTCTCCACTGTATATGCTTGCCTCCTTTATCAAAGATAAGGTGACCATATGTGCATGGGTTTATCTCTGGGCTTTCAATCCTGTTCCATTGATCTATGTTTCTGTTTTTGTGCCAGTACCAAACTGTCTTGATTACTGTAGCTTTGTAGTATAGTCTGAAGTCAGGGAGCCTGATTCCTCCAGCTCCATTTTTCATTCACAAGATTGCTTTGGCTATTCGGGGTCTTTTGTGTTTCCATACAAATTGTGAAATTTTTTCTTCTAGTTCTGTGAAAAGTGCCAGTGGTAGTTTGATAGGGATTGCATTGAATCTGTAGATTGCTTTGGGTAGTAGAGTCATTTACACAATGTTGATTCTTCCAATCCAAGAACATGGTATGTGTCTCCATCTATATGTATCATCTTTAATTTCTTTCATCACTGTCTTATACTTTTCTGTATACAGGTCTTTTGTCTCCTTAGGTAGGTTTATTCCTAGATATTTTATTCTTTTTGTTGCAATGGTAAATGGGAGTGTTTTCCTAATTTCACTTTCAGATTTTTCATGAGTAGTGTATAGGAATGCAAGAGATTTCTGTGCATTAATTTTGTACCCTGCTACTTTACCAAATTCATTGATTAGCTCTAGTAGTTTTCTACTACTAGAAAACCTTAGGATTCTCTATGTATAGTATCATGTCATCTGCAAACAGTGACAGCTTTACTTCTTCTTTTCCGATTTGGATTCCTTTTATTTCTTTTTCTTCTCTGATTGCTGTGGCTAACACTTGCAAAACTATGTTGAATAATAGTGGTGCGAGTGGGCAACCTTGTCTTGTTCCTGATCTTAGTAGAAATGGTTTCAGTTTTTCACCATTGAGGACAATGTTGGCTGTGGGTTTGTTATATATGGCCTTTATTATGTTGAGGAAAGTTCCCTCTATGCCTACTTTCTGCAGGGCTTTTATCATAAATGGGTGTTGAATTTTGTCAAAAGCTTTCTCTGCATCTATTGAGATGATCATATGGATTTTTTCATTCAATTTGTTAATATGGTGTATCACGTAGATTGATTTGCGTATATTTAAGAATCCTTGCATTCCTGGAATAAACCCCACTTGATCATGGTGTATGATCCTTTTAATGTGCTGTTGGATTCTGTTTGCTAGTATTTTGTTGAGGATTTTGGCATCTATGTTCATCAGTGATATTGGCCTATAGGTTTCTTTTTTTGTGGCATCTTTCTCTGGTTTTGGCATCAGGGTGATGGTGGCCTCGTAGAGTGAGTTGGGGAGTGTTCCTCTCTCTGCTATTTTTTGGAAGAGTTTGAGGATAGGTGTTAGCTCTTCTCTAAATGTTTGATAGAATTCGCCTGTGAAGCCATCTGGTCCTGGGCTTTTGTTTGTTGGAAGATTTTTAATCACAGTTTCAATTTCAGTGCTTGTGATTGGTCTGTCCATATTTTCTATTTCTTCCTGGTTCAGTCTTGGCAGGTTGTGCATTTCTAAGAATTTGTCCATTTCTTCCAGGTTGTCCATTTTATTGACATAGAGTTACTTGCAGTAATCTCTCATGATCGTTTGTATTTCTGCAGTGTCAGTTTTTACTTCTCCTTTTTCATTTCTAATTCTATTGATGAGTCTTCTCCCTCTTTTTCTTGATGAGTCTGGCTAATGGTTTATCAATTTTGTTTATCTTCTCAAAGAACTAGCTTTTATTTTTATTGATCTTTGCTATTGTTTCCTTCATTTCTTTTTCATTTATTTCTGATCTGATCTTTATGATTTCTTTCTTTCTGCTAGCTTTGGGGTTTTTTTGTTCTTCTTTCTCTAATTGCTTTAGGTGCAAGATTATGTTGTTTATTCGAGATGTTTCCTGTTTCTTGAGGTAGGCTTGTATTGCTCTAAACTTCCCTCTTAGAACTGCTTTTGCTGCATCCCATAGGTTTTGGGTCATTGTGTCTCCATTGTCATTTGTTTCTAGGTATTTTTTTATTTCCCCTTTGATTTCTTCAGTGATCACTTCGTTATTAAGTAGTGTATTGTGTAGCCTCCATGTGTTTGTATTTTTTACAGATCTTTTCCTGTAATTGATATCTAGTCTCATAGCGTTGTGGTCGGAAAAGATAATTGACATGATTTCAATTTTCTTAAATTTACCGAGGCTTGATTTTTGACCCAAGATATGATCTCTCCTGGAGAATGTTCCATGAGCACTTGAGAAAAATGTGTATTCTGTTGTTTTTGGGTGGAATGTCCTATAAATATCAATTAAGTCCATCTTGTTTAATGTATCATTTAAAGCTTGTGTTTCCTTATTTATTTTCATTTTGGATGATCTGTCCATTGGTGAAAGTAGGGTGTTAAAGTGCCCTACTATGATTGTGTTACTGTCGATTTCCCCTTTTATGGCTGTTAGTATTAGCCTTATGTATTGAGGTACTCCTATGTTGGGTGCATAAATATTTACAATTGTTATAACTTCTTCTTGGATCAATCCTTTGATCATTATATAGTGTCCTTCTTTGTCTCTTGTAATAGTCTTTATTTTAAAGTCTATTTTGTCTGAAATGAGAATTGCTACTCCAGCTTTCTTTTGATTTCCATTTGCATGGAATATCTTTTTCCATCCCCTCACTTTCAGTCTGTATGTGTCCCTAGGTCTGAAGTGGGTCTCTTGTAGACAGCATATATACGGGTTTTGTTTTTGTATCCATTCAGCCAGTCTGTGTCTTTTGGGGGGAGCATTTAATCCATTTACATTTAAGGTAATTATCAATATGTATTTCCTATTCCCATTTTCTAAAATGTTTTGGGTTTGTTATTGTAGATCTTTTCCTTCTCTTGTGTTTCTTGCCTAGAGAAGTTCCTTTAGCATTTGTTGTAAAGCTGGTTTGGTGGTGCTGAACTCTCTCAGCTTTTGCTTGTCTGTAAAGCTTTTAATTTCTCCATCAAATCTGAATGAGATCCTTGCTGGGTAGAGTAATCTTGGTTGTAGGTTTTTCTCCTTCATCACTTTAAGTATATCCTGCCACTCCCTTCTGGCTTGCAGAGTTTCTGCTGAAATATCAGCTGTTAACCTTATGGGGATTCCCTTGTGTGTTATTTGTTGTTTTTCCCTTGCTGCTTTTAATATGTTTTCTTTATATTTAATTTTTGACAGTTTGATTAATATGTGTCTTGGCGTGTTTCTCCTTGGATTTATCCTGTATGGGACTCTCTGTGCTTCCAGGACTTGATTAACTATTTCCTTTCGCATATTAGGGGAGTTTTCAACTACAATCTCTTCAAATATTTTCTCAGTCCCTTTCTTTTTCTCTTCTTCTTCTGGGACCACTATAATTCGAATATTGGTGCATTTAATGTTGTCCCAGAGGTCTCTGAGACTGTCCTCACTTCTTTTCATTCTTTTTTCTTTATTCTGCTCTGTGGTAGTTATTTCCACTATTTTATCCTCCAGGTCACTTACCCATTCTTCTGCCTCAGTTATTCTGTTATTGATCCCTTCTAGAGTATTTTTAATTACATTTATTGTGTTTTTCATCGTTACTTGGTTCCTCCTTAGTTCTTCTACGTCCTTGTTAAATGTTTCTTGCATTTTGTCTATTCTAGTTCCAAGATTTTGGATCATCTTTACTATCATTATTCTCAATTCTTTTTCTGGTAGGCTGCCTATTTCCTCTTCATTTGTTAGGTCTGGTGTGTTTTTACCTTGCTCCTTCTTCTGCTGTGTGTTTTTCTGTCTTCTCATGTTGCTTATCTTACTGTGTTTGGGGTCTCTTTTCACAGGCTGCAGGTTCGTAGTTCCTGTTGTTTTTGGTATCTGTCCCTAGTGGCTAAGGTTAGTTCAGTGAGTTATGTAGGCTTCCTGGTGGAGGGGACTAGTGCCTGGGTTCTGGTGGATGAGGCTGGATATTGTGTTTCTGGTGGGCATGTCCATGTCTGGTGGTGTGTTTTGGGGTGTCTGTGTCCTTATGATGATTTTAAGCAGCCTCTCTGCTAATGCGTGGGGCTGTGTTCCTGTCTTGCTAGTTGTTTGGCATAGGGTGTCCTGCACTGTAGCTTGCTGGTCGTTGAGTGAAGCTGGGTCTTGGTGTTGAGATGAGGATCTCTGAGAGATTTTCGCCTTTTGGTATTACGTGGAGCTGGGATGTCTCTTGCGGACCAGTGTCCTGAAGTTGGCTCTCCCACCTCAGAGGCACAGCCCTGATGCCTGGCTGGAACACCAAGAGCCTTTCATCCACACGTCTCAGAATAAAAGGGAGAAAATGTAGAAAGAAAGAAATAAAGAGGATAAAATAAAATAAAATACAAGAAAATAAAGCTATTATAATAAAAAATAAGAAAAAATTATTAAGAGAAAATTTATTAATAAAAAATTTTTTTTAATTTTTTCAAAATAAATTTTTTTAATTTTTAAAAATAAAAATAAGAAAAAAATTATTAAGAAAAAAATTTGTTAAGAAAAAAATTTTTTTAATTTTTTAAAATAAAAAATAAGATAAAAATATTAAGAAAGCATTAAGAAAAAATTTTTTTATTTTTCAAAATAAAAAATAAAAAAATTAAGAAAAATTTTATTAAGAAAATAATTTTTTTAATAGTTAAAATAATTTTTTAAATTTTTTAAAATAAAAAATAAGAAAAAAATTATTAAGAAAAAAATTAAGAAAAAACATTTTAATTTTTTAAAATAAAAAATAAGAAAAAAATTATTAAGAAAAAATTTATTAAGAAAAAATATTTTTTAAGTAAAAAAAAAAAAGAAACAGACGGATCGAACCCTAGGACAAATGGTGAAAGCAAAGCTATACAGACAGAAGCTCACACAGAAGCCTACACACACACACTCCCAAAAAGTGGAAAAGGGGAAAAAATAATATATCCTGCTCCCAAAGTCCACCTCCTCAATTTGGGATGATTCGTTGTCTATTCAGGTATTCCATGGATGCAGGTACATCAAGTTGTTTGTGGAGCTTTAATCCACTGCTCCTGAGGCTGCTGGGAGAAATTTCCCTTTCTCTTCTTTGTTCACACAGCTCCCGGGGTTCAGCTTTGGATTTGGACCCGCCTCTGCGTGTAGGTCGCCTGAGGGCGTCTGTTCCTCACCCAGACAGAACGGGGTTAAAGGAGCAGCTGCTTCGGGGGCTCTGGCTCACTCAGGCGGGGGGAGGGAGGGGCACGGATGCGGGGCGAGCCTGCGGCGGCAGCGGCCAGCGTGACGTTGCACCAGCCTGAGGCGCGCCGTGCGTTCTCCTAGGGAAGTTGTCCGTGGATCACGGGAACCTGGCAGTGGCAGGCTGCACCGGCTCCCAGGCGGGGCGGTGTGGAGAGTGACCTGTGCTCGCACACAGGCTTCTTGGTGGCGGCAGCAGCAGCATTAGCGTCTCATGCCCGTCTCTGGGGTCTGCGCTGATAGCCGCGGCTCGCGCCGGTCTCTGGAGCTGGTTTAGGCGGCGCTCTGAATCCCCTCTCCTCGCGCACCAGGAAACAAAGAGGCAAGAAAAAGTCTCTTGCCTCTTCGGCAGCTCCAGACCTTTTCCCGGACTCCCTCCTGGCTAGCTGTGGCGTACTAGCCCCCTTCAGGCTGTGTTCACGCAGCCAACCCCAGTCCTCTCCCTGCGACACGACCGAAGCCCGAGCCTCAGCTCCCAGCCCCCGCCCGCCCCGGCGGGTGAGCAGACAAGCCTCTCGGGCTGGTGAATGCTGGTCGGCACCGCTCCTCTGTGCGTGAATCTCTCCGCTTTGCCCTCCGCACGCCTGTTGCTGCGCTCTCCTCCGTGGCTCCAAAGCTTCCCCCCTCTACCACCCACAGTCTCTGCCCACGAAGGGGCTTCCTCGTGTGTGGAAACCTTTCCTCCTTCACATCTCCCTCCCACTGGTGCAGGTCCCGCCCCTATTCTTTTGTCTCTGTTTTTTCTTTTTTCTTTTGCCCTACCCAGGTACGTGGGGAGCTTCCTTTCGGGAGGTCTGACGTCTTCTGCCAGCGTTCAGTGGGTGTTCTGTAGGAGCAGTTCCACGTGTAGATGTATTTCTGATGTATCTGTGGGGAGGAAGGTGATCTCCGCATCTTACTCTTCCACCATCTTGCTCAGACTCCCTCGATAACTATAGTTTTAGTAGCTGTGGACAGACTTCAAAACTTGCACCATTGCTACCAGAGGAGGCAGGATTGATTTGTCACAGAGCACGAAAACTCATAGCTTTGCAACATTGCTATACTTAACAGAATTAGTCAATACAGTAGTAACCTGAAGTGGATTATGATGAGATTATGACCAGTTAAAGATTTATCTTGGCGCCTTCAAGATGGTGGAGGAGTTAGACGTGGAGATCACCTTCCTCCCCACAAATACATCAAAACTACATTTACATGTGGAACAACTCCTACAGAACACCTACTGAATGCTGACAGAAAACCTCAGACTTCCCAAAAGGCAAGAAACTCCCCACGTACCCGGGTAGGGCGAAAGAAAAAATAAAAAACAGAGACAAAAGAATAGGGACGGGACCTGCATCTCTGGGAGGGAGCTGTGAAGGACAGAAAGTTTTCACACACTAGTAAACCCCTTCCCTGGTGGAGATAGGGTGTGGCGGGTGGGAAGCTTTGGAGCCATGGAGGAGAACGCAGCAACAGGGGTGCAGAGGGCAAAGCAAAGAGATTCCTGCACAGAGGATCAGTGCCGACCAGCACTCACCAGCCTGAGAGGCTTGTCTGCTCACCTGCTGGGGCAGGTGGGGGCTGGGAGCTGAGGCTCTGGCTTCGGAGATCGGATCCCAGGGAAAGGACTGGGGTTGGCTGCGTGAACACAGCCTGAAGGGGGCTAGTACGCCACAGCTAGCCAGAAGGGACTCTGGGAAAAAGTCTGGAACTGCCTAAGAGTCAAGAGACCATTGTTTCAGGGTGCATGAAGAATGGGGATTTAGAGCATTGCCTAAACGAGCTCCAGAGACGTGCATGAGCCGCGGCTATCAGCACAGACCCCAGAGACGGGCATGAGACGCTAAGGCTGCTGCTGCAGTCACCAAGAATCCTGTGTGCAAGCACAGGTCACTGTCCACACGTCCCCTTCTGGGAACCTGTGCAGCCCACCACTGCCAGGGTCCTGTGATCCAGGGACAACTTCCCTGGGAGAACACATGCTGCACCTCAGGCTGTTGCAATGTCACGCTGGCCTCTGCCGCCTCAGGCTTGCCCCGAATTCCATACCCCTCCCTCCCCCCAGGCCTGAGTGAGCCAGAGCCCCCTAATCAGACGCTCGTTTAACCCTGTACTGTTTGTGGGGGAACAGACGATCTCAGGCGACCTACACACAGAGGCGGGGCCAAATCCAAAGCTGAACCCCAGGAGCTGTACGAACAAAGAAGAGAAAGGGAAATTTCTCCCAGCAGCCTCAGGAGCCGTGGATTAAATCTCCACAATCAACTTGATATACCCTGCATCCATGGAATACCTGAATAGACAACAAATCATCCCAAAATTATGGCGGTGGACTTTGGGAGCAACTGTAGACTTGGGGTTTGCTTTCTGCATCTAATTTGCCTCTGGTTTTATGTTTATCTTAGTTTAGTATTTAGAGCTTATTATCATTGGTAGATTTGTTTATTGATTTAGTTGCTCTGTTCCTTTCTTTTTATATATATATATTTTTTTCCCTTTTTCTCTTTTTGTGAGTGTGTATGTGTATGCTTCTTTGTGTGATTTTCTCTGTATAGCTTTGCAGTTGACATTTGTCCTAGGGTTCTGACTTTACTTTTTTTTTTTAGTACACTTTTTAGCGCTTATTTTCATTGGAGGATTTGTTTTTTGGTTTGCTTGTTCTCTTCTTTCTCTCTTTCTTTTTTTCAATTTATTTTTAATTTTTTTATTTTTAATACTTATTTATATTTTAGTAACTTTATCTTATTTTCTTTCTTTCTTTCTCTCTTTCTTTCTTTCTTTCTTTCTTTCTTTCTTTCTCTCTCTCTTTCTTTCTTTTTTTCTCCTTTTTCTTCTGAGCCATGTGGCTGACAGGGTCTTGGTGCTCTGTCTGTGTTTCAGGCCTGAGCCCCTGAGGTGGGAGAGCCAAGTTCAGGACGTTGGTCCACCAGAGACCTCCCAGCCCCACATACTATCCACAGTGAAAGCTCTCCCAGAGATCTCCATCTCAACGCTAAGACCCAGCTCCACTTAATGACAAGCAAGCTACAGTGCTGCACACACTATGCCAAACAACTAGCAAGGCAGGAACACAAACCCACCCATTAGTAGAGAGGCTGCCTAAAATTATAATAGGTACACAGACACCCCAAAACACACCATTGGACGTGGTCCTGCCCACCAGAAAGACATGATCAAGCCTCATTCACCAGAACACAGGCACCAGTCCCTTCCACCAGGAAGCCTACAAAACCCACTGAACCAAACTTACCCACTGGGAGCAGTCACCAGAAACAATGGGAACTATGAACCTGCAGCCTGTGAAAAGGATACCCCAAACACAGTAAGTTAAGCAACATGAGAAGACAGAGAAATACACAGCAGATGAAGGAGCAAGGTAAAAACCAACCAGACCAAACAAATGAAGAGGAAATAGTCAGTCTACCTGAAAAAGAATTCAGAGTAATGATAGTAAAGGTGATCCAAAATCTTGGAAATAGAATGGATGAAATACAAGAAATAATTAACAAGGACCTAGAAGAACTAAAGAGCAAGCAAACAATGATGAACAACACAATAAATGAAATTAAAGATTCTCTGGAAGGAATCAATAACAGAATAACTGAGGCAGAAGAATGGAAAAGTGACCTGGAAGATAAAGTAGCAAAAAAATTACCACAGAGCAGAATAAAGGAAAAAGAATGAAAAGAATTGAGGAGAGTCTCAGAGACCTCTAGGACAACATTAAATGCACCAACATTTGAATTATAGAGGTCAGAGAAGAAGAAGAGAAGAAAAAGGGACTGAGAAAATATTTGAAGAGATTACAGTTGAAAACTTCTCTAATATGGGTAAGTAAATAGTCAATCAAGTCCAGGAGGCGCAGAGAGTCCCATATAGGATAAATCCAGGGAGAAAAAAGCTAAAACACATATTAATCAAACTATCAAAAATTAAATACAAGGAAAAAATATTAAAAGCAGAAAGGGAAAAGCAACAATTAACATACAAGGAAATCCCCATAAGGTTACCAGCTGATCTTTCAGCAGAAACTCTGAAAGCCAGAAGGGAGTGGCAGGACGTATTTAAAGTGATGAAAGGGAAGAACCCACAACCAAGATTACTCTACCCAGCAAGGATCTCATTCAGATTTGATGGAGAAATTAAAACCTTTACAGACAAGGAAAAGCTAAGAGAATTCAGCACCACCAAACCAGCTCTACAACAAGTGCTAAAGGAACTTCTCTAGGCAGGAAACACAAGAGAAGGAAAAGACCTACAATAAAAAATGAAAAACGATTAAGAAAATGGTAATAGGAACATAAATATCGATAACTACCTTAAATGTAAGTGGATTAAATGCTCCAGCCAAAAGGCATAGACTGGCTGAATGGATACAGAAACTAGACCCATATATATGCTGTCTACAAGAGACCCACTTCAGACCTAGGGACACATACAGACTGAAAGTGAGGGGATGGAAAAAGATATTCCATGAAAATAGAAATCAAAAGAAAGCTGGAGTAGCAATTCTCATATCAGACAAAATAGACTTTAAAATAAGGACTATTACAAGAGACAAAGAAGGACACTGCATAATGATGAAAGGATCAATCCAAGAAAAAGATATAACAATGTAAATATTTATGCACCCAACCTAGGAGCACATTAATACATAAGGCAAATGCTAACAGCCATAAAAGGGGAAATACACAGTAACACAAACATAGTAGGGGCCTTTAACACCTCACTTTCACCACAGGACAGATCACCCAAAATGAAAATAAACAAGGAATTGCAAGCTTTAAATGATACACTAAACAAGATGGAGTTAATTGATATTTAAAGTACATTCCATACAAAAACAGCAGATTAAACTTTCTTCTCAAGTGTTCATGTAACACTCTCCAGGATAGATCACACCTTGGGTCACAAATCAAGCCTTGGTAAATTTAAGAATATTGAAATCATATCAAGTATCTTTTCCAACCACAACACTATGAGACTAGATATCAATTACAAGAAAAAATCTGTAAAAAATACAAACACATGGAGGCTAAACAATACACTACTAAATAACCAAGAGATCACTGAAGAAATCAAAGAAGAAATCAAAAAATACCTAGAAACAAATGACAATGAAAACAGAGTGACCCAAAACCTATGGGAGGCAGCAAAAGCAGTTCTAAGAGGGACGTTTATAGCAATACAATCCTACCTCAAAAAACAAGAAACATCTCAAATAAACAACCTAACTGTACAGGTAAAGCAATTAGAGAAAGAAGAACAAAAACACCCAAACTTATGAGAAGGAAAGATATCATAAAGATCGGATGAGAAAGAAATGAAAAAGAAAAGAAGGGAACGATAGCAAAGATCAATAAAACTGAAAGCTGGTTCTTTGAGAAGATAAGCAAAATTGATAAACCATTAGCCAGCCTCATCAAGAAAAATAGGGAGAAGACTCAAATCAATAGAATTAGAAATGAAGACGGAGAAGTAACAACTGACACTGCAGAAACACAAAGGATCATAAGAAATTACTACAAGCAATGATATGCCAATAAAATGGACAACCTGGAAGAAATGGACAAATTCTTAGAAATGCACAACCTTCCAAGACTGAACCAGGAAGAAAAGGAAAATATGAACAGACCAATCACAAGTAATGAAATTGAAACTGTGATTAAAAATCTTCCAACAAACAAAAGCCCAGGACGAGAGATGGCTTCACAGGCGAATTCTATCAAACATTTAGAGAAGAGCTAACACCTATCCTTCTCAAACTCTTCCAAAAAATAGCAGAGGGAGGAACACTCCCCAACTCATTCTACGAGGTCACCATCACCCTGATGCCAAAACCAGAGAAAGATGCCACAAAAAAAGAAAACTATAGGCCAATATCACTGATGAACATAGATGCCAAAATCCTCAACAAAATACTAGCAAACAGAATCCAACAGCACATTAAAAGGATCATACACCATGATCAAGTGGAGTTTATCCCAGGAATGCAAGGATTCTTCAATGTACACAAATAAACCAATGTGATAAACCATATTAACAAATTGAAGGAGAAAAACCACATGATCATCTCAATATGTGCAGAAAAAGCTTTTGACAACATTCAACACCCATTTATGATAAAACCCCCCAGAAAGTAGGCAAAGAGGGAACTTTCCTCAACATAATAAAGGCCATATGTGACAAACCCACAGCCAACATCGTTCTCCATGGTGAAAAACTGAAACCATTTCCACTAAGATCAGGAACAAGACAAGATTGCCCACTCTCACCACGATTACTCAACATAGTTTTGGAAGTTTTAGCCACAGCAAGCAGAGAAGAAAAAGAAATTAAAGGAATCCAAATCAGAAAAGAAGAAGTAAACTGTAACTGTTTGCAGATGACATGATACTATACATAGAGAAGCCTAAAGAGGCTACCAGAAAACTACTAGAGCTAATCAATGAATTTGGTAAAGTAGCAGGATACAAAATTAATGCACAGAAATCTCTAGCATTCCTATACACTAATGATGAAAAATCTGAAAGAGAAATTAAGGAAACACTCCCATTTACCATTGCAATAAAAAGAATAAAACACCCAGGAATAAACCTACCTAGGGAGACAAAAAACCTGTATGCAGAAAACTATAAGACACTGATGAAAGAAATTTAAAATGATGCAAACAGATGGAGAGATATACCATGCTCTTGGATTGGAAGAATCAACATTGTGAAAATGACTATACTACCCAAAGCAATCTACAGATTCAGTGCAATCCCTCTCAAACTACCAATGGCAGTTTTCACAGAACTAGAATACTAAATTTCACAATTTGTGTGGAAACACAAAAGACCCCCGAATAGCCAAAACAGTCTTGAGAAAGAAAAACGGAGCTGGAGGAATCAGGCTCCCTGACTTCAGACTATACTACAAAGCTACAGTAATCAAGACAGTATGGTACTGACACAAAAACAGGAATATAGATGAATGGAACAGGATAGAAAGCCCAGAGATAAACCCATGCACATATGGTCACCTTATTTTTGATAAAGGAGGCAAGAATATACAACAGAGAAAAGACAGTGTCTTCAATAGATGTTGCTGGGAAAACTGAACAGCTCCATGTAAAAGAAAGCAATTAAGGCACTTCCTAACACCATACACAAAAATAAACTCAAAATGGATTAAAGACCTAAATGTAAGGCCAGATACTATAAAACTCTTAGAGGAAAACATGGGCAGAACACTCTATGACATCAATCAGAGTAAGCTCCTTTTGACCCACCTCCTACAGAAATGGAAATAAAAACAAAAATAAACAAATGGGACCTAATGAAACTTAAAAGCTTTTGCACAGCAAAGGAAACCATAAACGAGACCAAAAGACAACCCTGAGAATGGGAGAAAATATTTGCAAATGAAGCAACTGACAAAGGATTAATCTCCAAAATATACAAGCAGCTCTGCAGCTCAATAACAAAAAAACAAACAACCCAATCCAAAAATGGGCAGAAGACCTAAATAGACATTTCTCCAAAGAAGATATACAGATTGCCAACAAACACATGAAAGGATGCTCAGAAGCACTATTCATTAGAGAAATGCAAATCAAAACTAGAATGAGGTATCACCTCACACCAGTCAGAATGGCTATCATCAAAAAATCTACAAACAATAAATGCTGGAGAAGGTGTGGAGAAAAGGGAACTCTCTTGCACTGTTGGTGGGAATGTAAATTGATACAGCCACTATGGAGAACAGTATGTAGGTTCCTCAAAAAACTAAAAATGGTACTACCATACGACCCAGCAATCCCACTACTGGGCATATACCCTGAGGAAACCATAATTCAAAAAGAGTCATGTACCACAATGTTCACTGAAGCTCTTTTACAATAGCCAGGGCATGGAAGCAACCGAAGTGTCCATCGACAGATGAATGGATAAAGAAGATGTGGCACTTATATACAATGGAATATTGCTCAGCCATAAAAGGAAAAGAAATTGAGTTATTTGTAGTGAGGTAGATGGACCTAGAGTCTGTCATACAGAGTGAAGTAATTCAGAAAGAGAAAAACAAATACCGTATGCAACACATATATATGGAATCTAAAAAAAAAAAAAAAAATGGTTTTGAAGAACCTAGGGGCAGGACAGGAATAATGACGCAGACCTAGAGAAGGGACTTGAGGACACGGGGAGGGGGAAGGGTAAGCTGTGACAAAGTGAGAGAGTGGCATGGACATATATACACTACCAAATGTAAAATAGATAGCTAGTGGGAAGCAGCTGCATGACACAGGGACATCAGCTAGGTGCTTTATGACCACCTAGAGGGGTGGGATATGGATGTTGGGAGGGAGACACAAGAGGGAGGAGATATGAGGATGTATGTATATGTATAGCTGATTCCCTTTGTTATAAAGCTGTAACTAACACACCAGTGTAAAGCAATTATACTCCAATAAAGATGTTAAAAAAAAAAAAAAAAGAATTAAGGGTCACCTGCTGTTACACATTTCACTCTCATCCCAATCCCAGCCCTTGAAAAGAAAGCTGAAGGAATTTTCACCGTGACAAAATCAAGCAGAGGATGGATCTGCCAAAGACTATTTTTTCTACTCAGGAAGAAATATTGTGACGTCCTGTTTCTAACAGCCTTGTTTTTATTTTGATTCCATTTTTTGTTTTAGGCATTTAGAATGATGTATATTTTATTTTTTAATTCTGTTAGAAAAGGAGGGCATTCATTCCAAGAATGCAGAGAGATCTTCGTGTCTGAGTTGGTGTTGAGGCTCTTTCAGAAAAATTAATGAACGTTTCTTTTTCAGACCCTAAATAAAAGACCAAATTTAAAGTCTGGAATTCAAATCTGCATCCAGGCAGACCCAAAATAATTTTCACTATTCCTCTTTAAATTACTAGACTGCAAGATTAAATACAGAGCATCAAGTACCCTGATATTACTTTATATTGCATTTACAAAATTTAAAATGCTGCGTATATTTTAAATAAACTAAGCAACTACTTAAAAAAAAAAAGAAAAAAGATTTACCTTGTAATCCCCAAAGTAAAGAAATCTCAGAAATATAGTTAATAAAATAAAAGGGAGTTAAAATTGCACACTAAAAGTATATGTTTAACGAAAAAGAAGATAGTAAAGGGGGGACAGAGGAACAAAAGGATGTAAGATATATAGAATACATATACAAAATGTAAATGGACTAAACATTTTAGTTAAAAGGCATAGAGTGTCACACTGGATAAAAATGATACAACTGTATGCTTTCTATAAGAGATACGCTTCAGTTCTAGAGACACAAATGAGTTCAAAGTCAAAAGATGGAAGAAGATATACCATGCAAATAATAACACAAACAGTAACTGTAGGAGAGCTGTAGAATCTATATTAATCACCTACACATGTATCATTTCAGTTTCTCTGGATCAGGAACCTGGGCATGTCTTAACTGGCAATACAGGTATCAGTCAGAACTGCAGTGTCATGTGAGGCTCAAGTGGAGGAAGATCCGCTTTCAAGCCCACTCAGGTTGTTGGCAGAATCAGTTCCCTGCAGTTTTTGAAATGAGAACTCAGTTTCTTGTGGGCTGTTGGCCAGAGTCCGCCTTCAGCTCCTGCCACATGAGATTCCTCAACATGCCCACAGGCTTCCTCAAAGCCAGAGGGGTGGGGTGAGAGAGTGAGAGACTGGTAAGATTACCGACCAATTTCAACCCAACTACATATATAGAAAACTGGACCCAACTCCAGCAGAATATACATTCTTTTCAAGAGCACATTGAACATTCTCCAGATAATAAATGCATGGTGCTTTAAACTGTTAACTTTGTGGGTATTTTTATGAAGTAGTAGATAACTAATACAAAGGGAAACTTCTTCAGCTTGATACATGGCATCTATTAAAAAAATGTATAGCTAGCATCACACTTAATGGTGAAAGCCTGAATGGTTTCCCTCTTAGATTGAGAATAAAGCAAGGCTGTCTACTCTCACCACTCCTATTCAACACTGTACCGAGGGTTCTAGCCAGGGAAGTAAGGCAAGGAAAAGAAATTAAAGGCATACAGATAGGAAAGGAAAAAGTTAAACTGTCTTTATTTGCAGATGATATGTTTATATAGAAAATCCTATGGAACCTATACAAATTTTAATCTAATAAGTGAGTTTAGCAAGGTTCAAGATGCAAGACCAATGATCAGTATACAAAACTCAGTTGTATTTTTATATATTAGCAATGAACACTCCAACCGCAAAATTAAGAAAATGATTCCATTTACAAAGAATATTCCTAAAAGCTGGGAGGGAAGGATGAGGTGGAGGAGGAGGAAGGGGAGGAGAGAAAAAGGGAGAGAGGATGAGAGAGAATGAGAATATTTCTGTAGGAACTGAAAGAAAGTTGGGAGAGTGGTTTGAAATAAAGTTATAAAAGGCACAGGAGGGCTGGGTCATAAAGTTCCTTGCAAAATATATTAAGGAGTTTGGACTTTAGCCTAAGAACTAGTAGGACATGTTTGAGGGTTTTATGTTTTTAAAGAAGGAAAATAACATAGAATTTTTATTTCAGAAAGATGGTTCTGGCTGCAGTGTGGATTGAAGAATGACAAAACTGAATTTAGGGAGATAGGATGCTGTTGCAGTAACACAAGCAAGACTGGAAAGTTAGCAAAACTGGAAATAAATGGTCAGATTTGAAGGCTATTTTGAAAGGTAAGTAATCTGAAAATGATTAAGTATACAAAACAAAGTAGGATTCAATATTTTCAGTGTTTTCTCATGAATACAGAGTTTTCTGAGAAAGCTGTCTAGTTGGGCTATGAAACTTGGTTCCAGGCAAGATCATATTTCCTCATGGAAATTTCCTCGATCTCTTTTACCTGGTGGTTTTCTGAGAACAGTCCTCAGCTATGGCAGTTGGGCTAGATGAACGTTAAGGTCTCTTTAGCTGCTAAGAGTCTATGGATGGTAAAACTAGCTACTGGACAAAATGCTCAGAGGACAAATGAAGTCAAGAAAAAGGGAACTTTTGGAAATGAGCAAAGGGTATAAAACTCTTCTATCAATGAGCAAAAACCCCAAGAGCAAGAAGAAATTATGACATGGGCCATGTTTTTCAATTTTTCACATATTTACTCATTTATTCATTCAGGAAATATCTATTGTGTATTTACTATACACAATATGTCAGGAATTATCTCAGGCATTTAGGGCACAAAAATGCACAGGACAGTAAGGTCACCTTACCATGATGAAACATATTCTAGTGGGGAGAACACTATAAACTGATAAATAAATGAGTAAGATGGTGTCAGAGATTCTGAAGAATTTCAAAGGATACAAACTTGGAGATGTAGTAGAGCCTGAGAGGGGATTCCATGAAAGGGTAATCAGCAAAGTCCTCTCTGAGAAAAAGGCACCTAAACTGAAACAAAGGAGTTCCCAAGGCATCATGATATGTAACAGTTGAAACAAATATAAGATCGAAAATAGTGAAGATGTGCTCATATTCTACTTAGGTCTAAAATAATATCATGGATAGAATCAGTGAGTTATTTGATAAGTCAAAGTAAGCTAGCTGGGATGTTGTTATCTTGAAAGTTTTCTAAAATCCTAAAACTGAGAATAATAGGAAATAAGTACAGTCAAATTCTAAAGACACTGACTGCAACCAACTTACGATCGATCTCTGTCAGGTCTGGACTATAAAGGAGAAGATCAGATGTCTGAAAGGATGATTTGAGAGCACCACTAACATAATGAGTTGTAAGTCAAGTAGAGATCACCCCTCCCCTTCTTGTGGAGTCAGCCAGTTCATGGCTCTTATCAACAAAGGGGAATTAGTGATTCCTGCAGGGTTTTCTTCAGAAGCAACTTTCCAAACTTTTGTGTCTCTATATTGGAACTAACGGTGTTGAGGTACATGAGGAACTATTTTCTGGTAAATGCCCATAATTGATACCTGGGAAAACTGAACAGGAGGCATATGAGCCTGTTTGCAGCTCCACAGTTATGGAGTCCAGTGGGGCCCAGGGCCCCAAGTTATAGGAGTTGCCCAGGCAGAAACAGTCCTTTGTCCACAACTATCCCATTCCATCCCTTGGTTTTCATGTTATTTTCCTTGATTCTCTTTGGTTCTGGAGTAGTACCCTGTTTTCTACCTCTGGCAACTTGTCTCTACCACCTCTTTGATTTCTCTTGTCTGACTGAGGCCTAGGGTAACTGTTTTTCTAAATGGCTCAAACATTTCACATGCCCACCAGCACTGTATGAAGGTTCTGATTTCTCTACATCTTCACTCACACTTGTTACTGTCTATCTTTTTAATTAGAGCCATGCTAATGTTGTGAATTGTTACCTCATTGTAGTTTTGATTTGCATTTCCTAAATGACTAATGATGTCACATATCTTTTCATGTGCTTTCTGTCCATTTGTATGTTTTCTTTTGAGAAATGTTTACCCAGATCTTTTGCCCATTTTTAAATTGGATTATCTTATTTTTTAATATCTACTGTTTTTTGGTGGTGTGTTCTATTAATATCTATTATGTCTAGTTTTTTTATGGTGTTGTTCAAGTCTTCTATTTCTTTATTAGTTATTGTCTAATTGTTCTATATTGAATTTTCTATTTCTTCCTTCAATTCTGTCAGTCTTTGATTCTCTTAATTTGGGGCTCTCTTGTTAGGTACATATATGTTTAAAACTGATGTATCTTCTTGACGTATTGCCCCTTTATCTTTATAAAATGCTCTTCTTTGTCTCTAGTAACAATTTGTCTTTTTTAAAAAAAAAATTTATTGAAGTATAGTTGAATTACAATGTTATGTTTAATTTCTGCTGCAGAGCAAAGTGACTCAATTATACATATATATATATTCTTTTTCATATTCTTTTCCATTATAGTTTATCACAGGATATTGAATATAGTTCCCTGTGCTATACAGTAGGACCTTGTTGTTTCAATTTGTCTTAAAGTCTGTTTTTTAAAATATTTATTAGTATAGCCATTCCAGCTCTCTTTAGGTTACTGTTTGCATGGTATATATATTTTTACATCTTTTTACTTTCAACCTATTTTTGTCTTTGGATATTAAATGTGTCTCTTGTAGACAACATATAGTTGAAGCATGGAGTTGGAAAGGGGAAAATTGGAAAAGTTAAAATACCACAAATCTCACTATTCTTAATGAGAATAGTGATTAATGAGATTTAACCATTTTTCTTGGATAAATGCTCCCTGAATTTCTGTAAGCCTTTAGTAAATTTCCATAGTTCAGAAAGGCTGATTCTGACAATTTTTACCAATGTTCCCTTTTTTTTTTTATGGATGAAAAGATTTTTGGAAGTTTTAGTTACCATTTTTAGGGATATAACCATGTAATTTGATTTTTTAAATGGTGTATCAACCAAAGATATTGAGGTATTCATAAATGATTATAAACTTTAAAAGAGAATCATCAATATAATATCTGAAAAGTATACATAATAATTGCAAATCCTGCATTCATGCCTTTCAAGGACTGCATTATATAATGGTTGTTGTTCAGTTGTTCAAAACCAAATTATTTTTAGAGAAAGGAAAGAGAGTTTCTGCCTGACTTGTGAGATGTGGAATTGTTTCTATACATAAATGCTTTAGCCTAGACATAAGATACTTTTAGTTCCTCTGAATAGACAGTTTTGTCTTCTTGTTTCTAAGCCTCTGAGTATACATATTCCTGTGCTTAGAACAGAATCATTCCTTAATATGCTTGAATATCTCCTCCTTGTTTTTCAGGACTTAAATTAGACGTTTATTTATCTGGGATATAATCCCTGACAACCAAGTCCAACCACGTCAAGAGAAAGTGTTTAAAAAGGAAATGGTGACAAAGAATAACTGTACTTTCTGCTTTTACCTTACAAAATTAATACTTTTTATCAACTAGTTACAGCAACATAGGGGAGTTTGGTATACACAGGGATTGAAAATAATTTTTCAGATTGAAAGTAGCCATAGGACAGATTATGAAAAGCCCCACATACACTGATAGGGAGTATATAGGTGGTGGTGGAGTATCTGATCAGATTTGCCTTTTATTTTTTAATTTATTTTTTAACTTACAGCTTTTTAAAAATTTTTATTTTATATTGGAGAATAGTTGATTTACAATGTGTGTGGCTTCCAGTGTACAGCAAAGTGATTCAGTTACACATATACATATATCTATTCTTTTTCAAATTATTTTCCCATTTAGGTTATTACAGAATATTGAGTAGAGTTCCCTGTACTATACAGTAGGTCCTTGTTGGTTTTTAGAATATCACTTTAGTAATACAGAATTATATTGTTAAATATTGAAGAGTTAAATGTTAAAGTGGGATGACCATTCATCAGGCTATTGCAATCTTATAGGCAAAAGCTATGAGGGCCAAAACTAAGGCAAGAAAAAATGAAATAAAAAGAAATATTTAGAGTCAGACTATATAAGACTTGATTACAATTAAATACAACTTCTAGAAAGAAGATTTGAGCATCATAACAAGAATTCTGTCTTAGGATGTCTATTGGAATGGAGGACATCTATGGAGTCTATGGAGGAGCAATGTGAGTGGAAGAAGAATTCAGTTTTGGATTAGATATGTGGTGCATGAGTTGCCTCTGGTACATCTGAATGGAGCTAGATATATAGATCTGGAGTCCAAGAGAGAATTCAAGAGAGAGGTCAGAGTTGGAAATATAATTGGACTTCCTTTTATCTATTATGGAGCCATGGATACCATGTGACATAGTCTGAATGAGATACAATTGGAAATCTGTTGAATGGGAGGTTCCAGAAAAAGTGAACTTCCTCAATTGCAAAAGATATGGACTTGGCCATCATGTTCCTTGTCCTTCTGCCCTTTGTCATTTCTCCTTTTCTTTTCCTACCTGGAATGAGATCATAAGGCTTGGAGGTACAGAAGCCATTTCATATCCATTGGCAACAGCAGAAAGGCAAAAACACCTGCAAGTAAGGGATAGAGTAGCAGAAAGATGAAAGGAGCCAGGATCCCTGTAGGCATCACTAAAATACCCTGGACAGAAAACCCTTGTATTTTTTCTTACATGAGATAAACCTATAAATATTTAATCCATTATTAGTGAAATTTTTATATTGTTAAGAGTTAAATACAGTTAAAACTGATATAGCCATCATTCACTCTTAGATGGTAGTTGAATAAGATCATGACTATATATGCCCGAGGCACTCAACTAAGTATTCAGGAGATATTAGCTTGCATATATTGAGTTCCTGTGCAAGCCAAAAAGAGTTGTGTCACCAAGGAGCAAGTGAACAATTGAAGCAATAAGCCCAAGAGGTCAAGTAAAATGGCCCTAGTATTTCAGTTGTTTACAAAATTCATTCTATAGATGTGCATCAGGCACTCACAGCTCAGTGAGTAGCCTCCTCTGGGGCAAGTGAAAATGGTAGAAATTTTCCTACATGAGTTTTCTTAATAATTGCAGTTGATGATCTTGCCGAAATGTATTCTTACTAACATTTGTTTTTATTTCAGTCTCAACTTCCTGACTTCTGGGGATCCCTAGTCTTAGACTGAATCCCCATCAACATGTGTGCTTCAAAAACACACAAACAACACAAACTCTCTCTGTATATTAAGAGGGGGTTGCTATGGATTGATTGTGTCCCCCCTCCCAAATTCATATACGGAAATATTAAGGTCATTGTAGATGTAATTAGTTAAGATGAGATCATATTGGAGTAGGATGGACTCCTTAATCCAATACAACTTAGGTGTCCTTATGAAAAGGGGAAATTTGAACCTAGACACATACAGAGGAAGAACACCATGTGAAGATAAAGGCAGAGATCAGGATGATGTTTGTATATGCCAAGGAAAGCCAAAGATTTCCAGAAAACCACCCAGAGGCTAGGGGAGAGGCATGGAACAAATTCTTCTTCACAGCCCTCAAAAGGAGCCAACTTGTTGACATCTTGATCTGAGACTTCTGGCCTCCAAAATTGTGATATAATACATTTCTGTTGTTTTAGCCACTCAGTTTGTCATACTTTGTTATGCAGTTCTAGCAAACTAATGCAGAGGCTTTTTTTTTTCTTTCCGTTGTTATTCCCTCGTATAAATTCCATAGAAAGAATTTTTCTCTCTTCTTTTTTGCTTTTTCTTTTCTCCTAAGACACTCACTTCCTGGATCTCTTGGGACCTCCCTTTCTAATCAGTTATCTGAGGAATCTTCTCTATAATACATTCTTAAGGTGGTCTTTGTTGTATTTATGTTTCAAAACCAAAAAGTTATTAATGGTCTTCCTCTTGATGATTGTGTTGGAAAGGTTGATTGGATCCATTCTTTCAAGTGTGATCCAACATTCATTTGTCTCCTTATTTATTCTCCTGGACTGGCAAAGAGTATCTGAAAATGAACTGTTATGGAGATTTTATGGTTCTGATGAAACATTTATATTCAGAATTAAAGTAAAATGTTCAGTTTCAATGCCATTCCTTTTTATTTAGAGTGAGTAATAGGGTTTAGTTACCCTCAACTTCAACTGAAGAGATGGTATATTGGAAAGAGGCCTAGTAGAGGGGTGTGGGAGAGGAAGTTTGTGCTGCATTTCTGAGTTTGTGATGAATGCTGTTTTAGATCATAGAGAGCTACATAAAATTTGGAAAGGATGAGAAAAAGAAGCTAAAAGGTGGACTATTACTGTACTTCATTCCAAGAAAGGATAGTCTGTCCTCTTTAGAGAGCAGCATGATTTAAAGAGGGGGTCAGCCAATGGCCACCTGTATCAGAGAAATACCCAAAACAGCCTGAGCTTCCATACCCTGTGCAGGGCCCTGCCAGGCCACAGAACCATTTTGGTCTGTTTCATATGGATTCTTCAACCATGCACAGAGAGTTACATTAAAGAAAAGTAAATGACAATCCATCTTTTCTATAATTTAACCTAATTCAAGCCACATTTATCAAATGCTTCTATGTGGCATGTCCTGTGCTAACTGTGCAAAGATTAATAAGGTTTGGGGTACGCCTCATTCACTGTACAGTCCACAGAGGAAAATAAAAAAAACTTCATGTAATGGGTCAGACTTGTAATATACCGAGAATAGTGATCAAGTCATATTCTTCACATGTAGTAGATCTTTGGTAAGAATTAAATACTACAGGTTCTTGTGAGGTGGCTATAGGGACCCAGAAGAAAGGAACAATTAACTCTACCAGGAGACATTAAGGAAAGGCTTGGAAAAGAAGCTATAATTAGATTGGGACTTAAAACCTATCTAGAACTTCACTTGGTTAAAAAAAAAGTAGAAAAAAAGGCATTTCTGGTTGAGATACTAAGTTTAGTAAAGGCTAGAAGGCAAACAAGCATGACTTGATTAGAACAAATGTAATAATAGTATTGACTAAATGCATAATTCATTCTGGGTGTTATACATACCTCATTTTATTTTTCAACAATACTGTGGGGAGTATTATTATACCTAGCACAGGAATGAAAGCATGATGGTCACACAGCCACCAAGTATCAGCCAGGATTTGAACCACTAGCCACTCACTATACAATCTTCCTTGGAAAAAAGCGGGGTGGGGATTCTGATGATTTTTAATCAAAGAGATGGCATGTTTTCATTTGTTTTCAGCCAAGAGGAACAAAGATTGGAAGGTGGAAACTTTTTGCCAAGATTACTTAAACCAGATTCAATAATCAACTTAGAAAACACACACCTCTGATGCTCTAATTCAATAAAACGATTTGAAGGTAGGTACTCAGTTTCTAAGTTCTGAACATATATGCTTTCAGCACCATTGAATGTAGAAATAATCCATAGTAAATGTATATATTTGTAAGTATTTTAAATTAATGTTGGCCCCACGGACATACATGATATTTAATATACCCTGCCTTTATCCCACAAGACCTAATTCCAAAGTCAGGCAACCAAATATATAAAGATTCAAGTGCTATTTTTAAAAAATGGAGGACCTAAGAAGGGGTAGAATTTTTAACTTCTGCATCCTTAAACATAACAATTTACCTTCAAAAGAGGCCTAGACTTTATTGTCCTCAATGTCACTTTGTAATAATTATTATAGTCTGGTTTCATTCAAAGGTCCAAATGCTAGTATTTATAAGCAGGAATTCTGGGGGACATTTGGCTTCTGGATGTCAAGAACTTCAGAAGGAGCATACAGGGATGCTTTCAAAATTTTAGTAATGACTAAAATTTTAATTCACCTTCCTCTCACCATGAAGTCAACTTTATTTTTCCAGCTGAGCAGCTTCCTACAAGTCATTATGGCTCACTCAGACTCTCAACAATCATAAGAACACATGAGGAATTAGAAAGAATTAGAGGTGAAGAAAATGGGAAGTCTGTTCAAATATACTTGTAGTAACACAGCAACCAAAGTAGTGACCAGACCTTTCCAACTGGCAGATTTTATTGTTTTAAATACTTCTTAAACTGTTGGTCTTCTTTCAAATATTATTTCAGTATTCTGACTATATTCTTTCCAGGGAAGAGAAAAGAATACTATATGGATACTTTTTCACATATTCTCCATTCTCCCTAAGACAGTTGATTTTAAAGCTGTGTTATTACTTTTCATATTGTTGCTGTTTCTTTTGTTATTAATGATGAAACCCACCATTAATTGGACATGCTTTAAAATCATACATGGTAGGCAGAATTTTGGGAAAGACAAAATGGCTCAGAAGTTCTAAGACTGTGTGTTAAACACTAGCAATTCCTAATCAGGGGGTTGGTGGGTAAATGGAGGGACTTAGAATAAACTGAGTTATTTGCTATTTTTTCCCATAGGAGAAAGAGGCAATTTAAGTCATGAAAAGAA
This sequence comes from Eubalaena glacialis, assembly GCF_028564815.1. Classification (NCBI taxonomy): domain Eukaryota; kingdom Metazoa; phylum Chordata; class Mammalia; order Artiodactyla; family Balaenidae; genus Eubalaena; species Eubalaena glacialis. The sequence goes on from NC_083726.1 coordinate 92,424,698, forward strand.
TGGCAGTTACGTGTTATCATTTTGTGCCATGTTAATAGGATTTTGGCCAAGTAAGGAAAATTGTGGCCTCTTATGTTTCATTTCCACAAAGGGAAACTCAGCATTTCCTGGGGTATGATCTGCAGAAAAATAGTTCCTTGCAGCCAAAAAATAGGTGTTATAAGAAAAATGGGAAGATAAGTTTTTATAAAGATTTAAACAAAATTAAATGTGTCTCTTTGTAACAGGACTTAGAGTTTTTTTTTAACATGCTAATATACTTTGTGTTACTGAAACAAGAGAATTTATTATGTTGCATTTGTAGAATTTGTCTCTTACTTTTTTGTGGAGGAAGTGTCAGGACCAGTGTTCCTGAAAACACCTTAGAGCTCACAGCAAAAGATATTTCACTTTGGTGTAAGAAATGGCCTCACGCTACTTCATGAAATAAAGGTGTTACCCACTAGGTATAATTTAAATAAGTTACTTTGGCTATTAGGGTACTTTTTTTCATTCCTCCTTCAGAATTTTTAAGGACTAACATCTCTTTCAAGGTCAGAGGGTGGACAATATGGCAGCTTGTTGCACTTTATTTAGCTGACTGCACCAAAAGTTTTCTTGTATCTACAAACATAGTTGATAAATATCTAAAAGGTTGCCATGACCCTTTGCTAGCAATGGCCCCTGAGGGAAGGACAAGAAATAATTAAAGCAGGAGGTTTAGGAAAAATAATTTTAAAAGGCAGATTGGTTTACTGAAGAACCATGAGTACTCTGCCAGGGTGGGAGGCATGCAGTTCAATGTAACTTAAGTGAGTTATTGAGATCTCACAAGTGACCTTACACTATATTTTTAGATGGGAGTTTTATGTTGGGTGGTGTGCTTAGCCAGAAAATACAGAACGAATGGCAACTGCTAAAATTCTGTGAACAGGAAGGCTGATGCTTTCATAGAAGTCCTACCAGTAAATTGAAAGCTCAGCCATTCCAAAGATAGAAATCATTGTGGCATAACAAATGGGAAGGCTCTTGTTATTTGATGGCCATTTCTCTTAGAACTTTGTTTTAAAAAATCTTATTCTTTCAACTTTCAAGGAGATGGTATGAATGTTATCAAAATCGTTATGATTTCAGAAGTTGGTCCATTCCCAAGTAATAACTGAATTTCCCAAAGAAATACTCCCAGAGTAAACATCTCTTGTTGCTCAATGAATTCCACAAAGCATCTTTAGAGGCTTTTAAAAGTTTGTTCCAAGGTCCTTGATGAAATAGCCATGTATAGTGTTGAAATCCATTCAGTAGGGTGAAGGCCCAAAGAATAATCCTATCTCCAAATCCAGAACTCCTGGGCATAAGTGTTTCCATGATATAGTCTTCTTCATTCTCCCAGGGTACTTATTGCTTTTAATGTATTTTAGAAAGTATGTGAAGTATTTAAATCACTTCTATAGTATTTCAAGCTACATACATTTGAGAAGAAAAACTAACATTCTTCTCTGCTTTTCTTATATATGAGGTTGATTTCAGAGGTTTTTTTCAGTCTTTACTGTCAACAGACTGATCTGTTCAACATCTTATACTCAACAATTCATATTATACTGAATATCTACCTGACAATTTTATACAGATACTTACTCCCAATCTGTCACTGGCTTCCCAATGTAGGTAGTATTATTACTTCATCTTCAACCAGACTCACTGGACACCTGTTTTTATGTCTGCCCAGTTTTTGCTCATGCCTATTCTTTGATGGTATAGACAAGCTATACGATCACAAACACCAATTTAACTCAATAAGCTATAGTCATCAAATGTGTGAAAAGCAATCCAGACCTTTAAACAATCCTGTAGTAAAGCATTCTTTCCAAGCATCAATGCAAGGGAATTACAACACGACATCATGGACTTACTGAATGGAAGAGCAGTAAAACACAACAACAATAGAAAATCAGGCTTAGAGTCTTAGAATGTTAGAGCTAGAAAGGGAAGTTAGACATTATGTAGTTCAATATTATTTTACAGCAAGAAAACTGAGCCTTCCTGAGATTAAATGAATCTTCAGTAAAAGTTAAACAGTTTCAGAGGTGAATTTTTGGTATATCATTTGACTAGCTATAGTATCTTTGCTAAAAGACCACTCTAGCTATGGTTCTCTAGCTCTCTCCCAAATTACCCAAAATACTCAATGAAATGCAATTATTCAATTTTTTCCATTAATATTATACCATAGGGTCTTCTGGCATAGATCTGTTGTCTGCGTATGTTATCCTTCTTAAGCTTGAAGGCATCAGGCTATAGAAAATTATACCAGACAAAAACAGGCCCTTTTTATAAGTCATCCTAAGTTCTTCTTACTCTGTCTTTATATTCTGGCCAATAAAATGCCCAGAAAAGTATGATTTGATCCATTCAAATTCAGTGTGGTTAGACTTTCAAGATTTTATATGTATTGAAAAAGAACTAAAATAATATTGTGGAATATTCTACTCTTGATCTAAACATACATCTATAGAACATACAATAGTTATAGATAATTTTAGAGGCCTCACTGACATGTGAGTTTATCAATCACCATTAATGCCACCTCGCTAGAGAAGAGGAAATACTTCACTAGGAATGGGAAAACGACTCTCCAGTTTTGCGTCAGAGTCTTTGCCATCCTTTCTCATGCTAGTTCTCTATTATCCACTGATTCATTTCTAAGACCACATATTTTAGTCCAAGACTCAGATGAAGTCACAGTGTTACATAACAGATCCTCCTTCATTCTTTAACTTAGTAAAGATTTAAGAGGTGACTATACGTGCTGAAATTGGACCAGTAAGTGGAGATCGTATATTGAACATAATCCTCACTCTCATGGTGCTCACATTTTAGTGACTGTATCTTTTTTGACATATAGACTGTAGAAAATTACTGGATTTTATGTCTATAGTTGCTCAATGTTTTGTCATCATTCACTCTTTTGTGTTGTTTCAACTATTTTTATTCTTATTTTATACTGGTACAGGCAATTCAACGTTGAAATATTGGAGGCTTACTCTCTCCTTGTGGGAATGTATTCATTTAACTCCTATGATCAAATGCTTCCTCTACTAGATTGCTGAAATGAACAGGGTTTTACAGATTTTCCCAACTTGCAGCAAGAAGAGAATAATCCAAATTGTATATTCTTGACCCATTTTCTTCCCTACTCCATGTAAGTTCTTTATATTACGGTTATCTTCTGTTTCCTAATGTTATGTGTCTTCTTGACTTCAGATAATTTTAAGAGTTGAGTTTTTGCTTTCATATTAAATTTGGTATTCAAAAACATTATTCTGTATAAGTGTCACTACTATCTTCACAGAATCAATGCACAATCTAAACCATCACCCACCAAAAACAAAAACCAAACAACTCATTCAATAAAGATGTATCTTTGAGAGGCTGTGGTTCCAGAATAACATCACGACAAACTGAAGATCTGCCTCTAGACTTGGAAGAGAATCACAGTTTTCCATATTGAAGCTGCTATGAATGATATATTTGGTTTCTGGGGGTGTCTCATTAATTTTACCTATGAAGCATGTTTTACATTAAACAGAGGAATAGGCCTCGAATGGCACCAGTATATTTATTTTAAACCAATGACCATGAATTCCAGAGGTGCCATTTTTGCATAATAGTGATCTGGGGACAAAGGTTATCCATCCTGGGGTTTTCATAAGTGGTGAAAGCAAGCAAGACATTTCCATTAATCCTGTAAACAAGTGCTAAGCTTGTGCATGCATGTTCAAAATTTAGAATTTTATATAAATTTATGTACAAATTAAGCATGGCGCTCAGGGTCCTGGCAAGTTGCCATTGTAGCCCTTGGAATATAGAACTGGGCAGCTCCAAATTTATAGCTTTTTCTGCTGAGGTCTGTTTTACAGATTTCTGCTTTTTTGTGGTCTTCTGGGAACTCGATGCCTGATTCTAAAACACACATTCTTGATCTTATCTCTCAACTAGTGAGACCCAATGAATGAAATGACAAAAACAAATAAATTAAATTATTTAAGTTTGGAGAAAATATTTTGAGCTCACTTTTCCTGTTTTGAGACTCTCTGTTAAGCTATTGAAAACTTTCATTTGTTAATAATTATATAAACAGAACAGTAAAAGGATGGATAAGTTCTCTTGTTTTTAGGTACCTCCTATTAAAACTTACCTTTCCAAATGGTTGATCTTGCAAACATTAAATTGGCCCTGACTTATTCAAAGGTCACTAACTTATCAGACTTTGCCAGATGATATCCAAGTACCTGGAAGAATTCCTACAAAAACAATCAAAACTGATTTTGAGGTCTCTGTGCCAAAGGTCATGTACTACACCCATAAAAGATACTTCTCTGACAATCAATAAAAGCCCATTGTATTCATAATTTGCCTTTAAATTCTAATATATTTAATTAGTCTGTTTCCTGGTCCACACTAGTTTGGATGCGAAAATTCAGGAGAAGTAGTTTTACAGCCAGGCTCCCTGACTCCAAGAAGCAATGACATTTGACAATCTGATAATACAATGGGAGAGGAAAAACCAAAACCAAAACCAAAACAAAACAAAACAAAAAACTGGCTTAAGAGTGTCAATCTGAGGACATTTGCTATGTGGTCAAAAGCTCCATTCACTACTGCAGACCATATTATCATGGCCTTACTACACAACAAAGAGATGGATTATTTCATTCAACACACATTTATTAAGAACTTAATACCTGGCTGGGGTTGGGGAGACAAAAAGTAAGACATAGTTCATGCCCTTGAGAATATTACAGTTCACCTGGGAAAGCAGAAACATAAGCAATTATGAGAGAAAGAGAAAGTGTTATAAGAGTATAGAGAAGGGAAAACTGATTTGTCTTGAAGCTTAATGGAAAAGTGAGATCTGAAGTTGGTCTTAAAAGCCAATCAAGGGCTTTCCAAATTGATAATGAAGGAATGTAATGAAGGACATAATAGAAAGAAAGGACAGAATATGCAGCAGCGTAAGTAATGAAAGAGCATGCCGTGTACAGCAGACAGAATTCTAGGATGACCCCCTCTGAACATGCCCTGTATAATCCCTTCCCCTTGAGTGTGAGCAGAACATGCCTGTGAATATAATGGAATATCACTTACATGATTGTATTGCATTATATGTCAAAGGGATTTTAGAGATTGAATTAATGTTCCTAATCAGTTGACTTTGAGTTAATCAAAATGGAGATAATTTTGGGTGGGTCTGACCTAATTAGATGAGCTCTTCAAAGAGGCTAAAAGATTCAAAGAGAGAAGGGTATTGAGAAGAGTTCCCTGCGGTATACAGTAGGTCCTTACTAGTTATCTATTTTATATATAGTAGTGTATATATGTCAATCCCAGTAAAAGAATCTAAAAAAGAGTGGATATATGCATATGTATAACTGATACACTTTGCTGTACAAGCAGAAACTAATGCAACATTGTGAATCAACTATACTCTAATAAAAATTAAAAAAATAAAACAAAATAAAAAACAAAGATTCAAAGAGAGAGATAGATTCTCCTGCTGACCTTGAAGGAGCACACTGCCACAGTGTAAACAGGGCCTGTGATGGGTATCTAAGAGCCACCTGTAAGGAGCTGAGAATGGCCCCTAGTTCTAGTGGCCCCTACAGCAGCTAGTAATAAAACAGCTACCTCAGTCATACAGCTGCAAGGAAATAAATTCTACAAACCACCTGAAGGAATCTGGAGTTGGCTCTCCCCCTGGTTAAGCTTCCATATAGGGACGCAGATGGCTGACACCTCGATTTCACCTTAGTGAGACCCTGGGTGGAAGACACAGCTAAAATGTGCCAGAGTCCTGATTCACAGAAACTATGAGATAATGAATTTATGTCACTTTAAACTGCTAAAGTTCTAGTTATTTGTTACATACCAATAAAAAGATGAATACAGCATTTTGGAGGAATAGAAGTTTAAATTTTCTGGATCATGGAGTAGATGGACAAGACAGCAGGAAGAACATAGACAAGGGAAAAATTAATTAAGCAGTTTGATACATAATGAAAAAAGTCATCTGAATTTATCCTCTGGGTCACAGGGAGTTATTAAAAGTAGTTAGTGTAAAGGGTGCCAATGTAAAGGGTATTTTAGAAAGTTGATGCTGGCCAAAGTGAGAAGGATGGATTGAACAGGAGAGATGACGGAAGAAGGGAATTAGACTGTACTAAAATAATCTTAATAAGTGGTTATGAAAGTGTTTTGAAAGGCAATGACAGTAGTGAGGAAACAAAAGGAAAAGATTAGAAAAATATTTAGTAGGTAAGATCAACATGATCACCAATGTGAGACCAACATGAAAGAAAAAGATTAACAGAGAATGATTCCAAACTTCCTTGCTCCAAAATTATGAGAATAAGGGAAGATAAACAGAGAGAAAAGTTATTTGGTATTTTGAAAACATTTTAGCTGCCTGCAGGATTTCCAAGTGATTAAGATGGAGCTACTCATAGTTAGTTAAAAATATAGTTCCGGACTTTTTTTTTTTCCTGGACTTTAAAACAAGGTGGAGGCTGGAGATTTATTTGGGGAGTTATCAATAGAGTTGAAGGCATGGAAATAAATGAGATCATTTCAGAAGAATATGTCTTCTGAAAAGATAATGGCGGATTAAGCTATGGGGAACGTCAACATTTAAGTGTAAATACAATAAAAGGACCAGAGGAAGAAAATAAGGAATTGTTATTATAATAGGAGTAAAATCCGGAAAAAATGATGTAATGGAAGTGAACGAGGAGAAATTTTAAAAGAAAAGAAGATTGAACATTGCCAAATGTCAGATGGCAAGTAGAATGAGCTTTAAGAAAATACCTTTGGATTTAACAATAAGAAAGTCCTCTTTGGCCTTAATAAGAACAGTTTGGCCTTAGTAAGAGGGTTTCAAAGGAATAGTGGGTGTTGACACTGCATTGCAGTAGATTTTAGGAATGAATGAAAAGTGAGATGTAGCAGACTACAAGGACTGTGAGGAACTTCTTTCAAGTAGCTGGGCAACAAGAGAAGAAGGAAATTAAGGGAAAAGGACACAATCAAAAAAGTGCAAAAAACAACCTATAGAGTGGGAAAAAATATTTGCAAATCATATATCTGATGTGGGACTTGTCATATATTTTATATATAGAATACAATATATAGAGAGGATCTATAAAGAACTCTTACAACTCAATAATAAAAAGATAACCCAATTAAAAGTGGGCAAAGGATCTGCATAGACAATTCTACAATGATATACAAATGGCCAATAAGCATGTTAAAACATGCTTGACATCATTAATGATCAGGAAAATGCAAATCAAGACCAAAATGAGATACCACTTCACACCCACTAGAATCAAAAAGTCAGATAACAAATGTTGGCAAGGATGTGGAGAAATTGGAAGCCTCATATACTGCTGGGGTCAGGGGCGGGGGAGGGTGTAAAATGGTACAGTCACTTTGGAAAATAGTCTAGCAGTTACTTAAACAATTAAATATGGAATTGTCATATGACTCAGCAATATCAGCCCTAGGTATATACTCAAGAGAGATGAAGACAAGCCCACACAGAAGCTTGTACATGAATGTTTATAGCAGCATTATTTGAAAGAGTCAAAGGTGTGATATTTATTTTTCTCTTTCTGACTTACTTCACTCTGTATGACAGACTCTAGGTCCACCCACATCTCTACAAATGACCCAATTTCATTTCTTTTTATGGCTGAGTAATATTCCATTGTATATATGTACCACATCTTCTTTATCCATTCCTCTGTCGATGGACAGTTAGGTTGTTTCCATGTCCTGACTATTGTAAATAGTGCTGCAGTGAACATTGGGGTGTATGTGTCTTTTTGAATTATGGTTTTCTCAGGGTATATGTCCGGTAGTGGGACTGCTGGGTCCAAAAATGGTACAGATGACTATATTTGCAGGGCAGGAATAGAGAAGCAGACGTAGGGAATGGACGTGTGGACACAGAGGAGGAAGGGGAGGACAGGACAAATTGGGAGATTAGGATTGACATATATACACTACCATGTGTAAAATAAATAGCTAGTGGGAACCTGCTGTATAGTGCAGGAAGCTCAGCTCAGTGCTCTGTGGTGACCTAGATGTGTGGGATGGGGGGGGAAGGTCCAAGAGGGCGGGAGTGGATATAAGTATACATATAGCTGATTCACTTCGTTGTACAACAGAAACTAACACAACATTGTAGAGCAACTATACCCCAATTTAAAAAAAAAAAAAGAATCAAAGGTAGAAACAGCCTAAATGTCCATCAACAGACAAATGGATTCTTAAAAAGTTCTGTTATACCTGCACAATGGAGTGTTATTTGGCCATAAAGAGGAATGAAGTACTGATATAAGGATGAACCTTGAAAACACTATGCCAAGTGAAAGAAGGCTGTCACATAAGACCCTGTACTATATAATTCCATTGATATGAAGTCCAGAATAGGGAAATCTAGTGACCGAAAGTGGATTAGTATTGCTTTGGGCTGGAGGGGATGAGAGGTGGTACCAAAGGGCGGGGAGAATGATAGCTAAAGGGTATGAGTTTCTTTTTGAAGGTGTTCTGAAATTGACTGTGGTGATGGTTGCACAGATGCATAAATATGCTAAAACCATTCAACTGTACACTTTAAATGAGTAAATTGTATGGTATATGGATTATATCTCAATAAAGTTGTTTTTAAAATAGAACATAAAGGGGGAAATTCAAGGTAGATAAGGCCAAAAAGAACATTTCTTTTAGCTTGTGAGAGATTCCAGTATGTGTGTATTTTGAGAGGAAGGAGTTGGTGGCTATTCACAGTGATTGATGCTCATAATGATAACTCTAAATCATCAGAAAAGGTCAAATCCTGTTCAGTATGTAACACCTTTTAGAAAGAGTTCCAGCAAAAATATCTAAATGAAATTTATGTCTTTGAACACGAAACTTGCTTTCTTTTATAGGAAAATTAATTTACGAAGAATAAGTGTTCCCTCGATGATGGACAAATGATAATGGTTACCAAAAACAGTGTTTTGTTAAAAATTACTTTTTATTTCTGAAGTTTTGAGGCAGTTTTCTTTTGAATAAAAGAAAAATAAAAGCATGCTGAATCTCATGATTTCCATACAACTGTTAATAAGATCTGTATTAACATTTAGCTGTCTGGCTCGTAAGGGGGAAAGGTTGTATAGTCAGGCTACATGCCTGTCACGTTGCTCTGGAGTAAGAATGGAGGGGCCATCGTACTCAGCCATCCATCTGATAGATATTTGACCCGTATAATTTCTGGTACGCCTTTTGTTTCAGCCAGAATATTTGCTGTCACCATTTTGCTTCAGTTGCATTGAACATTATTCTTGCTTTTATTTATTTATTTTTTACAAAGTATTTTTATTATTCTTCAATGCCTGCTGTTGTAGCATATTGCCTGGCTATTAAAAACAGATTGTTAAAGACTTACTGGCAAGACCCCAGAGGATCTATGTGGAATTATTTGTTTTAATATTTATTAAAATTCTCTAGATACAGATTAATTTTGCTTGCTCAAGATTTTTTATTGTTTCACCTGCTATTGAGTAGAAACTGCAATGGGGAAGGTTTCTGTTTTGTTTTGTTTAAGTTACCAAGTTCTATCAGAATTGTTTGAAAGTGCCTAAACATTTTTTACCGGAATGATCTGCTTTCAAACAACCCGCCACCCTCAGGAGAGGGTTACTCACACAAGGTATCCAGATGTCTTGCGTAATGAGCAAGTATTCAGCATCTTTAAGGAATGGTGAGAGCACTTTGGAACTTGGCAGGAGCTCAGCCCATTAAGAGGAGAGACTCCCCATTTCTCTGTTGATGACCAAGGAAAACGGTCTCCTGGATTCCGAGTGTGAGAAAAGACAGCTGAGCCTTCTATTGATGGGATAAGCCAGGCAAAACAACTTGCCTAGTGCTAAGAGGGAGAGCCAGATCAGAGTGTCCTGTGAAAGAAAGTCTGAGAGGCACAGGGATTCATTTCTGGGAAGAACATAATGAGAGCAAACTGAATAATAAATAAGAGCTGTTTTTCTCTTGATTTGGATTTGAGCTTCAACATAGAGATCAGGTGGTTTTACGAACAGAAAAGAAGCAGGGTCTCTGGTTTAAATAAAAGAGATGAGTTTTCACTTTGTACCTGTTTGGTGAAGAAGACTTCAGAGAGAGAAAAAATATATATTTTATGACTTTGCTGTAATTTCCTCATGTCAAGTATGAAAATGGATCTATTCTGCTTTTCTTCCAAAACTTACCCCATATATTCTCCTGCCTTTTTATCCTGACACCAGAAACTCCAAATATGCTCCTTCTAGTGTTTTCAGAGGTCATAATAGTGGAAAAGGACTAAAGGAAGCCTCAATTCTAGAAAAAAAAGTTGTTATCCAAAGGCACAGATCCATTGATCTACATCTATTTGCTGTCAATATACTCACAAAAGTGGGAAAGACATAGACTTTGGACTCCAAAAACCTTAGTTTGAATTCCTGTTCCTCCATTTAGTAGCTGAATGATCATTAGCCTCTTTAAGCCTCAATTGCCTTATCTTTACCTCTGTTTCCTCATCTGTAAATTGGGGGTAGTAATACTATCTAACACTGTTTGACAATCAACTGAGATATATGTGAAAGTTCTTTGTATGATATAAAAGGTAATACTTATTTTAATTGGGAAATATTGAACATTTTTCACCTAACTTTGCAAAGTCAGGATTTGAATATAGGGCTATATGACTCTAAAGGTTGGTCTTTTCCTAAAATTGCCTTGTTAATCATCTATTAATGAATACATATTTATGAATAATACTTCATAATAATATTTATAAATAAATATTTCCAACATGGAAGGTATTTTTCTTTGAGGGATACCAAACAGAATCAGACTTACTGTTTTCAAGGAGCTAATAGCTTATTATGGAAGACATGGCTACAAATATCTACCTTCATGAATTAGAAAATGCTGGGTCTTAAGAGATGTTCATTCAGCTACCTGTTTGATAATTATCTACTGAGCCTCTACAGTGTGACAGGTACTGTGTTAGACCCTGGAGACAGGATGATAAACACAAATAGGCATGGTTCTTGCCCTTTTGGAGCTTATTTTCTAGAAGGAGAAGAAAGGTATTGATAAATAAATGCAAAATCACAACATTTATAAGGGCTACAAAGTAGAAATACTTATAAAGTGCTAGATGATCCAGAGAGAAATACTACTTCCAATGGTGGGTATAGAGGAATCTTTTTTTAAAAGGGCTCATTGGAACTCAACTTTTGAAGAGAAATAAGATTTAGAGCTACTGAACAAGAGGGGAAGTTGTCTCAGATAGAGGATGCAGACAAGGTTAATGAAGGAGTGAGTATTCAAAACGATTTGGAGGAGTTGAAGGCAAACTCATTTGCATGATGTAAGAGAAGATGGTTAGAAAAATAAAAATGGACAGGTATGTTGGAGCCAAGAGTTTGGATATTATTTTGTGATCCATAAAGAATCTCTGGAGGTTTATGAACAGTAGGGAATAAAATAACATGCCAGGACTATGAAGGATGTACAGGGGGTGGAAAGGAGGTTGGAACATATAGAATCTAGGAAGCTACTTCAGCAGTGAGCTACTTGAGGACTGAGACAAAGAAGGTCCAAATCAGGCAGTTAACAATGAGAATGAAGAACAGGGAAAGATGCCAAGGGTACTACTGTCAAAATATTGACCAATCTTGGTTGTGGAAGACAAGGACAATAAGGAACCATTAATAAATATGTGGAAGAGAAAAATAAATCAGCTATAAATTAGCATAACTCATTTTTTTTTTTCTGACGGCAACCCTTATACTGGTATTGTATATATATTAACATAACACTTTTGGACTTCAATTTCTTTATCTATACATAAAATAAGGTGAATAATAATCACTTAGATGGAACAGTAATAATAAATATTTTATTCAATAAAACAAATAGACACGTTAGGGTTCTTTGTGGAAAATGGATGACCTAGATTCACCAACTCGAGTAGCGAATGTCAGGGCTACATACAAGCTTAGTAACCAGAGTGAGCAGTGGGTTTTCCAAGCTAGGAAGCTAAAGTCCAGAGAGATTAAAGGACTCAAGTGAGGCCAAATAACTAATAAGAGGCAGAGTCCAGATGTCCTGCTTCCCAGGCCAGGGCTTTTTCATCACTTCGTGGAACCTCTTATTTTTAACACTGATGTTTATTTAGGAAAATGATACTCTCATTGCAGCTGGGCTTGCCCAACCCATAATGGCCGTACACTGTTTAACAGAGTCTGTGAAGGAGAGATCCCTTCTCACTTTGGGTGAGAACAGCTGGGTGTAGGCTGTTACATCCAGGGCTCTAGACAGATTCTCTGCTGTGTCCATCCTGGGATTCTGTCTTGGGTCTGAGAAAATGAAATAAGTGATGGGAAAAGCCACAGAGGACTGAGAAGCCACTCAAGAGAAACCTCATTCCAAGACAAAAAGAAGCCAAGATGCATTCACTTGGATCAAGTTGTATAAACCAGGTCTGGGAGAGAGAATGTTGCCCCTGACCTTGTCACTGTTGTCTTCCATTTGAGTCACAGGATGAAGGGGTTATACCAAAGACAAATAAATAAAACTTAAAAATTGCTGTTTCTCTACCATCTCTGGGAGGTACTGAGAATGCAAGGTAAAAACAGCAGGGATGTCAGCAGACCTGGCATTGGCAGCCTCCATGGTGGTGGGTGGCCAGCAGTGGCAGTGGTAACATGTGTTGTGTGGGCCAGAGTACCAACAACTAGTCTTAAGCATCAGCTCTCTTGGTTTTAGGCATTGGCGTCAATGCAGATATCAGTAGCATCAACATCAGCAAATATGCCTTTACTTGGCATTTGGTAGCTAAGTTGTCACTTCTCCTTTGGCACCATGGTGGGGAAGAAGTGGGTACAAATGATGAAGGACCAAGGGTGTTTGTGGGAATCATCTAGAGGACTCTCAGAATTCCTAGCATGGAAATTCAGGGGGATGAATTTCCTACAGAACAAGGTGGAGGTGAGCAGGTACATTGTCTTATTACCTAACACCTCTTGCATAGGTAAAAAACAAAAACAAATTTAAACCTCCTTTTTAAAATTGTTATTATGTTTGTTTTTTTGAAATGGTCCTAATATCTGGAACACTATTTGGGGTTTGGTGAGCTTGTTGGTTTATATTTCTGAGTAATCAGTTTCTGTCAGATCTCTGAAGAGTTGACCCTTTGTGTCATAAGATCTACTGGTGAGTTCTGTGGAAAAAGTTAAAAACCATTTGAATTGACTATTTTTCTTTTGCTAGATCTCAAACGAGCTCTTGGTCCATGTGTTAACCTGTAGAAAGGGCAGAAGATTAAGAGTTAAAGATTTGAGTTTTAGACTTATTCTGCAACATGACCTTAGGAGAGTTATTTACTTTCTCTGTCTGACAGTTTTATCTTTAAAAATAGAGATGGTCATCTCTACTTTAACTGACCTTTCTGGAGTTCTGGTTAAATTCTCTTCAGTAGAATAGAATTTGTTTTAAATTGCATTTAACAATAGGAAATCTATCTTTCTATGCATATTTGGAATTATTTCATAGTCTTTGCAGTATTTTTCAAACTGCACTCATCATAATACCAATAACCCATGAGCTATTTCTTCATTAAATCAGTTAGGCAAATGCTGGATAAGTATTTGTTGAGTAAGTCATTACTGAAGGTCTTATCTGAACCTTTAAAATACACTTTGTCAGTATCCAAGAAGGGGATATATTAAATAGCTTTTCTTATCTAACACAAGTGTTTTGCAGAATACAAGTGTGGGAAAATCTGTTTATAACATTATACAGACTTTTTTGAAACATGCTATTGGAAAAATTCACTTAAGCCCCTTTATCATTTTGTCAGAAAAAAACCCATTTATTAGTCTGAGTCATGCCTGCTGATAAATATGTTTTAATGATGAGAATTGTCAATACCTTTGCTTATAATAGTGAATTGGGGTTATACTGATATTTTTAAATTGTCATTAATTTTTCAAGAGTTGACTCAACAATTCAGGGGCAGTGAAAGGAAGGAAAGTGGCTCCTCTATCAGTTTTGGCTAAACTTGGCTTGAGGTGTAAGATAAGACAATAAACAGATAAAGTACTTCTACTTACATTCCTCAATTTTGAATATTTGGATTCTACAGGCAAAGAGTTTTGAGCTCCTTAAATACTAGGTGACTCGTTACCATCCATAGCTGTGTTCTCAACTCTTAATAGAGGTGTAATACATGTCATTACCATGTAATGGCAGTGAGCCCCTGGGAACATCCATTTGTACAACTATGTCTAGTCCCTTAGACATAGTTGATTGGTCAAGAATATGGGTCCATGACCTATGTTGACCTGATGACAACCTCTTCTTAAAAAATTCTGAATTGAAATTATAAGATTCTGGGCTTAGTTTTGGCTTATCGCTTAATTGCTGTCATGCAGGCATATAGTGAGCAAACTTGTTCACTACCAATTGGACTGGAGTGCAGAGAAAAATTTGTCTGCTGAGCATAGTAAGGATGAAGTTGATGTGTGAGAGAAGAAGAGCTGAGAGGTGGAAAGAGATTGCAATTTTCCAGTCCCTGGTTCTCCCTCTTCCTGGGGGCCAGCACATTTTTGATCCTGGGTACTGCAAGACAGCTCATATTCTATCATTTTCCATCTCAGAATAACTTGAGTGTGTTTCTATTTTTCCAAACAACAATGGAATAGTATTGCTCAAAACAAAACAATACAAAAGGGTATAATATTGTTCCAAATACTGGAGTATGATTAATAAAATGGAAGGGTCAATTTGAGACAAAGTATGTATAGCTTTGAGTGACAGACACACCTGAGTTTGAATCCTGGCTTTTCCAATTGCAGAAGCCTACTGATAGTGGGCAATATTACCCTCTCTGAGCCTCAATTTCCTTATCTATAAAATGGGTGTAATAAAAATACCTACTTCAGAGAGTTTGGGTGAAAATTCAATGAGATAATGCATAAAATGCACACAGCACATGATAAGAATTCAATAAATCCTACATTCATTATTATTTATTCTCTCATGGAAGTAAGTTTAATCAGCTTGCTGTCTTCATAATTGTCAAGTATCAGATTCTTAATAATGGACTTGTTGTTTTTATTGGTTTTATTGTGTTTTGTTTTTGAGGTTTGTGCCTCTGAATCACGGTGGGCAAGGAGGCCTAGCTGGGACTCTGCAGGGGACTCTGGGCAGCCCCAAAACAGCCAAAAGGTACAGATGCTGGGAATGTGGTAAACAAGACCATGCAGGTGGGAGAGGAACACAGAAAAAAGGGAGGAAAATCATCAAGACCAGTCCTGGGAAGCAGTCCTGCTGTGCTAAATGTCCCTGGAAAGCACTTCAGTGCCCTTCTCACTCAGAGTACTTTCCACACATTTACATTTCAAATCATTCCTTTCACTTCATTCTCCACTGTAAGTAATTCTGTCTTCAGGATTATTTATGTGACCATCCCTTCCTTCTTCACAAGAGCAATATGCCTATGAATTACATTGGAATCATGGAAACAGACTGCCCTTCTGCAGACAAGAATCCCTGCAGCTCGTAAAGGGGGCAGGAAAAGCCTCAGGTTCTCTTCCAAATGCTCACTGTCCTGAGGGTGGAACCCACTCAGGTCACACCCTCTAATGCCCAGCCTTTCACACTACTGGCTGATAATATTCTGTGATCCTCTCCTTGCCTTGCTCCACCAGGTATTTGGGAAGCAAAGGAAACACTGTTGACATGACTGTAAAGAATACAATCGTATTTTTGACTTTTTTCTAACAGGAAAATGGACTGTTGTCAACATATATCTTTCTTTCTTATTAGTCATTTTCAATGAGTTTGCATCCTTTTTCATAGTGCTGCTTTGTTTTTAGGATTAGGATTAGATAATCTGTCAGCAAAGGTAATTATGTAGATGAGAATATTTCTATTTCTGCAGGGAAAAAAAAAACTTAAGTAAACCTGATGAGCATGGTGTGCAAACTGGAGAAAATTCTCTAGATTAAACCAACAGGAAGGGGAGGAAACGAAAACCTGTGGGAGCTCAAAATTGGGTAAAGCAGAGAGGAGCTTGACTCAGAGCCGGAGGGAAGGAGACCTGTAGACTGACCTGAGTGGGCCCACATCTCTCACCATGGCAGCTGGTCAGGACTGCAGCCTGGAACATTCTTTCAATGAATTCTGCTGTTTTTCTGGGTTGGCACAAAAAATATGTCTCCTGGCTACCATGACGTGACTCTTATTTTATGTAGGATATACAGAGACTTCTTTTAGAGAGAGATGCCACAGGTTACATTCCCTGGTTGGATATTATTTCCTGTAATAAATAAAAATATGCCTCAAATCTTGGTTAATAGCATAAATTGTTTTTTGATAACATATATTAATGCAATCTCTCATTCTTTTTGGCTCATTCTCTAAATTTACACCTCAATCTCAGGAGATCGCCTTGCTGTAACTGTAAACTTACCATTGCTTTTGTAGGTTAATGATATCTGTTATGATTGTTTTTTTAATTCCTGAGACCTTCTAAGGATGCTAATGCAGACTGGTCCATAATTCATTTCTAGATCTTTTAAATTACTTTCTCACTCTGCAATTTAGAGCCAAATGGAATCCAGTAGCACCCGTTAGCTATGTAGCTGTTTTATCAGTGACATGGGATTTAGTTCTTAAGGTTTGGGAGAAAAACAATAAAATAATGGAATAAAGAAAATTCTCCTCTCCCCAACTTATTTTTATATTGAATGGTAACACTATGATTCCCAATGGGTGAAAAAGCCACACCATATATAAAAGTGGGCTTTGGGAATGTTAATATAATGATTGATTAATATGACCTCATTAGTTAAGTTGATAAACTTGGAAATGAGTTCAAGAAGGTGAGGAAAAGAAATGTGTTCTAAAGAACTGGGATCATGAAAACGATGGAAGATGGATAGAAAAGATTTAAGCCTGCAGAGCACCCACTGTGGGAAATTTATCCGAGACCACAAGGGCTGAAAAGCTTCATTTCACCTTCTTATGGAACATTCTCAAGTACCTGTCTCTTTTCACTTATATATTATTTCATATTATACTCTACTGGAACTTTACAATGCACAGCTCTTATCCACTATCTAAATAAAGCTAAATAAATAAATTAAAGTACCACAAGGTGGTCATTTGCATAATTAAAGAAGAAAAAAGCCACTTGAAAAGACCATTCCCACAGGGAAAGAATGAAGACCTATGAACTGGAACAATAGAAAAGTCCTGGGTTTTTAAAAAATATGAGTCTAGTGGATATTGCTTCAAGATGGCAGAGGAGTAAGACATGGAGATCACCTTCCACTCCACAAATACATCAGAAATACATCTACATGTGGAACAACTCCTACAGAACATCAACTGAATGCTGGCAGAAGACCTCAGACTTCCCAAAAGGCAAGAAACTCCCCAGGTACTTGGGTAGGGCAAAAGAAAAAATAAAAAACAGAGACAAAAGAATAGAGACAGGACCTGCACCTCTGGGAGGGAGCTGTGAAGGAGGAAAAGTTTCCATACACTAGGAAGGCCCTCAACTGGTGGACATGGGGGTTAGCGAGATGAAGCTTCGGAGCCACAGAGAAGAGCACAGCAACAGGGGTGCAGAGGGCAAAGCAGAGAGATTCCGGCACAGAGGATTGGTACCGACCAGCACTCACCAGCCCCAGAGGCTTGTCTGCTCACCTGCCAGTGTGGGAGGGGGCTGGGAGCTGAGACTCCGGCTTCGGAGATCAGATCCCAGGGAGAGGACTGGGGTTGGCTGCATGAACACAGCCTGAAGGTGGCTAGTGTGCCACAGCTAGCAGGGAAGGAGTCCAGGAAAAAGTCTGGAACTGCCTAAGAGGCAAGAGACCATTGTTTCAGGGTGCGTGAGGTGGGGGAATTCAGAGTACCGCCTAAACGAGCTCCAGAGATGGGCGTGAGCCGCGGCTATCAGCACAGACCCCAGAGATGGGCATGAGACCCTAAGACTGCTGCTGCAGCCACCAGGAATCCTGTGTGCAAGCACAGGTCACTATCCACACCTCCCTTCCTGGGAGCCTGTGCAGCCCACCACTGCCAGGGTCCTGTGATCCAGGGACAACTTCCCCGGGAGAACACACAGAGTGCCTCAGGCTGTTGCAACATCATGCTGGGCTCTGCCGCCACAGGCTCCTTCTACATTCCGTACCCCTCCCTCCCCCAGGCCTGAGGGAGCCAGAGCCCCCTAATCAGCTGCTCCTTTAACCCCATCCTGTATGAGCGAAGAACAGACGCCCTCAGGCGACCTACACGCAGAGGTGGGGCCAAATCCAAAGCTGAACACCAGGAGCTGTGCGAAGAAAGAAGAGAAAGGGAAATCTCTCCCAGCAGCCTCAGGAGCAGTGGATTAAATCTCCACAATCAACTTGATGTACCCGGCATCTCTGGAATACCTGAAAAGACAACGAATCATCCCAAAATTATGGCTGTGAACTTTGGGAGCAATTGTAGACTTGGGGTTGGCTTTCTGCAGCTAATTTGTTTCTGGTTTTATGTTTATCTTAGTTTAGTATTTAGAGTTTATTATCATTAATAGATTTGTTTATTGATTTGGTTGCTCTCTTCCTTTTTTTATATATATAGTTATATATATATTTTTCCTTTTTCTCTTTTTGTGAGTGTGTATGTGTATGCTTCATTGTGTGACTTGTCTGTATAGCTTTGCTTTTACTGTTTGTCCTAGGGTTCTGTCTGTCTGTTTTTTTTCTTTTTGTTTTTGTTTTCAGTACAGTTTTTAGTGATTGCTATCATTGGTGGATCTGTTTATTGGTTTGTTTGCTCTCTTCTTTCATTCTTTCTTTCTTTTAATGACTTTCAAATTTTTAATAATTTTTTTATTTTAATAACTTTATTTTATTATTTTTTTTCTTTCTTTCTTTTGTTTTTCCTCACTTTCCTTCTGAGCTGTGTGGCTGACAGGGTCTTGGTGCTCCAGCCATGTGTCACGCCTGTGCCTCTCTGGTGGGAGAGCTGAGTTCAGGACATTGAGCAACCAGAGACCTCCTGGCTCCACATGATAACAAACGGTGAAAGCTCTCCCAGAGGTCTCCATCTCAATGCTAAGACCCAATTCCACTCAGCAACCAGCAAGCTACAGTGCTGGACATCCTATACCAAACAACTAGCAACACAGGAACACAAACCCACCCATTAGCAGAGAGGTGGCCTAAAATCATAATAAGGTCACAGACACCCCAAAACACAGCAACAGACGTGGTTCTGCCCACCAGAAAGAAGAGATCCAGGCTCATCCACCAGAACACAGGCACCAGTCCCCTCCACCAGGAAGCCTACACAATACACTGAAACAACTTTAGCCACTGGGGGCAGACACCAATAAAACGGGAACTACAAACCTGCAACCTGTGAAAAGGAGACCTCAAGCACAGTAAGGTAAGCAAAATAAGACAGAGAAACACAGAGCAGAAGAAGGAGCTAGGTAAAAATCAACCACACCAAACAAATGAAGAGGAAATAGGCAGTCTACCTGAAAAAGAATTCAGAGTAATGATAGAAAAATATCCAAAATCTTGGAAATAGAATGGAGAAAAGACAAGAAACGTTTAACAAGGACCTGGAATAATTAAAGAGCAAAGAAAGAGTGACAAACAACACAATAACTGAAATTAAAAGAACTCTAGAAGGAATTGACAGCAGAATAACTGAGGCAGAAGAATGGATAAGTGAGCCGGAAGACAAAATGGTGGAAATAACTGCCATGGAGCAGAATAAAGAAAAAAGAATGAAAAGAATTGAGGAAAGTCTCAGACACGTCTGGGACAACATTAAACACACCAACATTCGAATTATAGGGGTCCCAGAAGAAGAAGAGAAAAAGAAAGGGACTGAGAAAATATTTGAAGAGATTATAGTTGAAATGTTCCCTAATATGGGAAAGGAAATAGTCAGCACAACCTTCCAAAACTGAACCAGGAAGAAAAGGAAAATATGAACAGACCAATCACAAGTAATGAAACTGAAACTGTGATTAAAAATCTTCCAACAAACAAAAGCCCAGGATGAGAAATGGCTTCACAGGCGAATTCTATCAAACATTTAGAGAAGAGCTAACACCTATCCTTCTCAAACTCTTCCAAAATATTGCAGAGGGAGGAACACTCCCCAACTCATTCTACGAGGCCACCATCACCCTGATGCCAAAACCAGACAAAGATGCCACAAAGAAAGAAAACTACAGGCCAATATCACTGATGAACATAGATGCCAAAATCCTGAACAAAATACTAACAAACAGAATCCAACAGCACATTAAAAGGATCATACACCATGGTCAAGTGGGGTTTATCCCAGGAATGCAAGGATTCTTCAATGTACGCAAATAAATCAATGTGATAAACCATATTAACAAATTGAAGGAGGAAAACCATATGATCATCTTAGTAGATGCATAAAAAGTTTTTGACAAAATTCAATACCCATTTATGATAAAAACCCTCCAGAAAGTAGTCATAGAGGGAACTTACCTCAACATAATAAAGGCCGTATATGACAAACCCACAGTCAACATCATTCTCCATGGTGAAAAACTGAAACCATTTCCACTAAGATCAGGAACAAGACAAGGTTGCCCACTCTCACCACTATTATTCAACATAGTTTTGGAAGTTTTAGCAACAGCAATCAGAGAAGAAAAAGAAATTAAAGGAATCCAAATCAGAAAAGAAGAAGTAAACTGTCACTGTTTGCAGATGACATGATACTATATAGAGAGAATCCTAAAGAGGCTACCAGAAAACTACTAGAGCTAATTAATGAATTTGGTAAAGTAGCAGGATACAAAATTAATGCACAGAAATCTCTTGCATTCCTATACACTAACGATGAAAAATCTGAAAGAGAAATTAAGGAAACACTCCCATTTACCATTGCAACAAAAAGAATAAAATACCCAGGAAAAAATCTACCTAAGGAGACAAAAGCTCTGTATACAGAAAACTATAAGACACTGATGAAAGAAATTAAAGATGATACATATAGATGGAGAGATATACCATGTTCTTGGATTGGAAGAATCAACATTGTGAAAATGACTCTACTACCCAAAGCAATCTACAGATTCAATGCAATCCCTATCAAACTACCACTGGCATTTTTCACAGAACTGGAACAAAAAATTTCACAATTTGTATGGAAACACAAAAGACCCCGAATAGCCAAAGCAATCTTGTGAATGAAAAATGGAGCTGGAGGAATCAGGCTCCCTGACTTCAGACTATACTACAAAGCTACAGTAATCAAGACAGTTTGGTACTGGCACAAAAACAGAAACATAGATCAATGGAACAGGATAGAAAGCCCAGAGATAAACCCATGTGCATATGGTCACCTTATTTTTGATAAAGGAGGCAAGAATATACAATGGAGAAAAGACAGCCTCTTCAATAGGTGGTGCTGGGAAAACTGGACAGCTCCATGTAAAAGAATGAAGTTAGAGCACTTCCTAACACCATACACAAAATAAACTCAAAATGGATTAAAAACCTTAATGTAAGGCCAGACACTATAAAACTCTTAGAGGAAAACATAGGCAGAACACTCTATGACATCAATTACAGTAAGATCCTTTTGACTCACCTCTTAGAAACATGGAAATAAAAATAAAAATAAACAAATGGGACCTAATGAAACTTAAAAGCTTTTGCACAACAAAGGAAAACATAAACAAGACCAAAAGACAACCCTCAGAATGGGAGAAAATATTTGCAGATGAAGCAACTGACAAAGGATTAACCTCAAAAATATACAAGCAGCTCTGCAGCTCAATATCCAAAAAACAAACAACCCAATCTAAAAATGGGCAGAAGACCTAAATAGACATTTCTCCAAAGAAGATATACAGATTGCCAACAAACACATGAAAGGATGCTCAACATCACTAATCATTAGAGAAATGCAGATCAAAACTACAATGATGTATCACCTCACACCAGTCAGAATGGCCATCATCAAAAAATCTACAAACAATAAATGATGGAGAAGGTGTGGAGAAAAGGGAACCCTCTTGCACTGTTGGTGGGAATGTGAATTGATACAGCCACTATGGAGAACAGTATGGAGGTTCCTCAAAAAACTAAAAATGGAACTACCATACGGCCCAGAAATCCCACTACTGGGCATATACCCTGAGGAAACCATAATTCAAAAAGAGTCATGTACCACAATGTTCATTGTAGCTCTATTTACAATAGCCAGGGCATGGAAGCAACCTAAGTGTCCATCGACAGATGAATGGATAAAGAAGATGTGGCACTTATATACAATGGAATATTGCTCAGCCATAAAAGGAAAAGAAATTGAATTATTTGTAGTGAGGTGGATGGACCTAGAGTCTGTTTGTCATACAGAGTGAAGTAAGTCAGAAAGAGAAAAACAAATACCGTATGCTAACACATATATATAGAATCTAAAAAAAAAAAAAAAAAGGTTTCGAAGAACCTAGGGGCAGGACAGGAATAATGACGCAGACATAGAGAATGGACTTGAGGATATGGGGAGTGGGAAGGGTAAGCTGTGACAAAGTGAGAGAGTGGCATGGACATATATACACTACCAAATGTAAAATAGATAGCTAGTGGGAAGCAGCCGCATAGCACAGGGAGATCAGCTCGGTGCTTTGTGACCACCTAGGGGGGGTGGGATAGGGAGGGTGGGAGGTAGATGCAAGAGGGAGGAGATATGGGGGTATATGTATATGTATAGCTGATTCACTTTGTTATAAAGCAGAAACTAACACACCATTGTGAAGCAATTATACTCCATAGAGATATTAAAAAAAAAATGAGTCTAACCAAAGATTATAGTGCTGCACTTTTACAGACCGCATTCATTCATTCATTCATGCCACAGACTCACCAACTTCCAAATGGCAGGCAATGTGGTAAGTGCTGGAGGTACAGTATAAAATAAATCAGACGCACGCCCTCATTTCAACGATATAATTGATCTTTTCAGGGGGATTTACATGTAAGCAATTTTAATACAATAATCATATGGTGAGAATCCATAATAATAGAATAGAAATTACAATGGCAGTTCAAAGGAAGTCACTACCCGTTCAGCTCAGAGGTGTCAATTTCACTTCACAGAGGTGCCAACAGTTGAGTTATAATTTATGAGATGAGCAGGACTTCACCAGTTGGAAAGGGAAGAGAGGGCTTATAGGAAGGCAAGCACATGAGTGAGTTTAATGTGATATGGCAAAGGAGTGGCTGAAGCATGGTGTCTGGGGATGTAAATGGAGGATGGTCAAATGGAGTTGGAGCGTAGGTTGGCACCAGATTGTGAAAGGATTTTTCTTCTGTCTTCCCAAAATTGAGAATTTTGGACTTTATTTCTTATGCATTAGGATCTACTGTCTAGTTTCATTTTGTAAACTTCTTTGTAGCAAAGAAACATAAAAAAATGCGTCTTAAAGAGTTACCTCTTATATGAAACATAGAATGGATTAGAAAGAGGATAGGAAGTGATAGAAAAAGACCAATTTACTGTAGTCATCATAGATGAGAAATAATTACACTTTGAACTAATGTTGTGGAAGACACATAAAGAAAAGAAGAAGAATTCAAGATATATTCTTGAGGTATAATTAATAAGAATTGGTGACTGGTTGAATTTGAATGTTGATAGTGAAAAAATTCATAAGTAACCCAAAGATTTCTAGTCTGAGCAACTGGATGATGTGGCACACAGGAAGGGCCGTGCAAGAACACAGTAAATTCAATTTTGAACATGTTGAACTGGAGGTTCTTAGTGTAAGGTAGCCAGGATGACCTGTCTTCTAGGCAACTAGACATATGGGACTAGAGGTGATGAAAGCTAATGGGACTAGGAATATTCTTTTGGTGGTCATGGAATATAGGGGAAAATTGAAATCACAACTGTGGATCCGATCACCCGGCAAAACATAGAGAAGGGGAAATGTACTCTGCAAGTGTGCGAGAGATGCCAGGAAAGGAGATGGAAGAAGAAGGGTCATAGGGAAGAAGGACCAAGAAAGGGAAAAGTAGTTTCAAGGAGGAAGATGTGATCAACAGTATAAAAGTACTCAGAGACATCATATAAATAAAGACAGACTGTCTCTTTTGAACTTGGTAATTACTAGTGATCTCAGAAATTCAGTTTCATGATAGTGGTGGGTCAAAAAATAGGTTATCGTGGGTTGAAGAGTGAATGGAGGGTGGGAGAAACCAAAAATCAGGATTTGGAGATTATTGAAAGAGATAGAGCAGGGTCAATGAAAGACTGTATTTAAAGGGAGAGAGAAGCATGTTCATAGACTTAGGAGAAAGCCCAGGGGAGCGAGGACCATTGAAGATTCAGGAGAGAGTAGTGATAACCAAGAGTCCCCTCTGTATACCCACATACTTTAAAATGTCTCCCAGCCTAAACTGCAGCTTTTTAAAAGTGAAATTAATGTATAGCAAGATCTACCTGGGTGGGGATAGTGTATTTTGTTTTTAAAACCAAAACAAAAATAATTGCGAACTTATGAACCATTTATAAGTCTTTTTTTTCCCTCCACAAACTATTCAAGTTAACAGGGGAAAAATAAAGTTTCTAAATAAAGTCTTCCCTTAGGATTGCATTTTTGACTTGCCAAGCCAAATGAACCAAATCTTTTGTTTCACTAGCAATCTTGCTTCCCAAGAAAAATACACCTGCAAGTATCAGGAGCCAGGTTTTCCCCACCCTCAGCCAATTATTTTTTGTCCCTAAAGTAATGTTAGAGGGCACTTCTACATTGTGCTATGCTATCCTTCAGCCAAGAAGGTTAAGCAAGTATAAGTTAAAGCAATCAAATCACTCTCTTTATTTTGGAGGTGAAGGAACTGCCCCCTCATTTGCTCGTGCAGATGTTCAGGCTATGAAGTGATGCTTTAATGTATTCCAGGGATATATAGTTTGAGGACTCTTGACAGTTCTGGCACAGTAGCATGCAAGTTACCATGTGTTAGTGCTTGTGATAATAGCTATTGCCTGTACCATCTAATTATCTTGTCTGGCATTCTACAATCAGTCATTCTTCCATGGCTTGATGAGGAGAAAACTCTTCACATTTTATGTGCATCATGGAGACACTGATTTCCTAAGTGCAAAACCCAGACACCTTATGTGAAGTTCTGGCATGTAGGCAGGCTCTGTAAAATTCCAAACTCTGGAAACTTTACCCAGTGTATTTTATTTTGGAAGTTTGGGGTTTTTTTTTTTGTTGTTTTTATTATTTTTTTAAAGAACTAAAGGAGGAAAGTTCTTGAGATCATTCTGGTATCTAGAAGTTCTCCTACATCTAGATATGGTTAGTGGGTGATTAGTTTCTCTACTTATTAAAGGGAGAAAGGGGGAGTTAACAATATTTGAATGCTTACTATATGCTAGGCACCATGAAAAGTGCACCATTTGCCCTCTTTATTTATTATGATAATCCTGGGAGATATATATACTGAATATATATTCTCCCTATTATGTATCTAGAAATTAAGATATGGTTAAGTGGTTTGTTTCAGATATCACATCGAGTGAAGGGCAGAGATGACAGCTAATTTCATGTCTGCCTGGCAACTCCTAATACCCTCTTTTAGTATTATTTTAAGGTATTTCTTGATTCCACAAGAAACCACAATATTGGATCAATATAGAAGTGGAGAGTAGTAGCGGAAAAGAAACCTCAATGGGTCTTATTACTCACTGCATGGAACACAAATGCCTCAAGAAACTCCCTAGATCCTCCTTGATACAATTTTCTACCTTTTTCAGCTCCAACAAGGTAGATCCTTCACTGACTGTGACATGAGCCATGTCCATAGACACATTTGGAATGCCTTCTCCTCTCTCCCTCTAACAAAATCCTCCCTTCTGAACCCACTTCATACCACTCTTTCCCCATAAAGTCATCTGTGCATGCACAAGCCTTCAATGGACCTTTCCTACTCTGCTCTCCTGTTTCACTTACACAGAGTTCCAGACAGTTTGACTTATTTAAATTAATACCGCTGTATATTTTTACCCAGCTTCTTCTTATTGGCCTTGCCGCCTTACTAACTTTTTTTTTTCTTTAACATTATCTAGTACTTGACATGAATTGAGGCCTCTAGCAAGGAAGAAAGTGCTCAATAATACTTTTGGATGAGTAGAAGTTCATTTGAGTTTATTGAAGCCTGGGATGGAGGAAGGGAGACAGAAGACAATGCAGGGAAAATTTTTTAATTTTTGAATTGTGAAACCAAGGCAAGCCCCCATGAGTGTGCCACTTAATGTGGATACAAACATGCATTTTTGACAAGTTAAGGCTCCCTTTCTCTTGACTACAGGAAACGATTGGGTCTCATCTGTCCCATCACCTGGTGTGGAATCCCAACCTAGGCCAAGACATGCACAGCTGTGAACAATGCAGTAGCAGGCAAACATCCCAGAGGAGAGCTTCCTGGATATCATCCACTGGCATCCGGACCCATTTCCACCCTGTTTTATATCTTCTCTTACATCACAGGGACCAGAAGCCTTAGAAATGCATTTCCCCAGACTCTCTCACCCACAGACTTTTATTACCATTAAGTGGTAACAAACCTTTGAACAGATGTAAGGGCAGTTTTTATACCAGCAATGGGTTCCTGAAGTCTCCTGACCTATGGGTGCAGCAGTATTTTCCTGACACTGCACTACAGAGACAGGGGCGTTAGTGGACACTCTCCAATCTTTGCTCTTTCATCCCTTCCACCAGGTTTCTAAGCACATGTTTCTCTTAATTACATCCCTTTTCAGATTGAAATACCTAGAATGTTTTCCATTTCTTAAGCCTGCACCAGAATCCCAACTCCACCTTCAATGAGAAAGGTTAAAAATGAGAAGCAGCTACAACTAAAGGTGTCTGGCTTTTCTAATAAGCCAGATTCTTCTCTCCTTTCCATCTTCATACTGAGTATTTTTCTCTGTCACAAAGTGCTGTGGACTAAATTCCACCTTCTCCCCATTCATATGTTGAAACCCCAAACCCCAGTGTGTTGGTGTTTGAAGAGAAGGCCTTTGAGAGGTAATTAGGATTAGACAAGGTCCTGAGAATGGGGCCCTCATGAGAGGATTAGTTAGTGGCTTTATAATTAGAGGAAGAGAGAGAGAGATCTCTCTATTTACCATGGGAGGACACAGCAAGAAGACAGCTGTCTACAATCCAGGAAGAGAGCTCTCACTAAGAACCAAATTGGCCAGCACCTTGATCTTGGACTTTCAGCCTCCAGAACTGTAAGAAAAGAAATGTGCCTTAAGCCGGTCTATGATATTTTGCTATAGCAGCCTGAGCAGATTAATACAACAAGGATTACAATTTGGAATGTGCTAAACCTATTCTCCTTCTCACACTCCATCTCCTCCTATTACAATGGAGCTGCTGACACCGGCACTTTATTACTCCCTAGTTAGATGCTTCCACAGGACATGGGTTTAAGCTATGTTGTGACTTGCTTGAGTGACCCCAGAGTCTGACCCAGGTTGGTCTGCTACATCATTTATAGACAGTTAGGAAGACTGCTGGGAAATTGCCCTGACACTGGGAACAACCAAAAACCCACCCTCAAGTGATTGTTATTCTGCCCCATCTTCTGTTTCTTCTAGAACTTAGGCTAAGGGTGGACATCATTCCTGAAGATATCATGGGGAGCAATGACTCCTGTAAATGTCTCCTTTGCTTCTGCAAAAGAAGTACATCACCAAAACTGGAGCGATATCTCCTGTGCCCTGGAAATGGAGCGAGCTGGGACTCCCAACCTTCCTAGAGAAGAAGAGTTGAGATCAAAACTGGATCTTATTAGAAGGGCCAAAGCCCTGAAATAATCCTATGTTTTTCAACCCAGTCCCCATCTCTCCACCCCTTTAGACATTCCGCTTAAGGAGAAACACTGCATCGATTTACTTCTTGCCACCATCCTTTAACTTGAAGGATTGAAGTTCCTTCACCCTCATGATCTAAAATTTCTCTGCAGGAGAAAAGTAGAATCTTCCTTTGGAAATATTGGGAAAGCTAATTGATAGAATGTTGGAACAAAAATCAGGAGTGTTATACTCATCTGCAACTCTGAAAATAGAAATCCTTCCTGTTGGGGATAAGTTTGTGGTCATGCCTGGCACATAACTGGCAGTAAAAATTGAATGAATCAATCAATGGGATGAGGACAAGCTAAAGAAGAAAGGATGCCAGGCTGTACTATGATCCTTTCTGGAAGTAAAAACTATAGAAAACATGAACAGTTGGATTAGGACTACACAAATTCTGTTATGGGTGTCTCTATTCCATATTTACTTTAATGATAGTTGTTAGATGTGATAGGATGTAGAATTACTTGGCAAAACCCAGAACTGCTGAGCAGGCTCAACCGATACATCCCTATGTAGGGTATATTGCTTCATGTGGCTTTGGCCATCAAACCCTATGCTGGTGACCTGCACTAGATCACAGGTGCACCACTTGACCTCACACTCCTTTTTAATGGAATAGCTTGAGGAGGAGGAGGGTAAGGGTTGGGAGCTGGGTGGTGATATATAGGACATATTTTCAGAAATGCTTTTCCAGATAAAAGAGGAGACACTATTCAAGACTCTGGATATGAACTCAGCCTTGCCAGTAGGGGTAGCTGCTGAGCTGCCAAAAGATGACAGGCTAGTAGGTTTTTCCAGGCCTGGTGGGAGCTTCAAGACCTGGTCCAAATTTTCCAGTTTATTTCTAGCCACTCCCCCTAAATGTTTTTATCTTCCAGTCATGCAGAACTACTTATTATTGCTTTACCACACCCACATTTGCTTTTGTCCATGTTTTTCTCTCTCTGCCAGGAATGCTATCTCCTTCCCATTCTTCAAAGCCAGATCAGATATGACCTTCTCTGACCAAGCATCCCAGGACCTCTAGGTGGAAAAAATCCTCCCCTAGACAAGGTGTCCTCTATCTATGTATGTATGTATGTATCTATCTATCTATCATCAATCACTTATACCAGTGTTGCAATTGTTTCTTTACCTATCTATTCTCCATCTGCAATATGAGGTTTCTGAGGGCAAGTCCAAATGATGTTCACCTTTTATCCCAGTGCCTATTATAGTTTCTGCTATGTAGATGCTTCTCTGTGCAAGAAAGAGGACACCATCAATAAATCATATCAGGATTACTCAGAGTCCATATTCTAAAAGATGCCACGATAGTTTAGGGTTGAAAGGATTTTTATGTTTAACTATCCATCCAGGGAGTAAGAAACACACTTCCCATTGGACTCCATAGGCAAGCGTATCAGTAAGTGTGAGATGGGTGCTTCCTGTTTGAGTCAGTGTCCTCACTTTGAGGAGATGCATTGTTTACAGAATAAGACTGGCTAGGGAAATTGAAAGTTAATATTATTAGAAACATATAGAAGAGAAGTACTTGAGGTGCCCAAGACATGCACAGGACAGACAGTGCATGCGTGTCTGGAGCCAACAGGAATTGTCATCCCGGGCAGAGGAAGCCTGGGCCCGTCTTCTGAGTCATCACTCCAACAAGAGAGCTGATTTCACTTGCAGGCTAACTTTCATGCTACTTAAGGAATTATTCCCCAGTGACTTCTTTCACTACCAGGTAGTTTTAGGAGATGAGAGAGAGAGAGGGTAAGGGAGATTTCAAGAATCAAAATTCTTATAACAAGGAAGAATTTCCACATCAAAACCTAGATGTGTTTGTGCCAAGTGTGAAAAGGCATGAAATAGCTAGGCATGAGCTATTCCCCAAAGACTTGTCTTTTACTAGAAAGAACTTTGTAAATGTTAATAGGTACTAAACCAGTTGGAAACGACTTTGCTCTGGGCCCAGAGGCATAAAATAATCATCACTTTGTTTGTCTGATTCTAAATGGGCTTAGTATTGATTTGCATTATAAGAATTTCAAATTCCCACTACTCTGGGAAAGTAATCCAAACCCACTATGTTTCATTCCTGGTTGTTTCCTGCACATGAAACTTCTCTGAAATTCTGCACCAAATGTGGAGAAGAATACACGTGAGAGAAAGCCTGACTAAATATTGCATCTGTTCCCCTTGCATGGTTCCACGCCAAACACTTGAGGGTGGGTTCCATGTCAGCTGGTTCTCAAGGGTGTGACTGGAGTTCAGCCCACACACAAAGGGAAGAGTTCGGATTAATAATAATCCTAAGAAAGCTTGAGAGAGCAGGTATAGTGTGTACCTGAAGGCTCACCTCTACTACATGGGATTTAGGAACACACGTTAAAACTACATTGTATGTTACAAAAACACTGCACTTAGAATTTTTGAGTGGAGGGGACTTGAGCGGTTAATCTTCCCCCTATGCCACAGTTAAAGATCAGAGCGGTGAGTTAGCAGCGCTGAGACTAGAAACCTCACCTTCTGACTTCAACAGCCATGCTTCTTCCTCTCTGCTGCAAACTCTGTCCAATATAGAACATTCTAAGTTTTAATTCTTTTATATGCATAAAATGAACTTGAACTTAAGTGTCTACACTTGCAGGGTTTATATAGTCTAGTGGGATACTTAAAGCATATGTACTAATGCCCATCTGACAGATCAGAAAATGGAGCTTCAAAAAAAAAAAAAAAAAAGTGGCTTGGGAAAAGTTCTCACCCCAGGTCTTCCATAGAATGGATGCAAACCCATGGTTTTATTTCAGATTTTCAGGCAGTGGAAAATCATGTTAACACAGTCCTTCTTATTTAAGTCAGGCAGAAATGCTGTTTAGGGAGGAAGAGCCGGAAGGGTTTTACTTAAAGAGTGCAGATTCATCAGGTTTACTTCTAAGTCTGTATGTCATTTTGTTTTCTTGGTGAGCTTTATGGGTTGAACTGTCTCCTCCCCAAAAAAGAAACAATGTAAGTCCCAGGTACCTCAGGAGACCTTCTTTGGAACTACAGTCTTCACAGACGCAATCAAGTTAAAATGAAATCAGAAGAGTGGACCCTAACCCGATAAGACTGTTATCCTCCTAAAAAGGGGGAAATTTGGCCACAGAGACAGACACACTCATAGAGGAAGTTGACGTGAAGACACAGGGAGAATGCCGTCTATCAGCCAAAGAATGTCTGATGCTACCAGAAGCTAGGAGAGAGGCATGGGACAGATTCTTCCTCACAGCCTCAGAAGGAACTAACCCTGCTGATACCTTGACATTGGACTTCTAGACTCCAGACTGTGAGACAATAACTTTCTGGTGTTTGAGCCACTTAGTTTGTGGTACTTTGTTTCAGCAGCCCTAGAAAATGAATGCATTAATCCCAGCACGTCCATTTATTTCATGTTCTTATAAAATCAAATCTTTTTTTTTTTTTCATGGAAAAATCTCTCCACACCCCCCCTGAATTTTGCCACATTTTTCAGGTCAGGGAGACAGATTTGCTGAGGTTAGAGGTGGAAGATAAACAGGCTCAGACAAGTGTTATCCTGAAAGATTGAGTGAGCCTCTACCCCACCCACCTCCCCCAGTCAGTCAGTCAGTCACTTCACATCTCATAGCTCTGGGCAACTGTCTGAAAATGACGGGACACCCAGCCCCAGAGATAAAGGAGGTCTGTTCTCTTACTGTTTATTGTTAAGTCAGAAATTTTCAAAAGTTTTAACCATATGACTCATGCAGTTAATAAACCCACACAATGTGAGAAGATATAAGGGAAGGAAATATTCTGATTTCATTTGTACCACACATACACAAAAAAATCTCCAAATTGATGATGAATCACAGAAGAAAAATAGATGAACTTTCCTTTCTAGTGCACCACCTTTGAAATTCAGAGAAAAAGCTTTTCTTACATGCTCTTCAATACCACCAGTTAAAACAAAGTACTTTATTTATAGTTTTAAATCAGTGTCAAATTTAGGGATGACTAAGTTTGATCACTAAAAAGATGAAAAAATATAGCTTGTTGACTGAGTAAACTTCTTGATGACAGGAAATCCCTGGTACATAGCAGAGGCTCATCATAGAGTAAAATAGAGACCTCTTTATTATAAATCAGAAAGGTGTGGAGGGGTGAGAGGGCCAAGGGCAGAGATGAGATGCACTATGGTCACTGCATCTATATTATAATAATTAAAGGCTACATTATAATGTGTTTCACTGCAAAGCGTTGCTTACAATCATCTCAATACACATGATCATTTACAGTGACCTTGCTGAGAAGGCCTCAGGAGAGCACTTGAAAATATTACCTGTTGGTATCTGGCAGAGATTTAGTTTTAAACCTTTCAAGTGACTGTACTTGAACTATCACATTCCGTTCCCCTGCACACCTCAGAATTGCCACAAAACTGGCTTTGATACCTGCAGTTGTTGGTCTCTCCTACCAGTCTACCCAGTGTGTAACCCTTAAAGTTAACCTAAGGGTCTGAAGCAACTGCTTAGTGCATAACAATTCTGTAGGTGCTACAACAAAAATTAAAGTAAAGAAATAAGGCAATTTTACTGGGAACCTAGTTGTCCCTGGTGTACTCTCCTAGGAAGAGTTGACCTAATGGTCTATTTGAAAGCTTCCTATGTCTCGGTGCCATCACTGTGGCACCATCTTTTTTCTTAGTTTTCATCTTTTTCTTTCTCAGAAGAACACGATGGTTAAGAGCACAGACGTTGGAGTCTGAATGCCCAAATTCAAATCCAAGCTCTGCCACTTGTTACTCCCGGGAAAAGTCATTTAATCTCTCTATACTGGATTTCTTTGTGTGTTAAATAAGGGATAATAACAATACCAAGACATGAGGTTGTCATAAGTGTTGAATGTGTTAATATACATAAAGTGCTTAGAACATTTTCCTCTAAATAGTGTACACTATATAAGCATTTGCAATAGGTATTACTCTACTGGGTTACTAGATAACGTACAAAGGGTGTGAGGAGGAGATCAGTAACGCAGAGATTTAGACGTCTTCCCATCATCAATTAAAAGGAAAAGGAAATTGACAGCAGGTGACACATCTATTTTCACACTGGAGACTTCTGAAAGGGAGGTATTTTGTAGCAAAGCACACTGGTCTTTACCAAGGAGAGACGGGCAGAGTATTTGCATTATTTTAAATAGCAGGCTTTTGCTGAATTCATTCTACAGCTCAGCACTTGGGGCAGATGGTAACAGCCACATGCTTGTGGATTTTCCCACTCTTTCCACACTCGCAGACTCACAACCACTTTTGGTGCCCGTGGTTTAACCTCTGTTTCTCTAACTCGTTTATGAGTCAAGCGGTTTCATGTCATCAGATTGATGGGGAAAGTGTGAACCGAGGATAAGGATGTGGAAGCAGTTTCCACACTGGGCCGGACCACAGTGTGCCAACGCTAAAGAGGAAAAAAGAATTCAGGGCCTTCGTGCTTTGAAAGCTTGAATGCAATCAAAGTAGTTATCTGAGTATTTAAAAGGCATTATTTATTGGAGTATAAATAAAGGTCTCAGTGTTGAAGAAGGTGATGATGGCAGCCGAGCAGGGTGAGACGGGGGTCAGAGACAGGCAACCAGATTCTCGATAATCTCTCTCTCTTTCTGCTTGGAAAAGGCAGAAGTCAAAGTTCACCAATGATGGCAGCATCCTGTCTAGTCATGACAAAACTCAGTAATGGGGGCAGCGAGGATACCATGAGCACTACAAAGCTGTTTGTTTCAGCTGGCACGCTTATGCAACAATTTGCTGATGAAAGCAGCTGGAAAAAACACCCTATTCCTTATTCTTTGCTCCTGCTTGACCCCAGCAATATCAAGTCTCAGAATTCCATGGAATCATAGCTGCTCAGAACTCCCAAAGACCTCAGAGATTTCCCCCCACGCCCACCTAATTTTAGAGATGAAGAAACAAAGTTTAAAGAGGTTAAGTGACTAATCACCAGGCTAGTGAAAGAGCTGGGGCTGGAATCTAGTTTTTCTGGCTCTTAAAGGGGAGGGGGAGGTCTCTCACCCTTTCCACTGTCCCATTCACACCTTGCTAAATTCTGGTGGGCATCTGTTACAGAATTCTTGGAAGAATAAAATATTTTTAATCTCTAAATTACCCACAAAGATAGTTGGCAGCAATTCCAGGGTCAAAGACACAGTTCCTCCCAGGGATGTGGGTATGTCCTTTTTCATCATCCCTATTACTTGTGTTATTACTAAAGAAAATTGACCAAACTTTCTTTGTCAAGAACACCAAAGAAAAAGACAGTACTGAGGGGAAGGGTGGTTTAGGGGAAACCTCCACTTAGAAAATGTTTCTTAACCTCCCTAAGTATTCTCAACATTTAACTAAAATAATTAACAGATCTTTCAAAATGCAATCTAGCATTGCTACAGTTAAAAATGACTTCCCTATAATTTCATCTTCTTCCTAACCTAGCACTATTTCTCTTTTTGCTGAATAAGTCTAATTTTTCTTTCCATTTTCTTTTACAGACCATGGTTTCTAGAATGCCCATCATTTTAAGTAGTTTCCATTGTAACCTCTCCAGTATATCCACATCCTTCTTTAATTGTATTACTCCTAACCAGACATAAAATTCCATTTAAAGAGTTCCCAGGAAGGAAGGGAGATGGTAAGAATATAGTAGTTATTCATGTACATTACATAACATACAAATACAAATAAAATACATTTAACAATTTCCTGTTTATGAGGTGGGAATGTGTTGACCTCAGTATTGAATTGATTCTATAGTTTTTCCCCTCACAGCTCAAATATGGTTAATTCATTTTTTCAATTCACTCACTACTATCTTAATTCCAAAATAATTTAAGAGAACTTCATAATGGAAATAACATTTGAAAAAAGGATTCAAAATTCAACAGATGGAGGTAATTATTTTCAAATCTTAGATAATAATACAATTAAACATAAAATTTAGCTTTGAATTTCCTGGAGGCAAGGCATAAAGAGAAATTTTCTATTTTAAGTTATTTTAAAGAGTACTTTGCTCCAGAAGAACAAACAAGATTAAAATGTCTTGCTCATAGCTTTTTGCTTGAATTTCTCAGCCAGTGATCCAACACTTCACTTACCACTTTGAAGAGGTAAGTTTTTCCTCTTCAAAGGCCATAGCTTTTCTTATAAGGCTACCTCTTTTCTTATAACATAGTTTTTGCTTGATTAATGCTTGTTGAATGAATGAATGTTACTTTCTCTTATTTCCCAGAAATCTTTCATCCAGTCCTAAAATTTCCCTAAAATATCAACTAACTACATTAATGTTTGTACTCTTTAGATTTCTTATAACTGAATGTTAGACATTCTTGGTTCATCAAGTGGGTTTTGTCTTTATTTATGTATTTTAAAGTTTTATTTTTTAAAGGGATTGATAAAGATACTTGCTTTGGGTGGTTTATCTGCAGGTTGTGGGTAACCCTAACCTGATCCACACCACATCTTCTGTAGTAGGTAAAGATGGGGATGGAGTGGAATGAGGCCAATGATATAACTCCAGAGCTGAGGTGATGGCAACTGTCTTGCATATTATTTGGTCATTTAAAAATATCCTGATGTTTAATGGCTTTGTTTTTTAGGTCAAATCAATATACCCTATATCAAAAGCTTTGCTATTGAAAGAGCTTCTTTAAACATGCTTGATAGTCCTAATATGAAGAAACACTTAAAATCAGCATGTTCAATTTATATAACGTATTAAAATCTCATTTTACTTTCCTTATAAGTTGATCCCAAGTCTACTAACAAGTCTTTTGCTCCTCTAATCCATATAACAAAAATAATTAAAATGTTTTAAAAGTGCTACCTAAAAAGACATAGCATACTCAAAAGCAAAATAAACTTTTAGTAAACTAGAAACAGAATTGACATGCAAATCGGTAAGCATGATGGAAGTTGCAGTCCTGCTGGTTTCCATGCCAAGCAGTGGTCATGGTAACCAAGTCTTGCCTCCTCAGGGGAAACCCATCCTGAAAGGTCTCCATGCAAGGTACAGGACAGATCCAGCATTACTGCTTGAAATCAATACCTGGAGAGAGGCTCCCCTATATAACAAGGTAGGTTTTAAAAATAGCTGTCAGGAGGGGACCCTCAAGATGGTGGAGGAGTAAGACATGGAGATCACTTTCCACCCCAGAAATACATCAGAAATACAGCTACATGTGGAACAATTCCCACAGAACACCTACTGAATGCAGGCAGAAGACCTCAGACTTCCCAAAGGCAAGAAACTCCTCATGTACCTTGGTAGGGCAAAAGAAAAAACAAAGACAAAAGAATAGGGATGGGACCTGCACTTCTGGGAGGCAGCTGTGAAGTAGGAAAAGTTTCCACACACTAGGAAGCCCCTTCACTGGCAGAGATGGGGGTTGTGGGGGGAAGCTTCAGAGCCGAGGAGGAGAGCGCAGCAACAGGGGAGCAGAGGGCAAAGTGGAGAGATTTCTGCACAGAGGATCGGTGCTGACCAGCACTCAGCAGCCTGACAGGCTTGTCTGCTCACCCACTGGGGGGTGGTGAGTAGGGGCTGGGACCTGAGGCTCTGGCTTCGGAGATCAGACCCCAGGGAGAGGACTGGGGTTGGCTGTGTGAACACAGCCTGAAGGGGGTTAGTGCACTACAGGTAGCTGGGAGGGAGTCCGGGAAAAATTCTGGAACTGCCCAAGAGGCAAGAGACCATTTGTTCAGAGTGCACGAGGAGAGGGGAATCAGAGCACCGCCTAAACAAGCTCCAGAGACAGGTGCGAGCCACGGCTATCAGCATGGACACCAGAAATGGGCATGAAACGCTAAGGCTGCTGCTGCATCCAGCAAGAAGCCTGTGTGCAAGCACAGGTCACTATCCTCACTTCCCCTTCTGGGAGCCTGTGCAGCCCGCCACTGCCAGGGTCCTGTGATCCAGGGACAACTTCCCTGGGAGAACACACAGAGCGCCTCAGGCTGTTGCAACGTCACATCGGCTTCTGCCACCACAGGCTTGCCCCGTGTTCCATACCCCTCCCTCTCTCTGGCCTGAGTGAGCCAGAGCCCCCCAGTCAGCTGCTATTTTAACCCTGTCCTGCCTGGGTGGAGAACAGACCGTCTCAGGCGACCTACACACAGAGGCAGGGCCATATCCAAAGGTGAACCCCAGGAGCTGTGCAAACAAAGAAGAGAAAGGGAAATTTCTCTGTGCAGCATCAGGAGCAGTGGATTAAATCTCCACAATCAACTTGATGTACCTGTATCTGTGGAATACCTGAATAGACAACGAATCATCCCAAATTGAGGAGGTGGACTCTGGGAGCAACTGTAGACTTGGGGTTTGCTTTCTGTATCTAATTTGTTTCTGGTTTTATGTTTATCTTAGTTTACTATTTAGAGCTTATTATCATTGGTAGATTTGTTTATTGATTTGGTTGCTCTCTTCCTTTCTTTTAATATATATATATTTTTTCCCTTTTCTCTTTTTGTGAGTGTGTATGTGTATGCTTCTTTGTGTGATTTTGTCTGTATAGCTTTGCTTTTACCATTTGTCCTAGGGTTCTGTCTGTCCTTTGTTTGTTTGTATAGTTTTTAGTGCTTGTTATCATTGGTAGATTTGTTTTTTGGTTTGGTTGCTCTCTTCTTTATTTCTTTCTTTTTTCTTATTATTTTTATATCTTTTATTTGTAATAATATATTTTTAATTTTTTATTTTAATAACCATTATTTTATCTTATTTTATTTTATGTTATTTTATTTCTTTCTTTTATTTTTTTTCCCTTTTCTTCTGAGCCGTGTGGCTGACAGGGTCTTGGTGCTCCAGCCAGGTGTCAGGCCTGAGCCTCTAAGGTGGGAGAGCTGAGTTTAGGACACTGGTCCACCAGAGACCTCCTGGCTCCATGTAATATCAAACAGCAAAAGCTCTCCCAGGGATCTCCATCTCAATTCAAAGACCCAGCTCCACCCAATGACCAGCAAGCTATGGTGCTGGACACCCTATGCCAAACAAGTAGCAATAAAGGAACACAACCACACCCCTTAGCAGAGAGGCTGCCTAAAATCAAAATAAGGTCACAGACACCCCAAAACACACCACTGGACGTGGTACTGCCCACCAGAAAGACGAGAACCAGCCTCATTCACCAGAGCACAGGAACAAGTCCCCTCCACCAGGAAGCCTACAAAACCCACTGAGCCAACCTTACCCACTGGGGGCAGACACCCAAAACAATGGGAACTACAAACCTGCAGGCTGCAAAAAGGAGACTCCAAACACAGTAAGTTAAGCAAAAGAAGAAGACAGAGAAATACACAGCAGCTGAAGGAGCAAGGTAAAAACCCACCAGACAAAACAAAATGAAGAGGAAACATGCAGTCTACCTGAAAAAGAATTCAGAGTAATGATAGTAAAGATGATCCAAAACCTTGGAAAGAGAATGGAGAAAATACAAGAAACATTTAACAAGGACCTAGAAGAACTAAAGAGCAAACAAACAATGATGAACAACACCATAAATGAAATTAAAAATTCTCTACAAGGAATCAATAGCAGAATAACTGAGGCAGAAGAACAGATATGTGATCTGGAAGACAAAATAGTGGAAATAACCACAGCAGAGCAAAATAAAGAAAAAAGAATGAAAAGAATTGAAGACAGTCTCAGAGACCTCTGGGACAAAATTAAATGCACCAACATTAGAATTATAGGGGTCCCAGAAGAAGAAGAGAAAAAGAAAGGGACTGAGAAAATATTTGAAGAGATTATAGTTGAAAAGTTTCCTAATATGGGAAAGGAAACAGTCAAGTCCAGGAAGCGCAGAGAGTCCCATACAGAAAAAATCCAAGGAGAAAAACGCTAAGACACATATTAATCAAACTACCAAAAACTAAATACAAAGAAAAACATTAAAAGTGGCAAGGGAAATGCAACAAATAATATAAAAGGGAACCCCCATAAGGTTAACCTCTGATCTTTCAGCAGAAACTCTGCAAACCAGAAGGGAGCGGCAGGACATATATAAGTGATGAAAGGAAAAAACCTACAACCAAGATAACTCTACCCAGCAAGGACCTCACTCAGATTCGACAGAGAAATTAAAACCTTTACAGACAAACAAAAGCTAAAAGAATTCAGCACCACCAAACCAGCTTTACAACAAATGCTAAAGGAACTTCTCTAAGCAGGAAACACAAGAGAAGGAAAAGACCTACAATAACAAACCCAAAACAATTAAGAAAATGGTAATAGGAACATACATATCGATAATTACCTTAAATGTAAATGGATTAAATGCTCCAACCAAAAGACATAGATTGGCTGAATGGATACAAAAACAAGACCCATATATATGCTGTGTACAAGAGACCCACTTCAGACCTAGGAACACATACAGACTGAAAGTGAGGGGATGGAAAAAGATATTCCATGCAAATGGAAATCAAAAGAAAGCTGGAGTAGCAATTCTTATATCAGACAAAATAGACTTTAAATAGAGATTATTAAAAGAGACAAAGAAGGACACTACATAATGACCAAGGGATCAATCCAAGAAGAAGATATAACAATTGTAAATATTTATGTGCCCAATATAGGAGCACCTCAATATATAATGCAAATGCTAACAGCCATAAAAGGGGAAATCGACAGTAACACAGTAATAGTAGGTGACTTTAACACCTCACTTTCACCAACAGACAGATCATCCAAAATGAATATAAACAAGGAAACACAAACTTTAAATGGTACATTAAACAATATAGACGTAATTAATATTTAAAGACATTACATCCCAAAACAACAGAACACACTTTATTCTCAAGTGCTCATGGAACATTCTCCAGAACAGACCATATATTGAGTCACAAATCAAGCCTTGGTAAATTTAAGAAAATTGAAATCATATCAAGTATCTTTTCTGACCACAGTGCTATGAGACTAGATATCAATTACAGGAAAAAATCTATAAAAAATACAAACAAATGTAGGCTAAGCAATACACTACTAAATAACAAAGAGATCACTGAAGAAATCAAAGAGGAAATCAAAAAATACCTAGAAACAAATGACAATGAAAACACGATGACCCAAAACCTATGGGATGTAGCAAAAGCAGTTCTAAGAGGGAAGTTTATAACAAAACAATCCTACCTCAAGAAACAAGAAACATCTTAAATAAACAACCTAACCTTACACCTAAAGCAATTAGAAAAAGAAGAAAAAAATGACCCAAAGTTATCAGAAGGAAAGTTATCATAAAGATCTGATGAGAAAGAAATGAAAAAGAAAAGAAGGGAACAATAACAAAGTTCAATAAAACTAAAAGCTGGTTCTTTGAGAAGATAAACAAAATTGATAAACCATTAGCCAGACTCATCAAGAAAAAGAGGGAGAAGACTCAAATCAATAGAATTAGAAATGAAAAAGGAGAAGTAACAACTGACACTGCAGAAATACAAAGGATCATGAGACATTACTACAAGCAAATATATGCCAATAAAACGGACAGCCTGGAAGAAATGGACAAATTCTTAGAAAAGCATAACCTTCTGAGACTGAACCAGGAAGAAATAGAAAATATAAACAGACCAATCCAAAGCACTGCAATTGAAACTCAAATTGATTAAAAATCTTCTGACAAACAAAGGCCCAGGATCAGAAGGCTTCACAGGTGAATTCTATGAAACATTTAGAGAAGAGCTAACACCTATCCTCCTCAAACTTTTCCAAAATATAGCAGAGGGAGGAACACTCTCAAACTCATTCTACGAGGCCACCATCACCTTGATACCAAAACCACACAAAGATGCCACAAAAAAAGAAAACTACAGGCCAATATCACTGATGAACATAGATGCCAAAATCCTCAACAAAATACTAGCAAACAGAATCCAACAGCACATTAAAAGGATCATACACCATGGTCAAGTGGGATTTATCCCAGGAATGCAAAGATTCTTCAATATACACAAATCAATCAGTGTGATAAACCATATTAACAAATTGAAGGAGAAAACCATATGATGATCTCAATAGGTGCAGAAAAATCTTTTGACAAAATTCAACACCCATTTATGATAAAAATCCTCCAGAAACTAAGCATAGAGGGAACTTACCTCAACATAATAAAGACCATATATGACAAACCCACAGCCAACATCATTCTCAATGGTGAAACACTGAAATCATTTCCCCTAAGATCAGGAACAAGACAAGGTTGTCCACTCTCACCACTATTATTCAACATAGTTTTGGAAGTTTTAGCCACAGCAATCAGAGAAGAAAAAGAAATAAAAGGAATACAAATTGGAAAAGAAGAAGTAAAACTGTCACTGTTTGCAGATGACATGATACTGTATATAGAGAATCCTAAAGAGGCTACCAGAAAACTACTAGAGCTAATCAATGAATTTGGCAAAGTAGCAGGATACAAAATTAATGCACAAAAATCTCTTGCATTCCTATACACTAATGATGAAAAATCTGAGAGAGAAATTAAGGAAACACTCCCATTAACCATTGCAACAAAAAGAATAAAATACCTAGGAACAAACCTACCTAAGGAGACCAAAGCCCTGTATGCAGAAAACTATAAGACACTGATGAAAGAAATTAAAGACGATACAAACAGATGGAGAGATATACCATGTTCTTGGATTGGTAGAATCAACATTGTGAAAATGACTCTACTACCCAAAGCAATCTACAGATTCAATGTAATCCCTATCAAACTACCACTGGCATTTTTCACAGAACTAGAACAAAAAATTTCACAATTTGTATGGAAACACAAAAGTCAACTGAATAGCCAAAACAATCTTGAGAAAGAAAAATGGACCTGGAGGAATCAGGTTCCCTGACTTCAGACTATACTACAAAGCTACAGTAATCAAGACAGTATGGTACTGGCACAAAAACAGGAATATAGACCAATGGAACAGGATAGAAATCCCAGAGATAAACCCACATACATATGGTCACCTTATCTTCGATAAAGGAGGCAAAAATATACAATGGAGAAAAGACAGCCTCTTCAATAGGTGGTGCTGGGAAAACTGGACAGCTACATGTAAAAGAATGAAATTAAAACACTACCTAACACCATACACAAAAATAAACTCAAAATGGATCAAAGGCCTAAATGTAAGGCCAGACACTATAAAACTCTTAGAGGAAAACAAGGGCAGAACACTCTATGACATAAATCACAGGAAGATCCTTTTTGACACACCTCCTAGAGAAATGGAAATAAAAACAAAGATAAACAAATGGGACCTAATGAAACTTAAAAGCTTTTGCATAGCAGAGGAAACCATAAACAAGACCAAAAGCCAGCCCTCTGAATGGGAGAAAATATTTACCATTAAAGCAACTGACAGAGAATTAATCTCCAAAATATACAAGCAGCTTATGAAGCTCAATATCAAAAAACCAAACAACCCAAGCCAAAAATGGGCAGAAGACCTAAATAGACATTTCTCCAAAGAAGATGTACAGATTGCCAAGAAACACATGAAAGGGTGCTCAACAGCACTAATCATTAGAGAAATGCAAATCAAAACTACAATGAGGTATCACCTCACGCTAGTCAGAATGGTCATCATCAAAAAATCTACAAAGAATAAATGCTGGAGAGGGTGTGGAGAAAAGGGAACCCTCTTGCACTGTTTGTGGGAATGTAAATTGCTACAACCACTATGGAGAACAATACAGAGGTTCCTCAAAAAACTAAAAATAGAACTACCATATGACCCAGCAATCCCACTACTTGGCATATACCCTAAGAAAACCATAATTCAAAAATAGTCATGTACTACAATGTTCATTGCAGCTCTATTTACAATAGCCAGGGCATGGAAACAACCTAATTGTCCATCGACAGATGAATGGATAAAGAAGATGTGGCACATATATACAATGGAATATTACTCAGCCATAAGAAGAAACGAAATAGAGTTATTTGTAGTGAGGTGGATGGACCTAGGGTCTGTCATACAGAGTGAAGTAAGTCAGAAAGAGAAAAACAAATACCATATGCTAACACATATATATGGAATCTAAAAAAAAAAAAAAAGGTTCTGAAGAACCTAGGGACAGGACAGGAATAAAGACGCAGACATAGAGAATGGACTTGACGACACAGGATGGGGAAGGGTAAGCTGGGACGAAGTGAGAGTGTAAGTAGCATTGACATATATACACTACCAAATGTAAAATAGATAGCTAGTGGGAAGCAGCCGCATAGCACAGGGAGATCAGCTCGGTGCTTTGTGACCAGCTAGAGGGGTGGGATATGGAGGGTGGGAGGGAGACGCATGAGGGAGGGGATATGGGGATATATGTATATGTATAGCTGATTCACTTTGCTATAAAGCAGAAACTAATACACCATTGTAAAGCAATCATACTCCAATAAAGATGTTAAAAGAAAAAGGAAAAAGAAAAGATAAAAGAAATTTTTTCTCATTGAAAATGATTCTGCAAATCCAAAATCTAACAGTAATAAGATCAATGAGAGAATGTAGAGAGTCAGCAAAGAGATAATGACTAAGAATTATATGCATTGAAGAAACATGAGTTTCTTTTTTAATTGAAGTATAGTTGATTTATAATATTATATTAGTTTTAAGTGTACAGCATGGTAATTCAGTATTTTTATAGGTTATACTCCATTAAAAGTTATTACAAATTGGTGACTATAAATCCCTGTGCTGTATAGTAAATCCTTGTTGCTTATTTATTTTATACATATTAATTTGTATCTCTTAATCCCATACTCTGATCTAACCCCTCCTCCCTTCCCTCTCCCCACTGGTAACCACAGGTTTGTTTTCTCTATCTGTGAGTCTGTTTCTGTTTTGCATATACATTCATTTGTTTTTTATTTTAGATTCCACATATAAAGGATATCATATAGTATTTGTCTTTCTCTTTTTTGCTTATTTCACTAAGCATAATATTTTCTAGGTTCATCCATGGTGCTGCAAATGGTAGTATTTCATTCTTTTTTATGGCTGGGTAATTGAAAGAGCATTCCAAGTACTGAGAGGAAATATTTAAAACAAATGAGCCCATAGC
The DNA here is from genome assembly GCF_028564815.1 of Eubalaena glacialis. Taxonomy (NCBI): domain Eukaryota; kingdom Metazoa; phylum Chordata; class Mammalia; order Artiodactyla; family Balaenidae; genus Eubalaena; species Eubalaena glacialis. The sequence continues at coordinate 92,468,791 of NC_083726.1, forward strand.
AACACACCTTTTTGTGAAATTAAGGAATACAAAGAATAAAGAACATTGTAAAAAGCTATCAGAGAGAGGAGACATTGACAAAAGAAGAAAAACTGAGAAAACTTAGGGCACTTTCCTTGAAAAGTCTTTAAAAAAAGACTGAAAAAAAAAAGTGATCAAATCAAGAAATTAGAGAGAAAAATACAATACACCTAAAAAAACTAGATGGAAGGAAATGATAAAGATAAAGGCAGACATCAGATTAATTAGAAAACAAAGACACAGTATATAAGATCAATAAAAATCAACAAGTGGTTATTTGAAAACTGATGAGTTAGGCAAAACTTAGTAAGGCTGATTAAAAAGGAAACAAATCATAAGTAAGCAATACTAGGATCAGAAAGGGATAACTAAAGATAAGTTGGCAATGTCAAAAAATTTACAGCACAGTTTATATGAGTACCATTGAATTAATCATTGAATAAATTGAATTGATCATCAGTAGCCTCCCACAAGAAACAATAGGCTCTGATAGTTTTACAGGTGAATTTTCACAAATTATCTTGAGATAAATAATTTTATCCTGTACAAACTTTTCCAAGTACAGAAAGAGGTAAGAGATGCATACAGCATTTTATATGCTAGTATAGTTTTGATACCAAAACTAGACAAGGGAAATACAAGAAGATACAAGAAAATAAAATTATAGATCTATTTCACTGTAAAAAATTACAGATTTTTTCTGTAAAAATCCTAAATAAAATATTACTAAGTAGAATTCATCAGTGAATATTAAAACATTATATCACATCCAAATAGCATTACTCTCAGAAATCAAAGGATAGTCCAACATTAACAAATTTATTAATGTAATAAATCACAATTAGAAATTAAAAGAGAAAAACATGTTTCTTTCAATAAATGCAAACATCTGATAGTTCAACGTACATGTGTGATACAGAACTTAGCACGCTTAGTATAGAAAGGAACTCCCTTAGTATAGAAAGGATGAAGTTATCCATTAAAGAGTTGCAATAACAACTAAATTTAATGGTGAAATTTTAGAAGCTTTTCCTACAAAGTTAGGTACAAAGTGGTATTCTCAATGTTGCCACTTGTATTCAACATTCTACTTCAGTTTCTATCTAATGCGGGAAGATAAGACGTGGTATAAAATGAGTAAAAATTAGAAATGAAAGGTCAAAGCATCTTTATTTGTAACTAATATGATTGTCTATGTGGTACAACCAAGAAAACCTGCCAACAGATTTTTAGGAACTAAGAGAATTCCACATTACTACTCATTAAAAGATCAATGCAAAAAAAATCATTATTCAAAAATGCAATTGAAAAATAATTTCCATTCACAGTTGCAACAACTTAAGGTATCTAAAAATAAATAACAAGAGGCATACAACATCTTTATAAGGAAAATTACAAAACACTACTGAAAAAAGTAAAAAGAAATTAAGGAGTAGACATGTAATATTTTCATGGTAAAATTCATGATTGTAAAGATGTAATTTTGACAATTTTAATAAAGAACAGTGTGAGAGAATTGCCTTATCTAAAGTCAACACTTTGTGTAAAGCAATAATATGATAACCTACCCTTGCAGGACATCTGGTCCTGCCCAAAACATCCATAGACAGTTGGTCCATAAGACATTTGGTCCCCACCAAAAGGTCCTTGATATTTGGTTCTGTCCAAAACCAGCTGTCCATGAGCAAATATGCTCAGGGGCATTCTGGATAGGACTAAACTGAAAGGATCTTTTGGCATGGACCAAAAGTCTTATGGAAATTTTGGACAGGACCAAATGTCTGCTAACCTAACCTGCCAGGGAATAGACAAATAGACAATTGGATCAGAATAAAAATCCTAAAAAGAGACTCACACATAAAAAAATGATTTTGAAAAAAAGAAAAAATAGTGCTCCAATGTACTAAATCCCAGATCCTGTATAATATGATTGCAATGCCAAAATTCATGGTTTCACATACAGGAAAAGTTTAACTTCTTTTTGAAACCTCAGAGAAATAATGGCATCTTTTAGTCTGCCTCAAGCTTGCCTCTCTGAATTCTTTTGACACTGCTAAGTACCTCTCCTGCTTGACACTTTCTCTTCTTTTACTACCATGACACTATACTTCCTGGCCCTAGTTCCTTCTTGATATGTTTACTGGCTACTTTCATCATTTACCTCCTTAAATAAGTGTTTATCAGGATTCTAACTTCAGGAACCTTCTTTCCTTTGACTAAGTTCTTTAATCCTAGAGCTTCAGCACCTCATTGTCAATGGCTCTCAAGATTCTTTGCTTTCAGTAAAACTGAGGCAGAATTAATCAAGTTATTAGAAGATGGTTATTAAAAAGTATTTCTGTGATATATCACCATGTGATATTTGGCATTAAACTCAGGAGTTCAAAACAAGTGATGCTGCTGTAATAAAAGTCTTTCATTTGCTTTTTTATGAGAACAAGTTTTCTCAGCACTTACAGCTATAACAATAAAAAGAAAGGAATGGAAGAGGTGCTGAACACTGCTCATTTTAACAGTAAATAATAATAGCACACATAAACTTACTGGAAAAACAAAAAGCCCTATCCATCTCAAATAGAAATGTGTTTCCAATAAAATTTTAACATTTAAAATTTTTTCCAAAATTTATAATATATTTATAGTTTGATCAATTTTGTAATAAAAGTAATTATAGTAACTCAATCCAAAAGAAAGCATTTGGAATTTAAAATCTTATGTCAAAGTAAATTTTTAAAAATAGATTTATGTACTTTTTTTGGTTGCAAAGAAATATGATAGAGCAAGCAATAAAATGATATTAAGTCTAAAAACATTACATTAGAAAACAAATACTATGAGGAAAGTGGAATAGAAATATAAATTCAAGGATAGAAAATTTCCACTACTGGAAAACTGCTTGTTCATTTGAAAAAAGAAAAAAACTTAATGGATGATAGTGTTTATCATCAAACTATGCTTTTTAGATTCCATTTGATTAATTTAAACATCATGTAAAACATCAATGTTAAAAAGTATCATAAATTACATGCTTGGAAACTACTTAAACTTACATTGAAATTTTTTAGATGTCAACTTGAAAGTGTGTCAGAGGGTACATGGTTTTTCCAAATATTTTTAGGGAGAGATGAGAAAAATGGTTTGAGAACTGCTGCTTTACCTCACAGGCCCAATTTACTACTGGTGTCCCTAGTCTTTCACTGCAGCCTTGGTAGCTTTAAATCTATATCATAAAATCTTGTTAAATTAAAATTTTAAATTCTTTTCACTGTAGATTTAAACTGTTCTCTTTAAGCCAAGAGAAATATGGACATGACATATTTTCTGTGGTTAATTCTAGCTTTCCATATTTTATTCCCCTTTTATGTGAATATTCATAGTTAAAATTGCAAGATGGCATATTCATAGAAAATAAGTATCTCCATCAAAGCACACACACCCTTTTAAGCTCTGTCTATTTGATGATTCATAATGAGCATATGCTTGTCCATCAACTACGACATTCTGGCTTCTGGTTTCTACAGCCTCAACTAGCTTGTCAAGGATGAGTGCAAATGTGGTTCCTCCATGAAGCCTTTTCCTGTGCTCTCAGGCAGAGTCATCATTTTTTCTAAGGAGCTTCCATAGTATATGATCCCCTCATCCATCATGCTCAGGTCTAGAGTAGTAGATATACAGTTGATCAAACTCACTTCAGTTGTGAGTTCAAAGTCAATGGGAAACCTAACCTGGAAGAAAGATCCTGGAGGCAAAGACCATAGTCCTGGACACAGCTCGACTAAGGATGGCTCTTGAAAGACGCTTAGCTCAGCAGGCCCTGGAATTGTCACGTCAGACAAATTTTCCCATTGTGATCATACCTAGAGAGGAGTTCAAATGAAGAGAAAAGAGTAATAAAGTAAAAGGAATAGGAACTGAACAAAGTAAAGGGTCAGTCATTTTCCATTGAAAGCAATCCCACAGATGATGGAGGAGCCATTAGCATACTTCATCTTGTAAAGCTGTGTTTGTTTACTCAGACCTGGCAGCTTTGCATCTTTGGCGAAGCCTGGTTTAGAGACGCAAAGCCGTAGAGAAACTTTCCATCTTGTTACACATCCCATCATAAGACTGACATTTTCTGTTCTGTTTGCTATGGGCTGGTGGGTGGCTTTAATTTGGTTTTCCCTCCAGTCCCAAAGTCCCAACCTTTGCCAAATCAAGAAGCAGGCAGGGAGGGGATGAAGGGGGAAAAATTCATATGCACTTGAATTCACCAAGTGATCTCAGAAATAATACTGGTTCAGGTTGTCCATGTCTTACAAATCAGTTTCATTCTGTGGATTGTTTACACACCACTTCTTGTGTGTCTCTAGTAAATTAAAATCTGCTGAAATGGTAAAACATACTGAAGATATAGTGAATGGTCTCCAGGCTACACAGAGAGGCCATTATTCTAAGAGGAAGTAGGAAAAGCAATCATAAAATTTTGAAAAATTATGCAATAACTTTGTACTTATTGCCCATCTGTATTCATTACAATGATCTACTTCATAGACATATAAATAGAATGCGAAAGTAACAGGTCTGCAGTGTGCTCTAGACATGGCTCTCAACTGCAGTCAAAGAAATTCAATTAGAGCCTTTAATAAAGAAAATTCCAAAAACGCCAAGCATTTGTCTGTATATCTCTTTATGCTGTTCTGAAGTTACTTAACTTCCTTCCCGTCTTTCCCTTTCTCTTCTCAAAAAGTCTCTTTTGTAGAGAAACAAGAAGGCAAGTTAGATCAGGTTTACTGGGGACATGGGTGCATTTGTGGCATCACTCTCAAACTGCTTTGAGCTCTCTACATCATATCTTCTGTAAGCACTTAGTTGAGCTCTAGCAGGACGACATCATGCTGAATATTCTCTAAAGAAAAGGACCACACAGATAAGACCATAAAATTGCCAGGGACTCTGAACAGGTTTTACAACAAGCACACTGATCAAAAGGGCTTAACCAAGATGGGTTTTAATCATATTTGGGCATTGGAGAGTTCTCAGGTTCAAAGGAATGGTTCTGTGTTTTGTTTAGTTTTGGCAAAGCTCTCTTTTCTTCAATAATCTTAGAAAAACAAAACCAAAAGAGTGAGGCCATACTCAATTTTGTTTCAATGTTCATGCAAAATATACCACCTTGAGGAGGTCTTTTCTTACAATTAAATCTGCATATTTTAAAGCATATTTTGAAGTGGACCATGCTTATTTGAACACTTACCCTTTTGAATCTAAACCACTTTAAATTGCGCTGGGAATCATACAAATTGACCATTGTGAAAAAAAGACATGTTCTAACTGTGTCTTTTATTTTTTCAAAGCTCAGTGTCAAAATATTTAGTATCACTGTTGTTTTAAATTCAAAATACAAAAGTAATAGTTATAATGTGAAACAAAACTGTGGCTGAGAGCAAGATGGGAAACTGACCACCTTTCCAACCCAGGAGCCAACATGTGAAGGAAGATGTTAGACTAACTCAGACTCATTCAACACACAACTGCGTCATTGTTGCACCCCCCTTTTTCCTTCTCTTTCTCTTCCTTCTCCTTCCTCTCATTCCTCATTTCCTTCTCCTCTTCCTCCCTCTCCTTTCCGCCTTGTATTTGCCCATCAGCAAACTTTGGAAAGTCTGCCTGATTCCCTGGCACAGTGAATGTAGGATGATTTGCTATAGAAAGATAGTTTCCCTTTGATAACTTACAGAGGTGCCGGTCTCTTGGAACAATATCCCATTGAGAACTTTCAAGATTTTGTCAAACCTTTATAAAGGAGAAAAGAAAGGGAAGAACAAATCTCTATCTGCTTTTCAAATACCACATTTTCTTTTTTTTTTTTTGCAGAAAAATAAAAAATGAATATACATAAATAGTGAAAATATGTTAGCCAGTTGGAGTTGCAAGAACATTATGCAGTTCATCACTTAATCACATAAACCACAATGCAGGGGGAAAAACATTACCCAAATATGCTATTTAATAATCACTGAGGGTCAGAAAGAACCCACAAGCATCCCAGAATCTGTGTCCTTAGCTTACCTCCGATTTGGAAGGGGGTGGAGAGATAATGGGAGACGAAGCACAGTATGTGTTCCTAATTGTTGTTTACAGGTCTCTGTACAGCATCTAGCTATGAAGCCAATTAAGGAAGGAGTTGCAGTCTGGACCCTTTTCCTCATTTGAAAGATTTGTAGTAGCCCCTGAATGGCTGTTTTTTTTAAACTTTGTTTTGCTTTACTTTACCAAACATTCTGAGAGTTTGTCTCAGAAAGTGGTAAGTCTTGAGGGAATTTTTGAATGAAGAGTAAAAGAGGGAAATTTCAAAATATGTTTGTAGAACATAACCTTGGAGATGATGTAGCAGTGTGGGAATGGGGCAGGGAGGAGAGTGGGGAGGGCATGAGGTAAAGAAGCTGCAAGGAAGCTGGTCAAAAGTTCACCCAGCCCCAAAAAATCTTTTAAAAAGAATCTGGGAGAAGAATCCCCAAACAAGAAGGCTCAGAAGACATTTGAAAATCAGATGTAGGGGGAGGGGGCAAACCTGGCAAACAGAAACCAAGAAGAGAAGTTGGCAGGGTGTGGATGGAGTCAGGAATGTGCAGTTTGGGTGGCAGTGAGACACCTGCATGGAGATGGTTATGGCCTTCTTGCCATAGTTTATGTTTCATGTACTCAAGTCAAAAATTGGAAGTCTCTAGGGTTTATCATGTAAAGGTACACTTGAGGAAAACATAACATTCTGTATATTTACTCACCAAAATGTTTGACTCCACTGAGGTCATTTTAACTAGTGTGGGTCTGTTCTCTTCTTTAAGGATCCTGCAGAGTGACTCGGATGACCTTATTCAAACGAATAAGCATCACTTTCTTCCTCTATTAATTCTACATCCCTTTGCCTCTTAAACATCATGGAAAGGGAATGTGACATTTTAGGAGGTGTTTTGCTGACAGCCTCGCAAACTGAGGCTCCATCTAACCAAAAAGGAAAGTCTGTGCTCGAGCTGTTAAATGTTCTCTCTCCCTCCCCCGTGTCCTCCACAATGTGCTTAACCCAGCCAGGTTGGGATCATGGAAGAATTCAAATGCATTCACTATCAGTAAATGTAGATTTCATTGTGAGTATTATTTCTTCTTTAAATGTCTGTCCATGTAATTCTTGAGGACAAGGGCATTGTCTTACTCATCTTTGAGAAGATAATTCTGAGTAAAGCACAGTATCTGGCACAGTGCCTTAGAACATAATAGGTTCTCATTAATTGCTTATTGGATAGATGGAAATTATTTGTCTCCTAAAACTAAGTATCAGGAAACAAAAGTATATCAGTGGAAAACTTCAGAGTAGAAATGTTTGATTAGGCTCAAGCAGTTTTCTTTCTCTGAAAGAGTGTAATGGAGGACTCCAGTCTCTTCCTCTGAATAGTTTCTGGAGTTCTTTGGTCAAAGCTCTTACCATTTGGGGGGTACTCAATTACAGCCTCATAAAAGTGAGTAATCAAACAGATCCTCAGGCTTTTCTCCTGACAGCCTTTGGAACAGGCCAAATCAAAAGCAAGTGTGTAATGTTGTAACAAAAGTTTCTATACCATATTAATTCTTTACCTTTATGTTGCAACAAATTCTCTATTGCTGTGTTTTTGTGATAAACATATTTTCATTTTTATGTAGTCAAATTTATTGCCCTCCATTTTATGGTTTATGTCTCTGGTGCTTTGTTTAGAAAGGTTTAAATGCCAGAGATTTATATACATATTGACTTAGGATTATTCTATTGTTTTTATTATTTCACATTTTACATTCAGTTTATTTGGAACTGAGTTTGATGAGTAGTGTATGGGAAAATATAACTTTTTTTTTTTTATCATCTTTATTGGAGTATAATTGCTTTACATTGGTGTGTTAGTTTCTGCTTTATAACAAAGTGAATCAGTTATACATATTCATATATCCCCATATCTCTTCCCTCTTGCATCTCCCTCTCTCCCACCCTCCCTATCCCACCCCTCTAGGTGGTCACAAAGCACCGAGCTGATCTCCCTGTGCTATGCGGCTGCTTCCCACTAGCTGACATTTTACATTTGGTAGTGTATATATGTCCATGCCACTCTCTCACTTTGTCCCAGCTTACCCTTCCTCCTCCCCATATCCTCAAGTCCATTCTCTAGTAGGTCTGCGTCTTTATTGCCGTCTTGCCCCTAGGTTCTTCATGACCATTTTTTTTTTTTTTTTTTTTTAGATTCCATATATATGTGTTAGCATACAGTATTTGTTTTTCTCTTTCTGACTTACTTCACTCTTTATGACAGACCCTAGGTCCATCCACCTCACCACAAATAACTCAGTTTCATTTCTTTTTATGGCTGAGTAATATTCCATTGTATATATGTGCCACATCTTCTTTATCCATTCATCTGTTGATGGACACTTAGGTTGCTTCCATGTCCTGGCTATTGTAAATAGAGCTGCAATGAACATTGTGGTACATGACTCTTTTTGAATTATGGTTTTCTCAGGGTATATGCCCAGTAGTGGGTTTGCTGGGTCGTATGGTAGTTCTATTTTTAGTTTGTTAAGGAACCTCCATACTGTTCTCCATAGTGCCTGTGTCAATTTACATTACCACCAACAGTGCAAGAGGGTTCCCTTTTCTCTACACCCTCTCCAGCAGGAAAATATAACATTATGTATGTTTTTCCTAAATAGTTAGTCAGTTGTTCTAAAGCTACATATTAAAGAACTCAAAGGTTATAATTTACTAAACTCCTATCAATACTTGAGTCTACTTTTGGACTTTGTATTGCAGAATGATGATTTTCTACAAGAGTGGGAACATTGCCTTATAATTTTTTTGTACTTTTAGGAACTGCAACAATTCTTAGTGTTCAATAATCATTGAATCAATAGATAAATTCTCCACTTCATTTAATCGATCCATCAGACTTGCTAATTCTACTGTATGAATATCTCTGGAATGACTTCTTTTCCTTTTTTTAGCCACATTGCCTGCACTCATTCAGTCTCTAATAATTATGTCCTTTTTCCCATGCATCTTACACAACTGGAATAAGGTTTTAAAATGTAAGTCTGATCAATTAACTTCCCTAATTAAAATCTGTAAATGACTACCCATTTCATTTCATGTTCCATACCTTCAAGGGCTGCCAAGGCCCTGAGCTCAACCAAGTGAAACTAATTGTGGTCTCCCAAACATGCCTCGTTGTTTTTGGGGTTTTTTTGTTTTGTTTTGTTTGTTTTAATCCTTGCTTTTGTAAAAGTTGTACAGCTTGGTAAGTGCTATGACAGAGGTATGGACAAAGTGGATTAAAATGCAAAGGAGGATTCTTAGGGATAGAAAGGTAAGTTTTGGAAGGGTAAACAAAAGCACAGAGGTGTGGAAGAGCACTCATGTCGTCCCAGAACCACACGTCATTGAGAATGACAAGGGTGTGGGTGAAGGTGGAAGACATGAACAGGGTCGGGATCATGAATGCTTTTGTATGTCATGCTACAGACTTTGAGTTTTTCCTACAGGAACGTGAAGTCAAGTTTAAATGGGGGAGTAACTTTCTTACAGTTTTTTTTGCAAAAAGCAAATTTGATAGTAGCCTGCAGGATGGATTGACAGAGCATAAGTCTAAAAGCCAAAAGCCAGATTAATAATAGATGCTTCAATAATATAGGCAACATACAATAAAGGCTTGAGCCTATGCAATAGTGTTGAGAACCAGAGGAAGAGACACATATAACGTTAATAAAGAAAATCCTGTAAGATTTTGAGACTGACTAGACATGAGGGTGAATAAAAAGAATAACCAGTGAGTAATCTCTCCACTCCCTCAAATCTTCCACTTACCAGCATTCCTGGCTTGACCAGTTGGGTAGATGGTGATGTTCTTTACTAAGACAGAGAATGCAGGAAGATCTGTTTCATAGATTGCTGGGCAGTGAGGAAGCAAGGAGAGACAATACACTGATCATTGGACACGTGGAGAGTTTCCAGAAGGGAGTTGTCAAGAGTATCAAATGCTGCAGAGAGGGCAAGTCAGATGCAGAAAAGTGCCTATTTTTAACTTAACAGTTAGAAGGTTTGGGTGTTCCTCCCAGAAGCTGGGAAGAAGAAAGGAGTGACTGTCAGTACACACTTCTCTGTAAGTAAGCTTAGCTGTGAAGGGATGTGGATAAGCAGTTTGGTGGCTACAGGAAGCACCTGTCCTGCACCTTTTATTTTGCCATGGCATTCCTGAGAGTCAGTATTGTCTCCCAAGCCGGAGCGCAATGTCTTTGAGGCCAGACACTGTGCTGTGGTTTCCTGGATGACCACTTGGTTCTCAAAGCCCTAAAATTTTACAAGTTTCTAATCCTCCACAGTGTCTGTAATTATCCTGGTACTCAGGCAGTAGCATTCAATTAAATAGTTGTTGAATTGAATACTGTGGATAGGTGACTCACAACACTGAACTGGATTATTCAAAACATCAGTACCTCCATTTCCTCTTCATCAACAGCAATTACTCCTGGAGTTCTTTTAATAGTAAATTGAACATGGAAACATTGTCCTTGCTGTCAAGAAATGCTCACATTCATCTCCTTAATGAAAAGGCCAGTCTTCCTTCCTTCCTAGAAATGTTATGAAGAGTAGTGAATACACGGGGGCTAGAGCACACATAGGGCACTAGGACTTAGCCAATACATAACATCTCCCTTCATATATCATGTGCTCTGGGTAGGTATAACCACGAGTCAGCTAACCACACGAGATGTTTTTAGGTCTGGCAAGTGGGATGGAAAGCTCGCTGCACCAGTCTCCTCTGTGAGTGCCTGCACGCTTTCTGGTTTCAGGCTGGAAACGTCCTGTGGTGTGTCTGGCCTGGCCAAACCCAGGAAGTACTGAACTTATTAAAATTGAAAAACAAACCAAAGATGTTTGGAACCTCCCAAAACACTCACGTTGTGTCTGAGGGTGAAGGCTTGGATTCATTTCTGATTTGACGTGAGCACCATACATCAGGAAAACACAAACAGTGCAGGGTAATTTTACAAAAGGACTACACCCTTGCCTTTGGTCTTATGACAGTCTCGTAGAGCAACCCCTGTCCAAGGCCCAGAGGAATTTCATGAAACCTTCCCTCTTCTTTCGATTCCGATTCCTTTTTGTTAGGTTGCCATAGGAATTTATGTTTGTGAACAATTTTTAGGCAGTTTGACATGAACATTCTGAAGCAGGGCTGAGAGTACCTTTCCCTGGGCTCCATCAACCTGTGGAGGCTGCCGTTTTTCTGGCTCTGTATTTGGATGAATCTGGCCTGTGGTGGGCCCTGGAGCAGCCCCCAATCTAACCTATTGCTTGTGAAGAGCCGGACCACACATGGGTAATCCTCTAGTATCTGTGAATAGGTAATCAGGAGTTGGCTCAATCAAGCTGATGACCAAAAATGAACCTAATGGTCAGGAATGAAGTTTCCAGAACAACACACAAGGGTGTGTTTGCCTACAAATTATGTTTAGATCATTGAAAAGAATTATAGACTTTTCTAAAGCTGGAAGTAACCAGAGCAACTATGTAGCTCCACCCCTTCATTTTTTTGCATGAGGGAAGTGAAGCACAGAGATTTTTAGGTGAGTTATCCAAAGTCAACAGCTGTTAGTGACACAGCCAGAACTAGGAACCCTGAGCTGACCTCCTCTCTCCTTTTCTGTGCTAACACACACACACACACACACACACACACACACACATTCCAGGCAAGTTGTTTTAAAAATAACTTGTAGTTCATTAGAGATTTACAGAAACCAACTCTTTAGTCTATAAAAAGACATTTAATGTGTGGATGGCCTCTTTAACTTAATCCTGACATGGCCACTTACGTACAGGATTTGCAATTTCTGAGCAGTAGATAAATTAACTTACATAAGATTATAGGGGCACTCTAAGGAGGACAAGGACTGAGAACTTCTTCATTAAAACCCAAAGGAATTAAAACATACTGATTCACCTGAGGTGACCCTGTTTAAGGTCAAGCAGAAAGGGAGATGGGGGTCACAGATAGAATTCACCTGAGACAGAATCTACCATGATGGTGTACAAGTAGAAAAGCCTGGCATCCAAGGCCTGGGAAGAAGAGAGCTGCACAAACAAACATCTCTGGCCCAGCCATTCTAGAGTCAACTTGTACTGGGGAAGTGACTGGGCTGTGGATCCCATGGAACCCAGGACAGTTTTGATCCAGAATACTCCTAGCTTAGTGTGCCACAGAGAAAAGGAGCCGCCTTCTAAACACTGTACGGAAGTGCTACATACTGAGCAGAGCTCTATTTCAGTGGCAGGGACCTGAGCACAGGACTGCTATGGAGCCACATTTCTAAGGGCAGCCAAGGTTAGTGGAAGCACCACACCAAGCTGTGGCTTTAGCTTTCACAACCACAGCAAGTGGGTGCCAGGGACCCTCTGAGCTTATCCTTGCAGAGCCAGGACTGCTAGGATTTTAGGAGGCAACAACAAGATTTGGCCTTATTAACGGTGTCAGCAACAAGTGGGAAGAGGGCATATATCTTTATACTATGGGTTTAAGTCGTGCCCCCTTGTCTCTGGGTTCAGTGACAGCAATTATAGGCAAGCAGGATGTATGGATGACCTAGTATGGGAAGTCAAGATGGATTCCTTCAGCCTCAAATGGGTCCATCTTCTTTTCATCTCATCTAATTAGGGGTCAGCAATCTGAGTTGGCTCCTTGGACATGAGTAAGAATCTGAGGAGATTCTTGGGTGTGTCCTAGAAAGCAAGTGGGAGAGAGGACTGGTCTTCTTGGGATGACACTGCCCAATGACATTGTGTGTACTCCAGACTATTCAAGCAGGTTGTGCCAGTTTAAATGTTTTACTTAAGGTCATGACATTTAAATTCAACAGATTCTTAATTCTTCTCATTTAAAACCTGAATAACATGTCTGAGCTCATTCTGAAGTACGGTACCCCCGTGCCTCTTCAAGAAGTTTCTTCCATTCTTACAAATGATTCCACTACATTTCTTCATGCAACAGGATTCCAATCCCCAAAAAGCTTTCTTCTTTCTGCACTTGACACTATCTCTAGTAATAAAGGGAATTCTTCTTTAAACCAATTTAAATACTCAGTACAGCCCCTAGCACCTTGAATTCACAGATGGAGCATGGTAAGAAAGAGACAATATCCAAAGAAAGGCCTGTGATAGATGTTAAGCAAATTCACCTAAGGTTGAAGTCAGGAGACATTTTGCTTACAGCTATGTTTCCCTTGTAGGTGATAAAATCATTTCTCTTCATTAGAATTCCTTTTCATAAAAGTTTTTCTTGCCTTGGTGAAGGAAAACTATATACTATAATGCCTGTGACATCCTTCTTAGTCTCAAGTATCCACATCAAATGTCATCTCCTCTGTAAAGCTTTCTACAAAAACCTCATTTCCTCACCAAAATTATGTATTTCCCTCATTTTTTTTTGGCTCACCATGAGATGCAGTAACAGTGTACATGCATCTCTTTCCCCTTTTACACAGCTGGTTTCTTGAAGGCGAGGACTGTATCTTATTCATCTTTATAATGCCAGTATCTCCCAAAGAGTAGGTGTCTTTAAAAATCTTGTTGAATTTAACTGAGCCTACATAATACTTCAAAAATATAGAATTAGTTTTAAATTTCAAGGATCACCCAATTGGCTGGGAGTATCTGCCTTAGAGAACCAGTAAATTATTTAGAATATAAAGATTTTGGGATGTAACAACTCAATGGTTTATTACCCTGGGAATTGGAAAAATCACCATTGTTACATTGATCCTGTTTGCCACCTAGAAAATGAGGATAGTATCTGCCCCACCTGCCATATGGGGTACCTGTGTGGATTAAAAACACATTCTGGTATATATGAGGGCATTTTGTAAATAGTAACATGCCACTTACAATTATTAGAATTACTTTTATTTTTCTCATATATTTTTATAATCCTACATGTGACCACCTCATTATTTCAGTCTTTAAAATATACAAAGGCTAAAAACTAAAAGAGAAAAGTAAGTTTATTTTATGTATTTTACCAACTTGATGCTGATATTTTATCTTCTTAAGTTAAAAAATGTTTAATTTAAAATAATAATATTTTAAAATTTAATAAGATGGGTTGCAATCTATTGGCAATATTTCATAACTTTAGTCATAGCTCAGCTGTTGTCTGAAAGTTGCTACATGGGAATTTACTCTTTTCAGCTGGCAATGTTACAGAATAATAAAATCAGTGTCTTCAGGATGTCATCCAAATCCAGCTTTCTCCTTCTGCATAGGGCTGCATGACTGTGATATTGTAGCCTGTTCTGTAAAAATATCCAAAGAATGGACTTCTATACTCTTACTTTAAATATCTAGTATTTTCTCCAACTCTTACAGTGATAAAGCTCTTTACTTGTAGCCCAGATCCCCCGATATGAGGTTCATTTCTTCTTGTTCTAACCTCAGCTTAGATACCAGGGAGCTGCTGCCTTAAGTTGTCCATATACTAGAAGAGTGTTAAGCAATTGACCCAAACTTTATAATCCAAAATACAAAAGAAATAATTAGATTCTTTTAAATTAGCCCTTTAAAAAAACCCTCATTCTGTTTACTTGTTTTTGGAATTCCCTCTATTTCTTCTGGAGCTGTTGTAAAGTTATGGAATTTGAAATGGAACATAATACAGTTAAAATCATTCTACTGTTTAGTGAAATGAATATAGCAATGGAGAAGGATATTGGCCATCCAACCTAAGCTCTGCTCCACACTTACTGCTTTATCCCAGAGAAACCATTCTACCTCTTCAGATCTCAGTTTTTCTAAATATCAAGGGTGCTGATTGTACTGGATTCCTCCCATTGCTATTGTTCAATGATGTCCCAAGAGTAGATAGATGGACATTTAAAAAAATTCCAAGATGACATTCTTCCTGGGACACCCAGAACATTTCTAGGTTAATTCTTTCCTCTGTGAATGAATGAATGAATGAATGAATGAATGAATGGGTATATAGGTAAATAGGTAGGTAGGTAGGTAGATAGATAGAAGGATAGGTAAACAGAAAAGAAGGTATTTCAAGAGTTTTTTGAACACACACAAAAAAGAAAAAATCCCTGGCAGTTATAAATAATTTAGTGACTATGTAGGCATTATTTTCAAAATTATGCACAAGTTCATGTTGAGTAGTCAAGCACCAACTTTTTGATAAGTTTGAGATGATGGAAGATGTGATTTCATCAGGAACCATTGACAATGAAGTTTGAAAATTATATGCATCTGTAGAGGAGTTGGTGTCCAGAAAGAGAAGAAAGGCAAATGTGTTCAATTTCACATCTACTTCAGATTTACAAGATTCAGCTAACAATAAGCAATAAGCAGTGATGTCTAGTTCTATCACAATTGAAATATTTTTAGAATATGCACCCTCTGCTTCAGGAATTGTATGGTTAGCAAGTTTTTGTTGTTATAATATGCAAATAATAGCTTTTAAAGAAAGGGATGGTTTTAGTGATTTGAGTATAAGATGGATGGCCCTCCTCTAGGACATGTTCTGGAAGACCTCAAATACAGTTCCTTGAATCATGTCTCCACTGTCTTTAGAATAAAGTTCAAAGCTTTCAATATGGTGCAGAAGACCATGTTTTGATTACTCGCTTTCTTTCCATGATCAATTTTCTAAACTTGTAGTTCCTACAATACTCCATATGATTTCATGGCTCTGAGCTTTTGCACACTCTGTTCCCTCAGTTTGAATGCCCTCCTTCCAATCCCTTTGACATCCTGATACACTAATTGCTAGACTGACAGGACTGAGATCTAGCAATATTGCACTCACTGACTCATTCATTCATTCATTCAACAAATGTGTTTCAAGCATTTGTTATTCCCAGATAAGAATGCAGAGGTGAATTAAATCCTCTGCCCCTGAGCATCTTACATTATAGGAGAGAGACAAATACATGTAATTCAATACACTCAATAAACTATTAAAAAGACTGAAATGAAGTTAGGATAAAATGTGGGCTGAAAGGAGGGAGTGATCAATGTTATCTGGGGAATTGGAAAGAGAAAAATGAGGTGTTGCATCCAAAAATGAATGTGTTTACCAAACAGACTTTAGGGAAGTTAAATGGAGAAAATTTTAGGCAGAAAAGACATTAGGTGTATTAAGAGACATATAAGGAAGTACTATCATTAGATTTTGGTGATTGGGTTATATGAGAAGTTATGTGAAACTTAGGACTTTGTCTTAGGTGCTTGGATTGATGGTCACACCATTCACTGGATTAGGTGACACAGACCAAGTTTAGTGTGAGGAGAAGTAGATACCTTTACTTTTGGACCTGTTGGGGCGACTTTAACACATTAAGGTAAATATTCCAGCTATAGACACAGTCTAGAGCTTGGAAGAGAAATTTCTTCTAGTAATAAAGCCTTGAGAATTAATATATAGGTATTATTTTACACCATGGCAGTAGAAGATACTGAGTCGGGAAAGCTTGCAGAATGAGAATAGAAGATAGTCTAGTCAGAGTCCTGGAGAACACCATTATTTAGGGAGCAGACAAAGAAAGAGAAGTTATGAGAAGACACTTAAAAGGAATAAACATAAATAGGAGGACTGGGTGGAAGGGTATCTAATAAGCCATGGGAGAAAAACAATTCAAGAAACTCAGTATTACTAAAATCATAAATGAAAGAAGGGACATTACCACTGACCTCACAGAAATATGGAATGTATAGAACAATTATATGCCAAGAAATTAGATAGTCTAGATAAAATGGGCAAAGTTGTAGAATGACATAAACTACCGAAAATGACTCAAGAGATAAAAAATTTGAATAGATTTATAACAAGTAAACTTGTTGATTGAGTTAATAATCACAAAACTTCCCACAAAGAAAAGCCCAGGAACAGATGACTTTACTGGTGATTTCTACCAAATGCTTTAAGAAGAATTAATGTCCATTCTTCACAAACTCTTCCAAAAAGAGAAGAGAGGGTAACACTTTCTAACTTATTCTATATAGTCAATATTACTTTGATACTAAAAACAGACAAAGACATCACAAGAAAAGAAAACTATAGATTAATATCCTTTATGAATATAAATAAAACATTTCTCAACAAAGTACAAGCAAATTGAATCCAGCAGCATACAGAAAATATTATACACCATGACCAAGTGAGCTTCATCAGGAATGCAAGGTTGGTTCAACATATGAAAATCAATTAATGCAATTCTCCATATTAGCATAAAAGTCAAACAACATACAATCAACTCAATAGGTCCAGAAAAACATTTGACAAAATCCAACACCCTTTCATGACAAAAATACACAACAAACAAGAAACAGAATAGGAAACTTCCTTAACCCAACAAAGGGCATCTAGAGAAAAACCCACAGCTAACATAATACTTAATAGTGGAAGCTGAAAGCTTTCCCCCCAGAACAGGAACAAAACAAGGATTCTGCTCTTACCACTTCTTTTCAACATGGTACTGGAGTTTCTAGCTAAAGCAATTAGGCAATTAGGCAATAAAAAACAAATAAATAAAAAGCAATGGGATTGGAAAGGAAACTATCTTTATTTGAGGATAAAATGATTACATATATGTTATATATACATAAAATACTTTGTATTTCTATACACTAGCAATAAATAATCTGAAATAAAATTAAGAAAATAATTCCATTTACAATAACACTAAACACAATACAATACTTAGAAATTAATTTAAATGAGAAGTGCAAGACTTGTACACTGAAAACTACAAAATATTGTACTGGAGGTTCTAGTCAATTATATTTTAGAGAAATTTTTAAAATAAAATAAA
The DNA here is from genome assembly GCF_028564815.1 of Eubalaena glacialis. Lineage (NCBI taxonomy): Eukaryota > Metazoa > Chordata > Mammalia > Artiodactyla > Balaenidae > Eubalaena > Eubalaena glacialis. Next base: position 92,486,674 of record NC_083726.1, read on the forward strand.
CTTTTCTTACATTTACCCACTTATTTACTATTTCCACTGCTCTTCTGTTTTGTATAGATATAAATTTCCAACTAATATCATTTTCCTTCTATCTGAAGTACCTTACTTAATATTTTTTATAGTGCAAGTTTACTGGGGATGATGTTCCCAACTTTTTTGAATCTTAAAAGGCAAAATTATTTATTTTACCTTTAATTTCTAAAATATATAATTACTGGCTGTAGGATTCTAGGTTAACTTTATTTTGTCATCATTTTAAAGATTTTCTGTCTTGCATAGTTTCAGACAAGAAATGTGATAATATTTTAGAGACACAGACGTAGAGAACAAATGTATGGACATCAAGGGGGGATAGTGGTGGTGGGGTGGTGGTGGTGTGATAAACTGGGAGATTGGGATTGACATGTATACACTAATATGTATAAAATGGGTAACTAATAAGAACTTGCTGTATAAAAAAATAAATAAAATTAAACTAAAAAACAAACAAAAAAAGAAATGTGCCAATTTTTAACCTTAATCTTCTGTATATAATGTGTCTTTTATTCTGACTTGCAGCTTTTAATTTTTTTCTTTATTAGTAGTTTTCAAAATTCTGTGTTTATCCTGCTTATGTTTGTTGAGAGTCTTGAATCTGTAGGTGTATAGTTTGTATTAAATTTGAGACATTTTAAACTATTGTTTTTTCAAATATTTTTTCTTTCTCTCCTCTTTTGGGTTTCCAATTACATATGTTGCCTCCCACAGGTTACAGAGGCTCTGCTAAAAGTTTTAACCCTTTTTTCCTCTTTGCTCTATTTTGGATAGTTTCTACAGTTATATTTTCAAGTTCACTGATCATTTCTTTCACAGTTTCTAACTTGTTTTTAATCTCTTAAAGTGAAATTTTTATTTGAGATATTGTATTTTTCATCTCTAGCTAGAAGTTTCATTTGGAACTTTTTAATATTTTTCACTTTTCTATTCATTATGCTTATGCTTTCCTTTCAATTCTTGAACATTTTAAAATAGATGCTTTAAAGTACTTTTCTTTTAGTTCCTTCATCTCTGTCATTTCTGGATATGCTTCTTTTGACTAGTAATATATTACATTGTTTCAATTTTTTCCTGTTCATATGTCACATTGTCCTGCTCCTTTGTACGTGTAGTAAATTTTTATTAGATTGTGATTTTTATGTTTTCAAGTTCTGGATTTTATTGTATTTCTTAAAGAACATTGGCTTTTGTTCCAGCAGATATTAAGTTACTGTGATCAATCTATCCTTTTGAGCGTTGTTTTCAAGTTTTTAAGAGAAGATCTGGAGTAGCTTTGGTCTAATGGTAGTTTAGCCACACTACTAAAGCATGGCTTTTCTGGGGTCTCTACTGATGGCTCAGGTGTTTAACAAGAACTCTCTCCTCTGGGTGGTTAACTAGAATGTCTCCCGTTCTATGACCTATTTATCTTACAACTTTTCAATCTTTTTTTTTTTTTTGACCTAGTCTCATAGGGTTTACACTATGCACATGCATAATATTCAGCCACGATCTAAAAGGGACTCTTATGCAGATTTTTGGAGATTTCTCTCTATTTATCTTCCCTTTCTTGGATACTCTTCTAAAAATGCCAGGCTCTTCAGCTTCTCTGATCTCTTTTCTCTATCTTCTTAATTCAGCAAGTCTGCCATGCTTTGTTTAGAATCTCCCCAGCTGCACTGAGGTCCAGAAAAAGCCTCTAAGCAGAAACCCAGGGCAATTGTAGGGCTCCCATCATTCACTTCTCTTCTTTCAGGAACCAGAGTCTTCTGTTGTCTGTTGTCCAGTGTATGAAAACCATTTCCACATGTATTTGTCCAGTTTTCTAGTTGTTTACTATAGGGAAATAAACCCAATCCCAATTATTCTATCATAGCTGAAACTCACTAATTAAACCGTAACACTGCCTTTTGATTATATCCCACAAGTCACATTGTTGGAAGAAAATTTTCCATGAGTCTCTGACATTTTTTGTATGTCTTGTGAGAAAGACACTGGTTGCCCTTTGTTCCCAGCTGTATTTTTAAGTGTGTTCATGTAGTAAATAGTCTTGAAATATAGAGTAAATGTCCCTCAAACAAAGGGCAAGTTTCCTTACAGCTTTGGAAGATCCCTTCTGCTGGAGCAAATGGCAGACACACTTACTGCTCTTTAAAAAGAACTGAGTTCCTTAAGCTCAGGGCCTCTGTATTGTAAAGCAACTGTGTTTACAGGCACCTTCTGGCCCTCTTCTCTATGAGAACTATGGCTTGAAGAACCAGTGCAAAAAACCTGGTATCCTGTCTATTGCCATTGCTGTCAATAATAAATTGTCTTTTGTTTCTGACCCAGGATTGTCAGGTCTTCTATTAGCATCCATGAAACTGTGGTAGACTAAATAGGTACTTTGCAAGTATGGTAAAATCTTAAACCTTTCATGATTTTTTTGATACATACAATACTTGCTGAATGTAACCATTTACATTTACATTGGAGGAGATAAAAATAAAATATATGGTAACTTATAATAATAGCTAATATCTATTTAGGGAATACTTTGCAAAAGGTGCTTTTACATAAAATCATTCCCAAAATACAGCAAAGTAAGTTTTTGTTCCCATTTTTCACACTAGAAACAAGTTCAGAGAGGATGCGATTTGGGTAAATCTAAACGGATAGTAAATAGTAAGCCAACATTCAAAGTTAAGCTTTTCTGTTCTCATTCCAATGTTATGAAAACCCCTAGTGCTACACAGTTATAACAATATTAACATAAAAAAGCATATAATTGAGGTTTAAATTATGTGGTAGACTAAAATAACTATAGAAATTTAGAAGAAAGGGAGTCTGGTGCCAGCTGAATTCCTTGGCAAAGACTGACTGGAAGAAGAACTAAGTAACCCAAGCTAGTGTCCAAAGACTAACACTTAAAGGCATTCCTGTACAGGTCCCTATAAATCCCACAGCCTACAGCAAAGATGTGTTATTTTCTGCTTCAAAAAATGAGGATATAAATGACAGCATATCCATGAAACACGTTGAGTTATAATTCCTTCTTCTTCACATATACAGCTCCTGAGAACACCCATGCTGTTCATGACTGGACTGCAGGCTGACAGAGGGCGTTTCAGTGGTTATAAGCACAATGGGACATACTTCAGTCTCCAGAGGTACCATGAAGATGTGGGAGTGTTTCTTGGCGAAGGAATTGACAAAATAATTTTTTCTTTTAATTCTCACCTGGAAAAGTAAATAAATAAGGAAAACCTTTTATCAATTAAATACTTAATTTTAATAACCTTTCTAAGGTTATTAAATCTTTATTAAGATTTATAAAATCTTAATACGTCATTTAAAAAACTCCTACATACACCAGAACACTGGAAAGAAAATCTGCCCTCTAAAATTCTCTGTCCTCCAAAGTCCTAAATCTAACATGACAGAACTCAAGCAAGAACACAGGAGCTAATAGGGTCCTACAGATCACAGGGGCCTGGGAGGGGTAAAAGTAAGAAATTGACCAATACTTTGAACAAGTTCAAAAAATCAGTCTTAACATTCTATCCTAAATCTGACTTTTTCCTCCAGAGGGCCGAGTGAAAAAGAGGAGGAAAATACAGGAAATATCTCAAGCTCTAATGAGAACACAAAAAACTTATATCAACACCTAAATTTGACTAGAAGAGAAAAATAGGTATATCTTGAACAGTATTCTATAACCAGAAGCTCTTTGGATCTGGCCTTGAATTCTCTGGGAATCTGCTAGGGAGAAAAAAATCTCATTCTTCCACAAGTTAAAAAACTGATACTTTAAATATTTTTTAGTACTGGAAGAAATACTTCTTATATTCTTTTTACTAAAACAAATATTTATTGAAGGGTATTTTGTACTTGCCACTATAGGAGACATGGAAGCAATAAACAGAATATGTTTCCAAAATGCTTAAAGAGCAGGGAATCTTGCGGTTGTGATAAATGCATTTCAGTAAGTGTATGGAAGCAAAGCTTGATAAGGAGGTGGGTGAAGTGGACAAAAGGGAATGGAAAAGGTGAGCTAGTGGTTAGTAACAGATGAGGTACAAAGCACTATTCCTGGGACATGAGAGATGTAGGAAATCTGAGCCTGGAGCTACAGCGGACCACTCAAGGTCCAGATCTTGAAGACCTTCTGTCACTCATGAAAATGAGCCTTCAGAGAACACAGACAGCAGGAGGCTTTGACAAGCAGGATCGTACTTGGAAGAAAAGCAATAATATTAAGACAGTGCAATAGCAGTTTGAGACTTCAATATACTACACTGGATTCTATTCTATTTTTTAAAAGAAGCTAAAAAATCATAAAATTTTCCTAAAATCTAAGCTATGAAGTCATAGACCAAAAAAGTAACTACCTAACCACAAAATAAGATTGATTGAATTTCATTTCCCCCATGAGAAGAGCTGATGGGTCCAAATGTAGTCAGTAGGCAACAGAGTTCATTTTAGGGAAAGAACACTCATTTTTAGGAAAATATTGTGATGAAATATTTAGAGAAGGAAAGGTGGCCCTGAGGATAGGGATTAGATACTCCTGACAATGAGAAAACTAAATCAGTCTGTCCATGAAGGCAACTGTAAGTTAAGTCGGGGAAAACATAAGAGAGAAGGAAATAAAGTCCAGATAAAATGGTGTCTGGCTGGAATGTATTGTAAGTTAGTGCAAATGTCCAAGAGGGTTTTGAAGAACAGGGTTGTCTAATATACAGTTTGAAATTAACTGCTAGATTGTTTCAGATCCTTTGACCACTGCCAGTGGATCTCTAGTTGACACACACAGCTTCACATGTGGGTCATATTTGGGTAGGAGGAAATCCAGGGAAAAGTGTTGCACAGCGAAGAGATAACTACCCAGCTGCAAGATGCAGATTGGACAACCCTGGCAGATGCCAGAAACCAGAGCCAGATGTAACTAAGTTCACCAAGCACCTTACAAAGTGAAGAAATCTTGGGAGGGTGTCAGAATTCTTAAGGGCAAGGTGACCCACACTGACATCTGGGTAATGTGGATGAGAAAGAACCCTTTGTAAGCATTGCTTAATTTGTATCTTAAAACAGCAAGGCAGTGATTTCCCTGTGGAATAAGTTTAGATATATTCAGTTTGGCAAACTTTAAAGCAAAATGCACCATTTAGCTGTTCACGTGGACTTGAAGAGTTTTACTTGATGAAGATTTGAAAGAATATTAAACAGCAGTATATATCTTCAATCTGAAATTAATTTCATTAATGTTTTATGTATTATTAGACAAGTGTATGTGCTGATTGAAATTAATTCCACTAGTATTTTTAAACAATAATAATACTGAGTGCTTAATAGGTCTCAATTCCTTCTCTAATGATAGATTTTATTATGTGATTAGTTGGGCTTTGTGGAGCAGAGACCTCAAGAAACATAGAAGCTTGAAGAAGATTAGAGTTTATTTCTCATTTACATATAAATTCAATCGATAATTCCCAATAAGGAAGCTCTGCTCTACAATGCTGCCAGGACCAAGGCTTGTTCTGGCTGTTGCTCCACCATTGCTGGGGCCTTTTCTTCTCTGCCTGGTCCAACAGCTCACTACCAAATCTTCATTATGACAGAGGGAAGGGGGAGAATGGAACAGAAAGGCGGGCTTCATTCAAGGACACAGCCCAGATGTTGCAAATGCCTATTTCTTTTCTATTTTCCTAGACAGAACTTAGGCACAAGGCCACAACCAGCTGCTATAGAAGAAAATTTGATTGAATTGTTGGGGACAAGGGGAAAGGGGGCTCAGAGAGACTTTCTTTTAGCACAAAGAACATTCCTAGGGTTTTTGTTTGGGCTTTGTGTGTGTGTTTATTTGCTTTTTGTTTCCAAAAGGCGGAACTCAGTGTCTAAGGCCTCACAGACTTTAATTTCAACAAATGCCAGAAAGGGGCATTCCTTCCTCCTGCTCACAGTAAGGGTTGCTAAGGTTAGTGCTTAAAGAAGACATTAAATCATACTGAGTGGGAGGATGGGACGAGAACTTCATGACACAAATGGCTCATATGTAGGCTGTGCAATGGAGCAAAAATATCCACCCTCAAACTGGATCATGCATGATCTTTTGAGGTTAACAAAAGGAATGCCATGGTAGAAATGATGGAAATCTGCAAGAATGAAGTCCTCAGAGCCAATCCTGTCATTCTCCCTGCTTTCATCTCCCCTAAAATTGGCTCATTATACTACTAGGAAAATACACCACAGAAGGAAGTTATGTTCCAAAAAGAAAGAAAAAAAAAAGTATTGCCTTGAGCATTCTCTATACAGGAATATTATTTTCCTTTATATTGAACATGTATGTACTTAAGTCAGCCTACAATTAGTTGGATTGATGCAAGTGTTTGCCCTGTCCTTATTAAAAGATGACTGTGATTTGGTTTAAATGTGTCCATGTAAAAATACGTTTTCATCTTTAACTGTTTATGTCTATTTGGAGAGGCTGCTGTAAGCATTTACTGCACTCCGTGACTTCCATTACGATGATCTTTATTATTACATATTGTGCAACCAGCAGGTGGTGATGATAATAGGCTTTAAAGAACACCCGTATTCTCATGGCAACAAATTACAATAGTGCTGTAGGGATAAACAAGGGAGCCAAGATGGGGTTTGCTGTTAACATTTGGGTTTGCACACCTGTACTAATGACACCCACCTACGGGGGAAAAAAAATAAAGGACACTCCTGTGGCCTCCTGGCAATTTTTAAACATGAGTATAACACCTGCTTATTGAGAACCTTCTGTGTACATGTGTTCAAGACAGTGCATCAGGTTCTGTCAGAAAGAGGTGATTTGATATCTGCTACAGTGAACATCTGATCACTTTGTCCAGCATACAGCCTCCCTTCTCCTGAATACAACATTCTGATTTCACTTTAGGGAAATCCCCCACTGTCAGGGCATGGTTGTACGTGCTAGAACCCCTGGCTCCAGGTTTGATTTCTTGACCCAAGGCTGGCCGACTTGAGTCACAGTGATTGGTTCAGAGTGCGTACGTGACCAAATGCTGGGCCAGTGAAGAGCCATACTTCGGATTTTTGTAGAACCACAGAGGGAGAGTCATTTAACTTCACAGAGGATTGCAAAACGGGCAGGATTTACACCTGGCTGTCTTGCCACAGTATGGGAAGCCCTGCCTGAGAATAAAGCCAAATGGAAGGAGGAAACAGAGCTGGGAGAGAGAGAGAGAGAGAGAGAGAGAGAGACCTGTGTTCTTTTTTTTTTTTTTTTTAACGTTTTTAAAAATTGATGTATAGTTAATTTACAATGTTGTGTTAGTTTCAAGTGTACAGCAAAGTGATTCAGTTAGTATTCTTTTTCAGATTCTCCTCCATTATATGTTATTACAAGTTACTGAGTATAGTTCCCTGTGCTATACAGTAGGTCCTTGTTGTTTACCTATTTTATATGTAGTAGTGTGAATATGTTAATCCCAGACTCCTAATTTATCTCTCCTCCACCTTGCCCCTCACCCTGTTAACCCCTTTGGTAATCATAAGTTTGTTTTCTATGTCTGTGATTCTATTTATGTTCTGTAAATAAGGTCATTTGTAGCATTTTTTAGATTCCACATATAAGTGATATCATGTGATGTCTGTCTTTCTCTGACTTACTTCACATAATATGGTAATCTCTAGGTCCATCCATGTTGCTGCAAATGTTGTTTTTTAAAGGTATAGATCCATCCACACTTGAAGTTCAGCCCTTTGCACTTCCCAATCATGAGAGTCAATGAATTTTTTTTTTACTTAAGCCACTTAAGTAAAGTGAGTGGTGTTTCTGAGGCTTGCAATGGGAAGAGTCCTAATAATACATCTCTCTCTAGGAAAGTGTATATTTAAAAGAAGAAAAAATAACACTAATTGGCACCTACCATCTTCCAGGTCATTTAAGGCCATGTTCTCATGTAGGCTTACAACTGTAGGGCATAGTATTCCCACTTTATACATAAGTAGTGTTCTGTTGGGTGGTTGTACTCTAATTTGGCTAACATATTCACATAGTTTTAGACATTTAGATTGCTTCTAAGTTTTGGCTATTATAAACAAGTTGTGGAAAACTGACATTTAATTTGGTCCTTACAGCATTCAAACCTTTAGATATAATTGTTTGCTAAGTCTCTACTACTTGCTATGGTCAAGCATTTTGCCTTCTTCAATTATCTCAGAGCATAAATTCTTAGAAATGGGATTTCTAGGACAAAAAGTTTGCATTTTTACAAGACGTTTATCATCTAGTTTCAACCTGCCTTCTAGATAATTGTATCAATTTCCTCTCCAATCAGCAAAGTTTTTACCTTTTTGGTCACACTCACACGGACATGGAGGATTATCATTCTTTTCAATATTGACCAATCTGGTAGGTAAAATTATTATCTCCTTGGCATTAATTGAGTATACACACATGTAGGGTATTTATATTTATTTTTTCTTTTTTTTAAGAACTGACTATTCATATATCCATTCCCCAGATAGAATTTTGGCAGACCCATGGAAACTGGAGCCAGTGGTGGGCTGCAGCTGGAGGAGAAAGGACAGGGGCTGTGAAGAGGAAAGGTATCATCCTATCCTCAAAGCCTTAAACCTCCTCTTCCTGCTTTTAGAGAGTGGGTCACTAAATGAAGGAATGATATAGACTGAGCCTCAGGGACCCAGGAAAGGTGAAATGGCCGTTGCTGTATCAAACTGACTGACAAGCCCTGGGACTGTTTGAATGTGGCTGGTGGTATTGATCCTCTCGCTTTAAATAGAAAGATCCTCTTTGGAATTGGTAGACATCTTTTAGCCTTTCTAAATTCTAGTTTACATCAAATCTGGCCAGGTTTTGTGGGTGCCTTTGCTCTCTTGGACTGAGTCCCAAAGGCATCACCTTTGTAATGTTTTCCTTTTTACCAAGTAACATTCACTTTGCGAATGCCTTTTAAAAATCTGGGTACCTTTATTTCCTGGAATTACTTTAAGATTTTATTAAGACATCCCTAATTCATCTGAATTAATGCCTATCTTTTCTTTTACATTTTGTCTCAAGAAATCCTTCTCCTTAGTAACTCTAAAAGTTGAAGGGCTGCATGATTCTCATCAAAAAGGTTAAATAAAAGGTGTAACATTCAGTTATATGAGGATTCCCTCATGAACGCAGTTAGGCTCTGTTCATTGTGCAAACCAGATCAATAAAGAGTTAAGGAATATCTTGTGTCACTATTTATACTGTATACTGTGACTATTCTCAATTTATGAATAAGATAGATGAGTCTGAGAGATTAATTTGTATATTTGTCTGTTTAACCCTTGCCATAACCAAAAGGATTTGAGGATGCTTATAAAATGATTTACAATAAAACAATTACCCACCTCAGAGAGCTTTTGCAAGTACATGAGTGTCAAGCGCTTAGCACAGAACAGGGCATACAATAAACACACAATAGACACCTAGGGTGCCTACCAGGCACCGGTGGGGGACCACAGACACCTAAGGGGAAGGGAGGAACCCCCTACAGGGTAGGACATGGAGGGGAGTGAGGGAGAAGAAGTGGAGGCAGGATGGGACTGGTGCCCCTGAGGGGTGGCTGGGGGAAGGGAAGGGATCCCACGCCCAGAGGGGAAAAGGAAGGGAACATTGGGAGGGCAGAGGATCAAAAGGGAGCATGGCCAGCATTTCCTCTGCCCACTTGGGCCCCCGGAGCCTGCTGAGATCCCAGGCCTGATCCTCTGCCCACCAAGGCCCCCTCCAACCACGTGGGTCCTGAGGGAGTGGGAGGGAGGGAAGGGGGAGCAAAAGTAAAGGCCGGACCTAGGGGACCCACACCCCTGAGGGGCAGCTGGGGGAGGGGAGGATTTCCTACACCCAGCAGGACCCTCCCACGGTTAGGGGTCCAGCAGTGATGGAGGAGACCCTGGGGTGGGGGTGGCAGAGGAACAGAAGGGGGCATGGCCAGAGCTCTCCCTGACCACTTAGGCACCAGGGAGCCTGTTGGGCTCCTGGGCTTAATCTTTTGTCCTCGGAGCTGCCCTCCTGCTGCGCAGAGCCCAAGCCCTACCATACATCACCCCCCTAGGGCCCTACCACTACACTCAGATACCCCCTCTGAGACCCCCTCCATCCCCGCTGGGCCTAAACCCCACACACACATCCTTACCCAGGGCCTTACCTCCAAACTCCGGAACTCCACACTCCAGAGGCCTTCCTCTGGACATGCTGTCTCTCCCTTTCTGGGAAGGTCCTAAGCCTAGGCCCTGCCCCACCCTAAACCCCACCCCTGCCTAAGCTCCACCCCACCCCCACCTAGGCTCTGCCCCCCAATAGCCAAGGCCTTTTCCAGCCTTTTTCTTTTTCTATTTTTTTTTTCATCTTTTAGGTTGGGGCTCTGTTTTACCTTGTTGTTGTTGATTCATTTATATTTATATTTTTTTCTAATAAAGCTTTTATTTTTCTAATTTTATTTTATTCTTTATACTTTGTTAGTGTTCTGCTCCTTTGGCTTATTCCTTTTTTTGTTTTTTCTTCTTTCTGTTTTTCTGCTGTGGTTTTGTTTTACCTAGTTGCAGTTGTTTCAATTATATTATTATTTTTCCTAATGTATTTTTTATCTCTCCAGTTTTATTTCTTTTTTATTCTTTGTTATTGTACTGCTCCTTTTTTTCTTTTCTTTTGCTGCACCATGCAGCTTGCAGGATCTTGGTTCCCAGGCCGGGGGTTGGGCCTGAGCTCCTGTGGTGGGAGTGTGGAGTCCAAACTGCTGGACTAACAGAGAACCTCAGACCCCAGGGAATATTAATCGGAGTGAGGCCTCCTGGAGGTCCTCATCTCGGCACCAAGACCTGCCTCTACCCAACTGCCTGCAAACTTCAGTGCTAGATGCTTCAGAGCAAACAACCAGTAAGACAGGAATACAGCCAAACCCATCAAAAAAAAAAAAAAAATGAAACAACAAAAAAATATGTTACAGATGAAGAAGCAAGGTTAAAACCTATAAGACCAAATAAATGAAGATGAAATAGGCAACATACCTGAAAAAGAATTCAGAGTAATGATAGTAAAGATGATCCAAAATCTCAGAAATAGAATGGAGAAAGTACAAGAAACATTTAACAAGGACCTAGAAGAACTAAAGAGCAACAAACAGTGACAAACAACACAATAACTGAAATTTTAAAAACTCTAGAAGGAATTGATGACAGAATAACTGAGGCAGAAGAACGGATAAGTGAGCCAGAAGATAAAATGGTGGAAATAACTGCCCTGGAGCAGAATAAAGAAAAAAGAATGAAAAGAATTGAGGACAGTCTCAGACACCTCTGGGACAACATTAAATGCACCAACATTCGAATAATAGGGGTCCCAGAAAAAGAGGAGAAAGACAAAGGGTCTGAGAAAATATTTGAAGAGATTACAGTTGAAAACTTCCCCAACATGGAAAAGGAAATAGCCACTCAAGTCCAGGAAGCAAAGAGAGTCCCATACAGGATAAACCCTAGAAGAAACACACCAAGACACATATTAATCAAACTAACAAAAATTAAGTTAAAAGAAAAAAAAATTAAAAGCAGCAAGAGAAAAGCAAAAAATAACATACAAGGGAATCCCCATAAGGTTATCAGCTGATTTCTCAGCAGAAACTCTACAGGCCAGAAGGGACTGACAGGATACATTTAAGGTGATGAAAGGGAAAAACCTACAATCGAGATTACTCTACCCAGCAAAGATCTCATTCAGATTCGATGGAGAAATCAAAAGCTTTATAGACAAGCAAAAGCTATGAGATTTCAGCACCACCAAACCAGCTTTACAACAAATGCTAAAGGAACTTCTCTAAGTGGAAAACACAAGAGAAGGAAAAGACCCACAAAAACAAACACAAATCAATTAAGAAAATGGTAATAGGAACATACATCTCAATAATCACCTTGAATGTGAATGGATGAAGTGCTCCAACCAAAAGACACAGGCTGACTGAATGGAAACAAAAACAAGACCCTTATATATGCTGTCTAAAAGAAACCCACTTCAGACCTAGGGACACATACAGATTGAAAGTGAGGGGATGGAAAAAGATATTCCATGAAAATGGAAATCAAAAGAAAGCTGGAGAAGCAATACTTATATCAGACAAAATAGACTTTAAAATAAAGACTATTACAAGAGACAAGGAAGGACACTACATAATGATCAAGGGATCAATCCAAGAAGAAAACATAACAATTATAAACATTTATGCACCCAACATAGGAACACCTCAATACATAAGGCAAATGCTAACAACCATAAAAGGAGAAATCGACAGTAACACAATAATAGTGGGGGACTTTAACACCCCACCTACACCAATAGACAGACATCCAGACAGAAAATAAATAAAGCAACACAAACTTTAAATGACCCAATAGACCAGATAGACTTAACTGATATTTACAGGACATTCCACCTGAAAGCAGAAGAGTACACTTTCTTCTCAAGTGCACATGGAAAGTTCTCCAGAATAGATCACATCTTGGGTCACACATCAAGCCTTGGAAAATTTAAGAAAATTGATATCGTATTAGGCATCTTTTCTGACCACAATGTTATGAGATTAAAAATCAATTAGAGGAAAAAATATGGTAATAAACACAAATACATGGAGGCTAAACAGTGCACTGCTAAATAACCAAGAGATCAAAGAAGAAATTAAAAAATACCTAGAAACAAATGACAATGAAAACACAATGATCCAAAACCTATGGGATGCAGCAAAGCCAGTTCTAAGAGGAAAGTTTATAGCAATTCGAGCTCACCTCAAGAAACAAGAAAAATTTCAAATAAACAATCTCACCTTACACCTAAAGCAACTAGAAAAAGAAGAACAAAGAAAACCCAAAGTTAGCAGAAGGAAAGATATCATAAAGAACAGAGCAGAAATAAATGAAATAGAAATGAAGAAAACAATAGGAAAGATCAAAAAAACTAAAAGCTGGTTCTTTGATAAGATAAACAAAATTGATAAACCATTAGCCAGACTCATCAAGAAAAAAAGGGAGAGGACTCAAATCAATAAAATTAGAAATGAAAAAGAAGAGATTACAACTGACACTGCAGAAATACAAAGGATCAAAAGAGATTATTACAAGCATGATATGCCAATAAAATGGACAACCTGGAAGAAATGGACAAATTCTTGGAAAGGTACAACTTTCCAAGATTGAACCAGGAAGAAGTAGAAAATATAAACAGACCAATCACAGGTAATGAAATTGAAACTGTAATTAAAAATCTTCCAACAAACAAAAATCCAGGACCAGATGGTTCCACAGGCGAATTCTATCAGACATTTAGAGAAGAGTTAACACCTATCCTTTTCAAACTCTTCTAAAAAATTGCAGAGGGAGGAACACTCCCAAACTCATTCTACAAGGCCACCATCACTCTGATACCAAAAACCAGACAAAGAATTCACAAAAAAGGAAAATTACAGACCAATATCACTGATGAACATAGATACAAAAATCCTCAACAAAATACTAGCAAACAGAATCCAAAAACACATTGAAAGGATCATACACCATGATCAGGTGGGATTTATCCCAGGGATGCAAGGATTCTTCAATATACGCAAAACAATCAGTGTGATACACCATGTTAACAAATTGACGAATAAAAACCATATGATCATCACAATAGATGCAAATAAAGTTTTTGACAAAATTCAACACCCGTTTATGAAAAAACTGTCCAGGAAGCGGGCATAGAGGGAATTTTCCTCAACATAATAAAAGCCATATACAACAAACCTACAGCAAACTTCATTCTTAATGGTGAAAAACTGAAAGCATTTCCTCTAAGATCAGGAACAAGACAAGGATGTCCACTCTTGCCACTATTATTCAACATAGTATTGGTAGTCCTAGCCACAGCAATCAGAGAAGAAAAAGAAATAAAAGGAATCCAAATTGGAAAAGAAGTAAAACTGTTGCTGTTTGCCAATGACATTATACTATACATAGAAAATCCTAAAGACACCACCAGAAAACTACTAGAACTAATCAATGAATTTGGTAAGGTTGCAGGATACAAAATTAATGCACAGAAATCTCTTGCTTTCCTATACACTAACAACAAAAGAATAGAAAGAAAAATTAAGGAAACAATCCCATTTACCATCACAACAAAAAGAATAAAATACCTAGGAATAAACCTATCTAAGGAGGCAAAAGACCTGTACTCAGAAAACTATAAAACACTGATGAAAGAAATCAAAGATGACATAAACAGATGGAGAGATATACCATGCTCCTGGATTGGGAGAATCAATATTGTGAAAATGACTATACTACCCAAAGCAATCTACAGGTTCAATGCAATCCCTATCAAATTACCAATGGCAGTTTTCACAGAACTAGAACAAAAAATTTCACAATCTGTATGGAAACACAAAAGACCCCAAATAGCCAAAGCAATCTTAAGAAAGACAAACAGAGCTGGAGGAATCAGGCTCCCTGACTTCTGACTATACTACAAAGCTACAGTAATGAAGACAGTATGGTACTGGCACAAAAACAGAAATAAGATCAATGGAACAGGATAGAAATCCCAGAGATAAACCCACACACATATGGTCACCTTATCTTTGACAAAGGAAGCAAGGATATACAATAGAGAAAAGACAGCCTCTTCAATAAGTGGTGCTGGGAAAACTGGACAGCTACATGTAAAAGAATGAAATTAGAACACTCTCTAACACCATACACAAAAATAAACTCAAAATGGATCAAAGACCTAGATGTAAGGCCAGACACTATAAAACTCTTAGAGGAAAACATAGGCAGAACACTCTATGACATAAATCCTTTTTCACCCACCTCCTAGAGTAATGAAAATAAAAACAAAAATAAACAAATGGGACCTAATTAAACTTAAAAGCTTTTGCACAGCAAAGGAAACCATAATCAAGATGAAAAGACAACCCTCGGAGAGGGAGAAAATATTTGCAAATGAAGCAACAGACAAAGGATTAATCTCCAAAATATACAAGCAGCTCCTGCAGCTCAGTTTCAAAAAAGCAAACAACCCAATCCAAAAATGGGTGGAAGACCTAAGTAGACATTTCTCCAAAGAAGATATACAGATGGCCAACAAATACATGAAAAGATGCTCAACATCACTAATCATTAGAGAAATGCAAATCAAAACTACAATGAGGTATCATCTCACACCAGTCAGAATGGCCTTCATCAAAAAATCTAGAAACAATAAATGCCAGAAGGGGTCTGGAGAAAAGGGAACCCTCCTGCACTGTTGGTGGGAATGAAAATTGCCACAGCCACTGTGTATAACAGTATGGAAGTTCCTTAAAAAACTAGAAATAGAACTACCACATGACTCAGCAATCCCACTACTGGGCATATACCCTGAGAAAACCATAATTCAAAAAGAGTCATGTATGACAATGTTCATTGCAGCACTATTTACAATACCCAGGACATGAAAACAACCTAAATGTCCATCAACAGATGAATAGATAAGGAAGATGTGGCACATATATACAATGGAATATTACTCAGCCATGAAAAGGAATGAAATTCAGTTATTTGTAGTGAAGTCGATGGACCTAGAGTCTGTCATACAGAGTGAAGTAAGTCAGAAAGAGAAAAACAAATACCATATGCTAACGCATATATATGAATCTAAAAAAGCAGTACTGATGAACCTATGGCAGGGCAGAAATAAAGATGCAGATGTAGAGAATGGACTTGAAGACATTGGTGGGGGGGAAGCTAGGATGAAGTGAGAGAGTAGCACTTACATATATACACTACCAAATGTAAAATGGATGGCTAGTGGGAAGCTGCTGCATAGCCCAGGGAGATCAACTCAATGCTTTGTGACGACTTAGAAGGGTGGGTTAGGGTGGGTGGGAGTGAGACGCAAGAGGCAGGAGATATGGGGATATATGTATATGTATAGCTGATTCAATTTGTTGTACAGCAGAAACTAACATAACGTTGTAAAACAATTATACTCCAATAAAGATGTGAAAAAAATTTTTTAAAAATATTGGCTACAATATAATAAGATAAAATAAAAAAGAAATCAAGGCAAAAGTAAAATAAAAGCAGGAAGTTAATACAAAGAATTACATGTTTTAAGATAACATATAAATATTGCAACCTGGCCCCCAAATTTTCACTGAATTTCCTAATATTGAAAACAAAAAAGTCACATTACAAAATTCACATTTTCTATGAGATTTTTTAAAAAGCCGAGTGTTTGTTTGTTTGTTGTAATAAGCCTGAGAGGTTTAATAATTTACCTAAGGGAATATAGTCACTAATTAAAGGAGATTGTTTAATCTAGGTTGTTTGTGTCACCATGTTCCGCACATTATGCCCATGTGCCACAAAGTCTAACAATAAACAAATAAAGGTAAGATTAGTTAAAGGTGATGGGGCAACTGGATGACTTGTATGAATTCTGGGGCTTTGGCAAATGTGCACCAGTCCCTGAATATTTACTAGAGAAGCCTCATATGCCATTCATCAAAAGAAAGGCAAAAAATTGTAAACATGGATTCCTGTTTAGATCACAATTATGAAGACTGAAATTATCATTCACTTTTATGGTAGGTATACATACATTTTTCTAAAACAATCTCAGTGTCAATTATTCTGTTCCTGGGTACCCATAAACTATTCAAATGATATGGAATTTCTAATAATATTGCTCTAAAGTAAAACTAAACTGTGTCAATCAAGTCAATAAGTATTATAATTCAAAATAAATTTTAGGGACAAAACACTCCTTCCCCACTCCTAATGTTTTCTTTCATATGAAAGTAGTCCCACTAATATAATAAGCCTTTTGATTCAATAAAACTTGTTTGGAAGAAGAAACTGGGAATAAACTGTTGGTTTTCCATCTTTAGTTTGCCTCAGAATCACCTGGACGACTTGTTAAATAGATTTTCTGCATCCTCTCCCCAGGATTTCTGATTCAGAATGTCTTGTAAGGGTCCTGATAATTTGCATTTCTAGCAAGTTCCCAGATGATGCAAATGTTGCTCATCCTGGAAGCACACTTTGAGACTGCTGTCCTAGACCTTTCATATCCTTTTTCTCTTGGGTAATAGCTGCCTTGCAGAAAGCTTGAATTGGGTTCAGTACTCCACGCAGGGAGGAGGGAGCTTGATTTTTCCACTACTGCTTGTGTCTGGGTGACTAATTCTGCCTAATTTTGGAATTGAGTATTAAAGGTCCACTTGCCCATAGATAAAAGCCTAATTATCCAAGAACAGCTTTATATATAATAAATGTGATATTATGATTTCCACCTGATTTATTATTTTTTGTTTCACTTCTCAACTGATTCAGAACTCAAGGAGAATACAGAAGTGTAATATTTGGGTCACCTTTATCCCAACATAACGTATGCCTAAAAAGCCAAAATCCAGAAATAGCATTATTACTCACAAAAACAAAGATATATTATCAAAATATGATGAATATATTTTGTGTGTATGTTTTAGTGGTGCTTTTTTCCCCTCCAAATCAATGGGTCTCAAATACAATGTAAAATAAATGCCTATGCATATAGGATCATGCAAACAGAGATAATTTTATTTCTTCCTTTCTGATTTTATTGCCTTTTATTTCCTTTTCTTATCTTATTGCTCTTGTTAGTACTTCCAGTACTATGTTGAATAAAAGTGGCAAGAGTAGGTGTCTTTGCCTTGTATTAAATCCTTGTATGAAAGGAAGAGCTTTCAATTTTCCCCATTGATCATGATGTTAGATGTGGGATTCTCATAAACGGCCTTTATTGTGTTAAGGAAAATAAGTTCCTTTTATACTTATTTTGTTGAGAATTTTTATCATGAATGGATGTTTGACTTTGTCAGCTGCTTTTTCTGTGTCTATTTCAAGAATCATGTGGTTTTTATCTTTCATTCTGTTAAAGTGATGTATTACATTAATTGATTTACAAATGTTAAACCAACCTTGCATCCCAGGGATAAATCCCACTTGATCCTGGTGTATAATCCTTTTGATACTATTGTTAAAATACACATACTTCTCAAAGCAATATACAGATTCAGTGCAACCCTTATAAAAGTTCCAATGGTATTCTTCACAGAAATAGAAAAAACAATTCTAAAATCTGTATGGAGCTACAAAATACTCTGAATAGCTAAAGCAATCTTGAGAAAGAAGACCAGAGTTGGAGGCTCCATACTTCCTGACTTCAAATTACATTACAAACTTATAGTAATCAAAACAGTATGGTACTGACATAAAAACAGATATTTAGACCAGTGGAACAAAAAAAGAGCCCAGAAATATATCCAAGCATATATGGTCAAATAATTTTTGGCAATTGTTCCAAGAATACACAATGGGGAGAGGATAGTCTCTTCAACAAATAGTGGTGGGAAAAATAGAGATCCACATATAAAACAATGAAATTGGACTCTTATACCATACACAAAAATTGACTCAAAATAGATTAAAGACTTAAGTATAAGACTTGAAGCCATAAAACTCCCAGGAGAAAACATAGGGGAAAATCTCCTTGACATTAGTTTTAGCAATAACTTTGGAATGACACCAAAGCTCAGGCAAAAAAAGCAAAAATAAACAAGTGGGACAACATAAAACTAGAAAAAAATCTACACAGCAAAGGAAACAATCAACAAAGTGAAAAGACAAACAACAGAATGGTAGTAAATATTTGCAAACCATATATTTGATAAGAGATTAATATCCAAAATATATAAGGAACACATACAACTCAACAGCAATAAAACAAATAACCCAATTAAAAAATGGGCAAAGGACCTGATTAGACATTTTTCCAAAGAATACATATAGATGGACAACAAACATATGAAAATGTGTTCAACATCACTAATCATCAGGATTAGGCAACTCAAAATCACAATCAGGTAGCACCTCACACCTTTTAGGATGGCTATTATTTAAAAATATTAAAATAAATGATAAGTGTTGGTGAGGTTGTGGAGAAAATGGAACCCTTGTACACTGTTCATGGGAATATAAATTAGTACAGCCATTATGGAAAATAGTATGGAGGTTCCTTAAAAAACTAAAAAAAGACCTTCCATATGATTCAACAATCCTTCCCCTGGTATATACCCAAAGGAAATGAATCTCTATGAGTATTTCAAAGAGATAACTGTGCTCCCATATTCATTGCAGCATTACTCACAATAGCCAATATATGGAAACAATCTAAGTGTCCATCAATGGATGAATGGATAGAGAAACACAATGGAAAATTATTCAGCTTTAATAAAAGAAAGAGATCCTGTAATTTGCCACAACATGCATGAAACTGGAGGACATTATGCTAACTGAAATAAGCCAGATCCAGGGGGAAAAAAAAAAAAGGCACAATCTCACTTATACGTGGAATCTAAAAAAGTTGAATTAGAAGCAGAGAGTAGAATGGTGGTTACCAAGCATGCGGAGGTGGGGGAAATGGAGATATGTTGGTCAAAGTGTACAAAGCTGCAGTTATAGAGAATGGATAAGTCTAGAGATCTAATGTACAGAATGATGACTATAGTTGAAAATATTGTATTGAATACTGGAGATTTACTAAGACAGTATATCTCAGGTACCCTCATCACCAAAATATATGGTAACTATGTGAGCAGATAATATGTGAAATAGCTTGATTGTAGTAATCCTTTCACTATGTATATGTACATCAAATCATCATATTGTACCTCTTAAATATATACAGACTTTATTTTAAAAATAAAATTAAGTTTATTTTAATTTATATAATACACAAGATTGTTTGTCTTAAAAAAATGAATGACTATGCAATTGTAAGAAGGCAAACCTAATGGGATGACAAAAATGATGAAAGTGTGTTTCTAGGCATTAACCTTCAAGGTAAATTTTTGCCTGTGGTTTGCAATTGTTTGATGTACGTTTGAAATTAGTGGTAAACTTTTATTTTAGCGACAAAGCAAGTGCTAAGGGCAATTTAAGTCTACTCTAATTTTATTACTTTTTAAATTTAAGTATAGTTGATTTACAATGTTGTATTAGTTTCTGGTGTACAGCAAAGTGATTTGGTTACATACATATGTGTGTATATATATATATATATATATATATATACACATACATTCTTTTTCATATTCTTTAAATGAGGCTATGAAAAAGAAACCTTTGAAAAAGAAGTGTAATATCACCCAGGTAACACTGGCATCCAAATTAGTAAGTAAACTTCTTATAGTTGAAATCTATCTAGACTTTACTGGTACATGTGATATCCAACAAATATTTGTTCAGTTTCAGCTCTTTTGACTGATTCAATGAAGATAAATAGATTAAAATAGAAGTGGTGGCAAAGAAAACCAGAGCTGAATATCTTGCCATTAGCTTGGTTACCATGTCAAATCTACAGATTGCCCCACCAGCAAATTTCCACTTTGGCTGAGAATTTTATTTTACTCAAACAAAAAAATGAAACAATTGTGCATGATGTTATAGAAGCTCCAACAGTTTGGCAACAAGGATTGTGAAAAACTCTATGTTTTACTATTTTATCAGATTCATTTGCCACAAATATAAAAGAGCCATTTTTTCTTCTTTTGGTAAGATATTTCTATAAAAGTCCCGGAATTAATGTGTTGCCCTGTCAGGTGAAAGATTTTGCTTTCTGGCATTCTGAGAAATAGCAGACTTGTTGATAAAATCATTAGCATACCCACTAAAAATGATGAGTTCAAAAAAGCAAAAATAAAGGTTCTGAGGCACTTTCTTAAAAAATGATTAATTGTGATCGTACATTAGTGAAAACTAGATAGTATATACTTCTAAAATTGTGTTAATCTAATTGTATTTGTTATTTTACTAGATGAGAAAAGTACTTAAATATAATTATACCAAGAGAGATATATAAATCATTTTTTAAAATTGTATTCAAACAAAATACAGGAAACTTTGTCCATAAACATATAATTTCTGAGAAACTGGACCACATTTGAGAGGGAACTAATAATGATCAAATCCTTATTGTTATTATTTTTTTTTTTGCAGTTAAAACACCTCATTTTTTTTTAAAACATCTTTATTGGAGTATAATTGCTTTACAATGGTGTGTTAGTTTCTGCTTCGTAACAAAGTGAATCAGCTATACATATATATATATTTTTAAGAGGTTTTGAAGATTATATTTCAGAATTTTCCTCCCAGTTCTTACAATGTTACCAATCTCTTCCACTGGGGCTATTTTCAAAGTGTAATATAGTATCAAAATGGAAAGTCTATGCAAAATAGTATTATAATTCTCATACCAAAATTTAGAAAAAAGAAAAAACTTCTAAAATTTTGTGACTCAGAGTAAAAGAATTTAGGATAAATATGGTTAATAATGTATGCACAGCTATTTGAACCTGTTATATAACATGTAGACTATTGCTGTGTAAACTGTCTACTTTATCCAATTTAAATCTTTGGAAGAATAAACTTAATTGTCTCTATCATTTATTCTAAGATTCATAAGGAAATAAACAAAGATTAAATGGGATACCCTTAGAAAGAAAGGGAAATATTTTTAGTGAGCTTTTCAATTTTTTTTCTGCAGTTATCTTGGAAATGAGTTTGTGTTCAAAGCTTTATCTTAACAACTACTTGCTAAAAAGATGATCAAAGAAAAAGTGTTTATGTATCAGAGTGCTTCCATGTTTTTTAATTTTTTTTGTGTGTATGAGAACATTAAAACAGACATTTATTTCTTCTACTGTCTGAGTACTTACAACATGAATAGTTATAATTAGACCTAATAGTGAGCACAAATTACATTATGTGGGGCATTCTATTATTCGGAAGGTCATAGGGATCTAGGACTTGCAACTGACATCTAGGAAAAAAAGGCAAAAACAAAAACAAAAATAAACATAAAAACAATAACATCCACAATAAAATCTGTTATCCAATATAGTAGTTTTGTTTGTGATTTGGGGCTTTATTTACCATAACAAAGGAGAATTATAAGTGATAAAGAAACACTGATTAGTGCTGATGGTTAAAAGGAAAAGACATTGCTCTTGTAGGAAGGGAAGATGTAATGAGAGCCTTATTTTGCTCAGTAATTGTAGCTTTTGTAGGTATATACTTGTGGTTTGAAGAAAACTTCATTAAAATTCCTGCTTAAAAAAATTTAATTGCGAATCTGAAACTCTCTAGGTTCTATCCCCTTTGCACTTCATTGAAACAATGTTTGCTGGGGGTTTTTTTTGAAAACAAAATTTATTAGGATGTTAAATATTGGGTTAGAATAGAACAGACTGTATTTAAAACTAAAGAAAAATGAATAAATCAGTTCTTACTGCAAGTATTATAATCATCTCTAATGATTTAAAATTTGTGGGGATGAGAAGAGTCATTTGATAACTTTTTAAATACCGCTTATTAATCCAAAAGAATTAGAAAGTTGCTTTGAGATATTTGAAAAAAATGAAGAAAAGCTACTCTTGAGTTTGTTAAGTTCTTCAAAGAAGTCTAAGAGGAACAATATCCTATCAACATCAGCAATAGATGAGTGAAGAAATCAGTGACCATTAAGTATTGTATGAACTGTTGAGAGGTGACGTGTGGTGGCAGAGCTCCCACTTCACAGCCAGCCACCTGCGAGCAAATCCCAATGTTGCTGTCACCACCATGTGATCCTGGGCAGGTTCCTTACCTGCCCAAGCCTCAGTTTCTTCATTTTTCTTCAGTGACAGAATTGTTATGAGAATTCATATAATGTGGGGATCCCTGAGAATCTTTCAGTGGAGTCCCTGACATTGAAACTATTTTCATAATAATGCTAAAACGTCATTTGCCTTGTTCGCATTCTTTCCTGAGGGTCCAGTGAAGTTTTTCAGAGCCTAGATCATGTGAGATATCACAACAGATTGAATGCCAAGCAGAGATGAGAATCCAGCTGTCTCCTATTAACCCAGACATTTAAAAGACTTACAAAATGAAAGAGTGCCTCTCCTCTCATGAAACAGTTTTGTTTTTGAAAATATAGTTATTGTTTATAAAACTATGCTCTTGGTGTTAGCATGTAATGGGTTTGTTAATGTTATTTTAAAATAAATTAATACAAAATATATTTAAAATGTCTCAGTTTTAATTTATAAAACAGTAATACAGTAAATATCCATGGAAATAACACACAAAAACAAAAACTCTTTGGATCCTCAATAATATTTAAAAGTGTAATGGGTCCTGAGACCAAAGAGATTGAGAACTACCGATTTAAAACAATTGACAAAAATGTTTTCTGTATAACTAAATTCACAAGTCAGAAAATAATTCTGTTACGCTATATAGCCCAAATTTGCTTACAGGATATGTAGTGACTATAGCTATATTATTTCTCTACTTTTTAATAAATTGTTGAGAGCGGTGGTTCTCAACTCTGGCTGTACATTAGAATCCTCTGTGAAAATATTTAATAAAATACTATCGTTTAGGGCCTCACATCCTGTCACTGATATTCTATAAAAGCTCTTTGTATGTATGGATTAATTTTATCATTAAGTAACAGCTTTAAGAATTACCTTATCTAAGTAGGCATCTCATCCCCAAAGCAAAATGCACCAGATTCCACTTTCTGTTATAGCTGTTTAGGTTTGTGCCTAACTTCCCAGCAGACCCTGAGCAGCCCCAGGGCAGCTCCAATGTGCAAAGCATTTTTCCCTTCTGGCCCCCTTGAATGTAGCAGATTGTGTAAGTGTTCAACTAAGGTTAACTGAATAAATGACTGAATGAAAGAATGCCTAACTAAAGACTTCTACTTACTATGTAGAGCAAACAGAATGCCCCAAGTGGTCCTCAGGGTGCAGTGCTCAATGTCCCTCATTCCACCGAGAGCAGCAATGTGCAAAATCCCATTCTAACTTCTTTCAAGTCTCTATGCATTCAGGAAGCCCTGATAGTTTATGACTGTCCAGTGTGCTGACCCTTCAAAGCCCAGAGGCACTGGCTGCCCTGCAGAAACCAACACTGATGAGTCACGTCGGAAGGTGGAATGGGGACCAAATAAGAGTAACAGTGTTGGGGAGACCTTGTCCTAGTCGCAGACTTTCTTCAAAGACAGGAGACTCATTGCTACTGAGCTAAGTGAGAAGATTTGGAAATATGGTTAGGTGTGTCCAAGGCACACGTGACTACTCAGAAACATAGTGGCAGAGGCACCTCTGTGAGAGAGGCCACAGCTCACAGGGAGAAGTCCCGTCATGCCAGTAAAGCCAGCCCCAGAGGCTGTGCCCAGAGGACAGCTTTACTCCATTGCCTCTTGTGTGAGGTCAAAGTAGAGCCTCCTTCTGCAGTGACTTCTCAGTGAGAATGTCACTCTATATAAACTTGAACCCTAAGGATTACAGCTCTTGATCAAATTTCCTTGAATTCACTTGTGCTGCCACTTAATGAGATGCAAGCAAACTTTTGGAGGAAATTCCTAAGGTCCCATCACACAGACCCTCAAATTCTAACCCCTTCCTCCCAGCAGACAACCCTTTACTGAGGGACTAGAGATGTGTGTGTGTGGGGGGTTGTTTTTGTTTTTTATATAACATCTTTATTGAGATAAAATTTGCATGCCAAAAATTCACCCACTTAAATTCTATAACTCACTGGTTTTTAGTAACTCACAGTTTTATACAACCATAATCAATCTTAGAATATATTTGTCACTCTAATGAGAACATTAGCAGTCAGTCTGCATTATCCCCCAACCTTCTCTACCCCTAGTCCTAGGTGTTGACCTAAAACAAATAGACTGCTGGTTATTTCTCCAGCAAAAATGGGTTTACTCAAGATCAGCCAAGAATTGCAATTTGGGGTCTGTAACCAAGGCAAGCCACCTGCAAGTCCTCCTCCCCCACCACACACACACACAGAGCAAGGGGAAAAGAACTCTTTTAAAGAAGGAAAAAGAACTTTGAGACGGCTATAGTAAACAAAGTGTCCATTGGAGGAATTGAGAGTTCAAACTACAGTGGCTTTACATTGACTGAGTTGTGACAAGTTCTCACTGGCTGAGCTCATTCCAGACAAGAAGAGGAAGTCTCTCCTCTTCCTATTGGGCTCTGCTATCATCATAAGGCATGAGAGCTCCCCCTTCTGGCTTCCTGACTCTATTTTAATTGGGGTTTCTGTTCATTAATTTTTACATTTCCCTCTTTTGATCAAGATCTTTCTCTGAAAGCATCACTGATCAAGTCTGATTTTTCAGTTCCAGCAGCTTTTTGTCCTTCAATGTCAGGAAGGACCTTTCCTGAGGGTAGTGTTCCACACCAGAGGGGAAGTGCACAGATGGAAAACTATTGAAGTCACACTGGAGTAGCAAGGAGGAGTAGGGGGGAAAACTCTCAGGCACTTTTTGTCTAAAACCCTTATGTTATCCAGATCATAGACACTGGAGATCATCTGAAGAGTTATGTCATCATCAAAGGTTGGCAGACAGATGTCCAACAAGCTTGGTCGAGATATCTTGGGAAAGCTGTCTTATCGATTGTCATCTGCTCAGATTCCAGGAGGTCCAGTCAGAGTTTGGTGCTTTCTTTAGGTATGTCATGTGAATCCAAGAGTCTATTTCCTTGGAGTTTGACAGCACAAGTATTGGTTAGCAGTACCTGATAGGGGCCTCTCCAGAGATATTGAAAACAGTTCTTCTTGAAGTGTCTTTTCCAATAAAAAATATCTTCAGATTACAAGGTGTGACAATAAGGTCTTCATCTCCCAAGAGCTCACCATGAAAAGATTGCTCTACCAAAGCATCGTTATTTCTAATAGAAGCAATTTCAGCCTTCTAATATTGGAGTATCCCTCCTTTTATCCTGTCTGGGTCAAAAAGGCAAGATCATTGGGCATCCTGTGACTATATCAAAGGGTGAGAGTTTATGAGTTTCAAAATCTGAGATTTTCAAAAGGATCTGAGATTTAGAAGGAAAAATGGCAATGTTTTTGACAATGCTTTTTGGAAAGACTCTACAATTTTTTTTCCAATTGAGTCTTAATAATACCATTAGCTCATTCAACTCAGTCAGAGGACTGATGGTGGTAAGCACAGTGAAAGTGCTGTAAAACCAGCCAAACAGCACAGACTTGTTGAAGTATCTGACCAGTAAAATGGGTTCCTTAATCACTATGAAGTATGAAGGAATTACTCAGGTAGGGATAATAGTTTCCAAAAGGACGTTAGACACATAAGAGTCAGTAGCCTGTCTGCTCGGGAAGGCCTCAGTCCAGTGTGAAAACACGTAGACCATGACTAAAACATATTTGTATTTATGAGGCAAAAGAAGTTGTATGAAATCCAATTGCCAGACCTCAAATGGTTCATTAGGCAGTTTAAAATGTCTAAGAGTAGTACAAACAGTCTTCCACGGCTGTATTTTAGACAAGTGGGACAAGTAAGGTAGGCACTTTTTCGTGATCATTTTAAATTTTATTTCCACTGGAAGTAAGGAAGCACATTGCTTCTACAGCATTCCAAAATCATGAGCTACTCTGAAAGCATAATCTACTACAGCGTAAATATTGGCAGTTTTGTCCTTGGATAAAGTATAATCCCATGTAAGAGCATATAATTCAGCCTGTTGAGCTGAAGTTGTTATAGGTAAATATGCTGCCTCAACAACATCAAAAGGAGTTGTAGTAGCATACCAGCACTATATTTGACATTGTCATCTTTTAAATAAGAACCATCAGTGAACCATGAGAAGTCAGCATTACCCAAAGGAATTTACTGCAGATTATCACGAGGAGTCAGGAGATGATCTGTCGGTTTTAAATAGTCCTGAAGGACTCCATTAGTGATGGAGGGGAGAAGAGTAGCAGGGTTAAGGTTATTACAGCGCAAAAGAGGTATGTGAGGAGCAGTTAACTAAAGGACTTCATAGGAGGTGAGGTGGCTGGCTGAGAAATGGTGAGTGTGATGAGAATTCAGGAGAGCTTCTACTGCATAAGGTACAAAAATAGTTAAAGGGGACACCACAATGGTTTTCTTAGTGGTCTTAACCAAAAGGGTAGTGATCATAAAGGCCCTAAGGCAAAGGGGGTATCCCTGTGCCACAGGGTTCAGTTACTGTCTATAATACCCTATGGGTCAATGGTGGCGCCTGTGTTTGGGGGTGAGTACCCCAAAGGCATTCCCTTCCTTTTCCTACACAAAAAGGAAAAAAGGATAATTGGGATGCCCTAGGGCATGTGGGTTTATCAAACTCTCCTTTAAGGCCTTAAAGGCTATGTTGCTCTGTTCTTCCCATAAAATTGTGTGGGAGTTGTTATTGTTGAGTAAAACAACCAGAGGTTTGGCCGTAAGAGAAAAATTTGGAATCCAATTTTGGCAATAACGAGCTAGCCCAAGAAAACCTTGCAGTTGGCACTTAGTTTTGGGTTTAGGGAAATTTAGGACACGGAGAAGTCTATCTGGATCTAGCTGTAGCCCGTTTTCTGATATCAGATGCCCTACATATTGAACCTGGGTTTGGGTAAACTGCAATTTTCCCTCAGCAACCGTAAGTCCCTTTAAGGCTAAAAGCTTTAGCAAGTGAATGCTGTGTTCCTGTGAGGAGGCTTGAGAAGAAGAGAAAAGAAGCTAATCACCTACATATTGCAACAAAGTAGAACCTCTAGGGAACTTTAGATCATCCAGATCAGCCTTCAGGATTTGTGAGAAATAAGGACTCTCATTAAAAACCTGAGGTGCTTAAATTTGTAACAATCTCTTTTCCAATGTCCTGGCTCTTTGCAATAATAGCAGAAACTAGGAGGGTTTTGGTATCATTTAGGGGCCTTAATTTGCTGAAGTTGAAGGTTAAAAATTTTAGCATTCTTCCTTTTAGATGACTCATCTAGAGTGTGAGAGAGCTGATTTGCCAGATTAACTAAAACTGGAGTGGACATAGTTTCCCATTCCACCTTGGTTCTTTTTACTAGAAGGGAAAGGTCCCAGCCCATTAATAAACAGAGTTAAAAGATACATGGATGGGATCAACTTCTACAGGAAGACCAGAATTTAAAGAATAATAATAATCTAAAGTTGATTGCAAAAAAATTAAAAAAAATAAAGTTGATTGCAGTAGTCATGAACATGTTCATCTGATTTTTATGTGCAAGCCTGATTTCTGTTCCAATCAACAGACCTTGGAAAAGCCCTAGGACTTAATTGGCCAATGAAGTCACCAAGAGATCACTTGAGCCTGATCATATAAGTTAGCAGACTGGTCTCCCAGTTGTAATTCTAGAGACATTTTAGGATTTTCCCAATCAGTGGTTTTCATCTAACACTGGGGTCTGGCCTTTGCCAACAAACATATGAACTAGATGATGTAAGTCAGAGAAACCTAGCTGATAAGTTTAAATGCCTATATTAAATTGCTCATCAAATCTGTGAGGATTTTCAGTTACTTTGGGGGAAATCTTTGAGTATGGCTTGCAGTTCAGATTTAGTCCAGGAAATATAAAAATTAAGGGTTTAGCCTCTGGGTCCTCAGAAGGACTAATTTTAAAGGGACAGATTCTGACAACTTCAGAAGAAAAGGGAGTAGACAGAGTTTGAGGGGAAAATGGAAGTTCAGTGAGAGAACCATTGTGGGGGAACTGAGGCTATGGGGAGGTGTAGGTGGTATTAGAAGGAAAGGAGGAAGATGGTACTGGAGGTAGAATCTGAGACAGAGGTGCTGGGAGAGAGGAAGATGAGGCTTTGGATGCTATTTTATCTTTCTTTAATCATTTGTTTGTGTCAATCTTAAAATTTTATTTTGCTAAGAGGCAACTTTAGGCTCCTGATAACATTTGGAAGCCTGAGAATACTAATCAGAATAGGCGTTCAATTCAGTTTTGGAAATTTTAGAGCTGTGGTTGTCCAATTCAGTTTTATGAAAAGTAAGTTTGGGAATTTCAGAAGTTCTCCATGATATTAATAAACAGAGTTAAATAATTGATGTTCTAAATTGCCTTTGATTAGATTGGTCCATTTAGTTAGAAATGCACTTGAGGAAGGACCATGACTTTTAAACATAAAATCAACTGGGATCCCTTTAGGGAGGGGGGGGGGCGCCCTCAAATATTTAGATAACTCAGATTCCATTTCCCAGAGGTTTTTCTCTGGAGTAAAAGAAAAATTTTTGTACAACTCAAATAGCCAAAACAGGCTATTTGCCAGGCTTAACACCAGAAAGTTCTAAGGGAACAGTCTAGCCCCTAAGGAGCAGGATGAAGTCTTCAATGGAACAGCCCTTCTACCAAAAGCAATCAAGCTGAAAGCTAACAGAGTTCCAGTTGAAACAGCCTGAGTTTGAAGAGTCAAGCCAAAGTACCAAATAAGTACTTGAAGACAGAACAAGGCCTTAACCGGAAAGGACGAAGCTTTAAAGGTGATCCCAAATAAAACCTGGAGAGTTTCAAAATGCAAAGAGGAAGGAAGCTTGGATCCAAGAGAAAGACTCACCCTCAAACTCCAGGGTTTGGGAGAAAAGCAGTGAGCAACAACGGGCCAATGTGGGTACGGCACCTGTTTGCTCACCAGCCTCAGAGTTGTCGGGGTTTCTCTGGATTCCCATACTGATCCCCAAAATGTCGACCTAAAACCGATAGACTGCCAGTTATTTCTCCAGCCCAAATGGGTGTATTCAGGATCAGCAAAGAATTGCAGTACAAGATCTGCAACAATGGCGAGTCACCTGCAGGTCCCTGAACAGCAAGGAGAGAAGAACTCTTTTAAATAGGGGAAAAGTAAGTTGGGAGTGTTCTAGTAAGCTAAGAGTCAATTGGAGGAATGGAGAGTTCAAAGTATAGTGGCTTTTCATTGGCTGAGCTGTGACAGTCTCTCACTGGCTGAGCTCTTGCCAGGCAAGTAGAGGAAGTCTTGCTTCCTCCTGTTGGGCTCTGTTATCACCATAGGGTGTAAGAGCTTTCCCTTCTGCCCTCCTGACTCTATTTTAATGAAGTTTCTGTTTATTAATTTTTACATTGGCAAACACTAATCTAATTCCTGTCTTTATGGATTTGCCTATTCTGGATATTTCATGTAAATGGAATCGTACAGTATGTGGTCTTCTGTGTCTGGCTTCTTTCATTCAGAATGTTTTGAAGATTCACCCATGTTGTAGCATATATCAGTACTTCATTTCTCTTTATTGCCAAATAACATTACATTGTGCGGATATACCACATTTAATTTATTCATTCATCAGTTAATGGACATTTAGATTGTTTAACTTTGGGGCTGTTGTGAATAATGTGGAGACTTATTTTTAAGCCACTAAAACCACAACCAGTTTTCTCTACATCCTTCTCCCTGACTCATATGTGTATGTAATCAAGAGATTCTTTCATGGGGTGGGATGGGGGGGGGCGGTTAGAATTGTAAATATAAAATTTTTACTTTTATCCCTTGAAGCTGTTGATAATGTCTCTCATGAAGACAGAAAAAAAGATGCAGACCATACACAGGAATATAAAATGGACTTACTGAATTCAATCACAGAATCATAGAATGTTCAATGAAAATAACTTGAGAGGAGAACTAATCTATTTTACCAGTAAGGAAACCTGAGTTCCAGAAATGTTACATGACTTACTTAAGATCCTGTGTCTTTCTTGACTTCCAGTGCTGATGGGTTAAAATATTATGCTCCCAAGTTAGAAAAAAAATTAATAAAGCTCAAAAGTCTCACAAAGCAAATGAAGTAAAAAAAAAAAAAAAAAAAAAAGTATTTATTTGAGGTTTTAAATGAAACACTTGAAAGCTGTTTATTGCCTTCCTTGCCAGCTTCAGGAGACACACCCTTGTGGTGATAAAAGAGGTTACATAACTCTGGCCCTGATTAAAGAGAGTTTGCACCTTCCCCTCCCAGGCTATGGCTCAGCCTGTGGTGAGTGACGGAAGAGAGAGGTGTTCCCTAGCGATAGGTTAGTGAGCTAATGTCACAGCTCTGGGGTCCAAACTGGAAAAGCAGAAGCATGGCACTGGCAGCCCCTTCCACCCCCAAGACCCATCACCCAATCAACACAGGGATGACTTCACCTGCCCCACCCATCCCTGCCAGGCACAAGGCTTCCAGTACTCCAGCAGAAAACATTAGCCTTCTGAAAGCACAGATCTTCTGTTCCTCTCAGATAGTAGGATGAAGCCCCCAGAGGCACATTTGTGGTAAGATTAAGTTCCTGGGTAGCAGTGGCAGCAGTGCTAATCAGGACACCCAGCCTCCCATGCCAACTGTGTTTAAAGTACAAACTGTCATGCCTTGCTCAGCTAACAAAGGAATTCTGCCACTAGATCACTTCTGCTGTGTGATTTTTAAAAATTGCTCCTGGTCACTAAGCCTCAGTTTCTCCAGTCCTCTAATAGAGGCTTTCCTTTTCTTCTTGAGTCAGACAGAGGTGGTTTCTGTTGCTGCCAATTAAGAATCCTGATTGACACACTACCTAATCCAGACTGAGAACGCCACTGCCCTCAGACCCTCTGCTGGTTACTTTGCAACTTCAAGCAGCATGCTTAAGTGTTCACTGCTTTTATCCAGCACAAAGTGTGCCTCAAGATCCCATTTTGTGAAGTAAAGACATTAGTACTCCAGTACTTGCTTCCATATCTCCTCCCTTCTTCTAAAATAAAAATATTTCTATTTCATTCTATAATTATATCTGTCTTCTGCACTTTGCTTATAAGTTGATTCTAGAAATAGAAAATCAATGAACAGTCTTTACATTGTGCCCACATAAAAATTATTCAACTCTGAGAGCATAGTGTGCTCTATTTACATTTCTTTGTTACATGCCTTATATATGTTACTGGTGAAACAGCAATTCCTCCATTTTTGCCCTCTGGAGGGAAAGAATTCAGTTGAGAGACATAAAGCAGTTTTTAGTAGCAACAGTTTTATTAAGCAAAGCAAAATTACACTCTCAAGAAGGAATGAGAGCGGGCTGTGTGGAAACCAGAAACAGCCCCGCAGTGAGGGCAGGGTTGGGTTTTTTGGAGTGGTGGCCATCCCTCCCCGTGTTCTATGTCATTCGACTGACAAGTTGATTGACAGTTTTAGGTTATATAACCTTTTCCTTAGTGTGCAGGCGCTTACCCATAAGCACCCAGTTGAAACCCATGGTGTGGGGCAAAAACCGCAAGGCTGATTTATTATAATTAAGACCTAATGGGCCCTGGTTATGTCAAGTCACTTTTTAGGTCTTGGTGTGCCTGTACCAACCTGCGTTGGTGGTTTTGTAACAGGGAAGAGCTAAATTGGACTCCACATGGGATCTGCTTCTTTGACTTTAACCTTTACTTTTCGTTGCTTTTGTTATTCTAATCATACATATGGCCTGCCTCGGGGAACCCTGCCCCTCTGCTGTTCAGCTCACTGGGAGACAATCTGACCCTTCTCACCTGTGGATGGCTGCAAAAGAGAAGAAACTAACACATCCCCTCACCGAGGCTGCTCATTCCAGGAGACTGATGGCCCTTTTACTTTACTTCCTTCAAAGCCTCTCCCTCTCTGATTCTATAAAAGAAACTGGCATCCAGACCCAGATAAGATGGTTTTTCAGAGACACTAGTCTGCCATCTTCTCAGTCTGCTGGCTTTCCAAATAAAGTCGTATTCTTTGCCTCAACACCTTGTCTCCGATTCATTGGCCTGTCTGCAGCGAGCAGAGCGAGCTTGGACTTGGTAACAGTTTTATCCTGCTTAGTCCTGATAAGGCTTTAAACTTATCGGTGGTCCTTGACTAGAAGAAGGAGGATCTCTGGGTGTACTCTGATTACCAGGGTCCAGGTGGGGGAGGGAAAGGTGACCCCCTCCAGAATGGGGTAGGACCTGCTCATGTCTGACTAGCTACCTAACATAAATATATATACACACACACACACACACACACACACACACACACACACACACACACACACACATAGTAATCCAATATCATAATCCTATGCCACTGAAATAAACATGATCCTGCAATCAAATTGGAATGAGTTGTCTTTGTTTTTACAATCTGGTTTTTGTCTCTAAGAGAATATCCTCAGATTTTTCCCACCTATAGCTAGAGTTCTATACTTTTGTTCCAATCTGAATTTTCTAGAGCTACTACAAATCAATGAATCTGGTGTAAGATGCCACTCCTTTCTTGCTTTTAATCCAATGGTTCCTGGAACCCACAGTTTGTTTTTCTTGATTTACTCCCTTGTTTTATAGGTGTGATATTGTAATTTATAATAAGATATATACATACACACACACATAACAAATAAATATATGTAGTCTTCGTTCATGGTTCATCCCTGTTTCTGGCACAGAGCTCTCAAAACCCTTGGAATTTCCTGAGGATAGGAGCGATGGGAGCATCTTTTGTTATAATATTTGGTCTCTATCCTCAGTTTCTGAGATCACGTCAGAACCATGAAGGTGAGATGGGTGTCTTGTTATTCATAACAATTCCCTTTTCATCACAACTGGGTTTATGTTAATGAGGTGACTTTTGGAAAGCACCTAAGGATGGGGGATGGTTGCCAGAGGAACAAACCTTGAATAGATACTTGGAACTTTCATTCCCACCTGGTAATTTCCAAGGAGGAGAGAGGGGCTAGAGGTTGAATCAATCACCAATAGCCAATGTAATGGAGCCTCCACAAAAATCCTAAAGGAGAGAGTTATAGAACTCTCAGATTGGGAAAGCAGGAGCCTTCCATGTGCTGGAACCCAAACTCCATGAGTACAGAAGTCCCTTTGTTCAAGACTTTGCCCTGTATATCTCTTCATTTGGCTATTGATTCTTATCCTTTGTAATAAACCAGAAATCTAGTGAGTCCTGTGAGATACTCTAGCAAATTAACCTGTTGTGGGAGAAAGGGGCAGTGAGAGAATGGTTATGTCCCAGGTCTCAGGCGAGTTCCTGGGGTAGGCTGCCAAATGAGGGTCCTTGGCTTCACACAGGAAAGAATTCAAGAGAGAAGTACACATTCCATAGGCAGAATGCAGTCCAGTGAGAGCGGCCTTGGGGTGTGGGGTTGTTAGTTTTTATGGGCTGGGTAATTTCCTATGTTAATGAGTGGGAAGAATACTCCAACTATTTTGGGGAAGGGGGATTTCCAGGAATTGGGCCACTGCCCACTTTTTGGCCTTTTATGGTCAGCCTTGGAACTGTCATGGCATTGGTGGGTGTGTCATTTAGCATGTGCTAACATATTACAATGAGCATGTACCAAGGCTCAAGGTCTACTAGAAGTCAAATCTTCCACCACCTTGGGCCGAGTAGGTTCTAATCAGTTTTTGTCATATCCTGATTTCTCAATGACTGTGTCATTCTTTTAATGGTTGTGCCCTGCCCCCTTCCTTCCTCTCTCAAACCCAACCCTCTGATTTACAGCCCATTGTTCAGAAGTACAGGTAACAACCTGTGTTTTTCATAGGCAACCGAAATGTGTATGTATAGGTGTCTGTGTAGGGCGCGGACGGTGCATGTGTGCAGCCTTGTAGGACTGAGCCTTTAACCTGTGGGATCTGATGCAACCTCCAGGTAGATAGTGTCAGAATTGAGTTGAATTGTAGGACACCCAGCTTGTGTCCGAGAATTGCTTGGTGGTGTGAGAAACCGTGCCTCACTCCAAATTGGGAATTAGGTACAGAATTGTTTGAATAGGTATACATGCCCAAATAACTTTCAAAGAAAAGGTCTGTGGAAGATAAACATTTGGGGTCCTTGCCTTGCCTTTCTAAAAAAGACTTTCATAATGGCCTTCCATTTGATTGATAGTTTGGCTAAATATGAAATTCTGAGTTGAAAATATGTTTCATATAGTAGTCTAAGGTCTTTATCCATCATTGCTGGTGAAATGTTTCGTGCTGAATGAAGTCCTGTTTGTTTGTTTGTTTGTTTTTTAGTCAATGTTTCTGAAGGAATAAATAATATAGTTTGATGAGGGGATGGAGGGCAAAGGTTCAGAGCAAGCGGAATTGTACAAAAAGCTGATTGGAGATATTGTACTGGTGCAGAAGTTAGTGTAGAAGGGTAGGAAGAGAGAAATTCCTAAAAGGAAAGAAGATTGAGTAGGAATTACAAATAAACTGGTTTGCTTGATGATTTCTTAGTTACTCTGGATTTCCACACTATAGTGAACTCCATAAAGATGACTGTTCTCCTAGAAATGATTCTCTTAGAGATATTGCTGATTTTTTTAAAAAATTAATAAGACAAAAGTCTTTTCACTTTCTAAAACACACACACATGTGATATATGATAGTACTGAAATTTTTGCCTTTTCTGCAGAAAAGAGGTAGAAAATTACAACATAATATGAATATCTTGCATCTTTAATAGCACAGTGAAGAGAAAACTTACTGAATTACCAATGCAGTATATTATGATTGGAACATTTTCTTCTCTTGAAAATATATACCAATTAAAACCCTCACCATTGGTTATTCAAAATTTATTTTGCTTTATGAACCATGTAGAATGGAAAGCAATCATGCTGTAATATGGTACCCTGTGACTTGATAACGCCTACTACCATTACAGTTTCAAGAAACTTGAGCAGGGATTCAAATGAGTAGCGTGACTCCAAAGGAAATGGTTTCATAATGGCATCCAGTGTTCTCAATTAACACAGGAAAGATTAATGGCCTTTTTTCCCACTTTTGGTGGTCTCTGTTAAGGAGGAAAAAGCATTAGTTGCCGTTTGATTTTCCACTTAATGGCATTTACCAATTGACAGAACAACCGGGAAAGTTCCTCCACGCAGTAGCTGTACTTGCCGTGGGTGTGGCCCTGGCATTTTACCACCACTGCTGATTCTCCATGATCTGAAGAGTCCACAGACAACAACTCTCACCAAGGGGAGACTCTAAGACTAAATTTTATAGCTGTAGACTATTTACAGCTGTAGGAAATTACAACAGCTATAAATAATTTTAGGGATTTTTTCCCCCTTCTCTTCTGCTTGTCTTAACTCTCCAGTTAAGTACGTCTTCATCCTTTGAGAACATCCCAAGTCTATGTCTGATTAGCCACTTCCAGCAGGGAGCAAACTGCATACCAAAATGGATTTAATGCTTCCCAATAAACTGACAAATCATACCAAAATGGATTTAATGCTTCCCAATAAATGTGAATAAAATGAAAATGTTAGGAATATCACCCTACAAAAAAGGTGATGGCTGCCATAGGTTGGAAGAGCTATGATCTGTCAGAATCTTCAAGGAAGATTGCAAGGAACAGCTTAGCCATACACCAATGCTCCATGGCTGCTATAGTTGAGAGTCTGAACATAGCCTGGAATTCTCTGAGGATGTTATTCATAAAGGCACAGTTAATCAAACTCAGACCTCTCTTCAAAATCTCACTGTACAAGCCAAACTTATTGCCAGCAGAATGAAGTTGCCAGACCAGAGAAGGTAAGCGAAAGTCTGTGTGCCCTGGCTTCAGAACTATGAGGTCTCAATCCATTTTAAAAAGTAAAAAAAGTGTTTTTGTGTGTGCATGTGGGTGTTTTTACATTTATCAAATATCTAGCTTTCTATCCATACAATCAGAGCTTTGTACTTTTCCAAGGATTTTTAACTATATAAGTAGATGTTTTTGTTTATTTTAATTTAATTTACCAAAAAGGAAAAAAATTCTCTCCTTTCCCTCCCTCACTCTTTAGAGGAATTCAGAAAGGACAAGTATGAGCCAAAATCACTTCTGGCTAGAGTCCATGGTTACCAAGCTGAAAGAGAAGGCAGTTTTATGGGTAAATGGTCTTGCCTCAAATGCCAGATGCCTGCTAAAAGTATCACAGGCTCTGAGAAGCTTTCTGTGCCTTCTCTGCCATCACAAACAAAAATGGTGGGTCTTTCAACAGAGATGCTGGCGTCTTCTTCATTGATTACACCCTTGGGTTCTGAGAAAAATGGTTTTCTTTACTCTTGGCATAAGGGAATCTCTATACCAGGTGGAGTCACTAGATTTCAGTAGTTTAGAACTAACTCAGAGTGATGAGAGACTCTAAAACATTGTCATGTTCTTACCCTTGAAGGGATAAACTAAACATAAGGAGATTTGGGTTTTAGCAGTTTGTACAATTCCTCTGCAGGTTCACATGCCCGCTCTTTGCTGGTTTTGTTTGTTGGCTGGTTAGTTGGTTCATTTTTTTCCCTAATGGAGGGACACATTTGTCCAATCCTTGAAAATGAATGTGAAGCAAAAGTGTAAACAGGCAAGCTTGAGGTTCTCCTTCCACGGGGGAGGAAATGAAGCAGTACAAGTGGGGATCCTGACCAGAGTCTTGAGTCAACCGATCTGGGTTTGCACTTAACACTGCTCTACATTTGGGATTCTGTAAAATTCAGATGAAAATTTCTATCTCACAGTGTTGTTGAACTTTTTTTTAATTAATAAACTTTATTTTTAGGGCAGTTTTAGCTTTACAAAAATATTGAGCAGGAAGTACAGAGAGAGATACTCCCTCTCCCCCTGCCCTCAGTTTCCCATTATTAGTATCTTGCATTGGTGTGGTAGGTTGTTGAATTTTAAATTACATATTACATGAAAGCATAGCATTTCAATGTTGAAAGTTGCTTAGAAAAATGTGAATTATTAAGATTGTAATTCAAGACCCTCTCATTTGTTACTGAATAACACTTTCATTTTTTGATGACATTTCATGGGTAACTCTTATCAAAAATCTCCCCCAAATCCCTACCAGACCACCACATAGTTTGTGAAATATCATCTGTAAAGATGTTTTTCTTTAGATTTAAGACCTGTTTCCCTAGTAACATCTCTTTGAAATGCAAATGCCCCTAAGAGAGAGAAAAGAATAATTCTAACTATAATAGATAACTCCTGTTGATTAACAAAAAACACAATCTTCATTCAGACTCTAGAAAGATAGTGACCATTAGTTATTTTAATAAGAATGATAAAGAGAAAGATCCAGGTTCTTAAGTAGACATTGTTCAAGACAAGGACTGGAGTGGTCTTACATTGTTCAATGACCACAGAAGTGGAAATTATGGCACAGGAAAGGAGAAGAAAGGCACTTAGTTTTGAAAGAAGGGAGTCTTGACTCAGCCTTTCTTCAAGAGAGAATCAACCTCTGAACAGAATGGCAAGGGATATCCAATCTGGATCCATAGGAGTTCAGACAGTGGGATGATGTCACTGACTTGACATTGAATGAACACCAATAAGATAAGTTGGAAGAGCTTCAAAATAGTGCCAAGAACATGGTTATAGAAAAGTGAGGATTGAGAAGAATGAACATATTGGAGTTCAGGAGTGTCAGAGAAGCAAGCTTGACATGAAGGATAGAATGAATCCATTTTAGAGCTGAGTCACTGATGAATTCAATTGTAGCTGGCTGTAATTGAGGAGAAAAGATAAGACAAGTACACATATTGTCTAGACTTCAAAAACATGTATGAAGCTTTCAGAGAGTTCTCAGGCATGGTCAACCATTAAAACCCCTGCAAAGGTCTTATAAATACGAATACCTGGCAGAGAGGATCAGGTAAGTATCTTTGTTTAAGCTACTTCCCTGCATCTTAATGAATCATCCTCCCTATTAGAAGTGCTATTCAGTTACTAGAGCCTGATATATTGCTCAGGTGACCCAAGTACTTCCAGGCATTGCTGGCTAGAGCCTGGACCAGACCTAATAATTCCTTTCCTGAGGACCTACCACAAGAAAATAATCAGAAATAAGGGGCAAATTTTGCATTCAGAGATGTTCACTGGAGTTTTATGT
Organism: Eubalaena glacialis; assembly: GCF_028564815.1. Taxonomy (NCBI): domain Eukaryota; kingdom Metazoa; phylum Chordata; class Mammalia; order Artiodactyla; family Balaenidae; genus Eubalaena; species Eubalaena glacialis. Next base: position 92,525,449 of record NC_083726.1, read on the forward strand.
ATGTTAGCAAAAATAACCTGAAGTCCAACAATAGAGGGATGGCATATCCATATTATGAAATATCACACATATTTTAAATTGTTTTCTGATAACACCATGATATAGGGAAAAAAATGATCTAATGTTAAGTGAAAAAAAAAAAAAACCAATGAAGACAAATCTGTATATATACTGTGATCTCTATCTAAAATCCTGAGCACCACCACTTACACACTAGATATAATGCCCCAAGAAATAGCAAAATGTCAACCATGGTGTGTTGTATTAGTTAGGGTTCTCTCTGAGAACCAGAAGAGAAACAAAACCAATAGGTTATACATAGAAAGATATTTGTATAAGGAATTGGCTTTTGTGATTATGGAGGCTGGCAAGTCCAAAGTCTGCAGCTGATGTTCCAGTTCAAGTCACAAGGCCAGCAGGCAGGAGGAATTCCCTCTTATTTGGGGAAAGGGCAGCTATTGTTTTCAATTCAGGTCTACAACTGATTGGATGAGGCCCACTTACATTATGGAGGGCAATCTGCTTTACTCAGTCTATGGACTTAAATGTTAATCTTATCCAAAAACACCCTCATAGAAACACTCAGAATAATATTTGCCCAAATATTTGGGTATCTCATGGCCCAATCAAGTTGATACATAAAATTAACCATGGATGGCATGTGCTGTCACTGGGTCTGCAAATTGAATGACAACAGGGACTATATCTTTTAGCATGAATTGTTATGTTAATGATTTATAATTTATTAGCCAAGCTAGATTCACTTTCAATATTGAAGAAAACACAATCACCTTCATTGATATATTATCCAGAGCAGTACCTTCTTCCATTGAAATCTGGTTGGAGCCTTTCACTCGACTGTGAAGAGCAGCTAAGTTAATGAAACCTCAGAGGTCATTTCATGTGCCTGAAAATACATCTAAGCTGAAACAGTTGGCAAATGATTTACATAAATTATAAGTTATTTACATGTTATGTTATTAAATTACAAAAATTAATTTTTATTTTAAAAGTCAAAATATTTATGTGGCAGAATTCAGTTCTAAAGCTTCTCTTATTATTGCTCATATTTGAATATATTGTACATAAAATCATGTGCATTCCCTGCCCTCCAAAGAATATGTACTATTAGATACTAGGCAATAACTCTTGCCCCAGCTTAGGATTCTAGAAATGTTTTCATTCCTCTCAAGGTGGAAATGTTCTTCCTGAAGAGGTTCTCTTTACAAAGGGTTAATTCTAGATGTGTGTTGGTGGTTGTAGTAGTGCTTAGGGGGGTCAGAAAGACTAGGAGGAAGAAGTAGAGAAGAGGAGGGGAGACAAATATTAACTTTCCCAATTAACTGTTACCCAAAGGATAACTTTTAATTAGAAAAGTAATTTCTCCCTCTTAAAAAAAAAAGCTGAGCAAAATAGCCTATTAGAGTAACAAGAAAAATGAACAAGCAGCAATGGGCACTTCTACTCCATTCTCCTTCCCTGTGGCATCTACCCCATTCTCCATGTTGGGGACCTGAGACAGAGCCCTTACTATAAGTGACTTGTCCCCGGCTCAAGGAGCAGGCACCCCAGCCTTCCTCATATTAATCCTCTGCTCAGATCACCCAGTCAATATACCACTCCCAAGGGGACAAGATCTGTCTCTCGGGACTGCCCACTTGCCTTGAGCATCATTTGACGGCCCCAGCCATGATCTATTCTTGTGTAACTGGGCAATTACATTTAAGAAAGGGGAGGGGGGACTCTCATTAAATCAAGAATTTAGTGACATCCAATCAGTAGCTAATACTTGGGGATAAACCTCGGATCAGTCCTGATCCTGTGAAAAAGTTGGAGATAAACTCTCTCTTTTTTAAGACCCAGGTTTCTTCTTCAGCTAGTGATGCTAAGCTAAGGACCTACCCTAAATCTAGGTTCCAGAAGGCTCACTCCAAACCAGATCTGACTTCTGAACTGTCCAGGTAATGCCTGCCCATCTCAGCATAACTTCCTAGGTCAGGTCCTCCCATAACTACCTCATCTACAAATGGCTGTCTTCTTCACCCATCCTGGACCCAAACCTAAAAAGTAGAGGTGAAGTGGGAAATTGGTTCCAGCTGCACGGCCACCTGAGACATGGACAAGGGACCTCAAGCAGGGTGATGGGTGACAAAACTTCAGATCTAAACTTAGGTAATCCACAGGAAAGTCATTAAAGCTTGATGGTAACTCATATTGAAACTCACTGATCACCTCAATAATTCAGTAATAGTAATATATGTTTTTAGCTTTAGGGTTTACAAAAAAAAACCTCTGTGGCTTTTTCATGCATTCACTCCATCAATGCCCTGATGATGGGAAGACTGTGCACACAGCATGAGCTGGAGCTGGAAAGGCCAAGTCATGCTCATGGGTCCCAGTTTCTGAGTCCTAATTCAAATGTCACATTGGCATGATACTTTCTTATCCAATGCCCTTTTTCCCCCTCTAAAAAACACATTGTGTTTCTTCTTTTAACTTTCATTTTGATTTTTCGCCTCTTCCACCACCTGTGATTCGCTTACATTCCTCCTGGTGATATTTCTTTTACTTTATCCACAATTTTTCCAGGAACCATCAAACACCTTCTATTATGCTGGTTACTCGAGGTGTGAGGGGAGGGTATTAACAAATAATAGAAGACATGCTTCTCTTCATGGGTTGCTTACCAGCAAATTGGGAAGATGTGGGAAAAGTAAGAGTTGGCATTTACAGGCCTTTTAGGCACATTTTATGTATTAGCTAAATTAGAGCTCACAACCACAGCATGTGTTACTATGATCTACACTATTGGATGAGGAAACTGAACAACAAGGAAGTGCTTAACTAGTTGCTAGTTAAGGAACCGAGCCATAATTTGAAAGGCAGTCTAACTTCTTAACGACTTCATTGTACTGTGCCCACTGTACAAATGAGACAAAGATTGGAGATATGTCATAAAATACTTAGGAGCATGTGCAATACAGTCATGCAAACAACTAAATGCTGTTATGTGGTATTGGCATCAAGAATCTAATGAAGCTGAGAAGTTGCTGGGGTTCTTTGTCCTTTTTCTGAGGGGAGGGTTAAGCCCACAATGGTTAAAACCTCTACTCTCGGATCCCCATCCTCTCCTAGCCCTGCCTTTGCCTGCTGCGCCTCCTGCTCTGCTGACAACGGCTCCTAACCACGGCCACTCAATCTCTGGATCTCAGTCATCCTGACAAGGTGAGTCACTTCTCCTGTGTGAGGACTGGGCTTCTCTGAAGTTGCCCTGCCTGTTTTCCTCTTTAGCAGCCAAATGCCAGTTTCTAGTATCAGTCTAGCTGTGTCACATCCCACAAGCTACTTAAACGCTCTGTGCCTCAGCTTTCACTTCTGGAAAACGGGAATAGTATTGGTACTATTTAACAGGGCTTTGTGAAGATTATATGAGCCAGTACATGTAATGTCCTTTAAGTAGTCCTGACACATTAGGAGGATTTGCTCTTTAAATAATAGTTTTTATTAATACTCTATTATTATTATTTGTTAGTTATTATTATTCTTTTTTTTCAAAGTGGCGGTTCACTCTGCTGTTTGCCTTATACCTCTCCTCCCACACACCAGAGATCTAGGCTGAGGTTTAATCCTCCTTCTACTATCCTTCTTTCTGTATCCCATCTTCCTCAGAAATTGAATCTGTCCCTGCAGTTTCAGTGACTGTTTATATTGGATAACCACCTGATCCATAGTCTATCCCTGACTTTTCTTTTGAATTCTGATTTTCTATTTCCACCTCTTTACTGGATGGTATTGCTTGCTGTTCTGGCAACAACCTGGAACATATCTAAGACCAAACTCTTCATCTGAAGCTCAAAACTCGTTTTTCCTTCAGATTTTCCTATTCACTCAGTATGGCAGACAGACCTTAAGGAGACCCCTAGTGAGTGCCCACCTGCTGGTGTCTGTGCCTTATGTCATGCCCTCCCCTTGATGTGGGCAGGAAGGACCTGTGACTTGCTTCTAACCTATAGAACATGACAAAGCTGATGGAATGTTACTCCTGTGATGATGTTATGTTATGATTCTAATTTAGCAGATGGAACAAGAGGGTTCCCTTGCTGACTTGATTAAATAAGCTGCTGTGTGGAAGAAACCCACATGGCAAAGGTCTGCAGTGGCCTCCAGGACCCGAGACCACTTCCAACTGACAGCCAGCAAAACACAGGGGTCCTCAGTTATACAGCCATAAGCAAATGAATTCTGCCAACAGCCTGAATGAGCTTAGAAGTAGATTCTTTCCCAGTCGAGCCTGCAGAGAAAATGCAGCCCAACTGACACCTTGGTTGCCACTTTGTGAGACCCTAGGCAGAGAACCCAGTTAAGCCATGCCCGACCCATAGAAGCTGTGAGATAATACATGTTTAGGCATTGTTTTAAGCTGCTAAGTTTGTTATGCAGCATAGGACACTAATACACTTGATATCAGTTGGTATCCATGGTAACATCACTGTCTCAGTCTTGCTGGAATTAAATCAAATTAGATTTCTAGCTGCTCCTTGCCATTCAATCACTAAATCTGATATGATTGAACTTATTAATAATAGTCAATACTTATGGAGTGATTTTTGTAAGCCATGTGTTGTACTTATTTTATTTGTATAATAATCAGTGCCTTAGGCATTCTCTTCATAGAGTTGATATTGAAACTTGGAGGAGACACATAATTTGCCAAAGGTTTCACAGTCAATAAATGTCTGGGATTCAAACCTGGTACATCTGATTCATAATCCTGTGCTCTTTCTACTACATTGGACTGGCTACCCAGGTGCCTGTGTTAAATCAGAAGTCCTAAGTTACAATTAAAATTAAAACTCCTTATATCAGCATTTTAAATCTTTCAAAATCTGGTCCTGGTTTCCTCTTCCAGACTTTTTCCTATTATTCATTTGCTCTCTCTGAAATTGTTTTATGTTTTTGTATCTCCTAACATTGATTCACTATCTTCCCTAGTCCTGGATCATCCTCAGTGAAACAATGTACCCCTTTGATAAGTTAGCAATGGAAAAGGAATTTTCAAGTGTAGAGGGGAGGGCTAGGAGCCCTGGTCTGCCATTCCATATTTCAACTTCAATTCACATCTGAATCACAAGGTTTACTTCTGTCACTTGTCATAGTGATCCGCATAGGTTATTGTCTCCCTGCCTTTAACACGTGAGCAATGCACTACGGACGCCTGCTGTTAGCTGCCCTACCCTCAGGCTCTTCTGTAGGAAGTTGCCCTACTCACCGCCCTCTTTAAAATTGAATGGATTGTTCAATATCAGCGCCATCCCCAGTCGTACTGAAACCTAAGGCAAAAAGAAAAATGTGCGCCCTTACTTGCACTTGTCAAAACACCCTTCCATAGGTGTAGCCAAATGGGAAAAGTTAATAAAAGCTCTACCATCAAACACAACTGCATATAGAGCTCTGCCTTGTGCAATCTGTTCACAAGTCCTGTCCTTGTCAACCCTCCTGGTGAAGAAGGAAAAGGCCTCAGGGTCCAGGACCCCAGGGCTGATTGAAAACGACCCTCTCTCACTGCACAACAACGGAATCATAAAACAAGCAGGCAGCACCACCCTGTCTTTATTTAAATAATAATATTTTGTTTTTAAAATATTGTATTAAATGTATTAAATACTAAAATAGTATTTATCTTGATTATTGACTCTTTTGGCTTCCCATTAAATTACGTACCCAAGGGGAGCACTTCCTTCTTTTCACCCTAATTCTGGCCTTGTTCAATTTCAACGGCTTGGCCTCAGCTGATTGAACTTCCTCACGCCATCTGACCCCAGGACAGTCCATATGTGAGATTTGTACTTGGTGACACTGTCTTGCCATGAAGGAAACTGCTGTGGGAGACAGTCCAGAAAATACTACAGCAATCGTACAAACTTTCACACATAGGATGACATCATCCTTTCCCCCACCTCCCTCCCATTCTTTCTGTGTGACCAGGAGTCTCCTGTGGAAGGAAGGGGCGAGGGAGGGAGTGGGGAAGAGAGTTCCCAGGCAGCGTCTGCAAGGGCACAGGAGCTGGGAACTCTGGGTGGAAGTGGACCGTGGTAAGATAGTGAGGAAACCTAGACCTTGTAATGTGGAGGTTTATGCAACCTGTTCTTCCTTCTCCAATTTTCTTCTGTTTTCCCTTCATTTTATGTTAAATTCCTTTCATTGTAAAGCACAATGCCAGGGCCCCAATTCTTTGATAAACTTTGCCCGACCACTGTGATGCTTGGTTAATTTCCTCCTTTTAGACTCACTGTCTGTCACACCAATAGGCTGTCTTGCCTAAGTCAGGGGTCCTTTACATTTCACTCACCTTGCGTAGCTCCTAGCTACATCTCCCAACCCAGTGGGATCAGTTCCTAAGGTCAGTCTCAGGAGTCAGAAATCTGAAATAATTCAGTGACCTTCTTTACCAATGAATATAATCACACTAGCCACCCACAAATTACCAGCAAGGAAAGACCATAAATTTTAATAAATGATCATTGACATCACCAATTTAAGAACACTTGCCCTTGGCAATATATATAGCCCCGCTGACATTAATAAGAGAGTGTTTTTGTTTCTCACCGTTCTTCCTCTGGTGCCAGGAAGAATAGCTACATTCACTCCCTTCCTTAGAATCATAAACTCAGCTTATCTCCTGGGAACCAGACCTTCTCCTGGGCTGGACCTGAATCTTTCATAGCCGTAAACACATAAGAAGTTTTAACGCTGCAGGAAGGAAATATTCACTCCTAGCAAGACTGGAAATTTCACGTAGACTAGTTTTTGGAACCTTCCCCCAAGAGCTACAGAATCCAGAAACCTATCTTTACTATTGCAACACACTTTTCAATTGTATGATTGACCTCCCAAAATAAATTGTAAGTTCCTTTTTTGAAAGGCCATGTTTTAAATGACTTCCACTCTCCAGAGTGCCCAGCACAAATCACTATACATATAAAGAACTCTTTAAGGAGTAACAGATCAGACAATCTTGAGCATTGTTGCTTCAGTTAACGCTGATCGCACCCTTGTTTGGGCTCGGCAAAGGGTGACAGGTTAATTAGGTGAAGTCTCTGCCAGTCCTCAGGGCCTTGGAAGAAAGAGGAAGAGACAGGTGGTCAGGGCTGATCTCTGCAGGTCAGGACTACCCTATAGGAGTGCATGGAGGAGGCTGTGAGAAACAGGTCTAGTGTACGAGCACATCCACTCAGAGATCCTGCCAGACACAGATCGTGAAGGACCACGTTGTTCAAGAGGGCAAGCACTTAGCTGCTGTCCAGGAAAAATGCTGGAGTTTTCGGATTCAACAGGGCAATTCTGCACTGTACATATAGCAAAGATGATCCAGACCCACGAGAATGAGGAGCTGCCTTGTAGATGATAAGCTGATGGACAGAGTAGAGAGAAAGAGAAAAATGAAGCAAGAGTTAAAAACTAGGGGTCAGAAATGTTAGGAGGCTCTGATGAATATAAAGCTAATTTGGGGATTATTTTACAAATGCAGCCCAACTGCAGTGGCGTCCTCCTTATAAGGGCTTTTCTAGACTTGTCTCAGGGAAGTTAATTAAATTCCTCAGAGTCACACAATGTTAGAAAATTGTAGAACTGGGTTTTGAAGTCTATCTAGTCAGTGGGATTGGCTTTGGAGTCTGCCTTCTTAATCACTATGCATACTGCTCCAGATAGGACATTTTTCATCATTCCCTCCCCCAAATCACTATATTTAATTATTTTTATGTTTTTCTAATACTCTAGTGTTCTGGCAGTGCTCATGTTACTTTTGTCACTATTTTAATTTCCCTTACCTTACAAAGACTTTCACTCTAGTAGATCACTGCACAATTATTTTTTCTTCTAAAATCTGAAAGATCAAACACATTTCACACTGTCAAAGGGATAAGTCATTACAACAATGAGGCAGTGCTAGAAGCCCAAATACTTTTAAAAACTTGTTTACCTAGAAATACCAATATATCCAGTGACATTTGATATTTGTGATATGCAATATTGATGACAACACACTCTCACTGGACTTGGTACTTCAATAGCATTTAGTTCATCAGTAAAGTGACATAAAAATTTACTTTCTCATGGTCCCACACTTATAAACTCAAATTGACAGCTCTTTATGTTTAAATGCACTGATTGTTTTTGCTAGAAGGTAAAAATGAAAGTGATGAATTTTCATTTCATAGATATTTCCAATAAAATATAGCACCTAATTTCTCCTCTAGAAATCCAACTGAATGGAAATGTCTTTGTTTGTTTGTTTGAGAAAGAAATATTGATATGAACATGATAACCTGAAAACCCAAACTCCTGCACACAAGAATCAGCCTCACAGGCAGGTGGTGTTAAGGTTGTGACACAGAGACAGAAGTCAGGATGCTATAGACTGAATGTTTGTGTCCCCCAAAATTCACATGTTGAAATCCTAACCTCCAATGTGATGATATTAGGACTGGGACCTTTGGGAGGTGATTAGTTCATGAGGGTGGAGCACTTATGAATGAGATTAGTGCCCTTACAAAAGAGACCCCGGAGAATTCCATCACCCCTTCTGCCTTGTGAGGACACAGTGAGAAGAGGACCTTTTGTGAACTAGAAAGAAGTCTCTTACTAGACACAGAATCTGCCTGTGTCTTGGACATCCCAGTCTCCAGAACTGTGAGAAATGAATTTCTGTATTTTATAAGCCACCTAGCTACAGTATTTGGTTACAGCAGACTGAATATACTAAGACACAGGACTTTCCCAGCGAGGAATGTTTTTCCACCAATAACTCTGAAAAATGTTCTCAACGATGGCCTAATTCAGAGAACGGAAAGCAGAAAAATTTATTTCCTGACAATAGAGCAGAACCATCCAATGGAACTTTCTGGGACAGTGGATATGTTCTATATCTTGTGCTGTTCAGTATAGTTGCCACCAGCCACATGTGGCTATTGGACATTTGAAATGTGTCTAGTGCGACTGAGGAACTGATTTTTTAATTTTTACTTTATTTAAATGTATTTTCTTCCTGGTACTGAATAGGGTACCAATTCTTTTTTTTTTTAATTTTTATTAGAGTATAGTTGATTTACAATGTTGCATTAGTTTCTGCTGTACAGCAAAGTGATTCAGTTATACATATACGTATATCCACTCTTTTTTAGATTATTTTCCCATATAGCTCATTACAGAGTATTGAGTAGAGTTCCCTGTGCTGTACAGTAGGTCCTTATTAGTTATCTATTTTACTTTATTTAAATTTAAATAGCCACATGTAGCTAGTGGCTACCACATTGGATAGTACAGCTGTGGAATGCAGCAAAGATGTTCTTACATCCTTAACTTCCTACCCTTAAGGAAAGGACAAGAAGAAATTCTTTGAAGAGAATAGTTTAAGTGAAGAATGGGGGAGACCACTTTCATAATCTTAATTGCCAGTTGTATTCATTGTATGCTTCTCAGTTTCAGTTTGCAGACCAATAAAATCCAATACAAATTATACTATCGTTTTACTGAGGAGGCAGCCTGGGAGGGTGAACAGGGCATTTGACAGGAGGCAGCTGATCTGGAATTTAGTCTGGGTGTTCTGCTACCTGAACAGGCCCTTGTGTCTCTCAATTTTAGTTTTCTTATCTGCAAAATGAAACTGTTGTGCTCAACAAACGCTAGGGCATCACATGACCACAATGGTTTACATTCCTATCCAATTGACAAGACATTATTAAAACATTTTTAAAAAATCAGTATTATTGCTTCACAGAGGTAGAACTAAAACTCTTAGAAGTCTGCTGATTGAAAATAAAGCTTTAAGGAAATGCCAGAAATGCTTGGGATTTTCTGCAGGAAAGATTTTGTGACAGATCAGAAATACAGCAAATAAATAAAGCAAATGCATGCTTTCTTAGGAGAATAAAAGTGGACAGTAGAGGGTATTTGTATGCTTAGAGCTGCTCCACTTATTTCCGCAAGTTCCATTTGCTTCATACATAGAATAACCACAACAGATCTGCCAAGTTGCCTCAGCATTGGGCTCCATGCAGTAGAGACAGCGTTGGCACAAAGCAATTACCTATTGTCTAGTGAGAGGCCTCTGATTCACATTTGCACATACAAGCAAGGGTTTGCAAGGGCTAATCAGATAATTATACCTCAGGCAACCAATTTGCATGGCAAGTGATACAGAGTTTTATTTTATTTGCTTTACATTTCAGCCTTGGTATTGTAAAATAAGGTACCATGTAAAGTCACAACTGGTGGGGTGTTTTGTTTGTTACTACTTGGTTTGGTAAAATAGGTTATGAGTTTATAAGGATCAGATTGTGCTCTGTGACTTACAGTGTAAAATGACCTCACACTGAAGCCACCAGCAGAGTTCTGTGCCATCCAGGACTGTTTTTCTCCATACCCCTCCCCCAACATAAAAGCTCCTAAGTGTCTTTGAAAATAAACAAGGAGACTCCATCTCTAGCCACTGCAGCTTATTATTCTAACTTCAGATGTGTGGTTTGTAACATTAAAAAAGTATGTAAGCCAGCCCACACCTAATATTTTAGTAGAGAGATGACCAGTTGAAACTTTAAATGTTCAACACTTTTCTTCTTGCCTTTTAGCAAACTCTCCATATAGTTCTAATGGGCTCTTAAAATATGAGGTAACCACCAGAAATAGCCGCTTTATTTAAAAAGCTCACTGTTCAGGTGCTTTTGCTAATCTGACATCAGCGAAAAGCTAAGTTCAAATTTCATGCTTTGGAAAGCAATAAAAATCACCACCTGGAAATCCAGAGGCACAGGCAAATTGATATTCAAAGCAGGTGTGTCGACCTCATAGAGACGTGGCAGAAGTCATTCAGTGGTTCTGGAAGGAAGGTTAGGGTCCCAGCAGGGCAGCAACTTCCTGGCGGGGGGGCTTTGCTGTTAGAGTTCTAGCTGCACATGCTATAGGCTTCCACTGTCTTACAAAAAAAGTTCTATTAGTTCTGCGTGGGTTGGGGATAGGTGAGTTAAACTGACTGGTTCAAACCAGTCTTCAAATAAAAGAACTAAAAACAATAGACCCCACGTGTATGAGCTCAAACGCTAGAGGGCATTTCTATAATTTTTCTTCCATTTTTGATTCTTTTTTGTTTTCTTTTGGCTCAAGCCTGGATCATGAAAAGAAATACTCTACACTGCCAGAAAGAGTATTTGCAGAGCACCAGCTATACCTTAGTGAATCCCTCTAGTTCAGATCCCATGGGAATAATTTCTAGGCATCCAATTATTTAATATTTACCAACCACTAATACTATTCTGAGAAAACCGCTAGAGCATTTGATGTAGTCATTAGTTAGGAACTCAAAAAAGTATGAAAAAACAAGGTAGGAACACGAACTCATTAATTCTCTAAGCTTCCACTGAGTACCTATGATGGTAGACTGCATTCGTATTTCTAGTTTTTCAATCTATCCTGCATCCACGTCTTTTGCCATGTGGCTTTGAAGTTTCTTCCACTAGATGTGGAGTATATTCTGCCACTCAATGAAGGTCGAGCTTGATCATGTGACTTGCTTTGGCCAATTAAATACTAATGGATATGACATAATGAAATATTTGAAGTGTGGGTGTGCAGTTAAGTTTATCCTCTTGTGCTACTGCCTCTGCCATGGGAAATACTTTATTCTGATTAGCTGCTGTCCCTTCAACCTGGGTTCTAGGGACAGACTGGAGCATAGCCTACAGCCAGGAGCCAAGCTTGATTAGAATCTCCCAGCTGAGCATAACCTACATCTTCTGACCCACAGTTAACCTCAGCACCATGCTCTAGAGTATAAATGCTAAGTTTTGTGTGATGATGAGTCTTAGTGTGGCTGGTTACAGAGCATTTTTACAGTAGTTGTTGACAAAGATACTTTTTACATGCAAGGCATTGTGCTGGACTCTGGAGAACCTCAAGATGAAATAGAGACATTCCTTGCCCTTGAGAGACTCTGGGTATAAGAGAGCAGACGTGTACATAAACTGCACAATATAGTTAGTGCTATGAGAGGTCTGGACTAGGTACCCTGGAAAAAAAGAAACAAATTGAAGAAAAAGATGGATGGCCACCAAAATAGAGTTCCCCTGTATTCAGTTCATGCTAGTCCTTTTTTTAGCCTTAAAGGTATTTCCTGATAAAACTGACCTTCTATATAACTAATCAAATTCCAGCTCCTGCTAGTTAATAATTTTGTCTGTTTAAAAGTGTTTAAAATATACTCATTTCTCTCCTCTATACGTACATTTACATTTTCTCCAAAAGGACAGCTGATTCAAGACTAAACTTAGGCTAAATCTCTAACATGAATTGAGTTCTATCAGCAATATGAGAAGTATATCTTTCTACCCATTGAAGAAAATATCCAAACCATCTGAGGACAGTAAATAAGATATGTTCTTTCTCCATATGTAAATCCAGGTCATGTGGAAATGCAAAGCATCAAGGCTGGACTGCCTAGGAGACATTTCACACCTGCACGTTCCTGCCTACCATCTGAGACATCCAACCTGAATCCCACTGTTTGTTTGCATTCAAGCAGAAGGTCCCATCTTTTTTTTCTGTAGAGGAATTGCTTTGGATTTCTTCCAAAGACTTATGAAATTCTGGAGACAGCAAACAAGGAGATGAGGGGTAGGAGAATAAGTGTTGAAGTTACTGATCTCTGGTGGGGAGAGGCTTATGCTACATGCCTCTGTCTTTTCAATGACAGACATGGTTGCATCTGCCCCCAGTATGTCCTATCCTGCTAAAGGTCTGAATAAAAGTATCTAGGCATTGCATTAAAATGTAAATATTCCTCCAGGCTTGATAATTCAGGAATGCTTGAAGATGCATGCTATAACCAGGATCAGCGGGCACTCAGCATGTGTGCCCATTCTCCACACTTCCAAGCCCTTGGCAAACATCAACAATCAATCACGGAATTCTTTCCTATTGAGGCTTTCAAATTCTTCTAAAAATAATGTTGCAAAAAGCCACTATAATTTGAAGCTAAAAAACATGAAGACAAACAACATAGGCTCAAATGTTGCATCTACTACTTCCCAGAAGTGTTATTTGGGAAAATCAGTCTTTCTCTATACATTGATTTCCTCATCCATCAATTATGTATAACAGTGACACCTATTTCATAGGATTGTTGTGAGGAGGAAATGAGGTAATATATGTAAATTGCTTAGAAAAGGTCCTTACACATAGAAAGAGTTAAATGATTGGTAGCTATTTCTGTTATTCCCCGCCTACTAGACTAAGCATGTTCTAGCTGTTCCATCTGATGACCTTGCCTTAGGACATCACTATCAGGAATGTCTGAACTGAAAAGAAACTTAAACACTTAGTCCACTCCCTCATCCAGCTCCCCTGGCCCTGACCCATGACATCTTGTAAACTAGGAAACAGGCTCAGAGAGGTTAAGTGATTTGCTCAGAGTTAGTGAAAGTCAGGACTAGAAGTGGGTTATACTGACTCCTGATACAGTGCAATTTCCATGAAACTAAGCCTAGGTAAGCCACTTTATCTTGAGGGTCAGTGATCAAGGTTGCAGGGGGCTTTGTGCAGCCATCACAGAACATCACCTCCAAAGTGTATAGAAGGAGGTCAGGCTACCCAGGATCATTATAATGGCTTCCCAAGAGCAGTATCCTTTCTCTTGGCACACTAAACGATGGAAGGACTTTGGGAGAAAAGTAGAAGCACTACAGATATCTCTTTCCTACAGTTTAACTTTAGCAGAGGAATCTGTGGGGTAAGACCATAAGCAATTGCTTATTCATAGCAGTCTTGCCAAGGGATTTAATGCTTCTGCCTCCTCCGATGATAGTTAATACTCCAGCAAGGGTTAGATTTTACCATGGGTGTTTACTTGGCACTGCAATGGGCATGGGAGCATGGTGTCCCTTTCCAACTTCACTAAATCCACTCTACTCTACACAAGGCAAAACCTCCTCTCCACCCCTAACACACACACACACACACACACACACACCCCCCTACCTCTAACAAAGACAAGCTTCACTCTTCCTTATGGTAAATCTGTTAGGCAGACAAAGATTATATTCCCCTTTGTCAGTGAGAAACCTGGAATTTAGAGAAGTTTTGAGGATTTCTGAGGATTAGAACAGTAGAATGAGAACTCCTGCCCAATCTTTTATCACCAAATGCTTTGTTTTTGAGTAATAATGGATGCGCTTGCCATTCTGGTATGGGTACCCCATCTCACTGTTCATAGCTGCTACTCAGTGCCAAGGCAAAGCAGTTGATACCAAAAGCTCTTCTATATTTTTTTCTCCCCAAAGAAGAGAGCTCAAGAAAAACTAATTTTTGATACGTGATTTAAAACAGATAACATATACATTCCTTTCTCGAGTCCAGGCTGGTGTGGTGTTCTCCTTAGCCTCCATGCTCAGATCTGAGTGCTTTTGGGAGAGGTAAACCGTTGACATTCAGTTCTATATTTCCAAGTATTAACACACGTGGTGGGGAGGCTTTACAATTACTCACTCATGCTGAGGTCTTGGGAGGCCCACTTGAGCTATTCTTTTCCTGATGCCCCATCAAGCTGCCATGAGCCAGCATGGATGTTGTTAAGCATTGGCAGGAAACCTGCCCCACTGGGACCCTCACACTGGAGTGAAAAATGTAAAAACGAGCAAGTAAAATGGGAACCTAAATGATTTTTTTAGAAATGCTTTTAATTGTCCATGGAGAAACCTAAGCTTAATACTCAACACCTCCAACTCTAAGTTGATTATTTTAATGCAAGGATATCAAATGGCCACATTCTCCCCCTCTTCCCATCTCTCCATTCTCACCATTTCCTCAAACCCCACACACAGGAGGGAAATCCCCACAATTTCTGTGGGACCTGAAGGAATAAGTCCTGTCAAGTTAGTTCCATTTTCCTAATATGAGCTGTTATAATAAATTTAAGAGGCCACCAGAGTCCTTTGAGTTAAGAACAAATCGCACATCATCCTAACGTCACACCTATTTCTGTTTTATGACAGCAGTAAATCAAAAGTGGTTTCACAGTGTGAAAACTAGCTACAGCAGTCACAAGTGCCAGGCTCTTGGAGATGCCAATGCCCAACCGTCTTTAGCTTTGCAGTGTATGTTTTGGCTCCTGGAGGCTTAATTTTTCAATTAAGGATTTTTTAAAAAGTGTGTATGTGTGTGAAACAGAGAGAGAACAGAGTCAGGTAAATTTACCAGACCAGACAGTGAGGCTTTTGTTCTTTATGAATTTTATTTATTTATCTTAGCTTTACCTTTGCTTTGATATGACTTTTGAAAGGAGTATTGGATATGGAACCCAGCCAAAGAGTGTTTACGCAAAATTTAATATGACCTTGAGTGTAAATGAAATGCAAGTCTCCTGAAGATGCTGTGTAGCTTGGTACCATCAAGGGCTCTAAAAACCTGCTCAGATTTCACCCACAAGTCATGCTTCCTAGGTATTGGTTAGAATTCCAGGTAACTTTGCAAAATATTTCTTGCATGATTCTAGGCAGTTAGAATAATTTAGGAAGAGACTTGGTACTTACCCATCACATAAAGTTGGTCTTTCCTGGTAGGCAATTGAATTTTTAAAGTGCCTTTATCATTTTCTGCTAATTAAGCGTTATATTTCAGAGAATATTTTTAGCTTTATACTTACTTCCTGAACTAATTTATCAGTCATTACTAACTAACAGAAAAGCAATGAGAGCTAAGGTTTTGAAACAATGAAACTGTTCTTGTAGTTCAAAAATATGTCTGGGTGCTAATCTTTTATATAAGTCGATACTAACAAATTTTTTGAAAAAAAATCACCTGACTTTTTTTTTTTCAAAAAAGAAAGTTATATTGAAATTATTTCACACCTTTAATTCAGGGACCACCAAAAGTTTTGTTAAATATCTCTTAAGTACAGGTTCTCTCAGATTAGCCTCACTCTGGTGTCCATAATCAAAATCAAAGACTCATCTTGGGTTGCTGCTTCCTCTTCAGACTCGTATCCATGGTAGTGGTCAGTTTCTTCCTTCATGATGTCTTGACAAAACTCCCCCGTCGCCCATTTCCTGCTGCAGACCCTCGCCTACCCAGGCAGCATTTTTACGGCCTCCTCACCAACTACCTTTCGTCTTTCGTTACCCTTTAATCGATTGTGCACAGCAATGTCAGATTAATCTCTCTAAAGCTCCTTTTTCACCATCTTATTCCCCTAATTATTTAAGAAACTCCAATGACTACCCTATTCCCCACTGCACAGAAGCACACCATCACGTAGGCTGCGGAGGTGGATGAGTCAAAATGAACCATCACAGTAGCACTCACAGCCAGAGTGCTCAGACAGGCTTCGGAGAAGTTTACATCCTCCTGGGCTGGCTGTGATCAAGGGCCGGTCTTCCACATGTTTTTAGATCCATTATAGTTATTAGACTCCTGACTAGACCCTGGAAAATTGATTCATTCTAATAACACACACAAAGACAGTTATAAACTAAGGCACAGTTTATTAATTTGCAGCGGCCAACCACCACCAGGCCTGGGAACAGGACTGGTTAGATGTGAACCAGGCACGCCCTTCCTGGTGAGTGGTTCCTCTAGGGAGGCTAGACTATTTATCAGCGGGTGTGTGGGGAGCACAGAATCGGAAAAAGGAAGTTGATTGTTGCCTGAAGGAAATATGCGTCACACTCATACAACACAACGTTGACCTTCTCCACCCAAGGGATAGCTCAGACTAAGAAAGAAATAGAACTACCCTGATCATTTAAATCAAAGCACCACTCTCGCAGGAGAGTGGTGGATAAACAAGGACGGTTCTTTTCTTATTGTTATTATTATTTGTTTGTGTTAGTTTTTTATACCTAAAAAAAAAGAGAACACTAATTGGTTTTTCAGATTTTGTGTCATTATGGCATCTCTTTATGAAATGTTACTACATACAGCCTTCCTTTCATTTTAGCCTCCCTTCCTAATGACGTAAGAGTTCATAAACAAGTTATCCAGAAATTGCAATATAGTGGGAGATAAAATGACACAGCTTCTAGTCATTGCCTGTTGTTAGTTGATTGCACCCATTTTACTGAGAACGACTGCTCAGCCTTGTCTCTAAATGTGTGGATTTCTCTGACTTTCATTCATCTACCCCTATCCTATCACAAATGGCCCTGAAATCCACATCCCTATCATAAACCCTTTGTCCTGCTAATAGAACCTTACCAAGATTCCACCTGCCTCCTCCACATTTGTTAATTCACCAGTTTTTCATTCAGAGCTTGCTCTTTGCCAGACACTAAGCCCTTGCTTCCCTGGAGTGAAGATGTCAGACTATTACACAAATAATCACAGCACAATTTACTAAAAGCTGTAATAAGAGGTAACCACTATGTGTGGAAGAAATACTGAAAAAAACATGATTCACTTTATTTTGGGGAGTCAACCTATGCTTTACAGAAGAAGTGATACATGTGACCTTTAAGGGTGTGGTAGGTAGAATAATGCCTCTCAAAGATACCTACACCCTAATCCCCAGAATCTGTGAATAGAATGTGTTATCTGGACAAGGAGAATTAAGAGTGAAGATGCAATTAAGATTGCTAATCAGCTGACCTGAAATGGGGAGATTATCCTCGATTATCTGAGTAAACCCAATGGAATCACAAGGATCCTTAAAGGTGGAAGCAGGAAGCAGAAGAAGAGTCAGTGTCAGAGTGATGTGATATAAGAAAGACTCATATTGCTGAATTTAATGATGGAAGGGGACTACAGGACAAGGAATGTGGGAAGCCTCTGGCAGCTGGAAAAGGTAAGGAAACAGATTCTCCCCTTCAGAAAAGAATGCAGCTCTGATTTTAGCTGACACCTTAATTTTAGCCCAGCAAGACCTGTCTTGGACTTCTGACCTCCAGAACTATAAGAAAATAAATTTTATTGTGTTAAGCCCCTAAATTTGTGGTAGTTTGTTACAACAGCAATAGAAAACTGATACAAAGAGTAAGTAGGATTTCATGGGAGGAAGGGGCTAATGAGGGTCTTGCAGTCAGGGGACGTGACATTTAATCAAGTATTTGTTGTGACTAAGCACCATATCAAGTGCTTTTCATGCATCATGCCACAAGAGAAGAGGTCCTTTTGTGTAGTAAATATTGTCAAATGAACTATCAATAAAGACTATTAGTGATGTAGACTAGAAAATGTGCTTCGGACTCAGTCGATAAACAGTAGCAATAAGAATGATGTTACATTATGAATTAAAGAGGTTGTACATGTCAAACTCTGGGAAATCAAGCATGGGGATGCAATGACCAGATGGTGTAAAATCGCTCCTGTAGCCTACAATTCCAACTACCATCTTCAGTGTCACACCAAGAGGTTCCATTTGCACCTCATGTTCAGTAGCTTTTCGAGTAAACTCATTCTCTGGCTCCTGCAAAATCTACTTATTCTTCAAAGTGCCTTGTTTCTGTTCATGGAACCACTGTATTGTTAATAACTCAAGCTTGAAATTTCCAAATCACCCCCCCCAACCTTCTGTACTCAACCATTTATCATGTCACATGGCTTCTATCATGATGATTTTCTAGTATCTTTCTCCTCTTTCACTTTCCTGATGGCCACCCCTCTGTGTGCCATTTTAAGCTCAAACCATTATTTTTGTTCTTTTCCCAAATGAGTCATGAATTTCCCTTCCCCTCATGACACCTTCTCCATGAAGTTGCCTTGCTCTTTTCCTTCTCTGAAATCCTGCAACACTAATTGTTCTTCAAAACGCTTAAAACTTCCTGAGAGAACGTCCTCACTCATGTTTCCCCATGCCGCTCTTATTCACTCCTCAGCTCACCACTGCTGACCTCACTACTGTTGGCCATTCTATTGAAACGGCTTTCCATGAAGTCACAAGTGACCTTCTATTTACCAAATTTCAAGATTTGTTTTGAGCTTCCCTCAACTTGACCTCTCTGTGACATTGACATCATTGACTACTCTTTTCTTTCTAAAACTCTTTTCTTCCTTTGATCCTAAACTATAGTTTCTAGTTTCCCTTCTTATTGTTTTACTAATTATTTTGTCTCCTCTAATGACTATCCAGCCTCTAATGCTGCTTCCTATAGTCCTAATCTAAGTCTTCATAATTTTTCATTATATTATACCTCTCTTCTCTAGATATTGAATACAAATATAGCTTGGAAAGTGGGAAGAACACTAGGATTTTTTAATCTTGATTATTGAAATTCTATCTTTTAAAATAGATTCTGAGTATCTGCTCTCTGCTCAGTAGCATGCTGAACATAGAAGAGAATTCAAAAGTGATGAAGATACAGTTTTTATCTCCTGAACGCTGATAACCAAGTGAGACAGATGCAACATAAATGTATAAAATTTTTGAGAAATGATCCAAGGCAGAATTCATTTATTTGCTGATTGACAATGACCACTGAACGACAGCCACTGAGTGTAGTGACTAAATAATTATGACGATAAAGGAGTGTCTCTTCGTCTATGGATAAAAGGGACAAACACTAAGCCACCAGATAAATAGCTTTCCCCTCTCTTTCCTTGTATTGAGGCACAAAGAGGAAATTATATGAAGAAAATGTCATTTTCTAAGTTGTACTCAGCTTTGAATTCCGCCTCCTTTTCAGTTTTCACAGTTCCTCACTGCACTAGAAGTAAATTAAATCTATCTTTCTGGGTCTATTAAAATATTTTAAAACATATCATCCTTATATTTATATACAAAGAGAAAACCTGAGAAATTACAGCAAGGAAAATATATTCCAGGTGAATTAGACTGGGATCTTTAAGACTATCCCAGCTCTTCTTACTGAAAATTTATTTACTCATTTACAACTGTAAATCAGGCACCTGCATTTTCAACCATTTCTTTCTCTAATAAAATAGCCTCCAAAACCTAACCAGATGACAAATTTTAAAAATTGGTATTTATATAGACTTATACTGTACCATCTCTGATATACACTCACTCTTGGCAGACAATATAGAGTAACAAAACATTTTGCATTTTGGCCTGAATGAGAGTCAGATTAATTCAGGCATATCATGATGAAAATTTCCCTTTCTGGCCCATTAGGCTGCAATTTCAAATGGTCTGGAAAATTTGGAGTGTCATTCTCTATCCCTGATTCTCCATCAAGAAATTTAGAGCCCATGTTTCTTACTATTCTACAAATAAGAAAGTTCTTGTTTTCATACAAAATAATAATCATTCTATTATGTAATTCTCCTTGGGCAGAGGGAAAGGAAGCAAATCTTCTACACACTGGTGCCTACCAAAATCCTAGTGTGAAAACCATCAAAGCCATAATAGACATAAGCTGTTACCCTAGGAATAGATGTCATACCTGAAGCTTTGTGGATTAGACTGAAAGAAAAATTGTGAGCTACAAACACTTCAGAAATAGTTTGCTCAATGTATTGAGCCAGAAAAAAAAGTTTCCTCATGACATGTTTATTCTTATCCTTAGTCAGTCAATAAGTGTATGAAACAAACTTTTGCACTGTTCAAACCTAAATACTTCACTAAAAAATCACTTCACGTGAGAGTCGACAGGCTCATCCAACTTGATGTTTACCACATCTCTCTAGGCACAGAAACAGGACTGGATATTAACTCCCAAAGCACGGTCCAAACTAGGCTGTGGTATTTCAAAATTATATCAAAGAGATTGCAGAAACAGACTGACACATACATGGGCATCTGACTTATGACCAAGATGAGACTGCAACACAGCTAAGAAAAGGGTGAACTCTTCAATAAGTTCTACCTGGTTAATTAGATAACCATAAAGGAATAAAATGTTTTTACTCCTATCTCGATCTATTCACAAATATAAATTCCAAACAAGTTATGATTTACATATGAGAGATAAAATAAAAAAGATATTAGAGAAAAACATAAGTAAACATCTTTATGACTTTGGAGTAGGCAAGACTTTTAAAATAAACACAAAAAGCATTAAACATAAAAAAATCGATAAATTGACCAAATTAAAATTAAGAAGTTCTATTTTTTTCAGAAGACATCATTGAGGGAGAAATAGACAGCTCATAGAGGGGAAGAAGCTACTCACAATATACATCCAATAAAAGACTCATATCTATAAATATAAAGATCCATAAATCAATGAGAAGAAGACTGGCAACCTAAGAGAAAAATGGGAATGACTTAAGCAGCTACATCATAAAAGAAGATACCTAAATGGCCAGTAACCATCTGAAGGGTACTTAACTTCATCGGTGTGATAGATCACAAAAATGTATCACTTCTTCCATCCCTGTCTCCATGCCGTCTAGCGTGTTACTTTGTAGTACTGACTGACACTGAATCTAAACTAGGCTGTGTGATTCACTTTGACCAGTGGGATATTAGCAAATGTCATGCAAACAAAGGTCAGAAAAGCACTTGCACAACTGGACTTGTTTGCTTTTGCACCTGTTCCTTTTCCATGAGGATACTGGGGCTAGCTTGCTGGAGAATGAGAGATGAGTAGAGATCAGTAACCCCAATCACGCCAGCTTCAGCCAATCAGTCGACTGACATCACCAGGAATGTGAACAATGCCAGCCAAGAACAGCAGAGCTGCCAAACCAGCCCCTAGTTGACTCCATTCTTGGGATCGGCACATGCTTATTGTGGAACGCCACTGACATTTTGTGGTTGCTTATTATGCAGCATTATTGAGGCAATAGATAACTGATACTATAAGTCACAAGAAAGATGAAAATAAAAACTTACTGCAGAAACATAGATCAATGGAACAGGATAGAAAGCCCAGAGATAAACCCATACACATATGGTCACCTTATCTTTGATAAAGGAGGCAAGCATATACAGTGGAGAAAAGACAGCCTCTTCAATAAGTGGTGCTGGGAAAATTGGACAGGTACATGTAAAAGTATGAAATTAGAACACTCCCTGACACCATACACAAAAATAAACTCAAAATGGATTAAAGACCTAAGTGTAAGGCCAGACACTATCAAACTCTTAGAGGAAAACATAGGCAGAACACTCTATGACATAAATCACAGCAAGATCCTTTTTGACCCAGGTCCTAGAGAAATGGAAATAAAAACACAAATAAACAAATGGGACCTAATGAAACTTAAAAGCTTTTGCACAGCAAAGGAAACCATAAACAAGACCAAAAGACAACCCTCACAATGGGAGAAAATATTTGCAAATGAAGCAACTGACAAAGGATTAATCTCCAAGATTTACAGGCAGCTCATGCAGCTCAATAACAAAAAAACGAACAACCCAATCCAAAAATGGGCAGAAGACCTAAATGGACATTTCTCCAAAGAAGATATACAGATGGCCAACAGACACATGAAAGAATGCTCAACATCATTAATCATTAGAGAAATGCAAATCAAAACTACAATGAGATATCATCTCACACCGGTCAGAATGGCCATCATCAAAAAATCTAGAAACAACAAATGCTGGAGAGGGTGTGGAGAAAAGGGAACACTCTTGCACTGTTGGTGGGAATGTAAATTGATACAGCCACTGTGGAGAATAGTATGGAGGTTCCTTAAAAAACTACAAATAGAACTACCATACGACCCAGCAATCCCACTACTGGGCATATACCCTGAGAAAACCATAATTCAAAAAGAGTCATGTACCAAAATGTTCATTGCAGCTCTATTTACAATAACCAGGACATGGAAGCAACCTAAGTGTCCATCATCGGATGAATGGATAAAGAAGATGTGGCACATATATACAATGGAATATTACTCAGCCATAACAAGAAATGAAATGGAGGTATTTGTAGTGAGGTGGATGGAGTTAGAGTCTGTCATACAGAGTGAAGTAAGTCAGAAAGAGAAAAACAAATACAGTATGCTAACACATATATATGGAATCTAAGGAAAAAAAAAAAAAAGATCATGAAGAACCTAGTGGCAAGATGGGAATAAAGACACAGACCTACTAGAGAATGGACTTGAGGATATGGGGAGGGGGAGGGGTAAGATGTGACAGGGTGAGAGAGTGGCATGGACATATATACACTACTAAATGTAAAATAGATAGCTAGCAGGAAGCAGCCGCATAGCACGGGGAGATCAGCTCGGTGCTTTGTGACCACCTAGAAGTGTGGGATAGGGAGGGCGGGAGGGAGGGAGATGCAAGATGGAAGAGATATGGGAACATATGTATATGTATAACTGATTCACTTTGTTATAAAGCAGAAACTAACACACCATTGTAAAGCAATTATACTCCAATAAAGATGTTTAAAAGAAAAAAAAAAAAAACTCAATGCAGTACTACTACATACACACTGAAAATTGCTGAAATGAAAAATAAGAAAAATCTCAAGTGTTAGCAAGCACTTAGAGCAATAAAAACTTTCACACATGGTTGGTGGAAATGTAACATGGTTCAGTCACTTTGGAAAACTGTTGACGGTATTTATCATAGTTGAACCTATGCATACCTTTTGATCCAGCAATTCCATTCCTAGATATATAACAAATAGAAATGGGTACAGGTTCCCCCCACTATACGAAAGTAGAGCATTCCTATGGAAACTTTCATAAACTGAGATGGCATAAAGAGAAGAAGCAATTACCTTAGGACACATCTTGCTAATGGATGCACAAAATAAATCAAAATAAACCACAGATACTCACAGACACAGTTCAAACACAATGCTGAAATGTTAAGTGTGTTTCCCAGGGAAAGTGCTATTCTCACTGCTCAGGGTGCATGTTGCCTCTATAACATTTCACTGCAAAACAAATGCTGAACACTATTTTCACTTTTTTATTGAAGTATAGTTGATTTGCAATGTTTTTTTAGTTTCCAGTGTACAACAAAGTGATTCAGTTATACATACACACACACACACATATATTCTTTTTCAGATTCTTTTCCATTATAGGTTATTACAGGATATTAAATATTATATAATATATAAATATTATAAAATAAATATTATAGTATATTAAATATATTATTAAATTATTAATTATTATTAAATTATTAATTATTAAATAATTAATTATATTTTATTAATATATTATTAATATATTAAATATTATATATTTAATTAATATATAATTAATTATTATTAAATATATTATATTAAATATTATAAATTTATAAATTATATATATATAATTATATATATATAATATAAATATTATAAATATATAAATATTAAATATTAAATATTATAATTATATATTATTATATTAAATATTATAAATTTATAAATTATATATATAATTATATATATAATATAAATATTATAAATATATAAATATTAAATATTAAAAATTATAATTATTATTTAATTATTAATTATTAAATAATTAATTATATTTAATTAATATATTATTAATATATTAAATATTATATATTTAATTAATATATATAATTAATTATTATTAAATATATTATATTAAATATTATAAATATAATATTATATAATATATATATAATATAAATATAATATATATATATTAAATATATAGTTTTCTCTTTCTGCTTTTTTTTGTAAAAGCAAAAATCCTCTTTGGATTTCCTTCAGTTGGCAAAAACAGGTGCCAGTGGAGGTCTTTCATAAAAGCAAAGTGGTATAAAGCAAACTTTAGAAAAGTGGGGATATGTCTTCACCAAAAGACCTGTATATGTGTTCACCAAAACACGTGTCCTAAAATGTTTATAGTAGAACTGTTTGTAGTAGTCAGAAATGAGAAGCTACTCAAATGTCCATCCAATGTAGAATGGATACACAAGTTGTGGTGTATTCACAATGAAATACTATATAGCAGTGAGAATGAATTACCACACTTACATTCTACCATGTGGATAAAATTCACAAACGTAATGTTGAGCAAAAGAAGCCAGACATAAAAGAGCACTTATTGTGTGAACCCATTTGTATAATAAACAAAGACAGGAAAAAGTAATCAGTGCAATTAGAAGTCAGGAGAGTGGTTATTCCTGAGTGGGCATAGCTATTGGAAGGGAAGTTGGGGGGGGCGGCATTTTGGTTGCAGTACTGGTATTATTCTCTTTATTATTTGGCTGCTAGTTATGCTTCTGTGTTCAGTTTGTAAAAATTCACTGAACTGTATACTCATGACATATATACTTCTCTATATGTTACTACACTTCAATAAAAAGTTAAAAACAATTATCAAAGGTTTATACCACAGAGGGGGAGTAAAAAATGGATATTAGATAAAAATTCTTCTAGAGTTTAGTTACACTTGACAGAAAAGCCAAGATAGCAGTGGCTTAACCAAAATACAAGTTTATTTCTCCTTCACATTAATGAAATTCAGAGGAACGTAGTCCAAAATTAGCATGATTGGCTCCATAATCAGTCCTTTCTCTTGCCATTTCACTATTCCTAGGCTCCATGGTCCCAGATGGCTGCACGGCAACTGGCAGGAAGAAGAAAGGGCTGAAGAAGAATCCATTCTGTCTTTTATGGACACTTCCAGAAAGTTCGCATAACACTTTTGCTTACATCCCATTGGCCAGAACTTAATTACAATGCCATCTCCATCTGCAAAAGAGACTAGGAAAAGCAGTCTATATTCCAGGTGATACCTGCACAACTGAAAATTAGATCTATTCTTCAAAGAAAGAAGTACAAAATGAATATTGGGAGTCGACTAGTAAGCTTTGACATGTCCTTCCACAGAAATCCTTCACTGGCTGTCTCTTTCTTTAGCCCTAGTATTATAGGAAATAGCTTTCCTTCCTGAGCAGCAGTTGACAAACATTTTTGGTAAAGGACCAAGGGGTAAATATTTTAGGCTTTGCCAACCTAATGGTTGAGTTGCAACTACTCAGCTCTGCTATGGTAGCAGCCATAGACAATATGTAATGGAATGAACATGACTCTGTCCCAATAAAACTTTATTTCCAGAATCAGGCAATGGGCTAGATTTGCCCTGTGAGCTGTAGTTTGCTGACCTCTGCTTTAGAGGCTCCAGAAAGCCAGTTAAGCCCCATATGGACAGAGGGGATGTTTGACTTATTCTCCACTGTTTCCCCAGGCCCTGGCATGTAGTCATTGATCAAAAAATATTGATTAAAAAACGAGTACCTATTAAAAAATACCTTCTTCAAGATATTACAATGTTCACACTAAAGTTTATTCAAAGAAAGAAAAGGAGTTAAGTTGAATTTCACCAAGAGAACATATAAAAGTTCAAGGCAAATGGAGAAGAGAGGAAAAGAAATGTGTCTTTGGGAAGGAAACGAAAAGAATCATCCAAAAAGAAAAATTTATAAGCCTGGTAGGGTCATGAGGACTTTATAGTTAGTAAACAAATAAACAAACAAAAATCTTCTCCACTCTCCACGTTCTTTGGATTCTTTTCACTCAAGGGGAATGGGACTTGAAGATCTAGGAAAAGCATTATTTCTCACAATTGGAGGATCTACGTGTGCTCTAAGTCTGGGGAAGCATTATTTCTTCAAATTGAGTGATTCTTTTCTTTCAGGGTCAACTCCCTTACCCCATTCATTCTTCTCTCTCTGAAAGGGATCCAGAGAAACTGTGTGCTCCTCCTCTTGGCATTCCACAAATAGAACAGAGCAAGACATTAATGAAGAGAGAAAACAGTTTTCCATTTATTTTGCTTTCAGAAATATACTTGGAAAGCCCTGTGCCAAAGTTGTACTATATCAAAGAAACCATAATCCAAAAGACTAACCCTTTCTAAATGATAACCAACTGCATTTTGTATTTTCATAGAATTACTTTATTTCCATAAAAAACAGAATTTCTATTTTTCCAATCAAGGAGCTGAGTTTCTAAAGCTTCCTGTGGTCTATTTACATTTCTTACAGTAACCTTCTTAAGCAACAGACCAAGGAAAATATGAAACATTTTTTTATTTCATTTTCCCTTTTTAAAGGAGCCTCTATATTTTCCTGACCTCATTGAAGGCCTCAGAGACAACATCAATTTCCAAATATGAAGTAGCAACAAATTAGTAGATGCCTCTTTAATACAAAAATTATCATCAGACTTCAGGTATATCATCAACTCCTGCTATATTCTATGCATTGGGTACGGGTGTTACTTTTCCATCTTTTTCTCTCAAGAACAATCAGAAATTCAGGATAGTAAGATGAATCTGAATTTCTATGTGCTGAAGAGCAGAGTCTTTAAAGAGACTGGCAGATACTGTGAATAGGAAACTTATTACTAACTCTTCAAACAAGATGATGAGGGTAGGAACTAAAGACCTCAGGAGGTTGTATTTATTCATGTATTTAAACAATATTTATTAAGGACTTCTAAATGACCATCACTGTGTTAGGTGCTGGTAGAGGGAAAGAGAAAGGGTTGATGCAGACCAATAAGAGTTGCCCTCAAGGCTTTTGGGTTATTGCAGAAGAAATAATTATAATGATAAGAAACCTGGAACTTCATCAAACAAATTATTTTGAGAATGTTCTTGACTTTCCCACATACTTTGGGGAACAACAGAACAGGACCACTATTTAAAACATGACAACTTAAAATAGTTCTCTGGATGTCATTCAGCCTAAAAATCCTGCTGGCTTTCTCCATCTGTTATTGTATCATCAGTTGACTTATTCATCTCAACATAGAAGTCCTTTTTTTCTTTTAAAAAAATTTTTTTATTAAAGTATAGTTGATTTACAATGTTGTGTTAATTTCTGCTGTACGGCAAAGTGACTCAGTTATATACATAGACACATTCTTTTTAATATTCTTATCCATTATGGTTTATCCCAGGATATTGAATATAATTCCCTGTGCTTTACAGTAGGACCTTGTTGTTTATCCCAAAAGAGTCTTTTTGAACTCATGGCTTGAATTGACGTTATAAGTGGGGAATACTTCTTCCCACTTTGGAGGAAATTAGCACAGCATTTCTAGGCTTTCTTGGCTCCCTCTCTTACACCTGCCCAGGCCAGGTGGAATTACTTACCTGGATGGTAAATGTGAACAGAAAAAGTAAGCAGAGCCCTTCCCTTTTCCATTTTCTTGAATGCAAGCTACCTGCAGGGAACAGGAATTCTAGGCTGATAAGAATGTCTGAGTCTGGAACTCCATACTAGGAAACTCACTTACCTGCAGTTACAAGCCACAGCCTCCAATCTGGCTTTTCATAATTATAAAAGTAAAATGTCAGTCTCCACGTGTCAACTTCCTTGTTTTATTTCTCAGTTGGTTCAGAACTTGGATAGGCAAAAAGGGTGTTATTACTGGTGCCTCCCATCATGCCCCCAAATCTGGTGCAATGAACAATGAATTTTGAGAAAAAGAAGACAGGGAATGGAATTTGCAGACAAAACAGAACAAAATTAAAAGCAATTACAACCAAATATGCTAACAGGCATTTGATGGAGCCAGGATGCATGCTTTTGAGCCTTGGGCTTTAGTGAAAGGCATATACATCTTTGACTTTGATTGCTTTCTTTAGTTCTTTTGAAAGTTCACTTCAGGACAGCTTCTATGTTCCAGTTGTCCAAGCATTAGTACAGGGTTTGGCAAACCATGGCTCACAGGCCAAATATGATTTTGTATTAAAAAAACCTTTCATCAGAACACAGTTAAAAGTCTACTTATTTACATATAGTCTATGTCTGCTTTCATATGATAATGGCAAAACTGAGTGGTTGCAATAGAAATCATATGGTCCATAAGCCTAAAATATTTACTACCTGACCCTTTACAGAGAAGTTCACCAACCCATGCATTAATGGGTTGAATAGTCTGATACCCTCTGCTGTGCTTCTCAGCCAGTTTTGTAAACCATTAGGAGATTTTGGTCTTTGATATTAAGTATTGACCCTTATCCTGGGCCAAGGCAGGACTGACCCCAAAATTGGGTGACTTATATACTTTTGATCTACCATGTTCTAATTATACAATGTGAATCTTGGAGATCTATGTTGCAGCTTTACCCACAGAAAAGAAGAGGACTTTACTACAGAACAAATAAGAAATGAGGGTCTCTACCATACCATTCTATAGACATAACATTCACTTGGACAAGAGTAGAAGGAAAGCTGGCTGAAATCCTCATTAAAATAAAACCAAAAATTTGTTTAAAAAAGCTGATATAAGAGATGCTTTCCTCTTGAGAATTATGCTGACACAAAAGTAGTACAAATACCTAGGTCATTCGATATAGACATTATGGGAAGCTTTAGATTAATAGACTTTGGTATTTTAAGAAACAATTTTCTTCCTAAAAATGGCCCAAAAAAGCCATATAGCTAAGATGTGGTTTGATTTAAATGTTTGTTAAAATATGGCTGGAAAAGGAGGTAGAGGTAACCACTGAAAAGTGGTTACCAAGACAGGAAAGTGACTGGGACTTAAAGAACCCTAATAGAAGAAAAGTGGTATTAAACCTTAAGAGAGAACTTGGTGAAAGAGAAGAACAACAGAATGTAGAAGGACTCATGATTTGAGGCTCAGAAGGTAAAGCAACTGTGTTTGAGTGGGAATGAGGATCCATGTGAAAGCAGGAACTGGACATGCTACAAAGGGAGGAAGCAGAGCCCTTCTAGACGCAGGAATGTTGGAAGGACATCTCCAACAACCAAGCCAACTATGTTCCAAAATCTGGATTGGGCAAAATATATCAGCACTGAGAAAGATAACTTGGCCAACAGCCTCACTGTGTCCAAATGAAGGAGGCACTATAGAAGGTATCCAGGTTCCATCTTATCCAGCCCATTCCATTTGTATAATCCCAGTTAAAAGACCCAGGATACTCATAAGCCACACTACATAAAGGACAAGATGGTACCCATATCTGATCAACGTGAAAGCAGATAAAATAACTCAAGGTTGTCCAAATAACTGGGTTTTGAATTTCCTGGCTATACCACTTGAGGTCAAAAGACTTTGATATGAATTCCATTTTCAACATATGCATCTATGAAAAAGGGTTTATGTTTTCTAAAACTTGGTTTCCTCATTTAAATGGAAAAACACCTACTCACAGGGTTTTAAATGAGATTAAATGCAACATTGTATGTAAAAATGTCTTGTGCCATTTCTGTCATATATGAGGTACACAATATTCAGGGAATTCTATTTCCTTCATACCTTTGTTTAAAATAAGAAGGTAGAAAAATAGTGATAGCCGCAAACCTAGATTCAGTACAAAATGTGTTTAAAAGGTCAGTGTCCTTTCCCAATTCCATAGCTGTTTATTAAAACAAACAAACTAAAAAAGGTTAAGATTTACAAGTTAAGATTGTAGTAGATGCTATGTCTAATACAACTTTTCTAAATTTCTCATTAAATTAAAATATTCATGAGTTTAAACAAAAAGACAAAATGATGACAGTGTTGTAAATAAAAAATAAGAAAAGACCTTAGCCCAAAGTGCGGCAGAATTTCCACTGAATGGATCACCCATGAGAATGGAATGAAATACATATTCTTAGATTACACAACATATACTCCACCCTCTGAATCAGAACTGAACAAAGGGCCCCAAAGAAGGTAACAAAACTGCCCCAACCTAGAGGGTGAGAGTGTGTACAACTCAGAGAGACAACAGCCCATGCAACAAATGCTTAGGAACTGTGTGTCAGGCAAAATCATTGTCATTCTCTGCTCTCCCATCCCGTTCAGCCCTTCTCCCAAATCAGCAACTTTTTCTTGTTGTCTCCATTTAGAGACTAACATTCCTGGACATCATGGCAAGAGGTTGAATGGAGTGCACAGTTACAGAAAGTTTATATCCTGGGATTGAGACAGGCTGGGACCTGGGACCTTTGCTGTAGTGCTTGTACCTGGACAGACGTCTCCTCGAGGAACAGAATACAAAGAAACTGTAAGGGACTACAAATAACTGTGTGCATGCACAGTTGGGGGCAAATTATGGACAACAAGATACAAAATGACCAAAAAAACCCTTCCAACTGCCACTTCTGAGGAGCTGGGAGCAAAAACAGGGTGCCAGGAGAAAAAGCAGGGTATTGTGCATGCCCTCTGCACTCAACACCACCAAAGGGGTGGGCAAACCACCTAAGCCACCCTTTCCACCCGACCCCAGGACACTCCCCTACCCTCACCCCATATAAGGAACCAGCTCATCCCCCGTATAGGGGAGCAAGCAAGGGAACCTCTTACTCATTTTTACTCCCTTCTGTGGCCCCAGGGGCCCCAATAAAGTCTGGCCTGAATTTCTTGACTGGACTCTTACCAATTTCTATTGATTGGGGAAGGCCAAGAACCCTGATTGGTATCAGGATAATTGAGTCACCTAACAAGAAGTATTATAAGAAAGGGTGTAAAGAGGAAGCACACTGGGCATAGCAGGTGCTGGGGGTGAAGTATTTCATGTTCTATATTGTTTAAAGGAGCTCTGTAAACTGCATCTGAATCTCTAGCTTAGTCACAGGACCAGACAATCTGAGCAAGAGAAAATGCCTACCTACTTAAGAGCTGCACATTCCAACATGTGAATGCCTACTGAGCATCACACTGAGCAGGTGGTAAAAACCATCCTTAATGTCAGGAGGTGGGCTGGTGTGGGAATGAATGGAGTTCTAATTCCTCATTAGAACAGACATTGATGGAAGCAGAGAACTGGTTTAGAACATTTGTCTACTCTGACAGCAAATCCCAGGCCTGGAGGGACTTCTTAATATAAAGAGTTGCCAAGAGGAGGGGCAAGATGGCAGAAGAGTAAGACGCGGAGATCACCTTCCTTCCCACAGATACATTAGAAATACATCTACACGTGGAACAGCTCCTACAGAACACCCACTGAACGCTGGCAGAAGACGTCAGACCTCCCAAAAGGCAAGAAAATCCCCACGTACTTGGGTAGGGCAAAAGAAAAAAGAAATAACAGAGACAAAAGAATAGGGACGAGACCTGCACCAGTGGGAGGGAGCTGTGAAGGAGGAAAGGTTTCCACACACTAGGAAGCCCCTTCGTGGGCAGAGACTGCGGGTAGC
Source organism: Eubalaena glacialis (assembly GCF_028564815.1). Taxonomy (NCBI): domain Eukaryota; kingdom Metazoa; phylum Chordata; class Mammalia; order Artiodactyla; family Balaenidae; genus Eubalaena; species Eubalaena glacialis. The sequence goes on from NC_083726.1 coordinate 92,557,442, forward strand.
AGAGGGGGGAAGCTTCAGAGCCACGGAGGAGAGCGCAGCCACAGTGGTGCGGAGGGCAAAGCGGAGAGATTCCCGCACAGAGGAGCGGTGCCGACCAGCACTCACCAGCCCAAGAGGCTTGTCTGCTCAGCCGCTGGGGCGGGCGGGGGCTGGGAGCTGGGGCTCGGGCTTCGGTGCTAGCCGGGAGGGAGTCCGGGAAAAAGACTGCAGCTGCCGAAGAGGCAAGAGACTTTTTCTTGCCTCTTTGTTTCGCGGCACGCAAGGAGAGGGGATTCAGAGCGCCGCCTAAACGAGCTCCAGAGACGGGCGCGAGCCGCGGCTATCAGCACGGATCCCACAGCAACAGGGACGCAGAGGGAAAAGCGGAGAGATTCCCGCACAGAGGCTCGGCGCCGAGCAGCACTCACCAGCCCGAGAGGCTTGTCTGCTCACCCGCTGGGGCGGGCGGGGGCTGGGAGCTGAGGCGCGGGCTTCGGTCGGATCCCAGGGAGAGGACTGGGGTTGGCTGCGTGAACACAGCCTGAAGGGGCTAGCGCACCACAGCTAGCCGGGAGGGTGCACGAGAAAAAGTCTGCAGCTGCCGAAGGGGCAAGAGACTTTTTCTTGCCTCTTTGTTTCGCGGCGTGCAAGGAGAGGGGATTCAGAGCGCCGCTTAAACGAACTCCAGAGACGGGCGCGAGCCGCGGCTATCAGCGCGGACCCCAGGGACGGGCATGGGACGCTGAGGCTGCTGCTGCCGCCACCAAAAAGCCTGTGGGCGAGCACAGGTCATTCTCCACACCGCCCCTCCCGGGAGCCTGTGCGGCCCGCCACGGCCAGGCTCCCGTAATCTGGGGACAGCTTCCCCGGGGGAGCGCACGGCGCGCCTCGGGCTGCTGCAACGTCACGCCGGCTTCTGCCGCCGCAGGCTCGCCCCGCCTCCTCCGTACCGCTCCCTCCCCCCGGCCTGACTGAGCCAGAGCCCCCGAATCAGCTGCTCCTTTAACCCCGTTCTGTCTGGGCGGGGAACAGACGCCCTCAGGCGACCTACATGTAGAGGCGGGTCCAAATCGAAAGCTGAACCCCGGGAGCTGTACGAACAAAGAAGAGAAAGGGAAATCTCTCCCAGCAGCCTCAGAAGCAGCGGATTAAAGCTCCACAAACAACTTGATGTGCCTGCATCTGTTGAATACCTGAATAGACAACGAATTATCCCAAATTTAGGAGGTGGACTTTGGGAGCAGGATATATTAATTTTTCCCCTTTTCCTTTTTTTGTGAGTGTATATGTGTATGCTTCTGGGTGAGATTTTGTCTGTATAGCTTTGCTCTCACCGTTAGTCCTAGGGTTAGGTCCGTCCATTTTTTTTTTTTTTTTTTTTTTTTTTACTTAAAAAAATTTTTTTCCCCTAATAAATGTTTTCTTAATAATTTTTTCCTTATTTTCTATTTTTAAAAAATTAAAAAAAAAATTTTTTTAATAAGTTTTTTCATATTTTTTATTTTAAAAAAATTAAAAAAATTTTTTTTCTTAATAAATTTTTTCTTATTTTTAGTATAAAAAATTAATAAATCTATTTTTAAAAATTAAAAAAAATTTTTCTTAATAAATTTATTCTTAATAATTTTTTTCTTATTTTTTTATTATAATTGCTTTATTTTAATTTCTTTTATCCTTTTTCTTTCTTTCTTTACATTTTTTCTCCCTTTTATTCTGAGCCGTGTGGATGAAAGGCTCTTGGTGCTCCAGCCAGGCATCAGGGCTGTGTCTCTGAGGTGGGAGAGCCAACTTCAGGACACTGGTCCACAAGAGACCTCCCAGCTCCACGTAATACCAAACGGCGAAAATCTCTCACAGATCTCCATCTCAACATCAAGACCCAGCTTCACTCAACGACCAGCAAGCTACAGTGCTGGACACCCTATGCCAAACAACTAGCAAGACAGGAACACAGCCCCATCCATTAACAGAGAGACTGCCTAAAATCATAATAAGGCCACAGACACCCCAAAACACACCACCAGACGTGGACGTGCCCACCAGAAAGACAAGATCCAGCCTCATCCACCAGAACACAGGCACTAGTTCCCTCCACCAGGAAACCTACACAACCCACTGAACCAACCTTAGCCACTGGGGACAGATACCAAAAACAACGGGAACTACGAACCTGCAGCCTGTGAAAAGGAGACCCCAAACACAGCAAGATAAGCAAAATGAGAAGACAGAAAAACACACAGCAGATGAAGGAGCAGGGTCAAAACACACCAGACCTAACAAATGAAGAGGAAATAGGTAGTCTACCTGAAAAAGAATTCAGAATAATGATAGTAAGGATGATCCAAAATCTTGGAAATAGAATAGACAAAATGCAAGAAACATTGAACAAGGACGTAGAAGAACTAAAGAGGAACCAAGCAACGATGAAAAGCACAATAAATGAAATTAAAAATACTCTAGATGGGATCAATAGCAGAATAACTGAGGCAGAAGAACGGATAAGTGACCTGGAAGATAAAATGGTGGAAATAACTACTGCAGAGCAGAATAAAGAAAAAAGAATGAAAAGAACTGAGGACAGTCTCAGAGACCTCTGGGACAACATTAAACGCACCAACATTCGAATTATAGGGGTCCCAGAAGAAGAAGAGAAAAAGAAAGGGACTGAGAAAATATTTGAAGAGATTATAGTTGAAAACTTCCCTAATATGGGAAAGGAAATAGTTAATCAAGTCCTGGAAGCACAGAGAGTCCCATACAGGATAAATCCAAGGAGAAACACACCAAGACACATATTAATCAAACTATCAAAAATTAAATATAAAGAAAACATATTAAAAGCAGCAAGGGAAAAACAACAAATAACACACAAGGGCATCCCCATAAGGTTAACAGCTGATCTTTCAGCAGAAACTCTGCAAGCCAGAAGGGAGTGGCAGGATATACTTAAAGTGATGAAGGAGAAAAACCTACAACCAAGATTACTCTACCCAGCAAGGATCTCATTCAGATTTGATGGAGAAATTAAAACCTTTACAGACAAGCAAAAGCTGAGAGAGTTCAGCACCACCAAACCAGCTTTACAACAAATGCTAAAGGAACTTCTCTAGGCAAGAAACACAAGAGAAGGAAAACACCTACAATAACAAACCCAAAACATTTAAGAAAATGGGAATAGGAACATACATATCGATAATTACCTTAAATGTAAATGGATTAAATGCTCCCACCAAAAGACACAGACTGGCTGAATGGATACAAAAACAAGACCCATATATATGCTGTCTACAAGAGACCCACTTCAGACCTAGGGACACATACAGACTGAAAGTGAGGGGATGGAAAAAGATATTCCATGCAAATGGAAATCAAAAGAAAGCTGGAGTAGCAATTCTCATATCAGACAAAATAGACTTTAAAATAAAGACTATTACAAGAGACAAAGACGGACACTATATAATGATCAAGGGATCGATCCAAGAGGAAGGTATAACAATTGTAAATATTTATGCACCCAACATAGGAGCACCACAATACATAAGGCAAATGCTAACAGCCATAAAAGGGGAAATCGACAGCAACACAATCATAGTAGGGAACTTTAACACCCCACTTTCACCAATGGACAGATCATCCAAAATGAAAATAAATAAGGAAACACAAGCCTTAAATGATACGTTAAACAAGATGGACTTAATTGATATTTATAGGACATTCCACCCAAAAACAACAGAATACACATTTTTCTCAAGTGCTCATGGAACATTCTCCAGGATAGATCATATCTTGGGTCACAAATCAAGCCTCGGTAAATTTAAGAAAATTGAAATCATGTCAATTATCTTTTCCGACCACAACGCTATGAGACTAGATATCAATTACAGGAAAAGATCTGTAAAAAATACAAACACATGGAGGCTACACAATACACTACTTAATAACGAAGTGATCACTGAAGAAATCAAAGGGGAAATCAAAAAATACCTAGAAACAAATGACAATGGAGACACGACGATCCAAAACCTATGGGATGCAGCAAAAGCAGTGCTAAGAGGGAAGTTTATAGCAATACAAGCCTACATCAAGAAACAGGAAACATCTCGAATAAACAACCTAACCTTGCACCTAAAGCAATTAGAGAAAGAAGAACAAAAAAACCCCAAAGCTAGCAGAAGGAAAGAAATCATAAAGATCAGATCAGAAATAAATGAAAAAGAAATGAAGGAAACAATAGCAAAAATCAATGAAACTAAAAGCTGGTTCTTTGAGAAGATAAACAAAATTGATAAACCATTAGCCAGACTCATCAAAAGAAAAAGGGAGAAGACTCAAATTAATAGAATTAGAAATGAAAAAGGAGAAGTAACCACTGACACTGCAGAAATACAAACGATCATGAGAGATTACTACAAGCAACTCTATGCCAATAAAATGGACAACCTGGAAGAAATGGACAGATTCTTAGAAATGCACAACCTGCCAAGACTGAACCAGGAAGAAATAGAAAATATGAACAGACCAATCACAAGCACTGAAATTGAAACTGTGATTAAAAATCTTCCAACACACAAAAGCCCAGGACCAGATGGCTTCACAGGCGAATTCTATCAAACATTTAGAGAAGAGCTAACACCTATCCTTCTCAAACTCTTCCAAAATATTGCAGAGGGAGGAACACTCCCCAACTCATTCTACGAGGCCACCATCACCCTGATACCAAAACCAGGCAAAGATGTCACAAAGAAAGAAAACTACAGGCCAATATCACTGATGAACATAGATGCAAAAATCCTCAACAAAATACTAGCAAACAGAATCCAACAGCACATTAAAAGGATTATACACCATGATCAAGTGGGGTTTATTCCAGGAATGCAAGGATTCTTCAATATACGCAAATCAATCAACGTGATACATCATATTAACAAATTGAAGGAGAAAAACCATATGATCATCTCAATAGATGCAGAGAAAGCTTTCGACAAAATTCAACACCCATTTATGATAAAAGTCCTGCAGAAAGTAGGCATAGAGGGAACTTTCCTCAACATAATAAAGGCCGTATATGACAAACCCACAGCCAACATTGTCCTCAATGGTGAAAAACTGAAACCATTTCCACTAAGATCAGGAACAAGACAAGGTTGCCCACTCTCACCACTATTATTCAACATAGTTTTGGAAGTGTTAGCCACAGCAATCAGAGAAGAAAAAGAAATTAAAGGAATCCAAATCGGAAAAGAAGAAGTAAAGCTGTCACTGTTTGCAGATGACATGATACTATACATAGAGAATCCAAAAGATGCTACCAGAAAACTACTAGAGCTAATCAATGAATTTGGTAAAGTAGCAGGATACAAAATTAATGCACAGAAATCTCTTGCATTCCTGTATAGTAATGACGAAAAATCTGAAAGTGAAATTAAGAAAACACTCCCGTTTACCATTGCAACAAAAAGAATAAAATATCTAGGAATAAACCTACCTAAGGAGACAAAAGACCTGTATGCAGAAAATTATAGGACACTGATGAAAGAAATTAAAGATGATACAAATAGATGGAGAGATATACCATGTTCTTGGATTGGAAGAATCAACATTGTGAAAATGACTCTGCTACCCAAAGCAATCTACAGATTCAATGCAATCCCTATCAAACTACCACTGGCATTTTTCACAGAACTAGAACAAAAAATTTCACAATTTGTATGGAAACACAAAAGACCCCGAATAGCCAAAGCAATCTTGAGAATGAAAAATGGAGCCGGAGGAATCAGGCTCCCTGACTTCAGACTATATTACAAAGCTACAGTAATCAAGACAGTTTGGTACTGGCACAAAAACAGAAATATAGATCAATGGAACAGGATAGAAAGCCCAGAGATAAGCCCACGCACATATGGTCACCTTATCTTTGATAAAGGAGGCAAGCATATACAGTGGAGAAAAGACAGCCTCTTCAATAAGTGGTGCTGGGAAAATTGGACAGGTACATGTAAAAGTATGAAATTAGAACACTCCCTGACACCATACACAAAAATAAACTCAAAATGGATTAAAGACCTAAGTGTAAGGCCAGACACTATCAAACTCTTAGAGGAAAACATAGGCAGAACACTCTATGACATAAATCACAGCAAGATCCTTTTTGACCCAGGTCCTAGAGAAATGGAAATAAAAACACAAATAAACAAATGGGACCTAATGAAACTTAAAAGCTTTTGCACAGCAAAGGAAACCATAAACAAGACCAAAAGACAACCCTCAGAATGGGAGAAAATATTTGCAAATGAAGCAACTGACAAAGGATTAATCTCCAAGATTTACAAGCAGCTCATGCAGCTCAATAACAAAAAAACGAACAACCCAATCCAAAAATGGGCAGAAGACCTAAATAGACATTTCTCCAAAGAAGATATACAGATTGCCAACAGACACATGAAAGAATGCTCAACATCATTAATCATTAGAGAAATGCAAATCAAAACTACAATGAGGTATCATCTCACACCGGTCAGAATGGCCATCATCAAAAAATCTAGAAACAATAAATGCTGGAGAGGGTGTGGAGAAAAGGGAACACTCTTGCACTGTTGGTGGGAATGTAAATTGATACAGCCACTATGGAGAACAGTATGGAGGTTCCTTAAAAAACTAAAAATAGAACTACCATACGACCCAGCAATCCCACTACTGGGCATATACCCTGAGAAAACCATAATTCAGAAAGAGTCATGTACCAAAATATTCATTGCAGCTCTGTTTACAATAGCCAGGACATGGAAGCAACCTAGGTGTCCATCATCGGATGAATGGATAAAGAAGATGTGGCACATATATACAATGGAATATTACTCAGCCATAAAAAGAAATGAAATGGAGGTATTTGTAATGAGGTGGATGGAGTTAGAGTCTGTCATACAGAGTGAAGTAAGTCAGAAAGAGAAAAAGAAATACAGTATGCTAACACATATATATGGAATCTAAGGGAAAAAAAAATTTAAAAAAAAAGGTCATGAAGAACCTAGTGGCAAGATGGGAATAAAGACACAGACCTACTAGAGAATGGACTTGAGGATATGGGGAGGGGGAGGGGTGAGATGTGACAGGGTGAGAGAGTGTCATGGACATATATACACTACCAAATGTGAAATAGATAGCTAGTGGGAAGCAGCCGCATAGCACAGGGAGATCAGCTCGGTGCTTTGTGACCACCTAGAGGGGTGGGATAGGGAGGGTGGGAGGGAGGGAGATGCAAGAGGGATGAGATATGGGAACATATGTATATGTATAACTGATTCACTTTGTTATAAAGCAGAAGCTAACACACCATTGTAAAGCAATTATACTTCAATAAAGATGTTTAAAAAAAAAAAAAAAAAAAAAAAAAGAGTTGCCAAACAAAATTAAGAAAATAAATAAAGCCTATGAAAAGACAACAACATAAAGTCAATAAAAAGGATCCTTAAAAGTAAAAAAAGAGTTTTAAAATAATTTATTATAATTATACTTTCAATATTATATATTATATATAATTATACATAATTATTTATAATGTTAATATTTCAAAATACATAAAAATAAAAACCAGTGTATTAGTTATTTGTTGCTGTATAACAATATTATCACAAACTCAGTGGCTTGAACCAATACATACTTATTATCTCAAAGTTTCTATGGGTCAGGAGTCCAGGCATGTTTTAGGTGGGCCCTCTTTTCAGTGCCTCACAAGATTGCAATCAAGCTATCAGTCAAGTGCTGTGCTCTTATCTGAGGCTTAGCTGGGGAAAGGTCCATTTCTAAGCTCACCCATGTTATTGGCAAGATTCAGTTCCTTGTGGCTGTAGGACTGAAGGTTCAGCTTCTTGCTGTCTCTTGGCCAGAGTCCACACTTAGCTCTTCATGGTTACCTGCTGCTCCAGCCGTGTCAGATTCTCCAACATGGCTGTTTGCTTCACAAAGCGAGCAAGGTAGAGACAGGCCCCAGCAAGATGAGAGCTACTATCTGCTATAATGTAATCACATAATCATGCACATGTAGTCACATACATCCCTCACCTTTGCCTTATTTTATTGGTTAGAAGCAAGTTACAGTTCCTGTCCACATTCAAGGGAAGAATCACACAAAGACATGAATGTGAGGGAGTGGGGATATGGAGAGTCACCTTAAGAGTCTGTCTACCACAGACTGCCCTCTGGTCCCCAGTTATCCTGTCCTTGCTATCTGCAAAATAGAGTCACTTTCTCCCAAGGAGCCCTGAAATATCATCTCATTACAATAGCTACTCAAAATCCAGAACCTCACCATTTAATCAGGTCCAGGTATGGATGAGACTTCTTGGGTATAACTCTTCTTGATTTGCGGATCTATAAAACTAAACAGACAAGTTATCTGTCCCCTACATCCTCAATATTTAAAGGTTGGACAGGAATAGAATAGCAGCTATAGGCATTCCCTTTTATAGGATGAAGTAGAAGATACGAAGAAGTTACTGATCCATAGCAATTCAGAAATCTAGTCAGGCTAATTGTTGAGTTTCTTGATTAAATTTCAAAGCCTAGGAATAATTCCTTTGTGGCTCTTGTGACTCCTTCCTCTGGGCTCTCATTTCTTTCCTCTGAGACAGTCTTCATTTTCCTTGAAAGGTAGAACAGGATTACAGCTGCAAAGTTTTATTAGCCTCCTTCCTGCCAGTAGAATTTGGTGGATCCAATAGCCTCCTTTCATTTGAACTCTAGCTTTCTCTTGTGGGCTTTGTGGACGTAAGAGGCCATCTTGGGGAACCTGACATGATAGGAATAGTAAGTGGCAACTAGGAGTTGAGCGTGACCTCTGGCCAACGGCCAACAAGAAACCAAATCCCTTAATCCACAAGGAACAGAATTCTGTCAACAACCTAAGTAAGCTTGGAAGCAGACTTTGCCTTAGCTGAATCTCAGATGAGAGCACAGCCTTGGTGGACATTTTGTTTGCACCTTGTGAGGCACAAAGCAGGAGATTCATCTAACCTGGACTCCTGACACATAGAAAATGTGAGATAATAATTACACATTGTTTTAAGCCACTAAGTAGTAATATTGTTATACAACAATAGAAATCTAATATAGTATTAATAAATCAGATTTAACAATTATTAATCCATGACTAATACTTGTTTTGTCTATGCACTTTGCCGATTTTCCCCAACCCCACTGGATTATTTTGATGAAAATCTTAGATATCATATCATTTTATTCATAAATAGTTCTGCATATGTCTAAAATATAAGAGCTCTTTTGTAAAACATAATTAAATGTCACTAGTAAACCTAAATTATGAAAACAATTCTTTAGTATTATCAAATATTCAATGTTCCAGTTTCCCTAATTGTCTCCTAAATGTTTGTCTGCAATTTGTTTCTTCAACTCAAGATCCAAATAAGACCTATGCATCGAAACTGGTTGACATATCTCTTAAGTTTTTTTTAATCTATAAGTGTGATCTCTCTTTCTCTCTTTCTCCCTCTCCCTTTTTCATTTCCTATTTTTCTTTTTTTTCTTTCAATCTATTTGTGTCTCATGTTGAATCTCTTGTTTTCTGGATTTTGCTCACTGTGTTTCAGTAATGTTATTTGACATATTCCTTCCTCCCCTGTATTACCTAGAACAGAATTTCTCAATCTAGGCACTATTGATATTTTAGACTTGATAATTCTTTGTTTCGGGGATCTGCCCTGTGCTTCACAGGATGTTGAGCAGCATCCCTGGCCCCTACCCACTAAGTGCCAGCAGCACCCTTCCCCAGCTGTGACAACCAAAAATGTCTCTGGACATTGCCAAATGCCCCAGGGGGATGGGGGAGATGACCATTGGTTGAGAACAATGACCTAGAAAACCATATTTCTAATAATAACTTTGTAAGAGAAAAAGAAAATACAAGTCATCTTCTTTGTGACCTAAAAATACACATTGAAGAAATTGGATCAGGATCTATAAAAACAAATAGATTGAAATACCAGCACATACAGAAGCACTGGCCTGAGGGTTTATATTTTTTTTTAACAGAATATAAGGAAATCCCAATTTCAAGAGCAAATTAAAATCTTCATTGAATCAGTAAGCTAGAACATACGTTTGAGAATCTCCCAGAATTCAGAGTTAATAATCAAACAGATTAATTTTTTTCATACAACATTTATTTCTTGAGCATTTACTATATGTCAGACACTGTAATAGACACTGGAGATATAAGAATAAATAAGATAGATTTGATTCCAACCTCATGGTGCTTACATTTTAATGAGAGATTAGACAATTACAAGTAAACAAATAATAGACAAAATTTGCAGATTTTTAATCTACCAAGAGGGAAATAAATTGAATGTTGTAGTAGATGATATCTGGACGGGGAGAAGCTATAAGATTGTTAAGAAAGGCCTCTCTGAGAATGACCTTTATGATAGGGCTAAGACAAAAGATCCATGTAAAGAATAAGAAAATATCACTTAAGGTGCAGATAAAAGCAACTGCAAAGGCTATTAGGCACATTTCCCCTCTTTCATACATTTTGCTCTAGAAGCAATTGTAAGGTCTTGTAACTGGAACATGGTGTGAGAGAAAGAGAGAGATTGCCATGAAATAAAGTTGAAAATGAAGACAGGAGCCAAATCCTACAGGGCCTTCATAGACCATCATAAAATATAAAGGACATTATTATAAGTGCAATGGGGAAATTTTGAAGGACTAAAGCATACCAACATACATGTACTAAACGTCCCAGAAAGAGAGATGAGAGAGAAAGAGGCAGAAAAATTATTTCAAGAAATAATGACTGAAAACATCTCAAATGCAATGCAAAACATTAATTTAAGCATTAAAAAGCACAATGAACTCAAAGTAGAAAAATGCAAAGAGATCCCCTCCTAGATACATCAGAGTCCAACTGTTAAAAGCCAAAGACTAAGAGAAAATCATGAAAGAAAACAAGAGAAAGAAGACTCATCACATAGGTTCCTAGAAAGTCTGAATCTAGAATTAATCCCTTCGGTCAGTGCAGGGGAGTGATAGAGGGTTGATAGATACAGCAAAAAAGTAGAGCAGAGAATTAATGTAGCCAGATGGCCCAAGATTCAAAGAGGAGATTTTGTTTAGCTTTGTTTTTGTTTTAGTGGAAAGGGAGATGGATTGTCTGAAAGTAATGGCAAGCAAGGAGACCATCGCCTCATCTTCTGGTGTTGATGTATGTGGGGTGTAAGAGAAAAAAAAAATGTTTACTTCAGAGGACACATGGGAGAACTTGACTCCAGGGGACAGCCTGGTTTTAGTCAGGGCAGCAAAGAGATAAAAACATTCAGAGAAAATGAATTTATAGAGGCTATTGCAGCTCTAAGATAAAAATGATAAGAGAGTTGTTATATATGAAAGACAGAAAAGGGAGATTCCCCTTAAGAATTATAGGTATTCCAGAAGAGACAGGAACAAAACAATAGAAAAAAAAACTGAAAAATATAGTAAATAAGAAAAAATGTCCTTAATAAGGCAAATATTTGAGTATACAGGTTAAAAGGATTCCTGAGTTTCATGTAAAATAATGGGCAATGTTAGGGAGAAGAGAAGGAGGTGGATCCCACATACAGATAAATTTTAGAAATGCACTCTTTTTTTTTTTTAATGTATAGGAAAAGAAAAACTAATCTTCCAAGCTTCCGGAAAGACAAAAAAGTTTATAACTAATTTTTCTGTGACTAAATTATAATAAATGTAGAAGGTGTTAGCTATTTTCCTATTCAGACACAAAAGTATAGACCTTTTTCTGAGAAAATTATTTAATTATTCATCCCAGTTGATCAGGAAATGAATCAAAATCAAGAACAGAAATACCACAGATATGGTGATAACTGTGCTCATAAGAAACCTAGTGTTATTGAAAAACATTATAAAAACTGTATTTTAAATAGAAAATCTGGGTTGAAGTTATCTTTCCACAGAAATTTCATGAATAAAGGTATTTTAGAGCCATTAGAGTCTCTATCTATGAAACCTAGACATTACTGAGGAGTTCCAGTAATTGGTTACAATTACCTTGTTGAAGAATGTTAGCCTTTCTTTTTCCTGTCACCAACAAACAGTAGCATAGCATAATGCCTTATACATATTCTTATTGCTATTATCATCCACTGTCTTGATAAATTATACCATTAAAAATAAGCAGATAGATTGCAAAGCAGAGTGTTTTGTTTTGTTTCTATGGGCACTTGGTGTTAGATCTCTACTGGACTAGATTTATGACCAAAAGTGTTTTGTAAATCTAAGATATGTTCCCCATCAATATTATAAAGGAACACTCAATGTAAAAGAAAATTATATAAAAGGTTGGCGATAATCATGGAAACCAAATCATTGATTTAAGAATACATAATGGCTGTAACTATTGTTAATAAGAATAATAATAATGATATTTCCCAAATTCTTATGTGTTGGATACCATTCTAGCACTGTTCTAGGTTCCTTGCATGTATTATTTCATTCATGGACCACCCCAGTGAGGTTTATGTCCCCATTTTATAAATGTGGAAACTAATCAAGTCACGCAGCTAGTAAGTAATGAACACCAAACACAAGCACAAGGAATCGGATTCCAGAGACCATATCCTCTAATTATCAGACAAATTCTTTCTAAACAAAATTGGATGCCTTGATAATTAGAAAAAATGTAGGATTAAATATATATCCATTAAACTCAAATGCAACTATAGACATAGTTTAAGATAACACTTCTCATCTACAGTAGGATGTCATGTTAAAAATAGCATGTTTGTCCTCATGATATTTTCTTCTTCCTCTATCTCATATAGCTTACTAATTCCTTATTAATTCATTGCTTTGGGGATTTTTCTAGGGCAGGTCACAGAGAAAGAAGATGTCAGTGTTTCTTCTTGCCTTTTATAAATGCCTAAACTCGTCAAAGAGATGTTGTATGTGTCCCAGGGGAGAAATTTTTTAAAAATAAAATAAAATAAAATAAAATAAAATAACACTTCTTCTTTAAAGAAAAGAAATAATTGTTGATGTAACAAAAGAAAATAAAGGAAACAATTAGTGTACATGAGCTAAGCTCCACTATTAAAAGATAAAAGATTAATTATATTAGGAAGTATTCTGTTGTTTCTGCTCTCATCTTCCAATTCTGATCCTCCTCTCTGGTGGGACAGCAGCACCAAAAGTGGGATTATGTGCTGTACCATAATCTCTACTGGGGCACAGGGCTTTGTTCCTTTCTGTACCAGATGGGAGCCTGAGAACCAAAGACAGGGATAAGAATCGGAACCCTCTATACTCAAGAGAGATCCAATGGAGTCCCAAGTATGTGTTCCTAGAAAGACCTGCTAGATCTCCCAGACCTCTGCAGAGCTATCCCCGTCCCTGAAATTGGGAGCTATAACCCTTTAGCCCTGGAAGTACTGGGGCAGAGAGCTTTCCGCTGGTGACTCAACTACAGGCTGCCGGCTTACTAGCAGGTACACCAACAGTTCACCAGATCACAGAGAGCTGTGTGCTTCTCCACATGTCTGTTTGTCACTGTTTAATAGACTCCATTGGCTTGGTGTGAGCCCCCAGATATAGCATACCATGAGCAGATAAAGATAAGCAATGACACATATAAGGGGATCTAAAATCCAAAAGAAGAAATGGCAAATAGAATACCTAGACTAGGAAGTCTCTGATGAAACACAATTGTGGATGAGACAGATGATAATATTAACATAATTCATAACAACAATAATATGCACACGTAAGGAGATCCTTACTACAGAATAAACTTGATTTCCTATTAAAAGTCTTGATTTCCTATTAAAAATTTCAGTGAGTGAACTAAAAGCAGGATAGTCACTGAGCAAATATAAATAAGAATAGATCCAAGTAGCCAATCATGCAAATAGTAAAATGTTCAAATAGAATAGAAGGAACAGAAATGGAGAGGCAATAATAAAAGAAATAGTAGAGGAAAATTACCCTGATTTTGAGCTGTTCAATCTGCACACTGACATCTTTTTTCAAATCAAGATTATCATGACTTGTTATTTATTTAATGCTAGAGAGTATTTTTGAATTTTAGGAATGAGAAAGTAACTACTAGTAAAATTGAAAAGAACAATATAACTTCTAAAACTATGAGAAAATTGAAATGAATGATACCTTTCAACAATAAAATAAGAAGAAAAGGAATGATAACTCTTAACAATAAAATAAGAAGAAAAGGAGGAAAATCTAAGTGACATAAAGACTAAAATTAAAGTAATAAAGTGGGAATAAACCAAATATCTCAGTGGTTTGAATTGTCCTTTTGAAAGATAGATATAGTCAAGATACAGTAAAGAAACAAAAGCTAGCTTTATATTGTTTAAGACAAAAACTCTTAAATCTAAGGGATATAGAAGAACTGAAAAATATTATAAGTAATGCAATGATGTGCAAAAGCAAACAAAAAGAAAGCAGATCTGGCTGCTGGTTTCTCCAAAGTTTAACGCTTCAGGGAGGGCAAAGAGACATGAGATTATGATAAAAGGCAAAACTTATTTTTAAGAAGAAAATTTGCCAGAAATAAATTCAAATGCACCAAAAACATAAAATTATTAGAAATTCAAGAACTTAATTTAAAAATTTATTCTTGTGAGATTTTTTTACTATAGCTTTTTCAGACATGGACAAATCCAGCAGCAATATATAATACGATAAACAAAATAGTGTGTGGGGGGGGCATATGTATCCCCAAAATTGGGAATAAATCAATCTGGTCGTAGGTCTCAATTTTTTTTTAATAAAGATTTTACAGGTCACGTTCTCTGAACAAAATAACATGAAATTGAGATAAATATAAAAATTACTTTTTTTAAGCTATATTTTGGAGGCTAAGACATATGTTCCTGAATAAAACCTAGACCAAACAAGTCAAAACTGAAATTACAAACTAACTAAAAGCAATAAAAAGTGAAAATCCATGACAAAACCTATGAGAGATAAAGTTAAAAATTTACTGAGAAGAAAATGTACAGCATTAAATGTCCTCAGGAGAAGGTAGCAATAATGGTACTTAGTACTCTTTTTGAGATACTAGAGGGAGAACAACATATAAAAGAGAGAAGGCAGTAGGAGAAGCTTAGTAAAGTTAAAAGGTGAAATTAATAAAAAAATAAAACAAAAATAGCATTAATCACACAAGAAATCCTTTCAAGGATCCTGCCTTTCAAGAAGGCAGCTTCTTTGAAAAGAATGAAATAGATGAAGAATGAAATGAAAATAGATAAAATCCTTAGGAGAAAAATTAAGAAAAGAGTGTAATAATATAATTGAAATGGGACAAGAAAGGAGACATAAACACAATCAGATGAAAACAGAATTTAAAGCAAATATTTAGTTTTTTGGCAACAAGTTTATAAATCTAGAGAACATGGATGACTCTCCAGCAAACCATAAATCACCAAAATCCAGCCATGAAGAAGTAGAAACATAAACAGATCAATTTCCTGGAAAGATACTTGAAATAAATTAATGGTTGTTATATTTGTATTAATCAGTAAAAGCTAACTACTATAAGAGAGAAGTCCAGAAATCCCTGTGGGTTAATACATGGAAACTTATTTCTCATTTACATCAAGTCTGAACAGGCGTGGTTGACTCCCCGAAGCAGTGTTTCAGGGACACATGCCCTTCTACCATGTGGACTCGCCAGTCTCTAGAGGTTCGGAGTCCTCTGCTGACCCTCTCTTTGTACTTGGCAGGAAGGGATTGGAAGAAGAGAATAGTGCTTGTTATTGGCCAGTCTTAGGGATGACTTACATTAATTCTGTCCACATTTCCTGGACCAGAACCTGGTCTTAGACCCACTTAAGGGAATGGGCAAAGGAGGCTACACAATTATCTGTGTGCCAGGGAGAGAAGGGAAAAGTTTGTAGTGAACAACTAGCAAGTCTTTGCCACAATATTCTAATATCCTAAAATAAATCCCAATAAGGAAAGGGCTTTTTCCACAACTCCTTATCATTAAGAGTTGATAATCCCTGTGGTGCACTAGAGCTTCTTAGCACCAGTGGATCTCTTCCCACCTTGAGATGCAGCCATGGTGGAAGTATTTACATCACAGAAATTGGCATTCACTCCCTACAAACTAGGGGCATACCCAACCCCACCCAGCCAGCTCCTAAAGCTGGTTGTGTGCAAACACCAACATACTACTGCATAATTCAAATACTTTTACAATTATTCCAAGCCATAGAAAAAGATGAAAAGTACAATCCACTTTAGAAAGCCAGCAAAATTGACAATGATAGAACACTCTTTTTGAAAAAGTAACTAGGGGCCAACATCCTTAATTAATATAAATTCAAATCTAAATTAAATATTAAAAAATTAAAAAAAAACACTAATTCAAAAAGATACATGCACCCCAATCTGCATAAGCAGCATGATTTACAGTAGCCAAGACATGGAAGCAACCTAAGTGTCCATCAACAGATGAATGGATAAAGAAGATATGGCACATATATACAATGGAATATTACTCAGCCCTAAAAAGAAACGAAATTGAGTTATTTGTAGTGAGGTGGAAGGACTTAGAGAGTGTCATACAGAGTGAAGTAAGTCAGAAAGAGAAAAACAAATACAGTATGCTAACACATATATATGGAATCTAAGGGAAAAAAAAAAAAAAAAAAAAAGAGGTCATGAAGAACCTAGTGGCAAGATGGGAATAAAGACACAGACCTACTAGAGAATGGACTTGAGGATATGGGGAGGGGGAGGGGTGAGATGTGACAGGGTGAGAGAGTGTCATGGACATATATACACTACCAAATGTAAAATAGATAACTAGTGGGAAGCAGCCGCATAGCACAGGGAGATCAGCTCGGTGCTTTGTGACCACCTAGAGGGGTGGGATAGGGAGGGTGGGAGGGAGGGAGATGCAAGAGGGAAGAGATATGGCAACATATGTATATGTGTAACTGATTCACTTTGTTGTAAAGCAGAAGCTAGCACACCATTGTAAAGCAATTATACTTCAATAAAGATGTTTAAAAAAAAAAAAAAAAACTGATGGTAGAAAAAAAAAAAAAAAAGAAGATATGGTACATATACAATGGGATATTAGCCATAAAAAAGAATGAAATTTTGCCATTTGCAGCAACATGGATGGACCTGGAGGGTATTACACTAAGTAAAACAAGTCATACAGAGAAAGACAAATTGTGTAAGATTTCCCTTATATGTGAACTTTAAAAAATACAACAAACTAGTGAATAAAACAAAAAAGGAGCAGACACAGATACAGAAAACGAACTAGTGGTTATCAGTGGGGAGGGGGAAGGCGGAGGGGTAGTATAGAGGTAGGTGGAAAAAAAGGGTTATTATGGGATTATATGAAATCATATGTGTGAAATCTATGAAAACAGTGAAGCACTATAGAATTTAAAGAAGCTTTCATTCAATTAAAAAAATTACAAATTTAAGAAAACACAAAAACTCTCTGAGATTATGTCTCTGCACAAGATCTACCTACAGTCCCTTCCTAGGAAAGTGAAGGTCTTGATTCTCAGGTCCAGACTGCAGGACACAGAGCAAAAGAGCAACTGCAAACAGCATCTCAGTAAGCAAAGCATCAGTTTCAAAGTGGTCAAAGAGATGGGAAAGAGTCAAATCTGCACTAAAGAGTTCAGACAAGGCAGAGGAAGCTGGTTTGAGAGAGCAAGTGGGAGGTTTAGCCTATGAATTTCCCTGAGGCCTGGCACACAGAGGGAGGGCGCCCTCTATCATGTGCCTGTGACTCAGAATTTCATTGTTGAGGAGGCTGAGCCAACTTGGAGTTTCATGGAGAGACTCCTTCCCACCGGCGACCGGTTTCTTCTGGTTCACTCGGCAACGTCCTTAATAACGCTCAGGAATTTCAAACAATAGGAGGTAAGTCTCTATGATGATTTCACCAACTTTCCCCCTACCTCTGAGCTACTTGCGGGAGGTGACCATGGCATTACTGGGGTCCAGTGACTCCTTGTGACCTTCTACGGTTCTCTGTACCTCTGGGTAATTGCTGGGTCGCTGCAGGGAACGTTGGGTCTCACTACATCAGAAATATGGTGGAATTTTAAAATTTCCAACGCTATTAAGACTGTTCTAAGTCTATGGCAAGGAAATAGGGCAGCAAAGAGAAATACGGTTTTGAAGAGGAGACAATAAAATATCGTCATTTGCATTTGATATGACTGTATTCTCTGAAATCCCCAAAATACTGACAAGATATTTACAAAAGTGATAAAATTTATATGACCAGATATAAAATCTAGGAGTAAAAGTATAAGCACTTAAAAAACAAAAACGAGGGAGAAGAGAAATGGACCAAGACAGTGCCAGCTCATGGAAGCCAAATTTAAGGAAGCTTTGGAAAAAAGTCATAAGCAACGTTAAAAGCTGTAGAAAATCATGAGAATAAAAACTACTGGTGATGCCAGTACCGGGCCCCAGTTCACCCAAAGCCTCTGGATGTGAAAGACCAGATATCTTCCTCTGATACCCCAGGCCCCCACTCCATTGATGCCTTAAATATTGGATAGTGGCAAACAGACACAATCCTCTTCTCAAATCAGGAACCAAATATTTTATTTTTATATAACATCACTTCAGAATTCTCTCATCTTGCAGGTCACAGATGCCAACGGTGGATGAGACATGTGCTGAAGTCTACAGACTTCTGGCACTAAAGTATGGATTCTCCCAGCTAAGGAGAAATCATTTGACACCTCTGAAGGTGTCATATTTGACTATTGCATACTTATTCCAGAATCTAAGCCATTCAGTCACATTTCAGTGCATCTCAACGATACTCACACTGTATTTTCCCCTCATTGGAGCAGTTCTTTCTCCTCTTCGATGTGGGCTCACAAATACCCTTTACGGTATCACCATTTAGCTTTTCACATTTTTTTCCATGTTCACCTGTATAGAGGAAATTACTCCCTTTAGCTGCCTGTCCAAATTATCTAAGAATACTTTTTACAGCTTCCCAAATTGTAGAATAATGCCTTCCTAAGGCAGTCACAAAACAGACCTGACCATCCAGAAGAGAAAAGCAACACTAATTTTGCTACACCATTCATTTTGTTTTAGGATGTTTTCTCCTTTAGGTCTGCGAGGGAACATCTTGCTAATATGGATTATAAAAAATGCCTCCATTTACAAATATCTTTGTTTTGAGGTCCCCTAAAACATTACTTTGAGGTTTGAGGTTTGTTTGATCAAGTTATTTTTTGTATGCATATCCTCACCTATGTGATTTTAAGGTTCTCTTTCAAATAAGACCTATTGGATTGATACAATGTCAAATCAGTTTTAAACAACTCATAAAATACAAGACAACACCGTCAGTCAAAATATCAATTTAGAATATCCTAACACTAATCAATTGATGAAATAATGGTTACAATCACACACACACACACACACAAATGCAACCTAAACCTACCCTTTTATTAGATAACTCTTAAGTTTTTTATACAGTGAGTTAAAGCGAATGGTCCCTTTTGGGGAATCACTGAAAGACATGTTAGTTGTAAGATTAAGTGTTCTGACCATAGTCTGATAGGATGGCTATTGGGGAAATTTCTATGCAGTCATGAGAAGCCATTCCTCATAATATATTTTTATTTAGTTTTATTTTAAAGTATATATATGGCATGCTTAAATATGTAAAAACATTTACACTATTCAAAAGTCAAATCTTTATGCTCTAAAAAATATATATACTCTGAGAAGTCAACCCTTTTCCTACTCTCTCACCCTGTTTCCACCCTGAAGGTAATATTATTTTCTTTAACTTATGGTTTATTGGCCCTTTGTTTCTTTTTTGTAAAAATAAGCATACAAGTATATGAACATATAAAAGTGTATGTATTTCTCTCTCTTACACAAACAGTAGCAAAGTATATCTACTGTTTTGCTCTTTGATTTTTTACTTAATAAATCCTGAAAAATGTTCCATATCATTCATAGAGATTTTCATTCTTTTTTTTTTTTTTTAATGGCTACATGTACTATTGTGTAAAAGTACCATTGTTTGGTCAACCAATTTCCTATTTATGGTGATTTAGGTTGTTCCCAATATTTTGCTGTTGGAAATGTGCTTTCTACATATGTTATTTTATATTTGAGGAGGTGTGTTTTGAGGGTAATTCCTAAAAGTAACATTACTAAAGCAAGAAGTAAATGCATATTTAGTTTGGCAAGATACTGTAAAATCCAGCTCTCTGCTAGGAAGTATTATTGTAAAATAAATGAACAAACAAAAAGAAAAGTAAATCTCATCAAGTCTCTAGATGTAACTAGCAATTGGCAGGAAATATACAGAACAGAGGAACTTGTTAATGACAACACAGGGATGCAATTAGAGAAATCCAAAATACAGACAACTCTTTCTAGCAAATAACCTGGTTTCTCTAACAAACATACTGCAAGAAAACAAGGTGAATGTTGAGAAGGAACCCACAGAATACCAGAGACTTAAGAGACATACCTACTAAATTCAATGTGTTTGGATCTTGAGTCAAACAAGCTGACTGGAAACACACATACTTATGTGTAAAAGTAGATATATATTAATTAATATATTTTATATAAATATATATTATGATACAGTTGATGAAATTTGAACTCTGACTAGATATTTAATGGCAGTAAGGAATTACTGTTCATTTTTTCAAATGTGATAGTGTTATTTTAGTTATATTTTTTAAAGAGTCCTTATTTTTAGAGCTATGTACTAAAATGTTTATGGATGAAATGATATGATATCTGAGGTTAGCTTCAAAATAATTACAGGGTGTTGTGTGTAGCAACCTTACTACATAATTATCAGAAGGCTGACCAGATATAAACATTTGTTAGTCCTCACCATGCTTATAGCCACATATGTGCAACTCTTTGCTTTATGCATTTCCTCCCTTATCCACTTCACAAAATCCCATTTATCTTTGAAGATCTGCCTCAGATAATACTTCCTCTGCAGTCTCCCTTAATCCTATCTGTCTGGGTATAGCTGACACCTCCAGTGCTCAGCTGAGGTCTCCCCGGATCTATTTTTCCATTTCTACACACCACGCCCCCAGCTTCTGCACAGTTTTGCTTCTAACAGTCCTGCCCCTGCACAAGAGGCTGTCTTTGGGGGGTCTGCCCCTGGGCTGCCAGAGTCACTTTGCCTTGCATCTGGAGCTGGAGGTACCTGGAAGTGTATGCTTGACCCCCTTGGGCAGCCTGTAGTCAATCACTGCCTGATGCAGAGAATGAAAGTTGTCAGGACCAACCATCAGGACCAGAGCGTATGGTTTCTTGAGACATTCCCATTGGTCTGTGCAATGAACGTTCATTAAGTACCTATATACCAAAGTTTGATGAATTTACTTATTTGTGTCCAACAAATCCACTTCACTTCATCTCTACCATCATCAGCCTCATCTAACTTATTTTCATTTCACACTGGCAGGATTGCAACAAACCCCTAGCTGCTCTTATCCTTCCTGAAGTCCTTCTACACAGAAGCCAGGAGAACTTATCATTTCCCTGCTTAAAATTTTCAAAAGGGTAAAGACTAACCTTCTATATAAAATAGTTTTCAAAATACAGTGGCTTACAGAACATAAAAGCTATATTTCTCTTTCATGTAACAGCTTCAAAGAGAAAAGTCTAGATGGGCAGGCTGCTTAGTTCCACATAATCATTCAGAGCTGAGGTTTCTATTTATTTCTCTTCTTCCTTTAGGGCACGTCCAACAAATTTTTAGGCCTTACGGCCTTTGGCCTCTGTTACATCTATTCAACACTGCTATTGTAACAATAACAACAAACATCAGCTATATCCTGTATGTAATTGAGTGGGTGTGTCTGTCTTCCAATACAACTTTATTTACAAAAACAACTGGTGGCCAAATTTGGCCCATGGGCCATAGTTTGCTAACCTGAACTCTAGAGCTCTTTTCTCATCTACATACTATAGAATTATGGTCATGGGCAATTCTGCTATCCAACTCATGAGAAGAGAAAACACATGGAGGTGTTTGTACCCATTTTAATGCTCAGACTAGGAAGTAGCACATATCATTTGGCATTGGCTTTGGCAATAGCTTAGCAATACCTAGCTTCAAGTGATACTGGAAATACAGCCTCTTTGCAGACAGCTCCACATCCAGCTGCAACTGTATTCTTAAGGAAGAAGGCAAGAAGATTTTAGTGGTCAACTAGCAGTGTTAGCCACAAATGACTTCTACTTTTCTAGGAGAAAGTCCAAAATCCTTGATTGCCTAGAAGACACTGCACAGTCTGATCCCTACTTCCTTCTTTAGCTCTTCTTGCACTACTCTCTTCTATGGTCTAGTCATATTCTTTCATTTCTTCCACTATATTATGTTGATAGACTGAAAAACCCATAACCATGGATCTGGTCTGTTTTGCCAACTGCTGAATCCACAGTGCCTAGAACAGTATCTGACATTATAAGCCCTAAGTAACTACTTGGTAAATGAATAACTGAGAGTCAGGTCCTGTGTTTGATATCTAATAAGTCAAACTCTGTCCTTGCTGCAAGCATCAATGATACTCTTGGGTTCTAAATGTTTCAAATGGTTTCTAATGGCTTCTTCCTTAGACCTCTGATCAAATCAGCCATCCAGGCCATCAATTCTAGCTCTTAAGAATTCTTTACCCATTGACTTCTCTCCTGCACTACTGCCTCCATCATCTCTCCATAGGATGACTAAGTCGAATTCCTGGATGCCCGCTCTCCCCCAACTATACTGTCCTCTCCACTAGCAAAAAGTAATCTTTCTGTAAGTCAAAGCTGATTATGTTGATTCTCTGTTCAAAACATTTTGGTGAATCCCCACTGTCCTCAGCATAAAGATCAAACTTTTTAACCTGACTTGAAAGACCCTTCGTAGTCCATTGACTCTCATCCTCTCCAGATCAACAGAATTGCTTCTATTATCCCATGATCTTTTATTTCTATGCCTTTGAATATGCTGTTTCCTCTGGTTGGAACAATGCTCATTACAACCTCCAAACCATCAACTCTTTATTTTCCTGCTAACGTTTATTTATGCTTCAGGTCACAGCCAAGATGAGTCTCTCTAGGCAAGCTTACCTGGCTGTAAGTGCATCAGAGGTCATTATCAAGAAATCAAAAAGACAACCTATAGAATGGGGGAAAAATTTGAAAATTATATAGCTGATAAAGGTCCAGAATATGTTAAGAACCTTAAAACTTGACAAGAAAAAGACAAACTACTCAATTGAAAAATGGGCAAAGTGGTTCCTGTGGTTCGAATGTTTGTGTCCCTTCAAAATTCATATGTTGAAATCCTAACTCACAAGGTGGTGGTATTAGGTAGGACCTTTGGGAGGGCTCTGCCTTCATGAATGAGATTAGTGCCCTTGTATAAGAAGCACTAGAGAAATCCCTCATTTTTCCATAAGTGAGGTTACAGCAAAAAGATGGCTGTCTATGAAGTGGATCCTCTCCAGACACCAAATCTGCCAGCACTTTGATCTTGAACTTCCCAGCCTTCAGAATTATGAGAAATAAATAGTTGTTGCTTATAAGCCACCCAGTTTATGGTATTTTTGTTATAGCAGCCCAGATAAACTAAGACAGTACTCAAATGGACATTTCTCCAATGAAGATATACAAATAGCCAACAATCACATGAAAAACTGGTCAACATTATTCATCATTAGGGAAATGCAAATCAAAACCATAATGAGATACCACTTCACACCCATTAGGATGGCTATAATGAAAAATAAAAACTGTTGGTGAGGTTGTAGAGAAATTGGAATGCTTGTTCGTTGCTGCCAGGAATGTAAAATGGTTCAGCCATTGTGGAAAACAGTTTAGCTGCTCCTCAAAAGTTAAACATAGAATATTCATATCACCCAGAAATTCCACTCATAGGGATATACCCAAAAGAATTGAAACCATATATTCAAACAAATACATGCACATGCATGTTCATAGCATCACTATGGACAACAGCCAAAAGGTGGAAACAGCACAAAGGTCCATCAATGGATAAACAAATTGTGGTATATACATACAATGGGATACTATTCAGCCATAAAAAGGAATGAAGACCTGATACACAATACAACATGGATGAACCTCAAAAACATTATGCTAAGTGAAAGAAGCCAGACATAAAAGGTCATATATTATATGATTCCATATATATCCAGAATAGGTAAATCCACAGGGATAGAAAGCAGAATGGTGGTTGCTAGAGCTGTGGGAGGGCAGGGAGGAGAAAAGGGGGAGGAACTGATTAATGAGTACAGGGTTTCCTTCTGGGGTGATAAAAATGTTTTTGAACTAGATAAAGGTAGTGGTTGTACAACATTATGAATGTAGTAAAATACTACTGGATTGTTCACTTTAAAATGATTAATTTTATGCTATGTGAATTTCACCTAAAAAAAAAAATTGGAAGGAAAGGATGAAAAAAAGAAGCTAAGAGTGGACCAAAACATTGCACAAAGTAAAGTGTTATAATTTCAAAAAAACAAACAAACAAAAAAAGATGAAGAGGTAGCATCTTCTAGGGCTCTTCAGTCTGTTGTGAGCAAGAGCTTCTGCCATGTGTTTTGACGTCCTCTCCTCTTTTGCCTTTATTTTTCCTTAAGGTGATTTTCTGTGCTTTAACATTATGGTTAAGTGTGATTTAAGAGCAAGAAAATTTGTATCTAAAAGTTGAAGAATTTGGTGAAAAAAAATTTGGTTCCGAAAGATTAAAGAGAAAAGTTCTAAGTATTCAATAAAATACCTGTGTGATAGAACATCACTTGACTCTAGGCATCTTACAAAAATATTGGCTCCTTATACTCCTCCCTACCAGTTACCATGTGCCATCAAGTCTCTTCTCCCTACTTTGGCAAGGACAATAGATCTTTATAACTTTATACTTTATAAACAAACTTCACTTGTTCACTCTATATGTTTACATATATAACTTGTTTAAATTTTCCAAATGATATGTGTTTCTGGCTGTGAAAATTGTTTATGCATTTTGGGTTAAGATGGAACAAATAATTTTCCATTAAAATAGATGAAGATTTTTTTTTTTATTATTTAACAGCTTTGGACTTAAAGGCAGGATTTTGGGGAATGAATGGGTCATGAAGTTAAGGGCTAGGTATACTAGTTTATCTCTCCCACTAGACTATAAACTTCATGCCTGACTCATAGCTGGCACTCAATAAGATTTCTTGAATAAAATAAAAATTTAAAATATTAGTTAAAATTAGCAAGACCTAAATAACTTTGGAACTGAATGAAGACAGCAAGACTAAAGGCAAAAGGAACTGTACCTAAGCACTGTACTTTAGTTGGTAAAGTTGTTACCCATGGGAGCATGAGTTAACTATTCCAAAATCACTGTACATTTATACTAAAACTGAACAAACACAAAATAGATGATGAATGGTGGAAGTCAGGTTTCAAGGACAGTTTGACCAGTACTGGCTCACTAATTAGGTCTACAGCAGGAGATACCATTTAGGTGGGATATCATCCAAGCTTGACAAGAAATAGATGACACAGTCACACAGGGCTGTTGAATAGAGTTTAATGGAAAGACTATCTACAGCGGTGAAGGAAGGTCTAAGGAAAAGAATAAGAGAAGGAGAAACACCAAGAGGCTAACAACAGCAAGAGGCTTGTAGCCCTGAAAGGGAAAGGGAATTCCAGATAGAGCTGTGGCTATTCCTGAGGCTGTAAGAGAGGTCCCTGGCAGAAACAGTGCCTTCAGTAGAGGAATGCCTGTCAACCCCTGGCCAGGAAGAGAGTTGGTTGCAGGGAAAATACTCCAGATTCTCCTCTTACCCTCTGACGTCTTGCCAGTGGCTTTCATTGGCCAAATGCAAGTCAAAGTCAAAGAGCAAGGAAGAATTCCAGTCTATGAATTCCAGATAGGTCAATCTCCTGGACACAGAGAAAGGGGAACAGGGTGGAGTGCAGATCTTATGGGGCAAATGGAGAATATGAAACACACTGAATGAGTGAATACAGAAAAATTAGATGAACATACAAAGACCAATCTCATTTATTTCATAATTTTTCCAACTACTTAGCCTTATTTCTGTGTCTAGATTAACAAAGGCTTTTGTGTTGAATGGTCATTACTTACTAGACACAATACCTAAATGGTTAACTTGTAATTGTGTGATTTGGGATAGTAAAGGAACCTTCTATCCACCCCAACTTTCCACTGACAGATTCTGAATACCATTATTCATTTTAATCCCATGAGGTTTTAATAAAAAGGCAAATACTTTTCACAACCTTGACAAACAAAACTCAATCTGAGCCTTTATAAATAGCTTCAAAACCTACTTTTTATTTGCCATAAAGGTCTGACTAAACCTCTATTTCTCCATCCCCTGCCCCTTGCCTTTTGTTCAAGGATTGGGTGGTATGGAGGGAGTTAAACTCTTTAGATTGATCTCTTTTTGTTAAGACCAGAGACCTTGATCAGGTTTCTAATATATCCAAATTGTCCCACACGCCTAAGCTTGGTCTCAAAAGACTTGAAGTTAAATTTTGCTCAGCATTTAAACTGAATCACCACTTGTTTTTAACCAAAGTTGTTTTTGTTTCAGTCAATTGCCCTTTAAGCTCTAAACTCTAAGGAGAGTTTGAATTTCAAAAGTAACAATTGTTCTGTCTGTAGTATGCAAGACTTTTGGTTCTCCTCTTCCAATTTGGCTAGCCTTTCATTTCTCTCCTAGTCTTTCTGAAAAAGAAGAAAATAGATCTCTTAATTGTATAAGGTAAACCCCATCTCTTGTTACTCGAAGTATATAATTGCCTAATAAACACCTACCTTCCCACATTTGTATTTACCTTCTTGTTTCATATTTTTCTAACCAACCAATTAGATGAGGGCAGTTGTCTCTGTACATTCAAGCAGATGGGTATATCATCACACTCTTGGGAATGCTTATCTTAAAAACAGAGAAGTATAAATAACAATACAAGAAAATTTTTTTTAAAAAGAGAGAATAACAGCCCAGAATGGCATTATGAGGCATGAGGAGCTCATGGATACTCTTTTCAGCAAAACAACTGAACTGATGAAAATTATAAAAAATAATGATTTAGTCTTTTTAAAGTGTCCTAAGGGTATACAGCAAATGGAGAAATATTTATTCAAGGAATTCCACTAACTCTTGGTAAGAACAGGGAAAGTCTGTGGCATTTGAACCACAACATGCCCTTTCCCCCACCCTCAGCTTGGCATGACAGTAGCTCTACTCCAGTTGGGTACAATTAAGAACATGGGGCTCCCTCTCCCTGAGGCAGGAGATAGATGGGCCCCAGGCTGAACAGCTGGCATTTGTCCCCTGTGGACAGATACGCACAAGATGAAGAGAGGAGGAGGAGGTGAGCCCTGCCCAGAGAAAAGATAGAGACCACATATTTCTCATTCTCAAGGTCAAGGAGACCTTCCCAACTATACATGTGCAGAAAGGCTCCTTGGAGGTCAAAAAGGGAATGATGTCAACTTACCCATAGGCCTCTTCGCTGGAATCCATCTCGGCTAAGAGATGTGCACGCACACATGGGAGGACCCTAAGATAAACCAAGTATGGACTCAGAACCAGGCAAAACAAGATGATTGGCCAAAGGAAACCCAGAAGAAATACCCCATATAAGTGATTCAAACTACCACGAGGGCATGACTCTCTGAGTCCACTCATGTATCTATCCACACATACGCTTTTTCCTCCTAATAAACACTTTATTTGTTTCACTACTTTCTGTCTTTGTGGGAATTCATTTCTGCAAAGCTGAAGGGCCAGGGCCTGTCACTAGACCCTGGTCTAATGGCTAGGATTCAGTGCTTTCATTGCCACAGCCTGACTTCAATCTCTGGTCAGGAACCAAAATCCTGCTTCAAGCTGTTGCAGGCTGAGGCCACCCAAAATCATCCCCACAGTTCCCAGTCTAGAGCTACAGCTTTTCTCCAGGAGAAGCAGAGTGCCAGTATTTCTTATTACTCCTAGCTCTGTGTGCAGAAGCTCTATATCAAGCAGGTGTGACTGAGAGAGCTGGAGCTCCCTTCTTCCCCCCAAACCTTATTTGTGGAAGCTCTACCCCAGATGCAATTACTTTTGCCCCTAATCACCCTTGCCCCAGTTCACCTGCAGAGCAGAGGTTGCATACCCGGAGAGGTGAGCCAGGAAAGTCAAAGGTTATCACCTTACACATCCTTCTGCTTATGGAGAAAGGGTGTCACTGAGAGAAACAGGCTATTGTCCCCACTTCCAGCTCTAGAGCAGTGGTGCAAAATTTCTTCCTAAGGGGAAGAGGCAGTTCATAAAAATGGAAAACTCTGTACCTCTCCTTAAGAGTATTAATGTTACCTGGGAGAGAGCATAGGGAAGTACAAACTTACGGGCACTGTTAAAAGAAATGGAGGTTTTGGTAGCAAGCAATTAAGAAGAGACTTGTAGCTCCATGCTAGCCACAAGCAAAATAGTAGAACAGCTAAAAATTTAATCAAGAAAACCAGGAAAAAAGGCAGCTAACAAGAGCCCTATTGTGGTCAGAGCATGCCTCAAAGACTGCCCTCAAAGACTATTCCTGCAAAGGGGTCTGAATTTGATTGGATCAGATTGAGAAACAATTTATGCCACAGGCTGTTGTAAAAAACAATAGCGTGATCACTTAGCAATTAGTGGAGGCTGACAGCTGAGTATGATGCCAGTAGTGGCAGGACATCTAGAAAGTTAATAGAAAGATCAAGAAAAGACACAGTAAAAGCCCAGTGAAAACAGCTGTCATCTCTTGGAGGAAAGGGGTCAGGGTGAATGTGCAAATGCCAAAGTCTATGCCCTCTGAGGAACAACAGAAGAAGTTAAACACTGCTGTGGAAATATTTACTGAAATAGTCCAGCCAAATCATTAAAAAATAAACAAGCCAAAAACAAAACAAACAAACAAACAAAAAGACAAAAAGAAAAAAAAACAAGATTAAGGCCAGGGAAGGGTAGAGGTTACAGAAATCAGTATCTATTCAGTTGTTTCAATTTATTACTTAATATGTCCAGTTTTTACCCCACCAAAAAATGATATACAAAAATAGGAAAGTGTGATCCATACACAGGAAAAAAGCAGGCAAGAGAAACTATTTTTGAGAGAGTCTTAGCAGACAAACACTTAAAAGTAGCTATTGTAGATATATTCAAAGAACCAAAGGAAAACATTCTAAAAGAAGTGAAAGAAGATATGATGACAATGTCTCAATGGATAGAGAATAGCAATAAAGAGATAGAGAAATAAAAGAAACAAAAAGAAATTTTTAAAAAAGGAACAAAAGAAAACTCTGTAGTGGAAAAGTATAATAACTGAAATGAGGAATTCACTAGAAAAGCTCAACAGTAGATTTGAGCCAGTAGAAGAAAGATCAGTGAACTGATGTTGGATCAATCAAGATTATGCACTCTGAAGAACAGAGATTACAAAATAAAGAAACATGAAAAGAATTTCAGAGAAATGTGGGACAACATTTAAGTGGACCAACATATTTGCTATGGGAGTACCAGGAGAAGAGGAGAAAGGAAGAAAGACAGTAAAATATTTAAATAAATAATGGCTGAAGCCCGGCAACTCACAGCTCTTGCTTTCCTCAGAAGCGTAATCCAGGAACCATGAGGAGAGTGTGTGAACCCCCTATCCGCAGAGCCATAGACTGAAAACCCCATGACATGCTTAATGTTGAGAGTAAAAACACACCCTTGTACACACAGTCTTGAATCTAGACCACGTTACAGTAAGTGACCAGCCAGTGTGTTCTTGGGACTCTGAAACAGGAGAGACCTTCAAGATGGCAGAGAGGACGTGGAGATCACCTTCCTCCCAACAAATACATCAGAAATACATCTACACGTGGAACAACTCCTACAGAACACCTACTGAACGCTAGCAGAAGACCTCAGACTTCTGAAAAGGCAAGAAAATCCCCACATACCTGGGCAGGGCAAAAGAAAAAAGAAAAATCAGAGACAAAAGAATAGGGACAGGACCTGCACCTCTGGGAGGGAACTGTGAAGGAGGAAAAGTTTCCACACACTAGGAAGCCCCTTCACTGGCAGACACGGGGGTTGGCGGGGCAGGGGAAGCTTCAGAGCCATGGAGGAGAGCGCAGCAACAGGGGTGCAGAGGGCAAACTGGAGACGTTCCCTCACAGAGGATCGGTGCCGACCAGCACTCACCAGCCTCAGAGGTTTGTCTGCTCGCCCGCTGGGGCGGATGGGGGCTGGGAGCTGAGGCTCCAGCTTCAGAAGTCAGACCTCAGGGAGAGGACTGGGGTTGGTTGCGTGAACACCGCCTGAAGGGGGCTAGTGCGCCAGAGCTAGCTGGGAGGGAGTCTGGGGGAAAGTCTGGAATTGCCTAAGAGGCAAGAGAACATTGTTTAGGGGTGCGTGAGAAGAGGGGATTCAGAGCACCGCCGAAACAAGCTCCAGAGATGGGCGCGAGCCACGGCTATCAGCGCTGACGCCAGAGACAGGCATGAAATGCTAAGGATGCTGCTGCCGCCACCAAGAAGCCTGTGTGCAAGCACAGGTCACTATCCACACCTCCCCTCCTGGGAACCTGTGCAGCCCGCCATTGCCAGGGTCCTGTGATCCAGGGACAACTTCCCCGGGAGTACACACGGCGCACCTCAGGCTGTTGCAACGTCATGCTGATATCTGCCACCGCAGGCTCGCCCCACATTCCGTACACCGCCCTCACACTGGCCTGAGTGAGCCAGAGCCCCCTAATCACCTGCTACTTTAACCCCGTCCTGTCTGGGTGGGGAACAGACGCCCTCAGGTGACCTACATGCAGAGATGGGACCATATCCAAAGCTGAACCCCAGGAGCTGTGCAAACAAAGAAGAGAAAGGGGAATTTCTCCCAGCGGCCTCAGGAGCAGCGGATTAAATCTCCACAATCAGCTTGAGGTACCCTGCATCTCTGGAATACCTGAATACACAACAAATCATAATAAGGCCACAGACACCCCAAAACACACCACCAGACGTGGACCTGCCCACCAGAAAGACAAGATCCAGCCTCATCCACCAGAACATAGGCACTAGTCCCCCCCACCAGGAAGCCTACACAACCCACTGAACCAACCTTAGCCACTGGGGGCAGACACCAAAAACAACGGGAACTACGAACCTGTGACCTGTGAAAAGGAGACCCCCAAACACAGTAAGTTAAGCAAAATGAGAAGACAGAGAAACACACAGAAGATGAAGGAGCAAGGTAAAAACCCACCAGACCAAACAAATGAAGAAGAAATAGGCAGTCTACCTGAAAAAGAAATCAGAGTAATGATAGTAAAGATGATCCAAAATCTTGGAAACAGAATGGAGAAAATACAAGAAAAGTTTAACAAGGACCTAGAACTAAAGAGCAACCAAATGATGAACCAAATAACCAAATAAAATAGTGGAAATAACTACTGCAGAGCAGAATAAAGAAAAAAGAATGAAAAGAACAGAGGACAGTCTCAGAGACATCTGGGCCAACATTAAACGCACCAACATTTGAATTATAGGGGTCCCAGAAGAAGAGGAAAAGAAAAGGACTGAGAAAATATTTGAAGAGATTATAGTCGAAAACTTCCCTAATATGGGAAAGGAAATAGTTAATCAAGTCCAGGAAGCACAGAGAGTCCCATACAGGATAAATCCAAGGAGACACATGCCAAGACACATATTAATCAAACTAGCAAAAATTAAATACAAAGAAAAAATATTAAAAGCAGTAAGGGAAAAACAACAAATAACACACAAGGGAATCTCCATAAGGTTAACAGCTGATCTTTCAGCAGAAAATCTGCAAGCCAGAAAGGAGTGGCAGGACATATTTAAAGTGATGAAAGGGAGAAACCTGCAACCAAGATTACTCTACCCAGCAAGGATTTCATTCAGATTCCACAGAAAAATTAAAATCTTTACAGACAAGCAAAAGCTAAGAAAATTCAGCACCACCAAACCAGCTTTACAACAAATGCTAAAGGAACTTCTCTAGGCAGGAAACACAAGAGAAGGAACAGACCTACAAGAACAAACTCAAAACAATTAAGAAAATGGTAATAGGAACATACATATTGATAATTACCTTAAATGTAAATGGATTAAATGCTCCCACCAGAAGATATAAACTGGCTGAATGGATACAACAACAAGAACCGTATATATGCTGTCTACAAGGGACCAACTTCAGACCTAGGGACACATACAGACTGAAAGTGAGAGGATGGAAAAAGATATTCCATGCAAATGGAAATCCAAAGAAAGCTGGAGTAGCAATTCTCATATCAGACAAAATAGATTTTAAAATAAAGACTATTAAAAGAGACAAAGAAGGACACTACCTAATGCTCAAGGGATCAATCCGAGAAGAAGATGTAACAATTGTGAATATTTATGCACCCAACATAGGAGCACCTCAATATATAAGGCAAATACTAACAGCCATAAAAGGGGAAATCGACAGTAACACAATAATAGTAGGGGACTTTAACACCCCACTTTCACCAATGGACAGATCATCCAAAATGAAAATAAATAAGGAAACACAAGCTTTAAATGATACATTAAGCAAGATGGACTTAACTGATATTTGTAGGACATTCCAACCAAAAACAACAGAATACACTTTCTTCTCTAGTGCTCATGGAACGGTCTCCAGGATAGATCATATCTTGGGTCACAAATCAAGCCTTGGTAAATTTAAGAAAATTGAAATCACATCAAGTATCTTTTCTGACCACAACACTATGAGACTAGATATCGATTACAGGAAAAAATCTGTAAAAAATACAAACACATGGAGGTTAAACTGTACACTACTAAATAACCAAGAGATCATTGAAGAAATCTAAGAGGAAATGAAAAACACC
Organism: Eubalaena glacialis; assembly: GCF_028564815.1. Lineage (NCBI taxonomy): Eukaryota > Metazoa > Chordata > Mammalia > Artiodactyla > Balaenidae > Eubalaena > Eubalaena glacialis. The sequence goes on from NC_083726.1 coordinate 92,590,391, forward strand.
TAGAAAGAAATGACAATGAAATCACAACAACCCAAAACCTATGGGATGCAGCAAAAGCAGTTCTAAGAACAGAAGTTTATAGCAATACCATCCTGCCTTAAGAAACAAGAAACATCTCAAATAAACAACCTAAACTTACACCTAAAGCAATTAGAGAAAGAAGAACAAAAAAACCCCAAAGTTAGTGAAGAAAAGCAATCATAAAGATCAGATCAGAAACAAATGAAAAAGAAATGAAGGAAACAATAGCAAAGATCAATAAAACTAAAAGCTAGTTCTTTGAGAAGATAAACAAAATTGATAAACCATTAGACAGACTCATCAAGAAAAAAGGGAGAAGACTTAAATCAATAGAATTAGAAATGAAAAAAGAGAAGTAACAACTGACACTGCAGAAATACAAAGGACCATGAGAGATTACTGCAAGCAACTATATGCCAATAAAATGGGCAACCTGGAAGAAACGGACAAATTCTGAGAAAAGCACAATCTTCCAAGACTGAACCAGGAAGAAATAGAAAATATAAACAGACCAATCACACGCACTGAAATTGAAACTGTGATTAAAAACCTTCCAAAAAACAAAAGCCCAGGACTAGATAGCTTCACAGGCGAATTCTATCAAACATTTAGAGAATAGCTAACAGCCATCCCTCTCAAACTTTTCCAAAATATAGCAGAGGGAGGAACACTCCCAAACTCATTCTACAAGGCCACCATCACCCTGATACCAAAACCAGACAAAGATGTCACAAAGAAAGAAAACTACAGGCCAATATCACTGATGAACATAGATGCAAAAATCCTCCACAAAATACTAGCAAACAGAATCCAACAGCACATTAAAAGGATCATACACCATGATCAAGTGGGGCTTATCCCAGGAATGCAAGGATTCTTCAGTGTATGCAAATCAATCAACGTGATACACCATATTAACAAATTGAAGGAGAAAAACCATATGATCATCTCAATAGATGCAGAGAAAGCTTTCGACAAAATTCAACACCCATTTATGATAAAAACCCTCCGGAAAGTAGGCATAGAGGAAACTTACCTCAACATAATAAAGGCCATATATGACAAACCACAGCCAACATCGTTCTCCATGGTGAAAAAGTGAAACCATTTCCTCTAAGATCAGGAACAAGACAAGGTTGCCCACTCGCACACTATTATTCAACATAGTTTTGGAAGTTTTAGCCACAGCAATCAGAGAAGAAAAAGAAATAAAAGAAATCCAAATTGGAAAAGAAGAAGTAAAGCTGTCACTCTTTGCAGATGACATGATACTATACACAGAGAATCCTAAGGACGGTACCAGAAAACTACTAGAACTAATCAATGAATTTGGTAAAGTAGCAGGATACAAAATTAATGCACAGAAATCTCTTGCATTCCTATACACCAATGATGAAAAATCTGAAAGAGAAATTAAGGAAACACTCCCATTTACCATTGCAACAAAAAGAATAAAATACCTAGGAATAAACCTACCTAGGGAGACAAAAGACCTGTATGCAGAAAACTATAAGACACTGATGAAAGAAATTAAAGATGATACCAACAGATGGAGAGATATACCATGTTCTTGGATTGGAAGAATCAACATTGTGAAAATGACTCTACTACCCAAAGCAATCTACAGATTCAATGCTATCCCTGTCAAACAACCAGTGGCACTTTTCACAGAACTAGAACAAAAAGTTTCACAATTTGTATGGAAACACAAAAGACCCCAAATAGCCAAAGCAATCTTGTGAACGAAAAATGGAGCTGGAGGAATCAGGCTCCCTGACTTCAGACTATACTACAAAGCTACAGTAATCAAGATAGTATGGTACTTGCACAAAAACAGAAATATAGATCAATGGAACAGGATAGAAAGCCCAGAGATAAACCCACACACATACGATCACCTTATTCTTGATAAAGGAGTCAAGAATATACAATGGAGAAAAGACAGCCTCTTCAATAGGTGGTGTTGGGAAAACTGCACAGCTACATGGAAAAGAATGAAACTAAAACACTCCTTAACACCATACACAAAAATAAACTCAAAATGGATCAAAGGCCTAAATGTAAGGCCAGACACTATAAAACTCTTAGAGGAAAACATAGGCAGAACACTCTATGACATAAATCACAGCCACATCCTTTTTGACCCACTGCCTAGAGAAATGGAAATAAAACCAAAAATAAACAAATGAGACCTAATGAAACTTAAAACCTTTTGCACAGCAAAGGAAAACATAAACTATACGAAAAGACAACACTCAGAATGGGAGAAAATATTTCCAAATGAAGCAACTGACAAAGGATTAATCTCCAAAATCTACAAGCAGCTCATGCAGCTCAATATGAAAAAAACAAACAACCCAATCCAAAAATGGGCAGAAGGCGTAAATAGACATTTCTCCTAAGAAGATATACAGATTGCCAACAAACACATGAAAGGATGCTCAACATCACTAATCATTAGAGAAATGCAAATCAAAACTACAATGAGGAATCACCTCACACCAGTCAGAATGGCCATCATCAAAATATCTACAAACAATAAATGCTGGAGAGGGTGTGGAGAAAAGGGAACCCTCTTGCGCTGTTGGTGAGAATGTAAATTGATACAGCTACTATGGAGAACAGTATGGAGGTTCCTCAAAAAACCAACAATAGTACTACCATATGACCCAGCAACCCCACTACTGGACATATACCCTGAGAAAACCATAATTCAAAAAGAGTCATTTACCACAATGTTCATTGCAGCTCTTTTACAATAGCCAGGACATAGAAGCAACCTAAGTGACCATTGACAGATGAATGGATAAAGAAGATGTGGCACATATATACAATGGAATATTACTCAGCCATAAAAATTAACGAAATTGAGTTATTTGTAGTGAGGTGGATGGACCTAGAGTCTGTCATACGAGTGAAGTAAGTCAGAAAGAGGAAAACAAATACTGTATACTAACACATATATGTGGAATCTAAAAAAAGAATGGTTCTGAAAAACCTAGGGGCCAGACAGGAATAAAGACGCAGACCTAGAGAATGGACTTGAGGACACAGGGAGTGGGAAGGGTAAGCTGGGACAAAGTGAGAGCGTAGCATGGACATATATACACTACCAAATGTAAAATAGATAGCTAGTGGGAAGCAGCCGCATAGCACAAGAAGATTAGCTCGGTGCTTTGTGTCCACCTATAGGGGAGGGATAGGGAGGATGTGAGGGAGATGCAAGAGGGAGGAGATGTGGATATATATATATATATGTATAGCTGATTCACTTTGTTATAAAGCAGAAACTAACACACCATTGTAAAGCAATTATACTCCAATAAAGATGTCAAAAAAAAAAAAGAAGAATGAATGTCTGAAAACTTTCCACATTTAATGAGAAACATTAATCTAAATGTCCAAGAAGGTCAATGAACTCTAGGTAGGGTCAATGCAAAGAGATCTATATCCAAATACATCATTGTCAAAATGCTAAAACACAAAAACAAAAGTCTTGAAAGCTGCAAAAGAAAAATGACTGAGCACATACAAAGGAACCCCAGCAGGATTAATAGCTAACTTCTCATAAGAAGCAATGGATACCTGTGATACTGTGATTTTTAAGAAATACATATAGTCATTCAGATGACCAAAATATATTTCTTAGACAATTTGGTCTTCATCCACAGTTCCTGGCTCACAACTCACAAAACCCTTGGAATTTTCTGATCAATAAAAGCAATGGGAGCATCTTTTGTTATAATATTTGGTCTCTTGTCCTCAGTTTCTTCAGGGCCATAAAGGTAAAATGGGTTCTTATTATTCATAACAAGCCCTTTCCATGACAGTTGGGTTTATGTTAATGAAGGTGACTTTTGGATCCCTGGGTGAGGGCTGGTTGCCAGGAGAACCAGTCATGTGACTAAAAGGTTGGAACTTTCAGTCCCACACCTGATTTCTGAGGAGGGGAGAAGAGTTTGAGGGCCAATCAGTTTCTGTTGGCCAATGACTTATTTAATCATGACTATGTAATGAAGCTGTTGTAAAACCCCCAAAGGACAGCTTTTTGGCCTCTTTGGAGAGCTTCTACACTGGAGCCAGAATGCTTCTATGGGCCACTGTGCTGGGCCCCAGTCTATATGAGGATGGAAGGTCCTTTTTCGGGTCCTCCCCTAGGTCTCCATCTGACTGTTGATTTGTATCCTTTGATATCCTTTGTCATAACTTGGTAATCTAGTTAGTAAACAAGTTTGCCTGAGTTCTGTGAGCCATTCTAGCAAATTAATAGAACCCAAGGAGGGGATTGTGGGAACCTCTGACTACTAGACACAACGAAGGATATTTCATAACGATAAAGTGGTCAATCCATCAGAAAGATGTAATAATTGTAAACATACACTCAGCAAACACAGAGCCCCAAAATATATGAAGCAAAAACCGAAAGAATTGAAGAAAGAAATAGACAACTCAACAATAATAGCCAAAGACTTCAATACGATTTTCATAATGAATAGAACAACTAGGCAGAAGATCAACAAGGTTATGGAAGATTGGAGCAACACTATAAACCTACTAGAGCTAACAGACACCTATAGACCACACCACACCACAACAGCAGAACAACTGTGGTGATAGATGCATGACTCTTTGAACATACCAAAAACCATTGAATTGGATACTTCACATGGATTAATTCTATGGTATTTAAATTCTATGTCAATAAAGCCATTTAAAATAGTTTAAAAGAATAACATATCTTTAGAAGGATAAGAGATCTCACGTTTACAATGCAATAATAAAAAGTTATAAAAATGATGAACTAGAGATCTCAGAAATGAAAAGATTATGTTAAAAAATTTCCAAAGATGGACTAAGTGTCACAATGGATACAATTAAAGAGAAAATATAAGGCTGAAAGATTCAGCCCAGTAATTCTCTGAGAATGCAATGCACAAGGACATCAAATATGTGGATGAGGAGTTAGGAGACGTAGAGGATGATCCATACCCACCTCATAGTAGTTCGAAAAGAAGAGCACAGAAAGAATTGAGGCAAAGATAAAGAAACAATAGAAAAACCCACCAGCGTGAAAAGAAAGCCCAGATCTTCAGATTCAGAGTCCACCAAGTATTGAGCAGGAGGAATTAACCAATATTTATATCTTCAGGTATTGATATAAAGTAAATCCTAAAAGTCTTGAAAAAGAAAATATATATTATCTACCAAAGCTTGAAAAATAAGATTGACAGCCAGTCTTTTCATTAGCAGCACTGAATGTAAAAGACCCTAGAACAATAGCTTCATATGTTTGCTCTTCATAAAGAAGCGTAATTTTGAATCTAGAGCTTTAGACCCAGTCTGTATGCTCAGAATTTATCATCTACCGTCTATAAAAAAATTACAGAACAGAAGGTAAATCCAACAATAAATCTAGTTTATAAAGCAAGAAATTCAGTAAAGTTTCTCTTTCCAGATGTAAAACATTTATTATCAATTCTTTATTTGAAGCCAATTCTTAATACAAAAATTTGACAAGGGGATTGCAAGAAAGGAAAAAATACTGACCAATCTCACTTATAGCATATATGCAAAAGTTCCAATCAAAATATTAGCAAACTAAATCTATTAATATATATAAAGAATAAAACATTTTTTATTGTGGTATAATATATATAACATGAACCTCACTATCTTAACCATTTTTAAACGTACAGTTCAATGGTATAAAGTATATTCATATTGTTATTCAACCATCCCCACCATCCACCTCCAGAACTCTTCTCATTTTGCAAAAATAAAGCTTTGTACCCATTAAACAATAATTCCCCATGACACTTGCCCTCCAACCGCTGGCAGCCACCACTCTACTTTCTCTTTTTTTCTCTCTCTCTTTTTAATCTCCCCTTTCCCCCCACACCCCAGACAATGGTAATCAGTGTCCTAGATTCTGTTACTATGAGTTCGACATTTTAAGAAATATTCCATATATAAGTAAGGTCTTGCAATATTTGTGTTTCTGTGTCTGGCTTATTTCACTTAGTATAGTGTCCTCCAGGTTTATCCATGTTGTCACAAAGGGCAGGATTTCCTTCTTTTTTAAAGCTGAATAATATTCCATTGTGTGTGTATGTGTGTATATGTGTATATATATATAACATTTTATTTATCCATTCATCCTTCAGTAAATCTTATCATTAAGTCTAAATAATTGGTAATGTATAGCACAAAAATAAAATATAGCATTTGATTTGGAAATCATAAGTGATTTCAACATGAGAGTTCTCAGGATGGAGTAAAAGTACAATACATAATATTTTTGTTTTATATGTAGAAGAATATAGATACTGACTAAATCAAGACATATAGAAATATAACTGTGTCTCTGAAAGCTCTCTAACTCTTCAAGTATCCCATCCTCAGTCCCTAAAATTGAAATTTTTATGCCCTCAGAGAAATTCTAGGAAATTGTTCTAGAAACGTTCTAGGAAGTATTAGAAAATGTTTTGTCATTCAAACCACTCCCCTCCCCAACTGCTCCTCCCCACAGAACTGTGTATCACACTGTTATCCATTAGGAGCTATAGGCCCAGTGTTTAGAACCCATGAATATGTTGGAACTGTAAAAAAGAAGTATTTTCTCCAAAAAGGGAAACTAAAAAGTTGAAATTTTAATATTTTAATGTGTGTAATCATATTCCTAACAATATACCACATATTTATTAATTGCTAAATATGGTATTCAAAAATTAATTACCTTTGGAAACAATTTATAGATTAATATTTTCACTTAATCAGAATATCTGAATCTGCATAATGATTGCCAAGACATCATAGCTGAGCATAAATTAAGATTTATTCAGAGCTATACTTTCAAAATCCAAATCACTAAAATCTTTCAAAAATTATGAAGAAAAATACAAAATATATATATTTTATTTAATGTGAATATAGTCTCACATTACATTTAATGTGACTGTTTAAATCCATTTGATTTGACTTCTAAATAAAAGTTTCCAGGTCTTAAGACAGTCCCAGAAGTGATTTACTTGACTGATGAGTCTGTGTGGAGGTCACCGATGGTTCTGTTCATTCACAGCTGAGCCTTTTGTGACTCCTGCTCTGTCTCTGCTCTCTTGCTCTCTCTTCTCTCTTTGAGTTTGGCTTGGGAAAAGTTGTCCATGATTTCTCTTCTTCCTTCTGGCATGGGGTTAGCACACTGGGGTAAGCCTCTTGCTCCCTGCTCTCCTTACAGGTGGGTATTTTCCATTTGTGTGGAAAGAAGTAGAAGCTTTGTTTCAGCCTCAGACTCAGCTCCTTCTCTAATCCAGTTTTACCAGCACTAGGTAAATACTATGTTTTAATTCCTAACAGGCTTCTATATCTGTTTCTCAGTGACTCCAGAATCCAAAGAGGAAAAAGGATGAAGGGTTAGGCTTCCTCAATATCCCCAGTAAACATTTTTATTAAATGTTGAGTGTACCTATAAAATAATTGGAATGTGATATTTCACTTCCAAACCACTAGAAGAAAAAAATGTGGAACAAAGAAAAATCAAATATTTCAACAAAATATGGAAAAATACAAAATAAGAAAGCATAGAAAACAGAAGACACAAAACAAAATGTCAAGAATAAGGCCAAATAGGTCATTAATTACAATAAGTGCAACTGAGTTAAAATATGTATGTATATATGCCCACATATGTATAGTTAATTAGATCTGCAATGACAAGTTTAATTGTATTTTAGTAAGAGAAAATTTTATACTTGAAATCACATGAAAGTAGGCAAATTCAAACCAACTATTAATCATTGTATTCACTTTCCTCAATACAATTGCAAATCAGAAATTCAAAAGGACCAATCAACAAGTATCAGCAATTATACTGCATTTAAAGAGGTCTGGCAAAGAAAAGAAAAACTTAAAACTAGAGAACTATTTTACTATAGCTGCCCAAATATCAATCAGGAAATAAACCTGGAGAACTATCATAGGCTTTCAATTCAAAGGAATTGTGCTTACCAGGTGGTTAAGTCCTCAGAACTTAACACCAAGTTCCATAACAAGCAAACGACTTGATATGTAAGGTTATTTTGATGTGTGTAATCTAGTTTCAGTCCTTTGCCCTTATGAAGTACATGGCATAGTGGAAATCAAGGGATTTCAGAAATATCTTGGAATGGCATCTTGATTCTACCACTTCCTGTATGTGACCTGGGGTAAATTACTTAGGGTTCTGAGCCTCAGTTTTTTCACCTGTAAGTGGGGTTAGTAACAACTTTCCTAATAAGTTTTTGTGAGAATTAGATGAGATAAAGTATGTGAATCAGGTAAGACAGTACTTGACTCATAAGTGTGCAGCAGATAGTAGTGCATTCATTTGTTAGGGCTACCAAAACAAAGTACCACAAAATGGGTGGCCTAAACAAGAGAAATTTATTGTCTAACAGTTCTGGAGGCTAGAAGTCCAAGATTAAGGTGTCAGCAGAATTGGTTCCTTCTGAGGGCTATGAGGAGGAATGTTCCAAACCTTTCTCTTTGGTTTGCAGACGGCCATTTTCTCTGTGTCTTCACTTTGTCTTCCCTCTGTGCATACTTCTGCTTGCAAATTTCTCCTTTTTATAAGGATACCAGCCATATTGGATGATGACATCACTTTACCCTAATTGCCCCTATAAAGTCCCTTTCTCCAAATAAGGTCACATTCTGAGGTACCGAGGCTTAAAACTTCAATATGAATTTTGAAGGGACATAATTCAACCCATAACATGTACCTTTTATTATTATTTTCTCCAAATCTTCCCAAAAAATACAGGAAATCATTGTTTTAAGTCAAAACAGTCCATGGTATGAGAAAAGAATATGGAAATCTGATCTTCCTTTAGAAATGACCTCACACTACTGAATAGTCTATACCCTATCCTCTGATTAAATCTTAATTGTTTCCAAAAAAAAAAAAAAAGAATATGGAGATCTGAGACTTCTGTATATGAAGAGCCATTTCCTTCCCTAACTCATTTACTATCTCCCTTCTGTCCACAAAACACTCTACTTGGGACACCACAAAACCAAGGAAGGCCACTGTAGATGAGAGTCCCTGCCTAGTACAGAAACAGGCCATTTCTCTTGAGTCATCTTGGTAAAAGTTGGCCCTAATTCTATTTGTATATGGCTCAACCTCAAACACCAGCTATAGATGAGTACTTTAATTTAGGTCTGTGAGTGGCATTTGTGGTCATCCTCCCCTGGAGAATCCTGAAACTGCAGTTTCTGGCAAACAGACAGCTATGAATGTGTCTTTGCTGAAAAAGTTTTCCTTAGTAAGAGTGAATGACTCCTCTCATAGGAGAAAGTTCATTTAAAAAATCTGGGCTATATTAATACATAAAGAAGACTAAAGATATATGTCATACCATTTGTTTAGGAATATGTCTCTCCATTGGGGCAACCTCTCAGCTACAAAATCCTAGAGAATTAAAATGCTTTTCCTTGGACAAAGTATCCATCCAGTGTGAGAAGAAAATAGCAAACCCTTGTTATATTGATGATAAACTCTTCCATTCTCTAAAAAGGAGCTGAGAAATCCAGGGCAAAAACTCCAAATTCATACAGTGAATTCAGACAGACTTGAATTTCAGATCTGCCCTGGTGGCCAACATATGAGCTGTCTGTATTCAGGGTAAAGCTATTTTCTTTCCTTCTTTTTTTTTTTGGCAAGAGTACTGACCGTTGGATTATTTGTCTTGCATATTTTTAATACCTGGATCAACTTATATAGAATATCTTTAAACAGATACGCATTTATCTTCAAAGAATGAAGCACTCACTTGCCTGGATAAAAGGGTAGGGGATCGCTTAGTTCTCATTCCCTCCTGGTTGTTAGTAAAGATTATGAAGATTTTCTTTATCCTGTTTTCACTTCATTGGTAAAATAAGGAAATGTATGGAGACCTCTTCCAAAACAGGACCTCTCAATATGAGTGCCCCTGGAGTCTAGCTCACTGCACAGACATGAAACTACAAAATCATTTTCCCAGTAAGTATACCTCTTACATGTTATACAGATACAGTGAGAGATTTTCTGGAAAGAACACAGACTTAGGATTCACAGAGGCTCAGATCTGAAGGTAACACCATAATTTATCAGCTGTACCCTGGGGCAAATTGCTTAACCTGTCTGAGACTGTGTCCTCATTTCTAAAATGGTGTTTGGGGGAATAGAACCAACTATGAATCCCTGAGAGCAAATACTGCAGTGAAAAAGAAGAGAAAATGCTATTCCTAAGGAGAGACAGCTGGAGGTAGGCAAATTGGACACTCTGCTGCTCAGAGGGAAATTTTGTCAAGAGACCAAATGGGTGGGCCTTGAAGCAAGAGAGAGGGAAACGATCATTTACTGGCATTGCTGGATACTGGAGATCAGGCAGGCCCACTCCCATAACAGCTCCCGCTTGATTCTTACATTAACCTTAGGACAGGATATCATCATCTCCATTGCACAGAGGCTAAGTGAAGTTAAGTAAATTATCCAAAGCCACAGAACTTATAAGATGTGGAGCCAGGAATTAAAATTGTCTGTCTGATTCCAAAACCCATGACTTTCCATAACACCAAACTATATTAAATAAGAATATCAATAATCATAATAACAATCTTGTTCCTGTGGAGTCCAAAGGGAAGTTGGACTTCTGTCCCTGGGTCAATCTTCCTTAGCTCATGCCCTGCCCTCTCCCTAGTGTCCCCTGCTGCCTGTTGTTGCTGCCTGCTGCCAATTGTTCCTAACACTGTACTTCTCCCTTTCCCCAGCTTGACCCTTGCCCTCCCCAAACTCCTTCCCAGAGTTTCAAGTCCCAATTTTGCCTTCACAGTTTTATCATTTCTATTTGGCCTCTTGTGCTGCCAACCAAGTCCTGATTCTGAGAAGTTATCCCTGGAAAAATAAGAGAATGAGAAAAAGACTTTGATCCAGAGAAATGGTCCTTTATCCTACTCACTACAGCCTCCTTGAGACCAATTCCTTCAGGAGACCTTACATGAGCACCCAGGCCAGGTTAGGGACCTCCTTCCAACTTCCCCAAATCCTCCCTGTCTACCCCTATCACAGCACTTGGCAAGCTCTGTTAGATCCAGCTAGTTAAGGTGCCTGTCTCCCTTACCAGAGTGTAAGTTTTTTGGGGGAAGTACGTATCTTACTCATCATCAGCTCCCCAGCAATTTATAGGGCCCTTCACACATAGCAAGTCCTCAATCAATACTTGTTGAATAAAAGAGTAGATATTGCACAGACTTGAATGAACCAGTGAACAGTTAGACAATTAAGCTCGAAAAACATTATAATTATACATTATGCTTTATTACCACAGATCCTTGATGTGCTGACAAATGAAATTATTTTAAAATGGCTTTTGGTGATTATGTTTTAAATAGTTGAAAGGTAATAATCTCAATGGGAAGAGTATTTTGTGAATGTCAACACTTTAGAAGTTAGAAAGCTAAGCTCAAATTTTTCATCCAAAATTTATAACGTTCTGACTTTTGTGCCATGAAGCAAAAAAAGATCTGGTTTGATTATGATACTGTCCTTAGTTTAATTTGAAGAAATGTCCAATTTGTTGTCATTTTATTTCCTTCCTTCTTTCTATCATCTTAAAGCTTTTTATCACTGCCTGTCTTAGATATTCTCCAAGTAATAGATACACCATTATCCAAAGTTTATTCAAACTTATCTGAACATTTTGGGGCTAGAAATTAGGTGGGAACTGTTTTCTTCATGAGATTTCTAGTGCTTTTTGGCTTTGAAAGGCTGGAAATGCAACAAGAATAGCTTTTCTTGTGATATTTTGGTTTCTACTCCCAACCAAAATCAGGAAGTGCAGAGATGCACAAAAATTAAAATAAAGGGGAAAAAGTTAACTCAACTTTTTGAACCTCAAACAAGATTCAGGTTCAATTTCAGTTTAAGGCAAAGGTTCAACTAAGATCTTGTTTTATCCAAACCACTTGGCCCTTCGATTGAAATAACTGGTAGGCTCACATATGGAATTCTTTTCTAATGTAAGGATAAAGGGAATTGCTGGTATGTAGAATCATTATGTCAGTAGAACATCCTATGACATTATCACTGTGATGTTAGAGTTCCCCAGGACAGTGACTGCAGGGAAAGCAGAAGGCCTTACAATCCAACTTTTATTTCTCAGAACTCATCTTTTTTTAATATAATATTTTACAGACTATGACTCCAATAACATGAGCTTTGTCCAGCCTGAGTTTGCACTTCTTTCTTTGGGAACATTAAGATAAGAGAAAAGTTACTCCTTAAAACTCTTATTTAGAGCCAAAAGTTGGCTTCTGCATTGATCTGATTGGTTAATGAGTCAATTAGAGACACTGAGAATTCTTGCCTAGACAGTTAAGGGTGGGGTGGGGGGGCGGTGAATGCGAGTTAAAAAAACAACGGACCAAACCATTAGGATAGTGAATGTTCAATTCCTTGAAATTGTATTTTGTTTTTTAGGACTCTAAAGTTTCAGAGAGCACCAAATTCTATCCCTGTACAGCCAAGAACAGTAGGGATTTATGAATGGTAGAAAAACCAAGTTATAAACTATAAACTGTGAGTGGATTATAAGCTGTGAGTGGATAAAAACAGGATTCAAGCACTCAGGGATCATTGGTATCCTGAGAAGAATCTTCAGGTCAGATTTATTAGCTGTTCTATTGCTGGAGAACAACTTGACTACAAGAACCTATTTGCCTGATAAGTGCCAAAGGAAATAAGTGGAGCTATTTTTCTCTTAGCCTGTGTCTACATGAAAAAGAAGCTGGCCAAACAACAAGCCAAGTCAGTCAATTCACTTAAGGGATGTCCATCAAACCAGTTGCCCAGCCCTGAAATGCTCACTTTTCAACTAGTTGCATTGGTATCACCGAGGCACCAGCAAAATCAAATGTCTACACAGAATGAAGTTTTAATAGGAAACAAACAATTTGAAATTTTAATCTAAATAGAGTTTCCATACCCCTGCAAAAGGACGTTAATAAGAATGGTTGCCTCAGTTATCCAACAAACTTTCAGAGCTTCTCAGAACAAATGCCTACAGAGCTTATTTTGTTTTTACTTTTCTGATAGTTTGACCTTGGTTTTAGTCTCAAACATGTAAGTGGCAGGTGTCTAAAGTATGTTTGGGTATGACTATCTTTTATGGTTTTGAATAAGAGATCTCTATATACTTTATTTTGTACAACAGGATAAAAAACTGAAATGTTTTGTTCTTCAGGTGAAGATGCAGAGTTCTTTGGATAGATACAGAGGTTGCCTTATTAAATATCACCATTTTCAGGTACTTGCAGATAAAAATTTTAGTGATGTTTTGAGAAAGTTCTTATGATTTAATACGTTGAGAATATTTCAATAATATTTGAAGTGCTATAAAAATGTAAGGTAGATTCTTAGCATCTGTCTTCTGCTATTTGAATATATTATAATAATCTACCAAATAAAGTTTGAGAAAACCCCACAGCACTGCCAGAGAGAAAAACAGAAAGTGGTATAATTTTCTAGGGGAAAAACTGTTGGTACTGGTAGACAATAGGAATCATCCAGTTGTCTCAAATTATCACACAAAGATAAAGGCCTATGGTTTGTGCTGGGATTGAAACATATGGTATCTTTGTACAATATTCAACGCAGAGGGAGTACCAGGTAAGCAGAGAAAGTTCCTGAGAAAGGTCCTTAAGGACATCTAAGTAGTGAACAAGTACTCTTCATTTCTTGATGAGCCCACATCCATTCTATGCCGCTATGCCTTTGAACTCGCTTTAAACTTCTCTGAAACTGTGTAGAAATGGAAAATAGACCTTTTGTAGAACTGCTGTAAGTGCCAGGTTAAAAGATGCCAGACTTTTCAAGGAAAGTGGATTTCCCTTGTGTGTTCTGGCTTACAAAATCTGTCTCTTTCATTTGAAGAATAAACTTGTCGCACCTTCTAATCAGTCAAATAAGCCAAATTCAACAAGCGAAGTTTTGTTTTTCTGTGAATGGTCTTGACCAGTTCCTTGAGAAGGGGAGTTGGGTGGGGAATATAAATGTATAAAGAAGAAGCAGAAAGATTGTCTCATATAAGTGCAGTGACCATTTCATCTGTCCATGGTCTGCCTCTATTATAAAAAAATCTTTTTTTTGATTCAAGATACAAAGTGCTGGCTGGAGTAACAGAATTTAGATGTCTCTTTATTCAGAATGGAAAGCAGATAAGAAACAACCAAGGGAATTTCCCCACCCATGTATATTTCAAAACAACCAGAGATGACCCCTTAGAAGTGAAAAACATTTGAGTCTCTTAAATAGCCAACTTCTTTGGGGGACCTGGAAACATTGCCAAGTTATATTGGTGACTTTGTGATACTGATATCTTCCTACTTAGAATAAAGCAAATCTAAAGTCTCTATCCACAAAAATCTTCAACACAGTACCAACTTCCTATGTTTCACATTGTAACTGCCCTAAATCATCTAGTCATCCATTTATATGCATATATAGAAATACACATATATATGTCTTTTTGTACATGTATCAATATTTGTTATCATAATTGATCCATAGCAGTCTCTAAATAATTGCCTACCTTTACCAGAAAGATGGCAAAATGTAAGAAGTTAATAAAAGACAGAAATATGATAACTATATAAAGCCAAATAAATCATCACAACTTGAAATAAAGAGTATTTTAATATTTAGTTTATCTTCTGTTATGTGAAATCAGTATATCATAATTTTTTAAATGCTGGAATGGAAAGAATCAAATAATGACCTTTTTTTGTTATTGATGTTAATAACTGTGTCCCACTGCCCCACAGCTATTCTGTGGTATTTAGAAGAATACAGAGAAGGAAATAGTTTCTAAGAGGACTGTGTTGAAAGGCTATAATGGAGTTTAATATAGTTTTGGAAGCTCAATTCCACTTCCTTTGTCTGGTGTGTATATGTGTATAAGATCACGTTACTGAGAAAGAAAAAAAAAATACACTGCTCCTTTCATTACTGAGACAAAGAATGAATTACAGCTAAAACATGAGGTGAGGATGGAGGGAAGGAATGAGTACAATTGGTAGAGTCAGGAGAGATAACTTAAGACATTCTGGGATAAGGATATAGCAAATGGTTGATTTGCAGAGACAGCCCTTCTCTCCTTTGGGAAGAATTATTTCCAGAGAATTCAGTCAATCCACATCTGACTGTTGATTTTTCCCCTGAGGGCCTATGTGTTTTGTATGGGCCTCTCTTTCAAAACATATCATACTGTGTTACCTATATGGGGGCTGTCTGGCTCATCTCAACTGTGAGCATCTCAAAAACCACATCAACTAAATATTTGTGTTCACCTCATTGTTCTTCACTGTGCATAAATCCATTAAGCCAAGAAACATTTCTTAAGAGAGTTATGATGATTTAAAGGTAATGTGATTTGAAATAAAGGTGTAGCTCAACAGAGCCACTTCTCAAGTGCTAAGACTGCATCTTATCTTCCTCTTTGATGAACCAGTGTGTGTCTCTACAGAATACACACTGAAAACATATTTGGTGAATAGAACTTAATCCTAATTTAATTGTCATGGAACAGCTGTTCTCGAAGTGTAATCTGGGTATTTCAGATTTTCATGATGATACTAAGACATGATTTGCATTTTCATCAGGTTGACATCTGCAAACAAAATGACATGTTGCGAAGGCAATGATAAATAAAACTGCTTGTGCCCTTGTGTAAATTAAGTCAGTGACACCAAACTGTACCAATAATTATATTTCACCTTCACACATTTGCAGAAAAAAAGGCTGGTTTCCCTTAAGAATACTACTGATGAAGCACTAAACAGTTTTAATTTTATTACACCTCAACTCCTTAGACTTCGTGATATTTGATGAAATGGAAAGTGTATTCATAAAGGCATGTTTGCTGCATGTAGAAATAGGAAAGTTGTCTCAAAAAAAAAAGCTCTCCTGTGAATATTTTTAAAATTATGAACTGAACCAGGAGATCTTTTTCATAGAACACCATTTTTACCTGAAAGACCAACTTATAGACAAACTATGATCATTCAGATTTGGGCATTTGGTTGACAATCTCTCAAAAATGAAAAACAAATGAGCCTGTCACAATAAGGAAAACAACAGATAGTTTTGTTGCCAACAAATGTTTTTCCACCACTGGTAGCTTAACAGCATTCCTATAGTTGACTTTTCTGTTGAAATTGGTGAGTTATTAAGCAATGTGGGTTTTTTTACATTACGTAATAAAATGTGTCAATCTCTGGGAAATCTGTACAACTCAATAAACCAATCTTTTGCAAATGACTATAAATGGTATAAAATCATGAATGTGTAAAAAAGCACAAGACTGACCGATTGATTTTAATATGATAGAGTATGAAGAGTTCATTGATATGGTTTCAGATTTAACATCGCACTAACCTTTAAGAAACTACTGCTTCTCAAGTATTGGTATAGTATCAAAGAACGTCCATAATTATTTGAAAAGCTTGTAAAATACTCCACACATTCCCAACTTCGTGTAATTCAACTAAACAATGAATCACAACAGATTGAATGTGGAAGGAAATATAAGAATTCAGCTCCAGCTCTCTTCTATTAATCCAGAAATTAAAGAGATTTGCCAAGCTATAAAACAATGCCAATCTCACTAATGTTTGCTTTAAAACATTATTTTTATTAAAAATGCTATTTTTGCTTATATGTAATGTTTCTTACTGTTATTTTAATTAAAATAACTATTATATTTTAAACTTTCTTCATTTTAGTTTTCAATATGCTAAATATTGATATAATCCACATAAAACAAAAGCATCATGGGGTCCTCACTAAGTTTTAAGAGTATAAAAGGGTCCTGAAACCAAAAGGTTTGAGAACTGCTGCTGTAGAGAAATCAGGGGACAGTTTTGATCTCTAAGGAAATCATCAAGTTGAGAATTATTTGCCTAAAACTCATTGGTAATAATACAATAAACACCTTGAAAAGGTGAAAAGTTATAATAACAATGTAATTGCATATCAAATTCTGATTAGCACATAATTCGGACACAAGATCTTATAATAAATGTTTTGAAACATCTAATACACATGATACAAGAAACCTATCTTTAAATGTATTCCATAAAAGTTCAAGAATCCCTCCTTAATTCTTCACTCTCAGAAAATGGGTTTAGAGATTACTTCCCCCCTTTTTTGTCATTTTATACATTTTGCAAAGCTTTTAACTTTCAACCCTCATTTGCACATTAGAAAGGCTTAAGCCATTGACTTTCGGAGTACGAATCTCCCTATTATAAATGCTGGGATTTCTTTACTTTTTCATTTCTTCCCTCCCTTTGTTCATTCCAAAACTATTTATTGAGCAACTAGCCTCAACTGAGCAACCTGCAAAAAGTTAGTAAAGGCAGAAACCACAGGATTTCAAGAACTGTATAATGGTTAGCAAAGAATACATACAAAGATGAGTAAGAGATGGTCTTTAAGCTTGAAACTTTTCTGGGAAAAATATGAATATAAATTCATCTTATTGTTGTGCTCAAGTTTTCCAAAATGATCACCTCACACTTGAAAACTTCAATATGATGTGATGGAAAGCCTCAGAGAGAATGAATTCATCAAGGAACACAGGGTTGCATGCCCTTGACAGACTGGCACAACTCCCCTTCTCTGTACTGTACTTGGTCACCTCCACTGGTCCTGCATGGGTCACATGCAGGAGGTAGTGAAGTGTCCGTTATGATTGTGAAGAGGAAATATATGGATCCTATTTCCATACCTCGAATTTGTACTCATTTTAAATCAATATGTAGTATTAGTGATTTTAATTAAAACAAGAGACAGACTTGGTTGTTGGCAACACTCATACATACCTAGGGAGGCTGTCTGAAAGCCAAAAAGTCATACTGCATCTCAGTCACACTCTGTTTCATGTGGCATCAATAACAAACACTGTTGGAAAGCATTTCCAAAGACCCCAGATTCTCTTAAGAACTCCAAGTCTAATTACCAAGCAAGTTAGAAGTCCTAGAAATATTTATAGAAATTCACGTATGACATTGAAATTTCCAAGTAATTATAGAATAATTACACAGGGCCTTTTGGTTGTTTTGTTTTGTTTTATGTGGACCATTTTTAAAGTCTTTTTTGAATTTGTTACGATATTGCTTCTGTTACGTTTTGGTTGTTTTGGCTGCGAGACATGTGGGATCTTAGATCCCCCACCAGGGATCAAACCTGCACCGCCTGCATTGGAAGGTGAAGTCTTAACCACTGGACTGCCAGGGAAGTCCCAGGCCTTTTGTTTTTGTACCTGGAAAATGAATTTACTAACTACTATATATAGGTGAGGGATGGGATGTGCGTGGAATGGAGAAGTATTCCCTTGGCATTTCTCCTTTTGTTTTTTCCAAAAGAAAACTCATGGCCAAGGAGTCATCTTTCTCTATTACAGCAGGTTCCTGTGCATAATCTACATGATGATCCTTCCTCAGATACTTCACCTTGAGTTTTCAATCCCATCAAACCCCCAGGAAAGCTTTCTGCCTAACTTCGACACCCCTGTCTGCTACTATTACCACCAAGGAATGTTATTATTCACCATAACCCAGAAGCAGCGGTTGTATGCCAGAGCACACACACAGGGAAGGGGAAGAGTCTGCCAGCTCTGAGCAACAGGCCACTGTGACTCCCAGAAATCACTCATAATATGAGTCAATCATCCATAGAGGGAGAGAAGTTGATGGGATTCTTCTTGGATTTTTGGCTGAAATATGATTAAGTCAGAATCTCATAGTCCTTTCTCTGAAGATAGCTTAATTAAAGGCATTTTAGGAAAAGTAACTTGGAACGGAAATGGAAGCTTGGTTCTGCCATTGGACACAGGTAAGATATTCCTCTTTTTCAGGGAATGTGGCATAAGGATGGTAGACCCTTAGGATAGGGATTTGGACTGAGACAGAGTCAAATCCCAGCTACATGGCTTGGAAAATGTATTTAACCTCTCTGAATTTCAATGTTCTCATCTATAAAATGAGAATTAAAATATCTCCTTCAGAGTTGCTGTGAGGATTGAATGAGTGAATGGGCATTAATCCCTCTTGATAAGGTTAGTTCCTTTCCCTTTGTTTTAGGGTGTTAGTTCTCTGCCAAAACACTCCATAAGCACATCTCCCTTCTGCCACATCTGACAGATTGCCCTGCCATCGTAAGAATACAATAAGATTTTAATAATGATTTAAACAGTTCATGCCACAGGTGTTTCTGTGTTTTTAATGGAAGGAATCATCTCACTCCAGTTCAATTTAATTTGACAAATAGTTATTGAAGACCTACCAAGGATAAGGTACAGAGCTTGAGCTCAATGAGAAAAACACGGTGCTTGTTCTTTAGAAACATGCAAGAGGGTAGAGATGCCCAGCATATACACCAACCATGGTGACATGTAATGGGACAAGGAAGTGCCTCCAGAGATGTGTACAAGGCCTTGGAGGTGTTCACAGCAAAGCAGATGCCCTAGGTGTATCTTCACGCAACTCTTGAACCATGAGTGCCTTAGGAGAGTTTCCATCTGCCATGAACATACAGAGAGTGAGGATACTCAGAGATTTCATGAAATACTTCAAAGTTGGTAAATGCAATAGAATCCCCCCATTTCCCAACTCATTGTTAGCACTCAGCAAATGTGTGGTAAGCCTGTATTAGAATGTTAATACACATTAATGCAATGCTGTAGACCTTTATCCTTTCCTGAAGTCAAATAGTTTGTCTTGCACTGAATTTAGAAAAAAAAATGGTAAATCTATATTGCTCCATAAACAGTACAGCACAAAGTGTTGCAATTCTGTGCAATTTTCTGTAATCATGTATACTTAAGTGAAATTTACATTATCCTTATGAGCTGCACTATGGAAATGATTCTTTTAGCCTACAGCTATTAGAACCACCCTGGTGCCAGGACCAAGTTGTCAGCACCAGGGGAAGCAATTTCATCGGGTTTCTTTTTACATGGACACACGGCTCCTATTAGCGCTTATACCTCCTATTTTGTTTTTTTCCCCCGACTCATGCAGTTTGCCTCTTTGGGTAGAAAGGAAAACAATTTCAAGAATGAAAAGTTTCAGCTTGTAGCTAAAAATATCCCCAATCATCAGCAGGGGAGGCAATTCCTCAGCCACTTGCAACAAAGATGACCTCTTTGCCAGGCTTGGTCTACAGCAGGAGGTGTCTACTCATGAGCTCCTTTTACATGGGCTCAAAAATAAACAGCCAGTTCCCCTGGCTGGCCTCCTTCCTTGAGTGGAGGCAGGGAACATTCTGTACAAGGAAATCTTTTCCCTTTAAGCTAGGAGCCAATCCTAACCAAGTCAATTTAAGCATCTGAGGTATGTTAGACATTAATAGCTTTTAATTGCAGGTGCCCAAGCTTAATTGCAGGTGGATCAGTTTAGTGTCTTTCAACCCTAAGGACTCAGCACATTGAGGGCATTCATATTACAAAGGTGAAGCAGAGCACCGCGTTATTTTCTAAAAAATAAAATCAAAGATTTTTTTTCCACACAAGCCTCTACCTTGAATATACATCTCTCCCAAGGTCACAGGAATACATTACCATATGATAAAGCACCAAGTAAGCAAAAATTAGGAAAATGATTGCCAAGTCCAGGAAAAGTCATACTTAAAATTCCCTCCTATCTTTAAGGCTGATGGTGAAACTTATACAGCTGAACCAGCACTCTGAAAAATTGAAACCACATGGTATCCTTACCCCAGATACCGTTAGTCTATGAGAAGGAGACATGCCAAATTTGCTTCTACAAATAGAGAAATTGAGGCAAAACACCATAAGGAACTGATAGAAAAGTTAGAATTACCACCAAGGGGTCTCTCTTCTTAATCTCCTCACGTTAGTAGTTTAATCAACTAATCAGAGTAGAGTTATAGAGGGCACAAAATTTTAAGGGGTGTATTTAGGTGTGCAAAACTTTATTTTTTTTACAAAGCAGTAGGATATCAACTTTGAATCCCCATTGTACCTGGTGTTAGGAAATACAATCTTGAGCGATTCCAGGTAAATCCAGTAATATAAGATTTATTGTTACAAATTCAAACTTCCCCCTATGATTTCTTCTCCCCGTGATGGCACCCAAGTTCCATGGGATATTCCAGATTGTGTTGATGGAGTGTGGGTGGGACAGCAGAGGCCTGCGTCACCTGCTGAGATGTGCATCATTGAATCTAGTTCCTCACTATTGCTCTTCCTCCATTTTTGTATCCACTGAGCTGTCTGAATTCCCATCTGCCAAGGGTATTCCCTTGTCTTTGCCTCGAGACCCTCCAGGTCTTCCAATTCTCAGTACCACATCTGACCATTTATCATGGTAAAATATTTGGCTATGCCACATCTTTGGGGGCATCTCAGGGACTCTGAGAGGATTCCTGATGTCTATCTCCCTTAGACACACTTCTCTCCCTCCCATGCCACACTGGGGCAGAGAACTTGGGAGCTTGCCCACCCTCCACTCCCAGAGATGACTATGGGAAGAAGGCGGGGCATAACAGGATGAAAGTCTGGCTGAGATCTGCATAAGAAGCTTATTATCTTTCTTCCTGTCCAACTCTTCTTCCCCTTAACAAAGCTGAAGGATCTTGATCTAATCTGAGGGTCGGGGGCAGGGGTGGGGGGAGAGATGAGAGCTACTTCTTCTCAAACACATATTCTCAGGTATTTTAATTAATATTTCATAGCGTTGCCCTACCACAGTAAAGTAGGTTTAAGGTGATTAAATAAAAATCAAATACTTTTCTCCCTTTCCTCAAAGAACTAATGTCATAACACTCTACAGAAAAGTAAGGAGAAAAGAGAAGAACACTGACTGAAAATGATGAATTTAAGAATTTAGAGACTATAATTTTTATTTGAAAGACTTCCTCTGCACTATCCTAGATTTTTTCTTTTCCTTTTTTTTTCTTCTTTCCTTTTTGAACAAATGGTATTACAAATAGGCATTATATTTGTACAGTAACTGGTCTAAATGCCTTTCTACAATCTCACAACGCTTGACTTATCTGAGCTTTTTCAAAATTGCTCATCACAAGCTGTCCCCTCTCTCCCCTCTGTTCTGATTATTATTCTCATTTGCTTTTCCTGTGTCTCATTTTCACTTTATCCCAGCACTTCACAACCTTTTACTTTACAAAAGATGATAGTGTTTATTAGGCACTAAGGGATAAATGGATGATTTCTGGTCTTGGTCAGGCACCCTGAGTGTGAGGGAACTGATGTCTTAGGCATATCTCTAATCCACTTTTGGAATACCGTGAACCTCAGAAAACTAATTAGGAAGAGCTGATCTAGTCAATTTCCCATTAGCCATCAAAATCTTGTTCCTCTCCGATGTAGATGTCCTCAATGAAATACTTATCAACTATCATAGCCTATTATGATCTGTTAAGGATCTTCTCTGCCACTCCATTTAACTGTTTGTCCTAAACCTCTTAACATGATTATCTATTTATGTCAAGTGTGCTAAAGTTAACCATATTTTAAGACACTTGAGGATAAAGGTCATGTTTTCTAGAACTAGGACCACTTCCAAAGCACTCTAATTCAAAGTTAGAAACACTGCAGATGCTCAAAAATTATGAAGGAAAATAATAATGCATAATGAAAAGAACATGGGCAAAGTGATATAGATCAGAATTCAAACCCTTTCTCCATCATTTGTTGACTGGATAAATTTAAGAAAGTCAAATTGTGAATATTTTGGGAGTCAAATAAAATGATAGCATCTAGTAAGCCTTCAAAACCAGTCAAGTGAATAAATGAAGAGATTTCAGTTAAAGGATGTGAAAGATGACAAAAAATGTGTCAGATGAGGAAGGAAGGAAGGATATGACGGAGATGGAATAGCCAAAATCTGCAGAGGCCAGAGGCTGGTGAGAACATGCATATTGTGGAAATGGCAGTATAACCTGAAGTTACAAAAGTGACAGAGGGGACTTCCACTTGTAATGAATATGAGCCAAAAGAAATCATATTTATCCTCCTTCTTGAAAAAAAAAGAAACACGCAAACTGGGCTAAATATATGAAACAATATTTTCAAAACATTGTCTGGATATTGGTTAATGAAGGACAATGATCCCTGAAAAATGGGAAACAAATGAAGTGAATACTATTTTTGCCCGGGGTTAGTGCCTTTAGTGAGTTTATATGCCTCAGATCAAGGAAAGAGAGCAGTAGCAGAGTCCAGCCCACTCCTGAGTTGAGGACACAGAGCTGGGTGTCTGAGGAAGTCAAGATGGCTACAGTCAGCTGGACAGAGTACCGGAGAGGCCTCAAACCTCCACAGTTTACAACTACAATGTCTGAGATGAAAAATATACTGGATAGGATTAATGGCAGATTAAACATTGCCAAAGAAAAGATTACTTAACTTGAAGACATAGCTTTAGAAACTATCCTAAAAGAAACACATAGAGAAAAAAGAATGTAAAAAATAAAGTATCAGTGAGCTGTGAGATAACTTCAGCTAACCCAATATACATGTAACTGGCGTCCCCATGGAAGGGGAGAGGGAGGGTAGAAAAAATATTTTAAAAAAATAATGGCTGAAAATTTTCTAAATGTGATGGGAAATATAATCTAAGTAGCTCAATAAATATCAAGCACAAGAAACATAAAGAAAACTACAGCAAGGCATATTGTGATCAAATTGCTGAAAACCAATGATAAAAAGAAAATCTTCATAATAGCCAGAGGGAAAAGATACATTGTGTACTGAAAAAAACAAAAATAAAGATAAGGAATACAGAAGATTTCTCATCAGAAACAATGTACCCAAGAAGACAATGAGAAACATCTTTAAAATACTGATAGGAAAAAACAAAACCAAACACCTATTGATGGAGAATTCTATACTCAGTGACTATCTTTCAGAAATAAAGATGCAGTACTTTCATAGACAACAAAACTGAGAGAATTCATTACAAGGAAACCTGTGGTATAAGAAATGTTAAAGGAAATTCTTCAGCTAAAAGGAGTATGACACTAGACTTGGGCCCACACAAAGATATGAAGATTCCTAAATGTGGTTAAAATGAACATAAATATTTTAAAAACACATTTTTCTTATTTTTGTCATTTTACTGGATAATTAACTAGGAGAAAGGATCAATCTTTAGGTCAATGAAACAGAAGAGAGCCCAGACATATCATCTGAAAACTGGTGACCGAGGAAAGCCGGTAGTGTTGTTCAGTCTGAGTCTGAAGGCCTGAGAACCAGAGAGTGGATAGTCCCAGTAGAGGGCAGGAGAAGACTGGTGTCCCAGAATAACCAGTTAGGCAGGGAAAAAGAATTCAACCTTCCTTGTCTTTTTGTTCTACTCAGGCCCTCAAAGGATTTGATGATACCCACCTACCTTGGGGAGGGCCATCTACTTTATTCTGTCCACTGATTCAAATGCTAATCTTTTCCAGAAACATCCTCACAGACACACCCAGAAATAAATCTTTATTCAGATATGTGGACGTCTCTTGGCCTTGTCAAACTGACACACAAAATTGGCCATCACAACAATTTTTTCCACATATGGTGCTGAATAACTAAATGTCTATATGCAAAAAAATCCATCTCAATCTAAAGCACATACCTTACAGAAAAAATTAACTTGGAATGAATCATAGACCTAAATGTAAAACTATAGAATTTGGGAAAGAAAACATACGGGAATATCTTTTTATCTTTTGGTTAGGCAAAAGTTCTTAGCTGCAACATCAAAAGCATAATTTTTAAAGGAATAAAATGATAAATTGGATTTCATCAACATTAAGGAATATTGCTCTTTGAAAGACACTGTGAAGATATTGAAAAGATGAGTCACAGACTGGAAGAATATGTGTGCAAAATACATATCTGATAAAGGATTTGTATTCAGAATATTTTTTTAAAAAACCTTTCAAAATCAACAATAAGAAAATGAACAATTCAATAAGAATATGGGCAAAAAATTTTAACAGACACTTCACCATAAAATATAAGGTGGTGAAAAGCACATGAAAAAATATTCATTATCATTAGTTGTTAAGAAAATGCATTGCTAATTATTAGAGAAAGGCAAATCAAAACTAAAATGAGGTATCACCTCACTCATATCAGAATGACCATCATCAAAAGGTCTACAAAAAATGAATGCTGGAGAGGGTATGGAGAAAAAGGAACCCTCCTACACTGTTGGTGGGAATGTAAATTGGTGCAGCCACTATGGAGAACAGTATGGAGGATCCTTAAAAATCTAAAAATAGAGTTACCATATGATCCTCCAATCCCACTCCTGGGCATATATCTGGAGAAAACTCTAATTCAAAAAGATACATGCACCCCAATGTTCATTGCAAGCACTATTTAAAACAGCCAAGACATGGAAGCAACCTAAATGTTCATCAACAGAGGACTGGATAAAGAAGATGTGGTACATATATACAATGGAATATTACTCGGCCATAAAAAAAATGAAATAATGCCATTGGTAGCAACATGGATGAACCTAGAGATTATCAGACTAAGTGAAGTAAGTCAGACAGAGAAAGACAAATATCGTACGATATCACTTATATGTGGAATCTTAACAAGAAGAAAAAGATACAAATGAACTTACAAAACAGAAATAGACTTACAGACTTAGAAAACAAACTTATGGTTACCAGAAGGGAAAGGGGAGGAGGGATAAATTAGGAGTTTGGGATTAACATATACACACTCCTATATATAAAATAAATAACCAATAAGGACCTACTGTATAGCACAGGGAACTATACTTAATATTTTGTAATAACCTATAAGGGAAGAGAATCTGAAAAAGTACATATATATATATGTAAAACTGAATCACTTGTGCTATACACCTGAAACTAACACAACATTGTAAATCAACTATACTTCATAAAAATAAATAAATAAATAAAATGCAATTGGGAAGAAAATTTAAGGATATCATTTTTGTAAAATGTAATAACTAGATAACTATTCCAGAAGCTATAAAATGCTTGAGGAAGTAAAATAAACAGGTTGCATAAAATTATGTATTGTACTTTTAGAATTTTAATGAGAATGCATTCTTATAAATCTCAAATCCTCAAATGAACAGTATTAAACTGAATGAAATGGAAAAAAAAAGAAAATGCAAATTAAAGCCACAAGATATCACTACTCACCCAATACAATGGCTAAAAGAAAAAAGAAATACTAATAATATGAAGTGCTGGTGGGGAGATAAAGTGACTGAAATTCTTAGACATTGCCATTGAGAATATAAAATGGTACAGCCACTTTGGGGAACAGATTGGAAACTGCCTATAAAATTAAACATATACTTACCATAAACCCAAAAATCCCACTCCTAGGTGAAATGAAAATTTAAGTCTATCATAATACCTGTATATAAATCTTTGTAGCAGCTTTAATCATACTAACCCCAAACTGGAAGCAACCCTAATGTTTTGCAGCCCTCATGTGAATAAACTGTGGTATAGTCATACCATAGAATACCACTTAGCAATAAAAAAGAATGAACACCCAACACATGTCACACATGTGGATGAATCTCAAACGTACTATGCTAAGTGAAAGAAGCTGGATGCAAAATGCTATAGAGTCCACCTATATGACATTATGGAAAAGGGAAAACCTAAGGGAGAGAAATCAGACTGGTGTTGCCAAGGGCAGGAGGTAGAGGGAGAGATTTACTACAAAAAGACATGGGGAAATTTGGAGCAGGTAGGGCAATGGAACTATTCTGTATCTTGATTGTGGTGGTTGCATGACTGCATTTCTCAAAACTCTGAAAACTGTACACTAAAAATTGATAATTTTACAGTCAACAGCAAATTAGTAGCAACATACTATGAGTTTGTAGCATAACTATAGCACAAAAGATGGGAAAGAGGAATTGGAAACATACTGTTATAAGGTTCTTACACTAAGAAACAGTATAATATTTGGTTTTTAAAGATATATATTGTAAGACTTCGGACAATTAGTAAAAAAAAATTTAAGATATATGAATAAGTCCACTATGAGGATAAATGAAATAATATAAAATAATCAACTAATCCAAGAGAAGGCAGATAATTTGGAGCAAGGAGCAGAGGAAACATAGAAAACAATAAGCAAGATAGTGAATTTAAATCCAACTGTATCAACAAAGGCATTACATGTAGATTATCTGAACACACCAATTTTTAAAAAATCAATATCCTTCTAAATCAGAGGGTGAGTTATAGTGCTTGTAGATTCAGATTACGTTAGCAAAGTAGCAAGAGATTTTTAAAAAGCAGTCCTAAGTTAAGAGAGAATTATACAGGAAAGAACTTTGACATATGCCTTTATATAAGATGCTGCTTTGAAATAAGTCCAATCAGGTAAAACCCTTGTGAAGGCAAAACTCTGGAGGAAGCAGCCACTTGCCAATCAATGCTTTGCTCTTTCACAAGTGTCCCATTGTGTTTTGTCCAGCTTAACCATTGACAGACCTTACTATCTTGGCAATTCACTCAGCTTTATTTTACTTAAATTTTTGAAATAGATAAAATAATGCTTAATTCTTATCTTACTCACTGGGAATAAATGAAAAGAAAGAATGCAGGCTCTCTAAAAATTTGTGAAGTCCTTAGTTCAGGAACATTTAATTACTATTACTTTTCAAAACCAATGAATTTCACTTAATTTTTCTCACTTATTCCAAGGGCTAATATTAACTTGTCTCTTTATTACCTATTTTATTTCTCAAATTGATTTTGTTAGAAAAGTATGAGCTTGAAAACTATATCATTACATTTGACCTTGGCAAATTCTGTGATTGAAAAGAAAGCCAAATGTCACCTAGCACTCATTTTGTAAAGCAACTGATCTTCAAAAAATGGATTGACTTTAAAAGGAATATTTTAAATGATTTGTAATCAAGTACCTCTGGAGTGACAGAAACATTAATAATTTATCTCCATTTCTCTGAAATCTTTAATTACCCCTTCTTGTCTAGTATCAGGAAGGACCACACAGCAACAAGAGATATATGGCAGACACTGTTGATTTCCAGTCAACAGCCATTTCTTTCTTGCTTACCAATGGGACTCTGGATTTTGTTTGGGGACTGAAATGTGCAGTCTTAGTCAGTGGATAATGATTATTTTCAGCATCATTTCTCAGAAGGAAAGCTTCTGTCAGTAGAGGAATGGGAGCTTATTAGTTGTACAGGACTATACTGTCAATGGTTAATAATTTGGGCTCCCCTTTACATTGCACACTAAAGGCCAGTAGTACTCCCTGGTCATCGCAATAATCAGAAATGTTCTCCACCATTTCCAAATGCTCCCCTACAGAGTACTACTCTCTGTCAAGAAACCATTGGCCAAGCTGTATTAGTCTGCTTGGGCTGCTGTAACAAAATCTCACAGTCTGGGTGGTATAAACAACAGAAATTTATGTTCCCACAGTTCTGGAGGCTGGAAGTCCAAGGTCAAGGTGTCAGCAGGTTTGGTTTCTTCTTCTCCTTGACTTGCAGATGGCCATCTTCTCTCTGTGTCCGTACATGGTCTTTCTTCTGGGTGCTCCTCTGGTGTCTCTCTGTGTGTCCAAATTTTCTCTTCTTATAGGGATACCAGTCAGATTGGATTAAGGCCCACCCTAATGGCCTCATTTTAACTTAATTACTTTAAACGCCATATCTCCAAATACATCACATTCTGAGGTACTTGAGGTTTAGGGTTTCAACATACGAATTTGAGGGGACACAATTCAGCCTACAACATAAGAATCCTGCTCCCCTTTGTTAGACACTAGACTTTCCAACATCCTTTGAGTCTAAGGAGGATTGTATAACCCAGGTCTGCCCAAGGAGAGGTCAGAGAAAGTCCACTTGGTATGGGAGAGCTTATGGGAAAGCTTTTGCTTTTCTTGATAAAAGGAACATATAAGGCCAGTCTTGCTCCTAGCCCCTTCTTTCAGCTTTGAACACAGATATGATGCCTGTGACTATGAGAAAAAGATCAGAGAATAGCAGAGATGGTATCTTCAAGCCCTGACATTGTTGATATTGAAATAATCCACCTCTGGGTATCTTGTCATTTGAGAAAAGTAAACTGTTTAAGCTCCTGTCAGTCATGTTTCCTATCACTTACTGCTAAAATCACTTTTTACACATACAATAAGGAAATATCTGTGAATTTCAGATATCTGTGAAATTCAGAATGGTCTTCTACTCCTAACACTACTATTTTCCATAGCAATGTTTAGTGGTTCTCAACCAGGAACAATTTTGTCCTCCAGGGGATATTTGGTAAAGTCTGGAGACATTTTTGGTTGTCACAAATAGGGAGCAGGAAGAGAATAAAGGATATTAGCATCTAGTGAGTAGAGGCCAGGAATGTTGCAAAGCATCTGACCCTAAATGTCAATAGTGTTGAGGTTGAGAAACCCTGTTCATATTATTTCCTTATTATCTTTTTAATATCTGTAGGTCCTTAGGGTCTTTCATTCTTGATATTTGTAATTGGTATCTTCTTTCTCTCTCTCTCCCTTTTTTTTTTTTCTTCAGTCTGGCTACAGGTTTATCAATTTTATTTAACTTTTTCAAATAACCAGCTATTGGTTTCAATGAGTTTATTGTTTTACCTGCTTTCAATTTTATTGATTTCTGATCTTATCTTCATTATTTCATCCTTTATGTCGATTTTGGGTTTAATTTTCTCGTCTTTTTCTAGCTCAATACATTGGAGCCTTAGATCACTGATTTGAGACTTTTCTTCTTTTCTAATGTAAGCATTTAATGTATATATTTCCCCCTAAGCACGGCATTAGCTGTATCAATAAAATTCAGTTGGGAATTTTCCATATATCTCCCTAATACTGATTTGTAGTTTACTTCTATTGTGGTCTGTATGATTCCAATCATCTTAAATTTATTAAGATTTGTTTTTTGGTCTCAAATATGGTCCATATGTATTTGTAAACAATGTTTTCTTCTGTAGCTTTTGTGTCAATTTTATTGTTTGAAATTATTTTTCTAGTCTTCTCTAACATTGTGATTTTCTGGCCGCTTGTTCTATCAATTACTGAGAGAAGAGTGTTAAAATCTCCAACTACGGGGCTTTCCTGGTGGCGCAGTGGTTGAGAATCTCCCTGCCAATGCAGGGGACACGGGTTCAAGCCCTGGTCTGGGAAGATCCCACATGCCGCGGAGCAACTAGGCCCGTGAGCCACAACTACTGAGCCTGCATGTCTGGAGCCTGTGCCCAACAAGAGAGGCCGCGATAGTGAAAGGCCCGCGCACCGCGATGAAGAGTGGCCCCCGCTTGCCGCAACTAGAGAAAGCCCTCGCACGAAACGAAGACCCAACACAGCCAAAAATAAAAAAAATCCTTCCCTCTAAAACAAAAAAAAATCTCCAACTACTATTGTGGATTTGTCTATTTCTCTTTTCAGTTCTATCAGTTTTTGTTTCATGTATTTTGAAATTATTATTAGTATATGTATTTAAGATTTGTGTGTGTTTATGACAAATCTGTCCCCTATGATTGTGAAATGTCCCTGTTCATCTCTCATAATATACCTTCTTCTGAAATCTTCTTTGCATTCATTGATATAATCATTCAAGATCTTTTTGGTTTTGTTTTTGCCTGAGATATCTTTTCTTTTCCTTCATGTTTAATCTCTGTGTTTTTCTATTCAAAGTGTGTTTCTTGGAGACAGCACACAATTAGCTCTTTATTTTTATCCAATCTAACAATATTTACTTTTAAGTGGAGTGTTTAAATAATTTATATCTTATTTAATTATTAATAATGTTGGGTTTAAATCCACAGTCTAGTTTGTTTTCTCTTTGCCTCATCTGCTCTTTGTTTCCTTTTACCTAATTCCTTGCTTTCTTCTGGATTTAATTTTTTTTAGGATTTCATTTTATCTTCTCTATTGGTTTATTAGCTATATCTTTTTAATTATTTCATTGGTCTTTGTGGTTGCAATCAGATTGAAAATATACATCTTTAATTTATCAGAGTCTAATTTTAAATAATATTATCAATACGACCCCTTCATGCAGAGTATAAGAATCTCCCAATACTGTACTTTTATTTCCACCTCCTGGCCTTTGTACTATTGCTGGCATACCTTTTATTTCTACATATACTGTTAATTCTACAATATATTGGTATTATGTTTGCTTTAAACATTCAAATATTATTTTAATAAAAAATTAAAAATGAGAACAAAATGTTATGTTTACCCATATATTTACAATTTTGGACACAAAATTTGGATCTAATTCTTATGCTTAGATCCAAGTGTCTATGTAGTATCATATTACTTCCTGAGGAATGTCCTTTAACATTCTTTATAGTAGTGAAGTCTCTCAACACTTATTTGTTGAAAGTTTTATTTGGGTCTTTTAATTAAACTTCTTCTTGAGGTATTTGTAGATTCACATACCATTGTGAGAAACAATACAAAGAGATCCTGTGTACCCTTCACCTAGTCTCCCCAGTGGTAGCAATTTGTATAACTATAATACAATATCACAATGGGGAAATTGACGTCAATACAATCCACCAATATTATTCAAATTTCACCACTTTTACATACACAGAGCTGTGTGTGTTTGTGTATTTAGTTCCATGCAGTTGTATCATATGTGTAGATTCATGTAACTGCCATCATAGGCAAGTTCTATCCCAGTGACACCTCTGCTACCCTTTTATAGCCACACTGACTTTCTTTCTTATCCCTTCCCTAATCCCTGGCAACCACTGATCTGTTCGCCAAGTCTATAATTTTGTAATTTCAAAAAGTGTATCCATATAGATGGAATTATAAAAAATGCAACTTCTGAGATTTGTGTGGTTTATTTTGGCCACATGGCTTGTGGGATCTTATTTCCCCAACCAGGGATCGAACCCAGGCCCTCAGCAGTGAAAGTGAGAGTCCCAACCACTGGACCACCAGGGAATTCCTCTGTTTTGTTTTTTTTTTCCAATCAGCATAATCCCTGGAGATCCATCCAAGTAGTTGTGTATATCAATAGTTTGTTCCTTTTCATTGCTGAATAATATCCAATGGTGTGGATCTAGCACAGTTTGTTTAGCCATGCATTAACTGGAGGACATTTTGGTTGTTTCCAGTGTCCAACTATTACAAATAAAGCTGCTTTGAACATTCACATACACATTGATATGTAAACATAAGTTCTCATTTCTCTGAGCTAAATGCCTGGGACTGCCATTGCTGAAGCATGTAAGTGCCTGTTTAGCTTTAAGAGAAGTTACCAAAGTATTTTCCAGGGTGTCTGTACCATTTTTTATGTAGCCACCAACAATGTATTAGTCATCCAGTTTCTCCACATCCTTGTCAGCATTTGGTACTATCAATACTTTTTAAAATTTTAGCCATTCTGATAGGTATGTAGTGATATTTTATTGTGGATTTAGTTTTGCATTTTACCAATGGCTAATGATGTTGAACATCCACCACCTGTATATCCTCTTCAGTGAAATACATTTTCATGTATTTTGCCCATTTTCTAATTGGATTGTTTGGTTTCCTTACTGTGAAGTTTTGAGAGGTCTTTATGTATTATAGATACAAGTCCTTTGTCAGTTATGTGGTCTGAAAATATTTTCTCCTAGTTTGTAGCTGATTTTTCATCCTCTTAAGAGCAAAAGTTTTAAATTTTGATAAGGTCCAACTTATCAATTTTCCCTTTTCTGAAACATGCCTTTGGTATCAAGTTTAAGAACTCTTCACTTAGCCCTAAGTCACGTGGGTCTGTTTGTATATATACCAGCTCTCTTCTCATCATGATCGTGTTTTCCTCTACCTTCTTGAACATATGAGATATATTTACAATGGTTGTTTAAGTGTTCTTGTCTACAAATTCTATCATACACATATCATCTCTGAGTCTGTTTCTATTGATTGGTTTTTCTCCTTGTTATTGGTCATATGTTCTTATTTCTCTTCACACCTGGTAATGCTTGATATATACCAGACCTGACATTTGCTTTGGTTGCTGGACATTGTTTTATATCCTTAAAAAGTGTTGTGTGGTTTTCTTTCCCCCTGGCATTAAGTTAAGTTTTTGGTGTTAGACTCTTTCCAGCTTTTTGTTAGAGTTATCCAAACCAGCCTTTAGTCTAGGACTCATTTTACCCCATAAGGCAGTATACTTCTGAGAATTCTACTTGATGTTTCCTATATTTTGAGATCTTTCCACTCTGGCTGGTGAGAGCAATGTATTTCCAGCCCTCTGTGAACTTTGGGAATTGTTCTGCCTACTTTTTTCCAGTAGTACTTTTCCTTCCATCAAGCACTTGCATGCAAGTTCAGATTAGTATTCAGCAAAAGACTAGAAAAGCCCCACTAGCACATTTCAAGAACTCTCTTTCTCGGTGTAACTCTCTCCTCTCCAGTATTCTGTCCCCACAGATTTTAGCTGCTTTGGTCTCCACAGATTCTACTATCTCCTTAGCTGAACAGGATCTGTTTAAGTTCCCCATCTGTGATGGTTGATTTTTATATGTAAGCTTGGAGGGTGTTTGGGGATAAGATTAACATTTAATCAGTGAACTTTGAATAAAATAGATTCCCTCCGTAATGTGGGTGGGTCTCATCTAATCAGCTGAATGCCTGAATAAAACAAAAAATCTGGCCTCGCAAGAAAGAGGGAAATCTCCAGCAGGCTGCCTTCGCATTTCATCTGCACCATCACCTCTCTTGAGTCACCAGCTCACCAGCCTTTGTACTGAAACTGGAACATTGCCCTCCTGGATCTCTAGCCCACCAGCCACAAAACTGCAGATTTTGGACTTGCCAGCCTCCCATAATTGCATGAGCCAATTCCTTGTAATAAATCTCTTACTATATACATACACATCTTGTTGGTTTTGTTTCTCTAGGGAACTCTTACTAATATAACATCATTACCCTTCAGCCTATAAGTTGATTCAATTTTAGGGCTCACCGTATCTGTTTCTCTTTTCTTAGGGCTCACAGTTGCCACCAATTGTCCAATATCTGAAAATCTTTCTTTCATATATATTGACCAGTTTTTGTTTGTTTGCTAAAGGTAGGTCTGTTAATTCAGTTTCTGTTACTTTATTCTGACTGAAGTGGAAGTTCTTCCTGCATTTTTTAAACCCTGTGTATCACTTATAGAATCTCAGGGTGATCCTAGTTGGAGCTTGAGAAATTAATCCAGTCCCTTTATATTACAAATGAGAAAAACTGAAGCCCATTCATTCTTTTTTTATTTTAGGTCAAAAAACATTTACTGGGCACCTTTTAAGGGCTTGTTATATCCATATCATGTACTAAAAATTAATAGATTTGTCTCTCTAGTGAGGAAGCTAGCAAATTGACAGACAATTCTGAAATATCGTTGATAGATTCAGAGAAGATACAGGTTTATGGATTCTTCTCTACCAATTGTTGGTAGAGAAGTCAGTAGAAGACATCTTTTACTTTCCTGAGTTCTGACAAAATTAAGAGAAAGAAGCAGGAATGAGAGACTGAAATAACTGCATTTTAATCATAAGAACTCACTAGAGAATGGGTATCAGCGTTAAGCCTAATGGGCTGTGACACTTCCTTCCTGAATATGCAGGCTTATCCACCAATCACTGGCAATGCAGGGCACCAGCAGACTTCCCCACCCAGGAGCAAACCTGCTCCACTTGCTGAGCACATTTTGAAAAAAAAGCAGACTCAAAGGCACCCTCTCAGCAGGTAACAAGACCCCAAACCGAATGCAGAAGAGATTGAGCTGGGTATTTCCAGTCCCTTCTACCAAACTCAGAAAATGTGGGAAAGGGTGAGTGGGGAGGCAGAGAGAGGTCGAGTTACTCCAGTGCAGGTTTCTTCTACAGAGAAGTGTGAGGAGTGGGAGATACTTTCCTCCCAAACACCAATCATTTTACTGTCTAACAAGTCCCTTCTCCTGTTGCCTTTTGCATGTTTAATGGAGTCCTCTTAACTCCAAACCTCTTCTCAATGCGGTTTAAGCCACAGGATTCCTGCTACTCTTCTACTGTTCCATATGGGAGACCACATGTAATAATGAAAACAGCATCCTTGCATAACTAATTAAGAAAAATTGTAGAAAAACAAACATAACCACATTAATATAGAAAATGTGACTTTTTAAACTAATACTTTCGCAAAACTCATAATAGTGCCTGGCATATATTAAGTGCTCAATAAATATCCATTCGATAAGTGTTCAAATAATTAGCATAAACTCATAGGACAACAGTCTAAAACTAGTTAGATTGGCACTCCCCCCAAAATTTTTAAGCAAAATAATTCAAGCAATAGGCATTCAAAAATACTGATTTCTCTTATAGGGTTAAGACTACATGAAGAGCATATATTTTAGACTCCAGGCTTGGATTCTGACTCTTCTTGGACAAGTAGTTATAACCCCTCTGGGCCCAAGTCCTCTCATCTCTAAATTAGGAACAGTGTCATCTACTCTGAAGTGGTTCTGTGAAGGTAAAGGAGATAATCTACTTAAAGTGCTTAACCCACACTGCCTAACATAATCGTTCTAAAAATGTTAGCTAATAGTAATAGCACAGTGGCATTAATCAGCCAAGCACGACAACAGAGATTTCTTGATTTCTAACAACAAAATAGAATCATTGTAACTCCGTTGCCTCCCTCATAGTTTTTTGAGAAGGTCAAATAAAATGTTCACAGAAGAGCTATATGGACACAAGATATCCACATTAGATCATATGCTTCAGGCTCCCACTGTTCTTCATTTACTTATGACCCTAATAAAGGTATAGAAAGCTAGGGATATCTGGGGTAAGATAAGTGTTTTACAGGCTAAGAGGCTTTTCTGAGACCGTCTGTGAAGCTGATGACAGTCTTTTTATTGGTGAGGGTTGTGCCTCTTAACTAGGCTGTCAGCATTTCTTTCTCACACTGGGTGTGGCTGGGGGAGCCACCACTGAGAGGCAGCCTCTCTGGGTGGTCTGTCTCTGCTGCTTAGGCTGATGCTGCTGTCATTTCTTAAGGAATCATCTCATCAGCTTCTTTATGGCCTTGACCTCTCACATTCATTGGCCTCTCCTGCAGATCATACAGTTATTAAACTGTAGTAGCTGCAAATATTGATAGTCAAGTGATTCTGAGGGCAGAAAACCAATTTACAAAGCACAACATCCCCGATGAAGCACATATACAGATTAAGAGCAAAACATTTACTTTATTATAGGTGGGTGAAAGGAAAGAGAGCATTATTTCGGTACAGTTCATTGCTTGATAAAATTTGCACTCTTAAAACAACTCTGTGACCTAATGTTGTAACTTAGAAGAGGTTGAAAATTGCAACATACTCTAATGATTAACTCTTTGAGAATAATTCCTTTCAACATGGATCATCTCAATCTGAACTGCTTTATTTACCTACAGTTAACCCATCTCTGCTTATGGTAACTCTCCTGCCCACAGCTACACCATGTCCTAAGTTCTAAATGGCAGAACAAAGCAGAAGGTAAGATGTATAACCCAGGTTTCGGGTACAATAGACATTCACCAGTTGCATGTGGCTTAAAGTGTCTGCCTTAATCAAGGCTTTCCTGGTTGACAGTTCCCAAAACTCACATCACATTAGCTTAAGAGAAAATATACTCAGATTAGGATGACTGTGAGCCCCAATTTGTCTGGGAGTAAAGAGTTTCCCAGGATACAGGGCTTTCTGTGCTAAAACTGGGACAGTTCCAGGAAAACTGAGATGGTCGATCACTCTAGCATGGGTGTTGCTGGTGTGGGATATATTGAACAGATATGTGGGTACCTGTGGAATTCAAGGGCAGGAAACAGAGACTGGCTGCTTAAGAATCTAGAACAAGAAACTGGATATCCATCAAGAGTCACACAGCTCTTCTTTCTTTCTCTATTTGCTTTACATACTCTAGTTCTCTCTGAATGTATAGTTAGCCCTCTGGATCTGCAGGTTCCACATGCACAGACTCACCCAAACACAGACTGAAAATATTGGGGGAAAAAATTCCAGGAAGTTCCAAAAGCCAAATTTGAATTTGTCACGTACAAGTATTATTTATATTTATAGCATTTACATTGTATTTACAACTATTTACATGGCACTTACATTGTATTAAGTATTATAAGTAATCTAGAGATGATTTAAAGTATATGGGAGGATGTGTGTAGATTATATGCAAATACTACATCATTTTATAATAGGGACTTGAGCATCTGGGGATTTTGGTATCCATGGAGGTGGGGTCCTAGAACCAACCCCCCACAGATACTGAGGGACAACTGTGTGTTGTATTTTCCTTCCCCCTCTCCTTCTCCCCCTCCTTCTCCATCTCTCTTTCTTTCTCTCTCTTTCTACAGATTAGCTTACTCTTTCACCCTTAGTAAAAAGGTACAAGGATGTAACTTAAAGGAATTTAGGGGTCCATAGCCTTATAACATATAATCTTTAAGAATCTCAAGCAAAAAATATGTTCTAATGTCTTTCTAGGAATGTTGCTTAACCCAATGACTAGAATCCTGAAAATGCTCATATTGTCTCAAAATTCATAGGTCATGATATGAAACCGTTCTTCAATTATCATATTGTTTATAGATCAGTTGGTTTAGGAAAGGCTACAGAATATTATGGTAATAACTTCCTGCTCAGTGAATTTTTAAAGTGCCCTTAAACGGAAATACTGTCTTCTTAGGCATGTTCTAATTCTTTAGTACAGTTCTCTTGAATACTAAATATTAAACTCAACTCAGCCTGGAACAATTATTTGATTAGGTGAAGGATTTATTTCAAAAATATTGGCCTCAAATTTCTTAACATTTGGGCTAAAACTGTGGTTATTTCAATGACAGAAGTCCCAAGACTTGGCGTATCTGAAATTCTCACTATGAGAAGCATTCTCCAAGTGTTTAATTGAGTTTAATTAAAACATAATGTATTCAGTGTTAGTTAAAAGTCATCCTCAAAACTGCAAACAGGACAAACCAATGTATTAGCTAATTGCGTGTTAGCTATGGCTCTAAGGCAATTAAGTAATTCATAGTTTAATTTTCAATAATGAGCTCTAGTAGAACCATAAAAATATATTTTAAATTAAGTTATGATGGTGCCTGGCCCTCTGCTATTGTTTTATCAATACAAAGTAAATAAGGCTCCAACCACGGGATTCTACATGGATTTTACTGATTGGTTGGATGAAATTTTTGTTTCTCCTAAAAGTTTAATAACACCTAAATATGGTGGTTTTAACCTAAAGAATCTGAAATGTTTTATTAGCTATGACAACATTATTAATCCCTACTTTTCTTGTGATATCCTCTTCACTTATTTGAGTAGAGATCCCTTTTTCACTGATTGTATCTTAAAATTTTCATAGAAATATCTTGTTATGGATTTAACTCTGCTTAAATGTATAATTACAGCATTATCTCCCTAATTATTTTTGTAAAATGTTCCATTTTTATTACATTATTACCCGTACAAACTTTAAAAAGTCAAATGGTTCTCTAAGCCTTACGAAAACAAATGAAAACTAGTCTCGTATCCCACCCCCATCACCTCCCCAAAACAACTTCAACTCTTTTAGCTTTTTCCTTTTATGTATATGCTTAAGTCTATATAACATGTAATACTACTATACCTTGATTTTTTTTTTAAAAATTCAGTTTTACTTGTTATACTTAGAATTCTTATTATGGAATATAAGGATTTAGAAGCCTTAAATCTTACTTTCTACCTCATTCTCCATACAAATATCCTCCTCCATCCTGTGCATGCAATATAACTATGATTTGTGGTTAAATCAATATGTCAGATAATTTTATGATGATTGGGTAAATATTATTCAGAGATGAGCCAAGTGAAATGCTCTGATTATATTTGCTTCTTGTCTAAACGTCTCTTCCTCTGGAGTTAATAGTTGCCTAGGATAGTTTTTCCTTATTTGCTTTTTTAACCTATATTGAATTGCTCTGTTAACTTGATGATTCTGGGAACTGTTTTCTGGAATTCATTTTTCTGCATGGTTCCAGATTAGAGTCATCTGAAAGAGTACCTCGTGCAAGATCTTAGAGGTAGAGGTGAAGCTCTGAGCACTGGTTTTCAAAGATCCTTTCATGGACAGAATAATGACAGATAAACATGGTTTGGGCTTGCTTTCCTCTGCTTCCTGTCCAGTTCTTCTTCTAGACTACAGGCTTTACTGATTGCACGTCCACCATCAGATGCAGTATCAACACAGAACTTCCCACAGACCTGTCCACAAGCTCCCCTCTCGGGGACCCACTTCAATAGCTAGACATACTTGGCTTCTTAGATTTTCCTACAAGCTCCAACTTGTCCACCTGTACCAGGGTTTTAGGAGGGTTGGTTAGTAGCTTAATTCTCTAGTTCTTTAATGCCCCTCCTAGACTTCACATTCCCAGCTTGTCTGGCTGTATGGCTTAATTCCAGTAATGGCTTAATTCCATGTATGGCTTAATTCCAGTAATTATCCCTGAACACACATCATAGTGGTGTTTTTCTCTCTCTGAATCTTAACTGAAATTCTATTACAATTATTTCCCCAAACTCTTGCAAGAATTATAGATCTCTAACAATACCCATATGCATTAGATAATTTATTATTTTAGCTTCTTTTATTTTCCTTAGAGATTCCCTTTTAGATCCTTCTGTTCTGATTCTATGTGCACTGGCTGCTCTCAAAGTGTGATGCACTTATGCTACCTGGGATTATTCACCTTTATGCTGGGAATTCCCTTCACATCTCTTTCCTTTCCAGGTTAGGGAAGTTTTCATCTATTATTTCTTCAAATAAGTTCTCTGCCCCTTTCTCTTTCTCTTCTCCTTCTGGGACCTCTATAATGCAAAGTTGATATGCTTGATGTTGTCCCTGAGGTCTCTTAAACACTGTCCTTTTTTTTTTTATTCTTTTTTCTGTTCAGCTTGGATGATTTCCACTACTCTGTCTTCCAGTTCACTAATCTGTTCCTCTGTATCATCTAATTTACTGTTGATTCCTTCTAGGGTATTTTTAATTTCAGTTCTTATATTCCTCAGCTCTGTTTGGTCCTTATTTATATTTTCCAGCTCTTTGTCAAAATTCTCACTGTGTTCATCCATTCTTCCCCTGAATTTGTTGAGAATTTTTATGATCATTAACTTGAACTCTTTATCAGGTAGATTGCTTATCTCCACTTCCTTTAGTTCTTTTTCTGAGGTTTTGTCTTGTTCCTTCATTTGGAACATATTCCTCTGTCTCCTCATTTTACCTAATACTCTGTGTTTATTTCTATGTATTAGGTAGGTCAGTTACATTTTCCAATCTTGGGGAAGTGGCCTTATGTAGGAGACGTCCTATGTGGCTCAATAGCACACTCTACTCTGGTCTCCAGAGCTCTATGCTCTAGGGCTGCTCGCCATGTAGGCTGTGTGGGCCTTTCTGTTATGGCAGGATGGACTACTGTGTATGCCCTTGTAGGTGAGGCTGGCCCCTGGTCTGGTTGGCTGCCAGGCTGTGCCTCATGCAGTAGCTGCTGGCCAGCTGGTGAATAGGACCCAGTCCTAGAGTGGCTGGCTGTGTGTTTCAGGGGTCCCAGGGCTTGTGCCTGACAACTTGTGGGTGAAGCTGGGTCCCAAGGTAGCTGGTTGCAGGGCCTAGGGCTGGTACTAGCCTTCTGGTGGGCTGCAAGCCTCCCAATATTAATAGGCTAGAGGGAAGACTCCAAAATGGACCCATGTCAGGACCCGTGTCCTCATGACAAAATGAGCTCCCAAAAATGGCTGCTGCAAGTGTCTACGTCTCCAGGGGGAGTCCCAGTTGCCTCCTGCCTCTCCCAGAGGCTCTCCAAGATCAGCAAGTGTGCCTGATCCAGGCTCCTTTCAAATTACTCTCTGTGCTCTGGTACTTGGAACCTGTTTAAAGCTGGAGTCTCTGTTTCCTACAGCCCTCTGGCACTCCGACAAGCAAGCCCAAGTGGCCTTCAAAGCCAGACTTTCAGAGGTTCATCTTCTTGGTGCAGGACCCCTGGGCCGGGGAGCTCAATGTGTGGCTTGGACCCCTCGTTCCTGTGGGAGAACCTCTGCTATTGTGATTATCCTCCTATTTAAGGGTCATTTACCCAGGGGTATAGGTCTTGACTATACTGCATCTCTGCCCCTCCTACCTTTCTTGTTGTGGTTCTTTCTCTATATCTTTAGTTGTAGAGAATCTTTTCTGCTAGTCTTCGGGTCATTCACACATATAGTTACTTTGTAAATAGTTGTAATTTTGGTGTGCATGTGGGAGGAGATGAGCTCGGGGTTTTCCACCATCTGGTCCACACCGCTCCAATTCTCCATTTTTAAAGACTTCATGTTTTTCGTCTCATTGCCTTTTCATTCTATTTTCTGAAATATTTTCTGATTTTATGATATCGCCTCAAATTTATCTTCCAAACTTCTAAATAAATTTCTGCTTCTGTGCTTTCAATTTCCAAGAGTTCTTGTTCCTCAGATGTTTCTCTTGCATGGTGCTCTGCTTCTATGTTTTGGTTGTAATAACTACTCTTCCCTCCATGAAGAAATTAAATTTAAAAACTATTCTGCTTCATGAACTTTGTCCTTTCTTCTACTAGTTTCTTTTTGTTTCTATCATGTTAAAGTAGGGCACCAAGAGGTTGAGTGGATGCTCTCTGGGACAGATCATATCTATAAATAGGGTTCCCTGTCTGGTGACTGGACAGGGACAGCATTT
Source organism: Eubalaena glacialis (assembly GCF_028564815.1). Classification (NCBI taxonomy): domain Eukaryota; kingdom Metazoa; phylum Chordata; class Mammalia; order Artiodactyla; family Balaenidae; genus Eubalaena; species Eubalaena glacialis. The sequence continues at coordinate 92,632,221 of NC_083726.1, forward strand.
TGTGATTTTCCTTTTGTTTGTTTGGTTTGTTTTCTTTTGTTCTGCTTTATTTTCTAAGGCTCATACATGGATTTGAGAAATCAGATTTATATGCTGAATGACTTCACTTATTTAAGGGAATATTCATTCACTTCCTTATTGATGGTAAATCTGAAAAATGGTCTGAAGTGGTTATATGGAATATATCCTTTTATACAGCTTCTAGATGCCTTTCAAACACTTCATATACTAGGGAATAAAAAGGCCATATTTTATTTGTATATTCTACTCAAGATAAAATAGATAATTTGACATGTTGTTGGGGAGAAATTAATTGGAATGTAAGCAACACAGAATATAAAAACACATGAAAAGGAAAAGCTGAGAATGAAAATGCTAAGCCTTAACTGAGAACACAAACAAAATAGTAGTTTTTAAAGGGAAAAATTACCCCTCTCCTCTCATTTAATCATTCCATTACTAAATATAATTTTATAAACAGAATCTTTGTGTTCTGACCTAGGAGTTATGACAGAACTTCTTTGCATATTTAATTCTTATTTTGAACACAAAAGAGCTAATGCTTCATTTTTGGTTGGAATTCACATCTACAAATATTTCTTAAGAGAAAAAGTTCATGAAATTCAGTGTAGAAAACTCCAAAAGAACATGTCCTTTCATGGGTTTCATTTTAAATTAGGCAAGGGTGGCAATAACTAATAAATAATAATTTCATTTCTTTTTAAAAAGTACTCCTTATTACCACTGCTTGAAATATTTACATATAATATTTTATACTTTCCAAATGTTTTAGGTAACCCTTATTAATTTCTTTATTTACTAAATTATTAATGGGCACTGTGTGCCAAACAAAGTCTTAAGCACTGAGGTTACAAAATGAGCAAAATGTCAATACAATCCTCTCCTCCTCAAGCCTCCTACAATTTGATAAAAGAGAAATTCAAGTTTACAGTTATCACAATTTGTTATACTACAGTGTGATACATACTAAAATGCAGACTGAGTAAAGGGTACTTAGATCACGTGAGGGAGAAAACATTACGTCTTGGGAGAGGGGGTCAAAAAGACTGGTCAGAGAAATTGAATTGAAAGAAAGTGAGAAAATATAAAGGATGGGAAGAGGGGGATTAGGAAAGCTGTGCTAGGTAGAGGAGACAGCCTTGCAAAGCCCCATTGGTGATAGGGAGCACAAAATATTTTGGGACCTAGTAAAATGTGTTAGGTGGGTGTTGAAAGACGTGGCTTTGAAGATAATCTGAAGATACAATATGAAACTTCTTATAAGTCATGTGAAAAATTGGGGACTTCAAGCAGGGAAATAGCTTGATCAGATTTTGATTTTAGAAAAATTGTTTTGCTTGAATCCTGGAGGCAGGATTGAAGGTGAATCAGACCAGAGGCAGGGAAAGCAGTTAGATGGTTACTGCAAAACTCTGCGTGAGAAAAGATGGGAACCTAAATTAACTTAACACCAGTGAGATGGAGAGAGGTATCCTGATTCAGAACTGGTTAAAGAAAAGATGACTAGAATTTGGTGATTGGTTTGATGTAGGGAGTGGATTATTCAAAGAAGTCAAGGTTGACAAGAAAGCTTCTGGTTTTAGCATCTGGGCAAATGGGGTAGAAGAATCAATGGATAACTTGGATAACCATGGAATATCTGAGTGTAAGTGTCCAGTCAGCATGTGGTCATGCTGGTCTAGCGGTCAGAGTCATCTGTGCTGGAGAAATCATTTGGGAGGCTTTGGTAATCACATAGTAAATAAAGTTGCAGGAGTGGATAGTATCATGCATGGAGAACAAATAGAGTGAGAAAAGAAGAGAATAATTTTATGAAGTAGATTGTTGTTATATATGGGACAGACGTCATTTCACAGAGAACACTGTTAGAGAGAAATCTTGGTCTAGGATGATTAACCAGATTATCCAGTTCACAATTAATATATCCTGCATTTCTGGCCCATTGATTTAATCACAGAAAGGGCTGACTTTCATAACTGCAAGTTATCAAGATTGAGAGAGTATTCTCCAAGCATATTCAGGAAAAAACTTTCACAATATATATGAGAAAAAGTTTAAAAATAGCTTTGCCATAAGCATGGGGTAGCGTTACTTAATTGAAAGATAAAGAAAATATTTCAAAAGTATAGTATCATTTAAGAAAATATTTTACACACAATATTGCTAATTGAATAGCAATTGAGAATACAGTGAAATGATCAAGTTTGACAGATAAGATGATCTGTTGTATCTTGGAGAAAGTATATTCAAGGTGTTTGTCTTCATTCAAATGGAGATTCCAGCAGGGATTTTGAAATCTGAGTTGGATCTCTGTAGGGAGATCAATGCTGGAGACATAGTTTGAGAAGTCATCAGTTTTAAAAAGGGTATTAAAAAACTTGGGAAATGATGAACTAATAATAGAAACCAAACAGAAAGACATGGTCCAGTTCACATCGTTCAGAAAGAGATGTTTTCAATGCCTTTCAAAAATGGAGTCAAGACAAGGAAAAGATAAGTAGCTGACTCAATAAACAATAAATGATGAAAGAAGAGCTTGAATCCTAGTTTTCTGCCTAAAACTTTTGCTATTTCCACCAACAATAATAAATAGTAATAATGATAATTTGGTAAACTGTAGGTTATGTGGGCAACTAAAATGCAGAAACAACTCTGATAGACAGTTACTATTTAAACTATCACCAGACTTTTATTCAACTGTTAGTTTCTAAAACCATACTCCCCACCAACCAAAAAAAAAAGATTTCCAGAAACCTTTAGGCGGAATCACTGTTAAATCTACTTCACCAATAAGAATATTGTCTCTTTGGAGAGAAAAAGCTCAGAGCCACTCAAGTAGGGGCTGATTATCAAGTGAATGGTCTAAAAATCATGTCTTGTTGTGAAGAGAGAAATTCCACCAAGACAAACACTTCAGAAATCCAGCCAGCAGCATTTCAGGCTTTTTTTTTTTTTTTTTTTTTTGGGTTTTTTTTTTTTTTTTTAACAATTTAAATTTTATTACAACAAACAAGAGTTAGTCCCATTTAATTCAATATCATGAAATATTCCAGCACTGAAATTTAAAATAAAAATGAGAGATTTAAAAAGCTAGAAAGGAAGAACCAAAATATTCTCTATTTGGAGACAATATAAAAAACCAGGTAGAAAATTCTGTCATATTAACTGTTATAAATCTTATTGGTTATTGCTAATATATAAGGAGAAGATGTATTTTTAAAAGCTAATCTTTGTTCCAATTACATTGCTAAAATCTGTTACTAGTTTCTTTGTTAGTTTGCTTGTCTATTGATGTATAGTTGATTTACAATATTATATTAGTTCCAGGAGTACAGACTAAAGGTCCAACTATTTTTATAGGTTATACTCCATTTAAAGTTATTACAAAATAAGGCTATATTTTCCAGTGCTGTACAATATATCCTTGTTGCTTATTTATTTTATACAGAGAAGTATATCTTGGCCCTCTCCCCTTCTCTCTCCCCACTGGTAACCACTAGTTTGTTCTCTATATCTGTAAGTCTGTTTCTTTTTTGTTATTTGCATCTATTTGTTTTATTTTCTAAATTCCACATGTAAGTGATTACATAGAGTATTTGTCTTTGTCTGACATATTTCACAAAGCATAATACTCTCTAGATCCATCTACATTGTAGCAAATGACAGAATTTCATACTATTTATGGCTGAGTAGTATTCCATTGCATATGTATACCACATCTCCTGTATTGATTCATCTATTGATGGACACTTAGGTTGCTTCCTTATCTTGGCTATTGTAAATAATGCTGCATTGAACATTGGGTGCAAGTATCTTTTTGAATTAATGTTTTTGTTTTTTTCAAATATATACTCAGGAGTAAAATTGCTGGGTCATATGGTAGTTCTATTTTTAGCTTTTTGAGAAACCTAAATACTGTTTTCCACAGTGGCTACATCAATTTACATTCCTACCAACAGTGTACTAGGGTTCTCTTTTCTCCACATCCTCGTCAAAGTTTGTTATTTGTGGTCTTTTTGAAGATAGCCATTCTGACAGGTGTGAGTTGATATCTCATTGTGGTTTTGATTTGCATTTATCTGATGATTAGAAATGTTGAGTATCTTTTCATGTGTTATTTGGCCATCTGCATGTCTTCTTTGGAAAAATGTCTATTCAGGTTTTATTAATTGGGTTGTTAGTTTTTTTGCTATTCAGTTGTTTGAACTATTTATATACTTTGGATCTTAACCTCTTATTGGTCATATCATTTGCAAATATTTTCTCCCATTCAGTAGGTTGTCTTTTCATTTTGTCAATTGTTTTCTTTGCTATGGAAAAGCTTTTAAGTTTAATTAGGTCCCATTTGTATATTTTTGCTTTTATTTCTTTTGCCTTTGGAGACAGATCCAAAAAAAAATATTCCTCTGATTTATATCAAACGGTTTTGCCTATGTTGTCTGCTAGAAGTTTTATGATTTCAGGTCTTACATTTGGGTCTTAATCCATTTTGAGTTTATTTTTGTATATAGTGTGAGGAAATGTTCAAATTTCATTCTTTTACATGAAGCTTTCCAGTTTTTCCAGCACAACTTAGTGAAGAGACTGTCTTTTCTCCACTGTATATTATTGCCACATTTGCCATAGATTAATTGACCATAAGGGCATAGGTTTATTTCCGGGCTCTCTATTCTGTTCCATTGATTTGTATGTCTGTTTTTGTGCCAGTGCCATACTGTTCTGATTACTATAACTTTATATTTTAGTCTGAAGTCAAGGACCACAAAACCTCTAGCTTTGTTCTTTTTTTCACAAGGTTGCTTTTGCTTTTCAGGGTCTTTTGTGGTTCCTATAAACCACAATAGCAGTAGTTGCTCTAGTTCTGTAAGAAATGTCATGGGTATTTTGACAGGGATTGCATAAAATCTTTAGATTGTTTTGGGTAGTATGGATATTTTAACAGCATTAATTATTACAATGCAAGAATATGGGATATCTTTACATTTCTTTGTAGCATTTTCAAATTCCTTCATCATTGTTTTACAGTTTTCAGAGTATAGGTCTTTTACCTCTTTGGTTAAGTTTATTCTTAGGTATTTTATTCTTTCATGATGTTATTTTAAATGGGAATGTTTTCTTGCTTTTTCTTTCTGATAGTTCATTATTAGTGTATAAAAATGCAACAGGGACTTCCCTGGTGGTACAGTGGTTAAGAATCTGCCTGCCAATGCAGGAGACACAGGTTCAAGCCCTGGTCTGGGAACATCCCACATGCCATGGAGCAACTAAGCCTGTGCGTCACAACTACTGAGCCTGCACTCTAGAGCCCATGAGCCACAACTACTCAGCCTGTGCACCACAACTACTGAAGCCCACATGCCTAGAGCCCATGCTCCCCAACAAGAGAAGCCACCTCAATAAGAAACCTGTGCACCACAACAAAGAGTAGCCCACGCTCACCACAACTAGAGAGAGCCCATGTGCAGCAATGAAGACCCAACACAGCCAAAAATAAATAAATACATAAATTAATTTAAAAAAATAAATTGGTACTGGAATGTACCTATGTTAAAAAATGTGCAACAGCTGTTTGTGTTGCTGGGAACCCTGAGGTCTCCATGTGCTGAAGCCTGGGCTAAGCTGCTGGGGGATGCGAGCCCACGTGGAGCCCGGCCCAGCTATTGCAGCTGAGGGCCCTGAACCCACCATTCAGCCAGCCAGCTGCCTGTGAATGAGCGTTCCAGCCCACCCACCAGCTGACCACAGGGAAGAACCAGCTGGCCTAGGTCAGAACCACACAGCTGAACTCCAGAATTGTAAATGAAGTAAAATGGCAAACTTGGGTTTCTTCTGGATGCAACCCTATGCTGTTCAACCTTAATGTCAGAACTCGGAGGCCCGATTTTATTCAGAGTCCTGAATTCCTGAAAAGGGCACCAGATACAGAGTGAGGGGATTGGGACCTAACCCTGCAGAACATCAGATTCCTCAGAGAAAAGTGCTGTGGCCTCTACTGCTTCAGGACAAGACACCCAAGGGAAAAAAGATACTGAGTGGGACTTTTCCTTGGCTTGGGAATTGATGGCCTGAGCCAAAGCCAAAAACAAAGGATTCTACAGAGAAATGACCCATGTGATTACCTTGGAGCTACCTGGATAATCCAGGATAATCTCACTATCTCAAGATCCTTCATTGAACTAAATCTGCAAAGTCAAAGAGACTTACTTACCATGTAAGGTAACATATTCACCTGTTGCATGGGTTAGAACATGGACATCTTGGGAGGCCATTATTCAGCCAATCACAGTCATAGTTCCTTGATCGGAATCACCTTTGGCACTGGATTTGTTGAACTGCCCTCCACCTACCTGAGTAGGGCAAAAGAGAATTGGAGAGGGATGTGGAATTGAGGGGGGATGGCCATGGGGCAAATATCACTGACCGGTTAGTTAAGGATGTGAGAGTTACCAGGGCATCCACAGAGCAGCCTTCACTTGGCGACGGGGATCCTGGGAGAAAGTAGTTCTGGGTAGGACTGCCAGGTGCAGGAAGTGAGGGATTAGGATTGGATGAAGTGGGCTGGGAGCCAGATGTCCCAACTCTATGTGGGAGCAGGAGAGAGAGCAGACCACCACCTCTCCCCACATCAGCCCCTGCAGTCACAGTCTGGATGGTTATTTGGAAGAGAAAATGTTGCATCAAACATAAGATGGGGAGGTATAAACTGCATGGGCTTTTTAATAACTTTTGATAACCAGAAAGCTAGATCTGCCCGAGATGTCATGCTAGCCAGTAGGGAAAGAAGAGTCAATATTTGACAGTTGGGGTTCCGTGATGAAAAAAGAAAAACTACAGTTATTTCATGTTTGTGTTACCAGCAAGGGCAGGCTCTTCAATAAACTGGTTATATTTCTTCATATCAGGGCTAGGACTCCAAGGAGAGAATGAAGAATCTTAAAAAGACTAAGTCACAGCAGCTATCTTTGCTTAAGTGCCACTTGCAACACCCCGGGAATGAGCGTTTTCCCTCTAGGGCCACACTTGCCATAGTTATGTGTGGTTATCTCTGTAGTTGAGTAGCGTGGAGGCCCACTTCTAGCTGAGCTAGAGGAAAGGATTTTCAATTTAGCAGTCCTCAGATAAACTTCTTAAATGGCTGTTTTTCTGGAGTGAACCACAACTTAGCCTCAAACCTGCCTGGAATGAGGCATTTGAAGATTATCTATCACCCATCTGTAATAGCACCCTGACCTCATATTCCATTCCTGCAACTGTGAGTTCCATGGGAGGCAGTGGAACAAGGTGGGTAGCAGGGCAGATAACCCCAGGTTCTAATCCTAGTTTATCACTTCCAGGTGTGTGATCTTGAGTAAACCGGTTTCTGAACCTTTTATTCCGACATACCTAGTTTAAGTAGGCAAAGCACAACCTTTTCTTGGTAGATTTTGGGCTCTCTTCAATATTTGGGGTGGTGAGGGTCACGTTACATGACTGCTGCAACCTCACTCTTGAGTTTCAAGGAAAAGAGGTCTCAGGCTGACTTCTGCTACACACAGACATTTACTAGCAAGCAGGTATGAAACATGCATAGTCCCTGTTCAGTAAGCTTGATGGAATCCCAGCTATTGATTCCCCATAGTTCTCCTTACATAAATGTCACCTCTGAGGCAAATGCAGCTATATATATATATTTTTTAACATCTTTGTTGGAGTGTAGTTGCTTTACAGTGGTGTGTTGGTTGCTGCTGTGTAACAAAGTGAATCAGCTATACGTATGCATATATCCCCATGTCCTCTCCATCTTGCGTCTCCCTCCCACCCTCCCTATCCCACCCCTCTGGGTGGTCACAGAGCACCGAGCTGATCTCCCTGTGCTGTTCAGCTGCTTCCCACTAGCTATCTATTTTGCATGTGGTAGTGTGTGTGTGTCCATGCCACTCTCTCACTTTGTCCCAGCTTGCCCTTCCCCCTCCCCATGTCCTCAAGTCCATTCTCTTCATCTCTGTCTTTGTTTCCGTCCTGCCCCTAGGTTCATCAGAACCATTTTTCTTTTTTTGGATTCCATGTATGTGTGTTGGCATGCGGTGTTTGTTTTCTTTCTGACTTGCTTCACTTTGTGTGGCAGATTCTGGGTCCATCCACCTCATCGCAAATGGCTCGGTTTCATTTCTTTTTGTGGCTGAATGATATTCCATTGTGTATATGTGCCACATCTTCTTTATCCATTCATCTGTCACAACGATCAGAATGACCATCATCAAAAAATCTCCAAAGAATAAATGCTGGAGAGAGTGTGGAGAAAAGGGAACCCTCTTGCACTGTTGGTGGGAATGTAAATTGATACAGCCACTGTGGAGAACAATATGGAGGTTCCTTAAAAAACTAAAAATAGAACTACCATATGACCCAGCAATCCCACTACTGGACATATACCCTGAGAAAACTATAATGCAACTATATTTTAGTGGCAGGATTCTGTGAGCTCTTTTGCTGGAGTCAACAATCCTCTGGAATCAGCAGGTGTACACAGGACCTTTTACAAGGGTTGATCAGCCTTGGGAGTCATTGATAAGGGTTAAGTTTCTTATGTACCATTGATGCCAGTGGGTTCTTTAAATTATGTTATTCATCCATATATGTTGAACAAGCTGTTAACTTTACCAGTGGAAACTCATGTTTAATATCCATTAGGCTAATGAAAAAACTTCAAGTGTTGGTGAGAGATAAAAATACCTGAGGAGCTTATAGAAGCTCCCTCTGGAGTGAGGCCTTTTGATTAAATGCCAGCACACCACCCCTGGAGTGTATATTCCTGATTAGGGCATAACTGTCACAAGGGTGTAGCCCAAACTAACTAATACATATATTTAGAGCACAGTGTGTATGTTGAAATATTTTAAAGCAAACTACAGATGACATGAGACCTCTCACACCCTGGCTTCCTCTTCTGCAAAATGAGGGTAATAATATCTACCTCACATGGTTGTCACCAGACTGTTAAATTATGAGAAAGCTTACTATAGTGCCTGGTAAATAGTAGCAGCTCAGAAAGTGTTAGCTGATATTGTTTGCTAATATTTTGTTGAGAATTTTTGCATTCACCACAGTTATTGGCCTGTAATTTTATTAATTTGTAGTTTCTTTGTTCGGTTTTTGTATCAGGATAATGGTGGTGTCACAGAAAATATTTGGGAGTGTCCATCTCCTTCAATTTTTTGGAATAGCTTGAGAAGGATAGGCATTAGCTCCTCTTTATATGTTTGGTAGAATTCCCCTGTGAAGCCATTTGGTCCTGGACTTCTGTTTGCTGGGAGTTTTCAAATTTTATTATAAATTAAATTTCACTACTAGTAATCAGTCTGTTCAGATTGTCTATTTCTTCCTGATTCAGTCTTGACAGCTTGTATTTTTCTAGAAATTTGTCCATTTCTTTTAGTTTGTCCAATTTTTGGCATATAACTGTTCATAGTATTATCTTATGATTTTTGTATCTCTGTGGTATCAGTTGTTATTTCTCTTCTTTCATTTCTTATTTTGTTTATTTGGGTCCTCTTTCTTTTCTTCTTGGTGAGTCTGGCTAAAGGTTTTATCAATTTTGTTTATCTTTTCAAAAAACCAGCTCTGGATTTCATTGATCTTTTCCATTTTGGGGAGGTCTCTATTTTATTCATTTCCTCTTTGATCTGTATTATTTCCTTCCTTCTGTTAACTTTGGACTTTATTTGTTCTTCTTTTTATAATTCCTTTAGATGATAGGTTAGGTTGTTTATTTGGAATTTTTCTTGTTTCTTGATGTAGGCTTGTATCACTATAAACTTCTCTCTTAGGACTGCTTTTGCTGCATTCAATAAATTTTGGAAAGTAGTTTTTCTATTTTCACTTATTTTGGTATTTTCTGATTTCCTCATTGATTTCTTCATTGACCCATTGATTTCTTAGTAGCATGTTGTTTAGTCTCCATGTATTGTTTTTTCTCCCATTTTTCTTCCTGTAATTGATTTCTAGTTTCATACTGTTGTGGTTGGAAATAATGCTAGATATCATTTCTATCCTCTTAAATTCGTTGAGACATGTTTTGTGGCCTTGCATATTATCTATCCTGGAGAATGTGCCATGTGAACTTGAAAAGAATGTGTATTCTCCTGTTTTTGGATGGAATGTTCTGTAGATATCTAATAAGTCCAACTCGTCTATTGTGTCATTTAATACCACTGTTACCTTATTGATTTTCCGTCTGGATGATCTATCTGTCCATTGGTGTAAGTGGAGTGTTAAAGTTCCCTACTTGTATTATATAGTTGTCAATTTCTCTCTTTATTCTGTTAATATTTGCTTTATATATTTAGGTGCTCCTGAATTGGGTGCATGTATGTGTTAACAAGTGTAATATCCTCTTCTTGTACTGATCTCTTTATCATTATATAGTGCCCTTCTTTGTCTTTTGTTATAAACTTTGTTTAAAATTCTATTTTGTCTGATATGAGTATGGCTACCCACACTTTCTTGTCATTTCCCTTTGTATGAAATATCTTTTTCCATTCCCTCACTTTCAGTCTGAGTGTGTCTTTAGCTCTGAAGTGAGTCTCTTGTAAGTAGCATATTAAAATGTCTTATTTTTTAAATTCCAATTGGCCATCCTATGCCTTTGATTGGAGCATTTAGTCCACTGACATTTAAAGGAATTATTGATATGTATATACTTATTGCCATTTTATTGCTTGTTTTCCATTTGTTTTTGTATTTCTTCTCTGTTCTTTTCTTCTTTATTTATTTCTTTCCTGTGGTTTCATGATTTCCTTTAGTGGTATCTTATGTTCCTTTTTCTCTGTATCTACTGTAGATTTTTGATTTGTGCTTACAATGGGCTTCATATATGTTGATCTATAACATATCTACTTGTTTTAAACAGATAGTCCTTAAGATCCTCAGCCTTTACTATGTATTTGCCTTTACTAGTTGGTTTTTTCCTTTCCTATAAATTCTTTTTTCTTATTATATCCTTTTTCCTCCCTATTATAGAAACCCTATAATATTTCTTTTAGGGTAGGATTAGTATTGATAAACCCTTTTAGTTTTTGTTTGTCTGAAAAGTTATTTATCTTTCCTTCAAATTTAAATAAGAGTCTTGCTGAGTAGAGTATCCTAGGTTGCAGGTTTTTCTCTTTCAGCATTTTGAATATATCATGCCACTCGCACCTGGCCTGCAAGTTTACATGACCATTTTTTTTCTTGCTGCTTGTAGAGTTCTCTCTTTCTCTTTAACTTTTACCATTTTAGTTATGATGTCTTGGTCTGGGTCTGTTTGGGTTTATCTTGTTTGAGACCCTCTGTACTTTCTGTACTTGGATACCTGTTTCCTAATTCAGATTTGGGATGTTTTTCAGCCATAATTTCATCAAATACATACCTCTCTCTATTTTCCCCTTCTGGGACCCCTATAATGTGAATATTACTATGCTTGATGTTGTCCCAGAGATTCCTTAAGATGCTCTTATTTTTTAATTTGTTTTTCATTTTTCTGTTCTGATTAGGTGATTTCCATTATTGTATCTTCTTGATCACATAGGCATTCTTCTGTATCATCATCTAGTCTGCTAATAATTCCTTCAGTGTGTTTTTTTTATCTCAGTTACTGTATTATTCAGTTCTGACCAGTTCTTTTTTATATCTATAGTTAAAAATTCTCAATGTGTTCATCTATTCTTTTCTCTAATTCAGTTAGCATTCTTATTACTAATGCTTTGAATTTTTTATCTTGTAAATTGTTTATTTCTGTTTTCTTAATGTTTTTTTCAGGAGTTTTCTCTTGTTCTTTGAATTGAAACAAATTCATTTATTCTCATTTGATTAACTTTCTCTGCGACTATGAAATTAGGTGAAACAGTTACCTTTTGCTGTCTTGAAAGGGTGTGCTTATGTGAGCGCATCCCTATACAGTCTCCATGTGCCCAGTGGGTTTGGTGGGAGAGATGGACCTGACATGAAAACGAGTCACATCTCTCCTCAGGGTTTGCTGGCAGCTATTCTCTTGGTAGTAGGTGGAGCTGTAGATGGAGGGGCTATGGCCAAAACCAGGTATGAGCTGAGGCTTCCACCCTGATCAGTTACCATCACTGCCCTATTGGGGGAATGGTCAGTTCCCAAGTTACTGGAGCAGAAGCCCTGAGGGTCAGGTCTGGGTTGGCTAAGTTCCCATTAATTGTGTGCTTCCACACCCTCCCAGCACCAGCACTCTAGTCCCAGAGGGGAGCAGTGCTAGAGCAAGAGGGTCTGACAAGGGGTACTCAGCACAGGCCCAGGCACAGGCCATGGCAGTTCAGATGGGACCAGAGATCTGGACTGTCTCTGATGCACTGCCTGTGTAAGTGCCAGCAATGGCTGCCCCCACCCTGCTCAGACTCCACTTCAGGTCTGAGCCTCCTTTGTACCTCACAGCTTATCTCTCCCCTTAGCCTCTGTCATCCTCACCCTGGTGTGGAGCTGCACTGCAGGGCAGGTGGGGCCTGTGTGGGGCATGGGCTGTGGCATTCTGGCCACAGACAGAGGTCTGGGCTGCTTCTGATGTGCTGCCTGTGTAAGTGCCAGTAATGGCTGTCCCCACTCTGCTCAGATGCTGCTTCAGATCTGCGCCACCTCTGTGTCTCACAGACAAGCTCCCAAGCAGGGCTGGAGCATTCACTTGGCTTGGGCTGGGTTGTATGGCAGGGTGGTCATGGGAAACCATCCAGCTACCCATACAATTTCCAATCTACCTTCTCTGTCCTGCCTTGGGAGCAAGAAAGCAAGTGGCATGCTCTTCACAAGCAGAATCCACAGCCCTCTTGTTAGTCCCACCTGCCCTCCAACCAGCCAAGGGGGCTCATCTTCCTTGTGTCTGACCCCAGGCCTGGGACAGCTAATATGTAGCTCATACTGTTCACTCCCCAAGGAGTATCTCTGTCTGTGTAATCTCCCTCTTCATCTGAGTCCCCTCCCAGAGGCACTGGTCCTGACCTGATTACTTCTCTTCCCTTCCTACTCAGTTCTGTGTGGATCTTTCTTACAGCCTTGGTAGTATAGGAGTCTGTCTGCCAGTCTCCAGTTAGTTTTCAGTGAGGATCATTCCACATGTAGACGTATTTTTGATGTGTTCATGGGAGGTGGTGGGTTCTTTGTCCTCCTACTCTGCCATCTTGATCTCATCTCATCTCTTACTAATTTTAATGGTTTTTTAGTTTATTCTCTTGCACTTCCTAAGCAGGTGGGGAGGCAATTTTATGAGACTGCCAGAATCATTTTATTTACCTCCTGGGCTCACATTAAGGATGCTTTCCCTGCCTCACTTCCAGCAATGTGGGGCAAATGACCAATTTTAAATGTGAACAATAGTTATGCACACCACTTCCAAGTTTGGCCATACAATCCCTCAAATTATCTTTCACACTCTTTCTTCTCTATTTGCCTACTAGATGACAAGACTCAGAGCAACCTGGGAATCTCTCATGGATGACGCAGCACTTCTGTCAAACTAGGTTCCAAAATGACTGAATGAAGCAGAGCACTACCTAACTTGGTCCACATCATACTATGATGTAAGTAAGACTTGGGGGTTGTTAGTTGCAACAACTAGAGTAACTAACCTTCACCAACACATAAACTAACATGACATATAGAAGATATTTACTGAGATAAAATTTAAAATTTACTAAAAAAGCTACACCCTATTAGAGATGTAATGATTCTATATTTTAAAAAATATAAAATCAATAAAAGATTAAGATGTAAATCCATACAATCCCAATCAAAATCCTTAAGTAATATGAAAATTTTAATGTTAAATAAGAAATTCATAATAGATAATTCTGAAAAGACTAAGAAGGGGGAACATTTACCCTTCAGATACAAAAACACATTTTAAAGTTATGCAAATTAATACAGGGCTATGATTTTGCAGGATTATTCAGTGAAATATAATAGAAAGCAAAGAAAATATGGATGTGTATATAAAAGTTTAATTTATGATAAAAGTAGCATTTAAGTCAGAATGGACTATTAAATAAAAGCTATTGGGACAAAAGATTAATTCTTTTAATAAATAAATAAGGTTAGATTACCTCACAACATTAAAAAAATTACTTGACTTAAAAGTCAAAATAAAAACTCAAAGCTACAAAAATAAAATAAGAAAATACAGACTATGCTTATGACCTCAGGGTAGATAAGGCCTGCTTAAACAAGTTATAAAAGTTAAAGGTATAAATAATTAGTGTCCAGATTGTTTAAAGGCAAATTAAATCAAGGGGGAAAAAAGAAAGCAGTCCAATAAAAAATAAGAAACAACGGATTTAAATTGGGAAATTCATAGATAAAATTAAAATATTAAATAAGTAAAAAGATGCTCAATCTCACATATAATCAGTAATATACAAATTCAAACTATACGGTGGAACATTTTATCCCTGAAATTAGCAAGTTTTAACAAGTTTAATAATATCGTGTTGGCAAGAATTTGTATGAATTGTTGGCAAGAAAATAAAACCCCAAGAAATAGAATTACAGGGGCTTCCCTGGTGGCGCAGTGGTTGAGAATCTGCCTGCCAATGCAGGGGACATGGGTTCGAGCCCTGGTCTGGGAAGATCCCACATGCCGCGGAGCGACTAGGCCTGTGAGCCACAACTACTGAGCCTGTGCGTCTGGAGCTTGTGCTCCGCAACAAGAGAGGCCGCGACAGTGAGAGGCCCGCGCACCGCGATGAAGAGTGGCCCCCGCTCGCCGCAACTAGAGAAAGCCCTCGCACAGAAACGAAGACCCAACACAGCCAAAAATAAATATAAATTTTTAAAAAATTTAAAAAAAGAAATAGAATTACAAAATTTGTCTAGGTTTGCTAGATGTTATGGGTGAGAGAGTAAGTTGATATAGCAACTTAAGAAGGCCATTTAACAATCCGGTAGTATCTATTAAAGCTCAAGATGAGCATGCTCTATGACTGAGAAATTGCACTTGGTTGCTTTTATGCTGGATAAAACTCTCCATGTGCTCTTAAGGCGGTCTGTACAAAGATGTTTGTCTCAGTATTTTTTATATTAGTGAAAAATAAAAATGACCTAAGTGTCCATCCAATGGGAGTAGTTAAATAAACTTTGGTCTATTGCTCTACATTGGTTGTAAAAAATGCCATAGGCCTAAATGTATTACATGGATATAAGGCTAAAATACATTATTGAAGGTAGAAGGTGGAAGTGAGTTGGAGGCCACACTTCTGCACCTCCTGCCTGCAAGCACAGTGATGGAGATATTTGCATTTTCTGCTCCGTACCTGGTCACCAGGCTTTATGCCTATAGAGAAGCAAATCAGAACATCTGATTTGCTGGCATGGAACATGGTTGCAGCAGTGAAATCCTGGAGTAACAGTTGTGGCAGCAGATTCCTGATTTCCCAGCTAATTAACCACAGTGGAGGCAACAGCCCCCTTGGCAGGCCAATAGTGTAATGTTCTTCTGGGAATCTTTCATAGAAGCCCAGCCTATAGACTGTTTTTCTAGATCATTCAATTATGTTGAAAGCATCTAATTTTCTATATTATATATTTTTCTTTTCTTAAACTAGCTAGAGATATCTGTTATCTGCAGCTGGACATTGACACATACAGTATTTTGTACTACAGAAGTGACTGTGGGAAACAGATTTTTAAGGTTAAGAATCTGTTTATTATTTATATCTCACCTGTTGATTTTGAGCTGGGTAGCATTAAAGGATAGGATACAGATAATCTAAGGAAAGTTAAATTATTACTTGTGTTCACCTGGAATAAAATGTTAATTAAAACTGTGGTGTTGTTGGCAGATCAAGTAGTGACTGCCTTTACATAATACATATGGCAAGTGGAGCGCAAGGACTGTTGGATGGGGTGGTCACTTCCAACACCCCCAGTGAAATTTTTTTAATTGCAGAGTTAGGGTTTTAAATCCTTAGTCACAAGAATGATCAGAAAATTAGGAAGTTTCTATGACTGTCCCGAAAATTCTATCTCAAATCAGAGGCAGAGGCAAACTTTTAAATACCTAACTTATAATGAAGATTTAATCAGTTGAAGGTTGTGAAAGTTAGGACACTGGGAAAAAAGTGAAACTCTAAGAAATAGAATTACAAAATTTTGCCAGATATGGAAGACAGAGAGTATCTTCAATCCCGAAATCCCACTGAGTCTCCCTAGTGCTGCCTAATGAAACAGGTCCTTCCCAACTAGAAGAAGCAGACTGATCTTACTAGAGATCATTACTTGCAAGGAAATGCCACCTTCTCCTGGAGCCTCATCCTTCTACCTGTCATAGCCTCCACACCTAGGCTGAGAGTCAGACCTCAGCATTTCTCAGAGGACCAATTGGAAAGTCAAACTTGGGAGGAAATGCTCAGACTTGAAAGGAATTATAAGGATTTGCTCATTCATATCAGAGGAAAAACTGGAGAATGTGCACAGAAATGAATGCTAAGGGTTTTTAGAATGGGGTGGAAATATACAATTTTGCTTCAGGCTGAATATGTCAACGTTGTGCAAGTGAAAGATTTTCAATTCCATCTGCTAACTAAAGAAGCTAGGGGTGTCTCTGTACACACGATTAATCAAAGCCTGGCCTGAATGGCAAATATATGCTTTACATATGTTAACTTATTTATTCTTCTCGATGACCCTATACGATAATTACTAATATCATCTGCAGAATAGAGAAGTTAAATAATTTAAGCTGTAGCATACAGCCAGCAACCAGCAGAGATAGGACTTAACCATTATCCCAAAAGAGCACACCAATTCTACCTAGGGTTGTTTTCCTACTTTTTACCCACAGCATACCATTTTATAGAAACTGTCTAGGAAGACACATATTACAAGCATTGGTAAAATCAAAAAATGCTTTTTCACCTTTTTTTCCCCAAGCAAAACCATCTAAATGAAAGTAAATAAACAACAAAAAGGAGGACAATAATGAGAAGGCATTAAAATGGGAGCAAAAAGTAATAAAAAAGAGGAACAAATATGAAAAAGAAAAGCCAAAATAATAGAAAGGTATAAGAAGATAATAAATGTAAAGCAGATAAATCAAAAACATTATTCAATGTACTTTCTTTTAAAATAATAATGTGACTATATAAATTAAAAGCTCAGTCACCAGGCAGAAAAATGATACTGTGATGTCCTCCACCCTTTCCCTTTGAGAGTAAATCGGGGTTTGCTATCTGTTAGAATCATAAACTCTATTAGAGTAGGGAAGGACTTCAGAGGTCACCTAATCCTTTGATGGCCTATATCCCAAAGTGTTAAATAAGTAGTTTTCTAATTCGTTTTAATAATCTGCTTTCAGGGTGGTCCAGGAAATTCTCATAGGTTGTAAGCAAACTGGTACCACGTACTCCTAGATATTATATAAGGGCCAAAATAATTGAAGATATTTTTCAGATTAGGAACCTTAATGAAGAGGAAGAGATTGCCCTATCTCAATGTTGGAGGAAAATAGTAGCTGAGAAATTATCTTCCTAGACAATGTGGATGATGGTATAAAATGTCTAATAAAAAGTAAGCATTTCATTGTTATGAGAACATTTGAACCATTAAGTATTTGGGGATCGAAGAAAGGAAACAGCATCCCTTTTGGCCAAGGAGCAAGTTGTTTAAATGTCTGCTAACTTAGTCATATTGGTTTATTGTGGTTTTTCATCAAGACAGATTCCAGAGTTAATTTTGACATGTTTATGTCTGGTAATGGAATATTAATCGAGAAGATGTCATTTTTTCTTAAGACTGCTCATTTTGTTTACATACCCAGCTGGCATTTAGCATTGCCTTACCATTTCATCTTTCATTTTCCAGACCTTGTCTCATTTCCATTTTTACAGTCCAATTAACTATAACTAACAGATTGCCTGGAAACTGTTTTATGAAAATGTGATTATACAGTGTCATAGCAATATTCTCTAAATTTGACAAGAACATATTACTCAATTGAAGAAATTCTGTATTTATATACAAATGCATGATTACTGTAAAACCCCTGATTAATGTAAATCATCAAATTGGACTCAGTCTTTCTTGTAAAGATGTCAATCAGAAAACAAAATGATTGAATAAGAATTTTGACCTGGATTGCAGAATAGTGAGGAACATGGGTGGTTGTACTGGGTGATGTATATTTGGGAACTACGTGTCCTTCTTTCCTAAAACTGCATTTAGAAAAATGTCTGAGGGAAAATAGATTTTAAAAAGCATAAGAGAGGAGCTTCAAGATGGCGGAAAAGACACAGAGATCACCTTCCTCCCAACAAATACATCAGAAATACATCTACATGTGGAACAACTCCTGCAGAACACCTACTGAACGCTGGCAGAAGACCTCAGACTTCCCAAAAGGCAAGAAACTCCCCACGTACCTGGGTAGGGCGAAAGAAAAAAGAAAAACCAGAGACAAAGGAATAGGGACGGGACCTGCACCAGTGGGAGGGAGCTGTGAAGGAGGAAAGGTTTCCAGACACTAGGAAGCCCCTTCGCGGGCGGAGACTGCGGGTGGCAAAGGGGGGAAGCTTCGGAGCCACGGAGGAGAGCGCAGCCACAGGGGTGCGGAGGGCAAAGCGGAGAGATTCCCGCACAGAGGAGCGGTGCCGACCAGCACTCACCAGCCCGAGAGGCTTGTCTGCTCAGCCGCCGGGGCGGGCGGGGGCTGGGAGCTGAGGCTTGGGCTTCAGTGCTAGCCGGGAGGGAGTCCGGGAAAAAGTCTGCAGCTGCCGAAGAGGCAAGAGACCTTTTCTTCCCTCTTTGTTTCCTGGTGCGCAAGGAGGGGGGATTAAGTACGCCGCGTAAAGGAGCCCCAGAGACAGGCGCGAGCTGCAGCTATCAGCGCGGACCCCAGAGACGGGCATGAGATGCTAAGGCTGCTGCTGCTGCCACCAAGAAGCCTGTGTGCAAGCACAGGTCACTCTCCACACCGCCCCTCCCGGGAGCCTGTGCAGCCCGCCACTGCCAGGTTCCCGTGATCCAGGGACAACTTCCCCGGGAGAGCGCACGGCGCTCCTCAGGCTGGTGCAATGTTACGCCAGCCTCTGCCGCCGCAGGCTCGCCCCGCATCTGTACCCCTCCCTCCCCCCGGCCTGAGTGAGCCAGAGCCCCCGAAGCAGCTGCTCCTTTAACCCCGTTCTGTCTAGGCAGGGAACAGACGCCCTCAGGCGACCTACACGCAGAGGCAGGTCCAAATCCAAAGCTGAACCCCAGGAGCTGTGCGAACAAAAAAGAGAAAGGGAAATCTCTCCCAGCAGCCTCAGGAGCAGCGGTTTAAAGCTCCACAATCAACTTGATGTAGCTGCATCTGCGGAATACCTGAATAGACAACGAATCATCCCAAATTGAGGAGGTGGACTTTGGCAGCAACGATATATATTTTTTTTCCCCTTTTTCTCTTTTTGTGAGTGTGCATGTGTATGCTCCTGTGTGTGATTTTGTCTGTATAGCTTTGTTTTTACCATTTGTCCTAGGGTTCTCTCTACCGGGTTTTTTTTATTATTATTATTATTACTTTAAAAAAAAGGTTTTTTTCTTAATAATTATTTTTTATTTTAATAACTTTATTTTATTTTATCTTCTTTTTTCTTTCTTTCTTTTTTCCTCCCTTTTATTCTGAGCCATGTGGAGGACAGGCTATTGGTGCTCCAGCTAGGCATCAGGACTGTGCCACTGAGGCGGGAGAGGCAAGTTCAGGACACTGGTCCACAAGACATCTCCCAGCTCCATGTAATATCAAATGGTGAAAATCGCCCAGAGATCTCCATCTCAACACCAAGACCCAGCTCCACTCAGTGACCAGCAAACTACAGTGCAGGACACCCTATGCCAAAAAACTAGCAAGACAGGAACACAACCCCATCCATTAGCACAGAGGCTGCCTAAAATCATAATAAGGTCACAGATACCCCAAAACACACCACCACACGTGGACCTGCCCACCAGAAATACAAGATCCAGCCTCATCCACCAGAACACAGGCACTCGTCCCCTCCACCAGGAAGCCTACACAACCCACTGAACCAACATTAGCCACTGGGGACAGACACCAAAAACAATGGAAACTACGAACCTGCAGACTGCGAAAAGGAGACCCCAAACACAGTAAGTTACGCAAAATGAGAAGACAGAAAAACACACAGCAGATGAAGGAGCAAGGTAAAAACCCACCAGACCTAACAAATGAAGAAGAAATAGGCAGTCTACCTGAAAAAGAATTCAGAATAATGATAGTAAAGATGATCCAAAATCTTAGAAATAGAATGGAGAAAATACAAGAACTGTTTAACAAGGACCTAGAAGAACTAAAGAGCAAACAAACAGAGATGAACAACACAGTAAATGAAATTAAAAATTCTCTAGAAGGGATCAATAGCAGAATAACTGAGGCAGTAGAACGGATAAGTTACCTGGAAGATAAAATAGTGGAAATAACTACTGCAGAGCAGAAAAAAGAATGAAAAGAATTGAGGACAGTCTCAGAGACCTCTGGGACAATATTAAGCACACCATATTCGAGTTATAGGGGTCCCAGAAGAAGAAGAGAAAAAGAAAGGGACTGAGAAAATATTTGAAGAGATTATAGTTGAAAACTTCCCTAATATGGGAAAGGAAATAGTTAATCAAGTCCAGGAAGCAGAGATAGTCCCATACAGGTTAAATCCAAGGAGAAACACACCAAGACACATATTAATCAAACTATCAAATTTTAAATACAAAGAAAATATATTAAAAGCAGCAAGGGAAAAACAACAAGTAACACATAAGGGAATCCCCATAAGGTTAACAGCTGATCTTTCAGCAGAAACTCTGCAAGCCAGAAGGGAGTGGCAAGACATATTTAAAGTGATGAAAGAGAAAAACCTACAACCAAGATTACTCTACATAGCAAGGATCAGATTTGATGGAGAAATTAAAAGCTTTAGAGACAAGCAAAAGCTAAGAGAATTCAGCACCACCAAACCAGCTTTACAACAAATGCTAAAGGAACTTCTCTAGGCAGGAAACACAAGAGAAGGAAAAGACCTACAATAATAAACCCAAAACAATTAAGAAAATGGTAAAAGAAACATACATATCGATAATGACCTTAAATGTAAATGGATTCTATGCTCCAACCAAAAGACATAGACTGGCTGAATGGATACAAAAACAAGACCCATGTATATGTTGCCTACAAGAGACCCACTTCAGATCTAGGGACACATACAGATGGAAAGTGAGGGGATGGAAAAAGATATTCCATGCAAATGGAAATCAAAAGAAAGCTGGAGTAGCAATTCTCATAGAAGACAAAATAGACTTTAAAACAAAGACTATCACAAGAGACAAAGAAGGACACTACATAATGATCAAAGGATCAATCCAAGAGGAAGATATAACAATTGTAAATATGTATGCACCCAACATAGGAGCACCTCAATACATAAGGCAAATATTAACAGCCATAAAAGGGGAAATCAACAGTAACACAATCATAGTAGGGGACCTTAACACCCCACTTTCACCAATGGACAGATCATCCAAAATGAAAATAAATAAGGAAACACAAGCTTTAAATGATACATTAAACAAGATGGACTTAATTGATATTTATAGGAGATTCATCCAAAAACAACAGAATACACATTCTTCTCAAGTGCTCATGGAACATTCTCCAGGATATATCATATATTGGGCCACAAATCAAGCCTTGGTAAATTTAAGAAAATTGAAATTATATCAAGTATCTTTTCTGACCACAACGCTATGAGACTAGATATCAATTACAGGAAAAAATCTGTAAGAAATACAAACACATGGAGACTAAACAACACACTACTTAATAACCAAGACATCACTGAAGAAATCAAAGAGGAAATCAAAAAATAACTAGAAACAAATGACAATGAAAACACAGCGACCCAAAACCTATGGGATGCAGCAAAAGCAGTTCTAAGAGGGAATTTTATAGCTATACAAGCCTACCTTAAGAAACAAGAAACATCTCAAATAAACAACCTAACCTTACATCTAAAGCAATTAGAAAAAGAAGAACAAAAAAACCCCAAAGTTAGCAGAAGGAAAGAAATCATAAAGATCAGATCAGAAATAAATGAAAAAGAAATGAAGGAAACAATAGCAAAGATCAATAAAACTAAAAGATGGTTCTTTGAGAAGATAAACAAAATTGATAAACCATTAGCCAGACTTATCAAGAAAAAAAGAGAGAAGACTCAAATCAATAGAATTAGAAATGAAAAAGGAGAAGTAAAAACTGACACTGCAGAAATACAAAGGATCATGAGAGATTACTACCAGCAACTATATGCCAATAAAATGGACAACCTGAAAGAAATGGACAAATTCTCAGAAATGCACAACGTTCTGAGACTGAACCAGGAAGAAATAGAAAATATGAACAGCCCAATCACAAGCACTGAAATTGAAACTCTGATTAAAAATCTTCCAACAAACAAAAGCCCAGGATCAGATGGCTTCACAGGCGAATTCTATCAAACATTTAGAGAAGAGCTAACACCTAACCTTCTCAAACTCTTCCAAAATATAGCAGAGGGAGCAACACTCCCAAACTCATTCTATGAGGCCACCATCACTCTGATACCAAAACCAGACAAAGATGTCACAAAGAAAGAAAACTACAGGCCAATATCACTGATGAACATAGATGCAAAAATCCTCAACAAAATACTAGCAAACAGAATCCAACAGCACATTAAAAGGATCATACATCATGATCAAGTGGGGTTTATCCCAGGAATGCAAGGATTCTTCAGTATACGCAAATCAATCAACGTGATACACCATATTAACAAATTGAAGGAGAAAAACCATATGATCACCTCAATAGATGCAGAGAAAGCTTTTGACAAAATTCAACACCCATTTATGATAAAAGCCCTGCAGAAAGTAGGCATAGAGGGAACTTTCCTCAACATAATAAAGGCCATATATGACAAACCCACAGCCAACATCATCCTCAATAGTGAAAAACTGAAAGCATTTCCACTAAGATCAGGAAGAAGACAAGGTTGCCCACTCTCACCACTATTATTCAATATAGTTTTGGAATTGTTAGCCACAGCAATCAGAGAAGAAAAAGAAATAAAAGGAATCCAAATTGGAAAAGAAGAAGTAAAGCTGTCACTCTTTGCAGATGACATAATACTATACATAGAGAATCCTAAAGATGCTACCAGAAAACTACTAGAGCTAATCAATGAATTTGGTAAAGTAGCAGGATACAAAATTAATGCACAGAAATCTCTTACATTCCTATACACTAATGATGAACAATCTGATAGTGAAATTAAGAAAACACTCCCATTTACCATTGCAAGAAAAAGAATAAAATACCTAGGAATAAACCTACCTAAGGAGGTAAAAGACCTGTATGCAGAAAATTAAAAGTCACTGATGAAAGAAATTAAAGATGATACAAACAGATGGAGAGATATACCATGTTCTTGGATTGGAAGAATCAACATTGTGAAAATGACCCTACTACCCAAAGCAATCTACAGATTCAATGCAATCCCTATCAAACTACCACTGGCATTTTTCACAGAACTAGAACAAAAAATTTCACAATTTGTATGGAAACACAAAAGACCCCGAATAACCAAAGTAATCTTGAGAAAGAAAAACGGAGCTGGAGGAATCAGGCGCCATGACTTCAGACTATACTACAAAGCTACAGTAATCAAGACAGTATGGTACTGACACAAAAACAGAAATATAGACCAATGGAACAGGATAGGAAGCCCAGAGATAAACCCATGCACATATGGTCACCTTATCTTTGATAAAGGAGGCAAGCATATACAGTGGAGATAAGACAGCCTCTTCAATAAGTGGTGCTGGGAAAACTGGACAGCTACATGGAAAAGAATGAAATTAGAACACTCCCTAACACCATACACAAAAATAAACTCAAAATGGATTAAAGGCCTAAATGTAAGGCCAGGCACCATCAAACTCTTAGAGGAAAACATAAGCAGAACACTCTATGACATAAATCGCGGCAAGATCCTTTTTGACCCACCTCCTAGAGAAGTGGAAATAAAAACACAAATAAACAAATGGTACCTAATGAAACTTAAAAGCTTTTGCACAGCAAAGGAAACCATAAACAGGACGAAAAGACAACCCTCAGAGTGGGAGAAAATATTTGCAAATGAAGCAACTGACAAAGGATTAATCTCCAAAACATACAAGCAACTCATGCAGCTCAATATCAAAAAACCAAACAACCCAATCCAAAAACGGGCAGAAGACCTAAATAGACATTTCTCCAAAGAAGATATACAGATTGCCAAGAAACACATGAAAGGATGCTCAACATCATTAATCATTAGAGAAATGCAAAACAAAACTACAGTGATATATCATCTCACACTGGGTAGCATGGCCATCATCAAAAAATCTACAAACAACAAATCCTGGAGAGGGTGTAGAGAAAAGGGAACCCTCTTGCACTGTTGGTGGGAATGTAAATTGATACAGCCACTATGGAGAACGGTATGGAGGTTCCTTAAAAAACTAAAAATAGAACTACCATATGACCCAGCAATCCCACTACTGGGCATATACCCTGAGAAAACCATAATTCAAAAAGAGTCATGTACCAAAATTTTCATTGCAGCTCTATTTACAAGCGCCAGGACATGGAAGCAACCTAAGTGTCCATTGACAGGTGAATGGATAAAGAAGATGTGCCACATATATACAATGGAATATTACTCAGCCATAAAAAGGAACGAAACTGAGTTTTTTGTAGTGAGGTGGATGAATCTAGAGAGTGTCATACATAGTGAAGTAAGTCAGAAAGAGAAAAACAAATACTGTATGCTAACACATATATATGGAATCTAAAAAAAAAGAAAAGAAAATGGTCAGAAGAATCTAGGAGCAAGACGGGAATAAAGATGCAGACCTACTAGAGAATGGACTTGAGGATACGGGGAGGGGTAAGGGTAAGCTGGGACAAAGTGAGAGGGTGGCATGGACATATATACACTACCAAACGTAGAATAGATCGGTAGTGGGAAGCAGCCGCATAGCACAGGGAGATCAGTTCGGTGCTTTGTGACCACCTAGAGGGGTGGGATAGGGAGGGTGGGAGGGAGGGAGATGCAAGAGGGAAGAGATATGGGGACATATGTAGATGTATAACTGATTCACTTTGTTATAAAGCAGAAACTGACACACCATTGTAAAGCAACTATACTCTAATACAGATGTTTAAAAAAAAACATAAGAGATACTATTTTAAAAATTATGTTAAAATTTAGATGAAAAGGATAGTTTTCCAAAACTGACTCAAGAAGAAAGATAAAACCCAATAAACCAAAACCATTAAAGAAATTACTTCACCTTCTCCCAAAGGAATCAGACCCAAATAACTTCAGAGATAAATCTGACCAAACTCTCAAAAAATGGGCAATTCCTATCTCATACATTTGTTTCAAAAAATAGAAACCCTGGAAAAACAATTTATTTTATAAAACTAAAATAAACTTCATGCCAAAGTCAGACAAGTACTTCTTGGACTCAAGAAAAGAAAGTTACGTACCAATTCATTTATAAACATAGATGCAAAGATGCTAAATACACTAAAAAACTAATTTCAGCAGTGCATAAAAAAGTCCTTTTTAATCAGGTAGTGTTTATCCCAGGAATTCTTAGATATTTCAACATCAGAAATCTAATATTATTATTCTCTATATTAGCAGAATGAAGGAGATAAGACATATGATCTCTCAACATATGCATTTACCAACAGAAGGAGGAAATACTCACTTGGGTAAATACTCATAATAAAAACACTTTGCTCACTTAACATAGAACTGAACTTCCTTCAGTGTCCTTCTTTCTTTATTTAAAGTGGTGATCTTTAGAATTATTCACACTATATCAGGAAGAAGATAACAATGCCTGCTATCATGGCTTCTCTTCAAAATTATTTTTAAAAAGACAATAATTTGAAAGAAAAAGATAAAATTATTCTTCTTTGCTACTGATATCTACATAGAAAATTCAATAGGATGTCCATAAAAAGTATTAAACATATATGAGGATTTAGCACAGTTTCTGGACAAATTATTAACATGGAAAAATAAATAGCATAACTCTATAGCAGCAATAACAGTGAAGAGTGGGGTAGAAAAAAATTTGTAATAGCAACAAAAATGTGATATTCCCAGGAATAAATCTAATAAAAACATGCAAAACCTTTTGAAGAAATGTTTAAATAAAATTATTGAATAACATTATCAACCCAAATAAATGGAAATGTATGCTATGGTCCTACATAAAAATTTAAGGATATAAATTTTCTCCCAAATTGGTCTATAAAATCCATGCAATTCCACTAAATTCTCGTTGTTTTGTGTAACATCTGACAAGATGATCCAAAAATTCATGTGGCGAGGCCTAGACAATAATTGCTAAAAACAACTTTTTAAGAACAAATATGAAAAGACTTGCTCCATCAGATATTAAAAACTATCATAGATGTCTAGCAATTAAGACAATGGATAATGGGCAGAAGGATAGATAAACAGGCTAAGGCAACAGAATATGGAGTTGCAAACAGACTTGTGCATAAATAAAACAATTTTTACAGAAGTGTAGTCATTATAAATGGAAAAAATAGATTATTCAAAGTTATTAAAAGTGGTTAATTGTGTCAAAAGATTGTAAACAACTCACACAATATGCAAAAAAAATTATAGGCAGATTTTAGATAGAATTAAAAGCAAACTTTAAAGTTTTAGAAAAAAAATATAACCATACCTATATGACAATATAGGAAGAATGTCCTAAATAACATCCAGAAAACACAAACCATGAAGGAAAATCCAAATAAATTAAATAGATTAAAATATTAAATGTTTTTTAAAAAAATAGAAGACATCACAAGAAAAGTTAAAATGAACCATGGCTTAGAAAAAGCTAATTTATAGCATACATGCGTGTAAAAGGAATAGTATTCAATATAAAATAAGACAATACCTTATAAACTCATTTAAAAAAAATGCAGACCACCCAATAAAGAATGTGCAAAGGATATGCACAAGCAGTTTATAGAAGATGAAATCCAAATAACCAATAATCCTATGCATGAAACTGTGGCAAGCTACCTCGTTGGATTGCAAAGAGAATAAATTCTCAGACCCTCACAGTTCTTGACACCATCTCAATAGCTGATAAAACAAGCACGCACACACACACACACACAATCAGTAAGGATATAAAAGATTTGAAGAACACAACCAACTTGACTTAACTAACAGAGAGCATTACATTCAACAATTGAAGAAATAAATACAAAAAATAAATTATTTTAGATTTTATTCTGGGCCATGAAGCAAGTCTCAACAAATTTCAAAGGATTCAAATTATAAAATGTATGTCACCTGAACAACATGGAATTAATTTATAAAGTAGAAATAAAGATAACTAGAAAAATTTCCAAATGTTTGGAAATTAGGCAACATGTTTCTAAAAACCCACAGGTTTAAGAAGAAATCACAAAGTTAGAAAATTTGTAGAATTGAATGATAATAAAAACACAACGTATCAAAATTTCTAGGATGTAGCAAAAAAAAATGCTTAGAGGGATATACATATATTATTGCTATAAATGTAGTTATTAGAAAAGAAGGAAGATTTAATATCAATGATCTATACTTCTAACTCAAGAATCTGGAAAAGGGAAAACAAATTAAACTTAAAAGAAAGAAGGATAAAATAATGAAAATAAGTGATGAAATCAATAAAGTAGAAAAATCAACAAAGCTTTGGTTTTGGTTCTTTGAACACATTAGTAACACTGATTAACACTTAGCAAGAGAGAGAGAATAAAAATAATTAACATGAGGAATAAAAAAGGGGCATTCTTACAGATTCCATACACCTCAAAAGAATAATAAGAGGATAATATAAATGATTTTATGTCAACAAACTTAAAAAATACAGTGCACAAATTCTTAAAAAACAAAATTTACCAAAAAATGACCCAGAAGAAATGGGGCATCTTTACTGTCCTATATTAAATAAATCAAATCCATCACAAAATTTTTTTCTCTTAATAACTCCAGGTGTAGATGATTTCACTGGTGAATTATTCCTACTAGTAAAAGAAGAAATACCAACCTTACATAAATTCTTCTGAAGAATAGAAAAATAGGCAACTTACCAACTCCCAACTCATTTTATGAGCCAGCAAAATCCTGATACCAAAACCTGGAAAGGACTTATAAGAAAGGTAAATATGAGCCAATATTTCTTATTAATATAAACATGAATATATTAAAGCCTTAGCTAACAGAGTCTAGTTTTATATAAAAAGCATAGTACATCAAAGCTAGGTGAAACTGATTTGAAAATCAACCAATAAAATTCACCAAGTAAGTGAACAAGGGAGATAAAAAATGTGATTACTTCAAAAAATACAGAAACTATATTTGATCAAATCCAACGTATGTATATATTTAAAAGAAAAATGCTCAACATATATGAAACAGCCAGGAATTTCCTTAATCTAATGAAAGATATCTACAAAATGGAATCTTAATGGTCAACATAACATGGTAAGATATTGACCTTTTTCCCACACACACACTGAGAATGACAAGACCAGAAGTCCACAACCACCAGTTTTATTCAAAATTGGAGGTCTTAACTAGTTCAAAGAAGCAATAAAAAATACTTTTGAGCAAAAGATTGAAAAATAACTAGTAAAACTTTATTCACAGATGATATAACTGTATACATAGAAATTTCAGAATAATTTATGAACAATTAGCAATAGCAAGCATTTAGTAAGAATGCTGCATACAAGGTGACTATACCCTGGTCTGTGTTTACCCCAGAGAGGTAGGATGTAACCCTTCCCAATTAACAGGTAGGATGTTGAGGCAGATGACATTCCAGATACCTAGAGAATTTGAAAGTGTATTATTCCCACAAGGGACTCCAGGGGAGAGCAGGTAAGGCACAAGCAGGTCCAAGCATGCTTGAGCAGAGCAGAGAGAGTATGTGGGCCTTTCTACTGGCAAGGGAGCATGGGAGAGGGCTGGGGAATGGCCACGTTTGAATTCCCACATGTACCAAAGGAGGGTATTCACTTGGGCTTTCTTATCAGTTCTGCCCAGATATGGAGCAGAAGGGGAAGAGGGAAGTGGGGTTATAAGAAGTCAGAAGCCAAACATCAAAACATGGAGTCATAGTCTATTACATAATCCAAATCAATCATATTTCTTCATACCAGTAAATAAACAAACAAACAAGAAACACTTGCAAAATGAAATGTAAAAGGACTGCTATTTATATGAGTGTCAGAATGCATCAAAACCTAGAATAGGGCTTCCTTGGTGGTGCAGTGGTTAAGCATCCTCCTGTCAATGCAGGGGACACGGGTTCAAGCCCTTGTCCAGGAAGATCCCACATGCCGCCGAGCAACTAAGCCCGTGCGCCACAACTACTGAGCCTGCGCTCTAGAGCCCGCAAGCCACAACTACTGAGCCCACGTGCCACAAGTACTGAAGCCCGCGTGCCTAGAGCCTGTGCTCTGCAACAAGAGAAGCCACCGCAATGAGAAGCCCGCGCACCACAATGAAGAGTAGCCCCCGCTCGCCGAAACTAGAGAAAGCCTGCGCGCAGCAATGAAGACCCAACGCAGCCAAAAATAAATATATTAAAAAATAAATTAAAAAAAAAAACCTAGAATAAATCTAATGAAAAAAATTGAAAGATCTTTATATTGTGCAAGCTACTAAACATTACTGAGGAAAATGAAAGAACCTACTATGCTATGTTAATGGTTATTCAATGTTGTTAAGATGTACTGATGGTCAATTAATCTACAGCAAAGGAGGCAAGAATATATAACAGAGGAGAAAAGACAGTCTCTTCAATAAGTGGTGCTGGGAAAACTGGTGCTATGTGTAAAAGAATGTAATTAGAACACTCTCTAACACCATGTAAAACATAAACTCAAAATGGATTAAGACCTAAATGTAAGACTGGAACCCATAACCCTCCTAGAGGAAAACATAGTCAGAACACTCTTTGACATAAATCATAACAATATTTTTTTGAATCTGTCTCCTAAAGCAAAGGAAATAAAAGCAAAAATATACAAATGAGACCTAATTAAACTTAAAAGCTTTTGCACAGCAAAGAAAACCATCGACAAAACAAAGACAATGTACTTAATGGGAGAAAATATTTGCAAATGATATGACAGATAAGGGGTTAATATCCAACATATATAAACAGCTCATATAACTCAACATCAAAAAAACAAACAACCTGATTGAAAAATGGCAGAAGATCTGAATAGACATTTTCCCAAAGAGGACATGCAGATGGCCAACAGGCACATGAAAAGATGCTCAACATCTCTAATCATCAGGGAAATGCAAATCAAAACCACAATGAGATATCACCTCACACCTGTCCGAATGGCTAACATCGAAACGAACACAAATGACAAATGTTGGGGAGGATGTGGAGAAAAGAGAACCCTTGTACACTCTTGGTGGGAATGTAAATCGGTGCAGCCACTGTGGAAAACAGTGATTTCTCAAAAAGCTAAAAATAGAACTACTATATGACCCATCAATTCCATTCCTGAGTATATATCTGAAAAAAGATACTAATTCAAAAAGATACATACACTCCAATGTTCATAGCAGCATTATTTACAATAGCCAAGCTATGGAAGCAACCTAAATGTCCATCAACAGATGAATGGATAAAGAAGATGTGGTATGTGTGTGTGTGTATATATATATATATACATATATATACGAATTCTACACAGCCATAAAAAAGAATGAAATTTTGCCATTTGTAACAACATGGATGAACTTGAAAGGTATTATGTTAAATGAAATAAGTCAGACAGAGAAAGGCAAATACTGTATGATATCCCTGATATGTGAAATCTAAAAAATATAATAAACTTGTGAATAAAACAAAACAGAAACAGACTTGCAGATATAGAGAACAAACTAGTGGTTACCAGGGAGGAGAGGGAAGTGGGGAGCAATATAGGAGTAGGGGATTGAGAGGTACAAACCATTATATAGCCTATAAAATAAGCTACCAGGATATATTGCACAACGCAAGGAATATAGCCAACATTTTGTGGTAACTATAAATGGAGTGTAAACTTTGGAGATTCTGAATTGCTATGTTGTACACCTGTAGCTTATATGACATTGTACATCAACTATACTTCAATAAAAAAGAAAAAATTATATAGATTATCCCCAAATTGATCTATAGGCTTAATGTAATCCCAATAAAAATCTCCACAGGCCTTTTGTGGAGACTGGCAAAACTGCTGATGAGTCTGCTGTCTGAGCCAGAGGATTGAGCTGGGTGATGAGAATGGCAAGCATTATTAATCTGAAATTACCTGATGACTTTCTCTTGTGATGGGAAAAGCATTTCCAGAAGGAACAGATACCATTACTTGTAGATCAGGGCAAGTTTTCTCCCATAGACACCACTGAAGATGCTATGCTCATGTTTGTTTCTCGATTCTCTTCTCTTCTTCCATGGTGACAAGTCTCCCATCTGACTGACATATTGATCCATTCCAAAACCCGTATGTTATGCTCTGCAAACTCAGGGTGCAAATGAGGTCATATTGAATTCCAACTAATAATTCAACCTACCTCCCCATCCCTAATCTTACTAGCAGGAAGTCATTCCTCCAAGACTTTTCTTCTTCCTACTCATTCCCAAATTACCTAAGAACTTAAGAATTTTGGGGCTCACTCCATGCAAATAATTTGCTTCCAAAAACAATGCAAGGCATCAAAAGAACTAGAGGTCATCACTGCTGTTGTTTCTGGCTGCCATGTGATGCCCTAGTCCAAAAGTGGTCCTGCAGTCAACATGCCCATTATCGCTGGGGCACCAAGGGAAGGTTCCCACCCAGGCTGCATAAGAACCCATGAAGGGTGAAGACTATTTAAATTAATAATCCAGAGCTCATCTAGTATTCCCAAGCACAATCACCGTGCAGGACAATTTGGAGAGTCTTCCAGCCTTAGACATATCCTGTGCTAAAATCAGGCCCCTCTGTCAAATCTTGGTACCGTGGTATGAGCCTGAGTTACCCACCTAAACAAATATTACCCAACACTTGCTATTGACCCATCACCATCCTACATTACTCCCTCCTATTTTCTTGAACAAAATCATTTTAAGGACGTGCTACTCAGAGTGTGGTGCAAGTACCCACAGCATCAGTTAGTTTCACCTGGGAACTTGTAGGAACTGCAAATTCTCATGCCCAACTGCTGACATTCTGAATGAAAAACTCCAGAGTTGAACCTAAGAATCTGTGTTGAACAAGGTTTCCAGATGATTCTTAGGCACAATAAACTTTGGCTTGCACTGTTTTAAGTCGTTTTAATATCTTTGCCTATAATGAGAACAGATGTGTTAGTATTTTTAAACAAGTTACATTTCTCACTCATCTTAGGAGCTATTCTATTTCTTTAAGTGCCTATTTGTACTCTGTGTAATTCCTTCATTATGCTCTTGGTAGCAGAAAGATTTGAAAAGTGCAGCCACTTTCTGAAAGAAAATTCCACCCTTGGACAAATACATACACACATGAAAATCCAAGGGATGGCACAAGAGAAAGTTCACTTTTCCCTCAAGTCACCTATCAGTTCCCACTGCATCATCTGAGTATAAGCAAAGGAAGCCATTGCTCTTGATCGGACTGCCATCTTCCGCTCTCTGCTGCAATCCTCTCAAGCCTTTTATTTTTTAATCCTCATTCCTTCTGCCATATAGGCCCAATCTCCTCATTATCCCGTGTATATTCAAAACAATAAATATTTGTGTAACACAATCTGTCCCCAAGGAACTCAACAGGGCTTAATAAACCATAAAGCTGGCATTTCTAACTCTCTCCATATTCTGCTCTTGGCTATTAGAACATAGCATTTTGGACAGCAATATGCATTTTAAAAGAGTTAGGGAAGGGATATAAGCACAGATATAAAGATGCTCAGTCTTTGAGCATATAATATAAACAGACCATCTAAAAAAACTGCAGGCTGTTAGGAATACTGAAGGGTGGGTGTGAAGAGAAGGGCACCAGCAGCCCCCCTTAGCCTTAACCATAAAAGTTAACGAAAGGCATGTTCTTACGACATCCTTTGGAATAGATCTCCTTCTTCCCACATTGTGAAGCACCAAATCCCTCCCCAACGCTCATTTTTTTTTTTTTTCTAATGCAATTTAGTACACGAAAAGGTTCCAAATCCAGGCACCAAAAAAATGTCACCATGCCTCCACATGAAGTTAAAACCCGACTGCATGATTTTTCATAGACTTAAAGTGTTTGCCCAAATGTCCTCATTTATCTCCTAATCCCAGGTCTAGAAGCCATATGAGTAGCCTCTGCATTTCAGACACATCCTCAAGTAAAACCCTCACTCACCCACGCCCCGACCTCCACCCCTCCATCTTACTCTCTCCACCAGAAAGCTGTTTGGCAAATTACAAAGAATAATGTGGTCTTTTCTGACAGTTTGGCTTGGAAGCCCTAAATGTAAACTCACATCACTGCTACCAATGAATGATTTTATTCATTTTTAGGTACTTATTTTCTTTTATTCAAATACACTTTTCAAGACACGCAGTGCCCCAGGAGGAAGTGGAAGAGGTTTAATTTCAGAAGGCAGACTTACATGACGACCTCGACATGAAAAATATGAAAAAATTACTCTGTCTAAAACTCCCATTGAAAACTGCATTCATTTTTTGCATATTCAACCCCTCAAACATCAAGGTGTATGTGGGTGAGGGTGTGTTTGTGGTTGTGTGGGCCTGGTTTGTTTAGGGAGAGGTTCCACTTCACCATTGCCACCCACTCTGTCTCAAAACCCAAGGTATTCTGAGGTGCCCCTGGGTTACCTGGAAGTGAATTCACCATACTTTAGTACCAGCAAGTCTCTCTTCAAAATGTGGCCCGGGAGTCACTAAAGGAAACCACACAGTGTTAAGACTAAACATTCTTGAGTAAGCCTCAGTTATGGCAGGTTCAACAGCCTGGCCGTTGAGAGAGCAGTTACCGAAATTTTCCAAATAAATAAAGCAAACAAGTTACTTCAGGAAGAAGTTCACATCTATATGATTTATAATACTGGGAGCTGGCCCACTGAGGCAGAAGGAACCCAGTGAACCAGCAGTAAACCAGAGGCCACCCAGGCACTCAGGGCAGCCTCCAAGGTTTTAGTTCATGTTCAATCACCTACTGAATCCTCACCAGGAGGTGCTCTGTTTGGGGAGCTAATGGTGTCTTACAACATCCTGCAAGACTTATTGGCATGAACTTTATCATTCAGCCTCTAAATGGGTTAATATTAATAGGAAAAATAAAAAATAGGGATCCTATTTAGAGGCCCCTGGCACCAAGCAAATACAGAAAAAAAATACTTCTCCAAAATCAATGTTTGTTTTGCTGAGGGCCTCCTTAGGTGTACCTTGGAAACAATTCTGTCTGTCTCCCACAGTTAAGTCACCCAGCAGCCTCATATGCCAGCCAGAAGTACTTAGCAGTCCAGAATCAACAGGTTGCTGCTGTTGAGCGGAACCAGAACACCGGGGCAAAAAGAATGGAAAATGTCATATGTGACGCAGCAGTCTTGATGCATGATGATGATAAAGACGAGAAGCACCCTGAAGATCCTACCTCTCGTGGCCCCCATCCACCAACCTCCCACTAAGCCCCGTCTCCAAGGATCATTCTGGCCATGAGGGCAAACACTACTGCTCTGTAGCTGGTCTCCATATGTCACCCTCAGGCACTTCCAAATCAACACACACACACACACACACCGCATACTATGTATATTACTACGTAGGAGGACATTATGCTTTGATGGAGCTATTAAAACATACTCAGCATTCTTGCAATCACACCCACATATCTCTCTGCCTTGGTACATATTATGCATGTGTAGAATTAGACAATAAAGCACATAGAGGGCATAAATTGTATTTGATTAAATTACCCCATATGTGTTCTCAGCCAGAAAGCCTAAACTCCTGCTAGTGGACTGGGAATGAATTAATAACATCATTTAGTTGTTCAGCCTCAGTATCTTATTCAGCTTATGAAGCATCTATTAAATTAAATATAAAAATTATCTAATCATATATCTATATATATCCCAAAACAGCCAAGTGAACTGTTAGTCTAATACCTTGATATAACTTTTTAATCAGCAAATTACAGCAGCAACATATCTTCCTGTTATTGACCTACTGTTTCGAAGCTTCCAGGCAGGGATGTTCTATTTTTGGTTCACCGTTATATAATTAATACACCGATGCCATTTTTACAAAAAATACGTACAACCGAACTGTAAGTTCTACCTCATAGAGAACTGGAGGCATAAGTATAGAAAATGACCAGCAGAAGGAATATTCATAAACATTTTAAATAACATTCCTAATATTTATCTCAGTGAACCCTTCTTTGAACATGTCAGTTACATGTGTATATCTTTGAGAATATCAGGTATATACTAAATATTTATGTATTTATGCACATAAGACACATTAAATATGTCATCCTGTTTATGACACTATGACATTCTATAGGTGGGGAGAAATAACATTGGCTACAAAGACAGAAGGAATCACTTTTTAAAACAAGAAGAATTAATGATCATGAAGAAAGAACTAGGAACAAACAATAAAACCAGGAAATGCAAGCCATTCATGAGGAAAAGACCTAAGGTTTTAGACAAGCTGAATATTCTTCAAAGCACAATATTCAGGACACAAGAAAAACTTGTTCCAATTAGAATAAGAATGTGGAAAAAATAAAACAAAATATGTCTCCTCATAGGGGTATAAATAATGAGAAAGTATTTATAGGTAAAAAGACTGAAAAGCAAAAATTGTGACAATGTCAAAATATTTCATAACTTTAATGAATGAGATAGAGAGGAATATGGAGTATGGAAAGGCCTCAACATAGACATGGAAACTCTTAAGACTCTGACAAAGCAAGACTGGAGTGTTTTCTTTTGGTTTTTTTACAACTGTATTTACTTTAAAAAAATGTTCACAAAATGACTGTTGAACTAGAGAACCCCAAGGGTTAGAGTGTAGGGAACAATTTTGCAAAGGTAAGATTATATAATCTAATTACAAATTTAAATGCAAGATCCCCAACGAGAATCACCACAGCGGTGCACACTCCATACATTTTAGATAAAGTTATCACAACCGAAGCAGGTGTTTGGAGAGCTAGTGGATGATAGGAAGATTTCCTCAGATAATGTGGAGCAGAGCCCTTAGATGGTTCTACATAGACATGTAGCATGAGCATGAAAGAAACCTTTGTTTTTCTAAGCCCCTGCGATATGGGGGTTGTTTGTCACTGCAGCAGAACTGGGCCTATCCTCAATGATACAATGAGGGTGAAAAATAAATCTCCTTCCTATGAAGTATTCTCACTGTAATTATTATATAGCCAAGACAAAATATACAGCCATAGCTTCTGAATGCTGTTTACAGTGTAAAGTGAACAATTGGTTTCATTTTCTCTGGAGATTGTAGTACTTTGAAGAGACAAAACAATTGGGTAAATAACCACTGTGTAGATGGCAATGATTGTTGGCCTCATATTAAAATGTAGACCCTGCAATTGGAAAGAAAGACAGAGGGGAGGGTCACATAACATGGGACACGAGAGCAGTCCACAAACAATTCAAGTGAGTGTGTGCATGATGAGGGACACCTACAGAGGAGGGCTCAAAACAAAAACAGAAAATAAACAAGAACGTGCAGCACAAAGTTGGGGATGAAGACAGATCATAAATTTCTAATACAGAGACTATTCATTCTGTTTGAAAACTGAAGGACAGCCCCTCAGAAGCCTGCCTATCATTTTCTGGAAGGCATAGGTATCAATTCCAGTATCCGACCCACAGACACTGGCGATAAGCTGTGGTGGGACAAGATCAGAGAGATAATCAAGGATGAGCCTGGAAAAGGTGTGTCCAAGAGTTTCCAGAAGAAGCAGCAAAAGCAGACTTTTTTTAACCAAAAGTAAAGAAGCTCAGCAAGCAGTAAAAGATGACATTACTGGTTTCTCGTTTAATAGGTGAATGAAACAGCTGTGGAGCCCCCTCAAATCTTTTGTGGTTAGTTTTGATTGGAAAGTTCAAATGGAGTATTTGCTGTTTGTTTATTCCCTACTCATTTCCACAAATAATTTAAGGGCATAGAAAAACCTAGGAAACTCCACTGGTACCCAAGTTGGTGAAGAAGGACTTCATGTTTTCCTTCCTTTTGCCTCAGTATAATTTGAAATTTGTACAAGGGGCAAGTACTCATGTACTACTTTGGAATTTAAATGTTTAAAAACTTTTAAAAGGCTACAAAATAGACTTTGCTCCCTGTATTTAATTTTCTCCTCACTTCTGAGAACAAGATCAGACATAGAATTGGACTTGCTGGTAAAGTGGACAATTAGGGACTACAGAAAGAAAATAAGAGAAAAACGCAGCCATGTAACTTATCACAAACAAAAAAACCTATAAAATATGAGACAGATTACAGCTGGATTCACTCGAGTGTCTGGGGGAAGGTCAGAGGGTCACAGCTGAACTGCAGTGGAAGAGTTCTTGTTTAGAAACGTTTCCGATCCCACATCAGTCTTATTAGTTACACGTGCACAGAAGCAGAGACTGGAGGTGGTCAGGTCTAGATGTGGCTCCTGCTTCACTGCATTCTAGCCAGGAATCTTGGTAAGTATTCTGAGCATCCTGGACATGTTTCTTCTCCTATAAAATAGAGATATTTAACATATATCTTGAGAGACTGTGGTGAGGAGCAAATGTGCTGGTAAATATAAAACACGGAGGAGACCATCAGTAAATGGTAACAATCCCTATCAACAGCCTCTTTGAGAAAGAAGGATGTAGATTAAAAAAATCGAGTGAGACTCTAAGAAAGAATATGACTGTAAAACCCTCTATTCAACATCTGCCTGGATTCTCTAAAAACACCTTGTGAAGCAGAAAACAAATTGTGTGGCAAAAGGAAAAAAGAAAATGAAATAATCTAATGTGAAAAAGAAGGCTAATCAAGAGCCCTAATCACTCTCAAAATATATAAATGGGGTGGGAAAAGGGATGAAAAGCCATTCTCTGAATCCATATGAAGAAACAGATTTAAGCTTAGGAAGAGATATGAGTTTCTGAACATGAGAAGCTCTGAGTCACATGAATGAGTGATGTCTTGCAATCTTTCTCTCAGGAATCTTTGAAATAGATTGACAGCTCTAGTCTTGATGGCATGGAGTTTGCAGAGGTCGGTGCTAAAACACCTCAAGTCCCAAGATAGTCGTGCAATTGAATTAGGGTGACTTTGAACAGCTTTGGGAGGAAGTGAAAAGAGAAACACAAGGAAGTTGGATCAGGAGACCACTTAAGGCATTCCAAGTGTAAGGAAAGAGGTCACAAACCCAGAGGGAGAATAGTAATGATTCAGACAAACATCCCCTTACATCAAATTTATCTGGACATTTTAAAGGCCATAAAAGCATTTTGGTAGGTAGAGGCTGAGGTGAAGAGATCTTTGAAACTTAGGTTTAAGACACAGGGTGTTGAGGCAGTGACCACCCACCCCCGCAAAGGGTGTTCCTAGCAAGGGCACCGAGTCTCAAAGAGAAATGATTGTTAAGGTCAGTTGCCAGCAAAATTCCACCCTTGGAATTTCCGATCCCACATCAGTCTTGTCATCCCCCCTCCTCCATGAGATAGAAAATTACATTTTCTTCTTCTCGGTTGTTTTTAGTTGACCTCCATCACCGCACGTTCGAGAGCAGAGGGTTGTCAGGGTCATAACTCAACTTGAGAACCGTGTGAAGCAAGGTGAAAGTTTTCTCAACACTGGAAAATCTAAGAATTTGTCTCAAACACAGAACTTAGAGTGCCTGACTCTATGAAGAAATTGATGTTTTTACCTAAAATAACTGTTCAATCTGTACATTTGCTACATTTTATAAACATCAGAAGGACACCACTGACACCAAAGTGAAAAATCTCCACCTTGGCCAAAATGGTTTCACATAAAAACAACTGACCTACCAAGGAAAACTTTCTGCACTCCCTGTGCCCAGGGGGATTGGGGGCTGGAGAGCTTGTGCCTACTTTGCAAAGAAGCAAAGATTTTAACCCCCGATGGGAAAGATGCGTTTAGGTTGCAATGCCGCTAGCTTTAGCATCTCTCCTTTTCTCCTGGGAGCCCGGTAGGTACCTCCCGAATTCACCCTTCGAGCAGCCCCACACCGTGATTTGTCTGCTGTCCACCTTTTGACTTGCTCTGTATAAACATTTCCCCTCCGCCCGCAGACAGCCGCCCACCTCTGCCTGCCTCCCTGCTTGCTGGCCTCCCCTGCCCAGGCTTCAGCTGGAGGAGCGCCTCGCAAACAACTCTCACTTTGGGGCTCAGTGTTCTCCAAGGCTGCCAGTTCTTTCAGGAGGTCGCTTACACG
Organism: Eubalaena glacialis; assembly: GCF_028564815.1. Taxonomy (NCBI): domain Eukaryota; kingdom Metazoa; phylum Chordata; class Mammalia; order Artiodactyla; family Balaenidae; genus Eubalaena; species Eubalaena glacialis. The sequence goes on from NC_083726.1 coordinate 92,671,807, forward strand.
CTTGGCTCTTACTTCAATGAGCTACTCTGGAACAGCCAGTGAAAAGTGCTTTTGCTCCTGAAAAATATTGGAGCGCTTTGTTGCAAATGGTGGGTGAATCCATAGCCCCAGTCATCAAAGATAAGAGCCAACCCAACCCGATGGAGCTGGTGGCTGCTTAGGGGGTGATTGTGTTCCCCTAAAGTGCGACATGACAATTTCAGCTCCCAGATTATGTTTTGTAAATAATTTGCCATTTTCTCCTGATTCATCAAACTTCTTTTGGCCCTGTCTACCTGGTCACCCTCTTGTTTGTAAATTGCCATGGTGCATAACTCTTAATGGGCCAAAAAAAGACACAAAGCTAACATTTACTCAATACATCCACATAGAGTGTGTGAAGAAAAACACCTCCTTGCACACACCCGTTAGAAAAGACATAAATTTTGACAGGGGAAATATTTCCAGGGGAGCTCTGTGTATTTCTTTACTCAGTTGTAATGGCAATATTATCGAATGAGTTTGCGTTGCCTCCAACTTATTATTTTCATTTGGTCCTTTTTCCTCTTAAGTGTACTATAAAAAGATGATTAATCAAAAAGGGAGGGTTACCTTTGATTAAGGAAGTTAATTATGAGTGGCTGACTTGATGTGGGTGGGCAGTTCCCCTCTGTCATTCTAGTTTCTTCTCCATGGGAGAGCTAGAAAAGGGGGCCATAGGAAATACTACAAAGAAGGAGCTACTGGGGCAGTAAAAGTCTTTAAAAGAAACTTTGACTTCCACTGCCGTAATCAATAAGCAATGCCAAAAATGTTTCTTTGTCTACATTTTATTGCACATTTAAAGGGCCTCCAAGCGCTATACAAACATTAAGTATGTTTTCAAAATCCCATGATGGATTATGTATATAAGTAATCACCATAGTATTCTATACTCATTTTAGGAAGGGGAAGCTGAGTCAAACCTTAATTATAAGAAAGGAAATTGACTTCATTATTGTTGAGTTTACTCCTGGAGTCCCACAAAAAGTATTTAAAAAGAGGCAGTATTGACAGCTTTGGAGCCTGGATACCTGGGTTAGATCTCTCGTTCTGCCTTCATGTTAGATGAGTGAACATGGGAGAGTATTTAACCTCTTTATGCCTCAGTTTTCTCATTTGTAAAATGGGGATAATAATGATACCACCTGTCAAATATTCGTTTTGAAGATTGAGTCAATTTGTGAAAACGGCTTAGACCACCACCTTCCTTACATAGTGGGTGGTGTGTAGTAGCAGCTGCTGTTGTTGTTGTTATTATTACAGCCACACCAAAATGTCTAAACACTAAATGGAAGAAACAATGTTGAACAGAGAAAGCTCACATGTGGTAGATACTTAGTCTCCTCGGCTTCCATTTCTGTATCTGACTGGGCTTCAAGGGCCAAAGCAGAGCGTGCCCCAGATGGTACCCATCTTTAATTTTATCCCGAGACCTTCAGCTCCTGGGCATCCTTTTTCTGATGAGCTGGAGAAAAGCTTTGGTAATAACCACTCTCTGCTTCCCCTAAAGAGAGGGTCTAGCTGTCCTTCTACAAGGCCAGTCTAAAGAACGTTCTCCCAGCTGGGATCTTCCTGACTCTTGGCCGCAACTGTTCCCACCTCGGTCAGGATTGAGGGGAAAACCTAATGTTACAATTTGTTGATTGCCTGTGAACTGAACGGGAAGACTGAACCTCATTTCTGCTTCTAACGGTTGGGACTTCGCTTCTGGGCCAGACCCTGTGCCCATCACACTCAGTGGTCTCTCCTTATGGCCTGGCCAGCAAGGGTGAAATGAACTTGGCACACACCATGTGGACACGTTTTCTCAGCCAAGTTACCCCGTTGTGTCCAGCCAGCTCCTCAGGGACCCCACAAGTTCTCCATCTGCCTGCATCCTGTGAAGCATGATCTGAAAGTCAAGTAAAACCAACTGTTCTCTGAACGCGCCCTGAATCGTTTGCACACGTGTGCATTGCTTTGAGGTGGTTTCCATGTTTACCATCCCTGTAAGAATGGTCAAGGGCCCTACTGTCTCCAGCCTCAGTCCTCTCCTTTGTGAAACAATGTTAGTAAAAGGCATTCACCTCGATTGCTGGGGGGGGATTAAAGGAGATAGGGCATCTTTTATACTTAGGACAATATTTTTTTTTGTTTGTGTCTTGATTTTATTGTTTTGCAGCAGAATGCGTGACATAGAACACAACTGCAAAGATTCAACTGTGCAAAAGAGAAAGGATAACGTTTTAAAATGCTTAGTAAATGCCTAACAAATGGTAGCTGTTACGTCTGTTTGTTTGTGCATTCTCAAATCAGATTACACAGTTGGTAAGGGCAGGACCCATACTTTCTAGCGTCTTTGTTTTCAACCAAAGTAGTTTATACTGTGCTCTCGTGAGGAGAGAATGTCCGTTCTGTTATGCCTCTCTGCACAAGAACATGCAATTTTCTCTTTTCTCTACCTGTAATGAACTTTCTTAGATTTGTTTTTCTTTGTTTTTGATCTGTAAACCCCTGCCCGTTTTTCCATTCAATTGTCACCTTCTGCAGGGGTCAAACTGTCTGGTGTCCTTTCTAGGTTCTCTTGCTGAGGTTATACTTATTGCAGCTCCTGTGACAAGGTATGCATTTTGTGTACATATGTACATATGTATATGAAAGGCTCTTTTGCTCTTCTTGAATTTCTCTGCTACATTAGAATGAGAGAATACCACAATTTCCCCTACCTCCTGAAAGGATTTGAAAAATCAGCCCTCCCTGCCCTAGAAGAAAGGGAAGCAGGTTTTCATTGGCCCAAGGTTTGGCTCAGGGTTTAAGGGGGCTTCAAACCTTTTCTGAAAGATCCAGAAGATAATGAAAGCTTTGCAAGGAAGAAACAGGGCGAGGCAGGGAGATTTTCCCTTAATATCAGAGGAAAGGAAAAGCATGAGGGAACCACCAGAGGATTCCTCCAGATTCCAGGAGGCTGCCCAAGAAGGAAGAGAGCTGTGCCCTGGAGAAAGGCCTTGCTCAAGGCATCCTTGGAGGACCCAGGAGGCAGCTGTGCTCCGTACCTCCCAGCAAGGACTGGAGGGAGATGGTGGCCCATCCTGAGCTCTGGGTCTGCTCCTGATGAACCTGCCCCAGGGGCCGAAAGGAGGGCCAGGCTCCCTGTGCCCCCTTCTTGCCAGGTCAGCGGCAGTGACTGCTGGATGTGCCTCCGAAGTCCACACAGACCTCATCCGATGATGCCACCTTTATACCCCTACCCACTCTCACCACAGTCCCAGAACCATACGCCTAAGGGGAGGGCAACCCCAGGGGTGGGGGAGCTTCACACTTAGGAAGGTGGCTGAACTGAATGACAGAGCTGCTGACACTTCTGTCACCTCATTGTAATTATGAGCCTGCCATCTGTTCTCTGCCTCCTCGCCCACTGGCCTGTAAGCAGGTAGGGGTGGGGTGAGGTGTGAACACGGAGATCATGCCCCCCGTCCCCTCACTCACAGATGACTTCCAAGGCCTAGAACACGTCCCGGCCCATAGCAGCGGATTTTAGTTATGCCACTTCACTTTGGGGGAATAGAATCACTTATGCTAAGTCCAAGTGTGGGAAGTTATAAAGTTTCAGATGAGGCAATATGAGAAAAAGAAATCCTATGAGAGTCCAAGAACAGGTATCCTATATATCTCTGATATTTCCATCCAGTCTGTGGATTGACTAAGACCCACTTCAGGTGCTGAATCCTGGTACCAACAGGCATGAATAGTGGGCAGGGTTATGTGGGAGTAACGTGGCTGCCGGCTTTACCCTAACTAGCTTTTTTTTTTCATACAGCACAGGGAAATATAGCTTTTATTTTATTGAACTTGCATTTGAAAGCTGGAACAAGCTCCGAAATCTTTCTTATTCAAATCTTTGCAGCCTTTTAAGGGTGACACTCTACATTTGTATTTCCTGTCTAACGCATAGTGTCTGCTGTTCATGAAGGGGTTAGTGGGAGATTCCCAGAAACCCAGGCTGATCATCTCAGGTTTAATAGTTCCAACTCTGCTCCCAGATTCTCCTGAACGTCTCGTCATTCATATGGAGACCAGAGGTTTTCCAGAATCATGTAAGTGTAGTTTTAAAGTAGCACAATGCCTTTAAGATACAAGAGAAAATAATAAATGGATATATCCTCACCTAGAGAATAGCCATAGAGTAATTTATAGCTATATTACTTTCACTTTCTGTTGTAAAATAACTATTGCTATATACAAGGAAACAGTTTTGCAAGTGATAATGGTCTTATTTGATTCTGGCTGATTTAAGTAGGAAAAAAATTATTGATAGAGTATTGGGTAGTTCATAGAATTACCCAGAAGATTAGGAAACCAGCCTTAGAAAATGGGCGGAAGAAAAAACCATGATGAAAACGACAATACAGAATTTGCCTATTGAGTGCACTGCACCGAACACCAGAGGCCACAGTTTACACCACTGCTCCTGCTGACATCAGATACTGCTCACAAGAAAGAAAACAGCAGCCCCTAATGTCTGAGAACTGATCTGATCTGACGTTCACAGTTAAACCGTATTGTTCGCTCACAGCCACATCCATCTCAGACAAGATCCCTATGCAACACAAAATAGCAAACATCTCCCCTTTTGCTGAGTGAGTACCTGCTACTTCTTTACCGATTGCAGCTTTATCCTTGCTCTAGTCTGCCCTCCCTGTGGGTACGGTTTACTGAGACAATCTAGAATTGCCCCTGGGTTCTGACAGTATCCTATCTGGAGTGAACCCTCCCTTCTTTGATCTTCCCTGCAATTATCAACCAAAGCCCAAATCCTATAACAGGTTTTTTTTTTCTAATACCCTCTTACTGAGACTCCCCATGGTTCTCTACGATTTGCACACTCTCTCGCTGCAATGAGGAATGCATTCAACTTCTTCAACTGCAGATGTGGCCCTTGGTGTTGGTGGCTGAAGGGCATTGACAGTCGTCATAGCTAGTTCCCTGCCACCACTGCCCTTAAAGGATGCTACCATCCCTACAGCTGTCTCCATAGAGAATCTCCCATCCCTGTTTCTTTGTGTCATTAGTTCCAGGTTCAAAACCCCAAGTGGGCACCTCTGATTAGCTGATGCCTGTAGGAGCGGGGGGAATGAGAAATTGATGTTTTGGGATTTCTTTGCATCCCACCAAGGCTCACAGAGAAAGGAATTTCCAAAACATGGTAAGGAAGTTCAGAAAAGGTCTGGGAGAGGGAGGTAGACAAGGAGGAAGGAAGGAAGGAAGGAAGGAAGGAAGGAAGGAAGGAAGGAAGGGAGGGAGGGAGGGAGGGAGGAAGGAAGGAAGGAAGGAAGGAAAGGAGAAGGAAAGAAAGCCTGGATGTGTTATTTTTAAAATGGCTCATATAAAAAATGACACATGAGCTAAAGAAAGAGGAAGAGATTGCATTGTACTCCCCAAACCATGACCTGAGAAGATACCCCTCCCTCCAGGCTCCTGATACTTGGTGGCGGTATAGACACAAAACCAGGGTGGAACAGTAGTAGCTATGCTGTCCAGTGCTTCCAAATGGAAAACTCGCTGTATTTTGGCTTCCCTTCTGTGTCAGTTAGGATTATGTTTGACTGCATAGGTCAGCAAAACCCAAATAACAGTGGTCTAAACCAGATAAAAGTTTTTCTCTTCCGTTTAGTGGCAGCTCCACTAGCACGCACTTCCTTTTTAGTTGCTGCTCCATCATCCTTAGCATCCTTAGATGCGCTCTTAAGCTCCAGGATTACATCCTCGGGATCCTCACCTTCAAATCTTTACATCCATATTTCAGGGAACAGGAAGAAGGAGGCGACCGAGGAGTTCTCATGCTCTCCTTCTGCCTTCAAGAAGGCTTCCTGGAACCTCCACACAACACGACAGTATGTATCTTATTGGTCAGACCTTGGTCACAGACCCACACCCAACTGAATGGGGAAAGGGATGCTGAGAAGTCTAGACTTTTAGCTGGGTAAAATATCAAAAGGAATGGGAGAACGAATGTTAGAGTAGCACATAGCAGTCCTGGCCACAACTCATTTAACATTTTTCAGAGTATTTTAATGAGCAAACATACGTGAACTGCAGTGACACACCTACTGGAAAAAATCTTATCACCTTCAGAAACATGTAATAGGTTGTCTCAGCCAGCTCCCTGAAATGGTTTACTCACTACTCTCAGATTCACCAGTCAGCTATAAGCTAGATCTTTAAGCCTACTGTTAGCTTTTTTCTTGTTTTTCTAGTTTCTGTTTTCCCAGAACTGGAGGAGGAGACAATGTTAAGTCTGACTCCTGGCAACCGAATCGAGAAGGATAAAAAAAGAGTTTGTTTTGTTTTTATAAAGGTGATGGAAGTGAAATTAACAAAAAAGAAACACATTTACTTCATTTCAGTTTCTGCCAGAATGTACGTTTGCTGTGGTATAGATAAATGGTTTTCAAATTGTGATCTCAGGGCCATTGGTGGTCCCATATGTCCTAGGTGGTCCCGTGGCCAATAACAAATATGTTCTAAAAATCCGCCTAAACTTGTGTTTCAAATTTATTTTAATTTACTTGTTGAATTTAAATCAAAATGTAAGAATCAATATTTTTAAATTGTAACCTCAGCAATGATTATTAATTTGAGAAAAGACTTCTCAAGATTTGTGTGTGTGTGTGTGGTGGTAGAATAGGTGGTCCAGGGGGCCCTTGCCCAATCTTCATGGTTTACACTTTGAAAAAGTTGAAAGCATAAAGTCTATCCTCTTCAGCCAAGGGTCATCCACTGGGCTATAAGACTAAAATTGTCAGTTATAGAGGACTCATCACTAAGCTTTATGTCAAAATTTGGAGCAAGTACAAGAGCCCATGTAGAGTCTATGGGATGAGATTTCTGCAGGAATGGACCTACAAATAGCCCATCTGGTACTGTGATTTGGAGTCACCTTATGATGATACAGAGACCAACAAAGACTCCCTTAACATGTAGCCAAAGTTAAGGAAGGTCAATTTAAGCTTGAAAATTTTGATATTACTACCAAACTGGGGAGTAAAAACACGATTGGTTGATGGAGTTGAAAAAGGAAAAAAAAAAAAAAAGAGCATTTGAGAGTAAGAAAATTTTAGGTTTATATACTTTTTTCCAGAGATGAGGCCCAGAATGAGTCACACTGTTGTGTATGTCAGATTGGTTGGTCTATTAGTCAGCTTTTGTTACACAGTCTTATTTCTTATATTGCCCAAATTTCTTCTAATTCCGGATTCACCAAGTAATTTTCTAATTTTATTTGGTTTCACAAATACATACCAGTTCTGATTGAGATGTGTGTATTGTTGGGAGCATGGCACTTGGGCTTTAAAATTGGCTGCTTTTAATTCATCCTTTTATTCATGGTGCTTTACTGAGCATCTGCTTTGTGCTAAATACTATGTTAGGTACTGGAGATACACTATCTCGAGGGGGATAAATTCCCATGGATCAAATTTGCAATACTTAAATAAATAAAAATATGTCTCTGAACCATGGATGACCAACCTAGGTAGTGTCATTCTGTAAAGCTCTTCTTGAAATAGCTTTCCTGGCCTTATGCTGGGTTCCCTTAAAATCTGAACCTAAAACAAAGGCTTATGACCAGGTATTAAATTTGGGATGTGATTCTAGAAAGTAGCAATAAAAAGCAGGAGTAAAGCAGGGCAGGGAAGGAGAAAGGGTCAATAGGAGGATGCATTATTGAGTTGGCCACCAGTATGGGAAAATGGAGCTTGATTCTGTGGATTTCTCTGAAAGAGCTTCATGAAATACGTAGCTGGATGGCTTGCCCAGGAAACAAAATTGGAAAGCATTTATCCTTCAGTTTACATCCCAGTTTGGTCAAGGATAGCTTCACGTCGCATTAACTTCCTTGCATTTCTGGAGTCTACATGCACAAGTGCCAAGCCTGGGTCCATGAGCATCCCATGCTACAGCATCAGAGAAGCCCCAGGACAGGAAGTAAGAAGCAGGCAGCAAGATCCAGTACAAAGCACTCTCAAGTTATATCAAGTTATACCTGGTGAAGTCTTAAAGCCTCCATAGAACTTATTGTTACAATCATGGCTGGCTGTGATAAGTAACTCCGAGAGGATTTGAAAAAGTGCATAAGAAATAGCCTATAAGGTATTCTGTGACCATCATAGTGATCAGTAATGTGATCGTCTTGTTCCCTATAACCCGAATGTCTTCACCATCTCTAGCTGCCACCTCCACCATCTCTCACCAGCCCTTCCATTCCTTCACCACCATCTATGTCCCTCACCACCACCTCCACCACTATCCTACCTTCAGCACCACCTCCACGCCCCCAGTGAGCACCACAGCCAGTGCCTTTTCCTCTGTCAACAGTGCTACAACCACTAGTGTGAGACTGCACTGCCACCTTCATCCCCCACCACCAGATGTAAGTCAGTCACAACGTCATTGACAGTGTCTCAAAACTCTATGCTCTGAATGTTACCTCTGAGTGTTTATACTTCTCAATAAACAGAATCTTTAGTCCGGGACTAAAAGTTCTTGTGGTAACTTAAATTAAGGAAGACGTGCTCACATCCTAAGTAACTGGGAAGTGTTTAAAAGGTTTTTAAGTTTTGCTACATAATAACTTGGAACTGAAAAAAAACAAAAAACAAAAAAACCAAACTCAAACTCTGTAAACCTCATATCATCAGTGCCATAAGATACTAAACAAACAATTAGAGGTTTAGACAAAGTTTTATACAAGAATGTTAATTGCAGCATTATGTAAAATGGTGAAAATAAGGAATAATCTAATTGTCTAACAACTGGAGAATCATATAATAAATTATGGTGCATATTTGCAAGGAACAAATAATGATATGGGACAATGTTCATATTATATTACCAATGAAAAGAATGTGATATAAAAAGAGCTAGTTATCTACCCAATATCTATTCTCCATTCCCACCTTCTTTCTTTTCTTTCTTTCTTATTTTTTTTGTCTGGACAAACTTATATGCATTCATTTTCCCCCCTTTTTTCTTATTAACAAAGCCTTGACTTTATCAGGAGTGGCAATGTGCCCAACTAAAAGATAACATTTGTTATCATCCCTTGAAGCTGGCTACAGGGATGATGACCCAGTGCCTGGAGATAAACCATTCATCTTGCAACAGTGTGAATTAAAGCCACATGTTATGGACAGATGAGCAGGAAGCTGTAACAAGACTAGATCACTGAGGATTTCCTCAAGCAGCTAAACCAGCTCTAGACTGCCTATATCCAAACTTCTTTTGTTATGCATGAAAAGCAAAAAAATTTTAAGCCATTATAGTTGGGTTTCTGTTACATAAGCCAAATGCAGTAATACCCACATGTTCTGCAACTTAAAAAAAAAAATAGCTTTATCAGGATGATTTGCATGTCATAAAATTGCAGATTTTAAGTGCAACTTGTTTTTATTTTGTATTTTTACTTAGCTTGTATATCATTTTATAAATAGTACATATGGATCTGACATATTCTTGTTAAATAACTGCATAGTGTTTGTGGTAGTCATCAGTGTTATCTACTGATTATTTCAATTCAGCATCAGGACACAATTCCTCTGCCCATGGAGTTAAGTGTGACCACCTAATGAAATAAAATGTCATCATAAGTGATAAAGTGATACTTTAAAGTAGAAGCTTTAAAGATTCAATGTCTACAATTTAGCACTTTCAATCTTTCCCTCTGTTGTAGTGATATTCTAGACTGTGGCAGCTAAATCAGTCCTGGTGCTGGAGACACCGACTGATGACACCGAGTACAAACCCTAGCTGAGCCAGGACCAATATGTACCATGAGTGAAAAATAAATCTTCGCTTATTTTACATACTGAGAATTTGAGATTTTTTTCTCATAACAGCATAACCTAGTCCATCCTGCCTGAAATGATATTACAGACTAAGACTGTATCTTCATTTGTTCAATCAAACCCATGTTGATTGCCATTTTGTTTAGCTTGAATTTTTCGAATCATAAACAATACTGAAATGAATATTCCTGTACACTTATCTTTATGCATATTTCAATTTTTTAAAAATAGATATAGTCTTGGAGTTAGAATTGCAGAATAAAGGGATGCACACATTTTATATTCTAATAGATATTATCTACTTGCTCTCAAAGAAAGATTGTGAATATTTTCTCTCAAAAGCAGAGAGTGCCTGTATCCTAGCCATAGCACCAGTAATAGATAGTATTATTATATTCACTTTTGCTAATCTGATAGACAAAATATTTTATTGTGCTTAATTTAAAATTCTCTGATTGGTAACAAAATAGGACATTTATATTCATATGTTTGTTGGGTGTTTGAATGTCTTTGTGAATTACTTGTTTCACTGCAAAGTGCTTACTTTGTAAGCACTTAGCTTTTTCCTCTTGGATTGTTTATCTTCTTGATTTGAAGGAGCGTTTACTATGGTTTGAATATTAATCTTTATATAATGTGATGCATATATTTGCTTCAACTCAGTCTTGAATTTTAATGTCTGTTGAGTACAGAACTCTTAAAATATGATGAAATTAAATCGATTGTTTTACTTTACAACTTCCGGGTTTTGTGTGTGGGAAGAAAGCCTTTCCCCCACATGATTTTAAAAATTCTTTTCCATTTACTTTTAATCCTTCTATAATTTCATTTTTTACATTGTACATTTGTAATCCATTTGGATTTTTTTGATAAATGATATGAGCTAGATAAAGCATCTTAATGTAGGGCTTTCCAAATAGACTACCAGTTTTTCCCATAGAATTATTTCTCCTACAGATTCAAAATACCACCTTTGTTATAATCAAAATTAGTATGTATAAAAAGATTGATTATGAACATTGTTCTGTTCCAATGATCAACTTCCCTATTGCTATACCAGTATCCCTTATTTTAATTAAGGAAGACCTCCATTATTTTCTACTCTTAAGTTTTTTCTAGTAACTATTCTTACAAGTATTCTCTTTCAGATAAATCTGAGAAACAACTCATAAAGTTCCATAACATGGAACATGGCATGTCCCTCCACTTATTCAAGTCTTCTTAGTTTCCTTCCTATAGGTCTTGTACATTTTTTGATCAGCATTTTTAATGGATTACTTTTGACATCTTGTTTCCCCAGGTTACAAGACAAAATGAAGTCATTAGACTGAGGCAATTGCTTCATTTCAAAAGCTTTGGTTTCATTCTGGTATTTAACGTTTAGAAAACGTCTACTTATTTCTTCCTCTCTACTCAAGCAAAGCATTATCTTTCAGTTGTGACAGTTTGGAACAACCCATTGCATTTGACCTGCACATTTCCTTTCATCTGATCCATATTTATGTTCTGCTGCACTAATGATGACAGGGTAGTGGATCCCAATTGGCTCAATTCTCCTCAGCCAAATGGTTCTCACATTCTTATGCTATTTTAAATAATGGCTCCCTCTAAGTATGTTAGTTATTAAATCACGGCGAAATTCTTTTTGCACAACACGATGTTACATTTATATTAAACCCTTGAGAGCAGCAATGTAGTACATATTGCACATATGGGTCTGCAGGGCCTAAACATGTATAGGAAGTAGAAGGACAGACTCTTCTTAGAAAAAGAGGCATCGGCATATTTTGTTAAGATCCAACAGGTGAATTAGTAGTGGTGAAACACCATGACGGAACCCCATTCCCATTCATCATTGTGATACTTTAACTGCTAGGCTTTCAGAGATAACAGAAATTCTAAAACTTGCTTTGAATTTCCTATAAGCAAAATTTGAATTTCCTATAAGCAAAAGCACAGTGTGCTTTTGAAATGTTTACAGTGATTTTTGTTGAGGACTTTTTCCCTTTTCCATGATTCACATGTGTATTTGTTTCTGTGCTTTTGAAGTTCTGTAAATCCAAGTAGAATATTAAGATCTGATTGAACTCATACATCTGAGATAACAAGACAGTGTTTTGGAAGTTCTTATCTTTCTTTACTTTCCATCCATGTTTTTCTTTTTTCTTTTCTCTCTATAATTTTTTTGTTTCTTCTCATTTTTTTCATTTTTCAAGTATAAATGGTAAGAGACATATTGATTCAGCATATTGATTCAGCTCATTGGAGACTAGAATAGCTTCAGATTCAAATTAAGGCTACATGGACAGAAATGTGAGTTTTCTTAATTGCTGGCTATGACACAACTTCCCAGAGGTTCCTGTGTTCACCACTGACCTTGTTTTATGGGTTGAATTGAATCCCCCCACCAAAGATATGTTGAAGTCCTAATCCCCATACCTCAAAAAGTGACTTTATTTGGAAATAGGGTAATTACAGATGTAACTAGTTAAGATGAGGTCATATTGAGTAGAGTGGACTCTAATCCTATGTGACTGGCATCCTTATAAGAAGACCACCATGTGAAGACACAGAGATACAAGGAGAACACCCTGTGAAGATAAGGCAGAGATTGGAGTGATGCTTCTACAAGTCAAGGAATGCCAAGGATTGCCAGCTGTCACCAGAAATGGGGACATAGGCATGAAATAGTGTCGTCAAAAGCAAACAACACTGCCAATATCTTGATTTCAGACTTCTAGCATCCAGAACAGTGAAAGAATAAATTCCTAACGTTTTAAGCTACCCAGTTTGTGGTACTTTGTTACAGCACATAAGGAAACAACTCCACCCTGCTTAAGAATGTAAATTTTGGTCTTCTCTCTAGTGTGCAGATTTGGAGCCCAAGTTTAGTTTTTCCTTTCTCCTCTGCATGCTGTCTCTTCATAGATCCGCATCGGTATATTCTAGAATCAGACATTTTGGATATATATTGTACTTTACTTAGTTTGTTGCATTTAGGGATAAAAATATAAACCAATAAATGAGCTACAAGTCCTCAGTTTGTCTGAAATCTAACTTTATGTTCAGTATTAGCTTTTATAGTTTATCTCCCAAGCCAGTGACTACCTCCTGGAAAGAACTTAGGCTCTAGATTTTATCCAAGCCGCATCTTCAGCTCCAGGCTGAACTGCCCAGTCCCTACCTGTGTGAACCACTAACTGGATCACCTAGATTCTGTGCTTAGAACCCTGTGACAAGTCTCTCTCCTTAGGGACCACATTATGGACAGAAATCCATTGGTCAGGGCTCACATGTTGGGTCGTTTCATAGAAAACCTCACCTTTGCTGCACCCAGCCCTGCTCACTGTCATCTTCCACACCTGCTGGGCTTCTAACTGCCTGCCATTTGCCTTGTTATCATGATCTCTCTTTCCCGTTTATGTATTTGCAAATATACAATTTTTTAACTTGTTTAAATTCAACCCTGCCCCAACACCCCACGTTCCTCCTTGGAGTCTTTTAACTGACCTTACAGTCCTGTGTTCAAAAAGTGTACCTCTCCTGGCTCACTATAAAGTTGATACCTTAGAATCCCTTGTTTTATTCAACATGCATGAGATTTGACTGGGGCGGGGGGAGGGGAGCGCGGTATTCCCTCCAGCACACGTAGGATTGGGGAGAATCTTCATAACTGGAATGCATAAATATTTCATGTGCAAGCTTCTTTGTGGAAAAATTATTTTATGATCTATATAACCCCATGGGGTGCTGTTTGATCTAAGACACACATGCGGTATTTTTAGTGAAGTCAGTGGAAATCTACGTGGGTCCCCTGATGGAAGGAATTAAATTCAGATAGGGTGAGATAATTTCACCAGATGCTATATATGTCCTATACAAAACTGAAAATCGTAAAATAAGATTAGCAAGAGGGAAAAATACTTGCATTATCTGATGTCCTTCACTAGGAGCCATTCAAGGATAAGCAACAGGAATTTTTGACCAGAGAATCTTTGACAGAAAGGGGGACATTTAGAGCATTTTGGAATTATTTAGAGGTTGTTTTATAGAAGTGCTTTCTATCTCTAAGAACTCAGACTATCATCTGTTGGTTTTCTTTATTTCATATACTGCAGAATACTTCATGGGACAAAGCAGGAAAATCACCAAAGAGAAACAACCATCCTGGGATGGATTTCCAGAATTTACTCCCATAACCCACTAAGAAGTGTATTATTTTGTTGAGTAGAGCAACTGATACTTGAGTGCATTCCCAGGGCTGGGGGGTAGGACCCAACTCACGGGGTAGCATGAGCGAGAGAAACCAGGGTCTGTGCCTCCCGCTCTTGGCTTCCAAAAGCAATGTGAAGCTGACCAAAGATTTCCCCAAGGCTGTGCCTCCAAATGATTATGCTTCCTTGATCTGCCTCTCATCTTCCTCCAAACTTCTCAACGTCCCCAAACCTTGTGCCTACAGGGCCCTGAAGAGCTGTCCAAGTGATCAACTCCACAGCTCACATGTGGAAGCATTCCTTCCCTACAGACCCTTTCTGCTGCACACTGAACTCCCATCTCATCTGGGAAGGTTGGTGGGGACAGTGTTTTCAACTTGATTTTTTAAGCCTGTTGGGTGAAGTAGTCTGAAGAGACAGCACATCAATGTCAACATGAGCTCCAGTGCCTCATCTCACCTACACTGAGTGTGGAAAGGGCTGGACTCTCATCTTCTGGAGAAAATGCAGCCAATCTAAAGTCACCTCAAATATGAGAGGGATGCTGTTGGAAATAGGGGAGTATCATTACAATCTGAGTTTATAAATACATAATAAGGCTATTCTATAAATTTAAGTAAGGCTTGCCCTCAGGAAGAAATCCAAACACATTAGCTCAGCCGTGGAAAGGCCTCGTCTGACATTCCAGCTCAGACCTGGCTTCTCTGGCCCCTCCCACTCTGCCCACCAGCAAATCTAACCTCTCACAGTTGCCAAAAGTGTAGCTTCAACCCTTCCTTTTCCCTTTAATGTCCATCTCAAGGTCCACTCCACCTCCTTCCCACCCTAAGTAATTCTTACTCTTCTTTGAAGACAAGAATTCCAGCTGTACAGCCCTTCATTCTAAAATGTCCTCCTTGAGCCCCCAAAACTCAAAAGGAGGTTCACCACCTGTGTTAACTTCAAGTCAAGCACTTGCTGCTTTGTATCTCTGTTCACTGGCCTGTGTCTCCCACTAATCTGACACCTCCTTGAGGGCAGGGACTGGGTGCCAGTCACCTTGGTATCCCTAGTACCCTACACAGTATCCAGCAACAGTAGGTATCAATTATTATGTTTCAAATGAAGAATCTCTCCTTCTTCCCCTTGGAACATTCATACAAACAACATCATCAGGCAAATTTTCTCAGTATATTATACCTTCCCAGTTAAAGACTGTTGTGACTAGCTGGTGTCTATGAGTCACCATATTTAAACCAAGACTTGGATTGGAAGCAACAGGGGTGAGGGGAAGGTCAGATTAAAACAAAAAACCAAACCCAAACAAAAGACTCTCAACTGTGATTTTATTGTCTGTTAAATGAAAATACCATATATAACCATATTTCTTTTCCTCACAGACTCAGGGTGAGGTTAAAAGAGATAACCCACATTTACCCCTCTGGTAGGACACCTGGTACAAAGTAAACAATAAATGTTAGTTCAAGGAAGGGTAGTATAATAGAGTCTTAGAGGTCATTTCACAGAGAGTCCTCCTCCCTCCCAGTGCAGGAAGGGCTTTGGCTGAGGGTTGGGCACCCAGCCTCAGTCAGACCACCCAATGGGCTCAAAGCACCCCATTCTGGGTGTGGACAGTCCTTACAAAAAAAAAGTCCTTCCTCCAGCTGAGGTGAAATCTGTCTCCTGCACATCCATCCTCCTATTGTCTATGTGGAGAAGTCAGATTCATTTTCTTTGGTTTTATTTTCTGCATAAGTAACATAAAAATACATTCTCTTTCTTAAAAACTGAAAACATTACAGTTAAACTTCTTTTCCCCACATGCTTTTTATCCCTAGAGCCCACTTCCTTTGTACGTGCCAACTTTCTAAAAGCTATACCTCTGTTTCTCTCCCCCTTCTCTGCCCATTCTGTTCCAACTCTTCTTGTCCTTAAGCTAAAACCCCATTTCCTTCCTCATCTTATAAGATTCCTGTTATGAAAGTCTCCACCATCCTAGGCACTTCCTCTGACCATATTCGAATCCCAGTTGTCAATGTTCGCCTTTGTAATGTGTTGTCATTTCTTAAGGATTGTTGTGAAATGCTTGTCCCTCCCCGAACAATAGCCAACAGATATTGTTAAAGAGAAGAAAGCAATTTACAAAAAAAATATTTTTAGACTATTACTGTCTATGTTAAGATTTGAAGGTATACAGAAATAGATTTACTTGTATTTGAATAGAAAATGTCTAGAAAACTACACAGAAACAGTCAATAGTTGTTATATTTGGGAAGAAAGAATGACAGGGAGAGATGAACTTTTTTTTTTTCATTTAATAATACAGGGTTTAAATAATTTTTTGCCATGAGTATGTCTTACTTTTATAGTTTAAATTTATTTAACTAAAAAAATCTTTCTTAATATTAAAGTATAAAAATCAACACGTAAGAGATTTAAGCAAAAAAGGTCATATTCCTTCTAGTGTATATAATCTGATTAAATGGATTAACATTTCTAAAGGACTATCTGTTACTCAGAAAAAGAAGGAGAAAAGTCAGCCCAAGAAGCTCGAGAAAGAAGTATCAAGGAGACGAATGATTACAGTAAAGATCCAAGCATAGTCAAAAGGAAATGAAGCCTCACCAGTGGACTTCAAATATCCCCACCCCATTGGCAAAGCCATCTGCATAGAGGTGATGTAGTATAGTTGGTGCCATGGCTCATAGATTTCAAGTATTTGGTTCCATTAGCAAGACCTTCTCAAGTGTGAGGTAATTGAATTAGACTATTTTTGGCTGATAACACAGTGATTACGGAGCTACCGTAACCAAGAATGGAGGGTAAATGTATTAAGAAGTGAAGTACATATATTCACCTTGGAGTGGGATGAGTGGAGAATTGAAAGATGAAGCATCCGGAATGATGACTGTTTGAACTGCTGTCATTATTCCCTCTTGTTTTAAATTAGCATTAGTTTCATCTCTCAAGCCACAGTGTATGTTTCTTAAAAGAAGAAAGAGGTCACATGTCTTGAGTGTCTGCTAATAGTTTACACAATTCCTACTTAATGCTTACATTGACGATATCTCAGCTGTAAAGTTCCAGAGATACTTTCTGTTATGGTCTGTGAAGGATCTAACAGTTTACTCTACTGGCAAGCTTATTACTGTTTCATGGATGCTGGCATAAGACGTGAAACTCATGGATCAGAGACAAAGGACTTTATTACTCACTGCACAGCAAGAAGCTTAAGTTTCATATTGGTTTAAGTTGATTCCTGTGTCCCCCAAATCCCATGGATGACACAAGTGGGATTAGATGGATTTCTGCAAATGCATTTTGTTGAGTTACAGGAGAGGAAAACTGAACGTGGGCTATTTACCACTTTTATAGGTAAGTAAGCCTACTCTTTGCCTGAAGGGAGATATTATCTCATTCCTCAAGGTTACCACTGCAAATACAATCCGGAGACCACCCTCACTGCAAACACAGCTACAACACTAGACTATGAGAAGGTTGAAAAGTGGCCTGGGTAAAGAGTGGCCAGAGTCTTGTATTCTTGGCATAACTGGTGAGAATGTGCAGGAAAGTCAGGGCCCATGGAGGACTGCCTTTCCCAACATTTTCTAGCTGGAGACGGGGGAGGGAGATGAAAGGACAGCCGGTAATGCTCTACTTGTAACTCAGTATTATAAAAAGAAGTGTATTTACTTTGAAAGAAAGAAAGAAAAAAAGGGGGAAGGAGGGAGGGAGGGAGGGAAGGAGGGAGAGAGGGAGAGAGGAAGGAAGGAAGGAAGGAAGGGTGAGGGAGGGAGGGAGGGAGAAACTTACCACCAAAGAATACCAGAGCTACTGTTTACACATCATGATGACAGTCCAACCATGCTTCAGGTCTCTGAGGTATCTCCGACAGTATCTCTCATAGAGATGTCATTCCAGGTACTCAGAATCAAGGGAAGGGAGTAGGGAGAGAGAGAAGACTCATGCTGGACTCAGTTCCTAGTCTCTGCCCATACTCTGAACTCAAGGGTCCTCTGAGATGGGAACCCTCATTGGCCTTCTGCCAGTGAACCCCTTCTCTGTTCCCTCCTCTCAGGTACCCTTCTCTTAGGTCCCATGTTCTCTTGGAACAATTCCAGTCATTCCTTAGAACAACTAATACATATATAAAGCTAGTTCTTTATTTTTCTTCATTGTGCACCCATTGATACTTGTCCTGAACATGCTTCTAGTATAGTATTTCTAACACTAATTTTTTTTTTAATTAATACATGATTCTCAAATATGGTCCTCATCCCCCCAGGATCATAACAGCCTTCCCAATGCACTGAAATGTAATACCTCTCTTCTCTTTATAAGTGCATAGACTTTATTTTTCAAATGACTTAGACTCTTATTCATCATAATAGTAACCACAACAATTGCTGACATGATATGATGCCTACTGAGCACAAGATACTTTTCTGTAAACTTTAATCCTCCCAGCAGCCGAATAATGTAGGTATTATTTACATCCCCATTGTGCAGATGAGTAAACTCCAGGAGGTGAAATAACTCATAAGGGACAGAGTCAGAATTCAGTCTCAGGTATTTGGGATCGAGGGTCTGAGATGTTAAACATCAAGCAAAATCAAGCAAAAATTTCATTATATTATTTCCTCTAATTCTTTGTTATCATCATTTTCTTTCTTTCTTTTTTTTTTTTTTTTTACTGAAAAATGATAACAGAGAACAAGATTGGTGAACGTTTTGCCTTTTCCATGTGCATCGAGTTGAAAAAACTTTTGAAAACCACAACAGTAGATGATGAGATGTTTGTGAACAGGAGAGATGTCTTTAATCTCCACCTCCCGGTATCTGGTCAGGTTCCTGGCACAAAATAGAAGCTCAAGGAAGCAAGGGGGAGGAAGGGACAATGGGAAAAAATTGGGTGGGGAGAGGAGAGAAGGGGAGGACCAGGGAAAGGGCAGAGAGTAGAGAAAGACAGTGCAAGATATCCTACAAGATATTAGAATACCTTGAAGTCAGAATATTTTGAACAAAGTCAGAAATAACTGAATACTACCTGGCAAATCTAGAATAGAGCCTTTCTTAGCATTACGCTTTATCAGACACAGCCCATGTTTTAAAATAGGAGAGTAAAGCGATCTTATTCTCGATATACATTTTAAAAAAAAAGACTCACTGTTCCCTTAAATAAACAAATAAATAAATAATGCCAGTAACCTAGCACTCATGAACAACCCTACAACAACAAACCAGTGTGGGCAAATTAAAAAAAATAAAAATTATTTGCAAGGAAATGAATTCATTCCCAGAGTTTCTAATAGGTTAGTATAATAAACAGTGACTACATGTTTTGTTAAAACAAGAAAAAATTGCCTTACCGTGTTTATAACTATTTTTCTAAAGGAAGTTGCATGGCCTAATGAACTGCATCTTGGACTGGGAATCAGGATCTTCAAATTCTGCTCTTTCTCAAACACTGTCTGGCTGTGTGGCCTTGAGTAAATTACTCACCCTCTCTGTGTTTCCTCATTTTTTAAAAATGGAGATGCCATTGACTGACTGCACAGAAGAGGTATTGTGCTTACCAATGAATTAGTGATTAGAATGAATCGTTCAAATATGAACAAAGAAGTGCTATGTCTAACCTGAAACACATTTTAAAGTAGTTGGGAGCAGTTCCCTGATTATGTAAATAAAGCAGTTCGACTCATTGATTTTTGAAATAAATTCCAACTTTAAAAAATCAATTACTCTGAAAGCCATATTTCTAAAACAACCCCAGAAAATTCATAATTTATTTTTGATATTGAAACTGTATACACTTTTTGCATAGTTTCCAAAAGATCACCTATTTTTTTTTAAAAATATATGTTTTCAGGAAGCAGAATGAGAAATAGAGAAATTACCTTAGCATCTGTGTCCTCATCTACTCCTAGCAAACCTTATTAACTTTTGGAATTCTGACTCTGATTTATTAATGACCCACAGTAAATAGTCAAATATGACAGAACCTAAGCAATAGTTTATGCTATCTCATGAAAGCCCCACTAGGATAAGCCCATAGTGCTCTGTACATTCTTTCTGATGTCTGTTGCTCCATTAGATTATAAAATGATCCAGGGGAAGAGCCCCTTATCCATCTTTGCACACACAACGCCTAGCATAATGCTTGGCGTATGGATGTTCTTAAATAAATATCTGTTGAGCAAAACTGAAATTAGAGTGGGTAAGTTGGTTTCTTCAGGAGAATTGGATTGGAAATAAATTTCTTGAATTGACAGTTTTCTAACTAACAGAACCAAGAATCACAGAGAAGCTTCAGAAGCATCTTCTATCAAATTGCTGGATAAAGGAAGATAATGAGGCATAGCTAATTTAATAACTTCAGTAACCCTCCATGAACTTTCCACTAGGCACAGATAATCTAAATTTAGCATGATGTGTGGGGCCCATGTGGCTCTATTGCCATTCTTTTTGGATAAAAATTCTCTCCATCTTCATCTCAACAATGGCAATTCTGCCCAATGTACACTTCTCTCTGGCCATATTAAACTCCTTGTTAATTTGCAAATACATCCGGCCTTTGTCCACCCTACCAACTTTCATAAGGCTTTTCAAAGGGAATGCCTTTATATGTGCTAGTCCTTGAAACTAGCATTTCTCCCTTTTCTTTGTACGTAAACACCCACTCGTCAGTAAGACCATGCTTTGTGAGGTTCTCCAAAACTCTCCCACCTCACTTCTTTGGATACATGCCTCTACAATACCACATATTTTTATCATTTATCTAGATAATTCATCAAAGGCAGACACTGGCTCTTATTCTTTTTTATGATCCCAATACTATCAGGATGCATGGTTTTTATTATGTGGTCAATACCTTTTTATACAATGAGTTAATGTTTGTGGGTCCAATTTTTCAAATTAATGTTCTCTCCTCAACCACTTTTTTCTGAAATCAGTAGGCACCTGGGCTTTGGGGGTTAATAAATCTATACACTGTGGAGGGGGGGAGGGCTCACGTGAGCTTGGAAGGCTATCAGGATTCCTGATAGAGAAACCGCCTCACTGAGCCAATCTTGGTGATATGGGAAGTAGATAAGACTTGCAATTAGCCATCAGAGATTAGATTTTCTTGGATAAGGAGGTTAACCACACAGGCTTTTGTGACAACAAAAATAGACATATGACAAATTGTTTTACAAAATAGAATGAGTTTACTTTATTGGTTGTTTAAAACAAGTAACCTCTCTCCAAAATGAGATTGTGATTATAGGGATTAGAATTTCCATAAGGAAATTCCTTCCCACACTTCTCAGGACATTTTATGTGTTTTTCCAAATCCCAATCCTCAGCAGAATCAGTGGAGAAAATGAGAAAATGCAGAAAAGTGTCCTATTTCTACTGTGAGAATTAAAATGACATAGAGATGTTACTTATTTGAAGGAATCCACTAATGTCAACTCAAAGACCAGAGTGAAAAGGACTGCCAAGGCTAGTAGGCTCCACAGGGAGCCTAGGGGGAGGGAAGCTAGGTTGAGCCTGAAAGGAACTCTTGTAATTAAAAAATGTGCTGTCACTTGAGTGGGAAACACCTTGCTTAGTGCTGTGATCGTAAATGGTGCTCCAACAACTCAATAGCTGCCCTGAAGACCCCTGATAAAGAGGTCACTTGATCATGAATATACCCTTTCCTAGAGTGTTATGTTTCATGGAAAAAAAAAAATAGGAATGGGACACAGAATTGCCAAAGAGAATGAGGAAAGTTCAGGACTTCAGGGGGAAAACTCTTACCCTTTTCCATCCTATAGTCATTTTAGCAAAGAAAGGTTATAAATGGCTGCAAGATATCTTTACTAAAAAGAACAACCTGCTTCATATCAATATAGCATAGTACCTACAACTGTGTTTTTCCAACATCCCAACATTCTATAGCTTGACTGTGTTGCTTTGGTCCCTCTACTTGTGATCTTGTTAATTCAGCAGTCAATGGTTTCTTTAGGCTCTTAGAGTTACTTACTTCTTCATGGCCTTGTGGTGTAACAAGGTCTTGTACTTTTATGCAGATGAATGTAGGTGGGCTTTAGGATACTATTAACAACAGGTAATAGGTTACATTCATTGAACACTTACTATGTGCCAGACTGGGTTTGATGCTTTACACATAGTATCTTATTTCATGTTTGCAATAATTCTATGAGGTATGAGCTGTTAAAAGATAAAATGAGGCATATTAAAAATTTTAAGAGTTTATTTGCACAAAACTCTATTAGAATCCGGCAGCACCAAACCAGAAGTGGTGAGCAGTGTTCCACCTACAGGAACCAGGGCAAGACTTTCACAGAGAAGCCACGGAAGCCAAGCAAGGAAATTGACTGGCTGTAGCTGAAGCAGTTGCCTTTTTTGGAAAAGCTGAGTTGGCTGTTTGTGATTGTTGATCCTCAGGTTTTGATTTCTTAACATTGAGGCATAACAGACTTAGGTTTTGGTTTGCTTAAACAGACTGCTAAGGAATTAGAACCACCTCAAATGACCTCCTTATTTAATTAACAATACTCTCTATCTCCAGATTGCAGATAAGAACACTGAGCTTCAAGGTTACACAGCTGGTAAGCATCATTGCCGAGATTCAAACCCGGGTTTATCTGATGTCACGACCGTCTCTTACCTACCACACCATATTGCTTGTGGTCCTTGTTGCTTGTTGTTGGTGATCTTGTCCTTCTGCAGTAAAATCAGACACATATGATGCTGTTGAAAATGTTTGAGAAGCCAGATGCAAAAGCATTTTTGCCAGGTTCAATTCCCTATGTATGCTAAAGAGTCACTGAAAATTCCTCTAATTTTCTTATCTGCTTCAAAATGATGGATCAAGCTTGTTAGCATAGAAGGAGCTTAGAGACCATCCAATCTGGCACTTCTCAAATTTTAGCTGCATCAGAATCACCATGAGGGTTTGTCCACCCAAGACTGACGGGCCCCACTCAGCTCTAGAGTTTCTGTTGCAGTAGCTCTTCGGTGGGGCCCCAAAATTGACATGTCTATCAAGGTCCAGTTGATGCTGCTGATCTGGGGAGCACATTTTGAGAACCACTGATTTAATTCAACCTCGCTTAATCTTCAGGTGAGGAAATTGAAGCCTGGGAGGATGAAAGGTTCTTGCAAAGACACTTGGCGACTAAGAAGCAGAGGCAGAATAGAAATTAAATTATTTCCCCCTCATTATGTGGCCTCTGAAAATAACTGACAATAAAAATAGCATAGGGCTTCTCTGGTGGCGCAGTGGTTGAGAATCCGCCTGCCAATGCAGGGGACACGGGTTCAAGCCCTGGTCTGGGAAGATCCCACATGCTGCGGAGCAACTAAGCCCGTGCACCACAACTACTGAGCCTGCACTCCACTCTAGGGCCCACGAGCCACAACTACTGAAGCCCATGCACCTAGAGTACACACACTGCGACAAGAGAAGCCCCCGCTCGCCACAACTAGAGAAAAGCCTGCGCGCAGCAACAAAGACCCAACGCAGCCAAAAAAAAAAAAAAAAAACATAGCATATGCCTGGAGGAAGTAAGCTCACATGCTGCCAGTGGAAGTATAAATTGGACCAAGGTTGATTGAAACCTATGACTCACAATACATTAGGCACTTTTAAGTGTTCACACCCTTTGACCCCATCATTCCAGTTTCAGCAGAGTAGCTTTGGAAATCAGAGATGAGTAAATAGTTTTGCACAAAGTTATATATCTTTGTGCAATATACATATTGTATATATATAACATTTTGTCGGGGAGGGTGGGGAGCATTGGTGCTAAGATTCAGCCATCTCCCCTTCCGAAGCTCACAGTACCAATCACAAGAAACAAACAGTCATACACGTACTGTTGGTGACTGGGGCGGTAGGTGTCGCCACTCCCCTGCCTCTGTCTACACTCACTTTGGTCAGGGCAAGGGCCGTTTATGCTCTCACCATACTGAGTGTTCAAGCAACTCTCTCTCTTCCAGGGCTCTACAGTTCTCCTCGGCTATTGGACAAGGACAAACAGGCATTAATTCAAGCTGCATTGGCACTGGCAACGGAGCGCGCCCGTCGGTGTCTTGTCTGCTTTTCATGTACCGGGGTCTCTGTCCCTCATCTTCTTCATCAGCACCTGGGTATTTTTTAATCTGCTCTCTAGAGATTTAAAACCAACAAAAAACCTTGTTCTGAAAATATCACCCTAATCATCTTACATTTAGAATAGCGCCTATTGAAATTAGCAAGAGTATTTGCAGCCTTTGTTTTCTGCATCCCAAGTGAGTGACTTTAGTTGTTTAGGATGGTGGATAAGGGATTTCAGGGAAGGTGGTTGTGGAAGGGGAGTGGGGGAAATGATGGGCCTTGGGGTACAAGGAAAAGATATAAGGGGCACAGAAAGGGGGAAAGCATTCTGAAGATTTCTTCAAAGTAAATTATACCGGGCTTCCTGGTGGCGCAGTGATTGAGAGCCCGCCTGCCAATGCAGGGGACGTGGGTTCGAGCCCTTGTCCGGGAAGATCCCACATGCCACGGAGCAGCTGGGCCCGTGCGCCACAACTACTGAGCCTGCGCTCTGGAGCCTGCAAGCCACAACTACTGAACCCACGTGCCACAACTACGGAAGCCTGCGTGCCTAGAGCCTGTGCTCCGCAACAAGAGAAGCCACCACAATGAGAAGCCCGCTCACCACAACGAAGAGTAGCCCCGCTTGCTGCAACTAGAGAAAGCCCGCAAGCACCAATGAAGACCCAGTGCAGCCAAAAATAAATAAATAAATAAATAAAATTTATTAAAAAATAAAATAAAAATAAATTATACCGCCAAACAGGTAATATATACATATGTTCAAGAGTTTAAACAGTATTAATGAGTCATTTTAAAAGGCAAAATTTATCACATCTCCCTCTCCCCAAATCTTTCCCCAGAGGTGAATTGTTCAACTTCTTCAGCTTGTCACCTCCAGGGCCGCATTTAGGTTTTGCGGAGCCTGAAAGGTATTCACTCTGTGGGACTCTTTTAAAGGGCAATAATTCACCTGACAGTGTGTATACATTTCCAGGTTTGGGAAGGGGCCTGGTATGAGTAAGGAGACCTGAAGCTTAAGTTTCATTAGTTTCATGCTTACTCTGCCCTTGGCGATCTCGATAACGCTAAGTAACCTCTACCCACTTTGAAAGGTGCAGACTTAGCTCACCCAAGATAACCTCTACCTCCCTCTCTCCTTTATGTCTATTGATATCTGCTAGTTGCATTTTTAGTTCTTTGGAGATATCTTTATCTTTCTGTACTATACTGAAACCCATTTCTACTTCTTCAAAAAAAGTTAAATATAAGATTAAAAAGTGATTTTTCCTACACTTCTCTCTCTCTTTTCTCTCTGTCTCACCTCTGCTACCTCCAAATTTCTGTCAGCTATATATATATATATGTATATATATATATACACACATGGCTCAGTCTCCATAATTAAATGTTCTGTACTATGTCAACGAAATGACTTTAAAGGCTAAAAACTCCAAAACATTGATACCATTATGACCATGCAAGCATGAATGACATACATAGTATGATTAGAACTTGGAAGAGAAGATGTAATCCTATGACACAAAATCTGGGCTTTTAAAGGAACCTTTCTTAAATGTCAAGTTCAAAAAATTCTCTTTTATTCCATTTCATTATTCACTCAAAATTTTATCATTTTTAGTTTGCTTTATATTTATACTATAAATTTCTTATATAGATTTTTTTCTTAGTGTTTCAAATTATCTTTCTTTCAAATTATCTTTCTTTCAAATTATCTTTCTTTTCTTTTTCCTTTTCCTTTTTTTCGGGGCGGAGTTGCTCCTGATGGGCCATGTTTTTTTGGTTTTTTGTTTGTTTATTTATTTATTTATTTATTTTATTTTTTTGGCTGTGTTGGGTCTTCGTTTCTGTGCGAGAGCTTTCTCTAGTTGTGGCAAACGGAGGCCACTCTTCATCGCGGTGTGCGAGCCTCTCACTATCGCGGCCTCTCTTGTTGCGGAGCACAGGCTCCAGACACGCAGGCTCAGTAGTTGTGGCTCACGGGCCCCGTTGCTCCACGGCATGTGGGATCTTCCCAGACCAGGGCTCAAACCCGTGTCCCCTGCATTGGCAGGCAGATTCTCAACCACTGCGCCACCAGGGAAGCCCCCTTTTTCTTTTTTACAGTTCTCAAGATAGTAGATAATAATGTGTTTCTAGTGACTACTAAGCACACCCAGCTTTTTGAAGTTGCTGTTTATTACAGTAAACTTGCTTTCTTCTTAAAGACATTCTGCCTAAAACTCTGGCTTCCTATTCTAATTTTGAGTGATTGCTTCCCAGGCCTGCTGCACAGTAGTCATCCTAAGAATTGTTTTTATAATATTTCTCTGTTTAGAGCAACTGGACCTTGACTCTCATGTCTTCCTCTTTGTTGGATCCCTTTTTGGTTTTTTTTTTTTTTAACACCTTTTTTGGAGTATAATTGCTTTACAATGTTGTGTTAGTTTCTGCTGTATAACAAAGTGAATCAGCTATACATAGACATATATCCCCATATCCCCTCCCTTCTGTGTCTCTCTCCCACCCTCCCTATCCCACCCCTCTAGGTGGTCGGTCAGAAAGCACCGAGCTGATCTCCCTGTGCTATGTGGCAGCTTCCCACTAGCTATCTATTTTACATTTGGTAGTGTATATATGTCAGTGCTACTCTCTCACTTCGTCCCAGTTTACCCTTCCCCCTCCCCGTGTCCTCAAGTCCATTCTCTACATCTGCACCTTTTTGGTTTTGCAGTCATACATCTCCAAGCAACCTTTTATAGAAAGGAGGGAGGAACATTTTCTCAGGCCTAAATATGTCATTACTTTGTCTTCAAATTTGATTGACAGTTTAACTGCATAGAATCCTAAGTTCAAAATTGTTTTCTCAGAATTTGAAGGCCTTGCATCACTAATTCTAGCATACAGTATTCCTGAAAAATTTTTGATACAAATCGGATTCTTATTCCTTTCCATATTGCCTGCTTCATTTTTTTCGCCCACTATGTAGATTCTTTCTGTAACATCTTTTTATCATTGGTGTTTAAAGACTTCAGTAGTCTATGCACAAATAGGGTATTTTTTCTTTCATTTCAGTTTGATAGTCTATGCTACCTTTCAATTAAAAACATTAATGTCTTTCTCCAGCTCAGGAGAATTTCCTTCAGAAAATTAAAAAAAATTATTTCCTCTCCTCTATTTTCTCTGTTCTTTGATTCTGGAATTTCTCTTAGATATTTAATCTCCTGAATTATTCTTGTATGTCTCTGAATGTTTATATTACATTTTCTTCTCTTGTCTTTTGCTCTGAATTCTGGATGATTTTCATGAGTTTCTTTCCAGACTTCTACTGAAAAATTTGGCCATTAGATTTTTAAATTCAAATAAATCTTTCTTGTCCTTGGATTTAATAAATTTCCCAATGTACTAAAAAACTCCTCTTCAGTTTTCTCAATTGTCTCTATTTTCTTCCGGGTTAAGACTTCTCTTCTCAGTCCTTCTGTGTGTGCTGTTTGCTTTCCTCAGCTGTCTTCGTTGCTCATTCATGTTGGAAATAAAGGAATTAGATTGATTGATATTAGTAGCCTGTGCAGATTTCCTCTGTTGAGGCACAGTGTGTTTCCTCAACAGACCTCCCTGCTGAGTGGAGGGTTGTTCTTGAGCTGCTTGCACTGCTCAGAGTAAGTCTCCTGTCACCGGGAGTAACTGGAAGAGTGGCCATCATCTGCCAAGATGAGGAAAGATTTGCTATGGAGCGTGCCCATTCATATCCAAATCCTGCTTATTTCCAGGCAGCTTGTTTAACTTCTTCAGAGCATCTCTTTGGTTGTGGCCTGTGAATGGCTGCTGCTCTGTATATGCAGAAGTGGGGAAAGGCAAGGGAGAGTGAGTGGGCAGATGGGTCAGGTTTTTCCATAGCAGACCTGCAATTAATACCCAGATGTGACCCCACTTTATACTCCTGCCTTTTTACTCTCGAAAACCACGCTTGGAATTTATTTGAGGTTCAACTAGGGAACTGGATTTCACCTTCACCAGTTTCATCTTGTGGCTGAGGTTTCCCTACCATCCCCCTGTTTTCTGTATTCTGGAAATTCATCAACATGTCTTGTCTGCTTGATGATTCTTATCCATTCCCTCCCAAATCATTACGAACTTGCTTCATTTTGTATTTCTTTAATGTCATTTTATACTATTTTGTACTTTTAAGTATCATTTCAATGATGTTTAGAGAGCTCCTGGAGTAAAATCTGCCTTCAAAGACCCATTTTGTCTACTAAAGCTTTAACCTTAAAAAAAAGAACTTTCCTTTAAAAGGATTTAGGTCTGTGTACACACACACACACACACACACACAGACTGCATTTAAAAGATTGGAATAAAATGATTCTGTGAGGTAGGAGGAAGGGGAAAATCAGTAGATGTTCAATAAATATTTGGCTGATTGATTCAAAAATCTTACCCAATAGAATACAATAATTTTGTAATAGTATATGAAAAGGGCAACCTAGAAAGTTGTTACCTGATTAGATACTAATTATCTAAGGCATTTAAATAGAGCTGACTAGTGATTTCAAAGGCAGCAGAATACTTCAGTTGATGAGTTAGAACACAGCAATGTGCTCCTGATATTTAAAATGGAACAGCTATAACCACTTTGTAAGTTTAACCTATACACATGGTCATGAAAAGTTTTGCAAGGTTTATTGCAAATACACTTTGTAAGTGAAGTTACATGAAGCAATAAAATGTAGTAGTCGCTGCTTTTCTAGGCCACCCTGGAATTTACCAAAACCCTCTTTTTCTTATACAGCAGCCATTAAGCAGGGAGCCATAACTTTGTGTAACGTAATGAAATGGTAAAAGACTTTTAACCTTTTTTATGGGCTTATGAAATATTATTCTCCTGAGTCTCTGAAATCTGAAAGCAGCAGCACATTGGCAACTTACAATATTGAAGATTCTTTTAATTAAGCACATGGCTTTGAACGGAGAAAAAAAAATTAAACAATCAAAACTTTTTGCATTATTTTATTAAATGAAAGCAGTGGTTACTTAGACAAGCCACATGAGAGAAGATTGGAAATTGTCACTTCGGTGACCACTTGTGAATCTTCCAAGGTCTTCTTGACTTTCTAGGTTTAGGTTTCTGTGCCTTGGTCAGCTGTGTAACCATAAAATATAGTAGCTGTAAATATCCTCCACTCCTGCCACGTTCCCCCTCCCTTTACCCCTCTCTCCTTTCTCCTCTTCTTTTCTTTTTTGGAAATTTGAAAGATACAGAGTACAAAGAATTAAAAGGCAGACATTCTTTTCACCATTGACAAACACTATTCATATTTTGCTTTATTTTCTCTCAGTTTTCTTCCTATGAACACATGTTCAAAGAAATTATACTACTGTATGACTACAGTGTCTTCTTTTATTTTTATTTTATTTATTAACTTTATTTTATTTATTATTTTTGGCTGCATTGGGTCTTCGTTGCTGCGAGCAGGCTTTCTCTAGTTGTGGTGAGCGGGGGCTACTCTTCATTGCGGTGTGCGGGTTTCTCATTGCGGTGGCTTCTCTTGTTGCAGAGCACGGGCTCTAGGCGCGCGGACTCAGTAGTTGTGGCTCGCGGGCTACAGAGTGCAGGCTCAGTAGTTGTGGTGCACGGATTTAGTTGCTCCGCGGCATGTGGGATCTTCCCGGACCAGGGATCAAACCTGTGTCCCCTGCACTGGCAGGCAGATTCTTAACCACTGCGCCACCAGGGAAGCCCCTACAGTGTCTTCTTAAAATAAAAAAATAAAAATAAAAAACTTACAGATGAAAACAGAAGTGCTCTTTAACCTCTATCCTTTTTTCAAAGTAGTCCCCATTTCCAAGGGATAATCACTATGATAAATTGGTGTATAGCCTTTAAGTCTTTAAAAAATTTTTACATATGTATGTACATACCCATAGAATAACTATGGAATTGCATTGTATATGTTTTAAAATTATACATAAATCGTATCATGTTCATTTGTTAGGCAACTCGTATTATTTATTAAATAGTATATTTTTGAGATCTATCCTTATTTTAGCTAACGTAGCTATAGTTCACTTATTTAAATAGCTGTATTACAGCCCAACATTAAATTCTACCTTGACGGGTATAGATATTACTAATATCAGATTGGAGGGTGTGGGTTAGTACATCTGCTATGTCCTTATCCATCTTTTTACTTCCCTTTAAGTGTCATTTCATTTTAAGTGGGTCTCTTACAACAGCATAGAGCTAGATTCTTTTTTAATAAAAGAATTTCTCTCTCGAAATAAACTTACCCCATTTGCATTTATTGTGATTTATAATAAACTTTAACTTATTTATTTTTCCTTACTTTTTTTTTTTTAATTCACCATGCTTTCTCTTTGCTTCCTCTACTTTACGTCTTCCTCCTTTTCTCTCTTGCAATGGAATGATCATGTTTTCTTGGACCTATTTTTCCATTTTCTGGATTTGAGCTTATAATTCTCTTTCTTTTGTTCAGTGATTACTCAAACATTTAACAGGTATTATAGCTTGTGTTTTCTTAACAAAGTCTCATATTTATCACTATACCTGTTTCCTACTTACTTAAGATCTACTTTTACTGCCCTCCACACTCCCTTTCTCCACCTGTTTTGTTGTTTTCTGAAACATTAGATTATTTTTGTTATCAAAAATATAAAAGAAGTATTGGGATTGTTGCTGTCTAATTACTTTTCACGGTCAACATTTACTTCTGTGTGCTGCTTTGTGGCCTGGGCCAAGGAAAGGCTCATGTTTTCTCATTGTGTGTGTCTGTATAGGGCACAGGACCACCACCTTCTTGCTGGCCCTGCAGTGACCAGGTTTACCTAAGAAAACTGCACTGTGGAGCCAGACATTTCCATTTCAGGGGTTGGAATATGAGCACACATTTGGCTTCATGTTTAGGCTCAGTTCTACTGTATTTCTGCAGAGAATTCCATGCTGGGATTATGCAGTGCTAACCTGGATTAATCAAATTAGTATTGGTTTGTTTGTTTAATGGATGGTGGATAAATGCAGGGGCGGACACTCCATTGAAAATACAATTATACAAAGAACTGTATGCAAAAAGTTAGTTTTACAGAAAAATTTTAAAAGTTTTTATTTTTTACAGAAAAATAAAAAAAGTTTTATTTAAAGTTAAACAAAAAGCAGTAGGTGATCACAGGAAATGCGGTAAGGAGAGTTCTTTTTCTTGGAGAGTCACAGACGTCTTCCACTGGGGTGGATTTTGATTTGGCCCTTGAGGGATGATGGAACGAGAGCCAGGCCGGGCATTGTAGGAAGAGGTAAATGCAAAGTCATGGGTATCTCAAAGAGCAGGGCCAATTCAGAAAATGCCACAAAGCTCCACATGACTCGAGGGAAGGACATGAGGAGAAGCATGGCAGGAAAGATGGGAGAGGTGAGGGCAGTGGGCTGGAGTCATGTGCTGACCATCCTCCTATGCTACATTAAAAGGCTAGATGTTTCCTGTAATGGTTCCTAGCACGTTGGCTCATCTCCCTTCCTCATCCCTGGCAATACTAAATTAGTCATCTATTTTCTCCCACTGAGCCTAGGTGGGGCCTTAAAAACCTTTTCAACATGACACTCCCAGGGAAAGGTTTCCATTAAAAAGAGTTGGCATTTTGATTTGTCATCATTGATATCAACAATGAGAAACCTCAAATAACTGATTCATACTTGAGAAAAACAGCTTTGGTGAAGGGATGAACACAAAAGATGGAGGAGGAAGTGATTGGAGACCAGAGAGGATGAAGGGTTGCAATCAGATAGGGTAACCTATATAGAGTGGAAGTAATAAATTTGAGAACAAATTCAGCAGGTGGGCTCAATCCAGATTTGACTCTAATAGGAAGAGGAGAGAAGAGGGTGGAAACCAAGGGAAAATTAAGGACAGCTCTGTTTAGGAGGCTTTATGACTTGGACAACTGGGTGATGAGTGGGGTGTGCCTAGTTCCACATGCCCCCAGCCCAGCTGTGACTTGGGCTGTAGCTGTGGTGAACTCTTCCTGTGCGTGCTGTCAGCATACTTCTTCAAGTACATGCTAAATGCCCCTGCTTTTCTGCCTCATGGCTTTGGAAATTCCTAGCACAGAAATAACCCAGAAATGGGGGAAATTTTATGACCTTGGAGGTTGGTGGGGTAGCATCAACCAAGAAGGAGAGTGAGTTGGTGGATAAATGTCCCAGCCCCTTGTCCTCTGAAGGGACAAATCTGAGGCACATTCTACGCAGTTGCTGAGGGTCCCCAGCGGGATTGAACCTCAGCTGCCATTGGCAGTAACCGGATCAATAGCATACCCTTCCTTGGCCTCTCCTCCTTTCCTGGCTTTTTCTAACTCCACACTCCTACTTCTGGGATGACCCCTCAGATAAGCCACCTGCATCTTAGTCCTTGTTAAACGCTATGCTTTGGGGTCATCCAATAAAGACTGTGATGAAAATGCCTGTATTTGAAAGGGATGGAGACTTCAAGAGAAGGCTAGGCATGGAGACTGTAGAGGGGAAAGTAAAGCAGTTAGTTTGGGAAATGGGAAATGTGAAGTTCCTGTCGGGATTCCAAACATTAAGGAACAGAGAATAGCAGTCATGGCAAGATGGCAAGTTAATGGACAAAAAGAAATTATATTTTACTAGTCGATGTCATCTGTGTTGTATTTGAGTTGCTTTTTTTTCTGTTAAGTGATGAACAGAGAGTAGTTGAAGTCTGAAAGTGGATGAAATCTTATGGCAAAAGCTAATTCGTCCTGAAAAAAAAACCAAAGGCATGAACTAAAACTCCGAGAAAGGTTTATGGAGCCTGGTGCCCTGTGCAATCTGCACACCCATCAGCAAATTAATAGGGCTGCCAAGATGGCAAGTTAATGGAGAAAAAGAAATTATATTTACTAGTCAGTGTCATCTGTGTTGTATTTGAGTTGCTTTTTTTTTCTTTGAAGAAAGTTAAACTTAAGAAGAAAAGTTTAAAATTACAGGAAATAATTTGCAGATTGATGGCATTTGTGGAGACTTGAGAGACCAAGAACGTGGCAGTGGGACCTGCTTCCTTCCCTCCTATTCAGTGACCATCATTGATCACTGGGCAAAAATAGTTTCTATATTTTGTTGAGCTGATGTGAAGTGCAGCTAATGAGTAAGCACTTAGTTTATAAAGCTGTGCTGTCATATAGGTCAGCTACTAGCCACATGTGGCTATCAGGGACTAGAAATGTGGCTAACGTAACTGAGAATTTTTATTAGTTTATTTTAATTAATTTAAATAAATAAGCTTAAGCAATGTAATTGATATTTTTCCATGAAAAACAACTTTGTTTTGGCAGGACTATATTATACTTTGTTGAAAATTCCTCATCTAAATGGATATTTCTAAGACCTAGTACGATATTATGTCTCATTAATAATGTTTAACAGCTTTGTTGAGGTATAAATAACATACATAAAGCTGTACATAGTTAATGTACACAATTTGATGAGTTTGGACACATGCATACACATGCATACACCCAGGAAACCATCACCATAATCAGAGTAACAGACATAGCCATCACCTCCAGAAGTTTCCTTTTGTTTGCACTTTTGTGTGTGTGGTAAGAACACTTACCATGAGTCCTACTGTCTTAAAGTTTTAAGTGCATGATACAGTATTGTTGACTGTAGGCCCTATGTCATGCAGCAGATCCCTAGAACTACTTTATCTTGCTAATTCTCATGTAGTATTTTGCAATGAGAATGTTTTGGATATGTTGGATTAAAATATATTCATTTTAAAATAATTTCATTTTTTTCTTTTTGCTTTTTTTTAAATGTGGCTATTAGAAAATAAAGTTATACATGCGGCTAACATCATAATGCTATTGACAATGCTGGTATAAAGTGTCCTAAAAGTATAAGGCACACATCCTCTGGTGAATGGAGGCTTCTTCTAGGTACAATGATGATGGCTGGGATGCCCTCTGCAGCCTCTCTTTGACCTTATGCTTCTCATGTATCAGCTAAACTGATTATCTCTTAACATTTTGGGGGCTAGGAATAAAACACACAGGTCCTATTTCTAGTTTTTCAAGGAACCTCCATACTTTTCTCCATAGTGGCTGTAAAATATGATCCAGCAACCCCATTCCTGGGCATATATCTGGAGAAAACCATAATTCGAAAATATACATGCACCTCAATGTTCATAGCAGCACTATTTACAATAGCCAGGACATGGAAGCAACCTAAATGTCCATCGACAGATGAATGGATGAAGAAGATGTGGTATGTATATATATATATACATATATATATATATATATATATATATATATATATATATATATATATATATATATACACAATGGAATATTACTCAGCCATAAAAAAGAACAAAATAATGCCATTTGCAGCAACATGGATGAACCTAGAGACTGTCATACTGTGAAGTAACTCAGACACAGAAAGACAAACATCATATGATATTGCTTATATGTGGAATCTAAAAAAAGAGTACAAATGAACTTATCTACAAAACAGAAATAGAGTTACAGATGTAGAAAACAAACTTATGGTTACCAGGGGATAAGGGAGAGGGGAGAAATTGGGAGATTAGGATTGACATATACACACTACTCTATATAAAATAGATAACTAATAAGGACCTACTGTATAGCACAGGGAACGCTGCTGAATACTCTGTAATGACCCGTATGGGAAAAGAATCTAAAAAAGGGGCTTCCCTGGTGGTACGGTGGTTAAGAATCCGCCAGCCAATGCAGGGCACACGGGTTTGAGCCCTGGTCCGGGAAGATCGCACATGCCGTGGAGCAACTAGCCCGTGCGCCACAACTACTGAGGCTGCACTCTAGAGCCCGCGAGCCACAACTACTGAGCCCGCATGCCACAACTACTGAGGCCGCAAGCCACAATTACTGAAGCTCGCGCGCCGAGAGCCCGTGCTCCACAACAAGAGAAGCCACCGCAATGAGAAGCCTGCACACCCCACTGAACAGTAGCCCGTGCTCGCCGCAACTAGAGAAAGCCTGTGCACAACAACGAAGACCCAACACAGCCAAAAATAAATAAGTAAAATAAATTTTTAAAAAAAGAATTTAAAAACGTGGGTATATGTATATGTATAAGTGATTCACTTTGCTGTACACCTGAAATTAACACAACATTGTAAATCAACTATACTCCAACAAAATATTGGGTTTTTTTTTTTTTTGTCCTATAACAAAAGAAAAATTTGCTAGGGTTTAGTTTTGATTTGTTTTGATTTTTTGACCCAGACTTTGACTCTTAATATATTTGTCAGTTTGTTTGTTTTATTGAGGCCTAGAATCCTGGATTTTCTTTCAAAATGGCAGGAAGAGGGTGAGGGTGGGATCCGAGGAAGAAACCAAACCAAATCAAACCCCTTGGCCCTGCAGAGAACTGAGCCAGGGTGTGGCTGGAGCTGGCCTGGCACCTTGAAACAAGGGATCAGGTGGAGGGCAGCCTGGGGTGGAGGCCTAGATGATCGGTAGAGAGGATGCTAAGCCAGGGGAACAGCACTGTTCCTGAGACAGGGTCCAAGAGAGGAGATAGGGTCAAAAGCCGCTGGTGCTGGGAATCACAATAGAGGCCAGGACAAGTCACAATGGTGAAAGTCTCATAAATGAGCTGCTGGGGAAAAAACAAGGGAAGGGTGTAGTCCGAGGTGTCCTCCCACAGTCCACGGCATTCCTGCCGGGCGAGATGGCTTCACTGCACAGTCTGGGACACTCCAGCTGCCCAGCTGCTGACACATGTGTTTACTTCCCCGGCCCTTGTGTTCAAAGCACACTCAGCTGGGCTCTCTTCAAATTGGTTGGTACTGTTGAGTTATCTTGGCTCTTCTAAGGTTTCTCACACAAAAGTCTAACTTACTTGTTTGTTTCTCTACCCTACTAGCCCGGAACCACATCACTCCTCTCTGTTGCCAGCGCCCAGCAAGTTACCAGCTACAAACAAGTAGCCCGAGTGGTGGGCAGTGGACGTGGAATTAGAATTAGGAAACAATGTCGCTCAAGGATGTGTAAATCCCAGGACTTTTTAAAAAAGTTCCTACAGATTCCTTTTGGAACAACACGCAGATATTTAGATATCTGTATGCACACATATATTAAAGCCCAATATGTGAAATAACCATTTTGGTGTCCTTCTAGGCAAGCTGCCCCCATGTTTAGAGTGGGCTGGGGAGGTTGTTTTTAAGAGCTCTCTTTGCAGCTGGATCGTTCACTTAACTCGATGGAGCTAAAACTCTCCCAAAGAAGTGCACTGTCCTCACGGAAATAGCTGAAAGAAACACACCAAGTTTCTTGGCATGATGCAGCAAGGCAGGCTGCAATAGATTAGCTCTGCCCTTAACAACAAGTTTCACTGGGCTGATGAGAGATGTTATGGAAACGTATCAAGGGAAAGAGGACTCCAGCTTCAGCTGGCCAGCAGACCATCGGGTAATCACTGCAAGGAAAATACTGAACCGGCACCAAGACTCACAAAGCAGCTTATTATAAGGATTTAATATACAGTATTATGGAGACTCTGGATAGCTCTTGTAATGAGATACGGAGCCTCGCTCTTCTCAGCCCCTGGGTCAAATTTGGACGGGGTCCATTTCAACTCAAATTAGTTGCCATTTGAGACAATTTGGAGGCCTTGGCAAAACAACGTGGTCATCTCATCCCAGCTACCAGAAGAGCTGACGTCCCAAAAGTCAAAAATCCCAATGGTGCGGCACATTGTCATGCTGTAGATTTCCTTTTACAGCAGAGATCGGAGTCCCATAACATTATTTTAAGGATGCTCTAATCACAAACTTCAGCTCTGTGACCAGAAGGGCCAGGTTCCAGAGAGACAAGATTGCAAAGTTTTAAAAAAAAAAGGTTAAAGAAAAAAACTCTTCTAAGGCAAGTTTAATTCTTCAGACTTCCTTTAAGAAAGCAAATGGTGGCTTGATAACTGTCCGCTACTACAGACATCAGGAGGTTATTTCTCAGGGTCCAAGTCTGCCCTGTCCCAAAGTACAGTTGAGGACTCCAGGGAAGGCATCTTCCAGGGCCACGTGCTTTCATTAATGCCCACTTCCCCTGGATCCTGCTCTACTCTTGCTTGTCCAGTTGCCACCAGCTGTCACCTATTAAATGGCTGTGTTTGCACAACAGCAAGAATAAAGTTAGGTCAGCAAAGTCTTGCTCTCTATCTCCATCTCTGACAGCTACACCCTGCTCTGCTACACCTTTGTTTCACAGAAGGTTAGGAAATAAGAGGTCATCAGAAAAGGATGCTGAACTCCCAGGGGGGCTTCTGAAGGACACTGAGGTCCTCTCAGCACCTTTGTTATGTCCACAGTCCACTACCTGCTCCCATTATTGATGCAGACTCTCTCCTGCACTGTCTCAGCCAGAAAAATGGAGTTGCAGGTAGAGCTGGAGAAAAGGCTTGTGGACTCCCCTGCCCGCCCTCCTGGGTGTCCCTACATTCACCGCCACCATCTGGCATCTTGGACTCTTTCTTGTGGCTCTAACCCCACCGCATATACAGTAGTTACAAAAATCTCCAAGTGCAGTGTTCCAGTAAACCAAAATCTAGACTGATACATGCTTTCAGATTTTTGCAGCCTGAAAATTACACAGAGGTGGGCAGTCACACTGCCCACACCTCTTCAAGTCTCTTCTCCTCAATCTGTCATCTTCTCGAGTCAGAGTCATTGAAACATGAAGAGAGAGGATCTGGAAGCACCTCTACCCTCCCTAAAGAATTAACCACTTGATGGGCAGGGGCACAAAAATTGTCAGTTGAGGGACAGCATCAAGGGAACCCTTAGACACCAGAGAGGAGGAACAGCACAGCTCTCTGGTCCTTAAGATCTTGTTCACTCTCCTTCACAAACCAACCAGAAATGAAATTCACAAATAAAATGACCTACGGTTATTCATGGATCCAAAAGGTCAGTATTCTGTCCTAACATCATGGAATAATAAAAAGAAAGTAATTTACAATTAAAAATACGTTCCAATATACCTCTGCGCTCCACCTTCATGACGGAGGTAACTTGAAGTGTGACCTGATCGAGGTGTGCCTTATTGGCAGCATCACCACTAGGGGGGGTCTGCTTTCATGAAATTGTGGACAGCGCTCGTAAGTTCTGAACAAAACAAAATGTAGTCTTCCACACTAGGTGCATTCCTTGAAGATTCAATATACGTTCAAGCTGAGCAAAACATACTTCATGGAGATCTAGAAGATGGAGTTAGAGTCTAGGCCCAAGCAATTACAAACAGATTTTTCACCTTTGTGAATGTCCAGCAAGGACTCAAAGATCACAAAGGATGTGGGGCAATTCCCTGTATTGAGGGGCTGGGTGGCACAGTGCGAGACATCCAGTGACCTTGCGTCCTGATTCCTAGAGGCCAGTAGCTTCCCTCAAGCATTGTAACAACCTAAAATGTCCCCACCACTTTCCAAACTACCCTCCTCAAGAACCATGATCTGGAATATCAATCTAGGGACTTGATGCAGCTCTGTGGTGTGTCCCCCATAATTTACCATAAATACTTGTTCAATAACTGTCATACCCACTAAATTATAAGTTCTAAGGAAACCGGGCTATGCCTGTCCTTATCACCACTGTATTGCCTGACATGCACTAGGTGCTCAATAATATTTGTTGAATGAGTCATTGAGGAAATGAATAAATGGATGGGTACCATATAATCATCAAACTTGCTCTAGTATATAAGCATGGGCTAAGTCAATATTGCAATGCTTAAAGAAGTTTGACTTTAAAGATTTAACTTTAGGCTTAGTATCTACTTACATTAGATTTAAACGTAGTAACTCCCATGGAATCTTATGAGATGCCATCCTTATGAGAACATAAGAACACTCCTAACTCTGCAACAAGAGATCATCATACTAAGTGAAGTAAGTCAGAAAGAGAAAGACAAATACCATATGACATCACTTATATGTGGAATCTAAAATATGACACAAATGAACGTATCCATGAAACAGAAACAGAATCACGGACATAGAGAACAGATTGGTGGTTGCCAAGGGGGAGGGGATTGGGAGAGGGCTGGGGTGGGAGGTTGAGGTTAGCAGATGTAAGCTTTTACATATAGAATGGATAAACAACCAGGTCCTACTGTATAGCACAGAGGACTATATTCATATCCTATGATAAACCATAATGGAAAAGAATATTAAAAAAAAGTATATATATATATATATATATATATATAAATATATGTATGTATAACTGAATCACTTTGCTGTACAGCAATAATTAACACAACATTGTAAATCAACTATACTTCAATTAAAAAAAGAAAGAAAGAAAGAACACTCTTAACCCAATATCTGAAGTGCCCGGGTGATTTCTTGAGTCAGAATAACAGGGCTTTGTCCCAGAGAGCCAATATTGAGAGAAAGCAAAGAAGGGTAGCCTCGGAGATCTAAAACCTTCCTCTGGTCCTGCGCGTTCCTTTCCTTTGTGGCTGCATTTGGTGCTCTCAGCCTGGAGGCCTGCAGTGGCTGGTCACATCTCAGAGAAAACCTCATGTCATAGGTGACATTTGGAGACCACCTTTGTTGGATTGGAAGTCAGGAAGGCTGGCTTTTAATGCCAGTCTTGCCATTAACTAGCTATGTGACTTAGGAAAGTTCCTTCCCTTGTCTAAGTCTCTGTTTCCTTGTCCACAAAATGAAAGGATGAGACAAAGTTTCTGACGTTTCTTTCCAGCTCTGGTAGTTAATATTTCAGTGATATTTCACAACTGGGAATAAACAGGGATAGGTAGGCCCAATGTTGTGAAAAAGCTAGAACAGGGCTTGTGAAAAAGGCAATGGTTAGAAACTGAACTTTGCCCAGTTAAGTGACAAAATACCCTGGGAACTTTGCAAAAGGAAAAGAAGGAAAACAAGTCTGTTTAGATTGCATGGTTTCTGTAAAGTGAACTTAACTAATTTCACTTTCTGTCTAAAAAAGTTTTATATTTCCTTTTGAATTAGCTGGCAGACCTCTTGCATGATGTATTCTTTTTTTCTTTACTTTCACTGTTCAAATAGGCCTCAACAGTAGGTCCTAAACTGTCCAAAATAGGCCCTACATTGTGACAGTGGCTATTATCTATCAGAAATGAGAATCCAGACATCTCAGTGCTCACGACAGCAAAACGATGATTCTCTCCTTTGTAGAATCCTTGAAACTCTGAGCTTCAATTTAAAGATCAAACTCTGTCTTGTTTAGGCCTAAGCACATGCAAGATTAATACTGCAATTTTAAAGAGCTCTAATTTGGAGATTCTAAGATCATTTTAGGATTAGTCCATGAAATCAGGGAGTTGCTTTTTTCTGGAGAGAAAAGAGCAGAAATGCATTTATGTGGTTACAGGGTTTTATTTGAACAGTGGTCAGCCTCCAGCCAGTGTGGCTTTTAGAAGGGTTATCACCTGCAGCGAGGCATCAGGCCAGGTGGTGTACATGTGTCACCTGTCCAGCTCTATTGGCTACAGAAGCATCTCAATGCCCCCCTCCCCCTTATGCACCAGACTGGGCCCACTCCCCAAAGCATCTCCAGGTATCTGCTGATCAGCTTTCTTCTAAGATGCTAAGAAACACTGGGGCTGCATGAGAACTGTGTGTTCATAGCGGGGAGGGAAGTCGAGCATGAATGAACGAGCTCTACCACTTGAAGTACAGCCTTACTCCTCGTACTGAAGGAATCAAAGGAAGAACAGGAGGTGTTGATTGTTCAGCTCTCTGTATCCACCTGCCATAGGATCTTTTTTTTTTTAATTAATTATTTATTTATTTATTTATTTTTGGCTGTGTTGGGTCTTCGTTTCTGTACGAGGGCTTTCTCTAGTTGCGGCGAGCGGGGGCCACTCTTCATCGCGGTGCGCGGGCCTCTCACTATCGCGGCCTCTCTTGTTGTGGAGCACAGGCTCCAGACGCGCAGGCTCAGCAGTTGTGGCTCATGGGCCTAGTTGCTCCGCGGCATGTGGGATCTTCCCAGACCAGGGCTCGAGCCCGTGTCCCCTGCATTAGCAGGCAGATTCTCAACCACTGCACCACCAGGGAAGCCCTGCCATAGGATCTTGATGTGAGCAAATTGCAGAGAATTCCATTTGAAAGCTGTATCAATCTTCAGGGACTTGCAATTGGGCATGAGAAGGAGAGATACATTAGCTCTGTATGTGTGTGTCTGTGTTTGTGTGTGTGTGTTGTGCTGGGGCAGGGCAGGGCCCAGGCTTTTGAACGACACCACTCGGCCTCAAACTCCAAGAGCATGACACAAAAACTGTGAGCATTTTACTACAGAGCAAGGTAGGAAATCCCTGAATGAGATTTGAAAGCTCCAGGCTATGCGCTTCTTCACCATGAATGCAGAGCTCCCACCTATGTGACCTCCCACTGATTGCCAGAGACTTGAGCCACATCCACTGTAGGTTATAAGCAGTCAGAGGAGGAGGGCATGGCACAAATCATATGGAATGTGCCTCAAGTAGGCCTTTCCTCCAATTTCTCAGAAAAAAATGGAGTGAACAGACGGCCAAGGCCGCTGAAGGGCTAAAGCAACAGCCTCGACTCTCCCCATTAAAGCCTTTAAAAGCTTAATATGGTTTTCATTTTTTCAGCATTCATTCAAATCAAAAGCCTCTTACCTTTCCCCCATATCCCCTCCCCCTTGAATTGGCTGCTCCAGGAGCATCTTCCCTGCTATTACTAGTGGATAATTGCTTAACATTTTCTAGAGGTAATTAACTTTGCCTTTGAAATGAAAGAAATCCCTAAATTGAGCAATACGATGAAAGCCATTCTTTCATGTAATTTAGTCTCATCAGCCAATACCAGCCATTAAGTACATCAATTTCTAGCTCAAAGGCAGTGCTGAAGAATAAGCAGTGGCAATATTTTAAAGAAAAAACTCAAGGTCTTAACACTGTCAATCTCAATTTCTTCAGAACAGGGTTCCCGAAGGGACCGCCTGATGGCAACAGGCCTGTGTTCCTGTTTAAGCTCTACCCAGTGACCTTGAGAGAGGGCATCTGTTAGAAGGAATGCATGTCAAGCTGACAGCAAGAAGCTAGGTGTTGCAAGCATACCTGAAGGCTCTGGGGGTTCACTGGGGACTGAGAATTCTGTGTTAAAACTGAATTTCTATTAACGTTTTTAGAAAAACCAGTCTGTCATGTTACAAAGAGCTCTGATATCCTACATAGTTTGACAATCCCGCCAGCATTTGTGTGCACGCCTGTTTCAGGATTAACTAGGTAAGCATCTCCTTTAAGATCATAGGTTCTGAGGTTGGGAGACCCCGCAGACAGCATTTTGTCTCCCGCCTCCACCTCAGGTTGTGTCCAACTGATTTCAGACTGATGGATATCAGAATTTTCCTCTGGCCAAAAGAAAGATTTCCAAGATGGAGACTAAACAACATCCCTTGGTATCTTGTTCCAAAGGTTGGGAAAGTTCTGTGCCAGGAAACCACTTTGTGGTTGCATTAGACGCTCTCCGCCGCCCTGCGGTTAGGGGAAGTCAATTTACCGCAGGGCTTTTATCACCCAGCGGCTGCATTTAAGCTTTCTGGGTGACCCTGGCCCACACCCCAAACCAGAGGAAGGCCCTGAGGAGCTTTTTAAGGACCATCCAGAAACCCTCACAGATGCAGGGGATCCATGCCAGATCCGGATCTTCAGAAACAGAGATTTTTTAAAAAAAAGGTGTGATGATCACTTTGGCGCCCTCTAGGGGCAGCTTATTGCCATCTTGCGATTGTGAAACAGTAAGTTTGGGGGCTTTCAGGTCAGTATAGAGACAAACATCTTGTTAGCTATTTCCTCATATGGCTTACCAGTACCCTTTCCTACATTCTTTTTGTTGATTATTTTACATGACCACAGGATCCCTTTTCTCATGGAAACTTCATCATAAAATCCCGTACCAAAG
This sequence comes from Eubalaena glacialis, assembly GCF_028564815.1. NCBI lineage: Eukaryota > Metazoa > Chordata > Mammalia > Artiodactyla > Balaenidae > Eubalaena > Eubalaena glacialis. Next base: position 92,714,890 of record NC_083726.1, read on the forward strand.
GGGAAAAAGAAAACCAATAACAACAAAAAAATTAAAGCCAGAGATTTTGATTGTGTCTATCAGTTCTGTTTATTTTGATGCAAGCATTGAAGACAGCTCTTCAGCCATTCTTTTTAAATGTTTCCCATTCACAAACATGTTATTTGAGTTGGTTTTTATCCCCCTTTAACAAATGGGGACCTCTGGCATGATGCATAATATTTAAGAGCATGGAGGTTAGCGTCTGACTGACTGTAATTCCCAGCACCACTGCTTAACTGTCTCTGGGTAAGCTGCTTAACTTCTCTGTGCTTCAGCTTCCTCAAGTGTCAAATCAGTCAAATAAGAGTGTCTTCCTCTTCTGATTGCTATGAAAATTAAATGAAATAATGCCTATAAAGCAAGTCATCATCCTTGACCTGTCTCCAGTATGTCTAGGTGCTCAAGGCAGAGAGTGGAGAACACTCAGGGGCCACATAACAAAAGCACCCGCCTCAAAGGGCGGTTGAAGGTATTAAATTTAGTTAATGAAGGCAAAACACTAGAATAATGTTTAGCCCCTAGTGAACAGTTGAAATTGTTTGCTGTTCTTGTTTTCCTTGTTAATATCTCCATTTTAGTGGAGCAGCCTAAAACATACAGAGGTTAAATAACTTGCTTAGGAAACAGACAGTTAGTAAGCAGTGGAGTCAGAAACCCATCTACCTCCGTGCTCTTTACCATTATGCTCTCTCTCTGTGTAGTAAACGTTATTGTCAGTATTACTTTGACAGGAGAAATACGTTTCAAGTAGGCCTGCTGTCACCTTACTGAAGAGAAGTTTCTAATCCATCGGCCTGCGAAGTGTACACCCTGCAGCACGAACCTACTGACACTTAGACAATAAAAATGCAATCATCTAGCAACCAGTCTTCTGGTGGCATAGGGCAGAAATCCTAAACATTTTTGTTTTACAGTAAGAGGTTATTTTCTTGTTGTTAAAATCTTTGAGTTGATCTGGGAGAGGGGAGACGGTTGATAAGGAATTTAAAGAAGGAGTATGGAGAGGGAAAGCAGGAACATGTTCTTAAGGAGTCTTCCCAACAAGTTGAGCTGAGTCAAACACCCTGGCAACTTCGGACCTTTCTCTAGAAAAGGTTCCAGGCCACTCCACCTTCTGACTACGACATCAGAGATATCTAGCAGAGGATGCTCCTATTCCCCTGAGAAGTGGTTTGAGAATTTTCATTTCTGTTGAACTGGGATAGAGATATTCTATGCTTACAATCATTAGTGTTTCTAATGCAGTTATGATAAATATGCTCCCTGACGGATGGTTTTCTTTTTCTCCTCCTCCTTTTCCTTCTCTTTCTTCTCCTTCTCCTCCTTCTCCTTCTCCTCCTTCCCTCTCCCCTTCCCTCCCCCCTCCCCCTCCCTCTCCTCCTCCTTTGTCTTCTTATTCTTTTATTGAGATATAATTGACACACAGCACTGTATAAATTTAAGATGTACAGCATAATCATTTCACTTACACACATCATGAAATGATGACCGCAAGAAGTTAGTGAGTGTTCAGCATCTCATGTAGATACAAAATAAAGAAAAATATATTATGTTCCTTGTGATGAGAACTCTTAGGATTCACTTTCCTAACAACTTTCATATATACCATACAACAGTGTTAATTATATTCATCTTGTACATTACATCCCTAGTACTCATTTATCTTGTATCTGGAAGTTTGTGCCTTCTGACTGCCTTCATCCAATTCCCCCTCTCCCCACCCCCGCCTCTGGTAACCACAAATCTGATCTCTTTTTCTATGAGTGTATTTGTTTGTTTTTGAAATATAACTGACCTACAACACTATGTTAGTCCCTGGTGCACAACACAGTGATTCAATATTATTTCTATACATTTCAAAATGATCACCACAATGTCTAGTTACCATCTGCCTGGTTTTCTCCACTATCTTTGTTAGCATTTTACCAGCTTTGCTATCTAAGCTGCTAAACCTCAGAGTCTTCTCTAGTCAAGGATTTCCCACTGATTTTAGTTTCCAAAAACAGATTTCCAATGGGGCAATGAAACACTTATCACTAGATCATTACCATTGGTGAAAAGTCTCCTGCTATTCTGCTTATTGTCTACAACTGCTGAGGCTGTGGAAACTCAAATCTCTGAGGTCGTCTTATTTTGTCTGAGGGCAGAGATAGTTTGTTGTTTTAGGGAAGGCACTCACTCAGACATTTTCTAGCTATTGGGCAGGAAAAAAAAACTATTGGAAATTACTAACTTTTTCTGATGTTAAGGTGCAAAAAAAGATCTGTACATAAAAGAGGTGCTTTCTTCAGAGATATTGCTGAGATGTACGCCTACCTTTGAGTTCACTTTGGCCATGAGACTTCCTAGAACATTTTTCTATCTTCTATCCCTTATTTAGGAAAGGTGATAAAACACATCATAGGTTAGTTTAATCTTTTATTCGCATGCTATATAAGAAGGAAAGAGGCCCACTGATACTAAAGTAAAATCACTTGAAAAAAGTTTTCCCTGGAAGTGCTGTTTAGGGAAGAAGAGGAAATTCTCAGGTTGAATATTAGTCTCAAAGATTCTTGAAGACTTCATACTGCCTGAAAGTTATCACTCCTAGAGAATCACTAATAACAGTACAAGCAATGAGACAAAAATGATAATTCCACTTGGCATTATTTTTATATTGGTGTTTACTATGGAAAGTTCAAGTGTTGTATGTCAGGTCATAGATGGACTCTCAGGTGTGTTATTGCTCCCATTAACAGATGGAAAAACTGAAATTGTAAAGGTATCTGTCTCATTAAAGGGCTCAGAATAAATCATTCAGTGGACCTTGTTATGCAGTTTGAAGTAAGTAAATAGCTGGGGGCAATCTGGAGAAGCTAGAAGAACTATATGGAAAAGAGAATGGGAATTGAGGTTGGGAGTTGAGAGTGAGGGAGAGTTCTAGAAAATAGTAGAGAGTAGTGAGTATGCAAAGTAGTGAAGATAGGGAAGAATGGATTTTTATGTTTTGCTGCTTTTCTATGGCATAAAAATGTACTTCCTCTGCCCCAGCCCCACCTTTGACTGTGTCCTGAGAGATAAAGATATGAATTTGTTCAGATTATATGTTCGTTGCTTGTCGGACTGTGTCCTATGTGAGATGGAATCATGATGCTTCCCAGCCTCTTGTCTGTCTGGCACAACCTTGTTCTGTCTCTGAAATGATCCCATGTGTTAGGGTGTTTCAACATGGAAATGTTCTCACCAGAAGCTGAGGAGGAAAGGAAATAGGAACTTTCCTTGAGTCTGGAGGGTTAGAGGAGCATCCTGCTCAAGGGAAGCAGGACTTGTTAGAACTGGTGTCCCTTTTGCTCCCTCCTCCTGCCCTTCACCAGCCCTCTAGCGTCCACTCTAGCTGAGGTTTTCAGAGCCTTACACTTAATCCTGCCCACACAAAGCCTGCACTTAAGTCTCTATCTCCTGTCTTCCTTTACATACTCCAGGCTGTAATTAACCTCTGTCTTTCAAAATATCTCTGCCTCCCACTCTCTGTGTTCCATAAACACTCCCATGCCCTCATGATATCTTAAATACCTCCTAGAGAATCAAGTGTCTCCAAACTTTTCACTTGGTCAACTAGGTGATGATACTGTAACTATTAGAGGTCCTTCAGGATAAGGAACACGTATGGGTGCAGGGAGTGAATTTTTCAGATGTGCAATCTACAGTCCCTCTAAAACATCCAGGAAGAATTGTTCTCCCATTAGAGCCTTTTACTGAGGGATGAAGTTAAAACAGAACAGTCTGGGCTTCAGACACCAGACAAGAATGTGACAGAAGGGGAATACAGTAGCAGGAATGGGATCCCCCTTATGCCCAGCCAAGAAGAAGATGTGAAGGGAGATAGAGTGGCTTCAGGGAGAAAAGGGAGTTTGTGACCCCAGCCTCTTTGCTTTAAGAATGAAACCTTGCTCCCAAACATTTTCTCCATGCTGCTTAAAAGTCTACCAATTAGATTCATTTGGGTTAATATTCAAATATCTCAAAATGAGACCATCGTTCTTTCATCTCGTCCTGTAAATTGGTTTCATAAACACTTGTTTCCTTCCTTGTTTTATCAAGGTTTCTAAGAGGGTGGAACAGAACCACACTCTTGGGACACTAGATTATAGGACCAACACAAAAGTGGTGGGGTGAACAATCATTGAACAGAAAAAGATGCTGATAACTTTTGTTCTGGTATCAACCCAGAGCCACGAGGCCAAAGGAAGGCCAGGCCACTGATGTGAACCTTGCATCTGAGCCCTGTTTTCAGGCATTACCTCCAGGGTTTCCAAGGTTCCAGACTTGTGTTCTCTTACTGTAGAGTCCCTAGCTGTCAGCTCCATGTTAGTCCTAGATGTTGGCAAAAACAATACAAATGCTATGTGTGTCCCCCTATTTATCCTGGGGGCTGTTTTCAAATTTCATCCAGCTCACTATGGCACCAGGAAGCATTCTGTTCTCTCTCCCATCTTCAAGGTCAAGAACTTGATTCCTGATTGTTGAGAAAAGCCAGACTTCTCCTAGGAAAGAAACATCTTTGTTAGAGAAGTCTGTGTCAGATTATTTTGTCTGTTAACAGCAGAACCAGAAGATAATGAGGACTATTTGAAAGAGAGTAGCATTGACAAATGGTACACATTTTTGAACTCATTTCAAAGTACAAACTCCTATTTCATTTCATTTTCTAAGGCTCTGAATAACTTATAGACAATTTAATTGCCTGTATTTGGAATAGGGAATTCCTAAAATGCTGAGTATAATATTTGGATTTAAAGAAAAAGACACCATAATAGAGGCCATTGTTCAAGTAAGTAGAGACAGGTTCATGTATTTCAAACCTTGGATAAAATATAAAGAAGATCATTGAGCTCTAATTTGAAAGAATTCCACTGAAAGCCCCAGAAAACAATCCATGTGAGAATATGAGACAGAATTATAATATTTACTGGACAATTGTTTGCTAAGAAGCATTTATTTTATATCACTTTTTAACAAGACCAAACTGTCAAACTGTTTAAAATTCCATTGGAAAAATGTGAATTATCACAAAATTGTTTACTTTTTTATCCTTTCATGTATATTGGATTACTCATGGAAGACAATGGAAAGAATCTGAGAAATTCTAGTTTTAGGAGCAACTCAGACTGCATTTCAGAAATATTATAGACTGTGTAAACCAATGCGACTTTTGGACATGTATTAACATAGCTGCAATACTATTGGTGCTGTGTAAGGCACAAAGAAATGAAAAACTCCAGCATTATCAGCAGAGATGATCCTTTGGAAGATGATGGTGCAAGTTAAACATTCTTCCCGTACATACAGTGATCATAGGAAAAAAAGAATCATCTTTATCTTGTTTTGCTAAATACCATTAGCTCCAGCAGCTATGATTCATAACTCATGCAATAATACAGGTCCTTTTAAACTGGCTCTGGAATTATGGAATTATCACCTATGAAGGTATTGTAGTCATATATATCCTAGATCATTCACTGAACATACATCCATGTAAAAGCATGTTTAGAACAAGGCTGAATTTTCTTGGTATTAAAATCACTTTTGATTATTCATTCTAATACCAAATGGGCATTTCCACCTTTTTCTATATCTGAGTTCCAGAGACATAGATAACTTATAATGATGCAACAGTTGTTAGCTGCATGTGGATCACCTGGAGGGCTTGTCACAACAGATTTCTGGGCCCGCCTCAAAGTTTCTGAGTCAGTACAACTAAGGTGGGGCAGAGAATGTGCTTCTAACAAGTTCCATGTGATGCTGATGCTGCATTCCTGGGAACCACACTTTGAGTACCACTGCAATAAAGGAATCTGGGTAGCGGAGCTAAAAGCAATTTTAGGAAAAAAGTCTTTATGTGTGGGTCTGGCTGGTATTGTAGAAAATGAAAAGAAATCCAAGCTTTCCCCTAAAGGCACAGCCTCTCTGTGGCCTCCACCTCCACACAGAGCCCTCTGCCTCCTGTTTTTCCAGTTCTGTCTTTCCTACCTCCAGTTCTCAAAAGCGCTTGCAGATCTTGCTACCTTAATTTACCCTAAAATGTAACTTAATCACAGCAGTTAGTCCTCTCAGAGAGCTTTGCATTTTGAAGTGGATCAAAACTGTAAACACAATAAATGAAATCTGAACAATGAAAAGGCATTAATTTTAAATGGGAAAAACTTTGTTACATCTTCACTCTCTTGCCTACATTACACCAGAGTGACCTAAAAGTCAAATCTCTCCATGCTACTTTCTTACTCAAAGTCTTCAATGACTGTCCTTCTCCTACAGGCAAATTTTAAATGCTTAGCCAGCCAGGCCTTTCATTTCAGTTATTGTATTGTTCAACTCTGTTTGTTCTTTAAATCGTCTAGCTCTTTGGTAAACATTTCTTGTAACTTCAAAGTCTGTGCCTCCATTCTTTTTCTGAGATCTTGGATCATCTTTACTATCATTACTCTGAATTCTCTTTCAAGTAGGTTGCCTATCTCCATTTCACTTAGTTGTTCTTGGGTTTTATCTTGTTCCTTTGCCTGGAACATATTTCTCTGCTGTCTCATTTTGTCTAACTCTCTGTGTTTGTGGTCTCTGTTCTGCAGACTGCAGGACTGTAGTTCCTCTTGTTTCTGGTGTCTGTCCCCTGGTGGGTGAGATTGGTCCAGGGGCTTGTGCAGGCTTCCTGGTGGGTGGGACTTGTGCCTACTCTCTGGTGGGAAGAGCTGGGTTTTGTCCCTCTGGTGGACAGGGCCATGTCAAGAGGTGTGTTTAGAGGTGGCTGTGGGTTCAGTATGACTTTAGGCAGCTTGTTTGTTGATGGGTGGGGCTGTGTTCCCACCCTGTTGGTTGTTTGGCCTGAGGTGTCCCAGCACCGAAGGCTGTAGGCTGTTGGATGGGCCCAGGTCTTGGTCCCAAAATGGTGACCTTCTGGAGAGCTCACAGTGATGAGCTCTGGGGTCTCTGCCACTAGTGTCCTTATCCACACAGTGAGCCACAGCCAACCCTTACCTCCCCAGGAGACCCTCCAAGACCTGCAGGTAGGTCTGGCCCAGGCTCCTATGGAGTCACTGCTTTGCCCTGAGTCCCAGTGCACGTGAAACCTTGTGTGCATCCTCCGAGAGTGGAGTCTCTGTTTCCCCCAGTCCTGTGGAGCTCCTGCACTCAAGCCCCACTGGCTTTCAAAACCAAATGCTCTGGGGGCTCCTCCTCCTGATGCCAGACCCCCAGGCTGGGGAGCCTGATGTGGGGCTCAGAACTCTCACTCCTGTGGGAGAACCTCTGTGATATATTTATTTTCCAGTTTGTGGGTCACCAATCCAGTGGGTATGGGATTTGATTATATCGCTAAAGTGCCCCTCCTACCATCTCATTGTGGCTTCTTCTTTGTCTTTGGATGTAGGTTATCGTTTTTTGTAGGTTCCAGTCTTTTTTGTTGATGGTTGTTCAGCAGTTAGTTGTGATTTTGGTGTTTTCCTGAGAGGAAGTGAGCTCAGGTCCTTCTGCTCCACCATCTTGTTCTTGTCTCCTCTCAGGCCTTTCGGTATATGCCACTGCCTACCTGTTCAACCTCATCAGCCAGCTCTCCCTCCTTCCACTTTAGATACAACAATACTGAGCTATTTCAAATTCTCTGAAAATGTTCTATTCTCAGGATCAGCTACATAATTTCTAGGCCCCAGTAAAATATAAAAATGCAGGACCCTTTGATCAAAATGTAGTAAAGACTTTCAAGACAGCAACAACAGAGCTTTTGTCCAAGTATAAAGGTCTGAGCATGGGGCCCTATGGACTGCAGGTCACATGCCCATGAAGCGACCCTGACTATTCTGGAGACTTAATCCCTAAATCCCTTGGCGCTTGTCTTGAGGCATCACAGAGAAACACTGAAAAGTTTTTATTTCCTTTTGCTCTGAATTAGTATCTTTAGATTTGCTGAACTTCGAATGCAAGAAAGCACATGAGCATCACCAAGCATTTGTTCATTTTTCAGGAAAGCTCTTGCACAGACAGCGAGCTCAATGTATTACCTTGATCCTGGCACCACTGACTCTCCTTACACCACTGTCATGGTCTCCCCCTCTTCGGTACCTTTGGTACCAGTCCCTCCTCCTGCAATGCCATTCACCTGCTTCTCATCTGATAACTCCCCACTCATGCATCAGCTGCTCAGCCTACGCTCTTCCTGGACTGTGAACCCTCTCCCAACACCCGGGGCACACTCAACACTTGGTGCAGTCTTGACTTGAGAGGTGAGTTCACTGGGTTTTGATCATGTTCACATGAACATCTTATTCACTAGACTCCAGGTGATTCCAGGGCATCGACAGTGCCTTCATCTCTGTATCTGCAGAATCTAGTACAATGCCTGGATTTCGGGAGGGACTCAAAAATGCTTATTAAATGAAAGGATTGGTGATCACACATTCTAACATTTTTCACTAATTCAAAGATAGTTTCTCGGAAGAAAAACATTTCTGAAGCTGAGTGGTAGCTTAAATGTGATTCAGTCTTTTGGAACTACTAGGTGAGGTTGTCAATTTACTTCTAGTTACCTCAGTGGGAGGACACTTTGAGGCAAGAACCAAACTCCTTGGTCTCTCAAACCTAATCTAGGTGGGTGTGACCCCCAGAGATGTGTTCAGTCCTGCTCAGTGGAGGAATCTAACACACGGGAGAGTCTGCAAGAATCATCAAGAATGCCTTTCCTAGACTGGTTTCATGTGGGAACTTTTATTCTTTTCTTTTTTTTTTTTAAAGTAGACTTTAGAATGAATGCTTTTTTTTTTTTTAATTAATTAATTTATTTATTTATGGCTATGTTGGGTCTTCGTTTCTGTGCAAGGGCTTTTCTCTAGTTGTGGCAAGCGGGGGCCACTCTTCATCGCGGTGCGCGGGCCTCTCACTATCGTGGCCTCTCTTGTTGCGGAGCACAAGCTCCAGACGTGCAGGCTCAGTAGTTGTGGCTCACAGGCCCAGTTGCTCCACGGCATGTGGGATCTTCCCAGACCAAGGCTCGAACCCGTGTCCTCTGCATTAGCAGGCAGATTATCAACCACTGCGCCACCAGGGAAGCCCGGAACTTTTATTCTTAATTCAAATATCAGCACTTGTTTGAGGCCTACAGTCAGTTTTCCAGGGCTGATGATCTGGGCTGTGGTTGATTTAGGTCCTTTGCCCCTCTTCCTCTTTCGTGACTTCTGACATTTCACTGTTGCTCTAGCATGAGTGGGTGGAGAAAAACCTTACGAGCTGAAATTCAAACCAGTAATGTCTGCTTTTTGCAAATGCATAGTTCGTCTATGAATTTCATGTACCCCAGCTCTTCATCCCTGGCTGACACGTAAAATTTGAGCACTGGCAGGATATCATATTTACTTAGGTATTTTTCTCCAACTTGCATATATATACTCTTTTAGGCATATTTTTAGACAATATCCAAGAAACTTTTTTTTAGTATAATCTTTGCAGTTATCTTTTAGCAATTGGTATGTACTTTGTCCTTGCAAACAGTTTAGGATTGAAGCAGCATCTGGTAGGGTTTTTCTGGCCGGGCAAGGAGAAAGAGAGCTAGTTGTTCCTGACTTTCTCCCTAGATTGCTGCTTCTCAGTCTTTCTCTCTTTACCACTGTTTCCTCTCTTGAAACTGATGGGCTTCCATCCCTCACGATGCCTCCAGCCCTGTGGACATCATGAATAAGCTGGGACAAATGGGTCTGAACCTAAATCTCAAAAGGCAAGAACATCCCCAGGTTAGATTCATCTTCAGACAGTTACATCCACCACCTGCTCTGAAATCAAATCCTGACTGCCTAAACCAAGCCACTAGTTATGGAGTGACAGGGAGCACATGCAAAAGTCTGCATTGAACCAGGAACCCATCTCAATAGAGCGGTCACTTATCCATTGCTTGGATGTGAATGGTTCTGTTTTACTTTGAACCTGTTGGGGTGGACTTTTTATTCCTTTACTCTGAGCTTTGTCACCACGTGTTCCCAATCTGAGCCTGTTTGCTCGGACTCTTAATTCGTTTAGGAGCCTTGGAAGCTGCTTTTCTAGAGTTAATCTGGACTCGCTGGGAGAGAGTTCAACAGGTTCTATAGTTTATGCCAATCTAATACCTGAACCCGTTCTCTCACTGCCATACCCGGGGTGTGTATTACCTTTCCCTGAATACTACTGAGGATGGAAAATTAACTGTTGTCCGAGGTCACCCACTTAATCCTGAGTAACTCTTTTAGAAATATCTTCTTTTCATAAACCAGATGTCAGCTAAAGTCAACTCGCCCTTTTAGATTTAAATGAAATTGTTTTGAATTCTCATGCCTTATGAGGTAAGCCATTTAGAGACTCTTTCAAGCTCTGTTAATCTTTGGCGTGTGGACAGGAGGTTGTTTACAATTGTCCTGGCCACCTCTGGCTAAGGTCTGATCACTCCATGTATGGCCCCTCTCTTGTCTATGCCTGGTCTCCCTTCTGTTTTCCCTGTCCCTCCACACTAAGCAGTCACCTTGTTCTTGTTTCAGCATTCCCCTTGAGCCCATCTCAAACACAAGGCTCTGTAAGTGTGTGCACCACACTGTTATAGGAGAATTGGGGCAACTGTTGGAGTTTTTAGAGCAGCAACCAACTTATGATTAAATATTAGACATTTCCAGGCTTGAAAACCTTTCAGCCATCTCATCACCAGGGACCTCGCTCCCTGGCCACCTTTCTCTGTAGCTCCCACCCCCCACCATGCTTGGCCCCTACTCTTAACTCTTCCCCTTTTCTGTCTAACTTCTTGCTTATATCCCAAATTCCAGTTAACTTTCTCTGTAGAGAAACTTGGTGTTGCTTTTGTCTTCTTCAAGACTTGACCTTGGGACCTCCTGTCCCACACCCAGGGCAGTTTATCAATATGTTTTCCCCAAAATAGCCCTCTCCCTAAAAGTCTTGTGCCAGATGTTACCCTGTCCCCATGTGGTTACCTAAAGCCCAGGTCTGACTCACTGTCGCTTCTATCCAGTTCATTACAGCCTGCCCTGTCTTGGCTGACCCTTTGCTCTGGGGACATTGCTGCAGACAGAAAGAACACAGGCTTTGGAATTAAATCACTTTGAAACCCGGATGTACTACTCATCGGTTTTGTGACACCTTTTCTAGACCACGTTCCTCAGCTCTGAAATGTTGATAATTATACCTTCTAAAGGATTTGTGTGAGAATTTGACTAGGAATATACCATGTCTGACAGATAGTAGACACTAAAATTTTTATTTCCTTTTCATAAAATAAAATGGAGAACAGGCTTGAAAATCTCCCAAGCCAACAAAACCATTGAAGTTATGTAAGCAAAATTAAATCTAGCTTGTTTCATGAACATAAGCACAACTTAACTTAGGTTATTTCTTGTAAATGCCACAGATAATCATAAAAGAAATTTAATTCATCTTCCTTAAGTGGTGTAAGATAATCACTTTTAACCAATCCTCTGTCATCTGGAAACCACCACTGAAATAACCAATCACTGTGAAGGGAAACACCTTCCTCATTTTCACTTTATGAGCATCTTGTAACGTCATGTCTCTGTGCTTCATACCAGTTTGGGGTTTGAAGTACCCCTGATGGTGAACAATTTGTTTCTCACTCAATAAAATATTCACATCAAGTAAAGCTCTCTAAGTTTTCTTTTAACACTTTCCTCTCCGCCAGCCTCAAACTTCAGCACTGGTGTGGATGAAACTTCCCCAGCCTGGCTGGATGCCTGTTTACTTCGACCTCTGACCCCTACCTACTTGATATCTCAGCTCTCCTGGACAATGAAGATGATCCCTGCTTTGGCTGTCATTAGTCAGCCACTCCCACTCTATGCTCCAGATGTCTGGAACTACTCAGTGTTCCCAAACTTACTCTTTCTCATCTCTGGAGTCCTGCGATGCTATTCTCTGCCTTTTCACATGGGCAGCTTCTACTCAGGATTCACCTAAATATCACCCTCTCTGCCAGAAAACCACCCCTGATTCTCCAAGACTGAGTTGGATGTCACTACTACCTTTTCCTCTAGCACCCTGTAAACATCCCCATGACATCCCCCAGCATAGGGTTTTTTTTTTTTTTTTTAAAGGATCCATTGTCTGGCCATTAACGAGATATTTCTTTCTTTTTTTTTTAGATTGGAGTTTATTTATGTATTTATTTATTTATTTTTGGCTGCGTTGGGTTTTCGTTTCTGTGCGAGGGCCTCCTCTAGTTGCGGCAAGCGGGGGCCACTCCTTATCGCGGTGCGCGGGCGGCCTCTCTTGTTGCGGAGCACAGGCTCCAGACGCGCGGGCTCAGCAGCTGTGGCTCACGGGCCTAGTTGCTCCGCGGCATGTGGGATCCTCACAGACCAGGGCTCGAACCCGCGCCCCCTGCATTGGCAGGCAGACTCTCAACCACTGCGCCACCAGGGAAGCCCCAGCATAGGGTTTTAAAATCACTGGTTACTTGGCCTCCCTGTAGACTATAAGCTTCCTGAGGCAGAAGTAGACTCTTATCAACGTTTTATCCCTAGGCAGAGGCACATAGCAAGCCTTCAAGAATGTTTGTATTTTCTTTGCTTTAGGAGATAGGTCCAAAAAAATATTGCTACGATTTATGTCAGAGTGTTCTGCCTATGTTTTTTTCTAGGAGTTTTATGGTTTCATGTCTTACATTTAGGCCTTTAATCCATTTTGAGCTTCTTTTTTGTATATGGTGTGAGGAAATGTTCTAATTTCATTCTTTTACATGTAGCAGTCTAGCTTTCCCAGCACCACGTATTGAAGAGACTATCTTTTCTCCATTGTATATTCTTGCCTCCTTTGTCATAGATTAATTGACCATAGGTGAGTGGGTTTATTTCTCAGCTCTCTATTCTGTTCTATTAATCTATGTGTTTGTTTTGTGCCAGTACCATGCTATTTTGATTACTGTAGCTTTGTAGTATAGTTTGAAGTCAGGGAGGATGACACCTCTAGTTTTGTTCATTTTTCTCAAGATTGCTTTGGCAATTCAGGGTCTTTTGTTGTTCCATATAAATTTTAATATTATTTGTTCTAGTTCTCTGAAAAATGTCATGGGTATTTTGATAGGGATTGCATTAAAATCTGTAGATTGCTCTGGATAGTGTGGAGAGTATTACACTTAGTGAAATAAGTCAGACAAAGAAACAAATACTCTATGTTATCACTTACATGTGAAATCTAAAAACTAAAACAAATGAATATGTATAACAAAACAGACTCACAGATATAGAGAAAAAGTTAGTGGTTATCAGTGTGGAGAGGGGAGGGATGAGGGGTGAGATAGGGGTAAAGGATTAAGAGATACAAACTACTATGTATAAAATAAATAGGCTACAAGGATACATTGTACAGCACAGGGAAATATAGCCATTATTCTGTAATAACTTTAAATGGAGTAAAATCTAGAAAAATATTGAATCACTATGCCGTACACCTGAAACTAATGTAATATTATAAATCAACTATACTTCAATTTAAAAAAAATGAATATTTGTAGTTGAATAAATCCATCCTGCCTCGCTTCCATGCTGCGTGACTACTCACAGTCCTGACAAGACAGACAATAAGCCTAACCTTTTAATCAGTTGACAACCATCTTTCTTCCCCCTTACCATCACTGCCCCTAACCACATATACGTTACCATAAGAATGTATTTCTCGGGCTTCCCTGGTGGCGCAGTTGTTGAGAATCTGCCTGCCAATGCAGGGGACACAGGTTCGAGCCCTGGTCTGGGAAGATCCCACATGCCGCGGAGCAACTAGGCCCGTGAGCCACAACTACTGAGCCTGCGCGTCTGGAGCTTGTGCTCCACAACAAGAGAGGCCGCGATAGTGAGAGGCCCACGCACCGTGATGAAGAGTGGCCCCCGCTTGCCGCAACTAGAGAAAGTCCTTGCACAGAAACGAAGACCCAACACAGACAAAAATAAATAAATAAATAAATAAATAATAAAAATAAAAGGAATTCCTTAAAAAAAAAAAAGAATGTATTTCTCTGAGCAATAAAGATGTAAGATCTATATTTCACTTATTGTTGATAAAAGAAGTTGTATAAAATGGGTGAGACATCTAGATAAAGAACAATAAACTGTAAAAATGTTTGGTGAATGAGAGCTCAGATGCTCTAGTTAAATGGCATTTCATAATTGATAGATAACACTGGGAAGAGGGAGAAATATTTAATGAGATTGTGGAAAAGGCAAAAGTAAAAACACAATTTCTGAACACAGTGGTTGATGCAAGGGCTTTTCCAGTCCTACAGACAATATAATACCTTACCTTTGTTGTACTCCATGGTTAACCAGTGCTTGCATATGCAGAAGGAAAGAAGTTTTCTTCCTGCCTCTCCCTTTGCTTGCCTATCTTGGAAATAGCTTCAGAGATAAGAGACATTCAGTTATGGCTCACAGATATAACTGAGCTGTCCTGCACGAGTAGTTCTTAGAACAAGTCCAGAAATTTCCAAATGGAATTAGAAGCACTGAGATGACCATGAAGATGCAAGAGAGCTAGTCAGAGATGACCAAGAAAGTGTGCTGTCCTCTCTTTTGGCATCTCATGAGTAGCTCCTCAGGCCTCCTGAAAGAAAATAAATTAGAGATGCCACGATAGCTCTCGCAATCCACATCTCACTAACATGCAATGTTTAAAATTTTTAAGTGAACAAATAAAATACCTTGGAACATATTCTCTGTTTCGGGGCTAAACAATTTCATTTTAACTATATAAAGTTCCAAACCAAAGCCCTTAAATGTAAACAGTTAGTAGTAAAATTGGTACAAAGTAAAGATGATCATGATTATGATTTATGGACCCACCATATGGATTATCTTAATTGCAAAACTAGCTCAGCCTCTGATGTGGTTGGAGTCCCAGGATAGAGGTTAACAGAAAGCACCGCTGCCCACTCAGCCAGGCAGATCCTCCAGAATGTACCCTTGCTTCAGACTAGGGCATTCCTTTTGGTGGGGGGAAAGAGCTGTATGATTTCACTGGCATTTCCATATGAGAGATGACATCTAAGAGAAAGCAAGACATTTGGTTGCTTGGAGGGACTGTTCTATAGATGATTTTAGGCAAGTTATTTGCCTCTGAGGCTCAGATGCTCATTTGCACAAAGGGTATAAAAATGAATGCAAGTATTAGAAAACAGGTCTGGCTGTTGTAACAAAAGTCAAAATAATTGTGGCTCAAAAGAGGCAGGAGTTTATTTCTCTCTCATGACACCATCTGACGGTAACCAATCTAGACTCCACAGTTTCAGGACCAGGCTCCTCCAGTCCTGTTTTGCATCTTTAACACTCAACTTTCATCTCGGGGCTAAACTGTCTGTTCCCAACTCCTGCCTTCAGGTCTGCTTTGCAGCCAGTTGGAGAGAAGAGGATGAAGCGGGGCATAATCCTTCCCTTTTCAAGGGTGCAAACGGCACGTCATTTACATCCCTTCTGCTCACATCCCATTGGCACTTAGTCACATGGTCACATCAGTCTGTAAGATGAGCTAGAAGATGGAGTCTTTAGCTGAGGTGCCACATGCCCAGCTAGACTTTAGGACTTTCTTGCTAAGGAAGAAAGGGAGAACATATACTCAAGGACAGCTAGCAATTGTCCTTAGCACTTCTTGTGACCTTCTGCTAAGATAATAGGTAAAACGTTTGATACAAAGTCAATGTTAAACAAAAACTTAAATCAATTTGATTTCATTCTTAATAAAGAGACATAAGTATAAGGTATATGTATATCCACACAGAGGCACACAATGTGGGTCAGATTAAGCATGGCTGAGGTTTGGAGATAAAATGACTCTCACTGCATTGGCTTTCTGGCCCTGCTCAGTTTAGGTAGTGAAGGCTTCATCTATGGGCCCAGCCTTGCCCAGTTCCTCAAGCAATCCTGATCAGGTTATCCCCAGTAGGCAGTCTTATAGCTAGAGCTATGTTCAGAATCAGGTGTGTCTTGGGTGAGTCCAAATTGCAGCCCACCCTTAATTCCTGATTCATCTCTTCAGTTCCTGCATCTCAGCTCCTATGGCTCTCCTTCCCCCTCTCCACTTGTCCAGACACACCCATGATCAGACTGACCCAAAACATGACACAAAGGAATGTTAGCAACAACGCTTTTATATACTGTTCTGCTATTATCATTACCTTTCATGCAGAGATTCTTTTCTCCCCAAGTTCAAAGAAAAGAAAAGGAAAGAAAAGAAAAAAAGGATGAGATGATCAGAAGGACAGACGGTAGGAAACTATACCAGGGAGAGATGTATCCAGAATAGAAAACAAGACAACAAGAACACACATATGGCAGTGTTGAGTGGTCACATGGCAGTGCTCCATAAGCTCCAGATCACAATATAGGAAAACACATGACAAGTCCTCCTACACTGGGTGGGAGGATTGAAGGCGGTGAGAAGGGGGAGGAGGGTGACATGCATCATTACATGCTCAAATGATTCTCACTTCAGCAGGACATCCAAGGAGGACATACCCACAAACTGAGTGAAGAACTGTTTGACCATCTGGCAAAGCTACTTTCTAACTAAAGTATTTCACTAATAACTAGGAAAATTTCTACTTAATCTATGGGGTGGCCCCCTGTAGGTATGTAAAAGAATAACATTTTATAACAGGTATCTTTGGGGCTTTCTCTGTCAAAAATGCAATAGAGCAATTAGAACAGGACTTGATAAGGGGAGAAATCTCAAATGGACTCTAACAGATGAAACAAGAACATAACTAACTCCATGTGAGAGCTTCCAGGGATCCCATGGCCACTCACACTCACACACAGTTTTACAGCTGAGAAGGCTATGGACCTGCCCAGCCCATACAGACTGACAGTGGCAGAGCCGAAAGTAAAATCCAAGTACTGGGGGCTCCTGGCCCAACGAGCCTTGACATGTACTTTCTCATGCCAGAGGAATCTCTTATTCTGAAAAGAAAATATCTCTTGTGGGAAATCATTAATATGTCCTTAAAACCATTTTTATCAAAAAGGACGAGACCTGCGATGGTGAAACAAGCTCTAAGTGTATAAATAACATCATCTGACTGTTGTAGGATGACCATGTTCCTGAGGAGTTTGCAGAGTGACAAACGACTTCAGACAAATGTTTGGTCTGGCTGCACATTTTGTAAGTGACTTTAGAGGAAATGTTGTTTCAAGAATGCAGAAGAGACTGGTGATCTCAATCAGCTGGGAATGAGGACAATCCTTATTGAATGAGCAGAGAACAAGGTCAATGTTTCTGAAACAACCCTTCCCATTGAGTGAGACAGCACAGGCAGCCTTCGCTGGGGAGGTGCTCCCCGCAAGTGAAGGGCTGCTCAGTCTCACTCATCAGGGCACCCCGAGCAGGGCTCAGTGTGCTCTGGAGAGGGCAGAGAGGAGCAGTCAGACTTCCCAGGTCAGTTACTAAAGCCCTAGGAGCTGGCCGGTGAGTGGGGGCCTGGTAGGCAGCAAGTTGAGGGGAGAAGTGCATTGCCCAAGGATTCAGAGGACCAGGGTTCCAGCCCTGGCTCTGTTCCTAGCTGTCCTGGTTGTGCCACTTTGAGCTAGTTACTTCACCTCTTGGATGAGCCTCAGTTTCCTCCTCTGTAAAAGCAGAGGGTAGCACTACACATTTTCCGGCTCTAAAATTATATTGTCCAGGGATCACTACTCAAACACTGACAGACAGTCATGGTTCCCAACCAGAGGCAATTTGCCCCCCTCTCCCTGGGGGACATTGGCAATGTCACCACTGGTTGTCACACAGAAGGGAAAGTGCTACTTCTACTGGCATCTGGTGGGCACAGGACTGAAAAGCTCAACTACCCAGGGCAACCCCCCACTAGCAAGAATTATTCAGCCCCAAATCTCAACAGTGCCAAGACTGGAAAACACGAACTGAAAGGACAATATAATGATGAACTCATTTCAGCCAATTATTGTCATTTGGCCAGATCTTTTTTTTTTTTAAGAGAATTGAAACATTTCAGTTTTTATGTAAAATATCCCAAATTTAAAATGTCGCCACGTGTTAATTTTTTTTTTTTTTAACAAAACACTCGGGCAGCCAAATAAAACAGGGCTTCAGGACAAATCCTGTGTGCAGGCTGTCAATCTGTGAAATCTTATTTAGCCAGCTACTGTCCAAGTAATTAGTACAGTTTAGTTGAAAACACGGATTCTTTTATCTGTATCAGGTGATCTGAGCCACATCCAAGCAGGTCAAGGTTAATCCACAGGTGTGCTCACACGCGCGCGCGTGTGTGTGTGTGTGTGTGTGTGTGTGTGAGATATGGTGATAAAAACACTAAGTGAAAAGTGTCCAGAGACACTTACCACCTGTGTAACTGGTGGTAGGAATTATTTAATTCTTTGAATAACAGGGTCTCCATTTTCAAGGAGGGCCTCACTAGCCTTGCTGTCTACCTCTCCCGGTTGTCACAGAATGTGACCTTGAATGTACCTTGAAGCTGGAGGGAACTTTAGAAATCACCTGATATGTAATTGACTTTGCCCTTGAGCTCACAGTCAGTCAGTAGGAAGATGGGGCTCAGAAGCCCCGTGTGCTGACTCCCTGCCCAGAGTTCTTTGAAGAGAGTGACAGGGAGGAAGGTGGGGAGGGGAGAGTGCCCGATGTGTCTTCCCTCCCCCACCACTCTTCCAGACGTGGTCCACCCACGCCTGGCCTTCCAGATGTGCCTGAGCAGCCCCAGATGTGATCTGAGGATTCAGTGAGAGGGGCTGTGAAAGCGCTCGGGAGCCTGTAAACTGTTACCCTGTCTCCCAAATGCAAGGTTGGTGCCAGTGTTAATTTGTCTCTCATGTGTGACCACAGGCAGCTCTCTGGCCAACGGCAAGGCGAATGCCTGATGTTTACCCCAGGGAGGCCTAAGCCCGAGCTGTGACACTTCATCCGTCCTAGAAAAAAACAGGCAAAAGCGGCTCAGCACCAGGAGTGTGAGGCCGAGAGGCAGTGGTTTTGCTGCGCCATTAGGATGTAAAGTGCAGGTGCGTTGCTGTAATTTATTAATGGGAGCTAAAGACATCAGAAGATGACTCTCCACGGCCAATCCTGGCTTCAGACATTAAAAACCCTACCCCCACCAGGCCTTCTCCAAGCCCCTCCCCTGCTTTCCTGCCTGAAACCTTGTTCCCTTACATGCCCTGCCGGAGCCTTTTCCCTCTGCTTATCTAAGAGCTTCCCTCTCTCGCGACGGGACACCAGGGCTCCTTTGAGACTTTGCCCTAACGCAGAGTGTGCCCTTCTGTCCTGCAGCCAAATTTCCCGTCTCATGCCAGGTCAGGGTCCGACCACCCCGTCTGCTCTGATGCCGGCCAAGCCAACTGTGGGTCCAGCTCTAAGTTCTCAGCTTCAGTTCCATCTTTGCTGAGCACGCCCATTGCGGTTCCGTGGGAGAGGCCCGGGTTTGTGCATCAACATTCAGAGTTCTTTTCCTTCTTTACATATCCTGCTTAGTTAGGGCTAAAATGTGTCCCAAGCCCATTGTGAACGTGGCTACTGGTTGTGCGGTCTGTGCAGCGGGTCGGTCAGAATGTGCTGGTGCAGCAGCTGCTTCCATGGACGCGGCTACTCCGCCAGGTTTTATATTTTTTAGTGTAATGACAGAGTTTCCAGTTACCGTTAAGGGAGCAGCATTAGAAAGTTTGTAGCTGAGTGCTTTCTTACTGTTTTTCGTTTCTTTCACGAAAAGACTTTGTCTTTTTTAAGGCAGATTTAGGTGCACAGCGAAATTGAGAGGAAAGTACAGAGATTTCCCACATAGCCCCTGCTTCCACACATGCATAGCCTCCCTCATTGTCAACGTCTCCCACCAGAGTGGTGCATTTGCTACAACCGATGAACCTATACTGACACAACATCATCACCCAAGTCCACAGTTTACACTAAGGTTCACTCTTTGTGTTGTACATTCTACGAGTTTGGACAAATGTATCCACCACTGTAGTAGCATTCAGAATAGTTTTATTACCCTAAAAATCCTGTGCTCCACCTATTCATCCCTCCTTCCACCCTAGCCCCTGGCAACCACTATTATTTTTACTATCTCCATAGTTTTGCCTTTTCCAGGATGTCATATAGTTGGAATCAAACTATATGTAGCCACTTCAAATCGGCTTTTTTCACTTACTATTATGCTTTTAAGTTTCTTTCATGTCTTTTCATGATCAGAGAGCTCATTTCTTTTTAGTGCGAAATAATATTCCATTGTCTGGATGTACCGCAGTTTATTTATCCATTCACCTATTAGAGAACATCTTGGTTGCTTCCAAGTTTTGGCAATTATGAATAAAGCTACTATAAACATCCATGTGCAGATTTTTGGGTGAATATAAGTTTTCAGCTTCTTTGGATAAATACCAAGGATTGTAACTGCTAGACTGTATAATAAGGGTATGTTTAGTTTTGTAAGAAACCACCAAATTGTCTTCCGCTAAATTGTCATTTTGCATCCCCACCAGGAATGAATGAGGGTTCCTGTTGTTCCACATCCTCACCAGCATTCGATATCATCCGTGATCTACACTTTGGCTATTCTAATAGGTGTGTAGTGGTATCTCGTTGTTTTGATATGCATTTTTCTGATGACATATGAAGTGAAGCATCTTTTCATATGCTTATTTGCCATCTATATGTCTTCTTTGGTGAGGTGTCTGTTAAGGTGTTTAGACCATTTTTTGCACTGGTCATTTGTTTCTGATTGTTGAGCTTTAAGAATTCTTTATATATTTTGGATAGAAGTCCAGCCACATGTCTGTAACTGTGAGATGGCAGTAAAGAAGGACATGACACAATTAAAAATAGAACTATCACATGATAATCCAGCAATCCCACTTCTGGGTATTTATTCAAAAGAATTGAAATCAGGATCTCACAGAGATACTTGCACTCCCAGGTTCATTGCAGCATTATTCACGGTAGCCAAGATAGTGACAACCTAAATGTCCATTGACAGATGAATGGATAAAGAAAATGTGAGATATACATAAAATAAAATAGTATTCAGCCTTTTTAAAAAAGAAGGAAATCTTACCATTTACAACAACATGGATAGACCTGGAGGACATTATACTAAGTGAATTAAGTCAAACACAGAAAGACAAATACTGTATGATCTCACTTATATGTATAATCTAAAACAGTCAAACTCATAGAAGCAGAGGGTACACTGATGATTGCCAGGGGTTGGAGCTATGGGGATATGAAGAGGTTGTAATCAAAGGGTACAAAGTTCCAGTTAAATACCATACATTAGTTCAGGATATCTACTATACAGCATAGTGCCTATAGATAGAAATACTGTACTGTATACTTAAAATTTTCTAAGATGGTAGATCTTATGTTAAGTGTTCTATTACAAAAAAATAATATTAATAGTTATTGTTTTTGTTATAATAAAGGAGGTAGGATGAAACTTTGGGAGGTGACGGATACGTCTATGGCCTTGATGGTGGTGCCGGTTTCAATGTGGATACTTATTCCCAAACTCATCGAGTTGTATATACTAAATATGTACAGCTTTTACATGTCAATCGTACCTCAACAAAGCAGTTTTTTTAAAAAGACAAAAATGACAGAACTATCAGTGGAAGTCAGGCCTATCCCATGTTCAACCACTACATGTCCTGTCCTACAGAATCCTTTGAAGAGGTGGCAGTGACACACCAAGGAGGAGAGACAAGAACCATATATCTCAGGTGAGTAGCAATCAGTGACGATTCAGAAACACATATGAAATAGTTTCTTTTCTTTCTTAAATATACCACAGGAAGGTGAATCTTAATGGGCAGAAAAACCTGATATATGCATTATTTATGGAAAGGACACTGCTGCCTTCAAAATACAATTATCTATTTACTTTGCACATTATAGGAGGAGCCATTCCATTACACCTGCATATTTTTTTTTAAATAAACAAACATAGATCCTAACTACCAGCCAAGTAAGGTGATGCTTGGTGATTCTTTAATCACAGCACATTGCAGAGCTGCTTTGTTTTCCTCATTTCTGTTTCTACGCATAATTTACAGAGTAGTGCAACATGCAGATGACACATGGAAATCAGAATTATTACTTTTATGTAGACCACGTTGTTCTTTGCCAGTAAGTTGCCTCCAGATGGCTTGGAAAAAAGAGTATTGCTTTATACTGTTTTCAACTAAGAAGAGCTACCTGAAAGCATTTACACCTAGTATTCAGTGGAGCTAATTTGTGTCCTCCTCTGCCACTCAGGTGGACTATATATCACTTAGGGTTTCTTCTTAAGGAAAAATTTCACTGGGATACAGAAGAGTTTAGAAATCTTAAGGTGAAAGGTAGAAGAAGAAAATACAAAAGCCAACTGTTTGGAAGAAATCCGGAGCATCCTAAAAGTCACTATAATTAAAACACAGCAGTCTGTAATTATTCCAAAGGGGGAAAAAATTGCAAGAAAGGCTCAAAAATGCTAACGTGCTTACCCAAAGCTCTGCCATATTAGTTCATATTGACTCAGACAGATACAATATCCTCAGATGGACTGAAAACTAGTTGGAAGGCTTAAAACAAAAGAAAATGTAATATAATTAGGTGGAAGAGCAGTGGGTTTGGAGTCACTGGAGTACGGTTGGGTTGGTTCTGCCATTGACTGACCGATTGAACTTTGGCAATTCATGGGACTTCTCTGTGACTCAAATTTTGAAACTGCAAAACAGGATACCACCATTTAACCTTGGGTTAAAAGAATGTGTGTAAAGATTGTGTTTTGTTTTCAAATGCTGCTCTTCACACCCTCTACTTGTCTCTGTTTCTCTTCTCTCCAACCAGCGATAGACAACCTCTTGCTTAACTTCTCCACCCCCAACCACCTACTTCATTTTCATTTTTATATTCAAATTTTTCTTTAGCATAAGCCTCCAAATTTATAAATTTTGGCCTTTTTTATATTTCCTAAAGCCAGCATTCAATGTCATATTTTAAATTAATGCGTTAGTATGTTTATGTTCAGTGTTTCTTCAAATTACTCTCCAAATTAAGAAAAAGTACTCCTCTCATTACCCCTTGCTCTTTGGTTACCACTGCATCTCCTTGGCTCCTACTATTAGCTAAACTGAATTCACACCTTAGATTCTTGACATGGGTGACGTGGTCAAACATAAAGGGCCTTATTGAGGTGTTCTTTTGATAAAATTGGAGTCACTTCTGTAAGAGTTGAGAGAGAGTCTCCCAGTTGCTTGGGAATAATGACTGTAAGTATGTTTCAGCAGTTCTCAAACTTTACTGTATATTAGAGTCATCTGGAAAATAAGTTAAAAATGAAAATTTCTGAAATGTTCTTTAGAAGATTCTGATTCACAAAGTTTAGGTGGGAGACCAGAAATCTGCATTTTAGCAAGCACCCCAGCTGACTTTGATGCAGGTGACCCACGACTACCCCTCTAGAAATGTTGTTAGAGATTATTTAGGTAATTCTAAGAGCAGTCTGGAGTTTTGAATCTTTGTGGTTTAAAAAGGAATATTTTATAAAAGGAATATTTGCAAAAAGGATTTTTTATATTAAAAAATGTGCTGACATATGTTATCAGAGCACAGACCTGAGTTTGGATGGTAGTTTGCTCACTTGATAACTGTGTGTCTTAGATAAGCTAATTAGTCTTACTTTTCTAACATGTGATATAAGAACACCATTAGCCACTCGAAGGAGGTATTGTAGGGCTGAAATATATGTTAAAAGAAACCCTTAGTTATGAAAAGGTGGGTAGAAATGTTAATCATAATTATCTCTTTATTACTGATAATTTCAAGAACTGGATTATTCAACTAAATGAAGAAAAACTAAGCCCAGATTTTCCATAAATTAGTGTCTGCACTCCTGTGATATATGAAGGGTATGTCAGCACCCAGTGGCACAGGTAGGCCAGAGGCAAGCTAAGGTGCAACCATGAAACAGCTATTTGACTGAACAGCAGTTCTTTGGCATTAACAGTAATTCAGTAAAAATTTACATTTGATTTAGTACAAAAAGCTGCAACTAAGTGTAAATACGATGTAATGGTAAAAAAAAAAAAATCTCTCTCTCTCTCTCTCTATATTTTTTCTTATTGCACTAATTCATTTCAGACTACTTTGACCCATTGCACAAAAGAAAGAAAACAAACAAAAAAAATGACCAGTTACAGACTGGCTGGAAATGAAATATGTGATTTCCATTTTATCAGGGAGCCATTTTTATTCTGTGCAAGGCAGTGTCAGGTAGACCACAACTACACTGATTACAAATTTATTCTGTCTGGATTTTGGAATTTAGTGAAAGAGCAACTGAAGAATGTGGTGCCTTGTATCTTTCTCTCTCTCCCCCACCCCTTCAAATGCATACATACACATATATGTATAACATTCATGCAGACTGAATGCATAACAATGTATGATGCGTACACACAATATATGTGTGTGTGTGTGCACATGTGCCATTTTCAGATTAAGAATTTTTTTGGTAAGAAAAATGTTTTCAGTAAAATTTCCCAATTTTGAATAGCTCGACATCATCCCAGGAAGTACTTTTATAGCAAACTGAAGGCAAGGGGTTGTATCCTCACCATCTTTGTATCCCAGGTATCTTGTGTAGTGACTACAAACATTAGACACTAAACCAACATTCATTGTTGTGGAAGTTGATTGACCTTCTTTGGGACAACAAGGTCTAAGTAGGTCTCAGTAAGATTCTCAGGGAAGTTAGATTTCCTCCTGAGTTTTCTTTTATCTTGTCTAGTTATATTAAGATAGATCAGGTTTATGCTGCAATAATAGAAAACTCCCAGATCTCAGCGACTTGACATGCCAAAAAAAGGTTTATTTCTCATTCAATTAAAACCATATGTGGATATAGGAGACCCTCCAAGCCAACTGTCCTTCTTGAAGCAACTCAGTGATGTAGGCTGTTTTGATCTTGTATCTCCACGATCTCAACACAAGGTCTCTTCCACGGTCACCCAGCAGGGGGAGAGAGCTTTGGGCTGGTGAGTCTGGCAGCAGTAACTGAATGTTTTGGCTTGGACATGACACACTTCAGTTCTGCTCATCATCCATTAGTATCATAGCGCTGCCCCATCTAACTGCCACGGTTTAGGGAAATACGATCCATCCTCTGTCCCAGAAACAGAGAAGAACTGGAGAGAATAAGACCAGAAGTCTCTACAGTTTGAATGATTTCCAAGCAAACACATAACAAAGCAATAAGTTTCTTTTAAGAGGGGAAAATAATTTTTAAAAAATAAATAAATTGATGAAGAGACTACTTAATCATAAATGAAATGAACAGATATTAGATGTTGATTATGAAGAATTCTGCAATTTGAGCACATATTAAAAATCTAACTAAAGCTAAGTTTAAAATCAATGTGAATTTATTTTAAAAGAACTTTAAAATGCCATATAGCTAAAATTTTAAAGCAATCTACCTTTGTCAACTTATAGCTGAAAAACAATTCTAAATAATAATAGAAACTGTGAGGATAGAAGGCCCAATGGTTTTGAGGTAAATCTTCATTCTGTTACTGAATATATGCTATTCAATCATTGGGACTTTGATTAAAGCAATTTTTCCTTCCTTTGACCATATACAATTTTTTTCTTACGGAATTCTTAGAAAATATTATAATGTAATTATAATTTAAATTCATGTTAGGCCAAAGCTTTAAGTATTGTGCCAGTGTAGTTTCCGGTCATCCCAAAATCTCTATAAAAGAGTTGCCAAAATTGAGTTGATTCTCTGAGAATTCTTCAGAATAGCTTTTCTTTGGGACTTCTGCAACACTGGATCCCTGATGGATTAAAAAAATTGACCAATCCCAAACCTGACACATAAAGCTGACACAAAGAATTTAGAACTAAATTGTTAACATAATTTATGATATTTAGTTTCTTCCTAGTCACAGAAGTGTGATTAAACTTACTGGTCCAGCCATTGGAGTTGGCTAGAGATCCTTGAACAAGAAGAAAAAATTGTATGAATTTATAAGAAATGGAAGCCAAGCTTAATTTTAACCTTTGTGTGAAAGTTTGTAATAATATAATTAATCTTCTTGTAAAGATGTCATTTAGGATAGCTTGAAATACCATCTGCTATGAGAGAGCTTGAATGCAGTGTTTTCTGGATGTGCTGCACTAGGTCAAGTCTGAATTCCCCTCCAGACCTAGGATTTGATGTGTAGACAGAGCGTGCAATTTTGCAATCTGCTGAGCCAGAAGAGGATTTAATACTACATTCAGAGCTGTACTCAAATTGTCAAAAAATGTTCAATAAAATAACATTGCAAATCATACTCAGTTAAACTATCTGGCAAAGGTAGCATGACAAAATTGAGAAATAAATCATATGAGATGTAGTGTTATTTACATGTTTTCAGGGCTTACACACTGGGTGGCTTGCTATTTACAAGACAGCATTTCCACCCTTCCCCTCTGCTTTAAGATTTGATACAAGGCCAAGTCCTCCATCTGACTTCATGCGACTGTGGTCTAGTTCAGATTAGTATTTGTCACCACTCTTCACAGCAGACAGGAATGCAGCAGACTGGCGGAGGAGCAGGAGAAAGAGATTAGGGGACTAGGTATGTTGAAGGTAAACATACCTGAGACAATCACAACAGTGAAATATGGAGGTTGCATGGAGGTCAGATGCTCAGGGCTTAACTTTAGATAACTGTTGAAGGAAAGAGCATTTTAGAATTCTCAAAATTTTTGCCGCCACTGGAAAAACAAATCATTCCGTAAAACATTATTATACGCCCTCTCTGAAGATGTTTTACAGAATTCTAAGCTTACTTAGAAGCTAATGGGACATCTGGCTGAAACATGACAGATCATAAATGTGTTTCAAATAAATTAAGACATGGTTTGACAGAAGAGAAAAACCATCAATCTGAACAAATGAATCAATATAACAAAAGTATTCTTAAAAGCTAAAAAATGACATTCTATCAATATGAAAAATATTAACAAAAATGATAATGAAAAATTTTAAAGATAATGTAAACAGCAACTTTATTCTTTATGAATACAGAACATAAACTCTGAACTGTGGGCCAGACATTATTTTAATGGTTTTACATGTATTAATCTAACAAGCTTATGATGTGAGTTTTATTGTCTAAAACTGAGGAAACTGAGGCACAAGGGAGGTTAAATACTAAGCTGGTAAATGATGGACATGAGTCTTGAACCCGGCTCCATCCTGAATAAACTGGCTCCATCCTGCATAAACTGTGATAAATTATAAAAGGGAACAATACAAATCTTCTCAGTAAAGTTTTACAATGGAAACAATACTCTTATCGTGTTATTTCCAAATTACTTAAGATGTGATGTAATTTCTGATGTTAATATCACTGGTGAGCTGTATCAATTTCAAATAATAGGTAAAATTTGAGGAAAGGAGCTAGTGATTCTTGGCTCTGTGTTGTGCTCTATGACTAAGACTTAGAATTAAATTACGTTAGTCAAGCCATTTCTATTTTCTTCTCTGAAAATCTAAGGTTATAATGCTCATCACACCATCAAGTTATTATTGATTTGGACTGATGATTTCCCTTAAGAATTGATTAGAGCTTGGGAGAAGATTAGTCTTTTGGAAGAATCTTTATTGTTAGGTTATATTAGCCAATAGTGTAGTAGTTGATGTCTTGACTTTATATTCCAGCCAGGCGTTCTTGTCATTTAGCTAGTGTAACTCCAAGTTAAATCACAGTATTAAGCAGTATTGATTTGTCTGAGCTGTGGAATGTAAATCTTTTCCCACCAGGTAAACAATGGCAATTAAATGGAATTTGGCTTAGAAGGGAAATGATTTTCCCACAACTTTGCCCCATCAGCAGAAACCCTAACACTCCAATAAGCTACAGGGTTTAGTGCAGGTTTGGCGATGCATCACTCAGCATAACCTGGTTGCCAAGAAGCTGAGCCTGGAATTTGTAAATTCTTTAAGATCATCAGCAGCCTTTGGTGGGGGATACATCACAAAAGTGAATCCAAACAGACTGAGTGGCTAGGTTAAATAAAGTAGGTGAACGTAACTGGCAGAAGAAAATGTTTCCCTTTCTGAAAAGCATGGACTTTGGCATCAGGTAGACGTGGGTTGGAACCCAGCTTCATACCTTATGAAGTAGAGCTTGTAAAGCAGTGATCACTGGCAAGTTACTGACCCGCTCTCAGCCTTAGTTTCCTCTTCTTAAAAAGAACTGTTAAGAGCATTAACTAGTTGTATATGTCTAGCACAATACATGACACATAGTAGGAGTTCAACACATGTTTTTTAAATGAAAAGATATTTCTCAACAAATTCAATTATTGGAAGACAGTGTAAATAAAATATTTTTGAAGACTCATAACTAATTAGACATTATTTTTTATTAATTAAAAATCCAGTTTGGAAGTCTGAATCCTTATTATTCAATTCTGAATAATAAATGAATTATTCTGAATTAACTGAATAATGAGGTTATTCAATTTCTGCTTAATTTTCAAAATTAAAGTTATATTGATTCTCCAGGTCCCTCTCAAAAGCAAACCAAGACTAAATTTAAAGTATTTCCTCAAATTTAGGAGATGAATTTCTGATTTTTTGAAAAGTTTTGGCCAAAGATCAGAGAAATCTCTTTTCTTTGCAAGCACTCAACTACAAATGTTCCTAGCTCTGAGAGTCATACATTAGTCAGAGGGTTATCCTGACTTATTAGGTCTTTTACTCTTTAGTCATGATAACATTAGCTATCAACAGCACTGTCTTCTCAGCTTTCTGCTGGCGAGATACCTTTCCTTAGAGAGTTTCACATGCATTTGTACTCATGACCTCCTTACTCTCCACACTAATCTTAAGAAGGGTGGAAGGGAACAAATATGACTGTGTTAAAGATCAGGGGTAATAAACCTGGTCACCGCTTTTTCCCTGGCAAGGATATTCCTAGATTCAAAAGCTACAATATGGTAGCTACTAGTCACATGTGGCTATATAAATTTAAATTAATTACAATTAAATAAAATTAAAAAATTAGTTTCCTCAGTCACACTAGCCACATTTCAAGAGTTCAACAGCCCCATATAGCTAGTGGTTATATTACACAATGCATATATAGAAAGTTTCCCTTATCTCTATCCAGAAGCATTGCTAAATGATTGACAGTAAGGGTATCCAATTACAATTTTTCTTTCTCATTGAGCAAACTAAAGATACAGGCTTCCTCTTATTTTTTCATTCTTTAAGAGAAAGAAGTATGCAAAAATAATTATAGCACAAAATTTAAGAGTGAAGATCATCTCATGCCCAAAACTCCTCGTTTTGACATAAATTATTTCATGGAGTTGCTCCAACCTTGTGGTCTTATATGGTCCCATGTTCTCTATTTCATAGGGGAAAGAATCATGGCTACCTGATAGTGATCTCAGCTTGTTGAAGCAAGCTTGACTGCCCCCGGGGTACCTGATACATTCCACCTCTCAAGCATTTCTGTTAGTCAATTGAATATATCATAATTAGAAGAGCTATTCATAAAAGGACAGGGTACTCCTGTTTGGGAATTCTTGGATTTTGCTATCTCCCCCTTTCTTCCAACCCCACCCCCATCTTACTGAAGCTTCTTACCTGATTTGTCAGTGTCCACTATAATGGTAGGATTGGTGGTGCCACATGGCAGGAAGAGGAGAGAACAAAGTTTTCATGAGGGCTGAGAAGCCTCTCTCTTCCCTAGAAGAAGGCTAATGAAGGTGAGAAAATATTGGTCCTTCATACCCCAAGCCAGGGCTAGCTCAGTCAGAAAATGCCCAGAATGGCTTGAAGCTACATATTCTTTTGTAGTACACACAATTCTGGATGAAAATTTTACTTCCACTTTTCCCACCTCTGTGAATAAAATTCCTAACCAATCTTGAAGGGATTATCTAAGAGATTGTGGATATTTATAATGTTGAATTCTGTTCCACGGTAAACCTTCAAGGAGGAATACTCTGGTAGATAAAGGTAAGTAATAGTAGAGAAGCAGGCAGGTCAAAGCTTAAGCCATACAGAAGAAAAGGATGTGAAAAGGAACCAGCTGGATCCCAAAAGAGTATATACATACCCATTGCACACTTGCAGGTCTCTTAACCATTGATTTACCAACTTTCTCCTTTTCCTCAGCCCAGTCATACTTTTACCAGTTGCACTTGATCCTGTTAGCAACCCTGCCCCAATGACTGAAACCACCACCAATGACTTGAATCTATTCCTACTACATTGTATATGTTCCTAGCACCCAAAGTGAAATTATGAATGCATTTTCCCATAGAGACATTAGTTGGTTCAATATATTTAGGTTTTAGGAAATCATTAGCTGTAATGTGGAGAATTGATTTTTTTGGGAGCAAGAATGGAAACAAGGGCTCACTGAGCGGACTATTTCAAGTCTAGGCAAGAGATGACAAAGGCTTTGGTCAGGGAGGTAGTCATGAGAATGAATGGAAAAAAGTAGATGGATTCAGGATAAGTCTTGGAGTAAAGCTGACAGGACTGAATTTGAAGTAGGGAGTGAGAGAGAGATAAAAGAGAGAAGTGGAGAGGGATGATACATTCGTTGAGATGGGAAATATTAGAAAAGACAGAGAAAGAGCTCTGGTTGGCAGAGGTGAGGTGGCGATGAAGAGCGCTGCTTTTGACATGTTAGGTACCACATCTAAGTGGAAATATAGGGTAGGCAGCTGAATATAGGACTTTGGACTTAAAGTCAGTGGTCTTTAGCATACGGAGAGTATGTAAAGCTGTGGAACCAGAAGAGATCACATAGAAAGAGAGAATAAAAAAATGAGGGCACCAGCGCCATTACATTTAAGGTTGAGGTCTACATAACACTGCATTATAGGTTATGTAGAATTTTCAGGCTTCCCAGGTAGATTACTTAACATCTATAATAGAGAATATGCATTTCAAATTCTAAGGAATAGAGATCAAACACATTCCTGAGCACAAGAATTCTTCATGTGGGGAACTGCCAGCATAACCAAGGGTTTATATTAGGTAGAATCACTGTGACACTTTGAAAGAATTTAATTCATATAAAAGAGAATATGTCTCACTCATCAATAACTGTAGCTGCTTATCTGGATTACTTGGAACCTACAGACTGGTTCCAAGCCTAAAAGAATCTGATTTGATATTTCTACCTAGTTTATCTCATTTTATGTCACTGCTGCCAACATGTCAGTTTTGATTTGATACAAAGTATAAAAGTCTATTCCCTGCATTATGAGAGAAAGAAAAAAATTATAAGAAAAATAAAGTGTGTTAGACAATTACTAAAATTTTACTACTTGAATCACTGCTAAACATTTTTATAAATCTATAAACATTTACAATTTTAGCAGTTATGGAAAGCAGGCAAAAAGAAAGATTTAAAAAATTACAGGAAAAGTATGTTTCATAAAGGTAGTGCTTTCCAGTGTCCGGTGGTCTTAACATTTTTAGAAAAGAATACCTACACAAAAGAGCAAGCTCTCAAAATTCATTACATATACATCTTGCCACAAAACATTTTCTATAATCTGCTTCAGTATCTGAGCTGTGTTGAAGTCAGTGATTTGTACATTCTGCGGCTTCAGTTATTTCTTTTAAAATCAGCTTCCAGACTTCTGAGAACTGAATCTTTGCCAGGACTGAGTCAAGTTTTCCTACCTTTTGAATGAGTTTGTTTCTTCATCTCTGTGTATTTCTCAAAAATACAAGACCAGTTTGCATAACAATTGGGAGTCAGAATTGGATTTTAAAAGGCCATCAGTATCCTTCGGCATCTGTTATCACCAGGACTCTCACACCACATTGCTCTAAATATTCCCAGATCTGACCCAATCCCAAACCCTCTCCTCTCCTCACCCACAGCTCCTACTGGGCCCTCTGGATCTCCTATTCTTGATTCCAAAACCCTATGCATACAATCTCATCTCCAAACTTTCTTCCTCCCTCCTATTGTAGCTGAAACCTGATGGACCAGTGAGTCTAATATTTACCCTACAGCACACTCACCAGGAGGCCAGGTATCTTTTGGTACCATAAGAAATTGTTTCACATATGTATATAATTTGCCATATATCCTTCCCTACTTACACTCTTAGAGGATATTGTAAATTTGGGTAGCACATAAATTTAGTAGCATTCTAGTAGCTATGATTTAGTCATCCTAGTAGCATTTGGAAATGCAGACTCATTTTAAAGTGCTCAGAAGGCTGGTTACTGTTTTATGACAGTTTTTTAACTTTCTTATAGAACCTCATCTAGAAACACAGCAATTTTAGCTAATCCTTTAAATTAGTAGTCAGACTCTATTAGCTCAGGATTAGTTGATTTATTACATTACAAGTGGAATGATTGATTGATTCAACTATTTATGGACTCACTATTATACACTAAGTCCACACACAGGCTAGGTACTAGGAAATGCCTTCGGAATATAATAAACAAGACAGATGTGGGCTCTTCCTTCAGGAGGAGATATATATAAACAAATGAGAGCACAGATTATTAATTATAAATGGCAATTAACACAAACTATTATTTAACTCCACACGTACTGCAGAGGAAAAGTCTAGTGTGCAGTGCCCAGGGTGGGAGGAAGTAGAATTTAAAGGGGATCAGCTTGTTGAGAATGGGTGGTTCTGGGAAGAGAAAACAGAAAACTAGGTGAGAACAAAGAAAATTTTACCAGCTCTTTTCCTTCTATTTATATAGACCAATGATTGATGCCCAAGGAGTCCCTGCATTATGGCAGATTTGGTGTATGGAACTGTGTTTATTTTTCAGTGAAATAAAGGGAACGGTTTTAGTTTTGTCTGGCTTAAAAAAATTCTGGCAGTCACAGCTGGGAGTTTTCATATATTGCTTCTGCCCACTTACTATGATGATGGTGGTGATGCCCATGAGTAAGTGGCCTGTGGATTCAGAACACGTTGGCTTTTTTTTTTTTTTTAATTGATGAAGATTTATTGAAAAGCAACATAGTTTGTTTGGAACCTTCCAGAAAAGGGATCTTCATAAAAAGCAAATAATCCCTGAATATCTTCATATAGAGCTGGGAGGGTGGTGTTGTTCTTTGACAGTTTGTTGCTGTAGCTGTTACCATTGTTCTTAAATGATTATGTTTCTTAGTATACACTGGTTTTCAGTGTCTAAGATAAATACTGTACCATCTCCAGGGTCAATCTCTCCCAACAGCCTAAAATTTGTTTCTGTTTTATAATTTTGAGCATGCCAACACATACCTTCCAAAATCAAACAATATTTTTTCATCAAAGGCACAACTGAATTTTATCAATTAAGTAGTATTTAATCTCATCAGAGATAAATTTTTGACAAAAGTTATATTTTCAGTGAGATCACATGAATCCAATTCCCAACCTAAGAACTATTAATTTATTTTGGCTTTCTGCTTCCTGTTAGTAGTCTTCAGAGACACAGTAGAGTTGTTTACTGGTATGTAAACAGCAGACTAGGGGATAAGTGCTTGGATTCAATAACTCTCGTTTTTCTCTTGGAGTTTCATAAATGTTTTCCAGGTTTTTACATAGGGTTTTTTTTTTTTTCTTATTCAGGATTTATCATGCAAAGACTGTTTTTTTAAATTCAGTGAATGAATAATTCTTTTGCTTTTTTATCATTCTTTAAAGCATATATAGCATTTCCTGATTCCAGTCAGTTTAACTATCAGAAAAAAACTACCTGACTCAATGCAGAATAATATCAATCATAGGGACATTGTTCTGGTTTTGATTTCAAAGCAATCACTGAGTAAGGCTCCACTGAACTGCAACATGAATCAGCATTTAGCGAGGCTGGGTTTAAACCTCTACTCCAGATTCTGAACGACAGAGAACTTCTAAATAGGGCACTGTTTGTTCACAGTTTTAGGTCTCTGTGATTTACTTGGCTTTATTAGACAATAGGGGCTTTGGTTCAGGTATATTTTTAACATTCCTTAAAAATAAAGCAAAGAGTATTCCCATTTTGGATGAGGATTAGTATGGTGGAGGAAATGAAGAATTTACAAGTGCTGGGTATCCAGGGATTATGCGCTGGGCTCTGTGCTGGATTGCCTCGGTTAATACGTTTTTGGTTGCATGTAATAGAAACTGGCTCTGGCTGGCTTAAGGGAAAAAAGTATTCTTCCAACTGGCATATTGGAAGAATATTTGGGTAGCTCAAAGAATCCAAGACTCAGGAAAGGCAGCGATCAGGGGACTTCTGACCTCAGAAGCAGAGTTCATGTCTGGCCCCCTAGGGTAAAATAGTTGAAGTATCTCAGCACATGACTCTTCACAGGAGGCCAATGTGGTCTTCACCTGTGGATTAGCCAGTCAACGTTAGAGGGACAGAATAATATTGTTTGGCCAGTTGTTTGTGGGCAACTGCACCTGTATTTTGTAGGCAGTTCCCAGAGAAAGGGGGCTTATTGTGAACTGGTGGCCACGCCAGTGAGGTCTACTCTACGGGGCATTTTACAAGGTTAATTTTCACAAAAAGCCTGTAAAAATCACTATTTTCACCTCACAAACGAGAAAACAGAGACTCAAATTGGTTAGGCAACTTGTCCAATGTTCTACAGTTAGAATGTGGCAGGGCTAGAATTCCAATTAGGCTTATAAGAGGGGGCTAGCCTCCTTCTTGAAAGATTAAAATAATCTGATGACTACATGGGATAAAAATTTCCAGATAATTTCTTATAGAGAGACTATTAGGTATCTCCAGGGTACTAGAAAGAGTAAAACTGCCTGTTGAAAGCTCTGGGGTTGAAGCCCAACTCTACCTGGTCATCAAGGGCAATTAAACATCAGATATTCACTAACATCGAATCTCCTTCACAAGGTTATTTTAACTTCACAGGGGTGTTGAGCTAACATGTGAAAATAGTTGGCTCAAAGCAGATACTCTTTTTTTGAGGAAATAACTATTCTAATAATGAACCCTCAAGTATGCGACTAAAAATAGAGTCACAGTTTGACAGTGGCTTTGTCATTCAAAAAACAGAATTCCTCTCTTACCCTTAGTCTTTCAGAATGGTGCCTTATTCACCTAAACATAAAGGTAGAAAATGCTATATAAAGAGAGTTAAGGAAACCATACAATAGGAGGGGAAAGTTTTAGATACAAAACATTTGACTACTTTGACACTTCGGGCTCACATTTCAGGGAAAATCTCTTATCTTTGGGCACAGCACAATGCTTAATCATCTAATTCTCTTAGTGAATGCTACCTGAGATGGTTTATGTCCTTGTGATAACTAGGACAAAAACAGAATACAGTTCTAAATGTGGAAATCTATAACTTGAACATCACCGAAATAGATTATTAGCTAACTCAGTTTGGAAGGATTAATGTATCAAATAGTTTTATGTTCAGATGATTATTCTCAGTTATCTTTAAGGATAACTCCATGGGAAAAAAAGTATTTTAGCAATCTAAGAATTTATTATTGTGCATGGTGGTGTTCCTCAAATATTCACAGGCTGATCAGTGTCGATCTGTTCCAAATTACTTCAGACCACAATTGCTCTATGTCAATAGCACAGACTAATGTAATCCCAAATGGAAGAAGAAAAACCCATTCTGTGCTGGTAGGGGTAGAAAGAGAGGTGTAGATTATTATATACTCTTGATATTAAAAATTTTCTGGATCTTAGTTTCAGTGACCTGCTATGCTTCATTTTCATCTAAATCATATCTGAGTAACTTGTAAAATATCCTATCATTTAAAATTTGATGACAAAGAGTCAACTGATTTTAAATGTGACCATAACATTATGTTATTGGCTTGTTCCTGAATTAAAAGCCCTTTTCCCCCTTTTTAACTATGCTGCATTTCAAGTCAGTGGCCTGCTTGCTTTAATTTCTTATTTAAATTTGTAAGAGAAAACTAAGTAGTCATTAACATTTAAAGATTCTTGATAAATATTATTATAATATTTAGGGGAAGGTATAAATTAAAAACATCATCATCCATGGGTGTAGAAGTTTGAGTAAGAAAAAACTTTTTTAAAATAATTAATTTTTTTTAAGTATTAAAAAATAATAATAACCAAATAAGATTTGAAGCTCTTTTTTATTACACTGAGAAATTCTCAGAAAAGTACAAAGCCTATGAAAGTAGGAGCATTTCAGAAAACAAGACAGAATGTTTGCATACATTTGTAATGACATTTTAGTTTTGATGTTTGAAAAAAACAAAACAAAACTCATGATTTCACATTGAAGCACACTGCTCATGAATTAAGTACCTTCTGAAGTACTGGGAAAGTATTTCACATCTCTTATATTTGAACCTGAATCCCTATAAATGGCTAAGTTATATTCTCTTTCTAGAGATTAAGTTCATGGTATGATTCATAAGAAAAACGATTTTATTGATTCATAGTGACTTTGAAAAAAAGAAATAAGCACATTAAACACATATATTCCTTTAAATCGTACATCAGATCAAAGTTGAATTAATTTAATAATCTTTAGTGTTGTTAATTGTTACCAATGAAAATACATAGATCCCACTACAGAAAAGAGGTTTGGTAATATCAGAATGATTCTCTGTCATATCAGTGTTTCATATATAAGTTACATAGATAAATAGGTGATGTTGAAAACCATGCTGTTTCTATCCTCAAAATCAAATAAATGTATGATGACTTCCTAGAATCTTATCAAGTCATTGTGAAACAATAAGTAAAAAATATTTACTATTTTTGCCAAATACAATGTAACAGGGCACCAGAGGCTACAAAGTTTACTTAATTAACTTTTGGTAATCTGGTAATTTTCAATGGTTTTGGGGTCACATCATACTTTTTGTTGCTGCTACTACTACTGCTAATAAAATAATAGTAAATGTAAAGGAGAAAACAAAAGAAAATAAATTAGATCTCTTGTAGTTCTTCTAAATACTGTTTTGGTTTATCCTTGAAGTGGAAATCAATTTTCCAAGGTTTGGAAAGAAAACAAAAGCATCTTTATAATTCACAGCATGTATTTTAGAGGTCTAATGATTTATCCATTGCCAGTGTGGGTTAGCTTGTCACGTTCTCTTTATTCAATGTCAACTGGTTCCGTAGCTATTAAAGCACTTAACTGTTTCTGAGCACAAGAGAGGAACAGTTCCAAACTGGACAGGCTTCTTTGGCGGATGACTTG
The DNA here is from genome assembly GCF_028564815.1 of Eubalaena glacialis. Taxonomy (NCBI): domain Eukaryota; kingdom Metazoa; phylum Chordata; class Mammalia; order Artiodactyla; family Balaenidae; genus Eubalaena; species Eubalaena glacialis. Next base: position 92,752,110 of record NC_083726.1, read on the forward strand.
ATCAAGCTGTTGATTTTTTTTAAAGAGAGAGAGAGAGAAAGAGAAAAAGAATATACTTAGTTGAGGGCTAAAGAATATTATGCTACAGAAGCCCACTAGAGAAACCTTTTCAGATGATGATTTAGAAAATCAAACAGTGCTTTAAACTCAGAGACAGTGCAGTCACTATTTCTGGCCTATCATCTAAGATGAGATGATAATCATTACAATTTTATAATTGATGTTGGTATTCAGTTATTGGAGAAATACCATAAATCTGATCAGAGTGATTTCAGATAATATAAAATAGTACATAAAAATACCAGTTCTTAATGAATATAAAGACTAGACATCCACAAATATCATAAAAATATAACAGATGCAAAAAACAGAAGAAAAACATGGTATAGAAAAACAGCATAATTACTCCATGCATAGAGTTTAACTGGGACAAAGGATAAGTGAGGATATAAACAATTTCCTGAAATTAGACAAAGTTCTTGGGAAAGGTTTATTTTAAGAAACGTGATATTGTTGAAACAAATTTGACTTGGTTTTCCTGTTGAGTTAGAGATTTTTTATTAGGATTGTTTTAGTGTATCAATAACAAATACAGTGAACAAAACCATAGAGGTTTAGTAATAAAAGTCATATAACAAAGAACTTTCTGGATGGCAAGGATTATTGGATACATCAAAAAAGGGTTTCTAACTCTTCTGCCCTAAGAAATTGCTCATTGTGTAAAAATAAACAACGACAACACATTACCTACAGGTTATAGAAGAACGGAGGAACTCAAAAGAAAGCCAAATAAATTCCATTTCTTGATACATACCTGTCATATTTATGTAAAAGTTGACTATTCCTCCTACATGCTCCCCCCAATATAAAAGAAAAAAGACAAATCCAAACAAGAATTCTCTATTAAATTACACATCCATAATCCATTGAATTCAAAATGACTGAAAAAATGAAAGATTAAAATTTTGAAGTATCCTAAGAATTAATCAAAAAAATATATTATATTTAGCAAAATCCTCATGTAAAAAGATTGAAAACTACTAAGACTCCCTTCAATTCTAATATTTTGGGATTTTAATGTACATAAAGAAGTAAGATTCCTGCTTATCCTTTTCTCGCATGGGTTTTTTTTTTTTTTCTTCCTCTCTCAGATGATACCTTTAGGTGAATATATACCTTCTGCTTACAAGTCTCTATCAAATAAGATAGTTCATTATAAGATAAACCCCAGGTGAGCAGAGAGTTGTCTGTCTTGCTGACTATCATACCCCAGCATGTAGAAGAGGGTTTGGCCACATGTTCGACATTCAACAGATATTTGCTGAGATTGACTGAATCAATAAATACTTAACCCGAATAGAGCAAGGCAATCTACTAGGAAATGATAGATGCACTTTTAATTCTAAAAGTAAAAACATGCTTAACCTAATTTAAAAGCTATGTAGGAGACTAAAGTTGAATTTTTTAATGTTTCATTTTAATACACATAAAACAGATTGAAATCTAGTTATTTGCAGTTTTGTAAAATTATTTTGCACTTGGTTCAAATTCAAATAGTACAGAAGGGTATACCAACACCTTGGTCCGGTCCATTCCTAGTGGTCTCTGTCTACTTTGGGTGTTTTCAAGCATTTAAAGACAGGTTTTTAAAAAATATTTGGTCCAGATCTTGTAATTGTTAACTATGGCAGGGTTCACATAATCACTTTGTTCCACTGTCATTACTGGAAAATTTTCCTATTTCATTTTCAAGAAATTGCTTGACTGCATTCCATGATTTATTTAGCCACTTTCCCATTGATAGACATGTAAGTTTATTCCAATTTTGTCTTGTTTATGAAGCAACAAGGAAATTTACAACCTGAGTGCACTCCCTTCAGAAGTTGTCCAAGGGTTTCTCTTGGACAGATTCTAATACATGGAATTTCTACATCATAAGATTTGCATATTTTATTTATGTTTTTAGATGCAAAAATAATATAATGTGATATAATTGCGGTTGAACATATGTTCAACCATATGTTCACATGGGCGCTGTATGAAGAATAGACTAGGAGAAGAGCAAGACAAAAAGCAGAGGTTCAATACACAAGGCCGTCAGTAAACATGTGAAGAATAAATGAAATTAATGAAAAAATATCTCACTAAGAGAAAAAGTAAAATTTCTGACACTTCTAGGTAATTGACATAAAAATATTAGTCAATGGACTGATTAGACACATACTTCTCTCTTAGATGCCAAAGTATTTGTAATTCATTTTTACTGTCTGTGCAGTCGTTGTTTTCAGTGTTCCAGAATCCACGGAGTAATCCGCAACATTCTAGATGGGGAAAGCCAGCCTTTTGATTAGATACCTAGCCAGTCACCCCTCTTCATCCATTCATGTCCAGTGCTTCTTTTAATTATTTATTTTATTTTTTATTGAATGAAAGATTCTTTAAATTCTATAGTGCTTTATAATTTCAAAGTTTCACACAGATGATTTCATATAACCCCATAATAACCCTTTTTTTTAGTTCTACCCCTACATTGTCCCTCCCCCCTTCTCTCTCTCCACTGGTAACCACTAGTTTGTTTTTTATATCTGTGAGCCTGTTTCTTTTTTTGTTTTATTCACTAGTTTATTTTTTAGATTCCACATATAAGTGATATTATACAATATCTGTCTTTCATTGTCTGATTTATTTCATTTAGCATAATGCCCTCCAAGTCCATCCATGTTGCTGCAAATGGCAAAATTTCATTCATTTTTGTGGCTGAGCAATATTCCATTGTGTATATATATACACATACATACCACATCTTCTTTATCCATCACCTGTTGATGGACACTTAGGTTGCTTCCATACCTTGGCAATTGTAAATAGTGTTGCAATGCACATTGGGGTACATGTATCTTTCTGAATTAGTGTTTTTGTGTTTTTGGTTATATACCCACCTGTGGAATTGCTGGGTCATATGGTAGTTCTATTTTTAGTTTTTTGAGAAACCTCCATATTGTTTTCCACAGTGGCTGCACCGATTTACATTCCCACCAACAGTGTAGGAGGGTTCACTTTTCTCCACATCCTCGTCAACATTTGTAAGTTCTGTTCTTTCTGATGACAGCCATTCTGACAGATGTGAGGTGATATCTCATTGTGGTTTCGATTTGCATTTCCCTGATGATTAGTGATGCCGAGCATCTTTTCATGTGCCTGTTGGCCATCTGCATTTCCTCTTTGGAAAAATGTCTATTCAGCTCTTCTGCCCATTTTTTAATTGGGTTGTCTGTTAGGACTTGCATATTTTAAACTGTGATAGTTATTACCAAATTGCTTTCCAGAGTTAGAGTACCAATTTATCAGTCCCATCTGTAGTGTATGGGAGGATCAGTTTACCCTGTTTTCTTTTTAAACAGTTGCATAGTTGTCCACTGTATATTTATAATTTTATATAATGGATTATTTTATTTCTTATTTAAAAATTATTCTATTGATAGACATTTGAATTGTTCCTAATATTTTGCTATTATAATCAATGCTGTAATGAACACCTATCAACACAGACCTCTGTATACCTATGCTAGCATATCTTACAGAAACTGCTTGAGCCAAAAAATACGTCATCTGCAATGCTACTTCTGTCATAAATCAGGTTTCCACATATGCGTGAATCTGTCTTCAGCCTCCCTAGTCTAACTCCATAGACAATTCACCTATCCCTATGCAAATATATGCTGTCTTAATTACTACAACTGTATAATAAATTTTAATATATCACATATTACCTACCATATTACCAACCATACCATCAAATATTTCAGAAAAATATAAATTAATAAACACTTGTAATAAAATTGAATTTAAAAAGGAAACAATCAGACTACAGATAGTTCAATACCCCTTTTTTCATAAAATGCAAAAACCAAGCAAAATTTAAAAGTATATTATTTTGAGTTACATCAATAGGCAATATAACTTTTCTTTTTAAGGCGAAGGATATTATGCAATCAAAACTGAGGATAGGACTTCCCTAGTGGTGCAGTGGTTAAGACTACGCCTGCCAGTGCAGGGGACAAGGGTTCAAGCCCTGGTCCGGGAGGATCCCACATGCCGCGGAGCAAGTAGGCCCGTGCGCCACAACTACTGAGCCTGTGCTCTAGAGCCCGGGAGCCACAACTACTGAAGCTCGTGTGCCTAGAGCCCGTGCTCCGCAAGAAGAGAAGCCACGGCAATGAGAAGCCCGCGCAACCACAATGTAAAGTAACGCCCCCCCCCCGCCCCCCTCCCTCCAAGGGGCGAAGAAACAAAGACCCAATGCAGCCAAAAATAAATAATAAATAAATAAATAAATTTATTAAAAAAAAAACTTGAGGATAGTTGTATTTGGAAGATGGAATCAGGATGAAATATGTTGATTCATTTTGGAGGTGGCTTCATGGGGGTGTGTTTTACTATTATGGTTCATAACATACATATATATATACATATATATATATGTATATATACACACACACATACATTAGATATAATAATTCAAAGTCTTTTAGAAGCCCCACCCTGAACAATCAGGAATTCAATTAAAAACAAAATTGATTTAATATCTTAGAATTTATGAATGTTAGAGGAGAAACTTCTCCTTTTGATAGCGTATAGCACAAACTCATAATTGCACAAACTAGCAATCAACCTGCGATTGTTGTTAAGTAACAATCCTCTGGGTTATGCATCAGAATGAATATCCTGTAATTTCTTAAAAAGCAAGGACAGGTACAAGGACAAAAAAGTTTGAGAGATTTCGATTTAAACATACCAAGCACTTCCCTTCTCTTGTTTGTGTTAAAGGTCACCCTGGAACTAGAAACCATAAGATGATGGATGTACTGACTTTGGGTTTAGGTAGCTAAACTTCACATCTTTCCCCATGCCTCCCCAGAACTGTCTGAAGGGAAGAATCCACGAAATAAACAGGAGTTCAACACTTTAAGGAGCAAGAAGGTGACTGATACTCTGTGAGGAAGAAGATAAATTGGGCCATTTCAGATCTAATATTCCAATTTGGCGGGTGCTTTCTGGGCATGGTATGTAAGATCACGTCTATGACCTTTCTCTTATAGTTCAGGGACAATTCCTTTCTCTGAAACAAGTACATCAAACTGATGTTCTTGGCGAATTCCTGAATTTCAACAGTTTCAGTTTCATTAGGCATGACCTTATTATCCTTTATTGAGGTAAGAAGAATTTTGGCAAAATATTCTTTTTGCACCCTTGAAGAGTGGGACTTTGTTCTGTTTTTGTGGCTTTCATCTCAAAGTGAATCAAAGATTTGTATTCTGTGACTTCAGGCTGACAATGTTATGTCCAGAGTAGCGGCAGCAAACACTGGCTGTAGGATTTACAATCTCTTTGTAACAGTGTAGCTCTAACTGCTTTGTTTTCCCTTCTATTTACTGTTGCTTCAGCTGCTGTTCAGCTCTTTCAGATACCTGAAAAAAGAAACTGGAAATTCTGAGGCTTCTGAAACAGACACCTGAGCTTTATAAATCTTTTTTTCCCTTTTTGTCATCTCTTCAGTTTGCTAGCATACTGCTGAAAACCATTTAGAAGCATACATACTACTTATTAAAAGTTAATATTAAGCTTAGGGGGTAAAAAGAAGACATGACTTTCCAATAATTTCCTGTATTAGATTTACCTTTCCATTAGTATTTCATGCCATAGCAAAAGAAAAAGAAAAACAAAACATCTCTAGACCTTGGCTTTTATTTCTTATCACCAACACACAATATGATGCATGGTGAACTCATACTGGTCAAGAGAGCAAAATTCAAATTCAGCTACAACAAAAAAAAAGGCTTATTTTAATGGGACAGTTAAGAACACTGTTTATATCCCAGAAAATCTGATACATTGTTTTTGAATACATATATGTATGTAAAATATATGTATATATATATTTAATATATATATTAAATATTAAATACACAGTACTAATTGTGATTTCAATATCTTCTGGGCTTTTACCAATAAGATATACCAGAAGATGTGAAAATATTAGGCCTACCTTTATCACTGTTACTTTTCCAACCTGCCCTCCTACATATTTTAAACTTATGCTTAAAAAGAGATATCCAGCAAATCCACTGATAGAAAATTACTCATAAACATATGTTTTATGTTTAGTAAAATGTTTAATGGATTCCATTTTCACATTCACTAACAAGCTCTTTCGTGGGCATTGAAGAAAGGTCAAGTATGATGATGCGGAACTGTAATTACTCAGGCAGATTTCCCAGTTGATATCATCACATTAGGTAAGAAGGACTATTTACCTTCTGATAAGAAGTGAAATAGTTCTCCAGTTTTTATTGCAACGCTGACTTTTTAACAGTGCTGCTCGGGTATGAATGCCTTTATTTTTCTGACTTTATATGCATCCCCCACACATACACACACATCCTCAAGCTGTTTCATTTACATGTTTGAGATTGAGCCAATCCACTGATTGATTGGTCAATCAGCTGACCAGTAACAAAATTAAGACTACCACTATTTGTGCATTATTGCTCTGAGCCCCCAAAAAGTATACATATAGTGGCCTTGTCCTTAAGAAGTGTATAATCTTTTTGAAGAGACATACACAATCATTAAAGAACAATTATGTGATGATATATACAGTAAAGACTGAGTCCAGTGGAAGGTCAGAATGGGGGAGAGATCATTGTGGGAGAATGTAGCAGAGAAAACATCACAGAGGTTGAGCAGGATGTGAAGAGGACTGGAACAGAGTACCAAGAGTGTCTTCTTCTTTTTTTTTTTTAATTAATTAATTAATTAATTAATTTATTTATTTTTGGCTGTGTTGGGTCTTAGTTTCTGTGCAAGGGCTTTCTCTAGAAGCGGCAAGCGGGGGCCACTCCTCATCGCGGTGCGCGGGCCTCTCACTATCGCGGCCTCTCTTGTTGGGAGCACAGGCTCCAGACGTGCAGGCTCAGTAGTTGTGGCTCACAGGCCCAGCTGCTCCGCGGCATGTGGGATCTTCCCAGACCAGGGCTCGAACCCGTGTCCCCTGCATTAGCAGGCAGATTCTCAACCACTGCGCCACCAGGGAAGCCCCAAGAGTGTCTTCTTAGAGAGGAGCAAGATGTGGAAGAAATTCTAGGAAAGCAGATTAGCAGGAACAAAGACCGTTTAGTGACACTGAGGAAGGAGGTCTGAATTTAGTGGAGTTTAGGAGTATTCATATATTCTTTCATTCAGTCATTTATTCAATATTTATTCAGTACCTACTATGTGTCAGGCACTGTTTCAGGCACTAGAGAAATATAGTGGTGAAGAAAACAATTCTCTGCTCTTATATACTTTACAGTTTACTTTAGTTCATATTTTAGTTTGAGGAGACAAATTAATATTCTTCAGGTGGAGATCAGTATTATAAAAAATAACGAAGTAGGGTAAAGGATTTGACAGAGACAGAGGGGACATCTTTTGGGTGGGATGATTAGAGAAAACCAACCACGCAAAAGCATCAGGAAAGAAAGTTATAAGGCAGATGAAACCATAAGAGAAAAGTCCAAAATGTGGGTCTAGACTTGGCTTGAATAAGGACTGGCAATAAATAAAGAAGACAGGAGCAAAATGAGCAAGGTGAGGGCGGGACTGGTAGGAGAGAAGATCAGAGAAGTAGACAGCGGCCAGAGCGGGAAGGGCGCTATAGGTCATCGGAAGACTCTGGAGAGTTTTGAGCAAGAGTGTGACCATACTCTGTGTTTGAAAAATATCGCACTTGTAGGGAGTTCTCTGGTGGCCTCGTGGCTAGGACTCGGCGCTCTCACCGCCATGGCCTGGGTTCAGTCCCTGGTTGGGGCACTGAGATCCTGCAAGCCGCGCAGCACGGCCACAACAACGACGACAATCACACTTGTACTGGGGACAAGAGATTGTTGGGGGGCAAGAGTAGAAGAAGAAAACCCAGTTAGGAGACTTTCGGTCTGGGGAAAATATAAAGTTAATCAGACTGTTGGCAATAGAGGCTTAAACAGCAGGTCAGGTTTAAAATATATTTTTAGATAGGACCAACTTGAGTTGCTGATGGATTAGAAGTATGGATGAAAGGAAAAGAGAAGTAAAAGGTGATTCTTAGAATGATGGTGCCATTTATTGAGTTATGATGGACTGGAGGGAATTTCGGAAACGCAGGATAAAAAAGGTTTCTTTTATACTTGTATATAGCTTTTGTGCTAATAATAAGCATTGTGAATTGCCAAAATGGCTATAGCATAGGTAATGTTTCTCAAGCTTTTAAACCTTGGAATTGTGTGTGTGTGTGTGTAAAGCATTCTTTCGAAAATACACCACAAATCAATTTTTCTTGAGAACTCCCCTAGACTAAAAACAAACTGTATATATAGGGAGAATATTATACTGGTTCAGTTTCCCCTTAATAAATAATCATGGAATTTTACTGGTAAGAGATTTTGAGACTGCTTAGTCTAACATCTACATTTTACAGTTGTGGAAAACTGATACACTGAGTTGTTAACAGACCAATTTCACAAACCTAATATGTCCTCCTACACTTAAAAAATATACTTCTTCAAAATACATTTAAAAGTATTAGCCTGAGTTTATCTTTGCTTAATAAACCCTACTATGTATCAAGTAGATTCTGTGCCCTCACATTTTGACAACGGACATTTGACAATGGACAGATAAGATTCATCCCTAGAGTACCAGCATTATGAACAGAAAGGTGCTGACAACCATTCTGGGTGAGATGATATAACTATCCTTTCTCTCAATGTAGCCATGACGGAAGTAGATTATGAATCAATTTTAAAACTTAATATGCATACATATTCATAATGGGCTGGTTCGTTTTATGAACAAACAATAAGGACTGACAGACTTGAAGATGATTGTTATTCTTGAGTGGTGATTATTTTTATTGTGACATCTAAACATTTTTGCTTTAAATACCACCATCTTTACCTTTATCCTGTATCCTCAAATTCTGCATTTCAGCCTAAGAAAATTTAGACTTATCTGTAATATTACTGTAGCATTAATGGAAGTTCTATAGTATCTGTCTTATTACGGGTATACCAACCATAAAGAGTTTCTCTTTTAAAATAGTCTTTATATTTTCAGATAAGTAATAAATACTCTTTTCTTTATATTTGCAGAGAAGTAAATTTGACCGCAAGAGGGATATATTGTATATAAAATGCTGAAGTTGAGATAGAACATCCCCTCTCTGGGAATATAACTATGTCATTATTGTAAATCATGTTGGAAGAGACTTTGAACCAACTTGAGGATAATAGTGATATAAATACATGTTTAGAATGACTCTAACTCTAAAAGATTCAATATGATCAGGAGAGTGATTTGAACTAAGGCAGTGCCAGTTGCCTCGACCTGAACTTCTGAAAATGTAGACCTGACCTCTTTACCAAAACATTCACAGGCCATCACGTCCCATGAAGACTCTCACTCCAGAGTTCACATCTCCTATTCTCTTTGAGAAACTTTTTCAACTTTGAAATATATTTCAAGTCTATCTGACTATTTAGTTAAAAAATATCAACATATAAAGAAGTTGTATAACTTTCCACCAAGCACAAGATGAATTACAGATGCTCTTTTAGAGTAAATGAAAAACGGGTATAAAGAGTCTTAAACCCCATTGGCCACAACTAAAGAACTGTGAGTTTTGCTTTGTTTTTGTTTTAAGATGTCTTAGGGTAAGTCAATTCTCTGTTTTTGAATCATCTAAAATAAGTTCTACATATTTGGGCAGTTCTGCCTTTTTATCCCAAACTACCATAGAATCCACTGAGAAATGGGAATACTCATTTTTGCTCTTCACTAAATCATCTGGGCAGCATAAACCAATATGTATTCCAGACCTTAATGTGCAGGCATACCACCTTGGAATACAATCTTATTCGATCTTATAAGTTAAGCAACAGCAGTTGGCCAGAAAAGGATGCACTGTGGTAGTGAGTGAATGTAGACACTAGACTTTCTAGTATAAACTTCCATATGTGAGGTTTAATAAATTTGAAAAGAATATAATTCTGGTAACAACTGCTTTACTCCTAATTCAGACAATTTCCAATACATTTTTAAAAACCACAGATTTAGGAAAATTTTAGAACAAAAGAAAAGGTAACCAGAATTGTATAGTAGAACAGTAATTGCACAGTAATCCCATCTTAGGGCTCTGATCCATAAGGTTGTATTTACCTATTAATAAGTTCCATATCCTACTTTCTAGAGTTCAATGGCAAGAATTTATCTCAAATAAAAAATGGATTGATTCTGGCAAGACAGACTAACTGATTTTAATATGACATTCCACATAAAGTTTTTAATAAAATTTGTTACATGCTCCCAAACCATGAATAGCCTTGTTCTACATTTTTTTAAGACCTTGGTTAGTGCAAATATTGCAATCTATAGGATAGCCTTTTGTAAATTAAATAACATAAAAATCCCAAACAAATATTGTTAAGTAACAAATTGTTCAAGTACAACAAACACAAACTCTTGTATTTTCATCAAGTTTTAAAGATTTTAGCAATTTTTTTGTGTCAATCCAAGGAACAATATCTGCCAATTACTCTCTGTAGGACTCTTTTGTTTTGATTTTCAGCAATTTAAATTTCACCTTATTTTGAAGTAGGAGAAAGAATTACATGACCTCTTGGGTTCTTGTCTTCCTGTGCTATCTTAAAATTCTCAGATAACTGATATATTTTGCCTTTTATGTTTCAATCTACAAAAGCATGCAAAGAACTGAACACAAGGCTTATTTTTGAGCTCTCTGCACACATATATTGAAGTTGATTTACATGGCAAAATTAACAGTCCTGGATCAAGTCTGATCTTCTCTTGTTTTAAGAACAGTGTTACTATTATTACCTGCTATGCACAGGTGAACCTCCTTATGTGTTGTATTAGTTACCACTTACTGTGTAACAAATCACCCCAAACCTAGTGGTTTAAAACAAAAAACAACAAATATTTATGGTCTCCCCATTTTTGTGGGTCAGGAAACTGGGTGCAGCCTGAGTGCCTCTCACACATGGTCTCTACTGAGGGGTTACGATCAAGCTGTGGCTGCGTTGCAGTCAGCTCAAAGTCCAGCAGGGGAAGAAGCTGCTTCCAAGCTCACCGAGCGGCTGTCGACAGGCCTCAAAACATCCACTTCCAACAGAGCTCACGCGAGCTTCTCCACAAGGGTGCCTAATAACACGATAGCTGACTCTCCCAAAGCAAGCAACCGAGAGAGAATGAGAGCACGCCAAGGGAGCAAGACAGAGCCCAAGACAGAGGCCATGATCTTCCCAAAAGCCAACTTTGCTTCGGCCAGCCCAGGCTCAAGGGAAGGAAATTACATAAGTGCAGGGCATCACTGGAAAACCTCTACTGTGTATTATCTCATTTTTATTCTCCTGAAACTCTGAATGAGGCCACTAAGGCTTAGAGAGGTTATGACTTGCCCAAGTGGCAGGGCCAGGATTCAAATCCAGGTGTGTATGACACTAAGCTATTCTCTAAACCACAATAGTACAGTGCCTTCTCAGATAAGAACTTCAGGTATGGCTGGGGGCTTTGGCACAGTATCTGTTTTGCTATAAATATGTAGGGGTTTATTGCATTGTGTACACTTGTGCAGAAACTTGTCAAGATGCCAAAATCCCTCTAGATATCATCCTTAAGACATGTAATTATCTTCTCTTCCTAAGAGGTAGGTTCAGGAAGGTTTCTGTTGTATTAACATACAAATGGTTCCCTGAAAATGCAACAGAAGCATTTAAAGAAAAACTGGCACATCAAATATATCACATATGCCTTAAAGAATCTGTAAACCTCAGTGGCTGTATATAAAAACAATTGATTACTTCTTTCTAGGTCCATAACGAAAGAAAGGGGAAATGTTCATAAAGGCACTGTGTGGGACAGACCTCACCTTGGGGTACCTCTGAGGCTTTGAGAATCTGTGCTTCTCTTCGTTTCCACTACTGAGAGAATGGGCTACGTGCCCAAGGGGAGCTGCTCTGCAGCTAGGATGCACACCTGATTCCCATTAGGAAATCCTCAGTATCCAAAATAGAACCAATGGAACAAAGAAACATTTAATCAAATGGAAGTTAGTGAGAATAGACTTTTTTCCTCTCATTTTAAATAGGGCTGCTCTTCTTCGTCATTCAGGATTTTACAGTGTGTACTTGATCACTGAAACCTGGAAAAAACACAATACCATCTGTCTGGCACATTTTAAAACAGATTCATCCTACTGAGTGAACCAAGTGGGAAAGCACCTGTCAGTCCTCCTAAAATCCCAGCTGGATTGAGAAATGTAGGAAAACCCTAACCTTCCTCCTTGTAAGCAAGCAAAGGAGGTTTGGTTTAAATTAAGAAAGCTAAATTTGGATATTATTGCCTAAAAATGGTAATAGCACCTGCTCAAAGAGAAGATGCTGAAGAAACTTAACACTGGACACCTTCCAAACAGAAGATATGAGAAGTCAGGGATTATGGCAAAGCTTGAGAGTTCTCTCTCCAATATCCACTCTTCTTTCTTACCAATAAAATTACAGTTTAGTCCTAGGAAAAATATGAACATCCTCCAGGCATCATTCCCTTATTGCTGCCAGGGGTAGCTAAAGAGACGTGAGTACAAGTTATTGGGGAGGAACTCCAAAACAGCTCCTTAAAAGTGGGACAGACGCCTGTCCCGAATTTTCTTCCCTTTTTGGTTCTTGCATCTTTCCTTTTTCCTCTATCACAAATGTGTTTACTGGAGCTCCAGCTGCCATTCTATAGCGCTAATCATGTAAGCCAGTGCTAAAGATTAAAAAAGTACAAAGTCAGAAGGATCCTGAATCTTTTATGATTTTGTTAAGCTTCCATAGCTTTAAACTGCTTACCTCTGGACTTGCTTATGCCATTGTTATTTCTAGTTTCTGTTACTAGGAGGCAAATATAAATCCCAGTGATAAAGGTACCAAGTTTACACTGTATGTGTCTACTAGTATAATAGAAACAAAAATTTACTTGAGGCTCAAAATGTTGTCAGTGAGACTGAAATTTCCACTGAATTGGAAATTTTAATTTGGGCACTGAAAAACAATTAATGGAATAAAATATCCTGTAATGGCTTAAGAGTATATGAATGGTAAAAAATAAAAATAAAATAATCATAATGATCAGGTTATGTCCATCACCTGAACATATATGTATGCAAGTTGCATTGGCAAGTGCCTCTTTTATTTTTTCCCCTGTTCTCTGCTAAATAGAGTATTTCACCCACAATCTAGAAGAGTGAAAAACACCTAAAAATGTTAAAAAAAACATATAAAGGGAATGGATTTAAAACTATAGCAGTGAAATTTTGCCTAGGCAAACAAGTTAACTTATAATATCTGGAAAGAAACATAAAGTTCCTAATCAATTTAAAAATTATGAATATTATGGATAAAATATGATAGTTTTGTCCCCAGGAAATTCCAAGCAATTTTAACTTTGGTAAGTAGACAGGACATTGTGGCATAAATATAAATATATATTTATATTGACTATCAGCTTCACACTCATTATTTGGTGTTCATTTTCCATTCACCATGAAATTTAATAATACATACATTTTAAGTTGTCACAAACCACTTCTGGAACAAAAACATATTTAACAAATACTTCAAGACAGAGTGAGTAGAACCAAAGACATTCTGATCTCAACTATACAGTTAGGGAACTCAATAAAATAACAGCACTAATAGCTAACACAGAAAGTGAACTTTTTATGTGCCAAGTAATGTAAGCACTCTACATGGGGCAACTCATTTAGTTCTCATAATAATCCTATGTGAAGTAGGGACTATTTTAACCTCCATTTTACAGATGAACAAAATGTGGCCAAGAAAGGTTAAAGTACTTGCCCAAGTTTATGAATCTAATAAATAGCAAACCTCAGTTTTAATCCAGGAAATCTGATTCAAAACCACACACTCCTAATCATATACTATACTTCTCTCACTAAGATGAAAAGTATACCTATGCTATGCTACAATGTTAAAGTTAAAAGGCTTTCCTATAAAATGGGACAATACAGTAATGGTAAACAAATGAAAGCAAGAAAAGACCAAGAATCTTCTCTTCCTTCCTTTAAAAATCTGTAGGGAATTTGCAAAGCAGAATTGGTGGCATTTTGGGTAGAAATTTCATAAATCGATGGTTTATAGCCCAGAGGCATTTGTGAGGCTGGTATAAAAGGTATTATATGACTTCTGTTTCTATTTCAATCATTTATTTTTCTTGTCAACTAAGTAACAATGATCTTCTGTATTTGCTTTTTTATACATACAAAATAAGCAAATGATTGTAAACTAGAATTCCTACAGAAATAACCATCTCAATTAATAAAAATTCCCATTTAAAATTTTCATTTCTCACCTATATTTATATATTTATATTTACAGGTGAGAAAGGTTCAGAAAAATATCTGGCAAAGTAACTTAAGTGTAACCCATCTTCACCAAGCATCATTACAAATGCACTGGAACTAGGAAGTAAGATTAATGAAGGTGTGGGGATAATTTTATAAAAAAAAAAGTTATCCGTAAGTGCACACTGCATTTGAGATGCTCCTGAAATACCATATAAGGTAGCAACACAGTCCCAAGACATCTGCTCTTTCTCCACTACAGTGTACTGTCTGAGGATCCACTTAATTAAGGCAATACAGCCAATGCATTGAAACGTTTTCTTTTTGTGTTTTAATGTGAACAAATCCAGCCAATACACTGAAACTCTTTCTTCTTGTGTTTTAATGTAAACAAATGACATTATGCAAGGGAACAGAAGGATCAAGTAATCTAAATGGTGTGTGGTAAAACAAATGCAGACTATTATCATATAGAAATTCCACCTATCCAAATGACTTACCACCTCATTGACTACATAGGTATCACTATGTTTGGATGAAAAATGATAGTTTTGCTGATGTATGTCCAGATTTCTCTAAATAAAAGACACAATGGAGTTTAAAGTCTTTAGGAAATGCCAATATAGTGACTCTGAATATAACCATATATATTAAAAATCTGTTAAATATTAAGTATGATAAACTAAAAATCTAGTCATATTCTCTGAACAGAGGTTGGTCCTCTATTTTTCGTGAAAATTTAGCAGTCAAAAGCTATATGGAATCAGAGGAAAGAAGCTGAGGGAATACTTCCTAACTTATTCTATGAGGCAAGCATTACCCTAATACCAAAACCAAAGACATGAAGAGAAAACTACAGACATCTCTCATGAACATAGATGAAAAAATCCTCGACAAAATATTAGCAAATCAAACCCAAAAAAGTATAAAAAGAATTATATACAATGACCAAGTGGGCTTTATTCCAAGTATGCAAGGCTAGTTCAACATTCAAAAATTAATTATGTAATCATCACATCAACAAGCTAAATAAGCAAAATCACATGATCATATCAATAGATGCAGAAAATTGTGTGACAAAATCCAACACACTCTTATGATAAAAACTCTCAGTAGACTAGGAAGGGTGGGAACTTTCTCAACTTAACAGAGACTATCTACAAAAACCCTTGAGCTAACATCATACTTTAGGCGGTAAACTCAAAGCTTTCCCACTAAGATCAGGTACAAGGCAAGGATGTCCCCTCTTAACCACTTTCATCATCATACTAGAAGTCCTTGCTAATGCAGTAAGACAAGAAAAGGAAATAAAAGGTATACAGATTTGAAAGGAGGATATGAAACTGTCTTTGTTTTATGATAAAGATGGCATGATTGACTCTGTAGAAAATCTTACAGAATTGACAAAAATTCTTGGAACTAGTGAGCAATTATTGCAAGTTTGCAGGATACAAGGTTAATATACAAAAGTCAATTTCTTTCCTATATAATATATATAATTATATAATAACTATTATTATAATTATAATGTAATATAATAATTACATTATTATATAATAGAATAATGAACAACAATAATGAATTTTAAATTAAACACACAATGAAATACTTAGGTATAGATGTAACAAATATGTACAAGATCAATATGAGGATGACTATAAAACTGATGGATAAAAATCAAAGAACTAAATAGGATAGATACTGCACGTTCATGGATAAGCTCAATATTGTCAAGATGTCAGTTCTTCCTAACTTACTCTGTAGATTCAATGCAATCCCAATCAAAATCCCAGCAAGTTATTTTGTGAATGTCAGTAAACTTATTCTAAAGTTTATATGGAGAGGCAAAAGACCCAAGAGAGCCAACTCAATATTGAAGGAGAATAACAACGTTGGAGGACTGATGCTACCAGACTTCGACTTACTATAAAGTTACAGTAATCAAGACAGTGTGGTACTGATGAAAGAATAGACAAATAGATCAATGAACAGAATAGAGTCCAGAAATAGACCCCCCTAAATATATCAACTGATCTCTGACAAATGAGCAAAGACAATACAATTGAGAAAAGATTGTCTTTTCAGCAAATGCTGCTGGAACAACTGGACATCAAAGGGCAAAAAAAAAAAAAAAAAAAAAAAAAAAAATCTAGATGTAGATCTTATTCCCTTCACAAAACGTAACTCAAAATGGATCACAGACTTAAAAGTATATTGCAAAACTATGAAACTCCTATGTGACAACATAGTAGAAAACCTAAATGACCTTGGGTATGGTGATGACTTTTTATAAACAATAATGAAGACACAATCCATGCAATAATTGATAAGCTATAATTCATTAAAATTAATGATTTCTGTCCTGTGAAAGACAGTATCAAGAGAATGAGAAGATAAGTCACAGACTGGGAGAAAATATTTCAAAAGACATATCTGATAAAAGACTATAATTCAAATATACAATGAATTCTTAAAAATCAACAATAAGGGGGCTTCCCTGGTGGTGCAGTGGTTGAGAATCTGTCTGTCAATGCAGGGGACACGGGTTCGAGCCCTGGTCTGGGAAGATCCCACATGCCGCGGAGCAACTAGGTCCATGAGCCACAACTACTGAGCCTGCGCGTCCGGAGCTTGTGCTCTGCAATAAGAGAGGCCACGACAGTGAGAGGCCCGCACACCGCGATGAAGAGTGGCCCCTGCTAGCCTCAACTAGAGAAAGCCCTAGAACAGAAACGAAGCCCCAACACAGCCAAAAATAAATAAATAAATAAATAAATAAATAAAATTAAAAAAAAAATCAATAATAACCTGATTGAAAAAATGGGTCAAAGACCTTAGCAGATACCTCACCAAAGAAGATAACTAGATGGCAAACAAACATATGAAAAGATGCTCCACATCATGTATCATCAGAGAAACGCATACTGAAATGAGATACCACTACACACTTATTAGAATGACTAAAATCTGGAAAACTGACATCACCAAATGGTGGTGAGGATATGGAGCAACTCTTATTCATTGCTGGTGGGAATGCAAAATGGTACAGCCACTTTGGAAGGCAATTTGGTGGTTTCTTACAAAACTAAACATACTCTTCTCATATGGTCCAGCAACTGTGCTCCTTGGTATTTACCCAAAGGAGTTGAAAATTTATGTCCACACAAAAACCTGAACATGGATGTTTATAGCAGCTTTCTTCATAATTGACAAAACTTGGAATCAACTAAGATGTCCTCCAATAGGTGAATGGATAAACTGTAGTACATTCAGGCAATGGAATATTATTCAGCACGAAAAAGAAATGAGCTATCAAATCATGAAAAGACATGGAGGAAAGTTAAATGCCTATTAACAAGAGAAAGAAGCCAATTTGTTCCTCTCTTTCTTTAAACTTTTATATTCATCCAGCGTTCCCTACCATTTTTATCCTAGTAATATATCTTATGTTTAAAACTCAATAGTGATCACTCCATTTACTTCTCTGAAATGTATATATTTAAAAATTAAAAAGACCTGCTATGATCATAAATCCATTGAGCCTTTTCAGAGATTAAATTATAATTTCTGAAGTCCCTTCACTGTGAGATCATCAGAGATGACATTAATTAAGAACTGCTCAATTATAAGTCCATGATAGCATTTGATATAGTCACCCCTCCATGTAAATCACTTTTTTCACTTTCCTTTTGGGCAAACTTTTAAAACTTCACTTCCTAACAGTCTTCCCATTGCTCACTTTGCTTCAGCCATCCTGTCTTCCTTGTCCTTTCTCAAATACAACCAAGCACTCTTTCTACATACGCCCATTGCACATGGTGTTCTCTCTATCTGGAATGTCCTTCTTCTAGAGAGCTGCATGACTTGATCACTCTGTACATTCACATCTCTTCTTAAATGCCAGCTCAGTTCATCACTGAGGACTGCTCTCACTCACTTTAAAATAGCACCCCTATTCTTCATTTGCATCACTAACTATTGATCCTTTCTGATGGCATTTATCATCCCCAAATATCATACATTTGTTTATTGTCAGTCCCATACCCCACTAAAATTTAAGCTCCCTAGAAAACCCTAAGGAAAATGGGGATTCTCATGTATTTATTTCTGTATCTCCAAGGTCTAAAACAGTACCTGGCACATCGTAGGGGCTGACTAAATGTTTGCTGAATTTATTGAATAAAGAACAAAAAGAGAAGAGATAATTACTAATTTATTTTAGTAACTGTACTTTAGAAAAAAATACCGTAATATATTTTCAAAATTTTCAAGAGTCAACTGGTATATTTACCTTCAAAAAGATGTACAAATTATTTTAAATGATTTTAAAAACCTGCAAATTATTTTATAAAATACTCAGTACACTAGTGATGGTATTCTTTAAATTTACATAATCTATTAATAAAATACAATATCACATGAAATAGAGGTTTGCATTCTAAATAACTGATAACTGAGTGCCTTTATTTTTATGGTACATAGATATAATCAGGACGAATGGGGGAATAAAAGAATTAGTAACGATAATTTATAAAATTATTTGAAAATTATATACATTTTGAAATTCATAACAAAACAATAAAATGAACAAACTGTCAAGTTTCTTCATTTCTATCACTGAAAACTGGGAACTGTTATTGGGAATCACTCATTTTCTAAACTTTGTTAGATCTATTAATACAGTGAATGTTCCAGCCTAAATTTTTTACGACATTGCTAATTTTGTGCTTCTAAAACCAGAAGAACTAATTAATGACATATTGAAATCTCTCTGAAAAGACAGTATTTTGGAATGATCCATTAGTGTAGATAACATTCTAAGTCCTAAAACATCCTGGAACCTCAAGGAGTGCTTAATTGGATCTAAGGAGACTCCTTTCAGTGGTCTCTGGATGCATAAGCTCTGCTTGCTTCAGTAGATTTTAATAACCAATTCTCTCATCACTATTCTCTGTGCATCTCAAATAAAATATTAGCTACTTGTATCTTTTAAGAAGTACTATTTGAATCTAGGCCACACTGTAGAGATACAAATTTTCTCTCAAAAAGAACTTTGCCCTTGTCTGCAGATACTTCCTTATCCATCTCAAGTGGCCCTGTACCAGTCACTATGGCTGCAAAACAAATTAGCCCCAAACTCTGTGGTGTAAAACAACCATTTATTACGATCACATATTCGGTGGGTTAGGAACTGGAATATGGTGCAGCTGTGACAGCTCTTTGCTCCATGATGTTAGGGACCTCAGTTGGAAGACTTGAAGGCTAGGAGCTAGAATCATCTGAGGACTCACTCACTCTCATATCTGATGGTTAATGCTTGTCCCCCCACACAGGCTACTTTCAATTTTGTCATTGCCTGGTGGTCAGATTTCACAAGTGAGTGTTTCAAGAGAGAAAAAGAGATAGATGGAAGCCTTATTGCCTATTATGATCCAGCCTCGAAATCATGCAATGTCATATCCATCACATTCTGTCTGTTGGGGCATTCAAAAAGTTTGGCCCCAGACTCAGGGGAGGAGAAACAGACTCTGCTGACCGATGGGGAGTGGTAAGAGAATGTTGGCCTGGAAACATTGCTGTGGCCTTTTTAGGAAAATACAACCCACCACAGATCCTAATTGGATGCTATTTTTTAGGATTCTCAGTTTCTTGAGGGTGTTACTTCCACCTCCAGTTCAGATGACTGCTGGAGCAAGTCAGTATTCACCTAAATTACAAGAGGTCATATCGGTCTCTGAATTGTAGTCAGGAAGAATAACTTCAATATTTATGGGACTCAAAATGTAGGAAAAATCAAGGTCGAGAAATAATAAATATGGAAGATTAAGCAAACAATGATGGGATAACATATTTGAGAGACAAGTCATTTTCTCTATTGGTCTTATTTTCAACAAACCACTTGCAATTGGACTTGCCTTTCTTCTTAAAGAGTTGTAACAACTTCCTTAAAAAACGCATCATACCATGTCTCCTTGAAAACTATGTCCTTGCCTACACATACATTTCTGTCCCCACCACCTTGGAGTGCCTTCCTTAGCAAGTAGAAAACAAGGAGGGAACCAGATGCATGTATTCTTCTTAACCTACTCACTTCACAGAAACCCCATTCTTAATCCTGTGGGTTTATATTGCTCTGTGAGTTGAGCAGCACGAAAATCCTCCTGAAGCCTCAATGCAAATGTTTCTCTAATCCTATTAAAGCCACAAAACACACCCAGATGAATGAGTAGGAAACTGAGCTAGAGAACTCACCCCGACCCCAGTACCACTGTCAGTTTTGGCACTGACTTCATTGGTCAGCCTCTCCCTCTAAGTGCGGCATGGCTTAAATGGGAAACCAAAACTCTAGCCTTCTCTGTCTAGGACACTCAAGTCAAACCTGTATGCTGTTTAGCCAAAGCTCTGGAGAGGATTCTGAATATACTTTTTAAATGTAAAGAAAAAGGGTTGAAATAGGACATATAAAAAATAGACACAAAACAAACACAATGGTCTATTTAAACTGGTTTTCTCTTTTTAAAACTAAGATATAATCATATATCATATATTTAAACAAAGGATTATATAGCAGGAAGCAAAATCTCTCCCAGCCCACCTCCTAGAGATCATTGATCACATTTTTCTTTTGTTTATTAAAATATATTTTGCAATACAACACACACGCAAAGGTATATAGCAAAATATATTTAAATATACAGGATCATATGATTCAGGTTTTACAACCATATCAACAAATGTAGATAAATATCATTCTTTTTAGTAGACACACAGTATTCCATTTTAACATAATGCATTTAACCAGTCCCCTATGGATGGACATTTAGGTTGTTTCTAATTTTGAAAATATCAAAAAATAAAACTCTATTGGGTGAATATGTGCCATGGGATATTTAACAAAAACACATTTTCCAGTGTGATAAGGACTGACTGTTAAACTTTCTGCAGTAGCTTAAAGGGCAGTTGAAAGGGAAGAGAAGGTTTTTTAAAGATGTACACATATAAGATGATACTCTACTTCACAAATCAGAAAAGTTTATCTGTTAAAATGTGTTGGTAGTAACAGTTAGGGCTTGACTCTTGTTAATGAGGCCCTTGGGAAAATATAAACACTCTTCCTGAATTCAAATCACGCCTGCGCACCACATTCTTGTCTTCAGCTCGAGCTTCTGGCGTTCCAGCCTGCAATTGAGGCCTTGCATCACGTGCCAAACTAAACATTTGGGAACAAGAATTGTAATGACCTCCTGTTTATGTTTGTTTGTTTTAAGTAACTTAAAAACATATAACATGAAGTAAAACACAGAAAAATTAGGATGGGGAAATAACTCTAAGAAATAGGAAACTGGGTATCTTTCAAAGGATTTTCTTGGATATTCATACATTATTCAGAGCACATAATTAATTGTCAGTGTAGATTAGCATGACCTTTGAAACAGAGAAGAAGGAAGGAGAGATATGAATTCCATCCAGACATTAGTGAAAAATACAAAACAATAAAATTACCTGAACGCATGGGATGAGGGCAGAACAGAGGTTCATTCCAGTTCACTTCCCACATCTCATGTCTAGTGAAGTTTGCATGACTGACTAATGGGCATTCTAGTGAAGCCACGACAGATTGATTACTGCTGTTGTTTTTTTAATCATGAACTTTTTCATGTAGTTAAACCCTGCCTCATTCTCTATTTTAAGAAGGGAAAATAACTGTCTGCCCCTGAAGGCCTTCATATTAAACATGTCAAAGCATATTACCGATGATGTAAAAAGCACTTTGACATGTTTAGCATGAAATACTTCAGTGTCAGAAGACTATTCTCTTCTTAAAATGCCAGATTGTTCTCGAAGGCCTAAAGGAGTCTGTGGACTTATTAAAAGAACGTGCTAACATCCCCTCCATTAGTCTTTACAATGTACGTTCCTATGGAAGAAGGTTCCCTTTGGTGGAGTAGTAGTGATTGGAAGGAGGCCGGGGTTGGGGGGTGTCTATGAGATGTTGGCAATTTTCTGCTTGACTTAAGTGCTGGCTACACAGGTGTGCTTTCTTTGTGAAAATTCATTGAGTGGTATGCTTAGAATTTACATTAAACTAAAATAAAACTTTTTTTATAAAGGGAAGCAGCTGAGTAGATACAGCTTCATCTAGTGTAGTTAATTTCTCTTGATATTTAAAAGATATTAATGGCTTATTATTGATAATCAGCACAACCAAATCAAAAAAGAATGTTTCTACACTGATGAAACAGCTAGTTTTACATTATTGTGAATCACTCTGTTATGTACTTCCTAAGTACAAATGTTTTCTTAATACTTAATTGAGAGGGTGATACAATCAAGGGTTAATTTATATGCTTTTCTTACTTTCATGTATATCAGTATAATTAGTACTATGTCTGAAAGAAAATACGCAATTTCCTCTAAATAATGACAGTAAAGACTTATTAAGCACTTATAACATGCCATGTGTCAGGCTCGTTTATATGCCCACTACCATTTAATTCTTAAAGAACTAGGAGCTTTCCTGCTGAGAAACACCATTCTAAGGTGGCACTTTCTGAATATTCAATAACATTAGCTATTGCTTGCACAGAATTTTCTTTCCTTTAGATTTGCAGGTTCTTTCACTTATTCAAGCATAGCTGAGGACCTATAACATGCCAGGCATGGTTCTAAACAATGTTGCAGTCTTAAGAATCCTGTCCTATTTCTCCAACGCATCTCTTTGGGGGAATTATGGAGGACACACATCTGGGAAAAGCCTTGACAACGATGTTTTGAATATCTTTTAATTTTATAGCATATCTGGGACTCGACAAAGAAAAGCACAGAATAAAGGGGGAAAGGCAGTATAAGAAAGCTTTCCGTACTTCAGCATGCTTAACTAATCACTTCTCTGCAGATTAATCTTCCAACCAATAAACATTCTGTGGTGCCTATTCTTTTCAGTATCACACAATTCGTCATTTATCGATTCACCAATTACTCCATGTGTTAACAACCAGCCCAATTAATTCATAAACTCTATGAGAATCGGAGTCTATGCTTTATATACTAGGGGTTGGCAAACTTTTTTGTAGGGGTCCAGATAGTATATATTTTAGGCTTTTTGGGCCATATGGTCTCAGTCACAATTACTCAACTCTGCTCTTGTAGCACACAAGTAGCCATAGATAATATGCAAACAAATGGATGTAGCTGTGTTCCAATAAAACTTTATTAAAAAATAGGCAGCAAGCTGAATTTGGTCCATTAGTCAAGTTTGGCAAACCCCTGCTTTATCCCACAGTACCTTTTATAGTGCTGGACAGGTAGCTGGCCTCAGTAAATACATCTTGCTTGACAGAGTCAAGGGCATTGAAAAAGGAAATGCAGGAAATGGGAAGGGAAGTGGCATTAATTCTGAGTTCTCTAAGGGGACATATCCACATTCCCTCTGCTGCTAACCTGGATTACACCTCTTCCTCTTTGAAATCAGATTCTACAGCTACAGGGAATATTACTACTACTGATTTAAGGAAATCATATTAGGAAAAAAAAATCTGACAAGAAATTCAAATTGATGAGGGAGCATAAACTTGCTCAGTGTAGTATCTTTTCCCTTGAAAGTAGAAAACAGTCATTTGTATATAAGGTAAAAAACTCCAATGGGGAAAAAAAGGCCCTATTCATAAAATAATGCATCATAGAAACCCAAATATGGGTGGTCCAACCAGGCAAAAGTGGTTGGCAGTGGGATTTAAAAAACAAGATTAACACAAGATGTTAAGTCCTGAAATCCATCTAGTCACAAACATGTGTGTTTTTAATGACATTCAGAGCCATTTCCATAAAATGAAAGAACAGAGGTTAATTTATTTCATTGAAAACATTATGAAAAATCTTAGAATTCCCTAGAACTAAGAACCTTTTATTATTTTCTCATGGCTGAAAATCATGTTCATCTGCCAGTGACAAGTAATGCTCATGGTTAGGTGGAGATAGAAGACTGATAGCAGCATAAGATGACAGCAAGGGACCACAGTACCATTTTTTTTTTTTCAACATAAAATTGACATATGAGATGCGGACACAGTGAAGGGGCTCTTCATAAAACAAAGTTAACAAAATAAGTACAGGTTTTTCTCAGACCCTACTGAATAGAACAATTATTTCAGTAAGAGGAATCACTCCAGGCTCAGTCCTTGCTGTGACTGCCACTCTCATTTATTCAGCAAATATTTACTGAATGCCTACAAAATACCCGGCACTGGGGTACGTATTGGAACATACAGCTTTTTTTCTTTTAAAGTGCACCATTATTCTTTGGGGGAAACAGACAACACCATTTAAAACAGTAAAATCGTTTCAGTTACTGTTAAGTGCTAGGGGAAAAAAATAAGGCATGGCAGCTCCTGGGAGGAACGTGTGGTGTGATTTTAGCTAAAATGGCTAAGAGATAGCCTTTAGGAAAACTTTGGAAGATTTCAAGTTTGGTAACGTGATGATCAGATTTATGCTTTGAGAAGATAGATCACGAGATGCTGGATGGACAATACACTGCAGTGGAGAAGGGGGGGCATAAGAACGGAAGCAAGTAGTCCTGGTAAAGACGATGGTGGCCTGGTCTTATGACATAGTAGTGGAGACGGAGGAGATATTCTAAGGCATATTTGACCTGCCGAAAGATGATATTAGCTTGGGCTAGAGAGGATACAATGGAGAGGTGGTAAAAAGTTGATGAATTCAGTATTATTTTGGAGTATGTTTGTCAGTCCTGTTGTAAGACTATGTGAGTTGTGGAAAGAGGATGACTTCCAGGATTTTGGTTTGAGTGACTGTGTCATTTACTGAGATAAGAAAGACTTCTGAAGGAGAAAACCTGGCAGAGAATGGGTGGTAGAAATCAAGAATTCTGCTTTAGACATAAGCCTTTCTCACCAGCCCATGCCCTAAGGTAGACTTCACAAGAGAGGCAGTCTGGGTATTGTGCTCCTCCTGGGAAAAAATAATTATGTTTCAGCCAAAGGATTATGCACATAACAGAGGTTCAATAAATACATGATAAATGAATTTATGAAACAAGTCATTATCCAACCAGTTTTCAAAGTCTAATTATGTGAACAGAATTAGCAAGTTAGTTAAGAAGCATGACAGGCTTTCACAGAAACGATTTATTTGCATTTCTTATCTAAAAACCAGCTTCTTCACTCTCTCAGATTTCAAGATTCAACCCTTGGTGGCTCTACTCCCTTCTACACTGGTACACTCCCTGCTGGTATAACTGTATTCTCAAGGAATAAAAGTGCAAGAATGAGTACTGATGCATTGCTAGAGTTTGCAAAACTATTACCAGTCCGGAAATAGAAGAAGAGTTCTTTGATCAAGACATATAGATTTTACAACTAAGTGAAAATAATACTCTTTCAACCAACATTTTGGACTAAAAATAGCCTTGAAACAAGAGAATACTATATTAATGTCTATGTATAAGAAATAGAAATTCTGTAACTGGGTGCTTTGGAGCCTTCCTTTTTTTCCTTTCTTGTTCCCATAATTATCAGTTTTGAAAAGCAATCCAAATATTTTCATTTGGATAATACCTAGTTACTTATCTTTTTATATTGTGTATGGCGTACAAATAGCTCTTTATATATCATGTATGTTTAATTACATGATGATTATCTATAAAGCCTTATTTTTTAAAGAGAACTTAATAAAATAAAATGAGGACTTCCCTGGTGGCACAGTGGTTAAGAATCCGCCTGCCAATGCAGGGGACACGGGTTTGAGCCCTGGTCCGGGAAGGTCCCACATGCTGCGGAGCAACTAAGCCCGTGAGTCACAACTACTGAGCCTGCGCTCTAGAGCCCGTGAGCCACAACTACTGAAGCCCGCACGCCTAGAGCCCGTGCTCTGCAACAAGAGAAGTCACCGCAATGAGAAGCCTGCATACCGCAACGAAGTGTAGCCCCTGCTCGCCGCAGCTAGAGAAAGCCTGCGCACAGCAACGAAGACCCAACACAGCCAAAAATAAATAAATAAATTTATTAAAAAAAAAGAAAAAGAAAAAAAATGATATAGAAGAACGTGTTAAGTCACTCATGTCATGATCCAGAACTAAGCTCTATTAAACTGTGATATATATTATACAATACATCTACCTAGAGACTAGTACTCTCTTGTTGCTTGAAGGCAATAAATAGCCCTCCGTCTTATGACACACGCACCTCCACCCCTGCAACCCTTCCACTAAGATTTACATCTCTTGTCTTCAAGACCTGGCCCCCAGACTAATGCCATCTATCGAACTACATCATAATCCACCCTGGGAAGTGAGGTGCCTGCTAAGGAAAGAAAGGGACTATATCGCAAAGGCCCTGTAGGACCCAGCCAACATGTACCAGCAGGAGGCAGGAGACTATGTACGAGACAGTGCTGGATCAAGAAGAGATAGAATATAAGTTTGGATAAGGGAGAGTTTATTGACATGAGAGCATTCTCTCACAGGATTTAATACCCTAGCAAGACTACATGAGATGACACTAAGACACTGCTACGATGGCTCTTGGAAGCATACAGAAAGCGATGGTAGGAATGCCACAACCTATGGCTGACAGTAGAAGTCCTATCACAAACTATACCACCCAGAAGCTGCTGGCCTAATAGTGATGGAATGATCTACTGAAGGCACAGTTGAGACTCCACCTTAGAGATGATATCCTATAATCCATTCTCTAGGATACAGAATACACCCTAGATCAACAAACATTATAAGGAGCTGTGTTCCTAGGAAGTAGAATTCATAGTTCCCAGAACCAAGAGGTGGCAGTAAAAGTGGCCCTATTTATCATCGTTGTTAATAACTGACTTGGAGACTTTGTGCTTCCCATTCCAGCAAACTCTAGGCTTTAGAGGTCCTGATTTTCTGTTGCTATCCCAACAAAGGACACAGTATAAGTCCCATTAAACCTTAAGCTGGTACTGCCACCTGGTCACTTCGGGCTCCTCAGGCCAAAAAACTGTACGCAAGGAAAGAAGGCAGGGGTAATTGATCCTCATCAGCAAGAAGAGATAGGGCTGTTACAGAATGGGGTAAGGTAAGACTATGTTTGACACCTAGCTGATCCAGGAGGGCAATTCTTGGAACTGCCTTGCCTCGTTTTACCTGTAGATAGACAAGTTCAGCAGCCATAGCCTGAGAAACACATGGCAACAGAGCCTTAGAGGTCTTATGACTGTGGATCTGGGTTATCTCATCAGGTAAGCCCCCAGAACAGCAGAGTTCAGCCAAGGGTAGAGGAATCTAGAAAAAGGAGTGGAGGAGGGAGATGAGAATCACTTGTAGCCTTGAGACCAGGTAAAGCAGTAGGAATTACAGCTCATCCCACCAACTTTCCTTTTTTGTTTCCCCACAAAAGAAAATTAGAAGACCAAACAGAATCCTGGAGGAACTGTTACAAGAACCTATATAAGGGAAATAGACTTGAGTAGTGAAAGGAATGGACTGTAGAACAACACCCAGAGTCTACTTTCAGGACTAATTCCCATAGTTGCTGGGAGTGTTGGTGGCTGGTGGGGCTCAGCTGAATCCCTCTCCAGGAATTGCTACCTTGACCAAGGTCATGCCCTCTCTCTGAGAGCCTCCCATATTCAATGACTGGTCTTTGCAGAGGTATAAAGGCCCAGATCCCTTACCTCAAGGTGATTCAACTGTAAAGGGCCAGCCCAGTTCCAGGGCTCTTATGGGATTAGCTGAAGCCCTTACGCAACTGCATTGCAACTCCTCCCTTTGCCCAAACCTACTTCTTTCTCCCCACATAGAAGCTGGTCCTAAAAGAATTCTCTAATTTCCTGCACACAAATCTCAATCTCAAAGTTGTCTTTGGGGGACATACGACTTAAGACAAACTGGTAAGGCTACACTGTATTGGCTGATTATTAGATCTGGAGATGGCATAAAGACATGAAATTCTAGAGCTGAAAGAGACCAGGAAGACCATCCTGTTCAGTGATAAGCACTTTTTTTGCTCCCAAAGATAAATTCAGAAAACTGGTGGGAGGGTAGGAAGACAAATGAAAAACATACAAAATAATTTTTATAAGTCCCTTGGAAAAATATCTTCATGACTTTAGGGTACTTATTTTAGTAAACAGAAGAATGTCATGGAGAAAATTAGTAGTGCTTTTGGAGACAGTGGTTTTGGTGCCACAACTAGGGTGCTACTGCATCCACTAGGTAGAGGCCAGGGATGCTGCTAAACGTCCCATGGCTATACTACCCCCAACAACAACTAACTATCAGGACCAAAATGCCAATAGCGCCAACGTTGAGAAATCCTGGTTCAGAGGCCACCAAGCATAGTACATTCATCATCTCGCTTCATTCTTGGGATCAGGGGGATTACTGGCATGGCTTCACTATAGATGGCGAAATAGAAGGACAGTGACCCTGCAAAGGTCAAAAAGAAAGCTATCAGTAAAAATGGGTCTCGTAGTTCATTCCATTTTATGCAATTTTTTCTGGCCTGGATGGCTGTCACTATATAAGTGGAGAACACTGGATACTTTTTACTTCCCTTAATCTCTTCCTTACAAATCAAGCCTATTTTTAAAGCTTGATCTGCAGGCTCAAGACCGTTATTCGCTGATAACTTCAAACCCTTCATTATATTAAGAAGCTAAACCTTGAATTTCCATCAGAGAAAAAAAGTCATTTGCAAATATATGCATTGTGCGTTTACATAACATTTATTCCCAAAGTTTGATTCTAATAAAGCACCTCTACACTGCACAGAACTACTGGTAGATTTAATATACTTATATATAGCATTTGCTAAATATCTTTTTTGCTTGTCTTTTACCCGAGAGACAGGCTCAGTAAGTACTCTCACCATTGGTAATACACAGATCTGTCTACAGGGAGCACGGAGTCTAGTGGTCGGGAGTATTCCTCTGGAGTACCAATTCTGCCATTTTCTAGTGGTATAACCTGAGACAAGTTACCTAACCTTTCTCAAAGCTTAAGTTTTCTTACCTGTAGAATAGTAACTGACTACGAGGCCTGTTACAAGGCGAAATACAATGACTGATAAACCATACACACTGAATAAATGGTAGCTGTAGGGAATATCTATTGCTTTTTGGCTTTCAGCATCTATCTCTCCTTTTTAATGGCAACTTGAATTTCGTTTGGGTATTAACTCTTTCCCATTAGATATAGTCTGATGGACTGTAATTAGGAATCTTGCCCTCTCCTAGCCAGAGGGCAGGTATGTAACCCAAACTAATCCAATCAGATGCTCCCTCCCTGGAATTTATACACTGTGTGGAGAAACAAAAAGAATACAGTTAGTTTTGTCCACTCCTAGTAATGGTAGTCTGCCCAGTTATTGTTGTTGTTGTTTTTTAATTGTGACACCATTGTTAATGTTGCTGCCTCTGAATTTCCAAAGATGACTTGCTTCTTTTGCCCATTTCCAAGTCTAATGTACAGCCTTCCAACAATTCTGCAAGCCTTGGATATCCTTTCAACAAAATCCCTTATCCTAATGTTAGCCTGATGCAGTTGTATTGCTTGTAACCAAAGAACCCTACACGTATACAGGTGCTATATCTCACACCAGCACCAAACAGCTAATCTAATTAATATGTTATTAAATTAGGTACAAATAAGATTAATGACTTCTCTCTGCCTTCAGAAATAATGTCTAATCATTGATTTGCCTTTCGGTTTTAGCCCTAATACGTATCCACACACAGTAAAATCTACATAGGAATTGAAGACTGTTTACCTAAAAGAAAATTTTCCTGTGGAGCAAAGCTGCTGTTTAAGCAGTCATCTCTGTTTGCTCTCTGCTGGAGCACTTCTTGGTAGGACTTCAAGAAATACAAGGCAAATGAAAAGAAACTGCATTTCTGATGGATGTCTGATTGCCTGGTCCACAATTCTATAGGCTCACCTGAGATCTTAAATAAGAATCTTTTCAGATACAGAGGCTTTCATTATTTTTGGCTTTCCTTCTGTGTCTTGGATGTGGTTGCTCTTTGGGTATAGCTCTGGGTCAGACTCTGTGTGGTAAATCTGAATGTGCAATTACTGGCATCAGGGTTGGAGGAGAGAACTGCAGCAGTAGTGTAACGGCATGTTTCTTAAACAAGGAAAGAAATGAATAATCACTTTGGTTTTTGCTTTACAGATGCTTTGATCCATTTCATTTTTCACTGTGGGAAGATAGAATGGCAATTCTCTGAGTTAACTTTAGCGTTCACTTCCCAGAATAACTCTTTCAAGGCCACGGAATATTATGCCTCCGTCAGCTGGGCTGCCATATGAAGAAGCCAGTAAGGTGGCATTTCAGTGCAGGGCACAAAAATACTTTCTTTCCCATAACTTGGTATATAAAATTCAGTGCTCCATTAGCTTCCCACATCCCAGATCAGATGGTTCTAAAGGCAAACATAGTAATTCTTCCAGCAGGGAAATTTGGAAAAACTAAATACATACATAAGAAGGTCAAAGACTCCATGATTCTTGCTGAATAATTATGCCAAACGTCAGATTTTTGTGTAAAAATATGAGAAAAGCCCATTAGCAGATGCTGCAAGGGGTAACTGTTCTTATTTTCAGTATTACTGAAGCAGCTTTTACCAGTGATGATGCTGCCTGTAGTTTAGGCTGTTCTATGGCACCACTGCCCATCTGTCATCTTGTAGCAAGTTTCTAAACAGAAATGGCAACTCCAAAAGGATCGCTACAGATTAAGTTATAGCTATAGAGAAGCTGTTCTTCTGCCAAACTTAAGTCAGTTACCTGCCAGACAGGGTAATTTTTCCTGACCTATAAATGATGAGTGAAAGATATGCATAAGAATCTTTTAAGTGACATGTGCATTTCATTGCATATCGTTTAATAATTGGTTCAAAACTTTCCTGGAAAAAAAACAACTTATAGATGGCATGGAAATATTTAGTGATTATATAATTTATCTCTTTTCCTAGGAAATATTTTACCCCCTTGTGGTAAGGAAGCAATTGATTCAGGGTGGTCTTTTGATTATTCTTTCTTCTTAGTTGTATACCCTCCTTTCTCAACCCACTAGCTGGCAATTCTACGTTTTGTGAGAAGTATAAGGACCCTGGTTGCAAGGGATTTCATCATATTATGGATTATCATGTACTGAATACATAATAGAACTCATCAATCAAAGATTTTTTCAATTCCTAAAGTGACATTTTCAACATAATTTCTTATGGTAATAAACTTATTCATAACAAAATTCAAGTGTCATCAATTATTTCAGCAGGTACTTTTTAAACCATAATCTAATTTTACAATTTATAGCCTAGTTGAAAACATGCTATGAGATTTAGGATACACGGATTTCAGCCATAAAAGCAGAGTAAATGTTCTTCAGTGTGTAGCTGCACCTATTCATTCTTTCACTTCCCCCAAGGGGACCAGAAGAATGAGGTATCTCAGTGACTACCATTCTTCCCTACATGAAACTCTACTAGCTCCTTCTCACCAGAGACAAACTGAATGCTAACTACTTTTATTAAACTACATGATTTTAAGCTTTGCTCCTTTTAAAGAGATTGTTATCTTTCAGTTCAAACACAATTAAGCTATACTCACTGCCTTATATACTTTACTATTTTGAGAATTTTCTTTTTCCTTATTTTAAATCAGAGATTACTTGTATTGTAGCTAAGAAAACAAGCGATGATATCATACTTTAAAAAAATATGATTTCTTTGAAATAATGCTGGATGTCAATCCTTTACAGGAATTGGCCCTCCATCATAATGCTGACAAACGATATCCAGTTCAGGTGACTAATTTCTGTCTGAATAAAGCATTTCTGTGGTGTTAACTTGTTGGAAAGACATACAAAATTACTGCAATGGCTTATCCTTGATGATAGTTTAAGGTCTTTAAATAACGGGGAAAGCCCGAAGAAGTCTACCATCGACTGATGGACGATTGAATATATTTAAATATAGGGACATATGGAATTCTGCCTTCATTTAAGAAAAATCGACAGAAGAATGCCAAGTTTTTTGTTAATTCATAGATGATGACAAGGAAAATAATTAAAAATACTTTCCTAAAATAGTTAAGGCAACTTATATATTTAAAAGTAGTTGAGTCAATACAAACTTCATTCTAGGGGCCTTCAGTCTCTACACTGTACTCAGACAAGTAACATCCATTCTGATCCTAAATTGTGTGTTCATATTGTTGATGTCACTGTGGCTTGATGCTTTTTTTCCTTCACTTTTTTTTACTTCAACCTCAAACATTCTCATCAGTCTGAAGTGTATTCAGCTGTGTGTAACAGAAATTTGACAAACAGTGGCTTAAATAAGAGTTTATTATTTAATGTACCACGGCCTCTAGGGGTAAGCAGTGCAGAGCTGCTAAGCAGTCCAGAAACCAGACTTTCTGGTTTTCCTACATGGGTATCTTCAGCATATATTTTTTCCCTTTTGTTATAAGATGGCTATTGCACCTTCAGGCATTAGCCTGTGCTTGACACAGGAAAGAAGAGGAAGGACAGGCAAAACACATACTTGCAAAAGCAGTCTGACCCTTTTTACTAGGAAAACAGTAGCTTTCTTAGAAGTCTCATGCAATAGACTCTCTTTGGCACCTCAGTGCCTAGAACTAGGTTACGTGGTCATTCAAGGCTGCAGAGCAGTTTGAGGAGTTGTGTGCTTGTAACAAACTATTAATGTGCTACCTTTAGTAACCCTGGTATTCTGTTAGTAGGCAGAAGGGGAGACTTTTTATCATATAGGGAATTAGCACTGTTTGCCACAGTTCTTTAAGGCTAGATGAAGAACTACGGTCTCTACGTAGTCTTTTCTGTTACATTTCAGTCTTTCTTAACGTTCCCTTTTCTGAATGCTCAGAGCAACGACAGGCTGAGTTAAGTATTACAACAATCACGTACTGCCTCATATAATGCACTAATTTTTAAATATATCTTTTGACTGATCATCTCATAAGTCCTTGAAAATGAGGTCAAATTTTG
Organism: Eubalaena glacialis; assembly: GCF_028564815.1. Taxonomy (NCBI): domain Eukaryota; kingdom Metazoa; phylum Chordata; class Mammalia; order Artiodactyla; family Balaenidae; genus Eubalaena; species Eubalaena glacialis. The sequence continues at coordinate 92,785,560 of NC_083726.1, forward strand.
TATTACTTTTGTATCACATAAATATGATACTTGACTTATTGATGAATTTACTCATGAATTTCATCTCAGTCCTGTTTTCTAGAAAAGTAAATGACAGTCTATCATTGTTGCTTTAAAAGTTATTTCATTTGCAACAGCATGGATGAACTTGGAGGGCATTATGCTAAGTGAAATAAGTCAGACAAAGAAAAATACTGTGTGATATCACTTATACGTGCAATCTAAAAAAATACAACAAACTAGTGAATAAAAAAAAAAAGAAGCAGACTCACAGGCATAGAGAACAAACTAGTGGTTACCAGTAGGGAGACAGGAGGGGAGAAGGGGCAAGATAGAAGCAAGGGATTAAGAGGTACAAATTACTATGTATTAAATAAATAAGCTACATGGGTATATTGTACAATACAGGGAATATAGCCAATATTTTATAATAACTGTAACTGGAATATAACCTTTAAAATTGTGAATCACTATGCTGAACACCTGAAACTTATATAATACTGTACATCAACTATACCTCAATTAAAAAAAAATTTCATTCTTGACCACTCCACAAGCAATCTAACTATTCTCTGAAATGCTTTAAGTCTTACTGACTCTCTACTCTTCCCTAAGCTTATAGCTTTTCTATCAGCGTTACAACAGTGAAACAAAACAAATGAAACAAATACTGTTCTGTGTTACACTGAAGCTCTTAAGGAGTGAAGTATATTTTAAAATAACTTTAAGTCTAGAATTAAAATAACTGTGGTGTAAATCAATTATGACATCTATTTTACAACTCTTTCCATCTTGATTCTCCCTCTCAAACACTGTCTTCCAATTAGGAGAAATGAGAGTACAGACTGAATAGTTAACTTTCTCAACAAATGTATGAAAGTGCTTCCCTCACTACACTGTCCTGTTAAAAAAGTCTTTACGGGAATCTTTTCCTAGACATGAGTGTGGAGAAAACCACTGGTCTAAAATAGAAACATTTTACCCCTAAGAAATGCCTTTTTATTAATTTATGAACACATATTGTATTTTTCTACTAATATGTTATGCATATTATGAAATACACATATTTTTTAAAAAAGTGAGACTAAGGCACTTGAATAATGCTTCATTATATTTGAAAATCTTGGTTTAGTACATTGCAATACAGCAATTTGGCTCTAGATACTATCTATTTTTGCACTTGGTTTTAAGGGCTGTCACAGCTGAAAAAGATGCCTCAAAATGATATGTGGGTCAAATCTGAAACAGTGTATAGTTAACTGTACTTACTAAATCAAGATTCTCATTTTTCAATTTCACCCGCAGGTTCAGTTTAGTAAAATTTGGAAAAGACTGAATTGAGTATTAGATGACATTAAAAACCTGTGAGAAAGTCATAGTATTTCTCTGTTCTGTCTCGTATTCTCAGGAGGAGGCCGGGTCATGTAGGGCCCTGCAACGACTCTGGCTTTTATTGAGTGAGGTGAAGCTGTTTCAAGGTTTTATGCAGAGAAGTGACTAATATGACTTAAGTTTCAAAAAATGACTTTGCCTACTGTGTTAAGAATAGACTTTGGAGGGCAAGAGTAGAAGTAAAGATACCAATTAGGAGGCTTTTGTAGAAGTCCAGGCAAAAGACGATAGTGGCTTGGACAGTGGTGATAGCAATTGAGGTGGTCAGAATCTGGCTATGTTCTAAGATAGATTTCCCTGTGTACTGGGCATAGGGAGAGAGAAGTAATTCCTGAAGTTTAAGCTTAGACATCATCCTGGGAAGGGTTCTCTGATCCACGAAGATTTCATTCAGTCCCCATTTCATGGGCTCCTACAGCTCCCTGTTCCTCTTCCATCACAGCACTGTCACATGTGTGGCAATTTCCTGTTTTGTTCCCCCATATCTTTACTAGACTATAAGCCTTGAAAGTGTAGGGATCATGTCTATCTTGTTTGTAGTATATACTTAAAATTTTCTTGGTATACAATTGTGTAAAACCTTACTTCTTTATTTTTCAACAGTGCCATATCACCAATTCTATAAAAATAGTTCATGATCACTTAGATTTTACTATTAACCACTGTAATTAGATAACAGTATATTCTTCAGCAAATGGTGGTAGCTCTTGAATGATTATAGCAAAAGCATTTAATATTTTTTCATAACCAAGTGCATGAAAAAGTTTTAAGAACCTGAAGTTATATATGAGAATTTCTATGACTGGTTTCATTTGAATGTGAGATTGGCCAGACCATATACCTTAAGACACTAATAGGTTGAGTGTAAAAATCAAACAACTACAGCTTCAGAAATGGGAGTTGGGAACATTCCTGCGATGATTGTTGATAATGCAGTTCAAATTTCTATAAACAGGTCTATTCTGACATTCTTTTGTCACGTTTTTGCTTGGTTTGGTACAGTATATACATACTCTGAGACAAAGTTCTTGAAATAGAACTTTAAAAGCCCAAAGTAAATGAACAGCATGGCTTTTCATGACTCAAAACTTGGTAATGACATCAATTAAGTTTGCTCTTCACCATACCCTGTGTGCTTACTATGTATGAGCCTAACAAAAAGGGACAAATTCTTCATCATTAAAACTATTTTTGATAGGGCCCTGAAGCAAAGAAGACACAGTATCTACAGTGAGCAGCACTCTCATGAGCTACTGGGTGTAATATAGTCCATGTAACAATCCCTTTGCACTATCTTTAATGCTGTTTCTGTTTGGAAGGGAATTAAATGTATACTTAGCCAGTGGGGTCCATCCCTTAAGAAGTTTCTCAAGGTGGTGAGAAACTTGGTGAGCTTACTATTACATTCAAGGATTGGTTTTCAGCTGCCGAGGTACAAACCCTGGATTTACCAAAATGCTAAGCATGGATCCTTTTCTCAACAGAAGACTTGGAGTATCTTAAATTCATAAGGCTGACCATAAAAACATCCCCCAGGTTGCCTAGTACACACAGAATCTGAGCAAATGGAGTTAGATTACATACATGTTTAATGGCATTCCTTCATTCATGAAACAAAATTTATTGAACATCTGCTATGTGCCGGCTTATTCTAGACACTGAGAACATGAAATAGACAAAGTCCTTCCTCTCTCAGAGTTTATATTTTAGTCGGGGAGATAGATAATTAGCATGAAATTTATCTGTTTTACTTACTGATGTATCCTACTTGGAGTACTGCCTGGTACATATTAAGTATCGGAGAATAGTTCTTGATTGAATGAATAATATAAACTATTAACACAGTTTCAGATAACGTGCGCTAAGAAGAAAATAAAACAGGGTAGTGATATGATGAAGTATGCTTTGAAAGAGGGTAGCTAACCTAGATTGGGTGGTGTGGTAGATTACATTACTGTCTGGCAAATATTCATCCATTCTTTCTCTCCACCTCCATGGGAGAAATAGATTTTTCCACTCCATCAATGTTGAATTTGACTGTGCAACATGCTTGGCCTCATGGTGGGTGAAATGTCCTTCACTGCCTTTTGACTATGTGGGCTTGACCGTATGACTTGCATTGGCCAACAAGATGTCAGAGATATGACAAAATCAGAAACTTCCAGTGTTTATTAAAGTGTTTTGGGCTTTCCCTCTTGTACTTCTACCACTGACATGAGAAGAACATGCCTTGGATGGCCCATCTTAGATTCCTTCTGAGTTTTGGAAACTCTGTTCAAGTGGTTTAATTTCTTTCACTAAATTCAGGGCTTTGATGCTACTTGCACTAATCTCTTGACAACTGATGTGGGAGTCATTTTGGGTAAGAGAGGTGAATGGAAGGGATTTGTGCTATGAAAGTACCCAATAAAAAAAAGGTAGATGTAAAACTTTTTTTTTTTTAATTAACAGGATTTTTAGTAATTTAACCATTAAAATAAACAAAAAGCAGAAGGAGAGCATGTTTGTTTAGTCCTGTGGCTAAGCTCCACCCTAGACAAGACATTTTCATTTTCAACACATGATACACAAGAAAAGGAAAATGTGAACCACAGGAATGGAATAAATATTGAGGACAAAAGCAAAGTGTTGAATATATTATAGTCACACCAAATCTTAAATGAATAAGCACTCTAAACTATAAAGGAAAAACTAAGCAACAAAGTTATTTCATATGCCAAATGTCCCCACTGATGAATTAAAAGCAGATATTAAAATTCTTGTAAAATGGCAAAGAAGCTATGATTAATATTTTCCTGGTACAAGGTAATAATCACATTATACATGCAAAAAATATGAAAATATGAAAAACCACCATGGTGACAGGACAGGAATAGTGGGATTATTTAATAAATCAATCCCAATGTACACTGAATGCTGGATATAGAATTTATCCTAAAATATTGTACTTAAAATCAAATGTTGAGAAAGTCATCTACTTTGGAAAACATCTGGAAAAGACTCAAATGAATTGGAGGGATCTAACTTTGAAACGTACTAGTATAATAATGTTCTGACTGGCAGCCAGGTTTTGAACATAATCTTCTGTAACAATCCAGAAGCTCAAAGAATGATAGAAGTGACAAGGACCAGTGAAAATAGACACAACAAAACCTATATATGATACATATTACATAGTACAGAACTGAAGCCTCTCCTTTTCAGGCTTACAATATGTGACTTGATTTGATAAATAGTACTTTGCTGTCCAGTTTCTCACCATTTTCTTCAGTTTTATACTTAAAATCAGAGTCGTAAAAAAATAGCAGAGGCCATGGATAACAGGTCTGGTTGCAAGAAAATGGAGAGGAGGGTAGAAGAAAGAGACCCACTTGTCAGAGTGTGGAGTAAATACAGAGAACAAAGATGGTGCCAAGGACACAGAGGCCACTAACTTGATCTAGGTGAAGTCAGTAGAAAGACAAGCCCATCAAGCTCTCTTTAGTAACCTTTGTGGCCATCATTCTATAAAAACAAGTTCTATAACTAATGTATACAAAATGCCCCAGAATTACCAAGCGGAAAAACTTTTGGTTAACTCAAGGACAAGTTTAATCCCTAAAACTTAAAAATTTAAAAAAAAATCTATTTATACATACCTTCTAAAATTATCAATATTTAGCATAAGTACATGGAAACAAAAACCTTATCTACCAAAGTATTGCCTACCTCCTGAACAGTGTCACATAATTTAGGCATAACTGTAGAAACCTCAGACTACTGAAAAAGAATGAAGTTGTGGTGGCCAAGTGACAAACTTTCTACAAAGATATCTGATGAACCTGGCAATTGCTAATGCTCTGTTTTAGTAAGAATAAAACCCACCTAGTTTGACTTCAAAGGATCAGTTTTAGAATTAGCCAAGAGACTAAAAAGCTGGAAAAATATTTCTACTGTAACCATAGCATCTTGGAAAAAATTCCTAAAGTATGTAGTGGCCATCTGTAATGCTCTCTGGTTTTTGATACCCTTCCTATGTTTGATGAATTTCTAACCTTATGAAGTATGACTCCCTTAAGTAAAACCCAGAAAACTCAGTTATCTAGCTTGCTCTGCTCCAAAGGCTCTGCTAATCAGAGTCAACTGTGAAAGACTTTGATTCAGAAGTGAGCAGTTAGAGGAAGGGGCTCTGGAGAGCACCCATTTGCTCATAAGGATGGGAAGCATTCAACTGTTGAGTATTGCAATGACTGAATTAAACAGGGGGTTCCCACAGTGCTTGATAGGAATGCTGCAGCAAAGAGGGACTTATCTTTAAGCAAGTTTTGTGTGTGTAGTTTTTGGTATTGTTTCTGGAAGCTTTACCTTGACCCTGGTTCTCCAGCTCTCAACAACTTGGTCAACTACTATATTTCCTTTTAATAAACATTTCTGCTGCTTAACTGGCCAGAGGTAGTTTCTTCTGCTTAAAATAAGAACCCTGGTTGATACTAAATGGCTACTAGAAGTGGCTGAAGGCGGTACATCCTCAGGAAAGTCAGAAAGATCTATGAATGGTTATCTGACTCTGTAAGGGCTGATGCCTCTAAAAACGGAAAAAAAAAAAAAAAAAAAAAAAAGGTAAAATCTGGCAGCCCATAGCCCACAGTAGCAAAGTAACAAATTATTAATTGCAGTCACGTGAAATGAAGTGACAAATGAAGGCAAGACTAAGGGAGATCCAGTGGCTTCTAACACTGAACAATATGAAAAGTATGAAGAATTGAAACACAAAATTAGTTGCTTCTGATTCCACAATACAGCTTTAAAAAAGGACAATGAAATGCTCACAATCCTAATGATGCTCACAATTCTCAGTTCAAGGCAAGAATCACAACCACCACAGCCACGAGCTACTCCCTAACACTGTTCCCTGGGAGGGAAAAGCCAGCATTAGTGAACAGCACTGTCTTCTAGAGGCCAGGAGAGCCGATGGGCACCACTGCTTTCAATGTAGACCATGGGATAGGGAGGTAGCAGAGCCCAGGGAGAAGCACTTAACTAGAAGAGGCAGGAGGAGGGCTTCCCTGGTGGCGCAGTGGTTGAGAATCTGCCTGCCAATGCAGGGGACACGGGTTTGAGCCCTGGTCTGGGAAGATCCCACATGCCGCGGAGCAACTAGGCCCGTGAGCCACAACTACTGAATCTGCGCGTCTGGAGCCTGTGCTCTGCAACAAGAGAGGCCGCGACAGTGAGAGGCCCGCGCACCGCGATGAAGAGTGGCCCCCACTCGCCGCAACTAGAGAAAGCCCTCGCACAGAAACAAAGACCCCACACAGCCAAAAAAATAAATATAAATTAATAAATAAATAAAAAATTTAAAAAAAAAAGAGGCAGGAGGAAATGGTTACTGTGATTGCTACAAGGGTTGGGTTAAAATACTTTGACCTGCAGTGACCACTGGCTCTGGCTACCTGATCAGACAATCTGTATGGACCAAACAGACAGGCATCCAAAAAAATTCCAACTTAATAAAATGATTAAGATATCCAGGTTTAGTGAAGAGAGGTCTGACTTGAGCCACTGCAACAAAAATTTGTAATGTCTTTTCCAATTTCTAGTCCTAAGTCAATTCACAGACCCAGAGTTTTTTGAGTGAAGTAGAGAATGCAAGTACTTGAAGACATATATTGCAATGACATCACAGGTATAAAGTGTAAACTCTCAACTTGGCTTTCCTCATAAAGGTAACTGCACTGGAGAAAGGGAAATACCAGGTCTTTTGGGTACTATTGTCTAATAGCTCTGAATTAACACTAAAACTGGGGGCCCAGAATACCATTGTGAATTAGTGGTCAAAACGGATGCCTGAGGGAATCAAACGATGAATGCACTTTTAATCCGAATCTGCCTCCTATCTAGCCTGGTTGAGCCCTAAACACACATACAGTATACAGTTGGAATTGGAGGTGGAGATAAGATTACTAGACAGTCATTTCAATGAAGCTGCTGCTGCAGATGTGCATTCTTTATTAGAACTCTTAGCACCAGGTATATGACTATTAATCTGGCAAATGCTTTTTCCCTTCTATTTCAACAGACAGAGAACACCTATAATAGCAATTTTCATATGACAGGTAGGGTAATAAACCATTTTATCTTAGGGTTATATAAATTATTTGGCTCTGAACCACAATATACTTATTTCATTAAGACCATTACTGTCTCACCATTACACAGGACAACTACATTGATGACATATGTCTCCGGTACATATACATAATACATACTCAAGATCCTTCATAAAGAAAAGGTATGTAAAAAACATATGAGTCTAATATGAGTGCAGTACAGTGGGAGATAACATCAAATAAAAATATAAGAGCTACACCTCAATAAAGTTTCTGAGGGGTCCAGTGATCTTCAGCCTATCAGGATAGCCTCTTCAAAGTTAAAGATAACTTATTGTACCTTGGTGCCTCCTGCCACTAAGAAAGCAGCACAGTGCTAGGTGGGACTCTTTGAAGGCTGTGTGTGTGTGTGTGTGTGTCTGTGTGTGTGTGTGTGCGTGCGCATGTGTGTGTATTACTTTGGGAATCTTGCTTTGACCTATTTATGAAGTGACCTGAAAGCCTCTAGTTGTGAGTGGGCCCCACAGGAAAAAGGAGGCTTCCTAGTTAGTCCAGGCTACAGTGCATCTACCTAGACTTAATGACGAATAGACTCAACGGGTGTTAGAAGTGTCAACAGTTTATCAAGAGCCTGTGGTGAGTTCTGATAGGGGAATCCCAGCATTGATCTATAAAGGTTTGGAACAAAGTCACAAGGTTTACCCCATGAGACTTCACTAAGAAGCAGTTAGAAGAGTGAAACTTCATGTGGAATCTTCCTTGCTGGTGAGGGTGGTGGCAGACTTTGGGTTTTGGAGGCAGCAGAGGTTGTGAAACGGTTTTAGTGATACACAAGTGGCATAAATGGCAAAGTGGAAGCAACCATAGTTTTCTTTAGTACTTGGTGGGGAAGAAGCAGCAGCAATGGAGTTTCCTCATTAGGCCAGTACGATGTCATGGTTTTAGGCTTTAATTTTGGAAGCTGAGCTGTTACTCTCTTCCAAATAACCTCTTAAACAAAAACTCCTTTTTTGCTTAACCAGGCATAAATAACTTCTGTTGCTTAAAAGTAGGAATTCAAACTGAATATAAAAAATATATAATTTTCAAGTAGACCAACACCTGTCAAATACTTATAGGATCTTAATATTAGGTTACTCTCAAATTCTCTGATAAAGGGATACAATGATAAAAATTAGTTCTTAGGTGGTAAACTGATGTGAATGTTGGAGCTTTATGTATAAAACTGAGGATTATGGAATCTCATGCAGGGAATCTCAGCTGAACCAATAAAGATGAATGAAAAATTACTGGAAAAAGAATACAGGAAAATAAATATCTTTAAAAGAGAAAGAACAAGAAGAGATGTACGTTGGTACAGCAATCTCAGAGAAGGAAAAGAAGTGCTGGTAAAATTACTGTCTTGACTATTCGTTTAGTATTATTCCATTTAGTATTATTATTTTTAAAAAATAACAAAAATAGTCTGACAATTTAGTCAGACATGTGATTCATCCATAATGGAATGGATTTCATTCAAAAATAACGTGATGATCATAAATGACGTATCTTTTACGTCTCTGCTACAGACTAGGGTTCACATATGTTAAATAATTGGCCTCCCCTTAAGGAGTGAGCACAAAGCTTCCAGAGCAAGACAGGAACACAGAGAGGTCATGTCAGTGCATATGAATCAGCAAGGAACAGAATGTCAAGGAGGTTTTCTCTGTTTTCATATGAGAAGAAAAATACCGCATCTCTTAGAAAATGATTTTTTCATGCTGTTTCCAAGGCACTATTAGTTACAAACCAAATTGTTATTTTTGCTATTTTTTCAAAGGAAAGAACTGGTGGCTGAGGAGATACATATGATGGAAAACAACTATACAATAAATCAAATAGATTAAATTTTAAAACTACCAAGTGTCTTTTAGTAATAATCCCATCTCCTCTCTACTGAAAGTTGGAGATTTTGATAGTGGAAGGAAATAAGAAAATAGTCATTTCAGGAATTTCATTTAAAAAGCAGCACATGAAAAATAACTCATTTTTTAACTATTTATATATTAGAAAAAGAAGTCAAAGAATCGGAACTAACAGGTATTCATAAATATCCAGGATAGTTAAAAAGACTATTAATCTATTATGGAGTAAGTCTACAGTCCTACACATATAATTTCTATAATCCAATTTAAAGTACATAAGAGGAAGGTCGTATATTTTTAAATGTTTTACAAGAAACCCTTGTAGATATTAGTGCAAAGCCTGAATTGTTATTGTTCATTGTATCTTTCTTGTAAATGAAAATAATTTCTTCTTTCTGTATCTCAAGACAGAATTAAGAACTGAGGGAATTCCCTGCTGGTCCAGTGGCTAGGACTCGGCACTTTCACTGCCGTGGGCCTGGGTTCAATCCCTGGTTGGGGAACTAAGATCCTGCAAGCCACGCAAAAAGAATTAAGAACTGAGAGCCACTGAAGAGAAGTGTCAGACTGGAGGAAAGAGCAGGGCTATGTGGCTTAGCTCCAGGCTAAAATCGAATAAAATAAAATTAAAAGAAATATATTTTCCAAGCTAACATAACTTCAAAATTTAACAAAATGAGTAGTTTCCAAACAGAATATGTTGGGATCATGACTCATTTTCTTAATTTGCTGCATAAAAAAAAAATTGTTTGCCATAATTACTTGTATATTTTAATATATTTTAAAGGACTGAAATAACTCTGACATGTTAGTTTTATTTTGTTTTTTTTTAATTCCTAGAGGAAGTATAATTTTAAGGGAATTTGGCATTAGCCTATATGACCCTAGAAATGAGTATTAATTCCAATGATGTGTCTATGAGGACTTTATGAGAACTAAAGAGAATAGGCTAAGGGTTTAGTTTTAAACACTGGTATTAATGGGCTGGATTGGACTAAAGGTACAGATAATACTACATAGAATAGTAGAGCTAGGCTTGGTTTAAAAAAAAAAACCAAACTATTGTTCACTTATTACTGCTACCACATAAGCTTGTGGTGGCTTTAACTTCAGAGCCCAATTTATGATGCACATTTTACAGAAATCTTGTTTAAGACTTTGTCAATATCTCACCACCACCTAATATGGTCATGACAATTAGGAAAACAATGGGCCTGTTTTTTATATAATCAAAACCTTAAAACCCTGCAGGAATAAAATAATATTTAAAGTATCTAAACAAATAGTCTTTGCTAGGATACTCAAAAGCTCACCATAGGTGAAAAACCTATTTAAAAATAATTTATAAATTGTATGTAATACATGATTTCAAGCAATTTCCCAAACGAGATGTGTGTGTGTTTATGTGTGTGTGTGTATGTGCACACGTGCTATCCATGTCTTTCTGTTTTTCTTCCTAATTTATCTGGATGGAGCCAATTTAATTAATTTATCTAGACAGAGCCTGTAAAATTTATCTAATTTATCTAGATGGAGCCTATAAAAGTAAAAGGTATATTACAAGCTTGTTAGTGAAGAAACTGACAATCCTAAAATACCATTTGAAAAATACTATGTAAAGTAAATTATCAAACCAGATTTAAAGAGTTACTGAGGAATCTCCCTATATGGTTTGCAGTCAGATAGAACCAAGTTAAAATCTTGACTCTCTCTTTTACTAATCTCGGGCAGTTATCTCACTTTGTTGACTTAGTTTTCCTTGTCTGTAATGTGCAGATACTATTTTAGAATAGTTTTGAGGATAAAGTGAAACTGTATAAGTAAAGCAGCCACCATGGTATCTTGGACAAACTTGGCACTCAATAAATGGCTGCTGTTTTGTATTTTTTTCTGATACAGACTTAGATTCCACTTAAGTTGAACGTTTCTAGTTATTCCTTTAGCATTAAGGTCATATTAAGATGTTTTCTTGGTTTCTATATTGCTGAATTTCCATGGTAAGTTTTTCCATAGTTGAACAAGCTTAGACCTTTCAAAGTCTTCTCCTAGGTTATATCCTCAATAGTTCACTCTAAAACTCTGATTTCCAAGAAAATGTCAACATCTTTTCCAAATACAGAACTCAAAACAGGACACTAAAGTACCACAAGAGAAGAAGATGGTAACATGTGGGTTCCTGTCTCCATGATCAATTGCTTTCTGTATCATTGAGTATTTCATGCACTTCTAGTTCTCTTAGCTGTTGATGTTAGGGTTCTTCACTGATTTTAACTACCATGGTCTTTTTGATAATCATCTCCAGATATTGGCTTCACTCTAGATAGTACAATGAAACTGCTAGTATAAATGAAGTTGACAAGGCCAATTGCTGTGACGTAGAGGAAAGAGTACAGGATCAAAAAAGGAAAACTGAAGTCTCAGCTATGGTTTATTAGATCTAGCCTTGGAAAAGTGAACATTTCTATCATCTTTGACTCTCCAGTTTGTAAAATCAGAATAATAACCATGCAGGTGATTATAAGAATCAAATAATGTATGTAAAGATCTTTATATATTTTAGTTGTTAAACAAATATGTATTGCCATTATGAATACCAGGGTATAAACTCTCTTTCTTGATTATCTCATTTATCCTTGTGTCCTGAGCACAGAACTCAGACTATGAAAGATGCTTAACATTTCTTTATAGAATGGAAAAAAATTTAAACTGAAATTTCCCAGTACATAGCTTAGAATGGAACATGGAAGGGCATACACAAATGCATGTTGTATAGATATAAGGATCTATGTTGTATAGATCAAGATGCTAGCAATTTGGAATACCACTTCATTATGCATTTCTTTCTAATAGTTTAATAGTAACATGGTAAAGGCAATAGTGGCTCTTAATAAATAGTTCGTGAATAAATGAAAACATATATACATGCTTTTTGACTCCTAAGGTTGGCTAAAGGGTAAGACAACATCTGAAAAAAAAAAACAAACTCCATCTCCACTGCCCCCAATGATATAAGCTTCATGAACCAGGACATTCTAGAATTGCAACCAAAAGGTATATTAAGAATCTAGAAATAGACGTTTTAATAAAAATCTTTATAAATTAATTTATTTATTCCTCTAAGAGACCAAACCCTTTGTCTTCTCACAGACTATTGTCCATCCTCTTTTTACTATGTAGCCTAGTCCATATTTTAGTTTCCGTTTGATTGAAATAGAAAATCCACTCATCTCCATAGTCTGAAGTGATGTTCTGGAATTCTATTGTCAATGATTATCAGCACAATCTTTTTGACCTTTTTTCAAGCACTGCCATATGTTGTGGTATCTACTATTGCTTCAAGCCATTTTTTGACCTTTACTTAAGGTAATATGCTCTTATACTTTCCTTCCAAAACCAGACTTTTAGCTTTTTAAAGATATGGTGGTCCTGGTCCTCCACAGCTGCTTTGATCTGGTAGATACTACATAGTGCCATATGACTAACAAAACATAAACATGGGTCTCTGTTATCCTCTTATTCTTCTTGGCTTTTAATCTGAAACTTTCATTTCTGACCTATTCACAAACTTTTGTCCCTATTCTTTATTGATGACTGTTGCCCACAGAAGTGGTTTGCCAAATGGTTAATAGCTCAGACTCCAGAGCCAGGCTGTCACTTTCTAGCTTTATGATCTGGCGGTTAATAATACTATTGAGAGTAATGAATACATACACACACTCTTAAATGATAATATCCTTAGACTAGTGCCTGAAACTTAGTAAATGCTACATAAGTATTAGCCGTTATTGTTGTCATCATCATTTCAATATGGGGGCCTCTGATAGCTACCACTTCACTTCTTCTAGGTCTGACCTCTGGTTTTCCTTCTACACCAGCTGCTCACCATTTACATCATGAGCTACCTAGCTATTCTTCACTTGGGCCCATTTCAAGAAGCTACACCTAACTACAGGCCTTCAATGATAGCATACCCATCAGGCATGTCAACTCCTAAATTCCATGGCCTGTGACTCAAAGTTGACACTTTGATTTTATTGATTTGTCTTTGATTTGAATCAATTCTTATCACCATCTGAATTTTAAGAACTTTAGTATATTGCAGGAAAGGAGAAGTCATCTGAATGTCTAAGAAAAAGCTAAAACCTTTTAATGAAGAATAAAGCTAATTCACTGTAATAATTCAAGAAGTGATTAATTACTTAGATGAACATTTTAATTACACAAAAACAGAGAATGAACGTTTTTAGATACTAATTGACTCCAACTAAAGTATTTATACTTACTGTACTTTGATTTAGAAGTTTTGCTTTGCTTTAAACAAAATTGCTATCCCAAAGACCAGTTAAAGAAGAGTACATTAATTGCTGTGCTGAACTAGTTCTTAAGTGCAAATGCATAAATTTTCATTTTCATTTTAAGTTGGAATATATGTTTTATTCCCTGAAACAGGAATAATGGAAACTTAATCTAAGCATTAAGCTATGTCTATAGTATCTTTTCTCAGTTACCCACTGTTGAAATGGAAATGCTCAATAGATTTGCCTCACCAAAGTAAGTTCTTTCAAGGTGATTCTTATGCAAGTGAGTCCAGCAGAATAAGAAAGAGGATCAAGAAGATTGTTAAAATAGAAAGTGAAAAACAGCAATAAATTTGATTTTAAAGTATACTGTATGAAATAAGCTTTCAAAGAAGAGTATGAGATTGAAAAATAGTAACTTTTTAGATCATACTTATATAAATCTTTAAATTCCCTTTGGCATAAAAAAATGAGGTACAACTGAAAGTACAGATAACAATTGAGTGTGAGGGTATATTATTCATATTAATATGCCTTGGTCAGATAAAAGCATTTTCTAATATGAGACCCAAAGCAAAAGTTACAAGGGCAGATGCTGAATTGCTACTGAGCTGCATCTTGCATAGGCAACTCTACAGCCTGCCCCAGGACAACCAGAAGCAGGGCCAATCGATTAGGAGGAGAAGGTGCCGGAGGCTGGGGAATGCCAGAAAAGTGTCACTTCCCTACACTGATGTATAAATTATGCACAAAATAACTACTATGATGCAAGTGATTTATACCAAGAACTAAAAACCCCTGTGGAGATTCATCATCTGTCAAGGAAAATGTTACTCACAGTTGTAACAGAGTTTAGAACTGTAAGAGGCATTAGAGACCAGCTCGTCCAACTCCCAAATTATTAAGAGGAAAAAAGTAAGGCACCACAAGATATTAAATAACTTGTCTTGAAATCATGTTTAATTCAAGTAACTGTATAACTGAACAGAAACTAAAGAGAGTTCATTTTGGCCAAATATTGCCTTTTATTAAACAGTTTGAGATGCAAACACTCAAGAATATTGTAGAAAACCTGGATTAAATGAATCCTTTTAGAATTAAGAAATTATAACAATGCTTTGACCACAAAAACTTTGAAGTAAAGATAATTGCTCCTTACTCCTCTTTAAAGATCTAAATGAAAAGGATCCTCTAATGTGAAGATTATTTTCCTGGAGGTGATTTAGAAAATACAGGCCATAATTCTGGTTCTTAAGAGGAAAAAAAAATAATCTGTTATTACATTTGGATGGGGTTTTATTTTTTAGGAATCACTGCTTGGCTGTGAGTAGTTGTTGCTTGCTGAGTGTTATTCACACTTCCTCCCTCATAGCAAGCTCATGTGTAACACTCTTAACTTGTGGGATGGGTTGGAACACTTCATTCTAATCCAAGGGCCATAGGTCATTTTCAACCACAAATTCTTCCTCCCTAGGGAAGTGTCAAGGGATGTGGTCTTTCCCATCTCGTTTTCCTACAAGCTCCTTTAGTCTAAAATAAAGTTTATGTCACTAATGACCAGGCCTAAAATATTATAATGCCTTATCTGGCAATTAATATCAAGAAATCTCTTCCAGAACAGCACCTTAGGAATTTCAATTGTCTAGTTACAATGAGGCATAATGAAAGAATAAATATTTTAAAGGGATGACAGGAAGAAATTTTCTCCTCAAGATTATTTTGATAGCCTGGAACAGGAGTTGACAAACAATTTTCTGTAAAGGGCCAGATAGCAAATATTTTAGGTTATGTAGGCCCCATGGTCTCTCTGAACTACTCAACTCTGCTGTTGCAGCATGAAACCAGCCAAAGAGTAGCACATAAAAGAATGGATGTGGCTATGTGTTTCAATAACGCTTTATTTATAAAAACAGCAAGCCAAATTTGACCCATGGGGTATATTTGCAACCCCTTAATCTAGAACTTGTAATGATTCAAGAGAGTTTGAACAAAAAATTTAATTTTAATAAAACATATTATTGCTGTTAAATATAAATCACTACACTTGGGGATACCTAGCTGATCCTCAGATAAATTGAGCATATTTTAAAATCGTTTTAGGTTTTCCTGTTTACCCTTCCCTCTCTATTATACAAATTATAATGGAAATTTCTAAATTCATTAAAAAATTAGACAATTTCTATCAACTAATGAAAAAATTATGAGAACTGAGACTGCAAAACTTTGGCTTTTCAGTTTCATACTAAATTTGTGAACTCAATATAGTAATTTTATTTTCTGGGTTTAACAAGATAGATCTTACAGAGGAGTTTTTAATACTATCATTTAGAATACCTACAAGAAAGGCACTTATAAGATAGTCACTGAAACAGATCCATTATTAATTTGAATTATTTTTCTGGTTGATCATTTAAAAAGCTCTCTTTGTTTGGATTTGATTACACTTAACCTTTGATTATTATTACGACTCGGAGTAACAGTATAAGTACCATGTAACCAACTTAGTAAATAATTTAGGATGCAATTTCAGTGTAAATTATGATTCACATAATTAGTACATAGGTAGTATAGGTATAAGTAGCCCCTTTGTCCTGTCTAAGATGTTTAGACCAGATGAATGTGAGTATTTACAAAGTTCAGGGACATCCCTATTGATTTGATACAAAAAAACCCTGGTAAATGGCATATAAAAGTAAAACATTTTCTCAGTATAATTCTAATTTTAATCCTAGGATAATTCTAATTCTAATTCTGAGTATAATTGTAATACTCAAAAGGACTGGATCACTGATTAAAAACTTGTTGATTGCAGATACCCAGAAAAAGCAATGTTATCCTCTGTGGTGACTTGTAATTCTACTGCATTTAATATTGTAGGATAAATTGTAAGTTATTTGAAAAGTTAAGCATTTCAGATTTTTCATTCTGTTTCTCTGTCTTTTAAAAGTAAAAGACTGAAGGAAAAGATGTAGAGAAAAGAGTCTTCATTTCAGTCTTTTAGTGAATTTGGTAAGGGTAAAATGATATCAAAGCAAAGATTGGTTAGGACAAAAGACATATAAAGACAGAAACTAACACAACATTAGACTTCTTCTTACAAAGATTTTGGAAAACTTCAAGAGGGAATGATTACTTCACAGACTGGAATGTAAGCCCAGTTGGAACCAAGGTCTACAGGGCTTTTGAGGTGTCTAATGTTGAAAATCTCAAGTTGACTCTCTAGTTAAAAAAAGCTGGAGAGGAGAAAGGAAAATTTTTGTTCTGGAAAAGTGTTCTTCTCTGATGCAAACAGAAATCCATCTTACAAAGGAAGAAGTAGAGATGAGTTGCCCTAATTTAGTCTTTTGGAAGCAGAAAAAAGATGAATTTGGTAAAAAAAACCCTTTTGTTTCTTCTGAATATCACTTTATAAGTTATGAGATGTCTTTTCTGTGCGTGTGTGAAAAATTTCCAAGCCCCCAAAATTCATAAAAATTAACTTGAAACACTGAAATCCATTTTGGAAAAGAATCAGGGTGTAGAGAATCTTAATTTTTAAAAAGTTATATAAAAAAGAGATCTAGTAATTGGTTGGTGCTTTCCTTTCAAATATTTTATCCACTTTCCTTTTTTATAGCTTTTCTGTTTGGAGAGATGGAAACATTCAAATATTAAAAGTATTCCACAATATGTGTTATTTAAAAAACTCTCAAATCCCAAAGTGGTGGTAATAAACTTCCTATTAATATAGTGATTAAATCAGTTTTAATCTTCTGTGAATCTAGTAACAAGAATGGAATAAACTATTAGAATCATGGTGTAAACCTCAGAGGAAATAGAATGCCAAATGTTAATCTGAAAAGCACACTTTTAATTAGCAAAACATAATGCTACTAGGCCTTTCTGTTTTTCTTCAATAATGTACATATATATTGAGATCATACTCTAGCTGTTCTATTTTATTACATGTATTAACTCACAGCTGTTCTGGAAGGCAGGTATTAAATTTATAGTTCTTAACATATAAAGGAACAAGCATAGAGAAGTGGAACTCTGGTGCACATAGAATGTAATATTGTGATGATTTTGTTGTTATTTAATGAACATTTCTAAATGTGATAACTAGTTTATCTAACATAAACAGATACTAATCCTTTAATATGATTTGCAAGAACACAGATTAAATGGCAGAGTTCATTGTCAGTTCTCTTCAAGGGCTAATTTACCTCACACAGGGGCCAGGTAACTCCTGTAAAGGCATTTCCTGCTCTCATTTTAAATGTTTCTCATGGCAGCCACAAGACTTCTTTTGAGAGGAAAGTAATACACGATTTTAAAGTTTTTTTTTAAGAAAAAATTTCCATTTTGATCAAAGAAATATTCATCTAAGATACTCTTACGAATGGGTTTGTTATGTTACATAATTTCTTGTCCAAATTTAGTGCTCAAGTAAGAATTGGCCATATATTATTAAGAAAAGATGGTTAAAAAAGGATACATCCATAGGAGTTTGGGATTAACATATACACACTACTATATATAAAATAGATAACCAAAAGGACCTAGTGTAGCACAAGGAACTATACTCAATATTTTGTTATAACCTATAAGGGAAAAGAATCTGAAAAAGTATTTTATATATATATATATATATATATATATATATATATATATATATATATATATATATATATAAAATACATGTATAACTGAATCACTTTTCTTGTACACCTGAAACAAACACAACATTGTAAATCAACTATACTTCCGTTTAAAAAAAAAACCAAAAGGATACATCCACAAGACTTCTTGAATTTATTTCAAGTCTGTGTTCTTTCACTATCACAATTCCTGTGTGTATGTGGAAAGCATCTATAATTCCTTTCTTGTATGACTGCTTCTGAACTAGGTTATTTAACATAAACTCCTTGGGGATACATATAAAAATAGGAGTTTTCTGGGAATATATCACTTCCTGAAAAGTCAGTTGACTATATCTGGCTCAGAATTTTCTCTTCAGAAGGTTACGCACCCATCAGGAATTTGTTTGGGTGAAACTGCTTTTAAAAACACCTTGAGATAATGTGCCCAAAGATCTAATCCCATATGAAATGCTTCTGTGAGTGGTTAAGTTATCTGAAAAGCCTAGTTAGCAATTTTTTACTCTGCTGACAAACTCTGCTTTGTTGAAACCTAATGGTAGCTATTGACGGGTAAGAATTTCCTTTGTATCATACCAAACTTGGCTTCAAATTAAGAGTATGGAACTAAAGTGGTATCATGAGTTTTTATGACACTCCTAGTCTTCTACTTAACTGTCAACTAAAGAATAATCTTTTATTTGTCATTTTGACCACCAATTAATTGTGTCAAATATCCTCATATACACTATGTTTTATGTTTTATTTATAATTTTATTATGCTATATTATATAATACTATATACTGTATAATATATAGTCTTTAAATATGATACTTTATAATATATAACATGTTATACTAAACATATAAATGAGACATAAAATGGTGTGTGAGAAAATTCACCATATAATTTGTTATATAATATACTGTAATACAATATGCTTATTACAGAGATTACCATTAAACATGTCATCCTAAGTGTTTCTCATCTTGGATACTACTTAAGAAGAATAAAGATTTGTTGAAAAAGCTACAAATTAAGCTATTAAGTCCATTATTTCCGGCCACTGCTCGGACTCACATATTAATAAAACCACATTGTACTGAAATGATGTTTCTTTTGTAAAGCTCCAATAGGCATTCTGAATTGTGACAAGCGCATTCTGAATTGTGACAAGCACATTCTGAATTTTGTTTTTGAAATGGAACTATGGCAGAAGAGCCGTAATTTGATAACCGTAATAAAATCTATTAGAATCACAGTGGCGTTAACCCAGTCCGAAGGCCTAACGAGTGCATACAAATTTTGACAAATATTATAAGAAATAAACTTATGGCCAAAAAACTAAAAGTCTATAACTGTTTACTTTCTTCGCAAGTGTAAAGTTAAATTGAAAATGCTGTAGGTCATTTCTAGGAATCCAGCAAGAAATTATTCAGTGTGCTTTTTTTGTTGACAGATGGAATTTATGTTTATAGACATTAACTATTAGAATATACAATCATATCAGAAAAATAATCTTAGATGAAGATTCCTAAATTAGATGACAAAGGACATTTTAAATATTTTAAAATTTCATGTCATTGTACCGAAGCCAATGCTTCAGTTTGTGGAAGCACAAATTAAAACCCTTCAGGGGATACTTACCCTTTTCTGTTCCTTTACATACTCTATCAATTCATCTCTTGTTCTCTTCACTGCCTCTTCCACAGCCTTTTCACTTCGCTTTTGCTCTTCTATTATTGCTGCCTTAACAGTTTCCTGTTTGTGGGAGGATGAAAAAAGTCAGGGAGATATGTGCTATGACATGTTTGTGCCCATTTTATATAAACTAAAAACCCTCTTCAGTGGGTTGAGCTTATTCTGTTCAAAGCATACCTTTAAACAGGAATAAGAACTTACGAAATCTTTTGGGTTCTGTTAGAGATTCCACAGAATTCACTTTTCTAAACTGAGTGAAAGGGAAAAGAAATGGAGTAAGCCATTTATTGCAGGGAGCGCCTGACAGACTCCAATGGCTTCCTTACCAACCTTTCATTTGATGTTTACATGATTGATTGCTTTCCTGTACTTTGCACTGTCCACATAAGACTTCCAACTTGTGTTTATTCTTCCAAGAACACCCTAATGCTCTAGGCTGTTTTATTCACATTTAATTTTCCCATCATACAATAATCAAGTGTGGTCTGGGTGGTAAGATTTACAGCTAGTTTATTTCTTCTGCCAGGTTAAGATGTTGAGAGCTGGACACCATGAATGAGAGGTAAGAATTCTACCCTGTGTGCTAATATATGAAATGAGAAATCTAGGGAAAAAGTGATATTCCCCATTTTACTGAAATAGCAATCAAGAACCCTGAGAGAGTTCACATTTTCAGATAAAGAGAAAGAAGGCTAAAATTCTGAAAAAGAAATGTAACACTTCTCAAAAACCAGGAAATATTTTCTGCTAAAATAGCATTTCATGGATTGGAAGAATGCAACAAACTTCTATAACTTCCATTTGTCTACAAAGGTACCACCCTTTTTTTGAACAGGCTATCAATTAGAAAATGCCTTGAATTTTCTCAGTTGTATTTCCCTTATTTTGTTATTCTTGAGGACCCTTCACTTTGTAGTGTATATATGTTTTTGTTTAGTTTTTCCCAATTAATTTCAGACACATATATATCAATATATACATATATATATAACCTAGAAAATATGAAGTAGTAAGAATTTTCTATTATGAATATATTTACTATAGAAAATTAGTAAATACATAAAAATATGAACACAAAACAAACACACACCCATACAAAATTGGGTATAAAGAGGATGGGACTCAAACTGTACATACTATTTTCTAACTCTGGCATTTTTCATTTAAAATACATTTTGAATATTTTAAAGTAATTATATATTCCTTTATGATTTTATATTCCATTACTGGGATGTATAATAATTTATTTTACTAATATTTATTCATGGATATTTTGGTTGTTTTTAATAAAGCAGTGACAAGCATCCATATATGTAACTTTGTGGTACATATTAGATACTTCCTTAATTTCAATTCATGAGGTAGAATCATGTTGCCCAAGGGATATAATTTTTGAGCTCTCTTACAGCTTTTGACATTTTGTACAATTTTTTCCCATAAGCAGCCCAAGAGAATAGCTGTTTTCTTGCAACCTTGATTACATTTAGTCTCACCAGTTTTTAAATCTTTGCTTATTTAAGGGATAATCATATCTAACTTTATTCTGCATTTTAAAAGATTATGTGATATGCAGCATTTTTCATAGAAATATTAGCAATATACATATTAGCTCTTATCATTTGCTTGATTGTGTCCTCTTCCCACTTTAATATTGGTAGACTCATAATTTTTTGGATTCCCTCCCTAATATATAAAGTTAAGTCACAAATCTCAAAAGCCCTATAATAAGACTTTGACAATTGTTACTCTTTATTTTCTATCACTAAGTACATTAAGCTTTAGTTCCATTGATGAAATAATAAAATACAAAGTTGTTTCCATGATTATCCGAAAAGATTAAAGTCAAAAAACTGTAGTGGGCTTCCTTGGTGGCGCAGTGGTTGGGAGTCCGCCTGCCAATGCAGGGGACATGGGTTCGTGCCCCGGTCCGGGAGGATCCCACATGCCGCGGAGCGGCCGGGCCCGTGAGCCACAACTACTGAGCCTGCATGTCTGGAGCCTGTGCTCCGCAACGGGAGAGGCCGCGACAGTGAGAGGCCCGCGCACCGTGATGAAGAGTGGCCCCCGCTCGCCGCAACTGGAGAAAGCCCTTGCACAGAAACGAAGACCCAACACAGCCAAAAATAAATAAATTAATTAAAAAAAAAAAAAACTGTAGTATTTTTTATGTTTAATTTTTTATTGAAGCATAGTTGATTTACAATGTTTCAGGTGTATAGCCAAGTGATTCAGTTATACGTATACATATATCTATTCTTTTTCAGATTCTTTTCCATTATGGGTTATTACAAGATATTGACTATAGTTCCCTGTTCTATACAGTAGGTCCTTATTGTTTATCTATTTTATATATAGTAGTGTGTATTTGTTAATCTCAAATTCCAAATTTATGCCTCCTCCCTGTCCCCTCTGGTAACCGTAAGTTTTCTATGTCTGTGAGTCTATTTCTGTTTTGTAAATAAGTTCATTTGTATCATTTTTTTGGTTCCACATATAAGCGATATCATATGGTATTTGTCTTTCTCTATCTGGCTTCATTTAATATGATAATCTCTAGGTCCATCCGTGTTACTGCAAATGGCATTATTTCATTTTTTTTATGGCCGAGTAATATTCCATATATATACCACATCTTCTTTATCCATTCATCTGTTAATGGACATTTAGGTGGCTTCCATGTCTTGGATATTGTAAACAGTGCTGCTATGGACACTGGGGTGCATGTATCTTTTCAAATTAGAGTTTTCTCTGGATATATGCCCAGGAGTGGGATTTCTGGATCATATGATAACTCTTTTTAGTTTTTTAAGGAACCCTGCATACTGTTTTCCACAGTGGCTGCACCAATTTACATTGCCACCAACAGTATAGGAGGGTTCCCTTTTCTCCACACCCTCTCCAGCATTTATTATTTGTAGACTTTGATAATGGCCATTCTGACTGGTGTGAGGTGATATGTCATTATGAAAAACTATAGTAATTTTTGAAAAAAAAATGGGACAAAAAAAGATGATTTAAAATAAAAGCATCTACTATTACAATTTCTATTGGTTTCATACTTACTAATTTGGAATTTGAAAATTTTCAGATTTTATAAAGGCAAAAAGTAGTGCATATATTACTAAGCCCTCTGAAATAAAACACATTAATAGTTCTTCAGTGAAGGGTATGAATATTCACACTATGTGGGTAAATTAAAAGTATAAGTTTCACATTAGTTCAGGACAGGTTTTGCCAACAGCCAAGTTACAGAAATCCTTGGTTTTCAAGGGTTTTACAATTTTAAAACTACTGTAGACCTAGATTATTTGAATATAAAAGATAAATCCATATCATACTGAATATCAACCAGAATTTCTATCTAGTAAGGGTCATATAAGTAAATTTGACTAGATCTGTTTGGTTGAAGGCAAAAGGATCAATTTAAATAAAAGGGATATATCCAGAAAAAACATGAAGAGTTAGCTACTATGTTCTTCAGTTAACATTTTTTTTAGGGGGGAAGGGGCTGCGAGTTTACACTGTCTGCTCAGTCCACATTTTTGAGGATCCTCCTTTCCTAATTTTTGAGTTGAAGAAGAACATTTACAAAGGAAGTTTCCTTGATTCTCTCCTCCCCAGTTGGGAGTTAGGTGACAGTCAAGGTTGTGAAATCCGTATACACACTGTATATTTAAAACAGATAACCAACGAGTACCTACTGTATAGCACAGGGAACTCTGCTCAATATTCTGTAATAACCTAAATGGGAAAATAACTTGAAAAAGAATAGATACATGTATATGTATAACTGAATCACTTTGCTGTATACCTGAAACTAACACAACATTGTTAATCAACTATACTCCAATATAAAATAAAAATGAAAAAAAAGAATAAATACTACTTGTCAATAAATATCTTTGAATATCATACAAAAGTAAAGTTTAAGCCTTACATTTCTAACCAGCCCAAATTCTCAATTACTTAGAAATGATGAATGAATTTTGTGTGCATATTCAAGTGTGTGTAAATATCTGCCTGCATGTTTTGTTGAATTCCATGAATGAACTAAATTGTCCCTATGAATCATGAGAATTAGTCTAAAATAAAATATACCTCACAAGAGATGAAGATTTGCCACCAATGAGTATATTCAAACAAGGCAATTCTGAAAGAATGTTTTCCGGAATATTTTAGTAATGGCCAAACCCCTGGGATGTGATATATTCTCTAGGGCAGGGTTTCTCAACCTTGGTACTACTGACAATTCCTTGCTGGGGGTGGAGGTGGGAGTCCTGTTATAAGCAGCATACTTGGCATCTGCTCACTGGCTCCCCTCCAGGTGAGAAGCACTGCTCTAAAGTAAACAGTTTGGAGGGAAAAATATCCATTTGCATATGTGTTATGGTTTGTTTGTTAAAATATATGTTAACACTTCTCATCATAAATATTTTTTTGTCTAAAAATAAAATATGTGCAAGAAATCACATCCAAACGATTATATAACTAGTTTTTAAGTGTGGAAGAAAGAGTTCTACATCCTCATTTTTAAAAAATGAATGACTGGGATCAGTTTCTATACTGTTACAATTAAATATGTCATGATGAATGTCACTTAGGGCTAAAAGTTTATATAACATTTTGTATAAGATTTAAAAATTTCTCCTCATTGCTTAAAAGTATAGTTATGCTTTAGTATCCATTAAATCCACCATACATTTCAGTAAAAATGGGATCGTGACTTAATAAACGGTCTGAGGTTGTTCTTTATCAGTGCGATTTAGTTAAGGATTGTAAACACAGTTAAATTATTTATGGGAAACAAATCACAGCAATCAATTTAATTTTGATCTGTGGGCCGTAAAACACAGTATCAAAGATTTTTCTAGGGCAATAGTGCACTTAATTTTTGTTTCTATACATGACGTATGCATATTATCTAATTATGTATTATTTTAAAAGTTGCACGTAGTTGTGGAAATGCACTTTAGAAAATGAGTGTCTGAATCATAAGTAAAGTCAAGCTGCTGTATGCACTTCCTGTGCATCAACAGTTAAAAAAAAGAAGTGAGACTTCTATTCCTACACAAATTTATGAGCTCACACTACAGCTCCTCAGTGCTTTTCACACATTGATCCAACTGCAAATGGAATTTCCACATTTCAAAATCCATTCACTGGGCAACTGAGGAGCTTTCATCTAACTTTCAACTGGAAATAATTAATCTGCACTGTAATGATATGCTAAATGGAAAATATTAATAGAAGAACCTGATTCTATAGATGCTTCTCAACTAATGAATATGCTCAATTAAAATCACATGCTCATTGACAGATATCAACATTTGCCAGTACCTATTTGTGTGAAAGACATTCTTAAAGATGAAATATGTAGTCTCATTACATATTAGCATTAATAAATGAGTATTTGTAACCATTTTTGATGATAGGGATACTTAATTGAACCACAATTAAGCAAAATGTTATCCTCCCCAAACAGAATTCTATTCTTCTCACTAGTAGAGCTACACTATGAAAAATTATCCTTATTATCAATACTACATTTTGAATTTCATCAATAAAAAAAATTTGTGAATATCTGCTTTTTCTTGGGTTAACGTAAATTCCTACATAATATTATCAATTAAGCCTCTTGGCCCACAAATGCCTGAAATATTTAATATCTGGCCCTTTACAGAAAAAGCTTGCCAATCCCTGATTTAGCTCATAATTCTGTAAGTTGGCAATCTGAGCTGGGTTCAGCTGGACAGTTCTTTTGGTCTTGGCTGGGCTCTCCCATGTATCTGCAATCAACTGCTGGGTCTGATGTGGCCACTACTACTAGGATGGCCTACGGTAGGATGGCTTGTTTCTCCTTCCTGTGGGCTCCCAGCTCCTGCAGACTAGCTCGGGATTTTTCACATAGCAGCTGGACAGAATTGTAAAAGAAGAGTGAAAGGTCTTTTAAGGTCTCTTAGATATGGGCTCAGAAATGATACAATGTTACTACAGCCACATTATATTGGCCTAAGCGAGTATGTATTAAACATTAATTCCAAAATTCTTATCTAATTGTCTAATTATCTTCTCAATATATTCAAAGATATCAGGCATTCTATTATGTTTATCTTCTTGGAGACAAATCTCGTGGACATATCTCCAACCTGGATTGGTTGTTCTCTAGGTCTGCTACATAGCTGTCTATTCTGGGATTTCCCTCAGTCATTTTTCTAGGGGTTTTGCTACATCTCTCTTGAGCTGTTATCTTCAGCTTTCTAGATACCACTGGATCCTTTTTTCTTGGTTTACTTCTTTGTTTTGATAGAGTACCTACTCCAGGAGATTCCTGAGAAAAGGCACATGAGAACTGTTTTGGTATCTCCTTTGTCTTGAAAATGCTTTCATTCTACCCTCACACTTAATTTATAGTTTGGCTAAGTGTGAATTTCTAGGTTGGAAATCTGTGCAGTTTTCAAGGTTATTGCGGAGTCTGATTACATTCTGATTCCCCATCATTTGCACAAATTTTTTCTCTCTTATGAGAACATTTGTTAATTTTCTTTACCTTTGTTTTTCAAAAATTTAACAACAAACTTAGTTACAGGCCTACCTAGAAACTCATATCTTACAATCTAGAAAATCATGTCTTTCAGTTCTGCAAGATTTACTTTAATACTACTACTATTATTATTATATTGTTTCCTGCATTCTATTTTCTGCTTTTTTTATTATTATTTCTCAAAATCCTATGATTCAGCTAATGAACCTCCTGAACCGACTGCCTTATTTTCTGGTCTTTTCACTCCTATTTTCCATTTCTTCAATGGAATAAAATTTTTATACAATTTTCTCTGGAAGACTTCTGTCACTTCATCTTCTGACTCTTGTTGTTGTTTTTTAAAACATTCTACTGTATTTTGTTTCTAATCCTTTTATTTGACTTAAAAAAAAAGCATCCTCTTCCTGTTTCATAGATGCAAAATCTTCTCTTACTCTTGAGGAAATTAATAAGTCTTTTAAACTTTTCATATATCCATAGAATCTGTTTTATTTTCTGCTTTTCATGGGCAATTCTCTGTTCATATTTGACTATTTGCTCATGTTTAAAGAGTAGAGCACTAAAATGCTGAGTAACATCTCTGTGCTGCACTTGTGGTTTATGCACTGTGATCTTAATAGCAGAGCAATCTGGCTGCGTTGTTTCCTTGGGGCAATTTCTGATACCAATACATTTAAGTCTTTTATCTTGGGCTGACTAGATTCCTCAGAAAAGAATCTTCCAATTTCCTGTCTGGTTGTCAGCATTCTGAGAGCTGTGATGGGAAAAATGGCTAAGGTTCTCAATAAGCAGCTTAAACCTTTTCATCTTGCTGTCCTCCCAACGCCATTTCATTACAGCATCTATACCTTCAACTGTGCTTGGTGATCCCTGGTCTAGAGACCCTCTATTTCTTTTTTTTTTTTTCCAGAGAACTAATCCCAGTTTTCTGCCAGAATTGGCAGAGAATAAGTGGGGATCTAACTGTTTATTAAACAGACTTCCAAACTTTCCTTCTATTTGAAGCTTCATCTTCATTTTCACTTCTAGAGATATCTGGTGCCACCAATGAGTAAGCCTTTGGGAGTTTCTACAATGTACACTGTATATTGTACGTTGGTCTTCTCAGTCATCTCCACTTCTCATTTAGGGCTCCATTTCAGAGTTTTTATTTCAGTGAGGTTTTACAAGGGAGTAGGTAAAACTGCTCTTTTTAACTAGATATGTGTTAGAAAAAATTATGAAACTTTTTTACTTTGAAATAATTTTAGATTTACCGAAAACTTGCAACGATAGTACAAGGGTGCTCATGTGCCCTTAATCCAGCTTCTCTTATTAACATCTTACATAATTACAGTACATTTATCAAGCTAAGAAATAGTATCATATAGTAATATTAAACAGATTACAGATTTTATTTGTATTTCATCAGTTTTTCCAATAATGCCTTTTTTCTGTTCCATGATTAAACCAGGGTAGAACATTGCATTCAGACATCATGTCTCATTAGTCTCCTCCAATCTGTGGTAGTTTCTCAGTCTTCCTTATTATATTGACACTGTTGAAGAGTACTTTTCAGGTATTTTGAAGAAATTTGGATTTGCCTTTTTTTTTCCTTATGATTAGACTGGGGTTATGAATTTTGGAGAAGAATACCATAAAGGTGAAGAATGCCTCTCATTGTATCATATCAGGGGCAACATGGCATTAAAAATAATTTATCACTGGCAATGTTAACTTTGGTCATTTGGTTAAAGGGCTATCTACCAGGTGTCTCTAACATAAAGTTAACATTTTTTCCCCTTCTATAATCTGTTCATTAGATATGAACGACTAAGTCCAGTCAACACTCAAGGGGAGGGAAACTGGACTCCATCTACTGGGAGGGGAGTATTTACATTTATTTTTTAGAGATAAATGAATATTTTTAAACTACAGATACAGTTTCTTCAGCAGCTACAGACTATTCAGCATTTCTAATTCTTCTTGCGTCAGTTCTGGGATTTATATTTTTCTTGGTACTCTTTCATTTCATCTAAGCTTTACAGTTGCTTGGTATTGTTATTTATATTGCTATATCATCTCTAAAATTTTTATAGGATCTACATTATCCTAAATAAAAATTCATTCCTCTGAAAATGTTCATTAATAACATTCCTCTTTCGTCCATTAATCTTGTGAAAGATTTGTGAATTTTATGTCTTTAAAAAATGACAGTTTAGTATTTGTAAACTTTCTAGTCTATGTCATGCATTTCTGTCATAACTTTTATTATTGTTTTCCTTCTATCTTCTTTGGATTATTCTATTCTTTCTTGTCTCACTTCCTTAATAAATTGGAAGTGTTATTAATTAGCTCATTATTTTGCAGTCTTTTCTACTTTCTAATTTAAATATTTAAGGCTATGATTTTCCTCTGAAGTAACACTATAGATGCTTCTCACAGCTTTTTAAGTAAATAACTATTTTAAAAATGACTGCAATCTTTTTCCTTTGTGCTTAGCTTTCTTTTTAAATTTCATACACAGTGAAATGCACAAACTTTAAGTGTATCACTCAGTGGATATTTACATACATATACACCCATTTACTCACTACCCAGATAAAGAAAAAGAACACTTAAATGCCACAGAAAGTTCTCTCATGCTTCTCCCCATCACAGACAATCACTATTGTAATTTCTATCCCCATAGGTTACTTTTTCTTGTTCTTAAAGGTCATAAAATTTGAATCACACCGTATTTATGCTTTTGTGACCAAATATTATTCAACACAAAATTTTTGAGATTCATCCATATTGTAGAGTGTATCATTAGTTTGTCTTTTAATTTTGGTGTAGTTTTCCAAACAATACACCACAATTTATTCATCCATTCTACCAATAACGGACATTTGGAGAGTTTCTGTTTGGGATTATTATGAAGAAAGCTCCTTTTATCATTCCTTTACACATCTTTTAGTGGGCATAAGCATTAATTTCTGTTGAGTGCATACATAATTGTGGAAATGGTGGGTGCCAGAGTATACATGTGTTGAGCTACTTAGTAAATACTGCCACACACTTTTAAAAAGTAGGCAAATTTACACTCGCACCAAAAAAGAATTAGAGGTCCAATTGATCCACATCATTGTCAATGCTTGGTATTTTGTCAGTCCCTTTAATTATATCCATACCCAGGGCAGTGGTATACTGGTATCTCTTTGTGATTTTAATTCATATTTCCTGCATGAAAATGATATTGAGCACCTTTTCATATGCTTATTGGCCATTTTTACATGTTGTTTTGTAAGGGCCCTTATTCCCAGGTTGTGGCTTTATTCCAAAAAGTAAGGCCTTTAAGGGATTCTCAAATGAAAGCCTTTCATTTATCAAAACACTTCTACCTTTGCAAGACTTAACTTACAACCCTTACTTCCCGGAAGTACCTGGTCAGCTCTTTAGCCTCTCAGCTGTTCTTTTTTGTTGCTGGATTTTAAGAGTCTTGCACTCTGCGTATGCAATTTAGGATTTGGCCAAGGACTTGGGGGTAATCTGAACACAGATTTTTGTTGTTCTGAGAGTTTGTTCTGAAAGTATGCCTCTTGGCAGGCGTGAACTCTGCCTCCTGCCTCATTGACCCTATAAGACTTTTTCTGCTTTTGAGTTTTAATTCTGCATGCTGCCAAATAGAAAACAATTTTAAGACTGAAGGCAGGGAGGAGATTCAAGATGGCAGAAGAGTAAGACGCGGAGATCACCTTCCTCCTCACAGATACATCAGAAATACATCTACATGTGGAACAGCTCCTACAGAACACCTACTGAACGCTGGCAGAAGACTTCAGACCTCCCAAAACGCAAGAAATTCCCCATGTACCTGGGTAGGGCAAAAGAAAAAAGAAAAAACAGAGACAAAGAAGAGGGACGGGACCTGAACCAGTGGGAGGGAGCTGTGAAGGAGGAAAGGTTTCCACACACTAGAAGCCCCTTCGCGGGCGGAGACTGCGGGTGGCGGAGGGGGGAAGCTTCGGAGCCACAGAGGAGAGCGCAGCCACAGGGGTGCGGAGGGCAAAGCGGAGAGATTCCCGCACAGAGGATCGGCGCCGAGCAGCACTCACCAGCCCGAGAGGCTTGTCTGCTCACCCGCCGGGGCGGGCGGGGGCTGGGAGCTGAGGCTCGGGCTTCGGTCGGATCCCAGGGAGAGGACTGGGGTTGGTGGCGTGAACACAGCCTGAAGGGGCTAGTGAGCCACAGCTGGCCGGGAGGGAGTCCGGGAAAAGGTCTGGAGCTGCCGAAGAGACAAGAGACTTTTTCTTGCCTCTATGTTGCCTGGTGCGCTAGGAGAGGGGATTCAGAGCGCCGCTTAAAGGAGCTCCAGAGACGGGCGCGAGCCGCAGCTACCAGCGCGGACCCCAGACACGGGCATGAGACACTAAGTCTGCTGCTGCCGCCACCAAGAAGCCTGTGTGCGAGCACAGGTCACTAGACACACCTCCGCCCCGGGAGCCTGTGCAGCCCACCACTGCCAGCATCCCGTGAGCCAGGGACAACTTCCCCGGGAGAACGCACGGCGCACCTCAGGCTGCTGCAACGTCACGCCGGCCTCTGCCGCCACAGGCTCACCCTGCATCCGTACCCTTCCCTCCCCCCGGCCTGAGTGAGCCAGAGCCCCCGAAGCAGCTGCTCCTTTAACCCCATCCTGTCTGAGCGAAGAACAGACGCCCTCAGGCGACCTACATGCAGAGGCGGGTCCAAATCCAAAGCTGAACCCAGGGAGCTGTTCCAACAAAGAGGAGAAAGGGAAATCCCTCCCAGCAGCCTCAGGAGCAGTGGATTAAATCTCCACAATCAACTTGATGTGCCTGCATCTGTGGAATACCTGAATAGACAACGAATAACACCAAATTGAGGAGGTGGACTTTGGGAGCAATGATATATATATTTTTTTCCCTTTTTCTCTTTTTGTGAGTGTGTATGTGTATGCTTCTGTGTGTGATTTTGTCTGTATAGCTTTGCTTTTACCATTTGTCCTAGGGTCCTGTCTGTCCGCTATTTTTTTTTTTTTTTTTTTACTTTAAAAATTTTTTTCTTAATAATTATTTTTTATTTTTTATTTTAATAACTTTATTTTAATTTATTTTACTTTATTTTATTTTATTTTATTTGATCCTCTTTCTTTCTTTCTATTTTTTCTCCCTTTTATTCTGAGCCGTGTGGATGAAAGGCTCTTGGTGCTTCAGCCAGGCGTCAGGGCTGTGCCCCTGAGGTGGGAGAGCCAAGGTCAGGACACAAGAGACCTCCCAGCTCCACGTAATATCAAACGGCGAAAATCTCCCAGAGATCTCCATCTCAATGACAAGACCCAGCTTCACTCAACAACCAGCAAGCTACAGTGCAGGACACCCTATGCCAAACAACTAGCAAGACAGGAACACAACCCCATCCATTAGCAGAGAGGCTGCCTAAAATCATAAGAAGGCCACAGACACCCCAAAACACACCACCACACGTGGACCTGCCCACCAGAAAGACAAGGTCCAGCCTCATCCACCAGAACACAGGCACTAGTCTCCTCCACCAGGAAGCCTACACAACCCACTAAACCAACCTTAGCCACTGGGGATGGACACCAAAAAAAACGGGAACTACGAACCTGCAGCCTGCAAAAAGGAGGCCCCAAACAGAGTAAGATAAGCAAAATGAGAAGACAGAAAAACACACAGCAGATGAAGGAGCAAGGTAAAAACCCACCAGACCTAACAAATGAAGAGGAAATAGGCAGTCTACCTGAAAAAGAGTTCAGAATAATGATAGTAAAGATGATCCAAAATCTCGGAAATAGAATAGAGAAAACACAAGAAACGTTTAACAAGGACCTAGAAGAACTAAAGAGCAAACAAACAGAGATGAAGAACACAATAAATGAAATTAAAAATTCTCTAGAAGGGATCAATAGCAGAATAACTGAGGCAGAAGAATAGATAAGTGACCTGGAAGATAAAAGAGTGGAAATAGCTACTGCAGAGCAGAATAAAGAAAAAAGAATGAAAAGAACTGAGGACAGTCTCAGAGACCTCTGGGACAACATTAAACGCACCAACATTCGAATTATAGGGGTCCCAGAAGAAGAAGAGAAAAAGAAAGGGACTGAGAAAATATTTGAAGAGATTATAGTTGAAAACTTCCCTAATATGGGAAAGGAAATAGTTAATCAAGTCCAGGAAGCACAGAGAGTCCCATACAGGATAAATCCAAGGAGACACACACCAAGACACATATTAATCAAACTATCAAAAATTAAATACAAAGAAAAAATATTAAAAGCAGCAAGGGAAAAACAACAAATAACACATAAGGGAATCCCCATAAGGTTAACAGCTGATCTTTCAGCAGAAACTCTGCAAGCCAAAAGGGAGTGGCAGGACATATTTAAAGTGATGAAGGAGAAAAACCTACAACCAAGATTACTCTACCCAGCAAGGATCTCATTCAGATTTGATGGAGAAATTAAAACCTTTACAGACAAGCAAAAGCTAAGAGAATTCAGCACCACCAAACCAGCTTTACAACAAATGCTAAAGGAATTTTCTAGGCAGGAAACACAAGAGAAGGAGAAGACCTACAATAACAAACCCAAAATATTTAAGAAAATGGTAATAGGAACATACATATCAATAACTACCTTAAATGTAAGTGGATTAAATGCTCCAACCAAAAGACATACACTGGCTGAATGGATACAAAAACAAGACCCGTATATATGCTGCCTACAAGAGACCCACTTCAGACCTAGGGACACATACAGACTGAAAGTGAGGGGATGGAAAAAGATATTCCATGCAAATGGAAATCAAAAGAAAGCGGGGGTAGCAGTTCTCATATCAGAAAAAACAGACTTTAAAATAAAGACTGTTACAAGAAACAAAGAAGGACACTACATAATAATCAAGGGATCGATCCAAGAAGATATAGCAATTGTAAATATTTATGCACCCAACATAGGAGCACTTCAACACATAAGGCAAATACTAACAGACATAAAAGGGGAAATTGACAGTAACACAATCATAGTAGGGGACTTTAACACCCAACTTTCACCAATAGACAGATCATCCAAAATGAAAATAAATAAGGAAACACAAGCTTTAAATGATACATTAAACAAGACGGACTTAATTGACATTTATAGAACATTCCATCCAAAAACAACAGAATACACATTCTTCTCAAGTGCTCATGGAACATTCTCCAGGATAGATCATATCTTGGGTCACAAAACAAGCCTCGGTAAATTTAAGAAAATGAAATCATATCAAGTATGTATTCTGACCACAATGCTATGAGACTAGATATCAAATACAGGAAAAAGTCTGTAAGAAATACAAACACGTGGAGGCTACACAATACACTACTTAATAACCAAGAGATCACTGAAGAAATCAAAGGAGAAATCAAAAAATACCTAGAAACAAATGACAATGAAAACACGACGACCCAAAACCTATGGGATGCAGCAAAAGCAGTTCTAAGAGGGAAGATTATAGCAATTCAATCCTACCTGAAGAAACAAGAAACATCTCAAATAAACAACCTAACCTTACACTGAAAGCAATTAGAGAAAGAAGAATAAAAAAATCCCAAAGTTAGCAGAAGGAAAGAAATCATAAAGATCAGATCAGAAATAAATGAAAAAGAAATGAAGGAAACGATAGCAAAGATCAATAAAACTAAAAGCTGGTTCTTTGAGAAGATAAACAAAATTACTAAGCCATTAGCCAGACTCATCAAGAAAAAAAGGGAGAAGACTCAAATCAATAGAATTAGAAATGAAAAAGGAGAAGTAACAACTGACACTGCAGAAATACAAAGGATCATGAGAGATTACTACAAGTAACTCTTATGCCAATAAAAAGGACAACCTGGAAGAAATGGACAAATTCTTAGAAATGCACAGCCTTCCGAGACTGAACCAGGAAGAAATAGAAAATATGAACAGACCAGTCACAAGCACTGAAATTGAAACTGTGATTAAAAATCTTCCAAAAAACAAAAGCCCAGGACCAGATGGCTTCACAGGTGAATTCTATCAAACATTTAGAGAAGAGCTAACACCTATCCTTCTCAAACTCTTCCAAAATATAGCAGAGGGAGGAACACTCCCAAACTCATTCTACGAGGCCACCATCACCCTCATACCAAAACCAGAAAAAGATGTCACAAAGAAAGAAAACTACAGGCCAATATCACTGATGAGCATAGATGCCAAAATCCTCAACAAAATACTAGCAAACAGAATCCAACAGCACATTAAAAGGATCATGCATCATGATCAAGTGGGGTTTATCCCAGGAATGCAAGCATTCTTCAGTATACGCAAATCAATCAATGTGATACACCATACTAACAAATTGAAGGAGAAAAACCATATGATCATCTCAATAGATGCAGAGAAAGCTTTTGACAAAATTCAACACCCAGTTATGATAAAAACCCTGCAGAAAGTAGGCACAGAGGGAACTTTCCTCAACATAATAAAGGCCATATATGACAAACCCACAGTCAACACTGTCCTCAGTGGTGAAAAACTGAAACCATTTCCACTAAGATCAGGAACAAGACAAGGTTGCCCACTCTCACCACGATTATTCAACATAGTTTTGGAAGTTTTAGCCACAGCAATCAGAGATGAAAAAGAAATAAAAGGAATCCAAATTGGAAAAGAAGAAGTAAAGCTGTCACTGTTTGCAGATGACATGATACTATACATAGAGAATCCTAAAGATGCTACCAGAAAACTACTAGAGCTAATCAATGAATTTGGTAAAGTAGCAGGATACAAAATTAATGCACAGAAATCTCTAGCATTCCTATACACTAATGATGAAAAATCTGAAAGTGAAATTAAGAAAACACTCCCATTTACCATTGCAACAAAAAGAATAAAATATCTAGGAATAAACCTCCCTAAGGAGACAAAAGACTTGTATGCAGAAAATTATAAGACACTGATGGAAGAAATTAAGCATGATACAAATAGATGGAGAGATATACCATGTTCTTGGATTGGAAGAATCAATATTGTGAAAATGAGTCTACTACCCAAAGCAATCTACAGATTCAATGCAACCCCTATCAAACTACCACTGGCATTTTTCACAGAAGTAGGACAAAAAAATTTCACAATTTGTATGGAAACATAAAAGACCTCGAATAACCAAAGCAATCTTGAGAAAGAAAAACGGAGCTGGAGGAATCACGTTTGGTGAATTTAGAGTATACTACAAAGCTACAGTAATCAAGACAGTATGGTACTGGCACAAAAACAGATATATAGATCAATGGAACAGGATAGAAAGCCCAGAGATAAACCCACACACATATGGCACCTTATCTTTGATAAAAGAGGCAAGAATATACAATGGAGAAAAGACTGCCTCTTCAGTAAGTGGTGCTGGGAATACTGTACAGGTACATGTAAAAGTATGAAATTGGAACACTCCCTAACATCATACACAAAAATAAACTCAAAATGGATTAAAGACCTAAATGTAAGTCCATACACTATCAAACTCTTAGAGGAAAACATAGGCAGAACACTCTATGACATAAATCACAGCAAGATCCTTTTTGACCCACCTCCTAGAGAAATGGAAATAAAAACAAAAATAATCAAATGGGACCTAATGAAACTTAAAAGCTTTTGCACAGCCAAGGAAACCATAAACAAGACGAAAAGACAACCCGCAGAATGGGAGAAAATATTTGCAAACAAAGCAACTGACAAAGGATTAATCTCCAAAACATACAAACAACTCATGCAGCTCAATATCAAAAAAACAAACAACCCAATCCATAAATGGGCTGAAAGCCTAAATAGACATTTCTCCAAAGAAGATATACAGATTGCCAACAAACACATGAAAGAATGCTCAACATCATTAATCATTAAAGAAATGCAAATCAAAACTACAATGAGATATCATCTCACACCGGTCAGAATGGCCATCATCAAAAAATTTAGAAACAATAAATGCTGGAGAGGGTGTGGAGAAAAGGGAACCCTCTTGTGCTGTTGGTGGGAATGTAAATTGATACAGCCACTATGGAGAATAGTATGGAGGTTCCTTAAAAAGCTTAAAATAGAACTACCATACGACCCAGCAATCCCACTACTGGGCATATACCCTGAGAAAACCATAATTCAAAAAGAGTCATGTATCAAAATGTTCATTGCAGCTCTATTTACAATAGCCAGGACACGGAAGCAACCTAACTGTCCATCAACAGATGAATGGATAAAGAAGATGTGGCAGATATATACAATGGAATATTACTCAGCCATAAAAAGAAACGAAACTGAGTTATTTGTAGTGAGGTGGATGGACCTAGAGTCTGTTATACAGAGTGAAGTAAGTCAGAAAGAGAAAAACAAATACAGTATGCTAACACATATATATGGAATGTAAGAAAAAAAAATGGTCATGAAGATCCTAGGGGCAAGACGGGAATAAAGAGACAGACCTACTAGAGAATGGACTTGAGGATATGGGGAGGGGGAAGGGTAAGGTGTGACAAAGTGAGAGAGTGGCATGGACATATATACACTACCAAACGTAAAGTAGAGAGCTAGTGGGAAGCAGCCGCATAGCACAGGGAGATCAGCTCGGTGCTTTGTGACCATCTAGAGGGGTGGGATAGGGAGGGTGGGAGGGAGGGAGATGCAAGAGGGAAGAGATATGGGAACATATGTGTATGTATAACTGATTCACTTTGTTGTAAAGCAGAAACTAATACGCCATTGTAAAGCAATTATACTCCAATAAAGATGTTTAAAAAAAAAAAAAAGACTGAATGCAAAGTTCGCCTCACATGTTTCCATTTTCTGAAGCATTGTAGCTCCTCCAATCCCATCTACATTAATTGTTTTACAATGACAATGCTTTCAGAAAGTTGCTTTATATATTTTGTGCCATGTTTATGGTTGGTTTTGGTGAAATAGTTCCATAGGAGTTATGTTGTAATGAGTAGAGTAAGAAGCTCCACTCAGTAAGCTTTAAATTCCAACATTATCTATTTCATTCCTAGATGCTATCTTTCGTTCTTTTAAATATATATATGGTTATTTTTTTCATCATCTCTTTTTCCTGACTCACATAAGAGATTTACAAATTAAAGATTTTTTTCCCCTTAAACCAGTTCTATAAAATTTTAAATTCTACAGATTCTGATACATTTGTTCCTTTTATCATTCAACATTTTTTTTCTCCTCTCATATAATACTTTGTTGTGGATGGTAATGGTATCACTGCACAAAGGATTCGTTAAAAGTCTGTAGTAGTGTTGTAAAACAACTGATACCGAAACTTGTGAAACACAGATATTAACATATATTAATGGCTCTCAACTACACCTGATTAAGATACAATGTGCAGTGGGATATAATGGTTCTCAATCACACCTGGCTTAGAAAAATGTACAGAATATAAAGCTGATAAAATAGAGGAAAACTAAAAATACTTAAATATTCTTAAATATATCCCACAAATATAATATGAAAAGAATGGTGATTTACTATTTGAAAATGAAGTTATTAGCAATAAATGATATAACCAAGGAACTGTGGACTACTTAAACCTTGCTAGGTTGGTAAAATATGTTTCTTTTGTTTACTCACTATTATTCAGAACAGGATTACACTAAAAATGGTCAGTTTTTGGTTGTTTTCCCCAGATACAGAATTACTAAATTAGACTTATCAGAACGAAATTTTATCAGTTACTAAAATTTCAAGCCTTAGAGACATATTTGATTTCATATCCTATTTCCAGTCACCAGGTTAAGTCTTCTTCCCTCCAAAATGTCTGTCTTTCCTTTGCCATTTCAACTGCTATCACTTGGGCTAGGCTGCCCTCTTCTTGCATGTCAAGTATTCCAGCAACTTCCAGAGAGTATTCTTAACTTCAGACTCTCCCGTGCTTCAGCATATCACATTTAAGGCGGCCATGTTAATCTTCCATATCAATGGCATTCTATTTCTGATAATATTAAATGTGAATTTGGCTATTTAACTTAAAGGTTCTCATAATCTGCTCAAGAATATCAACTCCATCTTTGTTTTATGTTACTTTCCCAATAAACATATTCAACTTTTGTCAAATTGATACCCACCATCCACTATGCTTATTTCCCTTCTTTGAGCATTCAAATGCCTCAACCAAATGTGCTTTGTCATAGCTCATTCTGCCTCACATAGAATAATTTATGGATTTGACATATTCCCTAGTTTATTGTAAGATCTTTGAAGACAAT
Organism: Eubalaena glacialis; assembly: GCF_028564815.1. Classification (NCBI taxonomy): domain Eukaryota; kingdom Metazoa; phylum Chordata; class Mammalia; order Artiodactyla; family Balaenidae; genus Eubalaena; species Eubalaena glacialis. Next base: position 92,824,372 of record NC_083726.1, read on the forward strand.
GACAAAGTCTCATTCATGTTTGTAACCTCTGCAGAAACGACCATTCTGTCATGCACATAGTCGAGTATTCAATTTGCATTCCCTGGATATGCTATGCTGCCACCTTGGAACGATTTCCCCTTATCCTTCTCCTCTGATAACCATGCCTACTCCTCCTTCTGCACAATTCAGTTTAAGCATCATCATCTCTAGGAGCCGTCCTTTAAATGGTCCAGATCTTCCACATCTCACAGTGTGGGTGGATCTAGTACCCTTTGTTTGTGCTGTCAAAGATCACTCTATATTTTATCTCTCAAAGTATTCCAAAACTCAGAATTGCAGTAAGTACTTTGCTTGTCTATCTTACCAACTTGAGAGTCTTTTGAAATCAGGGATGATAATTATTACAGTTCATATTCTTTATGACTAGCACTCTAATATAGTATCCGGTACAGAGCAGAGATGCATAATTCATCTTCAGTGAGTGAGTGAAATTGTTTCTCCAATTCAAAGAAAATCTACTTAAGTGTAGGGGCTATAACTTACATTTCTTGTGTCCTCCAGAGCACCTGTATACACACCAGGTTAAAGCTTCCCAGGCTTTCTCAGTTCATGATCCCTTGCTGTCTCAGTAATTTTTTTCATGGTGCCCTCTAGGCCAAAGGAAATACCTAATTGTTCCATTTATTAATGGAACATACCTTAGTAGCCATTTGAAAAGATACCACAAAATGGAAAGAAAAATACTTTTATTTCATTCTTAACCATAGTTACTTATTCATGGCAATTTTGTACATGCTAGGCATTGCACAACTTCTTAAATCTTGCCTTAAGATTGGACAATAACACTTCCATTTCCTATTCCACATTGATATTTGCATCTCACTTGCTTTTTATCACAGCAACCCCCAAAACCCAAGTTCACTAAAATATGTTATAATAGAAAGGGATATAAGACAAATTAGTATTGATAAGCTAGTAGTTTACCTGGTTTCCAAGAGATCTCAAGCATCTCTGTGTTACCCTCTAATATTTAAAATATCCTGCAGCTTCCTGTGAGGTCACTGCAGCCCAGGGCACCCTGATGTAGTTTAGAAACTATAGCCTGAAGTAATTACAGCAACTATCCATTCACTCACTGTTTATTATGCATGGTATTATGCTAGGTGTTAAAACTACAAAGGTGATTAAGATGGTGGTAATAATAATAGTAATAAAAATAGTATTGACAACAGTAGTGGTCATCTCAGTTACAACACATCTTACGTTTCAGGCAATATGCTAAGTAAGTTAAATGAATTTATGTTGGGTTATAAACTCATTAATAGTACTTAAAATTAAAGATTCCGTGACCTGATAGATATCTGTGTGAAGGACAGTAGAGTTAGGCAAAATATAATATAAACGGTATTAAAAATAAAAAAAAAATGATATTTGGTGTTTAAAGTAACAAAATCTATGTGCATTTTCACTTAATCCCCAGAACCATTTTGAGAGGCAGGTATACCCTGAGGTTTAAAGCAGTAAAGCTACTTAACTAATATTATATGTTTAAAAAGTGGCAATGCAAAAATTTTAAATATATTTTAAAGAGATTTTACAGTAATTATTTCTGAAAGAGAACTTTCAATGATTAAATGAAAAGAATGGTAGATTTGGGGCATGTTAGTAACTGGGTATAATTCTGCCGGGTTGGTAATTAGCATGTACCTATGATGACACAGGAATAGAGAGATCCTAGAACAAAAAAATGACAGTAGAAATTATATTCTCAATACCTACATTCTTCAATCTCCTACCTAATCCATTCTCCAGAGTCCTGGGTAAAAATGATACACCTTTTGCTAGATAACTTGTGATTTGATGACTTTATATTGTACTGAGCAATTTAAAATTGTTCACCTATTTCTTCTAATCTGTCCCTCTTCAAATAAATAGAAAACAATATCTCTTCATGGCAGCCCTTCAAATACATGAGGAATGTTGCCATATCTTTATTCTTCTCTTCTCTGAACTAAATACTCCAATTCCTTCAAAAGTATATGGCAAGGTTTCCTGCTCTGTCACTGGCTTGACCACAATACTACCTAATATCTACATGATATTTTATAGTGTCTAAAGCTATTTTACAAATCTACCTCAGTTTATATTCTTTTTTAAAAACATGTTTCTAAGGGCCTCACAACAACTCTATAAAGCAGGTATTATTAATCCCACTTTACAGTGGGATTGGAGGAAATGGAGCATCATACATTTTAAAAAATTGGTCAAGGTTACATGAGTCACAAGCTAGGACCCAAATCTAACCCCATTTACTACTTAGCACAATTATTTGGCAATCAGCTAAAATTAGTTCAATCACAGGTAACAGAAAATTCAGCACAGACTGTCTTTAAAAATTATTCACACCTGGCTTAGGAGTGAATATGATTTGAACCTAATACATTTTTAGAGGGTGTCAAATTCAGAACCAGGCAGATCCATCGCCTGACCCTAAACATGGTCCTAAAGTAAATCGCTTGAGGAAATTGGATCCCAAAGATTACAGGTGGGGAATTTTGAAGTGTGTCCATATTTCATGGGAGATCAAAGAAGCCTAACTAAAAGAACTGTGGGCTGACTCACATGGTAACTTCTTTTTGAAAGGGCTATTTTATCTTGAAGATTATGAGTTTGGAGGAACTAAGATGATTGGCAGTGGAAAGAATCAGAACATGTGAAATTCCTTAAAAATTTATTGACTTAAATAACTGTGTTACACATAATTAAAAAAAACCCTTTACACTTTGAAAAAAAAATAATAATTCACACCCTCACACAGAAAAACATAAAAGAACTAAGAGTAGTCTTCACTTAGGGTTCGAGCAATGTGATGGGGATCTCTTCCTCTCTAGCTCTGCCTTTGGTATTGGCTCCGTTTTCACAAAAGCTCTACACATATGGTCCCAAGATGGTTACTTGGATTTATGCATGGTATTATGCTAGGTGTTAAAACTACAAAGGTGAACAGTTCCAAGGATTTTCTCATTTTCTTACTGTGAATGAGAGTGCTTAAATACCCGAGAATCCAAGTCCCAAATGGAGTCTTATAGGCTTGACTCAGAATATGTGTGAATTCCTGGAACATTCTAACATGGATGGAGTATAATGGAATATAATCATTAGCCTAAGTAAATAAGGACTTATTCCTAGATTAGAAAGTAGGTTAAATCTCACCTAAACCACATGGCTAAGAAATAAAAAGTATCACTCTGGGAAGAGAAGAAGAGATGCTGAGGAAGCATTAATAAATGTCTAAGTTAGTCCCATTCTGATTTGGAAATGTCTCTCTTAAAACAGGGTATATGGAACTGAATGTGATGTTTCCAACTGACCAGTGAAAGAGTGTGCGCTTTACTGTGATCAAAAAATTCTACTACTACTCATACAGCAACTCATCACCACCTTACAACAAATCTATAATAGTTGCTCAAAGTAAACAATTCTCTGAAGCTGAAATTAATTATCCTTTTTTTGCCCAGATTACTTTGTATTTCATTCAATATCTATAATAGTAAGAATCATCTCAGTTTGGCACCCAACAGACAATCTAATGCATATTTTTTAAAAAGGAATCATAATATCCAAAGCATTAATTTTGGTGACCCTGCTTTTGGTAATATGTTCCATTTAAAAGCAACCAAAACTCCTAGGAGAGCTAAATTGTGTTGTTGAAGATCAAGTCCTTTTTTTTTTTTAAAGATTACCGTGTCTCCTTGAACAGTGCTGGTCCAGCACCATTTTATAATCTACTGTGCCTGTTCAAGACTCATTTCCTGCTTTTAAAGTGCTTATAATCTAGTGGAGAAGACAAAGAAGCAGATTCTTTCAATATAATATGGCTAGGCAGTGTCCCGTTAAATACTGAATGCCAATGAAGAAGAAAGAACACTTGATTTAATCTGAGAAGCAGACAAAGAAGTTTTCTGAATTAACAAAAAAAGCTGTTATTAAACAAGAGAGGGTTTAATGGAAAGCAATGGCATTCTAGGCTGAAGGTACAGTATGACTAAAAGCCCAGTACCATAAATAGCCTGGTACGTGTACCAGCAATATGGTACAAAAAGCATGAAAGGTGAAGCAGAGTGGCAGAACATGAGCTGGAGATGTAGAGACCAGGTCACTGAAAGATTTACATTTTATGCTCTGAAAGGTATGTAGATCATACTAAATAGCTTTAATATCCTATAGGCTATGAGGAGGCACTGACATTATTTATTCCAATTTGAAAGGGAAAAACTGGAAGCAGAGACATCTATGTAAGAGGTCAAGGTAAGCAATAAGAACCCTAATTAAGACAATGATAGCAGGTAGGAAGGAAGTGTATATGTTTAAGGATCATTTAACAGGTAAAATGGGAAGGCTTTAGTAATTTAAAAGATATGAAAATGGGGACAAGAGAGGAAGAGTCTAGGAGGAATTCGTTCTCTGGGCTGGGTAACTTGGTAGATGGCTATGAATGAAATAGGAAATGTAATAGGAGGAAAAAATCTTGAGAGATAAGTTGATGTACTATTGTGCACTTGTCCCTAGATACAATACTGTTGACAATTAAAAATCTAAGATTCTACCTATACTTAACTAGGTTACTATCAGAATTCAGTACATAAAAATTTTAAACTAATGAATCAAAACGAAATAAGTCAATACAGAAAAATTATTTCAGTGTTGTGAAACTATCTGGCCTGCTAAAATAGAAATGTCATTTCCTTTTTTAAAAGAAGGGTCAGGTGGCAATGCTAAATTTTTTAAAGAAAATTTAACCACTGATTGTAATGTCTGTGGCTTTTGGGGAAAACATAACCCCAAATTACAGTGGCTGTGGTTATAAACTATTATGAAGAGCTTCCAACGTCAGACATAGTTTAAGTGTCTGTATGCACTGGAGTCCTTTTACAGGACTTTGCTAGAACAGCAAAATTAATGACTCCCTTCTTTTTGCCTACTTTGGTGTCAATAACAAATGTACTTTCCTTAACAAAGATTTTTAAGGGACACGGAATTAACTTAATATGAACATCAAATAAGCCAAAGTCATAAACTTTCTTCTTAATATATCAGAAGAAAAACTACAAGCCTATGATCAACACTGTGACTTGGTCTTAATTTATGACCAAGGTCAAATCAAATCAAATCATCTCTCAAATAAGTTTGGAGAAACAGGTGCCACAATCCTTAGACAGCCTGTTTTTGGTCATAGTTTAACACTTCTCTCCTCAGTTAAAGTCACTTTTAATACAGAGAAAATCTAGAAGTAAATTGGGAAGCAGAAGCTGTTTTTTCCCTTGCATTTCTCAGGAGTAAATGAAGTTGCTTAAGTTTACACTGATTGTTTTTTGCTTTGCCACACACTATCCTCTCCTCATTTCTAGTGTGACTTAGTGGCCAAAGATGTTAAGTGCTGCTAATTACAAGTTTTATTTTCAGAATTCTTTCAATTAAAGAAATCTTTGAGTGCTGTGAAGTGACCTAAATCTTAGAATTAGTAAATACATTCCAGGCTTTATAAAGCCAGGCCCTTCAATCAGTACTCAAGCAGTCTGTAGTTCCCTGGACAGCAGCTCTCCAGGCTCAATGGATCCCAACCAGCTGCAAAAGAACCAGCGGACAGAATGAGTGACGGCCTCTGAAACCAGACAGGAGCTGGGCAGAAGGTGGCAGGAGCTGCTGTCATGCTGGTGCCCTGAGCTTCCCATAAAATGTAGATGAAGGACTGGCCACTCCACCCTGGGTAATAAACAGTGTGATGCAGAAAGCACCAAATAACTTTAATAGCTTCCCAATTTCATCTGAAATGCAATGACCAGGAGTGTGAGACCGTTTCCACTATTACACAGTTAATCTGAAGTGGAGGTTATGTTTATCTAGTTAGAAAATGGCCACATTCCATAAAAGAATGTCACTGTCCAGAACAATTTTCTTTTTATTTATTTGATTTTAAATATCATCTATAAGCTTGTCAATCCCAAATTTCGGTCTCCAGCCCTGACAGCTCACCTGAGGTCCAGACCCACGTTTATAACTGCCTACTTCACATTCCTTCTAGGGTTATGAACAGGCACCTCAAATTCAGTCTGCACAAATTAGATTTTATCTCCATAAAACTGAACCCTTCCTCACCAGAGTAAATGAAGTCACCATCTGAAGTCACTATCTATCCAGTCATTTATTCTTGGTAGTCATTTGTTTTAAAAAAATCAGCTTTATTAAAATACTATTTACATACAGTAAAATTCACTGGTATGAAATATTTGATATATTCTGTCAAATCAAATGTAAGCACCACCACAATTATGATTAAAACATTTCCAGCACCTTCAAACTGCCACCCACCAAATCTCTTCCCTGTCAACTACTGATTTCTTTCCTCCAAATTAATTTTGCCTTCTACAGAATTTCATATACAGGCACACCTCGGAGATATTGCGGGTTCGGGTCCAGACCATGGCAATAAAGTGAATATTGCCATAAAACGAGTCACAAAATTTTTTGGTTTCCCAGAGCATATAAAAGTTAGGTTTACACTTTGTTACAGCCTATTAAGTGTGCAATAGCATTATATCTAAAAAAATACATGCCTTAAAGTACTTTACTGCTAAAAAATGTTAACCATTATCTGAGCTTTCAGAGAGTTGTAATCTTTTTGCTGATGGAAGGTCTTGCCTCAAGGTTGATGGCTGCTGACTGATCAGGGTGGTGGGTGGTGAAGGCTGGGTGGCCGTGGCAGTTTCTTAAAATAAGACAACAATGAAGTCTGCTGCACTGATTGACTCTTCCTTTCACAAACGATCTCTGTAACGCGGAATGCTGTTTGATAGCATTTTATCCATAGTAGAACTTCTTTCAAATTTGGAGTCAGTCCTCTCAAACCCTGCTGCTGCTTTAGCCAACTCTGCAGTGACTTCCTCCACTTTGAAGAATTGAATCCTTCAAAGTCATCCAGGATGGTTGGAATCAACTTTTTCCAAACTCCTGTATGTTGATATTTTGACTTCCTTCTGTGAATCTGAATGCTCTTAATAGCATCTAGAATGGTGAATTTTTTCCAGAAGTTTTCAATTTACTTTGCCGAGATCCATCAAAAGAATCAGTATCTATGGTAGCCTTACAAAATCTATTTCTTAAATTATAAGACTTGAAAGCTGAAGTTACTCCTTGACCCATGGGCTGCAGAATGGATGTTGTGTTATCAGGCATGAAAACAGCATTAATCTCTTTGTATATCTCCATCAGAGCTCTTGGGTGACCAGGTGCATTGTCAAAGAGCAGTAATATTTGGAAAGGAATCTTTTTCCTGAGTAGTGGAAACAGTGAGCTGAAAATATTCAGTAAACCATGTTGTCAACAGATGTGCTGTAATCCAGGCTTTGTTGTTCCATTTATAAGGAGCATAGGCAGAGCAAATTTAGAATAATTCTGAAGGGCCCTAGGACTTTCAGGATGGTAAAGGAGCACTGGCTTCAACTTAAAGTTACCAGCTGCATTAGCCCCTAGCAAGAGAGTCACCTGTCCTTTGAAGCTTTGAAGCTAGGCATTGACTTTTCCTCTCCAGCTATGAAAGTCCTAGATGGCATCTTCTTCCAATACAAGGCTGTTTCATCTACATTAAAAATCTGTCATTTAGTGTAGCCACCTTCATGAATTATCTGAGCTAGATCTTCTGGATAACTTGCTGCAGCTTCTACATCAGCACTTGCTGCTTCTCCTTGCACTTTTATGTTACGGAAAAGGCTTCTTTCCTTAAGCCTCATGAACTAACCTCTGCTAGCTTCCAACTTTTCTTCTCAGCTTCCTCACCTCCTTTAGCCTTCATAGAACTGAAGAAAGTTAGGGCCTTGCTCTGGATGAGGCTTTGGTTTAAGGGAATGTTGTGGCTGGCTTTATATTTTACCCAGAAAAACTTTCTCCGTATCAGCAAATAAGGCTGTTTGGCTTTCTTATTATTCGTGTGTTCACTGGAGTAGCATTATTCATTTCCCTGCAGAACTTTTCCTTTGCATTCACAATTTGGCTAACTCTTTGGTGTTAGAAGCCTAGCTTTCAGCCTATCTCAGCTTTTGACATGCCTTCCCCACTAAGCTTAATCATTTTTAGCTTTTGATTTAAAGTAAGAGACCTGTGACCCTTCCTTTCACTTAAACACTTGGAGGTCACTGTAGAATTATTAATTGGCCTGATTTCAGTATTGTTGTGTCTCAGGGAATAGGGAGGCCCAAGGAGAGGGAGAGGAATAGGGAAATGGCTGGTCGGTGGAGCAGTCAGAACACATACAAAATTTACAGATTAAGTTCGCCGATTTATATAGGTGTGGTAAGTGGCGTCCCCAAACAATTACAATAGTAACAACAAAGATCACTGTTCACAGATCCCAACAAATAATAATGAGAAAGTCTGAAATATTATAAGAATTACCAAAATGTGACCCAGAGACATGAAGTGAGCAAATGCTCTTGGAAAAATAGTGCCAATAGACTTGCTCAAGGCAGGGGTGCCACAAAATTTCAGTTTGTAAAAAATGCAGTATCTGCAAAGCACAGTGAAGTGAAGCACAATAAAACGAGGTATGCCTGCAAACAGAATCATGTAGCATGCAATTTTTTTTTGACTCTGGCTTCTTTCCTAACTTCTGTATCTATAAGTCCCCTACCACCTACCCTCAAACAAACACATAACCCTGATTTTTTCTTCAAAGTCCATATCATTATAACAAATTATCTTATTTATCGTAGGGCATTTCCAACTTGAATATAAGCTCTATGAGTGCCAAGGGACCTGGTCTATCTTGTTCAATGCTATATGCCCACAACTTCCAAAAGTGCCAATACATGGCAGATGGTCAATAAATATTACTGAATGAATAAAGAAATAAAAATAGCTCCCTCATGTTTTCCTACTGAACTTATCTATACTTTAATCAATAAGATGTATTTGTATTTATTCTAGGATGAGCACACTGGGAGAGAGAATAGGGTAGTGGCAAGTTGTAAGGCCTCTGGAGCAAGGCTGCCTGATTTTGAATCTGGCCTGTTGCCTCTTCTAAGGAGTTACTATGGCCTTGAGCAAGTTACATAATCTTCCTGAGGTTTAATTTCTGCATCTGTAAAAATGCGGATGACAGTTTTTGCCTCATAAGGTGGTTGTGAGGATTAAATGAGATCAAACATGTAAAACAATTTAAAAAGTATCTCATACTTAGAACTAATGATAGCCAATACTGTTATAATTACTGCCATCTCTACCACCACCACCACTACCACCACCAACACCACTATCTTGCTATTCTGTGCAAAGCTGAAGAAAAAGTTCCATTAAAATAGTTTTTTAGCTAATGATCTAAAATAAACAACGATAAACACATGGACAGAAGACAGATGAAGGGCATCAAAATCTTACAGTGATACTCACATGAATCACACTGTCTATGGTGACATCTTATATGCCAGATATTGGTTGAGCAAAATTGTACATGCTGATAAACTCACTGGTGATGAGTTTATTATGAGAAAGGCAAGGCAATATGGACACCAATCTAAATTCTATTCTATTATATTGTATAGTATAGTTCACTTTATTTCAAACCACTTATTTTGAAATATAGTGAAAACCAATGTTACTCCAACTGGAGTCCAGACCACTGAGAGTCTGGAGCATTCTCTCAAGATAGAATAAAAATTTCTGCAATTCTTTTGTGTTTGTGTTCAGTGAACCCCTAAAATGTCAGCGTTAAAATGTCAATGCAATGTTTCCCAAACTTGGGGGTTGATGTGAATTTTCATCCTATCAAAGGTGTCCCTCTAGAAAAAATTGTACATAGACCAAATCCAAGAATGTATGTATTGTGGTTTATTCTGTAATTAGCATACTCTTTTAGGACAGTTAACCTACCTACCTAACTTCTCACCTACCTATATATCTATTATAGTATTAATTTTTTCTGATAACCCATATGGAGGGTATATCAGGTAGAAAGTTATGAACACTAAGAATGAGGATCATTTTCTACAAGTGTGAGGAAGAAGAAATTAGTGGTTTCCTAAAGATGGAAGGTTCATAAAATTTTGTGCTCTAGGATCAGTTTTTTTTTTTTCCCTTTTGAATACTATTAGCAAAAGCCTTTAATAAAAGAATGAAATAAGAACAAGCTTGACTAAACTTTAATACTGATATGCCTAGACGCCTTGACCATATTTTAGGCATATTAGTCAAGAGTAGGAAGGCTAGGGTATGTATCGGGCGAGGAGAAGAGTAGCAAACTTTATTAATGATGAAAGACTTCAGGTTTGATGGGCATGAAATTGTGGAGAGTTCATAATGGCAAATCTCTTATCCAAAAAGAATTTGGTATGTGAAAGGCATACCAAGTTCCAGCTCTCATGGGTCGAAGAATGAGAACAAAACCATGATTTTTAAAGGGTTTCAAAGACCATGGCCACATATGGCAATTTCATTTAGACGTGCTCAAGCAAGTCATTAAATTAGCACTGTCTTTTCAAAGTTGAAGCCCAAACCATGTACACTTTTCACGAAGAAATATTGCCATTCAATTTTTAAACTAATAAATAATTCAAGGCACTATATTTCCATCGCACTTTTTATTTCTCTTTTGTGTTATGATAAATATGGGATTCCAAATTCTGCCTTATGATATGATAACAATGGGTCTCCTAATACTGGTGTACATATAATTAACACCAAGACTGCTGCTTCAGAAAACTAAAGAAGCTGATCCAAATAAAAGAAAATAAACAAAAATATTTTAAAAACATCAAAAATCTTATTAGATACTAAAAACTAGTGTTTCAAGATCTGGGAGAAGGACTTCCCTGGTGGCACAGTGGTTAAGAATCTGCCTGCCAGTGCAGGGGACACAGGTTCGAGCCCTGGTCCTGGAGGATCCCACATGCCGCGGAGCAACTAAGCCCGCGTGCCACAACTACTGCGCCTGTGCTCTAGAGCCCACGAGCCACAACTACTGAGCCCACATGCCACAACTACTGAAACCCGTGTGCCTAGAGCCTGTGCTCCACGCCAAGAGAAGCCACCACAATGAGAAGTCCACGCACCGCAACGAAGACCCAATGCAGACAAAAATAAACAAATAAATAAATTTATTAAAAAAAAAAAAAAAGATCTGGGAGAAGACAGAGACATTAGCCCAGCCAAAGTTAATTTGTCTTGAGGGCATTTGCTGATTCTAAGATTGAGCCAAAATAAACAAAATGACACATTTGAGTAAAATAAATAAATAAAAATTCCAGAAAACTAAAAAATAAGAGCTAAAACTAAGAATGCAATGTACTATATGTATATACAGATATATGTAATATATGTATAGGTTACATTTTGTGTATGTAGTACATTTTCACTGTACTCCCTAAATCCCTTAGTATCCCTTTCTTTCCATTCACTTTTCTCTCTGTTATGCATATGGATAATTTCTTCTACTGTATCTGCTAATTCATTAATTCTCGCTCTATTTTGCTTTTAAGAATCTACCCACTGCTATATCTATACCATATATCTGTATCAAACTGGTCTCTCAGGAGGAATAAAAAGGAGACAATGGGAAGGTAACTGATCCAGTACATGCTGAGGAATTTTAATATTTGTCACTACTTCCTAAAGTCCTTGCCGAAGTTTGGTAAGAATATTTACTGTGAGAGTAAGTAATAAAGGAACAACCATATAACACATGCTGAGAATTTCTGTGTTGATGACTCTATGTTATAGAAGATACACAGGAAAATTACCATGATACCTGATGATCTAACCAAGAGACTATAGCACTGTCAATTACTTAATTACATTTGGTTGATCAGACATTCACTAGTATGATACTTTGGCTCCTGAATACATTCTAGGAGCTATATATTATCCTAGGACCTCCAAAGTGCATAGATATGATTGAGACACTCGCAAAGCTCTCAGTTCAGTGGGACAGTCAGTCAAACAAGTAAGTACTTGAATCAGACATATGCTGTAAGAGAAATATAAACTACAAGATAGGAGGTTAGGGCCTTTCCCTCCAACAAAATGATGAGTACTCTATAACTGCAGGTAACAGTAAGAAAGGAAGTATACACCCATGTACATGAAACCTTGCTTTTACAGCAAAAAGGGTGCACTTTGAAAAATTAACAGAGCAGCTTTTCAAAAGATTCTAGTGTTAGTTTCTGAAGAAAACACATACCTAATATAAATGTATGTGACGAGGGCTTGTAAATTTTGAGAAAGGTTTTCTTTAGTTCTCTGAACTATTTATAATAGCAGATTAAAGTCCTTTTCTATTAAGTCCCACATTATTGTAGTTTCTATTGACTTATTTTTCCTGTTTATAAGCACACCTTCCTGTTTCTTTGCATATCTCATAATTTTGTGTTGATAAAAACTGGACATTCGAAATAATGTAATGCAGGAACTCTAGAAATTAGATCTCATCCATCCCCCAGGAATAATTGTTGTGCTGCTTGTCTGTTTAGGAACTTTCATTTAGTACTAATTTTCTGTACTAATTCTGCAGTCTGTATTCCTTGTCTTACTGTAGCCACTGAAGTCTCTGCTGGGTTAGCTCAGGGGTCAGCTAATGATTAGACAGAGATTTCCTTAAATACCATGAACTGGTAAGTGTTTTAGTATTTGCCAAGGACCTCTATGTGTTGGAGCATACCTTCAACACTGACAGTTTACAACTCTGCCTTAGCCTTCAATTTCTGCTTGCACAGAATCAAAGTTAGCCAGAGGTGAGAGATTAGGACCTTCTCAGTTCTTTCCCGGGCATGTGCACAATGCTGTACATGTATGTGACCTTCAAGAATTCCAGGAACATTTTTAAAACTAAGAGCTTAGCAAAGTTATCTATGGCAATCACATTTCCCAGACTTCTCTCTTAAGTTTTTTGGCCAGTCTCTTGTTTGCGCCAACTGTTATTTTTGTCCCAGGCAGCTGAGAGGTTAAACAATTGCCACTTATTGTTTTTGACAAACATCCTGGGTATAGGGCTTTTTCCACTGAGCAAACTCTGAGTCAGGTCAAATATCAATAAGCCCTGTGAATGGAGACCTTATAGGGAACTGTCAGGCCAAACAGTAACAATTCTCTGGAGACACAGTTTTTCTGGAGCTCTAAATCTATTATGCCCCCTTCAGTGGCTTCTACATGGCTGATTTTCACAGCTACCATGATTGTGAGGCTATACTAGCTTTTAAAGTTACCATACTGCTGGGGAGTAGGGAATGGGAATAAGGCAAGTTAAAACTCTACAAAGCCTGCTGTTCTTGCTGAGATTTAACTATTTTTCTTGAATAAAATACTCCTTGGGTTGTTGACCTTTGGTTAACACCCAGAGATCTGAGAAAATTGATTTTGACAATTTTTGCTAGCATTCTCATTGCCTTTCTGAAGAAGCTAATTTGCAGAGGTCCTTAGTCTTGCCATTCCAGAAGTCCTGCTTCAACTCTCCCTTTCAAAGAGTATCAATATTTTCCCAGTTTCTTTCTAATATATTAAACTTCTAGATTTAAATATTTAATCTATCTGAAATTCATTTTATTATACAAAGTCCAGGAGCAAATGGGCAGCCAGTTGCAATTACAATTGTCCCCTGATTAACCCAAGCTTGAACTGCATGGGTCCAGTTAAATGTGTATTTTTTTTTTTTCCAATAAACACATACAGTACTACATGATCCATGGCTGGTTGAATCCACAGATGCAGAACTGCAGTATGGAGGGCCGATTTTAGGACTTGAGAGTTGGTAGATTTGGGTATTAATGGTGGGCCCTGGCAGCAATCCTCTACAGATACCAAGAGATGACTGTATTTTTAATCTTTTCTCGGTTAATTAGTAAAATACTTTTGAGAATCTAATAAAAGCTATAGAGTATCTCTGCAAAAAAAATCTGCACATATACACAAATTTTGCATAATTTCAGTAAATTCACAGACTGTCTAGAGTCCCCTTCCATGGAACCCAGATTAAAAACCCTGATGTGCTACAGTAACTTATCTAATTTGTAACTTCATTTTTACAAATTTGTAAATTACAGGAAACTTTGTGTCTCTTTCTGTATTCTATCCTATTCCATTGGTCTGTGTATCTATATCCATAACAGTGCCATACAGTTTTAATTACACCAAGCATCTTTCTGCCTCAAAGCCTTTGCACTTGCTATTCACCATGTGTGAAACACTTTTACCCCAGCTAGTCTCAAAGTAAACTCCTCACTTCAACGCAGGCCTCAGCTCAAATGCTACCTCCTTAGAGTCCTTACCTGACTACCCTATTTTTATATTGGTTCCCTCACTCTCTAGCCTCTTACACAGCTTCATTTTTCTTCATGATATTGATCATTACTTCACATTTTATTATACCTTTAATAGTTTCCTGTCAGTTTTCTCCACAAGAAGGTAGGGAAATTTTTTTTTTTTTTTTACTACTGTATCCCCAGAAATAAGTACAGTCCCTGGAATATTATAGGCAGTCTTTTCAATTATTAATGTAAAACACCAAACACTAAGTTTGAACATGGCAACTTATTTGCTTACCCTGCTGGTCTAAGTAAATAAAAGACATAAAAGATATATTAGCTCCATCTGGCTCCCAAGAAAAGTCATTTGTCAATTTTCTAGAATAGGACTATGAAGGTTTAAGGGGCTAAGAGTTGTTTCGTTGTAGTTCTTACTGTAACCATGTGAGAATAAAAGCAGTGAGCTGTTTAAGGAAGACTTGAAATACATTTGATAGGACCACCTCACGTTTGAAAATCTGAGTTACCTGGCAACATTGTTCTTTCTGCTATAGATCTTCTCTCTTCAACTGTCAGCTACAAGGCAATTAAATACACACACACACTTTTTTTTTCTCCCTCTCTCTCTCTAGGAAAATATGCAACCATTTGTAAGAAAATAAACACATGTATTACTCATGACATGACTAGATTATCTTCACAGTACTCTGAGCCTATAGAGAATGAATTTTAAAGTCTATCATTTACTATAGCGTTTCTTATGGACAAGAGGGAGCCTAACAAACTCACAGAGAAGGGTACTCTTTAAGATATATGTTTTCTTCTTTGGGTGATGAACATGTGCTGATTTATTCATGCTCTCTTTCCCAATTTCATGGTGACTAATAGCCCACATCTATGTGAGGTTAAAGGAGTGGTCTGTGGTCACAAAGAAGTTTTAAGGAAACTCTCCCAAATCAGGACTTAAGCAATAATCTTGACATTACTGGCATGGAATTCCAACCAATTGAACTGACAGACAATTAAACATATATGTAAGATATATTTGTTGACACTAACATAGGTTACAGAAAGAATTAGAAAATAATCATTACTCTAGTGGATAAAAGCAAAGAAAAAAAAGATAAACTCTATTACCACATTACTGTTATGCTGTTATAGATGTTACTTACAGATGTTTCATTTTCATAATAAACGGAAAACTGTGTGTTCTTCAGAGTAAACCTAAGTGACATTTTAAAAAAAAACATATAACACTGATCCTGGATATTAGAAGCAGTGTTTCCTAGGGCTTCATTAAGACTAATTAATGAGTGGAAAGAAAATCTTCTGGGTATTTTGTTCTCAAAAGTTAAAAAAAAAAAAACTTAGTCATTTCAGCCACATTTACAATGTATGGTTGAATGAACAATGGAAATACATGTGATGCTTTGATCATGTAAAACAAAGACTCCTATGAATGTTACTTTTTGCTTTTTATACTTGTTGGAGGAAAAAATTATTCAGGTATCTCAAACCTATATAAAGAAAAGACTAAACACAAGTAAAATAGTACCATGCAAATTCAATTATGGAAAATTAAACTAATACAATTTTTAATTGTTCAGTAATCAAAACCTATTTTGTATGTAGGCCATATTTTTTGATATGTATATATCTTATGAGGCTACAGGGGTTATTTGTGAGTTTCTATTATTACTACCAACTACAGGTATATAGAAATATAAATTAGACATAAATGAATCAAATTAAACTGTTTTCCACACATATATATTATTTACTTTGCTTGTATGTGCATGTGTGTGTCTGTGAAAAAGAAAAGCAAGCATATAAAACAGGAGACAATGTAGTTCCAATGACTAAACATAAATTTGGATTCTGACTTCTTTGAATATAGAATAAAAAGGTAAAATTATCAGCAATAAAAAGTGGAGGAGCTTCAAGATGGCAGAAGAGTAAGACGTGGAGATCACCTTCCTCCCCACAAATACATCAGAAATACATCTACATGTGGAACAGTTCCTACAGAACACCTACTGAACGCTGGCAGAAGACCTCAGACCTCCCAAAAGGCAAGAAATTCCCCACGTACCTGGGTAGGGCAAAAGAGAAAAGAAAAAACGGAGACAAAGAATAGGGACGGGACCTGCACCAGTGGGAGGGAGCTGTGAAGGAGGAAAGGTTTCCACACACTAGAAACCCCTTCGCGGGCAGAGATGGGTGGCGGAGGTGGGGGAGCTTCGGAGCCACGGAGAAGACTGCAGCCACAGGGGTGCAGAGGGCAAAGCGGAGAGATTCCCGCACAGAGGATCAATGCACAAGAGCACTCACCAGCCCGAGAGGCTTGTCTGCTCACCTGCCAGGGCGGGCGGGGGCTGGGAGCTGAGACTCGGGCTTCGGTCAGATCCCAGGGAGAGGACTGGGGTTGGCGGCGTGAACACAGCCTGAAGGGGCTAGTGCGCCACGGCTAGCCGGGAGGGAGTCCGGGAAAAAGTCTGCAGCTGCCGAAGAGGCAAGAGACTTTTTCTTGCCTCTTTGTTTCGTGGTGCGCAAAGAGAGGGGATTCAGAGTGCCGCTTAAAGTAGCTCCAGAGACAGGTGCGAGCCGCGGCTATCAGCGCGGACCCCAGAGACGGGCATGAGACGCTAAGGCTGCTGCTGCCGCCACCAAGAAGCCTGTGTGCAAGCACAGGTCACTATCCACACCTCCTCTCCTGGGAGCCTTTCAGCCCGCCACTGCCAGGGTCCCGTGATCCAGGGACAACTTCCCTGGGAGAACGCACGGCGCACCTCAGGCTGCTGCAACGTCACGCCGGCTTCTGCCGCCGCAGGCTCGCCCCGCACTCCATACCCCTCCCCCCGCCCCGGCCTGAGTGAGCCAGAGCCCCCGAATCAGCTGCTCCTTTAACCCCGTCCTGTCTGAGCGAAGAACAGACGCCCTCAGGCGACCTACACGCAGAGCCGGGGCCAAATCCAAAGCTGAACCCGGGAGCTGTGCGAACAAAGAAGAGAACGGGAAATTTCTCCCAGCAGCCTCAGGAGTAGCCGATTAAAGCTCCACAATCAACTTGATGTGCCTGCATCTGTTGAATACCTGAATAGACAACGAACCATCCCAAATTCAGGAGGTGGACTTTGGGAGGAAGATACATTATTTTTTCCCCTTTTCCTCTTTTTGTGAGTGTGTATGTGTATGCTTCTGTGTGTGATTTTGTCTGTATAGCTTTGCTTTTACCATTTGGCCTAGGGTTCTGTCTGTCCATTTTTGGTTTTTTTTTTTTTTTTTTAGTATGTTTTTTAGGGCTTGTTATCATTGGTGGATTTGTTTTTTGGTTTGGTTGCTCTCTTCTTTCTTTCTTTTTTTATTACTTTATAAAATTTTTTTAACAATGATTTTTAATTTTAATAACTTTATTTTACTTTATTCTATCTTCTTCTTTCTTTCTTTCTTTTTTTCTCCCTTTTATTCTGAGCCGTGTGGATGACAGGCTCTTGGTGCTCCAGCCAGGCATCAGGGCTGTGCCTCTGAGGGGGGAGAGCCAAGTTCAGAACATTGGTCCACCAGAGACCTCCCAGCTCCACGTAATATCAAATGGCGAAAATCTCCCAGAGACCTCCATCTCAACAACAAGACCCAGCTCCACTCAACGACCAGCAAGCTACAGTGCTAGACACCCTATGCCAAACAACTAGCAGGACAGGAACACAACCCCACCCATTAGCAGAGAAGCAGCCTAAAATCAAAATAAGGTCACAGACACCCCAAAACACACCACCACACGGGGACCTGCCCAACAGAAAGACAAGATCCAGCCTCATCCACCAGAACACAGGCACTAGTCCCTCCACCAGGAAGTCTACACAACCCACTGAACCAACCTTAGCCACTGGGGACAGACATCAAAAACAACGGGAACTACGAACCTGCAGCCTGCGAAAAGGAGACCGCAAACACAGTAAGTTAAGCAAAATGAGAAGACAGAAAAACACACAGCAGATGAAGGAGCAAGGCAAAAACCCACCAGACCTACCAAATGAAGAGGAAATAGGCAGTCTACCTGAAAAAGAATTCAGAAAAATGACAGTAAAGATGATCCAAAATCTTGGAAACAGAATGGAGAAAATACAAGAAACCTTTAACAAGGACCTAGAAGAACTAAAGAGCAAACAAACAATGATGAACAACACAATAAATGAAATTAAAAATTCTCTAGAAGGGATCAATAGCAGAATAATTGAGGCAGAGGAACGGGTAAGTGACCCGGAAGATAAAATAGTGGAAACAACTACTGCAGAGCAGAATAAAAAAAAAGAATGAAAAGAATTGAGGACAGTCTCAGAGACGTCTGGGACAACATTAAATGCAAAAATATTCAAATTATAGGGGTCCCAGAAGAAGAAGAGAAAAAGAAAGGGACTGAGAAAATATTTGAAGAGATTATAGTTGAAAACTACCCTAATATGGGAAAGGAAATGGTTAATCAAGTCCAGGAAGCACAGAGAGTTCCGTACAGGATAAATCCAAGGAGAAACACGCCAAGACACATATTAATCAAACTATCAAAAATTAAATACAAAGAAAAATTATTAAAAGCAGCAAGGGAAAAACAACAAATAACACACAAGGGCATCCCCATAAGGTTAACAGCTGATCTTTCAGCAGAAACTCTGCAAGCCAGAAGGGAGTGGCAGGACATATTTAAAGTGATGAAAGGGAAAAACCTACAACCAAGATTCTTCTACCCAGCAAGGATCTCATTCAGATTTGATGGAGAAATTAAAACCTTTACAGACAAGCAAAAGCTGAGAGAGTTCAGCACCACCAAACCAGCTTTACAACAAATGCTAAAGGAACTTCTCTAGGAAGGAAACACAAGAGAAAGAAAAGACCTACAATAACAAACCCAAAACAATTAAGAAAATGGTAATAGAAACATACATATCGAAAATTACCTTAAATGTAAATGGATTAAATGCTCCAACCAAAAGACATACACTGGCTGAATGGATACAGAAACAAGACCCGTATATATGCTGTCTACAAGAGACCCACTTCAGACCTAGGGACACATACAGACAGAAAGTGAGGGGATGGAAAAAGATATTCCATGCAAATGGAAATCGAAAGAAAGCTGAAGTAGCAATTCTCTTATCAGGCAAAATAGACTTTAAAACAAAGACTATTACAAGAGACAAAGAAGTACACTACATAATGATCAAGGGATCAATCCAAGAAGAAGATATAACACTTGTACATATTTATGCACCCAACATAGGAGCACCTCAATACATAAGGCAAATACTAACAGCCATAAAAGGGGAAATCGACAGTAACACAATCATAGTAGGGGAATTTAACACCCCACTTTCACCAATAAACAGATCATCCAAAATGAAAATAAATATCGAAACACAAGCTTTAAATGATACATTAAACAAGATGAATTTAATTCATATTTATAGGACATTCCATCCAAAAAGATCAGAATACACTTTCTTCTCGAGTGCTCATGGAACATTCTCCAGCAGAGATCATATCTTGGGTCACAAATCAAGCCTTGGTAAATTTAAGAAAATTGAAATCGTATCAAGTATCTTTTCTGACCACAATGCTATGAGAGTAGATATCAATTACAGGAAAAAATCTGTAAAAAATACAAATACATGGAGGCTAAACAATACACTACTTAATAACCAAAACATCACTTAAGAAATCAAAGAGGAAATCAAAAAATACCTAGAAACAAATAACAATGAAAACACGACGACCCAAAACCTATGGGATGCAGCAAAAGCAGTTCTAAGAGGGAAGTTTATAGCAATAGTCATACCTGAAGAAACAAGAAACATCTCAAATAAACAACCTAACCTTACACCTAAAGCAATTAGAGAAAGAAGAACAAAAAAACCCCCAAAGTTAGCAGAAGGAAAGAAATCATAAAGATCAGAAGAGTAATAAATGCAAAAGAAATGAAGGAAAAGATAGGAAAGATCAATAAAAATAAAAGCTGGTTCTTTGAGAAGATAAACAAAATTGATCAACCATTAGCCAGACTCATGAAGAAAAAAAGGGAGAAGACTCAAATCAATAGAATTAGAAATGAAAAAGGAGAAGTAACAACTGACACTGCA
This sequence comes from Eubalaena glacialis, assembly GCF_028564815.1. Lineage (NCBI taxonomy): Eukaryota > Metazoa > Chordata > Mammalia > Artiodactyla > Balaenidae > Eubalaena > Eubalaena glacialis. The sequence goes on from NC_083726.1 coordinate 92,844,767, forward strand.
GAAATACAAAGGATCATGAGAGATTACTACAAGCAACTCTATGCCAATAAAAAGAACAACCTGAAAGAAATGGACAAATTCTTAGAAATGCACAACCTTCCAAGACTGAACCAGGAAGAAATAGAAAACATGAACAGACCAATCATAAGCACTGAAATTGAAACTGTGATTAAAAATCTTCCAAAAAACAAAAGCCCAGGACCAGATGGCTTCACAGGTGAATTCTATCAAAAAATTAGAGAAGAGCTAACACCTATCCTTCTCAAACTCTTCCAAAATACAACAGAGGGAGGAACACTCCCAAACTCATTCTATGAGGCCACCATCACCCTCATACCAAAACCAGAAAAAGATGTCACAAAGAAAGAAAACTACAGGCCAATATCACTGATGAACATAGATGCAAAAATCCTCAACAAAATACTAGCAAACAGAATCCAACAGCACATTAAAAGGATCATACACCATGATCAAGTGGGGTTTATCCCAGGAATGCAAGCATTCTTCAGTATACGCAAATCAATCAATGTGATACACCATATTAACAAATTGAAGGAGAAAAACCATATGATCATCTCAATCGATGCAGAGAAAGCTTTCGACAAAATTCAACACCCATTTATGATAAAAACCCTGCAGAAAGTAGGCATAGAGGGAACTTTCCTCAACATAATAAAGGCCATATATGACAAACCCACAGCCAACATCATCCTCAATGGTGAAAAACTGAAACCATTTCCACTAAGATCAGGAACAAGACAAGTTTGCCCACTCTCACCACTATTATTCAACATAGTTTTGGAAGTTTTAGCCACAGCAATCAGAGAAGAAAAAGAAATAAAAGGAATCCAAATCGGAAAAGAAGAAGTAAAGCTGTCACTGTTTGCAGATGACATGATACTATACTATACTATAGAGAATCCTAAAGATGCTACCAGAAAACTACTAGAGCTAAACAATGAATTCGTTAAAGTAGCAGGATACAAAATTAATGCATAGAAATCTCTAGCATTCCTATACACTAATGATGAAAAATCTGAAAGTGAAATTAAGAAAACACTCCCATTTACCATTGCAACAAAAAGAATAAAATATCTAGGAATAAACCTACCTAAGGAGACAAAAGACCTGTATGCAGAAAATTATAAGACACTGATGAAAGAAATTAAAGATGATACAAATAGATGGAGCGATATACCATGTTCTTGGATGGGAAGAATCAACATTGTGAAAATGAGTCTACTACCCAAAGCAATCTACAGATTCAATGCAATCCCTATCAAACTACCACTGGCATTTATCACAGAACTAGAACAAAAAATTTCACTATTTGTTTGGAAACACAAAGGACCCCGGATAGCCAAAACAAGCTTGAGAAAGAAAAATGGAGCTGGAGGAATCAGGCTCCCTGACTTCAGACTATACTACAAAGCTACAGTAATCAAAACAGTATGGTACTGGCACTAAAACAGAAATATAGATCAATGGAACAGGATAGGAAGCCCAGAGATAAACCCACGCACATATGGTCACCTTATCTTTGATAAAGGAGGCAAGCATATACAGTGGAGAAAAGACAGCCTCTTCAGTAAGTGGTGCTGGGAATAGTGGACAGGTACATGTAAAATTATGAAATTGGAACACTCCCTAACACCATACACAAAAATAAACTCAAAATGTATTAAAGAGCTACATGTAAGGCCAGACACTATCAAACTCTTAGAGGAAAACATAGGCAGAACACTCTGACATAAATCACTGCAAGATCCTTTTTGACCCACCTGCTAGAGAAATGGAAATAACAACGAAAATAAAGAAATGGGACCTAATGAAACTTAAAAGGTTTGGCACAGTAAAGGAAACCATAAACAAGCAAAAAGACAACCCTCAGAGCAGAAGAAAATATTTGCAAATGAAGCAACTGACAAAGGATTAACCTCTAAAATTTACAAGCAGCTCATGCACCTCAATATCACAAAAAGAAACAACACAATCCAAAAATAGGCGGAAGACCTAAGTAGACATTTCTCTAAAGTAGAAACAGAGTGCCAACAAACACATGGAAGAATGCTCAACATCATTAATCATTAGAGAAATGCAAATCAAAACTACAATGAGATATCATCTCACACCAGTCAGAATGGCCATTATCAAAAAATCTACAAACAATAATGCTGGAGAGGGTGTGGAGAAAAGGAAACCCTCTCGCACTGTTGGTGGGAATGTAAATTGATACAGCCACTATGGAGAACAGTACGGAGGTTCCTTAAAAAGCTTAAAATAGAACTACCATACGACCCAGCAATCCCACTACTGGGCATATACCCTGAGAAAACCATAATTCAAAAAGAGTCATGTACCAAAATGTTCATTGCAGCTCTGTTTACAATAGCCAGGACATGGAAGCAACCTAAGTGTCCATCGACAGATGAATGGATAAAGAAGATGTGGCACATATATACAATGGAATACTACTCAGCCATAAAAAGAAACGAAATTGAATTATTTGTAGTGAGGTGGATGGACCTAGTGTCTGTCATACAGAGTGAAGTAAGTCAGGAAGAGAAATACAAATACCGTATGCTAATACATATATATGGAATCTAAAAAAAAAGAAAAATGGTCATGAAGAACCTAGGGGCGAGACGGGAATAAAGACGCAGACCTACTAGAGAATGGAGTTGAGGACACGGGGAGGGGGAAGGGTAAGCTGGGACAAAGTGAGAGAGTGACATCGACATATATACACTACCAAATGTGAAATAGATAGCTAGTGGAAAGCAGCCGCATAGCACAGGGAGATCAGCTCGGTGCTTTGTTACCACCTAGAGGGGTGGGATAGGGAGGGTGGGAGGGAGGGAGACGCAAGAGGGAAGCGATATGGGGACATATGTATACGTATAACTGATTCACTTTGTTATAAAGCAGAAACTAACACACCATTGTAAAGCAATTATACTCCAATAAAGATGTTAAAAAAAAAAGAAACTAAAAAAAAAAAGTGCAAAGTACAGATATATTAAAAATTATTCAGTTAAAGTATTAAACTCAAAAGTAAAATAATTATGCACAGTAAGATTATTTTAAGTAAGATAAAATAATAGTAAAGCTACTTTATTTTGTGAAAAATAAGAAAAAAGAAAATATTTATAAAGAACTAATTTTACTTACCTGACTAATTTTTCTTTGCTCTTGTATAGCTCTTTGAATTGCTTGAGATACTTTCTCTTGATCTTTTGCATGCTCAGTCTTCCATAACTCCCTTTCTTCTGCATGGGCTTTTTCCAAATTTTTTCTTTCTTCTTCTATAGCTTTTAAAACTGCATCCTTCATCGCTTCTTTCTCAAGCTTCAAAACAAATAATGACCAAAACAAAAATATTTGAATGAGTGACCACAATAGTTCCTTGAATAAGACAGACTTGAGTTAACCTAAAAAACTCAAAATTTTGATCCTATAGGGTTTATTTCTGACATTGTTTTTTTTTACTCATATGTAATAACTGCTGTAAAATAAAATTAATTATTTGTTTTTACACAAATAACCAACTTATTTCCATGGCATTTCTAAACTTCAAAGAAACCAAGTCTTAGCTTAAAGTAGCAGTTTTCAAACTATTTTGTCTTAGGATCTCTTTACACTCTTAAAAATTATAGAGGACTTCTAAGAGCTTTTGTTTATGTGTGTTATACATATTAAGATTTACCGTATTAGATATTCAAACCAAGAGAAAATAAAAATACTTATTTATTAATTCATTTATAATTAATAACAGTAAGTGCATTATATATTAATAAATACTGTATTTTATGAAAAATAACTACGTTTTCCAAAATTAAAAAGTGAGAAGAATGTTTGTAAACCTCCTTACTATCTGACTTAATAGAAGAGAGCCTAGATTCTTATACCTGCTTTCTGTATTAAATCTGTAATGATATTTTTAGTTGAAGTATATAAGGAAAACCCAGCCTCACAAAGATATGTAGAAGAAAAGGGAGAGTTATTTAGTAGCCAGTTGAGATCACTGTAGATATTCTTTCTGATTCCACACCAAAACTTAACAAGGGGTAGTTCTTAAAGTAAGTTGCAATAAGAAAAATAAAATCATGTCAATGAATTTTTTGTACTCCGTTACATTACAATCTTTTCTTGCATTTTGAATGAATCCTTTACGTATTCTTTAAACATTTTTTATTTGGCAAACATTGATTCAATGAGTTATACATCTCCTCCAGATGTTGACACATTTCGCTATATTATAACCAAAAAAGCCACATTTTTGTTAATACCACCATCAATCTCATCAGAAGAGTCTTTATTAAAAAGTAGAAATAAATTTTCTAAAATTCTAATTTTTTTTTAAAGCTCGAATTTTATCATTGGCAACCAGAACTGTCAGTTTTTATCCTTAAGGTGCTGGGCTCACTCTGCTTATTTTGGACGAAATGTCTGCAAATACTGAAGTCTGTATAACCCTACTAAGTCAGTAAAATGGCGTTCCATGAAAAAAGAGCCTATTTCAGTTGCAACTCAAACAGCTGCACAAGAATTTTCCTCAAGAAAACCATCGTACGTAGTAAAGTCCATGGACCTCCCACTCCTGAGAGACTTAACCACTTTTTTTCTTGCTTCCAGTTCACAACCAAATTGGACAAAAGTCACTAAAGCTGACAGTCACCATTTTTTGAACTCCTGTTTTATTGCACAATTCTTCTCCTAAATTACTCTCTTACTATGTTCACCAATGCCTTCCATGTTGTTTAAACCAAATGATATTTTTTGTTTTTTGTTTTAATCCTTACTTTCATGACCTCAAAGCAACATTCTATATAGTTGATTATTTCTGATTTTGTGAAGCCCTCTCTTTTCTTGATTTTCATGAGAGCCTGCTGCTTATATTTCTCCTATGCATTTTGCTGAGTCTTTTCAATTCTTTGTAACTTCTTCCTTCCTCTGGATTTTAAATTTTGGAGTTCTTTCAGGGCTAAGAACTTGGACCACTTGTTACTCTACTTGTTACTCCTTTGAGGTAATTATACATGACAATAATTTCCATGGCTACTATTACCATCTCTCTGCTGGAAAACAAAAAACAAAAAACAAAAAAAAATCATACTAACCCATGTTAATATCTTCAGGAGATTCCTATCTACCAAGCTGTAAATGTCACATAGATTTAGCTGCCTACTTGACTTTATCATCTAGATATATCACAGGCAGCTCAAACTCCATACCAAGGAAATAGTTTTACTTTCTATATTGTTGCTGAATGAATATTCTGGCAGTTCACAAATTGGTCACCTCATCCACACCAAACATGTTGATTCTATCTCCTAACTATTTCTAGAATTTGCCTATTTCATTCCTTTCCAAGCTACTACTACTACTCTATTTCTGCCACTCACTATCTCTTATGCAAACTTCAGATGCGCTCTGTTAATTCTTTCCCTGCCTTTGGCCTTTCTTGCTCCAATTTCCCAAAAATTAATGTCAGTTACCATTACGACCCACCTATACTCAGAAATTTCAATGTGTCTCTACTTACCTATGGAATAAAATTCAAACTCACTATTCAGAATGTTAGCCATCCTTCAAGGCTCAGTTCAAAAGAAATTTATTGTTAAAAACTCCTATGGGGGGCCTTCCCTGGTGGTCCAGTGGCTAGGGCTCTGTGCTCCCAATGCAGGGGGCCTGGGTTCGATTCCTGGTAGGGGAACTAGATCCCACATGCCACAACTAACTAAGACCCAGTGCAACCAAATAAATAAAACAAACAAACAAACAAACAAAACTCCTATGAATGACATGGAAATACTATCTATATACTCATAACAATTTAATGCATTCCTTCTCACCTTATTAGTACATAAACAAATTTTTTTACCTGATTGTAAATTCTTTAAGACAAAATCATAGTAATTCTTGAACTTCTACCTCAGCACAGTGATCTGTACCTATGAGACTTTCAACGTTTGTTACTAAATTTAAATCTAAATCCCAAACTCGACACTCAGTGCTATATTTGTGTTAAAAAATTAATAAACAGAAACCTCAATTAAATAGTGTCAGGAGACCATAAGGCCGAGCTCTCACCTTATAAGTGCTGCGACAATGGCAGAGCCCAACAGGGAGAAGACAGACTCCTCTACTTCCCTGGCAAGAACTCAACCAATGAAATGCCCCGGACGCTGTTTACCACAGCCCTCCCAACTTCCTTTTCCCCTGGATAAAGCATTCTCCCTTGCTGTATGGGGACTTGCACGTGGCTCACCATGGTTGCAGACCCCAAACTGCAATTCTCTGCTGTTCCTGAATAAACTCATTATTGCTGGAGAAATATCTGGCAGTCTATTTATTTTAGGTCAACACTTTGGTGGCCCATATGGGGACCAGAGAAGACCTCTGAAGGCTCTGGGGCTATTGAACAGATGTGGTACCCACAACTGAGCCCACTGTCGCTCACTGCTTTCTTGCTGACCTTGGAGTTTGAAGGTACATCTTTCTCCTAGATCCAAGCTCATGCCCTCTTTGTGTCTGAAGCTCTCCAGGTTTTATTCAGAATCTATTTTAAGGTTTCGTCTTTCTGGCTAACGCCTTGTTCTGCATGCATTTGGAACTTTGGTCTGATTTTGAGATAAGACTGTTTCAACCGAAGCTGGCTGGAAATGCCTTCAGCCCATTCCTTTGGGAATAGGGACTTCTTCACTGAAAAGTGTATTGGTTTTTCAGCCTTTGGCCTATTCCTTTGGAAGGGGCTATTCTCTGGAAATTAGCTGTAAAAGCCTTTGGCCTGGCTCCTCTAGGACCAAGCTGTCTCCTTAGAACTGGCTGGTATTAGTTTGCAAGCTTTTTGAGCTGTAAGTTATTTAAGCTGTTTGAAAATTGTTCTTTTATTCTAGAGAAAAACCTCTGAGAAATGGGATCCCAGTTAACGAAGTATTTTGAGGGTGCTACCCCTACAGGGACTCCAGCCAAACTGATATTTAAAAGCCATAGTTCCTACACCTTCATGCTGACTTCTGACTAAAAGGACCGACCTGACCAAAGGCAAGTTAAAATATCAGTGGCCATTATGGGAAACTTTTGAAATCCCCAAACTTAATTTCCTTAAAACTGAATTAGATCACAATAGCTCAAAAATTTCCAGAACTGAGTGGTATCTTAAGGCTTCCCAATATTATCAGAAGCCTAAAACTCTCTCTCTGCAAAATAAGATTTTAAGATTAACTGAGGCAAACCAACAATTAAAGAAAGATGAAATGGCTCCCAAAGCCTCAGGTTCTTCTTCCTTGGCCTCCTCTGGTATCATCTCGTCTCTCATCATTGCATCCTCATGGCCAGACTGTGCCTCTGGTGCCATCTTCCTCCCACCCTTCTATGCCGCTGATGCCTCCTCTATACCCCATACTAATTATCCTGTCAAACTTCTCCTTTTCTCTAAAACTCTTCCCACCCTCTTTCCCTCTGAACTTCTCAGAATTTTTCCCTATAAAATTAAGCCTTCTGAGGATCCAGAAGTTAAACTCTTAATTTCTTATATTCTCTGGACTAAAGCTGAACTGCAAGCTATAGTCAAATATTTTCCCAAAGTAAACCAAAGATCCTCACAGATTTGCTGAGGAATTTAATATAGTCATTCAAACTTATCAGCCTTGTTTCTCTGACTCATATCAGCTGGTTCATATACTTGTTGGATAAGGCCAGGCCCAGCATAGGATGAAAACGGCTAATTGGGAAAATCCTGAAAGGTCTAACTTTCATGGTCAGGCTCAGGCAATCGCTAGGTGGCTTCATTGAGCAATTCCTAGGGCTTTACCAAAGCCTGTTGATTGGAACAGAATTCAGGCTTGCACACAAACATTGGATGAACCTGTTCATGACTACTACATGACTTCAGACTGCTTTTAAAGAAAATTCTGGTCTTCCCTCAGATGTTGATTCTACCCGAGCAGCTTTTAACTCTGTGTTATTAATGGGCTGGACTGGGACATCTTCCCTTCTAGTAAAAAGGACTAGGATGAAATGGAAAACTATCTCTATTTCAGACTTAATTAATCTAGCAAACCAGCTCTCTCACACTCTACATGAGTCACCTAAAAGGAAGAACACCATATTTCTTAATCTTCAAATCCAGCAAATGAAGATTCCTGAATGAAATCAAAACTTTCCCAGTTTCTGCTATTATTGCAAAAAGCCAGGACACTGGGCAAGATTGTTACAAATTTAAGTGTTTGAGTGCCTTCAGTCCTCTAACCAGCCTTTCCAATGTCCTTTCAATTCTCAATAATGGGGTTTTGAGGAATTATAGGGGCTCTTCCCAGTTCTCCCTCTTAATCGGCGTGGAGAAATATTTCTCCTGATTGAGGATGAACCTCTTCCTGTCCTGACACCGAAGGCACAATCTCGGTGTTCAACCCCACTACTATAAAGCAGCCCGTGCCGTGGTTCAAACAGTGGAGATCGCTAATGAACTTCACGTTTGAGTCATGGTCTGTAGATTTCATAGTGGACTGAAAGAAGCCTTCCCTCGCAGACCGGTTACTCCCTCTTCTGTGGCTAAAGTACTTTTGGAAAAGATTGTCCCTACCTGAGGAGCTCCTCTCAAACATCACAGTGATTCAGAAATCCATTTTACTGGCTAGGTGCTTCAACAAGTTTGCACTGTTTGGACAGTTTTACAACGTTTTCACTATGCTTACCACCTTCAATCCTCTGGTTTAGTTGAATGCACTAACAGCATTATTAAGATTCAGTTAGAAAAATTTGTAGAGGCCCTCCAAATACCTTGGCCAAAAGCATTGCTGTTGGCCTAAATACCAGATCCACCCCTTTTGGAACTCATAAACTCTCACCCTTTGAGATAGTCACAGGACACCCAATGCACTTGGCTCCTGCCTCTTTTAACCCACAGCTGATAAAAGGAGAGATACTCCAATATTGCAAAGGCCTAGTTGTTTCCATTAAAAATAACCATGCCCTGGTAGAGCAATCTTTTCACAGTGCACCCCTGGGAGATGATGACCTTAAGCATCACATCTTGCAACCTAGAGATTTTGTCTATTGGAAAAGACACTTCCAAAAGAATGCCCTTCAACCTCACTGGAGAGGCCCCTATCAGGCACTGATAACCAACCTTTGTGCCACCAAACAACAAGGAATAGGCTCTTGGATTCACATGACACACCTAAAGAAAGCACCTAACCCTGACTGGACCTGTACATCATCTGGTGACCTGAAAGTGAAGATTTCCCAGAAATGAAGCAGATGACATCTGATGAGACAGCTTTCCCAAGATACCCAGGCCAGGCCTCTTAGAAGTTTGTCACCAAACCTTTGATGATGACATAACACTTCAGATGATCTCCAATGTCTATAATCTTGATAACATATAGACTTCAGAAAATGTCCTAAGAGGTCTCCCTCCTACCCCTCCTTGTTACTTGAATGTGACTGCAATAGTTTTCCAATCTGCACTTTCCCTCTGACATGAGACACCACACCCAGAAACTGAGGGACAAAAAGAGCTAAAACTAGAAACCTTGATTCTTGATCAGTGGTGCTCTCAGAAAAAGATCTTGATCAAAGGGGAAAATGTAAAAAAATTCATAAACAGAAATCTCAATTAAATAGTGTCAGGAGATCTATTTAAGGGGGAACTCTCAGGCCCTGCAACTATAATAGAGACCAACAGGAAGAAGAAAGACTCCTCTTCTTTCCTAGCAGCGACTCAGCCAATGAAAAGCCATGGACTCTGTGTTTCCTGTAGCCCTCACAACTTCCTTTCTTCTTTATAAAAGTGTTCTCCTTGCCATGTGGGAACTTGTACATGGCTTGCCATGGTTGCAGACCCCAAACTGCAATTCTCTCCTAATCCTGAATAAACCCATTTTTGCTGGACAAATATCTGACAGTATATTTCAGGTCAACATATGTATATATTAGTATACATATACTTAACATCTATGAATATACTACCCAGATGATCTATTTCAAAGTTGACTTTAAAAACCACATACCTTGATACATACATACATATATACATACATATACACACACTCATTACTTGTATGATATCTATCAAATACCAAATGGATATTAGTGTTCCTATGTAGATACATTATTTTAAACAAGCGATTAATAATCTAAATGTAAAGCATTTCAACATCATCATTATCTTGTGTAATGTAAATTTAACAAGAATATGAACAGTAGAAGAAGAAAAAAAATTTTTGATTTTTCTGGAATGAAATATTTTTAAAAGTAGATTGACTATACCATTAATGAACTCAGTTTGTTAATTCCACTATTTACAAAGAAACTGATTATTACTGATGGGTCTCTACCAGGCAAATAATTAGACATAAAGATGACAAAAACAATTCTTATATGAGACCAACAACATTCATTTTAGGCTTTGACGTGGGGGTAAACATAACAAAAGTAGAACTATAATTGAAATTAAGCTACAGAATAAACTTTTCAGAGAGAAGTACCTTTGCAGCAGATACTAATGCTTCTTTATTTCTTTGCCTTTCTTCCGCCAAACATTTTTCCAATATTTCCTGTAAATGATAAGACAGCTAGACATTAAAGTATTATTTGAGGTAACAGAACATTCTTTCCACAGTCCAAGCAAACTTAAAGTATTACCTTCTGTTCTTGAGATTGCTGAGTCAAAGCTTCCTTTATTTTTTCTTTTAACAGTTCCTTTTCTGTGGCAAGCATTTCAAGGAGCCTCTGATGCTACAAGGAAAGATAACTGCATTATGATTGTGGCTCTGAGACTGATAATCTATCAACACGGAGAACAGATGATAGAATTCATTTGAAGTAGTTACTAGAGGAAACAAGAAGGTTTGCTAAAATGAAGGCTTAGGAGCCAAAAAGCCTGAATTCACCTTTCTTCCATCAGTCAAGATATACTTTTTTCGCCCCCAAACTCAATAAAGTACATGACATGAGATCTAATTTAAAAAACATTCCAAATATGAAGTGAATCAGAAAATGATAAAATGTCCTTTCCTAAAATTAAATTTGGAAAATTTACTGATTAAAATTATTATTAGCTTGCAGTAAGAGAGCAATCAGATTATAACTGATGTTTGCCTGATGAATAATTATCTTAACAGATTATTTGTGTTTCTAGTAAAGCACTGTTACAGAAATTGAAAGATGATTGTTCTCATCTCAAGATTTTACCATAGATTCAAAAAAATAAATATATGAAAACGGTCAAAGGAATATTATGTGATAGCTAATGTTAAAGAATATAGAGTTCATATATTTATTTTTATTCCAATGTACTAAAGGAAAAGCACACAGAGCCATCAGCTAATTATCATGGACTAGACACTTGGAATTTGAACGAAGTTTTCTTAAGAAAGTTTAACATTTGTAGCCTCAATATCTTCAACATAGATAAGCCAGATACTTGTTCTGAACGGTGCTCTTAGGGAAAACAAAACATATATACATATACATATACATATATACATATACATATATATTCCTACTCACATAGATTTCTCATTCAGTTACTAAAGGCAAGTAAGATATTTTCCCAGATTTAGAATGCCATTTACATAGAAGCCTCCTTTAAATATAAACCAACTCTGACACCCAATATTTTAAAACAGATCTATGTCATTCAAAGTTGTTCTGATTTAAAACATTTTTTAGGCAGGCAGTCTACATTGAGAGTAAGTGACCAAATAGTCAGAAAGTTAAGATAATCTATTATTCCTGTTTTTAATTTTAATGTTATTTTTTATCTTTATGCTTCAAGAAAACAAGAAAAATTACAAGAAAAATGTGGTTTTTCTTTAAAAACAAATCCAAACTGTGATATAAATCATGACACGGTGATGGGAAATTATTGGTACCATATGAATTTGTGAAAAGCATTTGACTAATAAATCAGTAGGCTTAGCGTATGATATGTAATAATAACTGAGACTTTAATGTTGTATTCTTTGAAAGTCTAGATGCGCACAGAATTTCATAAAGTCAGAAACAATACCTAATCCTATTTATAAAACACGCATGATAAAATGTGTTTTACCAGGCAAATAATTAGACTTCAAAATGATAAATATAATACAATTCTCAAATGAGACTGAAAATATTCAATTTAGGCTTTGTGATGGGAGTAAACATAACAAAAATAGAACAAGTAAAAATTATTGGAATTAAACTGCAAAATAAACTTTTCAGAGTCATCAATAATTTTGAAAATGATTTCTCCTTAAAATGAACTGTTATGTTAATAAGTCAGACTAATCAATAAGTAATTAACTATAAGTAGGCTATGTTTTTACAGGGGTCCAACAAGAACTAGTCAAAGAGGATAACATTAGCTAAAAATGACAATGCAATGTTTAGAAAATTCATTCCTGAGCTTCATTTCTTAATTCTGACAGTACACTATAATAGAAGACTATTTTTAAGCTTGTTTGAGCCAAAATAAACCTCACATTATAATTTGAAAGAAGTATCCTACATAAAATATACCCTAAGTAAAATCACAGATCTACTTGAGAAAATACAAGGTGACTGACTTTACTTTAGATAGACAGACAGACAGATAGATAGATAGATAAAAATAGCTAACTTTTTTGGACCACTTTGAAGTTTCAGACACTGTTAGAAGTGCTTTACATGTGGTTGTACCATATTAAACACAACAGACTGCTAAATCAGATGACATTCTTCCTCATTTTCAGATGAGTGATCTGAGACCCATAGAGGCTAAGTAATTTACCAGCTCTCAAATGAAGAGCTTCAGCAATGATTATATCTGCACACTCATGTTCAGCAGTAGTAATCACTTAATAGATAAAAGCAGTGCCACTATTACCTAGTTACTAAAGCTACATAATATAAGTAGTATGTCTGGTAAGACCTCACTTCCATTTGGCTTTAAAAGAATTCGAATAATCTATGCTTTTGATTTTGTTCTTTTCAGAATAATATTAAAATAAGATAATTTCTTGAATAAATATCAATTGATATTAGGAAAGATGACTCAGAAAGATGCTGAATGGTGTGGCAAAAGTTTATGTCTTAAACAGTTAATTTATAAAGTGAATGATCCACAAGTGGCTAATCAAGAACCATATAAAGTTCAATAAAATATACTGCTTTTGCAAGAATCACATACATTCATCGTGAAAAACGTAAAGAAGTGAAAATCATCCAGGGTTCCATTACCCAAAGAAAATCACTGATAGCACTTAGACAAACGACCTTCTGGAGAGCTCTCTGTGTATTTAAATACGTAGATATACATAAACATTTTATATAATATGTTTATAATACTTTTCTGTAATCTTTCGCACTCAAGAAAGGTACTGACATATTTCTATATAAATACAACTATGCTATTTTTTGTTTTATTAAATTAAATTTACATTTTATCATTGTGCTATCTACACACATTTATGTTGTCTGCAATATTTCAGTTTAAAAAAAAATCTTGATTTTTATGCATGCATCTTTGTGAACTTGTGAATTACAGTCTTATGAAAAATTCCTAGAAGCAGTATGAGCAGGTTGAAAATTGAGCATGTTTTATATTTTGATGCATACCTTCAGACTGCACTCCAGAGAGAAAATACCAAATTACAAACAATAGCAGGACAAGGGATGAGGGAGATGATCCTAGAGAACAGAATCATGGACTATAACGGCAGCTAACTAAGGAAACTGTTCCACTGGAACAATATCCTATAAATGTTGATTTTCTATTGGTCTTTGCTTTCTTAAAATTGTTTAAATTATAAATTAAATCATAAATCTTCATGGTAGAAATTCAACTATATATTTTAATATCTTATTTTTAAATTAAATTGTCCTAAAGGAAAGTTTACCCTCATATACTAATTTGTAAATTATTACATATCATTTCCCTATCAACTTGTCCATCTCTCTATGTAAATTTATAAATTTGCTAATGCATTTTTTCCCAACCATCATACAAGAAATATTTGTTTGGTGTGTACCAACACCTGACACTGTACTAGTTTCCAGGGATGCTGCTCTCATGGACATTAATGTCTAATAGACAATCCATGAAACATAAATACATTTTCTTATATTTGACTTGTAGAACTATTTTATAAAACAAATTTTCTTCAACAAATACCATAACAACTAATTTTTTCCCAAAACACACATAACTTTTTAAAAGTAGGAAGTACCAAATATGATTTGGAAATAAATAAGTAGAAATAAACTTTTAAAAATACAATACATAAATTTTAAATAAAAAGTTCTAATAGAAAAAAGATACAGTTAGCCCTCAGTATCCATGGGGGATTGGAGGTCCAACTAATTATAAGTGCTTTTACAGGAACAGATGGCAGTAAAAGAGAAAGTGGCCATAATAATTAAGACCTCAATTATTACAGTACAATATTCTTGCCTTTCATTTACTAATATTAACTATTTGTGGATAAAATATGTCTACAGTGAGAAACAGATAGTTTACGATATATAAACACCTCAGGACAGTGCCTGTTAAATAGTAAAATTTAAATGTTAAGTGCTATTATTACACTACTTCTACTTCCTTTATATATTTTGGTAAAATATATATATAACAAAAATTTCCATTTTCACCAATTTGAAGTGGACAAGTGGCATTAATTATACTCACAACGCCATACAACCATCATCACTATTTCAAAATTTTTTCGTAATCCTCATCAGAAATTCTGCGCCCATTAAGCAATAACCCATTCTTCCTCATCCCAGCCCCTGGCAACCTCTAATCTACTTTTCATCTCTATGAATTTGCCTATTCTAGATACTTCATATACATGGAATCAAACAGTAATTGCCCTTTGTATCTGGCTTATTTCACTCAGTATAATGTTTTCAAGGTTCATCAGTGTTGTAGTATGTATCTGAACATCATTCCTTTTTATGGCTGAATAATATTCCATTGTACATACATACCACTTTTATTTATCTATTCACCTGTTGAGGGACACTGGAGTTGTTTCCACTTTTCAGCAATTATGAATAATGCTGCTAAACATTCACGTACAAGTATCAATAAATAATATTCGCAATACAGCAATGTACAAAGGTTCTAATCTTTCCATATTCTTTATAATATTTTACTTTCTGCTTTTTAAATTATTATTACTATAGTCATCTTGGCAATCTCATTATGGTTTTTATTTGCATTTCACTATTGACTAAGCATGTTGAACATCTTTACAAATGCTTCTACTTCTGATACTATAACTACTCCTTTTCAACTATTACTAGTATTGTCTGTACAAGAAGGAAAATGACTGGAGCTCTTTTTGCAGCTTTTATAGGGGACAGTAGTAGAAGGTGCACTGGATTTGAGGTTTGTTCATTGACATATTCTTCCAGAAGTAGGAATGTCTTTCCTCTCTGGGCCAGATATTATTTTAGTTATTTAATCACAATAAGCTAGAAATTATAAAGTATCAACCTTTGGCCAAAAAGTTTCAGACTCCCTTTATTATATCTAAAATAAAGTATAAAGTATATCTGGAGATTGCCTGTATTACTTCTGCCATCTGCCTCAATAGAGAATTGCTTAATTGTCTCAATTAACATTCAGCACCCTGGAAATGGCAAACATGGATTTTGATGATATAAGAGATGGTCAGTACATTCTTTTGTACCTTACTAGCTGACCATTCCAAGGTGAGGATGTTCTGAACACCTTTTGTTACATACCTCAGAGCCGAAATTGCACCAATGAAAACATTTAATCATATGACTCTTTTCAAATATTTATAATTTCGAAACACAGATACTTTCTACAGAATTTGCAAGACATAGCCTTACAACATTTTGAGAGGCACTATGAAAATTAATTGACATCTAAACCAATAAATCTCATTCAAGAACAGTGAAGAGTTTATTATATTTTGTTTATCTAAAATATTCTATTGATTGCTTCTTAAAATTATATTGAAATTTTAGTAATTTTTAAAGCAAACTGAAGAAATAAATGCAAACCACAGAGTCCCATTAATCCTACAGAGTAGTTGCTTAATATAAGGGTATCAAGGACAGTCCTTTGAAATTTAGCTTAAAACAAAAGGCACTCAGAAATGGGTTATGATGTGACAGGGTGAGAGAGTGTCATGGACATATATACACTACCAAATGTAAAATAGATAACTAGTGGGAAGCAGCCGCATAGCACAGGGAGATCAGCTCGGTGCTTTGTGACCACCTAGAGGGGTGGGATAGGGAGGGTGGGAGGGAGGGAGATGCAAGAGGGAAGAGATATGGCAACATATGTATATGTGTAACTGATTCACTTTGTTGTAAAGCAGAAGCTAGCACACCATTGTAAAGCAATTATACTTCAATAAAGATATTTAAAAAAAAAAAAAAAGAAAAAGAAATGGGTTATGCTTTTCCCCTCTTTTGGAAGAACTTTTTCCAAGAGAAAAATGTTTGATATAGACTCAAATATAAATATAGAGGTTCTGTGGTTTTTACTTGATTCCTGTAAAAAAAAAAAAAAAAAAAAAGAAATATAAAAAAATCTCTTCTTTCCTGTAATGTGAGTCATAGGAGATACTGTAAACAGATTTAATCACAATCATACGCAGTTTTTTGTATATCAAACTTTAGACTAAGCAATCAGAGAAGCTCATGTTCAGGTATACTGTTATCGATTTATCACAGGTCCACAAACTTCACATTACTTTATATGTGCGTGGTGTGTGTGTAGTATATATTCTATAAAGCAAACTCAACAAGTATCTTCTTTCACTTTTTAGAAAGCACAAACACTGAAAAAGACCAAGTGATCTGGTAGGATGGTCTTAAAGCACATGTTCCTATAAGCCTCCATTTAACATGATTTGAAAGACACTTAATAAATTTAATAAACATCTTAATATAAAGTGAGTCACACACAGCTGTTTCATCTCTTCATGGGCCAACACATTAAATATTGTTTGGAAAGAAAACCTAAATAAGATGACCTATGGGATTAAATCTACGCAGTTACCACAAACTCAATAATATTAATAAACTTCTTAAAGTGAATAAAATAAGACTAAAGATAAGCTATACTAGATTTATTTCACCCAAACAGATATAATTTCTAATAGGCATGAAAAAAATGTAAGCAAATAGGTTATTCCTCCTACTTAAACAGGCCTTTAACCTGAGGGAGTGATATAAAGGGATGAAGCAAAAACTGGGGAAGAAGGCAAGGATGATGCCTCTCACCTCAGCTTTTCATCATTGTACTGGAAGTCTTAGCTAATGAAATAGTGTAAAAACAGGAAATAAAAAGGAAGAAGAAATTAAGCTGTCTTTGTTCACAGATGACATGATCATCTTTGTAGAAAATCTTGAGGAATTGACAAAAAAATTCCTGAAACTAATAAGCAATTATAATAAGGTTGCAGTATACAAGATTAATATACGAACGTCAATCCCTTTCCTACATAGCAAACACTATGAAATAAAAATCACAATACACTTTACATTACCATTCCCAAAATGAAAAATTTAGGTATATATCCAACAAAATATGTACAAGATTTACATGAGAAAAACTACAAAATTCTGATGAAAGATATCAAAGAACAATTAAATAAATCAAAATATATTTCATGTTCATGAAAGGGAGACTGAATGTTGTCAAGATGTCAGTTCTTCCCAACTTGATCTATAAACACAATGCAATCTCAATCAAAATCCCAGCAAGGTATTTTGTGGATATTGACAAACTGATTCTAAAGATATGGAAAGACAAAAAAACAAAACAAACAAACAAAACAGAATGGCCAACACAATACTGAAGAAGAACAAAGTTGGAGCACTGACACTCTCTGACTTCAAGACGTACTGTAAAGCTACAGCAATCAAAACGGTGTGGTATTGGCAAAAGAACAGACAAAGAGATAAATGGAACAGAACAGAGTTCAGAAATAGACCCTTATAAATACAGTCAACTGATCTTTGACAAAGGAACAAAGGCAATACAATGTTATAAAGATAGTCTTTTTAACAAGTGTTGCTAGAATGATTGGACATCCACATGCAAAAATATGAATCTAGACAGCGACCTTACCCCCTTCACAAAAAGTAACTCAAAATGGATCATAGGCCTAAATTTAAAATGCAAAACTTATAAAACTCCTAGAAGATGACCTAGGAGAAAACCTAGATGAACTTAAAGGCAATGACTTTTCTGATACAACATCACAAGCACATTCCATGAAAGAAATAATGTATAAGTTGACTTTCCACTCAAAAATTCTACTAAAAATACATGTATATACTGACTACAAAGGAACATGAGAGGATTTTTGGGGAGTGATGGAAATGTTTAATTTAAATCTTGTTTTAGGTGGTAGTTGTGAAATTGTACAGGTCTGTCAAAATACAAAGAATGGTACACCTAAGAGAGTAGATTCTATTTATGTGAATTACACTTCAATAAACTTGAAGAAAAATATACACATAAACTTTAAATTAATTTTTAACTCATACTATTTTTGTCCCTTAAAATGGCCTTACTTTCTCTTCCAGTCAAAAGCCAACCTTTTCCCATTA
This sequence comes from Eubalaena glacialis, assembly GCF_028564815.1. Taxonomy (NCBI): domain Eukaryota; kingdom Metazoa; phylum Chordata; class Mammalia; order Artiodactyla; family Balaenidae; genus Eubalaena; species Eubalaena glacialis. Next base: position 92,863,340 of record NC_083726.1, read on the forward strand.
AAATGTTACCTCTTTTGAATTCTTTCTTGAAAACTCAGAATGAATTGCCTGCTCTCTTATCTATAATCCCAGAGTATTTTGTTTCTATCACTAGTGTATTGTTTATTATATTTTATTATAATTTATTTTATAGCTGTCTCCCATAATAAGGCTCTTAGTTTCTTGAAGGCAGAGAATGTTCTTATACTTTTAAAAAACCTTTCTATTAGACTGCCTAATATATTGAAAACTTTCAATTTAAGTTGACAACACCATTATAGATACTCGTATTCAAGTGAAGTTCTAACAGTTATTAAAATGCCTGCCTGAAGATAACTTAATGAAAAAAAAGTATTGGATTAATATATGACTCTGATAACAACAAGCAACTGTCCTTTTCTGTACTATGATGAAAGAAAAAAAAGTAGTGGTCACCTAAAAATTGTACACAAATATTACTGGGAAACTAATTAAATAACTCTAAGTGCAACCTGACCAATGCTTTAACAAGGTTACAGTTTGAACCACACCAGTCATCTGGTTTGCAAGATTTCCTGCTGGACATCAACACCAACCACTCGTTAGACCCAAAACCACCTTGGGAAATAGCTGTGGCTAAGATTTACACAGACCAGTAATGGACTAAATTACTGGTTCAGTTGAAAAACAGGTCAGAAGCATATATAACATGACAGAAATTGGAAAGTCAATAAAAAGAATTATATATCAGACTCCCAGCCCCACTCCTCAAAATTTAGCTGAAAGTTTTAAGACTCTGAAGTCGGAAGACTTAAAAAAGGTCTGGCAATTTTCTCACACAAACCTTATAATTATCATGAAATGCAGATCTGGTGAATAACACCTTGGGAAAGATTATCACATCTTTAATATCTTTTTGATGGGAAATGAAGTAATCACATCAAACACCTTTGGCATATTTTCTTAAAAGATTACACACATCCGTCTAGAGAAAGAATATAGAAAATAAAAAAAACAATGACTCTTTCTCTTCCATATGCAAGAAAAACATATTCCCTAGACGATGAGGGGAATTTTTTTAAGCAGAATATTTTATTTTCTCCAGTCTTATAAAATACATATTTTAAAATACAACATACTCCATTATTTGCCCCCAAATAAACTATATATATATATATATATATATGAAGTATATGAGGATACACAGTAAACACTGTGAATGATCATGAATGAGTATATTATATAATGAAAAATGCAATTTTAAGTACTAACATCAGTTACAGATAGAATGCTTGACAAAAAATAATAGAATATTCAAAAGGGTTCAACCCTGGTCCTGATCAGCTTATGGTAGGGACCAACAGTTTTCAAATTCTGTCCAACAGAGTACTAGACATCTCCATCTCCATTTCAACTAGAGTCACTATGCCTTTATTGGTCTTGTTTGTAAGAAAAGTCTTCAATAGAAGATTTAATCTAAGAAAAGGTTTGATGGCTAAAACAAACTTGCTAAAGTAGATAATAAAAACGTATATTCACACTTTTGGTTTCAGCTTTGACATGTAAAGAGCTTGGAAGATCACCCTGATTCTTAAAACAAGAAAAAAAGCTGAAACAAACTAAAGATCAATGACATGCCTTAGGTCTATCAGAGAACTGGGACAGAGCAAATCCCACCCCACCCCCCAAATTTACAAGTAGGAAATCCAGTGAGTCACAGCCAAGATCATCTTACCTAGAGCAGAAGCTACTGGAGATAGAAACTGGTAGGCACTTGAATGGTAAATCTGAGGAACTGCTGGAGGCTGAGTGAGGATGTGTGACAGTGAGAACTCTTGAGAGCTGATGGCTCAGGGATTCCACACACTTTTATGGATTCTCCCCCCAGAAATCCCATCAGAATTTCAGTATGAAGAGCCCAGAAATTTCCCCTCATGGTTCTGTTGAGGGGAGTAGAAAAAGTGTGAATTATTATAACCACTGTGAATTACGCCTAGAGCATTCTCCATAACAAAAGCCTATTCTTTAGGTGAAAAGACTTTATCAAAACCTTATAAACCTTCCACCTGGGCAAAAGGCCTTACCAAGATTCCAGCTCCCTCTAGCCTTCCTGGCTCACATAAAGGAGGGGGGAAAAAGCCAGCAAACACTTGTGAAGGTCACGGGCCCACTAAAAGATGAAGATTTAATCATAAGATTACAGAATACTTCCCCTCCCCAATGCCTTATATCACCAAACCAATAAGGTTCTAGTATATTACAGTGCATAACAGTTGAAAGAGCTGTAAGACGCAGACTCTTCTAAGGAGTTCTTAGGGAAGCCAAAGACAAGAGGGGAGACAAAAACAAAAACCTTTAAGGAATCTGAACCCTCTGGTAACTTACAGCAACAGAAAATATTAAACACAGCTACTCACTTCTAAACAAATTAACAAAACCTCCCATTAAGAGTCTATTTATCTCTGTTCTGATTACATGTTACAACATGTTCATCTTTTTTTTTTAATTGAGGTATAACTGACATATAACACTATATTAATTTCAGGTATTCAGTGTATTGATTTGATACTTGTATATACTGAGAAATGATCACTACAATAAATCTAACATCGGTCATCATACATAGATACAAAATTATCTTTTAACAAAAAAATTATAAGCATACTAAAAGGCTAAAAAGTCTGAGGAACAAATAAAAGGCATCAGAACCAGTTTCAGATATGACAGATTTCTGAATTATCAGACTGGAAATTTAAAATAAAAATGACTAATATGTTGAGGAAGCTAATGGAAAAAGAAGATAACACGCAAGAACAGGTGGATAATGTACAGATGGGAACTGTAAGGAAGAAACAAAGGGAAATACTAGAAGTCAAAACAAAAGAAAAGAATGCCTTTGATGGGTTCATCAGTAGAGTCAACCTAACCAAGGAAAGAATCATGAGCATTAAGATAGGTCAATAGAAACTTCCTAGACTTAAGTACAAAGTGGGGGAGGAGGGGAGGAAAACAAAAACACAGAGCAGAACAGTCAAGAATCATGAGACAATTTTAAAAAGCATAACATATGTGTAATTGAAATACCAAAAGGAAAAGAAAGAATAAAGCAGAAGAAATATCTGAAGTAATAATGGCCAAGATTTTTCTAAAATTAATGACAAATACCAAACCACAGATCCAGGAAGCACAGAGAAAATCAAGTAAGATGAACACCAAAGAAACCCCACAAAACCCCTACACCTATGTGATCATATTCAAATAGCAGGGTAAAAAAAAGAAAAAGAGAAAATCTTGGAAGAAGCCAGAGGGGGGAAAAAAACACTTTACTTACAAGAGGAAAAGGATAAGAATGACAGTAGATTTCTCTTCAGAAACCATGCAAGCTAAAAGAGAGTGAAATATTTAAAATGTTGAAAGAAAAAAATCATCAAGAAGAGCAGAGGTTTACCATACCACATATTAACATATACCACACTGTAATAAAACATAGTAATAAAAATAGTATGTTATTTATACAAAAATAAACAGATTAGTGCAAGAGAATAGAAAGCTCAGAGACAGACCCATGTATACATGGGAACTTAATATACGACAAAGAAGCACCACAAAAAAACAATGTATAAAGGGTAAACTGTTTGTTCAGTGGTTCTCAAATTTTTGCATGTATCAGAATCACCTGAAGGATTTGTTAAGAGATTGATCAGTCCAAGAGCAGAGTTTATTTTTTTAAGTTTTTTCATCTTTATTGAGATACAGTGGACATATAACATTGTGTAAGTTTAAAGTGTGCAACGTAACTTTTTAATTCAATTAAAAGCTATCTTATATTATTAAATTACGTATTCCTGCTTCAGATTTTGATAGGAGGGGAATATTCTTTTCCTGATAACAAAAGTTACTCTTCAATTTATTGTCTCCCAAGAGCAGAGTTTTGGATTCAGTAGTCTGCAGTAGTGCTAGGGAACTTGCATTTCCAACTGCTCCCAAGCGAAGCTGATACTGAAGCTGCTGGCTCAGGAACTACCGTTTGAGACCCATGGCCTTAGTGTTTTCAGCAGCTCGGTTGAGCTGAAGAGAGCAAACTCAGGTGTCGGAGTTGCTGATTAAGCAAAGATGAGCCAAAGTGAGAGTAATACAGAAGGCTTTAATCACTTACTGGTCTGGTACAAGCAAGTGGCTAAAACCCCTTGACTCCGTGGAACTGAGCACAAGGTGAAGGTCAGGTGGATGAGCACAGAAGTGGGAGACATCTCACTGCTGCAGGAGCACTGAACAAAAGCCTCTGGATGTTTTATGGACCCTGGGGTGGGAGGGGAAAAAAGGCAGGCAGGACGAGCAGAGGAAAAGCACTGAAGACTGAGTCAGAGTGGGGAAGAGTGTCTAAGTTTCTCTCTCCTCCTCCCACTAAGGAGGCCTGGGCAGAAGCACCTGAGGAAGACTTCCGCCCAGGGCCTCAGATAAAGAGCATTAGGAATGAAGGCACCTGAGGCAGAAATGCAGCTATGTGAAGAGCATGGCCAGCAGTGGGGCCTGAATACTTGAATGCAGCACCCTTCAAAGGCTACAATGCACTTTCCCTCTGAGACCTGCCAGGTAAAGCCTTTGTAACTGCCTAGAATCAGACCTGAAAAAAATCACATACAGGTTTTTAACCAGGAACCAGACTCCTTAAGTATATGCTACTAGGGAAAGTGGCTCATTTTAGGGAGAAACATGAAAATGGATACTGAATCTTTATCTAACATTATAAACAAAGTAAGACTACAGGGATAAAATACCAAAATGTGAAAGGTAAAATTATAAAGTTAATAAGAAAAACATGTACAAATAAGCCTTTGGGTGTAAGGACAATAAAGAAATTCTTAAAGAAATTTAGTACAAACCACAAGGCAAAAATGATTAATTGGATTACATCGAAATAAGGGATTTTTTTTTAGCAATAGATACTAAGAACAAAGTTAGTATTCCATTTACAGATGAAAGAAATTTGTTTTATCTAAAAACCTGTAGGGATTAATATTTCAATTTACAAAGAACCCCTGCAAACTGACAAGAAAAATAGATCAAACTCAATTTAATAAAAAAAAGGTTAATGAATAGGTAATTTATTGAAAAGTTAATCCCCAAAGTTAACAAACTTATGATAAGACATTTAAGTTAAGAATGAGGTATCTATCGCTTATTAAAAAAAGTAAAAATTTGGGAATTCCCTGGTGGTCCAGTGGTTGGGACTTGGTGCTTTCACTGCCACGGGCCCAGGTTTGATCCCTGGTCCAGCAACTAAGATCCTGCAAGCCTCACAGTGCAGCCAAAAAAAAAAAAAAAGTAAAAGTTAGAAGCTGGACAATGCTAGGTCTTTGGGGAAAAATGGGGATGTAGGAACCTGTGCATCGCTGGCAGGACGATAGCCGTGTCACCACCACTCTGGAGAACAATCTGGCAGCGCTTAGTTAAATCAAACATCTGCATGGCTTATCATACAGCAGTTACACTCTTGGATGGAGACGATGATAAGGATAGATAGATGAACAGACCTTTTGCTTTCGTTTTTTTTTTCTTGCACCTTATAAGGGCACATAAAAGTTTCTGGGTTGGTGAAGAGTTAAGAGACAACCTAGATGTCCATTATGGGTGAGTGGATAGAAGAAAATGGTGAATTCATACCACGGATTCTGCAATTTAGAAAAATAAATTCAATTTATACATAGTAACGGATAGTATTCACATGCACATATAGCAACAGTTTTAGATTTTTTAAGCAAAATGTTCAGTGGATTTCTCTTAGAAGCATAGGAAACAATGCATTCTATACATAATAAAATTTTTGTAAAATAAAAATACATGCACACAAAATAATAACACACAGATTACAAGAACACATTCAAATAAGGACACATTAAAATGGTTCCCCCAATCAGAGGGAAGACACTGGGAGCAGGGAACAAGGATAAAAATTTTATATATGTACACATACATACACTTACACACACACACATAGGGAAGGGCCTTGTAAGACACAAGAGGATAATATGCCAAGAACTGAGGAGTATGATTACCTTTCTTCACCTAAGGTTAAAAAAGAAAAAGATTACAATTACATCGATAAAGTGAAAAACTGTGTTACTGACAGCTAGCCCAAGAGGAAGAACTGTGAATGGAAACAAAAACCGCATTTTTCAAAACACACTTGAATCACAAAATAAATAAATTGCGCCAGACCTAGCCATGATGTGTATAACAGACTATGTAAGCTCAAATCTTTTAACAACATTTCACTCAGACCCATACATTCCAAGAACACAGAAAAACCAACCTAACAGTAACTCTAGACAGATTCATGTATTCAAAAGATCACAGACTGTCACAGCAACTTTTAAAATACACTTGATCTTAGCCAAAAGACCAAGAAGCGATGAGCAACTTTTAAAATAAATTCTGACAAATCTTTGCAAGACCATTCTATGACCAATTATAACCCGCCCAACTCTATCATAATTCATCCCTACTCCCCCTTTTAGAAACATTCATAGTCCCCTTGGTATGTATTATCCTTTGCTGCAGCAAGCTTTAAACCACACTCTGTTAGACTACAGGTGAGTTCTTGGCAGCCTTTGACTCATGGGTTTTAACAGGAAGGCACGGTGGGGTAAACAGAAGTGGCTGGTCTGGAACAGCTGGAAGCTGCTGGCACTCTAGAGCTTTCCATCTACTCCAGGTCCTTCTACTCTGAGGAGAGCCTACAGGATCACTGTTTTGGGCACAACTGCAAACTCTTCATGTAAGCTCTGTTCCAGGTAGTCTAATCTATTTGTTCCATTCATTTTAATGCAAAAGCAATATAAATATTAAATTAGTTAATAGAGTAAAATGCTTAGCGCATGCACATATATAGCATAATTGTACATGCTTTTCTGGACATGCTACTTATGGTAAATCTGATAATTTTATAATCTGAACTTCAATCCTCACTTCACCTATTTATTTCCTCTTTCATTGCCGCTCATACTATCGAAGTGTTAAAACATGAAAGGGATAAATGGAAAATTCATAACTATCTATGAAAAATTTTTTTGAGATAACCTAATGGGTCACCATTTCTTGAAACAGACCTTGAAAGGAGTTCAAATGAGAATTTAAATGAAGAATATTACTTCCAAGCTTGATTCAGACAATCCTTGTGGCCACCGAAACAATGCTTTGAGTGTCCAGGTAACAGAACTATATTTCATCTAACATCAAATTTCTGATTCGTGAGTTTTAATCATAAGGTACCAAAAAGAATGATTAGCTTTCCAATATGAATTATTAAATTGCTTATATGATAGAGAATCCATTGAGGATCTTTCTCATGTCTCCATTTTTCATTAAAATTGTTATTTAAAACAGAACACATTTTTAAAACCCTGAGCAAAGAAAATAAATTTAGTAGGTAGAAACTAGTTTTCAGGATAACTTTTCTGCAATAAGCAGCTCTTTGTTATTATTTCTGCTATCTACTTTCAATACTTTATTTTCTAAAAGCTAATAAAAAGTATTTCATGGGAAATTATTTCTACACAAAGAACTAATTTTAACCAGAGTGGATATTTTAAAGAAAATATTAACATTTCTGCAGGAAAATATCCAAGATATTGGTTTACAGAAGTAAATGTTTTTTTAAAAATGTTGTAATTGTAAAGATAGAAAGGTTTTTAAAAAATATTCAAATTAAGGATTGGAGTAAACAGCCCACCACTATATAAAATATTCTCATATCACGTCCTTAAATTTAGCAAAAGATATTTATGAATCTAGACAAATGAGGACATTTTAAATCAACAAAGACAATGTCAACTCTACTTATGTCCCTGTCAATCTGGATCTCCATTCAGCAAACGCACAGTGAATGTAAAATTAAATTCAATTTCTAGAATCACAAAATCTTTAGATCAGAAATGAACTTAAAAGACACAATCTGACTACTCATCCAATGCTTGAAACCCCTCCACAAATTATCCATTAAATGATTGCCCATGTTATGACAAGTTTACTCCAGAGAAAGGAAATTTGCTACCTGAAGGGAACACTACTCACTATCCCTTTATCTTAGGTTGAAATATGTGAAATAGTTATAGGTAAAAATGGTCTAATATAGCCTATTTCATATCAACACAATACCGTCAGGTGAACCTTATACCACTTTGTATTTTCATGTTGAGTTAAAATGTCTCCTTCTAGCTTCAATACATTGACCCTAGTTCTATAAGGTTCCAAAATAAGTCTAATCTTTTTTCATATAACAATCTTCCAAATAGGCAACTTATTTCAAGTACCTTAAATTGTTTTTTATACTATATGTCTGCATGTGCCTTCAACCCTGTATCTGCTGTCCATTAAATATCTTCCAATTTGAATACATACTTTTAAAAGTATGACACTCAGTACTAAAAGGAATTATGTGATATAAGTTTAAAAAGAGTGGGACCTCCCTCTTCCCTTTTTTTTTTTTTTTTTTTGGAAAGTTAATTTCAATTACATCAGACTAAAATGGCATTAGTTTTTAAAACTTGCCTTTACAACTTACTGTTAAACAAAAGCCCTAAATGTTAAATACATGTTGTATGGCTGAGTTTGGCTCCTAATTTTCTACTAATGTTGAAGTTTTAAGTATAAGACATTAATTATTCCTTTTGAATTTTGACTTTGGATATAGCCCCACTACTCCAGCCTTTTAAAATACTTTAAATACAATTTAATGTCATATACAAATGTGTAAAAATGCTTTCAATATTTTTATCCAAATCATTGATAATAATATTGAGCAGAATAAGGATGAAGGCATCACTGTGGCATTCCACTATAGATCATTCTTCCAAGTGGATATAAATATATAAATCCAAATATTTATATATTTGGTGGGGCCATTTAGCCAATTTTTATCTAATGCCCTTGCCCTCACGTATTTCATACTTTTGTTCACAATGATCTTTGAGAACTTAATTTATTAAATTTGAGATAATCTGTCCTGCTCCATTTTCCTGTCTATCCTAGTAAATCTGTCCTCCAAAGGGTAAGTTTAGTAGGACAATATTTTCTTAAGAAACCAACCTTGGTTCCAGAAGTTACCAATCTTCTTTAACAATCCATTCTGGAATAATGCTAGGAAACACCTCAACAATCACCAGTTTGTCAAATATTCTTTTTGAAAGTTAAGAATACTTTTGCATTTGTAGTGTAGAGTACTTAGCTCATTCTTTTATCACAGGTAATGTTTCACTGTTTTCATTTGCAAGTTCCTTGATCACAATTCACCTGGACAGGCAATTATGTACATATTATCAGCTGACTGGTGCACAATATCAATCTTCTCACTACTCTAGGGCTTCTGTTCTCCTTTACCAATGTCCTCTGTGAAAAAGTGATTTTTATACTGAGGGAGAGTAGTGAAAGAAAAAACAAAGCACAACACAGGACTTAGAGAAGAAAAAATTAAACAGGAGTTAAGTTCTAATTTTTCCTTTTGATCACTACAAATTTTCCCCCAAGCAATGAGTAGGACTATTCTTTCCATGGCTTTCTTCTTATGTAAACATTACTTACATTATTTTAAATGAGGATGATGATTGGCCTGTTCTCTCAAAGAATATATTCAGAAGAAAGAGGAAGTAAGCTTCTTATTTTCTGTATAGATTTCAATTTAAAATTTCACTTCTTTATTCACTCTCTCAAATTTACTATACGCAGAGAATAAAGAAAAGTGAAGTATGTGGTAAAAGAAAAAAACAATCTTATGGCTAGCCACAATCTGCCAACATTATCACTATATATATTTGGGACAATAATTAGCAGGTAATAAAATGTGTTTTTCCTGGAAGATAAATGGTCTCAAGGCACACTTTTTCTGCATATTTTATGAGAATGAGACTCAAGTGATCCTGATGGCATGCTAAGAATGGATTAGAATAATAATGCCATAACTCTTATAAAAATAATAAATATTAGTGTTACTGTTTATAACCATTATAGCAAATGAAATGAAATGAAGTTAAAAAAATTGGTAATATTTGTCATTAATGGATTCTTGTAAAATTTGAAATTTGATACCTACCCTTTTACTCATACAAAGAGCAGTATGAAAAATTAATTACCAAAAAACTGATGAATTAACATAACTAAATGAGTTTTGTTTGAATTTACAAGAAAACTAAACTTTGACTATTTTGATGTAATTATAGTACTTTTGGTTATGCACAGTAAAGATGACAACCAGAAATCTTCAACACCTTTCTAAATAAATAAATAATCATATGATATACAGTAAGCATTTGGCATGTCCTAAAATGACAGAGGTGATAAGAGTGACATATGCAAATGCAGGCTTTCCAACACTTTCATTGACTATATAAATAGCCAAACAAAACTCCAATAAACAAATAGTTGAGTATGTATAGAAAAGCATGACAAAGGGCTTAAGCATCCTTAAAAGGTCATGGCAATCTCAAAGATAGGCAAATAAATATACAAAGTACCAACTGCATTAGTCAGGATTCTCCACAGAAACAGAACCAGTGTGGGGAGGGAGAATTGAGATTTATTTATTTTAAGGAATTGGCTCATGCTACTGTAGGGTATGGCAACTACGAAATCCTTAGGGCAAGCAGGCAGGCTGGAAACTCAGATAGGATTTCTATGTTACAATATTGAGGAAGAATTTCTTCTTTCTTGGAAAACCACAGTATTTGCTCTTAAGATGTTCAACCCATGGGATGAGGCCCACCTACATTATTTAGGGTATCTCTTTTACTTAAAGTCGACTTACTATAAAGGTTAATTAAATCTACAAAATACCTTCACAGTAATATCTAGACGAGTGTTTCACCAAATGATTGAGCACCACAAGCTAGCTAAGGTGAGACATAAAGTTAACCATTACACAAACCTAAAAGGTTTTATTTATCAAATTACCAGTTTAAAAATGTGTTGTTAAAAGCTCAGTGAATGAGCACCTTCTTGTATTGCTTGATACTTATAAATTGGTAAACACAGAATTTTTTCAACATATATTATAAAGTCTTCAACTTAATAATATTAAGAGTAATAATGACAACAAAGGTTCTTGCCATATAATTAATTTTACTTCTAGACATCTATGCCAAAGAAAAATACAAAAACAAAAATAATATATGGGCAAAATTACTCATTGCAGCATTCTGTATACTGGAAAAAGAAAATCACAATTAACTTAAAAACACACCTGTAATAATGTTAATTAAAAATGGGAAGATAAGCTATAATCACAAGTATGAGAAAATGAACAAATTGGTGGGGAACAGAATAAAATATAAATAGCACTTAGGTGGACTAAGGTTCTTTTTTTCTTCTTCTTCCTTTATGTTTCATTTTCCAAGGAACAGGTAAACACTGAGGGCAACAGAGAGCTGCATGGGGGAAAGGACTGTGTTTTATTCACTGCTTTTTCTCCAGCACTCAGCAGAGTGTATAATACATACAGATGTCAAATATTTGCCTAATGAACACTACATATTTAAAATAGAAAAAAACAAAAACATTGTAAACAAATGAACTATCTACATCTTTAGTTTCCTCATTTTTATTTCATTTCCATTTAGAGCTATTTGGATATCAAAGCCCACCTGATAACACTGCTAAAATACAACCATTTGATCTAAACCTATGTAGAATCGTTTTAGGTTTCTCACACACATAAAAAATCAGAAATATTTCATCTAGAACCAAACTGTGAATATATCAAATCTTCTACATACTTCCTAGATTACATAATATATAAGAAGAGGGTACAGGCAATTTTAAGCAGATTTTAAAACATAGATGCTAATCTTAAAGAGTAAATTAGCTTCATTATTTGAAATGAATCAAATATTCATTGTAATCATCTGCCCAATTTCACTTACTGAAATTTGTTCAAGAACTTCATAAAAATCTACACTTTTGTAGCTTATTTTACTAAAATGGAAAAAAGCACTATTTATAAATAATGTTGCAGAATGTAATATTATTTTTTAGAATAAAACCTATAAGATCTGTTTGGTAAAGATAGTATAATGCAATAAGAGGGCTGAAAATGTCGAGAATATTTGCTCTGACATAAAGTATATGACCCATTTGAGTTTCACAAGACCTAATTCTAAAGTAGAAATTACAATGCCAGGATTTTAGGTAGTTGTAAAATAAACCTGTAATTTAACTAGATGGTAAGGCTGAAGTAGAAATGCCAAAAATTGTGATCAAACAGGCATTGTTTTTTGTCTTGTTTTGCTTTTAGGTTCATGCAGTACAAAGAATACAATTTAAAAAAGGCAGGCAATATTTGAAATCACAGATATGAGCCCTTCTGTTTGCCAACTGTGTGATCCTGGGCAAAATACTTATCTCTAAGCTGTAGTTTTGTTATCTGCAACATGTAAGAAATTAAGCCTATCGCAGGAGAATATAGTAGGGCAGCGCTCCCCAACCTTTTTGGCACCAGGGACTAGTTTCGTGGAAGACAATTTTTCCACGGACCGGGGTGGGGGGATGGTTTCGGGATGATTCAAGCGCATTACATTTATTGTGCACTTTATTTCTAGTCTTATTACATTGTAATATATAATGAAATAATTATACAACTCACCGTAATGCAAAATCAATGGGAGCCCTGAGCTTGTTTTCCTGCAACTAGATGGTCCCATCTGGGGGGGATGGGAGACAGTGACACCCAAGTGTGTTGCTTATGCTCAGTCTACTCCGTGATCTCGCTTTGGTTGTCGTCACTGCAGAAAACCCTGCTTCACAAAGATAGGAAGTTGGAAACGGAAGCAGGCCTTTCAGTGCTTTTGTGGCAATCTCAGGATATTCCACCTTGACTTTAATCCAGAACGTATGGAGATTTGAAGTTGTCTCAAACATACCTTTAAGGCCACCGTCATTTGCGATCTCAAGCAGTTGATCCTCTTCTAGCACGGACAAAGTCGATTATTCACAAATGGGTTGTGGATCCATTCCTTCCCCGTTCAGGGGTCTTCTGTGGTTGGGAAGTAGTGCTCAAACTCTTTTCAAAGCTGAGACAGGTGATCATGCACCAGCTGGGAGAAAGAAGGCCCTGGCTCAGTCTCTTTCAAAATCTCTGCTAATGTTTGAAACATGTCAAAAATCCTAATGTTCACTCATCGCCCCCATAATTTCAGTTTGGCTTTGAATGCAGCCACTTTATCTGCCACCTGAACACAGTTGTCGTTCTCCCCTGAAGTGACAGATTGAGTTCGTTGAGCAGGTTGAACATGTCACACAAGTAAGCAAGTTTTGCGACCCATTCTGTGTCACTGAAGTGTGCTGCCAGTGGTGACTGTTTTTTGAAAAGAAATCTCTGGAGCGGCTCTTGTAACTCAAAAACTGTGGCCAGTAATCTTCCTTTAGAAAACCATCTCACTTGTGTGTATCAGAGAAGGCGTGTGTGCTCTGCGTCCATCTCCTCACAGAGCTGCACGAACAGACGTGAGTTAAGGGCATGTACTTTAATGTGGTTGATAATTTTAATCACATCCTGCAAAACGTTAAGTTCAGGTGACATTTTTCGGCTAGCCAGCATTTCTCTATGGATGACACAGTGCATAGACTCACATTCAGAAGCGACCTCTTTGACCTGAGTAGTGAAACCAGAAAGCCATCCAGTCATGGCAGCCGCTCTGTCCGTGCACATACCGACACAAAATGACCAATTCAGTTTTCCTGCTATGTAATCATTTAAAAACTTGAATAGTTCTGCAGCTGTGGTGTTGGTTGGCAACAAAAGTACACATATCCTCATGCACGTCCTCCTGAAAAATATATCGCACAAAAACAAGCATTATTGCCTTGTTGTCAACATCGGTAGACTTGTCAACCTGTATTGCATACCACAGTGACTCATTAATCCTCTCTAACAATTGTGCCTTAGTATCCTCTGCTATTTCATCAATTCGTCTAGTTATGGTGCTAGCCGAAAGAGGAACGCGTGCCACCTTTTGAACTGCAGCCTCTCCTAAAAGTTCACGACAAATTTCCTTAGCAGCAGGCAGGATCAACTCTTCACCAATACTAAGGGCTTCTCAGCTTTAGCAATGCGGTTAGCCACTAAGAATGATGCTCTCAGTGCAGACACATTTGATGAAGTGGTGGCCTTCAATAATTGCTTCTGTTCTTCGTGTTCACATTTTTTTCTTTTGAGAAACTCCAAAGGCTTGTCTTTTAATGCAGGGTGCTTGGTCTCCATGTGGCGAAGCAGTTTTGAAGGTTTCATGGCTTCGTTGGATAGCCGGTCGCCACATATTATACAAAGCGGGCTTGGAGAACGTGAATCACCTGTTGCAATGAACTCGTAATTTAAGTAGGACTCTTGGTATTTTCTTTTAAATGCAGCTTTCTTTTTGTTGGCAGTCTTAGAGCCTTCTGCTGTCTCATCATTGGGTCTTTCCCCCTTTTCAAAGAAGCTCTCCAGCGACGTTTGTTTTTTACTCATTTTGGCTAGGGTTCGCTTGTGGGCTTACCAAAACTGTGACTGAGACAAGTGCACAGTGCAGGAAAGAGGCACATACGGAAGTGGTAAATAAAATAATGGGCGGGCCAAGCAAGGACTAAAATAAGTGTCGGATTTTGACTGAAAGCCTGCCACCAGATGCAGCTGTACAATTGAAGCACATCAACACACTTGCCACTATAAAGCCTGCCACCAGATGCAGCTTAATTGTCACTTGCCACTCACTGATAGGGTTTTGATAAGAGTCTGCAAGCAATTGATTTATTATAGTCTCTGTGCAGTCAGACCTCTCTGCTAATGATAATCTGTATTTGCAGCCACTCCCCAGCACTAGCATCACTGCCTCAGCTCCACCTCAGATCATCAGGCATTAGATTCTTATAAGGAGCATGCAACCTAGATCCCTCGCATATGCAGTTCACAGTAGGTAGGGTTCACACTCTTATGAGAATCTAATGCCACTGCTGATCTAACAGGAGGCGGAGCTCAGGTGGTAATGCAAGCGATGCGGAGTAGCTGTAAATAGAGATGAAGCTTTGCTCCTTCGCTGGCCACTCACCTCCTGCTGTGCGGGCTGGTTCCTAACAGGGGGTTGGGGACGCCTGTTGTAGGGATAAAGTGACCTGTCTGTAAAGCAATTAATACAGTATAAATAGTAGTAGACAATAAATAATTGTACTAAGTTTATAAAGAGAACTTTAAAAATTCAAACTTGTTATAGGATTTTTTAATACATATTATATGTTATAATGACAAAAGTCATTCAATTCATACTCTGTATTTTTAAAAAATTATATTTAGTTTTCATGCCATTTAATTTTTATAAATGTCCTTTAGGCATCTGACAAAGAAAAGCTTCATTATCATGTATTCTTTATATTTTGTAAATGACTGTGTTCAAATACTCTATACCTTGATTTCAGAGTTCCAAAAATTATATTCAGTGGAACACCAGTATTCCATGGATATAAACAATGTTCCAAAAAAAAGTGTGATCGTGAAAGAAGCTGGGGAAATGATAAAGTTTCTTTAAAACAGAACTGAAAGCTTATACTATGTAAATGTGACTACTGAACTTTTTATTCCCTCTCTCTTCAGAATCTCTAATAATGAATTATAAACTTACTTCTTACTTTTTCTAATATTATCTGTCATAGACACACTGGTATGTTTAATTAATGCCAACTGAGTTTTTATTAAATTCTCCTTCTATTTCTGACATTTTTTGCTTTAAATTAAATCTGGAATGAAACCCAAATTTTGTTGCCTATTAGATGGGTGTTACCATATTGACTCACTGATTATCATTGCTACAATCTCACAGTGTCTTTATAAAGAAATAAATAAAATAGCACACGTTATGGATGTACTGTAGTAGTAGACACATAGTAAATATTGAACTGATGGTACTAATTGTTGTGATTATTAAATAACTAATTCCTGGTTATTTACTCTATTACTGATTAAGTTATATAAAGAAAAATGAACTTACAAAATGTCTTTTAATAAATTTTGTCCAAAATTCTACTTGGACAAAAGCAGATATTTTATTGATACTACTACTTCCGCTTACTTTTTATGGGAATTGGATTGAAAAGCAGTATTCATTTGTTCATATTTATCCTGTGTTATTTTGTTTTACGAGTCTCTTGTAAGCAGTAAATGACTGAATTTTGCTTTTAAATCCAATATGATCTGAAACTCTTATAATGTAAGAAAAAAATAAGACCATGATAGCTTTTTTTTTAATTGAAGTAGAGTTGATGTACAATGTTGTGGCAATCTCTGCTGCACAGCAAAGTGACTCAGTTATACACATAGAGACATTCTTTTTTTACATTATTTTCCATTATGGTTTATCACAGAATATTGAATTTATCACAGGATATTGAATTCCTGTGCTATACATTAGGATCTTGTTGTTTATCCATTCTAAATGTAATGGTTTGCATCTACCAAACCCAGACTCCCAGTCCATCCCTCTCCCTCCCTCCTCCCCCTTGGCAACCACAAGTCTGTTCTCTATGTCTATGAGTCTGTTTCTGTTTTGTAGATAGGTTCATTTGTGCCATATTTTAGATTCCAAATATAAGTGATATCATATGGTATTTGTCTTTCTGTTTCTGACTTAGTTCACTTAGTATGATAATCTCTAGTTGCATCCATGTTGCTGCAAATGGCATTATTTTTGTTCTTTTTTATGGCTGAGTAGTATTCCATTGTATATATGTACCACATCTTCTTTATCCATTCATCTGTCGATGGATATTTAGTTGTTTCCATGTTTTGGCTATTGTGAATAGTGCTGCTATGAACATAGGGGTCCATGTATCTTGCTGAATTATAATTTTGTCGGGGTATATTCCCAGGATTGGGATTACTGGATCATATGTTAATTGTATTTTTAGTTTTCTGAGGAACCTCCATACTGTTTTCCATAGTGTCTGTACCAACTTACATTCCCACCAACAGTGTAGGAGGGTTCCCTTTTCTCCACACCCTCTCTAGCATTTGTTATTTGTAGACTTTTTAATGATGGCCATTCTGACCAGTGTGAGGTGGTACCTCATTGTAGTTCTGATTTGCATTTCTCTAATAATTAGTGATGTTGAGCATCTTTTCATGTGCCTACTGGCCATCTGTATGTCTTCTTTGGAGAAATGTCTATTAAAGTCTTCTGCTCACTTTTCAATTGGGTTGTTTTCTTTGTTGTTGTTGAGTTGTATGAGCTCTTTGTATATTTTGGAGATTAAGCTCTTGTCTGTTGCATCATTTGCAAATATTTTCTGCCATTCTGTAGGCTGTCTCTTTGTTTTGTTTATGGTTTCCTTTGCTGTGTAAAAGCTTGTAAGTTTGATTAGGTCCCATTTGTTTATTTTTTAATTTCAATTGCCTTGGGAGACTGACTTAAGAAAACATTGGTAGGATTTATGTCAGAGAATGTTTGGCCTACGCTCTCTTCTAGGAGTTTTATGGTGTCATGGATTATATTTAAGTCTTTAAGCCATTTTGAGTTTATTTTTGTGCATGGTGTGAGGGTGTGTTCTACCTTCACTGATTTACATGCAGCTGTCCAACTTTCCTAGCACCACTTGCTGAAGACTGTCTTTTTCCCATTTTATATCCTTGTCTTCTTTGTCAAAGATTAATTGATCGTAGGTGTGTGGGGTTATTTCTGAGCTCTCTATTCTGTTCCATTGATCCATATACCTGTTTTTGTACCAATACCACACTGTTTTGATTACCGTAGCTTTGTAGTATTGTCTGAAGTCTGGGAGAGGCATGCCTCCTCCTTTATTTATTTATTTATTTTGCTCGGGCAATTCTGGGTCTTTTATGGTTCCATATAAATTTTTGGATTATTTGTTCTAGTCCTGTGAAAAATATCATGGGTAATTTGATAGGGATTGCATTAAATCTGTAGATTCCTTTGGGTAGTATTGCTATTTTAACAATATTAATTCTTCCAATCCAAGAGCATGGGATATCTTTCCATTTTTTTGAATCCTCTTTTATTTCCTTTATTAATGGTTTATTGTTCTCAGAGTATAAGTCTTTCACTCCTTGGTCAAGCTTATTCCTAGGTATTTTATTTATTTATTTGGTGCGATTTTAAAAGGTATTTTTTTTTTTACATTCCCTTTCTGATATTTCATTGATAGTGTGAAGGAATGCCACTGATTTCTGAATGTTAATCTTGTATCCTGCTACTTTGCTGAATTCATTTATTAGATCTACTGGTTTTTGTGTGGAGTCCTTAGGGTTTTCTGTATATAGTATCATGTCATCTGCATATAGTGACAATTTTACCTCTTCCCCTCCAATATGAATACCTTTTATTTGTTTTTCTTGTCTGACTGCTGTGGCTAAGACTTCCAATACTATGTTTAATAGAAGTGGTGAGAGTGGGCATCCTTGTCTGTTCCAGATTCTAGTAGGAAGGCCTTCAGCTTTTCACTGTTGAGTATTATACTGGCTGTGGACTTGTCATAAATGGCTTTCATTATGTTACAATATGTTCCCTCTATACCCACTTTGGTAAGAGTTTTTATCATGAATGGATGTTGAGTTTTGTCAAATGCTTTTTCTGCATCTATTGAGATGATCATGTGGTTTTTGACTTTTCTTTTGTTAATGTGGTATATTGCATTGATTGATTTGCATATGTTGAACCATCCTTGTGAACCTGGGATGAATCCCACTTGGTTGTGGTGTATGATCTTTTATATATGTTGTTGGATTTAATTTGTTAATATCTTGTTGAGAATTTTCGTATCTATATTCATCAAAGATATTGGCCTGTAATTTTTTTTTTTGGTGGTGTCTTGTCTGGTTTTGGTATCAGGTTGATGGTGGCTTCATAGAATGTCTTTGGGAGTGTTCCCTCCTCATCAATCTTTTGGAAGAGTTTGAGAAAAACTGGTATAAGTTCTTTTTATGTTTGGTAGAATTTGCCTGTGAAACCATCTGAAGACCATGATAGTTTTACTTGTTGGCCGGACTAATGCTATTTCTACACAAATGTAGTAGTACAAAGTGAAATTAGATGGTCCTCTGAAGATTCCTATAGCATTCTGTGCTTACTCTTTTCTTACCAATATCTCTTATTTTACTGTCGTTGACTGTTACTAGTTTGACTTGCCACACTGGACTGTAAGCTTTCGGGGACAGAGACCTTTTTGTTTTTAAATCCCCCAGACCTACTTCAAGCCTTGGTATAAAACATGCAAAAGTGTTTATTGTTCTTATAGAATAGCTGACAAATGAATTAAAAGTGAATCAAGGAATGAATAAATAAGAAAATGCATATTAAGCATTTTGACAAACACCTAGAACATGATTAGTCCTTGTTAGATATTATAATTATTTAGTGACCTTATTTTTATATTTGACTGCTGAACTTTGACTTGCCTTTATCTTCTGCACTTTGTTTTTCAATTAAGATATAACTGAAACATAACATTAGTTTCAGGTGTACAACATAATGACTCAATATTTGTATATACATAGTTATAAACCAAAGTACAAGATCTATACATTGAACACTACAAACCAATGATAAAAGCAATCAAAGAGGACACAAATGAAGATATCATTTTTTACTGACCAGAAGATTCAATAAATCAATAAATTCATTGACTCAACACAACTCAAATCAAAACACATCAAGATTTTTTGTAGAAATCAACAAGTTGATTCTAACGTTTACACTAAAAGAGGGATTAAAAGAGGCAAAGAAGGTTTATAAAAGAAAAAAACTTGGAGAAATCACACTATGAAATTCAAGATATACCATAAAGCTACAGTAATCAAGACAATGCTGATTTTGACATAGAGAGCAATGAAACAGTCCAGAAAAGGACCCACAGGTATATGATCAATTAATTTTCAACAAAAATGCAAAGACAATTCAACGGAAAAAAGGATTTTCATAAATGGTGCTAGAACAATAGGATACCCACATGCAAAGAACAAAACAAAACAAATTTGATCTATATCTCATGCCACACACAAAAATGACTCAAATGTAAAACCTACAACTTATAGAGGAAAATATAATCTTTTTGACTGGGGTTAAGTAAGAAGTTCTTCTGTGGGATACCAAGAGTACAGTTCATGAGAAAGAAAACTGATAAACTGCATCAATATTAAGAACTTCTGTTCTTCCCAAAGACACTGTTAAGAGAATATAAACATTTACAAATGACATATCTGATAAAGGACTTGAATGTAAAATACCTTCAAAACAAAATAAGAAAATTAAGAATCCAAAATAAAAATGAGCGTAAGAACAGATATTTCATTAAAGAAAATGTACAGATGGTAAAGAAGCACAGGAGAAGATACTTAACTTTATTAGCAAATACAAAATGAGTATAACTTAAATGCATATTAAATGCAAGTCAATGCAAATTAAAACCATATAAGATACCACTACACAGCTATTGGAGTGGCTTAAATTAAAACAAATAAACATGATTATACCAAGCGCTGCTGAGAATTTAAAAAAACCTGAAACAATCATACATTGCTGGTGGGCATACAAATGGTATAACTACTTTGAAAAACAGTCTGACAGCTGATACCAAGTTAAGCATATACTTAGTAACAACCCAGTTATTGCAAATTTTTAAATGAAAACTTACGTTTATTCCAAAATTGCATGTGAATATTTTATAGCAGCTTTATTCATAATCACCAAGAACTGAAAACAACCCAAATATCCTTTAACTGGTAAATGGATAAACAAATTGTGGCACATCCATACATGGAATACTACTTAGCAATGGAAGGAATAAACTAATGGTAAATATACAACATGGATGCATCTGAAATGTATTATAATAAGTGAAAGAAATCAGCCTCAAAAGGCAACATACTACTTGGTTCTATTTATATGATATTATAGAAAAGGCAAAACTATAGGTACATAAAACAGATGAGTGGTTGTCACATATCAGGGATGAAGAAATTACAGTGGCTACAAACAGCACAGAAAAATATTTTGGGGTGATGTAATTCTTCTATATTTTGATTGTGGTTCCTTATATGATTGTGTTTGTCAAAACTCACAGGACTACTTTCACATGGATGAATTTTATGGTATGCTAATTATAGCTTTTTAAATAAAAAATACAGGGAAAAAAGCCAATAACCACGCACTTTGAATGTAAAGAATTGTGTGAAAGCAAATATTCTAAATTCCAGGCCCAGTACTAGAAGCTCATATAGGTTCCTGGTGCCATTATGCAAGGGACTGATCATCACAGACAGAGCAAATTTTAGTGAATATGGGAAGAGCAGTAGCAAGGTTCAAGAAGTACAAATAAAAGCACAGAACAAGATGAGACAGAGGCCACCAAAGCAACATAACTGAATGCAAAGATCAAGGCCAAAAGGAGGAAGAGGCCAGTTTATATGTCTATAATCACTCATATACATAATAACATATACATAATAAATATGTATATAATCATTGATATCGATGGGTGTATCTGAGTACTGATGAGTACTGATAAGACATGTTCTGACCAAACTTTAATCAGGATTCTCTAAGCCCTCTTCTCTACTAGGCCTCAACCTTGGCCCCCATCCTGGCCAGGTCTGCAAGGCCCAGTATTAGCAAGAATCCTGCTAAGTCAGGTTAGAGAGAATCCCCCCAACCCTTGATATCCAATCAAATTCCTCATTCCCCACTCTTGATAACTGATCACTCTCCATATTTAATCAAATTCCTTATCCCTGTCCTTGACATCTGAACCCTTTGGATTGCCCTCAACAAGAATTCTGTCACATCAGTTTGGCAAGAATCCCCCCTACTCTTGATGTCTCATAGTAATTTTCCATCCACCAATCCCCCTAACCTGCTTCCCTAGCTATAAATTCCCACTTGTTCTTGTTGCAATGAGTTGAGCCCAATCTCTTTCCCTTATTGCAATAATCTTGACACCTATCACAACAGTCTTGAACAAAGTATTCCTTACCATTCAAATAAGAGTGAGAATAATTTTTTCCTTAACAGTACACATAAACACACACATTCACATCTATGCACCTTGATTACACACAAGAAGCTTTTGGGTAGGAAAAGATTGGTAAAACAAAAATACAATTTCCAAAATAGTTCCTACCTATATATATACCAAACTAGTGCAGCAGCAACAATGGTAATAGTGATAGTGGCATAACCCCCTCCTGTCAGAAATAATGGTGTAAAGAGAGAAAGTTAATAAGTTAGTTAGATGTAAAGATTAGTATCTTTTTTTCCTGTATCAGATTTTTGGGAACCCCAACTGGATGGGAAATGCTCTCTAGGTACTGACTTCTCATCCAAATATAACAAAGTTTTAAGGGCCATTCCTGCTCCAGGACAAATTATCTCACAAATAAGTCTTCAGGAAAAAAAGAAAAAAACATTGATCAACATTGAATAGTCTAAAAGTATCCTGACAATTATACTCAAATAGCTTTTGTAGTGAAAAATATCATTAATAAAAAGACATAAAATATGCTGAAACTCTTCAGAAAGTAATTTCAATACTTTTTTCACTTTATTCTTGGTTTTTTGAATCATATCTTCCACATTGATCATAACCACTATATATTAAACACAGGTCTTAGCAAAATTTTTTTAGGTAGAGAAACAAATTTCAATTCAAAACAATTATTTTCTGTACTGAGGAAAAAAACTTAAATAAACATAGTTTTTCTAATGCAATATATTCATTTTAAAAGGTTATTTGCAAATCACAATGTTACACGTAAAATCACACTTTGCATATTTTATATTATGATTTCACGGATATATCATCATTAACAATAAATTTACTTCAAAATACTTATTTTAAAATGTACTTTACAAACAAATAATTAACATTTTAAGCTGACTCCTAAACTGGATGTCAAGAGATGAACCTTAAAGAAAATGGGGAAAAATGATTAAAGTAGATAAACATTAAAGTAGGCTATAAAAAGATAATGAGTATCTGAGCCCATAATATTACTAAAATGCTAGCTAATTATACTTGAAACCCTTGGGTTATCTTCATTTAATTGTTTTCCATACTATTTGGGCAGTGAGAAGAATTGCACTCCGACCTCCACCAAAAAGGTCTGATTTTCAGTTCTAAAGCATTACTGTCTTAAATAAGGGGAAATGGTGTTCTCATTGTTTCTAAAGGATTCACACATAGAATATATCTCACAAGTGTGTGATTTAACAATATGCCACTTGGTTTATTGCTACCTTCTTGCCCTTAGTTCTTCTCTCCATGGGCTTTTCTCTGTGTTTCTTTTTTCTATATTTAAGGTGCCAAGACGACAATATTTTTCTGTTCTGCCCAAGCAGAATGAGAGTGCATGCCTTGTAACAATCTATGACTACCAATTTTCCTCTAAATGAATGCAGGGAATATTTTAAAACATCCCCATGATCTGGAGATGATACTCAGAAAACCAAGCGTGAACAAATGCCTGTGCCATACAGAAGAGAACAATGTGATATGTATTCCTTAATCTCAATTCAAGCCAGATATGATTTTCTCTCATTTTAAATGTATTCTAGTCAAAGTAAATTTTTAAAATTAAACCAATTTTTTAAATGCTGGGTACTTTTCTCCTTTTCAATCACATTTTTGGACACTTTCATACATTAATATTCAAATCTTACCCACTTTTCAACTAAAATGAACTCTCACTTTCCACCTTGCCCTACACACAAGAGAAAACAAGGACTTTTTACTTGCTTGTAATCCAACCTGTCTGACTTCTTGCCTATGTTTATTTATTACAGTAGTAATTCTTAACTGGTAAACTTTTCAGTGGGTTTCTAGATGCATATACTTCTGTGATAAAGTTTGGGTTCTAAAAAAATATATTTGATTAACAGTATAAAAGTTTTTGAAAGATCATGAAGCCAAAAGAGTCTTGATATATTAAGATAATGCTAGCTGCTATCAACAAATAATTCCCAAAATTTCAATGACTTAATACAAGTTTTCTTTCTTCTTCACAGAAACGTTCCTAAATAACAGATTCCCTCCAAATGGTAATTTAATCTCCCCATATCTATGGTTCTGTCATTGACAAAGCACTTAATGTTTCTCTTACAAGCAAAAGAAGAAAGAGATGGCAGACAGAGCCATCTACTCCTTAACCATCTTGGCCAGGAAGTGACACATTACTTTCACTCACAAATCACTGAAGAAAAGTAAGCTACTTGAACTTTGTTTACTGTCCAGGGAAATCATAATATAAATTAAACTGCTGAATTTGAAAAAACTTATTTCATATCAACTGTTTTATTTGACAGGTATTTCAAGGGAGGATATAATAGCAAAAAGAGTCTTTTACGAACTGCATCAACCCCATAAAAGCAAGGGAAAAGGCTCCCTGGGGGAGCAGCGGCTAGCCAGTGACAACTCTAATATGTAAGAAGAAGAACAAATTTTGGTGGGTCGTTAGATACCACTGCCATGCCTGCGCAGGATGTTTAAAAAGTCAAAAATAAATTAAAAGTAAAATTACAGAACACCAAAGATAAGGAGAAACTATTAAAAACAACCAAGGATAAAAGACTATCTACAAAAAAAAAAAAAAAAAAGACTATCTACAAAATATCAATAAATTAACTAACATTAGACACCTCATAAACAACAAGAGAGATTGAAAGACAATGAAATAATATCTTCAAGGAAAATAACTGTTACAGAATTTTATGTAACACTGAAATGTCATTCACAAATTAGGGTGTAACAAAAATTATCAGAAAAAACAAAAATTAAGGAAGTTTATACTACAGAGTTAATAAAGACTATAATATAGGAAGTAAATTGAACACATGAGAAAGGAGAGAAGGCAAGAAGTAAAATGAAATAGAAAATTTGTAAATATGTGAGTATATCATAATAAGAAATGAAATAACAATAACATTTTGGGGAATTTAAGAACAAACTAGAACTAAATATTAAATAATTGTGGGTACATGGAGTAAGAGCAAAAACATGGTAAACTCTGTATAATGTTGGCTCTTTAGGGAAGGAGGAGGAAGGAAAACATAACAGAGAAGTTCAGCCTTAGCTTTATTTGTCACCCCACCCCCAATGTAAAAGATCTGAAGTAAATATGTCATAATGAAACTGGTGGAGTTCAGAACACGCTATCCCAAAATATGACACCTTGATATATTCAATATTTTAAGCTAAAGGAATTTGAGGAAAGGCACGTGTGAGAAGGACTCTCTGACCTCCTCCTTCTTGCCCAAAGCAGATCGAAAGACCCTCTTGTCAGAAGGGCCCTCTCCATACCCTGAGGAAAGGCGCATCCTTATCTCTGAAGACAGAGGGATGCCAAGAGGAATACAAATTAACAGGTTTTGCTAAGCTTCCCCCAACTTACTACCTTTACGGCACACCCTTTTGTCCTATCATGTTTTTCCATGACTTTACTTCATGAATCCTAGTATAAAAACACTCAGATATAACTGTTTCTTTGGGTCTTTATTTCCTTATGAATGCTCTCATGTCATGTAAAATTATGTTAAATAAATCCATATGGTTTTCTCTTGTTAGTCTGTCTTTTGTCAGTTCAATTTAAGGGCCCCAGCCAGAGAACAAAACATGGTAGTAGGGAAAACAATTTTTTCTTCCCCTACAAAATCATTTGTTAAATCTTGATACTACATCTATTAATTTTGTGTTTGCTCTATTTAATTACAGGAAATGCAATTAAAATATGTGATAAGGGAAGTTTCAAAATCAATGGAGAAGGAATTATCCAAACCTTATACAAAAATTATGTTTTTTAAAACATAAAACTGCCAAATGCTAACAGAAATTATAGCTATATTGAAAAATCTAAACATTCTTTCAAAAAGGAAACCTTAAAAAAACATAAAAATGGATGAGTGAACTATTTCTCGTATTTCAGGAGAATGGACACCCTTTGCATAAAAGTAATCACAAAGGAACTGATCAAGAGATTTCTCCACATAACTATAGCTACTAGTTATTGAATATTACTATATTCTAGGTGCTGTGCTTCATTTAATCTTTATATAGCCCTGTTGAGATACTTCAATTAACTGTAATTTAGAGATTTTAAAAAGAGGCACAAAGAAATTATATAGTTGCCCCAATCCAAACTACTAATAAAGAATAAAAGACACCATTTGAAGTGGCTTCTTAATTCACAAAGATAGTAAAAATTGACATGTCCTTTCTTCCAACATATCCCTTTAACTGATCTGATGTTAAAAACACCTAAATAAAGTGGGGAAATGGAATTCCTTCCTCTAAATTTCTGAAACTTGAAGGGTGAGGAATTAAGCATAATGAGTGCTGAAGATGAGCAATACAGAGGCAATACTAAAGAGTGTTTCTCAAAGTTCTCTGATAAGTATTACGTGATTAGTCTATTAGAAATACCTATACTTGGAATCCAACTAAATCATTAAGAATAAAAATTAATAGACAAGAAGCCTGTTAATCTGAAGAGTGAACAAATATCCCCAGTATTCTCATTAGCAAGAAATTTGGAAAACACTGCCCAAAATGGTGTTGCCTAATATTGTGGAAACAAAACACTCTCCTGGATTCTTGTTAAAAATACAATAGGGCTTCCCTGGTGGCGCAGTGGTTGAGAATCTGCCTGCCAGTGCAGGGGACACGGGTTCGAGCCCTGGTCTGGGAAGATCCCACATGCCGCGGAGCAACTGGGCCCGTGAGCCACAACTACTGAGCCTGCGTGTCTGAAGCCTGTGCTCCGCAACAAGAGAGGCCGCGACAGTGAGAGGCCCGCGCACCGCGATGAAGAGTGGCCCCCGCTCGCCACAACCAAAGAAAGCCCTCGCACAGAAACGAAGACCCAACACAGCCAAAAATAAATAAATTAATTAATTAAAAAAAAAAAAAACAATAGATTGAAGCACATAAAAATGCTGTTTTCATAGACTAAAAACAGCTAAATACTGCCAACTTCATAAGGTTCAACCTCATATATTCCTTTGCCCCACTGGATTTACTGCATCAGACTCTGCAGGAAAGAGAACATTATTAACAAGTTAAGTACAAGGGATTTTCATAATAAACAAAATTTGAAGAAAAAAATTATCATAAGGAGGAAATTAAGAGCTCTAGATATTAAAATTCTCCAAGTTACACCAGTTCCTGTTCTAGATAAGTGAGACTGGCAAACTTCAGTTCAAATCTAATCTGGAGCTTGATTTTTATTGAATTTCTATTGAAACACAGCAGTACTCATTCACAAATTGTTTATAGCTGCTTTCTCACTATAACAGCAGAGTTAAACAGTTGCAACAGTGAGCCTAAAATATTTACTATCTATCCTTTTTGGAAAAGATTTGCCAAACTTCCCTTAAAGCAATCAAAAAATAAAACAACAAAGACTTGTAAATGATAAACCAATAGAGGACATAAAATGAAATAATTAAAATAATCCAAAAGTTGGCAGAAAAATAAAACGAAGAATACGTGGAACAGATAGAAAACAAATAGCAAGACAGTACCTTTAAAACCCCAAAATACTGACAATCACATTAAATGTAAAGAGTTTTAAAAATATAATGAAAAGGCAGTGATTAGATAAAAGGAGTAAGAGTTAACTACATGCTTTCTACAAGAATCCTATTTTAAACATAAAGATACAAATAAGTTAAAAGTATGAGGACAGGAGAAAATATACCATTCTAATAATAATCAAAAGAAAGGTGAAGAAACTATATTAATATCGTATGAAGTAGATTTCATAGCATATAACATTATCAGAGAAAGAGGTGAGCATTTCATAGTGTTAAAGGTAAAATTATGTGAAGAAGACATAATAATCCTAAATGTTTATGCACCAAATAGAAGTGTTTCAAATTGTTGGGGATGAAAACAAAACAAAACAAAACAAAAAACAGAACTCCAAGGGGAACCAGTCAAATGCATAAGTATAGTCAGACATTTTAACACATGCCTCTCAATAATTGGTAGACAAATAGAACAAAAATCTGTAACAACATGGAAAACTTGAACAACATGACCAAAAAACCTGATCTAAATGATATTTATTAAAAACTCCACCAACAGAAGAATGAACATTCTTTTCAAGTAGACAAAGAACATTTACCAATACAGACTGTATTATGGGCCATAAAACAAATCTCAGAAAAGCATTTAAATCATATGAAGTATAGTCTCTGTCTACACTACAATGAGATTAGAAATCAGTAAAAGAAGTACATCTGGAAAACCACAGAATATTTGAAATCTAAATAACACATTTCTAAATAATCCAAGGGTAAAAAAAGAAATCAACAGAGAAATTTAAAAGTATTTTTTTCTCACTGAAAATGAAAACATGACATTTGAAACTGTGAGACACGTATCTAAAGTAGTACTTAGAAAAAAATTTACATCACTAAATAGGTTATTTATAGAAGAAAGATTTCAATCCATGACCTAAGCTTCTACTTTAAGACACTAGAATAAGTGCAAATTAAAACCCAAATAAAATTAAGCTAAAGAAATAAAATAATAAAGGTCAGAGTAGAAATCAGTGATGTAGAAATCAGAAAAAACAAAAAAGAAAATCAATGAAATCAAAAGCTGACTCTTTGAATTGATAAAAAAATTATAAACCTCTACAAAATTAATGAGGAAAAAAGAAGACACAGATTACTAATATCTGGAATAAAATAAGAGACATCACTAAAGTTTTATGAAAAAATTACACACACATAAATATACATACACATATATATGCATATATATATGTATATAATATATATTTGTTTGACAAAATCCAACATCTATTCCTGGAATAAAAACTCAGAGTAGGAAGAAAAATACTCAACCTAATAAATGGCTTTCACAAAGATGTCTATAGCTAACTTTATATCTAATGATTAAAAATTGAATGTTTTCTTCCCATGGTCAAAAAAAAAGGCAGAGATATCCTTCTCCTTTAACATTTACTAGAGTTTCAGCCAGTTCAATAAGTTAAGAAAAAGAAACAAAAGGCATCAAGATTAACTGGAAGATGCAACAATGTCTCTACTCTCAGACAACAACTATGTAGAAAATCCCATGGACTCTACAAAAAAAGCTGCTTAAACTAACAATGGATTTTAGTATCATTACAGAATATAAGACCAATACACAACAATCAATTGTATTTCTATGTACTAGCAATAGGCATTGGGTAATTAAAATTAAAAACATAAATAAATGTCAAACTAGCATTAAAGAAATATGAAATACATTGAGATAAATTTGACCAAAAAAAAATGTGCTAGACCTGAACAGTGAAAAATTTTAAACTGGGAAATTTAAAAAGACCTATCTAATTGGGAGATTGGGATTGACACATATACACTAATATGTATAAAATTGATAACTAATAAGAACCTGCTGTATAAAAAATAAATAAAATTTAAAAAGGAAAAAAATAAAAAAAGACCTAACTAAGTGGAGCAATAAACTGTGTTCTAAGGTAAAAAGACTCAGTATTGTAAAGTGGTCAATTGCATCTAAATAGATTCAACACAATCCCAATCAATATCTGTGATATAATAAGAAATATATATTAGGTCTTTACCCCCAGTTCCCAGCACAAGGCTTCTAAAACCCTTGGAATTTCCAGAGTAAAAGGAGTGAAAGGAGTATCTTTTGTTATACACAACAAGACCCTTTCAACCATACATGAGTTTATGCTAATGAGGAGGCTCTTGGTAGGCCCCTAGATAGCTTCAGGATGGGGGTTGATTGTCAGAGGACCAAATCACGTGACTGGAGGGTTGGAACATTCAGCCTCACCCTCTTCCCCAACTTCTAGGGAAGGGAGAGGTGCTGAAGACTGAGTTAATCAACAATGGCCAATGATTTAATCAATCATACCCATGTAATGAAACCTCCATCAAAACCCCTAAACAACAGGATTCAGAGAGCTTCCAGGTTAGTGAACACATCAAGGTGCTGGGAGAGTGACACATCCAGAGAAGGTATGAATGCTCCACAGTGCCCCCCTTCTCACCCTTACTTTGCCCTATGCATCTCTTCCATTTGGCTGTTCCTAAGTTTTATACTTTATAATAAATTGGCAATAGTAAGTAAAGCATATTCCTGAGTTGTGTGAGCCATTCTAATAGATTATCAAACCTTGGGAGGCATTTGTGGAAACCCCTGATTTATAGCCACTTGGTCAGAAATACAGGAGGCCTAGGACTTGGGACTGGCATTTGAAGTAGGGTAGTCTTATGGAACTGACCCCTTAACCAGTGGGCTCTGCACTAACTCTGGGTTGTGTCAGAATTAAATTGACTTTAAGACATTCAGTTGGTGTCCACATAGAACTAGAGAATTGCTTGGTGTTAAAACCCACATATTTGGTGTCAAGAGTATTTGGTTGTGAGTAAACACAGTTCAAAACATCCCAGCATGCTTTGCTGTAGAAACTGACAGGCTGATTATAAAAATTACATGGAAATATGAATGACCTACAATAGCCAAAACAACTTTGAAATATAAGAACAATATTGCAGGACTTCAAGACTTATTAAATATCTACAGTAAATAAACAGTATAGTACTGGAGTTGAGATAGACAAATAGATAAATGGAACTGGTAGCGAGTCAAGTAATAAACCCACACATACATGATTGATTTTTTGATGAAGGTACAAAGGAAATTTACTGGTAAAAGAAGAGTCTTTTTAGCAATTAAGACTATAATGCTTAGATATCCATATGCAAAAAAAGGGAACTTCCATCCATATCTAGAACCATATATAAAAATCAAAGGAATACTTTGAATCACTTATAAACCTGAAATTATGAACTAAAACTTTTAAAATTAAACATAGAAGAAAACCTTTTTGATTTTGGGTTAAGACTTCTTACATATAACACCAAAAGAATCACCCATAGAAAGAAAACTGGAAAACTGGATTTCATATCATTTAAAACTTCTGCTCTTGTAAATACATTAGAAGAAAAGACAAGCCATAGACTACGGTAAAGTATTTGAACATCAAATATCTGAGGAAAGATTTATATCCAGAATATGTAAAGAACTCTTAAAATTCAATCATAAGAAAACAAACAATAACAACAAATTGGGACAAATGTCCCTTCTCTAGCTAGTATCTTTTAATAGCACCCAATTTCCTGTCAGATAATGTGGCAGACAAGGTCCTTTATGATCCTTTCTATGGCATAAAATTATCTTTCATTTGGCAGTCTCAAATAGCCTCACCCCTTGTCAAACATCTATATTACACTCTCTCATCTAAAGTATTTTGAATATGCTATTCCACATACCTCTCTCATGCTCAATTCTCAGTTCTGACGTCACTAAAATCTATGAACGCTCAGAGAACTCATCATTAGTCCAATAAGTCTTCCCTTACTCAACATGAAGGAGTTATATACTCCTTTAATGTACTCTCATGTAACTTTTTATTTCATCATGACTTACCACACTACTTTGTAATTATGTCATCTGTCTTCCTTACTTACTAGAAGGACTGTCTTGCTCACATTATATCCATATAATCCAGCAGAGTGCCAGTCATATAAAAGGCCCTCAATAAATAAGGAAGAGAGAGAGAAGGACAAAATGTTGATCTAGCATTCATATAAGTGGCCCCCGGACAAATGTTCAAAAATTTAAAGGTTGATGACGTTTTTATACCACACACATGACAAAACATGAACTACAAATAAGTAGCCTTTCTTCTGTAGACTAGAAATCAGAAAATGTGAATCCTAGCCCTGATTCTGAGAGTAGCCAGACAATTGATCTTGGCCAAGAATAACAAAGTTGATAATAATGTAGCTAATATCAACAACTACCTAGAATGTGCCAAGTTCTATCCTAAGCACTACGCAAATCTGATGTCATATAATACTCATAACAATCCTATGAGGTAGGAATTACATTTTATAGATGAGAAAAATAAGGCACAGAGAGGTTAAGGGACATTCCACAGAAACATAGCTAAGTGACAAAGCCAGGGATAATTCAGGCAGTCTGACTCCAGTGCACAGGCTTGTAACTACTCTTTAGTGTTAACTTGCTTTTCCCTTAAATTCTTAATTTGAGAAGAACAAAAAAAAAACGAGAGCAAGAGAAAAAAAGATACACATATACACATGAAAGGTTGAACTAAATTATTCCTAAGGAATCATTCAGGTATCATTTTTACTAAATTAAATTTACTTATTTCAAATTTCAAATGACATCTCAAGAAATATGATTTGAAAAACATGTGTGAGATACCATTTCTACACTTTACATGATTTTTACTTAATAATCATATTCCCTTTTAAGTGTTTAGGTTTTTAAATAGTATTTCATCACACTGAATTGCTTATGATCCTCTAAATGTCCTGTGGTAGTCTTGAGTGCTCTTCACCAAATATTTCTCAGTTGATGAACATGGGATGTCTTTCCATTTATTTAGATTATTTTTCATTTCTTTCAGCAATGTTTTGTCATTTTTAGTTTACAAGTCTTTCTCTTCCTTGGTTAAATTGATTCCATGGTATTTTATTCTTTAACACGCTATTGCAAATAGCAAATATGTAGTCATACCCACAGTTAAAGATTCAATGGGTTAAAGTGCCTCCAAGCAAAGTGCCAATAAGGCTGTGACTGTCCTGTACATCCTTTCATTTGGACCAAGTGGTTTGGGGAAAAGAGACCACTGGGATTTCCTCAACCCAGGCTTGATAAAAAAGTTATCTTTAATCAGAAAAAGAGAGACACAAACAGATAGGCAAGCATGAGGGTGGAAAGCATATAAACATATTAAATCTAGAACATAGGTCTCTAAAATAACCATGGGTCTGCATCTGACAAATGGAGCTGTTTGCAACCAAACAGATAAAAAGCCAAAAGAATCATTATCCTGAACTGTGACTATTTGCTACCCTAAAATGACCCAGGGCTCCTGAATTTTTATAGACAGGGATCAGGCCGAGAAATGGTATAATCTCCAATACTCACATTAGGTACAGCCAAAAAAAAAAAAAAAAGATATTGAAAAATTTTAACCCTACAAGATTAAAAAGAACAATGGACTACAGACCCTGGCCCTAAACTTTGAAAAGTAAATCACAGTAAATCAAATCACAGTAAATCAAAGAGCAATCCTACCCCCACAGCAGAGATCCTTACTGAATCTGTTCATGGAGATTTTAGAATTGCTACATACTAATGATAGCTATGCATCTCTGATTCTTCATCTTTCCTACTGAGAGCATATACAGTACATACCCAACCTTTATCTTGCCACTATATACTAGATATGTTGGGGATAAACAACATACATTTCAGTTTCTGGTTCTTCAGGTCAAAAGGGACTATATATCTGGACCTGATGATACAGAGACTGCAACACATTATTCCCCACCTGTCACTCAAAGATCCTGGACTTCTGAGCTTGAGGCTATAGCTGGATAGAACTTACCTCTCCCATGTGGGCAAGTAAGCAAATTTGCCTAAGACATGGAGACTGGGAATATTTGGTGACCAAAAGAGCAGACCGTGGTATATTAGTTCTACTTATCAAATATTTCCTGCCCTCTCCCTTCCAGATTCATAGTAGGATCTTACTTCCTGGCCGCATTATGACGGTGTGGGGCACTGTAGATACAAACTGGGAGTGGAAGTGTCATTTCCAGTCCAGAATGCTGACTTACCAGTAGGAAATCTGACTGGGCTTTTTTTCACTCTACAAGATAACAGGTAATGTTCCAACAGGAACTATGCTATCAGGCTAGTTCCTAGGGTGAGGACATCATGAGACTGAGCCCCCAAAGAATTCTCAATGTACATGGAGAATTAGTAAGACATAAAGCGTTGCTGTCTGAAGCCAAAGAGTTTAGGGCATAACCTAGCCTGGCTTGATTAATGCATGCCTTATGCTCTTTCACAATTCTATGACCTATTCTTCTCTGTGAGTTTTCTGTCCATTTACGTAGTCATATACTTCATATCTCTGGCAACCTGGTATTTCACCACCGAAAAGAGTATAATTGTTATATCAAACTTATAAAATTTCCTGTGTATTTTCTCTTCCAAGCCATTTATTAAAAAGACACTGAGGAGGGCTCAGGCCAAGGGGTACTTCCCAGAACTTCTGCTGGCAGTGTCCTTGTCCGTTGGTGAGACACTGCTGCCCCCCGCCTCTGCAGGAGACCCTCCAACACTAGCAGGACACAGCAGGCCAGGAAAGATACAGGACTATCACCACAGCCTATTATCGTGGGGCCATGGGCTTTATTTTAATGAATGACATCACAAATGAAGAAACCTTCAGTGCAGTACAGGATTGCCAGGTGTCAGGGCTGTGTCTCTAAGGTGGGAAAGCCAAGTTCAGAACACTGGTCCAAAAGAGACCTCCCAGCTCCATGTAATATGAAACGGCGAAAATCTCCCAGAGATCTCCATCTCAATGCCAAGACCCAGCTCCACTCAACGACCAGCAAGCTATGGTGCTGGACACCCTATGCCAAACAATGAGCAAGAAAGGAACACAACCCCATCCATTAGCAGAGAGGCTGCCTAAAATCATAAGAAGGCCACAGACACCCCAAAACACACCACCAGACGGGGACCTGCCCACCAGAAAGACAAGATCCAGCCTCATCCACCAGAACACAGGCACTAGTCCCTCCAACAGGAAGTCTACACAACCCACTGAACCAACCTTAGCCACTGGGGACAGACACCAAAAACAACGGAAACTACGAACCTGCAGCCTGCGAAAAGGAGACCCCAAACACAGTAAGTTAAGCAAAATGAGAAGACAGAGAAACACACAGCAGATGAAGGAGCAAGGCAAAAACCCACCAGACCTAACAAATAAAGAGGAAATAGGCAGTCTACCTGAAAAAGAATTCAGAATAATGATAGTAAAGATGATCCAAAATCTTGGAAATAGAATGGAGAAAATATAAGAAACGTTTAACAAGGATCTAGAAGAACTAAAGAGCAAACAAACAGTGATGGACAACACAATACATGAAATTAAAAATTCTCTAGAAGGGATCAACAGCAGAATAACTGAGGCAGAGGAACGGATAAGTGACCTGGAAGATAAAATAGTGGAAATAACTACTGCAGAGCAGATAAAGAAAAAAGAATGAAAAGAATTGAGGACAGTCTCAGGACCTCTGGGACAACATTAAACACACCAACATTCGAATTATAGAGGTCCCAGAAGAAGAAGAGAAAAAGAAAGGGACTGAGGAAATATTTGAAGGGATTATAGTTGAAAACTTCCCTAATATGGGAAAGGAAATGGTTAATCAAGTCCAGGAAGTACAAAGAGTCCCATACAGAATAAATCCAAGGAGAAACACGCCAAGACACATATTAATCAAACTATCAAAAATTAAATACAAAGAAAAAATATTAGAAGAAGCAAGGGAAAAACAACAAATAACACACAAGGGAATCCCCATAAGGTTAACAGCTGATCTTTCAGCAGAAACTCTGCAAGCCA
The DNA here is from genome assembly GCF_028564815.1 of Eubalaena glacialis. Classification (NCBI taxonomy): domain Eukaryota; kingdom Metazoa; phylum Chordata; class Mammalia; order Artiodactyla; family Balaenidae; genus Eubalaena; species Eubalaena glacialis. Next base: position 92,898,822 of record NC_083726.1, read on the forward strand.
GAAGGGAGTGACAGGACATAAAGTGATGAAGGAGAAAAACCTACAACGAAGATTACTCTACCCAGCAAGGATCTCATTCAGATTTGACGGAGAAATTAAAACCTTTACAGACAAGCAAAAGCTAAGAGAATTCAGCACCACCAAACCAGCCTTACAACAAATGCTAAAGGAGCTTCTCTAGGAAGGAAACACAAGAGAAAGAAAAGACCTACAATAACAAACCCAAAACAATTAAGAAAATGGGAATAGGAACATACATACCGATAATTACCTTAAATGTAAATGGATTAAATGTTCCAACCAAAAGACACAGACTGGCAGAATGGTTACAAAAACAAGACCCGTATATATGCTGTCTACAAGAGACCAACTTCAGATCTAGGGACACATACAGGATGAAAGTGAGGGGATGGAAAAAGATATTCCATGCAAATGGAAATCGAAAGAAAGCTGGAGTAGCAATTCTCTTATCAGACAAAATAGACTTTAAAACAAAGACTATTACAAGAGACAAAGAAGGACACTACATAATGATCAAGGGATCAATCCAAGAAGAAGATATAACAGTTGTAAATATTTATGCACCCAACATAGGAGCACCTCAATACATAAGGCAAACACTAACAGCCATAAAAGGGGAAATCGACAGTAACACAATCATAGTAGGAGACTTTAACATCCCACTCTCACCAATGGACAGATCATCCAAAACGAAAATAAATAAGGAAACACAAGCTTTAAATGATACATTAAACAAGATGGACTTAATTGATATTTATAGGACATTCCATCCAAAAACAAGAGAATACACATTCTTCTCAACTGCTCATGGAACATTCTCCAGGATAGATCATATCTTGGGTCACATACCAAGCCTTGGTAAATTTAAGAAAATTGAAATCGTATCAAGTATCTTTCCTGACCACAACGCTATAAGACTAGATATAAATTACAGGAAAAAATCTGTAAAAAATACAAAAAAATGGAAGCTAAACAATACACTACTTAATAACCAAGAGATCACTGAAGAAATCAAAGAGGAAATCAAAAAACACCTAGAAACAAATGACAATGAAAACACGATGACCCAAAACCTATGGGATGCAGCAAAAGCAGTTCTAAGAGGGAAGTTTATAGCAACACAATCCTACCTTAAGAAATGAGAAACATCTCAGATAAACAACCTAAGCTTACACCTAAAGCAACTAGAGAAAGAAGGACAAGAAAACCCCAAAGTTGGCAGAAGTAAAGAAATCATAAAGATCAGATCAGAAATGAATGAAAAAGAATGAAGGAAACAATAGCAAAGATCAATAAAACTAAGAGCTGGTTCTTTGAGAAGATAAACAAAATTGATAAACCATTAGCCAGACTCATCAAGAAGAAAAGGGAGAAGACTCAAATCAATAGAATTAGAAATGAAAAAGGAGAAACTAAAACTGATACTGCAGAAATACAAAGGATCATGACAGACTACTACAAGCAACTATATGCTAATAAAATGGACAACCTGGAAGAAATGGACAAATTCTTAGAAATGCACAACCTTCCAAGACTGAACCAGGAAGAAATAGAAAATATGAACAGACCAGTCACAAGCACTGAAATTAAAACTGTGATTAAAAATCTTCCAACAAACAAAAGCCCAGGACCAGATGCTTCACAGGCGAATTCTATCAAACATTTAGAGAAGAGCTAACACCTATCCTTCTCAAACTCTTCCAAAATATAGCAGAGAGAGGAAGACTCCCAAACTCATTCTACGAGGCCACCATCACCCTGATACCAAAACCAGACAAAGATGTCACAAAGAAAGAAAACTACAGGCCAATATCACTGATGAACATATATGCAAAAATCCTCAACAAAATACTAGCAAACAGAATCCAACAACACATTAAAAGGATCATACACCATGATCAAGTGGGGTTTATCCCAAGAATGCAAGGATTCTTCAATATACGCAAATCAATCAATGTGACACACCATATTAACAAATTGAAGGAGAAAAACCATATGATCACCTCAATAGATGCAGAGAAAGCTTTCGACAAAATTCAACACCCATTTATGATAAAAACCCTCCAGAAAGTAGGCATAGTGGGAACTTTCCTCAACATAATAAAGGCTATATATGACAAACCCACAGCAAACATCATTCTTAATGGTGAAAAACTGAAAGCATTTCCTCTAAGATCAGGAACGAGACAAGGATGTCCACTCTCACCACTATTATTCAACATAGGTTTGGAAGCCCTAGCCTTGGCAATCAGAGAAGAAAAAGAAATAAAAGGAATACAAATTGGAAAAGAAGAAGTAAAACTGTCACTGTTTGCAGATGACATGATACTATACATAGAGAATCCTAAAGATGCTACCAGAAAACTACTAGAGCTAATCAATGAATTTGGTAAAGTAGCAGGATACAAAATTAATGCACAGAAATCTCTTGCACTCCTATACACTAATGATAAATATTCTGAAAGAGAAATGAAGGAAACACTCCCATTTACCATTGCAAGAAAAAGAATAAAATACCTAGGAATAAACCTACCTAAGGAGACAAAAGACCTGTATGCAGAAAACTATAAGACACTGATGAAAGAAATTAAAGGTGATACAAACAGATGGAGAGATATACCATGTTCTTGGATTGGAAGACTCAACATTGTGAAAATGACTATACTACCCAAAGCAATCTACAGATTCAATGCAATCCCTATCAAATTACCAATGGCATTTTTTATGGAGCTAGAACAAATCATCTTAAAATTTGTATGGAGACACAAAAGACCCCGAATAGCCAAAGCAGTCTTGAGGGAAAAAAACGGAGCTGGAGGAATCAGACTCCCTGACTTCAGACTATACTACAAAGCTACAGTAGTCAAGACAATATGGTACTGGCACAAAAACAGAAACATAGATCAATGGAACAAGATAGAAAGCCCAGAGATAAACCCACGCACCTATGGTCAACTAATCTATGACAAAGGAGTCAAAGATATACAATGGAGAAAAGACAGTCTCTTCAATAGGTGGTGCTGGGAAAACTGGACAGCTACATGTAAAAGAATGAAATTAGAACTCCCTAACACCATACACAAAAATAAACTCAAAATGGATTAGAGACCTAAATGTAAGACTGGACACTATAAAACTCTTAGAGGAAAACATAGGAAGAACACTCTTGGACATAAATCACAGCAAGATCTTTTTTGATCCACCTCCTAGAGTAATGGAAATAAAAACAAAAATAAACAAATGGGACCTAATGAAACTTCAAAGCTTTTGCACAGCAAAGGAAACCATAAACAAGACGAAAAGACAACCCTCAGAATGTGAGAAAATATCTGCAAATGAGTCAATGGACAAAGGATTAATCTCCAAAATATATAAACAACTCATTCAGCTCAATATTAAAGAAACAAACACCCCAATCCAAAAATGGGCAGAAGACCTAAATAGACATTTCTCCAAAGAAGACATACAGACGGCCACGAAGCACATGAAAAGATGCTCAACATCACTAATTATTAGAGAAATGCAAATCAAAACTACAATGAGGTATCACCTCACACCAGTTAGAATGGGCATCATCAGAAAATCTACAAACAACAAATGCTGGAGAGGGTGTGGAGAAAAGGGAACCCTCTTGCACTGTTGGTGGGAATGTAAATTGATACAGCCACTATGGAGAACAATATGGAGGTTCCTTAAAAAACTAAAAATACAATTACCATATGACCCAGCAATCCCACTACTGGGCATATACCCAGAGAAAACCATAATTCAAAAAGACACATGCACCCGAATGTTCATTACAGCACTATTTACAATAGCCAGGTCATAGAAGCAACCTAAATGCCCATCAACAGACAAATGGATAAAGAAGTTGTCGTACATATATACAATGGAATATTACTCAGCCATAAAAAGGAACGAAATTGAGTCATTTGTTGAGACGTGGATGGATCTAGAGACTGTCATACAGAGTGAAGTCAGCCAGAAAGAGAAAAACAAATATCGTATATTAACACATGTGTGTGGAACCTAGAAAAATGGTACAGATGAGCTGGTTTGCAGGGCAGAAGTTGAGACACAGATGTAGAGAACAGACATATGGACACCAAGGGGGGAAATCTGCGGCGGGGTGGGGATGGTGGTGTGCTGAATTGGGCGATTGGGATTGACATGTATACTCTGATGTGTATAAAATTGATGACTAAGAAGAACCTGCAGTATAAAAAAACAAACAAAACAACTAATACTAAACTTTCATTGGGTTTTTTGTATGGAAATATGTTAATATATATGTTTCAGACATCACATGAAATTTCTAAAAATCTTATATGTTCTGGTATAATGTTATAAGTCATAATCCTAGTTATTACTTTAAAATGTATATCTCAGAAATAATGAATTTTCTTGTCAACTGCATTATTATGAACTTCCATCAAATCTTTAACCGTGGTCATTTTTAAGTCTTTTGTCATTTACAGACAGTTCTGGGTGTACTCTGATGCTTTTGCAAATATGTTCCTATAAAAGGGTTTCCTCTTCAAGAAATTCATGGAAAAGACTCTGACAAGTACAGGTTTCGGGTAACTGATTGTACTGCTGAACTGAATGAATAAGCATTTTCAGAACTCTAATGAAAAACTGATGAACTCATAGAAGTGCTAACAAAAGATCAAGATGAAAAAAAAAAATTAATTACATGGGACTGAGTGAACTGATGAGGATGAGTATAATTTTTGTGACTTTCTGTTTGAATTAAAAAAAAAAAAAATCCCACAAGGACTCAGAGGCAAAGAATATACAAATCAATTTTCACTGCAAAGTAAAGGAGCTGTTACAGTGGAGGATTACTGGACTGAATGTCAAGATTATGACATAGTATGAGTGTGTTTCATGTTTGGTAATTGCAATCATTGTTGCTTTTGTTGTGGTCATCCATGTACAATGCTTGGTGTCAGTCTATTTATCTCTTGTAAAAATAAAATACAGTGTGCGTGTGCGGAAAAAAAAAAAAAGAAATCTCTTGCATTCCTATACACTAATGATGAAAATTCTGAAAGTGAAATTAAGAAAACACTGCCATTTACCATTGCAACAAAAAGAATAAAATACTTAGGAATAAACCTACCTAAGGAGACAAAAGACCTGTATGCAGAAAATTATAAGATACTGATGAAAGAAATTTAAGATGATACAAATAGATGGAGAGATATACTGTGTTCTTGGATTGGAAGAATCAACATTGTGAAAATGACTCTACTACCCAAAGCAATCTACAGATTCAATGCAATCCCTATCAAACTACCACTGGCATTTTTCACAGAACTAGAACAAAAGATTTCACAATTTGTATGGAAACATAAAAGACCCCGAATAGCCAAAACAATCTTGAGAAAGAAAAACGGAGCTGGAGGAATCAGGCTCCCTGACTTCAGACTATACTACAAAGCTACAGTAATCAAGACAGTATGGTACTGGCACAAAAACAGAAATATAGATCAATGGAACAGGATAGAAAGCCCAGAGATATACCTACACACACATGATCACCTTATCTTTGATAAAAGAGGCAAGAATATACAGTGGAGAAAAGACAGCCTCTTCAATAAGTGGTGCTGGGAAAACTGGACTGCTACATGTAAAAGAATGAAATTAGAACACTCCGTAACACCATGCACAAAAATAAACTCAAAATGGATTAAAGACCTAAATGTAAGGCCAGACACTATCAAACTCTTAGAGGAAAACACAGGCAGAACACTCTATGACATAAATCACAGCAAGGTCCTTTCTGACCCACCTCCTAGAGAAATGGAAATAAAAACAAAAGTAAACAAATGGAACCTAATGAAACTTAAAAGCTTTTGCACAGCAAAGGAAACCATAAACAAGATCAAAAGACAACCCTCAGAATGGGAGAAAATATTTGCAAATGAAGCAACTGACAAAGGATTAATCTCCAAGATTTACAAGCAGCTCATGCAGCTCAATAAGAAAAAAATAAACAACCCAATCCAAAAATGGGCAGAAGACCTAAACAGACATTTCTCCAAAAGAAGATATACAGATTGCCAACAAACACATGAAAGAATGCTCAACATCATTAATCATTAGAGAAATGCAAATCAAAACTACAATGAGATATCCCCAATCTTGGGGATAGAGTGGTATGTTTATAAATCTCCATTTAAATTCTAGACCTAATTTTGTTTTCCTATTAGTATATTTTCTTCCTGTGATACAAAATAGGTCCTTTGTATAAGGTTGATTTTATTTTCACCTACCAAGTTTTGTTATTCAAAAGTGTTGCTGGGAACTTCTTGCACTAATTATTCATACTATGACATATAGATATATGCTCCTCAACTGATTGTTTAATGTAAATCCAATAATCATGTCTGCAATGCTTTCTAAGACATTAAATCAAGAAAAGAAAAAAAATCACCAGAAAAAAATTTTAAACAGAAACTAATTCCTATAAGCAATGAAAGGTAATTCAAACATAAATACGTACTTCAAATTCAAATGTTATTTATAAATCTTGTACTACTAAAAATCATTTCAGATGCCATAATACATTTGCAGTAATCTCTTTTGCTTCTGTTATTTGATAAATAATATGATAACCCAGAAATCAGCATACAAATTATCATTAATTTGGGGAAGATCTACATATTTTAGGCCTTTAGTCCTCTATTTAGTCTAAAATTCCAAAACTTTAACATTGAGTTTACATAAGCATATTTTTTTTTCCAAAATACACCAAGGAAAGTAAATGGCACGAAACTGAATAAACAGCTATAGAGCTCTCAGGGGAAGAGAGTCAGAAGAAAAGTATAAATATATAATGGATGTGCAATTTTATTACCTGAGTATTTAACAACTCCTCACACTTGTGTGCTTGTTTCTCTATTGCAGAAATGTACTGTTTTTCAATAGCTTCTACTTGTTGCTTAACTGAAGACTGCAGTAGTGCCTAAAAACAAGCAAAAAAGTCATTTGGATCACAGACAACACTTGGAATCTACTGTTGGCATGAGAAATTTTTTCACAGTTGTACATATCTGAAATATGATACTATTCTGCATTACAAAATACACATTTGTGAATATTAAAGCAAATTCATATATAACACTACTTTAAGCTTTCGGTTTTAGGTTTTCCTATTGCCAAGACTAGTTTTTTGGCTTAGATGTTCCTTCCACACACCTTCTCGGTAAAAAGGCCAAGTCATAGAAGATGATAAAGAGGGTGAGTAGTTCTGTTATATATATATTCAGTTTAGTGAAGACCACACAGGATGAGAAGCATGTGAAAGCTGCTGAAAAAAAAAGAGAAAAGAAAAAAACCAGACATATTTCACTGGCTGACAAAACTCCACATCCTCTCGGCACACTGTAATATCCCATGGGCCAAGCATGATCTTCAAGACCACAAATCAAGTAAAAGCAGATGGAAACTTTGAGCAATTTCAAACATAAAAGAGCTGCCCCCCAGGAAGTTCACACCCCTAATGTGAAAAGGTATAAGGCAAAGTGTGGAAGTCAGAATCTTAAGGCAATATTCACAAAAAGTAATAAAACTTGGGAAACTAGACAAACTCAAGTGAATAGTGTAAACGTTGGAAGCTCAGTCAGTTAAATACAAAGATGTTAACACTATTCTAAGGGAAGCCAAATCAACACTGGAAGATGTTCCACCCACTCACTTCCTTATTGGAGATGTTTACAATATTATCATCTTTTTTCCTTTCCTTTTTTTTTTTTTTTCAGGCATTATATGTTATAGTTAACATGTTCCCAGTATTATCTTACATGCTATTTATAAATCCTAAATCATTCTAAAATATGCATTTAACCATATACATAAGAACGCTTTAGCAAATATTCTATTTTTGAAGGTCTATCTGGATAACAAACTACTCATAATCAAAATAGTAAGTTGAAACAGACACACGTCTTATAGAAAACAGACCTTTGGTACATTCGCCAAGAAAAGAAAAATATGCCAAATCTCTTAAATAATCTCTGCTTTGAAAACAGATTTACTTGGTTGGAAACAACATGCATTAAGAGGATAAATAAATATGTATGTATTTTTTAAAATTGGGACAAAAATATTTTGAAAACCTCTGAATAAGTCTCAAATCTTCAAATAATTAACTTTCTTTTGCAAATGTTAAACTGTCTGATGATGCTACTACTCCTATAATTCAATAGTTGTCACTGTGAAGCTGAAGAATTACTAGTAAACTAGTAAAGGAAAATAAACCTCTGACCATGGTTTAACCAAAATATAAAGAACTGCTAAACAGAACTGCTTTAGCCCTTCATTTATACATTATATGTCCTCTAAAGATTCCATAATGATAATTTATAGAAGACACTACCAATTTAACCTCTTAAACTGTGACTAGATAATGTAAAGCTCTAATTTACCTTTGGCAAAATACAATACTATTCGTTGGACTTCAGAAAATTTAAAGGATGATACAACTATGGACAATTCTGTTGGGTATATTCATGGCATCTTTTGTAGAGAGAAAAATGCCATTCTTCTGTGGGACTTGGGTTATGGCAGAATTGTTTTGCTTGATGGTAAGAACTGTTTCACTTCCTATTTGCCGTGATTCCAAATAATCCCAGGTTAAATACCCAGTTGTGATTTTCTAGTAAATTATACCATTTGGAGGGACAGGTAAGTTAATGAAATAAAATAATATTTTCTCACCATAATTAAGAAACACAAATGAATAGTATTTTTTCCTCTGGTGATTGATTTGTACACTATATACTCATTTTCTTCCAAACTTCAAGCAGGCCAAGTACCAGAGGATAATGACAAGATTTTTTAAATAAAATAATAAGATTTCTTTAAAAAAAATTGGCCTATAATACTGAACTGTGGAATTATTAGTGACAAAGTCCAAACAAAAGAGATAATGTTCAAAAACCATCTTTAGAACTAGAATATTAATTATGGACATACTTAGCAATACACAATGGTACTAGCTACATGCTTCTATGGCTTGATCTATCATTATATAACTGGATGTTTGTTTTCCTATGTAATATACCATAATAACTGCCTTAAAATTTCTTGTGTGCTCTAAGTATAAAAATGAACATTAGTCTTAACATTTCCCTGTAATTTTTTTTCCTTTGTAATTGTCTCTACAGATATCAAAGACACAAGGAACCCTTCCCTTGGGCTTATATTGAATACAACACTACAAAAAGGTACATGAAAGAATTATTTCTTTTATAAGCTATTTTAAACTATTCTCAACAAAAATAAAGCACTAAGACTCTCAGGGTATGTAGAGGCAGAAAAACAAAGATGTATATAAACATTCGATAACGAAAAAAATGCTACCAAAGGCAGGGAATGTTTTGTTAATTTTCAACAGGTTTAGGTTTTAGCTTCAGTCCTATCAGAGATTTTCTGTATCATCCCAGGGGATAACTTAACTGAGCTTGGGCAAAACTATTTACCACACTTCTTCAAGAATAATTTTAAAGGTGTGAACAAGATCACAGATTTCTTTAGTACAGGAACTATGTCATCTTTATACTCATCTTTATATACCACACACAGCTTCTTACAGAGTTCTTTGTACATAGCAGACACATGCAATAGCTATTTGGTGAGTGACAATCCTTGTATTAAGATTAATATTTTAAAATCATAGTATAAATTATACCAATATTCATTGGAAAGTTCACTGAGCTTCAAATTATAACTACCAAGTTCAGTTACCAAATTTGTTCCTGTTAATCCCTAGCAGAGATCTGAATTTTTTTATTATTTTAGACTAGGAATGTTCATTCTTTCTACTCTACAAGTATAAATTTTGAGTAAATAAAATACAGTATGTGAAGGACTATAAACTCCTTGAAAAAAAAGTATGTTATAAATTCTATAATGATTAGACTCAGAGAAAACAAAGATATTAAGTCAAAAGCCACCCCACACCAACCAATACCCATAAGCAGTAGATAGCTTATTTTTAATGGAACTGAATATACACTGGGATTTAAATGAGTAGAGAAGTATAGCTCAAGTGGACTACTGCAAACCAAACTACAATCCACTGTCCTAACAAATCCACAGAATTCTCTTCGCCCTTGAAATAGCCCAATTCTATTAGATATGATTCTAGCCTCATCAAATTTAATTACTTGTCCAGATTTGCAGAGCAGACATGTCTAAAGAACCAAATGGTCTCTGAAACATTAATATCATGTTGGTATTTAGCACATAACCTTAAAAGAACACTTCATAGCTAATTTTAGGCAGTAATAATTAAAATTACTTTAAAAGTCAATCCTCTAAGTCATGCTTTACAAATGCAGAAAAGTATAAGGCTATGGAGCAAGCTAGAGGCAAAACATATAATAAATACCCCCACTAAAACTGAAGCTCTAGGAGAATAGGAATCTGTGTTTAATTCACTGATTAAACACAGTGTTTAATTCACTGTAGGTACTATTGTACCTACAATAGTACCTAATATATAGGTACTATTATAATTGTAATTGGAATATATGGAATACGTGTTGAATGAACTGAAGAAATGAATCATGATTTCAGTATGCCCAAGCCTTATTACTTGCCTAGTCATAGAGAAACTATTAAAACACTGATGTTAATTATGTCTGTTAATTGTATTCTTAGTTTAGCTTTTTGACTGCAGTAGTACAAATTAATTGTTGTAAAGGGTCATTTGAAATCAAGCACAATTTCATCTTTCTTGGAAAAATATCATAGTTTGCTTTTCAAAAATCTGTTTCAGATCTTTCCCAATTTTTAACTAAAAATAAAATAAGCAAAACTAAAAGGTACCAGCAAAAGAGTAAGTTAGAACTCTGAAGGGACACTTTTATGTTTTTTCTGGAGTAAGTGCTATTTTTGAACAAAATACTACTTCAAATTTTGCAAGGCTCTTAAACTGTTGTTAGCATGTCTTATAATATTCCCTCAAAGTTTCAAACGTATAAGCAAGTTTGTTATTCAAAAGGAGAGCCTACTTAACTGATGTATATGAAAAATGATGAATTTCAGTCATTTCATTGAATGATTCATCCATCTTTTTCCATGAGCTCTACATACCTGTTCTACAGATAAAGAAACAGACACGAAGATTAAGAAATGAGCCCAAAATCATATGAAAAGACTAAGTGGAACAAAGAACTGAATTCAGGTCCACCCTCTTGGTTCCCTGTTTGTCTCAGCCATTCCAACCCGGTAAAGCAGGTTTCTCTTCATGAACTAATCACTTATTCTATTTTATAGCCACTTAATTATTTGCTAATTCTTCATTTATTCAACTAATATTTACTGAATGCATACTTTATTCCAGACATTGTTCTAGGCACTGGTGATGCAGACTGAACAAAACAGATATGGGCCTGACTCCCCTGAATTTACATTATTGGCAAGCAGATAGGGAAAGTGGGGAAGACAAGGAAGATTGGGAGGTACACAATAAACAAACCATTTCTGATGGTGTTATATGCTATAAAGAAAATTAAGAAGGGATAAAAAGGAAAAGAATAATGGAGGACAAATTTTTCAGAGAGGAAAGTCAAGAGCTCTCTTGAGAAGTCACAAAAGGAGGGGAAAAAAGTCATATATTAAGCCTGAGGGAAGAAGATTTCCATCAAAAAAAAAGTACAAAGTCCTAACATGGGGAAAAGGCTGATGAGTTCTAGAACTAGAAAAAAGGCCAGTGCAGATCATATGAACCAGGGAATTCCATCAGATCCTATAGCTGCACCAGACTTCCAGAGGACCAGAATTATGTGGAACCATGGAAAGGCATTTTAATTCTATTCAAACAGGAACGTTTCTATAATCTGATACATAGTATCTTCAAACAATGTTGCAAAGTATCAAAAGCACTCAAATGCTATCAAGAATTTCTCCATTAATAGACAATTTGGAAGAAAGAAAATATGTAGCACTGATTTTTGTAGGCTACACATATACAAGTAGGTTAGAAACATAACTAACGCACCATGCATGAACATTTTTTATTCAGTAGAATTAAGAGTAATGCGACTATCCTCTCTGGTAAGGAAGGAGTTAATCCTAATAAGAACTAGTTGAGGGACTTCCCTGGTGATCCAGTGGTTAAGACTCCACGCTCCCTTGCAGGGGGCCCAGTTTGATCCCTGGTCAGGGAACTAGATCCTGCATGCGACAACAAAGATCCCACCTGCCGCAACTAAGACCCGGCGCAGCCAAATAAATAAATAAATATTTAAAAACAAAAAAACAAAAAAAACCAGTTGAGTGTTTTTCATGGTCTCACAGAAAAGTGCCATAGATATGCTACAAGTATATATGGCAAGTAATACTTACTTGAACTTTATCTGGAAACTTTGTCTATTAGCATGCAGTTCTTCCATAATACCTTCTCCATTTTATACTGAATAGACTGGCAACATAGATTATGAAAATGAGGATATAGTGTCCAAATAATGGCAGCTGACTAACTTGTCTTAATGTTCAATGACTCTTGGCTAATCAAAAGTATCTTTTGCCGATTTGGGGATCTAAAATGTCAATCTATAGCTTTGTTGGCTTATCGTTTGGGAAGAGAAACTGATAGTTTGATATATACATACATATATATATATTTTAAGACCTCAGTGAGCTAGTAATTCAATTGTGGTACAGACTTAGTTGCATTAGAACAGAAACATTAGGCTATCCCTGAAAACAATATTTAGACATTTTAGAAAATTTTGTTGGAATACAAAAAGAATCAATGGGATTAAAATGTATTAGTGGGGAGTTCCCTGGCGGTCCAGTGGTTAAGATTCCGTGTTTCCACTGTGGGGGGCACGGGTTCAACCCCTGGTCAGGGAACTAAGATCCCATATGCTGCGTGGCACAGCCAAAAATAAATAAATAAATAAATAGAAATTTTAAAAAAACACAACTATCACTGGGAAGTGATTTAAAAGTACGATGTAAAAAAGGACTAGGGAGTATAACTCGCTAGGGGAAAAACTTCAATCTCAACTTAAGGCTTAAGTTTACTCAACTTAAGTTTACTCAAAACTGGATCCAAATTCAAGTTTAGGTTCATGGTCTCCCGCTACCCAGGCAGGCAGAAGTTAGGCAACACCAGAACCATTAAGTTCAACCCTTGGGGAGAATGAAGGTGCATGTTTCTCAAGAGTAAACTCCAGATATGTGAGGAGTGATAGTGATGGATTTGGTCATATTTCTTTTTAGAAAGCAGGACAGAAACTAATACCTAAAATTATGGGTAAATGGATTAAAAAACAAAAGATTCTGCCCTTCCTTTTCCTTAACTTAAACAAGCAGTAGTATCAAGGTCATGTTGAGGCTGCTGAAAATTTAACTTGTTACAGATCTAAAGCATTTGGAATTGCAGTGATTCTAGGTTTTTCTATGTATTTGAATTACAGTGCAGTGGCACTATACAATTCAAAAAGAAAAATGTGAAATTATGGGTATAGATCTAAACACGGAAATTCAATATAGTCTAACCATGCTATAAAGTGCATTGGAGTCTGTGAAAGCCAAAGAAAACCTTTAGGACAGAGGGAATCATTCCTGTTGGCCTTGTTGTTAAGGGATTCTAGTAACATAAGAGTTGTTACCTCAAACACCACAAATGTCTCCCAGTGAAAATTTCTTTTGTGCCATGGACAACACATTAAAATTAAGAAGTTTCTAAAATTAAGTACAGCAGAGAGACGCTGCATGTCTGCCTTCCAGCTACTTTAAACTTCTGAAAAGCTACCATATGGACATGCCTCTCCCTCAGATGCCACAGTATTATTCCTTGTGACTTGAATAAGAGCTACAGTTTCAGTTAAAAAAAAAAAAAAAAAAAAGAAGAAAGAAAGGAAGGAAGGAAAGAAAAGGAAAAAAAGAACTCTGACTAAATCTCTTCAGAATCTTTCATAGGATTAAATGAAGCACCTAGTTATTAAACACTAAAGACCTACACATCTCATTTTCTGAAATATCGGAAACCACAGAAAGAAAGAAACCCATATAGGTGTCAGAAGTATTTGGCTTAAATACACAGTCATTAACCTTCCAAGGAGGCAGCATAATTTGTTGAACAGAGTCCTGCATCACGCTTTGAATGACCTGGCTTTTATTTACAGCTCCTCCTCTGCTTGTATGTGTTTGATCAAGGCACTGTGTTTCTCCGTGTCTCAGATGCCTTATCTAATAAATAGGGAGAATAATAGAGTTTCTTCTCTGCCAGTAATAAAGGAATTCTGTGAAATGATGACAGTTAATTTAATTCTTTATATTGATAACATTTCAAAATAGAATTGTTCTAACCATTTGCTGATTTTTGAAAAGTAAATTCTTCATTTTCATGATAAAGGAAACTCATGCTATGTGGATTCAAGTTAGGATCAACATTATTTTTTAAGTTACTAGATTTAAGACCATTAAAATAATTTTCCTCCAAATTAATTGAGATCCATTCATTAAACATAGATCTCAAAGATTAGAAAAGAACTTTTACTCACATTGAAAAGCCATCAACATTGAGAGAGATAAGAGGATTCACTTAAATCAATTTTATTAGAAGACATACTGACAAAGATTACAGTTTCCTTTATGTTTTCTTTTTGATCACAAAGAGAAGAATGTTGCAAACTTAGATGACAATTTAACATACTTCAACTGGTTCTTTTTCAGTTAAAAATTAACCATATATTACAGAAATGATAATGTTCGGGGAGATGTGTAAATTATTTAAAATCCATTGGATTGGGCACAAAACAATCAGAAGTGCCATCCCCAGCACTGGAATAGGTGCCAGAGGCCCCGGCAGTGCTGAGCTCTAGCTTGATTGTGTGGGGTTCGGGAGAAGCCTCAGGGGAAGGGACAAAGTCATCAAAGTGGCTCAGAGGAGTTGTTAATATATTAACTAGTATGGAAGTATTTTACCATTATAAGATAATACAAAGTAGTGCTTGTTGGCACTCAAATTAGGTTGTTACAACGGATTAATTACCAAAAAATTTGTCTACATGAATATCCTGCTAAAATACCGAAACAGGATAGCCTTGGAACTTGGTGCTTCTAACTATATGGACTAAATCAGACTCTATATGGATTATTCCTCAAATGGAATTCCTTTCTCACTGCTATAAAACAATTTGATGATCAATTCACTGCAAATCAGAGACATGACAATTTTAAGCAAATTATCCCACCTCTGGAAGCCATAAAGCTTGAAACATAGATGGGGACTGATACCCAGACAGTAATGGGAGCAAAATTTAATTTTTACTATGCATATTTCCATATCTTTTGAATTTTGTATTGCACACATATGTTCCCTTGTCAAAAAATAAGATACTTAGAGCAAATCATTCTACTCCCTAATAATTTATCCTTGGTATAAAATCTATATTCTCATATATCATTTCCCCAAAGTTGATTAACTAGAATTTAACAGATAAAATCAAAACCAGCTGTCTATTTTGATACTGGATCACACACTAATTAGAAATGTGACAGATATCTTAAAACGCTGTTCTTCAAATGTCACTGGTTCTTACATCTCTGCTTTCCTTCCTCAGAGTCAGTGTATTATAGTTCAGATTAAAGAATAAAGTTAACCACCCCTCTTTTATAACTTTTCAAACAGGCAAGAAATTAAAAACAAAAACAAAAACTTAGGGCTCCCCTAGTAGTGCAGTGGTTGGGAATCCGCCTGCCAATGCAGGGGACACAGGCTCGAGCCCTGGTCCGGGAAGATTCCACATGCCGCGGAGCAACTAAGCCCGTGCACCACAACTACTGAGCCTGCTCTCTAGAGCCCGTGAGCCACAACTACTGAGCCCGTGTGCCACAACTACTGAGCCTGTGCTCCAGAGCCTGTGCTCCACAACAAGAGAAGCCACTGCCATAAGAAGCCCGCGCACCGCAACGAAGACCCAATGTAGCCAAAAATAAATAAATAAAATAAATAAATTAAAAAAAAAAAACTTAAAAGTAGTTTCTTGCATACATATCTTCATTTGAACTTATAAGAATAACTTTCACCAGTTTATCTTTTCTGCCTCTAGGAACTATGGTATGCAGTCTTTCACTAACTGGACTACTGGTTGCCAATAAATAAACTGAATAAAAATAAATCTATAACAGACATCAATTACTTTTCTTCTAAAGTCTAATTACTATGTAAGTCTTCAGTTCTATCGAAAATTGAAAATGCCTGATTACAGACAGACCTTGCTGACAGTTCAGTTCACTAGAATAAATGGAAGATTAAGAACCACATAACTGATACATCACATTGACTGGAATAGTTACAGAAATGATATTCTTCACAGATACTACTATATAATCCCTCTTCCAGCAATGTTACAAGATGTAGAAACCTCCTGAATAACCTTGTTAAAAGGAAGGTTTGAAAAATACTTTCAACCCTATCAGAACAAAACAGATCCAGCCTCATTCAATGTGGAAAGCTAATATTTATTATGGATGGAAGGTACTTATAATAGAGCGGCTTGACTTTTCATGATAATAAGCAGAAATCTGTAATTAATCAACAATATCTGGGTGGGACAGACTCATATTGATAAAATTCTCAAGTCTGATCAACATTAGTCATAAATATTAGCCTGATGTGATACAAAAAAGAACCCATAACATTTAAAGTGCATTTTGGAAGGTAAGCCAAAAATAACTAATGGGGAAAGGCAGATCTTACATGTCTTAAGAAACAACTAAGTAAAACCTATTCATTAATTCTTTTGTTAATCTTTGGAGGTATTTTTCAAGGTCTTCTCTGCGCAAAAATTTGAAATTTATCTCCTCAATACAGAATGAAGTCTCCCCTTCATTCCTTTGATCATCAGGCTGAAAATCCAGTCACAATATAAAGGCAAGCCTTAAATCTATATTAAAACAAGTTTTCTTGCAAGGTTTCCAATGCCTTTTGGCTTTGGCCTGGCTGGAAAACCACAAGAATAGCCTTGCATGCAAAATTCTGGCTTAGCTCAGGAAACTCAGAGGCACATAAGAACTATTTTCAACTACCAAACCTTTCTCAATCCTCTGCTGAGGTTAAGTTTGATGGGAGGGATAAGAATGGACAAGCCAAGTTGTTAGTTCCAAACCAATCACTAGTATCTAGCATGCTGTTAGGCCAAATGCTATTGGCAACAGCAAACATCTTCATTTGTCCAGGAAAAATCTGATCATATGATAAAAGCTGGAATTTATAAGAATCCTTATTCAATCAAATAACTAAAACTATAAATTTATTTCATATCTTTGGGTTAACAAAAGGGTGGAATTAAAAAAAAGATATAGAAAAGATCTTATAACTTCATTTTTACTTATCCCCTCTTTGCACAAAAAGTTAGCAATCTCTAATCAAGGGAATACATCAAAAGAAGAGAAAAAGTTGTTCCCCCTCCTTGGAGCAGAACTTTATACAATAAAAGTAATTCTACACCCTGGGAAAAATTGGTCTCCAAAATGTATTATGTTCTCCCTTATAAAACAGTACAAACAACTCAAGAGTTCAAATAAAATACTAGCAAGTAGATGCTTTTGAAAAATGGAATACAGCAGGCATGTGATATTCCAAGCTGGCATCTGACATATGTTACATTGCTAAAATTCAAAGCAATACTTCGCTAAAGGGACTTAAGACATACTTAACCTTTGAGAAATGCACAGTGAACCAATATTCTCAATAAAACCAAGGTTGGTCAAAATGGGAAATAAATATATCAAGAGTTTTAATCAAGATAATTTCAAAACAATTGAAGTTTATATAGTAATTTTGCATCGTTTTTCACTTATGAATAGTGAAAATGTGTGTCTGATGAGTTAAAACTCTACTGCATCTGATTCAATACTCTGATACTTAAACACAAGAAAAACATCAGAAAATTCTCTTCATAAAATGTTCTAAGACTTTAGAAAAGAATCTGTCCATTCCTTGCTTTCTCATTAGAACAGTCGAATATTTATAAGCACTATTCATGTGTCTAGCACTCATTGGCTTCTGACATCTGGGTTGTAATACACCAAATTAAAGATCATCAATTCAGTCAAGCTTCAGAAACAAAGACTGCAAAATGAGTATGTGTCTATATATCTAGTTTGGTGGAAATATCTTGAGATATGTAAATATACATAAATAAGCATGAGTTTTGTAAATGTACTCCACTTAGCCAAAAACATGCACACAAAACACAAGGGTGAGAAAAGAAAGCTCTAGAGCTTGAGAAGAGGGTATAAAAACCCTTCTAGTTTCAAGATGAATGTGATGACCAGGAACTAATTTTCGTATCACCAAAAAACCGACACAGAAAACATCTCGCTTAGGCACCCACAAGAGGGCCAAAAAATATATAATAGACCTTAAATCATTATAGTTATAATTTATTTGGTGTTTGCATATAAATATTAAATCAAAATGCATTTTCCTTTTTGCCTTTTTCAGGCTAATTTCTAATCACCATTTTACTAATCTGTCAACTATGTCAAATTCAATGTTTCAACACTTCTCCTATCTGCTATGATTTGAAAAATGTCTAAATCCCTTAAGTTTAAACAACAAAAACAACAGAGTATAATTTAATTTGAAAAATAAACAAGTTGAGCCAGACCAAGAAAATAACTTGTAAATCTAACTTTAGGAAGAAATAAAAAATTCTGTATACTAAAGTTTCAAAAGGGAAGGCTCTTTTTCTAACTGATCTATCTTAAAGCAAACACCACATGAAAAAAAGAAAAAAAAAAAAGAGAGGGGAGTCTTTTGTCATTGCCTTGAAAAAGAAGATTCAGTATATAGTAGTGAAACAAAAATATTAACCAAAAAATATGTTATCTTATTTGTGTCAGATTGGAAGCTTCAATGAACTGGACCCAAAGTAAAGTAAAATAAAAACAACATGTTAAACTTAATTTCTTGAGTACTTTCCACTCACTGTTACAACATGTTAGCAAAAGTTCTAGCTTTGAACTTTAACACACTGAGTCAACTAGTACTTTCTTTGGAAAATTCTTCCCCAAAGATATTTTGGATAAAAAGAAAATTCATTTTAAGAACGTGTCAACATCTAAAATGGTTTTACCTCAAGCGCTTATATAAAGTATATTAATTGAATATATGTATACAGAGATACTTCTGAAAAGAAAACCAAGAAGCAAACATATCTATGCAAGAAATGGAGATAGTGAGATACTTTCTCTTTAAAAAACTAGGCATCATATTCCCTAAGTAACAGAATTACATTTATTTTAGCAAATATGCCTGTATTTTTTCCATGTATAATTTTCTTTGTTAGTCTCTCTGTGCTACTATACCAATACACCACTATAAAGAAATTTTTTCTTAGACTGATCACTTATCCCACATAAAGGAAAACAAGACATAAGTTTTTAAAAAATCTTAATGTGGGATAAATCTAGTTTCTTAGTTACAGCTAAAACTTTTGTTTCTTTTGTAACTTTTAAAAACAGAGAGCAGTCCTTCTGACAGTCATTTAGATCTGTCAGAATATCTCTCATCTTTCTCGTATGGAAAAATTTCCCAGTGATTTCAGTCTCACACACACACACACACACACACACACACACACACACACACACACACAATCTTGACAGGTTCAATTTAGATAATAAAAACGGGGGAAATGGCAACAGGCTGAAATAGATAGACTATATTGATAGGCAAACAAATATGTAGGGATAAGACAATGATTAACAACCCCCTTAGGGTAGCAGAATGACTCCTAGAACTTCAGAAAACAGATATCTAGACCCCACCTACGTGAACTGATTTTAAATTTCCAGAGAAGAAGATTGATTGATATGATTTTTTAAAAAGCAACCCAAGTAATTTATTATGTGCTGCAAAAGGTGAGAACCAAGGGGTTAAGATACCCTGATCAATGACAACTGTTGAGAGCATCATAAACAAAATAGCAGCATACTAATACAACTACTCATTATCTTAAAAAAAATGTACTCTGTATCATGGATAGTAATATTTGATAGACAAAACTACAGACATAAAGAACTGTGAAGTCTGAGCCAGCATATATACTAGAAAATGACAATTTCAAGACAAAAGCTCAAATAAGTAAAGGAAAAATTCTTATGTTGCTTGTAGTAAACAATCTTAGATGTGGCATGCTCCTATGGAAAGCCTTCCAAGATCTACATTTACTTTACTGTTGTTAATTATCGGGATAAAAGATTTTTTGCCATGAAAGAAAAAATAAACAAAATTAAGTAAACATTATGGGAAAAGTTGGCGTATATAGCACATTAGGTTAGTTTTAGCTTTGTTTTCTTCTGCACTTTAACAGAATTTCACATGTCCTTTTCATCAATCTGGAGCAAGCTATTTACTTTCTAAATGAACAAAAGAACGCTGACTTTTTAACAGAAGCCTAGGAATATGAAGGGCTGGACCACGACCTCTTTTCCTTAAATAGGTATTTCTAAAAAAGATTGAAACAAGAATCCACACTGTATAATTTTGAGAAGTAAGCTAATTAATAGTCAGCTGTAAGATAATGACAATACATTAAAATTTCTATGCTAGAAAACTGATATATTGAGTATAATAACTAAATAGATAGTATTTATTAACAGCATTATTATTAGCCATACAATATTCATTATCTCATTGGGTCCTCACAATACTCCTAAGAATAGGTTCTACGGTTATTCCCTCATTTATTCATGGGGAAATTAAAATTTATATATAAGAAACTGCCCAAGGTAACACTGTTAGTAAGTACCAGAGCTGGAGCTTAGATCCAGGTCTGTCTGACTTCAAAATAATCAATCAGCTCTACTAATAGAAGTTCTTAGCAGTCCCAAAGTAGAAATATTTACAGAGATACAATACTCCTTCAAAGAATTAATAGAATAAAAATATATAAATTATTATATACCATTATTAAAAGCAGAAAAATATAAGGATATTAGTATATAATACATAATAGTACAAAATAACTTTGGATTTTAAAGTTGTTTACATATGGGGTTGGGTTAAGCAGACCAACATGTGTACATAATTCGAAGCAACACAAAGAGAGAATAAAGAGAAAGGAGGGAAAAAAACATTTGAATGAAATAATGGCTGAATACTTCCCCAAAGTGATGAAAAACAATTTATACATGTAAGAAGTTCAATAATTTCCACATAGGACAAACTAAAAGGGATACACACCCAGATATACCATAGTCAAAATGTTGAAAGCCAAAAACAGAGACAATTTTTAAAACAGTAGAAAAATGACTCACCACACCCTCATAAAGTTTAACAGCTTACTTCTTATCAGAAACAGTGAAGAAGAAAGGCAATGGGATGATATTTTCAAAGTACTAAAATTAAACACAAAATATCTGTCTACCAAGAATCTTATATCCAATAACAACAAAAAAAACTTTTAAGATAGAAAACTATCTTTAAAAATTGAAAGTGAATTAAAGATATTTCCAGATAAAGAAATTTATTGTTAGCAGACAAAACTTATAATAAATATTAAAGCAAGTTCTTCAGGATAAAGCAAGTGAAATCAGAAAATAATTCAATCCACATGAAGAAACAAACTGTGCCAGTAAAGGTAATTATGTATGTAATTTAAAAAACAATATAATTGAATATGTCTTTTCCTTTATCTTCGTAATTGATTTAAACAGCAAATACATTTAAAAAATGTATATAATTGTAAATGTACAAAAGACAAAGTTTAGAGTCAAAGACACAATGGGTTCAAAGTAAAAGGATGGGAAAAGATATACCATGCAAACAGAAACCATAATAGAGCTAGAGTGGCTATATTAATATCAGGAAAACATAGACTTTAGACCAAAAAATATTACTAGAGACAAAAACAGCCATCTTCTAAGAGGGTCAATACATTAGAAAGACATAACAATTAAAAACATATACTATGTACCTAACATACTATCCCCAAAATACATGAAACAGACATTGAAAGAACAACAAACGATTCAAAAATAATACTTGGATAATTCAATATCCCCATTTCAATAAAGGGTAGAAAAATGAGAAAGATTATCAACAGCATATAGAAGACTTAAACAATACTATAAAGCAGTACACATCTATAGACATAGAAATGTCTCTACATGCACCTATAGATATCTAAAGAACACTTCACCCCAATCGAAATCACCAAAAAGAAGCTCTCTGACTATGATGGAATTAAATTTGAAATTAATAACAGCCAGAAATTTGGTAAATTTGCAGACATGTGGAAATTAACAAACTTCTAAAGAACCAATGAGTCAAAGAAGAAATAATAAAATACTTTTATATGAATGAAAATAAAAATACAACATAAAACTTATGGGATTAAATAAACTAGGATTCAGAGGGAAATTTTTAAGTATAAATGCCTATAGTAAAAAAGAAAGAAAACATCAAATCAATAACCTAGTTATCCATATTAAAAAACTAGAAAAATAACAAACTAAAGCAAAAAGCAAACAAAAGATCAGGCAAAATAAAGGTTAGAGTAGAAATTAATAAATCATAGAATAGAAAAATAAGAGAGAAAATGAACAAAACCAGTAGTTAATCCTTTGAAAACACCAACAAGATGAGCAAACCTTTAGATAGACTGACCAATTAAAATAGAGGAAAGACTCAACGTACAAAATCAGGAATGAAAGAGAAAACATCAGTACTTACCTTACAAAAATAAAAAGAATTAAGAGAATACTATAAACAAATATATCCCCCCAAAATAGATCACTTAAATTAAAAAGAGGTAAATCCCTAGAAAGGTGAAATTACCAAAGTAACTCAGGAAAAAAATTTAAAAATCTGAAGAGATCAATAACAAGAGATTGAATTAATTAAAAAAACTCTCACAAAGAAAAGTCCAGTACCATATGGTTTCAGTGGTAAATTCTAAAAGAAGAATTAATACCACTCCTTCACAAACTCTTCCAAAAAATAAGAGAAGGGAACACACCCTAACTCATTCTATGAGGCAAGTATATGGATAGCAAAGCCAGATAAAGACACCAAATAAACTACAGACCAATATCATTAATGAATATAAATGTTAAAATACTCAACAAAATATTATCAAACTGATTTATGCAACACATAAAAAGAATTATGCACCATAATCAAGTGAGATTATTCCAGGTACTCAAGATTGATTTAACATCCAAAAATCAAAGGGAACACATCACAGTCATAAAGAAAAAATAATAATTTTCAACAGAGAAGTAGCATTGGACAATATCTTGCAACCTTTCATGATTAGAAAAAAAATTCAAACTAGAAATAAAAATGGAACTTCCTCAACCCAATAAAGGCCATCTATAAAAATCTCACTGATAACATCATACTTAATGGTTAATCCCTATTGTGTATATTTTTGCAGCTCTTATTAAAATTGTATTGGAGATCTACCTGGAAAAATTAGGTAAGAAAAAGAAATAAAAAGTGTCCAAACATGCAAAAATCAATTCTATTATTATATGGTAGCAAAGAACAATCTGAACATGAAGGGTTATTACCTAATAGTTTCTGCCTTGGTAGGTGAAAGCTTTCCTGGTCTTTTGGATAGAGAGATCAGGATTTTCTTGGGGTCTGTTGTCTGTGCCCATTTGGTATTTCTGGGTTGCTCACTTCTCCAGCACCTTGTCTGGGGCAAATGAGGCAAAAAGAAAGCCTAGGGAACCCAGCATTATGTAGTTACTTGGATTCAGGGTCCCTAGCCAGTCTGCCTTCTTCTGTCTAACTCTCAGAGTCTTATGTCTTTTTTATAAATAATGTCCAGGGGTTTTTTTTTTAGCTATACTTAGTAAAAAGAACAGAAGAAAAAACGTCTACTCCATATTTCTGCAAGGCAGAGATTAAAGCAAAAATAATGCATCTTCCTATGCTTTATTTTTTAGGTTTTTGTCATTTTTGTTTTACTTTATATAAAACAATTTTATTTTACATTTTTTCTTTATTTACTAAGTAAATAAATTTTATCTTATTTATTTGGCATTTTTCACTATCTTTTCTAATGAAATCTTTTTTCAAACTCCTCAACAATGTCTCAATTCAGCTTGTAGGGGGAAAAAATGATTGATCACATCTAGTACAGGACAATCAGAAGAATGTAAGATTCCCTAGCAACCAGGAAGGGTGTTAGGAAGGAGGCAGATCCAGCTGCATATTTGAGTAAATGCCTGCATGGGTAGGAGAGGCAAGGGTGTGGAGCCCTGAAAACCAAAAGATTGAGGAAAGCTGTGGTTTTAGGTTCCTTACTTCCTATATATGGTATGCATAGGTGAATGGATATAGAACATATATTCCATTGGACCAAGGATTTTTATTTTGTTCAGTGCTGTATCTATGATAGTCCTTGACATAAAGAAGAAAGTCAATAATATTTCTTGAATTAAGGAATGAATAAATGCAAAGAGATGTTCACAAAGCTTCTATTAGCAACAGTAATGAGAAGTTGTATTTTGGTTTGTTTTTGAGTTACCTAATGATTAATGAATCATCCATCAAAATGTTTATATGCTTTAAAAAACATATCTTTAAAGATATTAAGAAAAAAGAGAAGCAAAATAAAACAATTAGCACATGAACTTCTCACGCATGAATTTAGAATGGAAAAAAATCGTTTCTTTTCTTGTTCCATAATGGGGCACGAATCATCAACATTTACATTATAAAGACCTCTAACCTACCAAGAAAACATTGCTTATTTTTCCTATCTAAATTACTTTATTTTTTCCACTTTTTATCAAGTTGATTGTCAGTATGTTTCTAAGACACCTTGGTTGTAACATTTTACACAATAATTAATGTATCAGATGTATTCCTCTTAAGAGTACTGTAATATCTTTGTGCAAAATGTGAAGCTCAGCAATAAATCAATAATATGGAAAGCTATATGAAAAGTATTTATACCAAAGTTCCCTACTATAAGAGAATTTATATAGTTTGCATATTAACTGACTACAAGTATAATATGATAAATTAAATATAACTTTGTAGGATATGTGATTTGATACCTAATCCTTTAAAGCAAATTGTAATACTAATGCCTGAAACTTTTAAATTCTCTTTCTAAATGAGTGTCACATAATAATATGAGACAAAGAAGAGGTGAAATGAGTAGCTCTCAACTAAGTTTCTTCAAAATATAATTTGCAAAATATATTTGCAAAGTTGTTACATATGCTTTTAAACTCATTCATTGCTAGTGTTGAAAGTAATACACAATAAACACGTTTTCAGCAAAGGAAATATGTGGAGCTAGAGACAAAAAAAAAATTTAAATATCAAATGCTGAGCTTTTCAGAAAAACACAACAATGTAAGTACTTTCAAAACATTTAGATACTGTCATACAGAGTGAAGTAAGTCAGAAACAGAAAAACAAACATCGTATATTAATGCATATTTGTGGAATCTATAAAAATGGTACAGATGAACTGGTTTGCAAGGCAGAAATGAGACACAGATGTAGAGAACAAACGTATGGACACCAAGGAGAGGAAGAGGGGGGGTGGGATGAATTGGGAGATTGGGATTGACATATATACACTAATATGTATAAAGTGGATGGCTAATGAGGGCCTGCTGTATAGCACAGGGAACTCCACTTCGCTATACAGTAGAAACTAACACAACATTGTAAAACAACTATACCCCAATTAAAAAAAGAAACATTTAATTTAGAATTCATAAATATAAATGAGTAAAATATAAATTCATCCAAGAATATATCACTTAATATGCCAGGAGAATTATGTAAATTCCAGTATTTTAATTCTTCCCACCCTTAGCCTTAGGAAAAGAAGAAGATGGTCCAAAATAGATCCTATACTTTTCCCCAACTCAACAACTGTAAAGCTGGTTTGTATTAGTAGAACTAAAAATTCACAACATTATAAAAAAAGAGCCAATAATCACAGCTGTAAAAACCAGCCATTTTTTAATAACCTTCTCAACAATGGCACCAGTTTCTATATTAGTGTGGTCACAAAAATGACCTTTCATGTCCCAAGACATATCTACCAATTATTTTAATACCTTGGATTTTTTAAAAAAGTGCTTTTCACTTAAATTCTGGATCTACTTCTTTTTCTACTTTTATCCAAATGACTTGTTACAGGAAGCTTTTTGACATTAAATTATCAGCTAAGTAAAATGAAATCAACTTCTATCATGTCTAGGAATGAAGTTGAATCAATAAAAAAAAGTCTATATTCCACGTATGGTAGAAGGATTTTTTAAACATTTATTGTAATAATTAACAATAAAAAAATAAACTAAATGCCTATTTACACAGGTATAGTTAAACCAATTATGGGGGGTGTGTGTGTATGTGTGTGTATATATATATATATATATATATGTATATATATGTGTATGTATATGCATATATACGTTTGTATATGTGTATATATATGTGTGTGTATATATATGTATACACACATATATATATACATATATATACACACTGTGGAATACTATAGAACAATGACAAAAATAGGATAAGTTTATATATACTGACAAGTAAATATAGCAAGAAAGAAAAGAACAGATTGAGTAGAACAACATTTTTCTAAAAGCAAATCAAAATTATACAGCATGAGTATACGTGTGTGTGTGTGTGTGTGTGTGCGTGTGTGTGTGTGTGTAAAAATAAAGAAAAACCTCTAGAAGGATGCACATAACACCATTCACACTGGTTACTTCTGGGGAGAATTTTTTGAATTTGATTTCAACAAGAATGTATTCCTTAATTACTTGATGGAAAAAAATGATCTAACATGAAATTTAGGGGGGAAAAATTTTGTCATTAAACTCTCAATTTACTTTAAACGATTAAGCTTATGCAGGCTTAGCTTATCCAGAATAATACTGGATATATCACTGATACTGACATTTATTATAATTTTTATTATTACTTAAATGTACCCAAATCTATTTAATTTGTTTAAGAAAAAAAGCTATGACAATAATTTTCAGATTTATATCACACTTTTTTTTTCTATAAAAGGTGGAACCAGAGTAAAGACCAAAAAAGCTAATAATCTAGTAATTAATTCTACAGTATTTTGTTTTCGAACTTCAATCCTGTGTTCTCAAATATTCTGTAAGTTCTCAAATGCAGAGCAACATCTAGCATTACCTTTGTAATCTACTAAGTATGCTTTCAATGAACACTTATTAATCAATGAAAGGAATTCTATACCAAAATAAGACTACACTATAATTCTATAATTTGTGTAGCATATGTCTATGTGTGTAATGTTTTTACTAAAGTTTGCCAAAGTTTAAAAGAATAAAGAAAACAGACTCTCAAACCGTTACCTTATATTCATCCACAATAATGCTGAGGGCTTCATGACCAGCTTTCCTCATGTCTTCCAATTCTTGTTTATGTTTTTCCTGAAAGAAAGTAAGAAACTAAGCCATGATTTGTTCTTTTGACAAAATAACACACCATTGACTTTTGCATCTATAAGTGATTGAGTAGCTGGTGGCGCGCAGCTGCAAACAAACAGAAAAACTATTTTAAAAAAAAGTTCTGTTTAAAGCATTCTGCAGGGCTGTGGCAATGAGAAATTAAAGGGAAACAATAACTGAGAAAGGAAAACCATGCTGAGAGGTAAGGTAACACACAGCAATGGTGTTATCCCTTGGGGCATCTGGCAATTCTGGACCTGGATCTAGAGACAGGAGGTCCTGTGTTACTTCAACAAGCCAGGACCTTTTTTTTTTTCTCATTACTTCTCTAGTAATATATACATGCCAATAGTTTAATACATAATAAAGTTTGAGAACCAATGGATTAAGGTAATCAACCCCCCATTCTACCTTTCTAGGAAAGGAGAGGCTTACCTCTCTTTGGAGAATGTTAACATCTTACAGAGCCTTTCCAATTTTTCAAACACAATGTACAGCTTTCAATGCAAAATTATCAGAGATGGTAAAAGATGAGACCAAAGAAACAGAAAACAGAAAAGACAAAAGAAATAGACCCATGTGTGATTCAGAAATTATTTATCAAAGAGTTTAAAATATGTATGAATAATACATTCAAGAAAATAGAGAAGAAATGGAGAAAACAGATAGGATAGAGATTTTCTTCAGAGAACTGGGATTCGTAAAACAGAAATTCTACAGTGAGAAAAAATGTATTATTAATGCAATAGATGAGGTAAATAGTAGGTAAAACAGCAGAAAGCAGGATTAGAGAACCAAAAGACAGTGGGGGAAAAAAAAGAAACTACAGCAGAAAGAGAAATAAGTGATGGAAAATACAAAAAAAAAAAAAAAAAAAACTTTAAAAAGACATGGATGGGACAGAGTAAAAAGATCAAATAGACATGTAACAGAAGAATTGTAACAAATAATCCAAAGAAAGAAGAAAAAAATTAAATGTAGCAAGATGGCAACAATAGAGTGATGAAGAAAAATAGAAAACAAAAATTTCTAACATTATGCATGAATTCAGGGTATTATAAAACCTACAGATATTTCTAATAAACAGTAAGATATTATTAAATATTAGAGCAATAAATATGAAATTTTAGATGAAATGAAAAAACTCCTATGAAAAAACACAACTTAACAAAACTGAAAGAAGATGAAATAAAAATTCTGAAGAGTCCTATATGTGTTAAAAAAAATTGAACCTGTATTAATTTAAAAACCAAACAAAATAAAACTTCCGACCAAGGAATCCATAAGCCCAGATGATTTAACAGGTTGATTTTAATAAACATTTAAGAAACAAGTAACAGAGACCTTACACAAAATCTTCCAGATAATAGAAAAAGAGGGAATACTTCCCTACGTATTTTATTAAGACAGCATATCCCTTATACTAAAATCTGTAAAGATAAAGTTATGAACCAATCTCTTTTATGAAAACAGAAGCTAAATTTCTACATAAAATATTAGCAGATGGAATCTAGCAATACATAAATAAGATAATACATCTCAACCAAGTGGGATTTATTTTAGGAATGTCAGGTAGGTAGAAGTGATGTACACCATTTCAAGCTTGAACCACAAAACCTCCAACACAATCCTCCACACATTCCCTTTTTTCCCCTATTTGCCTGCTGATGTCAATGCCTAAGATGAAAATTAAAGTCACGTGCTGCGAACAGCAGCAGGGCCTCTATCAGCCTGGTACCCTGAATGACTGCACCATCACCCCAGTGGACTTGGAGAGAAAATTAACTATATTTAGGGAAAAGATAACACCAACAGTTCTTGTTCATTTACTGCCACCACTTTCTCATTTATAAGCTCCCCTCATTTACTATGCCTTACTTATTCACAAGTTCTATTTCATTATCAAATTCTAATTGCCATTTCCAGTATATCACTTTATGTATCTTTCTATAGCTAAGTCATTCTTTCCCAAAACAGCCTAAACATAAAGGACCAACAAGGGCACTTATTATAAACACTGATTTTTGTTGGTATGACTATCAATCTATGGCTCATGGCAGCAATCTTTTTAAAGTCATTTTCCCATTTCTGTCAGAGTTGTTTCAGTAAAAACTAAATAACATAGCAGCTAAATCCAATTACCTGGTAAAGCAAGCTCATACGTTCTATTATACTAAAAAGCAAACACATGTGGGCAGCACTACCAACTCACCACTATGGAACTCCCATTCAGGTCAGGTTATCTCACTAATGTTATGTGACTGTTTCATAAAATGACCTATGAGGGCAAAAGCATCAATTTCTATGCTGAATATTAACATAGTTTTGTTTCTCTTAGTTTTTAAGATTTTTTTTAAAAAAGTAAATAGAAACATTTTTCTGACACTTTCTTTTCACATCATAGTGGAACATCTTAGGCAGTTCTTGGGATGCATATATTATACCTTAACACCAGTGATTTATGACAAATTCATATAAAACAGGTTACATGGTCAAAAAAATTGTGGAAATTAACAATATATATTAAAATATTAGACCTCCTACAAACCCACAAGTAAAGAAATATGTTGAACTTTACTAAAACCAGCATTTTTCAGACTTAACTAATTAAATATTAATTTACTTTTTTTCTCTCTCTTGACAATACCTATTACCAACTAATCTCTTCAGTTCAGAATTGAAACTGAGAACCAAAAAGGTCAAAAAAGCTTTCTAGAGTTAATCAGTCTAAAGCAAAGCAAATTAACCTAGATCCACTAAGTGAAACTGAGAATATAATCTATTTTTACCTCAGTAATTAGAAACTGAAGATGAATATGCACCATTTCAATTATAAAGTTTGATCATTCAACAACTATGGTCTGAATAATGACATGAACCATTAAAAAGTATTAGTGCTCTATTTAAGGCACACATAGAGTCCATTATATAAAGCAATTCATATAAAAGGTTTTATCTAATAGACATTTTATAAATGATCAAAATGTTCTATGACATTATATTTTATTATAATTGAAAATAAACACTTAGTCAATGGCTGTATCTTCTCACATAGAAGGAACAGCAATCCAGTGCTTTGCATAGTGCCTTAGAACACAGCAGCTGTTCACAAATGTTTGTTGGGATTATGCTGCAATTCTCATTATTGACATAATGGATTTCTATAATCATTTTAGATATCAGAACTAAAATTTTGAAATTATATTCAATGTGTACTTCATAAGAAATTTTTACATAATGTAGAGATACTCAGTAATATTCATCATCATTCAAGATAGAAAATGTAGACTCTGAGAGTACCATGAAATTTACAGTTACCGATCACCTAAAATTTTCCCAGATGCCATTAGTTTATACCAAATTTTCTTTGTAAGCATTATATTTAATTTAAACAATAACTATGTGCCTGACTCTGCTAGCCTCTGGGGACAAAAAGATGATGAAAATATAATAGTTATCTTCAGCCTAGTAATACAGAAGATTGACTAACCTGTATACAGTAACTTGAAAGTGATAATGAGTATGAAAGGATTTTGTTAATGAAGACAAAAATAAGGTATTATTACTGCTGCTACTAGTATCAAATTTGCTGCTGCTACTTTTCAATAATGAACAAAACCCCTAGACCAAAGATCAATGAAACCATAGAAGGCTGAACAACACATAAACAAACTAGAAGAAACAAAAAACTATAGAATACTCCACCCAACAACAGCAGAATACACATTATTCTCAAGTGGAAATGGAACAATCTCCAGGATAGACTATATGGTAGGCCACAAAACAAGTCTTAATAAATTTTAAAATACTGAATCAAAGTATGCTCTTTGACCACAAGGGAATGAAATTTGAAATAATTAATAGTGGGAAACTTGAGAAAATTCACAAATGTGTAGAAATTAACACATTCCTAAATAACCAATGAGTCAAAGAAGAAATCACAAGGAAAATTAAAAATCTATATTAAAAAAAGAAGAATTTCAAATCAATAACCTAACCTTTCACCTTAAAGAACTAGAAAAAGAAGAGCAAACTAAACCCAAAGCAAGCATAGTGAAGGAAATAAAAAGATTAGAAAGAAAATAAATAAAAGAATAGAAAAATATAGAGAAAATCAACTGGACCAAAGTTGGTTCTTTAAAGAAAGTCAACAATATTGACAAATCTTGACTGACCAAGAAAAAAAAAAAAAAAAAAAAAGAGATGACTCAAATTATTAAAATCAGGAATGAAGGAAAGGACTTACTACTGAATTTAAAGAAACAAAAAGGAGCATATGAAAATATTATGAATAACTGTATGCCAATAAATTAGATAACAAGGTTGTAATGGACAAATTCCTAGAAATATGTAAACTACTAAAATTGACTCAAGAAGAAATAGAAAACCAAACAGATCTATGACAAGAGAATAAATCAGTAATCAAAAAACTTCACACAAAGAAAATCCCTTCTTTCAGACGACTTCAGTGGTGAATTCTAACAAATGTTTATAAGAGGATTAACATCAATATTTTTCATATTTCTCCCCAAAATTGATGAGGAAATATGTTCTAACTCATTTTATGAGGCCAGTATTACACTAATCCAAAGCCACACAAAGACAACACAAGAAAAGACTAAGTGATGTGTCTTACGAATATGGATGAAAAATTCCTCAAAAAAATAGCAGCAAGCAGAATCCAACAGCATATTAAAAAGACTACACCCTACA
This sequence comes from Eubalaena glacialis, assembly GCF_028564815.1. Classification (NCBI taxonomy): domain Eukaryota; kingdom Metazoa; phylum Chordata; class Mammalia; order Artiodactyla; family Balaenidae; genus Eubalaena; species Eubalaena glacialis. The sequence goes on from NC_083726.1 coordinate 92,931,021, forward strand.
CCTAGGATCAAGTGTAATTTATCTCAGGAATGCAAAGGTGGTCCAACATACAAAAAGCAATCCATTTAACACACCACATTAAAACAATGAAGGAAATAAAACCCCACATGATCATCTCAGTATGCAGAAAAAGAGTGACAAGATCAAGCATATTTTCACTATAAAAATACTCAACAAACTAGGAATAAAAAACAGTATCCTCAACCTGATAAAGGGCATTTGTGAAAAACCCACAGCTAACATCATAATATTGTCAGACTAAAAGCTTTCCCCTAACATCAGGAACAAGACAAGGCTGTACACTCTTGCCACCTCTATTAAACATTGTACTGAAATTCTAGCAAGGGCATTAGGCAAGAAAAATAAATAAAAGGCATCCTTGGAAATTATTATATCAGAAATGAAGAAGTAAAACTATCCCTATTTTCAGAAGACATGATTTTACACATGGGAAACTGTAAAAAATTATTAGATCTAATAAACAAAACACTATTAAATCTAATAAACAAGTTAAGCAAAGTTATAAGAAACAAGGTCAAGACAAAAATCAGTTGTATTTCTATATACTTGCAATGAACAAACCAAATATGAAATAAAGAAAACAATTCCATCTACAATAGTATGAAAAATGATAAAATACTTAGAAATATTTTTTTACCAAAGATGTATAAAACTTTTACACTACAAACGACAAAACATGGTAGAGTCTTAAAACATGTAAAGACATCCTGTGTTTCTGGATTGGAAGACTTATGTCGTTAATCCCAAAATTCATCTGTAGATTCAATAAAATCCCTATCAAAATACCAGTGACTTTATTTTGCAGAATCAGACAAGCTCATCCTAAAATTCATATAGAATTGCAAGGGATTATGAGTAGTTAAAACAATCTTGAAAAAGAAGAGCAAAGTTGGAGGACTTATACTTCCCAATTTCAAAACTTAGCACAAAGCTGAAGTAACCAAAACAGTGTGGTACTGGCATAAGGACAGAGAGTCCAGTGGAAAATAAAAATGAGACTCCCAAAATAAGCCCATACATCTATAACCAACTGATTTTTGACAAGAGTAAACAAGTCAATTCAATAGCAAGAGAATAACCTTATCAGCAAATGATGGTGGGATAACTAGACACACATGCAAAAGGATAAATCTGGAACCCCACTTCACATATGTATAAATATTAACTCAAAATAAATCAAATTCCTTAATATAAAAGCTAAAACTATTAAATTCTTGTAGGAAAAATAGGTGCATACCTTTGTAACCTTGGATTAGGCAACAGTTTCTAAAAATATGACACTATAAGCACAAGTGAACAATTTTAAAAATACATAAATTTAAAACTTTGTGCATCAAAGGACAGTATCAAGAAAGCAAAAAAGCAACCCACTAAATATTTGTAAATAATATATCTAAGAAAGGTCTGGTATCCAGAATGTATACAACTCTCATAACTCAGCAACAAAAAGACAACCAAATTTTAAAAACAGGCAAAGAACTTGAGTAGATATTTCTCCAAAGATACAAACGTTCAACATCATTAGCCATTATGAAATTCAAGTCAAAACCACTGGCATCCACTAGCATGGCTATAATTAAATAGACAGAAAATAAGTGTTGGCAAGGAGGTGGAGAAACTGAGACCCTCACACCTTGCTGGTTGAAATGTAAAATGGTGTTTCCACAGTGAAAAACATATTCGCAGTTCCTCAAAAAAATTAAACATAGAGTTACCAAATGTCCCGGAAATTTCACTCCTAATTATATACCTAAGGGCACTGAAAATATACATTCACACAAAAACTTGGACACAAATGTTCATATCAGCATTATTAATAATAGCAAAAAAAGTAAAAACAATGTAAATGTTCATCAGCTAGTAAATAAACAAAATTAAGTATTATACATACAAGGGAATATTATTCACCCATAAAAGGAATGAAACGATACATGCTTTAACATGGAAGAACCTTGAAACCATTATGCTAAGTGGAAGTAGCTAGACACAAATGGCCACATATTGCATGATTTCATTTTATATGAAATGTCCAAAATAGGTAAATCTAGAGACAGCAAGTACATTAGCAATTGCCAGGTGCTGGGGGAGAGGGAACTAGGGAAGAACTGCTTAATGCATACAGGGCTTCTTCTTGAGGTGATGACACTATCTGGCACTAGATACTGGTGACAATACAACAACATTGTGAATATACTAAAAAACACTAAACTCTATACTTTAAAATATTTTAAATGGTGAATTTTATATTATGCAAATTTTATCCTAATACAAAAAAAACACACTGGTGCAAGAAAGAAACAGTATGTTTGTGTCAATTTAATTTCTAAGCTGAAAGGTGTTTTTCTTTGATTTTGTTATTCATTTCTAATTTTGTTTCATTCTGATCAGAGAATGCTGGTTTTATAATTTTACTTCTTGGCATTCATTGGGGTGAAAGATTCCTCATAAACAACCAAGAGAATAACATTCTCTTTTTGAATGCCGTGAACCACTTGCAGCTTTTAAAATCGAAAATCAGTTAGCTGTATATAAATCCTGATTCACATTTTCTTTCTTTGAATATCTAAATTATGTTACATTATTTTTTGGCATAAAGTGTTTTTTTAAAAGTCTGCCATGGATCTAATTTTCTTTATTTTACATTTAGATTGACTATACAATTTCTCTTCCAAAGTGAGTCACTTTTGAGAATAAAAGGGCTTCTATTAATAACTGCACTAGGATAACTAGGATAAATAAGAACTATCCTGAGCAAACTGAAAAGCAGAGTCATTGTAGTTACAGACTTCCAAGGTGTTCTTTTGAAGGATACTTTCTTTAAAGTCACTAGACTGTATCTCATAATTGACTGGGATCTATTTTCCCAGGTACACATGTGCACTTTCAAAATAGGCCTTCTTTTATTTCCTGTAAGGTGGTTGAATTACATTTTTCATATAGCTCTGTTTCACCTCTTTAGTTTTCCTCTTCAGGGACTCCAGTTATACCCATATTGGATTGGGTTTGCTTGTTTTCTATAATTATTCCTTTCTCCCGAATTCTTTCTTCATTTATGTGACAGTTTTCATTTTTCTTTTTGCCATGCTTTATTATTTTTTTCTTTCTATAGAATTACATTCACTCTTTTATTCTTTCAAGCTTCGTCTTCATTTTAGAATATTTTCTTTTATGTCTAATTCATTTTTTTGTCTATCAGCTATATCTTCTTATTTAATTCTTCTTTTCTCATTTCTGAACCACTCTACTTCTGATTTATGCTATTCTTCAAATGCTTCCATCGTTGTACTCAGTTCCACAACAATCCTTTTCTCGTATCCACGTACCAGTTCACCCGTAGGTATTCCTGAATAAGGAGTTGAGGTTAGCCTGAAGAACTTTCCCAGCTTCACGATTCTAGGGCTCCCTCTTCTGTTGCTATTATAAGGTAATTAAAATTTTTTCCAGGGTAGCCACTTCTCCAGTACTTTCTGATATCTGCTTTCTCTGAACTCCTCCCTTACCAGTATCTGAACATTCTCCTTCCTTCAGTGTCTGTACTACTCCCTACCATTCCCCTTACCATGCACCTCTGTACTTTAAGAAGGGTACTTTCTCTGGGTATTTCCAAAAGAAATGAGGGCTCAGAGCACTCAGCCAGTTTTAGCTGTTGTCCTCAGATCTGTCTTCTAACGCCTCTACTCTGATTTGGAACTGTTTCTTTTGGGGTGGCAATATTTGGGTCTCTAGGCCCTCAGGACCACCCTAAATCCCGTTTATGTTCCCCTCCATCACTCAAGCACAGATGTGATAGACATGCACGTCTTGTTGCTGTCAATAGTTCAGCTCTACCAGCTTGTGCTCCAGAATTCATATAAACACAACTGTCATCTATTTTTTTCTTTTGAAGATGGTATTTATGGATTTTTTTTCCTTTATCTTAGTCTAATTTTGTAAGAAAATCTGAAAGATTCAAAAACTATGTAGCCTCTGCTGCTGCTAATCACCATGCCAAATCCACCCCTTTTCCTTCTTGAAATATTTTCTTTACTTGGTTCTTCTCCTTCTCAGTCTGTCCTGTTGGCTCCTTTTCATTGCCCCAATCTCGAAATGTAGGAGTTCCCTGAGGATGAGATCTCTTCTTTAATTGTTCAACTTCTAATTAACCTTAAGTATTATCAATGTACAACTCAAATTATATATCCAACCCTGCCATGACTGACCCCTCAGATTTATTTATCTAGCTGCCTATTAAGGTCTTTACACATATATCTATAAGAAATCTCAAAGTTAACATGTCCAATGTCAAACCTTTTATTTTCCTCCACCAAACTTCCAGTTGCTCAGACAAAAAATCTTAAAATCATTTTTAATTTCTCTCCTTTTTTCCCTCACAATCCACATGCAATACCTCAGAAGTCCTACTGGCTTGATCATTATATTTATTTCTTTAACAGACTCTGAAATAATATGACTGTGCGCCAGGCACTGTTCTAAACCCTTTGCAAATATCGGTTCATTTATTTTACTTATTTAAACCTCCTAATATCTCCATCTCATGATCTAAAATCTGAGCACTTGTCAACATTGCCACTGCTACTTCTCTAGTCCACACCACAATCATTTCCCAACGTCTTTGCCTCTTTGAGTCTACCCTTCCTCCAATACTGCAACCAAAACAGTCCTTTAAAGCTTTAGGGCAATCACAAAGAATGTAATTTTTATGATGGCAGGAATCGTTCACCACAATATCCACAGCACCTAAAATAGTAGCAGGCACACTGTGGATGCTCAATAAATATCTATTAAATAATGAAATATCACACATCTGATCAAAATTCCCAAGTAGCTTCCACATTACTGCAAATAAACTCTATAATCCCTCCCATAGCCCAAAGCTATACCCCTCTCTACCTAAGTCTCTCTATCTGTTGTCATTGGCCTTCCTCAAGTCGTTATAAGCACATTCGTACCATAAGGCTATTGACCTTGTTATTCGCTATGCTTGATATACTCTTCACCCCAGATAGCCCACACTCATTTCCTTTGGATACTACTCAAAAACCAGTGTCAGAGAGATGTTCCCTGACCCACCGTGTATAAAACAGCGCACTCATCATTGTCCACTAGTCATGCTTTATTTTTAATCACTGCACCTATCACTACTTATTGTTTTGTACTTATTCTTCATTGCCAGTCTCCCTTATATATTGGGGAAGATACTGATGGCACTCTAGCACTATGGCACTTGAGAAGGTGAGGAAAAGACAGATACTAGGCAGATTTCAAAGTCTAACATTAAGTTCAATTTGGGAAGGTGAAATTTCACTTGCCATTGAATATACATATCTCAAATGGTGCCTTGTATATATTGTCTGTTCAATAAATAAGAACTGAATAAAAAAGAGATTGAATGGATAGGATTTGAAGGCCAAATATATTTGGGAAGTGAGAAGAGTGTTTCATTCTTCATCGGAGAGAGTTACTTAACATCATAATAAGAATGTTAAAAATGTATTTAAAACTTGGTCTCCAAAAAGGAGGCTACTTAATAGGTTCACATAGCTGTTTGTTGAATAAATGAATGAGATTATGATCAATGCTCTTTTTCTGATACAAGCCCAGCATTTAAATTAATAAACACCTTAATTAATTAATTAATTAACATCTTTGGGCATGTTTCTTTTAAATGAGGAAGTTGGATTAAATCATTTCTAAAATACACTTCCAAATTTCTTAATGCTATTCTATGATATTTTATGCTAAAATTAGATCAATCAACCCACTTTGCTTACTTCAAAGTTACTGATGGTAATCATACAACCACATTGTAACAGTCCAGGTTGCCCAGTTACCAAAAGAAAAACACAGGAATAACCAAATAGTCATACATGGCCTGAAATTTTTATTTCAAGAATATAGAGCCAAAAACTTACAACCTCTCTTCAAAGTAGTCAAAACCAAATTTGACCACAATGATAGCTTTCTTTCAAAATGTCAAACCCAAAACCATCACTACAAAGGGAAGATTCAGAAAAATGCCCTCACCTTAAATAAAACTACAGACTTTTAAACAAGAAGAGACTTTAAAGGTAAGCTATTCCAATGTATTCATTTTACAAATGAGGAAACTGAGGCCTGGAGAGGCTAAGAAGTTTGTTCAAGATCACTGAGTTATCAATAAGGGCAGGGTGAAGCCTAAATCACATCTTCTGATAGCCAGCCCAATGTTTATTGAAAAATATCATGACAAAGACTGAACTATTTGAGTATATTCCAAACTGCTCCTCAACAGGTTTGTTTTCTATATAAAACTCAATAACTAACGTGTCATAAGTCACTCCTTCTGATGAAAACAAGACACAAACGGGTCACTCTTGGTAAAACTTGAAATAGTCATTCACCAGTTCATTACTGTCAACCAGAAATTCTGGTCTGACAAAAATGTGTAAGGTGCTTTTCAAACATTATCAGAGCACATTCTAATCAATTCTCTACTACCCACAATCACTCCAATACCAACCCCTTGCCGAAGTTATTAAATATACATAGGTCTAATAGTTTTAATATGCCTGCACATGATTGGTGTTGAAAAATTATCTTTGAATAAATACATATGTAAATAGGAACCACATAATTAACAAATATAGATGCTTCATGGGAAAATGAGAAATTAGCAATTTTTCTTAAAAAACTTTAAAATTTCATTGCTATATTGATGATAAAACTCAATTCAGATATTTGAATCACAATTCATACAAAAAAAAATTTTTAAGCCCAAGCTTATGGGAAAAACATTTTGTAATTCACATTATATTATCGTTGGTCATTGTGAAATCAAGTAGAACCCATACTAATCACCTCTAATAAGTTAATCCATGCATAGCAGCAGAATCCTCTCCAACAAAGATGGTAAAAGTCAACATTTGGCTGATGTATTTGGAATGACTTACTACAGTACTTTAAAAAAAGAGAGAAGGAAGGAAGGTAGGAAGGAAAGAATGGATGGAGGGAGGGACAGAAGGAGAAAGGAAACTCCAAAGTCCAATCAACCATTCTATTCCACCTATTAGAAAGCAGTTGCTTTTCACCTTCCAAATTCTTTGGCCAAGAGCAAGTCTATAATTAGACGGAACATAATTAGCAGAACATAATTAGCTAATATAGTTTGATTAAGAAAGGTTTTCTAACACACGCTTCATTACCACTTTCTCTGAAGCCACAAGATTATATCCCTTACAAAATAACTAATCAACTATATTGGATAAGGCAGCCATAAACATCTCCAGATATTCCAAAAGGAAATGTGCAGGGCAAGAAATCAAAATACAGGTAGTGGGATAACATCTAACCAATGCACTGAAAGGTTCTGACTGAGAAATTGTATAAAATTCTCTCACCAAAATCTGAAGAATCCAACATACCAATATGGCCTAATTGTAAATGTCAGAGAAGCACAAAGTAGATGAGATTATCCCATAGGCATCTACTTTATCAAAACAGAACAAAAACGGCAAAACACCACCTCTCCATCTCTCACTCACCCCACATTTGACAGCTGCAACAAGCCTAGTTGGTTTCTAAAAGAAAGCAGGTTTTATTGGCATGACACAGCATAAGTCTTTCCCACTGAATAAATGTTTAATCCTTACCTCCTCACTCTATCTCATTTCTTAGTTTCCCTATACAATCAGTAACAACAACACATGACAGAATCCTTCAAAATCTTATCAAGTTAGTTTCACAGACTAATTCAAATATTTAGCCAAATATAAAATAGGGGAAAAAATAACACAGGCATGAAAGAATCAGCCTAAAAGTATACAGTAATATTACATATGGAAATAAAGCATTAGTGCCATAATAAACTGTACCCAGTACTGAAACAGACACCCTTAATATGTGTCCCTTTAGCATAAGATTTCCAAAATCTTTCAAAGGATTAATTTTCATCTCTGGCCCTATCCCGTTAATGGCCACCTTAACACCACTGCATGGATTTCATCAGCACACAGATCTAGAACCATCAGCTTTGTGGCCTCCTCTCAATCAAAAACATGATAACAAAACAAACTTCTTCTGGAAGTTTTCTAACAGATACAATGATGAAGGTATGCAAAGAACCCCACAATGTGTTCACACCAGCACAGAAGTAATTGATTTTTCTATATGCTACCTTACAAAACCCAGACATGGCAACGTCATGTCCATGTCTAAACCAAACTTTTAAGAAAGAATTAGTAGTTAGCAAATGAGAAATGAATAAGCAGGCCACAGCTAATTTCTTGTTCTAAAGATGAAAACAACTACTCAACTGAAATTCATAAGAGAAGATGATATGTTTATAACAGTGCCATTATTGTTGTCATTATCATTTCTCCATTAGCACAACATCTCCTCTACCAACTACAATCTGTTAAAGAATAAAGGCCAAATCCCGCAAAGCCTGAGAATATGGTCTCCTGCATAACTTTGGCTAAATTCCTGGCTAATTTGTTGATTGGATTGGCTCTACTCCTACTGCTACTTCAATGTCACCTTATTATTTGCTCTAAGAGGAAAGAAAGAAACTCCACTCTGCGCCAGATTTAAAAGAAATTACTATTTATCTTCGACTTTGTTAAAGTCTTCAAAGGCAAAGTGCCTTCAGAAGCAGATGCTCAAAACTAACTCAAGCCAAACAGAGGACAAAAGATAGGAATGGAAAGCAGAAAGGGAGGGAAAAAAAGATGAAGGAAAAGAGAGAGGGAGGAAGGAAGGAGGGATGGGGAGGAGGGAGGAAAAGAGGGAAGAGCAGACAGTTTGCAACAGTTAATGGGAAAGACTTATGCCTTATGTATATGTCTACAAACATCATCCCATTCAATAAGGATGTAAACCTCTTCAAAATTCTTCTAATTTCTTATGACTTTTCCCATCTTAAGTCTACTCTCCAAAGTTTGGCTATATTTTAATTCTGGTAACAGAAAGGGACTTTCTAACAACACTGTTTCTCAAAATACTTAACATTTTGATTGAGAAAAGAAAAATGGCTTAATAAAAATCACTTTTTAATGTTTTGGTCATTTGTCTTCATATTCTGAGTGTTTCTGTCCACAGTATTATGATTTGCCTTCACATTTTAAAAGACACTGAGATTCATCTTTGGTGCTTGTAGTGGGTTGAATTGTGACACCCCCCCCCACCCCCCGCCAAAAAAAAGCTATGTTCACATCCTGAGCTCTGGTATCTGTAAATGTAGTTTTATTTGGAAATAGGGTCTTTGGTATCCCAAGATAAGATTATCTTGGATGAAGAGTGGGCCCTAAGCCTTAAGATTTGTTTCCTTATAAGAAAGGAGAGTGAGATTTGAGACACAGAGATACAGGGATGAAGGCCATATGAAGATGGAGGAAGAAATGGACTTCAGCTGCTTCAAGATAAAGAGCATCAGATGTCAGCAGAAGCAGAAAGAGGCAAGGAAAGATTCTCCCCTTAGAACCTTTTGGAGGAAGCACAGGCCTGCCGACATGGTGATTTTAGACTTCTGACTTCGATAACTGTGAGAGAATAAATTTCTGCTGTTTTAAGCCATCGAGTTTGTGGAACTTCATATTAGCAGCTTTAGGAAACTAATACAGATTTCAGTGCTGAGAACAGGGGTGATACTGTAACAAATACCTAAAAATGTGAAAGTGGCTTGGGAACTGGATAGAGGAAGAATTTTGAGGTGCAAGACAGAAAAAGCCTAGACTGTTTTGAAGAGATGGTTGCTAGAAATATGGATACTGAAGGTGATTCTAGTAAGGGCTCAAAGGAAGTGAAGAGCATAGTAGAGAAAGCTATCATCCCAGAGAATAAACATATTGTCATGAACAGAACATTGGTAGAAATAGGAATATTAAAGGTGCTTCTGGTGAAGTCTCAGAAGGAAATGAGGAACACATCATTGGAAACTAGAAGACAGGTGATCTTTGTTGTTATTTATTATTATGAAGTGGTAGAAAACTTAGCTGAATTGTGTTCTACTGTTGGATAGAAAATAGAACTTCTAAGTGATGAAATTCCACGTTTAGTGACAGTCTTCTAAACAAAGTATTGAAGGTGTGGCCTTGTTTCTCCTTGGTGCTCATGGTAAAATGCAAGAGGAAGAGAGAAAAACTGAGAAAGGATACATTAAGCAAAAAGGTACCAGCACTTGAAGATTTGGGAGGTTCTCGGTCTCTCAGATTGCAACGGATGCTAGAATTAGAAAACTCACTTTTGTGAATTTGCTCTGAGAGGTGGTGACTAGACAGTTTTTTGCTCAAGAGATTAGGTATGTCACTCATGGATCCAATCAATTATCTCAGCAGAAGCCACAGAAAAGAAATGGGATTATGCAGAAAGGATCTATGGAGAATACACCTGTCTAATGGCATGAATCCTCTCAACTTACACAGGAGATCCACAAGGCTTTTAAGAATGTTATACCAGCAAGCCTGGATGGACTCAAAGAGACAGAAATGGGAGGAAATGAAAGAAGGCTATTGGATTTCTGGGATTCTACAAGTAGGAAACAGGCTGATAGTGCCATGTGGCTGCAAACATGCATTACCTTTAAGAAAAAGGAGGATGACTCTGAGGGCAGAGCCACGGGTACAGAGGCTAGGGCCATGGGCCCAGATGCAGAAGCTCAAGCCATGGGTGCAGAGGCAGAGGCCTGCAGAGTCACAGACACAGAGGGTGACAAAGCCATGAGTGTAGAGGGTGAACAAGCCACAGGCATGAGCACAGTGGGCAAATGAGCTGCAGTCATGGGCCCCGATACTGACCAAGCCAAAGCCACAGTTCCAGAGGCTCACTAAGCAGGAGCTCTGGATCCACAGGGTGGAGCATCAAGCCACAGAGAATTATTCTCAGGGCTTAAAACATCACAGACCTTGCCCTTCTGTCTTTCAAACTTGCTTAGATCTGGTGACCCCTTTTTTACTTCCAGCTTCTCCCTTTTGAAATAGGAATGCCTATCCCACACCTGCTCAACCACTGTATTCTAGGAAGTTGATCACTTGTTTTATAGTTTGACAAATATACCAATGAAGAAGAATTCTGCCCCAGGATGGATCATATCCAGTCTCAGCCACATCTGGTTTAGATAATTTAGATGATGACACTTGGGATTTTCTAGCTAATGATATCTAGATGAGATTTTGGACTTAGAGCTGATGCCGAAATGAACCTAAATTTCTGGGGATGTTGTAATGGGGTGAATGTATTTTGCACTTTGGAAGGGCAGGAATTTGGGGAGGTCTAGGGGGCAAACTCTAATGGGTTGAATTGTGTCCTTAAAAAGATATACCCAAGTTCCTAATTTCTGGTACCTATCAATGTAACTTTATTTAGAAAATAGTCTTTGTAGTTATAATTAAGTTAAGGACTGTGAAATGAGATCATCTTGGATTTGCAGTGGGCCCTAAATCCAATGATTGGTTTCCTCTTTTTTTTTTTTTTTTGAGGTATAATTGATATATAACATTATATTAATTTCAGGTGTACAAAATAATGATTCAATATTAGTACATACTGCAAACTGATCACAAGAATAGGTCTAGTTAACGTCGGCCACCACACATAGTCACAAACTTTTTGTCTTGTAATGAGAATTTTTGAGATCTATTCTCTTAGGAACTTTTAAATATGCAACACAGTATTTTTAACTATAATTATGCTTTATGTTATATCCCCAGGACTCACTTATTTCATAGCTGGAAGTTTGTGCCTTTTGACCCCCTTCATCCATTTTGCCCACTTCCCACCCCCTGCCTCTGGCAACCACCAATCTGTTCTATCTATAAGCTTGGTTTGGTTTTCTTTTTAAATTCCACATATAAGTGAGATGATACAGTATTTGTCTTTCTGTCTGACTTATTTCACTTAGCAGAATGTCCTCAAGGTTCATTCATGTTGTCACACATGGTAAGACTTCCTTCTTTTGATGGCTAAATAATATTCCCTTGCATATATATACCACATATTCTTTATCCATTCATCTGTTGATGGACACATAGGTTGTTTCCATATCTTGGCTACTCTAAATAATGCTGCAGTGAACATGGGGTACACATATCTTTTTCAGTTAGTGTTTGTATTTTCTTCAGATAAACACCCAGAAGTGGAATTGCTGTATCATAATGGTAGTCCTATTCTTAATTTTTTGAGGAACCTCCATACTGTTTTCCACAGTGGCTGCACCAATTTACATTCCCACCAACAGTGCATAAGGGTTCCCTTTTCTCCGCATCCTCAGAAACACTTGTTATTTCTTGTCTTTTTGATAATAGCCATGCTAACAGTTGTGAGGTAGTATCTCACTGTGGTTTTGATTTGCATTTCCCTGATAATTTATGTTGAGCATCTTTCCACGTACCTGTTGGCCATTTTTAAGTCTTTTTTGGGAAAATATCTATTCACGTTTCTACCTATTTTTTTAATTTGATTTTTTCTTTTCTTTTTTTTTTTTGTTATTGAGTTGCATAAGTACATTATACATTTTGGATCTTAACCCCTTATTAAGTATATGATTTACAAATATTTTCTCCCATTCAATAGGTTGCCTTTTCATCTTGTTAATGATTTCCTTTACTGTGCAGAAGCTTTTTAATTTTATATAGTCCCACTTGTGTATTTTTGCTTTTGTTGCCTTTATTTTTGGTGTCAGATCCTAAAAATCATCACCAAGCCCAATGTCAAGGAGCTTACCGCCTATGTTCTTTTCTAGGCGTTTTATAGTTTCAGTCTTTAATACATTTTGAGTTAATTTTTGTGTATGGTGTAAGAGAGTGGTGCAGTTTCACTCTTGTGCCTGTGGCTGTCCAGTTTTCCCAACATGATTTATTGAAGAGACAATCCATTCTCCATGGTATATTCCTGACTCCCTTGTCATAAATTAATTGGCCATATATGTGTGGGTTCTAGATTCTCTATGCTGTTCTACTGATCTATGTGTCTGTTTTTATGCCAGTAACATACAGTTTTGATACTATAGCTTTGTAATAGAATTTGAAATCAGGGGGTATGATGCCTCCAGCTTTGTTCTTCTTTCTTAAGATTGCTTTAGCTCTTCAGGGTCTTTTGTGGTTCCATAGAAATTTCAGAATAGTTTGTTCCATTTCTGTGAAAAAATGCCATTGGAATTTTGATAAGGATTGCACTGAATCTGTAGATTGCTTTGGGTAGTATGGACATTTTAACAATATTAATTGTTCTAATCCATGAGCACAGAATATTTTTCCATTTATTTGTGTCTTCTTCAGTTTCTTTCATAATTTCTTATAGTTTTCAGTGTAAAGTCCTTTCACCTCTTTGGTTAAATTTACTCCTAGGTATTTTATTCTTTTTGATTCCATTGTACATGAGATTATTTTCTTAATTTCTCTTTCTGATAATTTTTATTAGTGTATAAAAGTGCAACAGATTTTTGTATACTGATTTTGTATCCTATAACTACTGAATTCATTTATTAGTCCTAACAGTTTTTTGGTGGAGTCTTTAGAGTTTTCTATATATTATATCCTGCCATCTGCAAATACTGTCAGCTTTACTACTTCCTTTCCAATTTGTGTGCCTTTTATTTCTTTTTCTTGCCTATTTCTCTGGCTAGGACTTCCAATACTATGTCGAATAAAAGTGGTGAGAGTGGGCCTCCTTGTTCCTGATCTTAAAGGAAAAGCTTTCAGCTTTTCACCATTGAGTACTGATTGGTTTCAGGGAAAAGGTCATTTGACAAAAGAACAAAATGGAGTTTTGCTGCCAGAAGCAAGGAATGTCAGCGGCCATCAAAAGCTGGAAGAGGAAAGGCAAGACTCTCCGCTAGAACCTTCAGAGGGAGCGTTAATTTCAGACTTTTGAACTTTGAGAGAACAAATTTCTGCTATTTTAACCCACCTTGTCACAATATGTCATATAAGCACTAAGAATCTGTTACAGTACTTTTAATGTCCCTCTTTGAAAGAATTTCTTCCTTTACTCACCAACAAACCTCAAGTGCCTCACTATTCTTTGTCCCAGGAGACTCAGTATATTGACACAATAAGATATTTCTCTTAATGATGCCACAACACAGCCTTTTTTGGATTTCTTCTTACCTAATTGTTTAAAATAATAACTATTATTTATCTAATGGGTTATCTCTCTTAAATAGAATATTGGCAATTTAATATAGATCTCAATCATCGTCATCATCATCATAGTAACAATAGCAGATCTTTAAAAGAAATGGCAGATTATACATAAATATTTACTGTTGCTGTCACCCCAAATGCAACTAAAATACCTGAAAAGAGTTTTGGCTTTCTGATTTTCTTTTTCTCATTGTTTTGTTTTGTTTGTAATAATAAAAAGCTACAAAAGCAAAGAGTCAAAGAGCTGAAAAAACAGAAGATGGAAAGAAGATGGATATGCACTGGCTGAAACAGCAAAACCAAGAAAGCCAAATCTTAAAGAAGCATGCAATATGCAAAGCTGAGAAGTAATTCAATAATACTGCAGAAACCCCCAAACACTCTGGATTTGACAGTAACAAGTACTCTGGAAGTGAAGGTGAAGGGGATGTTAAGAACAGGAGGAATGACAGAGCGTCTGTTTAAGAAGCAGTCACCTCCAGACCCTTTCCACCACTCTGCAGAGCTGCCCCTAAACGGTTAGAGTAGAATGACAGTCTATTCTCTGGAGAGGGCGATACAGAAGGTCTCTAAACTGGGAACACCAGGCACAGATGAGGGCAAGAGCACCACTGAAAACAGGAGAATTAGTCAAAGTTTACATCTTAAGTATTAAGCCTCAGAAATCTTTCTCTATTTAGTCTGGATTATCCACACTAGGCAGGAGACTAAACGGGTCTCTATTTATAGGGAATGTAATAAAATCTTGAACTAAATATAGGACAAGCTACATAATTTGTAAGCCCCAGCATGAAATGAAAATGCAGGGCTCTTGCTCAAAAATTAATAATTTCAAGATGGCAACAGCAATCACAGAGCCCTATGCAAATGCACAAGTTGCATGCCCATGAAGCCAGGCCTTCTTAAAGATACCTGAAACTAACACAACACTGTAAATCAACAATACTCCAATAAAAAATTTTTTAAAAATAAAGACACTGACAATGGGAAAGGGCTGACAATCAACAGCCTTGTCAGAAAATCCTACAATGGAGGCTACTGTACATCATGCCCCAGTCACCAGCACAGAGCTTCCAATCAACCTTTTGTGCCCTACTCCTAAATAAGAGATAGTTATGGATAAACAGTCATTTAAAAGAACACCTTTAAATGTAAGACAAAGGTCAAAGCACAATAACAGGAAAAAACAATCTCAGAAGAAACAGCTTATATAAGGGAAAAAAAAATAACACTAACATCCTCAAAGAAATAAGAGAAGATATAACATCCATAAAACAAGATCCAACTGCTATAAAAAGAGAACACTCAAAGAACAAAAAAACAAAAACAGCTCTTGGGAATTCAAAACGTAATGATACATATGAAAATATCAATAGAAGACTAAGAAGATAAAATTAAGAAGATCAACCGAAAGGGGAGGGGAAATAAAAAAACAGAAAATAGAAATAATAAGACAATCGATCCAGTGGATCCAGGACCCAAATAATAGGTGTTACAGAGGGGAGATAATAGGCATTATTATCCAAATAACAGGGAAGTAATTCATGAAAAGTAATTCAAGAAATTCCCCAGATCTAAACATTATACACTGAAGGGATGCTTAGAGTTCCCAAACAATGGACAAATGTAGGCCCAAGAACTTTATTATTGCATACTTAAAAGGGCTGCCAGTAAAAACACAACTAGATGAAACACATAGTTTAATGTTTACAAGTATCAACTTGGCTTACAGGAAGTAAGGGAAATTTCTAAAGGGCAAAAATAAAAATAAAACAAAACAAAACTGAACCAAAACCTAATTTCTATAATGGAAGCATTCCTAAAACTCAAGATTGTCTCAAGAACAAAGGTCTATATATAGTAATTTCAATCAAAAAAAGCAAGTCCTGGGTAGAACCAAATAAAAATAGCCAGTTATCAGACAACTACACTACAATAGAGACCCTGAAAGCATACCAGTATCGCATCAGTACAACTGATACCCCTAATTCCCAACAGAAGTCAGCAAAAAACTCCTGTAGGAAAAAGAATTCTCAGTTAAGGCCCAAGAATTCAATTAAGATCAAACATATATGAGTTCACAAAAAATTACAATGGAAAATAATCACAATGAGTAAGAATACACAAAAGACAATATTCACTTCAAGATAAAAAGTTATTCAAGAAGGGAAAATTAATCAGTCTATATTATGTGATTCAGGCATCAGTAGTATTTACATAACCATTATAATGTAAACACTGAATACTGACCTAATCCAATTCATGATATAACTATACTGGAAGAGTAAAGGAACTCTAAGTGTGGACTGGCAGTAAAAATTTACAAAATCTGAAAAATCAAGAAGTAGCAATATTCTAAGTATGTCATTTAGAAATACGGGCATAAATATTAATTAACAAATTGAAAGTGGTTGCTGTTAGGAGGCCAGAAAAATGGCAGGAGCAGGGACAGGACCTGTGTATACTGTTCTTCATAACAAGCCATTTAAAACTGTACGACTTTTTAAACTGTTTATTTATAATTTTAATAAGAATTTTTAATGGAAATATTACCTGTGCTTAGATATTATACTCTGCAATGACTTTAGATATAAATGAATAAATAATCATAAAAACCCTAGACTTTCCATATTTAGTTAACAGTGTCTAAATGCATAAGGATACATGTACAAAGTGATTGAAGTAATAGGTCAGAAACCACTCAAATGTTCATCATGGAGAACTTGTTAAATGATAGTACATTCATTCAATAGATTATAAAGAAACCCTTACTATAATGATATGGAATAATTTATGTTCTTAAGTGAAAGAGCACATGATGCCTTTCATCTTTTTTAAAAAAAGGATAAAAATGAATGTATATGTATATGTGTGTATATTTGTACACATACACACATACAAACACAGTATATTTGTATATATCCAAAATATCTTTAGAAGGATATATAGGAAACTGCTCATATCAGCTGACATCAGGGAGGGAAAATGGGCATCAAATATTGTGAAAAGGACACCTTCCACTATCTATATCCTTTTGTTCTTTAAAATTTTTGAAATATGTGAACATCTTGCCACTTCAAAAAATAAATTATTAACCTTTAAATTATTAAAATATAAAGTGTCGATCTTAGAAATCTAACTCAATGCAATAAATTAGTAAAGATACAATTTCTGATACCAAAGCTGAGAACTAAGAGTTGACATTTTGAGGGAAGAGACAATAATTCTAGCTTCCCTTCAACTCTATGTAGGTAGATGCCTTCTCTGTCTATTGGCATCTGGCTGGCATTAGGTAAAGGATGGATACAAGCAAGTGTTTATGAAATATTTTTTGAGGCAGAGAATGGTGGGCATAAAAGAAAGACCTCACTCAAATCCCAAGAGCTAAATTTGAATTTTTCTCATCTGTAAAAAGAAAATAATAACCTCACAGGATTAGTGCGAGAATTACATAAATGATGCACATCAAGTACATAGCATACTGTAGCAGAGTAGCCAGTCAGTAAATACCAGTTTTCCTCATCATCATCTCCCTTTCACTTTTAATGAAAATTGGAAGAAAGATAACCAAAAAGACTTTATTTTAAAGTTTCTGTCTCACAGTGAAGACTACATACATCAATAAAGTTTGACATTGAATATGGATAAGCACATTACACACATGAAAGAAATCAATTTTTTTCAAATGAGGGAAGAAAATATTCATAGAAATGGGTAGAAAGCCCATAATATCAGAAAATTTCTTCTACTCTCGATATGTGACCACACAGATGACATCTTTTCTAATGCATATTCATTTATTGGCGTTCAATAGTGCCAAAAAGGAAACAGAAAGAGAAATAGGTAAATATATTTGCTGGCACAAGTACCACCAAAATTCACTATTTTCTTATAAAAATAGTCAAGTAATGATTAATAGGTGATTTTATTAACTCCAAATTAGATATATTCTTTTAAGATTTATAAAAATCACTAAACTTAATTCCTCCGTAAATGTTACCTTCTTAGTGTAATTTGACTTCTTACTGCAAGTATAGCCCTAAAATTTCACACTGTACTTTTTCCCTTTTGTCAAAATACCTATTGGCTCCAAAGAATGATTATTGTTTTAGATACAAATTTAAAATACAAGAAAAAATTTTTGTAACTTACAAAATATGAATTACATCTTTCAGATGCTAAATTATTTTTCTGTTTCTCTTATTCTGGCAAAAGTAGCTGGCAAACCAGGAAAAACACTACCTCACTCTGAGAAAAGTCATGTCAATTTTTCTGATATTAATGTTAGAAAAATGTATACTGTCTGTCAAATAGAGGCATCAGCTTTGACAGGGCTATAAAACCCTCAATGCACACAAAAAGGTCAAATAACACGTATTTCTAGAGAAGTTGTTTGATAAAATGAGAAAAACATTTGCTATATTATAAAAATTGGTATTTAATGGTCCTAGTAGTGAATTATTTAGCTTCATAATTATAGACCTAAAAAATACCATAATGATGTAAAAGACATATTCCACCCCCCCTTGCTTCCTATTTTATAAATGATAAAACTATAGGTAATGACATAAAGAAACTGAACTATTGAGAAACGCTTTTCCCTAAATTCATTATTCCATGCGATAGGAAACTCAGTAACTCTTTTGGCCGTTTGCCTTACCCACTCGCTTACTCCCTCCTTCCCTACACTCAGAAGGTGAGGTGATGTGTATAGTCCTTGAGCTGGTAAGAAAAAGTTGAGCATGTGTGGCTCAACACCCTTACTCTCTCCCTCAATCCCTTTCCTTCAAATCTCTCCCTTTCCCACCTCTATATATAGATACAGATGTATGAACGCATATGTGTATGTATGTACGTATGGATATGGGTATAAGCAGCCACAAACGTTAAGCGTGTATGTTATATATTATTTATGAAAAAACTGATAGGGATATTAGGAGAGGGGATATAAATGTACATGTTATACACACACACACACATATGTTGTATATGATATATGTCTATGTGCATGTATCCCTTTCTCTCAATATCACTCTCAATCTCTCTCTCAACTGACTGTAGGAAACATGCATTTTCTACTCTTCAATGCATTAAATTTGCAGGGCCAAGCTCCTAAGTAGAATATCTAAGGTTATCCAGCTCTACTAAATAAAAAGACAAGTAAGTGTCAAATTCAGACATGTAACACTAGTGATCCCGTCTGTCCATAAACCTAAGTCTATTACTTCATACCTTTTCTTTACTCTCAAACCTCCATTATCTCTTCAACCCCCCTATTCCATTCTCATAAAATGGAAGCTAACAGAAAAGGCTTTCCACAAGCTCCTACCATCACACCTACTGGTCTATCTGGATCTGTACCCACATATGCAGTCTTCCCAGCTGTTATTATGAAAGAACTGAAGGTACCAGCTCCATCTGAAAAGAGCACTTCTTACTCATCTACAAGATCCCATACTGCATCATCTGTTCAGGGACTCTGATCTCCCCTGGTATCTCTCTCACTTGATCACCGACTTTCCCATTCAACTGAATCAATCCTATAGTGATATAAACATGCTAAAATATTTCCCATCAAAACAAAACCTTCCCCTTCCCCACATCCACTGAAGAATTGTCTCTACTCTCACCTCCTCTTCTTCCCTCCCATTCTCTTAAATAGGCCTTCATTCCCACCACTATGCCAAAACTGCTGGTCAAGATAACAAATGGCCCACTGTATAGTTTTCCACTGCTACCATACAAATTACTACAAACTTAATGGCTTAAAACAACACACATTTATTACTCACTGTTCTGTAAGCCAGAAATCAACACAGGTCTCACCAGGTTAAAATCAAGGGTGCTGGCAGGACTGCATTCCTTTCTGGAGGCTCTAGGGGAGACCCTTTTCCTTGCTGTTGACAAAATTTGGTTCCTTGACACAGTTCCTACATCTCAGAACCAGCAGCAGGACATCAAATTCTTTTCATGTTTCTCTCTCGTGCATACACACATACTTGCACACACACCATAGCCAGGAAAGGTTCTCTGCCTTTAAGGACTAGTGATTAGACTGGGCCCACCAAGATAATACAGGATAATCTCTCTACCTCCAAGTCCAAAACCTTAATCCTATCTGTAAAGTCCCTTTTGCCATAACATGTTTACAGGTTCTGGGGATTAGACTGTGACACTGGGGTGGAGGCATTATTCTGCCTACCACACCTGCACAATAGTAATTTCTCAGTCCTCATCTTAGCAACCTTCCAGCAGCATTTGCACACTTGATCAGTCTCCCCTCTTGGAAACTCTGTCTTCTTGGCCTGGACAATCAATTCCCAGTTCTCCTCCTACCCCACTGGCCACTTATTCTCAAATCTCTTTTACCAGTTTCTCTTCAACTTCTCTCTAAATATTGGAGTGCCTGAAATTTCAGGAGTAATGATAATGAGGATGATGGAATAATAAAAACAAGAAATGCCTACATAGAACTGCAGTGGTCAAGGAACCCTAAATGTAATAGGCAGATAAGGCCTCTCAAAGATAAATACATCTTAATTCCTGGAACCTACAAATAGATCAGGTTACTTGGCAAAGGGGAATTAAGGTAGCAAATGGAATTAATGTTACTAATCAGCTGTTTTTAAAACAGGGAGATTATCCTGGTGAGTCCAATGTCATCAAAAGAGTCGAATGTGGAAGAGTCCTGTCAGACTGATGCCCCAGGACAAAGCCACAACCAACCATTTCTGGCTTTGAAGATGGAAGGGGACCCAAGGAATGCAGGGTGTTACAATAGCAACAGAAATCTAATGCACTGGCTGTTCCTGCAACCCCTTGAGAAAGTTCATAAATTCAAAACTATTTTCATAAACATTCTCAGATGTTATTTGTCTTCTTCACTCTTACTCTCTCATGAATACACAGTGGATTTTTCCAGAGGTGAAAGGACCTGCGATATTACCAAAAACTGAATAAACAAGGAGATATAAGAATCCAGCTGTCTTCCATGAGGCCAGAGAAGAGAGAGATCTGCAAAATATAAAACAACACTATTCCTCTCACTAAATTTGGTTTTATTTTGGAAAATAAAGTTATGTTTTCATAAAAAATGCTATTTTAAAATGTAATAGGTTTACTATTGTTTCTTAAATGAGTTAAATATTTTTAATTTCTATTTTATATTCTGAGGTGGTAAATATCAATAGATATAACCCACATAAATCAAAAGCTCTTTGAGATCCATAATAATTAATACGAGTGTAAAATGGTCCTAAATTTCAAAACATTTAAGAACTGCTGATATGACACTATGTGTCAAATATAGCTCTAAGTCATACGTATATTAACACAATGACTGAATCCTCACTATAATTCTAACAGATAAGTACTACATTTACCCTTAATTTGTAGATGAGGAAATTAAACTTCATTAGGAGTAGTAAGCAGCATGCCCAAAGTCACAATGAATAGGTGGGGTAAGATCCAAACCTCCGCAGTCTGGTTCAAGTCTGCCGTTGAGTACAGCCTCTCAGAGTTCAAGCTTCTCTACTGACATTTACCCTGAAGGTGACCTTATCTAGTTGCATGTTTAAATGCTCCAGCCCCATGTCTAACTCCAGACTCTTATACCTACTGCTTATTAAATATATCTAATTGAATGACTAAAAGTCATCTCAAATGTAACCTTCCCCAAGCTGAACTGATTCTCTTCTCCTCCTCAAACATTTTCTTCCCTGAGATCTACCATTTCAGTAAATGGGAATTGTTCAAGCTTCTCAGACAAAAGATCCAAAGGACTCTCTTTGCTTCATGTTTCACGTTAGTCTATCAGAAATCCTTGTTAGCTCTGCCTTAGAAATACACCAGAATCCAGTCACTTACCACCTCCATTTGCTAGTACCCGAGTGCAAGCAAGCCGTGTTCTCTTCCCTGGAATACAGTGACAGCCTCCTACTGGTCTTCTTCCACCTAGATGGTATATTCTCCCTATCGCAGCCAAGTAGGGCCATTCACTCTTTTGCTCAAAATAGCTTTCACTGTCAATCAGAATAAAATCCAAAATCCTTATCTTAGCCTACAAGGCTTTATATAATCTGCTCCATGGTATCTCTCTAATCTTATATGCCATGATTACCCCTCACAGAAAACCAACCTCCTTGCTCTTTCTAAAAACGTCATCAAATACAACTTTACCTCTTTACAGTGTTTCCTCTGCCTGATCCACTTCTCACACACACCCCCAAGATCCATTAGGCCTATCTATACCTGTCTTTCCAAAAGTTCTCTTGTCAGAGAGGCTTTCCACTACCATCTTATAATACCCTACCATTTTCCAGCTTCTTTATTCTGCATTATTTTTTTTCATAGTACTTATTATGGCACGACAAACTACAAATTTATCTGTTTGTTTCATGTCTATACCCCCATTAAAAGTTGGACTCTAAATTCAGGACTCTGTCTCTAACAGTGTCTGGTGAGTTGCTACTCACTATTTATTAACCATCATAATTAAGTAATTATTCTAGGAAAAATATTCACACCCCCCAAAAAATAGTTAATACCCACAACATAAAAAGTATCTGTAAAGTTTATAAGAAATACTGCAATCGTAAAAGGAAAATGTTCAAAATATGGGAATAGGTAATTACTAAAAACAAAGTACCTGATGAAAATATTTTTAAGTCCAACACAATGTATAATTTCAAAAAATTCAGATTTAAAGGTGATACTATTTTATGAGTTTCATTTTAGCAAAACTCTCCTTAAATGTAATTTGGGTTGACCAATAAGGCAAGTATGAGACAAGCACTGACAATATAACTTGGTCCAAACTTTCATGAAACCAACTTAACTTTATGTTAATATTTTCATCCTCTGATCCAGTAATTCCTCTTCTAATAATTTACACTAACAAGAAAATCATAAATCAAGATGGGTTTTTCTACATAAAAATATTTGGGGACAACATGATTTTAAAACAGTAAAAAAAATTTTAAATAACAATCAAAATGTACAACAACAAGGAGATGATTCTGAAAATTATGGTTCATTCCAATGACAGAATATTATGAAGTTTTGTTTGTAAAGAATTCATAAGAATATGGGAAATGTTTAAGTTATGTTAGATGGATAATGGCATACAAATAGTAGGAATTTGACCACATTCAAAGTATCATTAAAAAGAAAAATGTATCAAATGCATGTTGTTGTTTGGTGGCAGTATTATATATAATTTTATAATTCTTGGCATGAAAGACACTTATCTCCAAGGAACAATGATTACCTTCAAAATTATGCCATAAATTGAAAGAACTAAGTAAAATTAACCATTTCAAATTGGTGACAATTGGCCTGGAAAAGCTACTTGATACTGGGGCTTTAATAAGCACTCAGTAACTTGAACCAAAAATGATGCTGGGAAAGTATTTTGCATATCATCCAGATAAAACACAGCACTATTAAGACAAAGATCTTCTTACAGAAGTAATTAATTTGAATAAATACATTGAAAAATGGAAAATTTCTTCTTCAGTTAGTAGCAACTCTTTAAAAAAGATGGAAAATTACATTCAGGGATCCATATAAATATCCAAAGTTAGAATAGTTATCAAATTTTAGTCTAGAAAAAAATTTTCCACACAGGGCATTCTGGCAAGGACTATTTTTCATCTTCTTCTCCTTTAAGGTGATTTAACAATGTGGTCACAAAAGCATAAGCAATGACAGACCTTCCTATTCTCCTGTCTACTTTTATGTCTGTAATCATTCCCAAAATGCTTCTTTATTTTCTAGGCATAAAAAATGTGCATGCTAGAAATAACAATTCATTAGGATTTGAACAAAACTCTTCAAGCTTTAGAAAATAAATTATTCACCAATGAACTAAACCTAACCCTGCCAAATGTTAGCCTAAAACAAAATTTTGAAGTTGAATTATTAAGCCCTTTACAAGTTTTCTTTAAGAGATAATGTAACCACAACTACAAAAATCACCACACTGTAACCACTGCCACAACATCCAATACGTGTAATAATATACCGTATAAATCTTGTTTGTACCAACAGAACTTAAGGAACACTTTCAAAAATCACATTTAGCGGTATAATATGGATATGTCCCAATTTTCCAATGATTATTATTCTGATTAGTGTATCTATGAATCAGATTCTATTCCTGCCCTACCATCAATTACTAATTATTTTCTGCTCACAGCTAACCAAGCTAGACAGGAATAAAATATTCCAACCAATTCCACTGTGGGAGTATCCCGTTCTTTTGAATGAGGGCCCTGGTAACTGGGCGTTGCCTGTTTATTTTTTCCATTTATTACTAAGAAATCAGATAAAATGATCTATTTGTGTTTCTTTGGGAAAGGGGGTTGGGGTAAGAAAAAAGCAAGAGGAGCTGCTATTTGTTTTTTAACCTACCATTCAAGGTAGCTCAAACACTACTCCTCTCTGATAATAAACCAATAATCATCTCTGAGAAAATTAAAATCTGTGGCAAATATCTCTGCTATATATGAGGAGAAAAATGCGATATTTTTCTCTTGGTTTTCTTGCAGGGACATATGGCCCTGACTCCCCTACACACCATGAGAACAACAGAGTTTACATGTCAGTATAAGAACTGGTGCTCATAAAGCTGTCCCTCCACCAAACAAATGGTAACAGATATTTAATATAATCTCTAAAAACAAACAAAAACAAAAAGAAACAAGGGGGGAAGGGGAGATGTTGGCATATGTCAGAGAGTTCTATTCAAAATGTTTAAGGTATTTAAATAAAATACTTTCAAAATTAAACTCTGAACAAAACAATAACTAACATTCAATATCTCCTCTAAGGAAATAATTACAGTAAAATCTCACCTCCAATCCCAATGTAGTATGATCAGGTCAACCCAATTTAAAACCTTGGGAATGAATTTACTAGCTATGTGAACCTAGGACAAGCAATTTACTTTTATCACTTTCTTCAACTGCAAAATGGGATTAATAATGCCAATCTGACTGTCTTGCAGTGGAAATTAGGTGAAAGAAAGTATGTCAGGTGATTATTAGTGTAGTATTTGGTATATGGTAGACAACCAAACATTGAAGAGAAGAGGTACCTCATATGAAAATTGGGTTGTAGTCAGAACACATGGAGAAAATCATATGCCATCAAAGTTACTCCTGACAATTCCTTAGAAAGGGACACACAGGAACCCAACATATTGTATCTTCTCTATTTGTCCAATACAGCTTCTCTAACACTGAATAAATCACTCTCTGTGGTTAATCATCAGATAAACTAATTGACTTCCATTAAGGGGTCACGTTGTGGGACGGGGCGGGGGGGGGCGGTGGTGGATGCATTTTAAACATTAGAACTCTACCTTCCGCTACACATTCTAGGGCATAAGTCAATTTTGTTTGTCTATTTGGAGAGAGGGGTTATTATGTCTGCTTGCTCGATTTAGGGCCCAAATGTTTTTGCTTTTGCCAGTACATACAGTTAAATTTCCTATAAGCTAAATGTATATGAAGTCACCCCACTGGATTTCCTTACCTTATTAATAAGCAAACCAGAAAAACATTATTAAAGTAAAAAATAAAGTAAAATAAAATAAATGCCTACTAAGGAGTAAAAGCAGTTGACAAAAATTTGTGCTCCAGAATTTATGTGCTTTATATACAGAAGAATGTCCCCAAAGCCTAATCAGAAGCTACTAACCTAACCCTTCGTCAAGCTATTCTACCAAGGTTAGTTATCTGGTTCCTAAGCTTTCAGCAGGTCAGAAGGAGCAAGGGAAACAAAATACTGTATGCAGGGATAGGGAAAACGTAAAAATAGATGAGTTTAAGCAAACTGGTTTCTTTAGAGAAAAGGATCTATTTGTTTATAATGCCAAGAGAATGATGAGCTCATATTAGGTGCTTTTTAAAAATTGCTTTAGTAAACCTGTTTTCCTCTTCAAAAACCATTCTTTTAAATTGCTTGAGGCAATCAAGCTTAGTAAAGAACAACAGAAATATGCCAACAAACTGAGTCCCACACGAAATGTGGCAAAGCAACTGTTCCAATATGGAAGAAAACTTCCCTGCTGCCTTCAGCACCTCACATTCCTTAGAATATCAGAGTTCTGAGAAAATAAGACTAGTACACACTCCCCCCATTTGAGATTTTAAGACTAAAAGATACAACACACATACACAAATTCCGCCAGAAGTCATTTCAACTCCATATAAAGGAAAAGCATGTAAGTCCCTCTTAAAATAAGTATTGAAACAAACCAAAATAAATCATCAGTTATATTTTTAAAGTGGTAACAACTAAGTAATCATACAGAAAGGTCTTCTACAGAAACGTTACTACAAAAAAAACCAGGAAAACTTATGTCACATTTGCATTAAAATTTAAAGGGCAAATACACAGGTGAAACTAGACTCTACACTCATAAAATCAATACACTCTGAGGTACGGAAAGACTGTACAAAAATGATCCCAATGATTCCAATAGATTTTAAAATGTAAGAAATAAAACAAGGAAATATGAGAGTCCCTAAAGGATGCCTCCAGAAATACAAAAGATGGAGTTAAAAGTGAAAAGCAAAAGATCAACATTGATAGAGTCATTTATTCCCAAAAATAGTTGACTGCATTATTCACAGGTTTCATATATATGAATTCACCTAGTAACTAAAATTTATTTTTAACCCCAAAATCGATATTCTAGGCACTTCTGGAGTCATCTGTGGACATACACAAAGCGGTGAAAAATTTGAATTGCCCAAATACACATTCCTGGGTAAGGTCAAACGGGGCAATTCTCTCTACCTTCTTGATTCAGCTCCTCTTCTATAAACAAGTATCTTTTTCAGTCTGTTCACTACCATGTTTTTTGTATTTTTGTGCTTATTGTTGGTGATTTCGTTGTCTAAAATGGTCCCCAGGCATAGTGCTGAAGTGCTGTCTAGTGTTCCTAAATGAAAGAAGGCTATTATGGGGACTTCCTTGGTGGCCCAGTGGTTAAGAATCTGCCTGCCAATGCAGGGGACATGGGTTCGATCCCTGGTCCAGGAAGATCCTACATGCTGTGGAGCAACTAAGCCCAAGTGCCACAGCTACTGAGCTTGCACTCTAGAGCCCGGGAGCCACAACTACTGAGCCCGCACGCCTAGAGCCCATGCTCCACAACAAGAGAAGCCACCGCAATTAGAAGCCCGCACACCACAACACAAAGTAGCTCCCTCTCACCACAACTAGAGAAAAGCCCGCGTGCAGCAACAAAGACCCAACACACCCAAAAATAAACAAATAAATAAATAAATTTATTTTTTTTTTAAAAAAAAGGCTGTTATGTGACTTATGGAGAAAATATTTGTGTCAGATAAGCTTCATTCAAGCACAAGTTATAGTGTTGTTGATCATGATGTCAACGTTAATGAATCTACAACATATACTACATATGGTGATTTTCACAGAAACACACAGAAAACAAGGTTATATATTGATCAGTTGATAAAAATATTGTAATCAGAGGAGCTCATGAACCTAACCCTGTATTTCCCCCAAGAGTGATGGTTTAGCATTTGTGAACTCAGTGTTTGCAGTGACTTTTATTGAACATAACTATAGTGAACAATGGGAATCATCTGTATTAGAATAGGAATCCAGGGTGGGGAAGAAGATAAAGAAACGTGAAAATTCTCCTGAACTGAAAAAGCAGCTTAAAAGTGACCACCAAAGGGAGGCCTTTTTCAAACATTAAAGAAAAGAAACAATAAAAGGAAAATAAGTCTGACAATATAAACATCTTAAAGTATGTGCTTTTGCAGCCACAGTCTCAATTGTTCATCTCTCCCAGAATCCATGCTATTTGGAAATGCCTTCCCATGTTGGCTCAGGACATGGTCATGAGATCTACTGGGGTCACTGGGTTGTTAGCAAACATGATGCAAGCAGAAGCTGAAAAAGTGCTTGCATATTGGAGCTTGCTCTCTTGGTGTTTTTGGAACACTTCTCAGCCACCACAAGAAGACATTTGAACTAGCTTACTAGATGACAAGAGACATGTGGCCCGTTTACCCCATCACCATAGCCAACAGCCAGTCAACCACCACACATCTAAATGAGGCCAAGCTAGATGTGCCTGCCCCCAGCCTACCAATCAACTGACTGCAGATTTCTGATAAGAGTTCAGCCAAAATCAGCTGAATCTGGCTTAGATCAGCAGAACGAGCTGACCCATATGCTCATGAACAACAATAGATGGTTACTGGTTTAATGTAGAAGGTTAGAAGTAACTTGTTATTCAGTAATACCAAATTGATACATATATAAATAAAATCAAATAAATAACAAGTTTTAATACGGAAGAATAAACTATAGCACATTATCTTCCTCTCCCAATGTCTAGCAAGATTTATTTTCAAGTAGTATAACTTAGCATAGAAAATTAGTGGAAGAGAAACTCTGAAGGAACACAGAGAGGCATATCATGGCACTGCTCCCACCTCTGTTCACCTAAGCCCCACTAGGGAATTACGGAGACTTCTCACTAATATTCTCAAGAGAAACAAGTTGAGGGCAATCCACAGCATTTCAGGTAGAGTATGGATTGGCCAGAAGAGAAGACTCCTTTTAATTTCCTGATCCAATAACTCAAGAAAAGATAACTTATTTCAAGTGAGGTGGCCACTTATAGGAGGAGCAGTTAAAGCATACTGTTTCCCTCACTCTTTGGCTCCATGCTAAGGTACACACTGTCCTGCCAGATGTAAGAAAACATCTGGCTAAAACTCTCTTATTTTCAAGGCTTATATCAACCATTCTGGCAGAATTTACATTAATAATCCATGAGCTTCCATATAAAAGAATGATTATAAGCACTGGAGCCTCCTAATTCCTAAACCAAACTCAGCATCATCAAGGCCACAAACAGGGTGGGTGGGGCCTGGGGACAGGAAATGGAGTTAGTGCTGGAGTCTCTGCTTCTAGCTTTCTGATGTCTCAGAGAGCCTTTTCCCAGCACTCAGTATTCTTTCTTCTTCTGAATGGCAAGTACCTGGCTACTAAATGAGGTAGATGGAAGTAAAATCTTCAGAACTACTGGCTGTAAATAAGGAAAAGATCCAACGCTCAAAGGTATTAAATGGAGAGAAAAGAAAAATAGGTACACTGCATCCTGACAGAAAACATTTAACAAAACCTGTGAAGCAGTCAGAGCCCAGGTACTCTAACAAATCTAAATACTTCTTCAAATGAACACTCCTTGGCTTAAACTATTGCCTCATGTGACAGAAATGTGAACAGGCTTCAAATTGTACTTCACAGAGGAAAGGAAGCTGATCTCACATAAAGTGGGAACAGAATCAAGATGTTACCCACAGTTTTCTAATATTATAGCAAATTAAATTTCTGGACAAAGCCACCCAAACATGAGCATTGTAAAAAGAAACATGGTAACTATGCCAACACACAAACACTCCTCCCTCTACCATACACACACATACAAAGAATAGAAAGGAAAAAAGTTTGTGAAACGATGTTGATGAGGACTTTTTCTGTTATCTCAGAATTGTATGCAGTTAAACTTCAAAACTCAAGTCAAGAGATACAATGTGCCCTCTTGCTCCCAGAGTTAACTAAATGGTAGCAGAACTGGCCCATACCACTTGAAAATAACTATGCCACCACCACTATCACCACCATCACTGGTCTACGTAAAGAAAGGAATAAGGAAAGAATAGGAGTCTTCATTTTTACGGAAAGGACATTGTCCCTGGAGAAAAGCTTCTCCTTCCCCTCCCAGAGGAGTGTACTTATTCATGTCTGAATTCAAGTTGGGAGGAAGAGTGGCCAGCAGGACAGTCACTCTTAGGAAGCAGTATCTGAAGAAAGGGGACTGGCATCTTGGTCTTTCCCCATTCCTGCTAAGCTGCAAACTATGCAGGCTCACCTTCGTCCTGCCATTGGCACACAGCCAAGAACAGTGAGGGGACTGTTGGGAGTACCTGACATGTGTCCTCTGGAGTCCTCTGGAGTCTGAGCATGCATGAATTAAATGACTGGTGCACATTTTTAATCTGGAGATATCTGAAGGCATCTTTCCCCCACCCCCTAATAGAGCTCATGTCAATATGACTTAAGATGGCTGCTGTGTAATGGGTTTGGGGAACAAAATGGAGTCAGACTCTCATATCATCTTAGAAGGTTCTCCATACTCTTGATTCTCTTGACTTGCCTAGGCAGCTGCTGAACTAAGTGAGCAGTCAGACCACCTAGAAAATAGACTCGTCCTAGACCACTAACACAGCCAGTAGGTGACCAAGCTGAAGAAGTCCTCAGCAAATTCTATTGTGGAGGTAAATCACAGCATTGCCCAATCTACATGGGGACCAAGAAATTAATAGCAGCCACCACCAGCCACTGAAATCAGAGCAAACCCAGATGAGGAACAAGCATGCCTCGCATCACCAACAATTAAGTATGAAGGTGCTTACCCATTCCTCTACCTCCTCCCAACTCACTAGGAGAGCTACAGACTAGAAAGCCAGAGGGGAGAAACAGACATCAATTTGGATTGGTCTATTATATACTAATCAAATATTAATGCTCCCAATCTTTATTAACTATCACAAATGACAGAACACATGTTACAAATGAAAAATCAAGACAAATAGTCTGAACAAGGATTTTTTCCCCTCATTTGTTAATCTATTTCTTTGAAAGGTAATATACAGGTATACAAAGGTAGTATTTTTTAATCATTATTACTAAAAATAAATATTCTGAAAAGTTCAAGATAAAGTTCACCCTACTTTTAGGTCATATTTTCCCTTTAAGTATTTAGGAGGTTCTTTTCTGAATCCCCTCCAAATTTTTCAATTACTTCCTTAAAATAGAAACAGTAAAAACTAAAAAAGTCATTCTTAAAATGCTCCAACAGATGTCAAATTTATCTTAACTCAAGAGTCTGTATCACCATCTTACAATTTGTAGTTTTTATTTACCAATTATTTTTGTCATTACTGAAGGAATAAGTCCCATCTAGTGTGACTATACCTCTGTCAATAATATTTTACTTAGAATATCTGTACAGTTTAGTTATACATCTTGGATTTATAATTTCCTAATAAGAATAATTAACCATGCAGAATTCCTTCTGAATAAAGGATATAAATAAATTTATATATTTTTTCAAATTTTAAAACATTCAATTACATTGTTTTCTAATTATGAAAGAAATAAACAATTCCTTTAAGCAACCCCCATCTAAAATAATTACTAAATTCTACTCCTATCTTATAAATTTATCACATATTGGCTTGTCATATATATACATTTATATATATGTTATATACATATGTATATAATATCGCCGATATTATATTTTAAGAATAGGTACCACTTCTTATACTTTTTATATCCTTCAAAACCCACTCCTAGAACAAAAAGAGAGTTAGTTGGTAAGGATTCATTTCAAGCCCTAAAACATGTTCCCAAGGAGACACACTTCAAAGGGCATAGTTTCTAACAATGATCTTGAAGGCATTACACTAATGAAAAATATTTAACTTCTGATTTAGTAGAATGAACATTTGATTCTATTTTTACCTCTCCTATGCCTATTAAATAAGTGTATCAGGGCACATATAATTGCACAAAAACAGTGAACTGTCTCCTAGCTCAGGGTGAAGAACTGTGGCATACAAAGTAATCTTTCCAAAAACAGACTAACTTGTTATGACTATCACCCCTAAATCCTAGGCTTCAAAACAAGGGGAAAAATTATATTTCAAAATCTGTGGCATTTCCACAGTATTTTAAAAATGATTTTCCAAAAGGGCTATGGCAAAAACTACAACACCATCACCATTTTCATAGAATACAATACTTGTGCTTCCCTTTTGTCCTGTAATTTTAGCCCAGTCTGACTTTTTTTCCTCACATGAACCTCTGTCAGGAGGATGCTGTGTTGGCTGCAAATAACCAGTCCACAGCATTCATCCTGGAGATTACTGACAACTCAAAAACCACAAACATGAAGTAAAGATAGTATTTAAACATGCCTTTCGGGTTAGGAAGTAGTATTTAGTTAGCAGTTCATCAGTTTTTATATGACCAAGGTGAAATAAATACAAGGAGAAATCTACGAATGACTCTCTTTGCCTCAGAATATTTCCTGATTTTTTAATAAATTTAAAAGCTACCAGATCACAGCTTTGACAGATGTCTTTGACTTGGATACTTAATTGAAAACACAAAAATAAATTCTAGCCTGGGAACATGAACTTGTTTTGCTGAAATTAAAAACATAATCAAAAAGAACAGGCTAAAATCAATTTTATGATCCTTACTAGTGATGACTAATATTCTCTTTTCAAGACTTTCTCCCATGACTAAGTTTTCTTTTTTTAAAAAAGAGGGCAATGCTTTGAAGCGTAAGAAGTGGTAGTAGCTAAATACCTATAACCCAGTAGATTGTAATAAGCTCCACAAAAGCAATAACCTTGGCTGTCTTATTCACCAATCTAGCTGCAACACCTAGCAATGTGCCCATTAAGGTACGCTATTAAATTGTGTTAGCAACTAACTCAGTGTTAGGCAAAATGTTCTTCAAAATGTCTAATAATTTATACTATTTATATACACAATCTATAACTGTCATTTGGTCACTAATTACTGATTCAGCTCTTATACAATTAAAAAGTGTACCATGCATGTGTGAACTCAATGATATAAAATAAAATACAGTACATTTAGGAATATGCAACAGGGTTTACAGCATGTGG
This sequence comes from Eubalaena glacialis, assembly GCF_028564815.1. Lineage (NCBI taxonomy): Eukaryota > Metazoa > Chordata > Mammalia > Artiodactyla > Balaenidae > Eubalaena > Eubalaena glacialis. The sequence continues at coordinate 92,963,923 of NC_083726.1, forward strand.
GAAAACAGTTCAGCTTATGGATTACATCTTTAGGTTTTAGATACTCTATGTCCACATTTGTGCCGGGATGCAAAAGGAAATATTTAGAGGAAATGAAATAAATACCACAATACTATAAACAAGTACTCTGAAATGAAAAAAATGAAAGAAAGTCAACCAAAGGACATAGACTTTAAAATCCAACCCAAACACCTTGCTTTAGTAATACTTTCATAAAAATTATTGGCCCTTGAAGTCCAACATTGAACTGAATCATTATTTGCATAACAGGGAACTGATTCACACTTTAACTTGCTTTCTTCATTATTATTTCAGGAAGACTTCTTTATTTTCCATTCAATACCATATGTAGAGTCCAGGTATGAAAGATGCATCTTTGTTTTTGAAAAGACCAATTTTATGAGGTTAGTGGAAAGTAAATGGATTACAATTTTTTTTCCCAAACACCATCATTTCTCTTTTCTTTTCCATTGTCTAAAGCTTATCATTCGTCTCTACTTTCAAGCTACCAACTGAAGGAAAATTTCCTATTTTAAGTATGTATTTTCAATAAAATTGTCTGATAGTTAAGTGGCCTGAAAATGAAAATTAAGAATATATTTCTTATGGAATTCACTACCTCATTTATAAACAAAAAGGGAGGTTAAAAAAAAATTGACATCTGTTTACTTCACATCTAAAACCTTCACCGAAAACAGTAATAATAATTCTTGTTAGTCATTGGTATATGGCAACTGTGATGCCTCTTCCAGAAGATGAAAAACAGAACATGAGTACGGGTAGAGGAAAAAGTTTTGTCCTCTCACTACACTTTTTACTTTCTACAACTATACTGCTTTTAAGCACAAGCCCGTCATCCAAATTTTTAGGCCTTATTACTACAAATTCTACTCAACTTCTATGCAACTTCCACTTACGGGAGTAGTAAGTTTTTCTTTACATATATTACAATGTTGGCCTTTTTGTTTAGTAAAATTAGTGATCTGAGAAAAAAACCTGTAGCTCAATGTTAAAAAATGTTTAGAAATAATTATACACGTCCTGATTTTCGCTGGGTCTTAATATTCCACTCTATTTATTCCCTGATCCTGATTTTTTATTTAATATATAGTTTTCTACTTTGATGTTTAAAATCAAACAAGACACTCAAAACTTCTGTGGAAAGAAATGAGTTGCAAATAAGTAAATGCAAAACTACTGTAAATTTTTTTTTTGCTTACTAAATAACAACCAAAGCTACAAATACCCGAAATGGAAATTTGAGTTGAAGTACAGTCCTGATATTTTTCTCTAGATAATGATGCAAGGTAGATGGAAATATCTATAAGATTCAATTTTCCTGTATTTTTGAAAGGTTGATAGCAATATAAAACATCAATTAAATCTGTGATGCCTTTGAAAGGCACAGAAGTTTAAAAGTAAACCTACAGGGCTTCCCTGGTGGCGCAGTGGTTAAGAATCCGCCTGCCAAGGCAGGGGACACAGGTTCGAGCCCTGGCCCGGGAATATCCCACATGCCACGGAGCAACTAAGCCCGTGTGCCACAACTACTAAGCCTGCGCTCTAGGGCCCGTGAGCCATAGCTACTGAGCCCGCGTGCCAGAAATACTGAAGCCCGCGCGCCTAGAGCCCGTGCTCCGCAACAACAGAAGCCACAGCAAGGAGAAGCCCATGCACCGCCACGAAGAGTAGCCTCCCCTCGCTGCAACTAAAGAAAGCCCACGCACAGCAAAGACCCAATGCAGCCAAAAATAAAATAAAATAAATTATTTTTTAAAAAAAAGCAAACCTAGAGAATACAAATTAGTAGAGTGCTTCTATATTAACAAGGATATATGATATAAGGGAATCCTTCGAATTCTGTATACAATAAAATGTTTCATTTATCAGTTTTCATTTCTTTAAAAAATTAGCTGTCAACTTTTCTATAAGTAGAGTGGAGATTTAAAATTTTCTTAGAAAATGGCTTTAAAAATCATTAAAATATTAAATCTGCTAAAAGTCTACAAAAGATATATAAGAAATATCCCGGGTTTCCCTGGTAGTGCAGTGGTTGAGAGTCTGCCTGCCAATGCAGAGGACACGGGTTCAAGCCCTGGTCTGGGAAGATCCCACATGCCGCGGAGCAACTAGGCCCGTGAGCCACAACTACTGAGCCTGCGCGTCTGGAGCCTGTGCTCCACAACAAGAGAGGCCGCGATAGTGAGAGGCCCGCGCATCGCGATGAAGAGTGGCCCCCGCTTGCCACAACTAGAGAAAGCCCTCGCACAGAAACGAAGACTCAACACAGCCAAAAATAAATAATAAATAAATAAATAATAAATAAATTAAAAAAAAAAAAAAAAGAAATATCCCAAATGGTCCGTCAAGTTTAATCTTGCTTAAAAACTAATCCTATTTAAGTCCCAGCCATATCTCACAATTGTAGAGGAATAAAGATGGATTTGTATTTTAATTCTAAGCAGACTATGTGTACTTAGAGAAATGGCACAGAGGAAAAAAAATGAGAGATTCACTGGAGAGAAAAATACAGACTGCCACAAAAATATTTTAGACAAATAAGGCTGAAACAAAGAGTGTGCTGAGCCATATCTGAGTCACTGATTAAGGAAGAAAGAATATTACTGCTGCTGACCAGGCTTCGTTTGCAAAGAAGAACATATATGCTCTGGAATGACAACAGGCATCTTATCTTGCAGAACATAAAGTCTGTTATTGCCTACAATACTTCTTACCATGGCATACTCTTTAAACAAAATGTGATGATATCCATATATTTTTAAAATGTAAAATTGAACACTTCTATAACAATAAAATAACTTTTCCTAAATAAAAGTCAGTCATCAAGCCCTCCCCATCCCCTGCTCCACCTCTACTGTGAGGTGACTTCATTCCCTCATTCATTCTGCTCCAGCCACACTGCTCTTGTAGGTTCCCACTTCAGAGCATTTTCATTTGGCTGCTCTCCAGGCCTTATATCTTCACTCCTCACCATCGTTAAGTCTCTGCTCAAAAGTCACATTTTAAATGAAACCTTGATCACTGTATTTAAAATTGTGATCTACTCTTCGTTCCCCCAGTACTCCCGATCCCCCTTAACTTGCTCTATTTTTTCATCACTTACTCACTTTCTATTTCAAAATTAACTTTTTATTTATTAAATACTCTCTTTCATACACTAAAGTGTAAGTTCCGTGAACAGCAATTGGCTGCCGTTGTTGTTTTTCCTTTAATATATCAAGCATCTAAAACAGTACCTGGCACGTAGAAGGCATCTAATAAATATTCCTTGGATGAATGTACATATGAACAAACTTGTTTCTCACCCATTTCAGGAGAAAAAGTACACTTAAACCCTATGGTAGATCAACTTTTTCTTACATAAGATATCAGATGTTAAGATACCTATTACTTTTAGTTAATAATCCAATGTTGCCATTGTTCTCCTTTTCTGTTTACACATAATCCATCACTTTATTTTACTCCCTATTTATCTAACATCTTTCTTGAAACAATAAACAGCATTTCAGAGCTGCTATCTTACAACACAAGCAATTAAATGCAATTGGTCCTTTTTTTAGCAAGGCAGGATACTATGAACATTTATTCTACTACTACATTATAACAAATAGTACAATTCTACCTTTGCTCTTTAAAGTTTTTGAATGCTTTGTTACCATGCTTCCAGATGATATTCATTCATACATAAAATGACTATGTATTAGGCACTTAATATCACTATATTCTGTGCTAAACACAGAACGTAATACCAAAGAAAGACAGACTTCATCTCAAACCTCATGGTTCTTACAGTCTAGCTGGAAAGTTAAGATACTAAACAAGTAATAAAAATAACATGAATCAACATTTATATAGTGCTGTGTGCCAGTCACTGTTCTTAAACACTTCAGAACATGAACACATTTATCCTCACAATAACCCAAAAAGGAAGTATTATTATTATTACTCCTAGTTTACAAGTAAGAAAAATGAGACTTTTTGACGTTTTTCAAAGGCTGGCCTTAATCCGAAGGAAAATAGAGAACCACTGGAGGATTTTAAGACAGAGGATAAAATGATCAGATCTTAAGAATTATTCTGGGTCAGCATGGATATTGAATAGGAGCGAAACAAAATCACATGTAGTAATACGAGTCAAAGATGACTGCTCCCTAGGCGAGCATAATGGCATTACTGAGGGAAAAAGCACTAAGGATTTGAGAGATTGAGGAAGAAAAGCAGGACGTTTTAATAATTAAATGCAAATAGAAAGTATATGTCCACCTCTAACAGTCCCTGACCCCACCAATTTCATATTACATTGCTGTTATTGACTTGCTATAGGGTAAATGAAACCATCAATATTTATAAACCATATATCTTTTTTTTAAGTTTTACAAGGAAAGTTTATGAATTAGAACCTAGAGAATTTTGCAAACTTGAAAGCCAAGCCATCCTTCCTCTTCCTCACTTCCAACAGTTAAATTCTCTAAATTTTTCTGCCTAAATATCTTCTAATATCTCTCCTTCCTTTCCATCTTTATTTGTATTTCTCCACCTCAGTAAGACCTCCATCACATTTCCCTCGGAATGTTTCTGAAGAGATCTCCCTAATTCCATTCATCTTCCTCCAACTCATACCTATCAACTACAACAAACATCTTTCCAAAACACCAATATGTTCAGTGTCACTCAACTACCAAAAGCTTTTTGACAGCCCGCGGCAGCCTTTTCAGATTCTGCTACTAAAACACCTCCCCCTCATATCCTATGCTAATATACCAAACCAGATACCCTCACTGTTGAAACGCCTGAACTACCTATTTTTCAAACAGGTCATGTTATTTCATACCTGCAGGACTTTGCAGACGTCCTTCCCTCTACAACAGCGGTCCCCAACCATTTTGGCACCAGGGACCGGTTTCATGGAAGACAATTTTTCCATGGACAGGAGGTGGCAGGGGAGGGGATGGTTTCAGGATGATTCAAGCACATTACATTTATTGTGCACTTTATTTCCATTACTATTACATTGTAATATATAATTAAATAATTATACAACTCATCATAATGCAGAATCACTGGGAGCCCTGAGCTTGTTTTCACTTGCCACTTACTGACAGGGTTTTGATATGAGTCTGCAAGGAATTGACTTATTATGGTCTCTGTGCAGTCAAACCTCTCTGCTAATGATAATCTGTATTTGCAGCCGCTCCCCAGCACTAGCATCACCACCTCAGCTCCACCTCAGATCATCAGGCGTTAGATTCCCATAAGGAACGCACAACCTAGATTCCTCGCATGCGCAGTTCACAGTAGGGTTTGCGCTCCTATGAAAATCTAATGCCGCCACTGATCTGACAGGAGGCGGAGCTCAGGCGGTAATGCGAGTGATGGGGAGTGGCTGTAAATACAAATGAAGCTTCGCTTGCTCGCCCGCCACTCACCTCCGGCTGGGCGGCCCAGTTCCCCAGGGGTTGGGGACCCCTGCTTTACAAGACTTCCCTTCCCTATTGACCACCTGACAAAGACCTGTTAATCTTCTGAATCTAAATTCTAATGACTTTTCCTCCTTTGTGATCTTGCATACTTAGTAAACTATCTCCATTCTAAACCTCATCAGACTGTATGGCAATTGCTTACATTTATTCTTTCATTCATTCTCCCAATGAAATTACGTTCCTATCTTCATTGTGTGACACAGTTTCTGGGAGAGTATACGTACGTATTCTAGCTTGTTGCACTGAATTCAGGTGCAAAATCGATAGCAACTGTAGGTGCTAAAGGGCTTTTAACTCTCAAGACTGAAAGCCATGGTGAGATTATAGGAAATCTGATTCTAAATAACAAGTATATTACTATACATGAAACAAACAAAAACTCTTAACAATTTTTAGGAAAAAGTTAACAGTAAATGTCCAGGAGCTATAAAAAGAAAACTACAAAACTCAATTGAGGGATATTTAAGGAGTCTGGAATAAATGGAGAAACATACCCACTAAATAGAATGATTTAATATACAGAATAATGTCAATTTTCCATATATAAATCTAAAAAATTAATGAAATTTCTATCAAAATCCCAACAGGGTTTTCTTTTTAACTTTAACTGGTTTAATGATTTTAAAATCTAACTGGAAGATTAATAGGCAAGATTAGCTAAAAAAAAGAAGTACAGCCCTATTAAATATCTAAATGTTCAATTAAACAGAAAATAATCCTCATACTATATGGCAAAGTGTAAATAACCCTCATATATAAAGATTTCCATAAATCATTAAAAATAAGATGAACAGAATTTTTTTAATGGACAAAGGAGAAATATATAAAATTCAGGGATGAAATGAAAATGATCAATAGCATAAGGAAAAAATCATACATACTAATAAGAAAATGAAAATTAAAAAAGCAAGAGATATATCTTACTTCTCTAATTGGCAAAAAGACTGGTAAGACATAGTGTAGGCAAGGATGTGGCAAAATAGGCACACTCATTATTTCTTGGTAAAAGTGTAAATTTATACAATATTCTAGAAGACAAACTGATAGTATCTGTTTTAACATTGTTAGCTCTAAGGTATGAAATTATAAGCAACTTTCACAGAGTTACAGATTTCTATATTAGAATTTTTTATTGTACTAGACTGTGTTGCTAGAAAAATTATGTTTTAAGAAAAAGAGCAAAAGAAAATTTATAAGACAGAAGAAATAATAAGGAAGGCAGGAAAAGTATACTTAGACACATATAAAATGTACACGTATTTAAAAAAAGATAAGAAACTATCTGGGAAGCATATTACTTGTGTAAAAGAAACTATAATAAAATAGGGGAGAGTTCAAAACCCAAGTGGGGAACAAGTCTGAAATGATAGGAGGAAAAAGTCTCATGAAGTTGAAAGCAAAAGAGGGGTCAATGATTTTTTAAATGTATGAGGTCCTTCCTTGGTGAAGTCTTAAAGCAGAAGCAGGACCTGAGCTGTTGCCACATCCATAAATTCCTATGCAGTAAAGAGCAGGTTAGTGTTTGCCATGAAGGCTGCCTTTTTCAGATTCTGGAGGTTTCGTGCTGTTCTGTGATTTCAGACACTGCCATAACTTGTGAAACTCCCTGGCAGTTAGTCTGTAATTTTAGAAGCAGACGGAGTAGGTAGCATATTTATATTTATTTTTCATTATTAAAATGCTCTCTACTCTGTATCTACAGCCGACACCAAAGATTTTCTTATAAGATGTTATTTAATAGAATACAAGGATAATATAGGTATTAGGCTCAAAAGAAAATATACATTTCCTAATACTTTTATCACAAAAACCTCCTTCAAAAACCATAAATTCCTTAAGTAGCTTTTTAATATGAAATTAAAAGTATTTTACTTTTATCTTTTTAAAAATTGAATCCAACTTAATTTTAGCATAGAGGTGGCTCACAACAGGGAACATTAAATGGATGATGAAGTACACTATAGCGTTAATTACAAAACACCTATACCCCATGTCTTAGTCTGCTCAGGCTATCATGACAAAATATCATAGGCTCAGTGGCTTAAACAACAGACATTTATTTTCTCACAGTTCTGTAGGCTAGAAATCCAAGATAAAGGTGCCAGTATGAATGGTTTCTAGAGAGAGCTTTCTCTCCAGCATATAGCTTAGAGAAAGCTGCCTTCTAACTGTGTCCTCACATGCCAAGGGGGAGAGAGTGACCTAGCTTTCTGGTGTCTAAGAGCACTAATCCCTTCATGAGGGCTCCACCCTTACGACCTCATTGAAACCAAAGGATCTCCCAAAGGCACCGTCTCTAAATACCATCACATTGGGGGTTAGGGCTTCAACATATGAATTTGAGCATGGGGGAAGTGGAGACACATTAAATCCATAGTACTGCACAAGCCACCAACCATTTCAGTCAACCAACCAACCAACCTACATTTTTTTATGTGCCAAGCACTATTCCAGGAACTGATAATATAATAATTAAAAAAGACAGAAAATGTCTCCCCTTCCAGGAACTTACATTCCGAGAAAAAGGAGGAATAGTCAAACAATAAATACATAAACAAGATTCTGCTAAGTACTTTGAGGAAAATAAAATAAGAGTGGGTTAGGGGGAGCAGAAACTACTTTAACCAGAGAAATCAGAAAAAGGTTATCTAAAGAAGTGGCCTTTCAGTTGAGCTAAAACATGAAGATGAAGTAACGAACAAGTTAAACCAATCACAAAATGCTCAGAAAGCATTTATTCTACATACTCATCTTTCCAAAGTTTCAGATTTTGGCCACTATTCTCTGTATTGTTAAAGGGTTTTAGATAGTAAATTCCTTGACTATTCCCTTCAAAATCACAATATCTTTCCTCCTTCAGATAGAATATGTAAAGACACACACCCTTCTCAGCAAGTAAACACTCAAAGAGAAAAGGAGATAGAGCTCTTCAAAGCAATTCTTATCTATTAACATGTAGCAAATATGCCTTAGTCACCGCTTTCCACATTAAATGTTTCTGCCTGAGAAAAGTCTAAACTTTTAAGATCATCAAAGAAATATATAGAAAACATATAGACCCTGGGAGCCACCTAATCCTGCCTCAATTTGGGTGTGTCTTCTACTTCAACATTCATTTCTGGCTGCTGTGAGTGTAAATGCATCTTTTCTCCATTACTTTATACTCAACTATCCGGTCGAGAGAGAAAAAGGCACCATGACTTACCTACCAAATAAAGTATTATACATGGATTTTTTAAAGAATTTGCTTCAAACCAGTCTTTTCATTTACTGGTGAGGTCTGTGGCTTTGTTCTAGAATGGTTGAGGTCAGAGTTTGACCTCAGATAAGTAGGAAAATACAGTAAATACATCCCTTGAGACTGTAAACTAGAGTACTCAAAAATAACAGGTTTGCCTCACCACTGGATGAGAATGAGGCTTAGCCACATTATAAGCCCATGTTTTCCTATTTTTTGGCAATACCATTACGTGCACACACACAAAAATCTATCACTAAGCACTGCTCAAAAACATTTACTGGGTACAAAAAATCTGTGTGCACTCTAAGAATTCTCCTTGGACGATTTACAATCTAGTAAAGAAGGTAAAACATGCACTCCTAATGTCACAAATGTGCTTACAAACATCCTAATAGTAAATGGGATTACTGTAAATAAACATTAAAATTATATTTTACCAAATTACATGATCCTGAAAAGACAATTTTAAATGTTATTTAAATGTATAAGACAAGTTAAAGATCAAATTCAATGTCACAGAATAAGAATCATAATGACAATTCTATACCATCTCTGAAATGTGTTCATATAAACCTTTGCATTAGTATAGCTCACAAGGGGTCATGTACTATTTAACTTTAAAAGAAATTATGGCTCTGAAATTAGCATTCAGCCTTGAATCACTCACAATTAAAAATGAGTAAAACTTTTAAGACCAAATGAATATGTAAAAGTATTGGGTGGCCAAAAAGTTCGTTCGGGTTTTTTGTCATTGTTACAGAAAAACCCGAACGAACTTTTTGGCCACCCAATAATACATGCTTGCTGAAGAAATTTTATGCAGAATCATATTATGAGAATTTAGGTACCTAAATTTAAGGTAGACTCAATCCAGTTTTTGTATAAATTTTTTTTTTTTGCAGAAAATCTTCTCTTTAATGAAGGTAATTCATTTAAATTGAGAAAACTATTTTTAAATTTAAATGCAGGTTAAAAACCCTTTATTTTCTATTTACTATAGTATTTGAAGGTTCGTTTAAACTAGCCAAAACAGTTTACTTGATTTTTTTGTTTTTAAATATTTTACATTTCTAACTAAACTACTTAAAATTTCTAAATATGTTGAAACTTATTTGGAACACAAAAAAGTCATTTTACATATTGAATCAAATCTAAGATGCATATTTCATCACACTTTAAGATTTCTGAAATTAGGAAATGTTATCTTTTCTGTCGCCTCAAAATCTATTATCAAATTGATGGTGTGTCTTTAAAAATCTATGTTATCTTAAGTTTGTGAAGGTACTAGCAAACATTTTAAATTTCTGTTATTGTATAAGGGAGGAAAAACATTTTCACAACGGTCAATTAGCCTGTAGAACTGAAGATGGTATTCTTCTAATGACTTCAAAATTATTCAATTTAGTTTCGATAAATAAAAGAACAACTTAATTTTCTGAATTATTAGAACAGGAATGATAAAAATCACATAATACCTTCAGAATATGAACCAGCATGAAATTTCCAAAAGGTATACCTACATTGTCAATTCTCAATAATGTCCCCAATCTTGGCATTCTTTGAAACTGAACGGTCAATTTTCTCATTACTACTGTTACTTAGGAACAAATAATCCAATTGTTAAAGTATACATTTTTCCCACTGGTAGAACTAAAAAAAATGTCTTTGTTTTTCTAAAAACTGCATATTTGGATGATAAAATGGGGGGGAGGGGTGCTTTCCTAAAATGTTTATAGTATTGTTATTGTTTAAATTGTATCCAAAAATCTAGTGTTTTTATAAACAAGAGTTTAAGCTGTTTTCATTTTGGAAAAGTATATCATTCTTATTTGCTAAAAATGATCCTCATTTAAAAGAAAAAGCTGCTAACTCCTAAGTTAGGGAAAGGTTATAACACCTAAGTTAGGGAACAAAGATAATGAACGAGGAGAAATAGTATAAAACTTAAGTGTTTTTTTTATACTTTTTTGCAGGGGGGAGGGAATTAGTTGTTTAAAGTTTTTTACTTCCCTTGAAAAAATGGAATGAAGTATGTGAAATTCAGTGACAATCAGGAAAAAGTAATATAACTGACTTTCTATATAACTGAAGATGAAAACAAAGAATAAAGTAGTAGTTTTCCCAAGTAGTTTTTTTTTTTATTCTCTAGACATTTTCTTCTTCATTTCAACAATTCTCACAGGCACCTACAAGTACCAGGCAATAGTATGTAAAAATGAATAAGACACGGTCTTTACCCTCAAATTTTATTAAGCAATATTGAGACCTACAAGTCCCTACAATCTAGTACTAATTCCATAAAGAGGTAAATATGCTTGGGGAAAGCGTATGTTTAACCTTTGCTATCCCAGATAATTCCCTTTAATAACAATTAACAGTGAGAGAATACTGGGAATATGGCAGTAATGATGGTACAGTTTTCAGATCTCTCAAAATTCCCTCACAAAAACACATAGAGCACCTAAAAAAGTAGGACCAAAAACTCATACTCATTATCTATCACAAAAATAGATGTCACAGTATCTCTGTGAATGCCAGAATATAAGCAAGTAAAAATAAACCAAGAACAGTCTCAAGACCTGCACGGCATCAGAATCTGGGCAAGAGGAAAGAGGAAAGCAACAGGGTATCAGACAGACATGAGAACTCCAAAATAGCTAACAGATACTCACCAGAGAGGTCAGCAGGCCAATATGAGGACAGCAAGTAAGACAGAGGAGCCTAACATTCCAATAAGTACAAGTGGTCCTCAGTAAGGTATCAGTGGCCCAGGATACACTGGGTCCAATAAACTCTAAATACTTTCAAGAGAAAGCCCCACATTGAGGAGAAAAAACTGAGAACAGAGTCCAAATTGACCAAGCCAGAGACAACAAAACAAGGAAGGAAAAGAAGATCAAGTCAAAGTGAAAGAAGGGAACAGAGTCAGAAAATCTACAAATGTTGCCACATCCTTTTAATCCGACAAAAACATTAGAGCACTATACAATCATGAAGGGGAAAAAAACTGCCTTAAATCACTCCTCCAGTTAAAAAGATCAAGAAAACTAATTTCATATAAAAACAAATAACAGAAAATTATGTCAAATGCTATGCAATGTTTTATATAGATAGATAGATAGACAGATGGAACAGTATGACAGCCCTACATAAAATAAAAGCACAGCAGAAATATATATTTTAAAAAGAAGTTTTAAATTCTACCCTTGTATTTCAAAGTGAGTTAAAAGACATTATGAAAGTGATAAAGTAGATTACAGAACAATATGAATCATAATTAGAAAAACTCAGAAATGCGAGAAATTTCAGAAAAAAATTATAACAGAATAAATCATTTCAGAAATGATGACTAAACTAAAAAGAACAAAACATTAAATAAGCTAATCTGAAAATACCTTAAGAGAACTGGAATAAGAGAGGAAACACATTTTAGATCAAAAAGAAATGAAGAAAGATGAAAAGTATTCAAGAATAAAGGGTAATACGGAAGACAAAGAGTAACCAATACACACATAATAAGAGTCACCAAAACAAATAAAACATAGTAAGAAAATAAAACAAGTGTTAAATTTATAATTAATAAAAACTCCTTGACATTTAGAAGGAGGAATTGAAACTATATATGTATATTAAAGGACACATTGGAAATCTAGGGAAATCAACCTAGAATGACCAATACCAGGACGTATTACAGTAAAATTATTTTACTTTAAAGAATAAGAAATTAAAAGAAGAGTAGATGAAATTAAGCAATACTTTATAATAAAAGAAAATGGAATAATATATTTAGATACCCATAAAAAGAAAAAAGAATAAGGAATCTCTTAATGAACCACTATGGAAGGGCCTCCAAGAAATATGCTTCAAAAAGGAAGGGGGGGGGTGAATTTTTTAAATAAATAACGAAAGTGCATTTATTTAGTACACTACCATCTGTATACAAGCATGCCTCAGAGATACTGTGGGTTTGATTCCAAACCCACAATACGAGCCATCATCTGAGTCTTCAGTGAGTCCTAATCTTTTGGCTGGTGGAGGCTCTTGCCTCAGCGTTGATGGCTGCTGACTGATCAGGGTGGTGCTTGCTGAGGCTGGGGCGGCTGTGGCAGTTTCTTGAAATAAAGCAGCAGTGAGGTATTCCACAACGACTGACTCTTCCTTTCACAAATGATTTCTCTGTAGCATGCAATGCTGTTTGATAGCATTTGACCCACAGCAGAACATCTTCCAAAATTGGAGTCAATCCTCTCAAACCCCGCTGTTACTTTACCAACTCAGTTTATGTAACATTCTAAACCCGTTGTTGTCATTAAACAGTCTTCACAGCATCTTCACCAGGAGCAGATTCCATCTCAAGAAACCGCTTTCTTTGCTAAACCAAAAGAAGCAACACCTCATCCCTTCAAGTTTTATTATGAGACTGCAACAATTCAGTCACATCTTCAGGCCCTTCTTCTAATTCTACTTCTCTTGCTACTTCCACCACATCTACAGTGACTTCTTCCATTGAAGTTTTGAAACCAAAACATAAAATCTTTATTTTCCTTTCATTTTTCCCCCTTTTTCAGAATACGGATAATCATTTTTAAAGATAGGTGAATAAACAGGATATCTTCAAGCTATGCGTAATTTGTATTTCTTTCAGTATTTTCTACTACTAAGTAGGACTTCAACTACATTTTGGGTTACCTATGCAGAACTGGTTAATTCCTCACATACCAGGTTATCAAGTTAAATGCTCAAGGTATCAAGCCATTGCTCTAATGCCATAAAGCATAATTACTACAGTAGTCTCTGGCTAAGGGCCCAACTTTCCAACACCTGACTAGTATTCACTTTAAAACAGTACAGAAAAATACTGAGAATAGTATCTATTCAAAATGACATAATGTAACCTTTGAAATCAGCAGCAGAACACAGATAATACTCTGAAGCAGTATAAATCCATTTATGAGATCAATTTAAAGTCCTCTGAAACACTGTGTTTTTACATCACTTTTTTAAAATTAAATTCTCAAACTGAATAATCAACATACTCTAACTAAGAGACATTTCAATAGGAAATGGCATTTGGAAGCACAGACCCAACCTTTAAAAAGTTTGTACAGGAAATTCCCAAAACTAGCCATAGCTACCAATACCAACAACTATCAGAGATGATAATTTAACAATCAGCTGCATCTATTAATTAAACTTGTTAAAATGTGGTCACAGTATGAAATGTACAGTCTGAGAAGCTTCCAAGTCTCTTCAGTGCTCATCACAGGTGTGGAAGTACTTGCTATGAGAGTCAGAGACAAAAGACAAAAGAGATTGGAATCCAAGTTGTACTAAGATGAGCTCTCTATTCATGTTTCATGAAAAGTCCTTTAAATAGCTACCGCTGACACATGGAGCATGATTCACTTTTCTTCCTCTGCTTAGGCTCACACCCTGGATAGCACAGGAAAGGAGAGGTAGTGCACACCCCCACTGTACTGCAGAGTTCACGGTATTCCTTATTATGGGCACATTCACACCCCTCCACCTAACCTGGTAATTAGACCGTATCACATAAAACCACACTGTTAGAATTCTCTGTAATAGTTAATGTTGCTCTTTAAAAAAAGTTTTAAGGGTTTTACAAACATTCCATTTATTAATTACTCCATCTCGTGTCAGACTAAAATCTTGACAAAGGCACACCCAACACTGGTCTAAGCGGAGGCAGATTTCTTTTCAAAATTGAAAATTCGAGCACTATATTTTGATATCACGTGAAAATACTTGGATTTTTCATGGTGATGAATAGGTATGAATTTTGTTTGCTTTTTTTTTCTCTGTATTGTCCACCTTTTCCACAATAAACCTATTATTCTTATAAATATACAAGCATACTAACATTTTTTAAGGAGAAAGGCTTCTCAGTCAATTTAACCCAGTCTTATGAGGACTATCTTTTGTACTCCTGGATATTTTGCTTTATTTAGGATACCATAGAGAGGCAGGCACCAATATATTATCCCTGTCATCAAAAATAGCAGAAAAGAAAACTTTTTCTATTTCATTAAGCTCCACAAATATTTAGAAGACCTGTATGCTATATATGCCTTAATATAAAAAATATGTGGATTGCCATCATCTACAGAAAATACATGATAAATATATTGACTTTCAAATATCTGAGGGATGACTTGCAGACCATAATTCAAGCAAGAAATTTAATATATATTTTCATGATTTAAAAACTCACTTTTGCTAAAATTTCATCCTACATATATTTAGCATAGAGTGGCCTCCTTTGATACTCACAAATTTAATCACATCTCCTATTCCTAAGAAATCATTAGATAGAACCAACTTTGTACCAGTTGTTTAAAAAGGCTATATTCCCAGAAAGAAATGAATTACAGAAAGTAGGTCAAACAGTGAAGGTCAAGATTTTCTAAATTCTTAATGATCAGGTACAATACAATTTAAATATATTTATTAAAAATACATTTCCAGAAAGTCTAATACATACACCTATTTATGCACAAACTTGGTAAGTATAAAGCAGATACAGAGATTTATGGATTATCTCACAAACTGAGTTATGCATATTTTTATTTTCCCCTCCTCTATCTACAAGGACTCTATGAGTTGATTACTTAAGCTGTTTTCCTTAAAAACTTTACTCAAAATACCTGCTTTATCTTGAGAATGAAAAATGGAGCTGGAGGAATCAGGCTCCCTGACTTCAGACTATATTACAAAGCTACAGTAATCAAGACAGTTTGGTACTGGCACAAAAACAGAAATATAGATCAATGGAACAGGATAGAAAGCCCAGAGATAAGCCCACGCACATATGGTCACCTTATCTTTGATAAAGGAGGCAAGCATATACAGTGGAGAAAAGACAGCCTCTTCAATAAGTGGTGCTGGGAAAATTGGACAGGTACATGTAAAAGTATGAAATTAGAACACTCCCTGACACCATACACAAAAATAAACTCAAAATGGATTAAAGACCTAAGTGTAAGGCCAGACACTATCAAACTCTTAGAGGAAAACATAGGCAGAACACTCTATGACATAAATCACAGCAAGATCCTTTTTGACCCAGCTCCTAGAGAAATGGAAATAAAAACACAAATAAACAAATGGGACCTAATGAAACTTAAAAGCTTTTGCACAGCAAAGGAAACCATAAACAAGACCAAAAGACAACCCTCAGAATGGGAGAAAATATTTGCAAATGAAGCAACTGACAAAGGATTAATCTCCAAGATTTACAAGCAGCTCATGCAGCTCAATAACAAAAAAACAAACAACCCAATCCAAAAATGGGCAGAAGACCTAAATAGACATTTCTCCAAAGAAGATATACAGAGTGCCAACAGACACATGAAAGAATGCTCAACATCATTAATGATTAGAGAAATGCAAATCAAAACTACAATGAGGTATCATCTCACACCAGTCAGAATGGCCATCATCAAAAAATCTAGAAACAATAAATGCTGGAGAGGGTGTACAGAAAAGGGAACACTCTTGCACTGTTGGTGGGAATGTAAATTGATACAGCCACTATGGAGAACAGTATGGAGGTTCCTTAAAAAACTAAAAATAGAACTACCATACGACCCAGCAATCCCACTACTGGGCATATACCCTGAGAAAACCATAATTCAGAAAGAGTCATATACCAAAATATTCATTGCAGCTCTGTTTACAATAGCCAGGACATGGAAGCAACCTAGGTGTCCATCATCGGATGAATGGATAAAGAAGATGTGGCACATATATACAATGGAATATTACTCAGCCATAAGAAGAAATGAAATGGAGGTGTTTGTAATGAGGTGGATGGAGTTAGAGTCTGTCATACAGAGTGAAGTAAGTCAGAAAGAGAAAAACAAATACAGTATGCTAACACATATATATGGAATCTAAGGAAAAAAAAAAAAAAGGTCATGAAGAACCTAGTGGCAAGATGGGAATAAAGACACAGACCTACTAGAGAATGGACTTGAGGATATGGGGAGGGGGAGGGGTGAGATGTGACAGGGTGAGAGAGTGTCATGGACATATATACACTACCAAATGTAAAATAGATAGCTAGTGGGAAGCAGCCGCATAGCACAGGGAGATCAGCTTGGTGCTTTGTTACCACCTAGAGGGGTGGGATAGGGAGGGTGGGAGGGAGGGAGATGCAAGAGGGAAGAGATATGGGAACATATGTATATGTATAACTGATTCACTTTGTTATAAAGCAGAAACTAACACACCATTGTAAAGCAATTATACTTCAATAAAGATGTTTTAAAAAAAAAAAAATACCTGCTTTAAATTAATGTATTTTAGGGTTGAATTAATTTTCTGCTGAGCTACAATAAAGAATATTTAAAATTTAAAATGTTCCTTTTTATTTCACTTCTAGACTAAGATGAAATAGATGCACTTCTCCCTATTTTTCTCAAGAAGTACAGCTAAAAGACCTGGACATTATCTTTAAAACAAATGTAAGAAGACTGCAAAGGGGGACAAGAAAGCAGACCACCTGGGGACTTGAGGAACCAAGGAATGACACAGCAGCAAATTTTGTGAGTTTTCTTTTAGCCTCCTATATCCCAAACTGGGTACTAGAATGACCAGCAACCAGGAAATGCCAATGGGCACAAACACAAACAGCCCCAAGAAAAGCTATCCCTCTCCACCCAAAGGTCCACAAAAGGGGCAACCTAGCAGAACAGATAACTGGTAGATAATAAGTGCTCTATGAGAGCCAAACCCCACGGAAAAAAAAATATGATCCCATCTCCAGCTCTATGAGCAAAGGCCAAAAGGCTAAACCCAGACTTCTACCCTCACCCAGCAGGGACATAGAAACTAAACAGTGTGCCTGCCTTGGAGTTCAATTTGGCTATAAGACCTCCTAGTACACTTTTCTATCACTTATTTAGCCAAGGTGATAAAATAGTCCCTAAGTTAGTTTACTTTTTTTTCCACATAGTATAAAAAGGAGAGAGGTCCTTTTTGGTACTGAAGTAAAATCACCTAAAAAATGTTTTCTTGAGACGTACTGTTTCCAGAAAAAGGAAAGTATTTTTAAACTGAATATTAGTTTTGAAGACTCAAGTTGTTACTCTTAGATTACCACTATTAATAGTAAAAGCAATAAGACAACAATGATAATGTCACTAGGCGTTTATATTGGTTTTCACTATGGACAGCTCAAAGTGTTGTATACCAGGTGTTAGATGGTCTCTCAGGTATGTTATTGTTCCCATTAACAGATTGAGAAACTGAATTTGCAAAGGTATCTGTCTCACTAACAGGCCCAGAATAAGTCACTCAATGCAGAGAGAAGAAAACACAAAGTTCCAGTAATCAGTACTGAACCTTCCAATAAGCACCCTAATTCCAAGTATGGGGCTATAAATGTGGCTGTACACAATATAATTAGCCCTTGGGCAGCAAGGTGCATTATATTAGTGAATTCATTCATTCATTCAAGAGTATTAATTGAGCCCACATTACATGCCAAGTATTGCTCTAGGCACTGGAAAGTTCCCAATCCCATGGAGCTTACACTCTGGTGAGGGTAAAAGAACAAATAAACAAATCAAAATAAATAACAATTGCTATGAGGAGGGGGGAAAAAAAGCAAAGAAAGGGGGCTAGGGAATGCTGAGCATGTACACAGGTTCTTATTTTCTATAGCATAGTCAAAGAAAGCTTCCACAAGAAGGTAGCATTTGAGCAACTTTCTAAAGGAAACTAGGGTTCACTGAGAGTTGTTAAAAAGTATAATTTTCAAAAAGTTAAAATGTGACTCATATAAATATAAATGAAACACATCAAAGACTTATACTACTCTTTATTAATAAAGAATCATTTATGTTAACAGAAGGAATCAGATGTTAAGACTGGTTCAAAGAGCATTTATTTGAATAGGCATACGAATAGAAAATTTAAATAACGGAGTGTTAGACCAAGCAAGAGTCCTAGTTGGAGATAATGTCTAATGAATGTCCTACAGTGCAATAAACACTATTCTTTGAAATTCTAACAGAGAGATATTATTTGCACCTCTTCTGTGAAAAAAATTAATTAACGTGTAATGTCAATACAACTGAGACTTTTAATCAATAGTAAACAGTGAGTCACATTCACAGTGAGTACTACATTCTTTTAAATAATCCTTGAGTAGGTCTAGTAAGTAATGCCCTCATAGGACACTGAAAGAACATACTGTTCACCCTTTTCTTTGTTTTCAAGTTTTACATTTTTTAAACAAAGCCATGCAGATATCTGCAGGAAGAGCATTCCAGTCAGAGAAACTGAATGAATCACAAACTGTTTCCCTCCACTCACTACTCCAACAGGCAAGGAATGCCCTCAGTAACACAGACTCACACATTCGCCTGGACCTTATTACGAATTCAGTGTAAGTAAATAGCTGGGGGCGAACTGGAAAAGTTGGAGAAGCCAGAAGATTTACACTGAAAGGAGAATGATAATTGAGGTTGGGAAATGATTTGACTCACATTTTTAAAAAACACTGCTCCACCTGCTGAAATAAAGACTCATTAAGGGAGAAGAGCACGGGGAGAAGCTAGAGGCCACTTAGGAGACTATTAAAATGATCTAGGCAAATAAACAAGTAAATACATAGTTTGTCAGATGTAAAAAGTGCTATGGAGAAAAATAAAGCAGAATATGGGAAGGCTGGTAGGGGATATCAGCATTGTTTGGAAAGGTCTCCCTTGATAAGGTGATATTTGCACGGAGACCTGAATGATATAAAAAAGTAAACAATGCAGAAAATTGAGGGACGAGTGCTCTAGACATAGGGATAAAGCAAAACGATTGAAGAGAAAGAGTCAGGGAAAAGACAGGGAGAAGGGACACAAAAAAATGGAGGGCCTTGCAAACCATTTTAAGGACTTACTTGACTTTTAGTTTGGGTGAGGTGAGAAGCCATTGAAGGTTTCCTAGCAGAGAAATGACATGAGCAGCTTTAACTATTAAACAGATCACAGTGGCTGCCATGTGGAGAATGGTCTGTAAGTGGGCAATGACAGAAGCAAAAAGATTAGAATAGAAGATACTTCAGTATTCCAAGGGAGAAATAAGGATGGCCTAGAATAGGTTGGCAGCAGTGACCATAATGACAAACAGTCGAAACCTGGATATTTTGGAGGTAGAGCCAACAGGTTTTGCTTAAGGAACAGACATGGGATAAGCACAAAAAGGAATAAATGTGGGTTTCAGCTTTAGCAACTGTAAAGACAGAACTGCTATTTCCTGGGATGGGGAAGACTGCAGAAGAAACAAGTTTGTTAAGGAAATTTGAGGAGAAGACGAGGAGACATTGATTACAAACAATTTATGAAAAAGGTTAAATATCTCAGTTTGGTGTTTATACGATTCTAAGCTCTTTCCAAATGCAATCGCAATAAGAAAAATTGGAATGTCTAATTTCCAAATTGAGAAAATCATCAGAAACAGAATATTTTTCGCCAGACTGAGTCTCAAACAGCTAACCTGCATGGCTTCTCAGAGATTCGTACTGTTCAAAATGGCATTTATCATTAATTTCACACGTTAGTCAGTATTTTACATATTTAAGCAAGTATCTGCTGCTTCATTCATAAAGCATTCATTGAGCACTTTTTGAAGTTATATTACATGCTTCATCAAAAGGCCTACATTTTAAATTTATAATTCACTGTTTTTACCTGAAGTTCTTTGTATCTATCTTGAAAAGAAATGGCCTCTTGCTCTTTTTCTTTAAGGAAATCTTTTTCCAAGACACTATGTTTTTCCATCAATGATTCCACATCCTAAAAGAAAAAAAATCCAAGCATAAATTTTGTAATATTTAAAGGCATAAAATATATTCAGTTTTTTCAATAAACATATTAGAAAATATTTGGTAAGGAAAGAACCCACCAGAAGTATGGTTTTCAAAGTTCAACAATATTATAAAACGTATGCTTCACTCTCATTCCCAGACCAGTATCAAACACTGATATAACACTGACACTGCTATAACACTAAAATTATTCATGCTAATAAATAAATAAAAGCATCTAAACTAATTGTAAACAACACTCTACCTCTACCTATACTTTCTATAAATTTGCTAAGGTCTTTTTATAGAGATATTTGTAGGAAACAGAAATGAGAACACATAAATAATTTACTAAAATAGCTGTATTTCTAAGTAATCTTGTCAAATATCCCATCATGTCTGACTTCTCATAGGGACAAATGAATATTACAAATCTTCTAACCTACATAAGAAATACAATATTACCTGCTTTCAAAGTAAATAAAAATAAACCAGAAGGAAAGCATTCATTAGCGAAAAAAAAAATCTAGTAAAAGACGTTCATATTTTTAAAAGTACACCTTTAAAACTAGAAATTTCTTATCAAAGACTTTCGTAAGTGATAAGCTTGTATGACTGATTTAAACCTACAGCCAAAGAGCATAATGGCTTTTCCACTGCTGAATTTTTAATCAGAAGTTGGGATTATATCATATTTCCAGTATATGCAATTCAAACATTTATTTTTTAGGCAAATGTAAATATACCTTTTTAATTCTCTGTTTTTCTTCTTCAGAGACTTTGAGTTTCATCTCCAGACTTGAAATTTTCTGCTGAAGCTGTATGTTTGATACATTGGCTCCAGGATCCTCAGAATCATCCACAAGAGCAATTGTTCCATTACTTTTCTCCTCAGTTAAACCCAACGGAAAAAGTGAGATATCCAGATGAGTGTGTGTTGATTGCTGAATCTAAACCACATTAAAAAAAAAAACAAACAAACAAACAAACACAAGAGGGGAAAGTTTACACTGCACCAAGAAGGAAAACATCCAAAGGGCACCAGAAACCACATTTGGAAATTAAGTTGTAGCAAAGGTTCCGAAATTATTTCACCCTTTAAGTAAATCAACAGAAAACCTCAAACTGTTACAACAACCTAATCTTCGCAATAAGAAACAAAATTTTCTGTAAACTTCAAAGTTTAAAGCATTTATTATTTTCCAAGCAAAGCACTAAAAACTTAAAACTTTTTCTTGAGAGTGTATAATAAGTATAGACACATCTGATACCAGTTCTTAAATTTACACACACACTCAGAATTTGTTTATATACTAAGTTATAAATCAGATTTTTAAATTTATCAATAACCACTAATTGATCATCACTTTCTAGTAAAGATAACGGGTGACTCAAGATTGTATACAGCACTTTGGAAATCTGGAATAACTCCAGCATCTAGCACAAGGCCTGAATCGATAAATATTTGAATGAAAAAACGCTATGACCGCTGTGTTTTTGGTTTTACTCTAAAATTGAAATGAATACTCTAATACTTGAAAACATATGGTAAGCTTCCCTGAAAAGAGAAATAGTTTTTTTGTAATTATTTTCCTTTTTGAAGTTCACAATCTGCAATGCAAAACTAAGTCAACTTTAATAAAACATATTTGGTTTTCAAACCGTATTTTGGTAACTAACACTACTTAAATACCTTACAATTGTGCCACAAAACAAACATATTATTTAGTTTTTAGAATTCTAGATATTAACCTCAAAGTTAGAGTATCTACAGGAGGGAAAAAAAAAAAGGAAATCAGGAGAGCTTCAATTAAATCAGTATGCAATTTTTTTAAGTAGGCAAAGTTCCTATAAAAATATGCTTGTCTTTACCTGTGCTTTAGGAAAAGTTTGACTGACAATGCTGTTGTCTGCATGTGTATTCTCTGGTGACGAAATGATGGGCTCAGAAGAGAGGCAGCCAACCGAAGGAGAAGTGTGGTCATGGTCCAATACAATCTCAGGAGAGGCTGGAGAAAGATGGACTCCAGATACTAAAGGAAAACAAACAAAACAAAACAAGAAAAGGATCATTAAAGTGAAAATAAAGAACAGGCTGAAGGGAAGAAAAGAGAGTAGAGGGAGGGAAAGAAAAAGGGGTAAGGAAAGTAAAAGCAATGAGATAGAAAATGAGGATTCTATGACCATTTTTCAGGGATTTTTACTGAGATCTAAAACTAGTGTTTCTAAATTGAACAGGAAATTTCCATGTGAGACCCAAGCACACAAAACAACTTAATAATGTCTTAATGTCTACATACTAACACATTACCATAAGGGGTGCATTTGCAACTCAGAGAAATTATTCAAATATATTATTTACCTATTCAGTTAGTTAAGAAAAAGCACTAGCATGCCTACCAGTGCCAAACACAGGCACTAGGTACTGAGGAGACAGCAATGAGCAGAACATGCATCCATGTACTCAGTGACCTTATGACCCAGGAGGCAAGTCAAATGAATTACTTATTACAATAAAGCGAGCTAAGGGGAAGAACAATGACGCTAAAATAGCTAATCCACTGTCCCTGTGTTAATTTCTTCTTTTACAACAGCAAAAGATTTTTCATGTTAAAGTCAATTTTAGTTTGTTTTCACAGACAAATAATGTTGAAATGCAACTCTGTAATTAGTTTCACAACAAAATATTATTAGACTGTGATGAGGGTTCAAATACAAAGGTCACGAAAGGAAAGCCAATTCCAAACATGAAATAAGACAAAAATATTGATGATGGCAAAATAAACAGATTATATTACTTTATTTTCAAACGTTCTTTCTAAAAATTCAAATGCATTTGTATTGTGTGTTTTAAAGTTTAAGAAGAGTAACTAAACCATTTTTAACAGCAATTCATTTATACGTTTTGACTTTCTAAATTATAAAGACCTTTATTCCACATTGGCATCAGTAGCAACGTCAGCGAAGTTCTACCATAAATTCTGGAAGGCAGCTCACAATGGAAATTGCATTTTTCCCTGAAGAAAGACATTTATAAGGTCATTAGGTATTAACAAACTAAGGAATGTATCAATTTTTTATTGGTACCATATAGGATTATTTAATTATCTTATGTACACTTTCATTGTGTAGCAGTATTGTGTTTTTCAAATACTATGTGCCATACTGGATAAGGTATTGTAGCTTCTCCCACAAGCATTTCACTATCTTAACTAAAATACAGAAAACTGGAATTTCAACCCATGTTTGTACTTTATATATCTTTTTCAGAAATTTTTGCTAATCTTCACTATTCTATATGCTAACAGATTTCCCTAAAATGTCAAAATATTCTAACTTCTAATTCTAAATTACAATTATACCAAAAATATTACTAATTAATTTTTAAAGGAATGAAAATAAGTACTATAGTATAGTGAAGAGGAATACAGCCTTATGATTAAGAGCACAGACTGAAATCATATTGCCAAAGCAAGTGTACAATATCTGGCAAGTTTACTTAACTTCCTTCAGTTTCCTCATCTGTAAAACTGGCATAGAGGTGCTGATGAGGTTTTAAATGACTAAAATATGTAAAGCTTTTAGCATCGTGCTGAAATTATTTTCATCATTATTTCAGAGATTGTTAAGATTTGTTGGACAAGTATGTTTTACTTCCAGGCATAAAGGGTATGTGTGACTATGATCCTATGTTCAAGAAACTCTTAAAAATATCATTCTGATCCACCACCTGAACATTTTAACATCTCTTTATGTTATTCACATTTATAGCCATAATCTAAGACAAGATGTCATGTTGTCATGAGTTAAATTCTCATTCTGTAACATTACATGTTCAAGTATGCCATATTAGGGAAAGAGGCTAGAATAAAGGAAGGAAGGGAGAGAAAGAGAAAGGAAAGAAAAGAGATAAATAAGGGGAAGGAAAAGGGAGAGGTTGAGGGAGGAAAGTAGGGATGGGAGGAGGCACCCTCACCCTCACACTTCCCACTAGTTACCACTACCATACTTTCCCTTCATAACCAAATTTCTTGCCTCCATCTGCTTCTTCCTCACCCAACCCTCATCATGCCACTAGACCCACTTTTTATGATATTAATTTTCCTTTCAGGTATTATTAAGTCAAATGAACACTTCTTATTTTATCTTCCTTTAGTTCTCCAGAGCACATAATACTAATGACTCTCCCTTTTCCTTGAAACTCTTCCCTTGGCACCTATAAGCCACTATATCCTAAATTCCTCCTAACATTTTAACTTTTTTTTTCTTGTTTCCTTTTCAGGCTCTTTTCCACTCATTCTTTAATTTCATTGTTTCCTACACCCTCTGATCTTCTCAGTGTTCACATTATTCTTACCACTTTCAGAACCCATTATTTAAATTATCACCTATAAGCTAATGACACCAAAATTCACATTTCTAGCACAAACCACTCTACAGACCTCCAGATCCCTATGCTCACCTAACTACCAGACAGTCCATTTAGCTGTCTAGTACATTCATCAGACTTACCCATCATCTTACATAAACCTGCTTTGCTTCATGTTAGTGGTATCTCAATGAACTATTTGCCCAAGCCAGAAATGATACCACCAAGTGCCAACTTCACTCCAGTCACACTGTGCTACTTACTGTTCCCTGATTATGCCATACTGTTCAGTACCTCTGTGACCTCACAATATTACTGCCTAAGTAAAAGCCATAGCTGTGGAATCAGAAATGGATTCAAATTTGAACAATAATAACAACTTACTTGTTATGCAGCAAATTACACAAACCCCTCTAAGCCACAGTTTTCTCTTCTGAAAGTGGTGAAATAATACCAACAAACTTTTCCAGGAATCTTTTCACCTACTCCGTTACCCATCCAACCACAATACAATTTTACTTTTCCACTGTCAAGATATTACAGATTTCTAAGAAATAATAATGAAAACATTACATATCTATGGGATCCATTTAAAGCAGTTTAGAAAAAAAAATCTAGATCCTTGAACACTTCAATCAATTTAAAAAATGAATTAAATTTCCATCTCATAAACTAAAATACGAATAACATAGAAAACTTTAAAAGCACATTAAAAAAATAATAAAGATAACGCAGATGTCAAAGATTAAGGAAAAAAAAGCAGATCTAATTAATCAAAATCCTGAATTTCTAAGAAAATCAAATAAAACAGTAGTTAATTTATTAACAATAAAAGGAGAAAAGTACAAATAAAATTAAGTGACAAGGGTAACATAATAATTAAAACAGAAGAATTTTTTAAAATCATAAATCCTCTACAGACTTCTAAGTAAATAGGTTTGAAAAATCTAGATAAAATGGGCAATTCTCCACAGAAACATAGTTTATAAAAGTTGATTGGATTAAAGCTAAAATATTCTCTAAAAATATATAATTTCCTTGGGGAAAAAATAAAATTATGAGGCAACTACCCTATAGATAAAGCATTTCAAGAGGATTTCTAACAAAAATTTGAAAAATGAATAATCCCAATGCTCTAAAATTATTAGAGCATTGAAAATGAAGGGAAACTTCATTAGCATTACATAACATTAACATAACATTGATAGCTAAGCCTGATAAAGACAATACAAAAACAGAACAATTAAAGATTTTTAGAGTATTGCTTAAAAATAATTAGGTAAAAGTTCTAAATAAAATATTAGTAAACAAAATCTAACACCATATTGAGAAAATGATATGCAATGAATGAGTCAGATTTGTTCCAGTAATGCAAGGTTGGCTTACTATTAGGGAATTCATTAATATAACATTCCATATTAATAGACTTAAAGAGAAAAACAGCATAACTAGCTCTAAGACTGAAAATGCTTTTGATAAAAATCAAACACCTGTATCTGTTAAAGAAAAAAAAACACTCAGAAAAATAGAAATTGATGCATACTTTCTTAAGATAAAACATATAGACCTCAGTCCTAAAGTCAGCATGTTAATTAATGTTAATTAATTTCTATAGGTGTTTCCTCTAAGATCAGGAATAAGATAAGGATGCCTACTATCTCCATATCACTTAACACTGCACTCACTAAAGCAATGTGGTTAGACAAGAGAAATTAAATGGAAGAGTAAAAATAAGAAAAGGAGGAAAACTACACCTCATGTTCCTACTAACTCAAACAATAAACACATTCAGTAAAGTAGCAGGATGTTAACTTAATGAACAGAAATCAATAGCATTCATATGTAAAAACAATAACTAGAAGATATGATGGTAGCAAAAATATTATTTTCCATAGCAACAAAGAAGATAAAATACTTAAGAATAAATTTAGCAAGAAACATGAGGAAACCTTTAAAACATTTCTGAAAGACTCAATGGTAGACCTGAACAAAGGTAAAGACCCTTGTAATTGGATAGGGCAACTAAACATCATAAAGATGCCAATCCTCCCTTAGTTAATTTATAGGTCTAATAAAATCCCAATAAAAGTAAATAAGCTTTTTTTATAATGGAGCTAGACAAATGGACATTAAATATCACATGGAAAAAGTAAAATGCAAAAACGTAAAAAAGAAAAAGTATAAGGAGGATACTCGCCCCTCTTATTCAAATAAACTAAACTATAGTAAAACATACTACTAACCTTATTAAGATATACTGTAATAAATTATGTTAAAACAAACAATAAACCCTTTATAATTAAAACAGTGTATTTATTTGGTGCAGCGATAAACAGATCAGAAGAGTATACCAGAAAGTCCAGAAGTAGAGCCATGTATACGTGAAACTTAAGTATATGACAAAAGTGGCATTTCAAATTACTGAGGCAAAGATGGGCTTGTTAATAAACAGTGCCTTAACAACTGATTAGCCATTTGGAAAGATCTGAAATTAGACTCATATCTCACATTAATAACAAACCAAAAAAAAGCTACAACTGGATTAAAAAATAAGACCATATAAGTACTAAACAAAAATATGAGATCATGTAAGTACATTATCTTGGGTATAAGAAACGCCTTTCTAACTATGACTCAATTCCAGACACAGTAAAAGAAAAGACTGACAAATCTGACTACAGAATACATAAAAACATTTTGTCTGTCAAAAATTATCTTAAATAAAATCAAAAAACAACTGACAAACTAAAAAAAAAAGATACGTTAATATATATCACAGATAAGGACTAATATTCCTAATATATAAAGAACATTTAAAACTTGGGGGGAAAAAGACTGAAAAATATGCCTATAGAATAATGGGCAAAAAATGTGAACAGACAATTCACCAAAAAGAAAATATACAAATAGCCCTTAGATACGTGAAAAGACACAGATGCATGCATCTACTTGTTTGTTATAAAGGAAACATAGGAAGGATGAAGCCAAAACTAGAGAGACTGATAGGTGGAGGAGAGGTAGAATGAAGTGGAAAGACAGAAGAAATGAATTGTGGGAAGTACCTCTTCTCTGAGTGTAGTTTTGTAATATGTTTCTGAGTTTTGGAACCACATTAATGTTTCACATATTCAATAAAATAAAATCAAGAGGCAGGGGAATAGGAGAATCGAATCCTAAAATGGAATACGTAGAACAGCAATTGAACCATATTTCAAATAAATAATATAATCACATTAACTAAGGAATGGGGGTGGAGGGTGAAGGGCAAGAACCAACCTAGGTTACTTTGGAACACAGTATTTTGGCTATATTGCCTCAGCAAAAGAACAAAAAGAACACTAAATAAATAATGAGAAGCAGAAGAGGAAAGGGAAGAAAAAAGGAGAGAATGAGGAGGAGGGAAAGAATAAAGATAAAGCAAACATTATAAAATGTTAACATTTGAAGAAAGTGGATGAAGGGTACATAGGAATTATTTGTCTATTTCTTGTAGCTTTTGTGTAAATCAAAATAAAAAGTCAAGAGGAATGAGCAAAAAAGAAAAATAGAAAATAGAAAAGAAATCACTCATGAGGGGGAAAATAGCTTGTCTCAACAAAAGTCTCCCCTATGCAAAACTGCTGAATACAGACTTGGTATCACTGAAAACATGTATAAGAATACTCCTAGCAGGACTGTCCATAACAGCAAATAAGTGACAACAGCTGAATACCTGCTGACAGTCAAATGATTAAATGAGCTGTGGGAATATTAATAATATTCTAATTAATAAATTAGAATATTTTATATCAGTGTAAGTAAAAGAAATATATGTATATGCAACAACACGGCTAAGTCCTGAAAACATAAATTTGGGTGAAAAAAAGAAAACTGCAGGTGTGGTTGCACAGTATTAACCCATTTTTATAAGGCACATAAACAAGCAAGACTCTTTAGAGATATATATATATATACACACACATATACAACAAATTTTTTTTTTTTACAAAAGCAAGGAAGCTATAACAAAAATTTAAGCCAGAGGTTCCCTCTGGGGGAAAACACAGGGATAGGACAGAAGAGGATTATTAGAGTTGGTCATGTTCTAGTTCCTAAGTTAAATAGTAGATTCATGAGGCAAATTTTTAAATATAACAAAAAAATAATTACACATGCTTAAAAATATAATTCTGAAGACCTCTTGTTTCATTGCCCTTCCTGGTTGTAGTACTCAAACCCCATGAGCTATACTATCCCACTGATCAAAATCTGCTCTGGGTAAATAAGAGAGGAAAAAAGTCTAATCCAAACTAAAGAGTAATAGGGACCAACCAGTGTACTCAAAGAAATGATGCTTTTGTGAAAAGATGTCAAGAATCTGCAACAGACCAGTAAATATTAGATTTGGAGGTACAAGCCTTAATCATATCAAAACTTATTCCAGACATAAGGAAAGTTGAACCTAAAATGTCTGGAATTTACATGTACTTTCAACTTATGAGACATTAGTGAAATTTTCAGGAATTTTTTAAAATTTGATAATATAAAGGTTCACTGAACATATTATAATTCACATCCTATTTTAAAAATAAAATGAGAAAACGAATGAGTAGTGCTGTGAAAGAAAAGAGAACATATAAATGTATTACCCTCTAAATGGAAACTAGATTTTTCAGTTAAGCCTCTAAAGTTTTTCTCTATGCTAGAAGTCACACTATCCAATAACAGTAACTCACCCTAAAAAAAAAATTCACATTCATAAATATTGTCCACATATACATACCCTAAATATAATTTAGTAATAAAGATGGTATACATGTTTATACATGTTTGTTTAACATTGGGAATTTTTAAGCTTAATAATGAAAATTACAAATTCCAATATGTAAAATATAATTATCTTCTCATCTAGAAGAGAAGTTACAATTTTTAATGTTTCAAACTGCTACAGTATTCTTTGGTCTATTAAAAGTTGACTGGTGTCAGTCTATGCCCAAAATCTTTAAATTCAGAAGATCAAGCATACCCAACAGCACCAATTTCCATAAAAATTTAGCCAACGCTTTTTAAGAAGTAGAAATCTACAAAATTTTGTTTCTTTGGGTATTTTGTTTCTTTGCTTGCTTTTAGTCTTAAGCAAGCGTACAGACACAACTTGCTTCATTTCAAAGGTGAAATCCTTGGTTTTCTAAGACTTAGAGGATACAAGGTCATCATATGTTCCTTTAGAGCTATAAAGCTAACTAAAAGTACACTGAATGGCAGTTCTTCATCTCTAACTTTGTAATGGTAATTAGCATAGTCATTGGGCTTATCATTTTTCACTGACAGACCTCTTCTAAAACAGAAAAAAGCACACTAAGTCAGAACACCACACAAGCAAAGAAGCACCAAGTTTCCAAATAGTATGCAATTTTTTTTCCAGTAATTCTGCCTGTGGTCAACTCTGCTTTGCTTACATAAGCATAATAACTCTTATAAAGTCTAAACAAGAAACAGGTGAAAATATCCATGTACTTTTAACTATACCCAAAGAAATCTGTTTATATCTCTTAATAGTTAATTCAACAGGAGAATACCAATACAGTGATAATGATTTTTACAACTTTTAACTTAGAAACTATTTTTGATGTTTAATTTCCATTTAAAGAGTCTCTTACCTAGTCCAGGCTCCCTTTTTCAACATTCTTTCATTTATATGAAAAACAAAGAATATGTAAGAATTGAAGAAGATCTAAACAGTATATCTAAATATGAAGATCTGTTAGTAAATACAAAATAAATGGATGAATTTTTTTTTAACTGACAAAAAACAGGGTAAAAGTCGCTGTTTAGAAAAGTATTACCTCTCTATAAGAAAGGTTCCCTATAGGAAATGCCCTTTGATTAATAATTTAACGGGTAAATGTAATTTAATGGATTCAAGATATATCTAGGATAGAGATTTAAAGAGAAATATATAATAGCTTTAAAAAGATTGAGGCAGGATCATAAGAAACAGAAATGGTCACATTATTAATAAAAGAGGGATCACATAATTGATTAAATTACCACCATTTTAGTTATTTTTAATTACCTTCCAGAGTATTCTACAAATAAAGGCTCCATCTCTACTTGATTCTTTGAGGAATAATAGTGCTTCCCTAAGGTCTGTTTAGGCAACACTATATACCAAAAATTTTAGTGAGCAATTTTTAGAATTACACAAATGACTAAAGAAACTATGTTTTAATTTCTAAAAGAGACAGGTAAAGTCCTCATAATCCATTGCTAGCATGGTCAACAAAAAATCATATGATATAAATATAACTTTTGAACAGGAAAAGAAAAAATTGTGCTATTTAAATCACCACTGCTTCTTTATTATCATACCAGGAAGAAAATCCCACAGCACCCAAAAAAATAAAAATAAAACCAGAAACTAACAAAATACAGACAGTATTGTATAATGAGTCTAATAAGTTTA
The DNA here is from genome assembly GCF_028564815.1 of Eubalaena glacialis. Classification (NCBI taxonomy): domain Eukaryota; kingdom Metazoa; phylum Chordata; class Mammalia; order Artiodactyla; family Balaenidae; genus Eubalaena; species Eubalaena glacialis. The sequence continues at coordinate 92,995,303 of NC_083726.1, forward strand.
AAGAATATGGAAGAAATATTTCAAAATTATATATCTTTAGGCCAAGTTACTATCTAAAATCTGAGATTTTCTTTTTTTTAATCTCTTGCTCATAGGCAAACTTAGGCAAATTCTAAGGAACTTCCCAAGAGGAAGAAAAAAATGCTATCACAACTTAAATTAAAGTAATATGTTAAAGTGATATGCTAAGGCAGTTTTTGGTTCCTCAGTCTATGTAAACTGGATTCTTATGACTTCTTTTAGATACCAAAAGCAAAGGCAACTAAAGCAAAAATAACCAAGAGGGACTACATCAAACTAAAACCTACTAAATGGGAGAAAATATTTGCAAATCATACATCTCAAAAGGGCCTAATATCTAAAATACATAAAGAACTCATATAACTCAACAGCAAAAAAAAAAAAAAATCTGATTAAAAAAATGGGTAGAGGATCTGAATAGATATTTTTTCAATGAAGACATACAGATGGCCAATAGGCACAGTGGCCATCTGTATGTCCAAAAGGTGCTCAACATCACTAATCGTTAAGGAAATGCAAATCAAAACCATAATGAGATATCACCTGTTACAATGGTTATTATCAAAAATACAAGAAATAACAAGTGTTGGTGAGGATAGGAAGAAAAGGGGACCCTTGTGAACCACTGGTGGAAATGTAAATTGATGCAGACACTATGGAATACAGTATGGAAGTTTCTCAAAAAATTAAGAATAGAACTACTGTATGATCCAGCAATTCTACTTCTGGGTATTTACCCAAAGAAAACAAAAATACTAACTCAGAAAGATATATACACCCCATGTTCACTGCAGCATTATTTATAATATCGAAGCTATGAAAACAAACTTAGTGTCCATCAATGGATGAATGGATAAAGAAAACATAATATATACACACACAATGGAATATTATTCAGCCATAAAAAAAGAAGGAAATCTTGTCATTTGCAACAACATGGATGGATCTTGAGGCCATTATACTAAGTGAAATTAGTCAAACAGAGACAAATACCTTATGCTCTCACTTATATATGGAATCTAAAAACAAACAAATGAGTACATGGATAGAGAGAAGCAGAGGGCAGGGGTGGACAAAGTGGGTGAAGGGGTTCAAAAGGTACAAATTTCATGTTATAAAATAAATAATCATGGGGATATAATGTACAGCATTGTAACTATAGTTAATAATACTGTATGGTATATTTGAAAGTTGCTAAGAGAGTAGATCTTAAAGGTTCTCATCACAAGAAAAAAAAATGTGTAACTATGTATGATGATGTTAACTTGATTTTATTGTGATCACTTTTGCAATATATACAAATATTACATCATTATGTTATAAGCATGAAACTAATATAATGTTATATGTTAATTATACCTCAATAAAAAATAAAAAAGAAATTTAAAACTTTATTTTAAATCTCATTACAACATGAGGAGACACCTAAGGGGAAAAAAGTGTTTGTGGTCTTTTTGGGACTCCTTTATTTATCTATTCACTCATTCAAAACACAATTATAGAGTACCGCTATATTCAAGACACTATGCAATGAAAGATACAACACAAATCCTTTGTATTGGAAAATTTACCCTGAGAATATCACACTGGTATTAAAATAATAAATAAATGAATCCTTAGTGGTTAAATATTTATAGTAAGACTTGCCATTGTTTGTAAAGTTGACATCACTGTTGGAACATCTCAAATATCAAATGATTAAAATAAAACACTAGTATGCTGCACATGCTAGGTGTTTAATAAACTAATCTACTCTGGAGAATTTATTTAGACATTTCTTGGAAATAGTGTATATTAATATTTAAATATAATAAAGAAAGATAATTTTCTAAGACAAAGGGTAAAATTTGACTCTCATAGAGATATAAAGTGAATGCATGTGAAAGATTTCACTCTACTCATACAATGAGGGAACCAGGCAAATGTTATAACCAGTTCAAAGGGAAAGTCAAAATAGCACAAATTGATGGGAGGTAAAAGAATGCTGAAATGAAATGCAACCAGAAGTGAAACTATTTTTTTCCAAAGAGGAGAAAGAAGTCAATCGAAATTCTACTAGACATAACAGAATATACATGTCTATCAGTTAACTAAACATATAAAGAGCTGTAAAAATAAAATAGCCCAAAGACAATGGACAGGGCTAGAATCAGATAACCCTGAAACTTATGCTGAACGTAGACAATGGATAGTTTCACTAAAAAAACATTTTTCTTCTACATGACCAAAAGCAGGAGCTCAAGTTTCTGTTAAACTAAGTGAAATGAAGAAAGGGGAGAGAACTGTCATTGACTGCGTACATACTTAACTCCAGGTATTGTGCAAAATATTTTGTATGTGTCAACTGATTAGATCCTTAAAATAATAACCATTTTATAAATGAAGTGCCTAAGATCACAGGTTTAACTAGTATGTCCCTGACCTCACAGCTAGAAGATTTCTAGGATCAGAATTAATGTCAATATGTTTCCAAGGCTCAGTCTCTACTCCAAAACGATTAAAAATACAAGTTAAAATCATGTAGGGTTTGGGGTTCGTGTGTGTTTTTTAGTATGTAAACAAACAATGAAAACTACAAAACAAGAAAACAAAATATAGACCATCTAACAGTAAAAGTATAAAGTAAAAAAGAGGGAGATGAAAACTTAAAAATTTAATAAAACTAATATCCTCAGTGAAGTATATACTTACATCATACCAACAACAGAAGCTACTGTTCTGGCTATCATACATACAGTAATTTAACAATGCCAATTAAAAGAATAAAGTAAAACCAGCAGTCCTCAAATAAATTCTTAACTATATCCTACTGCCAAGGAAAAACAAAACTAATGAAATAGAACTAGTTTAAAGTCCACTTCTGCTCTTCGAGTTAATCAAATGGCCAAGGAGTTACAGTATGTGAATATTAGCAAAATGCAATTCACAATTATTTCTTCTTTCTTCTTTCTTTAAACCTTCACTATAAAGCTTGCCACAATTTCCTTTCTCTTTAAGCGATGGAGATTATTTTCTATTCTTTCTTCTATGTGTACTATTCTTTCTTCAATGGTAAATTTCTTCTTTTACTCTCTGAAAGATCTTCTATTCTTACTATTTTCTTTCTGTATGCTCATGCCACTCCTGCTACAAATCTTTTTAAACCGTATGTTAACACTTTTGAGTAATCATTATGTTTCTTGAAGTTAAAACAGTTTTTCTTTTCCTGTTATCTAAATCATAAAATAGAAATATCAATCTAAAATTTTTCGGAGCAACACACCGACAGGTTTCGGTAGAGCACAGCATAACTCCCATTTGCGAGAAGTTGGTTCAGCCTCCTAAGATGAAATAAATGGCCCCATAATAATTTTCAGAGTTTACACAAAATGAGTATCATTGTATACAAATGGAACTGTTCACTTTAGAGAGACTGGGGAGTATTTTCCCCACATTTAAGTCTGAAGCATCTGTACTATACCAAATAGCATAGTATATTTAGGTACTCCCATTAAAGTAATACAACATCTACATGACTATGTGTATAATATATGTACGTGGCTTTTATAAACTTTATAATCACCGTAATTTTTCACAGCAGCAGACCAGTCTACTTTTTATCAATATGATGAATATACTATTAAAAAGAAACTTAGGATAGCAACATATTCTTAGAGATAGATATCTAAAGCCATATGCCAAAACCCAAAGTGGATGTCATTATATTATCTTTTGTAGAAATTTAAACACAACAGGAGCTATTAGACACCTAAACTCTTAGAATTACCTTCAGGAAATTTTATAGACCCAAATCCAGAAGAAATATGTGATTTAAGTAAAATTCTATTAGCAGTTTATCCATTAAAATTAATGAACCATGTGGCTGCAATAAATTGAAAATGGTTGGTAGCCACTGTTTTGGACTTTCCTGAGTGTGTTAATTCTTATAACTGAATATGTCTGTTTTGAGACCCTAACAGCTGTGTCTATAAAGTTGTTTCAAGAGAAACAACAACTCTTGGGGAACATATGGATGGCTTCTTAGCCAAGGTGGGCCTCACTCTCACCTGTGTGTGAAGACCTTGTTTACTTGCATATGAGCTGTGACTTGGGTTGAGGGCATATGCTAGGTTTCTATCTTATAAGTGAATCTGATGCCCCATACGATCTGGTAGTTTTGAGTCAAAGTGTGTAGTTGGAAATATGATAAGGTAGAGGGTCATCCTTGTTACCAGGCAACAGTGCTCATGGATAAAAAAAAATGACCCTGATAAATAAATTATGTGTTGTCTAGTTTCTCTCTGTAGCATGCAATGCTGTTTGATAGCATTTGACCCACAGCAGAACTTCTTCCAAAATTGGAGTCAATCCTCTCAAACCCCGCTGTTACTTAACCAACTCAGTTTATGTAACATTCTAAACCCGTTGTTGTCATTAAACAGTCTTCACAGCATCTTCACCAGGAGCAGATTCCATCTCAAGAAACCACTTTCTTTGCTAAACCAAAAGAAGCAACACCTCATCCGTTCAAGTTTTATTATGAGACTGCAACAATTCAGTCACATCTTCAGGCTCTTCTAATTCTACTTCTCTTGCTACTTCCACCACATCTGCAATGACTTCTTCCACTCAAGTTTTAAAACCTCAAAGTCATCCATGAGGGTTGGAATCAATTTCTTCCAAATTCCTATGAATGCTGATATTTTGACCTTTTCCCATGTAAACTATGTTGTAAACAAATGTGCTGTGTGTCATCCAGGCCGTGTTGTTCTATTTATAAAACACGGGCATAATTCTGAAGGGCCTTAGGATTTTCAGAATGGTAAATGAACACTAGCTTGCACTTAAAGTCACCAGCTTCCACTGAAAGTCACCAGCTGCATTAGCCCCTAACAAGAAGAGTCAGCCTGTCCTTTGAAGGTTTGAAGCCAAGGCAATGACTTCTCCCCTTTAGCAATGAAAGTCCTCAATGGCATCTCTCCCAATAGAAGGCTGTTTTGTCTACAATGAAAATTTGTTGTTTAGTGTAGCCACCTTCATGAATTATCTGAGCTAGATCTTCTGGATAACTTGTTGCAGCGTCTACATCAGAACGTGCTGCTTCACCTTGCACTTATTTATGTTACTGAAAAGGCTTCTTTCCTTAAACCTCATGAACCAACCTCTGCTAACTTCAAACTTTTCTTCAGCAGCTTCCTCACCTCTCTCAGCCTTCACAGAATTGAAGAGAGTTAAGGCCATGCTCTGGACTAGGCCTTGGCTTGGAGGAATGTTGTAGCTGATTTGATCTTCTCTCCAGACCACTACAACTTCCTCCATATCAACAATAAGAAACTTTCACTTCCTTATCACGTCTGTGCTCACTGGAGTAGCACTTTTCACTTCCTTCAAGAACTTTTCCTTTGCATTCACAACTTGGCTAAGTAGTTCAAGAGGACTAGATTTCATCCTATCTCGGCTTTCAACATCCCTTCCTCACTAAGTTTAATTATTTCTAGCTTTTGATTTAAAGTGAGACAGCTGTGACTCTTCCTTTCACTTGAAGACTTAGAGGCCATTGTAGGGTTATTACCTGGCCTGATTTCAATACTGTTGTGTCTCAGGGATTAGGGAGGCCAGAGGAGAGGGAAAGAGATGGGGGAATGGCCTGTCGGTGGAACTGTCAGGACACACACCACATTTATCAATTAAGTTTGCTGTCTCATATGAGCGTGGTTCATGGTGCCCCAAAGCAATTACAATAGTAACAAAGATCACTGATCACAGATCACTATGACAAATATGATAATAATGAAAAAGTCTGAAATGCTGCAAGAATTACCAAAGTGTGACAGAGAGACAGAAAATGAGCAAATGCTGTTGAAAAAACTGTGCTAACACACTTGCTTGATGCAGGGTTGCCACAAATCTTCAATTTGTGAAAAATGCAATATCTAAAAAGTGCAATAAAAACAACACATGCCTGTATATGTGTATGTATATGTCTGTATTGTCACTTGATCTTCACAATATCTCTTCTGTGCATGTATCATTAAAATTCTATAGATAAGTAAACAAGTACTTGAAAAGCTTATTAACTTGGCCAATGTCACAGAGCTATTAATTGTGAAGCTGAGATTCACAACTAAGTCTATATAATTCTTACTTTAGGACTTTCTAGGCAAATGAAACAGCATATAAAAAGGTATAGGGGACTATCCTGGTGGCGCAGTGGTTAAGAATCCACCTGCCAATGCAGGGGACACAGGTTCAAGCCCTGGTCCGGGAAGATCCCACATGCCGCGGAGCAACTAAGCCCATGCGCCACAACTACTGAGCCTGCGTGCCACAACTACTGAAGCCCACGTGCCCTACAGCCCGTGCTCTGCAACAAGAGAAGCCACCGCGATGAGAAGCCTGCACACTGCAATGAAGAGTAGCTCCTGCTCACCACAATTAGAGAAAGCCCATAGAGCCAAAAATAAATAAATTTATTTTTTTTAAAAAAAGGTATAGAATCATGAATTCACATAATGCATTTAGGGAACAGCAAGTTCTTCAGCATAATTGAAAAGTAAAAAGCTCAAGAGAAATATGGTTATTACAGAGGCCCCAATCAACTAGCTGTAACAAAATGAAAAAAAAAAAAAAAAGACTTTTGAGAGATAGCCTCATCCACCAGAGGGCAGACAGCAGAAGCAAGAACTATAATCCTGCAGCGTGTGAAACAAAAACCACGTTCACAGAAAGAAAAAGATGAAAAGGCAGAGGGCTATATACCAGATGAAGGAAAAAGATAAAACCCCAAAAAAACAACTAAATGAAGTGGAGATAGGCAACCTTCCAGAAAAAGAATTCAGAATAATGATAGTGAAGATGATCCAGGACCTCAGAAAAACAATGGAGGCAAAGAAATGTTTAACAAAGACCTACAAGAATTAAAGAACAAACAAACAGAGGTGAACAATACAATAACTGAAATGAAAACTACACTACAAGGAATCAACAGCAGAATAACTGAGGCAGAAGAATGGATAAGTGACCTGGAAGACAGAATGGTGGAACTCACTGTTGCGGAACAGAATAAAGAAAAAAGAATGAAAAGAAATGAAGACAGCCTAAGAGACCTCTGGGACAACATTAAATGCAACAACATTCGCATTATAGGGGTCCCAGAAGGAGAAGAGAGAGAGAAAGGACCTGAGAAAATATTTGAAGAGATTATAGTTGAAAACTTCCCTAACATGGGAAAGGAAATACCCACCCAAGTCCAGGAAGCACAGCGAGTCCCATGCAGGATAAACCCAAGGAGAAGCACACCGAGACACATAGTAATCAAACTGGCAAAAATTAAAGACAAACAAAAATTACTGAAAGCAGCAAGGGAAAAACGACAAATAACATACAAGGGAACTCCCCTAAGATTAACAGCTGATTTCTCAGCAGAAACTCTACAAGCCAGAAGGGAGTGGCATGATATACTTAAAGTGATGAAAGGGAAGAACGTACAACCAAGATTACTCTACCCAGCAAGGATCTCATGCAGATACGATGGAGAAATCAAAAGCTTTACAGACAAGCAAGAGCTAAGAGAATTCAGCACCACCAAACCAGCTTTACAACAAATGCTAAAGGAACTTCTCTAGGCAGGAGACACAAGAGAAGTAAAGGACCTACAAAAACAAACCTAAAACAATTAAGAAAATGGTCATAGGAACATACATATTGATAATTACCTTAAATGTGAATGGATTAAATGCTCCAACCAAAAGACACAGGCTTGCTGAATGGATACAAAAACAAGACCCATAAATATGCTGTCTACAAGAGACCCACTTCAGACCTAGGGACACATACAGACTGAAAGTGACGGGATGGAAAAAGACATTCCATGCAAATGGAAATCAAAAGAAAGCTGGAGTAGCAATACTCATATCAGATAAAATAGACTTTAAAATAAAGAACGTTACAAGAGACAAGGAAAGACACTACATAACGATCAAGGGATCAATCCAAGAAGAAGATATAACAATTATAAATATATATGCACCCAACATAGGAGCACCTCAATACATAAGGCAACTGCTAACAGCTATAAAAGAGGAAATCGACAGTAACACAATAATAGTGGGGGACTTTAACACCTCACTTACACCAATGGACAGATCATCTAAAATGAAAATAAATAAGGAAACAGAAGCTTTAAATGACATAATAGACCAGATAGAGTTAATTGATATTTATAGGACATTCCATCCAAAAACAGCAGATTACACGTTCTTCTCAAGTGCGCATGGAACATTCTCCAGGATAGATCACATCTTGGGTCAGAAATCAAGCCTCAGTAAATTTAAGAAAATTGAAATCATATCATGCATCTTTTCTGACCACGACGCTATGTGATTAGAAATGAATTACCGGGAAAAAAACGTAAAAAACGCAAACACATGGAGGCTAAACAATACGTTACTAAATAACCAAGAGATCACTGAAGAAATCAAAGAGGAAATCAAAAAGTACCTAGAGACAAATGACAATGAAAACACGATGATCCAAAACCTAGTGGATGCAGCAAAAGCAGTTCTAAGAGGGAAGTTTATAGCTATACAAGCCTATCTCAAGGATCAAGAAAAATCTCAAATAATCAATCTAAGCTTACACCTAAAGGAACTAGAGAAAGAAGAACAAACAAAACCCAAAGTTAGCAGAAGGAAAGAAATCATAAAGATCAGAGGAGAAATAAATGAAATAGAAACAAAGACACCAATAGCAAAGATCAATAAAACTAAAAGCTGGTTATTTGAGAAGATAAACAAAATTGATAAACCATTAGCCAGACTCATCAAGAAAAAGAGGGAGAGGACTCAAATCAATAAAATCAGAAATGAAAAAGGAGAAGTTAAAACAGACACTGCAGAAATACAAAGCATGCTAAGAGATGAGTACAAGCAACTCTATGCCAATAAAATGGACAACCTGGAAGAAATGGACAAATTCTTACAAAGGTATAACCTTCCAAGACTGAACCAGGAAGAAATAGAAAATATGAACAGACCAATCACAAGTAACGAAATTGAAACTGTGATTAAAAATCTTCCAACAAACAAAACTCCAGGACCAGATGGCTTCACAGGTGAATTCTATCAAACATTTAGAGAAGAGCTAACACCCATCCTTCTCAAACTCTTCAAAAAAACTGCAGAGGAAGGAACACTCCCAAACTCATTCTATGAGGCCACCATCACCCTGATACCAAACCCAGACAAAGATAATACAAAAAAAGAAAACTACAGACCAATAACACTGATGAACATAGATGCAAAAATCCTCAACAAAATACTAGCAAATAGAATCCAACAACATGTTAAAAGGATTATACACCATGATCAAGTGGGATCTATCCCAGGGATGCAAGGATTCTTCAATATATGCAAATCAATCAATGTGATACACCATATTAACAAATTGAAGAATAATAACCATATGATCATCTCAATAGATGCAGAGAAAGCTTTTGACAAAATTCAACACCCATTTATGATAAAAACTCTCCAGAAAGTGGGCATAGAGGGAACTTACCTCAACATAATAAAGGCCATTTATGACAAACCCACAGCAAACATCATTCTCAATGGTGAAAAACTGAAAGCATTTCCTCTAAGATCAGGAACGAGACAAGGATGTCCACTCTCACCACTATTATTCAACATAGGTTTGGAAGCCCTAGCCTTGGCAATCAGAGAAGAAAAAGAAATAAAAGGAATACAAATTGGAAAAGAAGAAGTAAAACTGTCACTGTTTGCAGATGACATGATACTATACATAGAGAATCCTAAAGATGCCACCAGAAAACTACTAGAGCTAATCAATGAATTTGGTAAAGTTGCAAGATACAAAATTGATGCACAGAAATCTCTTGCAATCTTATACACTTACAAGTCAATCAATGTGATACACCATATTAACAAATTGAAGAATAAAAACCATATGATCATCTCAATAGATGCAGAAAAAGACTTTTGAATAGCATAATTATATCTGGCTTGTGCGCGTGAATGAATGGTGATTTTATTAAGTGAGAAAAAAAAGTAGAAGGGTGTAGGTTTGAAGAAGTAAAAGGGGAGATAGGTTATGTTACAGACATGTCGACTTTAAGGTACATATGGAGACAGTGAGGTCAGAAAGACCAGTTGAAAATGTAAGTCTGAAGCTCTAAAGAAGGGCAAGACTAAAGGCACAAACTTGGATATCCTCACTTAAAAGGTTTCATCAGTGAAAAAATGAAAAAGTCAAGGATAAAACCCTAGAAAACAATTTTTAAGAGGAAGGGAGAGAAAAGATGATAATAAAGTGAAGAAGCCAAGAGGAAGGTTTAGAGAAGTAGGAAAGAACCAGGGGTACACAGCACCATAACCATCAACCTTAGAGAGAATACTTAAGAGAAAAATCCACAGATAAAACAAAACAGTAGTTAATAGAAAAGAAAGGTCACTTCCAGATTTGGCAGGAATTGAGGGGGTTGAAAAAGTGACTGAGGAAAACTCAGTGGAGAAAAAGATATTTAAACCAGGCCTTGAAGGAAGGGTGTGATTTGAACATGCAGAGATGGAGACGAATGTTTTAGCTGGAAAGCAAAACTAGAACAAAGAACTGAGGTAGCAATACATTGGGAAAATGTGCTGAGAAGAGCAAGTAATTTCTTGAAATTTGAATGCCACTATATAAAAACTTCTGGAAACCATGTATAAGATGAATTATAAGAGAAAGGGGACAGTTAAGACAATATTTATAATAGCTCAGATGAGATGTTGTATAAATCTGAGCTAGTTTGATAGAAGTGAAAACGACAAAGGGGCTGATGCATTAACCAGAAGAATTTGGCCAATAGCACTGACCAGTGCAGTTGTGCTCAGCTTTTGCTGAAGTTAAATAACTGGATTAACGAAAAGGCAATGTCATTTCATGACAAAGCTAAAATAAAGAGCAACTGTCATACCAGAAACAGATTACTCCATTAAAAAAAATCTCCAACTTAACTGACATAGTATATATAGTACTTGTGATGAATATTAGAAATTCCCTTTATCATAGTAAGTCATTTATAAATCTCTAAAATTTTCAATTACTATGAAGAAAGTGAGTTTGCGGCTTCTTCTTATAAAAATATAGTTGAACATAAGGCTTTTTTAGTTCCAAAACATTTATTAATGTTAATGTATACTTTACATGGTCTTACATAGAAATGTTTATATTACTTACCAAATCTGTACATATATCAGTATATGCTATGAGCTTATAAAATATGGCTTCAATTAGCCTTTAGGAAAACTAATAGCATATCTTTGAAAGTCAATTTCCTGTAAATCTTAGCAAATAAGTAAAATATAATTATAACATTAAAAATCTAAAAACAAAAAGCTGAAATTTCTCTAAATTACACATGCAATAACTATATATTAAGCTATAAAAATATACATATAAATTTCAACAGACAAATGCAGAAAAGTTTATAGTATGGACTCTTATGTAAGATTTTTTTTAATCTACAAAGAAGTCTTAGCTAATATTTTCAATAAGCAAAACAATGAAGAGCTTTTCTAAACCAAATCTGACCAAACTTCTATACTTCCTTCTAAAACACTGCCCTTCTATGAAAACTTTAAAATCCAGTTGCCCCAAGAAGACTGATTCAGGCTCAAAAACCTAAGAGATGGAATAAGCACTCTAAGTAAAGCAAAAATTACAGTCTGTCCCTCAGCCCAGCTGTTTACCACTTTATGAGCTACACAAAGAACTATACAAATGTGTACAAGAGAAACATGAAAATGTGAACTATTTTCCAGACGTAAAAAAATCATATATTCATATCCATCTCATCAAGAGAAAGAAGATACTAGTTATTTTCATTATACACTTGTTAAGTATGATTGCCTATTTAGTTTACTTTAACCATAAGAGAACCTAGGAAACAAGTATATCTCTTTGGTTTACACCCAATGAATCCAAAATGACATCAGGTTTAAACTCTAAACAGTACCTTTTTGACCAATAACAATACGTTCTCTTTCTAAAGAAATGTAACTCAAAGATTATAAGAATCATATATCTATATATATGCATATATAAAATATTCAATTAATATAAAGATACCAAACGTTCTTAAATAATCAAGGGATATAGATTTATGATTTATATAGTTCATGGATCTAAGAAAAAAAATTTAATACAAGCACATTTGACATCATCATATTTAATTAGGCCATAGCAAATATGTTACAGTGATGATACAAGACTCTGAAATACATTAAAATATATAAATGTACACACTAATTGTTAGAATCTAGCCCATTTGCTTAATTTTTCATGTCAATATTTTTTTTTTTTACTTTCAGTGAAATTAGCAAAGACCAGGCATCAAGAAGTAGAATACATGGGTAAAGAATTTTTTATTAAAAACATCCTGGAACTACTGTTCCAGTAGTATATGATGAATATACTATTAAAAAGAAACTTAGGATAGCAACATATTCTTAGAGATAAATATCTAAAGCCATATGCCAAAACCCAAAGTGGATGTCATTATATTCTCTTTTTTAGAAATTTAAACACAGCAGGAGCTATCAGGAGGGAGGGGAGGGAGGGAGGAAGGGAGGGAGGGAGGAGAGGAAGGAAGGAGGGGAGGGAGGGAGGAAGGAGGGAAGGGAGGAAGGGAGGGAGGGAGGAGAGGAAGGAAGGAGGGGAGGGAGGGAGGGAGGGAAGAAGGAAGGAAGGAAGGAAGAAAGGAAGGAAGGGAGGGAGGGAGGAAGGAGGGAAGGGAGGGAGGGAGGAGGGAAGGAAGAAAGGAAGGAGGAAGGGAAGAGAAAGGGAAAGGAAGGAAGAAAGAAAACTGAAATTATAAACAATGGATAGGTTTTGTATCAGCTTAGACAATGATGAAGAGCATAGTGAAATGAAAAATACATCTGTAATTAATCAGACTACAGCACAGTCAAAATGTGAAAAAGAGGTTAACAGACACAGTGATAGAGTTTAAAAAAATTATCATTTATCTAATTTTAGAGTTCCAGAAGAAGAGAAAAGAGAAAATGGAAAAAAACTAATATCGGAAGAGATATGGCTTCGCTGCTGGCACAGTGGTTAAGAATACGCCTGCCGGTGCAGGGAACATGGGTTCGAGCCCTGGTCCCACATGACACGGAGCAACTAAGCCCGTGCACAACTACTGAGCCTGTGCTCTAGAGCCCGCGAGCCACAACTACTGAGCCCACATGCCACAACTACTGAAGCCCACAGGCCTAGAGCCCATGCTCCACAACAGGAGAAGCCACCGCAATGAGAAGCCCACGTACCGCAATGAGAAGCCCACGTACCACAATGAAAAGCCCAAGCACCGCAACGAAGAGTAACCCCCGCTCTCCGCAACTAGAGAAAAGCCCGCGTGCAGCAACGAAGACCCACCGCAGCCAAAAATAAAATAAATTTTTTAAAAAAATTTTTTTAAATGAAGAAAAAAAGAAAGAGCTAATGGCTAATAATTTTCCAGAAGTGATTTGCTGCACTTCTTGAATCTGTAGCTTATCAGGCTTCTTAAATCCATGGGTTCAACCCATACATTCAAAAAGCCCATCACATTCTAAGCAAGGTAAATAAAAAGATATCCATACCTGCTACATCACAGTGAAACTACAAAACACGAATTACAAAGAATAAGTAAATCATAAAGGTAGCCAGAAAGAAAAGACCAATTACCCTCAAAGGAGCAGTAACTAATGGAACCAACTAACTTCTCAACAACAATTACAGAAATTAGAAGACAGAGGAGTAATAATCACATTGTGCAGAGGAAAAAAATGACTGTCAACTCAGAAACATCTAGGTGAAACTATCCAACAAGGACAGGGACAAGCATTTTCAAACAAGCATATACTGAGAGTTTGCCAACAATGACTCTCTCTCTGGAAAATTCTCAAAGATGCACTTCAAGCATAAGGAAAATGATTTGTGATGGAGAGTCTAAGTTACAAGAAGAAATAAAGAAAAAAGGTAAATATGCAGGCAAATCCAATATACTTCATCTACATAAAACACTAATAATAACAACAATGCCTTGTGGAGTTAAATACATATTAAATATATAAATATATATGCAGATTCTGAGTATATATGTAAAAAATACTAGAAAAAAATGGCATAATAACAAGAAGAAATCATTGAGGTTCAAATGTCTCACAGTTTTTTGTACTTTTCAAGAGGAGGATAAAGATACTCATTTGTTTAAGGCTTTAATAAGTTAAGAATGCTTGTTAAAATTTCCAAGGAAATTACCAAAAGAAGAGAAGCGGAGTATGTAACTTCCAAACTGGTAGAGCATGAGAAAAAAGAAACAAGAAAATCAATTCAAAAAAAGTAAAAAAGAAAAAAGAAACACAAAATGGCAGTACAAATAGAAAGCCAAAATTGGAATAGTAGGGAAAAAATATATATATGTACATCAGTAATTACATTAAAATATAAATGTACTAAATATTCCAATTCAAAGACAAGGACTATCAGGCTGGATAAACAAACAAAATCTATCTTTATGCTCTTTATGAATGACATATCTAAAAAACATAAGTATACAAAGAGATGGAAAAACATGAATGGGAAAAGAAATACCAGTTGAATTCTAATCAAAATAAAGCTGCAGTATTTATTATCAGACAAAATGGATTTGGGGCACAAACGAATTCTACAGATATAAAGAGATGACTACATAATAATAAAAAGTTCAATATACCAAAAAGATATTATAAATATGAATGTACCTAGTTACAGAATCTCAAAATAGAAAAAGTGAAAAGTTACAGAGCTTCAACAAGAAGTTTATAAATCCACCAACACAAAGAGACTGCAACATTCCTACAAATTAATATTTAGATAAACTATCATATAGTGTACTCTGCAGTTGTTGAATACAGTATCTACATAGGTCCAGAGCAGCAGTGCTTCTCAAACTTTAATGTTCATAAGCATTAATTAACTGGGGATCTTGTTAAAACACACACTCTGTCGCAGTAGGTCAGGAATGCAGCCTGAGATTCTGTATTTTTAACAAGCACCTGGGGGATATCAATGCTGCTCATCCTCAGATAGCATTATGCCACAGAGCAAGTCTCATCAAATCACAAAGAATTTGTATTAAACTACTTTCTCCAGCAACAAAGCAATCAAGAAACAATAACAATAACTAGAAAAAACCCATGTTTAGAAATTAAGAAATACTCTTTAAATAACTCAAGGAATAATCCAGACTCCTAATTAGAAAATATATGTAAGTGGAGGATTTTTTTTAAAAAATCAAAACTGGCACGATGCAGCTAAAGTAATAATCAGACGGAAAATTATATCCTTGAATCCTTATATTTGAAAAGAAAGGTTAAAATTAAAGAGATAGGCATCAAAAATTTTTTTTAATTAGGAAAAATACAAAAATAAACCCAACAAAATAGAGCAAAGAGAATAACAATCATGAAAGAGATTTTAATAAATCAGAAAATAAACATAAAATTAAGAATGTTGACATTCCCAAAAGTTAGTATTTGGAAATGTTCTCTCCATCTCCCTCTTCTCTGCTGCAAAGCTTTCAGCTCGTTCAGATAAGCCTGCCTCCCTATTATAGGGTTTTTTTTTTTTTTTTGGGGGGCCCTGTTGACCCCTATTTGGACTCAGACAGTGGTCTGATATACTTCCCAGCTATAATGCAGTGTCCACTTCACTCTCTGTTTCTACTATCCTGATACCCTGTATCTACCCTTAAAAAAGATATCTTAGCTATAATTAATTATCCGTAATTATTTAATTTTTGTGCACCTTACAAGCTTGCAAGACTCATGAAGGCAGATATCTTGTATGTCGAGAGTTTAGCTAAGCTACTCCACCATATTGCTACCTCGACACCCATTTTGTTTGGTCAAGTGGCCTGCAGAGACCTTACACTGCCACTAGCCCTCTTGGGCAACCACGCTCCCTAGATAACAGCTCACAGAGTCACAAGCAAATTTAAGTTCTTAATATGACTTTCCCAACAGCCCTTGTGATCAACAGTCTCCCCTGCCTCCCAGGGCCTTCTCTCTTTGTACCCCTTTGATAAGACGCCTGTGGAGTTTACTATTCCCTGTCTTTTGGTATGAACCACCCAATCCAGACTTAGTCCTGGAACCCCTAAAACCTCCACCTTGGGACCCTAATAAAAGCACAGACCCTGGATTCTTTCACACCCTCCATCTGCACTCTATCTTGACCTTCTCATGTGGCCCCACAAGGCATGCCATGTACTTCCTCCAGGACCTGTGGGTAATAAACTTCTTCATTTCAGTTTCTCTTGCGGTCTGTTGCTGAATGCAACTCACCATGAGGCAGCCTGTGCTCTACTTGACAAATGTTAATTTAACAAATTCATAGCATTGCCTATCCTGTTTGTTTTCCATTGTTCCCCCTGGACTTGGTACACAATAAATACTTATTGAATGGGGTTGGGGGGGACAACCAAAAGGAAGTAGAAAGTAAATAGTCTCATGCCCTGACTTCAAATAAAATGACTGGTAACCAAATGAGAATCTAATCTATCTTTAAAAATTTCGGAGAAATGAAATTCTTAAATTTCATCAAACATTCCATCAAAACAAAGTATGTGTGTTTAGATCATAAGACCAAGGATTAAAATACTATAGAATGTTCCTTTAGGAACCTAACAGGTTGATAAAATCAATAACTGTTCATTCACTAGACAAATGCGCAATTCTATCAGCAAAAATTTTCTTTTGTTTTACTTGCTGTATGTTCATAAATGTCAAGGGAATGGTTGAAGAAGAAAATAACAGTTGATTTAGCTGGGTAAAGGGTTTCATAATAACCAAACTGCATGTGAAATTTTATTACAATATTTTGTCAGCTCTGTGATGTCTGACAAATTAAATTAAAATTTCTATCCAAATTAGCTGAATCACCTTTTACCCACTCTCCTTTATTCTGACCTCAGACGTGATAGATACAAAATAATCAAAACCTTCATGTCAGGCAGACAAACTTTCTATAGCATTAAGATTAGGTAAAAATATCACTATGTATTTACAGTTCTAAAATATATTCCTAAGCATCTTTCTGTTCTAATTCCTAAGTACTTTAAGCAATCTCTGTCTCATTTACCCTAAAATTATTTGGCCATTATTAAAGGTACGTTATCCAAAACAATCTATCTGAGGAGGTCCACAATAAAATTAGTCTTTATCACATTCAATTCAAGAAAACAAACCTCAAAAGATTTTTCAATTTTAATTTAAATGAAGGAAATTTTCACAATGAAATTATTAAAAATAATTGAATCCTCACCTCAGCAATGCTTTAATAAGAAAGAAAAAATTAATAAATATGGGCTATATCACATAAATTAATTGTGGAAATCAGAGTGGGATTAATACTTTGATAAGGCACAATAATGATGCCCAAATCATGCAGAATTTTTTAACTGCAATGAGTTTCTACGACTTATTCAAGATAATATCCTAATAACAGGCACAACCTTTAGTTCTCAATGTAGAGAATAATACAAGTATTCAGGGAAACATTATAATAATAGGTCAAATTTACAATCTCTAAAATTATAGTCAAATAATATGTTTTACACTTTGATATTCAGGAATCCACAAATATGAAAAAATCCCAAACACTTCTAAACTTTAAAATCAAATTCCACAAATAGCCAACATTTACTAAGTATTCACTGTAGTGCAGCCCTCTGGGTGCCACTTAAAGAAAGGGGTTAAGAGAGTTCAGAATGGGAAAAAACTCCTGAAGTCATTTAGAAAAGACATGATAGTGGCTTTGACTGGAGTAGTAACTAGGGAAGCAGAGAGAAGTGAAAAGATCCCCAAGTTTAATTAAACTTAGAACCTACAGTACTTGCTCATGGGTGGGTTGTGGATCAGAAAACCACAAGGAGGGAACAGGAATAGAGAAGGAACAGAAGATTCAAAAGTCTCAGGAAATCATGGTACTCCCTAAAGAGGAAGCACCAGAAACGCAACGTCTACGGAATAGAATAGCACAGAGAGTTGGAGACTCTATTCCAGAACATCAAATACCCAAACTTCAGAAAGAAGGAAGAAGTGCTCGAAAACTCAACCTGAGTGAGCACAAGGTACGCATATTAGCAATAGTGTTGATGAGAGACAACAGTCCAGAGACATCGAGCCAAGTGTACAGCAGGGCACATCTGTCAGAACCTCTGGTTATGCTGGTCCTATTGTCCTGTCAGTGTCATGTTCCCATGGGCCCCTCAATCCTCAGTTTGGCCATTTGAAAATTCCCACAGTAGAAGATTTTACTGTTTCCAGCTAGAGCTAGGCCTAGGAGTCTAGAAAAAGAATCTCAGAGGTAAAGGTGTAAAGGGGGAGAGGGACATAGGCAGCTCTGTTAACTTCAGGTCTGGCCTTTGCCTCTGACCTCCATTCAGAGAATTTAAGTCAGAAATTTTTCCTAGTCACATAATGCACCATTCATCCACAGTTCCCTGATCTAAAGTCTACTTCCCACTCTTTACCCCATGCCATCCTGAGTGAACAAACAGGGTGATGATGACTTCTGCCCTTTGGCAGATTCAGACATGGGGCTCACTATGAACTGGTCTTAAGCCTAGCTCTCTGACCAAAACACGGAGCCCTCATCCTCGTGAAGAACAAGAATTCCATGACTCCAAAGGGAGGCTGACACTCTAGACATCAGATTTTAGCACTAGGATCTGAATTACAGAACAGTTTGTCAACTGAGACCTCTTATTGATCCTTTAAAGATATTGTGAGAACAGTATACATGTTCATGAGATTCCTTCATGTTTTTATGTGCAGTGGTAGTTTGTTAATTTTCCAGGTGTACGGTATTCTATTATATAAATATACCCCAAAATATTAAACTTTCTACTTTTGATTGACATTTGGGTTGTTTCTAGTTTAGGCTATTATAAACAATGCTGCAATAAACATTATTTGACACATTAAAAAATACAATATGACAGCTAAAGAGTATTTCAACCTACCATGCTAATTTGCTCATAGTCAGCTAAAGATTTTATTTTCAACATACTCACAAAATTAGCTTCACCTTCAATGTGGCCAACATTGTCTTATGTGTGACCATATAAATATAAAATTTGACATTATTTAGAGAACATGTTTGTCCTGTGCTCATTTTAGTAAAATTAATAAATGAACTATTTGTTAATTTTAACTGATCTTTCCATTAAGTCACAGGAACAATATAATATTATCATCTAAATTAAAATAGCTTTACGGAAAATACATACAAAAATATTCCCTGTAGGGTTACTTGTAACAGCAAAAAACCGGGAGTAAAATAACTGGTTACATGAATAATGGTACATCCATGCAAAAGAGTGCTATGCAACCAGTAAAATGAATCTGGAAGATCTAGAAGTACTCCTGTAGCAACATCTACTAGCGTGGGGAAAAAGCAAGAGGCGTTAGCATGTATATACAGTATACTATGATTTGTATAAAAAGAAGAGGAGAATACATTCACATTTTTATATGCCTGGAAGAAATCTGGAGGGTTACAAAAGAAAATGAAAACAAGTTTTATCAGGGGAGTAGGACTAGGGGACTAGGATAAAAGAGAGATGTTCACTGTATACCTTTAATATTATTTCCCTTTTCTTTCATGCCTTTTGTACTACATGTGAGTATGTCTGCCTGTCTGTCAGAAACAATAAAAAGTATATTTTCTGAGGCCAAAGAAGCATAATTCAGAAGGACAGCTATATAGAAATTTATATATTGTTATAAGAACATTTGACAATGACTTATACTGCTACTGAGCAAGACAGAGCCTCAGTTTTTGGTGGTGGTGGTGGTGGTGTTGGCTAACTCAGCACTGTGATCATCAAGAATCAGAGCACTACCTTCATCTTATAGAAAAAAGATTCACAGCCAACACTTCATCATTTTTAATAATGTGCAAAAATCTCTACAAAGCTCTATTTTAAAAATTTGTACATGTATTCTATAATATTCTAAAAATCAAACCATTGTCTTTTTAATAAGCAAGTTCAGAATCAGATAAAAGAGATAAAGACTGTACCATAAAACACCAGAAAAAAATGAATTTAAACAGTAATTGATAATAATTAAAATACATAGAAAAGGACCAAGTTTCTCTTCAGTACTACAGTTCTTCACAGTAACATTTGTGTTCTATGTTTACAGCTATGTTTTTAGACTAAATGTAATTTATTAGATTAGTACTGTCAGTTTGACCATGCAGTTAAAATGAGGTACCATGATTCACCTAGTGGAAGCTACTCATATTACAGACATTGTAATCAGAAAAAACTTTACAAATAAACTTGGAACTCAAAATCTGGAAGAACGCTTAGATATCGTCTAGCCCTTCAATTTATAGATTAAATAATTGAGTTTCAGAGAAGTTACACAGTTAGTTGAAGGCAAAAACCAGAACTCCTCATTCCATAGTCAGAGATATTTGATTCTAAACCACATTACAAACCTAATCTTCAAAGTCATAATAAATATCACTAATATATTTCCTATTATATGCATTAATGAAGACAGAAATTGTCATAAATTACTGAAAACCCACATAAGGACTGATACTTACATGTACAGCCATAATTCACAGCTTTATAGAAGTTACCATCTTAGTCATCATTTATAAAAACTGGCTACAGAAAAAATAAAGGTGAGTTAAAAATCTGGGAGGTAAGAAAAAAATACAAGAAGTAGCAAAAAGAAGCTATCTGGCAATCTTCCATTCAAATACCCAGTGCGACAATATTACAAAATTATTAGACTACAATGGAAATCCAGTTTATGTCCCGGCAAAAAATGTCCAATGTGGATACAAAGTAGAAGCGACAAAAGTTTTCAAACATTACCTATACTGCCTATTATAATACAGTATGTGAATATGGAGTAAGTCACCTTCAAATTTTACCTCAAATATAGATCAGACCAATGAATTCAGTTAATGTTTACTACCCCTATGTGCAAACCACAGATTAATCTGAAAAAAAAAAAATCACAATTTTTTCTCAAACAAAAATGTGTGGACTCGGGTTCTGAGCTCTTATAGATGTGTAACAGATTCTACTGGAAAAACAGGGTTAGCAAGGAGAGTAATGGGATATTAATAAAATGGCCGGTTTGTTGTCCTAGGTTTTCCTGGCCAGGAGAATGGAGAATGGAAAAACTGAACCATGAAATCAAAAAGGCATCTGTCTTCCAGGTTTCTCTCTGCCAATGTCTTGAGAAAAATGTTTGAACTTTCCTGTTGGCTTTGTATGCAAATAGCTCCAGATGCAAAGTGAACCACATCTAAGTTATTTGGTTCAACATCTGCTGGTCCAGTTCCCATTATTCCTTCTAAAGGGTCGGCTTGTGAAAAGACAGTTTAGTTTGCCCTCTATATAAGCTGTTTTGAAGGAGCTAATTTGGATTAAAGTATCTATCTGGACCACTTGTTTTTCCCTTTGATGGTCAATGCAGTCTAAGGTGGTCTGTGTAGTGCTGCAAGGAACTTAGAAACATATTGGAAAGGACAGTATTCAAGGTTTTGCCTCCCACCTCGCCTTCTAGGCAATTTATATTTATACAGTTTAAAGTAAAAAGGGAACAGTCATTTGCCTCTAAAACAGCACCACCCACACTGTATACAATGGCAACATGACAACACTTTCTGACCTAATATATTTTTCATGCAACCTCTATCACAGATTTGAAACTAAAGTTATTGATAAAAGCACTTGCTAGTATTAACATTACATTTCATGAGACACCTTGTCATTTGAGATGACACGTTTCATACGGTATCACAAAAGTGGCACAAGTTGGTCCACAGCACATGGCACTTAGTGTCTGATACACAGTATATTTTCAAACATGTGATAAATGAGTGAATTAGTGAATGAATGAACAAACAAGCTAAATAATTAATTTAAATAAATATCATGGATTCTGAAACTTTGAGTCTGCTGCAATCAGAAAACATAATCAAAAATGTACTAAAGCCAAACTAAGACTAACAGTCTAATGTTCTTAGAACTTGTAAGGTCAAGTAAAGATAGAGTCCTTCCTTCAAAAGGGTATGGTAGGAAAGATAACTTGCACTGGAAGGTAAAAGTGGAGAAAAAGGAAGAAATGAGAATATCTATCTATCTATTTATGTCTACATTCTGATATATATATATATACATTTGCATTTGTATGTACATAAACACGTGTATATCAGAAGATAGACATTCATTTCGAAAAGTTAGTTTCCTAAAAGGCAGAGTATTACCAGTCTTATAAAAATTTACAAAAGATAGTTAATTGTTTGAGAATGATTTTGAAAAAACAAGAGACTTCTTGGCCAAAAAAAATTTTTTTTCTAAAAAATATAGTTCTATGAGAAGCAAATTCAAAAACTTCCTGATATCTTATGCTATGCAAAATCTGGAATGATTTTTCTTTGGGAAAAATGTTTAGAAGAATAATATTTTAAAAAGGAGGTAAAAGAAGTGGATACTATTATTGCTGCTTCTAGACTCCTAATATTTTGAACTAAAATTTAGTCTAACCTCTGCTGTCCTCTACTGTTATCTGCCGACACACTGTAGGACCAGGGAAAAAATTAGAAAAATATAGCAAAATAGCTGTTCTCTCTTTCTGAGAATCTGTGACTACTCTTACTAACCATTATCCCCAGGTTATTTGTCTGAATTGGGAATGACCAGGAAAGTTAACTGAGCCCTAGAGGAAATAGCTTCTTAGCCATCTTTGAATAATTATCTAAGATTTCCAAGATTACTATAATTTTTAAAGAAAGCTTAAGTTTGCCTTCCTCTAACTTGTGATTTAAAAACTATTTAAATACCCTCAAAGAATTAAAATAAGCAAAAAGAGTTACTTGAAAGTAAATCTGCTCTATTAATTATCAAGAAACAATTACTGATTAGCAAGACACAATGTTATACTAGGTACTTATGATTCAAAAAGGTTTAAAACATGGTCTCTGCCCTCCAAGGCTTAGACTAAAGTAGACATGCAGAGATGGAAGTCATACTGATAAAATCATATCTTTAAAAATACAAATTGTACACCAATGTTCATAGCAGCATTATTTACAATGGCCAAAGGAAGCAACCCAAGTGTCCACGGACGAATGAACAGATAAACAAAATGTGGTCTGTACATACAACATTATTCAGGCTAGGAAAGGCAGGAAATTCTGACACATGCTACAACATGGATGAACCTTGAGAATATCATGCTAAGTAAAATAAACCAATCACAAAAAGAAAAATACTGGATGATTCTATTTATATGAGATATCCAGAGTAGTCAAATTCATAGAGGTAGAAAGTAGAATGATAGTTGCCAGGGACTGGGGGGAGGGGGAATTGGATAGTTATTGTTTAATGGCTATAGAGTTTCAGTTTTACAAATGAAAATGTTCTAGAGATTAGTTGCACAACAATGTGAATATAATTAAAAATACTGAATTGTACACTTAAAACTGATTAATATGGTGGGGGGGGCAGGATAAATGGGAGATTGGGATTGACTATATATAAAATACTATACATATAATACATATATTTACATACTATATATAAAATACTCTATCATATATAAAATAGATAACTAATAAGAACCTACTGTATAGCACAGGGAACTCTATTCAATACTGTGTAATGACTTATATGGGAAAAGAATCTAAAAAAGAGTGGATATGTGTATATGTATAACTGACTCACTTTGCTGTACAGCAGAAACTAATATAACATTGTAAATAAACTATACTCCAATAAAAAAATTAATTAATAAAAAACTAATTAATATGGTAAATTTTATGTTATATGTATTTTACCACAATTTTAAAAAAATACAAATTGGCATAAGCTAAGTGCCAAGCAAATGGTGCCGAAAAAAATGATACAGTAGCTCAGAAGAAGGAGCAATTATGAGATATGGAACAAACAGTGAAAACACTATGTTTTTTCTTAAAAGAAAAAATAAGACTCAAGTAAGCAGACAGGAGTTGAGGGAAGGTGTGACAACCAGAAGCAATGGCAAACAGATAGGAACAGACATCATCTAGAAACAATATAGATCACAGTTTGGCTCACAGGCTTCAAACAATAGCCATGGTGACAAGCTAGAGGGTAAGGCTATGAAATAGGGAGGAAAATGATTGAGGCAATTCTTCTCATTGAGTAGCTTTCACTGAAATGAAATAATAATCATCACACTTTTATTGAGAGTAAAGGCAAGAGGAAAAAAGGAGATTCATAATTTCATAATCATTCATCACTTACATTCTCCAACTCCTTTGATAAAGGAAGTGTAGAGATATATATCATAAGTTAGATGCCACACCTCTGATGAGGGAGGGGCCTAGAGATAATAATTTGTGTAAAGAACCAACATGAGCATTTCACTTATTCTGACTGGCAATTTTTTAATTTCATTATCAGCATTGCATATAATCTGGTATTTTAAAAGTTCCCACTACATAAATGATGTTAATATTACAGAAAAATGCACGTCCCAAGGTACCTCAATTCATTAACAGTATTGAACGCTAAAAACAGACATTCTGAGAGACAAATTATCCCAGTTGCTATTATGAAATCATCCTCCAACTAACCACCAGCCCTAAAGCAGGATAATCACTAGGCACACTAAGCCACTACACTCCGTACTTAACACAATCATTTATCCTAACCCCAAGAATGAACATTTCTATTCTCCCCAAAGCACTTTAAAAATTTAAACCAAATGTTTCTGAATAATCTTCTTGGATTTTATGCTGTGGTAAAATTTGGCTAATAGTCATCTCTTAAAAATATTTTTCATATAGATTACAGACAGCTAGAGTATAGGTAGAAAAACAGACAAAAGGAGAATACTAGTCTTCTTAAACTGGAAAGAATCTGCTTTAGATCTCTTAAAGAGTTCCTATCTTTTCTGGATTTAGTGCGGAAATGATTAAATTGTTACGCTAATCAGCTTGTTCACATCACTCTTATCTAAACAATTTCAAAATACCTGAATCAGAGGCAGAATCCAGCAGCCAGAGGAAGACAAACTATATTCAACAAAGGAGAAATATTGCTTTCGCTGAGCAAACACCTAACATGCCATTAACTTCAGCTCTTGGCCAGATTTGTTTTCCTTCACTTCTGCAAGTCACTGAGGAAATCCAAAAAGAGTACTTTCTTCAGGTCTGATTTTTTCCAGTGAGGGAGAGACAATGTGTGTGTGTGTGTGTGTGTGTGTGTGTACACTAGAGGGGTTATTCTTTAATTCTAGTTCATTAGGCTTTGAAGACTTGACCTACAAATATACAGATATATAGAGATGTGACATATAATAATAAGTTGCTCACAATATACAATTCTTTAATACACTGCCACAATAACTATAGGAAAACAAACACTCCTCCTGCTTTCATGCAAAGTAAAGAAGTTCAATCTGGCTTCAACTTCTACTCTGCTGAAACCATTTCCTTCAAGGACATTTAGGACTGTCTGTGGGTCTTTCTCAGTCTCAAATCTCACTGACCTCCCTACAGCCTTTGACATCAGCGACCATGCCTTCTTTGAAGTGTTCTACTCCTTATGTCTGTGTTGCAGTAGCCCCTACTCTCCTTATCTCTCAAGTCTCTGGTCTCTTTTTCTTCCCCCTGTTCTCTAACTATGGACATTCAAATTCCTCTACTTAAGGCTATTCTCTCTACATGTTGTTTCCTCCAGTGATCTCCTACAACTTCAACTGTCATACCAATGGAAAAACTCCCAAACGGAGAACTCCAGCCCACCTTTCTCTGAACTCTAGGTACTTTAAATAGTCATGTCTAAGACAAATTCATTAAGGCCTCATACTGCCCCAAACCAACTCTTTTAAATTCTCTGTTTCTGTTCATGGTAATACCATCCTTCCAGAACCGAGGCTTGTAACCTTAAAAATGAATTTTGACTCCTCCTTCACCCTCACAGCCAGTCAGTCAGATAGTCCTGCTGATGCTTTTTTCAAAAAACAGAGTTATTGAAAATAAACTGAGATAGAATCTGAAAGTATAATTTTCACTCCTAAGCATAGTTATCTGTATCAAACTCCAAAACTTTTTATAATCTGTCATTTCATCATCTATATGACAGGAATAATGTAGTTGCCCTACCTACAATAAACAAAACATAATAGCAAACTGAAAATCCTAAACCATCATATAAATATCACTATCTCAAGTCTTCCTATCCACTCCCATTGTCACCCTAGTCTAGTCATTTATTCAGTTACTGATTCACTCATTCATTCATTAATTCGTTTTTTCTTTATTCTTTCTACAAAATTTACTGAGGGCCAACTATAAGCCAGGCACTATGTTCAGCATTTAAGACGTAACAATAGGAAAAACAGACATAGTACCTTACAAAACTTACAGTCTAACACGAAAGCCAGAAAATAGGTGCACATAGATGTGAGAAGGTTCTCTGGGAAGGCTTTCCAGAAAAAGAAACATTAAAGTAAGAAACGACACATAAAACAAACACGAGTTTATATGATAAGGGAGTGGAAGAGAGTGGCAGTGGGAAGCAAGGTGAGCAATTCTTGGCAAAGGAAACAACACATACAAAGCCTTCAAACAAAAATGAGCATCCTAATGGTGCCATCCTCTTTCCCACATCTACACCTTTATTCCAAGCATTTTTCTCCCTTCAGAATCTTTCCCCATTCCAATCTCTGCCTATTGAAATTATATGCATCCTTCAAAGCCTAGATCAATGATATATACGCAGCTTCAAGGACAGTACTTGACTCATACCAGGCATGAAGTAACATTTGCCAAACGAATGGATGACGAAATCATCATTCTTCCCAAATCACAAATCTGCTTCATATTACAAATATGTATGCGCCTGCCCTTGAAGTAAAGGACATGTCCCCACAGTGTCTCATGCATAATAAGTGTTGGAAAAATATTTGTAGAATGAATAACTCTAATAATCTAAGATGAGGCAGAGCTGTTGAAGAATGATATTTTCATCTTCGACTCCTGACTATACAATGATTTGGCAGAACAAAAAGAAAATGCAAAGTATTATTTAGACAGAATTATATTAATACTGAACATTAGGTTTTCCATAAAATACCTCGCAATAATGGAATTTATTTTTGTATTTAATTTCCTGGATGGCTTAATTCTTAATACTTTTGAATGATTTTCCTGTAGAAAAACTTCTAAATTTAAATACTGTTGGGGATGACAAATCATTTTTATAATATTTTTAGAATATTAAGAAGAAGGAGTCTTTAATTAATGAAATGGACACTCAAAAAATTAGTTGGCACCTCACCTTCCTAAAACAAAGACAAATTTGGAAATGTCAATTGTACTTTAATTTTATTTAATGTTCATGATATCATTCCTGGAATCATGCCTCAAGCCACCATTGCAGAATTTGTTACGCAATCCATAATTTGTTATGGAAAAAAACTATGTTAAATTTGGGTCATTCCATTTTTCAGATCAAAGAAGGCAAAGTGCAAAGGTAGGAAAGGGGCTTTCAAAAGAAAGGCAAAAATGTTGAATAAGAAAAAAATATTCCTGGTTACTCTATAGTAGTACCTGTAGGAAAAGCAGCCCAAGGAATGGCAGGAGATGTAGTTTGGGTTTCACCATTTCCACCATCAAAAATCTCTGCAGCCTATAAAACAAAGGTAAAATTATTTTAGAAAATCTGAAAAGTATAAATGCTATTTAAGCAATCAAGCCTCCCAATTCTGCAAATGTAATTCTCTGTAATACCCCACACATTTTCAAATTTCCTCTGAATACTCAATTGCTTTTCAGTCTTCAGTGCTACCACCCCCCACTACTAGTCACTACCCCCAGTGTTTGTGCTCTATATCTTTGAGTAAAACTCTTCCTTCCTTTCTCAAGTATATCTCCTGCCAATGAAATTTAATTTCATATATCCTTAATCACATTTTCATTTGTGAACTTTAAGTATTCTAAACTAACTACCACAGCATTTACCTATGTAAATAAGAAAAATACACCATTTTTCTTCAAAAGTCTAGAGACTAAATCTTTTTCATTAATTATCACAAGACCAAAAAGAGATCAATCTAAAGAAATAGGGTTCATCCATATCCTTGAATAATCTACCAGCTGCACTTACTAGCATTCAACATTTAGAGAATTCCTAAAGTTGGCATTTAAATTAAAGCCTCCTATTAAACAGTTTTAAAACTATGAGGCAGTCAATTACTGAATGTTGAGTTTGTGGGTAAGAGTGCAGAGTTTTCTCTCTCTTAAGTGTTCAGGTCACAGCAAAATTATCATTGAAAAAAAGAGCCAGAATTTCTATTTGGATTCTGCATTGAGTTGTCAGCCAAGGAGAAGTCAATTGGGGCAATTTGCCACAGGAGCTAAGTGACGTAGAATACAGTAACTACTCTCCACAAACTATGACAAATAAACGTGGTTTATATGCCCAAGGATAGAGACCTTCCATATTTCTATAACAGGATGCAGAAAGAAAGAACCCTAACAACCATAATTAAATTGCAATGGCTGGTTAACTTTGTACCTATATAATATTAAAAGGAATAGATCCACTGAGTATACATTGAAGTATAACTGTTACTCTAAGGAACACTATCTACTCTTTTTTCTCTGATATAATAAATCAAGTAACATAATAAGATTCAGTAACATAAATAAGATTCAGTCACCCAACAAAACCCAAAATACTAAAGCAAATACAGGAAATATACAAATGTGCTAAACAAAACACAGTGTTAGATGAAATGAAGAAAACAGGTAAGTTCATATTCTAAATATCTCCATATTAACAGCTATTAAAGATCAACAGAAGAGAAAATGATCCTAACCTAGACGCACACTATTCTTTCATGACATTCAGAGCACTGGATATATACTTAATATCTCATTTCTCCTATTAACGTCATTAATTACAGTCCCTATCTCTAACAATCTCCTTTTCACCAAGTTCCAAACCAGGTAAAGGTCTTTCTTAGAAAAAAAAAAAAGCAAAAATCACAGAGCTCACTTGATGGTAGTTCCAGGACTTGAGCTCAGGCATCCTGACTCCTAATCCAGAGATTTTCCTGCAAGACTATACTGGCTCCATAAAAATAACTGGGTTACAAAATATTTCAATAAAATGAACACACACTGAAAAGGATTAAGGAAAAGACAGTGCTTCTTCAGCTAACAATTTCCTTACAAAGCATCCAACTAAAAGCTAAGAGAATAATCCAACAGCGCAAACATACTAATTAGCTCTATAAGCCACCAAAAGGCCGTGTACTTAATATACTAAATCAACTCATTACAGGTGTAAGCATGAAAATATGTGACAGATCTTCAATACTCATCCCTCATCTCACAAGTATTTCCTAATAGACATGTATCCCAGCAAAATCATCTGCAGACAATTTCTCAAACCTCTTCTTTACTGCTTCCACTAGTAGTACTTAACTACCTCAATTTAAACCATTCCTATGGTCATGATCAAGTGTTCAATAACAATAAATCAGTTTTAACTTTCAGAGGGAATATATTTTAATTTTTCTTGATTTCATTTTTTTATTCCAGAATTATATTCAAAATGATCAAGAAAGGATCATGAACACCAATGATAAATAATACATTTAGTATACTCTATTATAATCCCACAAAGTTAAAACAATTACATAAGCAAAATAAGGTAAATAACAGCACATACCTCAAAACCACCAAAATCATCATCATCCATTCTTTAAGTGCACCTGAAAAACAGAAGACATTGAAACAAGCCCACACACACAGTCATTTATGTCAAAACACTTCTCTCACTTAAAGGTATATATACATTTTGATTTGTTTTTTTTTTATTTATAAATTAAAACTATTTCATTTGGGTTAAAAAATGTATTTTAACTATATGCATATGTATTTTTAACACAAAGACTGAGGTTTTTTGGCAAAATTAGCCATTCTGGCAAAATTAACAATTTCTGTGACTTTTTCAGCAACCATGTATTTTGCCATTTTATGTTGAGACGCCAGGAGTGGAAAAATATTCTTTTACATTTTAATTTGCTTTTCCCAAATTGGCACTAGGGCTCAATTCAATAATGCTTCCTGCTTTTTGCATCTATTCCTCAGTTGTCTGGCAACATCAGCACAAACTCCAGTTAAGAACAGGACTGTGGTGAATTTTTGGAAATCTGTCCCACACCACAAAGGTTCTTCCCTCGGTTTCATGGCCGAGGTTGATTTAGATTTTCAAAATTGATCAGCATTTTTGAGCTGTGGCCACAACTTCTGGAGCATTTTGATATGTGTATTTTTAGCTGAAACTGCTTTGCACTTTTGGAAAAATGTGGAGCAAGTTACTAGGCTGATCAAGATAAATCAAGTCATGTATTCATGGAGACCAGGAAAGAGAAAAACACAAGCGAATATCCAGAATACCTCTCTTCTTTACCCTTAAAGTATGTAAGAGAGACAAGATGTGGGATAATACATGCTTTATTTTGTCCTAATGCACATCATAAAAATAAAAGGATAAAACTATGAGTGCCTGGGCTTTAAAAAAAAAAGAGAAAGAAAGAATAAGAAGGAGACGCTTTTATCTAACAAACATTGAAAGAACTAAAAAACCTGGAAAGGTAAAATGAGTAATAGGTGATATACAGTAAAACAAAAAATAAATTCACAATAAATTGTGAAGTGATACTCTGTTCAATAACTGGTTTCCTTTTCTATCGTTCAAAAGTGAACATATTCAAATATTAATTATAGTGTGCTTGACCCAGTAATACTAAATGGACTTGATTACAGAAAAACAATCTTCTCCAACTTCTAAAAAAAAAAAAACAGCTAAGCAAATTAAATCATATGCTAAGCTCTAATTCTAAAGGTATTTTCTAAGGCATTTTGCTTTGAGTTATAAAGCAGTAGTTATCTACAGCCATGCTTTGCCTTGTCACTAAAATTAATACTAATGCCTTCAAAAATAAAACTCAAAGATAGTCAAAGAAAAATAAACAGTAAAAAACAATCTCAAGGATTGCTTTGTTTTAATAGGCAAAGAAAATTTATTTTCACAGAAACTCAGTAGGTAATGACACTAAAAGGAATATGTAGACAGAAACACATTATAAAAAGGAACTACATTAAATTAATCAGAATATGACAGTATTGTCACCATTACCCACAATTTAACAATCTGTTGAAAAATTTTTAAAAGATGTACTTCTCTAAAAATCAAAGCTAAGCAACTCATCCACATACACTTAAAAAATATAAACCAGACTTTCAGAAACTTTTGATGGTGGTTAGTTTGAAATGGAATTCACATTAATTCTGTGTTGCAAGCGAATAGAGATCTGTATGTGATTACATTTTTCATGAAGAAATTATGAAAGAAGAGTGATATGGATACTGAGAATTAACCAAGTCAAACTATAAACACCAAGTTTGTGTGTTCCACATGTGTCCCACGAATCTCAGGAGACAATTAAAAGATATTTTTAGCATCTACAAACACTGTACCCAAATAACATGGTTTCAAAATAATGGAATTTTTAGAGTAATGCTTCTATGTGTTTTCGTAAGTCATATCCCAATAAGTTATTTGTAAGGTGCCAGAAAATTTGAAAACAAAAACAAATACCCATGCCTAACAATCATTTCAGCTTGTTTGCCTGTGGTAATGAACCAAATACCATCACTTTCCTAAGTACTGATTTAGCTCTACAAAAGAACGTATTAGTGACCATGGATGCTTTCCATACCCCAGCAACTATTACATATTAAAATGCAGATTAGTCTTCCTGTACTTTATTTTCAAAGAAATATTAATATATTTTAAAAGACAAATGTGTCCTGAGTTTCTTAAAATACAGTACTAGAGAAATAAACATTATTATTTTAAAGCAATAGCCTTTCTCTGAATAATTTAGTTTCAAATTCTGAAATAGTTTCTGTTTCCTTCTGAACATTTTAAAGAGCAGGAGGAAGCAAAATTAACAACACTTATTTGTAAAAATCAATTTTACAAAATACAAAAACTAAAAATTAGTTTTTAAAAGGAAATATTGCAAATGTGGGCTTCTTTATGGATTTAGCTAGTCCAATACATTGAGCACACTGTTTTATCTACCGTGCATTTGTAAACCTTTTAGAAGATTTCTAGCATTTAACATTATCCCATTAAACTGCAAATATAATATAGCAATGCCAAATATATCTGTCATCTAAGTTATAGAATCACGAGCCTGGCCAAAAAATTGACAGATCATGCAGTTCGTTCTTTTGTGTCATGGCAGGGGGCGAGATGTATACTTTGTTATGTTGAAAGATTTCATAATATCTAGGGTTAACAATTCTCAGGCTTCTTTACATCTGAATTTAATCTTTTCTGTTGCGCTATTATATTAATTCCCTCCTTAACTATCCTCAGTATTCAATATATTGCTGATATTTCACAAGAAAAACATATACACAACACTTAATGTAACATTTTTATTAAGCAACTCTATAGAAGAGATCACTCAAGGTCCTCAAGGAGTTACGGCCTGGTGTGGAGGGGAGGGCAGTGTGCAAGAAAAGCATGCAAATATAACATGAAATATAAAAGGGTCTTAACCAAAGAAGAAAAAAATCCAAGGGGGGGAGAAAAAGATTTTCAGAAGGTGAAATGTCTAGTTGGAGCACCATGAAATGCTTCAGGTAAAAGGAGACATTTGAAATTTATTTCAAGAGACTTAGCAGAGAATTTTAAATGGCACATTAAGAACACCCATCTTATTCAAGTCTTTTCCCAAAATCTTTTCCTAAAAGATAGCAAGCAAAGATTTGGTTGTTCGCTTTCACATAAACACAGGGTCAAAGAGTAGGTAAAATGAAAAAACAGCAAAAAAAAAAAAAAAAAAAAAAACTGAAAGCAAATACAAGGAAGATGAACCTTACACTACCAGTGGGGAAAATGAGAATCAATCACGTTTACATCACAGAAACCACAAAAGGCTCAAGAATGGTCAGCACCGAAAGTTGGGTAAAGATGAGACTCAAAATAAGAGTCACAGTCAGATATATTCCAAGATCCCCTCCCAGAATCTGCACAACTGGGCAATTTACAATTCCTCATCACAGAAGAAAACTGAAGGTTTATTCCTTGGACAGGGTAAAACCAAGAATCTCTGGATTGGAAGACCAGAGACAGGTGACTAAGTCAAAGTTGTATTAAATTATGAGATGCATTCCTCAGTCTTCTTTCACCACTCGGCAACCAAACTGCCACTTGCCAGGCTTCAACCTCTGAACAGCAAATTAGAAGATTCTTCTCTGGTGAATCTAATCAACCCATGAAAAAGAACCTCATCAGAAGTTCCACAAAGAAACAGCTCACTCAGGTAACACTACTTTGACAAACCCTACCCACGCACACAGAATTTCCAATTTGCTCCTTATTTCAATAAGAGACAAAGTAAGTATAATGGTTAAAAGAAGGGACTATGGAGTCAGGCTGCCTGGATTCAAATCCTAGCTCTGCCACTTACCTACTGTGTTACATTGTGCAAGTTATTTAACATCTTATGACTCAGTTTCCTCATCTGTCAGATAGGAATAATAACAATGGTAACCAATTCCTAAAGTCATTATGAGGATTAAATAAGTTAAAATAGATGAAGCACTTAGAACAATGTCTGACACACTTTAATCATTATGTAAGTGTATGCTACTTTATTATTAGTATCTCACTCTTACATATGAGCAGACTGCCAAGGACAATCAAAGATATGAAGAAAGTATCTAATATGAAAAATAGAGACCAAAAAAATGGAATAAACAAAGACTACATAGGACAGAAATTTTTCTAAAAAATAAAAACTGTAACTAATACCTTCAGAGAGTTGAGAACAGAAGACAGGCCATTCATGAAATAAGAACAAGAAGCTTTAATTTTTTTTGGGGGGGGGGAGGGTGTAAAACAAGACCAAGGTCTTGAAAATAAAAGTGATTAAAGAATTGAAAAACTTCAGGTTGGGTAATATAGCTGAGAAAATCTCCTTTAAAAAGAAGAGTATAAAAGAAAAAGAAATGGGAAATCAGAGTAAAAATATAAGAAAATTACA
Source organism: Eubalaena glacialis (assembly GCF_028564815.1). Lineage (NCBI taxonomy): Eukaryota > Metazoa > Chordata > Mammalia > Artiodactyla > Balaenidae > Eubalaena > Eubalaena glacialis. The sequence goes on from NC_083726.1 coordinate 93,029,493, forward strand.
AGATCCAGTCTAGAATATGTAATATTTAATTATTAGGAATTCTAGAAAGACAGAACAGAGAAAACAAAAGATAAGAAATCATCAACAAAATAATAATAAAAGAAATTTTCTAAAACTAAAGTATACAATTTGCAGATTTAATGGTTCCTCATGTATCTAAGAAAATAGAAGTAAAAACCCACACTAAGTCACAGTAGAGAAAAAGAGAAGATCCTACAAGCTTCTAAAGAGATAAAATAGGTTTTATACAAAGGATAAAGAATATATGTAATGGCATTAGACTTAACAAGAGTATCACTGGAAGGCAAAAAACACTGAAGCAATGCTTCTAAAATTGTGAGGGAAATTCTACAGCACAGAACTTTATAATCAGCCAAACCAACAAATAATCAAGTTGAGGGAGGCATAAGGCATATTCACACCAGCAAAGTCTCAAAAAAAATTCCCAAACACTCTATGGAGTAAACCAAAGGAATAAGACATGAGGAAGACATAGGATTAGGAAAAAGGAAATCCAACTAAAGTTAAAGGCAAAGGGAATTCTCCCAGAAAAAATGAAGTGAGTTCCCAAGACATCTATGTAACAAGAAGAGAGAGCAACCAGTCTAAATTGGAGCAGAGCAGAAAGCTCCTGGGAGATGTATTCAAGGAAATGAAATTAATAGACTGTCTCTGTTTTACCGTCATAAGAGTAATATTAAACAACTGGGGGAAAATTTAGGCTTGAATTAGTGATTAGAAAATTAACCAAAAGAAAACAGTGAGAAAATAATGTGTTGGACAGGAAAAGTAAACATTATATACTATATTTTTCAGCTGTGAATAGTATTGGCATGGTCATAATAATGTAAACAATGAATAACTAACTGCATCAAAATTATAATATAACCATATTGGGAAGGTAAGAGAAAGAAGATGAAGGATGTGGTATGAGGCAGCGGGGCTGGTAAAAGACAGTTAAAGCCTCATCTTCCATAATGGAAAGACGATGGGTATGAAATTTAAAAATCGAGAAGTAGCAATAATAAACATGTTATTTTGTGATTCACTGGTAAACACTAAAAGAATCAGCTATATATGCTGAACATCTTGCTTCTAGAAAGCAAGAAATGGAGAGGCTGGAAAAGAATAGAGGGCATTAGGAGATGGCTGTGGGTCATAACAAGCCTTTTACAAATTTAAACTGTGGTCACGCATAACTGAATTTTTTAACGACAGCATAAAAAACATCATGGCACAATGAATCAACTACCCATTATTTCCATCAAAATACTACTCTGAAAAAGAAAACTCAAGGTAAGTTCTTTTTTTCAGAACAAACTATAAAAGAAGGCTTAAATGTTTTAAATTAGCATTTAATCAGTGAATAAATGAAAATGTGTCATGTTAGTCTCCTTTATAACATGTTCCCATATTATAAGTATTTATACGAAATGTAAAAGTGTATCTTAGACACCAAAGTTGCTCAAAACAAAATGCAAAAAACACCAAACAGAGAAACAGACAATTTAGGTAACTGACTTCAGAAAAGACAATCTCCAAAGATTATCCAGATTATTCAATTAGCCCGAAGTGCCTTACTAGTTAACACTGTCCATTCAGCATTTAATTCAATCGCTATCCCATCTGGAAAACTTACTGGCTAACCAACATCCTCATAATCACAATATTTTTCCATTTGAGACTATTTCATGCCATGTTTCCTAGAAGCAACAGACAGGTGATTTTTTTTTTCAGACAGTCCGAAGCAAATATAAATTGGTAAGAGGAAACATAACAAAGGAAATACATATAAACACAGACAGACACACACATACCCTTAGTTAAGGTTAAAAATGAACAGCCGTTAAGATTGAACTAAAAGGAAGAGTCTAATCATATAAAATCAGAATTTCAAGCTTATCTGTTCAAGGAAATTATTTGTTTACCTGAATTTCCATAGCTCTTCCAAGGTAATGTAAGGACCATTTCTTAACCTTCCTTTTTACTCCCTAGGACCTTGAACTATGTAGTTCCTAGCACATATTAGGAGCTCAAAAAATATTTTTGAATCAATGCTTTTGGAATAAATGACTGAATGAAAGCAAATGAGTTACTAATAGTTCCTCCGTAACTTCCCTTTTCCTCTTATTTCTCCAAGAAAAATACATTGGAGTTTGAGCACTAAAACAGCTCTACCTTTATTAAGGCATGAGCCTGAGAGTCTATATCTTAAAAGAAATTATAGTACCACACTCCACTCTCTTATCCAATTATTATTGTGGCTAATGATAATTTTGAAACTTCCTATATGAAGCCAAATTGCAGAATTATTACCATACTATAAATAATACTGCCAATAGCAAAATATAATCACAAGTTAAAAAAATAACTGAGATGTATATTCACTACCTGAAAAATATTCTACTCATAAATGATGAGATGGGAAAACACCCCAACCAGAACTAATTCTAATAACTAAACATTTTCTTTTATGTAATTTTCATCTGTGCTATCAATTAAGTCTTTGTGTTTGCCAACCTTCATTCAGGAAATTTACATGTCCCAGCAGATGCGGGAAAAAAAGCACTTAGATTCTCCAAATGCTTAATCTACTTTCCAACCTGGTTAATTCTTCTACCTCCTCCAACTCCTTAATAGCAATCTTTCCCTCAGCTGACGGTCTTCTGATCATATCTCACTCTCAATCTTAATGCTCTACCCAAATTTTCCAGAATTAACCACCTCATTGGGGCCAGTCATATATTCCCAACCAAATAATAAATATTTTCATATGGTTATCCTACTGTCAATTCAAAATTCTCACTCTGTGCATTACACTCCTTCTATCTGGCAAAATCTCAACCCTCAATGAATCTTAAGGGGTACATACATCACCTCTTCTCCCATTTTAAAAGAGGACAAAGGCCTTCTCTGGATAGAAGGAAACAAGACTAAAGAAATACTATAGTCCCTTTCTCTACCTTCTTTACTTCTCTCTAAGAAAAAAATAAGAAGAAGAATGATGAGAGCAGGACATCCATATGTTCTCTACAGGTGAGGTTAATGTATAGAGGTCAGCATGCATGCACAGTACAACTTCTTTGGGTTCCTCACTGGGAACTTTGTGCCCATAAACAATATAATCTTCCTCTGGTCCAGCTCCCATAAGAGAAGCTCACCAGAGAAAAACTTCATTTTCTTAGCATGGAGACATGTTTTTTAGCTTACGGGTACGTTTAATTCAGGAGAGAACTTGTTTCAGCCTCAGTCCATGCCACATTTACATTAAACTTTTAAGACTAGAGCCACTTTTCTGATTCCTATGACTCTTGGTTCTACGTCTCAATAGCTTCAGAATCTGGAGTGGTTACAAGGCAAGAGATAACAGCTCCCACAAAGAACCACCAACAATATCCAACTGCCTGTGTTCTGCTGAGAAGTATCAGAGGATTCACTATAAAATGCAGGTTTCCCATCTTCAACTGGGTCCACAGTGCAGTCTACCACACCCACTTTTTCTCTAATTGAGCCTCTTTCCCTCATTCTCTGAAGCTATTTCAAAGATTTTCCGCTCTCCTCAAACTTCCAACCTGTCTATTCCTTTCAGTAATCAAAGCACATGACCAAGCCTCCTGCTAAACAGAGAAAACAAAAGGCATTCTAAGGGAAGGCCCTTAACTTTCTTCTACCAAAACTATAGTTACCAGCAGCTATACCCAACTATTCCACTTCATTCTGCTCACAAGAATAAAGGAATCCCTCCACCTACTTAGGGCTAATTCCTCATCTGTGCTCTGAGACCTGGCTCTCTCAACCATTCCCTCTCTTTATTAAATATTCAACTTTCCCCTTTTATTTGGCTCCTTCCTATTAACATTGAAACATGTTCTATGTCCTACATCTTTAAAAATGAAACAAAACAAAAACAAAAGCAAAACCATCCTCAACTACATTCTTCTCCAACCACAGCCCTCTCCTTTTCACAACTCAACATCATAGACGCTCTATTCTCACAGCCCATGCCTGCAACCAATTACCTCCTTTTCACTAAATGCAAAAAGACACTTTCAATTCCTTGTCTTATTTGAACACTAACAGCATTTGACCAGGCTTTCCTTCTCAAAACACTCTCAATCCGTGGTTTGCAAAACAACCATACTTCTTCCCTTTCTTCCTATTTCTCTGACTGCTTCTTCCCAATCCCCCTTACAGGTTCTTCTTCTACCTACCCTTTAAATGTTAGTGTTCTAAGTGCTCCAATCTAGCCCCTCTTTTTATCTCATTTCAAATAAACTCTCTATATTACCTCATTCATTCCTTCAGATTCATTTACAAACAAGTTAAGGAATCTCTAGTTCAGATCCATCTCCTGAGCTTCAGATCCATAAACCCAACAGACAATTGACTAGTTTCTCTTTCATCTAACAGGTACTTCAAATTCAATACAATCAAAACTGAACTCAAGATATCTCCCATCAACCTCAAATTAACTCCTCCTCTAGGATTCCTTCACCCAGTGACTGGTACTGCCATCTACAACACAGTTGACCAAGACAAAAACCTGGAGTCATCCTTGCGTCCTCCTTCTCTCACTCCACACATCCAGTCAGTCACCAAATCCTATGTCCTAAATACTTCTAGAATGCATGTACTCAATCACCAATACTTTCATCCTAGTTAAGGCACCTTTATCTTTCATCTGGTTTATAGTATCAGCCTTCAAAATAGTTCTCTGCTTCCAGTTTGCTCCTTTCTATTCCACCCTCCACTCCACTACCCAAGTGATTCTTCTAAAGACTCATCTATTTAAAATTTTTCAATGGCTCCTCATCATTTTTTGGATGCAGTCAAAATTCTTAACATGAACTAACGAATCTGTGTAACCTAGCTGTTCCTACCATCTTCATCTGTAGCATATCCATAAACTGCAATCATTATTATTACTGTATTATGAGATCCTCTAAATATATTATTCTATGGCTAAAATAAACTTCCTTTCTTCTTCACAAAAGACTTTCTATTCTAAATCTGTTATTTTCGGTCAATAGTATTATCATTCTTTAATCTATCCAGAATGCAGAAACTACGTGTTACCTTTTACACTTTACACTATAGCCAGGTATGTCATTCAGTCCTGTATTAGTTTCCTCGCTCCTCTTTCCTTTCTCCTCTTGTGACCATCCTTGTGATTCAAATATGTACCACTATTTCTGGAAAATTACCAGAACTTACTTTCAGTCACTTTTCTCTTCAATCCATTCATCACACTGGGTAACGCTTTCTAAAACAATTAAGTTTTAAACTCTAAAACTATCATCATATCAATCTCAACTCCAAATCTTTCAAAACAAGAATGACAAATCCATGCCTCTATGGGACACAAACTTTGGAGCCTCACCATGTAAGCAAAGCAAACATGAAGACAAAGTTGTGAATTGCATTGGCACTAATGATTAGAAGTAAAAATGTATCCTGTAAAAAAGCCTACAATTACATCACAATATTAAGGCAATATTATGAGGGTACTCTATACAACAAGCAATAGAGAAAAGTGTTAGTTAACAACACAGTAAAATCAGTGTTGACAACTTTATAAAATGCAGAAGATCACAAATGTAATTTTCTCTAATAAAGTGTTTCATATCTTTCATAGTGTTATATGCTTGTCTATTTTTTTTCTATTTATAGTGAGGTCTCATTTATCTGGACAGATATATCTGATAATCTCATCTAACTGGAACATGGTTGTTCTGATACAATAAGCATGACACTCTTAGGTAGATAACAGTGAAATAAACTCAGTGTCTCAGTGTTCAGATACTTTAACCATAGACAGCTTTATACTCTTGATTAAGAATTTGTTTACTCTTTTACTAGACATAATTAGAGGCCCCCAAGTGCCTCTCTGACCTCAACTATAACTCCCCCTGACTCACTTTGTTCTAGCTACATGTATCCTCCCTATCAATCATACTCCTGCCTCAAGGTGTCTGGGGGGTTTTTTAATTGTTTATTCTTTTTTTTTTTTTTAAATAAAATTAGGATATGAAAACCCACCACCAAGCATAAAACTGAAGATCCTAACAAGAAATTACACATAACCCCTCCTTGGACCTCTCTGGACTCACAATCCTAAATTTATTTTTCATCATTCCTTTGCTTTCAAGTTAATGAAGTTCCATTTTATCTATACTACAAAAAAAGCAGATTATTTTTATTTTAACTATTCTTAAAGAGTATCCCATGACATAAATTTAGGGGACTTAACTTTTTCACATAATATTATGTTGCTAATATCATTTTAGCTGCCATTCATTCTTTTGACTACTATAATATACCTCAGTTTATTCAGTCACTTTCCTGTCAGTAGACAGTTGGGTGGCTTACAATATTTTGTTACTGAAAACAGAACTGCTATGAACATTCTCCAACACATCTACTTTTGTATATACACAGAATTTCTCTTGGGTGTATGTCTATAAGTAAAATCACTGGGTTTTAAGGTTTGTCTATGTTTAGCTCCACAAGATAATGAAAAACTATTTTCCAAAATGGTTGCTCGAATTCTACTTGCAGAAGCAACATATAAAAGTACTGTGAATCCACAAACTTTCCAACATTTGGTTTTAAACGGTATCTCATTGTGTACTTAATTTGATTTCCCCAATCATTAACAAAGTTGAAATCTCTTCATATGATTATTAATCACATGTAGTTTCTCTTTTATCAAATACCTATTTATGTCTTTCACTATTTTTCTGTGTTGTTTGTGCTTTTTGAGTTGTATGATTTTTTATATTGATCATTGTCAGTTGTGTATATTGTAAACATCTAGTTTATAACCTGTCTTTCACTTTCTTTAAGGCAGCTTTTGATGAACAAAAATTCTTAATGCTAATTGAATCTATTATTACAATAACTAATCAGTTTATAGTTTTATCTTTTAAATCCTTTCCTACCCTTAGGTTTAAAAAGATATACACACCTGTATTTTCTACAAATAAAATTAAAATTTTATATTTAAGTACTTAACCCATCTTCAGTTTAATTTTTGTATATGGTAGAACCACAGATCCAATTTCTTTCTTTCTTTTTTTTGCCAACAGATAATTTTTCCGATTACATTCAATGAATAGTAACTTCTTTCCTAACTAATCTGATATGCCATCTTTATCACATACCAAAATTCCATAAATATGTGGATCTGTTTCTGGCTATTGAATTATTTCAGTAGAAATGAAATCTATGATATTGAACCAACCTGTCCGTAAACATGTTATATAACTAAGATACACCATGGTTAATCTTTTTTTAATGCCTATTAATAAAGTCTTATCATTTTCCCTAAAGAAGTCTTGCATATATCTCCTGTTAGATTTATTCTTAGATACTGATATTCTATGATACATTAATGTCTTCTTTTATATTTTCTAGTTGTCTGTTGCTGTTGTACAATACGATTAAACTCTGTATATTTATCTTATATCCAGTCATCTTTGCTAAACTCATATCTAATAATTTATCTACATTTTTTGATTTTATATGTAAATGATCATATTATCTCCAGATAACAACAGTTTTATTTCTTTCCAATTCTTATTCTCTAATTTCTTTTTCTTATCTTAAAGCACTGGTTATGTCCTCCAATAAAATGCTACGTAGAAGAGGTAATGTGGTGATTATACTTTTCAAAGACAGTATCAAAAATACCTCCTAACTCACATATTCTCCTAAGAATGAAACAATGATATTCCTTCCAGTGAGCTGTAAGGTCTCTGTCTTCTCCCTTTGAACCTATGTATATCGTTATGACTTCCACAGCCAACACAGCACAGCAGAATTAACATGTGTGACTTCCTCAGTTAGGTAATAAAAATGCAACTTCTGTCTTGTGTCCTTGTATTGTTCAACTTGTAACCTAGCTACCATGTTATGAGAAAAGCCAAGCCAGCCCACTTGAAGAGACGACACGGAGAAGCCACGTGCAAATTTTCCAACTGATTGCCTGAGTTCCCAGCCAGCAACTGGAATCAAACCACCAGATATATGAAGATACTTCCAGATGATTCCAGGCTCTAGCTATCAAGCCACTTCCAGTGTTTAAGTCATTCCACTGAGGCGTTAGAAAGGGTGGAGCAGTAACAAACCTTCCTATTCTGCAGTGTCCCAGTTCCTGACCCTCAGAATCCATAAATATAATAAAATAGTTGTTTTATGCCCTTAAGTTTGGGATTTGTTATGTAGCAATAAAAACAGTAGATTGGATTATAACATCCATGCCTATACCATTCCTGTTTTTAAAGGGAATGTTTTTAATATTTCTCCATTTAAAAAGATGTTTGCTGATGACTGTTGGTTTTTTTTTTTAATAGTCCCAACAGGTTAAAGAATCTCCCTCTTTTCCTAATTTATTAAGCATCCTAACCATGAACTTACACTGATAATTAAATGTTTTTTTTCTACCTACTGACATTACCATATGATTTTTCTCTTTTAATCTATTAATGTCATCATTTACATTTACAGATCATGCAACAGTAAACCATCCTTGCATACCTGAAAAAAACCCAACTTTGTGATAGCATTTTTCTTCTTTTACAATGTTGGTTTCAATCTGCTAATATTTTGTTTGAGATTTCTACAGCTACATTCATGAGTGAAATACATCTGTAATTTTCATTTCTTGTCATGCCTTCATCTGGTTTAGATATCAGGGTTACGTAGGGCTTTCAGAACTAGGTGGGGCAACATCCTCTTTTTCTATTAATTAAAAAGAGATTGCATCAGATTGGAATAACCTATTTCTTAAAATTTTGGTAGAAACTTGCTTAGCAAATCATCTGGACTTGTTGCTTTCTTTGTGGTAAGATTCAATTTCTTATAATTATAGGATGATTCAGACTTTTAATTTCTCCCTCATTTTTTTGTAAGTAATATTTTTCTAGAAATGTGTCTATTTCTTCTAAGTTTTTAAAAAACAGTTGGCATAAAGTTGTTAACAGTATCATCATGGTTGCTTTTTTTTATTACGGTAAAATAAATACAACATAAAATTAACTATCTTAACCATGTTTAAGTGTACAGTTCAGCAGTATTAAGTAGATTCATATTATTGTGAAATCACCATCATCCATCTTTTCATCTTGCAAAACTAAAACTCTGTACCCATTAAACAATAACTCTCCATTCTCATCTCCCTAGTCCTTGACAACCATCACTCTATTTTCTGTCTACATGATTTTGACTACTCTAAGTGCCTCACATAAGCGGAATAATACAGTAATTGTCTTTTTGTGACTGGCTTATTTCACAGAGCATAATGTCCTCAACGCTCTTCCACGCTGTAGCATATATCAGAATTCCCTTCCTTTTTAAGACGGAATAATATTCCCTTATAAGTAAGTACCACATTTTGCTTATCCATTCATCTGTCAGTGGACACTTGGGTTGTTTCCATGTCTTAGCTATTGTGAAGAATACTGCTATAAACATGGGTGTATGAGTATCTTTTCAAGACCTTGCTTTTAATTATTTTGAATATATACCCTGAAGTGGAATTGTTAGAGTATGTGGTAATTCTACTTTTAATTTCCGGAGGAACTGCCATACTGTTTTCCACAACAGCTGTATCATTTTGCATTCCCACCAACAGTGTTCAAGGGTTCCAATTTCTCTACATCTTCATCAACACTTATTATTTTCTGGGGTTTTTTTTTAATAGTAGCCATCCTAATGGGTGTGAGGTGGTGTCTCATTACAACTGATTTTGCATTTCCCTAATGATTAATGATGTTGAGCATCTTTTCATGAGCTTATTGCATTCTGTACATCTTCTTTGGAGAAATGTCTATTCAAAACCTTTGCCCATTTTTTAATCTACTTGTTTTTTATTGTTGAGTTTTAGGAGCTCTCTATATATTCTGGATATTAATTCCTTATCAGATATATAGTTTGCAAATATTTTCTCCCATTCTGTGGAGAAACTAAATCTTTCAAACACTGCTAGTGGAAATGTAAAATGGCACAGCTACTCTGGAAAATAATTTGTCAGTTTCTTTAAAAGTTAAATATACACTTACCAAAAGATCTAGCAATTGTACTTCTGGGCATTTTTCCCAAAGAAATGAAAACTTATGTCCACACACAAATCTGTACACAATTGTTCATAGCTTTGTTTTTAACAGTCAAAAAATGGAAACCACCAAAATGTCCTAAAATAAGCGAACGGTTAATCGAACTGTGCCACATCCATGCCACTGTAGTATTAGTTAGCATTAAAAAGAAAAGAACTACTGATACACGCAACAAGTTGGATGGATCTCAACGGCATTATACTGAGTGAAAAAAAGCCAATCTCAAAAGGTCAAATACTGTATGATTCCATTTATATAACATTGTCAGAATGACAAAATTGTAAATATGGAGAACAAATTAGTGGTTGCTAGCGGTTGGGGATGGTGGGGAGGGAGGGAGTAGGGCTGACTATAAAAGGGTAGCACAAGGATATCTTATTGGTGACAGAATAGTTATGTGTTTTGATTTGATATTGGTTCTGTGGTAAAATGACAGAACTGTACACACACACACACTGTACCAATATCAACTTCCTGGTTTTGATATTGTACTACAGTTACATGAAATATAACCATTTGGGAAACTGAATGAAAAGTAAGCAGGACTTCTCTGTACTATCTTTGCAACTTCTTATGAATCTACAAACATTTCAAAATGAAAAGTTGTTTTTAAATCCACACATTTTAAAAAAGTTAAAGTATGTATTTTACTAAAATAAAATCTAAATGTGTCTCTTTTAAAATGTTTTGTCTTATACTGTATTTTCCTTTGAATTGGCTCACCAATTTATCACGTAACTGCCTTAGGTTCATAATGCATTAATTTAGCACGTTTTAGAAACACCAACACCAATGACTTGACAGAAGAGGTGTGCCCATTTTGAGGCATAAATACTATTTACCTCAGTCTTTTATAAACAGCAACAAAAATTATGAGACAAACAAAAAAGAAAGAAAATTGTTAAGAGACAAAGAAATCAACAAAACCAGGCCAGGAGACCAGGAGATGATCCAGATGACAGGAATTAAAAAAAAAAAAAAAAAAAAAGCAACTGTGATTAATATAAGAATACAGTGGAAAGGTAGAAAACATGCATACCGTGGCTATCAACAGATAGATGGAAGCTATTAAAAAGAGTAAAATGGAAATGCTGGTAATGAAAAACGCAGTATCAGAGAGGGAAATATCTTTTATGGGCTTATCATCATAATGCACAGAACAGAAAAAAAAAGCAGTGACCTTGAAAATAGATCAACAGAAATTATCCAAATTGAAACACACACAAACATATATTGAGAAAAAAGAGAAAAAAGTATCCATCCTTGAACCGCAGGACAGTGTCAGAGGGCCTATCATACGTGTAATTAAAATTGCAAAAGAAAAGAAAAAACAGAGAGAAATATTTAAAGAGATATTGGCTGAGAGTTTTTCAAAATTAATTAAAGACAACAAACACAAACCAAGAAAATTCAGAGAACCCACACCAGATAAATAAAGTGCACAAACTCTCATAAAATCTAATGTGAGGTAAGATACAAACACATAAAAAAGTAAAGCATATGAGAGATTTGGAAAGATCCCTCAAAATAGGATAGGAAATTAAAAGCAAATTATCTTTCTCCTCTAATATGTAATAAACATCTCAGCTACTTATTCCTCATACATACTCTTCAAATCTGAAAAAAAAGTTAAAGGTTTCAGTCATCAAATAATTGAATAAAATACAATAGCTAAGCTGTTACAGAATTGGCTGTCTGAATCTATGCCAATACTATAACTTTAGAAGTATGAAACTATGTTAATTATTTCCAAATACTCAACATTTTTCTCCTAGTAAGAAATATGGTACATGAAACCAAAGATTTCTCATTAGTAAATCATGAAGAGACTGAAATTTTTAGGATATTGATAAAGATGTTCAGTTGAACTCCAAATTTAAACAGTCTGCAAGTGCCTAAAGCATACTTAAAAATTATTTTATCACTAAGAACACCTATTATAGGGCTAGATATTAATTTTTAATGAGTATTTCTTCTAAATTTTGCTTTGCAATATTTGAACTATACTTTTCTCAAGAATTTTATTGTCAAAACAAGATAAAAACAATTCACTATGATGCCCTACATACTGTTTTCATTTTATCCTATTCACTTCCAGTACTCAAATATATACATGTGTTTAAATTACACATGAAATTATAAATTTCTTTTTCATATATTACACCATTAATACAGTTCTAAGTCATTACTGGCTTTGTAACTGTACTCTTCATGACTGTATTACTTATGCCTCCATAATATTCCATCAACATGACAATTAAACCATTTTCCTATTTTTAAACATTAAAGTTTATCTAATATATTCCCTAATATAGAGCCAACACCATAATGACTTCATTATACATTAACTTTTTATTATTTTAGGCCTTAGTATAAACTCCCAGATACAGAATGATTAGCTCAAAGACTATGAACACTGCTTGATGAAGTTTGTTGAATCACTTTCCAAAGGAGGTATACTAATTAACACCACTACATGCAATTTTTAAAAAGTCTTTTATAGATATAAATACGTAAATATATAATTTTAACTTTAGAGCATAAGTATGATCATACCATCATAAAACTGTTGTTTTTAATCCAATCTTTCTTTTTCCTTTATGAACGTGGTTCCCTATCTCACAGATACCTTCCTTCCTTTCACACACAACAGTGCCACCCATCTACTGACCCAGACAGTCCAAGTAAACAACCTAATATGTATCTAGCCTGTATCTCTATTCTCATATAATCATATCCAATTATGCATTCTCATATACACATCTACATACATAACGGTATTTGTCACTGCATTTTCTTTAAAATATAGGATGTCACACACATTTTTCATTACCTTATTTTTTCTCACATCATAATACCCAATGGAAATCTCTCCTAGTCTACTGGTGGTATATATCTGATTCATTCTTTTTAACTGCTACTAAGATTCCATCCTTTAGATATACAATAAATACATATTTATTCAGCCATTCCTCTACCAATAGATATGTACTTTGTTTCTGGTTTTTTGCCACTACAAACAAATGCTTGTACAGAAACTTTTATATGTGGAGGTATTTTTCTATGGGCTAGATTCCAAATCATGAGATTGCTAGGTCAACTAGTATATACAGTATATTTTTAATTTTAATAGATGTTGTCAGATCATCTTCCAAAAAGGCTCCATTAATCCATCTTTCTACCAACAAAGTATAAAAATAGCTTTTTCCCTTAGTTTCCTGCCAGCAAAAGATTACTGTTGGTCCTTTTCTCTTTTTCTTTTTTCTTTTCCATGAAGGGTAGGGGCTGAGGAGGCAGTTTGATAGATATAAAGTTATATTACATTGTTACCTTAATTTGCATTACTCTACTAGTGAGTATGAACATTTTTTTATATGTTGTTGGCCATTTGGATTTCCTTCATATCTTGTACTAATTTTCCTGTATTGTTGTTTGCTCCCTTTTTGGCAATATCTAAGTAGTTATTTCATGTAAGAGATATCCATTTTGTCCTTCCTCTGCACTGTAAATATTTTTATCAAACCCACTGTTCGTATGCTATATTTTCTCATTCAAAAGTTGTTTCATAAAGTCAAATATAGCTTTCTTTCTTTATAGTTTATAGATTTTTAATGGTGGTTAATGTCTCCCTCACCCCAAGAATGCACATGTAATCTCCTATATTTAGTGCAGAATTATTATTCTTTCCATGTGGAATTTATTTTTGTATATTGTATAAGATAGGGATCCAATTTTATTTCCCCAAAATGGGATAGCCAGATGTGCCAAAACTAGTTATTAAATAACCTACCTTCATTCTCCTAAATTGAATTTTCATATATAACATTGTTGTACATATAGGGATCTACTGCCAGGTCCTCTATTTTGTTTACCTGAATTATTTTAATTCAAAGCTTTTCAATACTATTCATCAAATACCCTTCTCTTGGCCATCATCATATCCCCATCAACAATGGCTGACATACTATAATTGCTCAATCATTATTTGCTGAATGAATAAACTTTATTTTAAAAATGAATTTTTTTATCTGTAGCCGCTTAACAACAGCACCTACTCTATTTTCTGCCTAAGTTTATGTCTTGCTCCCATTTGTATTCCCCACATACAGCAGAATATAAATATTTCATAATTAAACAAATAATAATAAAGTTGATTCTGATTGGACCCTAGTAAGAAATTGTTTTGTTTCCTAAAGTTCATTAACCCTGTTGAATCCCTAGAGTCCAACTGGGTACTCCCCTTAGGGTTAATGAAGTCTTACTACCATGTTACTATAAATTTTGCCTACAAATCATATTTATTTATAATGCCAAGGTTATTAACTAACATTTAATTATAAATAACCAAATATTATTGAAGCCTGTCTATTTAGAGTATGTGACTGGTTCTATTCTAAACATTAAAACTAAAACCAATTTATTTTTCAAAAATTGTATCTCAGAATAGGATAAGGTCTACTAAGTACAAACTTAATATATTATTTATGTACAGTATAACTAACATGGACTCTAAGATATTAAAAATAATAATATATATATACACAAAAACTTGCAGGAGAATGTTCATAGAAGTTTTATTCACAATCATCAAAAACTGGAAACAACCAAGAAGTCCTTCAATATGGAAAAGAATAACAAACTGAGATACATCCACACAATGGAATACTTGACAGTGATAAAGAGGAATGAGCCGTCAAGCCACAAAAAGACAAGGATCAATCTTAAATGAACAGTACTAAGTGAAAGAAGCCAGTCTGGGAAGGCTATATACTGCATGACTACAATTATATGACACTCTGAAAAAGGCAAAACTAGAGAGATGGTAAACAGATCAATGGTTGCCAGGGGTTAAAGGTGGGGAATGTTGAACAGGTGAAGCATAGGAGATTTTTTTAAGGAAGTAAAGCTATTTTGCATGATACTGTAACAGTGCATACATGACACTATCAAAACCCACAGAACTTTATAACACAGAATGAACCTTACTGTATGCAAAATTTTAAAATAATTTAGAAATTGAGAGATCTCAGAATAGAATGTAGAATGTGATCAAATAATCTAATTGCATTACAAATGTGTGAAACATGCTCACTGAGGAGAGAAAGGAGCTAAGTATCTTTGGAAATAAGTAGTCTGTAACACTAAAAATAAATGGAACTGTACACAAACACTGTACTCAAGTATCATTCTGAAACTACTATACGTGCATATACTGGAATTGAACAATAAAGTCCACGAATGGCAGATGATGGAAGCCAGATCTCTCACTGCTGGAGAGAAGGTTTCAAATAAGTGAGGAGGAGGCAGGAATGATGCTGGCAGTAATGGGTTAGAGACGAAAACACCAATATGAAGCCATGGTTAGTTCAATATAGATAAAGATGGTTACGTACAGAAATATTTACACTCACGTGTTTTCTTTCTCTGTCAGCTGAGAAAGTCTACAAGCATCCACACCCTGATAGCAATGAGAACACCTAGCACCCAAACGATGGTTTCAAATACCATTCTCTAATAGAAGAATACAGACCTCTTTGAGAAAATGTCTGATTCTAAGAGTTGGGCAGGAAGCATTAAGATGAGCCTCGAGAATCTTGTAGTGTTGGAAAGTAAGTACTAACATACACACACACACACACACACACACACACACACACCACAAAATGATGGTTAAAGAGAGTCAACTGAAAGATCTCCCATTGGCCAAAGCTAGAATTTGTCCAACAAAATTAAGTACTTGGATTATAATTCAAAGTATATAAAATAAATATCCATGAGTCCATACTGATATAAATACTTGAATGAATAAATAAGGAAAAATAGACAAAACTTCCATGTAGAAAAATTTCAAATAATTTATGTAGATACTCCACTCTCAAAGATGTAAAGCATAACTCCCTATTCTTAAAAGAACAGTATGGAAAGGGAAGAAGGAGAATAATTTTATAGTGGAGAAATCTGACAAACACTCGTTCTGCCAAATGATCATGGTTCAATATCAACAGTGATAAATCAGATTGACAATATGTATCCTTAATATGATGTGATGAAAATGACACTTTACCTCTGTGGTCTTCCTCCCCAAAACCCATAACTCCAGTCTAATCATGAGTGACGCATTAGACAAATCTCAAATGAAGGACAATCTACAAAATAACTGCCCAATACTCCTCAAAACTATCATGGTCATCAAAAACAAGCAAAGTTTAAGAAACCATCACAGTTAAGAGGGGCCTAAGGAGACATGACCACTAAATTCAGTGTATATCATGGATAGGATTCTAAAATAGAAAAGGGACAGCAGGTAAAAATTACGGAAATCTGAGTAAAGTATGGACTTCAGTTAATAATTATGTATCAATATTGCTTCACGAATTATAACAAATATACCATATCAATATAAAATGATAATAATAAAAGAAAATAGGGGTGGGACATAAAGGAACTCTGTACTATCTTGAAGTATTTACGTGAATCTAAAACTATTTTAAAATAAAAGTTTATTTAAAAAACCAACTAACATTTAATGGGTACATAGTATATGCCATCTTCTTACACACGTCTCCTTCCTGCAATGCCCTTTCATGAAGGACTTTATCTACCTGATAAGCTCACATTCATCCTTCAAGAACAAGACTAGGAGGGTAGGTGGAAGAGAGGACAGACGGGCAGGCCAATCCAAAAACAAAACCTTTTACAAAATTTTCAACATCAATATTTACTAATACATCTATCTTATGTCACACATCTGAAGGGAAAAATCTAGAATTATCTAGCCACAAGAAAACCTCTCCCTTATATCAACCTTAATAAGCAAGATGGCAGTGTAAGGCACATCTTTAAAATAAAATCCCATTTGAACTGACCAAAAGAAACATGACCAAATACAGCTTACTATTCAAATAATCACGTCTTATACTATCATTAAGTTCATAACATTTTACAATCTTTATTTTCCCTACTCATCCTCTCCTTTAGCCAAAAACAAGCATAGCTACCAGGGTTGACTTCTTTGAAGTACTATAACATTTTTTTTCCCCAATCACAGAGTAATATCTCCCTTAAAATTTGTATTATACTTGTGTAATTTTCCCTAATGGACTACACAGCTCCCATGAGGATAGAGTCCATCTTTCAACCCTGTCATTATATACCCCCATATTACCCAATACACTGCTTTGCAAGTAGTATCCAAGAACTGGAAAACCAGCTGCCTGATTTGTTTTTTGTACTGAACACCAAAAGCCCTTAAAAGTAAAATGACCTACACATACTTAAAGGTTTAAAAATAAATAAGTTAATAAAACTTGGGCTCTCTATTCTAAATATTCTCATATTTTTCCTTCTCTTTATTAGAAGCCTATATAAGCTATTCAGAGAAATGTAAAGAAATCTAGTCAGCAAAATTAAATATCATAAAACACAGTAACAACTGATAAAGGCAAAAAGTCACATCATCAAAAAGCAAAATATACTAAGAATGACTAGATCAGTGACAGACCTAAATAGACATCACTGGGACTGAACAAACTGGTCTCCTAAACAGGACAAATGAAATTGAAAGTTAAAAGTCAGATCAGACTATGCCATCACACTGGAGATAAACTAAGAATACTGCATACAGTCAATGAGACTGTCAGATACTAGAATGAACAATTTTTTTAAAAAACTAGGAAATTTCTCCCATAAGTAATTGAAAAATACCAACAATTTTTACTTACTGAGAACATACTATTGTACTAGGCACTGTACTATGAGTACAGAATAGGACAATTCTCTCTGCCCTCAGGAAGTCTTTCTAATGTGACACTTAGCAAAGAACAAGTAAACAAAATAATTGTCAATTTTAATGAATGACACAGATAATTAAAAAGACTAAAATAAGGAGAAAAAATAAAGAACTGGGTAGAAAAACAAGGCTCATTTGATGGGCTGACATTTAAGCTGCAACACAAAAGACAAGTGGCTAGCAGTAAGAAGGGAAGTGCAAATGTGAACATGTCCAGGTCACAAGAAGAGAGGAGCAGATTGCTTAAGTCTGGGGTCCCTTCCTACTCTATGATTAACTCTTTCATTGATTATAGAAACATATACTCACATATTAGTTTCTTGTGGATGCCATAACAAATTACCGAAAATCTGGTGGCTGAAAACAACAGAAATTTATTTTCTCATGATTCTGGAGGCCAGAAGTCTGAAATCAGTATCACTGGTGGAAATTAAGAAGTTAGCAAGGCTGCTTCCCTCAGCAGGCTTTAGGTGAGAATCCATTGCTTGACTTTCCCAGCTTCTGGTGGCTGCCAGTATTCCCTGACTTGTAGCCATATCACTCTAATCGTCAAGGCCAACATCTTCAAATCACTCTCTGCTCCTCTATCACATCACCTGTTCCTCCGTATGTCTGTAAAATGTTGCTTTGTTTCTGTCTTCTAGGATACTTGTGATACCATTTGAAGCCCACCTAGATAATCCAGAATAATCTACTCATTGCAAACCCTTTTTCCAAATAAGAAAGCATTTACAGCTTCCAGGATTAGGACCTGTTATCTTTGAAGAACATTATTCTGCTTATCACATGGCAACTTTTAAAATACATTAACAAAACTGAGTGAGAGAGATTAACAACTATTAGTGACAGATATGTTTAAAGTTACATGAAAAAGAAAATAATTCAATCACTTATAATACAAAACATACAAACAAAAATTTACTAATTTTCAATTTCCACTAATATATAAAACTGTAGTTTTATATACTTCTACTTACTGCTTTTCAATGAAAGAAATCTCTAAAAACCATACCTACTACATTAAAATGAAACAGGGAATAAATGTTCAGCTTTGTTAGCATGATGGAGCTGTGAGCAATTTTTTATTTAAAATTTATTACTACAGTTTATGTAAGAATTAAAAGTGTTTTTAAGTACTGAAAAATACTTAACTATATAAGCATTATACATATCACACACCTAAATTATAAAATAAAGTATATTTTTCAACAAACTTTGGGAAAAAAACATTTCATAATGAAAGTAAGTCCTAATCCGTTTTTAAAAATCAGATTTTCTAATTTCATGTGGTCCTAAATTCTGTCTCACCTGTATTTTACAGCTTTTAAAGATACCTTAGTTATTAAAAAAGGCTCTCAAAGAATCAGACCTCCGTACCCACTGATGTGGAACCAGTGGATATAAAAGGGCCAACTGTAAGGGACTTAATCATCTGCAGGGGATGCTGAAACCAATCCCCCTTGGATACCAAGGGATGACTGTATTTAACCAATGACTAATTTTAAGGTAACAATGATTACACATCACTTTATATGATCTGAACCATGTTTTAATGTAGAATATAAATTTTGATATGTAGAGTTTTAGATACCGCAGTCTCAAAAGTATTATTACTTAATATGAGAAAATTATACATCAACATACAAAGAATACATATTAAAATAACTTAACTGGGAGCACGGTGTGGACAAGATAGAAGAGCAAGAAGACACCGAGCTCAGCTCCCCACACAAGCACACCAAAACTACCACTATTTACAGAGCAACTATCTATGAGAACAACCTGAAGACTAGTAGAAAAAAATTTCCACAACTAAATATATAAAGAAAGAGCCACAATGAGAGGGACAGATGCAGTATAGTCAAGACCCACACTCCCACGTAGGTGACCCACAAACATAAGGATAATCACAATTGCAGAGCTTCTCCTCAAGGAGCCAGGGGTCTCAGTCCAACACTGAACTCCCCAGCCCAGGGGACCTGCACCAGAAGACAAACCTCCAGAACATCTGGCTTTGAAGGCCAGCAGGGCTTGTGTAAAGGAGAGCTGGAGGATTGTAGGAAACAGACTCCAATCTTAATGGGCACAAACAAAATCTCACAAATTCTACATCCCAGTGCAGAAGCAGTACTTTGAAAGGAGATGAGTCAGACCCATTTACTGATCTTGGAAAGCCTCTAGAGAAGCAGAAGGCAATCGGGACTCCTGCTGGGGACACAGATAATGGGGGCAGCCATTTCTGGGATATCATTCAACCATGAAGACATTGGTGTTGACAATTTGGAGTCCTCCTTCTAGCCTATTAGCTCTAGGGGTTTAACTGCACATGAACAGGCCAGCACCAGCCCCTGACCCCCAGGCCATATAGCCAGCAACCCCAGGACCCAGTCCACACACCAGCAAGCCAGCAATCACTGCATGAGACAGGACCTGGCAGCCTACAGGGCCAGAGCCGAGCCCTACCTAACAACAGGCCCACAATAATCAGCCCCACCACAAAAGAAGAGCCCATGCAGCACACCTAGGTAGCACCCCTAGAGCATTATAGTTTTGGTAACCACAGGAAAGTATGCTGCTGAGACCCTCAGGACATCTACATAAGGCCACATCTCCATGATTAGAAAATGTAACCAACCTACCTAATATATCAGACATAAACAAAGAGAATTAGGCAAAATGATGACATAGAGAAATATGTTTCAAATGAAGGAATAAGACAAAACCTGAGAAGAAAAACTAAGCAAAGTGGAGATAAGCAATCTACCCAACAAAGAGTTCAAGGTAATGATCATAAAGACACTTAATGAACTCAGGAGAAGAACAGATGAACACTGTGAGAGTTTAAGAAGGAGAAAAAAAAAACGAGAACCAAATGGAACTGAAAAATACAGTAACAGAATTTTAAAATACAATAGAAGAAGTCAACAGTAGGTTAGACAATACAGAGAAACAGACTAGCAACCTGGAAGACACAGTAGTGGAAGTCACCCAAATTGAACTAAAAAGGAGAGATAGAAAGTTTTTTAAAATGCAGATACTTTAAGAGGCCAGTAAGTAGTTAAAGAGTACACAAAACAAAAAGATGTAAAATATGATGTAAAAAACATTAAATGTAGGGACGGTGGGGGGCGTAAAATTGCAGGATTATTAGAAAGCATTTGAATTTAAGAGATTATCAACCTTAAAAAAATCATATGTATGTATGTATGTGTATACATATTCTTGTATATAAAACTCATGGTAACTGTAAACTAAAAATCTATAAAAAATACAAGCTAAAAAAAAAGAGAAATGAATACAAACATAACACAAAAATACTCATTAAATCACCAAGGAGTAGAGCAAAAGAAGGGAACAGAAAAAAAACTACAAAAGCAACCAGAAAACAATCAACACAGCAGCAATAACTACATACCTATCAATAATTACTTTAAATGTATGTGAACTAAATAATTCAATCAAAAGACACAGACTGGCTGAATTGTTACCAAAAAAAAACCCATATATTTGCTGCCTGAAAGAGACTTACTTCAGATCCAAAGACACATACAGGCTGAAAGTGAGAGGATAGAAAATGTATTTCATGCAAATGTTAAAAAGAGAACTGGAGTAGCAATGCTTATATCAGACAAAATAGATTTTGAAACAAAGACTGAGACTCTTCCTGCAGCAGTGCGGATTTGAGGAGGCAGCTCACGGGGGTGAGGTGTTCAGGTGCATGGTCTTCCCACTCTTGTTGGGTGAGGTAACACAGACCTTGGAGCCAGATTTGCTGGGTTCGTAGCCCAGGCCCAACATTTAAGCACTCTATGGCTTTGGGAAACTCAGGTAGCATGAATCTCATCTGCAAAGAGAGAAAGCTTCACTGAACTCATTGCAGAGCAGCAGGGAAAGCCAGATTCCACGATGGCTGCAGCAGGGTTCATGGTAAGAATCTCGGTTTGCAGGCTGCCCTGGGGGGTCACGTCTTCCTGCAGCTTGTAGACCCTCAGGCTTAGGAGCTATTTCAAGCAAACCACCTTGAGAGAGTAAAGTGTTCTTGAGACCATCTGTACCGAATCCGTGACTGAACCCAGTAAAGACCTCTATATAAACGTTGAAGATTCTAGCAGCACATGTGGAGACCTACTCTTTTAGCCACCAGCTGCTGCAGACAGCCTCGTACACAAATTGCTACCAAGTCAGCCTGTTCTAGCTAAACAGCTATTGTAAACCCTCATAATGTGACTTCATAACAGAGACAGCCACATTCACTGCTAAGGTCTTGGTGCTCTGGCCTGGTGTCAGGTCTGAGCCTCTGAGGTGGGAGAACAGACTTCAGGACATTAGAACACCAGAGACCTCCCGGTCTCATGTAATATCAATGGGTGAGAGCTCTCCCAGAGATCTCTGTCTCAATGCTAAGACACAGCTCCACTCAAAGACCAGCAAGTGCCAGACTGGACGCCCCACGCAAAACAACTAGCAAGACAGGAACACAACCTCACCCATTACCAGAGAGGCTGCCTAAAATCATACTAAGTTCACAGAAACCCCAAAACACACCACCAGACGTGGCCCTGTCCACCAGAAAGGCAAAATCCAGCCTCATGCACCAGAAAACAGGCACCAGTCTCCCCCACCAGGAAGCCTACACAACCCACTGCTCCAACCCTACCCGCTGGGAGCAGACACCAAAAACAATGAGATCTACGATCCAGCAGCCTGCGAAAAGGAGACCACAAACACAGTAAGTTAAGCAAAATGAGAAGACAGAAAAATATGCAGCACATGAAGGAGCAATGTAAAAACCCACCAGATCAAACAAATGAAGAGGAAATAGGCAGTCTACCTGAAAAAGAATTCAGAGTAATGATAGTAAAGATGATCCCAATCTTAGAAATAGAATGTAGAAAATACAAGAAACGTTTAACAAGGACGTAGAAGAAGTAATGATCACACAAACGATGAACTACACAATAAATGAAATTAAAAATTCCATAGAAGGAATCAATAGCAGAAAAACTGAGGCAGAAGAACACATAAGTGACCTAGAAGACAAAATAGTGGAAATAACTACCACAGATAAGAATAAAGAAAAAAGAATGAAAAGAATTGAGGACAGACTCAGAGACCTCTGGGACAACATTAAATGCACCAACATCCGAATTATGGGGGTCTCTGATGAAGAACAGAAAAACAAAGGGGCACAGAAAATATTTGAAAAGATTATAGTTGAAAACTTCCCTAATATGGGAAAGGAAATAGTCCAGTCCAGGAAGGGCAGAGAGTCCCATACAGGATAAATCCAAGGAGAAACATGCCAAGACACATATTAATCAAACGATCAAAAATTAAATACAGAGAAAAAATATTAAAAGCAGCAAGGGAACAGCAACAAATAACATACAGGGGAATCCCCATAAGGTTAACAGCTGATCTTTCAGCAGAAGCTCTGCAGGCCAGAGGGAGTGGCAGGACATATTTAAAGTGATGAAAGGGAAACACTTACAACCAAGATTACTCTACCGAGCAAGGATCTCATTCAGATTCGATGGAGAAATTAAAACCTTTACAGACAAGCAAAAGCTAAGGGAATTCAGCACCACCAAACCAGCTTTACAACAAATGCTAAAGGAACTTCTCTAGGCAGGAAACACAAGAGAAGAAAAAGACCTACAACAACAAACTGCAAACAATTAAGAAAATGGTAATAGGAATATACATATCAATAATTACCTTAAATGTAAATGGATTAAATGCTCCAACCAAAAGACACAGACTGGCTGAATGGATACAAAAACAAGACCCATATATATGCTGTTTAAAAGAGACCCACTTCAGACCAAGGGACACATACAGACTGAAAGTGAGGGGATGGAAAAAAGACATTCCATGCAAATGGAAATCAGAAGAAAGCTGGAGTAGCAATTCTCATATCAGACAAAATAGACTTTAAAATAAAAACTATTACAAGAGACAAAAGACACTACATAATGATCAAGGAATCAATCCAAGAAGAAGATATAACAATTGTAAATATTTATGCACCTAACATAGGAGCACCTCAATACATAAGGCAAATGCTAACAGCCATAAAAGGGGAAATCGACAATATCACAATAATAGTAGGGGACTTTAACACCCCACTTTCACCAATGGACCGTTCATCCAAAATGAAAATAAATAACGAAACACAAGCTCTAAATGACCCATTAAACAAGATGGACTTCACTGATATTTATAGGACATTTAATCCAAAAACAACAGAATACACTTTCTTCTCAAGTGCTCATGGAACATTCTCCAGGGTAGATCATATCTTGGGTCACAAATCAAGCCTTGGTAAATTTAATAAAATTGAAATCGTATCAAGTATCTTTTCTGACCACAACGCTATGAGACTAGATATCAATTACAGGAAAAAAAATGTAAAAAATACAAACACATGGAGGCTAAACGATACACTACTAAATAACCAAGAGATCACTGACAAAATCAAGAAATACCTAGAAACAAATGACAATGAAAGGACGATGGCCAAAAACCTATGGGATGCAGCAAAAGCAGTTCTAAAAGGGAAGTTTATAGCAATACAATCCTACCACAAGATACAAGAAACATCTCAAATAAACAACCTACCCTTACACCTAAAGCAATTAGAGAAAGAAGAACAAAAGAAAACCCAAAGTTAGCAGAAAGTAAGAAATCATAAAGATCAGATCAGAAATAAATGAAAAAGAAATGAAGGAAAAAATAACAAAGATCAACAAAACTAAAAGCTGGTTCTTTGAGAAAATAAACAAAATTGATAAATCATTAGCCAGACTCATCAAGAAAAAAAGGGAAAAGACTCAAATCAACAGAATTAGAAATGAAAAAGGAGAAGTAATAACTGACACTGCAAAAATACAAGGGATCATGACAGATTACTACAAGCAACTATATGCCAATAAAATGGACAACCTGGAAGAAACTGACAAATTCTTGGAAAAGCACAACCTTCCGAGACTGACCTAGGAACAAAAAGAAAATATAAACAGACTAATCAAAAGCACTGAAATTGAAACCGTAATTAAAAATCTTCCAACAAACAAAAGCCCAGTTAACAGATGGCTTCACAGGAGAATTCTATCAAACATTTAGGGAAGCACTAACACCTACCCTTCTCAAACTCTTTCAAAATATAGCAGAGAGAGGAACACTCCCAAACTCATTCTACGAGGCAACCATCACACTGATAACAAAACCAGACAAAGATGTCAGAAAAAAGAAAACTACAGGCCAACATCTCTAATGAACATAGATGCAAAAATCCTCAACAAAATACTAAGAAACAGACCCAACAGCACATTAAAAGGATCATACGCCATGATCAAGTGGGGTTTATCCCAGGAATGCAAGGATTCTTCCAATATATGCAAATCAATCAATGTGATACACCATATTAACAAATTGAAGGATAAGAACCATATGATACTCTCAATAGATGCAGAAAAAGCTTTTGACAAAACCCAACACCATTTATGATAAAAACCCTCCAGTAAGTAGGCAGAGCGAACTTACCTCAACATAATAAAGGCCACATATGACACACCCACAGCCAACATCGTTCTCAATGGAGAAAAACTGAAACCATTTCCACTAAGATCAGGAACACAAGGTTGCCCACTCTCACCACTATTATTCAACATAGTTTTGGAAGTTTTAGCGACAGAAACCAGAGAAAAAAAAGAAATAAAAGGAATACAAATCGGAAAAGAAAAAGTAAAACTGTCACTGTTTGCAGATGACATGATACTATACAGAGAATCCTCAACATGCTACCAGAAAACTAGTAGAGCAAATCAATGAATCTGGTAAAGCAGCAGGATACAAAATTAATGCACAGAAATCTCTTGCATTCCTATACACTGATGAAAAATCTGAAAGAGAAATTAAGGAAACACTCCCATTTACCACTGCAACAAAAAGAATAAAATACCTAGGAATAAACCTACCAAGGGAGACAAAAGACCTGTATGCAGAAAACTAAAGGACACTGATGAAAGAAATTAAAGATGATACCAACAGATGGAGAGATATACCATGTTCTTGGATTGGAAAAATCAATATCGTGAAAATGACTATACTACTCACAGCAATCTACAGATTCAATGCAATCCCTATCAAATTACCAATGGCATTTTTCACAGAACTGGAACAAAATATTTCACAATCTATATGGAAACACAAAAGACCCCGAATAGACAAAGCAATCTTGAGAATGAAAAACAGAGCTGGAGGAATCAGGCTCCCAGACTTTAGACTATACTACAAAGCTACAGTAATCAGGACAATATGGTACTGGCACAAAAACAGAAATAATAGATCAATGGAACAGGACAGAAAGCCCAGAGATAAACCCACATACATATGGTTACCTTATCTTTGATAAAGGATGCAATAATATACAGTGGAGAAAAGACAGCCTCTTCAATAAGTGGTGCTGGGAAAACTGGACAGCTACATGGAAAAGAATGAAGTTAGAACACTCCCTAATACCAAACACAAAAATAAACTCAAAGTGGATTAAAGACCTAAATGTAAGGCCAGACACTATAAAACTCTTGGAGGAAACCATAGGCAGAATACTCTATGACATAAATCACAGCAAGATCCTTTATGACCCACCTCCTAAAGAAATGGAATTAAAAACAAAAATAAACAAACGGAGCCTAATGAAACTTAAAAGCTTTTGCACAGCAAAGGAAACCATAAACAAGACGAAAAGACAACCCTCAGAATGGGAGAAAATATTTGCAAACGAAGCAACTAACAAATGATTATCTCCAAAATATACAAGCAGCTCGTGAAGCTCAATATCAAAGAAACAAACAACCCAGTCCAAAACTGGGCAGAAGACCTAAACAGACATTTCTCCAAAAGAAGGTATACAGACTGCCAACATACACATGAAAGGATGCTCAACATCACTAATCGCAAATCAAAACTACAATGAGGTTATCACCTCACACGGGTCAGAATGGCCATCATCAAAAAATCTACAAACAGTAAAGGCTGGAGAGGGTGTGGAGAAAAGGGAACTCTCCTACACTGTTGGTGGGAATGTAAATTGATACAGCCACTATGGAGAACAGTATGGAGGTTCCTTAACAAACTAAAAATAGAACTACCATATGACCCAGCAATCCCACTACTGGGCATATACCCTGAGAAAACCATAATTCAAAAAGAGTCATGTACCACAATGTTCACTGCAGCAGTATTTACAATAGCCAGGACACGGAAGCAACCTAAGTGTCCATCGACAGATGAATGCATAAAGAAGATGTGGCACATATATACAATGGAATATTACTCCACCACAAAAAGAAACGAAATGGAGTTATTTGTAGTGAGGTGGATGGAATTAGAGTCTGTCATACAGAGTGAAGTAAGTCAGAAAGAGAAAAACAAATACAGTATGCTAACACACATATATGGAATCTAAACGGGAAAAAAAAAAAAGGTCATGAAGAACCTAGTGGCAAGACGGAAATAAAGACACAGACCTACTAGAGAATGGACTTGAGGATATGGGGAGGGGGAAGGGTAAGATGTGACAAAGAGAGAGAGTGGCATGGACATATATACACTACCAAACGTAAAATAGATAGCTAGTGGGAAGCAACTGCATAGCACAGGGAGATAAGCTCTGTGCTTTGTGACCACCTAGAGGTGTGGGATAGAGAGGGCGGGAGGGAGGGAGATGCAAGAGGGAAGAGATATGGGAACATATGTATATGTATAACAGATTCACTTTGTTATAAAGCAGAAACTAACACACTATTGTAAAGCAATTATACTCCAATAAAGATGTTAAAAAAAAAAAAAAGATGTGGCACATATATACAATGGAATATTACTCAGCCAGAAAAAGAAACGAAATTGAGTTATTTGTAGTGAGGTGGATGTACCTAGAGTCTGTCATACAGAGTGAAGTAAGTCAGAAAAAGAAAAACAAATACCGTATGCTAACACATATATATGGAATCTAAAGAAAGAAAAAAAAATGGTTCTGAAGAACCTAGGGGCAGGACAGGACTAAAGACGTAGACATAGAGAATGGACTTGAGGACACGGGGAGAGGGTAGGGTAAGCTGAAAGGAAGTAAGAGCGTGACACTGACATATATACATTACCAAATGTAAAACAGATAGCTAGTGGGAAGTAGCCGCATAGCACATGGAGATCAGCTCAGTGCTTTGTGACCACCTAGAGGGGTAGGATAGAGAAGATGGGAGGGAGACGCAAGAGGGAGGAGATATGGGTATACGTGTATACATATAGCTGATTCACTTTGTTATACAGCAGCAACTAACACAACAATGTAAAACAATTATACTCCAATAAAGATTTTTTTTTTAATTTTTAATTAAAAAAAAAAACAAGGACTGTAACAAGAGACAAAGGACATTACATAATGATAAAAGGATCAATCCTACAATAATACATAACAATTGTAAATATATATGCACCCAACATAAGAACACCTAATTATGTAAAGCAAATATTAACAGACATAAAGGGAGAAATGGACAGTAACACAGTAATAGTAGGGGACTTTAACATTCCACTTATATCAATGGACAGATCATTCAAACAGGAAATAAGGTAACACTGGCCTTAACCGAGACGTTAGACCAGATGGACTCAATAGACATATACAAAACATTCCATCCAAAAGCAGCAGAATACACATGCTTTTCAACTGTACATCGAACATTCTCTAGGATAGGTCATATGCTAGGCCACAAAACAAGTCTCAAAAAATTTAGTAATACTGAAATCATATCAAGCATCTTTTCTGACTATAATACTATGAGACTAGGAATCAACTACAAGAAAAACAACTGCAAAAAACACAAACATGTAGAGGCCACTAAACAACCAACTGGTCACTGAGTAAATCACAGAGGAAATCAAAGAACATCTGGACACAAATGAAAATGGAAACATAATGATACAAAATCTCTGTGACACAGCGAAAGCAGTTCTAGGAGAGAAGTTCATAGCGGTACAAACCTATCACAGAAAACTAGAAAAATTGCAATTAAAGAACCTAACCTTACACGTCAAGGTACTAGGAAAAGAAGAATAAACAAAACCCAAATTTAGTACAGGGAAACAAATCATAAAGCTCAGAGCAGAAATAAAAGGATTAGTGACTAAAAAAACTGGAAGAGATCAATGAAACAAAGAGCTGATTCTTCAAAATATAAACAAATTGATAAACCTTTAGCCAAACTCATCAAGAAAAAAAAAGAGAGGACCCAAATAGATAAAATCAGATATGAAAGAAAAGTAGTTACAACCAAGACTATAGAAATAGAGAGAATGATAAGAGATTACTAAGAAAAAGCACACACCAATAAAATGGACAACCAAGAAGAAATGGGTAAATTCCTAGAAACGTATAACCTCCCAAGACTGAATAGGGAAGAAACAGAAAAACTGAACAGACCAATCACCAGTAATAAAACTGAATCAGTAATAAAAAAAAAATTCCCCCCAAAAAAGTCCAGGATCAGATGGCTTCACAGGTGAATTCTATGAAACGTTTTTTTTAAGTTATCATCTATCCTTCTTAAACTATTCCAATAATTTACAGAGGATGGAATGTTTCTGAACTCATTCTAGGAGGCAAGCAAGCATCACCCTGATACCAAAATCAGACAGACATAACCAAAAAAAGAAAATTACAGGCCAATATCACTGATGAACATAGATGCAAAAACCCTCAATAAAATATTAGCAAACCAAATTCAACAATACATTAAAAGGACCATGCACCATGAGCAAGTGGACTTTATCCCATGCGTGCAAGGAGGGTTCAATATCCAGAAAGCAGTCAACGTGATAAGCCACATTAACAAATTAAAGAATGAATAAAAATCATATGAGCATCTCAACAGACACACACAAAAAAGCTGACAAAATTCAACATCCATTTATGATAAAAAACTCTCAACAAAGTGGGTATAGAGGGAACATGCCCCACATAATAAAGGCCATATATGACAAACCCACAGCCAACATCACACTCAAACAGGGAAAAGCTGAAAGTATTTCTTCTAAGATCAGGTACAAGACAAGGAGGCCCACTCTCCCAGCTTTTATTCTACATAGTACTGAAAGTCCTAGCTACAACAATCAGACAAGAAAAAGAAATTAAAGGAATACAAATTAGAAAGGAAGAAAGAAAATTGTCACTGTTTGCAGATGACATACCATATGTAGAAAATCCTTAAGATGCCACTAAGAAAACTACTAGAACTCATCAATGAATTTGGTAAAGTTGCAGGACAGAAAATTAATATAAAGAAATCTGTTGCATTTCTATACACTAACAATGAACTATCAGAAAGAGAAATTAAGAAAACAAGTCCATTTATAATTACATCAAAAAGGATAAAATACCTAGGAATAAATCTAACCAAGGAAAAAAAAGACCTGGACTCAGAGAACTAAAAGACACTGAAAGAAATTGAAGATGACACAAACAGAGGAAAAGATATACCGTATTCATGGATTGGAAGAATTATTGTTAAAATGACCACACTAGCCAAGGAAATCTATGGATTCAATGCAATCCCTATCAACATACCAATAGCATTTTTCACATAATTAGAATAATTCAAAAATTTGTACAGAAACACAGAAGACCCTAGACAGCCAAAATAATATTGAGAAAAAAGAACTAAACTGGAGGTATCACACTACCTGAGTTCAAATCATACTACAAAACTATAGTAATCAAAACAATACAGTATAAGCATAAAAACAGACACATAGATCAATGGAACAGAACAGAGATCCCAGAAATAAACCCATGCTTATATGGTCAACTAATCTACTAGAAAGTAGGCCAAAATACACGAGACAGGCTCTTCAATAAATAGTGTTGGAAAAACTGGACAGCTACATGCAAAAGAATCAAACTGGACCACTTTCTCATACCATATACAAAAACAACTCAAAATGGATTAAAGACCTAAATGTAAGATCTAAAACCATAAACTCCTAGAAGAAAACATAGGCAGTAACCTCTTTGACATCAGTCTTAGCTACGTTTTTGGATATGTCTCCTCAGGCAAGAAACAAAAGCAAAAATAAACAAATGGGACTACATCAAACAAAAGCTTTTGCACCATAAAGGAAACTGTCAACAAAATGTAAAGGCAGCCTACTGAAAGGGATAAGACATTTGCAAACACTGTATCTGCTAATGGTTAACATCTGAAATATACAAAGAACACATAAAACTCGACATCAAAAAAATAAATAATCTGATCAAAAAATGGACAGAGGACCTGGACATTCTTCCAAAGAAGACAGACAGATGGCAACAGACACGTGAAAAGATGCTCAATATCACTAATCAACAAGAATATGCAGATCAAAAATGTAATGAGGTATCATCTCACACCTGTCACAATGCCTATTACCAAAAAGACAAAAATAACAAGTCTTGGCAAGGACATACAGAAAAGGGAACCCTCATATAATTTTCACAGTGAAAATTGGTAATCCACTATGAAAAACATTATGAAGTTTCCTCAAAAACTTAAAAATAGAGCTATTATGCGGTCCAGCAATTCTACTTCTGGGTATTTTTTCAAAAAAAACCAAAAATACCAATTCAAAAAGATATATGTGGCACCCTTATGTTCACTGTAACATTATTTACAATAGCCAAGATATGGAAGCCACCTAAGTGACCATCAATAGATGAAAAAATAAAGAAGATGTGGTATAGATAGTCAATGGCATATTACTCAGCCATAAAAAAGACGTAGAGAGCATTATGCTAAGTGAAATAAGTCACACAGAGAAAGACAGTATCATATGATTTCATTTATATGTGAAATCTAAAAACAAATGAACAAACATAACAAAGCAGAAACAGAGTCACAGATACAGAAAACAAAAAGGTATTTACCAGAGGGAAGGAGAGTCAGGGGATCAGTGAAATAGGTAAGCAAGATTAAGAGGTTACTAACTTCCATTTATAAAACAAATGTCACAAGGATGTAATGTACAACTTAGGGAATACAGTCAATAATATTGTAATAATTTGCATAATGGCAGATAGTAACTAGACTTATCATAGTGATCATTTTATAATGTATAAAAATATCAAGTCACTATGTTGTACAACTGAAACTAATATAATATTGTAAGTCAATTATACTTCAATAAAAAATAAATGAACAAAATTTGTTTTATTTTTAAACAAAGTTAATAACTACAAAAATTATTAATTTATTTCTATAAATTACGTAACAGAACCGAAGTACATAAGAAATTTAATGAGTCATTTCTAATAACACTGTTTCACACGTCACTGGAAATAACCAGCCTTTGTCTAAAGAGAAGAATGACTTAAAATTACAGCGGAATTAA
Organism: Eubalaena glacialis; assembly: GCF_028564815.1. Classification (NCBI taxonomy): domain Eukaryota; kingdom Metazoa; phylum Chordata; class Mammalia; order Artiodactyla; family Balaenidae; genus Eubalaena; species Eubalaena glacialis. The sequence goes on from NC_083726.1 coordinate 93,061,824, forward strand.
AATCTGAAAGTAATTTTCATGGAAACAGGTGCCAGTACCAAACAATCACAAGGAGAAAGAGCATTTCCATTCTTGCTTTATTCAAAAATTAATTCAACACCAGTATTAATTATATTAATTTGATATCTATTAAAAAAGAATATATAGATCAAATTTCCTTGATCTGTATATTCTCAGCATCAAACTAAACGTAACACATATTCAAATGTGGGCTGATCTTAATAAAAGTAATATTATATAGCAAAACCTAGTAAAATAAATTATTTCTAATGACCATTTTAGAAATTCTTCCCTGTTTCTTCACTGTTTAATGACCAATGGGTCATCAAAAAAGACCACAGTGTGTCATTGAAAAATATGTTACTCATAATATCTGATTGTCCTTAATTGTTAAAGATGATGAAAGATACTACATTTAAAATCAAAGGTAAATTTTACCAACTTACATACAAAAATGACACTACATCCAGCTTATATAACAAAGAAAAAAGAATATTTATAAATGTTAAATTCATTTTAAAATGCTGCCTTCTAAGACATGAAACTCAGACCTAGTCCACTTAAAGCCAACTCACACTGTTGTCTAAAATGTCTGTTACGCAGATACCAAATGGGATTTGCAGCCTGCCAAGAGATTAAAACTTAAATTCATCTATATACTTTATTGAGCGTTGTTTTCTTCCCCTTTTTTTAATGCTATGAGGCACTGTAACTCAAACCTAATGCTGGACCAGGAGCTGTATTGATAAATAAGAACTTTACAATAGCCATTATTATAATGAAGTCGCCACCAGCATTCTAGTCTTCATCAGTTTTACTCTTTCCAGATGTTCCATTTATAATTCATTTATAATTCATTTATAATTTATTTTCATTTATAATTCGAATCAGTTAAATATAAACCCATGTTTTCTTCCATAGACCTCAATGTTGACATCCACCAGAAATATTCTCGACTTTTTAAAGTAAAAATGTCATTAATTATATATACCATTTAAACCTGTGGCAGATTAAAAATGGCCACAAATTCTTTGATATGCCTCCTATGGAGAAGTAGAGTTTATGTCTCCTCCCCTTAAATGTGAATGGGCTCTGTGGCTGATTGCTTTGACCAGCAGTATGTGGCAGAAATGACATTGTACCATTTTCTGGGCCTAGGCTTTACGAAAGTGACAGCTTTCACCTCCTGTCTTTCAGAACACTCTTTCTGGAGGAAACCACCCTCCACAGAAGAAATTTGATTATCCTGAGACCACATCCTGTAAGGTAACGCAAAACAGACATGTGGAGAGCTCACACGAAGAGAAAAATACCTAATGAATCTCCCACTCCTCAAGTAAAGTTTGCTTCGATACTAGATATGTAAATGAAGAGGCCTTCAGATGACCCCAGCACTTAGCCACCACCTGACTAGAACAATATAAACCAGCAAAATCCTCCCCAAATTCCTGACCCACAAAATAGTGAACAAAACTAATTAAATTTTGATGTTGTTTGCTGCACAACAGAAAAACAAAAACTATAATTTCATTTTATGGCATGTATAAACTCACCATAACAACAGAAAAGAAAGCAGACTGCCAATTTATAGGTATAATGCAATGAAATTTTTAAAAACTTTTAAATTATCAACTTACTATCTGCGAAAGTTCTCTTGTCTTCCATTAACTAACTCATGAGTAAATCATGAGATAAACCAATGTTCTCAACTACTTTTGATTCTCACAGTGTGAAGGAAAGTGTCAAGGTTACAAGGACATGACCCCGAACTTGTGCTCCCATCAGCTGAATTGTACACTATCAAGAATTCGTTGTTTTTGTACATTTTTAATCTCAGTTTTATCTGTTAATATAATTACATAATTTGGTTAAATATTTTTAAAAATCTATAATAACTAGAAGTAATTGTTCCCATGAATAAATTGAACACTTTACAACAAACTGATAAAGGCTAATTGCTTTAAAAAGAAATACTGTCAAGAGGCAAGACTATTTATAAACATTTAGTACAATAACCACTGGGACCATTTTTAACTGTCTCAGTACACTTAAAAGGAAATTGAAACTAGGAATTGAAGATAATGTTTTAAAGTTTTTTGTTTTGTTTTGTTTTGTTTTTTTAACATCTTTATTGGAGTATAATTGCTTTACAATGGTGTGTTAGTTTCTGCTTTACAACAAAGTGAATCAGCTATACATACACATTTATCCGATTTAAGAAAGTCCATGATGAACTCCAATCAGGAGATCTATGCTCACAGAAAAGATGTGGGCCCAACATCAAAAGACTGAACTATAAATATATATTATGTTTTAAGGTATGTACAGATCATCTTTATGACTACCCACTTTGGCCAAAAAAAAATTTTATAAACTTAAAATTACCAGGCCAACTAAGTTGGATATAGGAGCCTTTACTATAAATTCTTTTTTAAAGTGTTCTTTAAATTAAGAAATAAGGATGAAGTTTCAGTTTTACAAGATGAAAAGAGGATGAATGGTAGTGGTAATGGTAGTACAACAATGTGACTGCACTTTATGCCACTGAATTATACACTTTATAATGGTAAAGACGGTAAATTTTATGTTAGGTGTCAAAAAGACTGAAGTGAATAGACTTTATAATAATAATCAAAAAGAAATCAAAAACATTACGTTGGGCAAATTAAGCCAGTAACAAACAGTTCATATTGTAGTGGGTCAGGGAACAGGGATAGAGTGGTATAGAAAGAGAGTACATGTGGAATTAAAGAACTTTCTGGGGAAATGAAAATGTTTTGTATCTTGATCAGAGTATAGTTACACAGTTACATATATGTCAGAACCCAAGAAAATATACACCTCTGATCTGTTCGTTTCACAATATATGCAAATTACACACTGATTTTTTTTAATGGAGGTATTGGGGCTGGGGCAGAAAGACTGAAGAAATTAGTCTAGAATTTAATTCATGAGAGTTATCTCCTGAAACAAAATAATGGTATTTTTTAACCACCAAAATTATTACACAGAGCAGCTCATTGAAAGGTAAATCACTAGTTGGTACAGAACAAAGACATGCTACAATTTCTGACTAGTCAGTCTTAAACGTTTTTAAATGTAAATAAGATATCACCATTCTTGATTAAACTAAAACAACATATCTAGAAAGACTACAAGACTCAGCTTTCTTTCTTTATCCCTTTCTATGTTTTTCCATCTGCCTAATTCCTCCCTTCTACTTCAAGTCAATCCAATTTAATTCAACAAACCTGTTATACCTACTCTGTGTAACATATTATGTGAGGAGTTAAGTATTATAAGGTAATACAAAGATGAATATATAGTAACCTCGACCCCCAAGGCACTTGTAATCTACTAGATGGCATTAAACAATAGATAACAGCTACAAGAAAAGACTTCATGATACCCGCAATATTCAAATTGAAACCCTGTGCAATTCAGACCAATATTTTGAAAGGTGATTTTTTTTTTTTTAAGTAAGGCAAAAGAGCACTAAGTAGCTCGTCCTCTAGGTTTATTCCCTACTCTACTCCCTTTTTATTACCAGTGCAGGAAAATTCCATAAATATCTCTGTGTTTCCAAGAAATTTAAGAATGCAAATACAAAGGCTCTCCTTTATTTTTATACATAAAAGATAGAAAATTCATGGTTACAATTCTATGAGTGCATGAGTAAAAGGCTCCACCATATTTCTAATAAAAGATATTCAGTTTCATTCAAACCATTGACCATCGTTCCTGGCGATATATGGAAAATCATAGATTGCAGACTTTTCTGGAGTGAATTATTCTGCTTTAAAAACTAAAACTCTAAAATTAGAATTATGAAGTGATAGAAAACATCACAATCTGAATTCTACTTACACAAAACCACATGATTTTCAATGCCAAGTTCCTAATTTACAGCTGGGAAAATCACCACTGAAGATAGCTGAGCTTGGATCAGATTCACTTAACATAAAACCAGATGTAGACCTCAAATTACATGTGACATCTCTAGCCACTCATATAAATAAGAATAATGCAAGCTGAAAGACAATAAATTCACCTAGACCTTTCTAAATTTGGCCACCCTAATGGTGCTATAATGTCCCTTTCCTAAAGTTCTGAAATAAATTAGGAGAAACGAAAGAAGAAAACATACATATCTTCTTTAAGTACAATTAAAAACCTGAAATTACTCATTTCAATTCTTCTAGATAAAGTCCTTTAAACAAGTCAAGAAATTCTAGATCTTGAAATACACTTGTCATTTTAAAAATATAAAGAAAAAACCCTACTAGACTCTTAGGATATTAAGTCTTGGCATGTCATCTCAGAACTCTTCCCCAAACAATTTGTCACAAGTGAACAGGAACAAGCTGTACTAAGGATGTACAGAGATATTTCTTTAGTTGTTTGTTTAATCAGCTACTGATTTCCCACCATAAGGTAAAAAAAAAAATGTAAGTCAACAGAAGTCTGTCTGCAACTATAAAATCACTTTACATCAGTTGGTTTCAGAAGTTTGTACCCTATAGAAAGTCCATTTAAATTTTTACCTGGCACATACATGCTAAAATATCTTGTCTGCCGTTTGAAGCCACACTAGATTCCAACCCACAGAGACAGGATTTCTAGTTTATTTCTCACAACCTGCATGTACAAAACCCAAAATCGCAACATAGAAAAGCGTTGTTAAAATTCTATAATAACAGTAAAGCAAAATAGTTCACCACAGAGTTCTTTTCTTGGGAATTTTTTAAAGCCTCTGTATTCATAATATACAACGCTTCAACATCTAAATTAAGTATTTCAAACATACAAGGCTCACCTTGGAACTCTAATGTAAGAGCTGTTTTAGGTTATGAATCAAACCTAACCTAGCTCAAACACTGAAAATTGAATAATAATGCCATGATTGCTTAATATGAACATGATATCAAATTCTATAATTATTTCATGGTTTATTAACAGTATATTTCATACTCAATTTTAAATGGAAATTAGTCTTGTGCTTCTTTATAGGCACCTACTACATGTGACTTCAAGAATTAAGACTGTCAGGCAGCATCACAGAGAGCTGATGTGTTGCAGCTGCATCACTTCAGAAACATCAGAATCTAGACCGAGCTTTGCCCATAATAGTGAATACCACTTTGAGTCAATATTATAGTCTCTCACTGCTATACGGAATTCAAACCATGCAACCCTCACTGTCATATTGATGTTTTCAACATTACCAAAAACCAATAAGCAAAAGTATTACTCAAAAAACACTTGGGATATTTGGAAGGTGAAACAATATGGGTTAAAGTTTTCTCAGTTATGAAGATACATCTGGAAACTCCTTTTGTTTTCAACTTAAGAAATACTTTATAAAATACACTGGCCAATTTCCCTGCCTTAGGAAATAAAGTGTAGAGAGTCCTCAAATTACATATATCCTTTACACATGAACTATTCAGGGAATGGAATAGATTTTTTCATAGGATGCAGTGCGAGTTCCATCTTCTCTTTCCACTTTTCATCCTCACCACTACCAAGCAATGTTAAAGCAATACATGTTGTTAAATACTCATTTCAGAAAAGAACGAACAGATACAAAGAAAACTACAAAAGTTTAGCCTTGATAAAAAGTCAACAAAGATAAGACACAATAGGTATCTTCAAATATGTTAAGACAGAACTCTCAGCTAACGAAATGAAACGCTCTTGACCCACAAGGCCTATAGTCATTTTGCCAACCCACACCCTTCCCTTCATGTTTCTTCTAGCCACAAGGGTAGACAACCCACACCAAGCTACATATCTCAGCCATAATAATTATTCCTAAGGATAAGAAACTGTCTCCAGCTGGATCAACCAATCTTTCCTCGGGATATTTGCAACTAGAAATAGGAGGGAAAATCCCATACATCACAAAACTCTCCTCATCTTCTAAGTTCTAAACCCAATGCCTTAACTCACTCCTCGGCATGCAGGTTCAGTCCCACTTTAGAAATTTTGCCTGAGCTATTCCCTAGAGTACTCTTCCTCCAGATATTTGCATGGCTGGCTATTTCTTGTGATTCAGATCTCAGCTTTAATGCCCCCTGTGGACAAAGGCATTAGTAAGCAGCCACTTAATCACTGTCATATCACCTTATTTTAATCCTCTGCATAGCACTTACCACTTTAATATCCTTCTTTTTAATACTCACTGCTGTATCTCCAACACCTAGAACAGTGCCTGGCACAAACTATACACTCCATTCATAATTTGTTGAATAAGTGAAAACTATGAAGAAATGAGCCCAAAGCCAACAGCCATGGTCTTATCCCCATGAAAAAGCCAGTCTGAAAGAATGAAGCCACTAAGGAAAGAGACAAAAAGAAAACAAAGTAGAACTCCTTGAGGCACCTGAGTTGCTTCAGTCATTCCAAAGACCAGCTCCAACCCTGCCCATACTACAGTTTGACTATGTATAGCAGAGGACTTTAAAAGGGTGTGCACATACCACGCTGAGGAGGACTAGGGGGTATGTAAGATGATCCATCAGAATGTGAGAAGCAATACTACATTTTAAATGGATTTTGTATTATCCTTTGTTTTATAATGTACAGAATATATTACAGTCATACATATACACAATGTACAGATAAATATACCCATACTGGATGTACATCTGATACCTAATAGAGGTGAACAATTGAAAAAGTCAGGAGACTATTATTGTTAATGAGCAAATTTGTTTTTCTTAAGCTAGAACGTTTCAGGTTTCTTTCATTTCTAACCAAGAGACTTTCTGAAATGTACTTAACACATATTTGATGCTCAAATGCTTGTAAAATGATGAATGCTCAGATATTCTTTATGGCTCCAGAGAACAAGTAAAAGCTAAAGGTAGACAGATTTCAAATCTACATCAAAAATAACTTTCTAAAATTTAGACCTGTCTAAAAGTAATCACTTCCTCTCCAATTATAAATTTCCCATTACTAGACAGGTTCAAGTAGAAGCCTGATAACCATTAGTAAAGGATACTTAGACATGATTTCTGCACTTGCGAGGTAGTCTATGTATCAAATGTTAACTGAGTGATACCACGTCCTAGGGATATAATGGTAAGTTTAGTCCTTGTCCCCTTGGAGATCACAATTTAACAGACCAGAAAGACACACGTGCAAACATTTATATAGTATACATCTCTATATACATGGTCCAGTGACAACAGAGGAATGTGGTGATTAACTGCATAGGTGGGAATATTTAAGTTGAATATTGAGGGATAAGTAAAAGTCATTTTTCCTGTTATGCAAGAAAGATGAGGGCATTCCTAACAAAGAACACGTGAGAAGGGACACAGATAGAAAGTACACAGTACAACAAACCCAAAATACAACAAATAATGTGGAATCTGAGGATGATAAGTGGCCTATGGTGAGAGAATATCCACAAATGAAGCTGCTGGATAAATGGCTAGGAGCCAAAATATAAGGGGGTCATACCAAGGAGTTCGGAAAGAGCCATAGAATAATAAAAATAACTATCTTAGAGTGTTCTATTTTGTTCCAGACAGACACCTAAACTCTTTAGACACTCTAGCAGTTTCAATTCTCACAAGATCCCTATCATTATCTACACTGTTTAAATAAGGAAACTTAAGCTAGAGACAGCCCAAGTAATTTGACTAAAATCACAGTTACATTAGTGTCAGAAACAAAATTTACTGAAGAATTCTGAGAACGGATGTGTAATATGGAGGTGTTTGAATAAGTGATATGTATTTTAGAAAAACAGCTATGAGGCAATGTGGATAATGGGGTAGAAGCAGGATAGTTTAGTTTTAGGGAAATGCAACAGACAAATATAATCCAAATGAGAGCTACCGAGGCAGTGGGAATAAGGGAAAAATACTAAAGGATTTCACTGGTTTCTAGCTTGAGCAAGCAAGTAGAAAAGCAAGTTTGGGTGGAAGAAATGAGGCAGAAAATGAGGAGATGAGATATAAAATGATTAGATTGAGCTTAGGCAATATGGACACATTTAGTTTTGAGGTATCAATAAAAAAAAGCAAAGGGAAAAGGTCCAATAGGAAGTTAACTAAAAAGAGTTCTTTCTGAAGACAGGTGGGAAGACTGGGTAGAATAAGTATATTTAGAAATTATCAATATACATAGAGCAGTTAAAAAATTAGGCCAAGCAAAGTAGAAAATATCCATGAGTCCATATTGATATTAAATAAATAAATATGTAAGTAGTGGGAAATTGATTAATTTTCCTTTCTGAAGAATTCCAAATCATTTATATAGATACTGTACCCTCACGGAGGTGGAACTCCTCACCCCTTAAGTATAGGCTGCAGATAGTGACTTCCTTCTGGAGAGTACAATACAGAAAGAAGGAAAAATAAGAATAACTTTAAAACAGAGAAGCCTGACAAAAACCACCTCAGCCAGATGATCCAAGTCAATATCAACAATAACTCATGATGATAGTATGTACCCTTGATATATCATGATAAAAATGGCACTTTACCTCTTAGTCTTTATGCCCAAAACCCATAACCCTATTCTAAACATGAGAAAAACCACAACCCCAACTGAGGGACAATCTACAAAATATGTGACCAGTGCTTCTCAAAACAAGCTGTCATGGTCATCAAAAACAAGTAAAGTTTAAAAAAAAAAACAGCATAAGAAGAACCTAAGGACACATGACCACTAAATATAATATGGTATTGATCTCGAGAAGACAGCAGTGAGCGGTGGCTTGAAACAACATCTTAGTGCCCTGCCCAGGAACTGAACCTGGGTAGCCTGGGTGAAAACCACGAATCCTAGCCACCGGTCCACCAGGAGCTAGAGGCTAGAAGCAAAGTTGCCCTGGCTCTTGTCCCCATTGAAAAATGAATTTCTCAAGGAAGCAAAAACTGTAAAAACAGGTACAAAGTTTACTAGTAAAGACACAGCACAACAAGTGGGAGAGCACACAGAGAAACAGTTTGTTTATTTAAGACAGAAGCAAGGTAGAGATACACACCGGGAGAGAAAGGGTGTGGGCATCCTCCCTAATGAGGAGGAGTGCACCAGAAAGGTGATTCAAATCACTTATATGTGAGGGTTCTTCCCGGTCTTTGTTTACCTTTGGTCAATTATCTCATTTCTTTTCCACATCTGACCTATCCTAGGGCCCTCCCTGACATGTGTGCGCATCTTTTTGCCAAGATGAATTCAAGTGCAGAGGCCTATGGGGAGGTTGACACCACCTATTATGGGGTGGCACCCCCCACCCTTAGCCCCCAAGGAGACCTTCTGCGCATGTAGAGCCGGGGAGGTCTCCTTGACCTCAATAATGAGCCATATGTGGTCTCTTTATCTTTTATCCAAGCAGGACTCAGCTCCTCCTTGCTCTTGCTCTTATCTTTATCTTAGAGTATTTGTCCACAGGGGACAGATTCCAGCTATTCAGCCTGGGGCCCATCTATCTCCTGCCTCAGTATCCTTTATGAAAATCTGGAATAGAAAAAGGGCAGTAGACAAAAACTACAAAAATCTGAATAAAGTATGGACTTCAGTTAATAATTATGTATGAATATTGGTTCGTTAATTTTAACGAATGTAGCATTAATAGTGTAAGTTATTCATAATAGGAAAAACTGAATATGGAGTATATGAGAACTCTCTGTATTATCTTCACAATTTTTCTATAAGTCTATTCTAAATAATGAAGTTTTTCTTTAAAATCAGGCCAAGAAGAAAACCATTACTATTCAAGAAATACATAGAGGAAAATAAATCAGCAAAAGAAATTTAAAAGGAATGATCATATAGAAAGATAGAATGATGCCTTAAAAGTCATAAGAAAAAAGTGTACAAGAATAAAAATAGGTATAATATAATAGAGGTCAAAGAAGATAAGGAATGAATACAAACCACTGGATATAGAAGGTCACGGGTAAAAGAAAGGTTCAGTGGAGATGCAAGAATGAAAGGTAAATAACAGTGCTTTATGTTGCTTATGAGCCACAATTTTATGATATTCTCAGTCAAAAATCTCTTAAAAGATTCTCCTGGTTTCAATTCTATTGCAAGTGTTCCTTTTTCCCTGAATTCCCATCAGTTTAGTCACCAAAACATAATTCTTATTCAATCTTCTTTCACAGTGAAAAGTATTAGGAGATGCATCAGATAGCATACTTTAACCTGGAAGTAACAGAAAATTCCAAAAGCAAACTGGCTTAAATAAGGAAATGCATTACCATTATCTCATATGACAAGAAGTATGGGTAGAGCAGGCTCTAAACACTTCAAGTCAGAGCTTCAGAAATTCTCTGTAATTCCCTTGGACCTGACCTCCTATGTGTAACTTCATCCACAGGCTGGAGGTAGAAGCAAAATAGTTTGAGACTGTGATCTGCTCATCTTTGAACCTATCACTAGCAAAGACAGGGAAGTACCATGTTTCACTTAGACTTACTAGAATTAATTCTGGAACTCGGAATGAAGACTCTTTTCTCTGAGTCAAGTGAAGGAAAACTCCTTTCTCTGAGTCAAGTGAAGGAGGGTTAGATACCTGAACACAGGTTCTGTTAGAAAGGTAGATAGGAGAGGAATAATGCTAAACACGCAATCAACAGTTAGCCAATACAGGAGGTTCTTATTTGCATAATTTCCTACCTTTGGGGAAGTTTTTAAAATTCCTTTAATATGATGAAAATACGCTTCAATAAAATAATGGCCAAATAATTTCCTTCTTCAAATAACCAAGTGACAACCTCAGAGACAGTCAGTACTGTTTTATAGATCAAAAGGAAAAATGTGGTATGAATTTGTAAAGTTTCTCTTATCACTCAAATTTGTATCAGAAAAATAAAATGTGTTTGGGTATTTTAAAACCAGGGACTTGATATCATTTCACTCTTCAAAATTGTTATTTTGTTGGAGATAAGATGTTAAGAGATCCTAAGGTAGTAGAAAGAGCACTAAGAGCCCTGGTTGCAGCCCTAACTCTTCCACTAAATTACAGTGTTATCACAGATGGTCACCTAATCTATGTCGGTTTCAGTTTTCCCTTCTGTTAAAGTAGAAAGTTCAGGTCATCTCCAAATCTTCTTTCTAGTTAATTCCTAGTTATAAATAATATTCACTTGTTAACTAGAATATTTATGCAGACTATTTAAAGTTGTAAATCTGGGCTAGCCAAATACTCAAGATGCCTTCCAAGGCTACATACAAGCCAATGACATGAAGCTTTTCCTATAAAACTTCACTTTACGAAAATCTTCACCATTGCCAGCAATGCAAATAGCATGATGTTACAATTTCTGAAATAACTCAAAAATTCTGTTTAACTTCTCTTTAAACCCGAATTCACTATTGAAGAGTTTCAGTACACCTACAGAAGCAAACTGTCACTGTTGGACAGGGAATGGAAAACGACAAAAACGTAACCACTTTGAAATTCAATTAAAGACAAGATATCTAACCACTAAGCCTAAATGAAGAAGACGAAAATCAAAGCACAATGAGAAAGCTGGAATTCAAATCATAATCAGAAATAGGAATTCTATATAGAATAAGAAATAGGGGGGAAATAATCTCCAAAAGTAAAACCAACATATAGACCTAAAAGAAATTAAGTGTCTCATGAATTTCTTTCAAAGACTATTATTTAGATAAAATTGACAGAAATAATTTCCAAAAACAGGTTGATGACAGTGAGAAACAGGAGAGGAAACCATTACCCTGTCCTTTGGGAACCTCAAATTAATGAATCTTGGCAAACCAGACAAAAATCATATGGGACGACTTGATAAAACCCCATGACTTAAGCCAACTTCATTATGACCCAGAGTTGGTTCTTCTCAAAATTATTAATAGTGAAAAATACTTACACAGGATACACATGATTGCCAGGAAAAAAAAAAATGCACTTCTTTGAAACAGTTTTTAAAACAACAAACCACCCACAGAAACCACATGGGCACAAAATGAAATGATTCTGGTCACTGATTTGTAGAAGAGCATTTAAGCACTCCCCAAGTGAAAGACTCAGCTTTAGCCTCTCTTTCTGGGACAAGCAGAACATCCATGAAAACACCTGATTTGGACCTACCAAGAAAACAGTGCAAACATACCTGCACTGGCCTGAGTTTCAAGAGAAATAACTTTCTCCAAGGAGAGCCTAACAGTTTTAAGAGACCACTTCCTTGTTTTAAGAAGACATTTTTTGTTTCCTCACAGTAAGAATTTATATAAAGCTTAAAAACTCCTCAAAATAAAATAAAATAAAGTAAAACAAATCTCAAAGTACTTAACATTATAATATTAATGACACATAAATTAAAACCTCCTGGAAGCACCACTCTGTACTATCAGTAGCAATATCATTAATATGTGAGGAATACTCAATTTATCCAATTATGTAATAATACCCTAGTGAAATAGTATACCAGAGAGGTACATTTCAAAAGAGGAAGGAATAAATACAGAGGAAGGGATATTGCTCAGGAGACAGGCAAACTATATGGGTTGCATATAGTTGCACTGGAACCCTAGAAGCTAAGCTGGGTACATTAAATAGGTATGAGGTCCAGAAAAAGGAAGCCAAATGAAACCAGAGCCAAACACAGTCTAGCACAAAGCACTGCCTAGGATAAAGTGCAAAGACTACATAAAAATTCCACTTATGTATAGAAATATCAGATAGGTACTAGATATATTAACAGAAAACAGAAAGTTAATCTTGACCCTCAACATCACTAAAAATTCACCCACACCTTTAAATAAGTAGGAAAAAAAGGGGGAGTTGCCATGGCCTATATTATATAGTTTGTAAAGGACGTAAAGGGAACACAATAAAAACCAGGCAGCAATGCAAGAGCTACACGTTTACATATATCTGCACACATATTCTTCACAGGGCTTTCAATTTCCTGATACAATGCCATAAAAATTGGGGATTTTATCCCCCTCTACTTTGGCTCTATGTAAGGTGCTGACTTTTCCCTTGGATAGGCTGGCAAAACTCAGTTTGTCAAAGCTTGCATAACCTTGAAAAACACATATAATTTCCAGAAGAAATAAAGAAAGAATGGAAAAATAGATGAGTTTCCAAAAGAAACAATTTTAAGTTGTGTATATCTATAGCCCTCATGCTTTAGAAATGATGTTACTGGTGGTATTTGTTACCACATGCATGAATCCTAAAAAGACCAAAGCATTGAAGCCATCCAAGTACAATTGTAGCTATCTTAGTATAGTTTGAAGACAATGAAAAAGGTAATAATACCAGGATGGAAAGCCCTGGGATTGTTACCTAGTCAGAAAGAAAACATATCTGAAGAAAGATTGGATCTGACTCATTTCAGAAAATGAACAGGGAAGTCCTATAACTATACTGAGGATCTCTAATTAAACAAACAGCATAAAATTTGTACACCAAAATCCTTCACATTATAGTAAAATAACTGGCTGTTTTCTAAATAGCTGTTGAGTAAAATGATCTATTATAGATGCAGAAATGAGAAATGTCTGGTTTCTTAAGGTTTACTAAAAGTAGGAAGTGATATGTCTAAGATATAGGAAACGACCAAAAAATATGGTGCATATTCCTGGTGTGTAAATTCTACCCAAAGATTTATGACAGGTTAAAAGGAAAAACTTTACTTTTCACAGTAAATAACAAAGTATACTTTATACTTTGTTATATTTATAAAATGTAACATACAATAAAAGATAAAAGAATAAATGAAAACAAAAAAAAACATTTTCTAAGTATCACCAGAAGTTTACTCACAAACATCTTTACTACCACACACCACTGGAGTATCTATTATTTCTGTACTATGGTTACTTCAAAGTAAAAGTATGATAAAGTTTGGAGAAAACTTTAAACTATATCCGTAAAGTATACAGATAGCATTCTACTTTCAATCAAAATGGAGACACACAGACCACATTTAACGTCCCAACTAAAAGAACTACAAAACTGAACAAAATATATGAAACAATTGCTTTTAGATAGTGGATAACAGACAGCAGAGAATTATAATTCCTGAGGGAAAGGAAACAAACAAGGTAAGCATTATAAATGACCAGTTTACAAACTGGAGTCAGTTTACAAGCCGGAGTATATGGTGGGGAAACCCAAGCCTCTCACTGAGTTGAGGAGACAGAGTTAGAAGTTTATAAGGTAGCTAGAATTTCCAGGGCCAAGAACTTGAGAAGAGAGAACTACACCAAATAAGAACTCTAGAGATAGAAATGTCTGCTCAAGTCTTGGGCGGAGTACTAACCTCTATAAACATGAGAGAAAACTACACAATGATAGAAAAAGAAAAACAAAAGTAAGCAGAACAACATCTGGAGCTCACACAAGCTGGCAATAGTTTGTATTCCTATCAGTCAGAGTGGATAAACCTCTTAATACATAGAGCATTCAGGTGAATCCTCTGGAGGGCATCTCCTTAGCAATGAGGCTAAATTAGACACAACAAAAGGCTTTCTTGGACCCACACTAACAAATCTTAAAATGTGCCTCAAAATAATCCAACTGAATCCACGTAATATAACTTAGAGCCAGAATAAAATACAGCACTATTTGAAATAATACAACAAAATTCAGCAATCAACAAGATAAAATTCATAATGTCTTAATCCAATCAAAAACTAACAGGCATACAAAAAAATTAGGAAAATAGGACCTATAACCAAGAAAAAAATCACTCAATAAAAACAGAAATTAACAAGATGATGCAATAAGCAAAGACATGAGAACAGCTGTTATAAACATGTTTCATATGTTTAAGAAACTAGAAGAAAAAATGATCATGGTGATAAGAAACATGGAAGATGTAAAAAAAACTCAAATGGAACTTCCAGAGGAGAACTTCTAAAACAAAAAATACAGAGGATGAGATTAACAGCAGATTAAACACTACAGAAGACAAGATCATGAAGTTTAAAAATTACATCAGTAATTATTCAAAATGAAGTACAAAAAGAAAGAATACTGAGAAAAACTGGAATAATATCAAGTAGTCTAAAACGTGTAATTGGAGGTTCAGAAAAGAAAGGAAAGGGTGTGGAACAAAATATATGAAGAAATACAGCTGAAAATTTTCTACATTTCATGAAAACTATAAACCCAGAGATCCAGAGATCTAAACAACAGCTAAGCAGAACAAACATAAAGAAATCATACCAATGCACATCATATTCTTTTGTGAAAAACTAAGAAAAGAGAAAAATTTTTAAACAAGCCAAAAAAAGGGACACATTACCTACAAAAGAACTAAAATAAGAATAAAAGCAGACTTCTTGTCAGAAACCAGGTAAGCCAAAAGACAATAGGTAAATATTTTTAAAGTACTGAAAGGAAAAAAATATATGGCAGCATACAATTCTTTGCCCAGATAAAATATCATGAAAAACTGAAGGGGAAAACAAGACATTTTCCAAGACAAACAAAAGCTGAGAGAATTATTTGCCAGCAGTCCAACACTAAAAGAAATGTTAAAGAAAATTCTTCAGAGACAAGAAAAATGAAACTAGATTGGAATTCAGATCTGCACAAAAGGAATTAGGAGGGCCAGAAATGATAAATATGAGGATAAATACAAAACTTTAAAGATGGAAAGCAGCAACGGCACCCTCAGAAGCTATGGGGTCCCTGGCTGCAGGTAGGGAACTAGGTGGGGGAATCATTTAATACTTCACATTAGGACAAATATGTGAAAGTTCCTGCCAACCCATGAGAATTTCTTACTTCGGACATTTTTTGTTCTACTTACTGCACAATTTTCTTAGAAGTTCTTTTTTGATGCCATGCTCTGTGGCTTGCATCAAAAGAGGAGTTTCTCTTCATGAAGATTCCTAACATTGGTAATGTGATGAATAAATCTGAGATCATTGGGGGTGGAGGTGAAGGAGCCTATGAAATACTACTTAAATGCAGATACAAGGTAAGACATTAGTGTGAATGCCTCTTCAAAGGGAAAATTCCTTTCAGAATTAAAAGAGAAAGGAAAGACAGCCTTACCAGGTGTCAAAGGAATGTGGATAGAAGAGGCCGAGTTAAGGCAGTAAACGCATGAAATTGTGGAAATCAAGAAATTCAAGGACAGTGAAGCCCTGTGGCTTGCGGGGCCTTGGGCCCCAGGCCAGGAATCAGGCCTGAGCCTCTGGGGTGGGAGCGCCAAGTCCAGGATGCTGGAATGCCAGAGAATTACTGACCCTAGGGAATACTAACCAGCAAGACCTCTCCTGGAGGTCTCTGTCTCAAATCCAAGACCCAGCTCCACCCAACTGTCTGCAGGCTCCAGTGCTGAATGCCACATGCCAAACGACAAGCAAGACAGGACCACAAATCCACCCATCAGCAGATAGACTACCTAAAGTCATAAAGCCCACAGACACCCCAAAACATAACACTTGACGCAGCCCTGCCCATCAGAGGGAAAAGATACAGCTCCACCCACCAGAACGCAGGCACCAGTCCCACCCATCAGGAAGCCTACACAAGCCACTGGACTAACCTCACCCACTGGGGGCAGACACCAAAAGCAAGAGGAACTATGAGCCTGCAGCCTGTGGAAAGGAAACCTCAAACACAATAAGTTAGACAAAATGAGAAGATAAAGAAATATGTTCCGACGAGCGCGCAAGGTAAAAACCCACAAGATGAAATAAATGAATAAGAAATAGGTAATCTACTTGAAAAAGAATTCAGAGTAATGATAGTAGAGATGACCCAAAATCTCAGAAGTAGAATGCAGAAAATACAAGAAATGTTTAACAAGGACCTTGAAGAACTAAAAAAAAAACTGTGATGAACACCACAATAACTGAAATTAAAAATACACTAGGAGGAATCAATAGCAGAATAACTGAGGCAGAAGAACAGATAAGTGAGCTGGAAGACAGAATGGTGGAAATAACTGCCACGGAGCAAGAAAAAAGAATGAAAAGAATTGAGGACAATCTCAGAGACCTCTGGGACAACGTTAAATGCACTGACATTCAAATTATAGGGGTCCCAGAATAAGAAGAGAAATAAAAAGGGTCTGAGAAAACATTTGAAGAGATTATAGTCAAAAACTTCCCTAACATGGGAAATGAAATAGTCAATCAAGTCCAGGAAGCGCAGAGAGTCCCATTCAGGATAAACCCAAGGAGAAACACGCCAAGACACATATTAAACACAAACAAAACTTAAATACAAGGGAAAAGTATTAAAAAATGCAGCAAGAGAAAAGCAACAAATGACATACAAGGAAATGCCCATAAGGTTATCAGCTGATCTTTCAACAGAAATTCTGCAGGCCAGAATGGAGTGGCAGGATATATTTAAAGTGATTAAAGAGAAAATCCTACAACCAAGATTACTCTACCCAGCAAGGATCTCATTCAGAATCAATGGAGAAGTCAAAGGCTTTACAGACAAGCACAAGCTAAGAAAATTCAGCACCACCAAACCAGCTTTGCAACAAACGCTAAAAGAACTTCTCTAGGCAGGAAACACAGGAGAAGAAAAAGACCTACAAAAACGAACCCAAAACAATTAAGAAAATGGTAATAGGAACATACATATCGATAATTACCTTAAAGGTAAATGGATTAAATACTCCAACCAAAAGGCACAGACTGGCTGAACGGATACAAAAACAAGACCCATATATATGTTGTCTTCAAGAGATCCACTTCAGATATAAGGACACATACAGATAGAAAGTTAGGGTATGGAAAAATATATTCCATACAAATGGAAATCAAAAGAAAGCTGGAGTAGCAATACTCATATCAGACAAAATAAATTTTAAAATAAAGTCTGTCATAAGAGACAAGGAAGTCACTACATAATGATCAAGGGATCAATCCGAGAAGAAGATATAGCAACTGTAAATATTTATGCACCCAACACAGGAACACCTCAATACATAAAACAAATGCTAACACCCATAAAAGCAGAAATCGACAGTAACACAATAATACTGAGGCACTTTAACACTCCACTTACACCAACGGATAGATCATCCTGACAGAAAATTAATAAGAAAACACAAGCCTTAAATGATACATTAGACCAGATAGATTTAATTGACATTTATAGGACATTCCATCTGAAAGCAGCAAAATACACTTTCTTCTCAAGTGCACATGTAACATTCTCCAGGATAGATCACAACTTGGGTCACAAATCAAGCCTCTGTAGGTTTAAGAAAATTGAAATCATATTAAGCATCTTTTCCAACCACAATGATATGAGATTAGATATCAATTACAGGAAAAAAAAACTGTAAAAAAAACACAAGCACATGGAGACTAGACACATGCTACCAAATAACCAAGGGACCACTGAAAGAATCAAAGAGGAAACCAAAATATACTGAGAAACAAATGACAATGAAAACACGACGACCCAAAGCCTATGGGATGCAGCAAAAGCCGTTCTAAGAGGTAATTTTATAGCAGTACAATCCTACCTCAAGAAACAAGAAAAATCTCAAATAAACAATCTAACCTTGCAACTAGAGAAAGACGAACAAACAAAACCCAAAATTAGTAAAGGAAAGAAATCATAACGATCAGAGCAGAAAGAAATGAAATAGAAATGAAAAGAACAATAGCAAAGATCAATAATACTAAAAGCTGGCTCTTCGAGAAGATAAACCAAATTGATAAACCTTTAGTCAGACTCATCAAGAAAAAAAGGGAGAGGACTCAAATCAATAAAATTAGAAATGAAATGGAGAAGTTACAACTCACAATGCAGAAATACAAAAAATCATAAGAGACTAGTACATGCAACTACATGCCAGTAAAATGGACAACCTGAAAGAAATGGACAAATTCTTAGAAAGGTAAAACATTCCAAGACTGAACCAGGAAGAAATAGAAAACATGAACAAACAAATCACAAGTAATGAAATTGAAACTATGATTGAAAATCTTCCAAAAAGCAAAAAGTTCAGGACCAGATACCTTCACAGGTGAATTCTATCAAATACTTAGAGAAGAGCTAACACCCATCCTTCTCAAACTCTCAAAAAATTGCAGAGGGAGGAACACTCCCAAACTTATTCTATGAGGCCCCCATCACCCTGATACCAAAACCAGACAAAGATATCACAAAAAAAGAAAATTACAGGCCAATACCACTGATGAACATAGATACAAAAATCCTCAGCAAAATACTAGCAAACCGAATCCAACAACACATTAAAAGGACACCAAGATCAAGTGAGATTTATCCCAAGGAATGCAAAGGCTCTTCAATATAGTTAAATCAATCAATGTGATACACCATATTAACAAACTGAAGAATAAAAAACATGATCACCTCAATAGATGCAGAAAAAGCTTTTGACAAAATTCAACACCCATTTATGATAAAAACTCTCCAGAAAGTGGGCATAGAGGAAACCTACCTCAACATAATAAAAGCCATATACAACAAACCCACAGCAAACTTCATTCTCAATGGTGAAAAACTGAAAGCATTTCCTCTAAGATCAGGAGCAAGACAAGGATGTCCACTCTTGCCACTATTACTCAACATAGTTTTGGAAGTCCCAGCCACAGCAATGAGAGAAGAAAAAGAAATAAAAGGAATCCAAATTGGAAAAAAAGAAGTAAAACTGTCACTGTTTGCTGATGATATGGTACTATACATAGAAAATCCTAAAGATGCCACCAGAACACTACTAGAACTAATCAATGAATTTGGTAAGGTTGCAGGATACAAAATTAATGCACAGAAATCTCTTGCTTTCCTATACACTAACAAAAGATCAGAAAGAGAAATGAAGGAAACAATCCCATTTACCATTGCAACAAAAAGAACAAAAAACAAACCTTCCTAAGGAGGCAAAAGAACTGTACTCAGAAAACTATAAAACAGTGATAAAAGAAATCAAAGATGACAGAAACAGATGGAGAGACATACCATGCTCCTGGACTGGAAGAATCAATATTGTGAATATCACTGTACTACCCAAAGCAACCTACAGGTTCAATGCAATCCCTATCAAATTACCAATGGCATTTTTCACAGAACTAGAACAAAAAATTTTACAATTTGTAGGGAAACACAAAAGACCTCGAATAGCAAAAGCAATCTTGAGGAAAAAAAAAAAACGGAGCTGGAGAAATCAGGCTCCCTGACTTCAGACTATACTACAGGGCTACAGTAATCAAGACAGTATGGTACTAGCACAAAAACAGAAATATAGATCAATGGAACAGGATAGAAAGCCCAGAGATAAAACCACACACCTACAGTCACTCAATCTATAACAACAGAGGCCAAAATATACAATGGAGCAAAGACAGCCTCTTCAGTAAGTGGTGCTGGGAAAAGTGGACAGCTACAAGAATGAAATTAGAACACTCCCTAACACCATACACAAAAATAAACTCAAAATGGATTAAAGACCTAAATGTAAGGCCAGGCGCTATAAAACTCTTAGAGGACAACATAGTTTGAACACTCTTTGACATTAATCGCAGCAAGATCTTTTTTGACCCACCTCCTAATTAGAATAAAAACAGAAATAAACAAATGGGACCTAATGCAACTTAAAAGCTTTTGCACAGCAAAGGAAACCATAAGCAAGACAAAAAGACAACCCTCAGAATGGGAGAAAATATTTGTAAATGAAGCAACTGACAAAGGATTAATCTCCAAAATATACAAACAGCTCATGCAGCTCAATATCAAAAATACAAACAACCCAATCCAAAAATGGGCCGAAGACCTAAATAGACATTTCTCCAACATGACATACAGATGGCTAAGAGGCACATGAAAAGATGCTCAACATCACTAATTATTAGAGAAGTGCAAATCAAAACTGCAATGAGGTATCACCTCACACCGGTCAGAATGGCCATCATCAAAGTCTACAAACATTAAATGCTGGAGACGGTATGGAGAAAAGGGAACCCTCTTGCACTGCTGATGGGAATGTAAATTGATACAGCCGCTATGGAGAACAGTATGGAGGTTCCTTAAAAAACTAAAAAAAGAACTACCATATGACCCAGCAATCCCACCACTGGGCATATACCCAGAGGAAACCATGATACATGCACCCCAATGTTCACTGTAGCACTATTTACAATAGCCAGAACATGGAAACAACCTAAATGTCCATTAACAGAGGAATGAATAAAGAAGATGTGGTACATATATACAATGGAGTATTACTCGGCCATAAAAAGGAACAAAATTGGGTCATTTGTTGAGAAGTGGATGGACCTAGAGACTGTCATACAGAGTGAAGTACATCAGAAAGAGAAAAACAAATAATGTATATTAAAGCACATATGTGGAATCTGAAAAAACTGGTATAAACGATCTTATTTACAAAGCAGAAATAGAAACAGACGTAGAGAACAAACGTATGGATACCAAGGGGTAAGGGGGGGATAAATTGGCAGATTGGGATTGACATATATACACTATTGATACTATGTATAAAATAGATAACTAATGAGAACCTACTGTATAGCACAGGCAACTCTACTCAGTGCTCTGTGTTGACCTAAATGGGAAGGAAATCCAAAAAAGAGGGGATATACGTATACTATAGCTGATTCACTTTGCTGTACAGTAGAAACTAACACAACATTGTAAAGCAACTATACCCCTATAAAAATTTTTAAATTTTTAAAAATTTTAAAGGTACCTGACTACACAGAGCAAAAATAATAACAATGAATTGCTGGCTTTATAGAATATGTAAAAGTAAACTAAATGATATCAATACCACAAATGATTAGAGGAAATGGAATTATACTGTTGTAAAGTTCTTACACTGTACATGAAATGGAATGACATTATTTGAGATTAGACTAATAAGTAAAAGATACATATTGTAGATCGTAAAGCAATGAATTAATTGGCAAAAATATACACCTAGTAAGCATAAAATTAAATTTTAAAAAACCCTCAAATCTAAAATAACTTAGAGAAAATAGGGAAAAAGACAGAAACGGAAAGTGGAAAACAAACAGCGAAATAATATATTTAAACTCGACCATATTGTTAAGTACATTAAATGTAGTGGATCTAAAGAACTAAATTAAAAAGCAGAGACTGTCACATTAAATAAAGATCAAGACCTAACTACATGCCACGAAAAATTCATTTTGGCTATGAAGACAAAAAAAAATAAAGCTAAACAGCTGAAAAAGACAAGCCATACAATCAATAATAAAAATAAAGCTGAAATGGCTATATTAGTATCTGAAATATTAGACTTCAGGTCAAAAAATATTACAGGTGATAAACAAAGATTTCAGGCAGCCAAGGCTGAGAGTCAGTTTTCTAATTTGTGAAGCCAGAAGAAGCAGAAAGAAGCTATGATTCTGTACCCTGGGCTCTGCATGCTAAGATAAACCACCACCAGCACTGTCTGCAAGTAAGAAATCTAGGAGAAGAGATCAAGATGTTGGAGTAGAAGGATGAGGAACTCACCTTCCCCCATGAACACATCAAAAATACATTTACAGTGAAACAATTCTCACCGAAAACTGGAGACTGGCAGAAAGACACTTTACAAGCAAGCCTGTAAGAAAGATCCACACAGAATTGGGTAGGGAGGAAAGAGAAGCAATCAGGTCGAGGCTTGTGCTCATGGGAGGGGACTCAGAAGGGAAGACAGATTACATGGGTAGAGATCCTACCTGAGAAGTAAGTGATTTAAGCCACATATTAGGCGCCCAGCCCTAGGGTCTGACACCAGAAACGGTAGTCCTCTTTTCAGTTGGAGGGCTGGTGGGACTAGCAGGAGACCTGTGGAAAGCCTGTGCTCTGCTTGTGAGGACCTTGCACACGCTTGCTTATTCCTGCAACAGGGCAGAGAGGGCAGACTGAAACTGTGCAGGTTGCTTGCCGGTTTGCTGTGACTGCCCTGGTGCGCACCCCAGCCTGAACCAAGCAACAGTTCCAGCCCCGCTTGCTTTACAACAGAGCTCCACTATGGGGTGAGGGCTGATGCAGCTGAGGGGAGAGTTCAGCTGTGAGGGACAAAGGCTATTCAGACTAGGACAGACAACAGAACAGGGTGGGCACAGCCATTACCGGCGCTTATACAGGTAGAGCATCAGGAGCAGTCTGGGTCTCTGACTGTGGCCCGACCACCACAGCCTATGCCCAAACTGACACCTAGTGCCTGCATCAGCCCCTCTTGCTCCAGCACTACTCCCATCTGTGGCAAGGGTGCTGGTGCTGAGAGGGGATAGAGCACATACTTAAATGGGACAAAGCAAGCTTAGACCCAACCCTCACAGCTTCTGCTCCAGCAACTTGAGACCCAATCCCAATAGGTGGTGGCAGCCAATGAGCAGAGAAGAAGCCCTGGCCCACACCTGGCTCTGGCCCTAGCACCTACCACCTCCTATCAAGGTGATAGCTGCCAGCACAACCCAGGGAAAAGATGTAACTTGTGTTCACGTCAGATCCAGCTATCCTACTGGAGCCACTGGGCACATGTGGACTGTACAGGGAAACTCCCAAACAAAGACACCCCTACAAGACAGAAATAGGTAACTGCTTCACCTACTTTCATAGAGACAGAGAAAGTAAGCAAAATGAGAAGACAGAGGAAGTTGTTTCAATTGAAAGAGAAAGAGGAAACAAAATGAAAAAGCAACTAATGAAACAGAAATAAACAATTTATCAGATAAAGAGTTCAAATCATTAGTATCAAGAATGCTAACTGAATTAGAAAAGAGGATAGATGAACACAGTGAGAAATTTAACAAGAAGCTAAATAGAAATTATAGAAAAGAACCAGTCAGAATGAGGAATACAATAACTGAAATGAAAAACATACTAGAAGGAATTAACAGCAGACTAGGTGATAAAGAAGAATGTATAAGTGGTCTGAAAGACAGAATAATAGAAATCACTCAATCAGAAAAGCAAAAACAAAAACAAATTTAAGAAATAAGAACAGTGTAAGGGATCTCTAGGACAACATCAAGCATACCAACATTCACATTATAGGACTGCCAGAGGAGAAGAGAAAGAGAAGGGGGTCAAAATTGTATTTGATAAAACTGTGGCTGAAAACTTACCAAATCTAAAGAAGTAAACAGAGATCCAGATATAGGGAGCACAAAGGGTCCCAAACAAGTTGAACCCAAAGTGACTCACACCAAGACATATCATAATTAAAATGGCAAAAGTTAAACATAGAGAAAGGCAGATAAAGATAAAGGCAGCAAAAGACAACCAAAGAGCCATATACAAGGGAAACTCCATTAGGCTATCAGCTGATTTTTCTGCAAAAACTTTGCAGACCAGAAGGGAGTGGCATGATAAACTCAAAGTGCTGAGAGGGAAAAACCTGCAACCTAGGATACTCTACCCAGCAACATTATCATTTACAATTGAAGGAGACATTAAAATTAATTAATTAATTAGTTAATATCTTCTCATACAGGCAAAAACTAAAAGAGTTCATCAATACTAAACCTACCCTAAAACCAATGTTAAAGGGTCTTCTCTAAGTGCAAAAGAAAAGGTTATAACAAGAAGTAAGAATCTATAGAAAAGGAAAAATCCCACTAATAAAGGCAAATACATAGTAAAGACATAAACTAGAATGAAGATTAAAACAAGAAATACTGTAAATTGAAGTATAGCTATAATAATCAGTAAATGGATAAACATCAAGTTGTAAAATATCACATCAAAAACACAAAATGTAGCAGAGAGGAGTAAAAAATGCAGATATTTTAGGATATGTTTAAACTTAAATGATTATCTGTTTAAAACAGGTACAGAGGGAACATATTTCAACATAATAAAGGTCATTTATGGCAAACCCACACCTAACATCATACTCCAAGGTAAAAAGCTGAAAACCTTCCTCTAAGATCGGGAACAAGACAAGGATGGCCACTCTTGCCACCTGTATTTAACACAGTACTGGAATTCCAAGCCACAACAATCTGACAAGAAAAAGAAATAAAACGTAAATTGGAAGGGAAGAAGTAAAACTGTCACTCTTTGCAGTTGACATAATACTGTGTACAGAAAACCCTAAAGTCTCCAACAAAAAGCTATTAGAAATAATAAATAATTCAGCAAAGTTGTAGGATACAAGATATACAGAAATATTTTTCCTTTCAATACAGTAAAAATTAACTATGAGAAAGAGAAAGCAAGAAAACAATTCCATTCAAAATTACATCAGGGAATTCCCTGGTGGTCCAGTGGTTAGGACTTCACGCTTTCACTGCAAGGGGCTGGGTTCACTCTCTAGTCGGGGAACTTAGATCCCACAAGTCATGCAATGCAGCAAAAAAAAAAAAAAAAAATTGCATCAAAAAGAATAAAATTCATAGGGATAAACTTAACCAAGAAGATGAAAGACCTATACTCTGAAAACTACAGAACACTGATGAAGGAAACTGAAGATGATACAAAGAAATAGGAAGACATCCAGTGTTCTTAAACTGGAAAAATTAATATTGCTAAAATGGCCATAATCCCCAAAGCAATTTAGAGATGTAATACAATCCCTATCAAAATACCCATGAAATTTTTTACAGAACTAGAACAAATAATCCTAAAATTTATATGGAACAACAAAAGACCCCAAACTATCACAACAATCTTGAGAAAGAACAAAGCTGGAGGTATCATGCTCCCTAACTTCAGTCTATATTACAAAGCTATAGTAATCAAAACACCATGCTATTGACATAAAAATAGACACAAAGGTCAATGCAAAAGAATAGAGGGCCCAGAAATAAACCCACGCACTTATGGTCAATTAATCTATGACAAAGGAGGCAAGAATATACAATGCAAAAAAGACAAACTCTTCAACAAGTGGTGCTGGGAAAACTGGACAGCTACATGTAAGAGAATGAAATTAGAAAATTTCCTCACACCATACACAAAAATAAACTCAACGTGGATTAAAAACCTAAATGTAAGACCTGAAACCATAAAAGTCCTAGAAGATAACATAGGCAGAACATGCTTTGACATAAATCACAGCAATATTGTTTTGGATCTGTCTCCTAAGGCAAAAGAAACAAAAGCAAAAATAAACAAATGAAACCGAATTAAACTTAACAACTTTTGCATAGCAAAGGAAACCACTGACAAAAAGACAATCTTCTACTTAACGAAAGAATATATTTGCAAATGATACAACTAATAAGGAGTTAATATCCAAAATATATAAACAGCTCATAAAACACAATATCAAAAAAAAAACCCCAATCAAAAAATGAGCATAAGACCCAAATATACACTTTTCCAAGGAAGATACACAGATGGCCAACAGGTACATAAAGACTCTCAACATCACTAATCATCAGAGAAATGCAAATCAAAACAACAAAGAGATAGCACCTCACACCTGTCAGAATGGCTATCATCAAAAAGTCTAGAAATAAAAAATGTCAGCAAGGATGTGGAGAAGATGGAACCTTAGTACACTGTTGGTGGGAATGTAAACTGGTGTAGTCACTATAGAAAACAGTATGGAGGTTCCTCAAAAAAGCTAAAAATAGAACTATTATATAATCCAGCAATTCCACTGCTAGCTATATATCAAAAAAAAATGAAAACACTAATTTGAAAAATATACACAGACCTCAATGTTCACAGCAACATTATTTACAATAGCCAAGATATGGAAGCAACCTAAGTGTCCATCAACAGATAATGTATAAAGAAGATATGCTATATATATATATATATATATATATATATATACCTATATCTATATATATTTATATATATATATACACAACGGAATATTACTCAACCATAAAAACAAATGAAATTCTGCCATTTGCAGTAATGTGGATGAACCTAGAGGGTATTATGCTTAGTGAAATAAGTCAGACAAAGAAAGACAAATACCCTAGGTTATCACTTATATGTGGAATCTGAAAAATAAAACAAACAAATATACATAACAAAACAGAAACAGACTCACAGATACAGAGAACAAACTAGTGGTTACCAGTGGGGAGAGGGGAGGGGGAAGGGGCAAGATACGGTTATGGGATTAGGAGACACAAACTATTATATATAAAATAAATAAGCAACAAGGATATCTTGTACAGCACAGGAAAATATAACCATTATTGTGTAATAACTTTGAGTGATGTATAATCTATAAAAATATTGAATTACTATGTTGTAAGCCTGTTACTAATATTGTAAATCAACTATAGTTCAATAAAATTTTTTTTAAAAAATAAAAGCAGCAGATGCTTGCAAAATACAAATTGGAAATTGGAGAAAAATATCAATATATTTACATTCTCCCATTGTAGATTTACAAAGTGAGAAATTTGGTAGAGGTCACTGGAGAAACTTTGCCCAAGTTAAACCACATTTAAAATAGTAACTAATAATTACTATAGGCAGAGATTCTTTTGTCTGTTTGGTTCACTCACGTATTTCCAGGGCCTGGTACATTGTATGTGCACAAATATTTGCTGAATGAATGAATGGATAATTTTCTTAAATTAATGGGGGATACCTTCATAATGTGATTTATTATTCCAAACACCATGTACTACAAATGTTTAGTTTAAAATGTATTGTCTAAAACAGAACAAAAAATATATTAAAAGAGATTTCATAATGATAAAGAAGACAATTCATCAAGCAGACATAACAATACTAAATATAAATGCATCTAAGAACAGATTTTAAAATACATGAAGCAATGAGTGATAAAACTGAAATGACAGATAAACTAAAAACCATAAGGTAGAGATTTTGACACTCTTCTCTAAGTAACTGATGAAATAAGTAGAAAGAAAATCAGTGGATATGTAGATGAACAATATTACCAATCACTTTGATCTAACCAACACATCTGAAAAACTCTACATAACAGGTGAACATTAGACATTCTTTTCAAGTGCACATGAAACATTTAAAGATAAATGCTATTCTGAGCCATAAAACAAGTCTCAATAGATTTAAAAATACTGAAATCATACAAAGTATCTTCTCTAAGCACAGAAGAAACATATTAAAAAGCAATGTAAGAAAGAAATCTGGAAATTCCCCCAAATACCTGATAATTAAACAACACAATTCTAAATAACCCATTATATATCACAAGAGAAATTGAGAAATATTTTGACGTGAATATAACTGAAAATACTACATATCTAAATTTTGGGGATGCAGCTACAACAGTGCTTTGAGGGAAATTTATAAACATTATATACTTATATTTAGAAAACAAGAAAGAAGTCAAATAACTGATCGATCTCCTTAAGAAACCTAAAAATGTAAAGCATATTAAACTCAAAGAAAGCACAAAAAAGAAAGTAACAAAGAACAGTAATTAATAAAATAGAAAATACAAAAACAGACAAAATTACAGAAAACAAAAGATGATTCTTCCCAAATATCAATGAAATTGATAACAAAAACAAAGAAATGACACAAATTACCAATATCAGGAATGGAAGAATTTTTCAATATTAGGACATTTCTAGAAACATACAGGTATTAAAATAATAAGGGAACATTATAAAAAATTTTTTGCCAATAATTTCAAATATTTACATGAAATGGAAAAATTTCTTGAAATATGAAAAACTTCCAAAAGTCACTCCAGAAAAATAAACAAACTGACTACACCCAGATCTATTAAAGAAGTTGATTTCATAGTTAAAAACCTTCTACAATGAAACCTTTAGGCACAGAAGGCTTTACTGGAGAATTCTATGAGATTCAAAAAAGAAATAGAAATTTTTTATGAACTCTTTAAGAAAATAGAGAAGTAAACTGGTATTTGGTATTACTTCGATACCAAAACCAAAGACCAGAGAGTAAAATATGAAATAACATCCCATATCAATATAGATGAAAAAAAAAAAACCTTAAAAAAGTTTTAACAACTCAAATCCACCAATATATGAAGATAATATATCATGAAAAATAAGGTTTATCTCAGGAATGCAAGTTTGGTTGAATACCCAAAAATAAATAAACTTAACTCACCCTAAAGAAAAACCATATATCATCTCAATAAATGTAGAAAAAAAATGTGACAAAACTCAAAACCCATTCAGTATACAAAGAAGAAGATGTCTTCAACTTGATGAAGGCTATTTACAAAAACAAAAAGAAACTCACAGCTAACATATTTAAAGGTCAAAGACTCAATACCTTTACCTTAAGATCCTGAAGAGCTCAGAGATGTGTGATCTCACCAGAGGTCCTAGCTAGTGTAATAAGACAAGAAGCTGAAATTAAAAATATATAGACTGGAAAAGATGTAAAACTATCTTCATTCACAGTAAACATGATTTATCTATATAGGAAATCCTAAGGAATCTACTAAAATATTACTTGAATAACACAAAGTCAAGATAAAAAATCAATTGCATTTTATATTCTAGAAACTAATAATTGAAAATTAAAATAAACAATACCAATTAGAGTATCATCAAAAGTTTGAAATACTTAAGGATAAATTTAACAAAATGTGTACAAGACATATACATGAGTCAGACAATTCAATATTGCTGCTACTTCTCTTCAAATTAAGATATAAATTTAATATTTTCCTAATCAAAATCCCATCAGGCTTTACTTTAAAAATTGTCAAGCTATTCCTAAGATATGCATGAAAATGAAAAGAACCTAAACAGCCAATACAGTTTGAAAATGAAGAACAAATTTGAAAGACTCACACTACATGATTATGATTCTTACTAGAAAGCTAAAGTAAATCAAGATAGTGTGATAAGCAGAGAGTCCAGAAACAGGCACACATATACGCCACAAAACTCCAAAGATAATACAATGGGGAAAGAATAGTCTTTTGACTAAGTGGATATTAACATGCAAAATAATGAACCTTGACATTTACACTGTATCATGCAAAAAAACCACGAACTTGAAACAGATAATAAGCCTAAAACTAAAACCTAAAACTACATAACTTCTAGAGGAAAACACTGGAGAGAATCTTTCAGACCACAGGTTAGGCAAAGATTTCTTAAATAAAACAAAAAACTACAAACCATAAAGGAAACAAATAAAAAATAAAGATCATCAAAATTAAACACCTCTGTTCAAAAAGCATGTTTGCGTGTTCTCACTTCCAGAGAGTCTGAATCAGGGTGACATTCAGGAATCTGAATGTAAAACAAGTTACTTTTGATGCCAGTGGTTGCTGGACCACTTTCAGAGAAACACTAACTTTCAGATCAATGCATTAATGAAAGTGATGGCTTTTATGGAAATAAGGGAGAAAGCATGCAAGCCTGCAAATTTTTTGGCTACTATTCTTCCTGTACTAGTAGCTCTTTCCCAGTGGTTCATTGTCTAAAATGACTAAGCATATTCACTGAACCAAGGCAGAAAGGAAACAGACTTTAAAATACAGTGAGTCTAGGAAAACAGAATGGTGGTTCCTCAAAAGATTAAACATAGAATTACAATATGATCCAGCATTCTATTTGTGGGTATATACCCAAAAGAACTGAAAGTAGAGACTCATATACTCATACACTCATGATTATCTGAAAGCAGATAATCATACACTCATATTCATAGCAGCATTATTCACAATAGCCAAAAACTGAAAATAACCCAAATGTCCATCTGTAGATAACAGATAAACATGTGGTATGTACATACAATGAAATATAATTCAGCCTTAAAAAGAAATGAAATTCTAATACATGCCACAACATAGATGAACCCAAAGACACTATGCTAAGTGAAATAAGCCAAAAACAAAAGAGCAAATTCCACTTATATAAGGTACTGAAATAGTCAAATTCTTCGAGAGAGAAAGCAGAATAGTGGTTACCAAGGACTGGGGGTGGGGGATAATGGTGATTTATTGTTTTATGGATACAGAGTTTCAGTTTAGGATGATGAAAAAGTTCTGTAGATGGAGAGTGGTGATAGTTGCACAACAATATCAACGTACTTAATGCCACTGAACTGTACAGTTAGATTAGAATGATAAATTTTATGTTATATATATTTTATGACAATTTTTAAATTTTTAAAATACATGTATTGTTAAGAATAAAAAAGGTAAGCCACAGATTGGGACAAAATATTTAAAAAACATATCTGGTAAAGGTCTTATATCCAGAATATAAACAGAACCCTTATAACTAAAAAATAAGACGAACAACTCTATTTTTTAATGACAAAAGAATGAATAAACATTTCATAAAAGAATGTATAAAAATGGCACATGAAAAGATGCTTAACATCATTAGCCTTTAGAAAAATGCAAATTAAAACCAAAATGCAGGTACTGGTCACATCTACTAAAGTGGCTAAAATTAAAAAGACGTAAAATATCAAGTGTTGGCCAGGATATGGAGCACCTGCTTCCATACAGTTCTGGTAAGAACGCAAAATGGTACAGACACTTGAAAAACATTTTGACAGTAGTGTATAAAGTTAAACATACAACTTGCTACATAACCCAGGATTCCCACTCCTAGCTATTTATCCAAGAGAAATGAATACGTATGTCCACATAAAAGCCTGTCAGTGAATGTTTACAGCAGCCTTATTCATAATAGTAAAAAAAAAACAGAAACAACTAAAATGCCTATCAACTAGTAAATGGATAAAAGAATTGTGGTACATCCATAGAGTGGAATACTACTCAGCAATAAAAAGTAACAACTTACTTATATATGCAACAATATGGATTAATCTTCATTATATCAAGTGAAAGAAGCCTACCATACACACACACACACAAAAAAAAAACCTATAATGTTCCTTTTATATTAAATTCCTAAAAATGCAAAGCTTTAGTAACCAAAAGCAAATCAGTAGTTGCCAGGGACCAAGAGTGGTAACACGGGATCAACTATAAAGAGACTTGGGGGAATATTTCAGACTGATGGATATGTTCTATATCATGAATGTGGTAGAAGTTTCTCATATGTAAATATTTGTCAAAAGTCATCAAATTATGGGTGATTTTTATTTATTTTTTAATATTTTAATATTATTGTATTTATTATTGGTTGTTTTCACTGTATAAATGTTATATCTCAAGAAAATTGTTTTTTTAAACCACCACAGAATACAGAATAAATAGTGGAAAAGAATATTCTGTTTGAAACTTTTATCACAGCCTCACTGCTTATCACTAGTGCTAAGTCCCTTCCTCTAGCAGGGGTGGAAGTAGAAAGAGCACATTAGGCAAATAGTCCAGCTAATAAGCATTTCTTGAAATTGAGGCAAGAGGAAAGATTATCTCTTAGGCAGAACTACAGTTGCTGGCAAAATAAAAGGGGGGAGGGATTGAGAATTAGAGGAAAAAGACATGCAGTATGTAAAATGCCTCAGGGTGTTTAATGTAGGTAAGCTTGAAATAGGGTATCCAAAAGATCAAACATAGGATGGAGGAAGTGAGAACAGATCATGGAGTCACCAAACTGGAAAATCAAGGAGACTGGAGTGGGAGGGGACAGATGTATTAGGAAAACAGGAAGACAGCCTTAGATGTTAAGTGAAATATGGGATGTTATCTACATCAGGCTTTTTAAAGCTCTCTGCAGTAAGCTAGGCTGCCTGAGACTGGAGAAGTTACCAGGCATACCCAAATTATAATCAGCTTTCTGTCGGTTTGTCTTACTTTTAAACTTTCAGTCATACCACCACCCTTTGTCCCCAGAAAAGCCTTATTTTTTCAGATTGTTAAATAACAAAATGATTACATACGGTTTTGATTTTTTTCCCAAGCAATCAACAAGTAAGAGCATTATCCCAGCCTGCCCAGGATTGACTTCATCATGCCCTTGCTTACACTTTTCCCCATTCTGCTGTTGGTAATCTATCCCTAGAGATCCTAGAGTCCCTTAATGATCTGGCTCAAATTTACATTTCCAGTCTCATCTTCTGCCTCTTACAGCCATTCTGAAGTTTGTAATTTTTTTCTTACACAGAACAATAGTTCATTAATAAACACTTATTATTTTTGATTGACTTTACTGACTTCAACTTCTCAAATAAAACGAGAAAAAATCCAAAGCATGCCTACAACTATTAATATAACATTAAGCGGTCAGTTCAAAATTGCTATTTCCGAAATTTTCCTAAAAATTCTCCAAGAGCTACACACAACTCAAATATGCACAAAATTGATTATCTGTAAACTACTACTATAATATTTAAAGAATACAATGAATTGAAGGATTTCAATATTCCCAAGCAATTTAATGTGAAACATATACATATGGACATATGTGTGTTAATATACATATATATTCAACTATGTGTCCTATTCTGTGCTAGCATCTCTGCTGTCAGTACCACAATACAACCATCTAGTTCATTTTTGCATATTCCCTGATAATATGTTACCTGATAATATGTTAAGGGCTTATTCTGGGCCATAATTTTCTTATGAGAAAAAGGTTTACACACTATGGGTAACATGAAAGCAATGGTAGTGATGTGAACAAAGGAGTAATTCTCCTAAGCGTTGGTTCCTTCACCATCATTACGACTGATTCCCTGATGTTTATGATATTCCCTGATAGCTTCATGATATTCTAAAAGGTCAAAACAAAGAATATCATAAAGTAAAAGCAACATTCTATTTATATGCCTCACAATGACTTTCTCTCTCAACACACACATATACACTGAAAGTCATCAACAAATTTCAGTTTCAATTTCATAGATGAACAGAATTTTCTGTTTATTATATTATAATTATAACAACATTGCTCTGAACAATTGCTCATTATGTTCTTTTAAGAATGGATAAGAACAGATAACTACATGAAAGAATGCTACAGTTCCCACACACAGAAACGTATGCCCCAACTTCTCCACATATACAACCAATTAGTGGTGTTTTATTCAACTGTTATGGTTTCCTTCTTCCTCGAAAATTGACAACATCCACAATTCATTACACATAAGCTCCCAAAAAGATGTACACCTGTCTTGATTAGAATATCTAGTTCTGTGATATTTTTGAGGCAGAATATATATTTTCTTTTAATTATTGACACCACGTTAAAGTAACTGAATTGCAGAGGAATGAAGATTTGCTTAGAAAACCACTACACATTTTCCAAGCCTGAGAACCAACAAACGCTTGCTATGTAATCCAACATCATAGACACGGAGAAACAAGTCTACTGAGAGTCGATTTTTTAAAAAACATTTTTTTTGCATGATTCTGGACCTCAGCACTGCTACACAATCACAATGGAAAGAATGCGTGGTAATTAACCAGCTTTAAATGCTGAAAGTATCCAAACAATCATTCTTCTTCCCTAAGAACTTTTTACAAAAGGGGAAATCCTGTAGACTTCATGATTGCTCCTTCAGTTTACTTTACTTTTTAAAAAATGAAAACAAACTAAGTACTGGGTACTGCTGTTCACAGATTTTTTTCCCTCTCTTTTTTATTTAAGTAAATAGATGATTCCATTTTACTATATTCATTAAATCTCTCTCCAGCATATGTGATTAACTTCTTAGCATAATGACTATTTTCCATAATCTGAGACTGTGGTAAAAATAAAAGGTCAAAGAACAATAGCAATAATAGTAACTGAGTTTTACCAAATACATTTAAGTCAAAAGTATATACACCTTTAGGGCAGAAGACCTAAATAGACATTTCTCCAAAGAAGACATACAGACGGCCACGAAGCACATGAAAAGATGCTCAACATCACTAATTATTAGAGAAATGCAAATCAAAACTACAATGAGGTATCACCTCACACCAGTTAGAATGGGCATCATCAGAAAATCTACAAACAACAAATGCTGGAGAGGGTGTGGAGAAAAGGGAACCCTCTTGCACTGTTGGTGGGAATGTAAATTGATACAGCCACTATGGAGAACAATATGGAGGTTCCTTAAAAAACTAAAAATACAATTACCATATGACCCAGCAATCCCACTACTGGACATATACCCAGAGAAAACCGTAATTCAAAAAGACACATGCACCCCAATGTTCATTGCAGCACTATTTACAATAGCCAGGTCATGGAAGCAACCTAAATGCCCATCAACAGACGAATGGATAAAGAAGTTGTGGTACATATATACAATGGAATATTACTCAGCCATAAAAAGGAACGAAATTGAGTCATTTGTTGAGACGTGGATGGATCTAGAGACTGTCATACAGAGTGAAGTAAGTCAGAAAGAGAAAAACAAATATCGTATATTAACACATGTATGTGGAACCTAGAAAAATGGTACAGATGAGCCGGTTTGCAGGGCAGAAGTTGAGACACAGATGTAGAGAACAGACATATGGACACCAAGGGGGGAAAACAGCGGTGGGGTGGGGATAGTGGTGTGCTGAATTGGGCGATTGGGATTGACATGTATACACTGATGTGTATAAAACTGATGACTAATAAGAACCTGCAGTATAAACAAACAAACAAAACAACTAATACTAAACTTTCATTGGGTTATTTGTATGGAAATATGTTAATATAAATGTTTCAGACATTACATGAAATTTCTAAAAATCTTATATGTTCTGGTATAATGTTATAAGTCATAATCCTAGTTATTACTTTAAAATGTATATCTCAGAAATAACTAATTTTCTTGTCAACTGCATTATTATGAACTTTCATCAAATCTTTAACCGTGATCATTTTTAAGTCTTTTGTCATTTACAGACAGTTCTGGGTGTACTCTGATGCTTTTGTAAATATGTTCCTATAAAAGGGTTTCCTCTTCAGGAAATTCATGGAAAAGACTCTGACAAGTACAGGTTTCTGGTACCTGACTGTACTGCTGAACTGAATGAATAAGCATTTTCAGAACGCTAATGAAAAACTGATGAGCTCATAAAAGTGCTAATAAAAGATCAAGATGAAAAAAAAAAAAAATTAATTACATGGGACTGAGTGAACTGATGAGGATGAGTATAATTTTTGTGACTTTCTGGTTGAATTTAAAAAAAGAAAAAAGCCCACAAGAACTCAGAGGCAAAGAATATACAAATCAATTTTCACTGCAAAGTAAAGGAGCTGTTACAGTGGAGGATTACTGGACTGAATGTCAATATTATGACATAGTACGAGTGTGTTTCATGTTTGGTAATTGCAATCATTGTTGCTTTTGTTGTGGTCACCCATGTACAATGCTTGGTGTCAGTCTATTTATCTCTTGTAAAAATAAAATACAGTGTGTGTGAAAAAAATAAATAAATAAAATAAAAAATAAAAAAAAATTAAAAAAGTATATACCTGTCAATGATCATTATAGACTGTTGTTAAATGTCAATATACTTGGTGATACAGGTACACTGTTTGACTGTGTCTGAGACTAATTAATTCTGGGATCTTAGCCATGATTTCTAAGAGTTTTACTATAAATTATCCTTATACTAGAACTCAGTATCTCATAGTCATTTCTTTATCATGTGAGATTTGGAATACTGTAAGGAATGAAAGCAATTTATGAAGCAAACTGCAAGGCTACTCTTCTTCATACATGGTAAGATGACCATGTATTCTTTAAAAATTTTTATTTGCTCCATATTTGACATTCCACCTTGCCAAAGACACCCTGTTTGTTGTACTAGAAGAGGAAATAGTCAATTAATTTTTTATTTCTATGGTGAGTGTATTAGTCAGGGTCCTCCAGATAAACGCAGTTGACCCCTGAACAACACGGGTTTGAACTGCATGGGTCCGCTTATATGCAAATTTTTTTCAAATAAATACTTACTGCAATACTACATGATTTATGGTTGGTAGAAGCCACGGATGCAGAACCACAGATACAGCAGGCCAACTAGAAAACTATAGTCAGATAATAGACTACGCAAGGTTCAGCACCCAACCCCCGTATTTTTCAAGGATCAGCTGTACAAAAAATAATAATTACATATATATAATTATTATTTTTATAATATATTTTATTTTTAATATTTAGACACATTTATTTTTAATATTTAGATACATTTAATTTGTTATTATAAATTGGAGTATAGTTGATTTACAATGTTGTGCTAGTCTCAGGTGTACAGCAAAGTGATTCAGTTATACATATACATATATCGATTCTTTTTCGGATTCTTTTCCCATATAGGTTATTACAGAATATTGAGCAGAGTTCCCTGTGCTATACAGTAGGTCCTTGTTGAGTATCTATTTTATATATAGTAGTGTGTATCTGTTAATCCCAAACTCCTAATTTATCCCTCCCCCCACCTTTCCCCTTTGGTAACCATAAGTTTGTTTTCGAAGTCTGTGAGTCAGTTTCTGTTTTGTAAATAAGTTCACTTGTATCATTTTTTTTTAGATTCCTCATATGTGATATCATATGATATTTGTCTTTCTCTGTCTGACTTACTTCACTTAGTATGATAATCTCTAGGCCATCCATATTGCTGCAAATGGCATTATTTCATTCTTTTTTTATGGCTGAATAATATCACATTGCATATATGTACCACATTTTCTTTATCCATTCCTCTGTTGATGGACATTTATTTAGGCTGCTTCCATGTCTTGGCAATTGTAAATAGTGCTGCAACGAGCACTGGGGTGCATGTATCTTTTCAAATTATGGTTTCCTCTAGATATATGTGCAGGAGTGGGATTGCTGGATCATATGGTAGTTCTATTTTTAGCTTTTTAAGGAACCTCCATACTGTTCTCCACAGTGGTTGTACAATTTACATTACCACCAACAGTGTAGGAGGGTTCCCTTTTCTCCACACCCTCTCCAGCATTTACTGTTTGTAGACTTTTTGATGATGGCCATTCTGACCCATGTGAGGTGATACCTCATTGTAGTTTTGATTTGAGTTTCTCTAATAATTAGCAATGTTGAGCATCTTTGCATGTGCTTTTTGGCCATTTGTATATCTTCTTCGGAGAAATGTCTATTAAGTCTTCTGCCCATTTTTTGATTGGGTTTTTTTTTTTGATATTAAGCTTCATGATCTGTTTGTGTATTTTGGAGATTAATCCCTTGTCAGTCGCATCATTTGCAATATTTTCTCCCATTATGTGGGTTGTCTTTTCGTTTTGTTTACGGTTTTCTTTGCTGTACAAAAGCTTTTGAGTTTAATTAGGTTCCACTTGTTTATTTTTGTTTTTATTTTCATTACTTTTTGGAGGTGGATCCAAAAAGATACTACTGCGATTTATGTCGAAGAGTGTTCTGCCTACGTTTTCCTCTGTTTTATAGTATCCAGCCTTACATTTAGGTCTTCAATCCATTTTGAGTTTATTTTTGTATATGGTGTTAAAGAATGTTCTAATTTAATTCTTTTACATGCAGTTTTCCAGTTTTCCCAGCACCACTTAATGAAGAGACTGTCTTTTCTTGTATATTCTTGCCTCCTTTGTTGTAGATTAATTGACCACAGGTGCGTGGGTTTATTTCTGGGCTTTCTAACCTGTCCCACTGATCTATGTTTCTGTTTTTGTGCCAGTACCGTACTGTTTTGATTAGCTTTGTAACTATTATTTTTATAATAGTATATAATTTTAATAATTTTATATTTTATATATACTTTTTATATATGTACATATATACGTACATACATATATACACACGTATATACACATAAAGAGACAGAGAGAGAGAGAGAGAGAGAGAGAGAGAGAGAGAGAGAGAGGGAACTAGATTAATAGGAACTGGCTTGTAAGATTATGGAGGCTAAGAAGTCCCAAGATCTGCAGGTGGCAAGCTGGAAACCCAGAAAAACGCATGGTGCGATTCCAGTCTGCATCCAAAAAGTCCCAGTCCAAGTGCAGGAGAAGACCAATGTCCCAGTCAAGCAATCAGGCAGAAGTTCCGTCTTACTCAGCTTTTTGTTCTATTCAGGTCTTCAAATGATTGGATGAGGGCAATCTGCTTTACTCTGTCTAGTAATTCGAATGCTAATCTCACAAACACATTCAGAATAAAGTTTGATCAACTATCTGGGCAACCCATGGTCCTAAAATTAACCATCACAAGTCTACCCCTTGTCAACTTGGCACCCATACTCATCTCTTAAACCATACTAAATCTCCAAATAAGGACATAATTCTTTTATACCAAGGTCATAAAATGTGATATAGCTATCCTGTGTACAACTGGAAACACACTAACCTCTTCTCCAGAAGAGGAGGTAAAGTCCTTGAGTGATATTTACTCTTCTCCTTGATATCCCAAAATTTAAATACTATGCTGTAAAATTAATAATACTTAAAATACTATGATATACACCTAATGCATTTTATGTTACATGATAAGTGGTTAAGAGAGGGAAAAAAGCAAAGATAGTTTACATATATATTGCCATACACACACGCGCGTGCGCACACACACACACACATATTCATAGCAAAATAAGGAAGAAATACTCATGACTATTACAGTCCTCATTTCTGTAACTGGTCAAATGGTTGTAGGTGGTATTTATAACTGCCTTCTTCCATTACCCATTCTGTATTCCTTTTGTCTTCAGCAAGCACTTCAGCTGGTCATGGTTCTTTACCTGGTGGAGTGATCCAAACCCTCATTCCTGAGGGGTCTGGGCCATCAGTAGTCCTCCCTCAATTGGGTTGTTTTAGTTTTCCATTGACTTTAATCACAGGGCATGATAATATTGAGATGCCCTTAAAAAATCTCCTATATTTCAGACACACTCTTCCTTACCTCCATTGTGGAATAGTAGTTCAATATCCCCTTGGTAGTCAGGATCAGTCACCCCAGCCAGCACAGCAACTCCCTTCTTTGCCTGTTGATTCAGAGGCATGAGGAGTCCAAAGTGGCTGGGCAGTAGTCTTAATTTCCAATTCAATGGAATCATTGTGTCTTCTGGTGGAAGCATTCCTCCCTTTGGAACTAAGACCTATAGGCCAGCAGAGCATAAAGTCACAGAAACAGGAACCAAAATTTTGCTAGTGGCTCACTAGGGGTAATAGTGAATGGTGCCACTCCCATTACCACCCTTTGATTCTTGGACCTGTGACCCTGGCTATAGAAGAAACAGCACCATATACTGTATGCTAATTCAAAGTACATACAACCTTGTGGAGAACCTTGCACCAGTCCTGCAAGATACTGACACCTTGCTGGCACCATAACTTAGTCTTCAAAAGACCATTCCACCATTCTGTCAAGCCAGCTGCTTCAGGATGGTGGGAAACAAGATAAGACCAATGAATTCCATGAACATGGGCCCACTGCTGCACTTCTCTTGCTGTGAAGTGAGTTCCTCGATCAGAAGAAATGCTATGTGGAATACTATGTGGTGAATGAGGCATTCTATAAGTCCAGAGATGACAGTTTTGGCAGAAGCACTGCACGTAGGGAAGGCAAGTCCATATCCAAAGTAAACATCTACTGCAGTAAGAATAAATTGCTGCCACTTCAATTATAGGAGCAGTTTAGTATAACCAACCTGCCTCCACTTAGCTGGCTAATCACCCCAAAGAATGGTGCCATATCAAGGATTCAGTGTTAGTCTCTGCTGATGACAGATTGGGCACTCAGCAGTGGCCACAGCCAGGTTGGACTTGATGAGTGGAAGTCTGTTGCTTAGCCTATGTGTAACCTCCATCGCTGCCAGCATGGCCACTTTGCTTATGAGCTCACGAGACAATGACAGGGGTGACAGGGGAAAGAGGCTGACTGGTATCCACAGAATGAGTGAGTCATCCTATCCACTTGATTATTAAAATCTTCCTCTGCTGAGATCACTCTTTAGTGAGCATTCACATGGTACACAAATATCTTCACATTTTTTGCCCATTCAAAGAGGTCTATCCACACCTTTTCCCCAAACTTCCTTGTCACCAATTTTCCAATCATGTTTCTCCCAAGTCCCTAACCATCCAGCCAAACCATTGGTCATAAGCCATGAATCAGTATACAATTGTATGTCTGGCCATTTGACCTTCCAAGCAAAGTGAACAACCAGGTGCACTGCCTGAAGTTCTGCCCACTGGGAGGATTTCCCTTCACCACTATCCTTCAGGGATGTCCCAGAAAGGGGCTGTAGGGCTGCAGCCATTCACTTTCTGGTGCTGCCTGCATATCATACAAAACCATCTATATAACAGGCCTGAGTCTCCTCTTCTGAGAACTGATCTTAGCAAACTTCCCATGAGGCCACAGGTGCAGTCTGGAAAAAGGAGAGTAGGGCCTGCAGCAGAGTAGGGCCCATGGGCATTTGGGCCACTTCTTCAACTTATCTGTGCCTCCAGGGCCTGCTCAGGCCTGATCAGATATATACCGCTTCCACTTGATGATGGAGTGCTGCTGTGTCACGTGCCCAACTTTATGGCTTGGTGGTCAGATAACACTGACTTCATGATGGGCAGCTAAGGCCACCTGGTAACTTGGTGGCCCATGGTTATGCAATCAGTCTCTAAGGCCCAAGTGTAGGCCAACAGCTGCTTCTCAAGAGGCACAGTTATCCACAGAGGATGGCAGGGCTTTGGTCCAAAATCCTAAGGGCCTACACTCTGATTCTCCTAAAGGAACCTGCCAAAAGCTCCAAACAGCATCCCTATCTGCCACTGACACTTCAAGGACTGCTAGATCTGTTGGAACATATGGCCCAAGTGACAGAGCAGCTTGCACAGCAGCCTGGACCTGTGGCAAAGTCTTCTCTTATTCTGGGTCCCACTCAAAACTAGCAGCTTTTTGAGTCACTCGGTAAATGTGCCAGAGTAACACACCCCAAATGAGGAATATGTTGTCTCTAAAATCTAAAGAGACCCACTAGATGTTGTGCCTCTTTCTTGGTTGCAGGAAGGCCCAGATGCAACAACTTAGCCTTGTCTTAACCTTAGAAGGGATATCTCAAGATACCTCATACCGCTAGACCCCCAGAAATTTCACTAAGGTAGAAGGCCCCTTAACTTTTATCAGATTTGTTTCCTACTCTCTGACGCTAAAATGTCTTACTACTAAGTCTAGAGAAGTTGCTGCTTCTTGCTCACTAGGTCCAATCAACATAATGTCCTCAATTTAATGGACCAGTGTGATGATATCTTGTGAAAGAGAAAGGTGATACAGATCCACACAAACTAAATTATGACATACCCCTGAGGTAGGACAGTGAAGGTGTACTGCTGGCCTTGCCAGCTGAAAGCAAACTATTTCAGTTGGACCTTGCTGACAGAGATGGAGACAAAAGCATCTGCCAGACCAATAGCTGCATACAAGTCATCAGGAGATGTGTTAATCTACTCAAGCAATAAAACTATATATGGTACAGCAGCTGCAATTGGAATCACCACCTGGTTAAGCTTACGATAATCCACTGTCATTCTCCAAGATCCATCTGTCTTTTGCACAGGCCAAACAGATCAGATGAATGCAGAAGTGGTGGGAATCACCAACCCTGCATGTTTCATGTCCTTGATGGTGGCACTAATATCTGCAATCCCCTTAGGTATGAGGTATTGCTTTTGGTTTACTCTTTTCTTAGGTTGAAGCAATTCTAGTGGCTCCCATTTGACCTTTCTCACCATCATCACCTTCACTCCACTGGTCAGATAACCAATGTGGGGACTGTGATAGCTGCTGAGTGTATTTATTCCAGTTATGCATTCTGGAACTGGAGATATAACTACAGGATGGATTGGAGGACCCACTGGGCCCACTGTGAGACAGACCTGAGCTAAAACTTCATTGATTACCTGACCTCCATAAGCCCCTATTCTGACGATGGACCAAAGGGACAACCTGGGTCTCATGGAACTAGCGTCAATTCAGAGCCAGTATCCAGCAGTCCTTGAAAGGTGTGATTATTTCCTTTTCCCCAATGCACAATTACCATGATGAAAGGCCACAGAACCCTTTAGGAAGGGCTGACAGAAAGATTGACAATAAATTTTGGCAATGTACCAGGGTCCTTCCTCAAGGGAACCCTGCCTCCTCTTCATTCAAGGGGTTCTAGGTCTGTAAAAATTCAAGTCTCAGAATTGATGGATGGGTCATGACTCTCTGTTTTTTCTGATTCAGGCTAGACTTCTGTTCTCTTGACCTAGAACTTTTCTGCTTATACAGATCAAGTAAGAATTTAGTAGGCTTCCTATCTATTTCACTTCTAGGAACACCATCATCAACTAGCCAACACCACTGTTCTGCCCAAATCAGACTATTCTAATTGCCGCTTTGACTC
Source organism: Eubalaena glacialis (assembly GCF_028564815.1). Taxonomy (NCBI): domain Eukaryota; kingdom Metazoa; phylum Chordata; class Mammalia; order Artiodactyla; family Balaenidae; genus Eubalaena; species Eubalaena glacialis. Next base: position 93,104,933 of record NC_083726.1, read on the forward strand.
TGCTGCCCAAACCACGCTCACCTTGCCTTTGACAGATGGATGTCATTACTCGGCCCCTGCCACCCTGGAATTCATTTACTCCCATTGCATTTAGGTTTCCCAGTTCAGCAACTGCATGCCTACTGAAGCAATCACAGAGTTCTTCAAGGATGCCAGGGCTCCCCTCACGATTTATCTCTCATAATATTGGTGAAAGCTATGTCTTCTGGACCCTCCCAGTTTGGGTGAGCACTTCCTAAATGACAAATCCACTCTAACATTCCCATCTCCCTAAGCCTTTGACTCCCTTCCTCTACAGTAAACCAAGACAGGTAGGCCCAGCATTTCCAGCTCACTCACTGTGTGCCACCTTTTGGTCCATATTTCAGCCAAACAACTACACTAAATGCAGAATCTCTGCTTAGTGAGCCCATATCAATAAATTCTGCCTGGTCCAACTTTATGTTCTTTTCATGATTATGCTGCACCTTTAGTATCCATTCCCACACATGTTCCCTGGATTTGTCTGTATAAATTAGAAAGCTCAAGTAGTTCTTTTGGAGTATAGTACATTTCCCCATGAGTCACACTTTGTACCTCACCTTTAGAAGCCTGCTGGGATTTCAGTCTAGTCATAGATCTAGAAGCAAAGAAGAGTGTTGGGGGCAGGTCCTGAGGAGATCAGCACTGTCTTGCCTGGCAACTGCCTCAGGGGCTGCCACTAATGTAGAATTAATCCCCTCAGATCTCAGACAGGGGTGGAGAGGCTACTCCCACTGGGAGTGAGGAACTAGCTACCACTGTGGGTAGAGAGACCACTACCACTGAGGGTGGGAAGGATGCTCCCACTGGCAAAAAATACTCATCAAAATTCAGGGGCTCGATGTCTCTAGCTTCATCTCTTCCCACACACTCCTAACTTTCAGGATCCCATTCCTTCCCAATCAGTGCTCTCCCTATAATGTATCAGTTTATATAACTCTCACCTACTTGACTGTGAGGTCCTTCAAAACCAAGTGACATTTATTTCTGTATCCTCCAGTGCCTAGTATAGGAACCTGAAATATAGATTTCTATTGAATTGAATTTTGCTTCGCACCATAGTTCAGTTGTCCATTATTTTACTTTCATTAACTTAGTTTGACAGTTATTAAATCCTTGTTTATGCACCTATCAAAGGTCTTCACCTGCTAATAGTGCCCTTTAACAGGAAACAGACTTGTTCACCAGAGAAACACATAAAGGACTTGCTTGCTCACATTTTTCTAAGATAATGTAAAACTGTCCTAACCACTAATTTTCATTTCTTCCTGAAGTAAAGTACCAGTATCCTCAGCAGGATCATTTTTTTCATCTGATCCTAACTTGTAATTTACTTTTTTTCACTTCCATACATAATAAGTAATTGACTACCAATTTTATCTGTAAAAGATTTCTAACGTACATAGACTCTAATTCTTCCAAAACATAGTTAAATGTGCATGTGGGGGGAAAAAAAGAAAAAAGCATATCTGAAGCACACAAAGTTCTCCTTTCCCTCTATTATTGGGTACATTCCTGACAAATCTGACCACTTCTGAGCAATATTTGAAAGACTTTTCCTCTGCACTATTATGAAGATTAACTAAGCCATTAGCTAAAAATCTAAAGTTTTCCCACAAGGCAATCCAAGCACTCCCAACTTTTTTATATGCCATAGTGCCAGGATCCTACAGAAATGTCAACTGACACTATTTCTCTACTGAGTAAATATATAACCAAATCCAAAAAATGCTAGCTATTAGGTGATGGCACTGACACAGTAAATCTTATTTACTTAAGTTCCATTAGTTGTGTATAAGTATTTCTACATTTTAACCCCATGTTCTTATCAGCTGTTTGAATCATCCCCATCTCTTCTACAGCACTGAAAATAATATTCTCAATTATGACTCTCAGGTAGTACAAGATGACAAGATGCTAAGCCAGCAAGTTAAATGCTAGGGGAAAAAATAAGTCCAGCTACCTTTGATTACTAAGGCATTAAAACCCCACAAGTACAAGTCTAGAGATTTTCACCAAATTAAAAAAAACAAAAAACAAAAAACAAAAAACCTGGGCTTCTGGTTGTCTGATAATCCCATTAGCCAAGTAATGTGTTCAGGCATAGCACATGGTAAGCAGTCAATAAATGTTTTCTTACTTTTTGTAATCATTTTGAAAATCAATGAACTTTTTAATCATAATTCACAAGCCCTAAAGATTTCCTCTATGTAAATTGACCCAATTATATGAGATGAACTGGCATAATGTAACAGCTAATAAGTCCAAGTGGCCACACAAGACAAAGAATACAGAGTTTACATAAAGAGTTCACCAAGTCACTAAACAAGACAGCAAAAATAGCAACAAAAACAGCAACAATAAAAAACCCTGGGGAGGAGAGGAATTTCTGATTTCCAGAGTTGCCATGTTACATATAAAATATATTAAAAATATATATACACACATATATTTATAAATATCTAGTTTTCAACAAAAATTATGAGACATGCAAAGAAACAAGAAAGTATAGCCCACACACAGAGGGGAAAAAAGGCAGTCAATAAAAATCTGCTCATGAGGAAACTCAGACATTAGACTTAGACAAAGACGTTAAAATCAACTACTTTAAATATGTTCAAACATATAGTCTCAAATCACTAAAGAAAACTATGCCTAAATAACTAAAGTATAATAACAGTCTCATAAAATATAGAGTACTAATGAAAAGATAGGAATTGTAAAAATAAAATATATAAAATCTGGAGTTGAAAAGTACACTGACTGAAATAAAAAATTCACTAGAAGGCCTCAACAGCAAATTCTGAGCTGACAGAAGAAAGAATCAGAGAATCTGAAGATAGGTCAATTGAGATTATCCAGTTTGAGGAACAGAAAGAAAAAAGATAAACAAAAATAAACAAAGTATCAAAACCTGTGGATAACCGTCAGGAATACCAACATATGCATAAGCATAATGAGAGTTCCAGAAAAAGAGGAGAGAAAAAAAGGGGCAGAATAACTACTTCAAGAAATAATGCTAGAGGGGGCGTCCCTGGTGGCGCAGTGGTTAAGAATCCATCTGCCAATGCAGGGAACACGGGTTCAAGCCCTGGTCTGGGAAGATCCCACATGCCATGGAGCAACTAAGCCTGTGTGCCACAACTACTGAGCCTGTGCTCTAGAGCCCGCAAGTCACAACTATTGAGCCCACGTGCCACAACTACTGAAGCCCACGCTCCTAGAGCCCATGCTCCCCAACAAGAGAAGTCACCACAATGAGAAGCCCGCGCACCACAACGAAGAGTAGCCCCTGTTCACCACAACTAGAGAAAGCCCACGCACAGCAACAAAGACCCAATGCAGCCAAAAGGAATAAACAAATTTAAAAATAAATAAATAAAAGAAAGAATGCTAGAAATTTTCACAAATTTGATGAAAAACATTAACCTACACATCCAAGAAACTCAACAAGTATCAGCAATTATATTAAATACACAGGGGTTAAACACTCTAATCAAAAGGCAGAAATTTGCAGAATGAATAAAAAGCATGATCCAACTAGGTACTGACTACACGACATGCCTTAGATTCAAAGACACAAGTAAAATATTGCACACCAGTAATGTATCAAGGATAACTGAATATTTCATAATCAATATGCAGAATGGTATACTATAACAACCCAAGGTTTGGAGCATCCATTTTATAAAAGTCTGTAAGTTAGTCAAAAATCTGATATTCATTCATCCAAAATGTAGTTTTTTAGTAATATTCATATAAGCCCCTATCAGTGAAGCATACTTATAGATGAATGCATCTTGCATAATACTGCAGCACTGTCTTTACTACAGTTGCAGATGTTCTGAATTCTTATAATACAAAAGTAAAGCATCTTGAAATGATCATGTAGACCCTCTTTCACCACAAGATGGAACACAAAATAAAAGGCAATTTGGCTGGCCTCTTCGTTATCTATGCCTGCTTTTGGTAGGAGATGCACGTGGTCTATGTTAGCAAGGCTGGCAAAGGGAGAAGAAAGTCAGTCTTCTCTGAATACCAGGAAAAAGTGATTCCACACTTTACAAAATAGCGCTTATTTCACTGATATAGTTAATCTATATATGTGTTCAACTGCATTACATAAATACCAAAATGTTCATACTCTTCTAAGGTAAAAAGGTTTACTAGAATTATAACATGCTGCATTTTAAAGTAGCTAACGTTATTTCTGATCTTCATCTATTAAACCTGTAATTTTTTAAAAGTCTTCTAATTTCAAAATTTAAAAACTATTGTATTCTCTGCTAGTGACAATAAATGTATCTCTAATTCTTTAAGTAAAACTCTACAGCATATAGCTAACAACAGTCTTCGTACCACTTACTGGGGATTTGACAGGGAAGGGAAGAGGATACAGGTCAAGAAATATCTAAAATAATTTAAAATTAGACAATATAAAAGGACAGAAATTTGGGTAAAATTTTAGAATTAACTGATACTGTCTCATGTTGATTTATTAAATTGCTTAATGAGTTTATTCTAAGAATTAAAATTAGAAGACAGATCCAGAGTAAGCAGACTACATACAAAATGCTTACGTGAACTCTATAATGGCATTATAGCTTACAAATAAAAGCAGATTCAAGAAGACTTGTGATCAAACTCCAGCTCTATCACTCACTGTTAATACATCCATAAATAACTTTGCTCACTTGTCTGAGACTCAGTTTCCTCATCTATGAAATGGGAAAAATACTACCTACCTCAAAAGGTTCTGGTTGGAATTCAATAAAACAACATACATAAAGGGTTTCTGCATGATGCTGGACACAAAGATTTCTACAATCCTTATCAAAAGAAAAACATGAGTATTTTACATTACACAAAATGCATCAGAAATTCTATCTAGATCACTGACAGCAAAATAATAATGTGGATGGAAAAGCCATTGACTTATTCCACATGCTAAACCTATAAAATAAATGATTTAAACTGGATAAAATCTAAGGAACTGAGTTTCTGAAATTCTAGGATTCTACCATAAAGTGATGCACAAAAAGTCAATGATATTGACTGCCACATTTTGCTCTAAAATTTATTACAAATACATAGTCTGGAGGACAAATTCTAGGAATATAAAATAAAACAAAAAGGTAGTGTATATTAAGAATCTGAAAAAATTTCATACACTTTGAGTAATAACCACTTTTTAAAAAATCAATTAAAAAAATTTTATCAGAGTTACGCACAAAGATTTAATATTAATTCTGAGGAAAACAACTATCCTAACTACAAATCAAGAACATACAAATCAAGTTTTCCAAAAATTCATGATGCAGTAAGCACTCAGTGTAAGCCTAGCAAAAAGAAAAAACTGTAAGACAATATTTACAATTTTGTTTTTTAAATGTTCGCAAAAAAAAAAAAAAAAGCCAGCAAAATATAGCAGGAATTATCTCATATTAATGGAAATGGATTAACTCTTTTCTTTATAGGATTATTTCCCAATTTTCTACTGTAATCAACTATGATTTCCACAATCAAAAAAAATACAGTATTCATTTATGATTTTTAAAAAACTCTCAGTGAACAAGAAGCTAAAGAAAACTTCCTCAATCTGATGAGAACTGTACTTTCAAAAAAACCTATAGCTAACTACTCAATGGTAAAAGATCACATGCCTTCCCCACTAAGAAGACAAACAAGGCAAGGATGTCAGCTCTTACTTGTTCTGTTTAACATCACACTGAAGGTCCTAGCCAGTGTAACGAGACAAGAAAATGAAATAAATTAAATAAAAGGCAAATAGGAAAATATGAACTAAAACTGTCTCTACTGGCAGACAAGACTGTCTACATAGAAAATCCCAATGAGTCTACAAAAGCTACTAGGGTAATTGAATTTATTAACAAGGTTGAGAATCCAAGGTCAATATAAAATATCAACTTATTTATATAAATAATTGGAAACTGAAATTTTTTAAAAGATTACCATTTACAACAGCACCAAATAACATGAAGCACTTAGACATAAATATAACATTTTGCACAAATATGTGCATAATTATTATGCTGAAAGCTTTAAAATGTTAATGAGAAAAATCAAAGACTTTATTAACATTTTAACAACATTAAGATGTCAATTCTCTCCATATAAAACTATAACTTCAGTGCATCCACAGTCAAAATCCCAGAATGCTTTTTTATAGAATAGGCTGATTCTAAAAATGTACATGGAAAGAAAAGGAGCTAGGATACCCAAAACAAACACACACAGAAAGTAAGCTCGAAGACTCAGACTTCCTAATTTCAAGACATACTATAAAATTACATTAATAGGGACTTCCCTGGTGGTGCAGGGGTTAAGAATCCACCTGCCAATGCAGGGGGACACGGGTTCGAGCCCTGGTCCGGGAAGATCCCATATGCTGTGGAGCAAATAAGCCCGTGTGCCACAACTACTGAGCCTGCGTGCCACCAACTACTGAAGCCCGCATGCCTAGAGCCCGTGCTCTGCAACAAGAGAAGCCACTGCGATGAAAAGCCCGCACATGGCAACGAAGAGTAACCCCCTCTTGCTGCAACTAGAGAAAGCCCATGTGCAGCAACGAAGACCCAATGCAGCCAAAAATAAACAATAAATAAATAAAAATTTTTTTTAAATTTACATTAATGAAGACATTGTAGTTTTAGCCAAAGGAGAGATACATAGAACAATGGAAGAGAATTGAGAGTCCAGAAACAGATCTACACATACAGAGTCAATTGATTTTTTACAAAGGTGCCAAGAAAATTTACTGAAGAAAGGATAGTAAGGATAGTCCTTTCAATAAGTGGTGCTGGACAAATTGGGTGTCAATACACAAAAAAAGAAAGGGAAAGAGAAAAAGAACTTTGACCCATATCTTGCACCACATACAAAAATGAAGAAATAATTGATCAAAATAGATCACAGACCTAAAGGTAAAATCTAAAACTATAAAAGTTCTAGAAGAAAACACAGTTTAAAAAAAAAATCTTTATATCTTTGGGTTAGTCAAAATTTTCTAGATAGGACGCAAAAGCACAAATCATAAAAGAAAAAAATGATAAACTGGACTTCTTCAAAATTTACAACTTCAGCTCTTTGAAAGATACTGTTAAGAAACTAAAAAGACAAAGCACAGACTGAAAGAAAATATTTGTGAACATATATATGATAAAGGAATTGTATCCAGACTATACAAAACTCTTACAACTCACTAAGAAAATAGACCAAAGATTTGAACAGATAACTTCACCAAAGAAGACATACAGATAGCAAATGAGCACATGAAAAGATGCTCAACATATTAGTCGATAGGAAAATTTAAATTAAAACAACAATGAGATAGCACTAAATACCTATTAGAATAGCTAAGATTAAAAGTAAAATGACAAATGCTGACCAGGATGTGGAGCAAATGGAACCATCAAACATTGCTGGTAAGGATGTAAAATGAAACAGCTATCTTGGAAAATAGTTTGGTAATTTCTTATGAAGTTAAACAAACATTTGCCACATGATCAAAGAATCCTACTCCTAGATATTTAACAAGAAATGAAAGCATATTTCTACACAAAGACCGGTAGATGAATGTACAAAGAACTGTACATGAATGTTTACAGCAGCTCACTCCTAAATGCCAAAAACTGGAAACAACCTAAATGTCCAACTGGTGAATAGATAAACAAATTGTGATATAGCCATACAATGAAATAGCACTCGGCAATAAAAAAAGAACAAAGCATTGATACATGCACCAAAATGGATGAATCACAAAAGCATTAAGTGAAAGAAACCAGAAAACAAGTTCTATACACTGTAGGAGTCCATTTATATGACATTCCAGAAAAGACAAAGCTATAGGAACAGTGAACAAATCACTGGTGGCCAGATCTACTGCTAAGGGGAGAAAACGAACTACAGAGGAGCAATGAGGGAACTTTTTGGAATGATAGAAATGTTCTTTGTCTAGTTTGCGGTAGTGGTTACATGACTATTATGCATTTGTTAGAATTTAAATAACAAGATACTAGACTAGATTTTTTTTACTTGTAAAGTATACCTCAATAAACCCACATTTTAAAAGACACAGGACATGCCCTTTTGGAAAATATGCATCAAATTAAATGAGCTAAACCCAGCTAAATGGGTATTTGGGTGGGGGAGAAACAGTGGGGAAACAAAAAAATCAGAAATACTGGAAATCAAAATATTGATTTATCAGTAGTAAATAAGAAGAAACACATTGATACAAAGAGTTACTCTAAAGAGAGTTCCCTTTTTTATTGTTCTCATTGTTTAGACAGAAAATAACAAAATTTGATGAGTTTCAAGAAAGACCAAAAGTCACAAGTAACAGACTGATAAAGGAGGCACAGTGATTACAAACTAAAATTTGGAAACAACTCACCTAAACATGCCCTTTTCAACTTACTAATTAAAAGAGTCCCATCCACCCTAATGTACTTCCACCCCAATTTCTGCTATGAAGGGCAAGATAATAAACCTTCAAATAGTTTTCTTTATTCATAACAATCCTATGTACTTCACAAATCTTACATCTATAGCTAGGGGTGCAAGATAAAATGCCTCTAACTAGGCAAATTCCTATTTGTCCATTTAAGCTTCAGACCAGCTACTTGGTAACCATCTTTCTTTTCTTCTTCTTTTTTTTTTTTTTTTTTAACTGCCACCAAAAAAAAAAAAAAAAGCTGTCTCTGTGATGACTTTCTGAAGTTTCTTTTTGTCTGTTATTAAGTATCAAGATGATTAAAATAAACACAAAGCTCTCAGAAGGTTTGAGCTGATCACTCCAATAAGATACATTTTTCCATTTAATAAAATTAAGAGGTAAATTGTAACTTTCATCACTTTGTTTTCTTTGTTTATTCCATTTGGCTTGTACTGTTGCTAGGAAACCTGTTCATAATAAGATTTCCCAGCCCACAGAACAACCTCCTAGCCAGCCTCGAGGATACCAAACTTTGTAACCAGGGCAATTCTCTACCACACAATTTACTGGCTAGCCAGCACCATACAGGTGCTCTCCCTGGCATCCCCCCGCTGCATTAACCTTACAGGTACAGTACAGCGAATCCCCTTAATGCAAGAGAAATTGTAGCAGAAGGTAAATGATATGAAGTGTTCAGCTCTCTGATGGCAGAGAACAACGCGAATTTATTGCCACTCCCTGTCACCCCACCCAACTAAATATTCTGGGTATTCTGTCTTAAATTGTGGGGTGAAATGTTAGCCCACCCCAGTGACAAGATGTAACGTCAGTCCACCCCAATCTCTAGTACCATGCAACATCCAAACTGCGTCCAAAAGCCATCATCCAACTACCGCCCAGATAAATATTTGGAGAGTAAGGTGGGCATCAGTATCTGCACAGTTCAGAGGGGGAGGGAAGGAAAAGAGCCGGAATTCTTAAGGTGCCACTGAATCACCTATAGCCGTGGCCAGAACTGTACCCTCCAGGAAATCAGCCTCTGCCCCAACTCTCATCAGGGAAGCAAGTGAGAGTAGCAGCAGCAACATCATCCTACCAAAAAGAAAACCCACTCAGCGCTGCTTTTAAGAGTTCCCACTCCTTCAAGCGAAGACAAAAATAGGCTTCATGTCCAAAGCTTTGCTCCGCACTACGCAACAAGGGCAGATGGAAGAAACATCTTTGAGGAGAGAGGGGGCGCACTTAAGAGGATGAAGGATGCCTCACCACTAGGAAAGTTACTGGCTGCTGCTTTCACCCCGAAACGCCACTTTTATTGCAACCTATGGCCCAAAGTAACGGCAAGGAAATGTGACTGACGGCCGTTGTAGAGCTTTTACCCTGGTGTACCTGGCCAAGTCGAAGGGGAAACATAAACCAGGCGCGATCGGTGAAAACTCGGCAAGGATCAAAGTCAACGTTCAGTGGGAGCTTCGGTGACACAATAGTCACGTGTACTTGTGCGTAGGCTTTCGAAAACATTCGATTCTGCAAAGCGCAGGGGCCGAAACCTGTCGGCGAGGGCAAGCTCTGGTCGGCACCGCCCGCCAAGGGAGGCAGGTCACGCCCCCTGACTCTCAGGCACCGCGACCGACCTCCCGGGGCCAGGCCCGGGCGGAAGCCCGGCCGCGCTCCCCGCCCGCGCCCAGGCCGCCTCCGGGCGCGCGGCCGGCGTCGCGCGGCCCCGGCCCCAGACCCAGGCCCGAAAGGCGAGCGTCCGTTTACCTGCGCCCCGGCTCTCGCCGCCGCCGCCGCCGCCGCCGCCACGCCGCTCCCCCACGCCGCCAGGTGAGCCACCCCCAGGACACAGCCCCGCACGCGTGCACGCGGGCGCGACCCTGACCCGGGGAAGCAAGGCCCCGGCTGCACGAGTTGGGGTAGCCCACGTACCACGCACCACCCGGCTTCCAGCACCTCTGCCCCCGGAAGTTGATTTCCGCCAATGCCCGCCCAAGACCGCGCCTGTCACTCAACGCCCACACGCGCGTCACGTGTGCCTATGCTGAGGCCGAGCCCGGGGGCCCCATCTTTAGAGACCCGCCACCCCTGGCTCGAGTGGTCTTCGGAGCGCTGCCCTGAGAAAGAGATTGACTCAGGCGCTACTTCCTGGTGGTTACAGCTTCTAATTCCCCTTGAATGACAGGCCCTTTTTCTATGCCTAATCCATGCAAATCAAACCATCCCCAAGTTGGCACTGCCATCCGGGACTTTGTAGGATTGTTCCAGAGAAGAGGAACAATCCTCTTCACCACCTCAAAGCAGAGTTCCCTAAATACTGGAACTCAGTTAAATGCTGACGTGTGCTCAAGAAAGTGGAGTAGACAACTGCTCTATCTCCTCTTGACGTATCGAACTCTCAAAGCACCAGGATGCACCCAAGCCCAGAGCCTTTCCAGACCACTGCTGTATGACTTCAGCCAAAGAGCTCTGCTCTAGAATTACGTATGTTCTTGTCTTCATCTCCAGATCACAGCAATTTGTAGATGCCATCTCTGTTTCAGAGAGAATCAATTATCCGCTACCGAGACACTCCGTTTTTTCCAAACCTTCAAATAATTTCTCCTAAAAAAAAGAGAGAATGACAAAACTGACCGTTTTATTTGAAAGCAGACATGGTTATGTAGATTTTTTTTTTTTTTTTTTTTTGGTCCATTTCAGACTGTCCATAGATGTGAAAGAAGAACAATCACCAGGACATTTGTTAAAGATTTTTCCATTTTTGACATGGGAGGGATTTGGGGAACATCTATTTAACAATTTATATAACAATTTTTTACTGTCCCTACTGAGCCAAGTTGGGACAATCCAAGAGTGCACAGGATACACTCAAAATCTTTGCCTTCAAGGAGTTAACAGTCTAGTAAGAAAGACAGACAAGTAACCTGAGAATTTGAGCATAAGTCTCTGGAGTATTCATGTTCATTGTATAACAGGCATTCTTTAACGTTCTGAACTTTAACATTTTGGACATTATTTTTCTCATCTTTCCACTGAACAAAAGTGACTCAAGCCTGTAATCATCTCTGCTCTGTACTGGAGGTGGAATATGTCAGCAAGGAATCCTAACAATCAGTTCTTCAGTAAGTGCAGGCTCAAGTGATTAATGAACAGTTTCAATATTGAGCATGAATGTCACCTCTTCTACACCCTTTTTTCCTGTCCACCATCTTCTTTGTGTGCATAGCAAACCGATTTCTATTATAGGAAATCTGATGCTTTCTTACACATATTTGTTTACCTATCTACTAGACCACCAAGTCAAGGACCACTTCTCAGTTGTATATTTTTTTTTTCTTTTTTTACTAGATCACTGATTTATTATACAGTAAGTCACCTACATACAAGCGAGTTCTGTTCCAAGTCATTTTATATGTTTTAGTCTACTTCTCCTTTATCATTGTGTATCCTGCAACCTAGCACAGTGTCTAGTGATTAGAAGAAAGAATTTAATAAATGTTTCTTAAACTGAATACATAACAATTATCTTTGTATCATTGTGTGTCTCATCTCTTTCTGCTAGAAACTTCAGATGAGTTTCTGAGAGTTTTCATTGATATATCTACGTGCTCCCTCTGTCCCACTTAATCCAATATTCAGTATTAAACAGATTTATAAAAACTAAGTATTTATTGAGCACTTGCTATGTGCCTGGAATTGGGCTAAATATTTTAAACGTATTGTCTAATTTGTCATCACACTAATCCTCTGGAATAAGTATATTAATATATTCACTTTTTAGGTGAGGATACAGACTTAGGGAGGGTAACTCGACCAAGCAGCAGAACAGGATTCAAAGTCAGCTGTGCCCAACGAAAGGATTTGTTGATTCACTACAACACACTGCCTCTGCTTTTCGCATCATTTGTTTGTGAACCCAAATCTCTCCACCTCCAAGATGTCTTTCTCTCCTTTTATTAAGTACAGTTCAATGGTAGTTGGTATATTCACTAAGTTGTGCAACCATCACCACCATCAACTTTAGAACATTTTCGTCACCCCAAAAAGAAACCTCATATCCTTTTTCAGTCACTCCCCGTTCCTACTGTTCCCTGCTCCTCCCAGCCCTAGACAAGCATTAATCCACTTTTTGTCTCTATAGATTTGCCTATTCTGCACATTTCATATGAAAGGAATCATGCAATATGTAGTCTTTTGTAACTGACTTGTTTTACTTCACACCATCTTGACAAAGTTTGTTGATCCACTCTTCAGTTGATGGATATTTGGGTTGTTCCCACTTTTTGGCTATTATGAATAGTGCTTCTATGAACATATACAAGTTTTTGTGTCAGCATATATTTTCATTTCTCTTGGGTATATACCTAGGAGTGGAATTGCTGAGTCATATGGTAACTCTATGTTTAACCTTCTGAGGAACTATCAGACTGTTTTCCAAAGTGGCTGTACCATTTTTTTCATTCCCATTTGCAATGTACGAGTCTTCTTATCTCCTCTAGAACTTATGGCTCTATTCCTTGTCAGGGTACTTTCCATAAGCCATCTTTTTTTTATTGTTAGTTACCTTTGCTATGTATGTGTTTGCAGACCCACCATGCTGATTGTAACCTTCTGAGATGAGAAACATGGTTCCTGCCCTCAAGAAGATAAATTTGGAGCTGATATGGAGAATCAAATGAAATAGAGTGATAATAAGCACTGAAATCATGTTTTTTGTTGAAATGTGGAGGAGGAGCACCTCATTCACCCTGTACTAAACAGGAAGTACTTCTCATAAAATGTAAAGCTCAAGATGAGTCTTGAAGAATCAGTAGGAATTGGCCAAGCTAAGAAGAGATGAAAGTGTGCTCCAGATAAAGGAAAATGTACCTGTATATGTATTTCCTTGCCTATGAACTGTTAAGGTAAGTATTGTATAGTGTGTAGGTAGGTATAGTGAAGCAAAGGTGAGGATGTGTGGAAATGTGGCAGGATAAAGGGGAAAGGTAGATGGGGCAAGATGAATGGAGAGTTTTGTAAACCACTAAGGAGTTTGCTATATATCCTGCAGGTAATGGAAAACTAATGGGTTATTTAGGCAAGGTTCAGGGAGAATTACTTCAGGAGCAGTATGGAGGATGGATTATTAGACAGGGAAGAGATGGCCAAGACTGGAGAAACAGAGAAACCAGTTAGAAGACTGATGAAATAACTAGAATGAGAAATTATGAAAGTCTGAGTTGAGGTAGTAGCCATGAAATTGTCAGAGGATTTGAAAGGTATGTGGGCAGCAAAAAAAAATTAAGAAAGAACTAAAGATGTCGCCCAAGTTTCTGGTGCTATTCAAAGAAGAAAGGGATTCAAGAAGAAGACGGTACACTTGCTGATACGAAGAATGAAACACCACAGCTTATTACTGTTGTATTGTACAATGCTACAGATCTTTGTTTATTTGATCAGGGTTCCAGCTCCATGTCCCCTTCATTTTCTTGGTCACAAGATGACTGCCTTCAGCAACAAGGATCATGTGTTTTCTCATTCAAATCAAGGGTAGGGGGATGGGGGAAAGGGGGCCACATCACACAATTCTGGGCAAAAGTCCTGTGGTTGGTGCTCACTCTCAAACTATTTCTTATGGACAGGGGAACACCATAGGTCAGGATTAGATGATCCCAATTGGATTAGTTTGAGAATAAGAGTGAGGTTAGTTCCACCTAAACTTCTCAGGTGTGTGCTGCACAATGTGGGGAGAGTGAAATAAATGCCAAGTGTCTACTACAATTATTTTCAAAGCATGTAAATATGTAACAACTATATTATTTTCTTTGTTGGAGTAAAAAAAAAAAAAAAAAGAAGAAAAAAACTAACTCTAAGCATATGTAACAAAGACTCTGATTCTATTTTTGATGTTTGACCTTTGACAATTTTCAAGCCTCACCCATTCCCTCTCGCCCCGCATCTGGACAGGCTGATATGAAAGCCTGCGTTCTCCCTTCTCCCGTGCCAGAGGGAATTTTCACCCTAGTGCCATGCCCTAGCCACCATAAAATGCCCAAGGCCAGTCTCTCATTGTGTACTCTCCTCCAACCCTCCTATAAAGCCATTTTGGACCTGCTTGGGAAGCCTGCGCTGCTCGTTCTAGAAAGTCTCCTCATGTGAGCAATAAACTTTCTTATACCCCTTGGCATATGCATGGTTGAAATCTGAACCAAATTTTAGGTGGGTGTCCGTCTCACTTCTATGGGTGACTGCAACAGCATATAAACTATCGATACATAGGCGAAAGGATGTAAGGAACAAACTGTGAAACTTTTAAATAAGCACTCTTCTAGCCCCTTCCTTTTCCTATATTCATTGTTCATTTATGTGAGCCTTCAAATCAAATCAATATAGAGTTTGATTTTTCTGCTACTGATCCTCAGTATTGAATATTGAATGTTGAATATCGTATTGAATGTTAAGTCAGTGTGAATTTGCTTGTTATACTTTACCTCAAAATACTTTAGTGTAGGTAATGTGATGTAAGTGTGCATGTACTTAACTTAATTTACTTTATCTTCTAATGATCGTCAGTTGCCATAATCTAGAGTTCACACTTTAGAAGTATTCAGCTGGTGTTTAATCAGAAAGGTTGCATTCCAGACATAGCAAGGATAAGTGCTTCAGCTATCATTGTCTTCTGTTAACACTTGAGACTATGCTAATCAATAAAATGAATGCTATAAATGGGTTTTCATGGGTGAAATTAAGGGTTTGTTGATAAGCACGATGGATGTTATAAATTGACTCTCATTGATGAGCCAGTTGGGTTCATGATATGTAGATTGGTTAAAATATTTCAGAGACAGTCCCTACCTTTCATGACCAAGATTATAAGAAGCTCTGTAGTCGACACTTTTAGGAACAACAGCCTTCAGACCTCAGACTTAAATGTCTGAAATCCTAATAATCTTAAGCATGCCAAAGGTGGAACAGTTTAATTTCTACTTAACTAAAGGAAGAATCATGCTCATTACAGAGATGACGGGAGACATGATGGAGACAAGGAATAAATTATTGGTGCCTTTCCCTCCTCTCCCCCCATTCATCTTTGGAATATCCCCAATGCAGGTGCCATTAAACTGAGATCTCAGGATAGGCCATTAAACTAAATTCAGACTAGTAAAGCCTGAAGATCTACTAGGAAGTAGAAATTCCAAGATATAAAAATTTGAACTACATATCATTTCTGGCCATGGTCATTTGCCTACAGAAATAACAAGAAGCAAATTGTTCAAAAACCTAATATTAAAGGGAGAATATATTATTAAATAACCCCCAAGCCTGACTGATAATAGCCTGTGACTACTGAACGTTAGGATGATCCTCAGAATTCTGTACTCCATCTAATAGGAAATGAGCTGCCAAAATAGTGTAACTTCCTGAAAAGAGCATCTTCCCCAATGACCCTCTTTAGGGCCACATAAAGGACACAGAGAGCAAAGCAGCACCTGCCTAAAGAACACACACCACAGCCAGCAAGGAATCCTCACTACTCCTTTCTTCAGAATATGACAAAAAAACAGTGACCACTGTGTAATGTTTCCAAATATCCTCTTTTTAATTGGGAGTTTCTATTGCAATGACTTCATCCTTTCTCTTCCATTGCATTTTGCATTCATTGGGACTAAATAACTTGTCACTGATTGCTAGACCATGAGGAACTCCAGGTGAAGCTAACACACTTGGGAGAGACAGACAGAAAACATTTGCTAATTAAAGTGATTGGGTAGGACTTCCCTGGTGGCGCAGTGGTTAAGAATCCGCCTGCCAATGCAGGGAACATGGGTTCGATCCCTGGTCCGGGAAGATCCCACATGCCGCAGAGCAACTAAGCCCGTGCACCACAACTACTGAGCCTGCGCTCTAGAGCCCGCGAGCCACAACTTCTGAGCCCTCACGCCACAACTGCTGAGCCCACCCACCACAACTACTGAGCCCACGCACTGCAACTGCTGAGCCTGCATGCTGCAACTACTGAAGCCCGCACACCTGGAGTCCATGCTCTGCAACAAGAGAGGCCACTGCAATGAGAAGCCTGCGCACTGCAACAAAGAGTAGCCCGCGCTTGCCGCAGCTAGAGACAGCCCGCACGCAGCAACGAAGACCCAACGCAGCCAAATAAATAAATAAATAAATAAATAAATAAAGTGATTGGGCAGCAAAAGGGTATACTACAGTTATCCAATCTTTCCCCATGGTGCAGCATTCAGGTATATTGGATGAAATTGACCCTAACCTTGGTTAGTCCTGATTGGTGTAAACCAGAAGTTACTCCCAACCCCCTTGTCACAGTTTATTTGGGGGTGGGGGGGGGTGAGAAATCAAGTCAATCATTGCATTGCCCTAACCATATGAATTGTTTCAGGGATCATCCAACAAGCATAAACCTCAGGACAATTGCTCAATGATTGTTGGAAGGAACTTTCTCTCTTCCTGAGGAGATTAGTGAAGAAGCATGTAATTCCTATTGCTTTTAACAATCATCTTGTGACCGTGAAGGA
This sequence comes from Eubalaena glacialis, assembly GCF_028564815.1. Classification (NCBI taxonomy): domain Eukaryota; kingdom Metazoa; phylum Chordata; class Mammalia; order Artiodactyla; family Balaenidae; genus Eubalaena; species Eubalaena glacialis. The sequence goes on from NC_083726.1 coordinate 93,121,931, forward strand.
GACCTGTCTGAGGATAAAAGCAGATACAGATTGCAGAACAAACCTGATATAAATTGGAGAAATGGAGCCGAAGCTTTGATTAAATCAGTTCTAAAGCTTCCTTCACCTCCATGGGACTTTTCATTTATGTAAACAATTTCCACTTTTTATTTAATCCATTTTGAATTAGGTTTTCTGTTACTTTCAATCCCAGGTGTTTTAACTGGCAGAAAGATTCTGTATCTCTATCTTCATTTTAAATGTCAGAAAATAAATTGTCATTTTCTTAAAATGGAAAAGAGCCTTATTTTCTTTCTTCCGTTTGAACATGCTCATACCAGAGTGAGATTGAAAATGAGCTACTGTCCCTGAGAGCAGTTCTTTCACCTTCATATGATACTCAGCTTTCACGTTAAACCAATGGGAAACTATTTCAAATATTGATTTGTAACATTATATATGAAGTATATAAAGAATAAACTGTGAAAGCTTTACGTAAGCACCTTTCTGGCCCTTCCTCCAATCAGGTCTCCTTTGAATTCTGTACAGGATGTAACCCATTAATAAAAACTTCATTCTGTAGGAGATATGTGAACCCTAACTTCTCACTCTTTTGTAAATTGTCATTGGTCACCATTTGGTTTTGACAGTTTAGCTTGATTTATAACTGGGCAAGAATCACTCCTTAATGTTTGAAAATATGAATTGCTTCTATTATTACCTCAGGGCCTAATACACAAAAGAAGGCCCAAGGCAGAAAACGAAACAAGAGAAGCCATCATTTCATTCATGTAATCATTATAATAAATTAATAAACACTTATTTACACGACGAGTTGCCTTTAACTATGATCTCCAAATAATAACACAGAAATGTGGCCACTGTAGATAGAAAACACACGTGTCCACCCTATTTCCTTTGCTCCTCATTAAAAAACATTGACTTGTATCTATGGATTTTTTTTTATATTCTGGGTTAATTCTAACTCCTAAATTATTCACGTAATTCCCAGTGCTTAATTAAATGTCATATCTTGTACCTAAACACTACTTTTTGTGATGCATGTTGAAAAATCCAAAAGTGACCTAGGTTTTGCATCTATATGAAACTATCATATTGCTTCCTTAGAACTCACTCTACCACTTTTGCAGATGGAGCAAGCAATACTCTGGGCAGAAAGCCATGCGAGAGCTGCTACAGCTAAGATAAATTGAGTCTGAATTAAACTTTTTCAAAAATTTTGGTGCACCGCAGAATTAACACATCATGAAAAAACTCTGAAGTTTGAAAAATGGAGTTTGAAAGAACATGGTGGAACCCCAAGCAGCATTCTCTTGAGAGTCTGATCACTCTTTAAAGTTGACCAGAAAAAGCAAAGTATTACATATGAACAGTGGAAGGCCCTTCCATTTATTTCTTTCAGTTTGGGATATTAAATGTTTCTAATGATAAAGAGAATTTTGTGTCATTATATCAAACTTTAACCTAGCATAGAAAAAAAAAATCATCCAACATCTGAAAGAAAATTATCCCTGTTGGAGACCAGCTCTACCTGCATACTTGTTGTACTGTCGTTCAGGAATACCTGGCTTACAATTTAAATTATAAATAAAACACTAATCAATTTTTTCTTTGATGACAATATCTAAGAATTGTCAGCATAGTTTTAAGGAAACTATTTGAAACTATTTGAAAGCATAGTTTTAAGGATATAAAGACACAGAGTGTATCTAACCCACAGTGTCTAAATCTGTTTCTGGCAATAAGCCACAAACCCACTGCTTTTTTGGGGGGAGTGGGGAGTTTACTAACAGCGAAGGCATTGTTTTAACCATTATTCATATTATAAGTTTTTACACTATTTTAATACATTTATCAGAATCTTTGCTTAAGATGTGTATCTCAAACCCCAGCATCATATAGTAATTTGCCTAATTTTTCTACCAAACAATTTAACAAATGCCAGTAATGCCTTTAGATAATAATGCCTAGAGATTGACAATAAAATTAGCTTTTACATTAATGAAGTTATTTTTTAAGTAAAATTAGATTTATGAGATACCCCAAATCTAGGATTTTATAGAAATATTTGATAATGAGACTTCTGAGTAACATATGGATTATATGAGTCCTGTTATAAAGAGTATGAATAGGGGCTTCCCTGGTGGTGCAGTGGTTGAGAATCCGCCTGCCAATGCAGGGGACACGGGTTCGAGCCCTGGTCTGGGAAGATCCCACATGCCGCAGAGCAACTGGGCCCGTGAGCCACAACTACTGAGCCTGTGCGTCTGGAGCCTGTGCGTCTGGAGCCTGTGCTCCGTAGCAAGAGAGGCCGCGATAGGGAGAGGCCCGCGCACCGCGATGAAGAGTGGCCCCTGCTCGCCGCAAATAGAGGAAGCCCACGCACAGAAACGAAGACCCAACACAGCCAAAAATAAATAAATAAATGTATTAAAAAGAAAAGAAGAGGAGGTACTTTAAAAAAAAAAAAGTATCAATAATTGTATGCTCTTAGTTTTCTGGTACATTGCTGTGAATCCTTGATCACCATGTGATTAAGGTGCACAGGCAACATTTCCCCCAACTTTATAATAATAGCGTAAAGGCTTATTGTTAACAATCTGTAGTGATGTGAATATGCTTTACATCACTATATATAAGATATATATGTGTGTGTATTATCTCCCAATTATGTTTACTCACTAAAATATACAAGCATTTGTGACTGAGTTACTGTCTCTTTACAGAAATTCACTCCCCCATCAACCGTAACAAAATTATTCTCTCTTGATTCTCTGACTTCAGACTATTCTTTATCCAATTGAAAAGATCCCTTTCCTCCACCCTCTACTTCAGTGTAGCTATTCTGCGAGTTTTCAGCCTTTGTTCTCTTCTAGCTCAGGTTTAGCCATTCTCTGTGGGTAATTTTTTCTTCTCACCACAGACTTTATGTCCTTAATACAAATGATTCTGGAATCCACAGGTGTCTTCTGAATAAAATCTTCTCTCAACCTACATTAGTATACTCCACATGACCACTCAAATTCCATTCTCTGTATCCACATTTTATGATCCCATGGAAGTTTTTTTAAACTCTCTAGCCCAGTATTCTCTCTTAAGTTCAAAATAGACTTTATAGCTTGCCTGCTAGATATGCCCCTAAATGTCCCACAGGCAACTTACATGTTCCAGAAGAAACTCATTATCTGTTCTCCCCTAAACCTAACCATCTTCCCTCAGTTGCTTTCATAAGCACCTGCATTAGTTAAGACTCTAGTTTCAGCTCCTTTAACCAAGGCTGGAAAATAATAGTGGCATAAACAAGAAAAGTATGATATATCTCACATAAAAACATAAGAATAGGCAACCAGGGCTCCATGGATACCCAACCCAGCCTCCTTACATCTTGTGGTTCTCCCATTTTGAACACGTAGCTTCCTTTTCAAGGTCTAAGATACATGCTCCAGCTCACGCCATCACATCTGCATTCTAATTGGCAGAACAAGGGAAAGGGGGAAGTGAAGGGAATGCCTCTTCTTTTTAAGGGCGGGCACAGAAGGTACACATATCACCTCAATTCACATCCCACTGGTCAGAACTTTGCCACTTAGCCATGCCTAGCTACAAGGGAAGCTGGGAAATGTCCTCTTCAGCTGCAGCTTTGTGGCCTGCTGAAACTCAGAGATTCTACTACTAAAGACGAAGGGGATAATATACACTGGGGGAGAAGTGTTGGTCTCTCTCACATCCACTCTCTGATATTTCACTACTGCTACTGCCTTGTTAAATATATATTTATTCTTTTCATGTGAATGTACACTGAATGGTTTCTGATCCTGTAATCTGAGTGGGGTAGAAAAGAATGTATTCATCAAACCAATGGTTACATACCTTGTTCCTAAGCCTGAATTAATTCACTCTAACAAAGTGGATTAACTCTAACAAAGCTACTGCATCTGACACAGTAGCTGTGATCAGGGGTACTACTTGGTTGAGCTTGAGACAGTCTTATAGTCATCTCACAGGATCCATCCAGTGTTTTCAGGAGCCAGAGGAGTGAATCAAATGGAGATAAGATAGGGACAACCACCTTTACATCTGAGGTCAGCAAACTTATTCTGTAAAGGGCCAGATACTATTTTAGGCTTTGCAGGCCAGGTAGTTTCTGTTGCAACCAGTGGACCCATGGTAAACTAAACCTTGGACAGAACTCCATTTTTTAACTGCCCTTTATATTCTCCCACTCTTACTGGAGGGTCCTGATGATGTGTTAGGTTTCCTGGTTTCCGTGTTGACTAAGGCTCAGTGCCCATCTGTTTCTAAAATGTAAGTGGCCTTTGATCCCTTTTGAAAAGGACTGGGAATCATAACCCTATACTTGCCATGGTCATAACAGGGTCCATCCCTGTGAGGACCTACCACTGCAATGAATGGGTTCTGGGTCTGAAAACTGGCTCAGATCCGTAACGTGGGCAAGAGATAATGGCAATTTTATTGTGGTGACCACTCTCAGCCTCCCAGTTATCCATCCTTGTGTCCTTCTGCTGGTGCATGCTGAGTGATTCCATTGTTCATTATCCTTCTGTAGAGCATCAGTGCTGCTTAGCAATAGCCATCCAATCCCATTATCTTTATAGCTACTATATTCTCCATACATCTTAAATATCTGACTCATTTGGCCAATTCACCAACAGTGAAAATGTTAACAACTGGACCACTATCTTGTGCCAGGGGCTGTCTGTGTCCCATGTGCCACAAATGATGAAGTTTTCATTGCCAGAAGACAAAATCCTATCTTAGAACCTACTCTCTTGGACCACTCCTTAACAAAATGCACAGGTTATGTTCTCAGGAAGCAGAAGCTGAGATAGAATTTTGGGTGCAGGATGTATATGAGGGATAAAACCCTTAATAGGAAGGGAAAAGGAAGCAGGATCAGGCAAAGCGAGAAGCTAAACTGTAATGCAGATGCAACATAGCTTCAGCTAACCCATCAGAAAGCTCTGGAACAAATATGCCTTTCAGAGTCCTGCATCAGGTCAAAATGACCAGATCTTTGTACTACCACTTCTCTCAGTCACCAGATGCAAATTGCCCTGGGAAGGGTATGACTTTTGGAAAGTCAATTTTCTATACCTGAGCAGATCCTAAAGAGATGCCAGCTGTAGAATGCCGGCTGTACTTCCTGCAGCTAAGGAGGAAGTCCTTCTTGAAGGGGAATCTGGTGGTACATCTCTGTATCTAGCACATTAAAACACTTGCAACATTGGCTGTGGCTGAAACATTCTCATCTTTGTGCATTTGAACATGCTGTTTCCTCTTCCAGGCATCCTCTTCCTTCTGGAAATCTCCTCTGAATTTCCCAGGCTATATTACTTGCCCAATCTCTGAGGCCTGATCACATATTATTTATGCCATTATCTTAGTCATTCTCAAGCTATATTGTAATAATTTGCTTATACCTTTTGCCCAATATATTGTGAACTCTTTGAAGACATGGATTATCTGTTTCATTTTCATATATACAACATCTAAATCAGTGTATTTCATATAAGAAATTTTCAATACCTCATTGTAGTTTTGATTTGCGTTTTTCCAATAATTAGTGATGTTGAGCATCTTGTCATGTACCTCTTGGCCATCTATAGGTCTTCTTTGGAGAAATGTCTATTTAGGCCCATTTTTTAATTGGGTTGTTTGGTTTTTTTGATATTGAGCTGCACGAGCTGTTTGTATATTTTGGAGATTAATATTCAAAACTACAACGAGGTATCACCTCACACCAGTCAGATTGGTCATCAACAGAAAATCTACAAACGATAAATGTTGGAGAGGGTGTGGAGAAAAGGGAACCCTCTTGCACTGTTGGTGGGAATGTAAATTCATACAGCCACTATGGAGAACAGTATGGCAGTTACCTAAAAAACTAAAAATAGAACTACCATTATGACCCAGCAATCCAGCTACTGGGCATATACCCAGAGAAAACCATAACTCAAAAAGACACATGTACCCCAATGTTCATTGTGGCACTATTTACAATAGCCAGGTCATGGAAGCAACCTAAATGCCCATCAACAGACGAATGGATAAAGAGGATGTGGTACATATATACAATGGAATATTACTCATCCATAAAAAAGGAACGAAATGGGGTCATTTGTAGAGATGTGGTTGGACCTAGAGACTGTCACACAGAGTGAAGTAAGTCAGAAAGAGAAAAACAAATATCGTATATTAATGCATATATGTGGAATCTAGAAAAATGGTACAGATGAACCAGCTTGCAAGGCAGAAATAGAGACACAGATGTAGAGAACAAACGTATGGACACCAAGGGGGGAAAGGAGGGGGGTGGGATGAATTGGGAGATTGGGACTGACATATATACACTAATATGTGTAAAATAGATAACAAATGAGAACCTGCTGTAGAGCACAGGGAACTCCACTTCACTGTACAGTAGAAACTAACACAGCATTGTAAAACAACTATACCCCAATAAAAAAAGATAAAAAAAGAAATATTCAATAAATAAATATTTCCTAAATAAATGAGAAGCCTTGTTTGTTTTTAGCCTATCCCTTTTTTTAATCTCCTATATAAAAATTAGACGCCAAAAGATTCCTGAAATGACTCTTTCATTTTTCTTATTGCATTTTTACACAATTCAAAATTAATGACAGACTAAGTAATAACATTGGAAACTATATACTCATTTCAGACTACTTCCCCAAGCCTTGCATTCATATATCTTACTGCCTGATGGACATTTTCTTCTGACTGTCCCAAGACACCTCAGGCTCAACATATCAACATACCCCAAAGAGCATGCATAATTTTCTATCCCCCAACCTGCTCTTTCTTCTATATTCTCTCTCTTGCTTGATGGTCCTACCTACTCACCCCAGCTAGAAAACTGAAAGCCTCCCTAAACTCTTTTTACCTTCATTGTCCATGTTCCTCGGATCCTAATTACTTAATGTTCTAAATGATTTCAGCTATGTCTTCTCCTTTCTGACTTCTCCTTTCTCCTAATACTTATGGCCAATTCAGGTACTTCTCCAATTTTCTGGACAAATTCTTAAGTGATCTCCCTGTCTTCAGTCTTATTCCTTTAAAATCCATGCTTTACCACACTTCCCCAGATATCACCATAGTAAAGGGTGAGAGACGAAGCTTTTCTGCCAAGATCAGAAACAGGGCAAGGATGTCCCCTCCCATCACTGCTTTTCAACATCACACTGGAATGTCTAACTAATGAAATAAGAGAAGAAAATAAAATAAAAGGTATACAGATTGGGAATAAAGAAATAAAACTGTCTTTATTTGCAAATGACATGATTGTCTATGTAGAAAATCTGAACAGATCAACCAAGAAACCCCTGGAACTAGTAAGCAATTATAGCAAGATTACAAAATAAAAGGTTAATATACAAAAGTCAATTGCTTTCCTATATACCAGTAATGAACAAGTGGAATTTGAAATTAAAAACTCATTGCCACTTACATTAGCATCCCCCAAAATGAAATACTTAGGTAGAACTCTAACAATATATGCACAAGATACATATGAAGAAAACTACAAAACTCTGATGAAAGATATCAAAGAAGAACTAAATAAATGAACAGATATTTCATGTTCATGGAAGAAAAGACTCAATATTGTCAAGATGTCAATTCTTCCCAACTTGCTCTATAGATTCAACGCAATTTCAAGCAAAATTCCAGCAAGTTATTTTGTGTATACTGGCAAAATGAAAAGTATATATAGAGAGGCAAAAGACCCAAAATAGCCAACACTAATATTGAAGAAGAACAAAGTCAGAGGACTGACACTACCCAGTTTCAAGACTTACTATAAAGCTACAATAACCAAGACAGTGTAGTATTAGCAAAGAAGAAACAAACAGATCAATGGAACAGAACAGAGAGCCCAGAAATAGACCCACATAAATATAGTCAATTGGTCTTTGACAGGAACAAAGGCAATACAATGGAGCAAAGATAGTCTTTTCAACAAATGATGCTGGAACAACTGGATACCCACACGCAAAAAAATGAATTGAGACATGGACATTACACCCTTCACAAAAAAATTAACTCAAAATGGATCACAGACATAAATATAAAATCAAAACTATAAATTTCCTGGAAAATAACATAGATAACCTTGGGGATGACTTTTAGATGACTTTTATGTATAACAACAAAGGCATAATCCACAAATAAAAGAAAAATAATTGAGAAGCTGGACTTCCTGAAAATCAAAAGCTCTGCAGAAGACAACATCAAGAGAATGAAAAGACAATACATAGTCTGGGAGAAAATATTTACAAAGATGCATCGGATAAAGAACTGTTATCCAAAATATACAAAGAACTCTTAAATGCAAGATAATAAAATGAACAATTCAATTAAAAAATTAACCAAAAACTTTAATGACACCTCACCAAAGAAGTACCAAAGACAAGTAAGCACATGACAAGATGTTTAACATCTTATGTCATTAGGGAATTGCAAATTAAAAGAACAATGAGTTACACCTACACACCCATTAGAATAGTCAAAATCCACAACAAGGACAACTCCAAATATTGGCAAGGATGTAGAGCAAGAGGAACTCTCATTCATTGCTGCTGGGAATGCAAAATGGCCCAGCCACTTTAGAAGACAGTTTGGCAGTTTCTTAAAAAACTAAACATACTCTTACCACACATTCCAGTAATTGAACTCCTTGGTATTTACCCAAATGAAAATTTCTATTCACACAAAAAACTTGTGTACAGATGTTTATAGCAGCTATATTGACAGTAGCTAAAACTTGAAATCCACCAGGATGCCCTGCAGAAGGTGAGTAGATAAACTGTGGTACATCCAGGCAAGAGCATGTTATTCAGTACTGAAAAGAAATGAGCTACAGAGCCATGAAAAGATATGAAGGAAAGGCAAAACTATGGAGACAGTAAAAAGTTTAGTGATTGTCAGGGGTAGGAGAGAGGAAGGAATGAATAGGTAGAGCACAGAGGATTTTTAGGGCAGTAAAAATACTCTGTATGTTACTCTAATGGTGGATACAGGTCATTATACATTTGTCAAAACCCATAAAATGTGCAGCACCAAGAGAGACCCCCTAATGTAAGCTATGGGCTTTGAGTATGAGGATGTGTCTCTGCAGGTTAATTCAGTGTAACCAATATACCACTCTGGTGTGGGATGTTGATAGTGGCAGAGGTGAAACACATAGGAGAAAGAGGATGTAGTAACTCTGTACGTTGCACTCAGTTTTGCTATGAACCTAGAACTGCTCTGAAGAATAAAGTTTATTAATATCAAAAAATTGGAGAGCCCTACATGAAGATAAGGTGTTAACATCATAAATGAACTCGTGATAAAAGTCACTTTTAAGTAAGCCATTTAGAGGAGTGGCCAAGATGGCATAGTAGGAAGACCCTGAGCTAATTTACTCAGATGGGCACACCAAAATTACACCTATTTAGGGACAAACTATTGATGAGAAAGACAGGAAGACTAGCAGAAAAAATCTTCTACAACCAAAGACATAAAGAAGGAACAATGAGATGCAGTACAGTAAAAGCCCATACACCTGGGTGGACAACACACAAACGGGAGAATAATTACAATTGCAGAGTTTTTCCCAAAGGAGAGAAGTGTCCAAGGCCCACGTAAGGATCCCCCACCAGGAAGGCGAACCCCCAAAACATGGCTGTGAAGGCCAGGGGGGCTTACTTTCATGAAAGTCAGAGGGCTGTGGGAAATAAAGACTTCATTCTTAAAGGGTGCACACAAAATTTCACATGCTTCAGGACCCAGGGCAGAAACAGTCATTTGAAAGGCGCCTCCGTCAGACCCACATGCTGATCTCGGAGAGCCTCAAGGAAACTTGAGCTCACCCTGGGGACATAGACACTGGAGGCAGCCATTTTGGGGAGTTTGTTCTACCAGGAGGACACTGGTGCTGGCAAGCACCACTTTGGAACCCATCGTCTAGTTTATTAGCACCAGGACTTGGCCTTGCCCACCAGTATGTCAGTACCAGTACTGGGACGCCTCATGCCAAGCACCAGCAAGCCAGCTGCTGGTACTGCTGCTAAAGACACCCTGAACCCACAGCCACTCTGGGCACCAACCCTGTCCACCAGAGGGCTCAAGACCAGGCCTTGCACACCAGTGTGCCAGCACTAGTACCAGAATGCCCTGGGGCCCTGCAGCCAGCCGTCAGGGCCCAGCTTTGCTCACCAGTGTGCTGACACCAATTCCAAGACTCCCAGCGCCCTGAAGCCAGAGAACACCAGTGGGCCAGCACTACCCTGGAAACATCCTCACCCACCACTGGGCAGGTGCTAGCCCTAGGACAACCTGAGCTCTAGCCCCACCCACCAACAGGCCAATACGAATTCCAGGACCTCCAGACCCTGCAAGCCAGAGACTCCAGGACAGAGCTCTGCCCACTAGTGGGCCAGCACAAGCCCCAGGACCTGGCCTAATCCACCAGAGGGTGGGCGCCAGCCCCAGGATCCCCTGGGCCCCAGCCTTGCCCACTAGTGTATGGACAGCAGCCCCAGGACCACTGCAGCCCCACAACCTGCTGTGTCAGGAACCAGCCCACCTACCATCAGGCCAGCACCAACCCTAGGACCAACCTAAGCCCTGCCCCCGGCCCCCAGCAGGCCAGCACCAGCTCCAAGACACCTTGGACCCCACAGCCAGGCACCCTGGGATCCAGCCCCTCTCACCAGCGGGTGGACACCAGCTTTGGGACACCCCCTACACTGCAGCCAGCCATGTCAAGAACCAGTCTCACCCACAAATAGGCTGACACTATATCTGGGACCCTTGGCAGCACAACCACCTACCACAGAACCTGGCTGTGCCCACCAGTGGGCTAGCACTAGCCTCATGACCCCTTGGGTCTCTGCAACCAGCTGCCTTGTGATCCAGCCCTGCTCACCAGCAGCCAGCAGATTCCACACAAGGCAGGGCCTAGCAACCAGGAAGACTGGGGGCCAGTCACACCTACCAGACCACCCATAGTGGCCAGCCCACCACAAGAAAAGGACCCACACAGCCCACATAGAGGGCACCCCTAAAGCATATATCTCTGATGACCAGAAAGGAGTGCACCACTACAAAACATAGGATGTCTCCTACAAAAGACCAGTTATCCAAGCTTGGGAAATGTAAACAACATACTCAATACATTGAACTAAAAACAGCAAGTTAGGCAAAATAAGGTGACAGAGGAATATATCCCAAACAAAGGAACAAGATAAAATCCTAGAAGAAGAACTAAGTGGAGATAAGAAATCTACCTGATAAAGAGTTCAAGGTAATGATCATAAAGATGCTCAAAGAACTTGGGAGAAGATTGGATGAGCAGAATGAGAAATTAGAAGTTTTTAACAAAGTTAGAAAATATTGGATGAGCAGAATGAAAAATTAGAAGATTTTAACAAAGAGTTAGAAAATTTAAAGAAGAACCAAACAGAGATGAAGAATACAATAACTGAAATGAAAAACACACTAGAAAAAATCAACAGTAGATTAGCTGATGCAGAGGAATGGGTCCCAGAGAGCTAGAAGACAGAGTAATGGAAATCATCCCACCTGAAAAGAAAAAAATAGAAAAGAAAAAAAAGAAATGAAGACAGTTTAAGAGACCTCTGGGATGACATGAATCATACTAACATTCACATTATAGGGGTTCCAGAAGGAGAAAAGAGAGAAAGGGGCAGAGAACATATATGAAGATGTAATAACTGAAAACTTCCCTAACCTGGGAAAGGAAAGAGACATCCAGCTCCAGGAAGCACAGAGAGTCCCAAACAGGATGAACCCAAAGAGGGCCACACCAAAATACACTCATTAAAATTAAAATGCCAAAAATGAAAGATAAGAGAGAATATTAAAGCACCAAGGTAAAACCAGTAAGTTACATACAAGAGAACTACCATAAAGTGATCAGCTAACTTTTCAGCAAAAACTCTGAAGACCAGAAGGAAGTGGTACTATATATTTAAAATGATGAAAGGGAAAAAACTGCAACCAAGAATTCTCTACTCAGCAAGGCTTTCATTCAGATTTGAAGGAGAGAACAAAAGTTTTACAGACAAGTAAAAACTAAGAGAGATAAGCACCATGAAAGCAGCTTTACAATAAGTGTTAAAGGGACTTCTCTAAGAGGAAAAGAAAACATCACAACTAGAAATATGAAAAACTTGAAAGGAAAAATCTCATTAGTAAAGGCAAATATACAGAAAAGGTAGTAAATCAACTATGCATAAAGTTAATAGGAATGTTAAAAGACAAAAGTAGTAAAATCACCTGTATCCACAATAAGTAGTTAAGGGATGCACAGAACAAAAATATGTAAAATATGATGTCAAAACAGAAATGTTGGGGGGGGGAGTAAAAATACACAATTTTTAAAATGTATTTGAACTTAGAAGATCAGTAACTTAAATGATCACATATGTATATAGATTGCTATATATAAACCTCATGGTAACAAAAAACCAAAACTCTATAATAGATACACACACACCAAAGAGAAAAGAATCCAAATATAATACTAAAGATAGTCGTCAAATCACAAGGGAAGAAAGCAAAAAAAGGAGACAGGGTAAAAATGAACTACAGAAACAACCTACAAATAATTAACAAAATGACAATAAGTACATACTTATAAATAATAACTTTAAATGTAAATGGACTAAATGTTCCAATCAACAGACAGGGTGGCTGAATGGATACAAAAACAAGACCCATATATATGTTGCTTACAAGAGATTCACTTCAGATCTAAAGACACAGACCGCAAGTGAAACAATTGAGAAAGGTATTCAATGCAAATGGAAATGAAAAGAAATCTGAGGTAGCAATACTCATATCAGACAAGATAGACTTTAAAAACAAAGCCTGTGACAAGAGACAAAGAGGGACATTACATAATTATCAAGGGATCAATCAAAGAAGAGGACATAACAATTGTAAATATATATGCACCCAACATAGGAGTACCTAATTACATAAAGCAAGTATTAACAGATACAAGGGGAAAAATTCACAATATAATAATAATATCAGGGAACTTTAACACAAACAAACCCAAAGTTAGTAGATGGGAAGAAATCATAAAGATCAGAACAGAAATAAATAAAATAGACTAAAAAAAATAGAAAAGATCAATTAAACTAAAAGCTGTTCTTTGAAAAGATAAACAAAGTGAATAAACCTTTAGCCATACTCATCAAGAAAAAAAAGGGACAGTGCCCAACTCAATAAAATCAGAAATTAAAAAGGAGAAGTTACAATCAACACCACAGAAATAGAAAGCGTCATAAGTGACTACTATGAGCAATTTTATGCCAATAAAAATAGATATCTAGAAAAAAATGGACAAATTCTTAGAAAGGTACAATCTCCCAAGACTGAACCAGGAAGAAATAGAAAATATGACAGACCAATTACCAGTACTGAAGTTGAATCAGTAATTTAAAAACTCCCAATAAACAGAAGTCCAGAACCAAATGGTTTCACAGGTGAATTCTATCAAACATTTAGAGAAGAGTTAGCACCTATCCTTCTGAACCTATTCCAAAAAATATAGAGGAAGGAGCATGTCCAAACTCATTCTATGAGGCCAACATCACCCTGATACCAAAACTGGACAAAGATATCACACACACACACAAAATTCCAGGCCAATATCACTGATGAACATAGATGTAAAAATCCTCAACAGAATACTAGCAAACCAAATCCAACAATACATTAAAAGGATTTATCCCAGGGATGCAAGGATTCTTCAATATCCACAAATAAGTCAGTGTGATACACCACATTAACAAACTGAAGAATAAATCCATATGATCTCAATAGATGAAGAAAAAGCTTTTGATAAAATTCAACACCCATTTATGATAAAATTCTTCAGAATGTGGGCATAGAGAGAACATACCTCAACATGATAAAGGCCATATATGACAAACCCACAGCTAACATCATACTCAATGGTGAAAAGCTTAAAGCATATCCTCTAAGATCAGGAACAAGACAAGGATGCCCACTCTCACCACTTCTATTCAACATAGATTTGGAAGTCCTAGTCACAGCAATTAGGGAAGAAAAAGAAAGAAAAGGAATCCAAATTGGAAAAGAAGTAAAACTGTCACTGTTTGCAGACAACATAGAAAACCCTAAAGATGCTAGCAGAAAACTACTAGAGTTCATCAATGAATTTGGTAAAGTTGCAGGATACAAAATTAATATACAGAAATCCGTTGCATTTCTATCAATAACAATGAAATATCAGAAAGAGAAATTAAGGAAACAATGACATTTACCATCACATCAAAAAGAATAAAATACCTAGGAATAAACCTACCTAAGGAGGCAAAAGACCCAAACTCTGAAACCTATAAGACGTTGATGAATGAAGATAACACAAGCAGAAGGAAAGATATACCATGTTCTTGGTTTGGAATAATCAATATTGTTAAAATGACCATACTACCCAAGGTAATCTACAGCCTCAATGCGATCCTTATCAAATTACCAATGGCATTTTTACAGAACTGCATTTAACTCCTGTGCATGGGATATGATGTTTAGAGACAAAACAATTTATTGACTGCACACATAAAATAATTTAAAAGGTGTAATTATTTTTACAAAAGCAATCGAAATGTCAAAATTCAGATTATAATTGACATGAGTCCAATAGAGTTTTTATATGTATATGTTACAAATATCAGAAATAAGTTTGGGGGTATCCTCCCTCCATTTTCCCCTTTACCTCAGCAGTTGAATAGGTTCCTGTTAAGGGAAGCTAAGCAAAATACTGTCATGAAAACTTTGGATATTCCAATTAATGAATTCCAAATAAAAGTGGAATTAAGCTAAAAACAAAAACTCTCAACAAAGTGGGTATAGAGGGAACACAGTTCAACATAATGAAGGCTATATATCGTATAATAAGCCCACAGCTAAGCATGTTCAATGGTGAAAAGCTGAAAGCATTCCTTCTAGGATCAGGAATGAGACAAAAATGCCCACTCTTGCCACTTTCATTTAACATAGTTTTGAAAGTCCCAGCCACAGCAATCAGACAAGAAAAAAGAAATATAAGAAATCTAAATTGGAAAGGAAGAAGGAAAACTGTCACTGTTTGCAGATAACATAATACTATGCATAGAAAATCCTAAAGACAACACCAAAAAAAAACTACTAGAACTCATCAATGAATTTGGTAAAGCTGCAGGATACAAGATTAATATACAGAAATCTGTTGCATTCTATACACCAACAATGAATTACCAGAAAGAGAAAGTAAGAAAACAATCTCATTTACAATCACATCAAAATAGATAAAATACCTAGGAATACTTCTAACCAGTTCTCTGGATTTGGAGAACTAAAAGACCCTGAAAGAAATTGCAGAAGACAAACTGATGAAAAGACAAGCTGGTTTCATGGATTGGAAGAATTAATACTGTTAAAATGACCATACTACCCAAGGCAATCTATGGATTTAATGCAATCCCTATCAAGATACCAATAGCATTTTTCACAGAACTAGAACAAATAATTCAAAAACTTGTATGGAAACACAAAAGAACCTAAATAGCTAAAAGAATTTTGAGAAAGGAGAACAAAGCTGGAGGTATAATGTTTCCTGATTTCAAACTATACTACAAAGCTACAGGAATCAAAACGGTATGGTACTGGCACAAAAACAGACATATAGATCAATGGAACAGAATAGAGAACCCAGAAGTGAACCCACACTTACATGAACAATTAATTTACAACAAAGTAGTCAAGAATCTATAACAAGGAAAAGGCAGCATCTTCAATAATTTGTGTTGGGAAAACTGGTCAGCTACATGCAAAAGCATCAAACTGGGCTATTCCCTCACACTAAGCACAAAAATAAATTCAAAATGGATTGAAGACTTAAATGCAAGACTTGAAACAATAAAACTTTTAAAAGAAAACATAGGCAGTACCTCTCTGACATAGGTCTTAGTAATGTTTTTTTTTTGGATATGTCTCCTCAGGCAAGGGAAACAAAAGGAAAAAATAACAAACGTGACTATATCAAACTAAAAAGCTTTTGCACAACTAAAGAAACTATCAACAAAACAAAAAGGCCACCTACTGAATGGAGAAGATATTTGCAAATAATATATCCAATAAGTGTTAATATCCAAAATATTCAAAGAACTTATATAACCCAATATCAAAGAAACAAACAGTTCTATTAAAAAATGAGCAGAGAACTTAAATAGACATTTTTCCAAAGAAGATATGCAGATGGATAACAGACACATGAAAAGATGCTCAACATCACTCATCATCTGGGAAATGCAAATCAAAATCACAATGAGATATCCCTTCATACTTGTCAAAATGGCTTTTATCAAAAAGACAACAAATAACAAGTGTTGGCGAGGATGTGGAGAGAAGGGAACCCTCTTGCACTGTTGGTGGGAATGTAAATTGGTGCAGCCACTATGGAAAACAGTATGGAGATTCTTGCAAAAAATTAAAAGTAGAACTACCATGTGATACAGCAATTCTGCTCCTGGGTATTTATACAAGGAAAATGAAAACACTAATTAGAAAAGATATATGCACCCCTATATTTATTGCAGCATTGCTCACAATAACCAAGATATGGAAGCAACCTAAGTTCCCATCAATAGATGAATGGATATAGAAGATGTGAGATACACACACACACGCACGTGCGCACACACACACACACACACACACAATGGAATATTACTCTGCCATAAAAAAGAATGGAATCTTTCCATTCGCAACAACGTGGATGGACCTGAGGGTATTATACTAAGTGAAGTAAATTAGTTGGAGAAAGACAAAAACTATATGATTCTACTTATACATAGAATCTTAAAAACAAACGTAACAAAACAGAAACAGAGTTATAGATACAGAGAACAAACAGGTGATTGCCAGAGGGGAGGGGAGTGGGGAAAGAAAAGAAATAGGTGAAGGAGGTTAAGAGGTACAAACTTTGGTTGCAAAATACATGTAATGGTTTGAAATGTACAGTGTGGGAATATAGCCAATAGTTATGTAATATATTTGTATGATGACAGGTTGTAAACAGACTTATCATGGTGATCATCTTAAAATGCACAGAAATATCAGATCACTATTTTATATAGCAGGAACTAACATTGTGTTGTAGGTCAATTGTACTTCAAAAACAAACAAACAAACTCATAGAATAAGAGATCAGATTTGTGGTTACCTGAGGTGGGGGATGTGGGGTGGGGGTGGGGGTGGAATGAGGAGGAATTGGAGGAAGGCAGTCAAAAAGTACAAACTTCCAGTTATAAGATAAATGGGTTCTAGCATTGTAATGTACAATATGATAAATATAGTTAACCCTGCTGTATGTTATATATTAAAGTTAAGAGAGTACATCCTGAGTTCTCATCATAAGAAAAATGTATTTTTTTCTATTCTTTAATTTTATATCTGTATGAGATGATGGATGTTCATTAAACTTACTGTGATAATAAAAAAAAAAAGGTAGATCTCATTTTAAGTGTTCTCACCACAATAAAATTTTCAAAAATTAAAAAGGTAAAAAAAAATAAACTAGCCATTTAAATTCTATGACCTTGGTGGTTGTCTTTCACTTTTGATTGACATCCATAAAAACAAATTAGATATAAGAAAAAGCAAAAGAAGAATTTTATATAATACATTGTAATATTGTATCACATACAATGCTATTAATTTACATATTTGATTTATAAATATTTGGTTTATTTTAAAAGCATTTATTACAAAATACAGATATATCCTATTTGAGTAAATGCTGACTAGACATAGAATTGATATTTGATCTAGGCTGATAACATTATTTCTGTGGTAAAAACTGCATTTCATTTATACCATTTCTCCTTATGGTACTTTTTCAGTTATATAATATACAGCAATACAAAGATTGAGTTTAAGTATATATTACCTATATGGTTAATATTTAAAGGTTTAAAATAATTATTCACCAAAATATTGATAACAATGGCAACATAGAATTTTGAAGTTTAAAGGATCTTAAATACTATTTTATCTAAACTTCTCTCTGAATTCAGGAATCTATTTACCCACATTTAAGTAACAACTCAACAAAAACCAGTATAATACCTCCCACAGAAGGTTTTCTTATTTGAAAGTAAAATAAATTAACCATAAGTAAAAACTAGTTTTCTGAGTTTGCATGTAAACAGCCTCAGTAAATTAAAAGGCTGAAAGTCAAGAAAGGATTTGCAACTACTACATAAGGAAAATTTACATCTTTATTTTAGAAGGTTAGAACCTTCTGAAGCAATATTAGCTGCTTAGAGATTGAGGAAAGCCAAAATTTTGATAAAAGAGAACTTTAAAATAAAACAACATTAGCACTCCATAAACAATAAGAAGGTGCATATTTGATGTTTCTACAAGTCTTTTTTTTCTTCCCCTTCAGGAAGGAAATTTCCTCTTATTTGAAGATCATCCATTATTGGTATCACTTTTACAACATGTAGTTTCCCAAAATTAGGAATAGGATAAGAAGATAACAAATGTCCTTGTGTACAAAATAGAGTTGATTACAGAAGCCAAAGAAACACTTCTTTGGAAGTGGGGTTATGTGTATCCTTCCTAGAAAAATAGTTTTGAGTAGTTCCATGTCTATTCTGAAACTTTTAATTATTGATTTAGTCATGGATGGTATTTGGTCAGGTGGTAATGAATAAATGAATAACATCACCCAGAAATATGGCTGTTTTAATGTGGTCAAAAGCCAGATATACTTGTGATTCTTCCAAGTCAAACAGTACTTCTAATGTTATTGGGTTGGTTATTTGGTTTTTGGCCTTCTCTTTAGGAATGAGAAAGCTCTATATTTTTATATATGAAATACAACTTGTTTATGTGCATGTAGGAGAATTCAGCATGTCAACTACTGAGTCTATTTTCCTTGCAAACTGAGACTATTTTTTACCATTATTTTCATGCAACGCTTTGGGGGTATTTGAAGATGCAGGGAAATGTCGTGGTGGGAGTAATAGTAATATTTATTTTAAAGCTTGGGTTAGTAAGAGTCATTACATCTATTCTGGATCCATTTTTGGCTAAGTGAAGAGGAAAATTTTACCCGCTGATGGCCGTTTGATGACCTGTATGGAAAGAATTGGTAGACTCAAGGGGGCACAATTGAGAGAAGTGATCACATCATAAAATGTGACATCATTCTTTGGCACCAGCTGGGCATGGAGAGTAAATTATGCTCTCAACCAGGAATTTTCATCTCTAGATTACCCTTGTGGCTCACCAGAGGGCAGTGTGCAGTAATCAGCTCTATTGCTTCCTGCATTGGATGTCTCCTATGAAAAAGCCAAGGTCAGATCATCAGAACCAGAAAACAGGCAAGATAATAGAGTATGGAAGTTGTTTTGTTATATTTGTTGTATCTGTGCCCCCTACATGGAATTTTTGATATTTGGAAATTAATCAATCACCACATGAGATGTAATGAGTGTTTTTGAGTTTTTCATAAATTCTGTGTTACAGTTTCAAATTTATGACAGAAGCTTTGGGATTACTGAACTCAATTCTCCTCTTTAGACTTACGAATGTATAATATTATCCAAAGGTAGGTAAATTGCCTTCCTTTATATATCTCACACCTGAATTCTCAAGAGTTTCCCATTTTACACACAGATTAAATAATTCAGTGAATATTTATTGAACAATTGGAGTGTGGGATATAACAAGATAAAGCACCTATAAATCTTGTTTAAAGGAGCTTGAAATATATGAAGGCATTAAAGCGTAAATGAAAAATATGATCAAAGTTATACAAAACGGGTGGTACATTTAAAGTACTATGAGAATTAGGAGGATGAAAAGATGAAGGCTTTTGGGAAGAGTTCAGAATCTGAACTGAGTCTTGAAGGTAAGTCAAAATTCATTTAGACATATTGAGAGTGATGAGAGCACATCCTAAATAAAGGTAATATCATGGATACTTGGATCTTAGAGTATGTAAAAGGTAGTAGTGGGAAATAATGCTAAAGAGCTACATTGTGAATAGGTCCTTGAGAGTGTTGAGTACCAGACATGCTCCCAAAACTGAATTGCAGTGGGAAGTTGTAGGAGCATAAAGTCAGCATTAGCATTGTATACCAAGAAAATTGTGCAGCATGGTGCAGGATGGACTGGATAAGTGAGAATCCAAAGGTAGGGAGTTGAGTTAAAAGGTTATTTCAATATCTTGTGGGTTTTGTGATTGAAAAGAAGGCAAACAAGAGGTACATAAAAGTTAAAACTAAGTAGATGTGGGTGGGGTGAAGAGAGAGAGAAGTCAAAACACAGTTTGAGGTTTTAAGCAGAAGTGGAAAGATGACGACTTCATGCATTGAATTATAGGTCCCAGAAGAAGCAGGTTTGGGAAAGAAATGGATATATCCACCAAAAATCTTCAATAGAAAATCCTAGTCAAAATCTCTGTGAAGCTAAATACTTCTCTCTTTATTCCAAATTAATTCAGATAAATATGGAGAACCCATTATTCTTGGTACCCTCAAAAGCACCCTCAAACAGTAAACTTTTGTTTATTGAAATGTTTTGAAATTTTTAAATGTGAAAGTCTAAGAGGAGTTTATTGTGCGCTCAGGTTAACAGACTTGAATTACGTCATCATGTCAAATGGGAGGAAATGCAATGTGTTCTCCCACCACAGAGGAAAAAAAGATTTGTAAAACTTAATTATTGTTAAAAAAAATTTAAGAATACCCTAATTTTACCAAGTAGTGAATTTCTGCTTAATGAAAAGGAAAGAATTGCAACCTTTCATCCATGCAAAAACCATGTTTTATGCATTTTTTCTAATGGAAAAATATATGATAGAATATTTAAAAGAATCAATAATAATCTTGTTGAAGAAACAAAAAGAAAAAATATAACTTCCTTTAATATTTTCAAACATGTTTGTTATATTAACCGAAAAGACTGTGATGGAGTCCCAGTTGCTCAAACACATTGTAATATTTTTCCCCAATTTGGTTGACAGTTACAAAACCCAGCGATCAAGCTATGAAAGCAACTTTTCCAGTTAAAGCATCTGCTTTTGTGGCAAATTTTTCAATCAATCATATAGGAACTTTTGGAGTTGCCTTGAGTTCATCTGTTAGTTTTTCTACTCAAATTAAATAAATGACATCATAAGTGGCATGGACTCTTTTCTTGGCCACTAAAAAAAGAAATCCATTAGTAAATTTTCCTTGCTTAACTGAGTTTTAGAATCCTATCTTTCACTCTTGACCCTTGAAATACCTGTTTGTCCATATCTGTGGACCTATAGCTTGAAATTTTTTTCTGTGTAAACCACTAAAACTCTTCTACATGTTAATCATGTCCTCTCCACCCTGCTCTCAAACTTATATAATTATTTAGAACAAAATAAGCCTTTCATCTTGATAAGCTATTGTACATGATACTTTTTAGTGTATGTCCTAAATTAGAACTGCCAGGCTTTATGCTACCATTAATATTATTTTTCTTGGTCTCCTAGATGGGTTATGGTACTATAGGAAGCCCTCTTGAATTCAGCACCATCAGGACTTTAGGTGAGCTTCAGAAATCGACACCACCATATTGTGCTGTGATCACCTCTTCTCTTGTTTATGTACCCCTACTGGAATGTGAGCCAATTGAGGGAAGGATGGTGTCTAATTTAAGAAGCCCTCTGAGTTCACCGACTTGTTAGAAAACAAGAAGGGAGTGGAAATGTCAGCTAGTGACAAGATTTCTGGCAGGGAGGAAGGCCATGATATTCGCTGGTATTCCACTAAAGGGAGAAAAGAGAGGTACCACAGAAGAGAGATTATAGTTATTACCCAAGGATCAGAAAGCATAAAAGAATAAAAAATCTCTGGTCTTTCTTTTCATAGATTATCTCTCCAAAATACCTTTATTTGTGTATGTATATAATTAATTAATATTTTGGTAAAATATATATAAAATTTACCATCTTCACCATTTTTAAGTGTATTCAGTGACATTACATACATTCACATTGTTGTGCACCCATCACCACCATCCATCTCCAGAACTCTTCATCTTGCAACACTGAAGCTCTGTATCAGTTAACAATAAATCTCCATTCCCTCCTTCCCCCAGCACCTAGAAACCAACATTTTACTTTCTATCTCTATGAATTAGATTACTTAAGGTAACTCATACGTGGAATTAAGTATTTGTTTCTTTGTAACTGGCTCATTTCCCCTAGCATAATGTCCTCAAGATTCATCCATGTTTTAGCATGTGTCAGAATTTTCTTCCTTTTTTAAGTCTGAATAATTCTTGTGTGTGTGTGTGTGATCTGTCATTGGCAGTTGGGTTGTTTCCACCATTTAGCTATTGTGAATAATGCTGCTGTGAGCATGGGTGTATAAATATCTCTTCAGGAAGCTCTTTCCATTCTTTTGGGTATATATTCAGAAGTGGAATTGCTGGATCATATAATTCTATTTTTAATTTTTTGAGGATGCACCATGCAGTTTTAATTACTGTAGCTTTATAGTAAGCTTTGGAATCAAGAAGTGTGAGTCATCCAACTTTGTTTTTCCTTTTCAAAATTGTTTTGGATACTCAGGGTCCCTTGAGATTTATATGAATTTTAGGATGAGTTTTTCTAATTCTACCAAAAAAAAGTCTTTGGGATTTTTTATAGGACTTCGATTGCATTGGATCAATAGATCACTCTGGGTAGTATTAACATCTTAACTATATTAAGTCTTCCAATCTCCAATATATCTTTAAGGCAGAGAACAAGGGCTGTTTTAAAAATCTCATTTATTGGATGAATGGCACTGTGAACATTTTATTCTAGGCACTCATGATGTCAAATTCCAAGAAATTGATGAGTAAGGATTGGAGTTATCTATTAAAAAACCGAAACACAACCAGTAGAGGAGACAGCAGAAAAATTTAAAAACACAACTTTGTTATTATTCCATGTGTACTAGATTTTGTTTATGTATTTTTATTCTATTTATTTTTTATCCTTTTTAAAATTAATTTTTATTGGAATATAGTTGCTTTACAATGTTGTGTTAGTTTCTACTGCACAACAAAGTGAATCAGCTATACATATACATATATCCCCTCTTTTTTGGATTTCCTTCCCACTTAGGTCACCACAGAGAACTGAGTAGAGTTCCCTGAGCTATATGGTAGGTTCTCATTAGTTATCTATTTTCTACACAGTATCAACAGTGTATATATGTCAATCCCAATCTCCCAATTCATCCCACCACCCCCCCTTTTACTCCCCTTTTTGGCCATATCTTTGTTCTCTACGTCTGTGTCTCTCTTTCTGCTTTGCAAATAAGATCATCTATTTCTATTGAGCTTTATCTATGGTGATATGGCACCATATCACATTTTTAATTATTGTAATTTTATAATTTGCTTTAATGTTTAGTAGGTGAATTATCTATATATTGTTCTTCTCTCATAAATAATTTAATTAATCTTGCTCATGATTTTTTTCAAGAAAGCTCTACAAGAATTTTACCAAGTTTTAAAAACATTTTCATTAGAATTTTATTTAAATAATATCAAGTGTGTAAATTAATTTGAAGGGACTGGATATTTTCATAATATTGAATCTTTGACATCCAAGAATGAGGTATATCCATTCATTTATTCAAAATTTGTCTAAGAAAAGTCCTATTGATTTCTTTAAGCACTTCCTACATATTATTGTTAAGTTTAATATGTATAATGATTGTAGGTGGTTCACAAGAACTCTGGTGAAAGCCACTATGAATCCCATGTTTGCAACTGCCTCAGAGAATAATGGCCTCTCTTTCTCTTGAACCCTATAAATCTCATGTCAGTGCTTCTTACTGGCAAATTCTGACTAGGAGTGGTAGCCCTTGGCTTCTGCTCCTCAATAAAAGGGTAGAGAAGTGATGCCAAGTGAACCGTCCAATTTATGAAGATGAGCATTACTGTAAAGAGCATATAGGTTTTTTTAATGTGATGAATTATATTACTGGGTTTTCTAATATTAAGCCATCTTTGAAATAAAACCTACCTCATCATGGTATGTTTTTTAATATACTGTCAAATTTAATTTAAAACTCTATTTTATTTAGCTGAGGTATTGTGTTATATTTATGAGAGGGTTCTGCAGTTGTATTGTGGTATCTTTGTCCTATTTTGCTACCGAGATTATGTTTGCTTTATAAAATGAATTGGGAAGGTTGTCATCTTTTTCTGTATTCTGAAAGAATTTAAATTTTAATATGGGAATTACCTATTGCTTGATAATTAGAAATAACTCACAAACACTTCTGGGTCCGATACCTTTTTTAATCCCCATTTTCCCCCAATTTTATGAGTAAATATTGATCTGTGCTCTTCTCAATTTAACCAATAGAAAAAAATAAACTTTCTAAAGCTAAAGAAACATACATTTGTAATGGGAATAGTTCAATAACTGAATTGGGATAAATTAATATAAAAGTACTAATACTTAGACATATTAGGGTGAAAATTTTTAATTTCAAAAGCAAAAAATATTCTACAACATGGCAGCCAATTAACACAGATTACCTTTAAAGCAGTAAAAATCAGATCGGCCTTGGGCTTGAATATAAATTTAAAAGAAAGAAAACAAAGTATCCTTCTGAGAGAAAGTTTTTTTACCCAAAAGTTCTAAACTCAGCTAAATTGTTCTTTACATATGAAGTCAACAGAAAGACATTCTCATATATGCAGAGGCTCAGAAAGAATACCACCCAAATATTCTTAAAGAAAAAATTTTCAAAGATAAGCCTCTAGCCAATGGGAAATGCCTCAAAATAAACAACAAAAGAGATAACACAAACAACAAAAGAGAGGAGAAATGATAATAAAAAAGAATCAAGAGGAGCATCAACGGCAGTTCTGCAATGAGTAAATTTAAACATTTGGGGACTTCCCTGGCAGTCCAGTGGTTAAGACTCCGCGCTGCCAATGCAGGCGACGTGGGTTCGATCGGGAACTAAGATCACACATGCCGCACGGTGCTGCTGAAAAAAAAAAAAGACCAAATGTATAAAAAAATAAATAAATTTAAACATTTGTTGGAATTACTGTTGCAAACCCAATGCAAATGTCAAAACATTCCTAAGAGAGGTCTAATATAAAATATTTTCTAAGATTAAGGATTATCCTTAATAGAATTTAAAACAGTATAGCAACACAAAGATTTTTAAAAGGTTTATAACAGTTATATGAGATTGGATATGAGGCAATTTGTTTTTTCAGTCACCGTTGGTAAAAGTAAATCTAATCACTTAATAAGATAGTTTCATAACACATTCTAGAATTTTTCTAAATGCATACCTTATGACCCAGTATTTCCAAAATTAGAATTCATTATGGAATAAACAGATAACATGCAAAGATTTATATACAAAAGTGGTCTTCTCTCTTGTTTATAACAGAAAAAACATAGATATAACATCTTCTCTTCCACGGCTTTGTCTTTTTATCCTTTTTCTCTAAATACTAATTTTATTTTCTGCAATGTTGCTTCTTTTCTTATGGAGACAGAAAAACTGTTGAATTGTAGATTTGTTAAATTTTCTCTTTTCTAATTCAACCACTTTGAAATTTTGCCCTTTTTTGTAAAAGATTACCTCCCTTTGTCTCAATTTATAGACTTGCTCTCTGATCTTTCCTCTGTTATTGTATAGAGATCAGGTTCTCTTGAATTTTATTTAAAATACAGATGAAATGTCATTTTCTTCCATATGGCTCCACTTATACTATAACCAATAGAAATCCTTGGAATTTTATGACAGGTGAATGGTATTCCTTCATAGATACCAGCACTGATACTGTGATTAAACATTTTACATCTTAAAAGGAAAATATTAATAGAGGAGTTAGATGTTGTGCCCATATTTCCATGTAAGCAGAGAGTGCCCTTTGAATGGTGCTATATATACGAGTGATAGCAGTGGGATGACTCCAGCAGCAATGTGAAAAACAAGTAAGAGAGATGCTCACATCTCAGACAGGGGAACTACTTAGGAGGATATAAAAATACTCTGGGGGAAAAAAAGATAATGAGGGTCCACACTATACCTATTTCAATGAAATTGAGAAGAGAGGGTCAATCTGAGAAATATTTAATTGATACTAATAACAAACATGGTGGTTTATTCATGTGGGAGTTGAGAGAGAGAAAGGACAGAATAGAGAATTATTCAGAAATACTACCTTGGATGGCTGGGTTAAGGATTGCTAGCTGAGACAGGAAATAAAGGAGGAAAATCAGACTTCTGGAGTTTAGACAATAGTTTCAGTTTGGAACTTACTGAGTTGGGGATATTTAGGGGAAAAACAAGTGGAAATGCCAAGCAGACAACTTAAAATATGGAGCTGGATCTCAAGTTTTTGAAGGTGGAGATATGGATTTGAGCATTATTAATAGACTGTAATTTAAAAAACAACTCTGAATTAGATTCCCCAAGAAGAAGGTATAGCAAGGAGAAAAGGTTGAAGATAGAAAACAGAAGGACATCAATATTTAAGGAATGGTTAGAAGAAAATCTAGTGAAGGGGGCTGAGAAGGAACACCTCAGTAATAAGATTAGAACCAGGGGAGTGTGGTGTCACAAAAGCCAAAGTAGGAGAAAAAAAAAATTTTTAAGCTATCTTAACTTAGAGAAAAATTTTAAAGTAAAGAACGGTTAAAGAGGGAATTCCCTGGCGGTCCAGTGGTCAGGACTCCGTGCTTTCACTGCCAAGGGCCTGGGTTTGATCCCTGGTTGGGGAAATAAGATCCTACAGGCCACGTGGCGTGACAATAAATAAATAAATAATAAATAAATAAATAAAAAAAATAAAAAAGGTTTTAAAAAGAATGGTCAAAGAATCAAGGGACTAGAGCCATTACAGAAGATAAAGATTGAAGAGGGCCCTGAGAGATGGTGATCCTGTCATTGGCAGTGTTGTAGAGCTAGATCTTGGAAATGTGTGGAGACTGAGATGTTGCAGCAGATTGAATAGTAACAAAAAGCTGAGGAAGCTTGTTTGAAAAAGGAAAGGAAGACATAGCTTTTAAATATGTATTCAACAGTTCCCTATCTTTTTTGCTGTTCAATTTTTTTTTTAATTAATTTATTTACTTATTTTTGGCTGTGTTGGGTCTTCGTTTCCGTGCGAGGGCTTTCTCTAGTTGCGGTGAGCGGGGGCCACTCTTCATCGCGGTGCGCGGGCCTCTCACTGTCGCGGCCTCTCTTGTTGCGGAGCACAGGCTCCAGACGCGCAGGCTCAGTAGTTGTGGCCCACGGGCCCAGCCGCTCCGCGGCATGTGGGATCTTCCCAGACCAGGGCTTGAACCCGTGTCCCCTGCCTGCATTGGCAGGCAGACTCCCAACCACTGTGCCACCAGGGAAGCCCTTTCCTGTTCAATTTTATGTAAATTTTACTAAGGTATAAATTCAGGACAGTGTACAAATCATAAGATTATAGCTCAGTGAATATTCACAAAGTGAACATATGCGTGTAACCAACATGCAGATCAAGAAACAAACTAGCAGAATCTCAAAGGCCTCTTTTGTGTTCCCTTCTTTTCTCTACTCATCCCTCATTCACCAATATTAACATCATCTTGACATCCAACACACCATAAATCAGATATGTTGTCTCTGTACTTCCCTATATTTTAAAATAAAATGTAACTAATCTAATGTAACATTTTTCAATAATTCAGGATAGTTACTGTGAGTGTAAATTACAGGATAAGATAGTAGTCTTATTGGCCTCCACATCCCCAGACCCTGGCAGAGGGCCTGAAGCATCATAGGTGCTACTAAATTAATTGAATGAAAGAATAAGCCTTCACAATCAGTTGTCATGCTTCTAACCCTTCTACTCCCCAGACTTTATTTGACATTCTCAAGGCCATTGCAACTGTTTTGGGTTGAAATCATTCTCTTACTACAGTGTATGAAAAAAAAAATGGAGGAGTATGGCCGGAAAAATTGCTTTTTCAAAGAATTAAAACTATTCATTTATTTCTAGTTGAGAGATATTTTAAGCTTGCCTCTTCCTTCAGTATTTGTATCACGTCCTGTTCATTATTTCTAGCTCTGCTCAGGACTGTGTCCTAACAACCTTCTCAAAAAGTCTCTCAATTCTACAACTCGTTAGCAAAATCCTGGACTCATTTTTCTACTTCAGGCTCTTTTATAGCTTTACTAAATGTAGCTGTTGTTATTAACAGCAAGATCCTTAAGAACTAAGACTTATTTTATTCCTTAAATCATAAAGATATATCCTAAAATCATATAGCCCTATCTATAACTCCAAACATTTATATATTTGTATTGTAAAATACATTTGTTTGTAGTGAAAAACAGCTGAGGGGAAATCTGATTAAAAAGCAACTATCATTGATTTCATATGGCTCTGTTAATTGCCTGCCATTCCTTCCATATATTTTTTATTTAATTTGATCTGATACCATTAAAATATTAACCTCAAGGAAACTTACAGGGATTCAAACATTTAAGATTAAAACCATAAGTTAAAGCTGCTTCTTTGCCCATACTCTCCACGCTTGTTTCTAACAAAAGCAAAGATTAAATGGAATCCTTTCTTACATTTGGATAGTGCATTTAACTCATTTTGCCTGAACTGTATGTCCATTACGACAAAGCACCAAGATTACTTTCATGAATGAGTATAAAGATACATTCTTTTTTTTCAGTTCAGGAAAAAAATTCAAATCCTTTATTGTAATAGCTAGGTTGTGTTCCTATATCAAAAGCTCATTTGTGTACATAGGGGCTTCTGTTATCAAAAACAAAGCAGGACACTGTTGTAATAAAGTATCATTTTCGCTATAGTGAGCTATAAGGAGAAAAAAATTCAGATATGAAATACCCCATAGCTCTAGGACTTTTCAAATTGCAAATATTTTATATGAAAGAATACCAACTGATAGTTGTAGATATTCTAAAGTATTTATTATTTTAATCCTATCTACTTTAATTTGCACAGAAAACACAGATATAACTGATTATTGAAGCAAGTATAAAAGCACAAAAGCCAAGAAATATAGAAGGAGAAAGGGCAAGAAAAGGAATTTGGTTGTACCAGAAAGCCTGAACTCAGGATAACTACCGATTTAACAAAAAAGTTAGCTTTAACCTTCTTGGTAATCAAGCCAAAAAAAAAAAAAAAAGAATATATGAGTTGCACACGTTTCTTAATATAATAAAAAGAATTATATGTTAGAAAAACTTCTTCCCTGATTTAAACTCTAAAACAAGCTAGGTCTATGGATGCATCTTCATATTGAACATACAGAACAAAATCACAGTTATTTTTAAAAACAGAGATTTTATAAAAGTTTTGAAATATTGTGCACATTATGGGAGTTTATATTGCAATATGTAAAAGTAAGTTGTGGTACTCTCAAGGCAAATACAAACTTTATTAACTGGATTTTCATGTCAGTTTTAAACTATCAACATTTAATATCTTTAAACATTTCTACATTTGCAAAACTTTTCTTAAAAGGCAAAAATTCAAATGTAAGGGTATTCAAGAAGGAAAGAAGCAAGGAATTGACATTAAAATTTGTTGACTACAGCATCCTTGTAATTTTTTGGTTACCTTTCCCTGTTTATGATGCATGAAGCTATGAATAATTTAGAAAATTATTCTAAATGATTTAGAATCTGTACAGCAAAAATAGGACCCATATTTTCTGTTCAGTCTCCTCATTTTTACACAGAACATCCCCTTAATCTCTTCAAATATGTGGTTTCATAGTCTACAGTAATCACAAATATTTTTATCAACACAATAAACGTTTGATATTTACAACATGGGCTGAATACTAGATATTTCTTTCTGGAGAAATAGAGACCCATATCTAATTATTCATCTACCCTCTTTTGTTAAACTGCTTTAGATACATTAATTTTAAAACTATTTCTGTGAGGAAAATATTTTATCCAAGAAAGTAGATATAGGAGATAGCAATGTTTTCTTCCTTATATATAAATAATGTTTTTATTTCCTTGTGGTCCTGTTACTTATTTATATATTTTCTACACTTTTCACTTTCATCACAAGCTGCTACAACAGAATCTGAGAACACAAGATTCTTAAGCGCAAAACATTGCAAAAGGAAAAGAAATGGTACTTATAAACTACCTGGGGTGCTGCAAACTCCTGGCAATTAATTTCAATTAAGTTATTTACAAGGTGTGCCACTACTAACTTGTGCCCAGATGTTTCAGTTGGCAAAATGTGATGGCCACCAATGTAGTCAATTTCAGTATGGAATTTTCACACTGAATTCACAACACCTTTGTAACATTAGTACATGATGTCATCACCCTTTGCCTCATCATAACCATAAAAATGCCAATACGAGTTGCAACAAATTACTGCAGGCAATTGCTGAGTTCTAGAGATGTTGTAGTGAACACCTGGACTGGCTTGGAATCTAGCAGCTTTCAAAGTTTCGTTACCAGATGTTTGTGGAACAACTTATGTATGTATGGAAAACATACACTTTTTTTTTTCATTTGCATGAACGATTACCAGATCTTTGGAAGTAGTGGAAACACATGTTTCATGAAAAAAAAGTTAGCTAATAACAATTTTTTAGAGAAATATTTTTATTAAAGTCGGCACGGTTAGTCTTAAACACTCTGAATTGAATCTGCATAATTATGTTTATATGCAATTATTTGTTCACATAATAAAACACATCTTCACAAATTAGGTAAGTGGCTTAGTGGATTATATATACCTTTCTTTGGTGAAGAAAAAAGGAATTTAGGAAAGTTTCATTAATATTAAAATAAAAATAATCTTTCTGTCTGATTTTGATATTTTTGTATTTTTAGAACAATATCCATTTAATAATTGTCTTCCTTTTCTTAAATATCCTACGTCTTCCTAGAAGAAGACAGAGACTGTTTAAAATTGTCTGTATTTGTTTATTTTTGCCACTAATTTAAGATAATATTAACTTTCAGTGCATTTTAGGAAAATTTCACTTTGTTATTCAAATAATAAGTAGTCTTAGAAAAACACTTTTCTGTATCATTTCAAAATATATTCTACACCCATAATGAGAATAAGAATAGGAAGAAAACCATCACTAATTTTTTGATGGCTCTATTTCTTAGAGGATTCTTATTTTTAATGCAAAGAAAGCGATGATATTTAATTTTTTAACTAACTGAAATACTAGTCCTATTAAAATCAACAGGTCTCCCCTTTATTAAAGTTAAATTATTGTTCCCACTGTAATTCACTATTTTATATAAGGACCTGAAATAGACCACATTTTCCTCCCTCTGGGCAACTGCAAGAAGTTGTTAAAACTATTAACAGCTGTCTGGTAACAGATTTTCAGTGATTTCATTTAGTTCTAAAGACCTCTAAATTTAACCAGGTGTTAAATATATTAAGTCCTGGATAATATCAAAGGATATTCTATTAAGGATGCATTTCATGATTTGATGAATACATTATGTCCATAAAGGTCCAAGTATAAGAAAATATATTTCTGCTACTCACTAAACAAGCAGGTAAGTAAATGTCTAAAGCAAAAACAAAAACAAAAACAGAAAAACCTCCTGCCCTTTTTAAGAAGCAACTATTTCAACACCTTTATTGAGAAATGAGAATTACACATGCCATTAAAACAGACCTGTTCACTATCGGGGTATAAACTGAATCAAGTGCCAGAAGCAAACATACATTAATAGGCTGGAGAGTAAATTTGAAATGAAAAACCCCTTTGCAGCTTTATCACTTAGGAGATGGATACACATCACTCTTTGCACTGCTGTGAAGTTCACGGTGGTCCTGGGGTGCTGCCCTGATGATTTAGTTTGCCTTTCCTTCTTGTATGTCCAGGAATCCCTCCTCATCTCCCGGGAGTCATTCTGAGCTGGGGGTGGTGCTGCAAGCAGGCGCCTCCAGGGCATCCCTAGGGAGGCGCGGACCAGAGACACACTGAGAGCCACTGTGGAGCCCACATTTTCTCATTCCTTGTTTGTTGTAAGACCTGGGCCCAAGAGGGTGTGCAAGAATGCCACGTGAATATAGTCCCCTATGTTTTGTTAAGAAAATGTAAATGTTTCACTGTTGCATTTTTAACCTGAAATGATCCTGAAAGTTTAATCTTGACCCGTAGGCAAAATAACAGAGTACCTCTTAATGCCTATTTTAAAAATAAGCTGCAATTTGTTTTTAGTCCTTGGGACATTTTTACACTCCCATTAAATAAAAGAAATAATCACAAAGGAAATTAAACCACAAAGAAACTATGTTAAAGCCATGTTTAGCATCTGACCTAAATATATAAAACAAAGGAAATACATGACTGTGGTTAAGACTTGGTCTTTAACCCATCTATTGCATTTACAGCACGTGGTAACATGGTAACAATATGTCAAAATGATTCTTAAGCTGTATTTACTCAAAACAACATATTTGGAAGAAGAGTGAAAAATTCACTGAATTATTCCAATGTTTATACACTTGAAGTAAAGCTTCCAGTTTTTTAGGAGTATCGGTAGTGTTAGAAAGGTCAGAATGGATGATTTGGGGTTGTTTACTACTTATATCTCCTCCATATGCAAATACAATTTCCAGTAAAATAGCTGAACATCCATGGGTAGTACAAGTCACCCATGTCAGCACACCATGAAGCTCTAGTGTCCACAGGCAATCTGGGCAAAATGATTCCCAGTCCAACTTCTCCATCCTTATATTCCCCAAAGAATGAAACAGTTAAAGGAGTTCAGCACTGGTACCCAAAATGCCTTTCAGTAGTCTGAATTCTCTTTATATGTTAGAGGTAAAATACCACATTTTTCCACTGCTTCATTTGATATCCTTAAGCCCACATATTAATGAAGGCAAGCAAACAAGAGCAGCACTCAGAATCTTTATTTTACCCCTAAGGGGTCATCCTGACATGCTCAGTCTGAGACCCAGGCTTTGCCCACTGCATGATTTTATCACCTCAAATTGAAACTTCAGGATTTTAGCCATTCCAAAAATTTAGTCCAGTTCAACTTGCAAGTAGTCATGTATATACTAGATCATATGATAAAGTAGAAATTATTCATTGGCAATTAAGTTTTTCACATAATGAAAAGATGAACACCATATTTTTATTATTACTAGAGGCATTGCCCAGTAGGTATATTTACACAGTACATTGCCCTGCAGATGCATATTTAGGATTGCTAAATGTCCAGTATGTTCTATATAATCTAAGCGAATCAGGTGGTTAAGGATCCTTGTCATGCACTGGAGAGTGGTTGAAGAAATCCATTCTGGTGGGAAGATACAATCCTGTCTAATATAGCACATTGGGCCTACTCCAAGGAGCTAATGTAAGAAGTGGAGTTCTGCTATCCTCTTGGCATGAATCTTACAGAAATTTATACATGTGTCTTTGGAAAGTCTGTTTTTGTTGAAACAGCGTTTTGATAATATCCTAACTTTTCCCCGTTGTGAAGATCTTTCTTTACATGTATTTGCTTAATTACATTTCAGCTTTCTCTACTAGGTTCAGATGAGTTGATTATTTGGGGAGTATTTAGTATCAAAAACAACTAGGAAATTTACAACTGGAATAGAAGAAAGAAAAATTGAGTTCTTTGTTTAAATACTTTTATCATGATTAAATTTGGCCCTTATTTGAAGGTGCCCTTAAAAACTGCATCAACAAACTAGTATGTATAGGATGGATAAACAACAAGGTCCTACTGTCTAGCACAGGGAACTATATTCAATAACCTGTGATAAACCATAATGGAAAAGAATATGAAAGAGAATATATATATATATCCATAACTAAGTCACTTTGCTGTACAGCAGAAATGAACAAAACATTGTAAATCAACTATACTTCTATAAAATTAAAAAAAAAATTTTTTTAAACTGCATCAAAGCAAGCAGGAGCCTGACAGCTGAACACAATGCATCCATGCAGATGGAGAGTTAGCCTGCCTAGAAAGAAGCCATTGTGATATATCGTGATTGGGAAGTGCCTCACCGTGGTAGGTTTTATTCAGCATCTGCGCCAAAACCTTCACTCACCAGCTATTGAAGTCTGAGAGACAACCCACAGAGCAGCTCAGGAACAAAATTAGATGTGAGTTTCCTACCCCTTAATTAAATTTCAACTGCTTTCTGCAGTGACAGGGCTCCAATTAGAGGACGAGTTCAGAGAAAGTCTAACATAGTTACCTGTGGCTGTATCATAAGTTTTAATGCAACCCAGGATGTGGAGAGTACAACCTTAAGTGAGCCTTCTGTATCTGTCTTAACAGTGACAAATTTAACTCAGATAAATCATAAAGCCCGGAGGGAAAGTTTCTTTTCTTTGTTGAGTTTTTTCCTAAGTGGTCTAATCCACATATATGAATCACACATAAATACAGTTCTTGGGGAGATGATTTCCCTTTGTTCCACATGAAGTATATTTCCCACAAAAGCCATCCGCAAAATCTGGTTCTAAGATTTTCACACACTCCGACAAATACTAACACCAAATAACGCTGGCATGCTATCAGCATTTCCCATATATATATATAAATACCAACTTATATATGTAGGTATATATATTATTTTCAAATAATAGTAAAGATACTAGAAAAGAATAGTAGTGCACTTCGTGATGATCTTTGTGAGATTTCCAAATTCTCAAAGTCTCAAACCTTCTCAAAGCAGAAGACATAATGATTTCTTTAAAATGTCACTAAAAATCTGTTCCCCTGTCTCTCTATTTAAAATGAGTATGGCCCATCCATTTTAAGTCAGCATTTTCAAAAAGGATCAACTGAAACTTGAACGGGCAGAAGGAAAAATGTTTCCACTTCTACAAGACTTAAAAGAAGTTGGGCATCTTTTCATATTTTTCTTGTTAGCATTGTAATACAAAACATCTGTAATAATTTAGTAAATTAAATACATTAAAACAACAAATAAAAGCTGTAATGAATAAAATACAGAAGACCCCATGCAGCTGCCTGTTCTTTTCTTGACAAGCTGCATGGTTAAGTAGCTAGAGCCATGAGTAACTGTGCAGGCAGGAAATACACTGACGAGCAGGACGGAGAGCTGCCCCTGTGTTCACGTGAAAACCAGCTTTGACTGATTTCATCACCTTTGTAACAGAATGCCATATTCTGCCATTTCTCTCCAATTCTTTTCCTGTCTGTGGAAACAGTAATCTCATAACTTCTTTTTCCTTTATCATTCCTGTCTAATCCCATTTTCTCTTGCCTGCCAGTTCTCTTTTCTATATCTTTCCATCATCAGAACTACCACCTTTATCCAAACTGTTATCTCCTACCTAGATTACTGAGAAGGTTTTGAGCTCATATCTTTCTCTTCATTCAAGTTTAGCCATTATATAGAAGTCAAGTGCCTTTCTCAAGTAATTCAAATAACTCTCAAAAAAGAACTTAGAGTGACAGACAACTGCTTAATG
Source organism: Eubalaena glacialis (assembly GCF_028564815.1). Lineage (NCBI taxonomy): Eukaryota > Metazoa > Chordata > Mammalia > Artiodactyla > Balaenidae > Eubalaena > Eubalaena glacialis. The sequence continues at coordinate 93,157,512 of NC_083726.1, forward strand.
GAGAAAATCTAAATTCTTTGACCTCGTTACTTATGGGCCTCTATCACCAAGTCCTTCTGAAATTATCCCTTTTCAGCTATTAGAATTCTACCAATAGAGTCTCTTAATTTCATACAGACCACCTTCTATTACATACCTATTTCATTCACACACAATCATGGCTCACATCTCTTGGCCATTGTATGAGCTGATCTCCCAAGAATGAATGAATGCCCACTTCTTTCATCATGACAGTCGACATCCGGGGGCTGCAAACTCAGATGTCTTCAGGAGCAGGGCAGGCAGCATACTCATGATAGAATAAATGAGGGAACAAAACACGAAGGAGGGAGGACCTTCAAGATGGTGGAGGAGTAAGACGTGGAGATCACCTTCCTCCCCACAAATAAATCAAAAATACATCTACATGTGGAACAGCTCCTACAGAACACCTACTGAATGCTGGCAGAAGACAGCAGCCTTCCCAAAAGGCAAGGAAATCCCCAAGTACCTGGTCATGTGGCTGACAGGGTCTTGGTGCTCTGGCCGGGTGTCAGGCCTGAGCCTCTGAGATGGGAGAGCCGAGTTCAGGACATTGGACCACCAGAGACCTCCCAGCCCCACGTAAAATCAATTGGAGAGAGCTCTTCCAGAGATCTCCGCCTCAATGCTAAGTGCCAGTTCCACTCAACAACCAGAAGACTCCAGTGCTGGACACCCTATGCCACACAACTAGCAAGACAGGAACACAACCCCACCCATTAACAGAGAGGCTGGCTAAAATCATAATAAGTTCACAGACACCCCAAAACACAGCACCAGACGTGGTACTGCCCACCAGAAAGACAAGATCCAGCCTCATCCACCAGAACACAGGCACCAGTCCCCTCCACCATGAAGCCTACACCACCCACTGAACAAACCTTACCCACTGGGGGCAGACACCAAAAACAATGGGAACTACAAACCTGGAGCCTGCAAAAAGGAGCCTCAAACACAGTGAGTTAAGCAAAATGAGAAGACAGAGAAATATGCAGGAGATGAAGGAGCAAAGTAAAAACCTACCAGACCAAACAAATGAAGAGGAAATAGGCAGTCTACCTGAAAAAGAATTCAGAGTTATGATAGTAAAGATGATCCTAATCTTGGAAATAGAATGGAGAAAATACAAGGAACGTTTAACAAGGATCTAGAAGAACTTAAGAGCAAACAAACAATGATGAACAACACAATAAATGAAATTAAAAATTCTCTAGAAAGAATCAATAGCAAAATAACTGAGGCAGACGAACAGATAAGTGACCTGGAAGATAAAATAGTGGAAATAACTACTGCAGAGCAGAATAAAGAAAAAAGAATGAAAAGAATTGAAGACAGTCTCAGAGACATCTGGGACAACATTAAACGTACCAACATTCGAATTATAGGCATCCCAGAAGAAGAAGAGAATAAGAAAGGGACTGAGAAAATATTGGAAGAGATTAAAGTTGAAAACTTCCCTGATATGGGAAAGGAAATAATCAAGTCCAGGAAGTGCAGAGAGTCCATACAGGATAAACCCAAGGAGAAACACTGAGACAGGTATTAATCACACAAACAAAAATTAAATACAGAGAAAAAATATTAAAAGCGACAAGGGAAAAGCAACTAATAACATACAAGGGAATCCCCATAAGGTTAACAGCTGATCTTTCAGCAGAAACTCTGCAAGCCAGAAGGGAGTGGCAGGGCATTTTTAAAGTGATGAAAGGGAAAAACCTACAACAAAGATTACTCTACCCAGCAAGGATCTTATTCAGATTTGGCAGAGAAATTAAAACCTTTACAGACAAGCAAAAGCTAAGAGAACTCAGCACCACCAAACCAGCTTTACAAGAAAGGCTGAAGGAACTTCTCTAGGCGGGAAACACAAGAGAAGGAAAAGAAGACCTACAATAACAAACACAAAACAATTAAGAAAATGGTAATAAGAACATACATATCGATAATGACCTTAAATGTAAATGGATTAAATGCTCCAACCAAAAGACATAGACTGCCTGAATGGATACAAAAACAGGACCCGTACATATGCTGTCTACAAGAGACCCACTTCAGACCTAGGGACACATACAGACTGAAAGTGAGAGGTTGGAAAAAGATACTCCATCCAAATGGAAATCAAAAGAAAGCTGGAGTAGCAATTCTCATATCAGACAAAATAGACTTTAAAATAAAGACTACTACAAGAGACAAAGAAGGACACTACATAATGACCAAGGGATCAATCCAAGAAGAAGATATAACAATTGTAAATACTTACGCACTCAACATAGGAGCACCTCAATACATAAGGCAAACGCTTACAGCCATAAAAGGGGAAATCGACAGTAACACAATCAAAGTAGGGGACTTTAACACCCCACTTTCGCCAATGGACAGACCATCCAAAATGAAAATAAATAAGGAAACGCAAGCTCTAAATGACACATTAAAAAAGATGGACTTAATTGATATTTATAGGACATTTCATCCAAAAACAACAGAATACACTTTCTTCTCAAGTGCTCATTGAACATTCTCCACGATAGATCATATTTTGGGTCACAAATCAAGCCTTGGTAAATTTAAGAAAATTGAAATCATATAAAGTATCTTTTCTGACCACAACGCTATGAGACTAGATATCAATTACAGGAAAAAAACTGTAAAAAATACAAACACACAGAGGCTAAATGATACACTACTAAATAACCAAGAGATCACTGAAGAAATCAAAGAGGAAATCTAAAAATACCTAGAAAAGAAAGGCAATGAAAACACAATGACCAAAAACCTATGAGATGCAGCCAAAGCAGTTCTAAGAGGGAAATTTATAGCAATACAATCCTACCTCAAGAAACAAGGAAAATCTCAAATAAACAATCTGACCTTACACCTAAAGCAATTAGAGAAAGAAGAACAAAAAAAAACCCCAAAGTTATCAGAAGGAAGAAAATCATAATGATCAGATCAGAAAAAAATGAAAAAGTAATGAAGGACACCATAGCAAAGATCAATAAAACTAAAAGCTGGTTCTTTGACAAGATAAACAAAATTGATAAACCATTAGCCAGACTCATCCAGAAAAAAAGGGAAAAGACTCAAAACAACAGAATTAGAAGTGAAAAAGGAGAAGTAACAACTGACACTGCAGAAATACAAAGGATCATGAGAGGTTACCACAAACAACTATATGCCAATAAAATGGACAACCTGGAAGAAATGGACAAATTCCTAGAAAAGCACAACCTTCCAAAAGTGAACCAGGAAGAAATAGAAAATATAAACAGACCAATCACAAGCACTGAAATTGTGATTGTGATTAAAAACCTTCCTGATGGATTCACAGGCGAATTCTATCCAACATTTAGAGAAAAGCTAACACCCATCCTTCTCAAACTCTTCCAAAATATAACAGAGGGAGGGACTCTCCCAAACTCATTCTACGAGGCCACCATCACCCTGATACCAAAACCAGACAAAGATGTCACAAAGAAAGAAAACTACAGGCCAATATCACTGATGAACATAGATGCCAAAATCATCAACAAAATACTAGCAAACAGAATCCAACAGCACATTTAAAAGGATCATACACCGTGATCAATTGGGGTTTATCCCAGGAATGCAAGGATTCTTCAGTATACACAAATCAATCAATGTGATAAACCATACTAACAAACTGAAGGAGAAAAACCATATGATTATCTCAATAGATGCAGAAAAAGCTTTCAACAACACTCAACACCCATTTATGATAAAAAACTCTCCAGAAAGTAGGCATAGAGGGAACTTACCTCAACATAATAAAGGCCATATATGACAAACCCACAGCCAATATCATTCTCAATGGAGAAAAACTGAAAACATTTCTACTAAGATCAAGAACAAGACAAGGTTGCCCACTCTCACCACTGTTATTCAACATACTTTTGGAAGTTTTAGCCACAGAAATCAGAGAAGAAAAACAAATTAAAGGAATACAAATCGGAAAAGAAGAAGTAAAACTGTCACTGTTGTGGATGACATGATACTATACATAGAGAATCCTAAAGATACCACCAGAAAACTACTAGAGCTAATCAATGAATTTGGTAAAGTTGCAGGATACAAAATTAATGCACAGAAATCTCTTGCATTCCTATACACTAATGATAAATATTCTGAACGAGAAATGAAGGAAACACTCCCATTTACCATTGCAACAAAAAGAATAAAATACCTAGGAATAAACCTACCTAAGGAGACAAAACACCTGTATGCAGAAAACTATAAGACACTGATGAAAGAAATTAAAGGTGATACAAATAGATGGAGAGATATACCATGTTCTTGGATTGGAAGACTCAACATTGTGAAAATGACTATACGACCCAAAGCAATCTACAGATTCAATGCAATCCCTATCAAACTACCAATGGCATTTTTCACAGAACTAGAACAAAATTTGTATGGAAACACAAAAGACCCTGAATAGCCAAAGCAATCTTGAGAAAGAAAAACGGAGAGGGAGGAATCAGGCTCCCTGACTTCAGACTATACTACAAAGCTACAGTAATCAAGACAATATGGTACTGGCATGAAAACAGAAATATAGATCAATGGAACAGGATAGAAAGCCCAGAGAAACCCACGCACATATGGTCACCTTATTTTTGATAAAGGAAGTAAGAATATACAATGGAGAAAAGACAGCCTCTTCAATAAGTGGTGCTGGGAAAACTGGACAGCTACATGGAAAAGAATGAAATTAGAACACTCCCTAACACCATACACAAAAATAAACTCAAAATGGATCAAAGGCCTAAATGTAAGGCCAGACACTATAAAACTCTTAGAGGAAAAATAGGCAGAACACTCTATGACATAAATCACAGCAAGACCCTTTTTGACCCACCTCCTAGAGAAACGGAAATAAAAGCAAAAATAAACAAATGGGACCTAATGCAACTTAAAAGCTTTTGCACAGCAAAGGAAACCATAAACAAGACACAAAAAGACAACCCTCGGAGTAGGAGAAAATATTTGCAAACAAAGCAACTGACAAAGGATTAATCTCCAAAATATACAAGCAGCTCATGAAGCTCAATGTCAAAAAAACAAAAACCCAATCCAAAAATGGGCAGAAGACCTAAATAGACATTTCTCCAAAGAAGATATATAGATTGCCAACAAATACATGAAAGGATGCTCAACATCATTAATCATTAGAGAAATGCAAATCAAAATTACAGTGGGGTATCACCTCACACTGGTCAGACTGGCCATCATCAAAAAATCTACAATCAATAAATGCTGGAGAGGGTGTGGAGGAAAGGGAACTCTCTTGCACTGTTGGTGGGAATGTAAGTTGATACAGCCACTATGGAGAACAGTATGGAGGTTCCTTAAAAAACTAAAAATAAAACTACCATATGACCCAGCAATCCCACTACTGGACATATACCCTGAGAAAACCATAATTCAAAAAGAGTCATGTGCCACAATGTTCACTGCAGCACTATTTACAATAGCCAGGACACGGAAGCAACCTAAGTGTCCATCGAGAGATGAATGGATAAAGAAGATGTGGCACATATATACAATGGAATATTACTCAGCCATAAAAAGAAACGAAATTGAATTATTTGTAGTGAGGTGGATGGACCTAGAGTCTGTCATACAGAGTGAAGTAAGTCAGGAAGAGAAATACAAATACCGTATGCTAATACATATATATGGAATCTAAAAAAAAAAAAAAAAAAAAGGTCATGAAGAACCTAGGGGCAAGATGGGAATAAAGACGCAGACCTACTAGAGAATGGATTTGAGGACATGGGGAGGGGGAAGGGTAAGCTGGGACAAAGTGAGAGAGTGGCATCGACATATATACACTACCAAATGTGAAATAGATAGCTAGTGGAAAGCAGCCGCATAGCACAGGGAGATCAGCTCGGTGCTTTGTTACCACCTAGAGGGGTGGGATAGGGAGAGTGGGAGGGAGGGATATGCAAGAGGGAAGCAATATGGGGACATATGTATATGTATAACTGATTCACTTTGTTATAAAGCAGAAACTAACACAACATTGTAAAGCAATATACTCCAAAAAAGATGTTAAAAAAAGTAGTGCAGTTACATTATAATTATAAAATATTCATAATTCCTCACTCACATACACTGTGAGTTTCATTTATTACTTTGAGCATTAAATTCTATTTAATTTGAAAATTTTTCCAAATTCTGTAAATAAAATACTGTATCTGAAAAAAAAAAACAAAACATGAAGGAGTGGTACAGAGTATGGCTAAATTGGAAAGAGCTGGTCTCATGTAAAAATATTCAAATTTAAGTTGTTTTTCAAAATACCATCCTGGCCCAACAAAACATAGTAGAGCTAATTTGTCAAGGGCCAGAAATTTGCAACCTCTGAGTCATAATTACCATTATCTTCATTAAGATCTGTTAAAAATTTGCCTTCAGAACGTCTTTCGGAAGATTTCCATCTGTAGTCTTTATTTTCTATTCCTTCAGTGATTTCTAGGCAGTTTGGCTTACATTGCAATACAATTACTTTTGCTCTCTACTTTGTTCATTTATGGCTATATTATTTTCTCAGTTATCTAGGAAGTTTATTTTGGTCAAAAAGAGGTCTTGGGTTTTGATTCTTTTGTCCTCATGTCCTAGAGATAACTTTCCTCCACTTTTATACATAAAAACATGCTGGTTGAGCATAAAAAAGAATCAACAAATCAATACACTACCAGGGCAAGATCTTCTGAAAAATTGTCTCTCTAGCTTATTTAGCATTTCCTCTAATTTCCTAGAAAGAAACAAATAGAAAAGTAAGGGAAAGGAAACTGTGGGATTCAGAGTGAAATAAAGAGAAGCACACTGGTGTTTTAATACAGTTTATTTAATGTTAATCAGTCTCCAGTGAAGAAAGCTAAATCACATGTGAAAATTGCACTAGATGGGGAATTCTCACTTTATAACTGTGGCCAAATAGTTTACTATTTGGGGGGATGTTTCCTTACATATAAAATGGTGTGTTTGGGGTGGGGTGGTAGGGGCAAGGTGGGGGTAGCCTTTCTGGGGGACACATTTTGGAATATCTGCTTAGCCTACGATCCCCTTAACTACCTCCCCTCCCCACCCCAAACTACAGGGATATATTCCTTTAAGTCATGTGATCCTCATTTCTGGACCACAGCTAATTGGAATATGAGTGGCATCCCTCAATGTCTCTCCCTCAGGGAATGGAACTGTGGTGGAGAGAAAGAGATTCAGTATGTAATGTTTCATGTTGTAGCATATAAACTTGGGCCATATCCTACCTAACTGATTAGGAGACAGAGAAATACAGAAGATAAAAGCAGGGACGAGAGATAAGTGATAGAATCAGCCTGGGTTCAAGACCTCCTTCCTATTACCAGTTCCAGTCATTCTGTTTGTAGTTATTAGCAACCAACCGTCTAATCTTCAAGATTCCTCTCTACCCTTTAATTCTGTGATGCTATACATTTAAGTTTTCTCGTCTGTAAAATAGAGGCTGTGAGTGGAAAAACAGTTAACAGGATAGTTCATTTTAGTGGGACTCGAAAACCATGTAGTCAGCCAAAACTGTCTGCACAAGCTGTATTTCCTGGGATAGAAGGCAGAGTTTGTCATAATGACACATATCTTACTTTCCACCCAAGGTGATGATACGGAGTTCAGGGAAAAAAATAACCTAAAAAGCTGTGAGGATTACTAAGGTAATATCTGAAAGAGGTTTTAAGTTTCCCAAATATAAGAACCATATGGAGCTTAAGAACTTTATGCATTTCTTTTTACATGTATAAGGAACCCGAGGAGAGAGGCTCAAGTATATTCGTACATAATTGTCATAAAATTATCCATAATACTTTCAACATTGTGCAAAATAAATGCTTGTTGAGTAGTTTTTTAAATTGTTTGAGCTATTAAATGGACTTAATAAAGAGACAATAATTCAAAGGGCTGTGAATGGTATTACACCCTTACACACTGGGCTGAAAGGACTTAATTTCACTGAGTGATTTTCGGTTTCAGTATTCTTGGAACTTCTGGCTGGCAGTTTCACTCCATGTACTCTTCTGTGTGAGTGCAATAGAATCTTGTTGCAGGACGAAGGGCTATGAGAGTAGAAGGTGGTCTGTCACATATCAGATTGTGCTCCTAAAAACATAACTACAGATGAAGGAAAAAAGTATATGAAAGGCTTGTCCCCCAAAGCAGATGTTTGTAGTAACCTCCAAAATCAGGGCATCTCTTTGGAATAGCACCTCTTTCCTTTATTTTAGCCTAAAAATCTTTCCTTTTTTAGAAAGAGAAGAAGACAGAAGAGGAGAAAGAGGAGGAGAAGGAGAGAGCAAAGAAGACTAAAAGAAGAGACCAGAAGAGAAAGAGAGAAAGAAAAAGAGAAGAAGAGAAAGCGAGCAGGGGAGAGAGAAAGCTGGTTTTCTTCCACCTGTGTTCACACTCAGACTTCTGGAGTCATCCCCCACATGATTTTGCCCCCTCCCCTCCTTTTCTCTCTTGAATATCTTGCGATCTGTCTTTTCCCTCCTTCACACTGAGAAAATTATTTTTGAGACTGTCTCCAAAAGCTCTATAGCAGCACAATTTGATGGGCACTTAATTATTATTGCAACAGATTTTTAACAGAATTCAAAATATTTACCAAACTTCATTTGAAATGCTTGCCATTCTTACTTTATGTGGCAATTACTTGATCTTCCTCTACCTCTATTTGTTCTATCTCCTCTTCTTCGGCTTCTTTTTTCTACAATCCGTCCTTCTACACTCTGGTTTGCCTCCAAGATTTTGTCCTTGCACTTGTCTGTTCTCCTCTACACGTTCTTCATGGCAGTCTCGGCCACTCCTGTACTCTCAGGTGCCAGGTATTTATGACTCTTGACTTTTTATCTTTTGTACAGGCCCTTCTCTCGAACTTCAGATTTGTATTTCTAGGCTCCTAATAGACCTCTCTACTAGATATATCACAAACACTGACATAAACTTAACTGATCCAAAATTAAATTCTCTTTTCTCCTCTTTCCAATTCTGTTCCACTTCATTAGATTTTAGTATCCAAGTCAGAAATTTCAGAATCACTTCTTCTTCATTACTCACTTATCTAAAAATTCATTACATCTGGTTGAGTTGATGGATGTCTCTGGGATCCACTCCGTACCCACTGTTTCTGTCTTCCTTCAGACTCAGCATTTCTTGCCTATTCTGTTGCAGCAGCCTCTGACCAGATCTCCTGGCCTGCAGGCTTTCTCACGCTTCCTCCCTCCTGAATCTGTGTTCTACATTGTTGCCGCTGGTATCTAAAGCACAAAACTAGTCATGGCACTTCTCTGCTTAACATCTTTCAATGACTTTTCATCACCTATTTTTTAAAAATCAGCTCCTTTCCTTGATGAACATAAAAGGCCCTTCATGATCTGACTCCTTCCTCCCTGTTATTGTATTTCCCCATTTTCCCCTACTCATTCTTTGTGGTTCAGCCTTAACTATCTCCTTGCAGTTGCTCAAGCATGCAGTTTTTGGACAGGCCGATGCATTTGCCTGGAATGATCTTTCCTTCTTGGGCACTTAACAAATTCCTGCTCAGTATCTGAAAATTCCATAAACATCACCCTCCATGTGCATCTTCCTACAGCCATTCTCACCCAAAGCACAGAGGTACATGCCTGCGTTAACCTTTTTCTCCCCGTGTAGTAGTTTACAACACGAGGGGGCCCCATCAGTCCTCAAGTCCCCTGAGAAATGCCTTAGTCACCTTTATTTCAGTGTTTTAAGTTTGCTTGATGCATAATATGTGCTCAGTGAATGTTGGTTGAATGAATGACAAATGAATAAACACAGAAAATGACTAGAGAGAGGGGGTAGCTTGTTGAATGTATTTGGCATTCCTTTCCTGTGTCACTTGGACTATATGTAAGACTATGCAAAAATTTCCTTAAACCTCTTGAAAGCTAAGTTTCAGAGAAGCAGAGAACTGCATAATAAAGCAAAAGTTTGAAAATGAAGCTCCTTTATAAAAAAAGAAGTGTTTTCTTAACTCAAAGCAAGTATCTGAACTAATTTAAAGGAGAAATTTTACCTTTTGTTACTAATTGCTGAAATAAGAGAAATCACGTCTGGCTTTCTCATTGTTAATTCTTCCACTAGAAATATTTGAAAAAGAGTAACCAGTCTTACAGCCTGTGGGATCACTTTCGCCCAGGGAGCAAAACCTGGACAAGTGCGTCACCAACTACCTGGCAAAATCCTCTAGCAGACCTGCATCTACACGCACATCTCTGATTTTATAAGATCCTGTACCTGACAATAAACACATCAACAGTGCATCTAGACTACGAGGTCATATGCAGAAACTTATGACTTCAACAGGGGTGGAGATTGTGGGGCAACAGAGCCTAGGTCAGGTGAACTTCAAAATAGAAAAGGCATTTGTGTGTTCATGTGAAAAGGAAACAAGGAAAGAAACATGTTAACAAAAGAATGACTTGTCATCATTCTGGGAACTACTGGAGCAAAGAATTATGAACTTAATCCAATACCTGGATAATTGTAATGACGTACAGAGTTTTTCAGGAAGAAGATTTCTACTAACTCTTGCGTGAGAAGGGGGTGAAGAATAGCAATCAAAAGTGCAGGTGAGGGGCTTCCCTGGTGGCGCAGTGGTTGAGAATCTGCCTGCCAATGCAGGGGACACGGGTTCGAGCCCTGGTCTGGGAAGATCCCACATGCCCTGGAGCAACTGGGCCCGTGAGCCACAATTACTGAGCCTGCGCGTCTGGAGCCTGTGCTCCGCAACAAGAGAGGCCGCGATAGTGAGAGGCCCACGCACCGCGATGAAGAGTGGCCCCCGCTCGCCACAACTAGAGAAAACCCTCGCACAGAAACGAAGACCCAACACAGCCAAAAATAAATAAATAAATAAATTTTAAAAAAAAGTGCAGGTGAAGATCAGTTTGCACAAGGCATTTCCATTTACATTAAGAAATTTCTTTCTTTGGATGGTAGGTGATGTCAGATTGAAAACACGTTGACAAGCTGAAAGAATATTTCCCCGAATAGGAAATGGAAATACAGGAACTTCCATGAGCCACAGGCCTGGCCAGAATCTTTGCCTCTTAAATAATGTTTATACTGTTTCCTCCTCCTCCCTTGGCAAACCCCATATCTTTCCTCTCTTTATCTGTACTAATTGTTCGTATCTTCCCTAATAATTTTTTTCTTTTCACTTGGGGGGAGGGATGACTTTACCATTTGTAGAGCCCAGAAGTCCTAGGACAAGCGTAGCCAAATTCTGCTCGACCACAAGTCCAACATGAACAGACAAGTGCATAGAAAAGAAAAAAGCAGAGCAGCATCACCTTTGTGTTATTTTGAATCTTCTCAGCAAAGCTATAAAAATCTATTCCATTAAAATCTCCACTTAAATCTTTAAATTGCTGATTCTGAATACAAATAATAAATGGTAAGCTATCATTATTCGTATTCCATTCATTGGAATTTATAACAACAAAAAAAAAAAGCCTTGTGGTCAGACCCAGTTTCATGCAACGCCGGTCTCTGTCTCTGATTACAGAGATGTTTATGGGGAAATGTGAGTTGAATTTTCTAATGTCAGACTAAAGTGTTTAGAATTGCACTCCCCAATTCTCCATTTTCTTTCCATAATCTAATGTTAATTTTATTATGCAGTAATTCTCTCTTCAATCCATTTATATATGTAGTCTCCATTCTCTTCTGGAGGTAATAAATTTCAAGTTTTCCATCCATCATATAAAATATATGTTTTTCTTCTAAATTCCTGTTTAACAAATTTTATGGGGGTGCTCCCCATTTTAATAGGATTATCACTATACTTCACAATTTTAGAAATTTCGGTTTTTATTTTTTTTGAAACAACCATTATTGAAGCTGAAAATTCTTAAACTTTTTTGCTCTCCAAATAATTTATGCAATGCACTTGACTTTACCTAGCTTCTTGGGTTAAAACACGTAATTATGGTTTAGTACAAAAGCTATCCATTGTTATGTACTTTTTTAGCCTGTTTTGATTGTGGTTGCATATTGGGCTGCTGTCACCTGATTTCTCCAGCTGTGGTTTTCAAGGATTTCCAGTTTCTTGTTTCATTTTTTTTAAATGAAAATAATGGTTCTCTTTATTAATTAAAAATCCAACAAATAAAAATTTCCAAAAAATATAATAAAGAAAATGAGTCACTTGACTATCTTCCTTGCAAAGATCACTGCAGTCGACTTTCTTCTGGATACTTTTTCTTTGCTCATATTCTGATATATTATTTTCCTAAAAGGAAAAAAAAACACAGACATGATTCTTGACTTGGGAAGAGTCTGGGAGGAAAGGAGTGGTGTGGCTGGTGATTCAGAACCATCTGGGGATCTTTCTCAAAGTACACATGATTCCCCACCTTATTCAAACCTGACTCCTGCAAAGGCAAATCAAAATGAGGGAGGGGAGAGAGGAGTGAATGATATATCCCACCTTAGCCTATCATTATCGTACCATTCCCACCTCTCCATTTGAGAATTACTGTTCTAATGCCACACTGTAATCTTTTTTCTCATTTACTCTATGTTGTAAACATTTCTCTGTACCAATGACCAAGTATCAACTATTCAGTCAAAGAGAGATGTCTATAACATATTTTATTTTTAATTTTTTATTTTTTTTTAAATTTATTTTTGGCTGTGTTGGGTCTTCGTTTCTGTGCGAGGGCTTTCTTCGTTTCTGTGCGAGAGCTTTCTCTAGTTGTGGCAAGCGGGGGCCACCCTTCATCGTGGTGGGCGGGCCTCTCACTATCGCGGCCTCTCTTGTTGCGGAGCACAGACTCCAGACGCGCAGGCTCAGTAATTGTGGCTCACGGGCCCAGTTGCTCCAGGGCATGTGGGATCTTCCCAGACCAGGGCTCGAACCCGTGTCCCCTGAATTGGCAGGCAGATTCTCAACCACTGCGCCACCAGGGAAGCCCTATAACATATTTTAAATGGAAAAAAAGAAATTAGAGATTAGCACAACATTGTAAATCAGCTATACTTCAATTAAAAAAAATTTTTTTTAAAGAAATGATAGAACAGAGTGTTCAATATGTTGTCATTTATGTTAATGCTATACTTATATATATATAAAATCTTTTGAAGGGGTGTCTGTTAATAGGATTTATCTCTGGAGCTTTTGGGTATTGGGGTGTTGGGGGCATCTTCACTCTTGTATGATTTGAGAATGTGGAGAGTTTTGTGCAACAAAAAAGAGATTGTGTCTTGGAAAAGACGAATATAGATATAGAAAATCATTTTAATAGCTACTTAATACTGTGTGGATCAACTGTAATTTTTAAAGTAGTCTCCTTTTGCTCTTTTAAAAACATTGTGAATAATGCTGATTTCAATATTGATGTATCTATCTCTTAGTGCACTTGTTTGTTCTTAAACAGAATTCCTGATCAGGGAAAGGGTAAAGAGAAGGCATGTGGAATACCTGAAATCTGTTGTCAGATTACTGTCCGAAAAAAAACACTCATTTGTTTCCACCAATGAACATGTCCACTTTCTCACAACTTTATCAACAGCGGGTATTTTCAATTCTTTTCACCTTTGAAAATCTAATACGTATGTGAAAAATGTCATTGAAGTTTGCATTTCTTTGATTACAAATGAGGGAGAATGTCTATTCATACATTTATTGATCATACACATTTCTTTGGTGAGTTGCCTGTTTAGGGTCTTTGTTCACCTTTCTGTTGGGGTGTACATATTTTTATTATTAATTTGTAAATGCTTCTCATATCTTAGGTGTATTCATGATTGCTATATATTATGCTAACATGAACCTTGTGAGCAGTTTGCCATTAGTCTGTATAGGTTTTCTTTTGATTACAGAAATTTATATGCTTATCCATTTACCTATTCATCCTGTCCTGTATGATTGTTTTTCTTGATGCAAAATTATAAAACAATTTACTTTTATTAATATTATCATTTCTTATATGCATTTAAATCTTTAATCCATCTGGAATATATTTAGGTGTTACTGCTTCCATTTAAGGCAAACATTATTTCGCAATAATTTGACCTTAATTCCTGAGTATTCAACAAAGTCCAAGTGGCATTACACTGATACTGTAATAAGTCATTTTGTATTTATTCTTCTTATTTGTTTAATGCTATTAAAATATAGTGTTCTACCTCATTCTTTCTCACACTTTTTTTCCTCTTCTTCTTGTAGTCAGTTGTAAGCAGGGTCTTTTAATCATACATACAGTATAGATGTTTTGTAAAATAGGGAGGTATTAATGTATTCTGTTTCCCTATATTCCACATATGAAACGTAGGGATTAATGGTTATTTCAAAAGTGATTTAAAATATGGCATAAACCGCCTCTTGGTTTGCCATAGTGTCTGACACATTGCAGGCTTTTGATAAGGGTTTTGGGAATGGATAGATTGACAAACCAAACAAAATATTCAAATCATAGCCAATAAATGGCACTAAAATCTCACAAACAATGTGATGTTTGTACTGCTGTTCAGCCCAAGCTTGTTAACCCTTCACTTATTCACTTTGCCATGATATTGGTAAGCAATTTATTTAGCACATGGACTTTCTGATCTCCATTTGTCATAGGGGTCATTTTTAATCACCTCCTCACAAGATTGTTGGAAGAGTAGCAAGATACGATTCTGAAAGTGTTTTGAAAGAAAATAACTTTTTACGTGAAAAAATGCTGTCATATAAACAAATAGCAATGGCTGTGGATGGTCTGCTGCTGCTATAAAAACAAATAAGAGCATGATAGCCAATCAGCTTGTTTCCAACTGGCCTATAAAGGGTTGTGATTTCAATTCTGAAACAAAAATGAATTCCCCACACAAAAATTCATGAAGACAAGTATCACCTGTCCTGCCAGACCACAGTGAGGAGGAGACTGGTTGCAAGTTAGGTATTTCCTGTGGGCTCAGCTGTATCTATGATTATAAGTGGTGAGTATTCATTCTTCAGAGTTGATGTGTGTTGATGACACGTTCTGCCCTCTGTGGCTCGGCTCCAGGGCTCTCCACATCACAGCCAAGCCATGATAGGAAGAACTGCATTGCGTAATAATGACTTACCTCACCTCCTTCTGACATAATACTCTCATGGGGCTTTGTAGTCATATGGCAATTCTATGCCTCACAGAGTTTCAAGGAAGAAGGTAAGTTTCATTACCATGTGTGAGTTATGGTACTATGTGCCATACTAATTTTTTGTTAAAAAAGCTAATTTACAGGAGACTGACTTGACAAAGTTAAAGATATATGCTCCACAAGCACTGCCTCAAATGGCAAAATCATTATCAGAACTCAGGTTTACCCACAAGTATTTATTTAGAAACTACTATGTGTCCACAACTGTGATGCATGCAAGAGCCACTTGTTTTCCTTTAAGAACCTTCATAATCTGAAGCTTTACCCTCTTTAGAGGGTAAAGACAAAACTCAAAAGTAGGTGTACTATAACAATCCCAGTACACCTCAAGGGTTGTAACTACCTTCATGTGTAAATCAATACACCTGAAGAACCAGATGCTTAGACCAAACTCAGGCACCGCAGACTCACTCACATCCTCACATGATGGAGACAGTTGGGAATCCTGGATTCCCTCTTGGGGGGAGATTTAAAGCTGTTTCTTAATGGCCATGCTATTGGATTATTGGATAGTATAATTCTTTGTAGCACAACAGTGGCAGAGAGAAGGGGGAACTCAGCATGAAAACTATAGCATCCCCACACCTTCCCAATGCCCCCTTTGCACTGACTGGATACATTTCCAAATGCCCCCTTAAGGGTGGGCTCCACCCCAGGTGAAAACCACTGGTCTGTGAGGTTCCAAGAATTTACTTTCATTGGCTCATTTTAGCTGTGAAAATCCACAGGGAGTCACAGAAAGCAAAATTTTATTTGGTCAAGCGTGATTGTGATTATCCATCCATGCTTCTGACCTTCACGGCAGGTCATTCCATTTTTTGAAACAACTCAAACTGTTAAAAAAATTTCTTAAAATAAGGAAACAATGACTTCTGGCCCAACACATGGATTGAACTCTTGCACACTGTAACCAAACCTCACACGAAACAGAGTAAATGGATAAAAAGCTCACAAGGACCATGAAAACAGGAGAGGAGATGACACTGGGTGTAAAGTCAAGCCTGACCATATCACTACCTACTCAAAACTCATCAGTGTCTTCCCATCTCACTCAAAGTCCACAGTCCTTGCCAAGGCTACAGAGACCCTGCACAAATACTGTCATCACTTTTATTCTGTGACATCACCTCCTCCTTTCCCACCACACTGACCTCCTTGCTGTTCCTTACAAGCTAGTGCTCCTGCTTCAGGTTCTTTGCATTTGAATGTCTCCGTATCTGCTTATCTCCTTCCCTAACTTTCTTCAGGCTTCTGTTCAAATGCTACCTTTCGGAAGAGTCCTTCTCTGCACATGCCACGTAAAATAGCACTCCCGTCACTCATCTCTCTCATCCTAATTTATTTTTCTTTATAGCATTTATTGCCATTAGACATCTTTTATATTTTTGTTTATTGTCTGTCTCCTCTAGAACATAAGCTCTAGAAGGACAGGGGCAAAATGATGTCAATGAACTGAATGGGTCAAGGAATGTCAAGAAATTTTTTTTTCAAAAATGGAAAACACGTAAGTAAGAGGTAATTGACACAATCGAGAAGAGAAAGCTGAAACCTAAGTATCTGTAGATGGAATGGCAGCAGAAACCAACCAAGTCATACTGCAGAGCCTTGAAAAGTCTTAGAAATTGGAGGCACCAGAGACCCCAGAAGAAGAGAGTGGATAGTAGATTTGAAAAACAAGGTGGTGAGGATCAGTTGAAATTCCTATAAAAGAAATTAGATTCCTGGTCCACTCTCCAACTTCACGTAACCAGGCAATAAGCTCTCTTCAAGATTGACAAAAGACTAGAAACGGAACAGAAACTCAGGATGAGAGGATGTCAGGTGGTGGAAAGGCATGAGGCATCATATACCTAAAATAGGAGATGTAAGCACAAGTCTACATTGTGAGCTGTGAGGAACCCCTCTTCCCCCCTCCTACACACATGTGGACTTTCCAGTCTGATTTTTTGTACATCACTCTTAAATATGAACATGTGGTCAAATACAATATATACTTGAAGAAAGTTCCAGCATGAAAGAGAACAAAACAAAGATAAAAAGAAATTCAGAAGGTGGGACCTAATCAAACTTAAAAGCTTTTTACACAGCAAAGGAAACCATCAACAAAATGAAAAGACAACCTATGAAATGGGAGAATATATTTGTGAACAATGTGACGAACAAGGGGTTAATATCCAAAATATACAAACAGCTCATACAATTCAATATCAAAAGAACAATCCAAACGAAAAATGGGCAGAAAACCTAAATAGACATTTCTCCAAAGAAAACATACAGACAGCCAACAGGCACATGAAAAGATGCTCAACATTGCTAATTATTAGAGAAAAGCAAATCAAAACTACAATGAGATATCACCTCACAGTGGTCACAATGGCTATCATTGAAAAGTTTACAAATAATAAATGCTGGAGAGGGTGTGGAGAAAAGGGAACCGTCCTGCACTGTTGGTGGGAATATAAATTGGTGAAGCCACTATGGAAACAGTATGGAGTTTCCTTAAAAAACTAAAATAGAATTACCATATGACCCAGCAATCCCACTCCTGGGGATATATCCAGAAAAGACGAAAACTCTAGTTGGAAAAGCTACATGCACCCCAATGTTCATAACAGCACTATATACGATAGCCAAGACATGGAAACAACACAAATGCCCATCAACAGACAATTGGTTTAAGATGTGGTGTGTGTATATACATATATGCAATGGAATATTACTCAGGCATAAAAAAGAATGAAATATTGCCATTTGTAGCAACATGGATGGACTTAGAGAATATCATACTAAGTGAAGTAAATCAGACAGGCAAATATTATATAATATCATTTATATATGGAGTCTAAAATATAATACAAATGAATCTATATACAGAACAGAAATAGACTCACAGACATAGAAAACAAACTTATGATTACTAAAGGGGAAAAGGGAGGGAGGGATAAATTAGGAGTATGGGATTAACATATACAAACTACTATGCATAAAATAGATAAGCCACAAGGATTTACTGTATAGCACAGGGACTTATACTCATATCCTGTAAAAACCTGTAATGGAAAATAATCTGAAATTTATATATATATATATATATATATATATATACAAATATATATAAAACTGAATCACTTTGCTGTATACCTGAAACTAACATAATGTTGTAAATCAGCTATTCTTCAACAAAAAAAAAAAAAAAAAGAAGAAATTCAGAGGGAATAAGTATTTCAGGGAGGAGAAAAAATGCACTTAAAAATTATTAATATGCTTAGGGAAATAAGAGAAAAAGTAGGTTGCTGTTTTAAAAGGATGCATTTAGAGGATAAGAAAAATGTACTGTGAATGAAAAATATTATAGAAGAAATAAAAATTCAATAGAAGAGTTGCATATAAAAATATAGATTTGCAAAAGATAAAGAGATGGAAAACATCAAAGAACATAGAAGAAATTTAAAAGATCAGTCTAAACAGTCCAGGTAATAAGAGTTCCAGAAATAGATACAGAAGGGAGAAGAAATTATCCAAGAAATAAATTAAGAAAGTTTCCCAGTACTGAGATATATAAATTTCTATTTTGAAAAGCCCCCCCAAATTGCTTCCACAGGGAATGAAAAATGATCCTCATCAAAACGGGTCATCATGAAATATCAGACTGACTATAAAAGCTTCCAGAGAGAGACATTAAAAATCAGGTCATATCTAAAGTATTAGGAATCAAAATAGCAACAGATTTCTAAACAATCCTAGAAGCTAGAAGGCAGCTAGAAGGCACCTCAAAAATTCTGAGGGCTAAATAGTTTCCAGCTTAGAATTTTAAACTGAACCAAATTTTCACTCAAGTCTGAAAGTAAAGAAATTTTCATACGTGAAAGGTGTAATAGTAAGGATGAGGTTATTCCTGAAAATGAGGAATATTCAAAGTATATTCAAAGAAAAAAAAAGGAATTGTTAAATTACCTGATATGTCTTAGATTGTATTCACAGCAGTTTTATAGGTAGATCAGGTAGAAATTTGAGTGTACATTAATAATAGATACCTAGAAAACAAAGAAATTGAGACAAACAAACAAACATGGTATGTGTTACCTCTAAGGAAATCCAAAAAGTCACACAATAAAGGAAAGGTAATAATACCCATCATGACTCAGTGGTGAACAAAATGGATAAACTAGACACTGAATATAATGTAACTCTCCTAGGAGAAGAGGAGGAAAATGGTGAAATGTGTGTGTATGTGTGTGTGTGTGTGTGTGTGTGTGTGTGTGTGTGTGTGAAATAAAAGAGCAGCATTCTTATCTCCCATATTTGGAAGTCAGTGAATACATTCTAATATTGAAATATAAGGAAAGAAAGGAAAAAATATCACTGTAAGCATGTTATTTAGAAATACCAGAAGAAACAGCTAGAAGAGTTAAAGGATTACTTCTAGGATGCAGGATTTGGGTTGGAGAGGGGCTAGTGTAGGTAGCTACTATTTTCCATAATCATTCCTCTAATGCTGTTTGAGTTTTTAGATTATGTTCCTACAGTACTTTGATTTAAAAGTAATAGAAGAGGGGGTGGCTAGGAAAGACAAATGAAATTCAAACCTTTTCTATTAAGGGTACTTTGCAGCTATTAGTTCCCTATCCCTGCCTGTAATAGTAGAAGTAGAGAAAGTTTCCAAGGATTCTCAAAATTAATAGTCCATTGGTAGAATTATTATTATTATTAGGCCACCGACATTATTTGAGCACTGTGTGCCAGGATTGCTTAATTTAATCCTCAAACGGTCCAGTGAATTAGGCTGTATTATTACCCCTACTGTACAGGTGAGGAATTTAAAGCTTGGAGCAGCTTACATAACTTGCCCAAGGTAGCATGGCGAGTGAAAAACAATTCAGTAAAGCAACATATTTCAAAAGAGCACCTCATCTATTGACTTACATCACAGGTGTCCATCTGACCTGTGAATATGATTTATCCTTCAAAAACTCCAGTAAACTTAGGGCAAGTGCAATTTAGACATTTGTAGCACCTTTAATCTATGCCTGATCGGACACCCAAGAAGTTTCCCACAGACAGCCCTGCCTGTGTACTTCAGGTCTGACCTTCGACACCCAAGGTTTTGGTCTCTTCTGAATTGAGCATGCCAAGAACACAATTATATGAACGATGTCAGTGCTTTCACAGTATAAATATTGCACTGAGGCTTTAGGGCTCCCTCAATAAACGTTCACATTTACAAGGGCTTTAGTGAAATGTCAAATGATGTAATTATCAACTCTCTGTCATGTCTGATGAAGATATACATCTAAAGAGGCCAAAGAAATAGTGAAGATGGAAGATGAAAGAAGGTGGACTATCCAATTTGCTTTTTCAGTCTTCACCTTTTCCCAACCAGTACTGAAAAAGCTCTAAGCCCATTTCCTTATGACTAACTTCGAGTAGAGTAACAAAGTGGGAATATTAATTTTCTTAGTGCCTTTCCATTCCTCCTTTCAGATGTCCCCAATTTTTCTGACAATCTTTTCTCTCACAAAACAATGTACTTTTCCAGTGTTTCCTCCTAGATTTTTATAAGGTTATGGGACACTAACCCTGGTAACCCCATGACTTTGGCTTTGAACAGGGCTTTCCTGGGGACTCTAGGCCAATAGCACACTTTCCATGATGGCGATTACATATTTTTATTCAAAGAATTGACTCATTTGACAATTTGAATAGAAAAGAGAGGGGATAGTACATAAACAGAAACAGAAAGCTTGAAGGAAACATTTTATCATTAAAAAATAGGACTAGTTTCTAATTTGGATGAGTGGATGGATTTGGTACTGTTAAACCATAACGTTGAATACTGGGAGAGGAATCAGCGTTTTGAAGGAAGACAGGAGTTCTTTTTGATGAAGTGGAGTTCTGCAGAACATCCAGATGAAGATGTCTGATAGGACTTTGACCTGTTCAGGGCAATTTGGTAGCAGAATTCAGGAGATGCCACTGGAATCCAAACTAGGGGGACAGGGCTTAGAACAGTTTCAGTCTTCTTCAGGGCGTGGTACCATAGTCTGAACCGAAAAGACTGTTGTTCCAGACATCGAGGGATGAACAGAAATAGCTCAATCCTCTGTTTTAGTTTCACTGCCTCCTTCTACCCTTCCGAGCTATCCCTACTAATTATCCTCATCTGTTTCTGCTTTAATTGCTTTTCTGGCTCACTGTTTACCCCAGGCTGGGGCTTACAGATTCCACGCTGCCACTCAGCCCTGTACCCACAGAAGACATTGCTGATTGAACAAGAGCTTCCCCCGCTGAGTCCAGGTGGTCAACAATGCTTCCCCACCTGGTGTTCCCAGCAGCAACCACCAGGCAGAGCTGGCACAAGGGATGAAACCCACCTCTCTCCTTTGTCCTTGCCCAGGCCTAGGTTCTCCAATGTGGAAACAATTATTTGTGGGGTTGGTTTTTTTTTTTTTTGAGATCTCTTTTTCCTCTCATTTTCTAAACATGCTTACACAATTTTTGACATTTCTGCCCATCCTTGGTTACCAGTCCTTATCTGGGGTTTCCAATTTCCAAATCAAGGCCACAGATTCAACAAATTGGAATTATGCAAGCACAGCAGAAAGGTCATGGGCTGTGAACTCAGACAGATGTGGGTTCAAGTCCTTGCTCCATTACCTGCAAATCTTGTGACTTGGGCATGTTACCTGACCTCCCTGAACCTGTGTTTCCACAACTGTAACATGGTGAAAATAATATCCACCTTTCAGGATTGTTTGGAGTTTAACTAATTTACATAAAACTTGGTACATAGCACTTGGTCAATAAATATTTATTTTTATTATTGGAGCAGCCTCCATTTCATGCATTTCCTCTAGAACACTTTAAGCTCCCTGAGAGCCAGCTGTGTGCTTTATTTATCTTTGTATTTTTCACAATGCCTACCATAACATAGGTCCTCAATATGCCCTCAATACATTCTTCTTGAAGAAATGGATAAATTACTTGATAATTTTTGGGGGGTAGGGATCCATTCTTATTATTTTAAATAAACCGGGGTGTGTCATAGCATAGGAAGCAAGGGATTATCTTCAAAATAATCAGAGCTCATATACTGAGCCCTCAGTGTATGCTGGGCCTTCTTGTGAGCACTTCATTTGAATTAACTCATTCCATCCTCACAACAGCCCCGTAAAGAGATAATACTATTATTATCCCCACTTAACAAATTGAAGTAATTGAAGCAGAAGAAGGATAGGCTGCTCATTCAAGGTCACCCAGCTAGTAAGTGGTGGCTCAGGGATTCAAGATCAGACCATTTGGCTTCAAGAACCTATATTATTAACCTCTACACCATACATATGGGAAACCTGAAAAAAATTCTGCTTCTGGCTGACCTGCTCAGGTTTTGTCCCTAACCTTTGGTCTTCACTCTTGGCTGCGGTTAGGTCTACTTTGGTGGAAAAATTGGAGAAGCTGTGCCTAAAGAAATCTAAGCACGAACATCCAAGCTCTAGCAACTTGCTATTAGCAGACAACGAATGTCTAACATTTTAGATTCAGAACATTTCCTTCAAACAAAACCGAAAAACTTAACTTCAAATAAGAAAGCCACAATAGTTTGTAGAAAGACTCTCATGTTCCTTGTTCCCAAGGTCTAACTGAAAAGTTGTTTACAAACATAAACTGATGACTTGCACATGTCATTATCCATTTTCCCAGATTTGATTTATCCATCTCCACATGCAAATATATCCACCTTCATATGTGTTTTTTTGCATGCTTATGAGTGCACCTGGAATTATGACACAAGAGATTGAACAGGTAGGGGCTACAGTGGGTGGTAAAGTTGGGATGTACAAAGAGATAAACAGAAAATGAGGTTTAACTTATTCCCTCACACAATCTTGCCTCCCTTTGTCTTTGCTGCTTGCTTCCTGCAGGGGAAGATTCCTCAGGGGAAACTTTGTAAACAGGCCCTTTCTCCAGCTCAGCTGCACTAAAAATGCTCTTATTGTGTGTCCAGGCTTAGCAGGTTTGGGAGAGTTCTTAAATAGTCTACTAAACGACCTCATGAATTCTTTGAGGGGTAGCTACAGTTTTTTTATTTCTTCTTGAAAATTTTTCTTAATCTTTATCTTTTGCTGTGCTGTAGTTTTGTTGTTGTTCCATTACTTTGTTTGTTTTGGGTATTTCATGATTAATCAAGGAAAAGGCCAGAGATAGAAATTGAGCAGAAGCTTCACGCTCCATCTAGTGTAGAACTTAACCCTTTCACTGTCTGAAGTCAACCTTTCTGCAATACCAGCAATGACCAGAACTCACATCTTCACTGGCTGAGCTGTAGATGAACAGGACGAAGTTCTTGCCCGGGGTGGAAGAACTGAAGCATATCTAGGGGCAAGGCCAAGAAGAAGAGCAAATTGGTGTCAGAGTAGAAAGAACAGCAGGCTGAAAATCAGAAATACTAGACCTTACCCCTTACCATTAACTAAAATTGGGAAATTCACTTCCTCTCTTGACTTTGATTTCCTCATTTGTAAAATAATAATAATAAATGAATGATAATAGCTAAACATTTAATGAGAACTCACTAAAGATGTCAGACACTGTTCTACTCTCAAATGTATTAACTCATTTTATCTTTATAATAGCACTATGAGATTGGTACTATAATATCCTCATTTTGAAGTTGAGAAAACTAAAGGACAAAGGGATTGAGTAACTTGCTCAAGGTTTCAATTCTAAATTCACATTAGCTCTGAGACTTTTGAAGGCAGGCTTTGAAGAGATACAAAAGAATTTAAAAACCCAAGTTTTACTAAGGTTAGTTGGACTTGCATTCCATTAAAAATTTTTAGTTTGCATGTATAATCTATTTCCTTTGGGTGGAGTTTATCAATTTTACATGGTTGTAAAGGACCAACTTTAATTATAGTCCCAAACTCAAGAGCAATTTGACACGGAGTAGGAAACATTTTAAATATTCACATACTTTGATTTACTAGATGGAATAATAATAACTAACATTTATCAGAAGACTTAAATGGATCGAGTAGCTGTGCAGAGCACTCTATACATACTTTCTCATTTAATCCTCACTCACTCCTAAAACGACAGTCTGATGGGATAGTATCCTCATTTTACAGAGGGGTCAAAAAACTTGCCCACAGTCACACAGCTTAGCAAAAACCTCAGGATTTAATCCAGTCACAGTCTTGCTCCAAAACCTTCATACTTAACTTCTCTATGTGGAAGGAAAGTAAAATAATAAAAGATGGATTTGGGGAGGAAGGTAAACACTGGAGTGCTGTATTAAGTGTTTTAAAACCTGCTCAAATGTTTAGAATGGCAAAATTAAGATGTGAACAAAAACCAGTCCATAATGACTACTGATCTTTGCCAATTTAAGCATATCATTAGCATTAAAATTAATTTTCCATTATCTATGTCATCTAGGACTTGGAAGAGCACAAGGAATTCTAATTCTCAGAAGAAACTCAGACCTCATTTTAGTCAGTAGTCTCAGCCTTTTCCCTGACCAGACATTTTACAGAACAGCCTAGTTATTACAGTTTGTCAAATGGAATGCTATGGACTTTTGTGAGTTCTTTTTTCCTCTTTGATTTAAGCTGCAGTATAAGGTGTACTCAAAGTGGACAAAAGTGTATTTGGACAATGAAAGTTGGGGGAAACATGACCTGTGCCTGGATACTATTTCAGATGAATATGCAATTCCTTGTTAATTTGTTTGCCAAAATTCCTCTAAAATCTGTAACATGTCGGATACCATGTTAACCATTTTTTATTTTCAAATTTCTGCTTTAAAATGTGGAGAGTTGAGCAAGTCTGAAGGCCAGTTACAAAGCACCCAGGGTACACTGTCTAATAGATAAAACAAGTACATAGCAGCAAGTACAAGAAATGCAAGATAGAGTAGCCTTTTCTTTATCTAAGAAACCACAAGGTTTTGCTTTGTTCTGAACTATTTCATACTACCCATTATAGAAGCATTGTTTCATGGTCATGACAGCAAAAAAGGTCAGGATATTCCCTGCAGAAATGTAAATATGCTTTGCTGAAAACAGTTGGGTGTCTTCTTTATACGCACGAAGCAATGGGAAAGATTTGGTTTTTTTAATCTGATGCTTCCATCAAATTCTTGCTATAAACATATGATGGGCTGTAGCAAATTAACATTTAAACACTGGGTTTATGTACTTTCTTTGTTTGTCTTATAGCCACAAAGAAAACCCACCTTTTCTTAGCTTTTAGTATCATGAATCACAGACCTATTATTTCCTCCTTCCCATCTACATTTTACAATTTTCAGACAAATAGCACTGTCTCCAGAAAAGCAGTAATTTCATTTCTGCCAGTTATGTTCTTTGTTCAGTTTCTCCTTGACTTCCCAGAACCATATAACTGAAAGGAACACTGAGAGATCATCTGGACCAACCATCCCATGAAGGCATTTTATAACATGTACTGCATGGATTGATAAGAGATCCTCTATCTGACATATGGTTTTCTTCCATTAAGATAACTATGTACTTTAATTCATCAACCAGCAAGTATTTGTTTTTATTTAATGTCAACAACTGTTACTGACCTTACGAGAATCATTATAACAATGATGGGAGAAAACATTATTCCACTGTTTTCTTATCTATAAAATAGGGGGTGATACTACTTACCTTGCAGGGTTGATATGTCGTGCACAGAAGTCCACTGAAATGGTTGAGTATCACTAACTCAATCTGTAGATAAAGGAAACTAAAATTCAGAGAGGTTAAGTGGCATCACCGAATTATTCTGTGCCAGTCATAATACTAGTGACAAAGTCTTGATCTCAGGTCTTCAAATCTCAAGTTTTTTCCTTTTGATCTCCTGCTGTTTTCCCTTCCTTCTGAATACCTCACACTTAAGTCTCAGTATACATTTTATAAAATTCTTCCACATACATTCTTATTTTAATTAGATATTCTTATCTTTATTTCACAGATGAGGAAACTTGGACAGAGAAGAAATGGCTTGTCTGTAGGCATCTGGCTGGCAAGGCAGGCCAGGTCTTAGACAACTCTCTTCTGATCCCAATTTTAGTGTGTTTTTCACTGTATTGCTGCAGTCACCAGTCTTGCTTAGGAACCCACATAAACACACATGAAACCAAGAAAAATTAAATCTTAAAACTCTGCACTACTACTTACAAGTACAATGGGAGATCAGGGTTCATGAGCTATTTTTCAAATGGTTTTCGTACTGTCTCCATCCCTACCGGTTCTATTGTCATTTTCTGTGCCCTGTATGGTTAAATCTTTCCACTTTCCTCTACCATTTTAGTCGATCTGCCTGCTTTCCCTTGAACTTCATTTGACTTGTCTATTAAATATTTCCAAGCACAAGTACTACATTCCTTTAATCCTTAAACATGGATATCCTCATAAATGTTTAAATTTGTTCAGAACAATTTCTCTTTTCGTTAACTTGGGAGACGGATTGCTCATTATTGCACTGGGTTTACGTGTTCATACAGATTGTTAAATACCTTCCATGTTATTCCCCAGCTTATGTGGCTATGCAGAGACTTCTCAATGACTCAACTCTAGTGTGTGCCAAATACTGTAGCTGTGAGCAATCCTCCTCTTTAAAGGCACGTCCCTTGGCCTGCCTTTGCCTTCCACTGAAAAGCACAGCTTGGATGATTATTCTTTCCCCAGTGTTTTGGCCTAGCAGAAGGCCATGTTCATTCTCTAAAGCTGCCCTTGTATTGTTTCTAATGCTAAAGTTAGGGCAAGTGAAGAAGTAGCTTCAGCAGCATGCAAGGTGTGGGGCCGTGCTGCCTGGGCTCAGTGTTCAGCTTGCCAAAGCTGTGTGACCATTCCTTAGCTACTCTGGGCCTGTTTCCTTGTTTGTAAAATGAGGCTAATAACACTAGCTTCCTCCTAGGATTATTGTGAGGATTCAAGGAGTCCGTGAATATAGAGTGTTTGAACACACATACCAGTATTTGTGTACTAGTATCATATTTTTAGTTAATCAGCAGAATATGACTGGCATAGTGTAGGGAAGGTGATATGTTTTAGTTAGTTCACTGAATCCTCGTAAGAACCTGAAAGACCAGTGTCATTAGCCTCATTTATGATGAAGAAATCGAGGCACAGAGAATAATCAATTTGCTCAAGTTAATATGGCTAGAAAATGGTAGCGAAAGAAGGTAAACCCAGATCAGTATGATTCCTGTATGCCAAGTAATAATAATAGCTGAATATTTATTCAATGCTTATGAGACACCTGGCATGGTGCTCTTTTATCCTTCATAAAAACCCCTTAAAATAAACACTATCATGATACTCTTTTTACAGTTCACAAAATTGAGGCTTAGCGAGTTCTAAGAACTCACTTGAAAATTAAATCAAACTGATACTGATTCAAAATATAAATTTTTTCTGATAAGAGGAGGATCTCAAAATTAGAAGTTGAAATTGAGCAAACTCACTAATGTTTTTGGCAATAACTAATATTTAATGGAACAAAACATAACAGCAAGATGAAAGAAACTCTCTAATGGAGGATTAAATGTGAAACAATTTAAGGATCTCTTTAATAGGTTACCTACAATTTAATACCTTTCTATATGGCGTCTGAAAAAATCAAGTACTTCCTCTTCTAGATTACTCCATAGGCGGTATTTCATCAACTCTAAGGCACATTTTTTCATATTGGAACATCTAAATTAAGATTCTTATTAAAATGATAGCTGGGAAAGTTTTCTCTTCTCTAGTGATACATAAGATAATAGTGCTATTTACAGTCGATGATTTCTTAAGATTCATTGGATCCTGATACTTTGTTCTCTATTGTGTGATCTCATTATTATAGCCTTCAAGGGTGTTTTTTTATTTAATAGCAAGCAAGCTCCTTACTTGGGCTTAAGTAAGGAATGAGAACTCCCACAAAATCGCCTTTTTATTCACAATGCTCCATATTTCATTGATAGTTATAATAAATCATGAGCTGATACTACAAGGAGGGAAATAAGTGAAGGGTTTTCTCTAGACTGATTTAGGCTGGTGCTGTACAAGAAAAATGGTAACCAAATAAGAAAGTCAGCATGCTGGTTGAATGTTTCGTTTCTCTTCTCAAAAATTTCCTTTGGCTTCATGAAGTCACAGTTCAAACATTTTCAAGTTCTCATTTTTGAAAGATACTAATTACTCTCAAAATTCCCCTACTATATTATTTGCTTTAAGTTTCTTTTTCTGTGATCCTGATATTTTTCCAATTCCCAACCCCAGTTTAATTTTAGGCTTTTACCCACCTTTTGCAGGTGAGAGTTTTAAGGACCTCTCCTATCTCATTTGCTTGAAATAAATTTTGCATAACTCCAGGCTCCCCAAAAGAATATTCTTTCAATATAAATTTCTATCAGTGTTTTTTTGTTCCTTATTTGTATAATCAGATTGCTATGCATTCTTATTCCAGCTTCTTCCCCTCTTCTCTAACATATTCAACGATGTTCAGTGTAGGTGAATAATGTAAAGCACTCTCCATTCTAAGAACTGACTGTGGTCTCTTTTGTCATTGTTTCCTCATGTATTATGTGTGTGTTTTCAATTGCAACTACTTTTGCTCATTGAAAAAATCGATTTTGACATCCATCCTATGGGTTTGAGGCATACAACACAAAGTGTGAACCCTAATATAAACTATGGACTTTAGTTAATAATAATGGATAAATATTGGTTCATTAACTGTAACAAATGTACCACAATAATAGGGGAAGCTCTGTGTGTGTGTGTGTGTGTGAGTGTGTGTGCATGTAGGAACCTCTATTTCCAATCAGTTTTTCTGGGAACTTAACACTGTCTGGAAAAAATTCTATTAATTAAAAAAATCAATTTTCCCAAATTAAGAAAGGAATATAGCTCATGGCTTTATGGTCTTTAAAATCACTCCCCTTCCAGGATCAGGCACAGACCTCGTTGTCCTGGAAGAGGACATTTTCCCCCCCAGGAAATGACCATGAAAGGCTGAAAGAAGGAAACTATGGTGATTTAATGTACAATATACTCCCTTTCCTCACTGAGTCAGTACCATTAATGCTTCTGTAGCACTTTATGGTTTTTGACGGCTTTACAAGAGCTTAATAGCTGAGTCTCACAATACTTCTGTGAGGTAGGTGGTCAGCAAATACCTTGGTTAGCAGTTTCCTTTGAACAGCAGGATGCCCCAAATAGCCAATGACAAAAGCAAGGTGAGTCAGGGAGTGGAGAGGAAAGCGGACATGGGAACATCTTCTGAGTGCCTCATTCCGTGGCGTTGGCCTTTACCAGATCAGCATGCTATGCGGTGTGTAATTATTAAAAGCCTGTTTTTCATGGGGTAGCTATTTAAAGGGAGGGAGGATTGAGCATGAGATGACAGGACTTTGCACCACTGTGTCTTTTGTAAGCATAAGTTGCACATGCCAATCCCCAGAGCCTAATACTGGTAGAGAGGAGGTGACCAGACATCTCCATGGAAACAGTTTCCCTAGAGGTGAAAAATAAAATGGAAATTGATGGAAAAACCCTCTCAGACTTCTTTTTTTTAGTTAAATTTTTTTTTAATTGAAGTATAGTTGATGTACAATGTTATATGCTTCAGGTGTACAACATAGTGATTCACAATTTTAAAAGGTCATACCCCATTTTTACGGTTATTGTAAAATATTGGCTATATTCCCTGTGTTGTACAATATATCCTTGTAGCTTATTTATTTTATTTATACTTCCATACTTCTTTAAAAATGAGAATGCTACTCTCACTGTCCTATGGTGAAATCAGAAGATGTGTGCACTTTAGAATTTAGAATGCTAGAGTTTCTTAGAATGAAAGGTGTTATCTTAAAACAAAGATGTTGTGATCCAAGGCATTCCATGCTTTTCTACACTTGAAACCATTTAGTCATTTCTGAAAGAAATCAGATATTATGGAGAAAGGAGTACAGATATATAATTTTTGCCTTTATCACATTTAGAGAATACTTGTTTTAATTTTTTCCAGAGCTAGTGAAGCAGAAGAAAGTAAAAAGATATTGGTCCTTAGATCACTGGTATAAATCAGATAATCATCCTTACATGCATAATGGTCTCTTAGGGAGGAATAGAGAATGAATACATGGCGGCACGAATAAATGAAACATTAAATGCGAGTGAATTAATTAGCAAACAAAGACTGAAGTTGGAGAAATATCTACATTGACGTCTGCCAAGGGAAGTGTTTATGGTTGAAATAAGGCCAGGCAGAGACAGAGTTATTCAATAAAAATTTTTTTTTCTGGGACGTGAACAGGAAAGTTTGCATGAGATCATTTTATGTGAAATGATATTGGCTTTACGTTCTGTCAAAGAACAATTATTCATTGAGCAATTATTTATTATGTATATGGCTGCACTTAGGTGTTATATGGAATACAAAGATAATTTCTCCATAAAACTTAACAAGGTGTCTGTAAGTTAGTAAGATAAAATTTTTCTACATATAATAATAAAAAATTATAATCAACGAACACATTATTCATAGCATTAAAATTCAGTATAGATTTGTTTTATGTTTAGAAGATAAAAACTTCTCAAATTCGTCTTCTTAATTGAACACCTTATCACAATATTATAGCTACGCAAACCTAAAAAACCAGAGTAATCAGCAACTAAAATCTGAAGAACCCGTAATTACCAAAAGAGTCCTATGTTATTTACTGACTGGTTTTAAAAATTAAGATAAAACATTTGAGGGATCTCTTGATACACACTTATATATTTTTAATTTTATCTATACAATGAGATCTGGTTTATTTCAGTTTTTGTTGCAAAATTATTTCTGCTAAAAGTGAAAAATCTCTAAATCTTGAAATTGGATGATGCAATTTTTCCTTACATGGATGGAAGAAATAATTTTATAAGTGCTTCATAATTAAAATGGCAACATATTTTGGAAATGGGAAAAATGCCTGTGCTAATTCTCTGGGCCACATAATGGTTAAGACTATTATTTTTCCTTGAAAGTTAAACATAGTGTTAGAACAATAAATTCTACTATCCTCCTCAAATCTGGAGGGTGATTTTAATTAATCAAGGAGAAACATTATTAATTATTTGAAATAAGAATTCACAAGTTTTTAAATAAGAATGGAGAAAAAAATTCCTGTGTATGTGACTAAAAAAATGCTCAAAAAAGTTTAGTTGAGTTTTTTTCTCATAATATTAATCTTTATTCCTTTAATATACTCCATTGTTAAAGTCCTTTTTGAAAGAATCTCCTTTCAAGTCCCAGCACTTTGAAAGCTACAGCAAGCCAAATGCTTGAAAGCATTTCAGTTTTGTTTATTTTGGACAGTACATGATGTGTGATATCTTTTTTTTTTTCTTTTCTCATCTGAAACACAAAAACTACTAGAAACCCTTTTGTTATCAGTATGCATCACGAAATATGAAAAAATGTTAGACATAAAATATTCCTTGGAAGAAGAATAAACAAGCT
Organism: Eubalaena glacialis; assembly: GCF_028564815.1. Classification (NCBI taxonomy): domain Eukaryota; kingdom Metazoa; phylum Chordata; class Mammalia; order Artiodactyla; family Balaenidae; genus Eubalaena; species Eubalaena glacialis. The sequence goes on from NC_083726.1 coordinate 93,189,243, forward strand.
ATGCCAGTTATAACAAGCCAAGGAATCTAGAACTATAATATATGTGATGTTATTAGTAAATAGGAGAAACTGGGGGGAAACTCAGAACCAAAATGTTTGTGATACACCAAAAAAGAGAGAGGAAGATATTTTAAAAATTGTCATATTTTCACTGCATTTGGATGTTTTCAACAAAGCTGGGAGCTTTGTGCCCAAGCCAGTTGGCATTCTACCATATCTGTGTGGATTTCTGTGGCACTTCTCAAGCTATGAGAAATTTGATTAAGCATTACATTTGTTCCTTACAGCAAGAAATTCTCTTGTCTGCTGTAAGCCGTTTTCATGCAATTTTCTAAGGAGAGAAACTGTATCAAAATAAAGGTCCACTCTGTGCAATAAAGAATTAAACCCACTCTCATCATCATTAACATGGAAAAAAAATTCAACCTGACCTTTTCCTGTTACTGTTTATACCCTGGGGCTTGAATTTGATTTTTCTTCATTGCTTTGAGATGTCAAAGTATAAACTTCAAAGGTATAAAATGATTGATACATGGTATTCACAATAGATTTTTTAAAGTAATACATATATATAATGATTCATTTTAAACATTCCTTTAATAATTAAAACCTCATTTTTAAAGAAAACACTCAGAAATAGAGCATCACAAAGAACTACTGTGATGATATCTGCCTCTTCTTGGATATAATTCTTCTCAAAGTTATTATTCCCAAAATATAGTCAATTCTTACATATTTATTTCATTTTTTGTTTCCATTCCTACTTCAATATTTTAAAATATACTGTTTATGACTTCATGTGGAAATTGCTTTTCTTTTTTGATGTTACTTTCTTACTAATCTAATTTTATCTTAAATACAGGTAGAGATTTTGTATAATGATTTTGTATCTTTCAATTTTTTACTGTCAATGCCTTTGTTTAGCTCTTTCCAAATTTCATAAAAAGAAATAATCTACAGTACATGGGAGCGATACCTCGGATTAAAATTCTTTAAGATGGAGATTTTCACATTTCAGAAAAAAAGAAAAAAACGGAGTAAAATTGGTGAAAAGTGGTACTGATTACAGCTGCTAAAGAATGGGGGAAAAAATCCTAATTTCGGTCCATTCTTTACATGAGACCAAGTTAAACCTACCTGAGAGGGGCAAAGGAAGGGAGAGGGAATGTAGAACATATTTGAATGTGCCGTCAAAATGCCGATACTTTTGATTTGCTAGACAACACGCTAAGCTAGCAATTCTCTTTAAAAAGATAAAACCTTAAAAAAAACTTATAAACCAGAGAATCAGGAAAAGATTACCACATATGTTTCAATAATTATGTTGAAAAACTTATCAGAAGAATTTCCACTTATTTATCATAATAGCGGCGTTGCTTTAGTGAGGAGGGGTCAGAGCGGAGCTGCTGAAGTGTAGCTGGCTGTCTGGCCACTGATTCCCGTAAACCTATCCCTGCAGCGCTCTGTCTGCCTCCAAACCCAAGTTCATGGTTTCAGCTCTTCACCAGTATTTACACACTACGTGCATTTTAACATACACTTTTAAGTGCTCTCTTTTAAAAACAATGAAGAAAACAAAATGCCAAGTTAATGCAACTTAGTATTGCCAGATTAAAATAAAGCTTGTTGTAAAATGTGTATTCCTTTTCTGTTGGTGTTTATTTAAAAGATTAGAAAGATAAACCCAACAATTAGGTTATTTATTTCATTACAATCTATTGTTACCTCCCTCAGTGAGAGGAAGGCATACCATTGCTTTCCTCCCTCACCTGCCCTTAACTCCTTTTCCTTTCAAAGATGCTCTGGGGGAAAAATTAGATGGTGGATAGTATGTGTGACAGTTTGGCCAATGTTAGGACTTTTTTGATGATAGATACACTGTCAGTAGTATCAGACTATTCCCAGAAGGTAATTAACCCAATGGACTTGAGGTAACACAATCTTTTCCCAGATTTTCATGTCAGAAGAGGGCAATTAGTGGTCTGCTTTTGTTCCAAAAAGTCTGTATTTTGGAATACAATCACAGTGACTATCCCAACCAGCTGTGAAACCAATTCATCCTTTACTGCCACCAGCCACACCACTACTCTTTAATATTTCCTTCTCATCTGATATTCATAGCAGAATTCCTCTTCTTTCAGGATTTACATCCTTCAGCTGTTTGCAGACACTTGCGTCTTTTCTAATCAGTTCATACTGCACGTACTTCTTGAGTCTTCCTATCAGAGTCAAACCCATTTTTCTTTCCTTCCTGCCTTCCCCCTTTCCTTCCCTCTTCCCTCCCTCCCTCCCTCCTTTCCTCCCTCTCTAGTTCCTTCCCTCCTTCCTTGCTTCCTTCTCCTTCTCATCCTACCATACCCCTCCTCCTTCCTCTTCTTTGTCTCAACTTGCTGGTCTTCTACAGATCTTCTGAGCTAAGAGCAGCTAGTGTACAGCTAGTGTGAAATCTTTCAGAAGCCCTTTTTGTTGATTTACTTTAAACAGTTTCTTCAGGGGGAATTAACTCCTTTGGAATGAACTACTTTTATTTCTGTCATTAATAGTTTGTGTAATTTGAAGCTAGTGTGTTTAAAAATCTATGAGGATTTTTCTAAGTGACTAAAATAGTCTCCATTCTGTCAGTTTGCACTTGGTGGTGCTTCCTTTTCACATACTGCCTCTCCTACTCTCATTGGCCCTGCAAGAAATGGTGCATTATTCTCGTTTCACAAAGTAAGGAATGGGGATTCCCAGAGGTTAAGTACATTGCTTCATATTGATTAACAGAGTCTGTCATACAAAAAAAAAAGAAACCCAAACAAACAAAAAAATGGACGACAAACACATTTGTTAAACTGAACATACCTAAGAAATACAGTTACTAAGAGGTGAAACTAGAATCCAAACCTTGATTGGTGAGATTCCAAACTCCCTGTTCTTTCTGTTACAACACACAGCTTTTAAGTTCATTAGAATGAACTAAAGAAACTAATTAAGAATCATGCCAAAGAAAATACAACCAAAGTTTGATTTAGTTGATCCTGCTTAAAAAAAAAAAAAAAAAAGGGTTGGCCATACTGGCCTGAAAGGTTTTATTTAGCTTGTATCACTTTCTTAAAAACAAAACAAAACAAAACAAAAAACAAAAATTGATGCTTCCTGTGGTATGTTATAATGATGTAAAACCCAAACCAAAAAATTGTGCATGCAGAAAAGACTACATGGAAATAAAGAAAACTCATCAACCTTTAAATAGGAGTTATCTTTAAGTGAGAGGATTATAGATCTTTTATTTATTTTTCACTTTCCATTTTTCTGTATTTTCCAAATTTTCTAGTAAGTATGAATTACTTATTCACTGAAATAAATCTTTAGTAAAAATAATTGGTAGAATTAAATAAATTAGTATAAAAGAAAAAAAAAATTTTGCTGTTATCAGCTTACATTTTTACCACGAGATAAAAAAAAAAAAAAAGCAGCTACGTAATATCAGGTGATTGTGTGTTATGTTTGTAAAAAATATTTTAATCAGGGCTTAGAGAGTTTTGGAACCCCCTGCCATGACAAGCATGCTACCCGTTCAATGGAAGAAAAAAGAGTTTTAACTGAGTTAAGCTTTGGAGCTTAATTACTATTTGAATGAAGAATTAAGACTTTAAAACCCAGCTGGGCATTAACTCATCAAGGCCTCTGACACAACTGTTTTAATAAAGCTTCTGAAGTTGATGCCACACAGTAAACAGAGGCAAAAAATACCCAACTCAGTGAATTCCAGGATTGAGTTCATACTTTATGAAAGTGGTAGCTTGTCTTAAGTAGTTGAGGGAGCGGGAAATCTGTTCAGCTCATTTATTTTCAGACACTGAAACTTCTCCATAGAACTTTAAGTATAAGCCTTACCTTCCAAGTTTATTCCCAACTGATAGGGAAATAGCCATTATAGGAAATTGTTTTATAGCTTTGGTGCTTCCAGTTTAAATCATCTTAACTGAAATATATTTTATTTGAAAACAACAGTATCTGATTCTCTAACAAATTGCCTTCCATGAAGATAGTTCAGGTTTCTCAGAAGTATTCTTATATTCACCCTAGAAAGGTATGGTAGGTCCTGGACAATCATATTCTAAATATAAAGAACACTTTGAAAAGTGTTTCTTTATTCACTTTTTCATCAAACATTTGTTCACGTGCTGAGGATAGAGACAAATGTGAAATGACCCTGGCCTCCAAAATGCCAGGTGAGGGTCCAGAAGATAGGGACTGTTTGTGGTATTTGCTTGAGAAGTAGGACTATTGTGTTGTATGCTTTAAAAACCACACAATTCAGTTCTCAATTTCTTGAAACCATCCCAGGGTAGTATGGGATATGTGTGTTTGTGTGTATATAAAGATGTACACTATGTAACTGACTGACTTACAAACAACTCAAACACTTCCTCTAATTATTAAAATGGGCACATATAATAGATTCTAGAGGAAAAAGAAAGAGAGGTGACTTTCTTTTTTAAGGTGGGGTGACTTCCACGTAAAGGATTTAAGGAAGAGTGTAATATGAAAATACATAGTAAAAATGGGTTTTACACTTAAATTATAACTTTTTAAATTGAAGTATAGTTGATTTACGATGTTGTGTTAATTTCTGCTGTACAGCAAAGTGAGTCAGTTATACACATACATACATTCTTTTTTATATTCTTTTCCAGTATGGTTTATCCCAGGAGATTGGATATAGTTCCCTGTGCTCTACAGTAGACCTTGTTGTTTCTCCATTCTAAATGTAATAGTTTGCATCTACTAACCCCAAATTCCCAGTCCATCCATCTCCCTCCCCCAACCTTGGCAACCACAAATCTGTTCTCTATGACTGTAAGTCTCTTTCTGTTCATTTCTGTCATATTTTAGATTCCACATATAAGTGATATCATATAGTATTTGTCTTTCTCTTTCTGACTTATTTCACTTAGTATTATAATCTCTAGTTTCATCCATCTTGCTGCAAATGGCATTATTTTGTTCTTTTTTTATGGCTGAGTAGTATTCCATTGTATATATGTACCACATCTTCTTTATCCATTCATCTGTCAATGGACATTTAGGTTGTCTCCATGTCTTGGCTATTATGAATTGTGCTGCTATGAACATAGGGGTGCATGTATCTTTTTGAACTATAGTTTTGTCCAGATATATGTCCAGGAGTGGGATTGCTGGACCATATGGTAATTCTATTTTTAGTTTTCTGAGGAACCTCCATACTGTTTTCTATAGTGGATGCACCAACTTACATTTCCACCAGCAGTGTAGGAGAGCTCCCTTTTCTCCACATCCTCTCCAGCATTTGTTATTTGTAGACTTTCTAATGATGGCTATTCTGACTGGTGTGAGGTGGTACCTCACTGTAGTCTAGATTTGCATTTCCCTAACAATTAGTGATATTGAGCATCTTTTCATGTGCCTGTTGACCATCTATTTAGGTCTTCTGCCCATTTTTCAATTAGGTTTTTTTGTTGTTGTTGCTGAGTTGTATGAGCTTTATGTATATTTTGGAGATTAAACACTTATTGGTTGCATTGTTTGCAAATATTTTCTCCCATTCCATAGGTTGTCTTTTTGTTTTGTTTATGGTTTCCTTTGCTGTGCAAATCTTTTAAGTTTGATTAGGTCCCATTTGAGTATTTTTGGTTTTATTTCTATTGCCTTGGGAGACTGACCTAAGAAAACATTGGTAGGATTTATGTCAGAGAATGTTTTGTCTATGCTCTCTTCTAGGAGTTTTATGGTTTCGTGTCTTATGTTTAAGTCTTTAAGCCATTTTGAGTTTATTTTTGTGTGTGGTAAGGAGGTGTGTTCTAACTTCATTGATTTACATGGAGCTGTCCAACTTTCCCAGTATTTCTTCAGTCTGCTGAAGAGACTGGAGACTGTCTTTTTCCCATTTTATATGTTTGCCTCTTTTGTCAAAGATTAATGATTGTAGGTGTGTGGGTTTATTTCTGGGCTCTCTATTCTGTTCCATTGATCCATATGTCTGTTTTTGTACCAATACCACACTGTTTTCATTACTGTAGCTTTGTAATATTGTCTCAAGTCTGGGAGGTTTATGACTTCTGCTTTGTTTTTTTTTTCCTCAGAACTGCTTTGGCAGTTCAGGGTCTTTTATGGTTCCATATACATTTTTGGATTATTTGTTCTAGTTCTGTGAAAAATATCATGGGTAATTTAATAGGGATTGCATTAAATCTGTAGATTGCTTTGGGTAGTAGGGCCAAGAGCATGGGATAGTTTTCCATTTCTTTGAATCATCTTCAATTTCCTTTATTAATTTCTTACAGTTCTCAGTGTATAAGTCTTTCACCTCCTTGGTCACATTTATTCCTAAGTATTTTGTTTTTTTGTTGCAATTTAAAGGGTATTTTTTTTTTTAATTCCCTTTCTGATATTTCATTGTTAGTGTAAAGAAATGCAACCAATTTCTGAATGTTAATCTTGTATCCTGCTACTTTGCTGAATTCATTTATCAGTTCTGGTGATTTTTGTGTGAAGTCTTTAGGGTTTTCTATATATAGTATCATGTCAACTGCATATAGTGACAGTTTTACCTCTTCCCTTCCAATTTGGATACGTTTTATTTCTTTTTCTTGTCTGATTGCTGTGGCTAGGATTTCCAGTACTATGTTGAATAGAAGTGGTGAGAGTGGGCATCCTTGTCTTATTCCAGATTTTACAGGGAAGGCTTTCAGCTTTTCACCATTGAGTATTATATTGGCTGGGGGTTTGTCATAAATGGCTTTTATTATGTTGAAATATGTTCCCTCTCTACCCACTTTGGTAAAAATGTTTACCATGATTGGATGTTGAATTCTGTCAAATGCTTTTTCTGCATCTATTGAGATGATCATGTGTTTTTTGTCTTTTCTTTTATTAATGTGGTGTATTATGACTTTTGCTTGTTGGAAGATTTTTTTATGATGGATTCTGTTTCACTTCTAGTGATCAGTCTGTTCAAATTATCTATTTCTTCTTCATTCAATTTTGATGGGCTAAATGTTTCTAGAAAGTTGTCTGTTTCTTTTAAGTTATCAAATTTGTTGGCATATAATTGTTCATAGTATTCTCTTATAGTTTTTTGTTTTGTTTTTGTTTTTGTATTTCTGCAGTATTGGTTGAGATTTCTCCCTTTTCATTTCTTATTTTGTTTATTTGGGTTCTCTCTCTTTTCTTCTTGGTGAGCCTGGCCAGAGGTTTGTCAATTTTGTCTACCCTTTTAAAGAGCCAGCTCTTGGTTTTATTGATTTTTTTTCTATTTTTTTTTAATCTCTATTTTACTTATTTCCTCTCTGATGTTATTTCCTTCCTTCTGCTGGCTTTAGGTTTTGTTTGTTCTTCTTTTTTTAATTCTTTTAGGTTGTAGGTTAGGTTATTTATTTATTTATTTATTCTTGTTTTTTGAGGAAGACCTGTATCACTATGAACTTCCCTCTAAGAATGGTTTTTGCTGCATCCCATCGATTTTGTGTCAGTTGTGTTTTCATTGTCGTTTGTCTCAAGGTATTTTTAAATTTCCTCTTTGATTTCCTCATTGACCCTTTGTTTTTTTTGTAATGTGTTGTTTAGTCTGCACGTTTTCTCATTTCTTTTCCTGTGGTTGATTTCTGGTTTCATGCTGTTGTGGTCAGAAAAGATGCTTGAAATAATTTCTGTACTCTTAAATGCGTTGAGGTTTGTTTTTTGCCCTAGTATGTGGTCAATCCTAGAGAATGTTTCATGTGCACTTGAAAAGAATGTGTATTCTGGTTTTTTTAATGTAATGCCCTGAAAATATCACTTAAGTTTAACTGTTCTATTGTATCATTTAAGACCTCTGTTGCTTTATCAATTCTCTGTCTGGAAGATCTGTCCATTGATGTGAATGGGATTTTAAAGTTTCCTACTATCATTGTATTCCTATCAATTTCTCCCTTTATGTCTGTTAGTATTTGTTTTATGTATTTGGGTGACCCTATATTAGGTGCACATACATTGATGAGTGTAAAATCCTCTTCTTGTTTTGATCCTTTTATCATTATATAGTGTCCTTCATTATCTTTCTTTATGGTCTTTGTTTTAAAGTCTGTTTTGTCTGATATGAGTATTGCAACTCCGGGTTTCTTGTCATTTCCGTTTGCATGAAATATCTTTTTCAATCCCCTCACTTTCAATCTATGTGTGTTTTTGCCCTAAATTTTGTCTCTTGTAGGCAGCATATTGTAGGCTCTTGTTTTTTTTTATCCAGTCTGCCACTCTATGTCTTTTGATTTGAGCATTTAGTCCACTGAAATTTAAGGTAATTATTCATAAATATGTATTTATTACCATTTTAAATCTTGTTTTTGAGTTGATTCTGTTTCTTCTTTGTTTCTTTGTTTTTCTTTTTGTTTTCCTTTTTGTGGTTTGATGATTTCCTTTTATTTTATGCTTATGTTCTCTTCTTTTTGGTTTTTTTTGAATCTATTGTATGTTTTTGATTTGTGGTTACCCTGTTTTTCAAGTATATTAACCCCTTCCTATGTCCACTTGCCTTAGACTGATAGTCATGTAGGCTCAAACCCATTCTAAAAAAAAAAAGAATCTACATTTTCTTACTCTCCTTCCCCAAATTTTATGATTTTGATGTTCTCTTTTACATCTTCATGTTTATGCTTTTGCTATTCCTTGTGTTTATCATCACTTTCACAAGTGGGTTTTGTTTTTTTTTTTTGCTTTTTTTTTGATCTGTATACTGGCTTATTTAAGTGACTTACTTTCCAGTTGTGATTTTCTCTTTCCTATATCTTCTTGCCTCTTTTCTATTTAGAGAAGACGTTTCAATATTTCTTTTTGGATAAGTTTAGTATTGCTGTATTCTTTTAGTTTTTCTTGTCTGAGAACTTATCTCTCCTCCTATTCTAAATGATAATCTTGCAGGGTAGAGTATTCTAGGTTGCATATTTTTCCCTTTCAAGACTTTGAATATATTTTGCCACTGCCTTCTGGCCTACAGTGTTTCTGTAGAGAAATCAGCTGATAGCCTTATGAGGATTCCCTCGTATTTAGCTCTTTGTTTTTCTCTTGCTGCCCTTAGAATCCTCTCTTTACCTTTAATTTTTGCCATTTTTATTATAATATGTCTTGGTGTAGATCTGTTTTGGTTCATCTTGTTTTGGACTCTCTGTGCTTCCTGTATCTGGATATCTGTGTCCTTTTATATGTTCAGGAAGTTTTCAGCCATAATTTCTTCATACATTTTCAATCCCCTTTTCTTTCTTCTCCTTCTGGAATCCCTATTATGTGGAGATTGGCATGCTTTATATTACCCCATAGGTCTCTTACACTTTGCTTTCATTTTTGTTTTTTTCATCTGGCTTTCTGTCTGCTGTTCAGATTGGGTAATTTCCATTATTTTATCTTCCAGATCACTTATACTTTTTTCTGCATTATTCATTCTGCTATTCATTACCTTTAGCTCAGCTTTTGTCTCAGCAAATGAATATTCTAATTTTTCTTGGTTCCTTCTTATAGTTTCTAGTTCCTTTTTACAGTATTCTGCATTTCTGTTGATAGCCTTTTTTAATTCCTTCAGTATTTTCATTACCTCCTTTTTGAACTCAGTGTCTATTAGACTGAAGAGGTCTGTTTCATTGTTTGTTCCTTCAGGGAAGTATTTTGGTCTTTTAACTGGGAGTGGTTCCTCTGCTTCTTCATTTTACTTATATTTCTCTTACTCCGTGAGTTTAGGAGAATCAATTATCTACTGTATTCTTAGAGGGCTATTTATATTCAGGAACATCCTTGTGTAGCTTGTGTGGGTTTAATATTTTTTTGGCACAAGGGCTGCTTTTAGTTTGGATGTTTGCCATCTCTTTTCTCAGCATGTGCTGGCCATTATCCCCTTGATAGGGGGTGTGCAAGTCTGTGGCCTACGTGTGCTCCCACAAAGGTAGGGCCAGTGCTTGGCTCCTGCTTGCGGGACCCTTGGCAGTGGCCCACACCCTCCCCTGGAATCTGAGATGGCACTGGCAGGTTATGCATGCTCGCACCTGCCCTTGGAGACCTGAGAGCACACATGAAGAAAAAAGCTCCTGTGGTGGTCCTGCCTCTCTTGTGTGCCTCCCATCAATGGTGTCTTTCCTCTCTGGCAGGCCCAGGCTTCTTCCCGTACACCCTCAGTTGTGGTGCACCACACCTCAGCCCCCTCAGGCTGTCTCCATGCAGCCAAACTCAGTCTTCTCCTTGGGTCTGACCTCCGAAGCCTAAGCCTCAGCACTCAGCCCCTGCCCACACCAGAGACAAGTGTCTCAAGCTGGGGAGTGCCAGGCAGCAGCACAGACCCTCTCTGCAGGTCTCTGTCTGCTTTGCCCTCTGCAAACCAGTTGCTGCACTCTCCTCCAAGGCCCTGAAGCTCCCCCTCTGTCCTGGCTGATCTCCCCACCAGTGACAGGACTTCCCAGTGTGCAGAAACCTATCCTCTTACACAGCTTCCTCCCAGGGGTGCAGGTCCTGTCCCGATTCCTTTCTCTCTCTCTCTTTTTTCTTCTTTTTTCTTTTGTCCAACCCAGTTACATGGAGATTTTCTTGCCCTTTTGGAGGTCTGAGGTCTTCTGCCAGCATTCAGTAGATGTTCTGTGAGAATCATTCCACATGTAGATGTATTTTTGAGGTATTTGTAGGAGAAGGTGAGCCCCATGTCCTTCTCCTCCACCATCTTGATCCCATCTCCCTCCACTTAAATTATTTTAATTTTTAAATCAATAATACAGTCATTGGGTACAAAAGAATACACAGTAAATACAACTTTTTCATGTCCTGTCCTCCAAATGCAGGGAGTACAACAGTGAGCACTTTCCTGTTATTATTCCAGAGCTGTGTCATGCTTGTAAATGTATAAATATATAAAACAAATAATAGGATATTATACATTCTACTAGGCACTTTGCTTTCTCACCTTATTAAATGTTTAAAAATCTTTTGAAACATTTCAGACATATAGATAACATACTGCTTCATATTATCACACAAGCTGTGGACCTCACAGCTCCATGGGACACCTTTCATATTGATTATGATGTGACTGGTTCTCTCTGAAGTAGGGCAGCCCTATGGAAAATAACAAAAGATAAATACCTTTACATCCTATTCACCACACAGCTTTATGAAAGCATATCAAAATGACTGTATTTGGGGGGCTTCCCTGGTGGCGCAGTGGTTGAGAATCTGCCTGCTAATGCAGGGGACACGGGTTCGAGCCCTGGTCTGGGAAGATCCCACATGCCGCGGAGCGACTGGGCCCGTGAGCCACAACTGCTGAGCCTGCGCGTCTGGAGCCTGTGCTCCGCAGCGGGAGAGGCCGCGATAGTGAGAGGCCCGTGCACCGCGATGAAGAGTGGCCCGCCCTCGCCACAACTGGAGAAAGCCCTTGCACAGAAATGAAGACCCAACACAGCCAAAAATAAATAAATAAATAAATAAATTAGTTTAATAAAAAAAAAAAAAGAATGCATGAAGGGGCTGTGCAGTTGGAAAAATTTCTAGGGAATTCTAAAAAAATTAAAAAAAAAAAAATGACTGTATTTGTTCCAAAATTTTGAGACTTAATAGATACAGTAGAAGTTATTTGAGTATCCTTTCTTGATCTCATTATTAGTTTGCCTTCCTGCCATAGTCACAGATTTAGTGTTTTATATGTCCCATGCATAAGTCATATCTTCACTCAATATTTATGTATTCATCAGTGTAGATAATACTACATGATGTGGTGATGCTTACTGGTTTTTAAAGTTTACTTAAATGCTATACTACTGTACATATCATTCTGCAACTTGCTTTTTTCCTCATCACTCTATGCTTACGCTGTTCATCTTAGTGCATTCTTTTAAAATGCTATATAGTATTCCACTATATGACTATATCACAATTTATTCATATACTCTCTTATTGAATAACATTTCTGTTTCTAAATTTTTTCATTAGAGACCATGCTGAAATAAATATTTTTGCACCCATTCACTTGCACTCAAATTTTCTCCAAATTATATACCTAGCAGGGGAATTACTAAGTTGAGGAGTATGAACATCAACTTTACCAGGTATTTCAAAATTGCTCTCCAAAGTAATGATATCAAGTCACATGCTGACTAGCAGTATATGAGAGTTTCTGTTACTCTGTAACCATGAAAACTCTAGATAGTGTCATAATTTAAATGTTGCCTGTTTGAGATGATATCTTACTGTTATTTCCCCCCCCCTCCCAAATTATTAGTAGGTTGAGCATCTTTTCATATGTTTATTATTCACTTCGGTTACTTTCTCTTTGAGCTTCCTGTTAATGGACTTGTTCATTCTTCTCTTTGGTTAGGAAAAAATAACAAATTCCTTTGTCATTTATATGTATTTTACAGGCTGTGGTTATTTTTTCACTTTGTTTCTGTGTCTTTGTTGAACATAAGAGGTTTTTAAAATTCATCTTGGTGTCATCAAATTACCAATCTTTTGCTCTACTTTTTGTATCTTGTCTAAGAAAATTTTCCACAACTAAATGTTATGAAGATGTTCTATATTTTCTACCAAAAGCTGCTTTTAATGTTTAGATCTCTAATCCATCTGGAATTCATTTTTGTATATGGTGTGAGAATGGGATCCAATATTACTTAATTTTTCCCATATGGTTAACGAATTGCTCTTGTACCGTTTATTGAATAGTTCTGCCTTTCCTCATTGATTTGTAGTGCCACCTTGGTCATAGTTCAAGTTTCCACATATACAAGCATCTGTTTCTTGGTTCTCTATCATGTTCCTTTGGTTTATTTGACTCTTCCTATGCCAATACCACACTGTCTCATTCTCTATAGCTCTATAAATTCCTGATATATTTGGTCAAGCAAATTTCCCCCTCCCCCATCTTCTTCTTCAAATTTATTTTGGCTATTCTTGATTCTTTGTGTTTCCATATTAATTTTAATACTCACTTGCCAAGTTTCATAGTCTCTTTTTGATTTTGGTTAGAATTTTATTAAGTTTATAGAGTATTTTGAAGGGTAACTGACATCTTTACAATTCTTCAATGTAGCAGTGTACATCTGTATACAAATCTTTTTTGTTTTTCAAATATATTTTGTTTTCCCGTTAGAAGTCTTAACCATTATACACTAGGTTTATTACTAGGTATTTTATAGTGCTTTTTTTCTGTTTGATTTTCCAGCTGGTTATTATTGTTTTGTTGAAATGACAATGGTTTTAGTATGCTGATTTGAGTCCAGTAAACTTATGGAACTTTCTTATTAGTTCTAGTAGCTTTATGAGCTCTTGGCTTTACTTTGTTTAAAATCATATTTTTTTTACAAATAAGGAAAGTTTTATTGTTTCTTTTTCAAATTTTATCCTTGACCTGTCTTCTTTTATTGCACCGAATGAGACTTTCAACAGACAAGTGATTATAGCAATATCCTTGTCTTGCTGCTGGAAACACTTCTAAAATTTCCCCTTTATGTGTGATATCTATAGGTTTTCCATAAATATTCTTTACTAGAGACTAGTCTTAGTTTGCTGTCATGGTTAATTTTGTGTGTCAACTTGACTGGGCCATGGGGTGCCTAGACACTTTGGTCAACCATTATTCTGGACAAGATTAAGATTTGAATCGATAGGGTGAGTAAAGCAGATTGCACTCCTTAATGTGGGTGGCCCCATCCAATAGCTGAAAACCAGAAGAGAACACAAGTTGAACCCTCCAGTGAGTAAAAGGAAAGTCCTCCTGCTTGACATACCTTCGAGATAGGACATCGATTTTTTTCCTACCTTCAGGTTTAAACTGAAACATTGGCTTTTTCTGGGTCTCAAGCTTACCAGCCTTCAGGCTGGAATTATATCACAGGTTCTCCTGGTTCTCAGGACTTAGGATTGGACTAGAACTACACTATTAGCTATCCTGGGTTTCTAGCTTGCCAACCGCAGATCTTAAAACTTGTCAGCCTCCATAGCTGTGCAAGCCAACACCTTATAATAAAATGTATATACTTTTTATTGGTTCTTTTTCTCTGGAAAGCCCTGATCAATTCATTTGCTATCAGATTTTATCCATGAATCGATTTAATCACTCTCATCACTGCAATTACCCTAGTACAAGACACCAAGTCATGTCATCTGGGGTACTATCGTTTCCTCCTAACTGGTCTTCCTTTTTTGACTGGTTTTGATATCAGTTATACTTGCCCTAGTATAGATTATCCCTTACTTGGTAACCAGAGAGGTTACTTAAAACACAAATCAGATCTTGTAACTCATCTTCTGAACAACCTTCAAGGTTTTCCCATCACATTTAGAATAAAATCCAAAGTCCTTATTTTGGCATATAAAACCATACATGATCTGGGTTCTAGCATTCTCTTCAATCTCTTACCTTTTTCTCAGATCCTCCACCCACCTTATTTCTCCTTATGCCTGCCAAGCATGCTTCTAAATGTTCCTCCTTGATCCTTGATCCAAGCAGATTCCTACCCTGGAGCCTTTGCACTCACAGTTCTTCTGCCTTATGTGTTCTCTCACTAAAAATATTGTCTCACTTCCTCACTTCATCCAGGTATCTTCTCAAAACAGCACTCTGCATCATATTCTATCTCATTATACTGTTTTGTTTTTCTTTGTAGCAATTATTACATCATGACATTATAAAGTTTAGCTGTTTGATTATGTGATTCATCCACTTGAACGTAAAATCTATGAGGCAGAGCATTTTTCTCTTTATTTATCTGTTATATCCCTATTGCTTGGGCAATGCTTAACACATAGTAGGTGCTAAATCAATATTTATTAAATAAATAAATATTATTACCTTTTCCTGCATCTATGATTTGATTATGTGCTAATAGGGTTGAAAGATTTTCTGACATTGAAATAGCTCTGCTCTCCTGGAAATAAACCTTACTTAAACATGATGTGTGTGCATTTTAATACACTGATGAACTCCACTTGTAATATTTTATTTAGGATTGTTTTTATGTCCATATTGGAACTGTTCTATAGTTTCCTTTATTTATAATATCCTTGCCTAATTTGTGTATCAACAGCATACTGGACTCACAAATTGAGCCAGCCAGCTTTTCTTCTTTGACTTTTATCATAAACAATTTATAATAAAATAACAGATATTTGTTTTTAGGAAGTTTGTTAAAAAATACCTCTAAAGACATTTTGGCTTGGTGTCTTTGGAAAGAGACTTTTAATTTCTTTAATAGTTATTGGTTTATTCATGTTTTCAATTTTTTTCTCTAGGCAACTTCAGTAATTTTAATTTTTCTAGAAAATTACCATTTCACCTAAATTTTCAATTGTAATACCTGTATTATGTCTACACTTTTGTCTCCTTTTCATTGCTAATTATATGTGCTCTTTATTTTTAAAATTTTTTATCAGAGCTTTAGCTTATAGGCCTATTAATCCTCTGTATCATCTCTTTATTTTCTACTTTTTAATTTGTGCTCTTATCTTTATTATGTCCTTAAATTAGATATACTTTTTTTGTTTCCTTTCTTTATTTCCCCCTAGCTTCCTGAGTTAAACACTTAATTGATTTGTTTTAAATCTCTCTTTATTTTAAACATGTTAAAGGCTCTGCTTTTGCAGCCATGTACCCATTTTTGCTATATCCCTAAAATGTTATGTATACTGTTAATTTCATTGTTATTTATATTTAAATATTTTCCTGACATATGAAATATATTTTAAAAGCCAAACATATATGGGTTCTTTCAAACTACTTTTTAATGTTGATTATGTATTTAATTGCATTGTCATCAGAAAATGTGGTCTACATAGTATTAATTTCTTGAATTCATTAAGATATCTTTGGTGGCTGAGCACACAATTTTTTAAAAAGACAAATATTCCATATTTATGGAATTTATGGAATTAAGGAATGTATGTTTTTATTTTTGGGGTGTTTAGAGCTATATAAAGTCCTTTATTTAAAGCCTCTATATATTCCTTTTGTTTTTCGTCTATTGAGTATAATTTGAAGTTAAGTGTATAGAAGTTCATGATATACGTTCTTCATGGAACATTACTTTTATTACCATGTGATGTATACTTTCATTTCTAGCAATGCTTTTTGCTTTCAAATCTATCTTATCTGATATTAATATTAATACAGTAACCTTCTTTTGCTTAACATTTGTAGGGTCTCTCTTTTACCATATCGTCAATTCATGGCATAAAGGAGTTATGAGACTTCTCTTGCTCCAGGTCACGCAGCTAAAACTCTGCAATTTGACCCCAGGAAATCTTACACCGAAGCCCGAATTCTCAACTATGCTGTCTCCTGGAATGTGCTTCCAATCTCGGAACCCAGGAGGCGTATGTCTTCAATCTCCTTCTATTGAGTTTCTTTTTCACAGAGATGTTTATCCTGTGTTTGCTACTCTTTATGTCTTTTTATCTTTCTCTTATTGTTTTTTCTGTATCATTGCCATGCACTTTTTGACCTGTTCTATATCTTGCTTAACAATATTCTCGGAGATGGCTTCATATGTACAGAGCTCCCTCATTAGGTTTAATGGCTGCATGGTATTTCATTGTACATGTTTCAGTTGTAAATTAGTTAGTCTCATATAGATGGACACAGGTTATTTCCAATATTTTTCTCTGTTACCAATAATATTGAAATAACTACCCTGTACATAAATAGTTTAGAAATATTGAAGTATATTTGTGGAATAAATTCCTAACAATGGAATTGCTGGGCCAAAGATTATAGGTACTTCCCAATTTATGGATAGCTATTGTACAGTTGTTTTCCACAGAGGATGGATAAGCTATACTCCCAAAAACCACATAGGAAAGTTTCTCATTCCCATACATTCTCACCAATTATATAGTTTCAAATTCTTTGACCTTTGTTAATCTGATAAGTAAAAAAGATATATCACTGCTTTAATTTTCATTTCTTTTCCCTATTTTTGAAAGTTAAATTTATGTTTTTGCAGTTTTATTGAGATATAATCGACATATAACATTGTGTAAGGTATACAAAGTGATAATTTTATATACATATATATTGTGAAATGATTACCACAATAAGGTTAGTTAACACATCCATCACCTCACATAGTTACTTTTTGTGTGTATGTGTAATGAAAACATTTAAGATCTACTCTCTTAGCAATCTTCCAGTATACAAACAGTATTGTTAACTATAGTTCCTATGCTGTACATTAGATGTCCAGAACTTATTCATCTTATAACTGTAAGTTTGTGCCCTTTGACCAAAATCTACCCACTTCCCCCATCTTCCAGTCTCTGGGAACCACCAATCTACTCTCTGTTTCTATGAGTTTAACATTTTTTAGATTCCACAGATAGGTGAGATCATACAGTATTTGTGTTTCTCTACCTGATACTTCACTTTGCGCAATGGCCTCAAGATTTATCCGTAGTGTCACAAATGGTAGGAATTCCTTCTTTTTTATGGTTGAATAATATTACATATTTATCCATTTATCCATTAATTGACATTTAGGTTGTTTCCATGTCTTGGCTACTGCGAATAATACTGCAATGAACATGGCAATGCAGATATCTCTTCAAGACCCTGTCCTGATTTCATTTCTTTTGGATATGTACCAGAAGTGAGATTGCTGGATCATATGGCAGTTCTATTTTTAATTTTTTGAGTGATCACCATACTGTTTTCCAAAATGGCTGCACCAATTTACATTCCCACCAACAATGCATAAGGGTTCCCTTTTCTCCACATACTCACCAACCCTTGTCATCTTTTTGATGATAGTCATTCTAACAGGTGTGAGGTGATAGCTCATTCTGGTTTTGATTCGCATTTAATGATCTGTGATGTTGAGTACCTTTTCATGTCTCTGTTGGCCATTTGTATGACTTCTTTGGAAAAAATATAGATTCAGGTCCTCTGCTCATATTTTAATCAAACTATTTGGTGTTTTGCTTGTTTTGTTTTGTTTTATTTTTTGCTATTGAGTTGTATGTGTTCTTTGTATATTTTGATTAACCCATTATCAGATATATGGTTTGAAAATGTTTTCTTCCATTCAGTAGGTTGCCTTTTCATTTTTGCATTGTTTCTTTTGCTGTGAAGAAGCTTTTTAGATTGATATTGTCCCACTTATTAATGTTTGCTTTTATTGCTTGTGCTTTTGGTGTCATATTGGAAAAAATCATTGCCAAGAATAATGCCAAAGAGCTTATTCTCTGTTTTTTTTTTTTTCCTAGAAGTTATAATGGTTTCAGGTCTTACATTTAAGTCTTTAATCTATTTCAAGTTAATTTTTGTGAGTGGTGTAATATTGTCGTCCAGTTTCATTCTTTTGCATGTGAATATCTGGTTTCCCCAACACCATTTATTGAAGAGACTACCCTTTCCCCATTGAGTATTCTTGGCTCCCTTGTCAAATACTAGTTGACCTAATATGCATGAGTTTATTTCTGGGCTCCCAATTCTGTTCCGTTGGTCTATATGTCTGCTTTTACACCACTATCATACTGTTTTGATTACTATAGCCTTGTAATGTAGTTTGAAATCAGGAAATGTGATGCCTCCAGCTTTATTCTTTTTTCTCGGGATCGCTTTGACCATTCAAGTCTTCTGTGGTTTGCTACCTTTACAATATTTCATATTCCTTACAGTGATTTTAGTACAATCTATTCTTTGTGCTGCCCCCAATGTGGCCTTTCTTTCTTTTCTTTTTTTTAATAAAGCAGCTTCTTATTAGTTATTTATTTTATACATATTAATGTATATATGTCAAGCCCAATCTTCCAATTCATCCCACCACCACCACACCTGCTTTCCCCCCTTGGTGTCCATACGTTTGTCCTCTACATCTGTGTCTCTATTTCTGCCTTGCAAACTGGTTCATCTGTACCATTTTTCTAGATTCCACATATATGCTTTAATATATGATATTTGTTTTCTCTTTCTGACTTACTTCACTCTGTATGACAATCTCTAGGTCCATCCACCTCTCTACAAATGACCCAATTTCATTCCTTTTTATGGTTAATATTCCATTGTATATATGTACCACATCCTCTTTATCCATTCGTCTGTTGACGGGCATTTAGGTTGCTTCCATGACCTGGCTATTGTAAATAGTGCTGCAATGAACATTGGGGTGCATGTGTCTTTTTGAATTATGGTTTTCTCTGGGTATATGCCCAGTAGTGGGATTGCTGGGTCATATGGTAATTCTATTTTTAGTTTTTTAAAGAACATCCATACTGTTCTCCATAGTGGCTGTATCAATTTACATTCCCACCAACAGTGCAAGAGGGTTCCCTTTTCTCCACACCCTCTCCAGCATTTGTTGTTTGTACATTTTCTGATGATGCCCATTCTAACCGATGTGAGGTGATACCTCATTGTAGTTTTGATTTGCATTTCTCTAATAATTACTGATATTGAACAGCTTTTCATGTGCTTCCTGGACATCTGTATGTCTTCCCTGGAGAAATGTCTATTTAGGTCTTCTGCCCATTTCTGGATTGGGTTGTTTCTTTTTTTGATATTGAGCTGCATGAGCTGCTTGTATATTTTGGAGATTAATCCTTTGTCCATTGATTCGTTTGCAAATATTTTCTCCCATTCTGAGGGTCATCTTTTCGTCTTGTTTATAGTTCCTTTGCTGTGCAAAAGCTTTTAAGTTTCATTAGGTACCATTTGTTTATTTTTGTTTTTATTTCCATTACTCTAGGAGGTGGGTCAAAAAAGATCTTGCTGTGATTTATGTCAAAGAGTGTTCTTTCTATGTTTTCCTCTAAGAGTTTTATAGTGTCTTGTCTTACATTTAGGTCTTTAATGCATTTTGAGTTTATTTTTGTGTATGGTGTTAGTTAGTGTTTCAATTTCCTTCTTTTACATGTAGCTGTCCAGTTTTCCCAGCACCACTTATTGAAGAGACTGTCTTTTCTCCATTGTCTATCCTTGCCTCCTTTGCCATAGATTAGTTGATCATAAGTGTGTGGATTTATCTCTGGGCTTTCTATCCTGTTCCACTGATCTATATTTCTGTTTTTGTGCCTACCATATTGTCTTGATTACTGTAGCTTTGTAGTATAGTTTGAAGTCAGGGAGTGTGATTCCTCCAGCTCTATTTTTTTCCCTCAAGATTGCTTTGGCTATTCAGGGTCCTTTGTGTCTTCATAAAAATTTTATGATTTTTTTGTTCTAGTTCTGTAAAAAAATGCCATTGGTAATTTGATAGGGATTGCATTGAATCTGTAGATTGCTTTGGGTAGTATAGTCATTTTCACAATATTGATTCTTCCAATCCAAGAACATGGTATATCTATCCATCTGTTTGTGCTATCTTTGACTTCTTGCATTTGTGTCTCATAGTTTTCTGAGTACAACTCTTTTACCTCCTTAGGTAGGTTTATTCCTAGGTATTTTATTCTTTTTGTTGCAGTCGTGAATGGGATTGTTTCCTTAATTTCTCTTTCTGATCTTTCATTGTTAGTGTATAGGAATGCAAGAGATTTCTGTGCAGTAATTTTGTATCCTGAAACTTTACCAAATTCATTGATTAGCTCTAGTAGTTTTCTGGTGGCATCTTTAGCATTCTCTATGTAGAGTATCATGTCATCTGCAAACAGTGACAGTTTTCCCTCTTCCTTTCCAATTTGTATTCCTTTTATTTCTTTTTCTTCTCTCATTTCCATGGCTAGGACTTCCAAAACTATATTGAATAATAGTGGCGACAGTGGACATCCTTGTCTTGCTCCTGATCTTAGAGGAAATGCTTTCAGTTTTTCACCATTGAGAATGATGTTTGCTGTGGGTTTCTCATATATGGCCTTTATTATGTTGAGGTAGGTTCCCTTTATGCCCACTTTCCAGAGGGTTTTTATCATAAATTGGTGTTGAATTTTGTCAAAAGGTTTTTCTGCATCTATTGAGATGATCATATGGTTTTTATTCTTCAATTTGTTAATATGGTGTATCACATTGATTGATTTGCGTATATTGAAGAATCCTAGCATCCTTGTGATAAATCCCACTTGGTCATGGTGTGTGAACCTTTTAATGTGTTGTTGGATTCTGTTTGCTAGTATTTTGTTGAGGATTTTTGCATCTATATTCATCAGTGATATTGTTCTGTAATTTTCTTTTTTCTAATATCCCTGCCTGTTTTTTGTATCAGGGTGATGGTGGCCTGGTAGAATGAGTTGGAGAGTGTTCCGTCCTCTGCAATTTTTTGGAAGAGTTTGAGAAGGGTGGGTGTTAGGTCTTCTCTGAATGTTTGATAGAATACACCTGTGAAGCCATCTGGTCCTGGACTTTTTTTGTTGGAAGATTTTTAATCACAGTTTCAATTTCATTACTTGTGATTGGTCTGTTCATATTTTCTATTTCTTCCTGGTTCAGTCTTGGAAGGTTATACCTTTCTAACAATTTATCCATTTACTCCATGTTGTCCATTTTATTGGCATCGAGTTGCTTGTAGTAGTCTCTTAGGATGCTTTGTATTTCTGTGGTGTCCAATGTAACGTCTCCTTTTTCATTTCTCATTTTATTGATTTGAGTCCTCTCCATTTTTTTCTTGATGAGTCTGGTTAAAGGTTTATCAATTTTGTTTATCTTCTCAAAGAACCAGCTTTTAGTTTTATTGATCTTTGCTACTGTTTTCTTTGTTTCTACTTCGTTTATTTCTGCTCTGATCTTTATGATTTCTTTCCTTCTACTAACTTTGGGGTTTTTTTGTTCTTCTTTCTCTAGTTCCTTTAGGTGTAAAGTTAGATGGTTTATTTGAGATTTTTCTTGTTTCTTGAAGTAGGATTGTATTGCTATAAACTTCCTTCTTAGAATTGTTTTTGCTGCATCCCATAGGTTTTGGATCATCGTGTTTTTGTTGTCATTGGTCTCTAGGTATTTTTTGATTTCCTCTTTGATTTCTTCAGTGATCTCTTGGTTATTTAGTAATGTATTGTTTAGCTTCCATATGTTTATGTTTTTTACGTTTTTTTCCCTGTAATTAATTTCTAGTCACATAGCATTGTGGTCAGAAAAGATGCTTGATATGATTTCAATTTTCTTAAATTTTCTGAGGCTTGATTTGTGACTCAAGATACGATCTATCCTGGAGAATGTTCCGTGTGCACTTGAGAAGAAAGTGTAATCTGCTGTGTTTGGATGGAATGTCCTATAAATATCAACTAAATCTATCTGGTCTATTGTGTCATTTAAAACTTGTGTTTCCTTATTAATATTCTGTCTGGATGATCTGTCCATTGGTGTAAATGAGATGTTAAAGTCCCCCACTATTATTGTGTTACTGTCAATTTCCTCTTTTATAGCTGTTAACGTTTGCCTTATGTATTGATGTCCTCCTATGTTGGGTGCATATATGTAGATAGATAAATAGATAGATAGATAGATAGATATTTTCTTCTTGGATTGATCCCTTGATCATTATGTAGTGTCCTTCCTTGTCTCTTGTAACATTCTTTAGTTTAAAGTCTATTTTATCTGATATGAGTATTTGTACTCCAGGTTTCTTTTGATTTCCATTCGCATGGAATATCTTTTTCCATCCCCTCACTTTCAGTCTGTATTTGTCCCTAGGTCTGAAGTGGGTCTCTTGTAGACAGCATATAGATGGGTCATGTTTTTTTATCCATCCAGTGAGCCTGTGCCTTTTGGTTGTAGCATTTAATCCATTCACATTTAAGGTAATTTTTTATGTATATGCTCCTATTACCATTTTCTTAATTGTTTTGGGTTTGTTTTTGTAGGTCATTTTCTTCTCTTGTGTTTCCCACTTAGAGAAGTTCCTTTAGCATTTGTTGTAGAGCTGGTTTGGTGGTGCTGAATTCTCTTAGCTTTTGCTTGTCTGTAAAGCTTTTGATTTCTCTGTCGAATCTGAATGAGATCCTTTCCGGGTAGAGTAATCTGGGTTGTAGGTTCTTCCCTTTCATCACTTTAAATATATCGCCCCACTCCCTTCCGGCTTGTAGAGTTTCTGCTAAGAAATCAGTTGTTAACCTTATGGGAGTTCCCTTGTATGTTATTTGTCATTTTTCCCTTGCTGCTTTCAATAATTTTTCTTTGTCTTTAATTTTTGTCAATTTGATTACTATGTGTCTTGGCGTGTTTCTCCTTGGGTTTTTCCTGACTGAGACTCCCTGCGCTTCCTGGACTTGAGCCGCTATTTCCTTTCTCATGTTAGGGAAGTTTTCAACTATAATCTCTTCAAATATTTTCTCAGGTCCTTTCTCTCTCACTTCTCCTTCTGGGACCCCTATAGTGTGAATGTTGTTGCATTTAATGTTGTCCCAGAGGTCTCTTAGGCTGTCCTCATTTCCCCAGCAATGAATTCCACCATTCTGTCTTCCAGGTCATTTATCTGTTCTTCTGCCTCAGTTATTCTGCTATTGATGCCTTCTAGTGTATTCTTAATTTCAATTATTGTATTGTTCATCTCTCTTTGTTCATTCTTCAATTCTTCTAGGTGTTTGTTCTTTCATTCTTCTAGGCCTTTGTTAAACATTTCTTACATCTTCTCGATGTTTGCCTCCATTCTTTTCCTAGGTCCTGGATCATCTTCACTATCATTATTCTGAATTATTTTTCTGGAAGGTTGCCTATCTCCACTTCATTTAGTTTTTTTTTTGGTGTTTTGTCTTGTTCCTTCATCTGGTACATATTCCTCTGCCTTTTCATTTTGTCTTTCTGTGAATGTGGTTTTCGTTTCACAGGCTGCAGGATTGTAGTTCTTGCTTCTGCTGTCTGCCCTCTGGTGGATGAGGCTATCTAAGAGGCTTGTCTATGGCCTTTATTTCTGTGATGGCTTTGTCTTCTCTTCCACTTCTTTTGAGTTTGGCAATTCAAGTTTCCTTGTATTATGCTACTTCATTCTATTATTCCTACACTCTCATGTCTATAATTAGAATTCCTATTTAAAAGAAGCAATAACTTCTTACATTTTAAAATTCATGGCAAATACTTGTTCACAGTTTTTTAACAGCTCTATAAAAATATTTATCTGGTGAGGGTTTATTCCCTGCCATTCTTTTTCCTTTTTTCCCCTTAGAATATACTTGAATAGTTCTATGGCAGTTCTTTTCTTTTCTTTTTTTAAAGAATACTCCTGTTTGAATGAGGTTACTTCTTCCTGAACTAGTTCTCTGTTGAGTGATATGTTAAGAGAAGGACTAGGACTATATTCTAGACTTCCAAGAATTCTCCTTAAAATATAAATTTGGGGATATTAATGAGTTATTTCTCCCCAGCTAATAGAGTGATATTTCAGGGCTTCTCACAATATGTTCTTTCTCTTCTACCCTGCCTCACCAACAGACTGCTTCTGACAATATAGCTTATCTTTGGGTTTGTATTTCCTCATTTAGCCCCTCCTGCCTCTTCTTCTTTTTACAAAACCCTGTCTAAGGAAGCTTTTGCTGTTAGACAATTTATCTAACTATATTGTCCCAGACAAAGAAGAGTTGGGCTTTGCCAGCCTTGATTAGATCCACAGCGTCTGGAGCTCTCTCTCAGCATCTTTCTACATCCCCATTTTACTTCAAAATATTTGGCAGCCTTCCTCACATGTCAGGATACAGAGTTAAAGGTATCTCATAGTGTCATGGAACATGAGTTTTATGTTTCTATTTTTTGTTCTTCTTATTTATTTGTGCAATTTCTAAAGCTGAAAATGAAAATATCTTCTTTATTTCACCCATTTTCAAACTGCAAATTCTGTATTTAAATTTTAAAGCATTTCTATGACTTAATAACTTTTTTTTTTTTAACTTTTCGGTTTTATTTATTTATTTATTTATTTATGGCTGTGTTGGGTCTTCGTTTCTGTGCGAGGGCTTTCTCTAGTTGTGGCAAGTGAGGGCCACTCTTCATCGCAGTGCACGGGCCTCTCATTATCGCGGCCTCTCTTGTTGTGGAGCACAGGCTCCAGAAGCGCTGGCTCAGTAATTGTGGCTCACGGGCCCAGTTGCTCCGTGGCATGTGGGATCTTCCCAGACCAGGGCTCGAACTCATGTCCCCTGCATTGGTAGGCAGATTCTCAACCACTGCACCACCAGGGAAGCCCGACTTAATAACTTTTAACACTCCCTTTGAATTTCTTCACTGCTTTTATTTGTAACTCTTTAGTTGCATTCATTCCTTTCTTTGTGACTATCTACAATTTATTTTCAATCTTGTTCAACTAAATTTTAGAAATAAGGGCATAGTCCTTAAAAAACATAAAGAGCAGCTTACTTTACAGCCTTGCATACAATCTCTGGCATATATTTCAGGATCATATTATTTTTATAAATTATCACTTCTTATAAAAAGGTCACAGTGAAATTTTTTCTCTCTGATAAACAAAAAGTATGATGATGTATAATATACACATAACATGTCACAGTTCATTCCAAAATATACACATTACCATAAAGAACATTATACAAAAGTTATGCTTTATTTGAAATTGGTAAACAGATATAAAAAGGAATTATTTTGAAATAGTATGTCAATTAATGATGAAAAAGCATGTCCACACACATTTTCATATCAAAGACTGCAACTATTGGAAGTGTCTTTTCCTTTAGTCTCTTAAATAATCAAATATATTTAGAGTAATAAGCCACTTTTAAAAATAAAATGTTAGTTTATCAGTTTGGTAGAGGGAAGCTGAAGTTTATGACACATTTCAGGCTACATTTTATGGAAATATAGGGTTTTATTAAACTTTCTGTTTCTGCTGGCAGCTTGCTTAGGTAGCTGTGGAGGGCCATGTGATTGCAGCAAATACTGGATGTAAATTTATGTCTGTGGCATAAAATGAAAGATAAAATATCTGAAATTTGAAAATGTTTTTGTTTGTCTAACAATTTGATGTTAGAAGTTACTATATATCACTTTAGAGAAGGAGAGAGATAGAATTAATGTCAATAGTCTAAATACTGGTTTGGGTTCCTGGCAAGTTTTCCATGGGAGGCAATGAGGGTGCGATTAATGCTTACGAAGAAGAACAATTAGCCATTCTCCATCACAAAGCCCACACGTAATCTGTTGGCTGAAAAGGGTTGAATGCTAGGTCCCCAGATGATTAAAGGAACTTGGTCCAAGGTAGCTTTAAATCTGGACTCTAGAATTTAATAATTCTACTTAAATTAGTAAAAATGAGAGATTTAAACTTATATGCAGATTTTTGAATACAACATAACTCATCAACAAATATCCGTAAGAAAGCTTTCCTTCTAAATGAAAAATTCCCTGCTCTGGTATGCATAGCTTCTTTTTTCATATTCAAACTTCCCAGACACTTATAAATTAGATGCCCTGTTCTCTAACAATAAGGTTGTTGTCACAGCTGCACCAGTTCTATCTCCCCCTTCTCTGATTTTTGGGGGAGACTGGAAACCAGTGTGGTTTGTTTTTATACATCGTGACTTGGCCCAGACTCACAGGAAGACCACAAAAGAGTCTGATAACACATTTGGACTCAGACGCCACATGTAAAAATAAAAATATACATCCCCAAACCACTTTTTCACTCTCACTCCTATGCTTAAAACGTCAAAGTTGTTGTTGTTGTGTTTCCTGCTCACACCACATGCCTATGGTGGTCAGCTGGGTCTCTGTTCCTCATTATCAGCCTCGCTCGAGGACAGACGTAAATGTCATAGAAGAAAGGGAGAAGAGGGAAACACACATTGTCCCTTAAACCTTCCACATGGAAGGAACACATGCAACTTCCTGCCACATGCCAGCAGTAAAAGCAAGTCACATGACTCTGCCTGGTTTCAAGGGGATGGATACTGGAGATTAGTAGTTTTGAATACAATGTATACCATTTTCTATTTTTTTTAAACAGGTAACATTTGATGTGTAAGAACATTTTTTTCAGACTATGTTCTACAAAACATGAAAAGCAAAGTTATTTCCTTTTTCTCTCAGATGACAAAAAAATAAGGACACCTGGACACCAATGTAAAAGGAAATAGAAGTGTAATTAAGTAATAAAGAATTATTGCTTTTGGAGTCATTCAGTGTTTCAGGACATGAAATACCATTTTAGGACAATGCCATGGAGACATGCTAGGCATTCATTAAAGTTTTTAAAAACAATTGTTCTTTGAAAATTATTCACTTTATAATTATGATTGCTCTATTCTTTTCTGACCAATCTTTGTCAGTCTCAATCTAACTGATATCCTTATAAATTCTATTAAAAATATGATGGCTACTTTGCTTTCAGTGTATGTGAATAAGATTATTTTAATGGCTTTACTATGTACCTGCTAATTTAAGAAGTAACTTGACAGTCAAAGAGTTGATTATGACACAGTGCTTGCCCTTGAGGAAATGAGGATCTAGATGGAGGAAAGGTTAGAATGGAGAAGATATACAGTAATTACTTAAGGATTATATGCCAATGCATTTCCAAAGCAAATGGGTTTTAAATTTGTTGCAGTTGTTGAATCCTTCCTTCCTTATATGTAAGTCAGAGTTATTAGACACATAAAAGGAGAGCTCTTCCAATTGAAATGGGAATGGGATGCCATGAATCTGTCTTGCTAGAACTTAACTCCTTGTGATGCTTAAGTTTCTTCTATGGATGGTCTTGGCATTTTGAGAGCAGAGCTCAGGGGCAAAAAAGAAATTCTCTTAGTCCCTACTGTATACATAGATAACTTTATTTTGTCTGAATAATTGAAAACAGATATATTTAATGTATACTAGCCTTTGAGAGGTAGCAGCTTCCTGCCATATGTGTTGGAATGGCTGTGCCACAGACTAGACTATGATTTTATTTATTTATTTTTATTTTTTAATATCTTTTTTGTTTTTATTTCCATTACTCCAGGAGGTGGATCAAAAATTATCTTGCTGTGATTTATGTCAAAGAGTGTTCTTCCTATGTTTTCCTCTAAGAGTTTTATAGTGTCCGGCCTTACATTTAGGTCTTTAATCCATTTTGAGTTTATTTTTGTGTATGGTGTTCAGGAGTGTTCTAATTTCCTTCTTTTACATGTAGCTGTCCAGTTTTCCCAGCACCACTTATTGAAGAGAGTGTCTTTTCTCCACTGTATATCCTCGCCTCCTTTGTCATAGATTAGTTGACCATAGGTGCGTGGGTTTATCTCTGGGCTTTCTATCTTGTTCCATTGATCTTTGTTTCTGTTTTTGTGCCAGTGCCATATTGTCTTGATTACTGTAGC